>NC_045616.1:49686207-52453707 GCF_009829155.1 Mustela erminea
TTTTATCTGGCTGTCCAACAATATTAGACATTAAAATGAAGGAACAGAGTCTTTGAAATTATGATCAAGAATATGATCACATTTTACCCAATTTTATTCAGTTTTTCAGATTTATATAAAACTATAACCATAGTGTGTGCTTTATTTTCAACTAATCTCACTAAATTCTTTAGTCAATTTTATTAATACCAAAATATTTATTATTTTCTGCAAGTAAAATGTTTTATTTTCAGAAACTATAAACATTAATCATTAGTTACTAGCCAAGTTCTAGCTGGATTCCTAATTTACTTAAGACAGTTATCCAAATCTCTATAAAATCTTCTCCAACAATTTTAACATGTTGCTTGTAACTTTGTTTCCTATTAAGTGTTCATTTCTTTGAAAGTTATTACATTATAAAGTTCCACTCAAGATTTCCAAAGGTTATTGAACTACAACAGCATGCCCTTTCAACATATTTAATGAAAAGTTTGTAGTGACTCCTTCAATTAAGAAAGAAAATTGATGTGTATCATTAATTACGTCAGTAGAAATCATAAATCATCACTGAGTGTTGCAATTAATTATTTTTAAATCATGTGAAGAAAAATGACAGACACAAGATAAATCCATAGGCTCTTCAAATGAGAGGGATGAGGGAGGAAAAATATGAAGAAGAAAGGATACTACAAATTAAAAGCAATTCATAAATAAATAGCCACCTCATTTTTTTTTCTATAGATAAGTATGAAAAATGATATTGGGACTACTTGAAATATGAACATTATACATCTTTGTTAGTCCGGTAACACTTGAGTTTGAAGAGTTGATTATTTATCCATTTTATTAATTCACATCACACTGGTACAAAGTGAAATAAAAATTCTCAGTCCAGATGCAATTTTTTTTTTAGAATAACTGTGAGAAATGGTTAAGCATGTGTTTCATTTAGATTGAATAAATACTTTTTTTCAGCAGTTTTTGTCCTTGATATTTAACTCAAAAACATACATTTTTAAACACATACATACAACTTGTTGAAAAGCCTTTCAATTTTAAAATTAATAAATATAAATCTGATTTGCTAATTTTCAGTTACTTGTTTAGTAAAGTAACTAACCAGTTTTTTTTTTAAGATTTTATTTATTTAATTGACAGACAGAGATCACAGGTAGGCAGAAAGGCAGGCAGAGAGAGGGGAAGGGAAGCAGGTTCCCTGCTGAGCAGAGAGCCCGATGCAGGGCTCGATTCCAGGACTCTGGGATCATGACCTGAGCCGAAGGCAGACGCTTTAACCCACTGAGCCACCCAGGTGCCCCTAACCAGTTTTTATGTTATACACATTTAATGGATTCCACTTTAAATCCCTTTGATTTCCTGACTTTTGTATTATGAAACACCTCTCCTGTAGGAGATATATATATGATATCATAAGCTGCTCATCCTACAAATCAATATTTGTCTATATCAGGATTAAAAAGACAGTATGTTGAGACGGAAATTACAGCTTTAATACACACAAATAACTATTGTTTTTTTGAAGTTTCATAAATAATTTAAAGAATTCATTTATATTTAACCTTAATGTTAAATAGTATAATTGGAGGTACTTCTTACAGTATTCAATACTCACCCACCCTCCTATCACTCTCTCCCCCCCCTTACCTTGCCCTCTCTCCCTGCATCTCTCTCCCTTTCTCTCTCTCTCTCTCTCACTCTCTCTCTCTCTCGCTCACTCTCTCTCTCTCTCTCTCTCTCTCACACACACACACACACAGGCATGCATGTACACCATTCTATTCCTTGGGCTCGATTATCACCTATAACATTTGACTCACACACATGTAATTACAACAACAAGCTGTCTCCAGAGTTGCAGTCTCAATTTCCCACTTCCTCCTGGGTAAAACCGCCTGGGAACTCTACCAGAACTCCAAAACTATCGTATGTCTAGAAAAAAGCTCATTGCCTTTCCAAGCTTATTTCTGTTCTTTGTTTCTAGTCAAAAGGACTGTACTAATACTTTCCCAGTAGCAGACTCAAAACTTTAATTTACCAGAGATGCCCCATTTCCTGTCTATGACATCCCACCCTTGCCAAGTTTGGCTGCATCTTTCACTTCCCCTGTACTACTAAAATCTCTATTCTTTATCCAGTCCATTAGTTTCTCTTGTCTGCTTTATTTCAGTTGCTTTCTGATTGGTCCCCACCCTCCTCCATTTCCATACTAAAATTTTACCTTTTCATTTTTACCCAACGAATTTGTATACAGTATAGCTCTAATCTCTATTCACTGTTAAAAAAAAAAAAACTTTCAAAGACCCATATTGACAACAGAATAAACCTCCAACTAACATATGTTTTTTGTAATTTCAACTTTTTATTTAAATCCCAATTAGTTATCGTACAGTGTAATATTAGTGTCAGGTTTAAAATTAAATAATTAATCACTTACATACAATGCCTGACGTTCATCACAAGTGTACTCCCTAATCCCCATCACCCATTTAGCCCATCACCCACCCACTCCCTTCCAGCAACCCTCAATGTGTTCTCTAGTTAAGAGTCTGCTTTATGGTTTGCGTCTCTCTTTTTCCTTCCCCATCTTCATCTGTTTTCTTTCTTAAATTCCACACATGAGTGAAATCATATTATATTTGTCTTTCTCTGACTGACTTGTTTCACTTAACATTATACCCTCTAGCTCCATCCCCATCATTCAAATGGCAAGTTTTCATTCCTTTTATGGCTGAGTAATATTCCAGTGTGTGTGTGTGTGTGTGTGTGTGTGTGTGTGTGTGTGTGTGTGTATCATATTTTCTTTATCTATTCATCAGTCAACTAACATATTTTTAAGAGGTCAAGCAGAAATAAACCAAAGACAAAAAGACAAAAATTATTGAATGATGCCCCATCTCCTTAGCCTGATATTTAAATCTGCCCACATTCTCACATCTGGCTACAACATTATTTTCTAATAGGATTTTCACTCCCCTCTACTTTCTCAAGGGAGTGTGATATAAAAAATTGCATGATGAATTTAAAAGTATTTTAAATGGAGCAAATACTACCACATTTGGAAGTTGGGTTTTACCATTAAGTAAAATTCATTTTTAAAAGGATATCTCTTGGGGCACCCAGGTGGCTCAGTGAGTGAAGCCTCTGCCTTCAGCTCAGATCATGATCTCAGGGTCCAGGGATCCAGCCCCACATTGGGCTCTCTGCGCAGCAGGGAGCCTGCTTCTTGCTCTTTCACTGCCTGCTGCTCTGTCTGCTTGTGATCTCTCTCTCTCTCTTTCTCTGTCAAATAAATAAATAAAATCTTTTTAAAAAATTAAAAAAAATAAAATAAAAGGTTATCTCTTCACACATAATAGATACTCAGTTGTTTATTCTTTTTCTCTTTCCATTCCTCTCATTTTTTAAACGAAATTAAAATTTCCTCTAATTTGTATACCTTTTGTTTGTTCAGATGGCTCTTCCTGGCATACCCATTCTTCCTATTCTAGTATGGCCAAATCCTACCTACTCTTCAAGAATGAATTCAAATGAGACTTCTTTTATACTTCTGTTTCCAATTCCTACTGGTCAATAATGACCTTCCTAGTGACACTCTATCTGCCCACTCTGGGGCATTTATTTCATTCTCATTGTTATAGTCTAAGAATAATGGCAAATTCATATCTGGCTCATTTTTTAATGATGATTCTTTCCCTAACATCTAATATGGTACCAAGCACAAGAGTACTGAATAAGTAAATACATGTTATCTGAACATAACTTACCATCAGCCAAAAAATCAGAACCATAGAAATTATTGAAAAGTCACAAGTCCAACAATTAACATAGGGTAGTAACAGAACTGTTTTGCTGCATCCTAGGACCGTAGAACCTACATTGTGCTAATGTTTATTATGAAGGGACGACAGATTTTCCCATTTTCTTACATTTGAAATATAGCCTCAGCTCCAGAGGCAATATCTAAAAAGGCTGACAGTTCTTTACTTTGGATATTTACTAGTTGCTTATAGAGTCCAAATAGAAGCAATTAAAAATAACATGCTTGAAAAAAATATATACCAAGCTTGGACTCCCAGTCAATGACTCTTTCGGACCCATCAGGGAACTGAAATTGTAGGGAAAACTGCCATTCCAAAATCCAGAAAGAGAGGAGAATCCAGAAAGTTATAAAAGATCTGTGTTCTTGTGACAGAACTACTGGAGTATAAACTGGTGAGGACACTCAAATGATAATTTCAACAAAGTACTGGAGCCTGAGTGTGGACTACCATGAAAGTGAGAAACTCCTAGGGGGCCTCAGGCTGAAGCCCCCAGAGTCTCATGACTTTTGTGGACCCCAATAGGTTCTTATGGTAAAAATTCAAGAAAAATCTTCCCATAGTTGTGGCAGAGAGAGACTATGGACTATGCCTAAAGCATTTTGTGTAACAAAGACCTCTTCCCAAGACCAGAGACTTCGCTTGAACTTATCTCAGCAGAGTGGAAGGATATTTGTCCCATTTCAGCCTCCTCTACTGTTTCTGTCTCACCCATGAGGGTAACAAAAAGCTATATACCTCATGATAAAAACCCTCAGCAAACTAGGAAGAAAGGGAACTTCTTCCAACTTAATAAAGAGCAACTCTAATTAACCTATAGCTGACATCATATTTAATGATGACAAATGAGAGCCTTCCTTTTAAGATCAGAAGCAAGGCAAGGATGCTACTAACACCACTTCCATTTAATATTGTATTGGAAATCCTAGCTAATGCAGTAAGAATAAGAAAAAAAAAAGAAATAGAAGATATGTAGATTGGAGAGGAACAAAGACACAGATGATGTGATTGTATATGTAGGAAATCCCAAAGAATCAACAGAAAAACCTCTGGAACTAATAAATGATTATAGAAAGGATGCAGGATACAAAGTTAATATACAAAAGAAAGTGCTTTTTTATATACCAGCAATAAACAATTGGAACCTAAAATGTAAAACACAATACCATTACACTAGCACCAAAACAAAGAAAGAAAGAAAACATTTAGGTGTAAATCTAACAAAATATGACAAGATCTAAAGAAGAAAAACCACAAAGTTCTATGAATGGAACTAAATAAGATCTTAATAAATGCAGAGATAGTCAGTCTATGTTCCTACATAGGAAAATTTATTATTAATATGCCAATTCTTTCCAACTGATATATAGGCTCAACACAATTCTAAGCAAAGTCCAATAAAGGGATCCTTGAAAAAAAAATGACTATTTCTAGAACTGAGACAAGAAATACACAAGATAAGCCTAGCAGCCCCAATGGTCAAGCTGGAACAGCTAAGCCCCATAATAAGTAAATATTGGATATAAGACAAAGAATTTTAAAATACCCATATAAATAGATGATTCAATTAATAAATAGGGGAGAATAGATGAATCACCAACACAGAAAATTCCAAATAATTTATGGAGATACATCACTATCAAAAAAGGTGGAGCACAACTTTCTGCTACTTAAGTACAGTTTGTGCATAGTAGCTTCTTTCTAAAGGAGAGGAAAAATAGTTGACAATGGAGAATTCTAACCGTCACCACCTTAGGTGGGTGACTGGTTAACTTCAACAGCAGTAACTCATTTTTAGTAGTATGTACTCTTGATAAGATGTGATGAAAACAGATCATCTTCCTTCCCCAAATTCATATTACCAGTCTAATCATGAGAGAAACAGAAAACTTTCAGTTGTGGAGCACCTGGGGTGGCTCGGTCCAGTAAATCTCTGACTTGATTTCAGCTCAGGTCATGCTCTAAGGGTCCCGAGATGGAGCCCCAAGTCAGCCTCCATGCTGGATATGGAGCCTGCTCAAGACTCTCTTTCACCCTCTCCTTCTACTTGCTCCCCTCCCCACTCACTTGCTCTTTCTGTCTCTCAAGGAAAGAAAGAAAAAAGAAAACTGTCAGTTGAGAGACGTTTCACAAAGTATCTAACCAGCACTCCTCAAATCTGTCAAACTCATCAAGAACTAGGAAAGTCTGAGAAAATATCATAGCCAAGAGGAAAAGAGACTAGGAAACATGGGGATTAAGGAGAGTGGTGGTGTCCCAGATGAGATCCTGAAAACAAAGGAAATCTGAATGAAGTATGCACTTTAATTAATAATAATGTATCAGTATTAGCTTATTAACTGTAACAAATATATCATGCTCAAGTAAGAAGTTAACAATAGGGAAACTTGGGTACTAGTTATAGAAGAATTCTCTGCACTGCTTTCATAATTTCTCAATGAATCTTAAAGTGTTCTAAAATAAAAGGATTATTCAAAAGAATGGTAGACCTAGAAACAGATAAGGTTATGTCATAAACTTTGTCAAGCAGTATATTTCCTTAAGAGGGTTCTGTGGAATAATGGAACCAAAGGCCTTGCCCTAACATCTTATAGTTCCAACTAGCTTCAAGGTTGCTGCCCTTAAATAGGAGGAAAATTCAGAACATGGAGGCCCATCCCAAGAGTCAAGATTATCAGGTTTAAGATTCCATATAAGTAAGATCTTTAGAGGTATATTTTCACAGGTAAAAACAGCCTGAACTTCTACTAATTTGTAGGGAACTGAACAATTAATCAAACAAACTGCCCATCACCTTGCACTCTGGGGGAAACTGCAGGCCTCCATGTGCCATAGATGGTGAGAGGAGAGATGTACAGCTAACCAACGAAGCACACTCTCCAGAGCCCAGATCAGATGTGGCCGTCAGGACATGGGGCATGAAAGCTCCTCACAGAGAAAAAAAGCAACATCAGGATCTGTTAGGCCAGGAAGCCCCACTGTTCCTTCCACTGAGACTCAGTCATTGCTATAAACCATGAGACAAGCAGTATGCTTCCCTTCTTCCCTTTCCAAACGAGACTTTTTCATTGTAATAGTTGTGAGCTGACCTAAACCAACCGGTTATCCACAATTGTGAGATTCTTTTTCCTAAAGGTTGGCTTCCAAAAGTTATAGGTAAATATAACCTAAATGTTCGCTTCCCTCAAATTTGCAACACTGAAACCAAATTCTGCCACATGTGCCTTTTATTATGTGACTATACAACATTTTCTATAAATGCAATAAAGTTTGAGTTCCGGTTCCTTCAGGTCGCTCTAACCATACCATGCATGGAAGAAGAATCTTTGGAGACTAGCCACAGTCTTTGGCTTCTAGAGTTGGATTAACTCAAAGAGCCTCTCCATGTATGTCTCATTACATACCTAGACAAAATTCCAGGCGTAGAGTGCCATTCCATAGAGAAACAGAAACAAATAGAAAGGAAAGGCTACAGAAGTCATTAGATTCTCAGACCCTGTTCATGCAAGGGCAGAGAGGAGTGTGTAACATTTCTAGACAGTACACGTATCTTGAACATCACTTATTTCACGAATGAGTAATTTCTAAAGTCGATTATCTTAATTAATAAATCCTTTGTTGGTGGCGAGATAAAGATAATTGAAGCTCCGCTCATAGCCGCAAGGGTGGGCTGAGCTCTAGCAGATGCGGTACCAACTCAAGTGCTCCAAATAGTAACCACTCAGCAGCATATATACACTAAAGCTGACACACACACACATTTGGCACTCTAAAGTATTTTCAATCAAATTTCAGAGCTGCTTTTCCTCCATCCTTGTCCACTGTATATACAGGGAGCAGATAAGTTTTGGCTTTTAGTAAGTAGTTCAATCATGGAAAACCTTATAGTGATCGATGAAGAATACTGCTCATCAGCTGGAAATTTTAGACTTTCAGTTGCTTGCAGTAAGGAGATAATATTCAAGGATTGTCTCCCATGGAGAAAAGGGGAGTTCTCTAGTCCTGGCATTTTGCATTTCTTTCATAGGAAAATAAAACGACAGCACAGATTCTTTCACCCCAAAAATGTGCAGCCAGTCAGTCGAATGACAAAGATACAACTTTCAAAATAAAAAAAAAAAAAAGAAAAAATTAACCAATTGCCTCTAAATTCTCTGGGCATTTCTCAGTGAAAGGACAAACAAGCTCAATAGAACACACACACATATGAAAGTACAGTTAAAAAATTATTAGAATTTGGCTGATAGCAAGACACTCAAACACTGATATCCATATAACAGTTACATAATGCCAAGCAAACAACAAACCGCCTACATTAACTGATAAAATACATTCTACAGAAATCATTTTAAAATTTTATTTTCTAGCTAACCTATTTCCAGTCTTTACTCAAATGACACCATCTCATTTAGGCCTTCCCTGGTTACCATACCTAAAACTGACCATCCCAAATATTCCCTCAGCCCCTTTCCTTATTATTTCTTTAGCTCTCTTTCTGTGTATCATACTATTTTACTTATCAGCATTACTTTATGTCATATAAATTTTCTTGAGAGCAGGACGTCTTCTCTCTTTGGTTCACAGTTATATTCCCAGTACCAGATCCATACCTAAAACATAGTAGTAACTGCTCCGTTGTTGAATAATTAAAATTAACCATTTACTCTTGTGGGTAATACGACAGATCATTGTCATGATATATTTGCTTGTTTATTTGTGGTGAAATTAGAAAAAAAAAGCAATAATGTTTTTTAATTAAAAAATCAATACCTTGAAAATCTATCTAAAGAACAAATGATAACACACAATAAATGAGATCTAAGCACGTATACTCAGGTATAAAAGTACTAGTTTTCGCTATAGGTCCATTACTTTTCCTACCTTATCTTGAAAGTATATATCATTACTCAAATCAAATTAGTTCACTAGTAACCTTTTAGTAATCATTTTAATTTTTTTAAGGAAACCAAAATAAATGTCAAATGTATTGGCATTCTGTAATGCAATTTCTCCCATTATTTGGAAGTACACTATCAAAAAGCCACTAATGATTACTCATTTAGCTATTCTCTAATAAGATACAGACTGAAAGCTGAGGGTGATACAGAAAGAACATTTCTAATAAAATAAGAAAACATAAACTGCAGTCATGACCAAAAACCTAAGTAAGCAAATACGTTCCAAAGTGAGAAATGGAGAAGTTCTTCAACCCTATTTCCCGGTAACCTTTTCACTGCTAGACAGAGAATTAGAAAACATAAAGGATAAACATAAATTCTTGGTATGAAATGAACATTCATCTGGATTATACAAAGTGAAGAGAAGCCAGTACAGTGTGCCTAAGAGTGTAATTATTCTAGAATTCTATGCTGGGTTTTCCACTTACTAACTTTGGGTTCTTGGGAAAGTTGCTTAACATTTTTGAGTCAGAGCCTTAGTCTGTCCCTCTGCAAATGGAGGTAATACTTTCCTCTCCAGGTTGTTGTAAAGATGAATGGTATCATTTCCACTGAGGCTCGATATACTGTCCGCATACATTAACAGACTGTGGCTTAACCAATCTGCAACTGGACCACAAGCTCCACATCAATGCATATACTTTGCTGTCCTGAAGGCATGGGTTAATTAGGAAGCACTAGAGTTGCAATCAAAAGACTCCCCTATTTTTTTATGAAATTATTTATGAAAACGTGCTTTAAGGTTTTTATAATGATTCAGGATATTCCATTAATAGCCCGTGGTACATTCTCAAGGGAAGAAAAAAGTTCATTCTAAAGAAGATATAAACGAAAATACAGAATGCAATAACATATAAATTGCATAGAAAACAGTTGATAAAATGTTAATACCATCAAACAGAAACAGGCATATGTAGACAGGGGTCTGTCTACACTATTCCCCGAGTAGTAAACCTATAAAATAGGGATGTTTCTGTCTCTTTTTGTTTTCCAGCCTTTATTTACCCAGCAAAATTTGCTGATTAGAGATTTATACCTCTCTAGCTCCAAATCCTTCACGTTCCTTCTTGCAGAGAGAAAAGTGTTTCTTGTGCTAGTTACCACGGGCAAAAAGGAAAACAAGGGATTCTGAGGTCAAAGGCTATTGATCACAATTCCAAAGTCACTGTCACATTTCTCATCCCATACACCAAAGAACACTGCAAGCAAGCAGACCAGACCTGGGGCCAAGCCATGATCACCACTGAAACAGGTTTTTAGCATCAACAATAATTCACCAAGGATCCATTACTACTGATGAACAATTAGCTCACCCCAGAAAACACCAAAACTATACTTATGACAACAATTTCCACTAGAGGCACCTTTATTTTTAATCTATGTTTTGTTTTTTGTTAGTAGTAAACTATTATTCCTACCATAAGTATCTTTACAAAGAGACCTTACTTGACTGAGACTCTTAATACTGACTCTGGGATTCTTGATAAAACTAGCTCAGAATAATGAAGGTATTTTATAAAAGAAAAATCTCAATGTCATAGCTGCACATTTAAAATAGGTTTAATGCTCTGGGGCTCCCTTTGCCTAATTTGTTTGAAGTTTCGGGGCCTCTTCAGAAATGCTGAGATATATACAAACATTCAGTTTCAGAGAATGGAATACTGATGGACCTACTGCTCTTTCTTCTCATGAAGTGAGAGTCCAGTGCGAGTCAAGGGTAGGGTTCCTTTCAGTGGATACAATAGTACACAAGTGGACGAGAATGCTATTTGGAAGTGAAGTTAAATTTCTATCCAACAAATGGACTGCCCAAACACATCTTGAAGGTGGTCTCTCACACAAAATCCCAGGACTTTTTTTTTTTTTCTACTTAAGGGTTTTTTTTTTTCTTAACATGTTGTTAAGCATCAGATATTTCTTTGCATTGAGTATCTTGTAGTACTTTCTTTGCCAGGAACTGTTTCACATTCCTTATCACTTATACTCATCACAGTTATATATCCCAGAAGTATTTTCTGGAATAGATACTATAAATTAGGAAGGACATTACACCACATTAATTCTAAATACATGATGTTACTGCCTAACTTAATAATATTTGGTAACCTGATTTGAGAATCATGACCATTCTAAAAAGCCATAAAAGAAATCTTTTTACTGAACCAGAAAATAAATGGAATCAAACAACATTAAATGGAGTAGTTTGAATACTGGAGGAATGGAATAGTTCTTTGCCTTCATCAGTCACCAAGTTCTTCCATCAGGAAAGACCTTAAAAGTTTTCTTTTCATTCTCCTCTAGCTATCAGAGATCATTCCTTACATTATGAGATAACACTTTTTCCCTTAATAAGATCTAAAGTTAATTATTGCACAATCTATTCTGTTTTTAAAAATCCTATTAGAACCACTGTTTTGATTCCTATATGATCACTAACCTTACTAAACTCACCTGGAGATAATGGTGAAGATACTCATCAGCCTTTAGTTGCAACCAACTAGATCATTTTTATACCCAACCAGATGGTAATTTTTGATGACAACCCTTATAATAAAATTGGAAGAAAAAAGAAAGAGTCTAGAGAAAATATGAAAGAAACCAAGGTTTTTTTAAACAAATATTTGCTTATTTAGCCACCCTTTTTCATTATTGCTAATTTTAGAATTAGGATAAAATGTGAAAGTTACCCATGACTGGAAACATTAATTCTTAAACAGAGCTATACTGTTGAATTAAAGCTGTGTGTGTGCGCGCGAGCGCGCGTGTGTGTGTGTTCACATAAAAATGTGCAATGTGAAAAATGGAAAGTATTTCATAGTGTTGCTGGCTAGATGGATGTGCTAATAATCCAGGTCAGCACACATGCCCCTATTCAGCAGCTCTGGGCGCACTGTGATGATTAGGAATGCTATTTTGAAAGGTGGAGCAAGAGGTCTGCCCTTGCATACACAAAAGTACAGTCCTAAGCAACTAGATGATAATTACCCACTCCCATTACCATTCTTTATAAAAGAATAAGCTATTAGTTGTAGAAAAATTACATGCATGCATGGAATGTACTGGGAGAAATGACTGAGGACCATAAATATTACTAAATACTTAGACTACCCTAGTGTCATGAAATTACAAATGTATATAATGAAAACTTAGCATCTGAAATCAACTCTTCCGTGCTCGCTTCGGCAGCACATATACTGAAATCAACTCTTCCCACATAAAAGACACTTACAACGGCTTATATTTTTATGCTTTTTGGTATCTTACTACCTATTGTTGTGTATAAATCTTAAGCTCATATACCAAGCCCACAGATCCTAAGCGACTTGGGAGGGATCGGAAAGGAGAGCAGGACTGATGACATCCTATAACTATACCAGATCTCATGCCCATACAGTCCTGGTGTTTTCCTTCTTTCTTCCAAACAGTTTTTCACCTCCTCCGGCCCCTTGTTTTCTATCCCTATGGTAGTTCTTCTCCTATTATAGGTCTGTATCTCAGGCACGGAGCGTCATCTGCCAGTTATCCAGGAAATGAATAAAGGGACTGTCAATTAATATGTGTGTAGCCTAAGTGAAAAACTGCATCAATGAATTAAAAATCTACCCTTGTGAAGTTGTTTTTAAAATAAATTTGGAATAAATCAATGTTGGGGGAGAAAAGAGAAAAGCCTTTTTGAGTTGTAAAGACATTCTAAAAAGTTTCCCTAAAGGTCATCATTGACAACATGGTGCACACCATCATTATTTTCTTTTATCTCGCTCTATAGTGGTTGAGGGGACACATTTTTCTTTTCTTCTTTTAAAGACATTAAAAAGCAGTATTCCAGTTTCACAGCCAGCATCTTCACACTATTCGAAAGACATACAGTCAATCATAAGCCCAAAGAGGAAGCAGAGGGTTAGTTTTCACTTAAGTAAAGTTTAGTGAAAAGCCAACAGATCAGTGTGATTATGGCCAGATCAATGATGCATAGTTCTGAAAGGTTTTACACAAGCAGCAGTCTTAGAATGCAGCTCTAAGGAGCAGGTAGGTCAGAAAAAACATAAACGCAATGCCCAGCACATGTACCTCCCTGTGGGTCCATAAAGAATCTGACCAGATTGTCTAACGGGAAGCCATTCTCGCCACAGGGGCAGGGTTGAAGTGCTTCCATTTCCGATGACTGCATTTCAGCCTTGAGTATGTCAGCTAAGGTTTTCTGCTGGTCAAAGTCACAAAAATTCCGGTCGATATCTTTTATGAGGAATGACAAACGTAAAAAGATAAACTCGACTGTGTCAGATAAACTATATGGGCTTTTACTAGATCCCAAGCAAAGATTTAACAATGTGTAATCAATTTCAAAGTCTTCTGCTAATTCAAGGAAACAAAAGACTTTCACTGAAAAGATTTCAACCAGGCTGGAGACTATTATGTTCAGGCTATGGAAACCTAGAGAGCTGTCCTTTTTGGATAGGAACTGCTACAGAGAATTTTTTTTTTTTTTTAAGTTTCTTGTGACTGATCAGATAAATGGGAACCACGTCGAAGTTTTTCTTCAGAAGAGATCAATTTTGAATAATCTATCTGTGGCGGAATACTTTTGGAGTTCTCCTCCCTCAACTTTTCAAAAGCCTCCACAGCGAGTTGTCTTTAACGTAAAAACAATACCTTTCACGAGTAACCATCCTCCATCTCTCCTCTAAACAGTAGGTTCATGTTTCACTTTTACCTATGTGTGTTCTCAACTATCTCTAGATTATCTCTAAAAACAGGGATGGGGGATTTCATCTGGCAGAAATCTGAAGAGACTACTTACTTTTTTGAGCTTTAAAAAATTACAAACTCCCTACCCCCATTAGCATAAGCATGTGAGGTTCCTATCCCATCCTGGTTTTTAGTCTGTAGGGCTGTACTAGGAATGTTTTCCTCTTTTTCTTCTTCTCCTTCCTCTCCCTCTCTTTTTCTCTCCATCTCCCTTCTTCTTCCAATTCTGAATATGGAATTCCAATATCTGTCATATTAAATTATAACTATCATTTTATTCTATTTCACAAACTCATTTTAAATAATCTCCACTGGGAAGTCGCACACAGACACCAACGAGATCACGAAAGGGCCTGCAGTATGTGCTGCATGGATTCTAATCACAGCTCTGTCACCACCTGCCAGGGGACCCTGGCACAGCCACAGCTGATGGTGTCTAAAATGTCACAAAATTATCTCATTCCCTAGCATGCACAGCAGAATAAAAAATAAAATCTCTATTTGGTACTTCAAAGCAACAAATTCTAGCTCAATATTTTCATTCGCTATAACCTTAAAAATGTTAATATTTATAAACAATTACCTTTATATGCTTTGGCATGCAAAAGAGAACTTGGTACTGCATTATTACAGTCAAATAAATTGTATCTAGGTACTTCCAAGTGTCAGAGTAAATGCCAAGGTCCTTGGATGTCAGTGCTCCAGATAATAGTGAAATAAAAGTGACTTCTATACAGATGTCCTTAGTAATGAAGAAAAAGGAATATATAATACATAACCAAAATAGTGTTTAAATTCAATGTTGTTCACACTTTTCCAAGCTTCAGTAGGTTTTAAAGAAATATTCTAGAGGCTGCATATCCCGTAGAAAGCATCAAATCAAAAGGATTGACCATTAAGTTTAGCAGCATGATTCATTTTATCAACTTCCCACAGCCTTCTAATACTCCTTTTCAAAAATTGTGCAAACTGTGTGAGACTGTGCGTGTATTAAATTACACCATTACGTCCTTAGAGGAAGTATTTTCTATAATTCAGGCAATGAAGGATCTTTGCTCAACTATGACAGCTTCACAGCTAGCTGATCTAGAATTTCTGGTTGGTGAAGCCACTCAAACCCTTAGCGATGAAAACAATTATTCTAAGGAGTTTTACTGGTCCAAAATATCCTTGGTCCAAAATAATATGAAATCTTAGAGAAGAATGACCTTCTCTAAGGTAGTTGTTTATATTGCTTCCTCCAGTAAGATAATTCCAGTTATAGAAGCTCACAAAAATGATTCACAGTTAAAATAAAAATGTTTTTCTCATTTGTGGCTAAAATTTTTTAAATTTAATTCTAGTTCCATGAATTAAATTGACCTATCAGTCAATAATACATGTTCTCTTTCTGGGTAAAGTAGATCTACACGGGAGCTGTCCAACTATTGTCAGTAGTATAAACACATGCAATGGTTCAGAAGACAATTAGCTTAAGACTTCTTGCAAAAGTATCTTTCACTGTTTTCTTTATGCTCATACATATTGCTACACTCTCTTGCAAAGATTTTGCTTTCATCTGAGAAATTTATTTAACTATAGTATATCTCTTTCCCCGATAAACTGTAAATCCTAAGAATGTCCCTTTATCATGATTTCTTCTAATGTTGAGGTCTAGAAAATTCCACATCTGCAAAAACAGTGATAAATCCAAAGAATTTTAGAAAAATTGTGTATTGTACTAATGCAGACAAATCAATTGCCTAAACAATGATTCATAAGGCCAGAAATAAAATAAAACAAATTGCTCTTTCAAACAGATACTGAAGTCAGGAAACAATTCATGCTTAGACCTGAAATATTAGTCACAGCACTGTGACCTCTCACCTTCAGTGATAAAATACACAGGTCAGAATTGACAATACATACTCATGGCTGATCATGGCTGCTAGTTATTGATCAAAGGAGAAAAAAAGTACTTTGCAGGAAAAACATTGCTCTGAATTACAAACATCCATTCTCTTGAGACTCAGCAACTCTCTGGGCTTCTCCCTTTGGAACTGGAAGCAAGAAGTGAGTTCAGCCAGTATTTAATATCAAGTGAATGTGGTGTTTAATCAATAGTCTTCTGCTTTGTTCCTCGATGTGGAAAGCAGTGTCTATTCATTCAGCAAAGGTTAATGCCAAGGGTCAAGTGATTTCACACTCTCGGTAGGATCCACAACATTGCAGTAGTTCAGATGCCCTAGACAATGATGACTCAGTTGGACTGATTTATTGCCACTCGAAGGCCCTGCTTAATACTAAAGTGCTCTCTTATGATAATACCTCAGAAAATAGCACTGATAAAAGAGGAGGCAATAATTACCTACATTTTGAGGTAATGTCTTCATTTCTAATGTCCTATAAAGATGTAAGGTCCATTTTAAATGATCTGCTTCTGGTATTAGCAAGCCATTTAAAAGGGATCTTATCAGCATCTTCTCTTTTATGAAATACACCACAGAAGAAATTCAGTAACCCTATGATACAAATGTAAATTATAAGTAATACATGATTTAACATATGTTTTAGGTAACCCTTTTAAAATATTTACTTATTGTCATATTTTTCATATTAGATAAGAAGAAAGAAAAAATATTTGCTGAGGGGAGGAAAAATATAACTGAATATAGTTAATTCCATTAAACAAGGGAGACACAGTTTGCAATTTGATTTCATTCTTTTTGACCAATTCTACCACATGACAGGCAGGCTAAAAAGACCTGCCTGTATATTCTTTCTAAATGTAGTTCACTTAAAACAGCATTAGTTGAGGTCACTGTTTTAAACCAGAACACATTTGACTATGTCAGGGGTCCAATCTTTAACATGTTAGCATCCATGATTATTATTCAGCAATGTCTCATTCCAGATGTGTTTTATATAATGAAAGAAGTTCAAATGTCACCAGGAAAACAGTGTGAGAAGAATTAATTGGAAAGCTTATCATAGGAAAGTGATTTAGAACCCAGCTTTCACTAATATATCTCTGGATGATGAATATACCAATCAATTAGTAAAATAAAATAAATTCTGTAAAATTATCTAAAGACATCCTATCATTACAAGTGGAAGAACATTTGAAATAGTTTATTATATCCCATTCCAGATGATTAGTATGTAAAGCACTCTAATATAAATGTTCTGCCTTCTACTCCTTTTTTTTTTCCCCCCACAGGAAATCTGGGATTTAAAACTCTAATCCAAACTACTTAAAACAATGATTAATTCAGAAATCCTACTTCAAACTATTTTAAACTATTTAAAAATATATGTGAAGTGTTATAGATGAGTTAAAAATACATGTTTTATTCATTTAATTCAAGAACACATTTTTAATTCTCAATGACAGTTTGCCTTAAAAACACACAAAATGGGTAACAGTCAGTACTTCTGATGTGAACAACAATTTCATTGTGTAGTGATTACTTGCATGAGGTCCAGAGGGCTAAATTTACCTTTTAATTGAACTTATCCTCAAAGGATGATGACTTGTCTCTAATTCTTTCCCAATGAGAATGATTTTATAGGCTATATATTCCAAAACCTGTAACAGGGAAAGAAGGACAAATAATTTAATAAAGCTTTTGAAAATAAGAATACCAATGAAAGAAACTAAATGCATAAGGTTTTTTTATTTTTGTCAAAAATAGCATTAGTGACCTAACTACCCTATAGAAAAGACTGTGAGTCAACAAGATTGAATATTTCAAGGATTTCAAAAGTGTTTTTCCACAATAACTTTCCCATACCTTAGGCTTCAGGCTAAAGATATTTACTGGGAAATATATTTCAGTTAATTCAGATGGGAATAAAACAAGTAGCCTACACAGAATTTGCATGTCTAATTTTGTACTTCAAATACTACTATATAAGTAAATAATATCATCATTTTTGAATGGCCAATAAAAATATTTGCATTCTTTGAGTTTTGCACTAGTATCTAACCTAAATATAATGGCCAGAATAAAATGTTATGTTACTATTTTGCCTATAGTCATAATAAGTATGAAATATAAATAATTGTTCATGTTTCTGTCAGAGAAAATACATTTTCAAGAGTGTACTTTTTACTTCAACAGTAATTATTTCTTCAGATCCTGCCAAAGTATTTTTAAAAAAAACTGAGTGGAAACTAAAAACTTGTATTCTTCTTTTATATGTACATATGTGTAAAAAAAAAAAAAAAAAAGAGGTGAATCTCTGTTAAAGCAGCTCTTCTCTTAGAAATTTAAACACTATTTAGAACTTTAAAAAATTATCTCCTTTCAGCCATGCACATTCATCAGTAATATAAAAACCCTTTAATGCTGATTTTGGTGCCTTATGTGGAAATTATCTTGAGGACCATACTTCTCAATAAAAACATCGCTTAGGTCAGGACAGCAAACTTAATGGGCTGAGGTTTTCATGATTATTGTGCAACATATCTGTAGCTAACTCACTTCAAAATATCAATTTCAAAATACCTAAGCAGGAAAAAGGGAAAAATCATCATTTCCTTCATGTTTGCAAAATCATTACTTAAAATTTTCATGATAGCTTTATTCAAAGGTTTATAATATTATTGTAATAAAGTTGTCAGATATTCTAATGAAATAAATTTTCTTTAACAGTGTTCTCTGATAGGTCACAAAATAACAAAACATATTTCCTTTTACCCCATACAAAGAAAACACACCGTTCATCTTACAAAATTAAGAAAATTCAATACAGCATGGTGATTCTGGTAAACAAGAGTGTATTACATACTTGGATGTTATGAAGAGAATAGGCCTTATATGTTCTCACCACAAAGAAGTGGTAATTATGTAAGGTTGTAAAGGTATTAACTAACACTACTGTTATAATCATTTAGCAATATATGTGTGTCAAATCATGTTGCACACCTTAAACTTAGATAATATGTCTATTATATCTCAGTAAAGCTGGAAAAATATTTTTAAATTCAAAAAAGGAAGTTCAAATAACCAAGAAATAAAATGAAAATATCTTTAGTCTCATCTCCTATTTATTCATGCATCCAGTCTTTTGTACATGCACATACCTAGACATAGACATGCACATACTATATGTATGCATATGTTAAAAAACTAACATAAAATGTATTTACAATAGGATGAGAGTCATCCATACTATTTTAAACTTAATTTTTACTAGCAATATACTGTGAATACCTTTGCATATCCTTATGTATACTATTGTATCATATTAATGATTACATCAAATTTCACTTACCACAATAATCTAATTAGCCATTTTTCCTGTTAGCATTAAAATTATTTTCCTCTTATTACTATTATAGATGAGGATTACCAAATCTATTTTTAATAAAATTCATTTAGTACAAATATCTTAATTAAAATTATTTTAAGAAAAAGGAAAAAAGAAAACATTTCTTAGAAAAAGCAGAGACTCAAAGCATATAAAAATTCATAAAACTTTGAACAGGTTAGAAGAATAACCACCCAAAATATGAAAATTTCACTGTTAGCTTTACGGAACAAATAGAGAATGGAAACATTTTTGACCATTTTAACCACATACCTTCCCAGATACTGTAATACAGTTCATAGTAGGCTTCATATGTTCTAATGCTTTTTTTAAGTT
This sequence comes from Mustela erminea, assembly GCF_009829155.1. Lineage (NCBI taxonomy): Eukaryota > Metazoa > Chordata > Mammalia > Carnivora > Mustelidae > Mustela > Mustela erminea. Next base: position 49,705,364 of record NC_045616.1, read on the forward strand.
CATAACTGTTAAGTTTCCACTCAGTTTTTGCTCAAAAAGTTATTTTTAATGGACAATACTCTCTATATAAATCCTCAACCACATAATGGGAATTTATGAGAACTTCATTAGTATTAAGAGGTTGAATATAGTGTAACAAACATATAACCTTATAGAATGTTCTAGATTCTTATTTTGGTAGCCATTTTAAAGATATAGTTTGACTTTATTATTGAGATCATGTTTTGTTCAGTTGTACAATATAGGGTAATAAAATGAATAAGCACCAAACCACAAATCTGATTTAGATGTATCAAAGTTAGCCTGGTTAAAAATTCAACATAAAAAAATTCATTATTCTCAAATCCCAATATAAATTAAACCCCAATTAAAGGATTTTTGCTATAATTTATTTCCAAACAATTGTCCACTATGACATTTAATGAACAAATTTAAGTATCTACATATTGCCCTTTGCTTATTCATATTCATTAATTAAAATTTTTTATTATTTTATATGTGCAGATTAAAGTTGTCCTTTATTCCAAAGATATTTTAAAAAAATAAGAACTCAAATATTCTCACATGGACCCATCAGTTGTTAGCTAACATTTATTATTCATTTTCTACATTTTTACAGATGACAGGTTTAAAAATAATTCTGTTAAACTAATATTTAAAAATCAGTGACAAAACTAAGAGGCTAGTCGTTTTTAGATATCACTCCTGAGAAATTTTATTTAGAATTGTTAATATCAATAAATACTATATAGCAAAAGTATGAAATGGTTAATGTTGACAGAATTTACTGTGAAGTAAACTTTATTTTTATCTCAACAAAATGTTGTTTGTGAGTTGTATTTTTAGGTCAATAATTGTTTTTAGATCAGTAACTACTTAAATTATCCAAGTATACCAACAATTCTATTAAATAGACCTATGGAAAAAATGAGATTTGTCATTCTGTTCTTTGCCCCAGTGTTACAAATTACACATGTCATTCACACAATTAGATAAATTACAAACTTACTGGGGCTTAGGAAGAGTTATAAGCTTTTAAGGTACCCTTTTGTTGGTTAATTAAAAATAAAAAAATTGTCACAGCAGAACTTAAATTTTGGTCCATAGGCTACTATTTTTATATATAAACTTAAAAATTGTGAAAAATTGGGATTCTTTACCATATTTTGTTCTACAAAGCTAAAATGGTTTTGAATATATCTTTTAAAAATGTTTCTTTCTCTTAGTTTACTTTTCAGGTATTGCATTCAAGAAAACATATTTATAATAATTTACAGAGTAGGATAGGCAAGATTATATGGTAAAAGTGAACCATACCCAAATATTAGTACCCAAATTTCCTTTCTAACTTACCACCTGGTCAACAGGTGGATAAGAGGTTCTATTTACTGTAGAAACCCAGGAAATCAAGCTGATGATTATCTCAACACAGGTTCCATGGCCAGAGTGCCAGAAGGAAGACAATGTAACATATTATACACTTCTCACAAGCCATTTGCCAAATCTATACTTTATATACCTAACTTTAAGGAGGCAGACCTTGAAGTACTGGTGACTAGCAGTACTAATTCTAACACAAAAGCTTAACAAGTTTAGCAGGTAATGAAAATGCATTTTAATTGATAAAGTAACTAAAAAAAAGCAGTGTGTACTACTAAAAGGGAAGTGGTAAAAAAAAAAATATCTTTCAATATATTTGTGTGTTATTGAGTTATTGGCATAAAATAACCCTGATTAAATGTTGGAGAACTAATGAATGAGTGAATCAATAAATCAGTTTGTTAGTAAATAAATAATCACAAAACTTTCTTGCTGAGAAAAGGACAATGATGTCATGAAGGCAGTTCTGCTACTATTTGAGAAATTGGCCAGGCAAGAAATTTAATGGAAGATCTAAAATTATATATTTACTAGCACAATAAATTAATTTGGGGGGCATTATGTGGATTGAGTGTGAGGAAATAAAATATTTTGCTTACTTTCCTTTTAAGATAATTACCCATTCAATTAAAAAAGTTTTCCCCATTTGAGTACCACCCAAATGCACTATACATTTTTTATTGTGCCAAAATAATAAAAAATTAAAAGTATAATGCCATAGTTAGACATGCCACAGCACTGGAGGACTTTTCAGTCAAGACAGGAGACGACATAGAAACATCTGACTATAATGTAAGCCTGAATAAGGTAAATGCAATAACACAGACCTGAACTGGTCCCAAATGAGTATAAAATGCCACAGACATTTTAATTCATCATTCTTCAGTACAAAATATTCACGACTCAAATATTTCTGCTAATTACAGAAGAAAAAATAATCCCAAGTAGTATCCTTTAACAATAATACAGCCTTAATATTCCCTATGTAAACCTGTAGAAAGTTTTCTCGGTTTATAAGAAAAAAAAATCAGAGATATTGCCATAGTTTTGTGATTATGTTTGGTGGTCTTTTTTAAGAGTCCTCAAGGTACCTTTTCATATATGTGTGTGTACACACAAACACACATATACACATAATTAACTTCTTTGATAGTTAATAATTCACATAAGGACTAGCTTCACTCATTTAAATGTGATGGACATTGGCAAATACAGTAATTTTTCCATGGGGCAAATGGCCCTCATCAGCAGTTCAAACAAATTACTCCCCTTCTTGAAGTCATTTCACATTCAGGTTTTTAGTTTTCCTGTCTGCATTAACAAAAAAAAGGGCAGGGGGACACATTTAATGTTGTCATTTGTGCACATAAGATATGATGATATTTACTGTAAAGAATGCATCTGTTAATCACCTCCCCACTATGAACAACCAGTTCACAAAACTGTGAATAATCCTTAATCTTTTTTAGAAAAGAGATGAGGTTGGTGCTATTTTAAATATCCAACACTTTGCATGCTACTTGGGCCACAGACAAGACTTTGTGCCCTTCCAGCCATTTTGGCAGGATAGCTGAAATCTAGTTCTGTGGATTTCATAAGGCTCGTTCCTACTACAGTTCCATGATACAATGCTGAATACCACCGCGAAGAAAAAGTTATTCTCTGCCTTAGGCAACTGCAGGCACAAAGATTATATCAAAAAGAAAGGAAGCAGAGAATGCTGCAAACACAATGCAATATTTAATTCTGGGGGAGGGGACTGGTTGGACTTTAAGACATATACGGAAACTCATGTCTGAGACCACGCTGAAACATCCCGTTTAAATCCATATGCATGTTTGAATCAGGTTCAAATTCGGTAATGAAGCTATTATTGATTCTGTGGAACATGACTTCAAATCTGAGCAAATACTGAACAAACTACGAGGGGCTCTTAAACTCTGGACGTATGTACCTAGACATTTCAATTTAACAACCAGACATACATTAAACAGCATTAATAGCCAGGCACTTAATGGATCAATTCCCACTGTTTGTGTAATGTGGAAATAAAAAAGGCTTATTAAATGACAAGCTTTCCCTGGTTTGTGCTAATTAATTATACACCGCATCTGACTGCTAATTTAGTGGGAAAATGCAGCCCCAAACCACGGTTTCTGCTTGAACTTTGCCTCAGCATCACCCCGTTCAGCACAGAGTGCTGCTGCAGCCCGCCTCTGAACGACACCAGTATTAAATTAGAGCACAAGGCCATCAATTTAATAAGTACTGTAGCAGGTAATTTGAATAAGGACATATTAGTATTCTACCAGTGCACAACTAAAAGCAGCTGACCTTTCAGACCAAAGAAGATCCTTGAACACATTCAGCTGAATCTGAGAACACAGTAATAATCTGACAGTAGTAAGAGTGCCAAGAGAGACGTTTACGATCGTGGACCCATTACTATACATCAGGCTCTCTGTGGTATTACACGAAGAGTTTATATACCTCTGCCTCTCATTTTGCTCTCGCTCCCTGCCACGAAAGAAAAGAATGGGACTAGAACTTATAAGAAAAAAAAATCTTATTTTCAATGGCATGTTTGAAACTCTTATTTTTTGGATTTGTGGTACAAAAAAACACAAAACTAATCACTATACATGTAAATCAGAGCTGAGAAGACACATAAGAAATCATCAGTCTCCTAAAATATGAGGCAAACCTAACAGTAACAAAAATCAACCTTCATCTATTAGAGAAACAACTGCTGTGAACGCACGAGGAACCACAGTACCCCTTGGCAGGGATAAGAGCGCGGACCCGGGAGTCACAGCAGAACTGGATTTGAATCCCTGCTCTGTCACATGCTCGCCATCAAACCTGCAGGAACTGAATTCAATGAATTTGGTTCAACAGATGTTTATCGGATCTATCACATCCAGTGTTGTAAGCCCTAAGGTTATAAAGATGAAAAGATTTGATCCCTGCTTTCAAGGAGATCAAAATCTAGCAATGGCAACGGAAACATGCACTATTAATCACAGTGCAGAGTGAGAAGCACCTTGAAGCACAGAGAACAGTGATGAATTTTGCCTGGTGGTTTCCAGGAAAGGTTCTCCGATAAGGCAATAGCGGTACTACACATTGTGAGCATGTCCCTAGCACAGAGGATGGAATGCTCTCTGAGGGGAAGTACTCATCAAACAGAAAAACTATTGCACTGGAATAGGAAGAGACACTGGGTGAGGCTGAAGGTGTAATTACAATCAGATGATCCTGTGTGCTTGAAAATGGCTTCTGTGTATGTATAAATATGATGGGTTAGTGTTTTAAGAGCACGATTTGGAGGGAGACATTAGAATACTTGCTTTGTTAGCCTCACAAGAAAGCTATAGGCCAAAAACTTATCTGGATTTCTGCCCAAAGGAGGGGATACACAACACAGCTGACAGTGTGTAGTCACCACACTCTGGTAATGGGATTGCCCTCCCAAGGCTCTCTTTCTCTGCTACTTAGATAGTATATTGAAGGGGAAGAGAATAGAAAAGATATTATTACAGATCTTAAACCCATTTTTTTTTTAACTGTAAACTTTGACACTAGGTACCTACTATTACTTACAAAATTCTTCTTTCACATTCTATGACCAACATGGATACTTACACAGCACATACTGGTGCTGCCTTGTTGCTGGTTTACAGCTGCATCTGTTTTAATTAGTTGTTGCCCTTGCCTTGGAAGTTATTGAATATTTTGAGTATCACCTACATTAGCCACAGTCCCAACAGGAAACAAATGACACACTCAAATGAGGTAACTGAAGGGAAGAACTATTTAGAAAGTGCAGGTGGGAGTAAAAGAAACCACTGAGGTATGGCACAGTGCCTTGATTAATTGTGGAGCTGCGACCACCCTATGACCAAAGAGGGTCATAGGGTCATGACAGGACCCATAGGAGAGAAACAGCCAATACTCTAGGAATGTGGCAGGGCCAAATCTGATGAGTAGAACCCCTGACTTCACTGAGCTGTCACCTTTTGATCCTCTGTGGTATCTCTCATTGGCCATGACCAACCAGAAGCTGAAGTTTAAGAAAATCCACTGATGCAGAACTAAAGGTGCTTTGTCATACAGGCCACAAAGCAGAGAAGAGAGTGGTGGAGAGTGACTCTGGAAGGGTGAAGGAAAGACATCTGACACCTATCTCGCTCCTGCTCCTATTAACTGAGGTATACACCAGCATATTGAAACTTACAAAGGAGAATGTCCTCTTAAGTCCGAGTCAGTCTTCTAAGTTTCTAGGGTCCCAGAGAGTTTATGCTCCAGCAATCCCATTTCTAATCTTGTCTTTGTCTAGAAATAGTCTATTGTCAACAGCTTTCTGAAAATCTGAGTTGTCTATTAAAACATGCTATTCCTCTAGACTACTTTCTTTGTAAACGATAGCTAAGGCTAAAAGTGGTTTTGTACCAAGGGCTGCTGATATTCATGTGTGCTCTTTTGTTAACTTTTGAAAATTGCCTTCTTTGTGATGCAAAGCTGAACCAAAAGAAATATCAGTAACGAGAGTCTTTGAAACCTACAAAATCACATAGCGGCCTTCCATCACAGCCAATAAAAGTAAAATAAGAAGCCATGCAGGCTTGGACTAGGATAGTGACATGGAGAGGTGATGAAGAGGAGATGACATATTCACCAGATGAACTTCATGACAATTGAATTTGGAGGATGAGCTAAGAGTCATAAATAAGTGGCTTGAGTGACTGATTCATTGCATAAAAATTCAATTAGTCAAGATGAAGAATAAAGGGAAAGGTGTAGGCTCTATAAACTTCATAAAGAAAGCTTATTTTTTCCTTATTAACTAAAATGCAATAATAATAATAAATATTAATAATAATTAAATTAAATAATTAATAATTAAAATTTCAATGATGTTTCAGTAGTACATTTCAGCAGAATTGCAGTAGGGAAATAATAAGTGTAATTTGGGAGTCTCTCAAGAACTTGAAATTTTTTGAGTGATGTAAGACTGGAATATATTTGCCCCGGAATAAGTGACCTAAAGCCTCTTTACAACAATCTGAATATGAGGCCATTATAGTATAAACACCGAGAAATCTTAAATAACTGCCATCGCCATCCCTAGTTGTAAGCTACAAGGTGAGGGAGACAAAAACCCTTACTCGAGTATTAACTTTTAGTAATACACAAGACAATGAAGGACAAAACATAAACACAGCTGAAGTGGCATAGATAAATATGTTTAACATCACACTTCCATATTTTTAAACCCATCTTAGTAACACTCATGTCATCAAGGTACTTAATTATAGACGGAAAAAAACTCAAGGCAGAAAATAAAATTATTAAATCTGAAACTAATGATACTGTAGTTGGCTAACTGAATTTAAATTAAAAAAAGAAAACTATTAAAATAGCAGGTTATACAATAGGAGTCAAGATGGCGGAGAAGTAGCAGTCTGAGACTACTTTAGCTAGCAGGAGATCAGCTAGATAGCTTATCTAAAGATTGCAAACACCTGCAAATCCATCCACAGATTGAAGAGAAGAACAGCAGTTCTAGGAACAGAAAAACAACCATTTTCTGAAAGGTAGGACTGGCGGAGAAGTGAATCAAATCAGGACTTTTAAAAGTCTGTTCCGCTGAGGGACATCGCTCCAGAGGCTAAACCGGGGCGAAGCCCACATGGGGTCAGCATGGCCTCAGGTCCCGCAGGGTCACAGAAGGATCGGGGGTGTCTGAGTCTCGCAGAGCTTGCGGGTATTGGAACGGGAAAACTGGCTACAGAGACAGAGCTGACAGTGAGCTCATAGCTCGGGGTTACCTTGAACCGGCCACAGGCTCGGTGAGCTCGGAGCGCGGCCAGAGGTCAGGCAGACGGGAGTTACTGGGCGCTATTCTCTGAGGGCGCACTGAGGAGTGGGGCCCCGGGCTCTCGGCTCCTCCAGGCCGGAAACCAGGAGGCCACCATTTGTATTCCTGTCCTCGGGAACTCTATGGAAAGCTCAGAAACAAAAGCTTCTGAAAGCAAAGCCAAGCGAATTAGTCAGTCAGGCCCCTGGTAAGGGTGGTACAATGCCGCCTGGGGCAAAGACACTTGAGAATCACTACACCAGGCCCCTCCCCTAGAAGATCAACAAGAAATCCAGTCAAGACCAAGTTCACCTACCAAGGATTACAGTTTCAATACCAAGGAAAGCAGAATTCCAGAGGAGGAGAAAGCAAAGCATGGAACTCATGGCTTTATCCCTGTGATTTTTTAGTCTTGCAGTTAATTTAATTTTTTTCTTTTTCATTTTTTTTCTCTTCTGCTAAAAATTTTTTTGAACTTTTACCCTTTGCTTTTTTAATGTTTTTTAACTAGTTTAATATATACATATTTTCTTTTTTATACTTTTCTTTATTCGTTTTCTTTTTTAAATTCTTTTCTTTTTTTTTTTCTTTCTTTCTTTCTTTTTGAACCTCTTTTTATCCCCTATCTCCCCCCTCACGATTTGGGATCTCTTCTGATTTGGTTAAAGCATATTTTCCTGGGGTTGTTGCCACCCTTTTAGTATTTTACTTGCTCCTTCATATACTCTTATCTGGACAAAATGACAAGGTGGAAAAATTCACCACAAAAAAATGAACAAGAGGCAGTACCGAAGGCTAGGGACCTAATCAATACAGACATTGGTAATATGTAAGATCTAGAGTTCAGAATGACAATTCTCAAGGTTCTAGCCAGGCTTGAAAAAGGCATGGAAGATATTAGAGAAAACCTCTTAAGAGATATAAAAGCCCTTTCTGGAGAAATAAAAGAACTAAAATCTAACCAAGTTGAAATCAAAAAAGCTATTAATGAGGTGCAATCAAAAATGGAGGCTCTCACTGCTAGGATAATGAGGCAGAAGAAAGAATTAGCGATATAGAAGACCAAATGACAGAGAATAAAGAAGCTGAGCAAAAGAGGGACAAACAGCTACTGGACCATGAGGGGAGAATTTGAGAGATAAGTGACACCATAAGACGAAACAACATTAGAATAATTGGGATTCCAGAAGAAGAAGAAAGAGAGAGGGGAGCAGAAGGTATACTGGAGAGAATTATTGGGGAGAATTTCCCCAATATGGCAAAGGGAATGAGCATCAAAATTCAGGAGGTTCAGAGAACGCCCCTCAAAATCAATAAGAATAGGCCCACACCCATCACCTGATAGTAAATTTTACAAGTCTTAGTGACAAAGAGAAAATCCTGAAAGCAGCCCGGGAAAAGAAGTCTGTAACATACAATGGTAAAAATATTAGATTGGCAGCGGACTTATCCACAGAGACGTGGCAGGCCAGAAAGAGCTGGCATGATATTTTCAGAGCACTAAACAAGAAAAACATGCAGCCAAGAATACTATATCCAGCTAGTCTATCATTGAAAATAGAAGGAGAGATTAAAAGCTTCCAGGACAAACAAAAACTGAAAGAATTTGTAAACACCAAACCAGCTCTACAGGAAATATTGAAAGGGGTCCTCTAAGCAAAGAGAGAGCCTATAAGTGGTAGATCAGAAAGGAACAGAGACACTATACAGTAACAGTCACCTTACAGGCAATACAATGGCACTAAATTCTTATCTCTCAATAGTTACCCTGAATGTTAATGGACTAAATGCCCCAATCAAAAGACACAGGGTATCAGAATGGATAAAAAAACAAAACCCATCTATATGTTGCCTCCAAGAAACTCATTTTAAGCCCAAAGACACCTCCAGATGTAAAGTGAGGGGGAGGAAAAGAATTTACCATGCTAATGGACATCAGAAAAAAGCAGAAGTGGCAATCCTTATATCAGATCAATTAGATTTTAAGCCAAAGACTATAATAAGAGATGAGGAAAGACACTATATCATACTCAAAGGATCTGTCTAACAAGAAGATCTAACAATTTTAAATATCTATGCCCCCAACGTGGGAGCAGCCAACTATATAAACCAATTAATAACAAAATCAAAGAAACACATCAACAATAATACAATAATAGTAGGGGACTTTAACACTCCCCTCACTGAAATGGACAGATCATCCAAGCAAAAGATCAAAAAGGAAATAAAGGCCTTAAACAACACACTGGACCAGATGGACATCACAGAGATATTCAGAACCAAAGCAACAGATATTTCATCCCAAAGCAACAGAATACACATTCTTCTCTAGTGCACATGGAACATTCTCCAGAATAGATCACATCCTCGGTCCTAAATCAGGACTCAACCGGTATCAAAAGATTGGGATCATTCCCTGCATATTTTCAGACCACAATGCTCTAAAGCTAGAACTCAACCACAAAAGGAAGTTTGGAAAGAACGCAAATACATGGAGACTAAATAGCATCCTTCTAAAGAATGAATGGGTCAACCGGGAAATTAAAGAATTGAAAAAAATCATGGAAACAAATGATAATGAAAATACAACAGTTCAAAAATCTGTGGGACACAACAAAGGCAGTCCTGAGAGGAAAATATATAGCGGTACAAGCCTTTCTCAAGAAACAAGAAAGGTCTCAGGTACACACCCTAACCCTACACCTAAAGGAGCTGGAGAAAGAACAAGAAAGAAACTCTAAGCCCAGCAGGAGAAGAGAAATCATATAGATCAGAGCAGAAATCAATGAAATAGAAACCAAAAAAATAATAGAACAAATCAACAAAACTAGGAGCTGGTTCTTTGAAAGAATTAATAAAATTGATAAACCCCTGGCCAGACTTATCAAAAAGAAAAGAGAAAGGACCCAAATAATTAAAATCATGAATGAAAGAGGAGAGATCACAACTAACACCAATGAAATACAAACTATTATAAGAACATACTATGAGCAACTCTACGCCAACAAATTTGACAATCTGGAAGAAATAGATGCATTCCTAGAAACATATAAACTACCACAACTGAACCAGGAAGAAATAGAAAGCCTGAACAGACCCATAACCAGCAAGGAGATTGAAACAGTCATTAAAAATCTCCAAACAAACAAAAGCCCAGGGCCAGACGGCTTCCCGGGGGAATTCTACCAAACATTTAAAGACGAACTAATTCCTATTCTCCTGAAACTGTTCCAAAAAATAGAAATGGAAGGAAAACTACCAAACTCATTTTATGAGGGCAGCTACACCTTGATCCCATCAAAAAAGAGAGCTATAGACCAATATCCTTGATGAACACAGATGCGAAAATTCTCACCAAAATACTAGCCAATAGGATTCAACATACATTAAAAGGATTATTCACGGGATGCCTGTGTGACTCAGTTGGTTAAGCAGCTGCCTTCGGCTCAGGTCATGATCCCAGCGTCCTGGGATCGAGTCCCACATCAGGCTCCTTGCTCCTCAGGAAGCCTGCTTCTCCCTCTGACTCTGCCTTCTACTCTGTCTGCCTGTGCTCGCTCTCGCTCGCTCTCTCTGACAAATAAATAAATAAAATCTTTCAAAAAAAAAAAAAAAAAGGATTATTCACCACGACCAAGTGGGATTTATTCCAGGGCTGCAAGGTTGGTTCAACATCCGCAAATCAGTCAATGTGATACAACACATCAATAAAAGAAAGAACAAGAACCATATGATACTCTCAATAGATGCTGAAAAAGCATTTGACCAAGTACAGCATTCCTTCCTGATCAAAACTCTTCAAAGTGTAGGGATAAGGGCACATACCTCAATATCATCAAAGCCATCTATGAAAAACCCACCGCAAATATCATTCTTAATGGAGAAAAACTGAAAGCTTTTCCACTAAGGTCAGGAACACGGCAGGGATGTCCATTATCACCACTGCTATTCAACATAGTACTAGAAGTCCTAGCCTCAGCAATCAGACAACAAAAGGAAATTAAAGGCATCCAAATCGGCAAAGAAGAAGTCAAATTATCACTCTTCGCAGATGATATGATACTATATGTGGAAAACCCAAAAGACTCCACTCCAAAACTGCTAGAACTTGTACAGAAATTGAGTAAAGTGTCAGGATATAAAATCAATGCACAGACATCAGTTGCACTTCTCTACACCAACAACAAGACAGAAGAAAGAGAAATTAAGGAGTCAATCCCATTTATAATTGCACCCCAAACCATAAGATACCCAGGAATAAACCTAACCAAAGAGGCTAAGAATCTATACTCAGAAAACTATAAAGTACTCATGAAAGAAATTGAGGAAGACACAAAGAAATGGAAAAATGTTCCATGCTCCTGGATTGGAAAAATAAATATTGTGAAAATGTCTATGCTACCTAAAGCAATCTACATATTTAATGCAATTACTTTCAAAGTACCATCCATCTTTTTCAAAGAAATGGAACAAATAATCCTAAAATTTATATGGAACCAGAAAAGACCTCAAATAGCCAAAGGGATATTGAAAAAGAAAGCCAAAGTTGGTGGCACCACAATTCTGTACTTCAAGCTCTATTACAAAGCTGTCATCGTCAAGACAGCATGGTACTGGCACAAAAACAGACACATAGATCAATGGAACAGAATAGAGAGCCCAGAAATAGACCCTCAACTCTATAGTCAACTAATCTTCGACAAAGCAGGAAAGAATGTCCAATGGAAAAAAGACAGCCTCTTCAATAAATGGTGCTGGGAAAATTGGACAGCCACATGCAGAAAAATGAAATTGGACCATTTCCTTACACCACACACGAAAATAGACTCAAAATGGATGAAGGACCTCAAGGTGAGAAAGGAATCCATCAAAATCCTTGAGGAGAACACAGGCAGCAATCTCTTCGACCTCAGCTGCAGCAACATCTTCCAAAGGCAAGGGAAGCAAGGGTAAAAATGAACTATTGGGATTTCATCAAGATCAAAAGCTTTTGCACAGCAAAGGAAACAGTTAACAAAATCAAAAGACAACTGACAGAATGGGAGAAGATATTTGCAAACGACATATCAGATAAAGGACTAGTGTCCAAAATCTATAAAGAACTTAGCAAACTCAACACCCAAAGAACAAATAATCCAATCAAGAAATGGGCAGAGGACATGAACAGACATTTCTGCAAAGAAGACCTCCAAATGGCCAACAGACACATGAAAAAGTGCTCCATATCACTCGACATCAGAGAAATACAAATCAAAACCACAATGAGGTATCACCTCACACCAGTCAGAATGGCTAAAATCAACAAGTCAGGAAATGACAGATGCTGGCGAGGATGCGGAGAAAGGGGAACCCTCCTACACTGTTGGTGGGAATGCAAGCTGGTGCAACCACTCTGAAAACAGCATGGAGGTTCCTCAAAATGTTGAAAATAGAACTGCCCTATGATCCAGCAATTGCACTACTGGGTATTTACCCTAAAGATACAAACGTAGTGATCCAAAGGGGCACATGCACCCGAATGTTTATAGCAGCAATGTCCACAATAGCCAAACTATGGAAAGAACCTAGATGTCCATTAACAGATGAACTGATCAAGAAGTGGAATACTATGCAGCCATCAAAAGAAGTGAAATCTTGCCATTTGCGACAACATGGATGGAACTAGAGCGTATCATGCTTAGCAAAATAAGTCAAGCAGAGAAAGACAATTATCATATGATCTCCCTGATATGAGGAAGTGGTGATGCAACATGGGGGCTTAAGTGGGTAGGAGAAGAATCAATGAAACAAGATGGGATTGGGAGGGAGACAAACCATAAGTGACTCTTAATCTCACAAAACAAACTGAGGGTAGCTGGGGGGAGGGGGGATGAGAGAAGGGGGGTGGGGTTATGGACATTGGGGAGGGTATGTGCTTTGGTGAGTGCTGTGAAGTGTGTAAACCTGGCAATTCACAGACTTGTACCCCTGGGGATAAAAATATATGTTTATAAAAAAATTTATGTTTATATGTTTATAAAAAAATTTTAAAAAAAATAAAAAAATAAAATGGAGTTAAATGGAAAAAATATATATATCAGGTTATACCAGGTGATGGGTATTAGGGAAGGCACATGTTGGGATGAGCACTGTGTGTTATGCCCAACTAATGAATCGTTGAACACTACAACAAAATCTTATGATGTACCATAGGTTGGCTAACTGAACATAATGAAAAACTGAAAAAAAAAAATAACAAATTTTTAAAAGTAGCAGGTTATAGGGCATAGGATGGAGAGCTCTGCAAAAGCCTCCAGATACAACAACACATAACCATTTGAAATAGGGAGTGATAACTTGAGTCAGTGCTGTAGCCAGCAGTGAGAATTAGCCCCTAGGGCAGAAGCATTCCAGTCATCCCTGCTCTTTTTCTTCAGTGCCAGCATTGGTCTCTATTAGGAGCAAACTTCAGCATGGGCATTAAAAGAAAATGTAGAAACTTGAGAAGAACACCACTTACATTCTAACAATAGCAAGACAGATTACCTATAAAATCACAGATGTTTTTATGTCCATCAGTGTCCTAAGAATGCAGTGAGTCCAATGAGCTATAATACAGAACATGCTGACCCTCTTTGGCTGCTTGTGTCTTTGGCAGAGATATGGGAGTAGGACAAAACCACCTTAGATACAGGTGAGAAGAAAACAGATGAAATTTTAACTAAACTTTAAACACCAGTTAGGGATAGTATGAGACTTTAGAATCCCTAGGAGAAGTAAACAAGAAGAATCTGCACCTTTTCCACAGATCTTCATCAAATGTCCATGAGCCCCATGTGGGAATAAATCCAAAGGAAACAGAAAGACAAACTTGAAAAGATACTGGCACACCCATGTTCACTGCAGTATTATTTACAACAGCCAGGACATGAAAAAAATCTAAGTGTCCACCAATAGGTCGATGGATAAAGAAAATGAGGTGTGTATATATACAATGTAATAATACCTATAAAAAAGAAATCCTACTATTTGCAACAACATGGATGGACCTGGAAGGCATTATGCTAAGTGAAATAAGTCAGAGAAAGACAAACACTGGGGCACCTGGGTGGCTCAGATGTTTCAGTGCCTGTCTTCAGCTCAGGGCTTGATCTCCAGGTCCTAGGATCAAACCCCATGTCTGTCTGCCAGCAGGGGGGAGTTTGCTTCTCACCCTACTTGCGCTCGCTCTTTCTCTCTCTCTCAAATGAATAAATAAAGTATAAAAAAAAAAGAAAGAAAGACAAACACTATATGACCTCACTTACAAATGGAATCTTGAAAAAAAATCATAGAAAAAGATCACATTTGTGCAAGAAGTCAGGACAGTGGGGATTGGAGAAGGGTGATCAGAAGGTAAGCTTCCAATTATAAGATAAGTAATTACTAGGGATGTAATGTACAAATGATAACTAGAGCTAACAACTGCTGTATGACACGCTGGAAAGTTGCTAAGAGAGTAAATACTAAGAGTTTTCATCACAAGGAAAAACTTTGTTCTTCCTTTTCTTCTTTTTTTTTTTCTTTTTCTTTTATCTTTATGAGATGATGAATACCTGGTGGGGTATTTTACAATACATGTAAATCAAACCATCATATTTTATGCCTTGAACTTATACAGTGATGTATATTATTTCTTTTTTATAGTTTAATCTTTAATGAAGGCTGTGTTTAAAAACCTGGCTTGCAAAATTCCTGAAAAATTCAGCAACTAGCTTGCAAAAGCCCATACAGCCATATATCATACCAGTTATTTACTCCAACTATCAATTATTTCTTAATAATAATTTGTTGATGAGGAGTATTAGGAGAAAAACAGAAGAGATGAGAGAGACACACCACACTCTGAGGCACAGGTGTACAGCGTCTGCAGAAGTCTGGGAGCATGGCAGAGAAGAACTGAGAGAACTGCTCTAGGGCACTCTGGGTTCCATAATCACCAATACTGGGAATTAGAGATAAGATATTACATTCTTTCTGCCCATGGACACCACCAAATAAGCATCATTAAAATCTCCCTTCCCTCCACCATCATGTCTAAGTCAGAGTCTCCCAAAGAACCTGAACAACTGCAAAAGCTCTTCATCAGAGGTCTGAGCTTTGAAAGAACTGATGAGAGTCTGAGGAGCCATTTTGAGCAATGGGGAGCACTTACAGACTGTGTGTTAATGAGAGATCCAAACACCTGGTGCTCCAGAGGCTCTGGTTTTGTCACGTGTGCCACTGTGGAGGAGGTGGATGCAGCCATGAATGCAAGGCCACACAAGGTGGATGGAAGAGTTGTGGAACCAAAGAAGGCTGTCTCAAGAGAAGAGTCTCAAAGACCTGGTGCCCACTTAAGTGACAACATTCACTTTTTTTGAGAAAGATTTTTGTTGGTGGCATTAAAGAAGCCACTGAAGAATATCATCTAAGAGATTCTTTTGAACAATATGGGAAAACCGAAACAATTGAGATCCTGACTGACTGAGGCAGTGGCAAAAAGAGGGGTTTTGCTTTTGTAATATTTGATGACCATGACTCTGTAGACAAGATTGTTATTCAAAATACCATACTGTGAATGGCCACAACTGTGACGTAAGAAAATCCCTATGTAAGCAAGAGATGGCTAGTGCTTCATCCAGCCAAAGAGGTCAAAGTAGTTCTGGAAACTTTGGTGGTGGCGGTGGAGGTGGTTTTGGTGGGAATGACAACTTTGGTCATGGAGGGAATTTCAGTGGCTGAGGTGGCTTTGGTGGCAGTTGAGGTGGTGGTGGATATGGTGGCAGTGGGGATGGTTATAAAGGATTTGGTAATGATGGTGGTTATGAGGAGGTGGCCCTGGTTACTCTGGAAGAAACAGGGACTATGGAAGTGGTGGACAAGGTTGTGGAAACCAGGACAGTGGCTATGGTGGGAGTGGCAGCTAGGACAGCTGTAATAGTGGAGGAGGTAGAGGCAGCTATGGAGGCAACTTAGGAGGTGGCAGAAGCTATAATGGTTTTGGCAATTACAACAATCAATCCTCAAATTTTGGACCCATGAAAGGTGGAAATTTAGGAGGCAGAAACTCTGGCCCCTATGGTCATGGAGGACAATACTTTGCCAAACCACAAAACCAAGGTGGCTATGGTGGTTCCAGCAGCAGCAGTGGCTACAGCAGTGGCAGAAGGTTTTAATTACTGCCAGGAAACAAAACTTAGCAGGAGAAGAGAGCCAGAGAAATGACAGGGAAGCTACTGACTACAACAGATTTGTGAACTCAGCCAAGCACAATGGTGGCAGGGCCTACCTGCTAAAAGAAGACATGTTTTAGACAATACTCATGTGTATGGGCAAAAAACTCGAGGACTGTATTTGTGACTAATTGTATAACAGGTTATTTTAGTTTCTGTTCTGTGGAAAGTGTAAAGCATTCAAACAAAGTGTTTTAATGTAGATTTTTTTTTTGCACCCATGATGTTGATTGCTAAATGTAATAGTCTTTTCATGACACTGAATAAATGTGCCCTTTTTTTTTTTTTTTCAAATGTGCTGTGTTAAGTTAGTCTACTCTGAAGCCATCTTGGTATACTTCCCCAACAGTATGAAATTAGAATTCCTTCAGGGTGATGTCAGGTTCCTTTTGAAATTTGTCTGCAACCTGCTTGGGCACAGAAGCCATTGTCTCCACAAACCTTGGTATAGTTGAACTGACAGTTAATGTGTTGTGACCTGGAGTTCACCATTAAAAGGTCACCCAAACAAAGTCCTGGACTTTATTTGGTTATTAATATGATTATTGGTATATACTACGCAATATATTTAAATTGAATTATGGTATCAGATAAAATTATAGATGGGATTAAAGCTTGTGTTTCATCCATTATCATGTGTAATTAATAAATGATTTAACATTCTCTTAAGGGACACCTGGGTGGCTCAGTGGGTTAAAGCCTCTACCTTTGGCTCGGGTCATGACCTCAGGGTCCTGGGATCAAGCCCCGCATTGGGCTCTCTGCTCAGCAGGGAGCCTGCTTCCCTTCCTCTCTCTCTGCCTACTTGGATCTCTGTCAAATAAATAAATTTTTTAAAATCTAAAAAAAAAAATTCTCTTAAAAAAGAAAATGATGAGATGGGGTGCCTGGGTGACTGAGTGGGTTGAGCCTCTGCCTGCAGCTCAGGTCATGATATCGGGATCCTGGGACTGAGTCCTGCGTCAGGCTCTCTGCTCAGCAGGGAGTCTGCTTCCCCCCCGCCGCCTGCTTGTGATCTCTCTCTCTGTCAAATAAATAGATAAAATCTTTTAAAAAAAAAATGATGAGATATTATAGATCCTAGTGACATTAAAGAATAATAACAAGATACCATAAACAATCTTATACAAATCTCATGACTTATATGAAATGAACAAATTCTTTGAAAAAGTTTCCATAAACTGACAAAACAAATAAAAAATTGTAATAACATATACCCATTGAAGAATATGAGTTCATATTCAAAATTACCCTGTAGGACGTCATTCCTGACTGTGATAGAGTAACAGAAACCAATCCCTACCCCTCTCCACCTACAAAAGAGTAGATAATTCTCCAAGATTGCACAGGGCTGGGAAATGTTTGTGTTCCCATCAGTCAGAGTAGAAAAGACATCATAATTCTAGTAAGATAAATTAAAATTCTCAGAAAGGTATCTCTCAGAAATGAAATTAACTTAGCCCTGGACTAAAAGATGCCCTGGACTTCACTAACAAAGCATTAAAGAAACCTCAAATGAATCAAACAAAGCCCCCCAAATTTAACTGGATGACATTTTAAAAATCTAATACTAAAAGAATATAATAAATTCTATGCCCTACAACAAAAAATTCACAAGAAGTGCGGGAGGGATTGTCTGGCACCAAGTCAAAATTATTAATTATATACAGCAAAATATGGAAAAATATGACTCATAACCAAGAGAAAAATCAATATAAACAGATCCAGAAATGACAAACATAATAAAATTAACAAAGATCTTAAAATAGCTATTATAAATATTCTCAACTGCTCAAGAATATAGGGAAATAAACAAATGAGACTACATCAAACCAAGAAGCTTTTGTACAGTGAAAGTCACCATCAATGAAACAAAAAGACAACTTATTAATAGAAGAAGATACTTGCAAATGATAAAATTGATGAGGGTAATATCCAAAATACATACAGAACTCCTACAACTCAATATCAAAAAAAGAAAACAACCCACACAATCTAGTTTCAAAATATGCAGAGCACCTGAATAGATATTTCTCCACAGAAACATATAGATGGCCAACAGACATATAAAATGATGCTCAACATGACTAATCAACAGGGAAATGAAAATCAAAACCACAATTAGATGTCATCTCAAACCTCCCAGAATGGGTAGTATCAAAAAAATGAGAAATAACAAGATGAGAAATAACAATATTTAAAGAAAAAGGAACACTTGTGATACAAATGTAAATTTGTTCAACCACTAGGGAACAGTATAGACATTCCTTAAAAAATTAAAAATAGAACTACTATGTGATCCAGCAATTTCACTTCTGAGTATTTATCCATTAGTTCAAAAAGATATATGCTCACCTCTATGCTCACTGCAACATTATTTATAACAGCCAATACAGAAGCAACTTAAATGTCTACTAAGAGATAAATGGATAAAAAGATATATAAAATGGAATATCACTCAGCCATTAAAAAAGAATGAAATCTTGCCATTTGCAACAATATAGATGGACCTAGAGTATATTATGCTAGGTCACAGAGAAAAAGACCAATACCATATGATTTCACTGTATTTGGAACCTAAAAACAAAACAAAGGAACAAATGGAACAAAGCAGAAATAGATGCATAGATACAGAGAACAATCTGGTAGTTGCCAGAGGGAGGGCAGAGGGAAAATGGGTGAAATAAGATAGAAGATTAAAAGTATTAACTTCCAGTTATAAATAGGAGATACAATGTACAGTATTGAGAATATATTGGTTAATAATATGTAACAAATTTGTGTGGTGACAGAAGCTAGATTTATGGTAGTGATCACTTCATAATGCATACAAATGTTGCATCACTATGCTGTACACCTGAAACTACTATAATATTTTATGTTAATCACACTTCAAGTTTAAAAAAAGAAAAAAAGAATATAGGGCACCTGGGTGTCTCAGCCATTAAATGTCTGTCTTCGACTAAGGTTATGATCCTGGGGTCCTGGGATAGAGCCCCAAATCCAGCTCCTTGCACAAGAGGAAACCTGCTTCTCCCTCTCCCACTCCTCCTGCTTGTGTTCCTTCTCTTCCTGTGTCTCTGTCAAATAAATAAATAAAATGTTTTTTTAAAATGAAAAATAAAAAAATATAGAGAAAAACATGAGCATAATGAGGGAAGACAAAACAGATACTACCAAATTAAAACAAACAAAAATAGATGAAACTCCTAATGAAAAGTAAAATGTCCTGGATGAGATTTAAAATACACTTGATGAAATTAACAGATGATACAGAAAAGATCTGTGAACTTGAAGACACAGCATGAGAAACTATTAAATATAAAGCAAAGAAAGGAAAAGATAACAAAGAAACACAGAGATCAGTAACTTGTGGAACAATAGCAAGTGGTCGAATAACTTGCAATCACATTCTCATAAAGAAAAGATAGAAAGAGAGAGCATAGATTTAAAGTAAGACTGACCATTTCCCAAATTTGATAAAAATTGCAAAAGCATGCCAAAGAGCATCATTGTATCCCAAAATAATAAACAGAAAGAAAAATATAACAAGGCAAATCATAATTTAATTGCTAATTACCTGTGATAAAGAGATGATCTTAAAAGCACTTAGGGGTGGGGGAAGAACATGATCTAAAGAGTAACAAAAACATGAATATTAAGCATATTTCTCATTGGAAACTCTCCAGGCTAGAAGTAAAGAGAGTAACATGTTTAAAATACTGAAAGAAAGCTAGAATTCTATACCCAGTGAGAGTGTCTTCAAAAATTAAGGTAAACTAATGAAAACTTACAAAAAAACAAAAGTTGAGAGACTCAGCTGCCATTAGATCTGGACTACTAGAATTCTTGAAGGAAGTTCTTCAGAAAGAAGAAAAGTACCTTGATTTTCTATTCTGATGCTGTATTGAGTCAATGCACAGAAATCAGTTGCATTTCTATATACCAACAACAAGACAGAAGAAAAAGAAATTAAGGAGATGATCCCATTTACAATGGCACTCAAAACCATAAGATACCCAGAAATAAATCTAACCAAAGAGGCAAAGGATCTGTATGCAGAAAATACAGTACTCATGAAAGAAATTGAGGAAGACACAAAGAAATGGAAAAACATACCATGCTCATGGGTTGTAAGACAAATATTGTGAAAATGTCTATGCTACCTAGAGCAATCTACACATTTAACACAATCCCTACCAAAATACCATCAAGTATTTTCAAAGAAATGGAACAAATAATCCTAAAATTTATATGGAAACAGGAAAGACCCTGAAGAGTCAGAGGAATGTTGAAAAAGAAAACCAATGTTGGCGGCATCACAATTCCAGACATCAAGCTCCATTACAAAGCTGTCATCATCAAGACAGTGTGGTACTGGCACAAAAACAGACACATAGATCAATGGAACAAAATAGAGAGCCCAGAAATGGACCCTCAACTCTGTGGTCAACTAATCTTCAACAAAGCAGGAAAGAATATCTAATGGAAAAAAGAGTCACTTCAACAAATGGTGTTCGGGAAACTGGACAGCCACATGCAGAAAAATGAAACTGGACCATTTCCTTACACTACACACAAAAATTGACTCCAAATGGATGAAAGACCTCAATGTGAGACAGGAATTCATCCAAACCCTTGAGGAGAACACAGACAGCAACCTCTTTGACCTCAGCTGCAGCAACTTCTTCCTAGAAATATTGCCAAAGGCAAGGGAAGCAAGGGCAAAAATGAATTGTTGGGACTTAATCAAGATCAAAAGCTTTTGCTGAGCAAGGGAAACAGTCAACAAAACTAAAAGACAACTGACAGAACGGGAGAAGATATTTGAAAATGACATATCAGATAAAGGGCTAGTATCCAAAATCTATAAAGAACTTACCAAACTCAGCACCCAAAGATCATATAATCCAATCAAGAAATAGGTAGAAGACATGAACAGACATTTCTGCAAAGAAGACATCCAGATGGCCAACAGACACATGAAAAAGTGCTCAACATCACTCATTATCAGGGAAAAACAAATCAAAACAACAGTGAGATACCACCTCACACCAGTCAGAATGGCTAAAATTAACCAGTCAGGAAATGACAAGTGTTGGCAAGGATTCAGAGAAAGGGAAACCTGCCTACATTGTTGATGGGAATCAAGCTGGTGCAGCCACCCTGGAAAACAGTATGGAGGTTCCCCAAAAAGTTGAAAATAGAACTGCCCTACAACCCAGAAATTTCATGACTGGGTATTTACTCTAAAGATACAAATTTAGTGATCTGAAGGGTCATACACACCCAAATGTTTATAGCAGCAATGTCCACAGTAACCAAACTATGGAAAGAGACTAGATGTCCATCAACAGAAAAATGGATAAAGAAGATGTAGTTTATATATACAATGGAATACTACGCAGCCATCAAAAAATGAAATCTTGCCATTTGCAATGATGTGGATGGACCTAGAGGGTATTATGTTAAAGAAAATAAGTCAATCAGAGAAAGACAATTATCATAAGATCTCTCTAATTTGAGGAATTTGAGAGGGACGACAGAGGGTTCACGCTGGGGAAGGAGGGAAAAATGAAACAAAATGGGGCCGTGGAGGGAGACAAACCATAAGAGACTCTCAAACTCAGGAAACAAACTGAGGGTTGCTGGGGGAGAGGGGGAAGGATAGGGTGGCTGCATGTGGACACTGGGGAAGGTATGTGCTATAGTGAGCACTGTGAATTGTGTAAGAGTGATGATTCACAGATCTATACCCCTGGGGCAAATAATACATTATATGTTAATAAAAAAAGAAGGAAGGAAGGAAAGTGATACTAGATGAAAATATGGAAACACATGGGGTGCCTGGGTGGCTCAGTGGGTTAAGCCTCTACCTTGGCTCAGGTCATGATCCCAGGGTCCTGGGATCGAGCCCCACATCAGTATCTCTGCTCACTGGAGACCCTGCTTCCCCCTCTCTCTCTCTGCCTGCCTCTCTGCCTACTTGTGATCTCTGCCAAATAAATAAATAAAATCTTTAAAAAATATATATGGAAACACAAAGGAATAAAGAGCACCAGATCTGTGACTATATGTACAAATACAAAAGCTATTTTTCTTGCTTTTATAATCTCTTTAAAAATAAAAACTAATTTACCTTTTGGAGAAAAAAATAGTGCATCATATAGAGTTCATAAAATGCCAAAATAAAATATATGAAAAAAATTGTACAAAGGATAGGAGAACAAATGAAAACATCCTATTATAAAGTTCTTTCACTGTACATAAAGAGGTATAATATTATTTGAAGGTATTCCATGATACATTAAAGATTAATATTTTAAACCCTAGAGCAACCACTAAGATAAAACAGGGACATATAGCTTACAATCCAATAACATGGATGAAATGAGTGTTAATTTTTGAGTTAACTCAAAAGAATGTAGAAAAAGGAAAACATGGAACAAAGAATAAATAAAAAATTAACCCTTATACCTTCCACAAAAAATAACTTATAGTAATTAACAGGCCTAAATGCAAAACAAAAAACTATAAAACTACTGAGGAAAAATGGAGAAAATTAGATGACTTTTTAAATATATGGCAATGACATTAAATGTAACCCTGGAAGAAATAATCATCTGGACTTCATTAAATTTTAAAAATTCTGCTCTGCAAAAGACACTGTCAAGAGAACAAGAAGACAAGTTACAAACTGGGAGAAAATATTTGCAAAAGACCTATCTGATAAAGGACTATTACTCAAAATATATACAAACTATTAAAACTCAACAGCAAACAAAAAATAGTTTCAAGACCTGAAAAGACACCTCACCAAGGAAGATACACAGATAACAACATATGAAAAGATGCTCCACATTATATGTCATGAGAGAAATACAAATTAAAACAACAGTGAGATATCACTGCACATCCATTAGAATGGCCAAAATCCAGAACACTGACAACACCAAATGCTACCAATGCTGTAGAGCAACAAGAATTCTCATTCACTGATGGTGAAAATGCAAAATTGCACAGTCCCTCTGGAAGACAGTTTGGCAGCTTCTTAGAAAACTAAACATACTCTTACCATATGATCTAATCATCATGCATATTGGTATTTAGCCAAAAGAGCTGAAAACATGTCCACATAAAAACCTGCACACTGATGTTTATAGTAGCTTTATTCATAATTGCCAAAACTTGGAAGCAACCAAGATGTCCTTCAGTAGGTGAACAGATAAGTAAACTGTGGTACATCCAAACAAAGGAATCTTATTCAGCACTAAAAAGAAATGAGCCAACAAGTCATGAAATGACATGGGGGAACCTTAAATACATTTTACTAAGTGAAAAGGCTACATACGATATGATTACAACTATTTGACATTCTGAAAAACAAGCATAACCAAAGAAAGAAATGATGAGAAAATCAGTGGTTACCAGAGATTGGGAGAGAGGAAAAGAGGAGTATGCAGAGAAAAGAGGACTTTTAGGGCAGTAAAACTATTCTATAGTATGCTATGGTAGTGGGTACTTGTCATTGCACATTTGTCCAAACCCATAGACCATACAGCTCCGGTAGTGACCCCTGTGTAAACAGTGGACTTTGGGTAATAATGGTGCCTCAGGATAAGTTCATCAATTGTAATAAACACAGCACTCTGGTGTGGGATATTGATAGTAGGGGAGGCTGGGGATGCCAAGGGTTTGTAGTTCCTGTAGTTCCTGCTCCATTTTCTTGCAAATAGAAAACTACTCTTAAGGAGTGCCTGGGTGGCTCAGTTGTTAAGCGTCTGCCTTTGGCTCAGGTCATGATCCCAGGGTGCTGGAATGGAGTCCCACACTTGGCTCCCTGTTGGTGGGGGGGCCTGAAGCCTGCTTTCCCTCTCCCACTCCCCCGCTCATGTTCCTGCACCTGCTGTCTCTCTCTCTCTTGTTCTGTGAAGTAGATAAATAAAATCTTAAAAAAAAAAAAAACTGCTCTTAAAAAAGAAAGTCTACATTGAAATTAAACAATATATTTCAATGTGATCATATAGAAAATGCTATTAAATACAAATGGCCTAAAAGCCTAAATTAAAAGACAGAGTTGTCAAATTATATATACTTTTAAAATATTTATTTATTTATTTGAGTGAAAAAGAGAGCACGTGGGGAGGGGCAGTGGGAGAGAATCTTCAGATTCCCAATGAGTGCAGAGCCCAATGGGGGGCTCAGTCTCATGACCCATGAGACCATGACCTGAGCAGAAACCAAGAGTTAGACTCTTAACCAAATAAACCACCCAGGCACCGCTCAAATTGTATGCTTTAAAAAGATGAACTAACTGTATATACCATACGAGAAATCCACTTTAAATATAGTGACACAGATAAGAGAACATGATGGAAACCAATCATAAAAAAGCTAGAACAGCTATGTTATTTTCACACAAAGTAGTTTTCAAAACAAGATACACTACCAGATATTAAAAAAGTATTTTTCATTATGGCAAAATGGTTAATTCACCAAGAGACCATGATAATCCTAAATACACATGTACCTAAAAATGGAACTTCAAAGTATATGAAGCAAAACCTGATAGAACTAAAAATGGAAATAGAGAATTCTCAATTTCAGTTGTAAACTTATATAATCCTCTCTCGGAGGATAGAAAAGTCAGTAAAGATATATTCTACTTGATCTAATTGATATTCCATCTCAATACAGCAGAAAACACATTCTTTTCAAGTACGCATGGAGAACTCAACAAGATCCACTGTATTTCTGGCCATAAAAAAGGTCTCAAAAATTTTTAAGGACTGAAATCACAAAAAGTATATTTTCTTGATGTGACAGGCAGAACAATGGACCCATAAAGATGCGTACTAATTCCCGAAGCCTGTAAATACATTAGGTTACATTGAAGATGGGAGTTGGGGTCACCAATGAAATTAAGACTATTAATTTGGTGACCTTAAAATACAGACAGTAACCTGGATTTTTCAGGTGAACCTGATGTTATCTACAAGGTCGTTAAAAGTCAAAGAAGGTAGAAGAGGGAGAATCAGAAGGATAGTAACATGAGAAATCCACACAACATTGCTGATTCTGAAAATAGAGGAAGAGGTTTATGAGCCAAGGATTATGGAGAGCCTCTAAAAGCTAAAGAACAAGGAAATGGATTCTCCTCTAGACACACACACACACAAAAAAAAATTTGCTTTACTGTCATTTTTATTTTTTTTTAAACAACAGTATGTATAATGCATCCTTCCAGTAATATTTCCTTTCATCAAGATGTAAGTGTTAGTAAATTTATGTGTAGAAGCATATTGGACAAGCCATGAGCTTAACCACTTGAAACTACACTGTGTATAAACCATCCTTCAAGTAACATCTTTTTTTTTTTTTAATTAACATATAATGTATCATTAGCCTGTGACTTTAAAGGGGTACAGGTCTGTGAATCGCCAGGTTTATACACTTCACAGCACTCACCATAACACATACCCTCTCCAATGTCCACAACATCTTCTTTCATTAAGATACGTGTTTGTCGGGACGTCTGGGTGGCTCGGTCCTTAAGCATCTGCCTTCGGCTAAGGTCACAATCTCAGGGTCCTGGAATTGAGCCCGCATTGGGTTTCCTGCTCAGTGGGGAACCTGCTTCTCCTTCGTCCACTACCCCCCCCCCCACTGCTTGTGTTCCCTCTCTTGCTGTGTCCTCTCTCAAATAAATAAAATCTTAGAAAGAAAAAAAAAGATATCTGTTTGTAAACTTATACATAGAAACCTATGAAAAAAGTCATGTGCCTCCTTCCCTGCTAGCTGCCTTTCTAGTTGGATGCTCTTTTTCAGCCACATTCGTGTTTCAGGTGTAAAGAAATGAAGAGGGAAAAAAAAAAAAAAAAGAAATGAAGACGGAGTAGAGCTTTTGTCTGCTGGTCTCCCTGGACTTAAGAGAGAGAGGATGCAAGGCAAAGACTTACTATTCTCATAATGCTTTATTACCCAGAGCTCTCTGTCTCAGTTAGTCAAGAACCATTTCAAAATACGTCCTCCCTTAAGACTTCCTGTCCTGTCGCCAAGGAAATGAACCTCAAGAAGATGAGATTGAGGCTGCCTCCCTGACTCCAGACGATAGCAATGAAGTCCACTCCCTAGGCATCAGTCACCTCTACTCTTTTTAATTGTAACACCACCATTTGTATTATATATGGTGTATGGGTATTGATGAGGTCATGGTATCATATATGGAATTTTTTTTCTGTGTAAATCAAGTATAAGAAGATACTATGGGACTCTGAGCCTTGCTTTAGAGGTTTTACAGTGGACAAATAGATTTCATCAAACCAGTTTTTAATCTTTCTGACCCAGGTGAAAATGTTCAGAATTTCATGCTATGAATTCACATTTATAACCCTTACAAGTGGGCCTTCATGTCTTCCACAACTCAAACTTCCTCTACCCTTGCACAAGGGGTCCACTCCTGCCTTTTCTCTCACACAGCTCCCGAAGGCTTCTTGCAGAAGCTGAGAGTTCCCATTCTTCATTTCATTTAGATGTGACCAGCCTAGTAGTTCATGTTCATCAATTGTCTATATCTCTGTATTTAATCCCTGTACTGTTTTGATGTATAGAAGCAGTTTGAAACTAGTTTCTTTGTGGTAACTGACCAGGATACTCCCACAGAACCTGAGACACTGATGAATGTGCTGTTTTGGACTTTTAGCATGCTCCTTGGCAAGGTAGCTCTGATGGAGTTATTCTTTATTTCTATGTTGTAAGAAGGTGTTGGTACTCTGTTTCCCTGAATGTTGTTCCCCAAAATTAACTTGTTTTTCTTGTGTTTTTGGTGTAGCTCTCTTCTTCAATGTTGTAGGATGAGTGAATGCTACCAGAGAGAGTTAAAGACTCATGTCTCATCAGCTTGCTCTCATGGACATGTAGGCACTGTAGCAGGAGCAAATCTCTTTTTTTTTTTTTTCAGTAGCCTCGTGTGCTTAGCTTAAAGAAAGATAAGCATAATTTGGCAGGCATTTTTAGGTGTATCTTTTGGGGTTTTTTGTTCATTTGTCTGTTTTTTGTTTGAAAGGATATTTAGGGGAAAAAGGGCAAACATTTAAAATGCCCTCCGAAAAAAATCCAAAAAACTAACATCTGAGTAGGAATACAAATATACCTTTCCCAAAAATTAATTTGGAAAAAAATGTCTTTATAATTTTTCTAGGCAGAGCACTCTTTTTCAGCAGTTTTGATAAGCGAAGTATAGATTTTACATTTTTGTCCTTGCTCCCAATAAGATGGATAAACAAAAATAAAAACAGACAATACCATCTACTCATGGATTGCTGTTGTTTTAGACAGTCTGAAAGCTCACACCAATTTTTCTATAACTGTCTTGCAGCTCTTCCTTTGACAGAACAGGCTTTGTTCTGCCCTGTTCTTCTGACTACTTCTTCGTGCATTTTCCTCCTCCTCCTTCCTTTGTTAGAATAGGTATATCAGCTGTGTAAGTAAAGAAAGAAAACAGTACTTCACATCTTTGGCACTTATGTAGACCTGCAGTTGAACACTACTGAAAATGCAGGCTTCTGTAAGAGTGTGATTTTTACCGATGCACTTACAAATACCCAAAGTATTTTAGTTACTTTAGTAGTATTTGCTCAATAAATATACAAGCCATTAAAAAAAAGTTATGTGCACTTATACACTGTGTATAAACCTTCCTTCAAATAACATCTTACATCACAATATAAGTAGTTTGGGGTTTTTTTAATTTTTTATTTAATTTTTTATTAATTTATATAAATTTTATATGCATATAAATTTTATATAAATAAAAATCAATTTTTATATCAATTCCAGTGTAGTTAACATAAAGTGTGATATTAGTTTCAGGTATACAATACAGTGATTCAGCACTTCCATATATCACTCCGTGCTCATCACAAGTGCTTTCCTTAATCCCCATAGCCTATTTAACCCCCCCCCCAACCCACCTCCTCTCCAGTAGCCATCAGTTTGTTCTCTATTGTTAAGAGTCTGTTTCTTGGTTTGCCCCTTTTCTTTCCCTCTTTGCTCATTTGTTTTGCTTCCTAAACTCCATGTACGAGTGAAATCATATGGTATTTGTCTTTCTCTGACTGATTTATTTCACTTAGCATTATACTCTCTGGTTATAACCAGGTCATTGTAAATGCCAAGATTTCATTCTTTTTTGGCTGAATAAATTCTATTTTATACACACACACACACACACATACACACACATATATATCTCACATCTTCAACCATTCTTCCATTTTTACCCTATGAGACGCATTTTATAATTCTCAACTACCGACTGAAAGATAATAAACTTGTATTTTCAGCCATTAAGTTCATTTTAATTTATTACACAGTAGTCATAGGAAACTAATATAACCATAGTATAATTAAACCAAAAATCAGGAACAGAAATTTATCAGAAATAATCCCTTCTAAAGAAATAACACTTCTAACTAACCCACAGGTCAAAGAAGAAAATTCCAGGAAATTTTGAAATTATCCAGGTTCAAATATACAGGTGAACTTCAGCTCTCTGTAATATGCACATTGAAATCTAGAAAAATGCTGGATATGTTGTTGTTGTTGTTGTTTTAAGTTGAGAGTGGATACTAACATAAACTATAGTTTTTAGGTAATTATAAATGTCAACACAGGTTCAGCAAAGGTAACAAATAACTCCCCTCTGGTGGGGGAGGTTGATAAAGGGGGAAGCTATGCATATGTAGAAGCAGGGAATACATGGAAAATCCTCTGCACCCTCCCCTCAATTTTTCTGTGAAATTAAACATTCTCTAAATAATAAACTTTATTTAGAATTAAAATTAAAAATTAATTTTTATTTTTATTTACTTATTTATTTTTAGATTTTATTTATTTATTTGACAGACAAAGATCACAAGTAGGCAAAGAGGCAGGCAGAGAGAGGGAGAGAGAGGGGGAAGCAGAGCATGCACTGAGCGGAGAGTCCAACCCTGGGATCATGACCTGAGCAGAAGGCAGAGGCTTTAACCCATTGAGCTCCCAGGTGCCCCTAATTTTTATTTTAAAATAAATAAAGCTGTTATATTAAAACGTAAAGCTGAATAAAGTTATTACATTAAAACAAATTGAGTGTTACTTTCCCAGCATGTGAAAGAGCTTGAAAAAATTTGCTATACAGATATAGACACCACCTAATATTGGAGCTTGCCCTTTTCATGTTGTAGGTTCTTAAAAGATGCACATTACTTGATTTTTCTATAAAACTTTCATGCACTTCATGAAAAAGAAACATGAATAGGTGCCTGACTTATTCATGAATGGCACCCTTAGCTTGATATGGAGCAGCAAGCATGCTGTCTTAGGCATAACGTATTGCTACAAATGGATAAAATTTCCTTTGCTACAATTATTCAGATTTGTTATTTTCCATGTTCCAAGTCAACAAAATTCTAAGAATTAGAATTTTCCCAAATTTCAGCATATATTTCATAACTAAAACATAAACTACCTTTGCTAAAAGGACAAGTTAAATTATAGTTTATTTTATTTTTAAAAGGAAGACAACTTCAGGAAGTACTATTACGTAGAATATAATCTCTTAGTCTATAATATAGTATTGTATGATGCTCTTCCTGCTGATCCAGGGTGAATAGTGACAGAGGCAGTAGGGACAGAATGCGCAGTATCATTGAAGGCAAAAATACATACATATCAAATTCAAATATGTAAAATATCAATCTACAGTCACAGAATAAGAAAGATTTTTATAAAATATGATGCCTATTTAAAATGTAATAAGTTTCTCTTAATAAAAAGAAGCTTCCTGACATATACTTATGTTCTTAAGTCAGTAATATTCTAAGACCTTCTCCCTTTGCTATGCTATATACTTTCTCTTTGCCACCTAAATCTTTCAACAACACTGACTTGCTCTTGGTAAGTTTATTTTATAAATATTGAAGGTAAATTGATTCAACTTTAGTATAAAAATGAGTATATAAGATATATATATATACATATACACACACACACACACACACACACACATACATACACATGTGTATTTGTCATCATTTGCTTTATATTAAGAAGCAGGTTTGAAATTTCTTTGTCAGAATTTCATTGCTTTTTAGATACTATGGTAATTCAACATTCATCTTGTACCCTAGAGAGCACAAAATGGGCCTGACAAGATCTAATGTGATCTCAAGGACTCAAAGCTAAGAATCTCCAAACTTCAAAAACCAGTAATAAAAACAGAAAGGTAATAATATACTTTGAACTAGAATTCTAGGCTATGGATCCTACAGCAAAGTACAAACAAGAGAATTTTTTCCTGCAGAACATCTGGATAGCAAGCTCAAGGAGAGTAAAGGTTTTAAGTTTCCTATTTCTTTTTACCTTCAATCCATTAAGTCACTGTTGGTTAATGGTGTTTATATATGGCCCTGCACAAGCTATTACTTTTGCTACAGAAGTTCCTCAAGAGAGAAACTTATTGTACCTCATGTACAACAATATGAAGCAGCTTATGCTAAGAAATTAAGTTAATTGAAGGAGCTATTCCAGAGAACTGAGACCACTTCTATAGTGTTACAAGCTGAGACACACTGCCCTGCATTTATTTTAATATCTCTAAAAAATATATAAGCTGATATGGAAAATAATTTCTAGTTTCATGATTAACTTTGTTACTTGTATGAGAATACATCAATGCATTACAGTGAAACTTAACATGGAACATTTGGAAGGAAACTGAAGGAAAAGGAAGGGAAGGGAAGGAGAGGAGACAAAGGAAAGAAAGATGGGGGCGGGGGAGAAGTGAGCATTCTGCAGACACTACCTCCACTGACTCTCCTAAGACATGAGGGAGAAATAGATGAGAAAACCTAGCATGGAACTATTACCTTTTCCAGAGTAAATATATAACACAACTTGTATTTAGACACAAGTCTTTGCTAAATCCAAAGGCATGTCTTTTCCTTCCCAGGATACCTTCCTCTGCCACCTAATTTTTGGTTTAGAAACAATATCAGCGAATGCTTAAAACCAAGTTCTGTCCAGTGGAGAAGATACAACTCCTTCCGATAAATTGTGCATTAGCAGGCAGTCAGTTCACTACTGGCTGTGTGCCTAACCAGTCGACAAATATCTTTTCCTTCTCTGACCACAGGAAATGACAGGGAAATTTCTCACCTTCTAGTTAATATCCATTAGCAAGCAACACTCTGGGAGCCTAGTCCTCAAAAAACCACAATGCAACAAAATGTGTTGAAGATAATAACAGCAAGACTGTAGAATACCTCACCTCCTGCTTTTTTCTCCCTCTAGGTTTGTCACCCACTGTTATTTATTATTTATATAGTATCATAAATGTACAATTCTGCTGATGGGAGGAAAGCCTATGCCAGAAAGGTCATAGATTTAGTTCACTTCCAGTTCTTTAAACAGTTCTTTGACTAATTAGTTTTTTTTTTTAATTAATCAGTACGTTTTTTGGAGCGCAGGAAAACCCATCAACCTTTAATGAATTGCTAGAACATTTCAAATGTGTAAGAAATATATAAATGTGCTAAAGTAATAAACTTTAACATTTTTTAAAGATTTATTTATTTATTTGAGAGAGAGGGGGGAAGGGACTGAGGGAGAAGGAGAGAGAGAATCTTAAGCAGACTCCCCTCTGAGCATAGAGCGAATGTGGGACTTGATCTCACAACCCCAAGATCATGACCTGAGCTAAAATCAAGAATCAGATGCTTAACTAAGTGAGCCACCCAGGTGCCCCTAAACTTTAACATTTTCAATGAACTTTTGCCTAAAAAGAGGTTAAGTCTTTTGAAAGATGAGTTACAAAGTGTCACTGAGTGTCACAGACCTCAATAGCAAACGCAAAATTACTTGTTCAACATTTCGAGTTTGATCTAGGTAAAACAACACATATTACTAAAAAACAAGCAAACAAACAAACAAAACACATTTACCAATGCCTAATTTGGGCCCATAGCCCAGAATGGAACTCTCCTCCTCACACTAAAACATGGAGTAAAGTGGTTGTTGTAATATCCAGAGGTAGAAAAGTGGGGATGGAAGCAAGGTGCTATGTACATTTCGTCTCAGGGAGGTCTTAGGGGGGTGGGGGAGTGCACAATGATAACCATCTTGCAATATGTAGAACATTCTTTACAGGGAAGAATTGCCCACCAAAATTGTCAATAGCACCCCGTTAAAAACACCACACGGGCCTATTAAAACAAAAAAGAGAATAATCTTAGCCCAGCCTATAATGCCTTATTCAGCTTTCACAGTGTTTTAAAATAAATTTCAATGGAGTATGTGCCCCATTGATGACCAACATTGCCATTCTGTCTTCCTTAACCTATCTTTATGACTCAGTTGCCCGTCAGTCCCCCAGAAGCACATAAGGAAAGCAGACTTCTAAATGCTATAAATGGTTGACTTCATCCAGGTCAGGTAAATGGGACATTCTCTAAAGTTCTTTTCGTTCTGGTTGTGTATATCAATCACAGATCCTGAATCTTGAACAGGACTTGTTCCTCGTTAGTACGCGGGAGGAGTAACAGGTAATAAATTCTTAAATAATATGCATATTTACCCATTTTTTTAAAAATTAGCCTTTCTATAGATAATTTGGTGGTAACTCCATCTTCAAAGTCCATAGGCAAGAGATCTACAACTGTACTAGAATTGTGGGTATTGGTGGCTTTCTCTTTGTGATGTCTCAAGATGTAGTGATCCTCCCCTAAGACCCCCTCATGGAAGAGGGAGAACATGTACTCATTTTTTTCTGTGTCAATTCAGATTTAGTATCTACACATATGAAACTATTTGTTCTCTTATTTAAACTTCTAATTTAAGAATCATTTTGTTAGTGTCCAGTTTTATTACAAATTCTCAATTACATGCTGTAATTCCTTGATCAGGATTATAAAATAATTTCTCAAATCTATAATTGATAAACTCTTTGGCTTAACCTTATTTTATCTCTTTAAATGGACTTCAAATTTTAATTCTAACTCATGCTCTACGAAGCAAAATGATAAATTCAAAAATGTTCAAAGACAAAGCTAAACAACATCCCGTTCCAACAATGCCCAGGTCCACATCAATTCTCTCATTCCCCCTTATCATTAACAAGTGACTGCCACTAACAGTGTGGCAACTTTCATACATTTCTTCCTGTTCACAGACATACATAAATAGATAAGCACATATACCAGCATATGCATGATGCTAGGAGTTTTTATTCTTTTTCAGTTTCATTATTCATACTAAAATAAAAATCATTAAATACCCCAAACATGCACATTTTAATTCATAATATACCCTAAATATCTCCAAAAGTCAGTAAATATAAATCTCTTAATATATTTAATTGAAATGAATGGGAAGGAATGAAAATTATCAACCTTCTTGGATATTATGGGACAAAACCACAGAGCTGTTCATCTGCAAATAAGCAGAACTCTTCAAAACAAAGGAATAACCTTAAAGGAGATTCAGAGGTCAGGGCTGCCTCCTTAGGTAGAAAAGCAAGAACCATCACCTCACTTTCATTAGGCCAGATGATCTCTGTCCAAAGCCATGAGACAGGGCCAGACCCAAAGTAGTGCAGCAGAGCAGCTCAGCAGAGGCTCAGGGACCCCGCCTGGTAGAGTGCTGGGGCCGGACCTTCACTGCAGCATGTAGAAAAAGCAGGACCTCTACCCTACTGGGTCTGGAAGGCAAAGCATCAAACCAAAGGGGATTATTCTCAAGCCTTAAAATCTCCTGGAGCTTGTCTTGTCATTTTAAGGACTGGCTTGGGACCTATCACTCCTTCCTTCTTTCTGACTCATTTTTGGAAGGGAAATGTCTATCCTATGCCTGGCCCACCACTGTGTTTTGGAAACATGTGACATGTTTGATTTCTCAGGTTCACTGCTGGAAAGCAATTTGCTTCAAGATGAATCATACCTCAAATTTCATTCATACCTGATTTAGATGTTTAAATGACTTCAGACGTTACACTTTAGAGTTGATGCTGGCCTAAGTTAAGATTTTGGAGCTGTTGGGATGGAATATGTGTATTTGGCACAGAGGACATGAATGAAGGAAACAAACAGGACCAAAATGCAATGAGTTGAATACTAGTATTCCCCCAAAATTCACATATTGAAACCCTAATGCAATGGTAGTTGAAGGTGGAATCTTTATGATGTAATTATATCATGAGGGTGCAGTCCTAGGGGATTCGCACCCTTATAATTAGAGGCCAGAGAGCTAGTTAGATCTATTTTGTCATGTGAGGATACAGCAGCCTCATCTAAATCCCTAACCTACTGGCACCCTGATCCCAGACTTCCAGCCTCCAGAACCATGAGAAAGAAATATTTGTTGTTTAAGTCACCCAGTTTATACTATTTTGTCAGAGCAGCACAAGCTAACTAAGAGAGATTCATTCTCATTAGACTTTGGCCCCCATTATCTCCTCTAAAATTGTTTTCATCTAGTTTACCAAGGACCTCCACATCATTACCTCGATAATCAACTCTCAGCCCCCAACCTTACTTAACCTGTCAGTGACATTTAACCCTACTTATCAATTCCTTCTCCTTGTTAGATTTTCTTCCATTTTTTTCCCAAGTTTTCCTTCTTCTTCATTTGGTTTGGTTTTCCTTTCTACCTCACTGGTCACTCTTATTCAGTCTCCTTTGATGATTCCTACACTTCTCCCCAAAATTTCAATATCTGAGTACTCTAAGATGCAATTCCAGTAAGCAGGTGTCCAGATTTTCCCACTCCACTAGCACCACCACCCAGTCTCGTGGCTCATGTCATCTTCTACTGTGATGCTTAATATATCTTAATGTATCTCCTAGTCTTCTCCTTCTTGTTCACAGCAGTTCCTGACACAAAGCCCATCAAAGATGTTTCATCCTCAGGGTATTTGCTCTACTTGATCTCTCTGTCTGAAATATTTTTTGATTAATCCCTTTCAATTCTTTGCTAACAGGCCATCAGAAGATGCTAAATTGTTAACCTGTATCACTACCATCTCATTAATCATACTATATACCTATTTATTTCACACTATAAGATTTCTTGGGTTTTTCTCCCCCATCTGTCAATGTAAGCTCCACTCTCAACTGTTCGTACACTAATATATTCCAAGTATCTAAAGTAGTTCTTGGCACATAGTTAGTGCTTAAGATTTGTTGGATTCTTTAAATTATTTTCCTATCAAAGGCATTCAGGTTTTCTCTATATTCTTGCCACTATAAATAACACTATGATAAATAGCTAATAGGTCCTTATAAACTGAACCTTTCATTTCTGTGGGCTAGATCATTTTAAGTGGGGACTACTCTTCAAAGTTATACATAGCTTTTCTTTTAATAGATTTCAGATTGCTTTCAAGACATCTGTAACAATATCAATTTCCATCAGTATGGGAGATGACTATATACATCCTCATATTTCAGTGACTATATATATCCTCATATTTCAGTCAGCAATAGATTCTGTTATACTTTTAAATAATTCTCTCAATTGTGAACGTTCAGTATCATCTTATAGTCAAAAGGGTTTGCGTGGTTGACTACTAACTGATTTGAGTATCAAGAGGCAATGTTTTGAAAGAAAATCAGAAAGATAAACTCAAAATGGATATAAGACCTCAACGTGAGACAGGAATTTATCAGCATCCTAGAGGAGAACATAAACAGTAACCTCTTCGATAACAGCCACAGCAACTTCTTTCAAGATATGTTTCCAAAGGCAAAGGAAACAAAAGCAAAGATGAACTTTTGGGACTTCATCAAGATCAAAAGCTTCTGCACAACAAAGGAAACAATCAACAAAACAAAGAGGCAACCCAGGGAATGGAAGAAGATATTTGCAAATGACAGTACAGACAAAAGGTTGATATCCAGGATCTATAAAGAACTCCTCAAACTCAACACACACAAAACAGACAATCATGTAAAAAAAAAAAAAAAAAATGGGCAGAAGATATGAACAGACACTTCTCCAATGAAGACATACAAATGGCTATCAGACACATGAAAAATGTTCATCATCACTAGCCATCATGGAGATTCAAATTAAAACCACATTTAGATACCACCTTACACCAGTTAGAATGGCCAAAATTAGCAAGACAGGAAACAACATGTGCTGGAGAGGATGTGGAGAAAGGGGAACCCTCTCACACTGTTGGTGGGAATGCAAGTTGGTGCAGCCACTTTGGAAAACAGTGTGGAGATTCCTCAAGAAATTAAAAATAGAGCTTCCCTATGACCCTACAATTGCACTACTGGGTATTTACACCAAAGATACAGATGTAGTGAAAAGAATCTGTACCCCAATGTTTATAGCAGCAATGGCCACGGTCGCCAAACTGTGGAAAGAAGCAAGATGCCCTTCAATGGATGAATGGATAAGGAAGATGTTGTCCATATACACTATGGAGTATTATGCCTCCATCAGAAAAGATGAATACCCAACTTTTGTAGCAACATGGACAGGACTGGAAGAGATTATGCTGAGTGAAATAAGTCAAGCAGAGAGAGTCAAGTATCATATGGTTTCACTTCTTTGTGGAGCATAACCAATAGCATGGAGGACAAGGGGAGATGGAGAGGAGAAGGGAGTTGAGGGAAATTGGAAGGGGATGTGAACCATGAGAGACTATGGACTCTGAAAAACAATCTGAGGGTTTTGAAGGGGTGGGGCGGTGGGAGGTTGGGGGAACCAGGTGGTGGGTATTAGAGAGGGCATGGATTGCATGGAGCACTGGTGTGGTGCAAA
The DNA here is from genome assembly GCF_009829155.1 of Mustela erminea. Taxonomy (NCBI): domain Eukaryota; kingdom Metazoa; phylum Chordata; class Mammalia; order Carnivora; family Mustelidae; genus Mustela; species Mustela erminea. The sequence continues at coordinate 49,742,648 of NC_045616.1, forward strand.
AACAATGAATACCATTATGCTGAAAAGAAATTTAAAAAAAAAAAGGTTTAAAAAAAAAAGAAATATTATTTAGGTTGACTTATTTAAGTTCCTTGTCCTCAAGTTCCTCATCTATGAAATTAGTATTTGAAATAAGATGACCCCTTCTGCAAATCTAAAAATATATGAATCAATGCAAGAAGAACTATTTTAGAATTTTATCACAAAACCAGAAATGGTATCTTAGATTCTTCACATGAGCTAATTTATCACCTCAGGTTCAGAGAGTAGGTTTCTGAGGAAGTAAAACCACAGGTAATTGGGGGAATGGATTCAAATCATGGGTCACAAGTCTGGCTTATCTACACATTAGGTAGCAAGGATATTGGGCTCTTAACTTCTAGAAAAGTACAGAGGGAGGAGGGTAGAACTGAACCAATTATGACCTGTTTCTCAATATTTCTAGGAGTAGACCCAGTCCCAAGTATTTATTTTAATAACTCAAATACTATCATGTGAGAAAATGAATAAGGGCAAGATCATCTTAATAATAAGTCTAGTTGATTTCTGCAAGCTCTATTTACAAATACTTATTTCTTGTCAAATCAAATCAAAGGAATTGCTTGGAAATTTATACAACCTCACTCTATCTGGCTTCACTGGTCCCTCTTAATGGGACCTCTTAATTTTTTCCCACAATTTCCCACTGACTGTCTTTATAGATCTTTTATGCCTTCCTCTTAGTGAAGACTCAGCTTAACACAAATTGAGGACAAAAATTCCCATTAGCATCATAAATATCTACACCAAATACAACATCCTAAACACAAAAGTAAATGAATACATGCTTTGTGATCAGAACAACATAAAAATAACCATTTCCAGTGAATTCTTATGGAAAAATCTTGTCTCAACCAATCTGAATCTTAATCTATATAACTTCTTTAAAATATCTTTTAATACCACTGAGTCATTTGTGCTGATAAATTGAATAATACAATTTTGATAAATTGAAATAATACAATTATTGAAGCCCTCATAAGTACATGGTGTGTTTGAGGGAAGATTTGCATTTATAATTAAATGTTTAAAAACCATTCGTGATTACAGTAGAATATATTATCCTCTATTTGTGACATTTCAATCAAAAATATTTATCTTGTCATTATTTATCATCCCTTTATCTTTTACATTCTACCATGAATAGTATTATTCATATCACATTAAATTATAGAGATTAACCAGAATCCTCTTGTAAGCAGTGTAGTCAGATTAAGTTTTTGTGGGGAGAGTCAGAGAGGGTAGGAATGGGGTGATTATGATTGTTTTTCATTAACTAATTACTATTTCTCTACTGCTCCTCATGGAATCACAGAATCTAAGAATTCTAAAGGACACCAAATGTCATATAGTCCAGGCTCTAATTAAGTAGTAACTCCCTCCATGACCTGCTCACTGCTAGTAATCTAAATAACATCTTGTTACTTCTAACAGGGGCACTTAACCACCACACTGAGATTACTCCTCACAGTTTGATGCTTCTAATTTCAAGAAAAACTTTCTCATACTGAATCAAAATTATTCTACCTTAAACTTTCACCCAATGTTTTTAATTTTTTTTTCTTAGCAGCAGAAAAAATTAATTCCTCTTCTACATAACATTCACAAAATATTTGAAAGTAGCTGTTAGGTACCCATTCATTCTTACTTCTTCAGGCTGAATATTTTTACTTTCTCCAGTTTTCCCCTTGAGAGATGCTTTCCTTTCTAATTAACCTTGTCTGGCTTCAGCTTCCTTGTGCCTAACCTCTTATGCCCTTTCCCCTCAAGTTTCCTGATAGTTTACATGGCTTTTTAAGCACAGGATAGCAGTTTGTTCCTCGGCTTTGCATTTCCAGACTTTTCTGGCATGTGGCCCTAAAGACAGGATCCACATGACATCTCCATAAACCTTACCTACACATCACCACAAGGAAACAAGTGTGTGGAAAAAGTTCAACAAAAGCTGCAGGAATGGGTTTCAGGGTATCCCCCTGAAAACGTAAAAGATTCAAACTGTGCCTGCTGTCTCTGGGTAAACAAAAAAGAGGACATAGAGACTAAAGAGAATCCTTGGCAGATTTCTGATGAGGAAGACAATTCTCATGTTAAGGTACAAACGAAAATAGGAGGAACATATAAAAGGATTAGAAAATGTATGTGACTTTATAAAAACTTCATAATTCCCCTTTTCTAATTAAAAAAAAACTAGAAAAATTCAAAGAAATTTATAACAGCATGCACAGCTAAGTAAAATGACCACAACATCACAAATGATGCAAAAAAACAGTCTCAAAAAAACAACAAAATCATGACACACCTATAAGGGCATCACTTTCAATATTTGTGGAATCACTAGGTGTTACACAAAACTAATGAATCGTTGAACACTACATCAAAAATTAATGATGTGCTATATGTTGGCTAGCTGAACATAATAAAAAACACTTGTAGAATCTTTAAACCAGTTTTTTTAAAAATATGCTCAACTTTATTTTTTAAGATTTTATTTATTTATTTTTGCAAGAGAGAAAGAAAGCAAGCATGAGTGCGAGGCAGGGGGCAGAGGGAGACGCAGACTCCCAGCTGATCAGGGAGCCCCACATGAGATGCAATCCCAGGACACTGGGATCATGACCTCAGCCCAAGGCAGATGTTTAACCAACTGAGCTACCCAGGTGCCCCAAATATAACCAACTTTAAATAAAAAAATACCAGAGCTATAAAGCAGTGGTAGTATAACACTGGATTGTTTCAACTGAAGTTTAGTTTTAATAGTCACCACTTGGATAAGTTCCAAATTTGTTGTTTGCATTATTATTTAACCTAATTGATCACAGACTGTTGTTGGTAGCCCAGCTATTCGGAAATACTGACTTATTTTTCAGAGGAAAGTGTACGTTCTGAGACACTTATAAGATTATAGTCACTCAGGAAATTACCGGGAGTTTAACTGAAGTGTCACACACATATAGAAGATACATTACTTACAAATAAAAACACTTATATTACCAGCACATATCAAGAAATAAAATATTAACAACACCCAGAAAGCCCCCTCATGCCCTTTATATCCACAGTCCCCCAGGAAAGATAATCACTACTCTGCCTTCTAACAGAGTACAAGTCAACTCTGCTTGTTTTCAACTTATAAAAAGGTATAATATAACACATACTAATTTCAACCTGGATTCTTTAATCAATACTCTGATATTGAGATTTATCCACATTGCCAGGAAATTGGCTTTTAATCAATACTAAAGCAGTCCTATGTCCACTTGCATTATGATTATGCAAAAATGCTTCATTTTTTTTAAAAAGACTCTGTCCCAGACCCCACCCTAAACATTGTGAATCTGGAGCTCTAGAAGGAGGGAGGAAACTAAGCCAAAATCTCAAATTTTTATAAACTTAGCCAATAATCATTTTGCCTACCAAAGCGTCAGGCTGTAAACTAAAAATTTAATGCCTCTCTTCACTTGCTTAATTCCTACTAAAATAACTTTTTAGAAGATGTACGCTTTTTCTGGCATCTTACCAATTTTAGCAGTACCTCAGACCCTGAAACTTATTAGTTGCATTTTTAATAGTTTTAATAATCTCAAAAAAATCTATTAACAATTCTTTCCTATTTCAGTGTTTTAGAATCATGTATTTCATAAGAGTATCATTCTGCAAGCTTAGAAATTACAATATCAGTTTCTGGTGTGTTTTTAATTTTTTCTAAAATCCCTTGCTTTTCATTATACAGTAACTAAGTGCTTGAAATCTAACAGAGCCAAGTTAATTTTGATGGTTTTCCTAAACCCACATATAACATAGTGACAGTTCTACTACTTAATGACCATCATTTCTATTAAAATTAGGATAAAAAAACAGTGGAGATACTGGGTGGTAACTAACATAATAAAATTGAAAAAAAAAATCCACAGTGGAGAAATATGCAATGAACCAGTGATAACCCAAACTGGGGCTAATTGATATGGAATGTATTTTCTTCTTCCTGAAAAGAAGAGGAATGGCAAGAGAAACTGTATGTCAAATGTCCCTTAATGATTCAAAAGATGTAAGAACTTGCTGATACATCATGGTCACTCACTTGTGATTAAGATGAGAATTGTTAATCACTATTAGACTTAACACATATAATCAGGCTAGAGAAGTCCCTAAAAGCTTCCAATAAAGATGCTTTCTCAGTAAGATCTTGTACAAATATCTCTCTGATGACACCATAGTCACTCTGAGTATGAATGAATTTCAGAAGCTTATAACTGTTTCCTCAAGTAAACTAGTACTTGCTGAATGACATGAGCTTTTCAGAGACATCTGGTTTCTTTTTTTTTTTTTTTTCTCACGATAGCACATATCCTCCCGAATGTCCATCACCCAGCCATTCCATCTCTCCCACCCCATACCCTCCAGCAACCCTCAGTTTGTTTCCTGAGAATAAGTCTCTTATGGTTTGACTCCCTTTCTGGTTTCCTCTTGTTTCATTTTTCCCTCCCTTTCCCTATGATCCTCTGTCTTGTTTCTCAAATTCCTCCTATCAGTGAGATCACATGATAATTGTCTTCCTCTAATTGACTTAAAGACTTGTTTCTTTGTATAAAGTCCATTTTTTTTCCTTTTCTTCTTCCACATATCTGAACCAAAATGTGATTCTTTAAGAATATAAATATCAGCACTACTATTGGGTAAAATGGACTAGTTTACATTCAAAGGCCAGTGTTTCTTGATTGGATGAATTCAAGAGTTTTAAATTTAAATACTGAAATAGGGATGCTAACATTCAAAGAAAATGAAACAATTTTAGAAATTCCAGATTATTCAGACAGAACAAAATTTTTTTCACTTGGAGGCCACTTAAAATAGCAAAGATAATAAGCAATTACAGTGTTTATATTACACTTGTAAATCTCAACACAATATTGTACAATCTTAGCATCACTGGGCAGAAACAATTCTCAAAGGATTCCCCAACTCATTCCTCCCAACTCATCCCTTTGCCTTGAGGCAGTATGTGGACTTTCCTATTTTTAAGGCCACATAAAGCCCACAGCTCCTGGTTATAATAATTTTACAGACTAATTCCTTTCCTTCTAAGATTTATGTTTAAAGACATGTCATTCTGTATCCCGTTTTCTAGATACAGAAGTTAAGTACTTGATTTTCTAATTTAGAGACATTGTTATAGTGAAGAACCATTCTCTTCCTTCTTGTCTTCACCCTGAATCACAGAGAAGAGAATGCTAGCTGGGTCTTCTACCCTTGAGGGATGAAGTTTCTGTACTTATCTCTAGCTTGCTATAGATTGAATGTTTGTAGTTCCCCTACCCTACTTGTCTCAAAATTCATATGTTAAATCTTATCAACCAGTGTGATAGTATTTGAAGGTGAGACCTTTGAAAAGTGATTAGGTCTGAAGGTGGAGCCTTATTAATGGGATTAGTGCCCTTACAAAAGAGACTCTCCAGAGAATGTCATTGCACTCTCCAAAATGTAAAGACAGATAATATGAAGGAGAGAATATGAGACAGAGAACACAGCATCTATGAACCAGGAAACAGATCTTCATCAGATACCAAGTAGGCCAGCATCTTGATCTTGGACTTCCTCAGCCTCTAGTACTGGAAACAAATTTCTATTGTTTATAAGCCACCTAGTTTATGTTATCATGTCAAACTGCTGAAGAGATTAAAACACATCTCTGAGCTCTTTTTACCAAGGAAAAAGTAGCTATGAAGGCTGGATCTCCTATTAGACTTGCACCATGAATTAGAGGTAAGGTTACTTTGTTTCAAGAGCGGTCAACAAGTTTCATTATTTTGCCCTTGCTCCACTCAGCAATTTTACTAAGACCTTAAGATAAAAAGGCCATGAAGCAAATGACCTTGCAAGACCAGCCAAATCTCTGTCCTCACTCTTGCAATATCTTTACCTGCCACTATGTTTGTGAGTCACTTGAATCCTCTGCAGAAGTGTTCGTTGTCTTCAAATTAGTAGGATGCCTTAAAAATGTTGACCTCAAGACTTAGACTTCTCAATCACAAATATGGAGATAATAACTCCTCAGATAAGTTGTAAAGAATAAAGGAGATAATATAAAGTGCTATGTAAGCAATAAAGCACATGTCACCAAGATTAATTTCCTTCATCTATAAAATAATGGGGTTGCCCAGTGCCGCAAAATGTGATCTTATTTGGAAACAGGGTAATTGCAGATGTGATTAGGTAAGATAAGGTCATGCTAGAGTAGGGTGGGTCCTTAATCCAATATGACTGGTAACTTTGTAAGAGGAGAAAGATGCAGACAGGGTTGTACCAAAAGAAAATATAAAAACCCAAAGTGAGAAAACAGCCATGTAAAGACAGTGGCAGGGATTGGAGTTTGCTGCTACAAGCCAAGGAATTCCCTGGACACCAGAAAGTGGTAAAGGCAAAAAATCGTACTTGTCTTCAGATTTTAGAGGGAGCATGGCCCTGGTGACACCCTGATTTTAGACTTGTAGCCTACACAACTGTAAAATAATAAATGTCTTTTGATATAAGCCAAAATAAATAAATAAATAAAAATTAAAATGGGGATGGACAAAAGTATTTCTAAGGATCCATTAAATTCTAACATTATTTCCAGGCCAGATCTATCTTTTGAATCTCAGACCCTTAATCCAACTGCCTCATTATGGACACACATTAGGTAAGTATATAACAGGTAAGTATTAAACAGTCACTTGGCTATTTCATAGGTTCAAATTCAATATACCCAAAAATAAACTCATTATCTTTCCTTTTTTTTTTTTTTGCCAGTTTTCCCTATTTTGATGAAGTATCATGTAACAAAACACAGAAACCAGGGAATTATCCTTAATTCTTATCTCATGCTCAAAAATCCAATTAATCACAAGATTTTGATAATTCTTTCTCCTAAAGATCTTTGAAACTGATCCTCAGATCTCCCACATACACTGCCATCAGCCAGTCCAAGCCCCTATCATCTCTCAGCTTGACCTCACTTCCCAATTAGACGCCATTTTGTTTCCCTTCTCTAGATCCTTCACCTCACTGAAGACAGAGTGAGCACTTCAAATTATGAATCTCTTTCTGTCAATCTGCTTAAAAGCACACAATATCCTGTTACTGCTAATACACAGTTCAATTCCTCAACACACCTAAGGAAGCCTCTGCTTCATCCAATGCTTCTCTCCTTCTGCAGCCTCTCCTCCTACCCTCCCAATGCGGGATTTCTGTTCTCCCATCCTTCTGCCATCCTGATTCCTTGCATGTCCCATGTCCACTTCCCTTACTTACTTACCTTGATAGGTCATACTCAATCTTTCATTCTCAACTGCCATGTTACTTTCTCATAGGAGACTTCTTTTATTATCTCAACCCTCTTTTTTTATGTGGAATCCCTCATACTATGTTCGCTTAGTACTATGTAATTCTGTACAGTATGTATCACATGTAATTAGTCAATTACTGGGTTATTTTCTTAATGATAAACTCAGTCTTTGCAGGCAGAAAATGGGTTTGCCTCAAAATGGCTGTATCCCAATCATCCTGTGCTTGCCTGGCATGCTTAATGGAAGGAAGGAAATTTTGCACCTACTGCTGAATATGAACAAATACATACAATCCGGACACAACAACAACAGTGAAGATACCAGCATGCTTCTCATGGTGTTTGAGGGTTTTTTCTGTTTAGGAGTCAATGTGCATAATAAAAATAAAGACTTGTGACCTTTTTTTCTATATAATTTTAAAGTCCCATTACATGTCAAGGATTTCCTGATTTTTATGGTCCCTACTAATAGTAACTGTTTTTGTCATTGCTATAAAGCCCTTCATAAATTCGTTTAGAGAGAGGGGAGTGGCAGTGGGAGAGGGAGAGAGTCTAGTGGGCCTCAGCCTCACAACCCTGAGCTCATGAACTGAGCCAAAATCAGGAGCTGGATGCTTGGCTTACTGAGCCACCCAGACATCTTATTTTTTTTTTTAAGTATGATATCTTTTCCAGGCTATGTATAGTTTTGATTGGATTCGAAATAGCATTATAGGGGCACCTGGGTGGCTCAGGGAGTTAAAACCTCTGCCTTTGGCTCAGGTCATGATCTCGGGGTCCTGGGATTGAGCCCCACATCAGGCTCTCTGCTCAGTGGGGAGCCTGCTTCCCCCACTCTCTCTGCCTGCCTCTCCGCCTGCCTCTCTGCCTACTTGTGATATCTCTCTCTCTCTCTCTCTATCAAATAAATAAAAATAAATAAATAAAATCTTTTAAAAAATAGAAATAGCATTAGAGGAAATTTTTTTTTTTTTTCTGAGCAGCAAGGACTTTCACGTAAACAGCAATGTAGAGGGTCAGAATCCCTCCTTTCTGTGACTCCATAGATCCAAAATGTGGTTTATAAGGTCACTGGGCTGAGCTGTGCCAAGATGATAAAAGAAGAGGTTGGAGGATTGTGTCAGAGTTCCACAAGTAAAACCTGGAAATGGAGCTTGTCACTTCTAATCTCATGACAATGGATAGATCTCCAATGCTCAGGCTACACCTGAGTGTGAGGGAAACTGGGAAATGGGGATTAACTGTACAGTAAAGAAAAGGAATTATGGTTTGGTTAATAGATCATCAGTCTCCAGCATATTACTACCTCTCCAGTAAGAGTCCTCATTGGTCTGCTCTCTACCCATTTCCTTTAACTCATTTTTCCTCAAAGGTTACTCTTATAAACTGACAATTCTGACCAATAATAGAAGATTTAAAGTATAATAACATAATTATTATGTTCTGCATGCTATCTCAACATTACAATACTTGTATAGTAATTTTTCCCTTAACAATAATTTCATGCAAATGAACGCACATCCTTCCCATTGTTAACTCTCTACTTATAATTCTTCCTTTCTAAAAAATAGGAAAGGGAAATAATCTTCATAGGTATATTTATAAAGAAGTGTAAAAACAAAGTTAGTAAGAGAATGACTTTAGCTTAAGAACTATTCATTTTATAACAATTGTATAAAGAAACTTGAACAACACGACTTAATTTATGCACATGCTAAATCTGAATAATGAAATTAGCATTCAGTGACTGTCAGCTACACTTATCTGTATAGTAATACTCATTTGCATGAATTGAGAATCATTCTTCATTATTGATAGGAGAAAAAAGTGAAACAAAAAAGGAAGATAAAGAGATTAATAAGTCTGTCAGAGTGACTATAATGGAGGAAACAGAGATATTCAAGAAAGGCTTGATGCATCCACCTTACTTTTAAGCCAGTTCTGATTGTACTGAACACTGAAACTTGCTTCAAGGAAACTACCAAAACCATTGTTTGTGACCCTCATCAATCTCCCTTTTTCACATAGCCTAAACAAAACCCAGAAACACTTCCAAAGTCCTGAAATATTTGGAGGAACCTTGAAATGTGATGTCTATGATAGTTCATTAACAATTTGGTCCTAAGTCCTTGGTTAACATAATACTGATCCTAAGGAATGGATGTACTCTCTATGTCTAACAATAGCACATTTCTAATGCTAAAGAGCAAGTTTAAAAAAAAAAAAAATTGTGATTCACACAAACACAGTAAATTTCATCTTAACATCATCAGGACAGCCTGTCAGTCATGTGATCCATATCATTTCTCAGTTACTGGCTTTCATTTAAATTACAACAGTGTTTGGGACTTGTGAGGCAACACACAACTATAACCAATGAGTTGCGTCCCCAAACACATAAATTCAACAATAATAGAAGTATAAAATTTCTGATCTATACCTCCATTTTGATAGAGTGAGTCCAGATTAAATTTGTAATAAGGTTTATTTTCCATGTTCTCCTTGCTGCCTGTTGATTAGTCCTTCTCTCTGGTCCCATATATATGCCTATTTTTGGTGGGGCCCTGAAATAAGTCTTTCTTTACAAAATGACTTGTACAAATTTCAAAAATGGTTGTTTTGTTTGTTTATTTTAAAGGGAGAGAGAGAGAGATATATAATCACAAGAAGACTCCACATCCAGCATGGAGCTCAGTGTAAGGCTAGATTCCAGGACTCTGAGATGATGACCTGAGCTAACATCAGAAACAAAGTCAAGAACACAGCAGGGATGTCTACTATTACTGCTGTTGTACAACATAGTCTTGGAAGTCCCAGCCACAGCAATCAGACAACAAATAGAAATAAAAGTCATCCGAATTGGCAAAGAAGAAGTCAAGCTCTCACTCTTTGCAGATGATGTATTTTATGTGGAAAATCCAAAAGACTCTACTCTGAAACTGCTAGAACTCATACAGGAATTCATTAAAGTGTCAGGATAAAAATCAACGCACAGAAATCAGTTGCATTTCTATACACCAACAGCAAGACAGAACAAAGAGAAATTAAGGAGATGATCCCATTTACAATTGTACCCAAAACAAGATACCTAGGAATAAATCTAACCAGAAGCAGAGTATCTGCACACAGAAAGCTATAGAATATGCATGAAAGAAATTGAGGAAGACACAAAGAAAAGGAAAAACATTCCATTCCATGCTCATGGGTTGAAAGAACAAATATTGTGAAAATGTCTATGCTACCTAGAGCAATCTATACATTCAATGCAATCCCTATCAAAATACCATCAACTTTTTTCACAGAAATCAAAAAAATTATCCTAAAATTTGTATGGAAATAGGAAAGACCCTGAAGAGCCAGAGCTATGTTGAAAGAGAGAACCAAAGCTGGTGGCATCATAATTCCGGACTTCAAGCTCTATTACAACACTGTAATCATCAAGACAGTATGGTATTGGCACAAAAACAGACACATAGATTAATGGAACAGAATAGAGAGCTCAGAAATGGACTGTCAATTCTATGGTCAATTAATCTTCAACAAAGCAGAAAAGAATATCCAATAGAAAAAACACAGGCTCTTTAACAAATGGTGTTCGGGAAACTGGACAGCCACATGCAGAAGAATGAAACTGAACCATTTCCTTACATCACACATAAAAATAGCCTCAAAATGGATGAAAGACCTCAATGTGAGACAGGAATCAATCAAAATCCTTGAGGAGAACACAGGCAGCAACCTCTTCAACTTCAACAAAAGCAACTTCTTCTTAGACACATTGCCAAAGGCAAGGGAAACAAAGGCAAAAATGAACTATTGAGACTTCATCAGGATAAAAAGCTTTCGTACAGCAAAGGAAACAGTCAACAAAACCAAAAGACAGTGGACAGAAGATATTTGCAAAAGACAGTGGACAGAATGGGAGAAGATATTTTCAAGATACTTGATATATCAGATAAAGAGCTAGTATCCAAAATCTACAAAGAACTTACCTATAAAGAACTCAATACCAAAAAAAACAAATAATCCAGTCAAGAAATGGGCAGAAGACATGAACAGACATTACTCCAAAGAAGACACCCAAATGGCCAACAGACACATGAAAAAATGCTCAACAACTCTTGGCATCTGGGAAATCCAAATCAAAACCACAATAAGGTAATGACATCACACCAGTCAGAATGGCTAAAAGCAACAAGTCAAAAAACAACAGATGTTGGTGAGGATACGGAGAAAGGGGAACCCTCCCACACTGCTGATGGGAATGCAAGCTGGTACAGCCACTCTAGAAAACAGTATGGAGTTTCTTCAAAAAATTGAAAATAGAACTGTGATATGTCCCAGCAATTGCACTACTGGGTATTTACTTGAAAGCTGTTTTCAAAGATAAAGAATATTCAGTCCTGGGAAAAAATATACCACCCAGCCAGTCCAGTGAACTTTCTTAGGGACTGATAATCAAATAGAGAAGACAATCACATAAACACATGATTATACTACAAAAAGAGATCTGAAAAAGCATTAGGGATCTAGCCACTAGCTATGGGACAAACATCTAGACTTGGAGTTCAAAGATAGCATCCTGGAAGAAACAATGCCTCTGATGAGCCCTGAAGTGAGATGACAATTATCTCAAAACACTCAAGCAGAAAAAAGGAAGAATGAGCTCTCTCACAACTTAACTTTCATTGGTTAGTTAACTTCATAGTATTATTAAAAGAAGTTTTTAAAAAGATTTTATTTAGGGTTTATGGGTGGTTCATTTGGTTGCTTGTCTGCCTTTGGCTAGGCCATGATCCTAGGGTCCCATTCTAAAAGAAATTTTTAAACATGTCAGCTCCACAATAGTTTCTGCTAATAAGAAATGTTCAAATACATCTGTCCTTTTCATATATATACTTATTTTCTTTTCTCTTTTCACACTTCAATTGTAAGTGTTTTTGCTTTATAGATAAGGTATCCATGATAATGCACAGGCTATATGAAAATATAACAGAAAAGTGTTAGTATCTATTGAACTTAGCAGCAGCAAATCAATGATACATTTAGGCATACTGAGGGAGACATCTGAGGCCATCTTTAGGGGTTACCTAATGAGAATATCTTCGGTAGAGATCATTGGGGAAATTCTTTCTGAATTTCTGAAAAGACCAGGAATTTCAATTTCTGTTTACCTGGTCATTTCTGACATATCTGAACACACATCCATTAGTTCCCAAGGGCTGCCATGATAAAGTACCACAAACTGGGTAGCTTAAAATAAGAAAAAATTACTATTTCTGGGTTATGGAGTCTAGAAGTCTAAAAGTATAAGCAAGGCTAGTCTCCCTCTGAAGACACTATGGAAGAATCTTTCTTTGCCTCTTCCTGCTTCTGGCAGTTTCCAGGAATCCTTGGCATTCCTTTGCTTATAGATACTTCCCTACAATCTCTACCACCATCTTCACAGGACCCTCTTCTCTATGTGTATATGTGTGTCTATGTCTTCACATGGTAATTTTATGAGAATACCAGTCACGGGACTTTGGGTCCATCCTAATTCAGTATGACCCCATCTTAGCTACTTACACATGCAATGACCGGACTCTATCTCCAAGAAAGATCACATTCTGAGATTCCTGATAGACATGAATTTGGAGGAACACCATTCACCCCAACATGGTCACCCCTGGCCGCCCCAAATTCATGTCTATCCTATAAGCAAAATACACTCACCCCATCTTGACATCCTCTAAAGTCTTAAACCATAAATCAAAACATCTCATCTAAATATCAAAACAAAGAACTCCACATCTGTTCATCTGTATCATCTGAGTTAGTTATGGGTGATTGGTAATTGACCATTCTGAAGCAAAATTTATCTTCATTAATGAACCTGTGAAATATAAAAACCAAGATATCCTCCTCCACAATACAGTGGTGAAACAAGCCTAGGATAGATATTCCTATTCCAAAAAGGAGAAACTGGAAGACACAAAGTGCTCACAGCTCCCAAAGAAGTCCTCAATTCAGCAGAGAAATTTGATTCAGCTTTAAGGCCTGAGAGTAATTCTCTGTTTTGGTGCTATGTCCTCTGGGCCCTCCTAGAAAACCCTGCCTTTTTCATCATTAATTTGGAAGTCATTTTTCAATCACAGATAAAGATGACCAAATAGATAATAATTTAAGAATCTAAAAAATAGGACTTCATTTGCATAAAATAAATATCTGATTTACCTGACCAAAGTCAGATCAATGCAATGTAACCTTTATCTCTATAAAATGTTTGTTATTGAACAAGAGAAGAAAATTATAAAAACACTTGGGAAGTTGAATTTTCTACTCTAATACACAGATTTCTCCTTTTTTTTTTTTTTACTAGGACTACAAAGAACTTGGGAAAGCTCAAATCTTCTTAATCTAAGCATCTGGTATCTCTTTTCTAAACACACCTAATAAATTGCAAAAATGCAACAAAACTTTGCTGTCACCTTTGAATACCCTGGGGTTAGAAATCTAATTCTGTCACATAGCACTAAAACAGGAGAACCTTAGATTGTTAAGGACACATTTAATGAATTGCAGCATTAATATAAAATAGCACCTAAAACTATGGCATCAAATGAAATGGAAAATAACTTATTTATAGTGCTGCTTGGAAAAACTTAAGTCATAAATAAATAAATATTGATATACTATATATATCCCTCTAAAGCATACCTTAATAATACTATTAGTGCACATACTTAAGATTAAAACATTAAATATAGTATTTGACTCATTGTTTAAAAGTTTTATCAACCTAAGGACTGACAGCATGGCACAACTAGAAGAGGTCAACTAGAAGAGGTCACATTGTTGGACACAACCCAGATCCTCGCCAATGTGACTGGGGTCCTGTCGGATCCTGTGAGAAAACTCCAGGAGATGGAGGAGGAGAGTCTTCCTGGGCCACACTGGAATAAACATGGGAGGATCCCCAGAGTGCCTTCAGGTCCTCCTTTAGATGGATCTGATAAGTGTGGAGAATCCTTAACTTGTTCTTGTCATTTAAAGCTAAAAGATAATTGTTGTTGTTCATTTGTCCCACTTGATTGTCTGCATGTAGCCCATGTCCTGCACAGAGTTCGCATTACACATCCAGTTCACATCCTGCACATAAATCTATACCCTGTTTGAAGCCAGATCTTGTGTAAAGTATAAAAGAAGTGATTGTAAGAAACAAAGTGATCATCAGTCAGTAGTCCCACCATCATTTTGTCTCCTATCACCAGGATCCCCATCTCGCAAAAGTGACACCACATGAAAAAAGGTAGGAAGTAAAGAGATGTGGTTTGGGGGACAAATGTATCAATAATGCTGCAGAGGATTTTTCAAAGTGCTGGAACTATCCTAAAATTTGTATGGAACCAGAAAAGACCCTGAATTGCTAAGGAAATTTGAAAAAGAAAAACAAAACTGGGGGCATCACGTTGCCTAATTTCAAGCTTTACTACAAAGCTGTAATCACCAAGATAACATTGTACTAGCACAAAAACAGACATAAAGACGAGTGGAACAGAGTAGAGAGCACAGATATGGAGCCATAATTCTATGGTAAAATAATCTTCGACAAAGCAGGAAAAAATATCCAGTGGAAAAAAGACAGTCTCTTCAATAAATGGTGCTGGGAAAATTGGACAGATATGTATAGAAAAATGAAACTTGACCATTCTCTTACACTGTACACAAAGGTAAACTCAAAATGGATAAAAGACCTCACTCAATGTGAGGCAGTAATCTATCAAAATCCTTGAGAAGAACTCAGGTAGTAACCTCTTCAACATCAACGACAGCAAATTCTTTCAAGACATGTCTCCAAAGGCAGAGGAAACAAAAGTGAAAATGAACTTTTGGGACTTCATCAAGATAAAAAGCTTCTGCACAGCAAAGGAAATCGTCAACAAAACAAAGAGGCAACCCACAGAATGGGAGAAGATATTCACAAATGACAATACAGACAAAGGGCTGATATCCAAGATCTATAAGAAACTCCTCAAACTCAACACTCAAAAAAACAGATAATCACATCAAAAAAAAATGGGCAGAAAACATGAATGCACACTTTTCCAAAGAAAACATGCATAGGGCTAACAGACACATGAAAAGATGTTTATCATCACTAGCCATTAGGGAGATTCAATCAAAACCACATTGAGAAACCACCTTACACCAGTTAGAATGGCAAAAATTAACAAGACAGTAAACAAGTGTTGAAGAGGATGTAGAGAAAGGGAAACCCTCTTACACTGTTGGTGGGGATGCAAGTTGGTATAGCCACTTTGGAAAACAGTGTGGAGATCCCTTAAGAAATTAAAAATAGAACTACCCTATGACTCTGCAATTGCACTACAGATATTCACCCCAAAAATACAGAGGTAGTGAAAGGAAGGGCCATCTGTACCCCAATGTTCATAGCAGCAATGGCCACAATTGCCAAACTCTGGAAAGAGCCAAGTTGCCCTTCAACAAATGAATGGATAAAGATATGGTCTATATATACATTGGAATATAATGCCTCCATCAGAAAGGATGAATACCCAAATTTGTATCAACATGGAGGGGACTGGAGGAGATTATGCTGAGTGAAATAAGTCAAGCACAGAAAGTCAATTATCATATGGTTTCAGTGACTTGTGGAGCATAAGGATATCACAGAGGACATTGGGAGAAAGAGAAGAGAAGGGTGTTGGGGGAAATCAGAGGGGGAGATGAAACACGAGAGACTATGGACGTTGAGAAACAAACTGAAGGTTTTGGAGAGGAGGCAGGAGGGGGTTGGGTGAGCCTGGTCATGGGTATTAAGGAGGGCACATATTGCATGAAGTACTGGATGTGATACATAAACAATGAATCTTGGAACACTGAAAAAATAAAATAAAATTTTTAAAAATTCTCAATAAAATACTAACTAATCAAATCCAGTAGTACATTTAAAAAAATCATTCACCAGGGGCACCTGGGTGGCTCAGTGGGTTAAGCCTCTGCCTTCGGCTCAGGTCATGATCTCAGGGTCCTGGGATCGAGCCCCACATCGGGCTCTCTGCTCAGCGGGGAGCCTGCTTCCCCCTCTCTCTGTGCCTGCCTCTCTGCCTACCTGTGATCTCTCTCTCTGTGTCAAATAAATCCTAAAAAAAAAAAAAAAATCATTCACTATAATCAAGTGGAATTTAACCCTGGGTTGTAAGAGTGTCTCAGTATTTGCAAATCAAACAATATGATACACCACATTAATAAAAGAAAGGATAAGAACCATCTGATCCTTTCAATAGATGCAGAAAAAGCATTTGACAAAGTATAACATCCATCCTTGATTTAAAAAAAAAAAAAAAAAAAAAAAAACCCTTAACAAAATGGGAAGAGAGGGAACATACCTCAAACTAATGAAGGCAATATATGAAAAGCCCACAGATAATATCCTCCTTAATGTGGAAAAACTGAGAGCTTTTCCTCTATAGTCAGGAACTAGACAGGAATATCCATTGTCACCACTTCTATCCAACACGGTACTGTAACTTCTAGCCTCAGCAATCAGACAACAAAGAGAAATAAAAGACACCTGAATCAGCAAGAAAGAAGTCAAACTTTCACTATTTGCTGAGAACATGAACTCTATATAGAAAATCCGAAACACTCAACCAAAAAATTTCTAGAACTGATACACAAATTCAGTAGAGTTGCAGGATATAAAATCAACATACAGGAATCTGTTGCATTTCACCAAATTTCACCAAAAACAGTAAGATACCTAAGAATAAACTAACCAAAGATAAAATGTCTGTGCTGTGGAAACTATAAGACAATGATGAAAGAATTGAAGAAGACACAAAGAAGTGGAAAAATATTCCATGCTCATGGATAAGAATATTGTTAAAATGTCTATACTACCCAAAGCAATCTGCACATTTAATGGAATCCTTATCAAAACAGCACCAGCACTTTTCACAGAGCTGGAACAATCAATCTTAAAATTTGTATGGCAACACAAAAGACCCCAAAATAGCCAAAGTGATCTTGAAAGAAAAACAAAGTTGGAGGTACCACAATTCCAGACTTCAAGTTACATTACAAAGCTGTAGTTATCAAGACAGTATGATTCTGGCACAAAAATGGACATACTGATTGATGGAACAAAACAGAAAACCCAAAAATGGACCCACTACTATATGACCAATTGATCTTCAACAAAGCAAGAAAGAGCATCCAATGGACACAAGACAGTGTCTTCAATAAATCGTGTTGGGAAAACTGGACAGCGACATAGAGAAGAATGAAACTGGATGACTTTCTTACCATGTACAAAAATAAATAAGAAATGGATGAAACACTTAAATGTGAGACAGGAAACCATCAAAATCCTGGAGGAAAACATAGACAGCAACCTCTTTGACAATGATTATAGCAATTTCCTACTAGGTATGTCTCCTGAGGCAAGGGAAACAAAGCAAAAACAAACTATTGGGACTTCATCAACATCAAAGTCTCTTCACAGCAAAGGAAACAATCAACAGAAGTATGAGGTAATCTACGGACTAGGAGAAAATATTTTCTAATGCATACCCAAAAAAGGGTTAGTATCCAAAATATATAAGGAACCTACAAAACTTCACACCCAAAAAAACACAAATGATCCAATTAAGAAATCGGCAGAAGACATGAACAGACATTTTCCAAAGAAGACATCCAGATGACTAAAAGACACATGAAAACATGCTCAACATCACCCATCACCAGGGAACTACAAATCAAAACTACAATCAGATATCCCCTCACTGTCAGAGTAGCTAAAATTAACAACACAGGGAATAGCAGTTTTGAGGTAGGCAAGGATGCAGAGGAAGGGGAAACTTCCTACACTGTTGGTGGGAATAATACTGGTGCAGCCACTCTGGAAAGCTCTGGAAAAAGTATGGAAGTTGCTCAAAAAATTAAAAAAGAATTACCCTATGACCCAACAATTGCACTACTAGGTATTTGCCCAAAGGATAGAAAAATACTGATTCAAAGGGACACATGCACCCTGATGTTTATAACAGCATTATCAACAATAGCTAAATTATGAAAAGAGTCCAAATGTCTATTAACTGAGGAATGAATAAAGAAGAGGTGGTCCTTGTTGGGATGAGCACTGGGTGTTGTATTTAAGTGATGAATCACTGAATTCTACTCCAGAAACCAATATCATATTGTATGTTAACTAAGTAAAATTTAAATTAAAAAAAAGAAATATATATATATATACATACATGTACATATCATTGCAACTGAGATAGTATACTTTAATGCTTATTTTTTTTCTCCAAAGCCTTGTTTTACTTCAGTAATACAATATCTGTAGCTCAGTACTTGAAATCTACTCCTATCTATGAAAGTTGACTAGCAGAAGCTTAGAATTTCCTAACACTATGCTATACAACACTACCATGTAGAGCAATCATTAACTAGTTAGTTCTAGTTATTCCTACCTAACTGGTACACTGGTTTAATAAATGTCATAACATAATGGTTAATTTTATGTCAATCTGACCAGGCCACAAGGTACCCAGATATTTGGTCAAACATTATTCTGGGTGTTTCTATGAGGGTATTTTTGATGATATTATCTAATATAGACTTAGTAAACTAGATTGCTCTCCCTAAAGTGCGGGGCCTCATCCAGTCAGCTGAAGGCCTGTATATAAAAAGGGATTGACTTTATTCTCTAAGTAAGACAGAGTTTTTCTTGCTTGGATGCCTTCAAACTGTGACATGGGTTTCTTCCATCTGAAATATCAGCTCTTTCTGGGTTGCAAGTCTGCTGGACTTCAGACATCATCAGCTCTCTTGGTTATTGTGCCTTTGAATTCAAAATAGAACGACACCATCAGCTCCTCTGCATCTCCATTTTGCAGAATAATCTTGTAAATCTTGGGACCTGCCAAACCCCATAACTGTGTGAGCCAATTCAACATCATATATCATTATCATATATCATAATGGTGCACAAATATATATGAAATTGGTTCATATAACACACATACACACACATCCCATTAGTTCTGCTTTTTTATTTCTGATTCTATTTCTCTGGAGAACCCTGACTAATACACATAGACTCCAGCTCACATCCTTTTCACCTAACCTCTGCAGTCTGAGCTAAAGGAAAGGAAACTACTGAGAGCTTTGTTCATTTTGTGCTGCCAGTGTCTACAGTAGGTACTATCCTTTTCCCCCAGTTTCTGGATGATACAGGAACTTTCTATGGTCATGGCAACTTGAGACATGGAAGTGTGGAGAAGTTAACAACCTTGTGAGTAATCTACACCAATGGAGGACATGTGCTAATGGATAAATGAATTCACCTCTGGTCTGGGAAACATTCTGTGTGCTTTTGTGGAGGTCCTGGTACAGCCAAGCCTCCATTGCTCATAGCAAAGACATGATTAACACACCCTGATATTGGCTTGGCCTCATTCTCATTCCTTAGGCTCCTTCACTTATGTTCCCCAGAATTACCTTCCAAATAGACTATCTGTATACAAGTCTTCATCTCATGCTGTTTCCAGCGAAACCCAAGCTAAAACAGTTTTAATATAGAACACTATAACAAAATAAACAAAAGGTGAGATGTTAAAATGATTTACCCTAAGTGTTACAGTGACATTGGTAAAAAGAACAAGTATAGACCTCTGAAAATTCCTCCATAAAAGCAATAAAAATACTGACAAAGATTGTCAGATTTAACTTTTTGGGAACTCTGAACATAACCGAAGACTTGTAGCAATCTGGGGAGCATTTATTAACAAATGAAAAGAGAAAGAATAACAGCTGAATTAGTAAGAGCAGTGACCTTTGTGACATCTTAACTTGCTTTGTTCTCATTCCTTCCTCTGCAGATCCACAATATTCTTAAAAATCCAAAATCTGCATTCATGATGATTTTATCAGCCTAGCAGCCACTGTGAAGAGCAAAACATGGCTGCAATGCTTTCAAAGTTCCATTCCTAGACAACCAAGAGTTTTAGATCTAACAAAACTATCATTCAAAAATGTAGAAGAAATTAAGATATTCCCAGATAAATAAAATTTGAGAGTATCTGTTACCTGTCAACCTAACCTACAAGAAAAAGAGAGAAAGAGAGAGAGAGTCCTTCAAGCTGTAATTAAAGGACACAATACAGTAACTCAAATTTGCATGAAGAAATAAAGAACAATGGTAAAGCTAACCACATAAATATTTTTAAGAGAGTATAGATGTATTTTTCATTTATAAGTCTAGTTTTTTCCTTTATGATTTAAAAGCACAAAGCAGTGATTATAAATCTATATTCCTGAGCATATAATTTATGAAGATGAAATATGCATGATAAAAACAATACAAAAGGAGAGAGAATGGAGCCACATAGAGTGAATGTCTCATACTATTTTAATTAAATTTGTATTAATTTAAGTTAGATTGTAAAAGTGAAGATGTTAATGGTAACCACTAGCTACTGAAAAAAAAAAAAAGAAAGAAAGAAAGAAAACTCACCAATATGGCACAAGAAACAAGGATATTTAAATGGTACAGTAGAAAATGTCTATTTAATAAAAAATAAGGGAGTAATGGAAGAATAGAGGAACTAACAAAACCTAAGACATGTAAAACAAATAGCAAAATGGCAAATTTGACCTGGTAATTACATTAAAGATGAATAGTTTAAATTCTGCAATTAAAAGGCAGAAATGGGCAGAATAAATTTTTAAAAATAATTCAATAGATGCTTTCTATACACTTCAGATTTACAAACACAAAGAGGCTGAAAATGAAATAATAGAAAAATATACACCAGAGAAACAACAACCAAAAAAGAACTAAGATGGCTACATTGATTTCAAACAAAACAGACCTTACCAGGAAAGTTGCTACTAGAGACAAAGGAGAACCTGTTATAATGATAGACTATCAATGAATCAAGAAGTACACCAGTTACAAACATACATGCACCTAAAAACAGAACAGGTACATGAAGCAAAAACTGACAGATTGATACCTAACACACAATTTTACAACATGACACAAAAATAGCAGACATGACACAAAACACAAAAATAGCATATTCAAGTGTCCATGAAATATTCTACATTATAGATCATATAATGGCCATAAAACAAGCTTCAGAAAATTTAAAATGATTAAAGACAAAAAAGTAGATTTCTCTGACAGTGTGAAATAAAATGAGAACTCAATAACAGAAGAAAATTTGGGAAATCCATAAATATGTGGAAATGTTTTTTTTGTTGTTGTTAAGGGGGGGCAGAGGGAAAGAGAGAGAGAATCTTTTATTTATTTATTTATTTTTACTGTTATGTTAGTAGCCATACAGTACACATCATTCGTTTTTGATATAGTGTTCCAAGATTCCTAGTTTACCCCAATGCTCCATGCAATATCCATCACCAGGCCAAACCATCCCCCCACCCCACCCCCTCTAAAACCCTGTTTTTTTCTCAGTGTCCACAGTTCCCTCATGCTTCATCTCCCCTTCCAATCCCCCCTGCCCTGGCTTTTTTCCCTTCTTTCTCCTAATGTCTACCATGCTGCTCCTTATGTTCCACAAGTAAGTGAAACCATATGATAATTTACTTTCTCTGCTTGACTCATTTCACTCAACAAAATCTCCTCCAGTCCCACCTATGCTGATGCAAAAGTTGGATATTCATCCTTTCTGATGGTTGAGTAATACTCCACTGTATATATGGACCATATCTTCTTTATCCATTTGTCTGTTGAAGGGCATCTTATCTCTTTCCACAGTTTGGCAATTGTGGCCATTGCTCCTATGAACATTGCAGGTATGTATGGCCCTTCTTTTCACTACATCTATATTTTGGGGGTAAGTACCCAGTAGTGCAATTGCAGGGTCATAGGGTAACTCTATTTTTTCTTAATTTTTTATTTTTTATAAACATATATTTTTATCCCCAGGGGTACAGGTCTATGAATCACCAGGTAACTCTATTTTTAATTTCTTAAGGGATCTCCACACTGTTTTCCAAAGTGGCTATACCAACTTGCATCCCCACCAACAGTGTAAGAGGGTTCCCCTTTTTCCACATCCTCTCCAACACTTGTTGCTTGCTGTCTTGTTAATTTTTACCATTCTAGCTGGTATAAGGTGATATCTCAATGTAGTTTTAATTTAAACTTCCCTGATGGCTAATGATGGTCACTTTTTTATTTTCACGTGTCTGTTAGCCATTTGTATGTCTTCATTGGAGAAGTGTCTATTCATTTCTTCTGCCCATTTCTTCACTTACCTGTTTTTTGGGTGTTGAATTTGAGAAGTTCTTTATAGATCTTGGATATCAGCCCTTTGTCTGTAGTGTCATTTGTGAATATCTTCTCCCATTCTGTGGATTGCCACTTTGTTTTGTTGATGGTTTCCTTTGCTGTGTAGAAGTTTTGATTTTGATGAAGTCCCAAAAGTTCATTTTCGCTTTTGTTTCCTCTGCCTTTGGAGACATGTCTTGAAAGAATTTGTTGTGATTGATGTTGAAGAGGTTACTACCTGAGTTCTTCTCAAGGATTTTGATAGATTCTTGCCTCACATTAAGGTCTTTTATCCATTTTGAGTTTACCTTTGTGTACAGTGTAAGAGAATGGTCAAGTTGCATTCTTCCATACATATCTGTCCAATTTTCCCGGCACCATTTATTGAAGAGACTTTTTTCCACTGGATATTTTTTCCTGCTTTGTCAAAGATTATTTAACCATAGAGTTGTGGATCCATATCTGCGCTCTCTATTCTATTAGTCTATGTGTCATGCCATACCATGTTATCTTGGTGATCACAGCTTTGTAGTAAGGCTTGATAAGGCAACATGATGCCCCCAGTTTTGTTTTTCTTTTTCAACATTTCCTTGGTCATTTGGGGTCTTTTCTGATTCCACACAAATTTTAGGATTGTTTGTTCCAGCACTTTGAAAAATTCCAATGGTATTGTGATCATGGAGTTGAAAGTATACATTGCTCTGGACAGCACAGACATTTTAACACCATTTATTCTTCTGATCTTTGAACATGGAATGCTTTTTCCATCTTTTTTTGTCTCCTTCAATTTCTTTCATGAGTATTCTGTAGTTCCTCAAGTATAGATCATTTACCTCTTTGGTTAGGTTTATTCCAAGGTATCTTATGGGCTTTGATCCTCTAACTGGAATTGATTCTCTAATTTCCCTTTCTACAGTTTCACTGTTAGTGTATAAGAAAGCAATTGATTTCTGTGCACTGATTTTTATCCTGCCACATTCCTGAATTTCTGTATGAGTTGTAGTAATTTGGGGGTGGAGTCTTTTGGGTTTTCCACATAAAGTATCATGTCAGCTGTGAAGAGAGAGAGTTTGACTTTTTCTTTGCCCATATGAATACATTTTCTTTCTTTTTATTGTCTGATTGCTCTTGCTAGGACTTCTATAAATATGTTGAACAATAGTAGTGAGAGTGGGCATCCTTGTTGTATTCCTGATCTCAGTAGGAAGGCTCTCAGCTTTCTCCATTGGAATGATATTTGCTGTGGGTTTTTCATAGATGGATTTTATGAAGTTGAGGAATGTTCCCTCTATTCCTATACACTGTAAGACTATACTTTCAGGGATCATTTCTATAGTTTGTTATTCCTATACACTGAAGAGTTTTAATTAGAAAAGGATGCTGTATTTTGTCAAATACTTTTTCTGCATCAATTGAGAGAACCATGTGGTTCTTCTCTCTTCTCTTACTAATTTGTTCTATCACATTGATTTGCAAATGAACCACCTTTGCAGCTCAGGAATAAATCCCACCTGGTCATGGTGGATAATTTTTTTAATGTACTGTTGGATCCTATTAGCTAGGATCTTGTTGAGAATCTTGGCATTCATATTCATCAGGGATATTGGTCTGAAATTCCCCCCCCTTTTTTTTAAGATTTTATTTGTTATTTGACAGGCAGAGATCACAAGTATGCAGTGAGGCAGGCAGAGAGAGGAGAGGAAGCGGGATCCCCGCGGAGCAGAGAGCCCCATGTGGGGCTCGATCCCGGGACCCTGGGATCATGACCTGAGCCGAAAGCAGAGGCTTAACACACAGAGCCACCCAGGCGCCCCTGAAATTCCCCTTTTTGATATGGTCTTTGCCTGGTTTGAGGAACAAGGTAATGCTGGCTTCAGAGAAAGAGTTTGGAAGTTTTCCTTCTCTTTCTATTTTTTAAAACAGCTTAAGGAAAATAGGTATTGTTTCTTCTTTGAATATTTGGTAGAATTTCCCAGAGAATCCATCAGGTCCTGGACTCCTTTTCTGGGGGAGGTTTTTAATCACTGCTTCAATATCCTTACTAGTTATTGATCTATTCAGGTTGTCAATGTCTTCCTGTTTCAGTCTTTCAGTCTTGGAAGTTCATAGGTTTCCAGGAATGCATCCATTTATTCTAGGTTGCTTAACTTATTGGCATATAGCTACTGATAATTTCTGATGATTGTTACTATTTCCTTTGTGTTAGTCATGATCTCGCCCCTTTCACTCATAATTTTATTAATTTGGGTCCTTTCTTTTTCCTTTTGGATTAGTCTGGCAAGTGGTTTATCTATTTTATTCATTCTTTCAAAGAACCAGCTTCTAGTTTTATTAATGTGTTCTACTGTATCTCTGGTTCCAACTCATTGATCTCTGCTCTAATCTTCATTATTTTCTTCCTTGTGCATGGGGTAGGCTTAATTTGTTGTTGACTCTGCAGTTCTTTAAGGTGTAAGGAAAGTTTGTGTATTTGGGATTTTTCTATTTTTTGGAATGAGGTTTGGATGGCTATGTATTCCCCCTTAAGACTGCTTTGCCAAATCCTATAGGTTTTGGACCAATGTGTCTTCATTTTCACCGGTTTCCATGAATTGTTTAAGTTCTTCTTTGATTTCCTAGTTGATCCAAACATTCTTGAGCAGGATGGTCTTTAGCTTCTAAGTGTCTGAATTTCTTCTAAACTTTTTCTTGCGATTGAGCTCCAGTTTCAAAGCACTGAGGTCAGGGAATATGCAGGGAATAATCTCAACCCTTTGGTGTTGGTTGAGACCTGATTTGACCCAATATGTGGTCTATTCTAGAGAAAGTTCCATGTGTAGTCGAGAAGAGTGAGTATTCTGTTGTTTTAGGGTGGAATATTCTGTATATATCTATGGGGTCCATCTGGTCCAGTGTGTCATCCAAAGCTCTTGTTTCTTTGTTGATATTCTACTTAGATGATCTGTTACTGAGAGGGGCATCTTAAGATCCCCTACAATTAATGTATCCTTATCAATACGTCTCTTTATTTTGATTAACAGTTGGCCTATGTAGTTTGCTGCTCCCATGTTGGGGGCATAGATATTTACAATTGTTAGATCTTCTTGTTGGATAGACGCCTTGAGAATGATGTAGTGTCCTTCTGCATCTCTGACTACAGTCTTTTTTTTTTTTTAAGATCTTATTTATTTGTTTGACAGACAGAGATTACAAGTAGGCAGAGAGGCAGGCAGAGAGAGAGAGGAGGAAGCAGGCTCCCTGCTGAACAGAGAGCCTGATGTGGGGCTCGATCCCAGGACCCTGGGACTATGACCTGAGCCAAAGGCAGAGGCTTTAACCCACTGAGACACCCAGGTGCCCCTCTGACTACAGTCTTCAGCTTAAAATCTAATTTGTCTGATATGAGAATCACTACCTCAGCTTTCTTTTGAGGTCCATTGGCATGAAAAATTGTTCTCCATAGCTTCACTTTCAGTCTGGATATATCTTTAGGTTCAAAATGAGTCTCTTGTAGACAGCATATTGATGGTCCTGTCTTTTCATCCAATCTGCAACCCTGTGCCATTTTATGGAAGCATTTAGGCCATTCACGTTAAGAGTGATTATTGAAAGATATGTATTTATTGTCATTATGTTGCTTGCAAGGTCCTTGTTTCTATAGATTGTCTCTGTAAATTTCTGTTCTATATCACTCTTGGGGTCTTCCTTGTTTTATAAAACCCCCCTCAGTATTTCTTGCAGGGCCAGCTGGTGGTCACATATTCTTTCAGTCTTTGCTAGTCTTGGAAGCTCTTTATCTCTCCATCCATCCTAAATGACAGCCTTGCTGGATAAAGTATTCTTGGCTGCATGTTCTTCTCTTTTATTGCCCTGAATATGTCTTGCCAGCCCCTTCTGGCTTGCCAGGTTTCTGTGGACAGGTCTGACATTATTCTGATGTTCCTCCCTCTGTGCATAAGGAATCTCTTCCCCCTAGCTGCCCCTAAGATATTTTCTCTGGATTTAAGATTCATGAGTTTCAATAACACAAGCTGTACCCTCATTTATCTTGGGGGGTGTTCTCTCTGCCTCTAGGACATGAACACTTGTTTCATTCCCCAGATTGGGGAAATTCTTAGCTGGGATTTGCTCAACTTCAACTCTATCTTCTAGTCCTCCCTCTCCATCTTCTCAGGGATCCCAATAATTCTGACACTGGAACATTTCATGGCATCATTTTTTTTTTTTTCTCTAATCCTGTTTTCATGGAGTCTAAGCTGTTTGTTCCAGGCCTCCCCTGATCCTTCTTTTCTATCAGCTTGTCTTCTAGATTACTAATTCAATCTATCTCAATTACCCTAGGTGTTAGAGAACTAGATGAGATTGGATCTTATTGATAGCATTTTTAAGTTCTGCCAGATCAGCTCCCACTTCTGCCCTTAGAGAATCTATATTGCCACTAATGGTTTTCTCCAATCTAGGAGTTGTCTGCATAACTGTAACACTGAATTCTATTTCTGACATCTTGCTTATGTCTATATTCATTAGTTCTGTGGCAAAGGTCACAGTCTCTGAATTGTTCCTCTGTTGGGGGTTCTTCCTCCTAATCATTCTGGTGATAGGTGGTTGAGAGGATGTATAGCTATCACAATCCAAGCTAGGTACACCATGGAAAATTTTGGAGCAATTGGAAGTCACCAACAAAAAGAAAGAAAAAAAATAGCCAAAATAAGCCTGAAGAGTAAGATTTATAAAGTACCAAAACAAAGAAGAAAAAAAGAATATCTATGAGGTCCATCTCATAGAAGAAAAAGAAAAAAGAAAAAAATAAATAAAAACATGAAATAAAAAGGAGGGGTGATTGAAAGGTGGTTATAATCCCTCAATGTGGGCAAAGAAGAGTATTTCAGTTCTTCCTGGGTGTATCTTATTATCTTTGTTAGAGGACTCAACTTTCCAGTGATACAGGGAAATTAAAATGTATACATATAAAGGTAGTACTGAATAGGGGAAAGCACTACATTGAAATGTATATATATATATATAGAGAGAGAGAGAGAGATAAAGAAAAAAGTGTATGTATGAAAAAGTTCAAATTAAATGTTGTATTAAACATCTAGTTGAAATGGTAAATGGGTAAAAATAAATAAATAAAAGAACAAGAATCATGAAAAAGAATATTTTAAAAAGAGAGAGAGAAAAAATTGAATCTAAGAAATATACAGGCTGTTAGGCAATACTGGAAGCTCAATATACTGTTTTCCCCTAGTGCTGGGGTTTTACAGTTTTATGGGGACCCTATGGTTGTTCTCTTGTTCTTTCAGTTTGTCTTCTGGGGGAGGGGCCTACTGTGTTGGTTTTTAGTTGATCCTGTTTGGGCCAAGTTGCCCTGCCCCATATCAAGGGATTGGGCTCAGTGGAAACCGGTTTTTCAGGCTTTTGTTCTCTGGCCACTTTTTGCTCCTTTTTGGAGGGTCTGAGCAAAGTAAACTGTCCACACCCAGACCTCCACCTCAGAGAGAAGCCACAGTCTGCTTTTCTCTGAACCCTCCAAAACACACAGACTCCCCCTCTGCCAACCACCTTGAATACCACAGCCTCCTACAGGTGGTGTGCACCCCTAACCACCATCCCAGTGATTGCCCAAGGCCCCCACTTGTTTCTGCACCCCTGTGCCACCAAGACCCTGAGTGATACAGGTCCTGGTGAGCCTGGTCCCAGTGGCTGCCATTCCCAGGACCACTGACTCAAGAACGCACCTGCTCCTCTCAGCCGTGACAGAGGTAGCAGCATCTGTGGTAGTGGCGGCAGCCACCAGCCCCAGGGACCACTGACTCCAGCCCACACCTGGTGCCCTCAGCCTCCACTGGTGGAGGAGGCAGCGGAGGCAGCTGTGGTGGCCAAGGAAGCCACCTGCCCCAGGGACTGCTGACTCGAGTCCAAGTCCACACAGGGTCCTCTTAGGCACAGGCAGGCAGCTGCTGTGGCCATCCTGGGACCATAGGCTTAGGTCCATGCCTGCGGCCACCCAGTCCCAACACCTATCCCTTAAGTCCCTTTGTTCTGTTTGAGTGCTTTTATGAGTCCCTTCCTGTCTCACAGCCACCAGTCTCTAAGCTATTGCTCATCCCCAAGTGCAGGGCACTTTCACACTGGGGTATTATTTTCCAGTAGCTTGCTTCTGGTGGATATCTCCCCTTTTTGTTTATCCTCCGATATCTGTCCACACACTCCCTAATCCTTTGTACTTCTCTACTGATGATCCTCTGCCCCCACAGAGATCCAAAAGTGCATAACCTTACACCTCAGGCTTATTTCATGGGTGTTCACAGTACTCTGGTAAATATCTAGCTCAATTCAGGGGACCAGTTGAAATAGAGTCTCCTTTCCCTCTGCCATTTTCCTCCCCCCCAGAGAGAGAGAGAGAGAGAGAGATAATCTTAAGCAGGTTCCATGCCTACAAAAGGGCTGGGTCTCACAACCCTGAGATCATGACCTAAATTGAAATCAAGAGTCAGATGCCCAAGCGACTGAGCCACCCATGTTTCCCAGAACTTACTGTTTTGTTTTGTTTTTTTTTAAGAGAAAGAGAGAGAGCACTTGCGTCTCTGTTGCATCATCATGAGATTATGACCTGAGCTGAAAATCAAGAGCTGAATCTGTGAAGTCACACAGGTGCCCCTAAATATGTGGAAACTGAACAACACATTCCTATAATTATCAAGGAGTCAAAGAAGAAATCATAGGAGAAATCAGAAAATACTTTGAGATGAATAAAAATGAAAACACATAAAAAATGAAAACACAACATGTCAAACCTTATGCTCTGAATAAGATAAAGCAGTGAATATAGAAACATTTATGGCTCTATGCACTTATATTAATAAAAAAGAAAAATCTCAAATCAGTAACCAAAGCTTCCACCATGAGAAACTGAGCCCAGAACAAATAATTTAAAAGATAATAAAGATTAGACAGGGAAATAAGTAGAGAATAGAAAAAAATAAGAGAATCAATAAAACCTAAAGTTGGTTCTTTCAAAGATTGTTTTCAATTGTTAGCCCTATAGCTAGACTAACCAAGAAAAAAATTGAGGTTTTTAAGTTAATAAAATTGGAATAAAAGATACAACCACCAAAATTTTATCCAGAAGCAATGGAAAATCTGAATATACCTAAGACAAGTAAAGAGACTGAATTAATAATTTAAAAAAAAAAAAAACTTCCTACCAAGAAAATCTCAGGACAAAATATCTTCATTGTGATTCTACCAAACATTTAAAGAAAAATTAACCAACAACCATTCCTTCACAAGTTTTTTCCCAAAAAATAAAATTTAAAAATATAAGAGGAGAGAACACTTCTGAAGTCATTCTATCAGTCCAGAATTACTCTGATATGAAAAACAAAGACATTGTAAGAAAGAGAAAACTACAGAATATCCTTCACAAATATAAGAATCAAAATCCTCAACAAAATACTATCAAATCAAATCTGGCAACTTATAAAAGGATTAAACAATATCATCAAGTAGGATCTACTTATTTTGTATTTTTCTATTTATGAAAATTAATATACTATAACACAGATATAGATTAAGGGACAAAAAGTGATCATTTCAGAAAAATATCACCTGTCATGATAAAAACAGTCAAGAATCTAGGACTGAAATAGGAATTCCTCTGTCATTGTCTACCAAAAAAAAGAAAAACATTCCATAGGTAACTTAATAGTTCATGGCAAAAAAGTGAACACTTTCCTCCTAAGATCACAAAAAGACAAGGACTTAAGTCACTACTATGGAGTAAGACTGTATGGAGGTTCTAACCAAGGTAACCAGGGAAGAGAAATAAATAAACAACATAAGAAGAAGATAAACTATATTTGCAGATGGTATGACCCAGCATATAGAAAATCATAACATATTCACTAAAAATCTACTAGGGGTAGTAACTTCAGCAATGTTTCAGGATACAAAGTCAGTACACCACAATCAACTAAATTTCTATATGCTAGCATTAAAGAATCTGAAAATTTAATTATGAAAACAATGCCATTTTACACAGGATTATAAAAAACAGGAATAAATTTAACAAAGTGCATGGTATGCACTATAAATACTAAACGCTATGAAAAAAATTAAAGATTTAAATAAATGGAAATACATATTGGGTCTGAGTCACTCCCCAAATAGATCTACAGATTTAATGCAATCTCTATCAAATTCCCAGCTGGTTTTTTTATGGAAATTGGCAAGCTGATCCTAAAGTTCATATGGAAATACAAGGGATCCTGTATAGAAGAAAAAAAAGGTAGATTAGACTTCATCAAAATTTAAAACTTTTATGCACCAGAAGATATTATCATCTTCTTTATCCATTCATCCATTCATCTTCTTTATCCATTCAAGGCATTTTGGCTCTTTCCACAGTTTGGCAATTGTGGCCATTGCTGCTATGAACATTGGGGTACAGATGGCCCTTCTTTTCACTACATCTCTATCTTTGGGGTAAATACTCAGCAGTGCAATTGCAGGGTCATAGAGCAGGTCTATTTTTAATTTCTTACGGAATCTCCACACTGTTTTCCAAAGTGGTTATATCAACCTGCATTCCCACCAACAGTGTAGGAGGGTTCCCCTTTTTCCACATCCTCTCCAACACTTGTTGCTTACTGTCTTGTTAATTTTGCCATTCTAACTGGTGTAAGGTGGTATCTCAATGTGGTTTTAATTTGAATCTCCTTTATGGCTAATGATGATGAATATTTTTTCATGTGTGGCACTGGAGGAGATTTATGCTGAGTGAAATAAGTCAAGCAGAGAAAGTCAATTATCATATGGACTCTGAGAAACAAACTGAGGGTTTTGGAAGGGAGAGGGGACAGGGGAAGGATTAGCCTGGTGGTGAGCATTAAGGAGGGCATGTATTGCATGGAGCACTGGGTGTGGTGCATAAACAATAAATCTTGGAACAGTGAAAAAATAAAATAAAAATAAATAAATAAAATCACTAAACCACAGAAAAATTTTTTAAGAAAAGAAGATATTATCATGACAACCCATAAAATGGATGAAATAGTTGCAAACCACATATCTGGATTTAGTATCCAAAGTATATGAAAACTCTTTCAAATTGGCAATAAATTGACAATGTAATTTTTAAATGGGCAAAGGACTTAAATAAAAATTTCTCCAAAAAAAAAAATTACAAATAGCCAACATGCCCATGAAAAGATGCTCAACATCATCATTAGAGACATGCAAATAAAAACCACAATGAGATACCACTTCATACACATGAAAATGGCTATAATCAAAAAAAAAGTGTTTGAGACACCTGGGTGGCTCACTTGGCTAAGTATCTCCCTTTGCCTCAGGTCCTAGGATCGAGTTCCACATCAGGCTCCTTGCTCAGCAGGGAGCTTGCTTCTCCCTCTGCCTTCTGCTCCCCCTACTTGTGCTCTCTCTCTCTCTCTCTCTTTTTCCCTCTCTCTCACAAATAAATAAATAAAACCTTAAAAAAATAAAGTGTGGACAAAGACATAGAGAAACTCTCACACATTGTTGGTAAGAATGTAAAATGAAGTAGCCAGGTTGGAAAACAGTTTGACAGTTCCTCAAAAAAGCTGAACAAGCAACTCCCACATGACCAAACAATTCTGCTCCTAGGTAAATACCCAAGATAATTGGAAATATATGCCCACACAAGAACTT
The DNA here is from genome assembly GCF_009829155.1 of Mustela erminea. Taxonomy (NCBI): domain Eukaryota; kingdom Metazoa; phylum Chordata; class Mammalia; order Carnivora; family Mustelidae; genus Mustela; species Mustela erminea. The sequence goes on from NC_045616.1 coordinate 49,774,990, forward strand.
GTATAGGTTTGTCTCTAATAGCCAATAGGTGAAAACAATCCTAATGTCTATCAACAGATGAATAGACAAAATATGATATATCCATATAGTGGAATATTATTCAACCATAAAAAAGAATCTAGTATTCTTACTACAACATGGAAGAACACTGAAATCATTGTTATGTGAAAGAAAGCAGACACAAAAGGCTATATATTCTATGGACATTTGTATGAAATGTCCAAAATAGTCACATTCATAAAAACAGAAGGCAGATTAGGAGTTGCCAAGGTTGGGGTAGAGGTGTAGAAAAACAAGAATGCCCACAATGGCATGATGAAAACATTCTGGAAATAGATAACAGTGGTGTTTGTAGAATTTTGTGAATAATACTGAAAAACACTCAATTTTCTACTTAAAAGGAAAAATTTTATGGTGTGTAATTTTTATCTCAATAAAAGGAATTGAAAGCAAAACTTTTGATTTATTGATGCACCCAACACTGTGCACTCTACTGGTTTGTCTAGGTTATCCAGTGGGTTCTCTGACCCAGTCTGCAATTGTCCAAATTATATACCCTTCCTCAGTTACGTATAGAGCATATATTTTTTGCCTTCAAAAGCAGAGACTTGAGTATGTTTGGAAAATTCAAGAATTGTTACCAAATATCCTTGAAATCAGTAAGTCAAGCTTCTGCAAGCCCTTCATAAACTAGTTGTCTGCGAGCTCTTGATAGTCCAATGTTCAATCAGTCTGAGTTTGCAATGCATCTCCTTCCAGGTGGTACATGCAAAATTCTTTCCTCCAAACTTCTGTCAGCTATTTTCCAAGATCTAATTATGCTTCCAAATACCTAACTCAGAATCACCACCACACTCGCTCCTGCCACACATCACCTTCTCAGGGCCCCCACATGTATTACTGCCTCTGTCTAGAATGCTCTTCCCAATGATACTCCTAAGGCTAGCATCCTTACTTCAAACTTCTCAACTGTCAATCTCCAACTTCTTGACCATCCCTTTTGAAAACAGTACTCCCATTATATTCTGTCCCCCTTTGGTTTTATTGTATTTTCCTAGCTCTTATCTAAGTTACTGAGAACACACGTATACCGACATATTTTTTTTTACTTGCTTACTATAAGTGAGAGAGGGCAAAGTCCCTAGTCCTTAGTTTTATTTTTTTTTAAGATTTTTATTTATTTACTTGACAGATCACAAGTAGGCAGAGAGGCAGGCAGGCAGAGAGAGAGGAGGAAGCAGGCTCCCCACTAAGCAGAGAGCCCAATGCGGGGCTCGATCCCAGGACCCTGGGATCATGACCTGAGCAGAAGGCAGAGGCCCTAACCCACTGAGCCACCCAGGTGCCCCCCAGTCCTTAGTTTTAGCATCTAGAACTGTGCCTGGCATGTAACAGATGCTCAAAAAATAGTAGTTGAATGAATGACTGAAAAGCTGTTTTAAAACAATATAGAAAATCATTTTTATCATTTATCCATTAATATATTAAGAATTCTTTGGATAGACTTCCTTGTCCTTCTGAAAAGACATAAGCTAGTAATTAGTGTTAGACTTCCTATCTTTCAACCCACTCCCTCCCTTCCTTTAAATGAAAAGTTTGGGAGTTTTGCCTCTCTAACAACAACTTTCCTAATCAAATTATTGGAGGAAAAAACTCAATAAAGCAACTGCAGGATTTCTAATATAGTGTTCCCTAAATTATTGAAAAAGGACCAAACATAAGCACAAAACTTGATAAGCCAGAACAGCATATCTTTGGAGAAAATATCCTTTCCAATAATCTTTCCAAATATGTATGTAAAAGATTAGTAAAGCAAACTACTAGTTTTGTTAACCACATGACAATGTTCCCAAAAGTACATCTCTAAAAAATGGGAGATAGACTTTCCTAAAAGAAACATGAGCATTTTCCACTAATATTTTAAACATGGATCTCCCCATATAAGATGAATTCCCAGTTTATTAGGGAATTGGATACAAACACATACATTAGGGGAAGCAGAATAAAATGCACCACTGTATATATAGATTTCCAATCAGAAGAGAGGAGTCTCTTATCTTTCAGCAGGAAATGTGTGAGATGAATTTCTCACTTAGCCAATTAATTTACACTTTAGTCACCAGTGCTGGAAGGTAGTTTGGCCGACTCAGTGGTCTACAGCTAAAATGAGTAATAATAATTCACATTTATAAAGGGCTTCAGAATATTAATTATTTAATCCACACTATATTGCTGCATGATAATTCAGAATTATTGCTTGTGCTTTTTAGGCTAGAGAAACTGATCTAAATCAATTAAAATCCATGCTAAAAGCAGAGTTCCTGGCCTTCAAGTTGGTGCTCAGTCCATTTTGCCTTGCCACTCAGCCCTTTGGACTCTATGATGGGTTAATTAACCTCTCTTGCTTTGAATTTGTCCATAAAATGGTGATAATAAGGCTACCCTTACAGTAGTATATTGTGCAAATTAATTGATTTTTGAAAAGCACTTCCAGATCTATGGAAGGGAAAGTATTAGTTGTAAATATCTCAATTGATTTTAAATGATAAATGATCATTTTTCATATCATTTATCAACAGTGATAGTGACAGAGATATTGAATAATATATAAAATGATGAAAAATTCTTTCCATCACTCAAAGAAAGAGAGCTTAAAACTCCCACCTCTATTCAGCCACCCATGACTCATTGAAAGAGAGGCTATGATTCATTCCTTCCACCACTACCCAGGCTAACGTGCATTTCCCAGTACAAAGAGAATATTGTCTCTTCCTGACACTGTGGTTTCTCATTTATTGTTGTATTTTAAATATGTGTACAATATCCCAACTTGCTATGCACTTCCTTCCAAGCAGTTTGGAGTGTAAGTTGTCTAAGAAAAGGACACAATTTATTTGATTTATATTTTTAGTGCCCTGACCAGAGCTACAAAACATTTGTTTTAGCGCTCCTATCTTATTAAGCGTTACTATAAACTAGCTTACTTGTAAATAAGCATTTTACAGCTTCAATGAAAATGCTATCAACATTATAGATCTCAAAGAATTATTCTTTTGTTTTTACTTCCTTAAATGAGTTTTTCTACATAATACTTCTATAAAAAGTATTGAACTTCATTTTGAAAAAAATATATAACTAAGTTCTTTCACCTTAAAACTACAAATAATTTAAGTACTTTTATTTCAGACAAGAACCCAAAGTTGAAGCTCCAAAGCCACATAACCTAGAATTATACGGTGATAAAATGTTGGTGTTTAGTACAAGAAATGAAATACTAAACCTTAAAATGTGTCTAACAGATGGTTTGTAGCCATCTTCAATCAAAACTCGATACCCATTGATTTTTTTTTCCCAAAATGGGAAGCCCAGTTCCCCTCTTAGTGGTGTCTCTAATATAGAACTCTATCCCCAACAGCCAGTCTACACATTTCCACCAGCCAGAAGTATAGGCTTATAACAGCACAATCCTTAATAAGACACAAATTCCATTCAAATCCTGGCTTGAAAATGAAAAAGCCATAATTAGAATGTGCCAAACAGATTCTATCTGTCTGTTAGCCTAGCCTCAAAATGCCAGTGCATCCTCAATTGAAAACAAACCCTAAAATCCAAGGTCAACTTGAGTATCCCAGGTTTTGATACCTATGATGATCCCATGTAATCTACCCGTATCTCCTTTACAATAGCCTCCTGATTACAGAGGAGTGTGCATGTGGGGTATGTGTGTCCTATTTCAACCTACTTAGCAAACACACACCATCCTACCTGAATAACAACAGAAATGCCCTGAATTACATGCCATAGTTTTTCATCTCTTACATGAATTTACAAAATTTATTACTACCCTTAATTTTGTACACTAAGATAAAACTACTTATCTGTTTAAACTGTCATAAATGGTTAAACATCATTTATCCATGCTTTTTTGGCATCACCTTGAAGTAAAGGAACTTCTCTATTCAGAGTCAAGGAGATTGACCCAATCACTAAATATAATGGAATGATTATTCTAAACTATCAACTTTCTGACAGTTTGCATAAAATTAGTAAATAAAAAATTTCATTTTTATATGATTACTCAAAGTATCTATTGAACTTAAAAATATCAAGGTTAGCACCCATTACAATGGTTATTATTTAAAAATGGGAGGGGGATTGAGGGGGGAGGGAAGAAATATCATGTGTTGGCAAGGATGTGGAAAAACAGAACCCTCCTGCATTGCTAGTGGAAATATAAAATGGCACAGTCACTGTGAAAAACAATTTGCTCCTCAAAAAGTTAAACATAGAATTAATATATGATCCAGCAGCCCTAATCTTAGCTAATCAAAAGATTCAAAGCAGGGTATCAGATATATGTGCACAATGTTCACAGCAGCATTGTTCCCAGTGGCCAGAAAATCTCAATGCCCATGTCAGTATCAACAGGAGAATGAATAAATAAAATGTATATTTTTGTATATAAACAAAAAGTATTATTCAGCCATAAAAGGAAATACAATTCTAATATATGGATGAAACCTAAAAATATGTTAAGTGAAAAATTACACTAAATGAAATAAGTCAGACACAAAATGGCAAAAATTGTGTCATTCTACATATGAGGTCTATAGAACAGGCAGATCCTTAGAGACAGAAAGCAGAATGGAGGTTTTATCAGGAGCTAGGCTAAGGGGGGGATGGGAAATTATTATTTAATGGCTACAAGTTCTCTGCTTAGGAAGATGAAAGGATTCTAGAAATAGTGATGATGGATGCACAACACTGTCGGTGTACTTAATGTCACTGAATTGAACATTTAAAAATGACTGAAACAAATTTTATGTCTTTTTTACCACCCACAGGAAAAAAAAAAAAAAGAAAAAACCCTCAAAGCTCATTAGGAATCATTCTGGTATATTTTTACAGAATTATTTGTTGTTGCTTGGCCAATTACGTTTTTCATAGACATTAGGAGTCTTAGTTTATCCCCAGTACACGTAATAGAAATGTGTGTGTGTGTGTGTGTGTGTGTGTGTGTGTGTGTGTGTGTATGCACGTGCACCTATATAAAATAGCGTTTCAGAAAATGGTAAAAAGTATATGCAGCATTATGATTTATGAGATGAGGGAGTAAACATAAAATTTACCTTTGTAATTTTGCCAAAGTTTACAGCAAAATATCCTTCTTGCGGTTTATTAAACTCTAATCATTTTCTTGAAAGATTAGCAGCAATTACCATTAAGGTTTAAGCATTTAACTGTGACTACTGCAATAAATCTTATTAAAATAACTGAAACATACTTTTTTCGCATGTGGCAACCTGTCTCTGAATCACAACCATCTGTAAGTGGTGATTGCCTGGTGCACACAGATGGGAGTAAAACAACGATCAGGCTATACCATTCTTTCATCATCGCTTGGTACCAAACAAACTGAAATCTGAGTCAGACTATTTGCATTTGAAAGATTCTATGATCGCTGTAATTAACAAATACTCTTTGGCTTCCCAATATAAAATGTGTGATAGGTACCTGACTTAAAATAACACTTGAACTGTGCAGCCTCTCTTTCTAATCTCTGACAGCCTATAAAAAAAAAAAAAAAATCAGACGTTAACAATAGAGGAGCAGGTTTCAAGTTTTTATAGCACACAATTCCTTTACAGATTTAAGATGACAGAAGAAGGGAACAGCCTAATTTATTCTTCCTGGCTTGCGGCACAGAATCATGAAGGCTCTTGGTCCATAACTTTAGGTCTACACTAAATTCCTGTCAGCCTGCATCAGTTACAAAGGTGAGCATCTGCCCCACCTGGCTTTCCCTTCAAGGCAGGAAAAGACAGACCCATGTTACCACAAAACCCGAATCATTCAATCAGAAAAAAAAAAAAAAAAAAGAAGAAGCCAAAATTCAAGAAGTTTAATATCTTTTGAGGTGTCACAACATTTTGGCTAATAACACTGGCTCCAAATGTATTGATAATAAGAAAAGGGAAAGAGATTTCAGGGTTGAGAAATGACACAAAAAGGAATTTGGACTCCTTTGAAGAAGCCCTGCCTTCAAGCATGTGCTAATTATGAAACACTGACTTAGGCCAAGTGACTTTGATAGCCTCAGCTCCCTCATTGGTAAATTAGACAAAATAAGATACTCCCACTCTCTCTCTCTCTCTCTCTCTCACACACACACACACACACAGAGTTCCCAGTACACACACAAATACACACACACGCACACACAGAGAGTTCCCAGTACACACACACACACACACACACACACACACACAGAGTTCCCAGTGGCCAGAAAGATGAGTGAGGAAATCTAAAATGGTGCTTCACACATTGTCATGGGAACACTCCACACTCCTTTGTTAAATGAATAAATACTGTGTCAAGGGGTGATGATGAGCCACTGTAAGATCTAAGTAAGTAATTCTGTCAGTGAGGTCTTTTTCAAACTCGACTTCAGATTACTTCTCACTTTGCCAAGAGTCCATTTCATAATTTTTTTTTAAAGAGTTTATTTATTTATTTGACAGACAGAGATCACAAGTAGGCAGAGAGGCAAGCAGAGAGTGAGAGGGAAGCAGGCTCCCCGCTGAGCAGAGAGCCTGATGCGGGGCTCGATTCCAGGACCCTGAGATCACGACCTGAGCCAAAGGCAGGGGCTTACTCCAGTGAGCCACCCAGGCGCCCCAACCATTTCATAATTAAAACCACGGCACTCGACTGAGTCAGACCGTCAAAGCCCAAATCCTGCTTCTTCCACTGAACTGCATAACTCAGGTGAGTAACTTGACTTCTCTGTGCTTCACCTTACTCATCTACAAAATAGGTACAATAATAATCCTTTCGAAGTTGTGTTGGAAAGATTAAATGGGTTCACATATTTAAGTAGTTTAGAACCAGGACAAGCATCAATCACCGTCAAAAAATATCGATTAGCCTCTATTTATATGTGAGTGTGTTCCCAGGTATATAATAAAGGACAGACATATAGTCCTTGACCTCATGGAACTTACAGACTACTAAAAAGAGAGGCATTTAAAAAATAATAATAATAGCCCATATATATATATGGGTTCCTGGGTGGCACAGTCACTTAAGCCTTGGACTGTTGATTTTTGGCTTAGGTCATGATATCAGGATCATGATACCAAGCCCCATGTTCTACTCCACAGTGGGCGTGGAGCCTGCTTAAGATCCTCTTCCTCTCCTTCCACCCCTCTCCCCTATAAGCGCTCTTTCTCGCTCTCTCAAAAACTCAATACACACACATATACATACGTACATACAACAATACATAACTGCAGGTTGAAAGAAAGAAAGAGAGGATCTGAGTATCATTAGGGCAGATCTCCTAATATTTGAGCTACTTATTTCAGGACAGGTTCTTCATCTGAAAGATCTCGAACTATTAACTACATGGTAGCTATTAAGCATCATAATGTAAAGGCCTAGTAAAAGGAAAACCATGGTACATGTCAGTTTCTTTCTTCCCCTTTCTCCATGATATCTGATCATTTAGATAAGTACTTGCCTTTTTCACTGTTTGTCTGAAGATTATTATTATTATTATTATTTCAGGGAAAAGTTTCTTAACCTCAAATGACCTCAGCCTTTGAGACACCAGATGCTGAAGAATATTAAAATTATATTTAAGACAGTGTTACATTCAAATTAAGATGTATTTTCTGCTAGATTACATTTTTAAAAGACAGTCATCACATATTATATACACTTAGATATCAAATGACTGCATTTACATTTGAACCAAAATAAAAGATGAAAGTGGTTAATGAAGTTCTAATTCATTGCCTTGAATGTTTTTAGCCTACTACATCCAAATTATTTTTTTAAATAACTACCACTAGAAAGGCTAATGCAGTGCAGATGACTCCCCAAATATTTGCAATAGGTCACGTGAACGCTGCCGCGGCATCTCAACAATTGACTATAATAGATTTAAGGGAGAATGATAGGCTGCCTTGACATTTAAATAGATAATATTTTCTATTAAATCTCTTTTAAAAAACCTTGATTAACACCAGAAATATTTCTCACTTTACCAAAAGAAACCCTCATTAAGGAAATTTTCACTGAGTTACATACAATATGCTCATCTGTGCACCATGAACTTGTTTTTACTCTATATTCAAAGCTGTATGTTTATTTCTCTGTTCTAGTTCAGTTCTAAAAGCCAAAAATATGAAACAGATGTGGTGACTTTCTGTGTACTGTGAAGCACAATTATGCCTCTTTGAATTGCTTAGGCTAAACAGTTGCCCTCCCTAGAGCATATCGAAACTGCTTGAGATTCTTTACAGCCAAGAATCCAGCTTGCTACCTGTCAGGAACTAGAATTGGCAGGCCACAGCTGGTTGCCTGCCGTGGCTGCTCCCTTACTGTCCTCCCCAACCAAAGTCTGTGAAACAGCAGCTAAATGGCTATGCTGTCTTATCCTTAAGAAAAGATGGAGCTGTCTGAAAGTGCATAGCAAGGTCCACTTTATGTGGACCATTAAACAGCATTCAAAAAACAGTTTCGTTTGTCCTGCTTCTGAGTTCACAGACAGCGTGGGCAATAGCCAAGAGCAAAGAAAGAAAGATCTTCCCAATTATTTGTCACAGCAATGATGCCTTTAAACCTGTATCTGCTAGATTAGCCTATGCATCAAAAGTGCAAATGTTGATTTTTCTTCTGCTGAGAATAGTTTAAAAACATGTGGAAATTGCTATAATTGAAGAGAAAGCTTGAAACAAATGGTAATTTTGTTCTCAAAAAGGAAACTTTCTTCAGGCTGTGGGAGGTGAGGAAAGGAAGTCTCCTTTTCTTCTAAAATGAGTGAATGCTGAAAATAATGGCATTCATACAATCTTGCATTGATCTTGTCAGTATACCACCTCAAAAAGGTTTTAAAACAAAAGTTAGCAACAGACCTATTCATATAGGGATATTTACAGAGTGCCATGCTCACGGGGGTCATAAGTTTGATATGAATAAGCAGATCAGCAATCTCATAAAATGTCTGCTTTTCATCAAAGGGCACCATGCATCCCCATTCACACATTCAGCACTCCTTTATTCAATGGAGACCTGGGCTTACTCTACATGCTAAGGATACTGAAATGCAAAGACATATGTGCTACAAGATGCTCATATGGAGAAGGGGGAAAGATATTTAAAAGACATGTAACAGAGACACCTGGCTGGCTCAGCCAGTTAAGGATCTGACTTCAGCTCAGGGCTTGATATCAGGGTCCTAGAGAGAGCCGTCCTTGGAGCTCCATGCTCAGCAGGCGAGTCTGCTTATCCCTCTGCCCCTTCCCCCACATGTGTACTTGTGCTGTCTTTCTCTGTAGTAAACGTTTTAAAAAATGTTTAAACACACACACACAAAAATATTTTTTAATAATAACAAAAGACATGTAACAACTATGTCATATTTTTTGCTACTGAGGACTCCTTTCTCCCGATATTCAGGCCTCAGGATCTTGGGATAATAGAAATGAAAATATGGAAGGCAGAATCATTTGGCCTGCATCATCTTAGGACATTTTTATTATCTTCTGTACCTCGGGATCAGGCCAGTTTCAGACTAATTATCAAGTTCCCATGACTTCTCTTACCAATTCCATCATACTCTGAAAGTACTGTTCATATAAAGCCAAGAAAAGTTAAGAGGAAACATCATCAAGAGGACATGCCACCACTGCTCTTTATTCTGAGATATATCTGGTCATTTTCAGTTTTATTGACATGATTATTTTCATCCATCGAGAAAAACTAAGGGGAAAAACTGGTGTTTTCCCTTTTTCAACATTTTTGCTGTGATCCAGCACTGTGCAGGCTATGGACTCTGTACCCCAGACCCACTCTTGAGATTTTCTAGTGTCCTTGGTCACTTACGAGAGATCATGTCCATATTTATGTATGTACATATTTAACTCAAGGAGGGTCAGGCATCTCTAGAGAATAACAAACAGTAAGTCACACTGCAGTGGCTGCCTCCCATAGCCAAGCATGACCTATCTCAATAAGATGGACAAGTGTCATAATTCCTCGGAACTGGTTTTATGCTGCTATTAATTCGAGCAAAGATTGGATTCATCTGAGTATTGGCTCTGTACAATCTCAGCAATTAGCTTTAGTGGGGCTGGGTACTTTGGGGTATAGCCCAAAAATACCATTTCTGGAGCCTACCACCACTCATGTCATTTAGAGTTTCTCTGTCTTAAATCTAAACCAATGCTTTGAACTGAGATACAGGTAATTTAACGCATGTGTCCTGTGGTTCTACATCAAGGGATAAAGTAGAATAAAGTAGAATTCCTGGATGCAAAGTCCTTGAAGTATATGTAAATCAATCATTAAGTGGTCAATAGATCCAAATCAGTAAAACTATAAATGAATACTTGTCTGAGATGAGTTCTATGAAAGAGTTCTAGTTTTGGAAGTATGCTCATTGCACAAAGTATTCTATTTCCACCAGGTGTGAGCAAAGAAACTATGACTCTTAAATCAAAACCACCCCAGCTGAACATTCCACAAAATAAAGCTAGACAAAGTTTGCCTCAGTTCTTAGCCCACTGTGTTAATATTACATCTCAACAAATACAAATCTTATCATTGCTGTGATAATAGTGTATAAAGAGTGCATGGGGATCAAAGAGGAAAAGATTACTTAGAGCAGTCAATAAAGTCCTTATCTAAGTCACTACACTTACATGGAGATTTGAGTTTGCCAGGGACAAAAGCAGGCAGGGAGCACTGCAGATTGAGACAACAGCCTGTGCTAAAGCCCAGCAGTCGGAAACCACATGAGAGCCTGGGACACGTGAGTGGGACTGGAATCAGGGAATGCAGGAGGTAAAGCATGTCAGCATGCAGGGGTGCGGGGACTTATCTCTCAGACATGGAGCAGCATTTCATACTTTTAAGCAGTGGTGTAATGTGATCAGACAGTGAGCAGGGGTCGGAAGCATCATTTTCATTCACAAGTGCCATCACAAATACTGCTCTGTGTGTATAAATATATAATCCTGTATGTGCATAATTTGCATCACAAGCTGTTAGGTGCATTTCTCACAGAGAAGTTTGGAAACAGTAACTCATCAATTGAACAGACAAGGTAGAGAGACCATGGAAATATGCTGAATAGTTTCTACAGAAATCTCCAATTACAATGAACTTTAATTATTCAGGAATAAAATATGTTATCTGAATTCCGGGGATCTGAACGGTAGAACTTTCAATGTCACGGCCACATAAGCTGTAAAGGGTAGTGTTTTTAAAACAGAAAGGGAACAAAGTCTTTCAAATTGTAAAAATGATAATTATTTAACATAATGTTTGCCACCCCCATAATAGTTTCTCCTAAAGTGTGTGGAATAATTTATATATAAATATGTAGATGTATACAAACTGAAATGCCAAACATTGAAAAGAAACTCAAATGAGTGGGTATTTACATATGGAATAGAGCTCATAAGAAACCGTGTTTTTGTGATAATGAGATGTTTTCCAAGCTCTCCTTCATTCTGGAAATTTACTCAGAGACAAGCCCATATATTCATAAGACAACAAAGAAATTAAAAAGGCAGACTTAGAGGTCTGAAAAGATAAGATCTGACATAAGAAATGGCCACCGTGCCATCTCAAGTTCAGTGATGGGTCAAAGAGTGAAATGAAAAGTCTCAAGCCACAAAAAGGGGAAAATTGTTCAGCTAACCATCTCTGTAACTGACGGAGGGCATAAGCTGCTCCAAGGCCAGTGAAACTTTAAATGCATTTTATCATGTTTCCCCTATGTGGGTATATTTTGTTATCAGTGTACAATCACAGGAAATCAACAGGCAAAAAGAAGTTTTTTTTCCTAATATTTAGAAAATAGGTGCTGGAATCAATGACCCAAACAGAAAACAAGGTAATGAATTTGTCTTCAAATTTGTCTAAGAACTGCTTTGTGTAAAAAATTCAACATGGTGTAATCAAACACCTTGTTAGCAAGATAGTATCTTCTCAGAGGGACATCACATTATGTAAGGAAAACAAGAAAAATGTCTTTAAAGCCGTATGTTATTTCCAACAAGGAAAATAATAAGCATATCAGTTACAAAACTATTACACTTCTCATCTAAAGATTTATTTATTTATTTATTTGACAGAGAGATCACAAGTAGACAGAGAGGCAGGCAGAGAGAGAGAGAGAGAAGCAGGCTCCCTGCTGAGCAGAGAGCCCGACATGGGACTCGATCCCAGGACCCCGAGATCATGACCTGAGCTGAAGGCAGTGGCTTAACCCACTGAGCCACCCAGGCGCCCCTACACTTCTCATCTAAAAGTTATATTCAAATTACTGACTTAATTAGTCAAGCTTCTTTCAGTTACAGAAGATAAAAACCCAATTCAAACCAGCTTAAAACAAAAAGGGACTCTATCACCTAAGATGACAAAAGCTGTGCGCAATACAGTTGCTCTAGTAAATTCATCAGAGCATTGTCTCTCTGTCCATCCCCCCCTATTTTGGCTTTATTGTCAAGTATGCTTTTCCCAGGCAGTGGGTAAGGATGGCTGCTAATAGCTCCAGGAGGACTTTCTATCAGTTTAGTAACCCAAATAAAAAGGGAGTGTCTCTCTTTCAATAGTTTCAATAGTTTCCGCTAAAGCCTCAAACTAACTCGGATTGAATTTGAGTAACATGCCCACTTCTCACTTGTTTGTTCTATCCAAGTATGTGATACTGACTGGCAAGACATGGCCTTCTCTTAGAGCCATGGTGAGCTCACTCCTTCTGGGTTATACTGACCAAGACTTGAGAATGAATAATCTCCGCAAAGACCTACTGAGTGGAAAAACGCATATTTTTCATTTCACAGATAGAATATCACCATGGATTTCTGAGCTGTTTTGTACATTTTTAATGAAGCAACATTTCATAGTTTCAGTAAATTGCACTCTTTGTAAGGAGAGGCACTGTACCATGTTTGCGCCCTGGCCAATGCTCTAAAGCCAATGGGTAATAGGGCAAATTTCATATTGCTGGCAAAATCAGCAGTATTTCCGTTCTGGTGGGGTCTTTGCCTGGTTTGGGAATCAAGGTAATGCTGGCCTCATAGAATGAATTTGGAAGTTTTCCTTCCATTTCTATTTTTTTTTTTTTGAAACAGCTTCAGAAGAACAGATATTAATTATTTCAATGTTTGGTAGAATTCCACTGGGAAACCATCTGGTCCTGGACTCTTGTTTGTTGGGAGATTTCTGATTACTGCTTCAATTTCTTTGCTAATTATGGGTCTGTTCAGGTTCTCTATTTCTTCCTTTTTCAGTTTTGGTACTTTATATGTTTCTAGGAATGCATCCGTTTCTTCCAGATTCACTAATTTATTGGTATATAGTTGCTCATAATATGTTCTTATAATTGTATTTCTTCAGCATTCGTTGTGATCTATCCTCTTTCATTCATGATTTTATTTACTTGGGTCCTTTCTCTTTTCCTTTTAATAAGTCAGGCTTGGGGTTTATGGATCTTACTAATTCTTTCAAAGAACCAGCTCCTAAATTCATCAATCCATTTTACTCTTCTTTTGGTTTCTATTTCATTGATTTCTGCTTGGTCTTTATTATTTATCTTCTATTACTGGATTTAGGCTATATTTGCTGTTCTTTCTCCAGCTCCGTTAGGTGTAAGACTAGGTTGTGTATTTGAGACTTCTCTTGTTTCTTGAAAAAAAAGCTTGTATTGCTATATACTACCCTCCTAAGGCTGCCTTTACTGCATCCCAAAGGTTCTGTAGAATTTTATTTTCATTTGTTTCCATGAATTTTTTGTTTAGATTTTATTTATTTATTTGACAGATATCACAAGTAGGCAGAGAGGCAGGCGGTGGGGGAGGGAAAGCAGACTCCCTGCTGAACAGAGAACCCAGTGTGGGGCTCGATCCCAGAACCCTGGGATCATGACCTGAACTGAAGGCAGAGGCTTTAACCCACTGAGCCATCCAGGCACCACTCTTTCCATGAATTGTTTATATTCTTCTTAAATTTCCTGGTTGACCCATTCATTCTTTAGACTATATCCAAAAATAAACTCAAAATGGATGCAAGACCTAATGTGAGACAAGAATTCATCAAAATCCTAAAAGAGAACACATCAACCTCTTTGACCTTGATCACAGCAACTTCATACTAGACACGTCTCCAAAGACAAGGGAAACAAAGGCAAAAATGAACTATTGAGACTTCATCAAGATAAAAAGCTTTTGCACAGCAAAGGAAACAGCCGACAAAACTAAAACATAACCAACAGAATTGGAGGAGATATTTGCAAATATCTTATCATATAAAAGGCTAGTATCCAAAATCTATAAAGAATTTATCAAACACCCAAAAAGCAAATAATCCAGTCAAGACATGGGCAAGAGACATGAACAGACATTTCTCCAAAGAAAACACACAAATGGCCAACAGACACATGACAAAAATGCTCCATCTCACTCAGCATCAGGGAAATACAAATCAAAACCACAATGAGATATCACCTCACATCAGTCAGAATGGCTAAACTTAACAAGTCAGGAAATGACAGATGTTGGCGAGGATGTGGAGAAAGGGGAACCCTCCTACACTGTTGGTGGGAATGCAAGCTGGTGCAGCCACTCTGGAAAACAGTATGGAAGTTCCTCAAAAAGTTAAAAATGGAGCTACTCTATGAGCCAGCAATTGCCCTATTAGGTATTTACTCAAAGGAAAAAACATAGTGATCCAAAGGGACACCTGCACCCCAACATTTATAGCAGTAATGTCCACAATAGCCAGACTATGAAAAAACTCCAAATGTCCATAGACAGATGAATGGATAAAGAAGATGTGGTGTATATATCTATATCTATATCTATATCTATATCTATATATAGATAGATATAGATATAGATATAGATAGATATATATATAGATATATCTATATATATAGATAGATATATATATATAATGGAATATTACTCGGCCTTCAAAAAAATGAAATTTTACCATATGCAATGACATGGATAGAATTAGAGGGTTTTATACTAAGCAAAATAAGTCAATCAGAGAAGGACAATTATCATATGATTTCACTCATATAGGGAATTTAAGAAACAAAACAGAGGATCACAGGGGAAGGGAGGGAAAATAAAATAAGATACAATCAGAGAGGGAGACAAACCACAAGAGACTCTTGACTATAGGAAACAAACTTAAGGTTGCTGGAAGGGAGGTGGTGGGTAGGAAGATGGGGTAACTGGGTGATGGGCATTAAGGAGGGCACTTGGTATAATGAGCACAGGGTGTTACACACAACTGATGAATCACTGACCTCTACTTCTGAAATTAATACACTATATTTTAAATAACTGAATTTAAATTTTTAAAAAATCGAGTGTTCTTGGCCAGAGAATGATTCCAGGTACTTCCTTTCTTGTCTTTTATTTAGATCCAATTAGCTTAAAAAATTATTTTCAAGACAGTCTACTGCAGATGGGTGCAGAAGGGAGTGACATATAGGTGACTACTAGAGGTATCCTAAATTTTCAGGATATCCATAAGAGGCCAGGGATAAAGCCCAATAAGCAAAAAACTAAATTGATAACAAAAGTCTCAGGAAGTTAAAACAGTCAGGAGGGTAGGACCAGAAAAACAGGGTCTAGAATCAGGAAAATCAGAAGTTTAATAACCACAGTAAAAAGGAAAAATTGTGGTTCTAAGAAACAAGATGTTTTTTGCAGTCTTTTAAAACGACTGCTTTAAGCTGAGTATTGAAAGACAAGTTCTCACCAACTAGAAGTGTATTTACATTCCAAACTAACAAAAGAGTTCCTCCTAAGTTCTCATCCTACTTCATCCAATCTGAAGAAAAGGAAGAAGGCTAGGGCTTTGTAAGCTTCAAACAGATGAGGCCAATTGAACTTCAAAAGTCAGTCTTAACTATGAACAATCATGAGATCATTGCCTCAAATTTTAAAAAATCTTTTAACATATTCCTATTTCTAGTATACAGAAAGATGTGGCTGAAAGCCACATTGATTGATACTGCTTAAATCATAGGGAATGTAGCATGGTCAGGTTACTGGCAGACCCCCAACTGGCTCAACTGTGGGTCTTTTCAGTAATCATCCTCTCTAGATCATCAGGTGATTTTGGCCTGAGTCACAGTTTTACTCTTTAGCACCAAATATTGTTCATTCATATATCATAATTTAGGTGGGAGAAGTGACCAAAGCTATAGTATTAAAAACTGAAAATTCTGTTTAATTCTCTGTCTGGAAGCCTTGGGATAGCTGTGCAAGAACTACTAATGATGAGTTAATGCCAATTTAAGCTAACTGCTGAGTTCTGCAAACTTTCACTATAATGTTCCAGGCACTGTGCTAAATGTTAACAGGATACATATTAACAAATAAATTTCCAAATAATGTGATCAGTGTTATTCACAAATTCATAAAAAAGGTGACATGGCTCATAGGAGAACATAGGAGAAAAAGTGCTACCATCTGAACTAGATATAAGGATGCGCATTGCTGGCAGAACAACATTCATAAAGACACAAAGGCATGATATATTTGGTAAATAGAGTTCAGTGTCACTAGAGCACAAGTTGAAGTAATAGGTAAGTGGCAATCTGACCTTTATCAGCATCTACAAGGAGCAATGTATACTAAAATAATTTCATTTGAATTTTAAACTTAGCAAGTCATGAAGTCTTTCCTTTAAAAAAAGCAAAGATGATCTCTTGACATTTAATTTTGGAGCAATATAACTGTTTCACCAGGATGGTCAGAGGACCAAGGTGAACAGGAAATAGGTAGGAAGCAACTGGCCACACAAGGGATAAAGAGATAGCAGTAGAATGGAAAGAAACTGAAATAAAGAGACAGAATTAGTGGAATTTTGAAACTAAAAAAAAAAAAAAAAGGCAAAACCATTAACTAGAGTTTTTAAAAAGTGGAGCACTGAGTCTGAGACTAGTAACTCCACCAAACCCATGCTTTCCTTCTACCTAAGCATGCGGGTGGACTACACTTCCCAAATCTCTTTGCAGTTAGTTGGATCCTAAAACGAGCAGATCTTTTTGAAGTACCTATCATAAATTAAGGCAGTTAAATATGGACTTAAAAACTTAGAGCTCAATCACAGACCCGTACCCCTGGGGCAAATAATACATTATATGTTAATAAAAATAATTTTTAAAAAATTTAGAGCTCAGGAGAAATGCCGTGTTTGGAGATAAGACTGAAGATCATCAATATATGACTCAAACCATGAGAATGAATGGAGAATTCCCTTTAGACCACCACACCAGACCTAATCCTTGATAAGTCACCAGTTATTACTTATTTGATATTATTCCTATAACATTATATATAAGATTAAGAGACCTTGAAAATATAGCTGAATACATAATATTGAAAAACAATGTCAAGGAAAATCTAATACTATTGTCTCTCTCTAGTCTGTGATCAGATGCAGGAGATACAGAAGGCTAGACAGGAAGTAGCTAATGTTATTTTATTCCATCCTACAATCATGTAATGTAGCACATATCTACAGCTGATTTTCCCCACTATCAGTACCCAATAAATATAAAGCTCAACTACTGTTATACTGAGCTGTGCATGGAAGGCAGAGGCGTGCCGGCCCCCAAGGAGCGGAGGACGCGGCAGGGCTGGCAGCGGTACTACTTCAAGGGCATCAAACAGACCTTCGGCTATGGCGCGCGCTTGTTTTAGGCCTGATGACCGGGGAGAGGGAGGAGGGGCCTGTCCACCCCCTCAGCCCAGCCCTCTCCTGACTAGGGCGTGGGACTCCCAGAATTGCACCATCCCAACCACTAACTTGGGGCTGGGGCCCCTTCCCTGGGGGTTGTGCATGTTTTCTGCGGGTGGGATCAGAGGGCGATTTCTCTGTTATGTGTACATACGCTAAATAAACGTAATTTTAAAAACATGAAAAAAAAAAACAAAAACAACTTGAGTCATCCTAAATACTATATTCCGCAACAGATAAAAAATTTACCCAACTGTTAAAGAGCTATATGTGTACCTTTGTATAAACATACATGTAAATAGTACATAATTTACTATACTTTTACATTTAAAATGTTTAGAACATATATATTAACCTACTCCTTTACTCGTTTGAGACTTGTGAACAGAGTAAGGGAAAAATGGAAAAATATCAATTTCTGGAAAAATGCCATTCTATTAACATTAAGAAATGCTTCCATTAACTTCTAGGAGGAATTATTAATTATAAGAATTAAAAGTTCCTATCTTGTCAAACTATAAAGATTAAATAGTCTGTGTGTAACCAGGATTATTCTGTAGTATTACTTTGATCTAAGAACTGAAAAGCCCCACCTGAAAAACTACTACTCCCAGGTAAACAGTATTAACACTGTATCAGAAATTGCTCCATGAAAATTATAATATAGGAAGAAAAATACTGATACTTTAGCCATCCCTTGCTTCATTCTTTATTTAACTATTTTCCATTTAACTACCGACCAAGTTTGCTTTCACTTAGTTTCAGAGAGCCTGCAGGCAAAAATTATAAGGTGTCTGAATTATTTATTTTTAAAACTTTAAAGGCATCTGAGGTATCTCCTATATTTTATAGACTTGAAATGGATCAGTGTCAACTACTAGAAATGTAGGCTCAATGATCCTATAAGCCCAAATGGCCATTCTGTACCCAAATGAAAAATGTCACGTGAGCCCTTTGGCCTTGGAGAATCCAACCCAGAACTGGCTTATTTATGGGAATTATATGCTTTAGTCAGTAATAAATCTTACAGCCATAATCTATGAAGAAACAGATTTTCTTTATATTAAGTTATGGAAGTCAGTGATGGCTGTGAGGTGAGCTGCTTAGAAAGTAGTCTGTAAATCCAACTCTATTAGGTAAGCCTTTTAAGAACATTTTCCTCTTAGCAACAGAAGGAACGGTACTTCGGTTTAGATTTTATTTCCTTATGGAACATATTCTAGTGGTAAAAATGACTGAATATTTTGTGACTCTGAAATGCATTAATTAAAACATAATCTGTTCCTTAAGAACTCTAAATGTTTCTAAATTTGAGATGTACAACTGGGATATCCCAAACTAAATGGAGACAGCTTAAAGAGTAACTCCAAGCCTTTCTGCAAAATTGACACATGTACCTGCAGGATCTGTATGACATGTGAGGATAACCTGAATATGTTCAGCTAATTGAGCCTACCTGCAGGCTCAAGCCATTTATATCTTAAAATGGAGGTGCATTTAAACCCCCAAGAAAAGCATTAACTTCGTGGAAGATACAATTTGTGTGTTAACATCTTTTTAAAAGTTCGGATTTCTAGTACAAGACGGCAGAATGCATACATTCACCTCCCTGCCTTCCTAATTATGATACTAGAAATGAACAAGAGGGGTGAGGCTGGGAGAAGCAACACATGTGAAGAGAAGCCCGAACTTTTGAAAGTAGAGAACTCCTTACTATTGATAGATTTTTAATTCCCAGGGAGCCTTTTCCGTAGAGTTCACTATTATTTGTGCTTTGTTTAGTGTTTAGTTTATTAAAAATCGTCTCTAACATAAAACACTTGGCAAGCCAATTTTTCTCGAGGATTTTGACATCAGATACAAATTTGATTAATAAAATTTAAATTGCAATTACAAATGTAATATGACTAAATCTTTTAAACATTTCAAATCCCTTAAACAAAGACAAACTTGCATAAACACAGTAATTATAAAACATACACCTTTACAATAAAAACAGTTACAAAACACCAGTGCCATTAGCTGTAACTGCTTACCTCTCCTTATACCTCTCTGGGTTTCACTGATTCTGTAAGATCTTGCTTATTTTATTTTTTTTTAAAGATTTTATTTTTTATTTGACATAGAGAGAGATCACAAGTAGGGAGAGAGGCAGGCAGAGAAAGAGCGAGGGAAGCAGTCTCCCAGCTGAGCAGAGAGCCCGATGCAGGTCTTGATCCCAGGACCCTGGGATCATGACCTGAACCAAAGACAGAGGCTTAACCCACTGAGCCACCCAGGTGCCCCAATCTTGCTTATTTTAATTCCTAGCCTTTTAATCATTTTTAAACCAAGAAGTATAGCTATATAATCTTATGAAAACCAAATTGTAGACCTAGGTTGTCAGTAGTTGATGCTGGTGGTAGAACATAGTGCCTGATAACACAGTTCAAAAAAGCATACCCAAGTCATTGATCATGTGGTTGAACTCCTTTTCTCCACAAAGTTTTTAAGATATTTTGCCTTTCCCAGAAATACAGTGTTCTTGAAGAGTGAAATAACCTACTATATCTGACCAATTTTCCTATAATTATGATCTACAAATCCTGGTTATTGGTGTTTTTAAAAATGCCTGTATCTCTTATCAGTATTTTATCATAATTATCAGAGGCCATTAAAAACTAAAAGCTTTGTTTTCCAGAGATAGAGAATAAGTTCTGCTTATTTCATCATTTCTAAGACATTCCCTTTTCTTCCCCACATTTAACACATTTGAGATTTGGGTACATCTTACAATGAAAGGTATCATTTAGTCAGGGTCAACCAGGAGCAGGTGTGACTGTTGTCTCTGCTTGCTCTTGAACTTACTTGGTTGTTAGCCCAAGAAATATGACTGAACAAGAGCCAGGCTTTGATATTTCAGACAACAAAATGTTTAAGGAAACTTTAAGAAAGAATTATGAGGCTTGGTTATTGACTGAAAATCTTCCACTGATACCTGCTTTTAAAACACAAAAACATCAGTAACAAAACTTGCCAAAAGGATGTCACTGGTTTGAAAGAAAATCCCAGAGTGAGTGTAGCATGTTTCTAGAAAATTCTGTGTCACCAATGCTCTGAATATTAAACGTAGTGAATTATGTAGAAAAACACAAACACTAATAATTTTGAGCCAATAAGTGGTTCCGAAGACTCAGAAATGTAAAAAAGTTTTAGTTATACCTTAACCAATTATTTTGTTTATGTTCTCCTTTTTAGGTGTGCATAGTTTAAATTTATATCTAACCAGGTCCAATTATTCTAAATATTAAGAAAGACCTTTCCTAGGATATAACTGGCAGTGGTTTTTTTTTTCCTTAGTGGTACAAAAAATGATGCATCTTATACTCAAATTCACCCTAGATTTGGTGACATAGAGTTGTCATTTCAAGAAAATTTAGCTATTTTAATCATTCCTAAATCACACTGTTGGGCTCTCTTTACAAATGACTAACATGTTTGACATCTATAATTAATAAACCAAGCCCCTGGTCTACACATTATTCTTATCTCTCCTAAAGTCTTTGTTATGCTCTGACTACAGTTACATTCTGCGCCCCCCCACTAATTGTGGGGCTCCCTCACCAATTTGATTCTTTCCTGATTACAGATAGAAACAACTACATATGATGTTTTATAAACAAACATATGCTTAAAAGAAAAACAAAACATCCATAATTTCCTACTTATTAAAATCAATAAAACTTAAGTGTAACTTAGTATGTTCATCCTTCTCTTATATTTTACCTGAATTACATAGCCATCTAATCTTTTATTCTTAAATATGAATGGGTAATAATATACCATTTCAGAAAAACTGACACCAAAAAAGAGAGGGATCAAGTTGAACAAATAAAAGTAAATAAATAAATAAGACCCATGGTTGAAGAGAGATAACTCTAGAAGAGAAGATATATAACAAAAATTATAATTGGTTTTATCAGAATATTTGAGGTAGCTACTATATCCACAAAGTAAGAATAAGCTGCTGTGGGCAAAAGGAGAAATCAAAGAGAAGAATCCGTATAAATTTAAAAATAAAAATGAAGATAAAATGAATTAAAAAAGAAGAAAATATAAATGATGAAATGAAAAAATGAATAAAAGTGTTAAGTAATAGGCAACCATGAAAAAAAGCAAATGAATGATCTGGAAGAAAAGCTCAAAGAAAATCTTTGAATATAGAAGTAAAAGACAAAAATAGAAAATATGAGAGAAAAGTTGAGATAGAATAAAAGCATAAGATCTAATATCCATCGTAAGAATCTGAGAGAGAGAGAAACCAAAAAATCAAAAGATAAAGATATTCTCAAGAAGATATATTTGAGCTGAGGAAAGAAATGAATCTTTAGGCTGATGGACCATGACAGGGTGAATTTAAAATTTATATATAAATAAAATTTAAAAACTTCATTCAGGCATATGTCAGGAAAATTTCAGAACTTTAAGGAAAAAAACAAAGTTTACAGTCTCTCCAAGAAAAAAGGTTACCTAAAGCAAAACCAATATCGGAGTTGCATTGTATTAATCTTTCATTGTGAAAGCTAGGCTAAATGAAAAAAAAAAAAAAGAAAGAAAGAAAAAGCTTCAAATCTTTTACAAAACCAATCAAACAACAATGAAAATAGGAGTCTTTTTCAGACATGCAAGGAGTCTAAAGATTAACTTCACATGTAGCCTCTTAAAGACCATGCTTAAAAGATTGGCAAATACTGTGAAATATACAGATTCACCATCCATTCTCTTCCTTATTAACAAGTATCTCTTTTATTTAGGGTGTCTTAAGGATGTCTACTTATAGGTAGAAGCACAATGAAATGTTAACATCAGGTGACGCTAAGAAAGTTCCTTAAAGATGGAGAGGCTTAGCCATATGGAGCCTTTTTTTACCCCTCCCTCCTGTGACTTCACCCAGCCTAGTATGTGGACAGTATGGAGCTTCAGTATACAGCTTGACAGCAAAAAATGTGCCTTATGGATGGTGGAATTTGAAGTTAGAATCTCTTTGTGTTCCTAATTATGATGGATATATCAGAAATAATCTCAGAAATAATCATATCAGAAATAATCTACCTATATCTAATACTCATCTTTTAATTGTGAAATATATAGATAAGAAAATGTATGTAAAGTGTATATACATTTTAGTGAAAAATAATGAAATGGTAATCCATGTGCTTACTCACCATCCAGTGTAAGAATTAGCAAGTTACCATTAGGAATATCTGTATGATGCTCTCTGATCACAACGTATTTTTTTCCTTCACAGAAATATTCTCCATTCTGAATTTGTCAATTATTTAGTTTTCCCTATAGCTTTATCACTTATATGTATTCTTAAAATATATTTAGTCTTGTCTTTTTTCCCATTGTAGTGTACACTCTCTTGTGACTTTCAATTGACTGACATATTCTTTTTATTTTTTTTAAAGATTTTATTTATTTGACAGACAAGATCACAAGTAGGCAGAGGCAGGCAGAGAGAGAGGAAGGGAAGCAGGCCCCCTGCTGAGCAGAGAGCCTGACGCGGGGCTCGATCCCAGGACCCCGGGACCATGACCTGAGCCAAAGGCAGAGGCTTTAACCCACTGAGCCACTGAGGTGCCCCTGACTGA
Source organism: Mustela erminea (assembly GCF_009829155.1). Classification (NCBI taxonomy): domain Eukaryota; kingdom Metazoa; phylum Chordata; class Mammalia; order Carnivora; family Mustelidae; genus Mustela; species Mustela erminea. Next base: position 49,798,404 of record NC_045616.1, read on the forward strand.
CATATTCTTGAGAACATGTTGATACATGCAGGTTGTAGGTAATTTATTTTTTACTGCTTTATAGGATTCCATTGTATAAATGTTCTCCATTTTACCCATTTTCCTATTGATATCAAGACTTGGGTCATGTCAAGTTATTTTGTTGTCATTGTTGCTGCTGCCTGTTTTGCTGTTATAAACAATAGGGCTTTGAATATTCTTGCACATTCTGTTGATGATTTGTAAGATAGCCTGTTACATACCTACAGGTGGAACTGCTGAGTCAAAGTATATGCACATACTCCTCCCTATTAATAATGCTCTTTTCCAAACTGATTGCACCCATTTATACCCACTTTAGCAGCATATGAGGGTACTTAGTGCTCCACATCCTCTTCAAAACTTGTATTCTCCAATCTTAATTTGCCTGTCTAGTGATTATAAAGTCATACCTCATTCTAGTTTCACTTTGCATTTCCTTGATTTTAATGAGATCGCTAAATATTTCATATTTTCATGATTTATTTCTCTTTTATTCTTCTACATTCTGAAAACTACTTTTGTCAGCTACATAGGTTTCAAATACCTTTTCACAATTTGTAGCTTATCTTTTGACTCCATAATGTCTTTTGATGATGAAGTAATCCTACTAATATAGCTGAATATAGCAAATCCAAGAAGTCAAGGAAGCTTAAATTTAAATTTTGTCTTGAAGGTAATTTTGGAGGGGTAATCATTTAAAGTGTGAGAATGGAATGCATTATTAGCTTAAGTAATAATTTTTAAATATTTAGAAATACTACACATGGTCCTCAGTTCAAACTCTCACCCTAAGCCCTGCACATGATTGGAGTGTTTGCCTTCTAGGATGGACTTTGCAGCTCTCCCACACTGCCTTTAGCTTCTACTTCTCCTCCTTAACCAGTTTTAGTAGGTGACAAAGCCATTAGGCACTTGAAAATCTTAAAAAGATGAGTTTCACATAGAATAGCTGTAGTATGAACCCGAGATTGTCTACTTTTCCAAAGTTTGCATTTATACTCTATGAGGTGCTTTCTATACCTAGATTTCTGACCATAGTGTGAAAATAGACACACAGCAGCCAGACCAATTCTCTTAAACATGAGATGACAAAAATCTCTTGCTGAAAAACTTCCAATGGTTTCTTGTCACACCAAACAAATCAAAAGTTCTCTCCCTCACATCTAAACTCCATTTATCTTATCCCCTGATCACATTTCTGGTCTCTCACTTGAAATCCTAGTGTTTTCCCCTGTATTCACTCCACTTCAGGATTCTGGACTTTGTGAAATTCCCTCAAAAACACTATCTTTCTGCTGAAGAAACTTTAACTTCACATTTTCTCTGGCTGGAGTGCTTTTCCTCCTGAGGGCTCAGTTACTAATTTCATTTTGGTTTCTTTTCAAATGTATTTTTCTGATAAAGGCCTTCCCTGACACTCTATCCAAAATATATCCTGATGTATATTATATTTTTATGGAATTTATCACTATTTCACTCTTTATTATATATTTCTTCTTGTTTAATGACAATATGCCCTATTAAACTATAAGCTGTATGAGCACGGGTACTTTGTTTGGTTCATATTTATATGCCCTAAACCTAGAACTTTCCTTTCTAAGACTTCATGTAACAGATGTTCAATAAATATTTGTTGAATGAACATTTTATCCACTTACTTCTTAGTCACAGATGTGCCCTCGAGCAGAAAGATTTGGGTAACCCTTTGTCATCTGCATCCCTTACCATAGGTACATCTTCAGCTGTGACTGTCAGGACCCCAGACACATTCTGTTGAAAAATCCCAGCATAAGGCTAAGGGTCAAATACCTTGACGTCATAAGGCCCTATTGTTAGAGAATAGAGAATCTCTCTTGATTTAATCAAATTCAACTTCCATAAAATAAAAAGAATTCACTTCTGACGTTGGGGTTGAGGGAGGTTAAAATACACACACACACACACACACACACACACGCACTTTAAAAAGTTTATCTTTTAGGGTAAGATTGATCATTATTGCAGTGACAGGTCAGAGGATAATATCATTCTGGACTATCTGAATTATTTTATCCATGTATATAAATCACCGTTGAAATTTTAAAAATAGTTTACCATAAGATAAAATGTTTTCAATAAACTCAGGGGGAAAATGCTTATTAAATTTGCTAAAACCTACTCCTGTCCCCCAAGTTCCCTCTTACATGTAAAAATAGTATCTTGTATACTAACGTAGTGATCCAAAGGGGCACGTGCACCTGAATGTTTATAGCAGCAATGTCCACAATAGCCAAACTATGGAAAGAACCTAGATGTCCATCAACAGATGAATGAATCAAGAAGATGTGGTATATATACACAATGGAATACTATGCAGCCATCAAAAGAAATGAAATCTTGCCATTTGCGACAACATGGATGGAACTAGAGCATATCATGCTTAGCAAAATAAGTCAAGCAGAGAAAGAAACTATCATATGATCTCCCTGATATGAGGAAGTAGTGATGCAACATGGGGGCTTAAGTGGGTAGAAGAAGAATAAATGAAACAAGATGGGATTGGGAGGGAGACAAACCATAAGTGACTCTTAATCTCACAAAACAAACTGAGGGTTGCTGGGGGGGGGGGGGATGGGAGAAGGGGGGTGGGGTTATGGACATTGGGGAGGGTATGTGCTTTGGTGAGTGCTGTGAAGTGTGTAAACCTGGCGATTCACAGACCTGTACCCCTGGGGATAAAAATACATGTTTATAAAAAATAAAAAATTTAAAAAAAAATAGTATCTTGTATCTTTATCAAAAGGGCTCTAACTCTCCTGAAATACCAGAGTTCGTTTTTAGTTCACTAAATCTCCCAAGGAAGTTAAAGATTTCTTGTTATGTATCCTTCTTTCTTCTCACTGCAGAATCAAATACTGTATATTTATGTACCTGCCTCTACTTTCATACTATGCCTTCACAGATTATCTAATCAGAAAGTACAAATATATCTTCATTGTTGATTACAAAGGGAAAAGTTTAAACCGATAATATCTTCCAAGCATTTGATATTTGATACCATGGAACATAAGATTACAAGATTTACCATTAATGAAGGACTGCTACAAATTCACACTAGGTAATTAACCCAAAAGAAAACAGAATGAGTTAATAATGATTATGAAAATAAACATCTCTTCATGTGAGAGAGTATTCATCCTATATTTCTAATAAATTTAATTTTTTAAAAGTACTTATCCCATTTTTGCAAAAAAGATATATATGCATGTGTATGTTTACGTGCAAATGAAAAGAAAGGATAAAAACAATGCTCACAAAATTGTTGACAGTGTTGTCCCTCAGGAGGAAAATGGAGGTGAAGAGAATAATAAAACAAAGTCTCTATATCTTCCTGACTACAGAAATATATAGAGATTTTAACAGTGAGATCTAAATTTTGTGTAACACGTGTGAATGGTTGTGTGTGTCCATATGAAACCAATAACTAGTATTTTTAGGTTTTAGAGTCATTAAATCTAAAATTTCCCAAAAAAGTAAAAGAAATTATTTCAAGGCATTGAGAGTCTGGTATTAAAACAAATACCATGGAAAATACATTCAATATTTGAAAATGAAACATTCCTTAAAATGAATTAATAATGGGCACGGAAGAGGGCATGTAATGCGATGTATACTGGGAATTATACACAAATGATGAATCACTGAACACCGCACCTGAAACTGAAGATGTATTCTATGTTGGCTAATTGAATTTAAATTTAAAAAAGGAAAAAATGAATTAACAATCTTATAATTTTTGTCTTTACACCTGTAATTTCTATATTGATATAGGCTATCCTTGAAGTGCAGTACATCCTTATTTCATTATAACAACAAACATAATAAAAAACAAATCTGATTTCTATAATCTTATCATGTTATAACTCTTAATCTATACTTACTCAAGGAGGTGGGTGGGTGTAAGAGGAGGTAAATAAATTTATGTACTTTTTACCTATTTTTAACATACTCATTTTTTTAGGAAAAAAGGGTATTTAATTATCTCTTTTACCTTTTTAAACGGTGGAGAACTTTAAGAAAAACTATAAAAGTTTGCGATTGGTTGCTTCCTTCTAAATCCACGACCTACTTCCTGAAACCCCGCTGATGGGTTCTCATGTGAAACATTTCCCATCAGCAGTTTAAATTACCTTTCAGAACCTCCAACATGTCTCAGAATCTTAGGATGAATAATTAATGCAACTGCACTCACAGACCTTTGTAATGAGCACATATTTTATAAGTAAATAACTAATGTCCAATACCAAATGAATACCAATGGAAGAGAGATTTCTGGGAAGCAGGCTGGGTGTTTTGTGTGAAACCTGAAACTGACACTGATAGACCAATATTCACAAACTTCCACTTCTATTAGTTGGTTTTTAGACCCACTTACTCAGTGTGTCAGCTTAATTCTCATATTGGCAAATGAATGTTGTTTGTGGCTCATGAAAGAAAATGAAATTAGCTATATCATTTAACCACAGGAAGCCACAAATAATGTTAACTGATCAGCTAGCCATAAATTTATTCTTTTTAACTGTTGAATTATGCATTCAATTCTCTGCACCTGAAAGCAGTTTTCTTCTCCATTCCTCTATTTGTGTCACTCTTTTCTACTTTGTGAATCATCTCCACATTCATAGATTATATTATGTGAATCAAAAGCTTGCACATTATATATATACATATATATATATATGTAATAGTTCAGCCTCATATGCCAGCATGACTTTGAAATATTTTTCCATTTAATATTTTCTTAAAAGCCACACTTTGTAAAATCTAATTTAAATGCTCTGCATTGCATTAGCACACAGAACTAAGAGTATCTGCGGAACTGACCACTTTCTCTAATACCAAAAAACTATACTTCCTGAATTATGTTTGTTTTTACAAGTTTAGTTTTCCTGAATCTATAGACTTTTTTCAAGCGAAACTATTTCACATGATTGTGAGGAGATTAAATTTTTTCTGGTCACTTAAGACAGAGTTATGTCTCATTTTCTGTTTGCTTTGAGAGGGTCTCAAGTGAAAAGATGGAACACTGACTTGTGTGATAATATTTTTATAGAAAATATTCATGAGGTGTATTGGCCTAAGGTGAAAGAAGGCTATTGATTAATGTGGAAATTCTACCAGAAGGCCCAAGCTATCTAAAAGTAGCATGTTGGGGCCACCCAGGTCTGAGCTCAGTGCTACACTGTTACTGGGACAGCACAGAGAAATAACTTGACCTCTCTGTAAGGCTTTTTCATGTGTAATGGGAATAATTATTTCTCTCTCTTACAGCTGTTCTCAAAACTAAATAATACACTTTGAGTACATGACAGTAAGGCTCAATAAACATCAGCTCCCTCCATGCCCTTGCCCCATCCCTTGTCCAGTTACAATTATCACATCTACAACTCCCAGGTACCATCCATCAGAAAGGATTGGGATGAATTCTACTGTACAAAATCTGAATATGAAGGCAACCATGTTCCGGTCACCACCTTTTCATATCTGTACCCTCTGCTAAGCTGTGACTCCATGAGGACCATGACCAACTGTCTCCCATCCCTGCAACCTCAGAACCAAGCACAGGAACCAGTGTTTAAAGTGTACCAACTGGGGGCACCTGGGTGGCTCAGTGGGTTAAAGCCTCTGCCTTCGGCTCGGGACATGATCCCAGGGTCCTGGGATCGAGCCCCACATCAGGCTCTCTGCTCGGTGGGGAGCCTGCTTCCCCCTCTCTTTCTGCCTGCCTCTCTGCCTACTTGTGATCTCTGTCTGTCAAGTAAATACATTAAAAATCTTTTTAAAAATAAATAAATAAATAAAGTGTACCGACTGAATGAACAAAGTCCCTAGTCTTTCTCCAAGAGCAACTGCCTTTTTACCTGAATTACGGATGGTCACTAAAGGCACATTTCATCATGGGAAACAATTAAAAAGAAAACGTCCAAGACAAAAAAATCCCATGTGAATTTTTACCAACACATAAAGTTGAACGTTTCCATGTATTCCAGATAGAATGTCTTCCAACGGCTTATTGTATTACACAGTATTTTTGGTCACTTCTCAAAAATATACTGATACTACTTCTGTTATTCCACAGCTACGCATGCGTGTAGGTTTTGCCAAAAAGATCAATTGGCAATGATCTTTCTGTAAGAGAAACATAAACATCATTCCTTGATTTGCTGCTGGAGCAATTGTTTGCAGAGCCCAAACCTGCTTAAGACTTTACTTTAACTTCAAGTTTTACCTGAAACCTTTACTAAGTAAGGTGGGGAGCGGGGAGACACTTGTTTTCCATTCTGTGAGTTGTCTGCCATGGTCATTACTTATATTAAACCAATTTTAATCCATTAAAAATAAATTATTTCAAAAGTGAATAAGACTTTCTAAAAAAGGAAATCAGAAAACTAGTAAAACAAATTCCACAGGGCCCACAGCAATGTGCATTTTGTTTTTAATGCATCTTAAGTGAAAATTCTAAAACTGGCAAAGAAACTTGGTAGTAAGGTAGGTATGGACCAAACAGCTTGACAGACTTTGGATACATAAAAAGGAATGACCTGGAAAGATGTTTATTGGAACAGCAATGGTGAAGACTGTTCAGGAAAGGGGACTCACAGCAGTGAGGCTTGCCAGAACTAACTGAAGGATGTGAACACTCATGATTGGGTTAATCTTTACTATTCCTTAAAGTCTTATTTAGTAGGTATTTACACTGTGTCAGACATTTTGTTAAGGACTTTTTTTTCAATCTATAATGTATGAATAATTATGCTTATTCTGTAGGGCATGTGAGTGGCTCAATTGGTGAAGCATCTGCCTTTGGCTCAGGTCATGATCCTGGAGTCCTGGGATCAAGTCCCACATTGGGCTCCCTGCTCAGTGGAGAGTCTGCTTCTTCCTCTGCCCTTCACGCTATTTGTGCTCTCTCTTGCTCGCTCGCTCTCTCTCTCTCTCTCTCAAATAAACAAATCTTAAAAAATATATATTTATTCTGTAAATCAAGAAATGGAGACCCTGTTAACAAGTAAAATTAGGACCTTAAATGCATCTCTTTCCAAAATTTCTGGTTCTTAATCGTTATGCTATGCTGACTACACAATCCTATGGGTTAGACAACCCCAAATTGCAAAGCATTTCAATGGGAAAACAGTTGCAAAAGTACAAGTTCAAAAACTTCTGCTTACAAATCAAGCAAATCTTTAATTTAAAATCTGAGCACAGGGAATCCAGCAATCTTGACAAATAGCCCTGACACATCTGCTTTCTACAGACCTACCAGGTAACTCAGTAACCTCTGCAAGCATGCTGGCAAAGACTAACAGAGGTCTCTGAAGTCCCAAGTTCTACTGGTCTCCAAGGAGACTCTAACCAGGGCTTCTTTCTCCTAGAAGCAAATGAAAGCCGAAGGGGGAAAAAATCACAAAGATAAAGAACGGTTTCTCTTCAAGACCTAAGACACCACAAATTTTTGGCTCTCCAAAGGGTTACAGCTACCAAAAGTCAATTGGTTATTGAACAATAAGATAAAGTTTCTCCTGGGCAATTGCTACATGGAATCCTTTGGCCAGCAGCACAATCCCACTTACCCCAATTATCTTGGAAGATAACTAGCCACAAGAAAAACTAAATACTTTGCAGCCTCTGTAACAAGAAGACTGTTCTTACACCTTAAAAAAATCAGAGCAGAGGGGACATCAGTTGAGCAACCAATACTTTGTTCCAGCTCTGGTCATGATCTCAGGGTTGTGGGATGGAGTCCTGCACTGGGTTCCACGGTCTGTACAGAGTCTGTTGAGATTTTCTCTCCCTCTGCCCCTCTTGCTCATTCTCTCTTTCTCTTTCTCTCTCTCTCTCTCTGGCCCCCAAATAAATAAATATATTTTTAAAAAAATAATCTTAGAGCAGAGAATATTCTTTCTAGTAAATCAGAGGACTGAGAATTGGCCAACCAATTCATTAATAACCTAGAAGAGTGGAAAGTGCTCCTACAGCCTGGTAAAAGATAAAGAGCCAACATCAAACTGGGAGAACTTAGGAAGAAAATCCAAACTGTGAACAAACAAATGGTGTATGCTCTTACCAATATTCAGGGAAATTAAAATTAAAACAAATGTAAGATGCCAAATATTCCTAAAATCAGAAATCTCACTTTGGGAAATATATTAGACAGTAATAAAAGCATCAGAACACAGGGATTTATGGGATATATGTACATGGACTTTTTTGTAATAAAAAAATTGAAATAACTTTAAGTTTCATTTACAGGAAGACTATTAAACATACTATGCAATATATATGCATAAACATACTATGCAATATAACTAACATACTAAACACACTATGCAATATACACCAGTCAGTGAAAAGAATGTTCTCTATTAATCTGAAGGTCTATTTTAAAAAAGCAAATTCTAAAACATCATGTACAGTAATATCTTCTTATTCAAAAACCTGTTCCTGTATATATATGCTTTATATCCTTTTATGAACGTGAAGAAAGGTACAGAATGTCTTGCCCTGTGCTATAAGGGTAAATGAAAATAGAAAGACAGGGAATCATTCACTTTTCCTTTATAGATCTTTAGATTGTTGTATCTAACAGTAAGATACTGTTGTAGAAAATTTTTTAAAAAAACGAAAAGGAAAAAAGTATTATATAAAATTATCTTAATTATAACAAAGATTTGACCTTATGTAAACTTAAAGAATTATTCAATACTAAATACCCAAAATGACTGAATTCATAAATACTGCATGCACTACTACAATGTATTTCTATCAGGATGATAAAAGATAATAATCATGCCCACAGACATAATTTCTAGCCACAAACTTTATTAAATAAAAGCCAGTGTTTAAGTTCTATTTTCTCATTGCCATTTTTAATCATTTTAACTTTAAAAAGAAAAACTTCAGTAGTTAAAAGCCAACTGAACAAACAGAAAAATAAACCTATGTTAAAACCAGAAGATGTTTGTCTCCTCTGAATTCTCTTACATTACGTTTTTCCTATCTTTAGGAGAAACTGAATTAACTATGAAAATAAAGTGTTCCTGCACTCCCTTTTTTACCAAAAGATTTTCTATTTTCTCCTGAACACTCTGTCTAAGAAAAAGCACAGGGTTTCAATTGTTGGAAAGAATTTTTGGATCAATGTTAAGCTTTTGGAGCTAATACTGTTTTGAGTTCTTTTGAGAAAGCTGAAATTGGAGAGAAATCCTGGCTATCAGACCAGACACCAGTGTGGACCCTACAGTTAGAGAACAGTAAGCTCTCTGCATTATGCAACCTCTGTGCTTCCACGTACACAGGGTTCCTGGGTCAGAGGACCTCAGAATATGTGCAAACACACACAAGGGAATCATATCCAGTAAGTCTAGAAAAATAAGAAAAGAAACATTCAACATATCTAAGGCTTCACTCATTCCACCCTCCCACCAGCTTCAATTTACTTTGACCCACTGACCCATTTTTTTTAAATTTTATTAAGTTTTTTATTTTGATTCCAGTACAGTTAATATTTAGTGTTATATTAGTTTCAGGTATACAATTTAGTGATTCAACACTTCTATCCATTATTCTGTGCTCATCATGATAATTAATCCCACCACCTATTTCACCTATTCCGCCACCCACCTTCCCTTTAGTAACCACCTATTTATTCTTTTAGTTAGGAATCGGTTTCTTCATTCATCTCTCTTATTTTTTCCCTTTGCTTCTTTGTTTCTTAAATTCCACATATGGTAGGTCTTTATCTGACTGACTTGTTTTACTTAGCATTATACTCTCTAGCTCTATCCACATCATTGAAAATAACAAGATTCCATTCTTTTTCTGGCTGAATAATATTCCATTGTATATATACACAACCTCATCTTTATTCATTAATCTATCCAAAGACACTTAGGCTGCTTCCATAATGTAACTATTGTAGATATTGAAGATATTGCAATAAATGCAAGGGTGCATAAAGCCCTTCAAATTATTATTTCTAGATAAGTTCCTGGAAGATGTCAGAAGAGTAGCAGACCGAGATGACATCAGGTCAAGGGAGTTCAGCTAGATACTTATCAAACCATTCCGAACACCTACAAACCAAAAGAAGATCAAAGAGAAGAAGAGCAGCAATTCCAGAAACAGAAAATTGACCACCTTCTGAAAGGTAGGACATGTGGAGAAGTGAATCCAAAGCGACAGGAAGATAGACTGTGGGGGGGAGGGGCCAGCTCTCTGCAAGTGGTGGAGCAACGGAAGACAAAATCTGAACTTTTAGAAGTCTGCTCCACTGAGAGACATCACTCCAGAGGCTAAGCAGGGGTGTGTGCCAGAGACAGGAACCCTTGGTCACAGGCCAGGTGAGCACAGAATGCAGCCAGAGACTAGGGAGATGGGAGTGATTGACTACTTTTCTACAAGGGTGCACTGAGGAGTGGGGCCCCGAGCTCTTGGCTCCTCTGGACCACAGATTGGGAAGCCGCCATTTTCATTCCCATCCTCCAGAGCTCTACAGAAAGCATTCAGATAACAAAAGCTCCAGAGAGCGAACCTGAGCAGTTTACTTAGCCCAGCCCCTGGCAAGGGAGGCACAATTACGCCTCAGGCAAAGACATTTGAGAATCATTACAACAGGCCCCTCCTACAGAAGATCAGCAAGAACATCCAGCCAAGACCAAGCTCACTGATCAAGGAGAACAGCAGAATTCTGGAGGAGGGGAAAGCAAAGCATCAGATTCATGGCTTTCTCCTCACGATTCTTTACTCTTGCAGTTAACTAAATTTTCTTAAATTTATTTTTTTCTTATTCTAATTTTTTAACTTTTCCTCTTTCCTCTTTTAATGTTTTTTAACTAGTTTATCTGAACAATACTTTTCTTAAAAAACACTTTTTAAACCTTCATTATTATAGTCATATTTTATCCTTCACTGTCTCTAACTTTATTTTTTGTATAGATATATATAGGGTTTTTTCTTTTAAAAACTTTTCGGATACAATTTCTTCTAATAGATCAAAATATACCCTGAATCTAGCACAGGACTTTGTTCGAGTCTCCAGACTGAGCAAATTCTCTCCACTTTCTTTCTCTTTCTTTTTCTAACCAACTTTAGAATTTTTTCTTAATTTTCATCTTTACAGTCATATTCCATCCTTTCATCATGTTTACTCTTGTTTTTGTATATATATATAAGTTTTTCTTTCTTTAAAACTTTGGGAGGTAGTTTCTTCTCAGGGACCAAAATACACCCAAAATCAAGAAGTGGGTGGCTCTGTTCTATTTACCAGTCTAATATATATTTTTTAATTTATTTTAAATTTTTTTAATTTCTTTTGACCCCCTTACTTTTCTTCTCAATTTGGGGTCTCTTCTGATTGGTTAGTGTACATTTTTCTGGGGTCTTTGCCACCCTTTTAGTGTTTTATTCTGTCATTCATATATTCTTATCTGGATAAAATGAAAAGGCAGAAAAACTTACCACAAAAAAAGAACAAGAGGCAGTACCAAAGGCTAGGGACCTAATCAATATGGACATTGGTAAAATATCAGATCTAGAGTTCAGAATGACAATTCTCAGGGTGCTAGCTGGGCTCAAAAAAGGCATGGAATATATTAGAGAAACCCTTCTGGAAAAATAAAAGCCTTTCTGGAGAAATAAAAGAACTCAAATCTAACAAACTTGAAATCAAAAAAGCTATTAATGAGGTCCAATAAAAAATGGTGTAAACCTGGCGATTCACAGACCTGTACCCCTGGGGATAAAAATATATGTTTAGGGCGCATGGGTGGCTCAGTGGGTTAAGCCGCTGCCTTCGGCTCAGGTCATGATCTCAAGGTCCTGGGATCGAGTCCCGCATCGGGCTCTCTGCTCAGCAGGGAGCCTGCTTCCCTCTCTCTCTCTCTGCCTGCCTCTCCATCTACTTGTGATTTCTCTCTGTCAAATAAATAAATAAAATCTTTAAAAAAGAAAAAAAAGATTTAAAAAAATATATATGTTTATAAAAAATAAAAAATTTATGGAGCACTTTTTCATGTGTCTGTTGGCCATCTGGATGTCTTCTTTGCAGAAATGTCTGTTCATGTCCTCTGCCCATTTCTTGATTGGATTATTTGTTCTTTGGGTATGATCTCCCTGATATGAGGAAGTGGTGATGCAACATGGGGGCTTAAGTGGGTAGGAGAAGAATAAATGAAACAAGATGGGATTGGGAGGGAGACAAACCATAAGTGACTCTTAATCTCACAAAACAAACTGAGGGTTGCTGGGGGGAAGGGGTTTGAGAGAAGGGGGTGGGATTATGGACATTGGGGAGGGTATGTGCTTTGGTGAGTGCTGTGAAGTGTGTAAACCTGGTGATTCACAGACCTGTACCCCTGGGGATAAAAACATATGTTTATAAAAAATAAAAAATTAATTAAAAAAAATAAAATAAAAAAAAATAAAAAATTTTTTAAAAATGGTGGCTCTTAATGCTAGGATAAATGAGGCAGAAGAGAGAATAAGTGATACAGAAGACCAAATGACAAAGAATAAAGGAGCTGAGCAAAAGAGAGAGAAACAACTACTGGACCATGAGGGGAGAATTCAAGAGATAAGAGATACCATAAGACAAAGCAATATTAGAATAAAATATATATATATATATATGAATGAATTGGGATTCCAGAAGAAGAAGAAAGAGAGAAAGGGGGAAGAAGGTATATTAGGGCAAATTATAGTAGAGAATTTCCCTAATATGGCAAAGGGAACAAGAATCAAAATCAGGATGTAAAATCAATGCACAGAAATCAGTTGCATTTCTCTACACCAACATTAAGACAGAAGAGATAGAAATTAAGGAATCGATCCTATTTATAATTGCACCCAAAACCATAAGATACCTAGGAATAAACCTAACCAGAGAGGCAAAGAATTTGTACTCAAAAAACTATAAAGTACTCATGAAAGAAAATGAGGAAGGCACATAGAAACGGAAAAATGTTCCATGCTCATGGATTGGAAGAACAAATATTGTGAAAATGTCTATGCTACCTAAAGCAATATACACATTTAATGCAATTCCTATCAAAGTACCATCCATTTTTTCAAAGAAATGGAACAAATAATCCTAAAATTTATATGGAAACAGAAAAGACCTCGAATAGCCAGAGGAATGTTGAAAAAGAAAGCTGAAGTTGGGGGTATCACAATTCCAGACTTCAAGCTCTATTACAAAGCTGTCATCATCAAAACAGTATGGTACTGGCACAAAAACAGACACATAGATCAATGGAACAAAATAGAGAGCCCAGAAATAGACCCTCAACTCTATGGTCAACTAACCTTTGACAAAGCAGGAAAGAATGTCTGGTGGAATACAGACAGTCTCTTCAACAAATGGTGTTGGGAAAATTGGACAGCCACATGCAGAAGAATGAAACTGTATCATTTCCTTACACCACACACAAAAAATAGACCCCGGATGGATGAAAGACCTCAATGTGAGACAGGAATCTATCCAAATCCTTGAAAACAGAGGTAGCAACCTCTTTGACCTCAGCCACAGCAACTTCTCCCTAAAAACATCGCCAAAGGCAAGGGAAGTGAGGGCAAAAATGAACTATTGGGACTTCATCAACATTGAAAGCTTTTGCACAGCAAAGGAAACAGTCAACAAAACCAAAAGACAACTGAGACTGAATGGGAGAAGATATTTGCAAATGACATATCAGATAAAGGGCTAGTATCCAAAATCTATAGTGAACTTATCAAACTCAACACCCAAAGATCATATAATCCAATCAAGAAATGGGCAGAGGACATGAACAGACATTTCTCCAAAGAAGACATCCGGATGGCCAACAGACACATGAAAAAGTGCTCCACATCACCTGGCATCAGGGAAATACAAATCAAAACCACAATAAGACACCACCTCACACCAGTAAGAATGGCTTAAATTGACAAGTCAGGAAACCAAAGATGCTGGTGAGGATGTGGGGAAGGGGGAACCCTCCTACACTGTTGGTGGGAATGCAAGCTGGTGCAGCCACTCTGGAAAACAGTATGGAGATTCCTCAAAAAGTTGAAAATAGAGCTACCCTATGACCCAGCAATCACACTACTGGGTATTTACCCTAAAAATACAAATGTAGTGATCCAAAGGGGAATATGCACCCGAGTGTTTATAGCAGCAATGTCCACAATAGCCAAACTATGGAAAGAACCTAGATGTCCATCAACAGATGAATGGATAAAGAAGAAGTGGTATATATACACAATGGAATACTATGCAGCCGTCAAAAGAAATGAAATCTTGCCATTTGCCACAATATGGATGGAACTAGAGGGTATTATGATGAGCAAAATAAGTCGATCAGAGAAAGACAATTATCATATGATCTCCCTGATATGAGGAATCTGAGAAGCAGAGTGGGGGGTCTGGGGAGTAGCGAAGGAAAAAATGAAACAAGATGGGATCAGGAGGGAGACAAACCATAAGAGACTCTTAATTCCACAAAACAAACTGAGGGTTGCTGGGGTGGGGGGGGGTTATGGAGAGGGTGGTTTGGTTATGGACATTGGGGAGGGTATGTGCCATGGTGAGTGATGTGAAGTGTATAAGCCTGAAGATTCATATAGCTGTACCCCTGGGGCAAATAACACATTATATGTTAGACAAAACACACACACACACACACACACACACACACACACACACACACATTTGATTAAGTGCACAATCAATTAAGTACAGACTTGGTCAGTCAGAGCTTGGTGGTGGCAGTGCTAGTGAGCAAGGAGCTGAAGTGGCCATGAGGGGCAGCTAGAGAGGGAAAAAACCCAAAAATGTGCTCAAGAAACTGCTCTTATAAAAGTTACAGGAATATTCTTTATAATGCCATTGTTTTTACATGATCGAAGTTAAGGGCTTTATTATTATGTGTATTTGAGGTAGTCCTATTTTTAAATAATAATAGTGATTAGAGAACCAGAGAAAATAACAATTTAAATAGTTCTGTCTTTTTGAAGTACCCATCATTACACCCAGGCTTTGGCAGGAGTTTGAGGGTGATCCTTTCAAGGCAGGGCTTTCAGATTAAAGCCTAATCAACAGATGTTCTCATTTGAATTAAAAATTATTACTATGGATAGAAGTGTTATTGGCATGTCTGTGTGTGTGTGAGGGATAGAATTGCATGATGGAGACACATATGATTAGACAGAGCTATCAGATATAGAACAGTCCCTTTGCATGGGTGACAAAGACAGGCTAGATACTGTTTCTGAAATTAATGAGCCTGACTTGTGTTCTCAGCTGAGCAGAAGGGTATTAAAATTTTTGTGAAAGTGGGCCTAAAGAGTCTATAAAAAGAGTTAAGGACCTTAAAGCAGGGAAATTATTTTGTATTATCCAGGTGGCTCCAAGTAATCATAAGGGGTCCTTTAGAATCAAAGAAAAGAGCTGTCAGAGTGATGGGATCACTGGTTGTAAAGTGGGAGCGAGAGGCCATGGGTAAAGAAAGGCCGACAGCCCAAGAAGCTGGAAAAACCAAAGGACTGTCCCATGGAACTTCCAGAAGAAACATATCCCACATAACTCTATTTTAGGCCAGTGAAACTTATTTGGACTTCTGATTTCCAGATTACAAGGTAATAAATTTGTCGGCCTTTTTAACCACCAAGTTTGTGATCATTTGTTTGCAGGAAACTAATCTAATGGAAAAATATAATGGAAAATATAATGGAAAAAAATCTAATGGAAAAATATACATGAAATGTTAGTTAAATAGTGGACACATTGAAATACTCAGTCCATGTTGTTAGCCTTGTAATGGAGGACAATAATGCCTACTTTTTTCTGAGAGTAATTCCCATAAATTTTGACTATTTGGTTGAATTGTGTGAAATTGCCAATATTTGGTCATATCTGACCTATAAAAATAATTATTGCATATGGTCCAACCTAACATTTCTACTCATTGGAATTTTTAAAAAGCCTTTAAAAATATGATGCTTATCTCCTCAAAGTTCATTCCCTCTTCAATTACAGCAGCCTTGAAAGACTATTATAAGGATTAAATAATGTATGTAAAGTGGTAACAAGAGTACTAACAGTAAGCCTAAATACACAGTAGCCATTATTATGCTTTTTAAGCCAAGTTCCAGGAGAGCAGGGACTTTGTTTTATTCACTGCTATAACATCTGCTCACACACTTTTGTGTGTGAGCAGATGTTATAGCATTTTTATATAAACTATCTATTAAACTATTTTTATATAAACTATCTATTAAAATTTTTATGTCATTCCTTGTAGTACCTGTCCATTATGCCTTTTTATTAGCATTATCATGCTTTTAAAAATTTGGGTCTCACTTGGTCAAGTATTCTGTCTCTCTTTTGTATGACCATTTTTCTCCTTCTGCATCTTACACATCATTTGTACTTTTTTTCGTAGTGCCTAACCACAGCTGCTTAAGAAAAATTGTTTTCATTGTGTGGCTGATACAAATAACAACGCATTTTAACAAAGGGGTCTTCCTTTTGCCTCCCTCCTGGATAAATGAAACAGAGTAACCCACATCTGCTTCATTCACGCCAAGCAGTGTGGAAATGAACCAGAAATTTAAAGGTACAAAAATAAGGCAGGCATATTATTATCCACAGTATACAAGTGCTCTCTCACACTTCCCTGCTCCCCTGTTATTACAGAGTCACATGATCCATGGTTAGCCCATGGTCTCTGCAAGGAAATGGTATATGCACCTGCTGGACCAAAGCATTTCCAAGTCCATTCAGGGCCCTTCAATTCTCAACCTTTGTTAAAGAAGTCCCATGTTTCAGACAGTGCAGCTACAAGAAGCAGAGCCTCCTTTAGCCTATGATCCTTTGTGACTGTGAGGAGAAAAGCCCCCCCACACACTCACACATTAGACTAGTAGCATAAGCAAGAAATAAGTTTCATGCATGGTAAGTCACTGAGATTTTAAAATTGTTTGCTACCATGGCTCAGCCACTCTTACTTGAATAAAAAGGTAAGAAATATACATATTTATATATATATATTTAATAATGGCATATAATTTAATATAATATATAATTTAATATAATTTAATTTAATATAATTTAATAATGGCATGATCCTGATTATAAATAAATTAGTAATTAGGCATCCTTACCCTTAGAAAGATAATTATTTTCCAAAATAACTTTAAGGAAATTTGGAGAGAAGATTGAGGACATATTGAAAGAGCAGGAAACAAACAAAGAAGCACTGGATAGGATAAGAGAAATAACATCCGATTGAAATAAAGTCAGTCAAAAATAGAAATTTATGCCACTGGCTCATAACACATATAAAAAGAAAAGCAATATTCTAGGTTTCAAATAGCAGAGAACACACACCCTTGTTCAACAGTAATGGATACTATATACTATGCACAATTATTTTTTGGCACTATTTGTTTGTATTAGAATTGTAGACAGATGTTCACAAGCTAACAACATAACTTTTGAGAATGTCAAATAGAGACCATCTGAGATATTAGGCTGTGAAAATGACACTCTTTATCAGTGGTTCTCAAACTTGAAGGTGAGTAAGAATAACCTAGGGATTTGGTGAAAAATACAGATTCCCGACCACTGTCTCCAGCTATTTGTATACACGGTGTCTAGAGAAATTCCACCCAAATAGCAATTGTAGCAAAAATCCCAGATGATTCTGATGTAAGCAGTCCATGTGCGGTGACTTGGAAAAAAGTATCCTTTACTAGAGCCCATCAGTAACTGGCTCCAACATAAATGTAAAACATACTCTCCACACACACCCCAGAGCTTGCCCTTCCTTTAAATTTGTTTTATCAGAGTTAATTTTAACATTATATAGAAGATTCTTCACTCTCCTTACATGTTTATATACGTTTCCTTACACTTAAACTGGTACCTACATAATTCTTCCAGTAACTTGAATGTTTGATTAAAACAAAAATATTTCTCTAACAAGGATACATCTGTAAGGATGGGTTTTCATTTTTACTAGTAGTGACGGCATATTTTAAAGAGTTTTATTATCTGTTCAATGAGAACAGTCTCTGAGGATTGTTAAAAGGATTAAATGAGGTATCATATTTAAAAGAATGAGAAGTCTGTTTAGAATATCCCAAGCCTGATGCCTGAATAACACTAGATATTAACATTCGCTAGACTATAAGTCTCATGAGAGTAGAGACTTCTATGTTTTATTCATTTCTTTACCTTCGGCTCTAAGACACAGAGGATACTTGGTAAGTATCTGCTGAGTGAACAGACAGAGGGACAGATCAACAGGACTAGAAAATTGTGATTACTATCACCTCCTTGGGGGACACCATTCAAAAGTTCAAGGGTTAAAACCTCAAGACTGCTGATACTTTTAGGTTGTTTCACCATCTGTCTTTTCTTCCTGGCTCTCTCACCCTCCTCCTCACATTCTCACCACCCCAGCCAAGACACACAGTACTTTCTGTACTCAGTTCTCACAGGATGGCATTTCAAATTGCCTCCATCTAGACTTCCCTGAAGTGGATAGACTATTGCTTGAACCCAAGACATCGCTCAGCATTCCAGAATCCACACGCATGAGTTGAAGAACTAGGGGGTCCAATTCTGCAGCCTCAGGTGTGGGAGGAATCCATGGGGCCATCCAGCCCCTGCGTGGAATTTTAAACAGTGTCTGGTGGTAGACACACAGATGTAAACTTGGAAGTTGGGACACACCGGCTGCTCCTGAGACGGTGAGCATACATCAACCTGGCAGAGTGACGGGCCATCACAGCCAAACCAGAGACCAGAGAGTGTCAACTTTATCTCTGTGCTGGTGAGCACAAAGAACAAAGTTGTGCAGAAGAGAAAACATTAGCTTAAGTCTGTTCCAGTCTTCTACAGATGCCAGGCAGCTGGACTAAAAGAGAGTTTGATTAAAAAACATGTATAAGCCCTTCCAAAAATCCGTATCAAATGCTTACTATCAAACACTGAAACACATCGTCTAAAGAAATTTTGACTTGCAGCACAAGTTACAACACATCTGCTAGTAATTATTACAATGATTTTATTCCCTAATTTTGAATAATGGCTGTGTTCTTACCTTTTAAACCACACAGATATACATTGTACATGACATTAATGTTACATTTGTTTCTCATTATACATGTTTCTCATTAACAACTAATTAGTCTTGATTTTTCCCCTTAAATTATGTAGTATTAAAAGAAATAGACCTTAAAAAATGTCAACAGCAGTCAGAGCTAAGTCAATATTAAAGAAACAAACAGTGCTGACCTATAGTTAACCTTGCAAGCAAGAGTAAAAATTGACCAAATTGCATGTTTAAATTAACCAAAAAAAGAGTGTGGAAAAAAAAAAAGAAAAACATGTTTCACACTACATTTTCCTTTGTGGAGAAAAAAAAAAGATTAAAAATGCTACATTTGGGATGAAACTGGATAACATTAAATTTGAACCACCAAAATGTTTTTATCCCTCTTTCCTGACTTGAAGATCTGAACAGTGCAAGTTTCTTCGACAAAAAAGCAAAAGAACTGCTTTCAATAAATTATGCCACATTAAAAAAAAATTTAATACATGTTATTTTATCTTTTTAATTCAAGTACAACTACATAGTTTTATATTAGTTTCAGGTGTACAATATGATTTCATAATTCTATGCATTACTCTTTATGGTATGTTTTTTAAGTGCTTTTTTTAAAAGATTTTATTTATTTATTTGAGAGAGAGAGCGAGCACTAGCAGGGAGGGGCAGACTCCCCCACTGAGCTGGGAGCCCAACATGGGACTCCATCCCAGGACCCTGAACTCCTGACCTGTGCCAAAGGCAGACACTTAACCAACTGAGCCACCCGGGTGCCCCAAAAATGTAATTTTTAAACTCTGAAACATCGACAGCCAAACTTAAACATCCTAATCAACTTAGACAATTCTAAACGTGTAGGTATGTTAAAACTAGAGAAAAAAAATTTTCTATTTTTCTGTTCTAAATTCTACAATGTTATGTATTACCTGTTAAAAATAAAGGTCATAAGGAGGGGAGGAGTCAAGATGGCGGAGAAGTAGCAGGCTGAGACTGCTTCAGCTAGCCGGAGATCAGCTAGATAGCTTATCTAAAGATTGCAAACACCTGAAAATCCATCGGCAGATCAAAGAGAAGAAGAACAGCAATTCTGGAAACAGAAAAACAACCACTTTCTGAAAGGTAGGACCGGCGGAGAAGTGAATCCAAAGCGACGGGAAGATAGACCCCGGGGGGAGGGGCCGGCTCCCGGCAAGCGGCGGAGCAACGGCGCACAAAATCAGGACTTTTAAAAGTCTGTTCCGCTGAGGGACATCGCTCCAGAGGCTAAACCGGGGCGAAGCCCACGCGGGTTCAGCGTGGCCTCAGGTCCCGCAGGGTCACAGAAGGATCAGGGGTGTCTGAGTGTCGCAGACCTTGCGGGTATTGGAACGGGAAAGCCGGCTACAGAGACAGAGCTGACAGTAAGCTCACAGCTCGGTGTTACCTTGAACTGGTCGCAGGCTCGGAGAGCTCGGAGCGCGGCCGGAGGTCAGGCAGACGGGAGTAACTGGGCGCTGTTCTCTGAGGCGCACTGAGGAGTGGGGCCCTGGGCTCTCGGCTCCTCCGGGCCGAAGACCAGGAGGCCGCCATTTGTATTCCCGTCCTCCGGAACTCTACGGAAAGCGCTCAGGGAACAAAAGCTCCTGAAAGCAAACCCGAGCGGATTACTCACCCCGGCCCCGGGTAAGGGCGGTGTAATTCCGCCTGGGGCAAAGACACTTGAGAATCACTACAACAGGCCCCTCCCCCAGAAGATCAACAAGAAATCCAGCCGAGACCAAGTTCACCTACCAAGGAGTGCGGTTTCAATACCAAGGAGAGCAGCAGAATTCGGAGGAGGAGAAAGCCAAGCACGGAACTCATGGCTTTTTCCCTGTGATTTTTTTTTAGTCTTGCAGTTAATTTAATTTTTTTTCTTTTTCATTTTTTTTTTTTTTTCTCGCCTTCGGGTAAAATTTTTTTTTTTTTTAACTGTTACCTTTTTCTTTTTTAATGATTTTTTACTAGTTTATCTAATATATATATTTTTTCTTTTTTACATTTTTCTTAGGTGTTTTCCTTTTTTTTTTTTTTAATTCTTTTCTTTTCTTTTTTCTTTTTCTTTCTTTTTTTTTTTTTTTTCTTTCTTCCTTTTTGAACCTCTTTTTATCCCCTTTCTCCCCCCTCACGATTTTGGATCTCTTCTAATTTGGTTAAAGCATTTTTTCCTGGGGTTGTTGCCACCCTTTTAGTATTTTACTTGCCCCTTCATATACTCTTATCTGGACAAAAATGACAAGACGGAAAAATTCAACACAAAAAAAAGAACAAGAGGCAGTACCGAAGGCTAGGGACCTAATCAATACAGACATTGGTAATATGTCAGATCTAGAGTTCAGAATGACAATTCTCAAGGTTCTAGCCGGGCTCGAAAAAGGCATGGAAGATATTAGAGAAACCCTCTCGAGAGATATAAAAGCCCTTTCTGGAGAAATAAAAGAACTAAAATCTAACCAAGTTGAAATAAAAAAAGCTATTAATGAAGTGCAATCAAAAATGGAGGCTCTCACTGCTAGGATAAATGAGGCAGAAGAAAGAATTAGTGATATAGAAGACCAAATGACAGAGAATAAAGAAGCTGAGCAAAAGAGGGACAAACAGCTACTGGACCACGAGGGGAGAATTCGAGAGATAAGTGACACCATAAGACGAAACAACATTAGAATAATTGGGATTCCAGAAGAAGAAGAAAGAGAGAGGGGAGCAGAAGGTATACTGGAGAGAATTATTGGGGAGAATTTCCCCAATATGGCAAAGGGAACGAGCATCAAAATTCAGGAGGTTCAGAGAACGCCCCTCAAAATCAATAGGAATAGGCCCACACCCCGTCACCTAATAGTAAAATTTACAAGTCTCAGTGACAAAGAGAAAATCCTGAAAGCAGCCCGGGAAAAGAAGTCTGTAACATACAATGGTAAAAATATTAGATTGGCAGCTGACTTATCCACAGAGACCTGGCAGGCCAGAAAGAGCTGGCATGATATTTTCAGAGCACTAAACGAGAAAAACATGCAGCCAAGAATACTATATCCAGCTAGGCTATCATTGAAAATAGAAGGAGAGATTAAAAGCTTTCAGGACAAACAAAAACTGAAAGAATTTGCAAATACCAAACCAGCTCTACAGGAAATATTGAAAGGGGTCCTCTAAGCAAAGAGAGAGCCTACAAGTGGTAGATCAGAAAGGAACAGAGACCATATACAGTAACAGTCAACTTACAGGCAATACAATGGCACTAAATTCATATCTCTCAATAGTTACCCTGAATGTTAATGGGCTAAATGCCCCTGTCAAAAGACACAGGGTATCAGAATGGATAAAAAAACAAAACCCATCTATATGTTGCCTCCAAGAAACTCATTTTAAGCCCGAAGACACCTCCAGATTTAAAGTGAGGGGGTGGAAAAGAATTTACCATGCTAATGGACATCAGAAGAAAGCAGGAGTGGCAATCCTTATATCAGATCAATTAGATTTTAAGCCAAAGACTATAATAAGAGATGAGGAAGGACACTATATCATACTCAAAGGGTCTGTCCAACAAGAAGATTTAACAATTTTAAATATCTATGCCCCCAACGTGGGAGCAGCCAACTATATAAACCAATTAATAACAAAATCAAAGAAACACATCAACAATAATACAATAATAGTAGGGGACTTTAACACTCCCCTCACTGAAATGGACAGATCATCCAAGCAAAAGATCAGCAAGGAAATAAAGGCCTTAAACGACACACTGGACCAGATGGACATCACAGATATATTCAGAATATTTCATCCCAAAGCAACAGAATACACATTCTTCTCTAGTGCACATGGAACATTCTCCAGAATAGATCACATCCTCGGTCCTAAATCAGGACTCAACCGGTATCAAAAGATTGGGATCATTCCCTGCATATTTTCAGACCACAATGCTCTAAAGCTAGAACTCAACCACAAAAGGAAGTTTGGAAAGAACCCAAATACATGGAGACTAAACAGCATCCTTCTAAAGAATGAATGGGTCAACCGGGAAATTAAAGAAGAATTGAAGAAAATCATGGAAACAAATGATAATGAAAATACAACGGTTCAAAATCTGTGGGACACAACAAAGGCAGTCCTGAGAGGAAAATATATAGCGGTACAAGCCTTTCTCAAGAAACAAGAAAGGTCTCAGGTACACAACCTAACCCTACACCTAAAGGAGCTGGAGAAAGAACAAGAAAGAAACCCTAAGCCCAGCAGGAGAAGAGAAATCATAAAGATCAGAGCAGAAATCAATGAAATAGAAACCAAAAAAACAATAGAACAAATCAACGAAACTAGGAGCTGGTTCTTTGAAAGAATTAATAAAATTGATAAACCCCTGGCCCGACTTATCAAAAAGAAAAGAGAAAGGACCCAAATAAATAAAATCATGAATGAAAGAGGAGAGATCACAACTAACACCAAAGAAATACAAACTATTATAAGAACATACTATGAGCAACTCTACGCCAATAAATTTGACAATCTGGAAGAAATGGATGCATTCCTAGAAACATATAAACTACCACAACTGAACCAGGAAGAAATAGAAAGCCTGAACAGACCCATAACCAGTAAGGAGATTGAAACAGTCATTAAAAATCTCCAAACAAACAAAAGCCCAGGGCCAGACGGCTTCCCGGGGGAATTCTACCAAACATTTAAAGAAGAACTAATTCCTATTCTCCTGAAACTGTTCCAAAAAATAGAAATGGAAGGAAAACTTCCAAACTCATTTTATGAGGCCAGCATCACCTTGATCCCAAAACCAGACAAGGATCCCACCAAAAAAGAGAGCTATAGACCGATATCCTTGATGAACACAGATGCGAAAATACTCAACAAAATACTAGCCAATAGGATTCAACAGTACATTAAAAAGATTATTCACCACGACCAAGTGGGATTTATTCCAGGGCTGCAAGGTTGGTTCAACATCCGCAAATCAGTCAATGTGATACAACACATCAATAAAAGAAAGAACAAGAACCATATGATACTCTCAATAGATGCTGAAAAAGCATTTGACAAAGTACAGCATCCCTTCCTGATCAAAACTCTTCAAAGTGTAGGGATAGAGGGCACATACCTCAATATCATCAAAGCCATCTATGAAAAACCCACCGCAAATATCATTCTCAATGGAGAAAAACTGAAAGTTTTTCCGCTAAGGTCAGGAACACGGCAGGGATGTCCATTATCACCACTGCTATTCAACATAGTACTAGAGGTCCTAGCCTCAGCAATCAGACAACAAAAGGAAATTAAAGGCATCCAAATCGGCAAAGAAGAAGTCAAATTATCACTCTTCGCAGATGATATGATACTATATGTGGAAAACCCAAAAGACTCCACTCCAAAACTGCTAGAACTTATACAGGAATTCAGTAAAGTGTCAGGATATAAAATCAATGCACAGAAATCAGTTGCATTTCTCTACACCAACAGCAAGACAGAAGAAAGAGAAATTAAGGAGTCAATCCCATTTACAATTGCACCCAAAACCATAAGATACCTAGGAATAAACCTAACCAAAGAGACACAGAATCTATACTCAGAAAACTATAAAGTACTCATGAAAGAAATTGAGGAAGACACAACGAAATGGAAAAATGTTCCATGTTCCTGGATTGGAAGAATAAATATTGTGAAAATGTCTATGCTACCTAAAGCAATCTACACATTTAATGCAATTCCTATCAAAGTACCATCCATCTTTTTCAAAGAAATGGAACAAATAATGCTAAAATTTATATGGAACCAGAAAAGACCTCGAATAGCCAAAGGGATATTGAAAAAGAAAGCCAACGTTGGTGGCATCACAATTCCAGACTTCAAGCTCTATTACAAAGCTGTCGTCATCAAGACAGCATGGTACTGGCACAAAAACAGACACATAGATCAATGGAACAGAATAGAGAGCCCAGAAATAGACCCTCAACTCTATGGTCAACTAATCTTCGACAAAGCAGGAAAGAATGTCCAATGGCAAAAAGACAGCCTCTTCAATAAATGGTGCTGGGAAAATTGGACAGCCACATGCAGAAAAATGAAATTGGACCATTTCCTTACACCACACACAAAAATAGACTCAAAATGGATGAAGGACCTCAATGTGCGAAAGGAATCCATCAAAATCCTTGAGGAGAACACAGGCAGCAACCTCTTTGACCTCAACCGCAGCAACATCTTCCTAGGAACAACGCAAAAGGCAAGGGAAGCAAGGGCAAAAATGAACTATTGGGATTTCATCAAGATCAAAAGCTTTTGCACAGCAAAGGAAACGGTTAACAAAATCAAAAGACAACTGACAGAATGGGAGAAGATATTTGCAAATGACATATCAGATAAAGGACTAGTGTCCAGAATCTATAAAGAACTTAGCAAACTCAACACCCAAAGAACAAATAATCCAATCAAGAAATGGGCAGAGGACATGAACAGACATTTCTGCAAAGAAGACATCCAGATGGCCAACAGACACATGAAAAAGTGCTCCATATCACTCGGCATCAGGGAAATACAAATCAAAACCACAATGAGATACCACCTCACACCAGTCAGAATGGCTAAAATAAACAAGTCAGGAAATGACAGATGCTGGCGAGGATGCGGAGAAAGGGGAACCCTCCTACACTGTTGGTGGGAATGCAAGCTGGTGCAGCCACTCTGGAAAACAGCATGGAGGTTCCTCAAAATGTTGAAAATAGAACTGCCCTATGACCCAGCAATTGCACTATTGGGTATTTACCCTAAGGATACAAACGTAGTGATCCAAAGGGGCACGTGCACCCGAATGTTTATAGCAGCAATGTCCACAATAGCCAAACTATGGAAAGAACCTAGATGTCCATCAACAGATGAATGGATCAAGAAGATGTGGTATATATACACAATGGAATACTATGCAGCCATCAAAAGAAATGAAATCTTGCCATTTGCGACAACATGGATGGAACTAGAGCGTATCATGCTTAGCGAAATAAGTCAAGCAGAGAAAGACAACTATCATATGATCTCCTTGATATGAGGAAGTGGTGATGCAACATGGGGGCTTAAGTGGGTAGGAGAAGAATAAAGGAAACAAGATGGGATTGGGAGGGAGACAAACCATAAGTGACTTTTAATCTCACAAAACAAACTGAGGGTTGCTGGGGGGAGGGGGTTTGGGAGAAGGGGGTGGGATTATGGACATTGGGGAGGGTATGTGCTTTGGTGAGTGCTGTGAAGTGTGTAAACCTGGTGATTCACAGACCTGTACCCCTGGGGATAGAGTATTATGCCTCCATCAGAAAGGATGAATACCCAACTTTTGTAGCAACATGGACGGGACTGGAAGAGATTATGCTGAGTGAAATAAGTCAAGCAGAGAGAGTCAATTATCATATGGTTTCACTTATTTGTGGAGCATAACAAATAGCATGGAGGACATGGGGACTTAGAGTGGAGAAGGGAGTTGGGGGAAATTGGAAGGGGAGGTGAACCATGAGAGACTATGGACTCTGAAAAACAATCTGAGGGTTTTGAAGGGACGGGGGGTGGGAGGTTGGGGTACCAGGTGGTGGGTATTATAGAGGGCACGGATTGCATGGAGCACGGGGTGTGGTGCAAAAATAATGAATACTGTTATGCTGGAAATAAAAAAAAAAATAAAGTAAATATTAAAAAAAAAATAAAGGTCATAATATTCATCCCATCTTTCATCCCTATGCCTGACTACACTAAATTTTAAAATATCAGGTGAGCCCGATGATGCTATGCTTAGCCCACTAATAATTTTAAATAAATTTTAAAATTGTCCTAATTATTTGACTGGAAGCAGAATAGTTCCAATCACTTACCCAGCCAACTAAACGGCATCATGGGACGAGATGTCCGTAGTTTTACGGCTTCCTGCAGTGTGGCGAGGTACAAACTCCGCACATCCCAGATTTACCCTCTCCGTAAAGGGTTTATGATAAAACAGTCCTGACATTGATGTCTCAAAGAGCGAACAGCTGAAACCACATTAACAAGGTATTAACACTGCAACATGCTCCATAAACTGTTACCAGCTGGAACACGGGGCGAGCGCGGTGAGGTCTGGGAGCAAGAGGCTGAAAAAAAGAAGTCATTTCACAGTTGGAAGGGACAGAAAACACAATAAGAACTTAAGGAATATTAATTTAGAGGGGGGGTTTTGTATCATTGTTTATTTGGTGAACAAAGTCTTATACAGAATAATGTCCAAGTAATACAACAGCCAGTCAAACCACTTGGAGCTATTTTCTGTTTTCCCTTCAAATGAATCGCAAGTTGGAATTGGGAAAAGTTCAAGTTTTTCCCTTTGTTGTTGTTGTTGTCTCAAACAATTTTTGAGACTTTTTTCTTTAACCATATTCTCCCTAATGTTTTATGAAAATAAGGAAAAAGATGGAGGAAGAAGAGAAAGAAAGGGAAGGACTCCAGCATTCAAAGCGATGCAACTGAATGTAACAGATAAAGTAATTTATCTGTTACTTTAATTCTTTTTTTTTTTTTAAGATTTTATGTATTTATTTGACAGAGAGAAATCGCAAGTAGATTGAGAGGCAGGCAGAGAGAGAGAGAGGGAAGCAGGCTCCCTGCTGAGCAGAGAGCCCCATGTGGGACTCGATCCCAAGACCCTGAGATCATGACCTGAGCCGAAAGCAGTGGCTTAACCCACTGAGCCACCCAGGCACCCCTGTTACTTTAATTCTTAATTCTAACCATGACCCACAGCAGTGTTTCTGAAACCATCATGCGCAGGAGAATCACCTGGAGGTCCTCCTAAGCAGCAACTTCTGATTTAGTAGATCTAGAATGGAGTCTGAGAGTCTTTTTTCTCAAGGGACCTCACTGACTCTGATGCTGCTGTTCTGTGGGCCACACTTTGAGCAACAATGACCTAGATTTCCCCCATGTTGACAAGAGTTTCTACTAGATGGATTCATTCAAACAAAAAATTGTAATTGGTCTGTTTTGCTCTAAGGTGTCTAAAGAAGATTTAATAACTGGCTTTACTTTGTGCCTTTTTAATTATTTCTCTTTAGTAGCCTGTCAGTCATATCTTTCATGTTTCCTAGCTGCATTCCACAGAACCATGGAGTATTTGATTATTGCTTTCCTTGTGTTCCATATACTCCGCATATTGGTTATTTGATTATTGATAAAACATTCAAAACCTATTTCCTACTGTAGAAAGAAGCAGGCAGTTTCAGGCTGAGTAACAGATAATCAAGTAGCAGGCTCACTAACAAGCCAGCATTGGCCACACGTAAGAAAAGCAGGATGCCAGCCCAGATGAGGTCTCCAGGACTAAGAAAAACAGTGTATCCTTATGTTGCAGAAGTCAGATTTGGGGTGATGAGTCTTGTTCCTGCTAAATAACTCCGCAGATAAAAAACAAAACAAAACAAAAAAAAAACCTCCACCAACTCTGTTGGCAGCCGAATGCCAACATTCATTTACTGTGTCCTTAATAAAGAGAAATGGCATAATTCATGTGTCATCTCTATAGAACTTTTGTATATAGAATATATGGAGGAAAGATTTTTAATGTAGCCTTTCTGCACAAAGTGAAGTTTTCAAAAAAGAGGAAAGGAATTAACCTATATCTAAATCTCAGGCATACGGTCTTCCTCCTATGTCTGCTTGCAAAATAGAAAATGCTGTTTAATAGCAGACTTAAAAAACTACCCTGAGAGGTGGCTGGGTGGATCCATGAGTTAAGCAGCCAACTCTGGGTTTTGCCTCAAGGCAGGTCATGATCTCAAGATCCTAGGATCTAGTCCCACGAAAGGCTCCAAGCTCAGCATGCAATCTGCTTGAGATTCTCTCCCTCCCTCTGACCCTTCCCCTGCTCTCTTGCTCTCTCTAAAAAAGGAATAAAACAAATCTTTAAATTAAAAAAAAAAAAAAGAAAGAAAAACCTTGATGAGAAACCTTGTTCTCATCATCTTGTGTCTTTGTGTAATCCCTAAAATTCAGAACCATAAGGTAGAAACTCCCCTCAAGGCAGTAGGAAATAGCTGGATGAAATAACAAGTGGGTAGGAACAGTAAAAAATTGGGAAACTGTAGGAAAAGACTAATTCCACATGAATCCAAATATGCAGTCTTTTCACCGGGAATAAGTATCAATCCAAGTAAGTGATCAGAAGTTGTAAAAACTAACCACTGGTCATCTCACATTGTCAGCCAGTTACTTTGGTGTCACATAATCACAAACATGACATGCAAGTTAAATGGGGGAAGTAAACTATTGTTATTTTTATCAGTTCTTTATTGTCGTCAAAGGTTAATGACAGATGCTATGAAAGAAAACTCGTAAGAAAAGGATAAGACTACATGACAAACTAAATTTAGAAGAGTGCCTAAGGAAAAGGAAGCACTCACATCAGTGAGCATGGCCAGCCTGGATCCAGCAGAGAGGCCATTGTGATGGACTTGTTCTGCCAGCCACCAGAGAGGTGGCCAGCAAAGAATCCAGGCAAAGGAAGGAAGGACGGAAGAGATTCCTAAATCTGAGAAGGGATGAAATATGATAAAACCAGTACCATGAAGGAAATGATGGCAGGAAATATTAAGACTCTGAAATATTAAAAAGTGAAATCAGAAATCCAAAATGCTGAATATTTTATCCTAAACAACATCTATGTGTTAATGCAAGGCCTATGACAGAGAAGGGAGGAAAATAAAGACGCATTCCTATTGATCATGTAATTTAGGCAATGAAATTCTGTGAAATTTAACAAAGCAAGATACCTCTGAATAAAATGGCATTCATAAAGGCAGCTGAGCTACTTTCTTTTAAACTCACCGAGACTGCAAAATCAAAAGAACATCTCGCCAACACCTTATCACTCTGGAGATACACTGTTTTCACAAATGTGGATAGCAGTAGTCACAGGACACTGTCTAACGTCTGCTTTCTTTTCATTAAAACCACAATTTAAAATACCATCTCAAACAAGCACACCAAAGTGTATGTCTAAAACTACAATCCTACTTTTGGGTGAATGAATACATTTTCAAACCAAAATTAATTTGAAATGTTAGCCCTAAATAGATACTTAACCAGGAGTTGCTTTTCCTGTGATATAATTTTGTTTTCCAAAAGTAATGTGGTAGAATAAAATATATATTAAAGATCAAATCATTCACTTTTTAACAGCACCCCCCCCTTAAATGTATCCCTTCTTAATACTTTTTAATCCACTTATTCCCTGAAAAATAAACAGGTGGAGGTGCCATAGGGCAGTGCCAAGTCAAGGCATTGAATTTTAGTCTTACAGTGACATCTAGTGGTGAACACTAGCTAATCTAGTTGAATTAGGGGTAAAAATAGAAATTGTGTTGAAAATGAGAGGTTATTTCAACAAATAGTTCCCATTTCTGTGTAAAAGCACAAAGCCCTTACCTGACTCTGCTTCTGCCACCGTGTGTGTTCTCTAAGTGACTTAATTTTGTACTGTGTTTAGCAGCTGATTACTGGCTTGTCTCTCTCTTTTTTTTTCTTTTCTTTTTTTTTTTTTAAAGATTTTTATTTATTTATTTGACAGAGAGAGATCACAAGTAGACAGAGAGGCAGGCAGAGAGAGAGAGAGGGAAGCAGGCTCCCTGCTGAGCAGAGAGCCCGATGCGGGACTCGATCCCAGGACCCTGAGATCACGACCCGAGCCGAAGGCAGTGGCTCAACCCACTGAGCCACCCAGGAGATTACTGGCTTGTCTCTCTTACATGAGACAAAAAAATACAAGCTAAAGCCTTGTGTTTGCTGTATTCATGTCCTTTATCCATACCTTATGCTATGAATGTACAGTGAGGGTGATTCAAAATAAATATTCAATGTGTGGGCAAATTTTTTGCAACACATGTGCACCAAACCTGCCTTACGGCAATCTCTTTTTGCATTCTCCCTCCTCACGAGCAACTGAGCAAACCTAAAGACAGATTCCTTAGCCTGTCTCTACCCAGCCTTCCTATCCTTGGCTTCACCACGTTGCAAAAGTTGAGAGCATGAAAACTGAAGTCAAGTAGATCTGCATGTTATTCCTGGGTCTTGAATATTATCTATGTGATCAGGAAACATTGCTTAACCTCTACAAGTTTCAGCTTCTTCACTGAAGAAATGAGCTAGTCCCTACTGTGCCAGGATCAAATCAAATGATATATGAAAAGCTCCATAAAGTTTGGTTCACAAGAAGTGCTTAATGTGTTTGGTAATTTGCCTTGCTAACTTTCTTCCACTAGGTTCACAACCAGTCAAATGTCCTATCAGTTCCCAAACATTCTGTGTCTATTCCAAGCTGTGTAACTTTACTCATGCTGCTCTCTTTGCTTGGAATCCTCTTTCAAGGGCTCACTCAAGTGAATCACCCCCTCATGAAGACTCCCTCAGTACTGCCTCTTCTGCTTTAATTTCTCCTTTCTCAGGTTCAGAGCAGTGAATGAGCTCTTGACATGACTCATCTAGTGTCACAAATACCCCCTCTGCACTGGATTTTAAGATACTTTGGGAGGAGATTCCATACCAGAGTTAAACACTGAATAATTTCATATAATAGGCACTTAGTAGTCACCAGCTTTTTATAACCTTGACAATAGCTAGGAAGTGGATAAGTTCAGTTGTGTAGCATTTCTGGAAGCAAGAGTATAAATGCCAGCCTTCATCCAGAGTCAACCCACAGACCCAATTTTATTTGAAGAAAATCGGACTTTCAAATGTTGTAAGTAAATAAAGACTACGTGCTTTCAAGTCATTATTAGTGGAAACTTTTCTCCCTGACTCCTTCTTGTTTTCAGGCAGAGACCTCTGGTAGTATGCCTCACCCCTTGCCCCATTTTCTTTCTACAAATTAGGAGTAACTGACTTGCCTGGTGGGTGGTGGTAATTTATGGAGTTCTATAAAGAATGAAGATCAGGGATTTTCTTTCCTGATGCCCTGAACCAATGCAAACCAGGGATCCAGGCAAATGGAACTCGTCTAAACACCACAACTTCCTGCCCTTGAAGTGTGCTGTCCCAAGGGTTATCATCCAATGGGAGAGGGGCAGATGTGGAAAAGTGTCAATGAATCATTTCTAAACCACTTTCCCCAAAAGCTTCATGGGGTTGGGGGGGGGCAATGGCTTTAAATCTTTCAATCTGTATCTCCCTAACCATGCTGAGCTCTCAACCAAATTCAGACGGAGGAAAAGAGTATCAAATCAACAGTTTTAAACCCTAACAAGTCGCATCTATGACTTTTACATCTTCTATATCCTCTTCGCCCCCAGAGACTTCTGAACAAAGTACCACAATTTTTAAAAAGACAGGATCTAACCCTGGATTTGCATGACCCTGCCTTCCTCCTTATCCTAATCGCAGCCCTTCTAAATTATAAGCCTCCTTCTCAGGGTGCTTCCGAATAATACGTAAGTGAAAGGCTCAAGAAAGCACGAGCCAAAACTACCAAACTATAGTGCCCCGTCACTCTGGTAAGAGAAGGGTTTTTTATAACAGTATTTAAGCACAGGATGTAATGAAGACCAGAGGCCTTTTTTGGAGCTGGACTGGCAGAGAGGGTTCTTACTAAGCTTGGATTGCTAAGTCTGGAAGGTAGGACTCGGGGGAAGTCACCAGGCATCTTCCCCATGATTTGAAAAGGGCTTGTATGTAGAACAAAGCCTAACAGAGACCAGAGACCTAACAGAGACCTAGCAGAGATAAAAGTTCACTAGAATAAGAGAGTCCAGAGGTACAAAGACCCTTTCCAGGATGTGAGGTTCTAGTTCGTTCAGCAGCAATTCCTTCAGGCATGTGAGCTATTGTAGCTATTAGAGTCATCGCATTTCCTTTCTGCCCAAGGTAATTTGAATTGAACTTTTTTCACATGTCCAAAAGAATCTTCATCAATTTTAGGATTTCATCATTAAATGTTGGGGGCGCCTGGATGGCTCAGTGAGTTAAGTGTCTGCCTTCAGCTCAAGTCATGATCCCAGGGTCCTGCAAAGAGTCTGCTTCACCCTTTCCTTCTCCCTCTGCCCCTTCCTGCACTCAAACTCTTTCTCTCTCAAGTAGATAAGTAAAATCTTTAAAAAATAAATAAATAAAAGTTCTTTAAGGTATCACTTAAAAAAAAAAAAAAGGCATTTTCTTTTCCTGAACTCTTTTAGCTGGTCTAATGCCTAGAACCTTCAGTTCCAAGATGGCGGATGCTCCTACAAAGAGAGTTAACTATTGTCCCATGACAAATGGAAAAATATTTAATAGCTTGACATATGTCCAGTGATCCAAGACACCTGAGGAACTACTATAAACTATTACAAGTTTCCATTTAAAAACAGCACCAAGTGAAGTTAGGAACTAGATGAAGTTTGTCATTAGTGTCCTAAAACTTCTTTCCAAATTCTTCTATGTACTTCGAATCAAGCCTCATAAACTCTGTGTCTCAAAACTTTCCTTAATATGCCTGGTTTTAGGAGAAGCTATGGAATAATAAAATGACTACAGGATATGTAGAATTCTTCCCCCAAAGTGTCCAGGAAGCTTAATAAAGCTAGTAGCAGAGAAATCCTACTTTACATGAACCCTATTGAGAAAATTTGTCTCATAAAATGTCAGACACCTATTTCTTCAGGGAAGCTAGAACTCAGAGAAAATGTGGTTACAGAGAAACTCTTCCTCCAAGGGTTCTTGGCTATGCCTGGATTCTCTCAGTAAGGTGATTCTGTAGGCCTACACAGATAATAGGGCACTCAGCCTAGATGCATCACAGAAGATGAAGCCTCATTTATTTTTTAATGACCATAAAGTAAGATTGCTTATAATGACTTTTCTTTTAAAACAATAAGATTAATTTATTTCAGTTAGAGAGAGAGAGAGAGTGCACAGTAGGGAGGGGCTGGGGAAGAGGAAGAAAGAAACCCAAACAGACTCCTCACAGGGGTTTGATCTCAAGACAGTGAGATCAGACCTGAGCCAAAACCAAGAGTGGGAGGGACACTTAACTGACTATACCACCCAGGCAACCTCCAACTTTTTACCATAACAGTATTTAACACATAACTTGAGAAAAATACTTTCAACATGTGTTATTCTTTCTCTAAGTAATTTTGAAGTTTAGAGAATTTTATGTCACCTAAAAAGTGTTCTGGGGGCGCCTGAGTGGCTCAGTGGGTTAAAGCCTCTGCCTTCAGCTCAGGTCATGATCCCAGGGTCCTGGCATCGAGCCCCGTATTGGGCTCTCTGCTCAGCGGGGAGCCTGCTTCCCCCTCTTTCTCTGCCTGCCTCTCTGCCTACTTGTGATCTCTGTCTCTCAAATAAATAAAATCTTAAAAAAAAAAAGATAAAAAGTATTCTAATAATTAAAAGTGTTCTAATCTCTTTGGAAATACTCCATTCCTGATTAGCCTGAAAATTTGAGACTTAAATGGGTCAATTAACATTTTCATCATTCACTGAACCAATATTTATTGAGCACCTACAATACACTAGGTTCCATGCTAGTTGCTGCATGAGATTAAAGGTACATAAACTACCATCTCCCTAGCCATTTAGATAGAAAATATTGCTTGTAATGACTTTAAGTGGTCTTAGATAGCTAGAAATCTGTAAATTTTTATTTAAAAATGCTTAAATTTTGTTTAAAGAGAGAATGTAGTTTCGCACTGCCACCCATAGATCTCAGCAGAACGGGGTCCAGAGCAATTCTGTGCTCATTGCTAGGGTAAGTCCTAGGGAACTTCGTAAGACACAGGTCTTCCTGGTAGCTCCAACTGTGGGGCAAACAAAGGATTAGGGCTTAAAGGCTGGAATCATGGGACTCAGTCTCTAAAAACTGCAAGTGACAAAGGAGGGCTGTTGTGTAGGTTGTGCCCTGGTGAGATGGTGCTGAAATCTGTCATTTAATTTCTAACCAACCTGGGTATCCTGGCACCACTTTCTAATTGTCCACCCAGTGGAGGATCCCTTTCACAACTTGTCCAGGAAAAAAACGGGATATACTAGAGGATGCCCTAGAAAGTGACAGACCCAGGGTTTGAAGTTTCTGCTCTCAAAAACACAAGCAAAGTTGAAGATGAAAGTAATTTGCTGATCAGCTGACCTTAAAATAGGAAGAGTCTCCTGGACTATCACAAAGATCCTTTCAGAAGAGACCTGGTGAAAAAGAATCCTATAGTTAAAAAGGCAAGGGAATGGGGCACCTGGGTGGCTCAGTGGGTTAAAACCTCTGCCTTCAGCTCAGGTCATGATCCCAGGGGCCTGGGATCGAGGCCCGCATTGGGCTCTCTGCTCAGCAGGGAGCCTGCTTCCTCCTCTCTCTCTGCCTGCCTCTCTGCCTACTTGTGATCTCTGTCTGTCAAATAAATAAATCAAATTTAAAAAAAAAAAAAAGGCAAGGGGAAAAGGGGGAAATTAAGTTAGGTAAGTATAAGTAAGGTCATTAAAAACTTACACCTAGAAAATCCCAATTATCATAATATTTTTAATAAAAAGAAATTAGAAAAGCATATGTATTTTCTAACTTGTAAAAACTTCATAGGCATGTGGCTTTTCCCTGTGTTTAAAATTATATATATACACATATGTGTATATGTATATGTGTATATATGTGTGTATGTATAATCATATGTATAATTATAGTATATATAATTATATTATAATTATATATAATATGATACATATCTCAGATCGTGCCATATGTTAGCCAATTTTTATGGTTAAGTAAAATAGTCAACTAATAAATCAGGTTTTGTTTTTACCATTTATAGAGGATTAGCATGTATTCAATGAAGTACAAAATATATGCTAAACATGAGTGGAAGAAATCTAAGGTATATGAACTGAACTTATAGAACTGTACTGATATTTTTCTACTCATACAGCCACTAATGTCTTCAATAAGGCTTATTGATTTAGAGAAAACACTTGACACCATTATACTACATTATGCTTAACCTCTTCTAACACATTTTGTGTAGGGGAGAGCTTCGTCTATAAACTGTGTCACAGTAGTGTAAGGTGGACACATTCCTACCTATCCTGAAGTAATTACAGTAATGCACTGAGGGCTCTGAATTCATTCAGAACAGTTGCTTCCTCCTCCCAACCCCAGCCAAGCCCTGGCCTGCTATACTATGATGAAAATAATATTCCTATACCCATCTCAGACCCTTGTTTCAGAGAAGGACAACGTGGTATAGGAGAACTAAGAGACTGAAATCATTAAAGATGGGAGGAGGGCGCCTTGGTGGCTCAGTGGGTTAAGTGTCTGACTCTTCTGCTCAGGTTATAATCTCTCTTGGGTCGTGAGACCCAAGCCCCACAGTGGGCTCCTTGCTCAATGGGAAGTCTATTTGACGTCCCTCTGCCGTTTCCCCCACTCATGCTCTCTCTTCTTTTTCTCTCTCTCAAATAAATAAATAAAACTTTTGTAGCAACATGGACGGGACTGGAGGAGATTATGCTGAGTGAAATAAGTCAAGCAGAGAGAGTCAATTATCATATGGTTTCACTTATTTGTGGAGCATAACAAATAGCATGGAGGACAAGGGGAGATGGAGAGGAGAAGGGAGTTGAGGGAAATTGGAAGGGGAGGTGAACCATGAGAGACTATGGACTCTGAAAAACAATCTGAGGGGTTTTAAGTGGTGTGTGGGGGGGGATGTTGGGAGAACCAGGTGGTGGGTATTAAAGAGGGCATGGATTGCATGGAGCACTGGGTGTGATACAAAAACAATGAATACTGTTATGCTGAAAATAAATAAAAAATAAATTAAAAAAAAAAAACTTTTTAAAAAATCGGGGCACCTGGGTGGCTCAGTGGGTTAAAGTCTCTGCCTTCAGCCCGGGTCATGATCTCAGGTTCCTGGGATTGAGCCCCACGTCGGGCTCTCTGCTCAGAGGGGAGCCTGCTTCCCTTCCTCTCTCTCTGCCTACTTGTGATGTCTCTCTGTCAAATGAATAAATAAATTAAATATTTTTTTTAAAAACCTTTTAAAAAATCATTAAAGATGGGAGTGTAGGGGTGCCTGGGTGGCTCAGTGGGTTAAAGCCTCTGCCTTTGGCTCAGGTCATGATCCCAGGGTCCTGGGATAGAGCCCCACATGGGGCTCTCTGCTCAGCAGGGAGCCTGCTTCCTCCTCTCTTTCTGCCTGCCTCTCTGCCTACTTGTGATCTCTGTCAGATAAATAAATAAAATCTTAAAAAAAAAAAAAAAGATGAGAGTGTACAATGATACTTAGGAAAGTATCATTTGCTTTGACTTCAGAAAATGTTTATAAAACTAAATGTGTACCTTTGCTATGAACAGACATTCCACTCTAAATTATATATGCAAGAGAAACAAAAACATATAGCCGCACAAGGACTCATAGTGGTTTAATTCATAATGGTCAAAACCAGGAAACAGGTATCCATCAACAAAAGATAAACAAATGAGAGTCATTACATTTGAGGTAGTACTCAACAGTGAAAATACATGAGCTACTGATATGGTATCATGCTCAAAAACATGCTCAGTGAATATCTTACAAAGAGTGTCGATATGAATGATGCCATTTGCAGGAAATTCTAGAACAGCACAACTAATCATGAAAAAAATCAGAACAGTGGGGTGCAACTAGGGATTGACTGGGAAAGGGCCCAAAGGAAATTTCTGGGTGATGGGAACTGCTTTGGGTTACACAGCACTATGCATTTGCCAAAAAAGTTCAAAAGAGAATTTTATTATCTATAATTTTACCTCAAAAAATCAAATACTAAATTCTAGTGTCTGTTTTGTTAAAGTACTCAGTAGGTAAGGAGTGTTGATTGGTATCTGTACCAGAAAATTTTTTTTTAAAGATTTTATTTATTTATTTGACAGAGAGAGATCACAAGTAGGCAGAGAGGCAGGCAGAGAGAGAGAGAGAGGAGGACGCAGGCTCCCTGCTGAGCAGAGAGCCTGATGCGGGGCTCGATCCCAGGACCCTGAGATCATGACCTGAGCCGAAGGCAGCGGCTTAACCCACTGAGCCACCCAGGCGCCCCTGTACCATAAAATTTAATTTTAAAATGCATCAAAAAATATAGGATGGATTGATGGATGGATACAGCCTCAATTTTTAAAAGCAACAATTAATGGGTATCAAACAACCACAATGAAGTAACGAATCAAAGGAGCAATTTTTAGTCAGAATTTCAGTATTCACCAATCCTATTTGCCTTTGTACTGCTGATTGTTGGAACTGCGGCCGGTCTCAAATCGTAGCCCACCTGCTGTGTGGATACCAACATCCACTCAAGGAGCTTTATACCTTGAGTATCAATCAGTCTCCCAACACTCAAGAATCACCCCAGGTTAAGGAGGAAGAATTACTCAGCTAATGGAGAATGAGAATTTACCAAACTAAAAGGAACCATTCTCAAATTTCAAACTTCTTTTAAGTTAGGATAAGATAGTCCCCGAGTCCTTTAGAACTGATTTTTAAAACAAAGGCCTGGCTCATAAAAAATTATGCGATATTAAGACGATCTTATTTATCTCCTTGAGAGAGCTTAGGACTTCGCCCTTGAATGCTTGTCATCCTGAGTACTGAGAGGACATTGTTAAGATCTCCTTTAGCATATGCATCTCAACATTTGAATTTTTTTTTGTACTCAGCACATGATACAAACTTCACCTAGTTATAGGAAATTCATCTAACCTTTTTTCTTTCTTTCTTTCATTTCACACAAATTAGGACTACAAACTTTTATGACTTTGCCTTCTTTAGGATTTATTTTATTCCAGAATGTAGAGAATGACTACTTGTGTCATGCAGAATCCACACAACCCCATCTGGGACAATGAGTAAAATAATTTTATGAATGATTAGAATTTGTTCTCGCATATGCCCTCCACCTTAAGTATTTCTTGCTTCTCCGAGGTAGAGCAGGACAGAAACTGCTGGGGTTTTCTCTTTCCACAACCCAATTCCTTAATAATGTCTCATAATCATCACAATTCTCAGTAGTCCTTTCGTAGGAAATAGAGACTACAAAACCTTCTTGTCAGAAGGAACCCAATCCTCCAATATAATCCCACAATTCAGAGTTTGTCCAAAACTAAGGATCTATTTTTATAACTCCTAAAATGAACCCATGATGAAGATTAGAAATAGAATTATTTCTTTGCCTTATGCTATTTTGAAGAATTTTTTTTTTTTTGTCTCTAAGGATTTATCTCAAGGGCAAACAAAACTGAAAGTTAAAATAAAGTGGCACAATGAAATATCACCTCACGCCAGTCACAATGGCTAAAATTAACAACTTAGGAAACAACAGGTGTTGGCAAGGATGCAGAGAAAGGGAGACCCTCTCATGCTGTTGGGGAGAACACAAGCTGGTGCAGCCACTCTGGAAAACAGTACAGAATTTCCTTAAAAAGTTGAAAATAGAGCTACCCTATGACCCAGCAATTACACTACTGGGTATCTACCCCAAGGATACAAATGTTGTGATCCAAAAGAGCACCTGCAACGCCAGTGTTTATAGTAGCAATGTCCACAAGAGCCAAACTATGGAACAAGCCCAGATGTCCATGGACAGATGAACAGATGAAGAAGATGTCATATACATACATACAATGGAATATTACTCAGCCGTAAAAAGAATGAAATCCTGCCATTTGCAGCAACGTGGATGGAACTAGAGTTTGTGCTAAGCAAAATAATTAGAATTTGTTCAAAGCAAAATAAGCCAGACAGAGACAAATCACATGATTTCATTCATATGTGGAATTTAAGAAACAAAACAGGTGAACATAGGGGAAGAGAAAAAAAAATAAAATAAGATAAAATTAAAGGGTAGCAAACCATAAAGGACTCTTTCCCACAGACAACAAACTGAGGGTTGCTGGAGGGGAGGAGAGTGGGGGATGGGCAACTGGGTGATGGCCATAAAGGAGGCACTTGATGTAATGAACACTGGGTATTATATGCAATTGATGAATCACTAAACTCTGCCCCAGAAACTAAAAACGCACTATATGTTAGCTAAATTGAATTTAAATTAATTTTAAAAAAATAGCAATAACAACAAAGTGATAGATACAAATTTGATAGCTCTTACTGTTCTTCAGAGGTGGCTAAAACTAAAGAAATGTCCCTGAATTCAACTAGCTGTTTTCCTTCTATAAAACAGCCTGCTCAACAGATAGGTAACATTTCCCAGAAACTTCTTTTAAGATTTGATTTATTCAAAATACGCTTTAGCCTCAGATATTCAAGAAAATGACACTGATACTGAAAGCTCCATGTAAATTATCAGAGGGTCAGAGAACCTAGCTTCATGCTAACCTTCCTTATCCTTGAATCAGAAAATGTTCCAAACATAAAACCTTTTCCACTTTTAATCCATGAATCTAAGCAAATGTGCTGACTGAACTGTAAATTAGTCGGATGCTGTCAGTGCCCCATTGGCCATGCAATTTTGAACCCCAAATGCTAGCCGTGTGCAATGAATTTTCCAGAGCTAATATGATGGATACAAACCTCTTTACCAGCTTACAGGACTAATAACTCCTTTATTTGAACACGAGTATGAGAGTGTTATGTGTGGTGTGCAGAAGAAAAAGTGTTAACAAAATAGATTACTGGGAGTTAAACACAACTTACTTCTTTTTTTTTTTTTTTAACCATACCCTTTATTTTAACTGTTTAGAACTAACCAATCCTGCAAGCAAACCTAAACTCAAATGCCATAAGACTTCACTGCCTCACTATTCAAAAAGCATTTATTGAGGTCCTATTTTGTACCGGGACCAGAGGAAACAACTACTGAAGATATATTTGTAGCCCTACAAAGTAATGATCACAGTGTATGATCAGCTGGTAGAGCACAGCAAGGATTTTGATATTTATCCTCTCTTGCATTGAAATTCTTCATGGTAAAAATCAACAGAAAAACATTTTGGTAAGACATCTCTAAATTCTCTTGCAAAGCTGAAATTCTGTGATCTTATAAATTTATTATATTTTCTCAACTGTACTAGATTTTTTGAAATTGGAGGAAGAGTGAGAAGCCCAGTTTAATATAGCTGAAGTTCATTTGCTGTATGAATTGAAGAATAACAAGAAAATAAATCTCAACACCTTTACCGTAGCAACCCAGCCCACATGTAGTCTTCAGAAATGTCAAGTTTTAATTTCCTTTAATTTCCTAATGGCTCCACTACTTTCTATTTCAGCTTCCATAAAAGCTACTGCTCCTGCTACTGCTCTGTGACTTTGCGTTCTTTCAATGGCTTTTGCATGTGGTGGTCTTGGCAACCCTATGGGGTCTACTAATTGCTTTCATTTTGTGAGTCTCTGTGCTTCTGAGTTGTTTACCATTTGTGTGTCTCACCTTTGAATCCTTTAAGGAGATCTTCCAGGTCCAGTCTCCTCTCTCTGATGCAGAACATTCTGTTTCCTGAGGTTCTCACATCATGCCACGTCACCCACAGATCACTGGTTGGGACAGTTGCTGCCCTTCTCTGATGCAGGTGCTAATCCATGGTCCAGTCAACTGTGCTCCCAAACAGAGTCTCCTGTATGGCCAGGATAAGAAACCACTATGCCTGTGTCCTTTGGAAACAAAACATGGAGGTAGTTGGTATTAAAACAATTATCTAATGGATCTGGACACCATAAGTTTCTCAGACTGTATCTAGACCATCATCAATGTAAATCTCATCTGGTATATACATAAGGATAAAATTCAGAAAAACTGGCTGGGCCATCTCTATAGTAATGGCAAACTAAGGAAGTCTTCATCTCTAAGTTAGAACACTACCTGGAAAATGTTCCATGTAAAAGCATAAGTTAAAAGAAAAAAATTTTAAGACTCACACTTTGCTTTTTCAAATTATGAACTCAAAGTTTCTAATAAAAATATAGACATAGTTTCTGATGAAAAATCTAAATGTTAAAAAAAATATCTAGCCACAAAGATCAGAAACATTTATCAGAGGGGCTTATGTTTCTGATAAATATTTAAGTGTGTAAGGCAGAACCACTGAGAACAATAAATACTTTACAGCTGGCACTTTGTCAAACCTATAAGTGGCTCTGCCTTAGAATTTTACATCATCACTGAATTTACAGTCACTTGATAAGTGGAACAGGACAAGAATTACTTCTTTCTAAATCTAAACCAGGTAATAAATCTAACATCAGGATTCTTCTTATTGTCTGTTATCATCTGATGACAATGCCTTTTACCTTCATTGTCCTGGCAGAAATATGCTATGTAAAATTATAATGTCATATCACTCATAGTGATTTAACACTATCCAGCCCATACCATTTTAATCAATCAAAATTGTCGCTTTTTAGTGTAATGATTTCGTGGTGAATTCCCTGTGTTTAATATGATATATAGTCCTATCTACCCATTGATTTACTATTCTCTTCCAAAGTCTAACAGCTCGGGAAGCTGTTCTTGCTTTTGGACATCTTTGGAATTAGCAAACAAGAATAACTTGTAGTAATAAAAATGCTAATTTCCATGGCACAATGAAAGCTGAAAAAATATCTCAAGTGATAGTAGCTGCACTACTTTTAAGTGCAAATAAAGGATGGTTTTGTGAACTAAAATCACAGAAGACCTGGCGCTTTCCTCTCTGTGTCCACATACGATCAAGGTATCTGTAATACTATAACCACATACCTCAATACCTGATTATTCCCTTAAACCATCAAGAAAACTCAGGAACACACAAAGTATTCCCCTTTGTTAAATGCAGGCATCCATGGCACAAATTTGTTCTTCAAAAAAAAAAAAAAAATTGCAAGATAGTTTAAAGTGATTTTTATTAATATTTTTAAATCTTTTCAACTAGAGATAAGCTAATAAAAATCAATCCAAGTTCCTATTCCTCAACGATATTATGCATTTAGGATTGGCTACAATGTAGTAACAATCAACCACCAAATCTCAGTGGCCAAAACTATAATTTCTGGCTCATGCTATGTACCCCAAACAGATCCACAGATAGTCCTTTAGGGACTCCATGGCTCAGGGACCCACGCTACAGACTCCACATAGGTCACCAGAGAGTGACTGAGGGAGCCCAGTTTACGAAGGCTCTACCATCTTATGTCTGCACCATCTGGAATATGTAGCCTCCTGAGACACCATAGAAGGGAAAGAGAGTGCTGCGGGTCCCGAGCCAGTGATTACATGACTGAATTACTAGTCTCTTGTGCTCATAGCCCATTGGCCAGAACGAGTTACATGGCTCTTCCCAATTGCAAGGATGACAGAAAACATCATCCTTCTGTGTGCCTGGAAAGAGAAAATAGGGTAGGGATGAGCCTAAGAAATCTAAAACTTACAGATTTTTAAAGAATGAAAAATTTCCAAGTTTATTATAGGCAACTCTCCTTGATCCTCCTTGTAGAATCTTGAATACCACGTACTTCCTCTGGAATTTATAATGTTATGCATTTTCAGACAAAGTTACCTGTACGACAATAAATAAATGAACAACTGATTCCATTATTTAAATTGCCATATATATTTAAAAGAGAAAGCAAATATTTTGCCTATAGTTTAAGCTAATGAAAGTGCCTATCTTTAAATTTTATAAACCTTACTCCAACTGGCAAAGCAACAAAAGTAATTTAAAATACAATTTTTCATTCTGATGCCCAGTCATTCCAATTCTGGCTTGTTGAAGCACAAACACGGATTTTAAGCACAAACAATATTAATAGAAATCTAAGATTCC
This sequence comes from Mustela erminea, assembly GCF_009829155.1. Classification (NCBI taxonomy): domain Eukaryota; kingdom Metazoa; phylum Chordata; class Mammalia; order Carnivora; family Mustelidae; genus Mustela; species Mustela erminea. The sequence goes on from NC_045616.1 coordinate 49,842,309, forward strand.
AACATACTTCATTTAATAGCAGCAGTAAGTTGAACTTTTTTCAAACTTGTTAAAGCTCCCTACTGTTACTGCTTCCTCCAGCCAGGCCAGGTGCTGTCACTGCAGTTCCCAGTGGGCAGAATCAAGAGATCCTGGGTTGAGCTGGTTTTCCAAGGCCCACCCTAGGCTGATGGGGGAGAAGAATATGAGAGTTCATTTATTCATTCAACAAAAAAATTGTTAAATACCTATGATGCAACAAGCATCTGCCATACTCTGAGAATACAGCAATAATTGAAATAAACTATACCACCCAAAAAAAAAAAAAAAAATTCTTCTTGGACTTCACACGCTAGTGAGAGGGAAGCACAAACAAGATTAAAGGGAGCCATAGAACAAGCAAGCAAATAAATGAGGAGGAAAATTCCAAGTAATGGTTAATGCTATAAAAATAAATTCAAATGAAAGGATAGAGACAGGCGTAGAGTTTGGAGCTACTTTGGAGTGGATGGCCAGAAAAGATCTCTGGGGATGTGACACTTGAGCTGAGAGAAGGAGGGTATGGAGGAGCCAAGACAGAGAATTTGGGGTTGGAAAAAACCTAGAGGCAAAAGTCCTAAGGCAAGGAAAAAACTTGACACAAGACAGGAAGACTACCAGGGCCATAGTGGTAGGAAATGAAGAAAAGTGGTAGATGGGCGAAATCAAAACAGGATCAGAGAAAAATAAGAACACAGTCCCCAGATTTTCAAACCATTAATGTGGTATAGAACAGAAAATTTCATGTGGCAATTAATAGTTGTTACTAAGCAAGTTCAGGAGGATTGACAGGACAACAGAGAACATAAAAATTCATCCTCCAATTCCAAAAAGCATTCTGTAAGAGGTTTAAGTAGTTAAAATTACTGAGTGATCAGAATAAACTGGAGGGCTGTGGAGGAAGGAATAAGAGATTGAATCTGTCTTGAGAAATCCACAACTGAATGCAAAAAGCAGAGGATAAGTTACTCAAGAATGAATCAAGGACTTATTTAAAAAATTTAACTAAGTACAAATTAACATGAGACAAATTATATTTCAAGAACAAAGGAGTCAGAAACAAGTGACATACTCGGGAAAAAGAGTTAACTTTAGAGTTTTCAAGTAGAGGCCAGATGTAAGATTTACTTCTGGAATGCTAAAAAGTATCAAAGCAAGGCATTCCATGTGGAGGGAAAGAAGTGGCTAAGTGTGCAGAAATGATCCGTGTTTTGTTACATAACAAAGTACCATAAAATCCAGTGGCTTAAGGCTTTTTCTCTACAATAAGAGAGTACTTATTGTACTCTCTCACAGTTCAGTGGATTGACTGAACTCTGCTGGGTGGTGCTTACTTGGGTTCTCCAGAGCGATTAATACAATGGCTAAGGCTCAGCTGAGCAGCTTATCCAAGATGGCAAGTGATTCCGGGTCTTGGAGGGAGCTCAGTTGAAGTGCTTACCTGGAATGCCTACAAGTGCCCTTTCTGCATTGCCTAGGCTTCTCATAGCAGCAGCTAATTTCTGAGACAGGACGTCTTTTAAGCAATCACTACAATAGAACAAAGCAGAAGTCCCACATAATCTAGCCTCAGAAGTCCCATATAATCCCATATAATCATTTTCACTGCATTCTATTAGTCAAGCAAGTCACGAAGATCAACCCAAATTTAAGGGGAAGGAAACAAAACTGTATCCTTTGACAGGAGCAGGTATACTTGTGTAAAGAAGAACAGAATTCAAAAGGACCATATTTTACCGTCTATCACAGTCTATCCTAGGGCCACCAAAATTCATGCCTCTCCCACTCACTCAACACTCCCAAAATTTTTGTACCACTATATCATCAGTCTCAATCTCCAAGATCTTGTCATTTCAGTCAGGTCCAGGTGCAGATGTGCTACGTTTCCTTGAGTTTAGTTCCTCAAGTATGGTTCCTACCAATCTGAAGACTGTTAACTGAAGAGACTAATTATCTGCCATATACACATCCCACATACTGATGAGAAAACTCAGGATAACTGAAGTAGATACCGCTTTTCACAAAAAGACAAAATGGAAAACAAACAGCAGGTCCAAGAGCAGCTCTGAAATCCATTTGGGTGTATGTTGCCAGTTTCTTGATAATGGCACAGTCATGCTTCTTGGGAATCTTGGGAATTTTGGCTGCTCCTTCTGAGATGTTAGTTCTGCCCTCTGAGTCATCCTATCCCCATGAGAAAGAATAGACATCCCTGTAATATCTAATTTTGTTCAGCCTGCCTCCTCCAGGTTAAGGAAACAACACCTTTTCATTTTATACTATCTCATCCTTTGCATACCAAGCTTACATAATTCCTTTAAAAGTTTTGTGTACTTCCTATGTGCCAAATCATAATCCACTCCATTCAACAAAAGTTATACCTCTACTTCTTCCCCAAAAATACATGCCCTAAACACCAAGGTTCCACAGGACAATAACCTTAAGATAGGTTGAAGCCCTGGGACCCTAGGTGGCTCAGTTAGTTAAGTGTCCAACTCTGGATTTCGACTCAGGTCATTACCTCAGGGTTGTGAGAGCAAACCCCACATCAGCCTCCACGGTGGGTATGGAGCCTGGTTAAAATTTTTTCTCTCCCTTTGACCCTCCCCACCTCTAAAAAAAAAAAAAAATACTTTGAAGCCTTGAAAATATCTAAAAATTGGGCATCTAGGTGGCTCAGTTAGTTAAGCAACTGCCTTCAGCTCAGGTCATGATCCTGGAGTCCCAGGATTGAGTTCCGCACTGGGCTCCCTGCCCAGTGGGGGGTCTGCTTCTCCCTCTGACCCTCCCCCCTCTTGTGCCTTCTCTCACTCTCTCACTTTCTCAAATAAAATAAATCTTAAGGAAGGAAGGGAGGAAAGGAAAGGAATGGAAAAGGAAGGAAAGGGAAGGAAAGGAGGGAGTAAATATCTAAGTAAATATCTAAGAGTCAGGGTAAAATCCTTCAGGGTCTTTATTTTCTAGCAGAGAAAGCATACCAGGATATTCTTAGAAGCCTGCTAAGCACACTGTTAATTTTTCCTCAGGTCACAACAACGGGTCACACAGGCATACTCTAGAAATCTGCATTTGTGCCATCGTAGATTTGATCTTTGCTCAGATGTCACCACTGACTGAGAATCTTGTGTTGGGAGACTCTAAAGGTGAGAAACTTTTTTTTTTTAAATACAGAATACCATGACTGCTGTTTATTTCAACTTTCATTAAATCCATTCCTTAAGTCTTAACATTCTATTCAAAACAGTTTCTTCTTGAGTTCATATCTCTCTTCTCATTTCGCTTTATCACCGGCAAACACACATACACACAAAAACCTATTTGGCAATATCTAAATATATTCAGCCAGATTCCTAAGTTCATTAGGTACATATATCAGAACATAATATCTGCTGCTTCACTGTTGCCCCCAAATCTCATTTACATTTCTCTTTTGGCAACCCTAACCCAAAACCACACAGGGAAAAGAACAGTGGGAAAGAAGCCAAGCTTAGTTGACACAATACAAAAAACCATAATAGTTATAGAAGCCGCAAACATTATTTCCTCCCTTTGTTATAAGCTTATCCCTCTTTTTCTACAAACACTGTGAAAATTAAACTCTTCATATTCCATAACTAATTGTGATTTTTTAACATGCTAGTAATTTTAAGAAAATTAGGAAAAACCATGAACATTTGCTGCAATATATAATCACTTAGTATCTTCCTGTGCACCTGTAAGACCCTTCCATTTCCCTCTTCTCGTTTCTCAGGTCTGACTGCTCGTCATTCAGAAATCCTTCAGCAGTTTTTGCTCTGCTTATGTAATTATAAATGTTCTTTGTAAATGAAATTTAATCAATATAGAAAAGCAAATGAAGCAAAAATGAAGCAAAAAGCATTAAATTCCACAACACTGCAACATCCACTATCAACACTTTCAGCGTCAACTGCCCATAGTTTTTTTAATGCACGTGTGTGCACACACGCACACACACACACACACACACACACAAACACACTCTTACCTCTTTCAGGGTAATTTTTATTGTAAACAACTCTTATTAACTCTTTCTTTATCTGTGTGTTTGTTTTTCTTGTCTTCTCTCTACCTATCTATAAATCATTATATCTCCATCAAGGTAATCAACATTAGAAACCTAGAATATAGTTTTCTGTGACTTTCACTGTGCATGTGTATATGTGTGCATGGTTTACTGTGATTTATCTTTACTTTTTGAAAATCTCTCCAACTCAGTTTCTCAAAAAGTTAAAAATAGAACTACCTCAAGATCCAGCAAATCACACTACTAAGTATTTACCAAAAAAAAAAAAAAAAAAATACTAATTCAAAGAGATACATGCACCCCAATGTTGACAACTGCAATATCTACCATAGTCAAATTAAGGAAATAACCTGTGTCTATCAACTGATGAATAAATAAAGATGTCTCTCATATATATATATATTATATATATATTATATATATATACATATATATAAATTTTTTTTACTCAATCATATAAAAGAATAAAAAGAATGAAATCTTTCTATTTACAATGACATGGATGGAGCTAGAAAGTATTATGCTAAGTGAAATAAGTCAGTCAGAGAAAGACAAACACGATATGATTTCACTCATACATGGAATTTAAGAAATAAAACAAAGGAGGAAAGGTGGAAAGAAGAGAGGGTGCCAAACCAAGAAACAGAATCTTAACTACAGAGAACAAACTCTTGGTTACCAGACGGGAGGTGGGTGGGAGATAGGTGAAACAGGTGATGGAGATTAAGGAGGGCACTTGTGGTGAGCACAGGCTGATGTATGGAAGTGTTGCATTACTGCATTGTACACCTGAAACTAATATTTTACTCTATGTTAACTGGAATTTAAATAAAAACTTGAAAGAAGGAAAGGAAGAAAGGAAGGAACGAATGAATGAATGAAGGAATGAAGAAGGAGAGGAGAGGAGAGGAAAGGAAAGGAAAGGAAAGAAAGAAAGAAAGAAAGAAAGAAAGAAAGAAAGAAAGAAAGAAAGAAAGAGAGAAAGAGAGAAAGAGAGAAAGAGAGAAAGAAAGAAAATAAGTCTCTCCAACTTGACTGGTAGAAGGTAGAGAGTCAACTTACCTCAATGAATTAATAATATATAAATCTTTACTCCTGTTCAGTTTTATCTTATATATGACAAAAGGAATAAAGAGCCCATTTTACTTTCCTCCAAATGAATAACCAATTGTATTCACACTGATTACACAAAAAAAAGTTGTTTCCATAAAATTTCCATATATTAAATCCCTTGTATACTAACTTGAACTCTCTATTTTATTCTTCTAGTATATATATATATTTATTTTTATTTATTTATGGTAATATACTAATACGCTATTGTTTGTTAAATATAGATTAATATTTCAATACCTATCAAGACATAGTTAATGTCACTGCTCATTTTTTCCTAACTTTTTTGGCCAACCTTGTTGTTCATTCTTTTACATTTAAATGGTATCCAAAGTGTTTTAAAAATATTGAGATTATAGTTGGAATTATATTAAATGTATGTATGAATCTGGTATTATTGACATTCTAATATTATTGAGTCTTCCCAGCCAAAAGCATGGTATCTTCCAGACTGGTTAATGTACTTAGGTAGATTTTATAGTTTTCTTCATATAGGTATAGTTTCCTTCTTTATAAGTTTATCTCTAACATTTATAGTTTTCTTACTTAATGTGGTAGTGAAGAGCAAACAAGCCTAAGTTATAAACTTCATTTTTTTTAGCTCTTGGATAAGCAGTATGAGCCATGACCAAGTTCTTAACCAGAATTTTATTAAAAACCTGAGCTAGTGCAATCCCTGCATTAACAAAGACAATTGTCTCATTTGTTGACCAGTTACATCAGGCCAGCAAAAAGCATGAGTGAACCAGAGCAAATTCATGGTCACTAACAGATACACACACACACACACAAAGAGCACAATATTTACTCCATGGATTTGATAGGAACATTTTACAAGGAGCCAATTTATTTAAATATATATATATATTTTTTTTTTTAATGATTTAAAATAAAATGCTGACTGGAGGCAAGGGCAAAAAAACCCAATCTGCAAATTTACAGATTTACATTTTACACAAACTGTCTCTTCAGCAAACTGCCTCTGTCTTAATTGGAAATCACATTAATAACAATAGTAACATTAATATTAACATTAATAATGAGTAATTAATAGTAACATTAATAATGAGTAATGAAAGAAAATGTTGGTTCTCTACCTCAGATATCAAGTTCATAATTTTTAAAAAAATCTCATTCTGAAAAGTCAGAAATTCAATCATTTTCATTTGGAAGATTCTATAATCAAGGACTAACACTTATCTTTTGAGAGACAGTACAAACAGGAAGAACAGTGCATGAAATTTACTGCCTCTTTTTTCTGGCATTAATCTGTAGCTACAACCATTGTATCCTAATTTCAAGACACATACAAAAAAAAAAAAAAAACAGATCAATTGGTTAGCTGAATAGTTTCAATTGCGATGTTTCTGTGTACCCCTGACTACCAACTTATTTTTTGATATTTTATTATAGTATTCTAGGGTGGGGATGAACTTAAGAGTCCTGAATCCCAGACATTTAAGCTCCACTTGATTTTATTATCTATCTTTCCAATAAAAACATGCCATCAAGCCAAAGTTGTATTAAGGGGCAGGTAGGGTGGAGAGCCAAAATGCCAGGCTGTAACAGACACCAAAAACTCTTTAAATAACTTTAAAATATAGCACTAGTCAACAGAAGTTTTATATATGACTCCTTATATAACTAGCTGTCAAATTGTAAGTGAATTCTTCCATTTAGTTCCTGGTTTTAAACACATATTTTTTTTTCTGGAATATATATGTTCAAAATACTGTTTCTGTATACATCTATTCAGAAAAATATATACATTATTCATAACCCCGACTGCCTTTTATGGATAATGGACACTTTCAATTGACAGATCGTTCAATAGTTCTGTTAAAAAAAAAAAAAAAAGAAAGAAAGAGAGGGGAAAAAAAGCTCTCTCATTACAATGGCCTCTGACACACTTGAGGAGAATCTTATGTGGCAGACAGAGGCAGTGGTGAAATTCAAAATGTTTACTAACCAGTATAGCAAAGATACCAGATAACCAAAGGGGGAAAAAAATGTAAAGAGGACTAACACATCTATCTATGCCTTTCTCTCTCTAGACTAAACGCTCTCATGACTTCCAGAACTGACTTCATTATCATGATTTCAAATCCTCTCCCAATGCTCGTTATTCTCTCTCTCTCTCCCCCAAAGACACAGCCCTTATTGGTGAAGATAATCATCCATACGTGTTCCCACCGACAGGAAATATGGTAGCACTACCACCTCTCCTTTCTTTATACCATGACTTTTAAATAGTTAAAAATTGTGCTTTCTTTGGCAGCCTCATCATCCTATGCCTTATGAGTTACCTTTCTATAAATAATCTTTTAATATTATCTTATTACGTTCAAAGTTTGTTTCAAAATACTTAATTAGAAAAACAGACACCTATTGGGTGACTCAAAGATGGAACCTGCAACGTCATTTGTCCTCTTTTCCAAAATACATGACTCAGAATACTCTTATGTGTAATATATTTATTCTAACTCCTTAAATTAAAAATTGCTCATAACAAGTGTTTTTATACTTGCCAATTTAATTAACATTTCCATGACTGTGAGAAGCATCTTTTATACCAATGTTTAATTCACAGATCAGTAAGCACTAATGATAAGTGTATTAATTACCGTATCAACTTCTAGCAGTTAGGTATGTTAGTGATAGGCATTATAAAATTAGACAGATAACTAATATTCAAAAGAGACTTCAATAAAAAATATTGTGGTAATTACCAACGTCGAAAGTGAAGAGTTTTAATCAAATCATTTTCTCGGGTGACCATATTTCCATTTAAATATGAGTCTGAGAAATCACAGAGAAGGTTGCTGCTTTCAACACCAAATGCAAGTCTAATTAGTGCCTTTTTCCTGCAATTAATAACATTATACTCAGCATTCTTTAAATCAGCATAAATAAGTTCTCTCTGGCTTTTCTCTCTCCATCTAACCCCATTATCTTTCTCACTAATGTTTGGTAATAGAGAAGAGTGCTGATTTCGCTTGAAAAAAAGAGTTACCATTCCTACTGTCCCAGAGATTTCCATATGACTAGGCAGAGTAGATATTTGAAGATACTTCCAGTCCCTCTATTGCTGATGTAGCTTTTAATAATTTCTGAAAGATGCCATCAGTTTTATATGATAGTATATCCTACTGTAAGCTCATCAAAATCTTGTTTCCCATCAGTGCTCTATTTATTTGAAAATATAAATTTCCTTTTGTCCTCCTATTGAAACTGAGACTTCCAGAAACAAATAATTTTCTTTAGTAGTATGTCATAAGTTTCTGTCTACATTTATATCCTCTGGTATTTGTAAGACGTGGTAATTATGAGCGTTAAATCAACATGCACTAATTCATGGAATTAACCAAGATGATAAAGAAGAACTTTATTCATCCCCTGATACCATAAAATAGTATAATAAAAAGTATAATAGTAAAATAAAATAGCAATGGACTGGAAATCAGAAGGCTTGAACTGGAATCATGATACCCCCACTTACTTTACTAGCTGTGGGACCATGTACACATTACTTAAACTCTCTAAGCCTCCTTTTCATTATTTTCAAAATGGTGGTAAGTGTCAGCAAAATTGGATGTAGCATGTGAGAGAAAACAGGAGGTGAAAGATGATTAAGCAAATTAAAAGATGATTTTGCTATTTACTGGGATAAGGAAGATGGTAGGAAAATAAGGAAAAATTTGAGTTATTTTGGTGTGTTCAATTTCAAATATCTATAATATATCCAAACCAAGCTAGCAAGTAGGCAGTCAAGGAAAATATCTGACTGAAAATACAAATATTACTCAGATATTAATAATAATTACCTTCACCCACTACACACCAAACAATGCAATGGATGCTGGAGGTAAGTTATTTAGCCCTCAAGACAAACTTTTGAGTTCATAATGAGTATTATCATCATTATTATTATTTTCTAACACTTAACACAGGGTCTGGTTACATAAGCTACCAAAATTGTTGAGTGAATCTTCACCTTACAAACAAGGAAGTCAAGACTCAGAAGCTTAACCATATCTAGTAAGAGCAGAACCAGAATTCAAAATTAAACTTGTCTTGAGGCATCTGGATGGTTCAATCCATTGAGCCTCTGTCTTCAGCTCATGTCATGATCCCAGGGTCATACTATCGAGCCCCACCTCAGGCTCCCTGCAGCTTCTCCCTCTCCCTCTGCCTCTCTCCTCAGCTTGTGCTCTCTCTCAAATAAATAAATAAAATCTTTTTTTTTTAAAGATTTTATTTGACAGAGAGACACAGCGAGAGAGGGAATACAAGCAGTGGGAGAGTGAGGGAGAGAAGCAGGCTTCCCAAAGAGCAGGGAACCCGACGCGGGGCTCCATCCCAGGACCCTGGGATCATGATCTGAGCTGAAGGCAGACGCCTAGCCAACTGAGGCACCCAGGTGTCCCAATAAATAATATCTTTTAAAAATAAATGAAAGGAAGGACGGAAAGGAGGGAGGAAGTTAGTTAGTTGTGTTGAGAGCGGAACATCAGGCTTGAGAGTGGGCACTTTCATCTCAAACACAATTCACACACAATGAAAGAGTGACTTTAAAATGGGCGATGTTGAGAAGGCAAGTAGATTTTTGTTCAGAAGTGTGCCCAGTGCCATACTGTGGAAAAGGGAAACAAGAAGACTGGGCCAATTCTCCAAGGTGTATTTGAGCAAAAGACAGGTCAGGCCCCTGGATTTTCTTACACCGATGCCAACAAGAAACAAAAGCATCACCTGGAGAGAGGAGACATGAATGGAGTATTTGGAGAATCCCAAGAAGTACATTCCTGGAACAAAAGTGGTCTTCACTGGCATTAAGGCAGGGGAAAGGGCAGACTTGATAGCTTATCCCAAAAAAGTTAAGACCACAGGGGAAGGAAGGGGAAAAAGAGAATAAGCTGAAATCAGAGAGGGAGACAAACCGTAAGAGACTCTTAACTATAGGAAATAAACTGAGAGTTGCTGGAGAGGAGGTGGGTGGGAGAATGGGGTAACTAGATGATAGGCATTAAGGAGGGCATGTGATGTAATGAGCATTGGGTATTACATGAACTAATGAATCACTGAACTCTACCTCTGAAACTGATGATACACTACATCATAATTAATTTAAATAAAATTGAATTTTTTTTTAAAAAGCCCCCAAGGAGCTATAGTTGGCTACTGCCTTATTCATTACAAAACAAAAATGTCTCATTTTGTGTATACCATATTTAAATTGATTTCATACACTAGAATTCAGACCATGAATGGCTGACAGACTATTACTTTTAGACAGTCCTGATATAAGTAAGATTGGCTTGTGGTGAAATGAATATGATCAGCTTTTGGAACTTTGGTAGTAATTCTGGTTCAGCAAGTGCTGCCACTGTTTTCCCCTTCAAGAGACATGACTGGAATCGATTAGTAATGCTCGGCTTTCCATAGAGATGGCAAATGCCAGCTCTAAACCTGTAGGATATTGGTTTTATATTTAAATTTGTATGTAACTTGTTATATTAATACATTTAAATACTGAGGAAATCCCTTCACTGACCACAGTACAGCAAGACTCAGCTGTGCTCAAGTCATGTTCGTTAGCCTGTTAAAGGCAAGGACTGATGATAAGCTGGCAATGTTCATTTTATCTTTTTGGTCTTAACTATGCCAGCTTAACTAAAATTCCCTGCATCTAAAATATTGCCTTTTATGTTTTATGAAAGGCATTTTAGTTTGGTTTATGTATAATACTAAGTAAAGAATATTTAACACTTCTCACATTTTATAGATGATCTATAAGGTCAGATGCTTTTAAAATTCAGTATGACAAGATATAGTAGCAAAAATGGCTTATATATTCTTTACTAAGTCAGACAAATTTATAATTCAGGATTGTCTTCTAAATAGCTATTCAAAAACACAACTGTATAATTACCATATATGTATGATTGGTAATGGTGCTTCTGCCAACTCATTAGAAGGATTAAAGTAGAAGAGATATATCCTCAGCACAAATTTGTAAATCATGTGATAAGGCCTAAAATAATTAAAAACAAAATCACAGATCATTTAAAAAAATTTGTTTTAAATTACAAATGATTATTCTTATCTTTACTGCAGAGTCCCATCAGCTACAAGGCAACTTCAACTTCATATCCATTGGTTTATTTAATCTACACAATAACCATTCCAGGTAGAAGCAGATGAGAGACTAACACTCAGAGAAGCTGACTGGTTTAACATCATTATGCCATCTGTTCACTATGCCAGGACTCTCTATCACCCATAGCTAAAGAAGATCACATGAGCTAACCATGCAAAACCTTCTCATGGAAAGATACTTTCGTACACTACCTATAAAAAACCTTCTACTCTGGCCCTTTTTGAAGACTAGTTTTGCATCTTTCCTAAACGATTGTCTATCAGACTTCAAAACATTTTTATCACGCATAATATAGCAAGATAATCTATTACAATATCGTTTGTGTTTTCTTCTTGCTTCTTTGAAGACCGAAAAGAATGAGAGAGATGTTGTTCTCTTCCACCTACTAGATAGCAAATGTACCTTGAAGTCCTAGAGGTCTGGAAACTCATTTGCCAAAGAGGAAAGTTAACAGGGCTCCATTTGGAAATGCTTCTGCTTACGGAGGCCCTAGACTTTGGTGAGGGACATAGGGTTGATGGCCCTACCTGAGAGCAAGAGGATAACTTTTCCGAGCCTTGAGAAATAAAAGGTGTTCAGGATGTATGAGGGGTGGAGACTCTTCCTTTTTTGTACACAGTGCCCTGGATGAGGGGGAAGGTTTTGGAGTGGGCTTTGGGAGGTAAGTCAGGGCTCCTCACTCTGCCTGGAATGTTCTTCCCCCAAATACTCACATGGCTGGTTCCACACTTCATCCAGGACTTTGATCACTTGTCATGAGCTTCTGAAATCCTTCCCAGTCACTCAAAAATAACTACTTCTGACACCTCACCATCACCTTCTCTCTTCATGCTTTGTCTTTTATTACTTTCTAATTCTGATCTCAACCTGAAATTATAAAATATATATATTGTACCTATGTATTTATGTATTTATTTATGTAGAGCCTTAGTGTTCTTCTCCCCCACCAAAATGTATGCCCTTTGAAGGCAGGGATTTGGGTTTTTTCAACATTACATAACTAATATACAGTAAGAAATCAATAAATATTTGTTATGTGATAAGTTTTCTGTAACCTTTGAAAGGACATGAAACCTACAAATGGAATTTAGGGACCCCAAAATTTAACTTTTTGGAATTTTCAAAATTTTTGTTAAATGGTGTGTGTGTGTGTGTGTGTGTGTATAAAACATAATATACTTACCTAGTATTTGGCTGTATGGTGTTCAAGTTGTCCCCAATTTTTTGTTATAAGGGACAACAGGGCTATGAAACAGGTGGATATAACATATTTATAACATGTTCAAAAATTGCTCTAATCTATATGCCATAGAGATGAATTTGGGGGTTACAGGGAGTTTGCATATTGAACTTGACAACACAAAGTTATCTTTCAAAGTGGGTTATGCAGAGCTATGGTTCAGCTGGTACACACAGGTATAGAGTCACTGGTTTTTAAAATATTGAAATAATTCCACATTTAAGAAATAACTACTCCCCTGAGTTGCTTAAGGATCCCTGTATATTTTCTATGGCCCTAGGATGACTAAACTATCCTGGTTTGCCTGAAGCTCAGAGAGTTTCTGGGACAAAGGATGTTCAGTTTTAAACCAGAAAAGTTCCCAGCAAACCAGGACAAGACGGTCACCCTACCCTGCAGCCTCCCAGCCATCAAAGAACCTCTCTCAATTCAGAGTAATGTCTGACACTGATTAAATACGACTACTGTTTGCTCTTGTACCTGCTTGTACCCCCAGTGACAGATTATGTGTCTCATTTCACCCTCTCTTCACCACCACTTGTTATAGTCCTAATGTTTCATTTTTATTATCCAGGGGTGTAAAATATATTTTCATTACAATATTTTCCCTTTTCTCATGTGATCAATCATGTTTTTATAGGACAATTGGCTATTTATGTATCTTTATGAAAGTGTTTCTCCATGCCAGAGAGGGGAAGATAAGATTGGGCTACATAAAATGGCTCCAGGCTGTTCAAAAATTTCATTTTCCAATAGTCTTTTAAAAACCAGAGCTTTGGAAAAATTCTCTGTTCCACCTTTACTTAGACAGAGTGGGGCTCTCCACGTCCAAACTGGCCATCAAAGTTTGTACCATCAGCATCAATCCCAATGGCAAAAAAAGTAAACTGATAACCAATAGCTCTTTCCTTTTTTTTTTTTTTCAAATCGTGTAGGCCACCTGAGCATCCTACATGTACCATAGCAAAAAAGAAGAGACTAACAAGTGAATTATGATTAATATTGCATATTAGCCAAACTAAGATGGATAATTAATACATGGACTTTATTTTACTAAGAAACATGTAGCAATATGATACTGTTGCACTTTCATCTCATGGCCCATTTATACTTCCTGTGCCAGACTCCTCGGACCACCAAACTGAACACAGTATAATCTGCTCTAAATGTGTAATCCATACAAATTACTATGCATCCAAAATCAGGACAATAGCCTTGAAATAAAAAAGCAAAATCTAAAAGGAGTCAGAGACTGAAAATGAAGTACCATAGTTGGTCCTCTTGTTTTTTAAAGTGTTTTAATTATGTCGTGGGGAAAGAGTTAGGCACAATGAAGGTAACTCACAAAAGGCTTCATATAACTGCTGCAACCCATGTGTGATCTCTAAAAACAGTGACATTTCGTGGTGCCTGGGTGGTTCAGTCTGCCTTTGGCCCAGGTCATGATCCCAGGGTCCTGGGATCAAGCCCTGCATGGGGCTACCTGCCCCTTGGAAAACCTGCTTCTCCCTCTTCCATTCCCCCTGCTTGTGTTCTCTCTCTCACTGTGTCTCTCTCTCTGTCAAATAAATAAAATCTTTTAAAAAATAAAAATAAAATAAAAATAAAAACAGCAGCATTTCCTGTTTCAAAAAGTTTTTACCTAAGTTCCTTGGCTGAGAGGAATAAAGCATGATTTTAACCCTGCTAAACAATATTTCTGTGGCTTTTACATTCAAATCATACATTCATGATCTTCTACAACATTAGTGCATGATAAGAAGTTTTTTGCTTGTTTCCATGATGTAATGGGTAAAAAAAAAAGAATTTCTTCAGCAATGTTTATGGTGCCTTCTTCACAGTATTGGGGTATGCAGACAGGGAAGGTGACGCAGCAGCAGAGCTGCAGAAAGAGAGTAAGTGTCTCACAAAACTTACTCTCAAGGAACATAATTTAAGAGGTTTGGAAAAGAACCATCCAGTCCCAAAATACCTCCTAACCCCTTGTTTCAATGTCTGACATTCCATCATCCGAACCTAATTATTAAGCCTTGAAATCTCTTGACAGGAGCACCCTACGTATTTCTTTTTAAAGGCAAATACTCTCAGAACATGTGACTCGAAAATAACATAGTGGACGAGAAGGAAAGGGCAGAGAAAACTGCATCAACCAACACGAAGTAGAGTTCTTGTGATTCCTGTAAATGTTCTTCAGGCCCCTCCTCAACTGACCGAAGAAACATGAAGAAATCAAAGGCAAGGCCTGTCCTCTTTATAGGCCACCGTGATCAATACCACTAATGAGTCATTTCCCCCCAACCCCCCCACCCCGCCAGCCCCTCGGCCACTTTTCATAGCCAAGTGATGACCTGTTCTTCACTCCTGCCTCTTAAGATCCCCAGGGGAGCCCAATCAGCACCTGACCATTCATTCACCAAGCCATGAGGATGGAGTATCTGGTCTGCTTCTTCTAGTTTGTAGGAAACCTTACACTGCTTCACTTACTAAATACAACAAATGAGGTTTTTTTTTTTTTTAACATATTATTATTTTTAAAATATAAATAATCTATCAGCAAAAATGAAATATAAGGAAACAGTTATGAATTAGAAAACTACTTTGTGGCTAATCTGAATTACTATTCATGCTGAACATCTAAGGGATTTTAATGACTACTATGTAGATCATGTATTTTTCTGTCATTTTCACATGCCGTATCTTTTTATTTGAAGAGCTAAATCCAAAGTCACTTAAAGCAATAAGAAAAGCGCAACCAACTTCTACAAACATGGAAACATATAAATCCATGCCTGGAAAGGAAACTCCTTTTCTCTTTAGAGGGCCCTTAGATGGGCTGATATTTGGAGGTGGGGGCCTCTAGGAGGTTTAGATGAGGTTTAGATGAGGTCATGAGGGTAGTACTCTCACAATAGAACTAATGGTCACAGAAGAGAAAGGGCTCCCACTGTGTGTCTTTCCCTGTGCACCCACCAAGGAAAAGCCACATAAGATCATAACCAGAAGACAGTCATCTGCAGAACGGAAAGAGGGCTCTTACCAGATAAGGCATTGACTGGCCCCCTGATCTTGGATTTCTCAGCCTCTAGAACTGTGAGAAATAATGCTTGTCATCTCAGCCACCCAATCTATGATACCCTGTTACAGCTGCCCAAGGTGCCTAAGACATCATGTTATACAAAAGTAGGAGAAATGTGCAGTTATTAATATATGTGGTTATATACACAGAGACACCTACACACACATAGGAAAATATATGTCCCCACTATTTAAAAGGAAGAGATAAATCAAGCATTTTATAGTTTTTTAAATTGAAAGAATCAACAAAATCATATACATAGATGAACACTGGGGGAAAACAAGGATTTGACATAAATCTAATTAGTCGTATCAGCAGAGAGAGGTGCAGGTTGGTTTTAGTAAACACAGGGTGGTTTTTGAGTGCAGAGTAAATAAGTGCACTGAGGTATGGTACTAATCACATTTGTTCTAACATTGACCTTATAATAATTAAAAATTGATGCTTGCAACATAATACAGCTGTGCAATCATATTTAAACCTAATCATTTCATAGAGAGAGAAAAGTTGTACAAAAAGGTCAAAAACACTTTAATTTCATGACAGCAAATTTACTCTTTATTCCCAAAGTGAAAATGTCTAATTTCTAAAAGAGCAAACCAATAATTACTTATTATAAAGCTATTTTAGTCAATACTTAATTTCTCTATATTGATTAGTGTTTAGACATTTAAAATGTACCCTACAGCAAGAATATGTGTTTACAATACTATTCTCTCCACTGATGTTTGTAAGTATTACAGGTATCGATTTAAGACATCTCAAAAATGCCAGACTTAATAGAATCATATGAAACGGGGTTTGACTCTTTTAAAACTGGAATTTAATTTTTAAATGTTTGAATAATAGTGTCCTTAAAGGTCTCTGTATCATGATCACTATTTCTGCCATTACATATTTTAATGAGTGCTCGATTAAACTGTGCATTATAAATTCCAGCCCTCTCCCAAAAGAAATGGAGAAGGAAAATATAAAAATAATCAACTCTAGCACTCACAACTGGAACAAAATGTTTTCTCTTTATTTTATGCACTTCTGATTATAAAATAAGGACTGGGATATTATTCCCCCCTTAACTTGCATTCTGTGTAACTTCGAGCTCTTTGCAATAAAACGAAATGATGCTTCATCAGGATGTTACTGGGAGTACCAAGGCAATTTACAAACTTTCTATCATTAAGTCTGAGAACATCACTGTGAGGCAGGTATTAATATAACACTTCTCTCCTGAGGAATTCGATGCACTTTACATAACTTTACTTTATTAACTCTTCCTTGAGCTGGGCAAAAGGCTACACAAGATACCTTGCCAAAGCACCTCATATCCAATGATTGCATAAAAATAGAAAAAACTCTATCCAGCCACAAACTTTAAGTTCACTTTTACTTCTAATCTGAAGTTATGACTGAAGGCAAGGTCGATAGACTTCACTCAATATATCTGGCTTTTGTTAATACTGATTTTTTAACAGGTTTCAATTTCATAAATGTGAAGTCAGAATTAAACATCTAAAAGAGGACTGATCCTATTAATTCTTAAGCAGTATTTGTTTCTGAAGATGGAAGAAATTCAAGGGTAACAATCAACTTTTCTCTCTATTAAAACACACTAGAAATGACGAAAGCATAATATGATCTTGAAGACAGGCATCACAACACCTTTAAGTAAATCTATGCCTTTCTTAGCAAAAGTGCGACAATGCAGAAATGGAGACAGCCAGAAGAGAGATACAAAGTGAAAGGCATAGAAACACTAATAACATTTAACAGTGCTTACCAAGTGTCAACAGCCACTTTAAGGAACCCATGTGTATTAACTCATTTCATCCTCATAACAACTCCCTAACACAGTCATATTATGATAGGTAATACTATGATAGATAAGGAACTGAGGCTCAGAGAGCTGTGCCTGCCCCAGGTCACAAAGCTACTAAGTAGCAGAGCTGGGCTACAACCCAGAAAATCTGACTCCAGAGCCCAGGTTCTTAGCCAATTTTCTAGAAAGGAAGAAAGCTGTTCCTAGAGGCCTCAATCCATGATACACCCTGTCCTAGAGTTCCAAGTCCATGAGCTCTTTCCATCCAGCTGCAGCATTTCCTGCCTCGTAGTCAATCTTGCAATCAACAGAGAACTACTGTTCAAGTTTGTGTATTGTGATTTCAACACATGACACTAGTATTTAGAAGAGGGTCACAAGGAGGCAGTATAGTATAATCAGCAGTATGGTACTTTAACAGGCTGCCATTAGGCAAGTTACTTCCATCCAGGTTTCATAAAATAGAGATAATGAACTTACTACCTGATGCTGTAGTCAGAATTAAACTGGTTAATATTAAGTGTTTAACACAGGTGGTCACGTGTAGTAAGCTCTCAATAAGTGGTTCCTATTATAGTAAGTTAATACAAAATTAAGTGTGCCATTCTCAAAACTCTGAAATTCAGAATTAATAGTGAATTTAGCACATCATGATACTGGTGACAAAACTAAATGTAATTGATTCCTTTACCAAATATATCTTCTGGGCATTACACATGATCTTATTTAATCCTCAGAATCAACCTAGAATTGAAGTGTGGTTATGTCTACTTTTAGATAGGAAAATAAGCTTAGAGACTTTACTTGCCCACTATGTTGCCAATAGCAAAATCATGTGATCGATCAATGAACTAGATGTTTCCCACAAAGCAGGATGAAAACCAGTAAGCAGGGAGATTATGTGAAAAACTCTTCTCTCTCAAAAATATAATGAATCTGAAAAAATTCCTGAGCAAAAGCTCACCCTGCTTAATTTTCCTATAATTAGAGTAAAGCTGCACCCAGAGAATAGTTAAAACAGAGATGACAAAGAGGGAAATACTGCCCCAAAATATATATCAGGTGCTTCTGCTCCTTCCATCAGAGCCACCAAGGTAAACAGTGGGGGCCAACGTTAGGTAGGAGCTTTCTGGGGGGACAGTGTTAGAGGGAGGCAGGCAAGAACTCTGCACTCAGGGGCTGGAGCCCCAGCCAAAGGGAAGTAAACTGTGATACTGTAAAGCAGATTTGCCTCGAATTACCCTCACCTGCACCCAGACATCCTGTAGAGGTCTGCTTTTGGTCTATTCATAGATATCTGCAGAAAAAGAGAAAATACTTTACATTAGTCTTTCTCTGACCTCCCTGAACCTTAACCTACACTTATTCCCTAAATTGGAAATGCCTTAGTTATGCAAAACAAAAATACCTCCTGCTGAATTAGGACACTATTTCCTCTTTTTCTCTTAATGCAAATAAAAAGATTTTGTCATTTCCATAATATCTACTGTGGATAAAAAGAAAATTACTTATCATTCTCATTTAAAAAATATGATTCAGAAATGATTAAAATATATACTTTCCCTTATCCATTATCAGACAGCATGAAACCTAACCATTTCTTCCATGTTTAGAATATATGAGCTCTCTCGATAACTCATTCAAACATTTAATAATCGTCATAGGAAAGTAAACCTTTTCTTACCTAACTCCAATCACTCATTATGACATGACTGAAACACCTAGCATGATGCTGACCACATACAGGGTACTCCATAAACCCTCCTTGATGGTATGGTGATTTCAGTCTATTTCCCTTTTCTCTGACCCCAGTGGAGACAGGAGAAATACTTAGAAACACTGGCAAATGGTTAGATATGAGAGGAAGTTGACGAGGGACAAATGCAGAGAAGTGAGGAAAACAATATGGAATGACTCACTGTGCCCTGGTACAGTATGATCTATTTTGGGAGACACAGCCAGCCACCAACAAAATATGCGCTGCAAAACAAAACTTGCTAACGCATGCGCTCAGAAAATCAACTGCTTCACTGCTTTCCCACTTGATTCCATGGACATCTCTTTCTAACCCTGACCTCTCCCAGAATTCCTGTTCCACTGGAGTGGTAAGATGGGATATTCTTTCTCCATGATGCACTTTGTCTTTCCTCCGTGGCTTTGCTGCTAAAATGAAAGGCATCTTTAGTGAGACCTAGTGAAGAGAATCATTGTGGGTTGCCATACCACCGACCTTTTAGTAGGAGTGGTAATCAAAATTAACAAGGAAAAATGTTTACTTGTCTTACATATTCTTCAGTCTCTTGAATCTAACAACATATGGAAAAGACCTGACAATGCCCAGGCTAGAAGAAGTTAGAGAATCCTGAGGGCGGAGTTAGAGGGATCAATGGGAAAAAGTGAAGTAGGCGATTGGTTAACAGCAGGACTGTGGTAATGGAATGAACTTGCCTGTTATCTCCTGCAATAAAAGATCCAACAAAGGGATTAAATTTGGATACCCTGAAAGCACCTCAAACTTAAAATTTCTAAAATTAAACTTCCCCAAGAACCAGTTTCTGCTGACTTCCTTGTTTGTTAAGGGTACACTTGTTCTCTCAGGCTCCAAACATGAGTCATCCTGCCTCATTCCTCACCCACCCCCAACATATCTAATTAAACACCACTTGGGTCTGTTTTTCTCCTCAGCACTTTTTTGCAACTTTCTGCTGTTTCTTTTCCCATTGCTTCATCTCTAATTTGGTTTTGACCTCACATCTGGCTCCCTGACAAGAGCCCCTCAACTATTCCAGACAATCTATCTGGTAGGTGGCTTCAGCTTTGAGTTTGTGCTGTGCCTTCATCGGGTCACTATTCTTTTTTTTTTTTTTTTTTTTAAGCTTTGACAGTTTTA
The DNA here is from genome assembly GCF_009829155.1 of Mustela erminea. Classification (NCBI taxonomy): domain Eukaryota; kingdom Metazoa; phylum Chordata; class Mammalia; order Carnivora; family Mustelidae; genus Mustela; species Mustela erminea. The sequence continues at coordinate 49,862,664 of NC_045616.1, forward strand.
TTTTTTTTTCTATGCACCCCCTTGTTTATTGCAGCATTATTTTTCAATATCTTAATTTTATTTTTTTCATGTTCCAAGATTCATTGTTTATGCGTCACACCCGTGCGCCAGGCAATACGTGCCCTCCTTAATACCCACCACCTGGCTTACCCATCCCCCCCTCCTCCCTCCCCTCCATAACCCTCAGTTTGTTTCTCAGAATCCTCAGCCTCTCATCTTTCCTCTCCCCCTCCAATTTCCCCCAATTCACTTTTCCTTTCCTTCTCCTAATGTCCTCCATGTCACTATTCTTTTTATTTTTAAGATTTTATTTATTTATTTGCCAGACAGAGATCACAAGTAGGCAGAGAAGCAGGCATAGAGAGAGGAGGAAGCAGGCTCCCCGCTGAGCAGAGAGCCTAATGTGGGGCTTGATCCCAGGACGCTGGGATCATGATGTGAGCTGAAGGCAGGGGCTTTAACCCACTGAGCCACCCAGGCGACCCTCCATGTCACTATTCTTAACAGAAATATTCTGGATTCCCTCTTGTATGCTATACACATACTCCAAGCTACTTCCAAATCCACCCCAAACTGCCTTTCTGTCTTACTCCTGGCTTCCTGGGCACCAGCCATGCTGGCTAGAATCCCACTCTCAACTGCACTCTCCTGTGCCAATGTCCCACCATTCCTTTTTCTTTAATAAAGTCACCCCAGCCCCAGTGCATTCCAACCACTTGCACGCACACACACTCTTGTTTTGGTGTCAGCTCAGATGCCCTCCACTCCTGTAAGCCTTGCTTTGCCTCCTCATAGATCCTCCATCAGAAGGTTTTTCCTGCTGTTCTAGAGCCTGCAGTTTACCTTCATTTTACAGCAAAACATATTGCTTCATATCATACTTACTGTTTTTATTTAAGGATCTTATTTTCCCATGAGGTTCTCTGCCCTTGCAAGAAAGAACCATGTCTTACTTCTTATATCCCTTAGCACATGGCATGCTGCCCCTAGCACACTGAGTATTCAGGAGCTATTTTTTTTAAAGATTTTATTTATTTATTTGACAGACAGAGATCACAAGTAGGCAGAGAGGCAGGCAGAGAGAGAGGAGGAAGCAGGCTCCCCGCTATGCAGAGAGCCTGATGTGGGGCTCGATCCTAGGACCCTGAGATCATGACCTGAGCCGAAGGCAGAGGCTTTAACCCACTGAGCCACCCAGGCACCCCTTCAGGAGCTATTTTATGTGAACAAATGCAGAAACAAAATGCATCTTCCAGATATTGTTTTCAAACAGTGCTTTTCAAGCTTTAGAGTTCTACAGAAATACTTGTGATGTTTACTCAGATATCCTGATTCAAAAGATCTGATCTGAGAACCAAGAATATATATTTTAAGTGCTTTTTAAAATAAAATACCATTAGTTTCTATGAAAAAAAGGTGCTACCTATATAATCCATAGTCTGAGTTGTTGAGATAGATCCCACAATACCATTCTTAAAAAAAACAAAAAACAAAAAACAAAAAAACTTTAAAAAACTGCACACCTCAAATTAGCAGAAGAATTGATGTTCAATAACAATAAACACCGATATCATTTGGAGTTAATTTATTTTTATTTTAAGGATCATTTATTAGGTCAAATAAATTGAGCAGGATAATATTTCAGTTGATAGTTTCTACAGAAAAAAATTCCATTCCAAGCAAAAAACTGTTCCAAAATAGTTCCTATAATACACTATCTAAAAGTGCACAAAATTAACAATCTCTTTCCTTACAGAAAGGGTTTTGGTTTACTATAGAGGTTTTGTTGTTTCCCCAAAATTAAAAAAAAAAAAAAGTGACTTTAAGATTGTACAATAGTAGGGGCTCCTGGGTGACTCAGTCAGTTAAGCATCTGCCTTCAGCTCAGGTCATGATCCCAGAGTCCTGGGATGGAGCCCCACGTTGGGCTCCCTATTCAGTGGGCAGCCTGTTTCTCCCTCTCACCTTTGTTCATGCTCTCTCTCTCAATGCTCTCTCTCTCTCTCTCTCTCTCACTATTTCTCTCTCTCTCTCAAATAAATAAAATCTTTTTTAAAAAGATTGTACAATGGTAGATGATAGAAAGAAAAAAAAATGATTTTCCCTCTCTTTATAATAGAACAAAACAGAACCTTTACTTTTTCTATCCATAGTCTGGCCTCATCTTGCTTTTCTGCAACCATTTCCCATCTGTGTCAAGTTTACTTGCACCTTGGAACTCAGAGTCCGTGAACTCCGTGTGCTTTAGCCTAGTTTGAGTTCTTAAAGAAGTCACAGGTTCTTAGGGAAGCCACATGGACACTTGTCCATGCAAGGAGAGTAAGTAAAAATAGAGAAAAATGGAATTTATCCTTAAGAAATCCATGAATCCTGAGAAAACTATATTTGGCATAGAATTTAGAGATGGACAAAATGAATTATATTAAATTATAAATTCTAACAGTTTACATTGTATTACAAAAATATTTTTACAACTAATATGAAAAAAGAATATTTACCTTTAAAGCATTAACTCTAGTTCTAAAAAGACAGCCAAGGGGTGCCTGAGTGGCTTAGTCAGTTAAGAGTCTTCCTTCCCCTCAGGTCATAACCCTGGAGCCCTGGGATAGAGCCCCATGCCTGCCTCATGCAGGCTCCCTCTTCATCAGGGAGTCTGCTTCTCCCTCGCCCTCAGCCCATCCCTCCCCCAACCTTGTGCTCTCTCTCAAATAAATAAAATCTTTGAAATATATTTATAGAGAGCCAAAGTAAATCATGCATGTAAAAAAAATTGGTGTATAAGATTTAGTTACATTATTTTTAACAGCAAGGTAACTATAAACTAAGTGTCCAATATTTTTAAAAATTGATTAAATCTACTATAATTTATTAATAAATTGAAATAGTATATAATAACTAAAATGCTGCTATATAAATCTGTTCAATAAAATAACACTTAAAACTTTAAGAAGTTGATTACAAAAGACTATACAAAATATTATAACATTTTACGAGACACATCCAATCATAGAAAATAGACATTAGAAAGATATTTACCAAAATGTCAGTCATGATTATTTCTGGCTTTGGAGGTTACTGTTTTCTTATTCCGTTCTTAACACTTTCTCTATTTTATACATTATAATAAATATAATATTTTTGTAACCAGTACACAAAGAAGGAAAAGTCTGGATTGTAGTGAGAGCTGGGTCACCTTGAACAAATTGCTTAAGCTCGCTCAGCCAGTTAGTCACTTCATCTAAAAAAGTGGGCCAGTGATTATCCTAACTTTACAGAGCTGAGTAATAATTAAAATAAATGATATGGGGGCACCTGGATGGCTTAGTTCGTTAAGTGTTTGCCTGTGGCTCAGGTCATGATCTTGGGGTCCTGAGATCAAACCTGGCATGGGGCTCCTTGCTCAGCAAGAAGTGTGCTTCTCCCTTTCCCTTTGGCCCTCTCCCTGCTCATGCTCTCTCCCTCTCTCACAAATAAATAAATAAAATCTTTAACAAAATTTATAAAATAAAGGATATATATAATACAAGTAAAACACTTAGCACTGGCACATGAATAAATAGGAGTTTGAAAAGACCAGCTAAAGGGGTTATATTGGTATTTCAAGTTTCCCCTCTTTTTTACTCTTAATCATTTTAACCATCAAGCCAGTCTTCCCTTGAGTCCAAACTCGTCTAAATCAAGTAAGTGTTTCACTAACGTGTGGGGGCTTGTTGATCCAAAGAACATAACTATGACTGTGGCCCAAGATGATATTTTCCACTAGCTGCATTGCACATTGGTGGTTTCAATAAATGGCCATTATAGCCAACAGGGGAAAGAAATGATTATTTTTCAAATCCATGCTCTTCGGGAATTCTACAAAAAAAACCACACATAATTGCTAGAATTTGGCTGGTGTATTGAACCTGGTGTGTTAAGAAAAGTCATGGGATTTCTAATGGTAGAAAATGGTCCAGACCTCAGGTTTGTATGTCGTCAAATAAAAATAAATCTTTAAAGTAAAGTACTCTAATGAAGCCATGTTTTACTTCTGGGTACACTTTCGTCATTTTAACTGGAAAAATATATGGTTATTTTGCATAATTATTATACTTTTATTTTTCTTGGTTGTATGTATCACTGTTAATCAGGTAATAATCTTACTGAAAACATTCATAAGTACAGGGATATACTCCTTCCTTCATTCATTCATTCACCCAACAACTATTTATTGGTTACTTAGTATATACCATCCACAATGTAGATACTAAAAATACAAGAAAGGTCTCTTCTAGCAGAGCAGAGCATAAGCGATACAGAACCAGGTGAAGAGTACAGGGCGTGGAATTAGAAGCATCAAGCAAGCTGATAAGATGCTGATAATTCTCTACCATGTAAAGAGGTTTTTCTCTCACCCCTCCCCTCCATCCTCACCTCTCACTCTCATTCTGTGTGTGCATGTGTGTGTGTGTGTGTGTGTGTGTGTGTTGTTTTCTAAATGTCCATCATGGACTATCTGCACCCATGCTTTTGACTTTCTAAGGCGAAAATGTTAGGGGTGCTTATTAGTTTGCTAGAGCTGTCATAGCAAAATACCACAGACTGGGCACCTCAAACAACAGATTTTTGTTTCACAGTTCTAGAATGCTGAAAGTCCAAGATCAAGGTGCCAGCAGGATTGGTTTGCTCTGAGGCCTCTCTCTTGGCTTGCAGATGGGCAATCTCTTCCTGCCTCTTCACATTGTTTTCCCTTTGTGCCTGCCACACCTCATGTCACTGCTGATCTTTATGAGGACACTGGTCAGGTTAGATTAGGGCCCCACCCAAACAGCCTCCTTTTCACCTGATCGCCACTTTAGAAAACTTGTTTCTCAAAAGCAAAAATGAACTTTTGAGACTTCATCAAGATAAAAAGCTTCTGTACAGCAAAGGAAACAGTCAACAAAACGGGTAATCCATGGAATCAATGAAGATATTTGCAAATGATACTAGGGACAAAGGGCTCATACCCAAGATCTATAAAGAACTTCTCAAACTCAACACCCAAAAAACAGATAATCATGTCCAAAAAATGGGCAGAAGACATGAACAAACACTTCTCCAAAGAAGACATACAAATGGCTAGCACACACATGAAAAAATGTTCATCATCAGTAGCCGTCAGGGAAATTCAAATCAAAACCACACTGAGATACCAACTTACACCAGTTAGAATGGCACAGATTAACATGGCAGGAAACAACAAATGTTAGAGAGCATGTGGAGAAAGGGGAACCCTCTTATACTATTGGTGGGAATGCAAGGTGGTGTGGCCACTTTGGAAAACAGTGTGGAAATTCCTCAAAAAATTAAAAATAGAGCTACACTTGGGGAGCCTCGGTGGCTCAGTGGGTTGAGCCTCTGCCTTCAGCTCAGGTCATGATCTCAGGGTCCTGGGGTCAAGCCCCACATCGGGCTCTCTGCTCAGCGGTAGCCTGCTTCCCCCCTCTCACTCTGCCTGCTGTTCTGCCTACTTGTAATCTCTCTCTCTCTCTCTGTCAAATAAATAAATAAAATCTTTAAAAAAAAAAAAAAAAAGAGCTACTCTATGACCCAGCAATTGCACTACTGGGTATTTTACCCAAAGATGTAGATGTAGTGAAAAGAAAGACTACATGTACCCCAAAGTGCATAGCAGCAATGTCCACAATCACCAAACCATGGGAAGAGCCGAGATGCCCTTCGAGAGACGAATGGATAAAGAAGATGTGGTCGATATATACAATGGAATATTACTCAGCCATCAGAAAGGATGAATACCTAACTTTTGCATCAATATGGATAGGACTGGAGGAGATTATGCTGAGTGAAATAAGTCAAGCAGAGAAAGTACATTGTCATATGGTTTCGCTTATTTGTGGAACATAAGGAAAACATGGAGGACATTAGGAGAAGGAAAGGAAAAGTGAATCGGGGGAAATTGGAGGGGGAGATGAACCATGAGAGACTGTGGACTCTGAGAAACAAACTGTGGGTTTTAGAGGGGAGAGGGTGAGAGGATGGTTGAGCCTGGCGGTGGATATTAAGGAGGGCATGTATTACATGGAACACTGGGTATTATACATAAACAATGAAACTTGGAACACTGCACCAAAAACTAATGATGTATTGCATGGTGACTAACATAACACAATAAAAAGAAGAAGAAGAAGAAGAAGAAGAAGAAGAAGAAGAAGAAGGAGGAGGAGGAGGAGGAGGAGGAGGGGGAGGGGGAGGGGGAGGGGGAGGGGAGGGGGAGGAGAAGGAGAAACCTTGTTTCTAAACATCATTATATTCTGAGACACTACAAGTTGGGATGTCAAAATACGAATTTTGCAGGGACATGATTCAGCCCATAATAGGGTATCAGGGGACAGAGGGGCCACATACAGGAGGACCAGTTATGCTCTACACAACTCAGGATGCATCGTCCTTTTCCATAAAAAAATGAGAAAAATTGATAATTGTGATGTGGACGATGTGATGAAGGACCTCTTGGGCTAGCACTGTTGTTCTGTGGCAAGAAACCCTTCCTGGACCTCATTTGTCCCTCCCTCTACTCCTTCCTTGAAGAGTGATTTGTTTTGGATGATTGCTATAGGAGAAGCTCCAAGAAGGTCCCATGTCTACACTACCATAATTAGGGCAATGTGGGGCAGCATTAAATAGGCAACTTCTTAAGTAACCTAGGCTTCAACTCCAGGCCTACCATTTTGTGACCCTAGGCCTTGTTTAATGCATGTGTGCTTAAGATTCCTCCTGCACAAAATAAAAGTGCTAAATGTACCTACATTTTAGGGTTAATGTAAGAATCCAATAAGACTACACCTATTTATTAAATGCTTTTTGTTTAAGTAAATATGCAATAAAAGCTGATGATGATTTCAATGTAGTTTCAAGAGGGCTATGACTACACTCCAGTATGTACCAAATACCTGACAGAACTCCTGGCATGGAGAAGATATTCCAGATCATTATATGAATGAGATTCCTAAAGGAATCAGGTCCAGACTGCAAAGTTCCTATCTACAATGGGGAGAGGGACTCTCATCTCATGAGTCCATACATCCTCTAATCGGCCTAGTATGGGATCTTGTTCCAGGAGGTTCCAAAATGTTTACTAGGTTGCCACCAAGTTAAGAAAACAGAAAATATATTAACATAATTTTTATCATTGCTCTTTTTCTGGGTGATTTTTCCTTATGAGACAAAGAGCTCCTTGATTTAGGTGCTACATGATTACAAATGCCTGTGTTGGAGTTCTGGAGACAGTGGCAATGGTTTCACAACAGTGTGACTGTATTTAATGCTACCAAACTGTACCCTTCAAAACCAGTCAGAATGGTAACTTTTATGTTATGTATATTTTACCACAACATTGTTTTAATGTCCACTGTGTTTGCATGATGAGTAAAAAGGGAAATTTTGCTCCTGAAATATAAAGTTGTTTTGAAAATCAAGTAAGAAGACATCACAGTGCCCAGCACATGACAGAAGCTTGATAAAAGTTAGTTTCCCTTAACTATAGGAAACAAACTGAGGGTTGCTGAAGGGGAGGAGGTGGGGGAATGAGGGAATGATGTTATGGACATTAAGGAGAGCACGTGATGTGATAAGCACTGGGTGTTATACACAACTGATGAATTACTGAACACTACATCTGAAACTAATGATGTACTATATGTTGGCTAATTGACTTTAAATTTTTAAAAAAGTCTGTTCCCTTCTCCATTAGTTCTAGATCACAACTGCCCTAGATGGAGACAGTCACCCAGAATGCTCTCTGTGTTCCTACTGCCGGATAAAAAGTTTCCTCTGAGGGGAAGGAAAAAAATCTCCAACCCTTGTAATGTTTCATATCCTGATACTGTCGATGGTGGCAACCACCCCTCTGGAAGATTGGTCTCTGTTATAGTCAACTCCAATACCATAAATTATAAAGTGTCATAGGACGTGCTTGACACTATTAAAAGAAGACGTGCCATTTACTGTCCATTTTGGATAGGCATCTGTAACATTTGTTTCAAAGTAACACCAATTTTTTTCAACTACAGTTTCAGTGAAGTTATGTGCCTCTTCAGAAAGTAATTCTGTAGGAAAGGAGGGATTAGAGAGTAGAGTCATTAACTCTTTCTTCAGAGAAAACCACAAGAACCTACAAAGAAGGAATGAAAGATATAAATGAGAATTTCCTATTTAATACAGAGACAACAGCTTGTTTTAAAAGATATATTCCTATTCACCTACTAATCATTCTCCTTTAATTTGACTATTTTTTTTAAATCAACATTCTTGATTGCCTGAGTTTAAATAAATCATGGTAGGATCCTGAGAACTTGGCAAGAACATCAATGACTTTACATCTGGTATCACACACCAGCTGCATGTCGAGGGAATGAAAAGCTTTTCTATTTCTTTACCTTGCTTCATTAGTGAGTATGTGGTGATGCATGCATTACCGCGTATGTGCAGGCTCAGCTCCCCATATGGAGAGGCATCCAGCAATGTCACAAAATTCATGCATCCTTTGCTATGATGCTGAATTTTCAAAAATAGGAAGATGATATTTTTACTGAAATATTTTTATCTATGAATGGACGTGTGTTTTTATTGGTAGGGCTATATACTTAATGTATATTGAGAGGACCTGTTGCAAATATCTCTAATGGAGAAATAACTTTAGCTGTCACAGTTGAACATACGTACAGTATGGTGCCCATCTTCAAATCATCATACAGTAAAAAACAATAATTTCCTTGCCAAATCTATGTCCAACACATTTTCTACTTAGTTCTTGACAAATGTACTTCTTACTGGAAAAATATCTGCACTGTGAGCTTTGTGGTTATCTAATTAAAGAAATCTTTATGAATCCTCATTCTCATCCCAGTTACTTGCCTTATGTTTGCATATTGTAAGTTTAACAAACACCTCTTCTTATTAGTTATCTATTGCTGAGTGACAAATTACCCCAAATTTTAATGGCTTAAAACAACAATAAAAATTTATTGTTTTGAGCTTTCTTTGGGTCAGGAAGTTAAGAGTGGTCTGGCTGGACAGTTACAGCTCAGAATTCTTCATGAGGTTGCAACTGAGGTGCCAGAGCTGCATTTCTCTTAAGGTTTGACTGTGGCTGAAGGATCCACTTCCAAGATGGTTCACTCGGGTGACTGGCAAGTTGTTGCTGACTCTTATGGCAAGAACCTATCCGTCTTTTTAATGTGGAACTCTCTAAAGTCTCCTTAAATGTCCTTATGACATGACAGCTGAATTCGTCCAGAGTGACTAATCCAAGAGAACAAGGCAGAAGAGGCACAGTCCTTTACAACCTGGATGTGAAAGTCATGTGTTGGCACTTCCACCGCAGTCTATTATTGGTCACACTACCAAACCTGGCACAATATAGAAGGGGACAACATAAGGTCCTAAATATCAAAGGTAAAAATCGTCGAGGACCATCATGAAGGCTGGCTACCATAGTCCTAAGTAGGGTTTTTTTTTTTTTCAAATTTATAAGTTTTCATTGTACATACACTCCTATTTGGTTGAAATCTGATTTTGCACACGTTCACTTTTCTATCTTGGCAGAACATTAAAATACCAGCATGAAAGTCAAAATAGAGTTCTCAAGCATAATAACTTAATCAATCTAAAAATTATAAGCCCATTCATATTTAAATAAAGAAAAACATTTTTCTGATCGAACAGCAAAGCTGTTTATAATCTATTGAAAGAGCTTACCTAATAAAACAAATATCACTTTAAATCACTGGTTAAAATTATTTAGACCAGGAAACTAATTATTGGAAGAGATTTTGCTTTTCATCTTATTCAATATTCTGAGGTAATTCCAATTATTGGTAATTGGTAATCATTGGTAATACCAATCATTAATCTCAAATTCAAGTATTTTTTAAATAAAATAAAACTTCTGCATATATCTGATCTTCTGAAAGCTTTTAATGAATGATACCTTAAAGGAAAAGAATTTTTTTTTTTATAGATTCTCCTGCTCTGATGACTGTGTCCTACTCTCTTTCATCCTTCAACCAGTGCAACACTGTCATTACCTTCTACTGGCTTTTTGGTTCACATTTTCTGAGTCTGGTTTTCCTGACATTCCATCAGTACTATAATTCACACACTATACTTTCAATAAGCTCTGTGTGCTGTAATTAACCAGAGAGGGTTTCTATAAAAGATTTAAAATTTTAACTACTATGATACAGCTATTGTGTCAGGTTGCATTTTCCAACATTACCACAAAAATAGCCTGAACTCAGGTCTTAGCCCTACCCACCACCTGACTGCCACCAAAAGACTAATCTCTACCGAGAACTGCCTAGTTGAGCCCAGTCCACCTCAGAACCATTAAAGGTAATAATGTTTTCTTAATCCAGCATACCTTGGAGTGTTTTTTTTTTAAAGCCATCATGCCTTAGAATGGTTTGTTTCAGAACAGTAAGTACTGAGGAGAGATTCTGATACCCAGAAGTGGGGCACCACCATAACAAAATCCTATAACATGCAGCATTATCTATAGGACCAGGCTGTGAGCAGAAAGTGGGAGACTGTTAAGGAAACTGTGAGTGGAAACCTAAAGAGCCTCCATGTAAGTGTTACAGAAGCCTAGGGGGCTTCAAGGAGCTTGTCAGCGAGGGCTCAGGCAAAATAAGGGAAATGTCATTAGAAGCAATAGGAAAGGGCTCCCTTGTTATGTAGAGGGTCAAGTATGCCAGCACTATTGTCTATGGTCATGTGGGAAATAGGAAATGTACCTAATGAACTCCAAGATCTAGTTAATGGAGATTTCAGTCAGAATATTGAAATTGCCACCTTGCTTCTTCTCACTACCTAGGATAAAATACAAAAGACAGAGAAAAGCTAAAGAATGAACTGCTAAACAGAGGAGCCAAGACTTGCTGGGCTTGAAAATAAAACTATTTCATATTCTCAGCCTCTCTAGATAGCAAATGATTCTAAAATTAAAAATACTTTCTGGGCAGAGATGAAATCCAGTACACTATCAGGAAAACAGGGTTGAAAAATAAAATTGAGGGCATGGTGGTAAGTTCTTTATTAAAATTTTAGAAAGATCTAAGGCAGTACCTCACAGAACCTTCCAATCAGACCAAGAGCTTTTCAAGGATTGTGGGAGTATTCTCTGCACATCTTCTCAGTAAAATATTGGGCCTTTAAGAACCGTAAAGGATATCACCCCACAGCAATGCCGTACTGGACCCAAGGTGAAGAAGTGCCTAACTTGAAGAAATGGCATTGTAAAGTGATATATTTAAACACACACAAACACACAATGCTTTTAAGAGAATTATTCTGGTGGAACCACAGCCAAGCTGGACTAGAAAGGATAAACACTAAATACTAAATAAAAAGAGGACTTTGAACCTGTACTCTTTCGGAGGCAAGAAGCAGGTTGAGAAGGCTAGCCCACTGCAAACTCAGGATTTCTTATTGGGAAAAAGAAAAGGAAGGCTTTGAGGGCAGAACCAAAGGCCCAGAGGTTAGGACCAATAGCTATGACAAATACCTACCAGGCAAATGGACTGAGCCCTAATCCAAGCTCTGGAAATATGCTGAAAATCATTAACTGCTTAACCTCTCATTTTACCCTAGAGAAACTCTCCCACAGCTGTATGCGGGGTGTGGGAGGAAGATGGGTCTCTTTAGTTCTTAGGAGTTCAAATTGAGAGGAATGGGACACAAGAAGGTATACCCCCAGCAACCACATTTAAGAAGCCTCACCTGCCCATGGGCCTGATTTTGATAACAAGATCCAGGACTTCGAGCAAATGCCATAATGGAATAAGACTCAGTGGAAGGGGAAGGGATACGTGTATTGAGCACATGGGAGGGATATAAATAGCTATGGCCAAAGGGTGGACTGTGACTCATAGTACCTTCAACATGACCACAAAACCTCCCACTCTAGATGCCCTTCTTACCCGATGACCCTGAGAAATGATACCTCTCACTGAGAGAGTATATGTCTCCTCCTCCTTTAATCTGGGCTCGCCTATGGTTATGGCAGAAATGATGTGACTTCAAAAGAGAAGTTATAAGAGATAATACAGTTTCTACCAGAGCCCCTTGGGATACTTCCTCTTGGAACCAGTCACCATGTCCTAAGGAAGAGGGAAGACCTCACTGAGAACCATGCGAAGGTGTTCTAGCCAACAGCCCCAGCTGAGGTCACAGCCAAGAGCCAGCATCAACCTCCAGACTAGTGAGCAAGTGAGCCTGGGGATAATCCAGGCCCAGCCACTATCTGACTATACCACTGAATGTTGATCCTAAGTACAAACTACTTAGCTGAATCCAATTAACCCAGAATAATAAGAAAAAAGTATAAAATAAGTCCTATTGCTTTAAGCCACTAAGTTTTAGAACAATTCATTGTGTAGTAATAGGTAGTTAGAACAGTTATCTATTAAAGAAATTATTTACTTGAATCCTTAATAATTCCAAAAGAATTAATATTAGAAACTAGGTTTTGTTTCTACAAGTACTTTTTAAAGTAATGTTTTGCTCTTACATAAAAGTTTTCTTTTTCTTCTTTTATATAAAAGTATGTGAAGTCTCGGGGGTGCCTGGCTGGCTCAGTCAGTTAAGCATCTGTCTTTGGCTCAGGCACGATCCCAGAGTCCTGGGATCTAGTCTCACATTGGGCTCCCTGTTCAGCAAGGAGCTTGCTTCTCCTTCTATCCCTACCCCCTGCTCATGATTTCTCTCTCTCTCTCTCTTTCTCACACTCTTCCTCTCTCTCAAATAAATAAAATATTTAAAAAGAAAGAAAGACACAGCAAAGGAAACAGTTAACAAAACCAAAAGACAACTGACAGAATGGGAGAAGATATTTGCAAACGACATATCAGATAAAGGGCTAGTATCCAAAATCTATAAAGAACTTAGCAAACTCAACACCCAAAGAACAAATAATCCAATCAAGAAATGGGCAGAGGACATGAATAGACATTTCTGCAAAGAAGACATCAGATGGCCAACAGACACATGAAAAAATGCTCCACATCACTCGGCATCAGGGAAATACAAATCAAAACTACAATGAGATACCACGTCACACCAGTCAGAATGGCTAAAATTAACAAGCCAAGAAATGACAGATGCTGGCGAGGATGTGGAGAGAGGGGAACCCTCCTACACTGTTGGTGTGAATGCAAGCTGGTGAAACCATCCTGGAAAACCGTGTGGAGGTTCCTCTAAAAACTGAAAATAGAGATTCCCTATGACCCAGCGATTGCACGATTGGGTATATATCCTAAAAATACAAACGTGGTGTTCCGAAGGGGCACATACACCTGAATGTTTATAGCAGCAATGTCCACAATAGCCAAATTATGGAAAGAACCTAGATGTCCATCAACAGATGAATGGATAAAGAAGATGTGGTATATATACACAATGGAATACTATGCAGCCATCAAAAGAAATGAAATCTTGCCATTTGCAACAACGTGGATGGAACTAGAGGGTATTATGCTTAGCGAAATAAGTCAATCGGAGAAAGACAACTATCATATGATCTCCCTGATATGAAGAAGTGGAGATGCAATGTGGGGGGGTTGGGGAGTAGGAAAAGAAAAAATGAAAGAAGGTGGGATCGGGAGGAAGACAAACCACAAAAGATTCAATCTCAAAAAACAGACTGAGGGTTGCTGGGGGGCGGGGGATGGGAGAGGGTGGCAGGGATATGGACATTGGGGGGGGGGGTATGTGCTATGATGAGTGCTGTGAAATGTGTAAGCCTGGTGATTCACAGACCTGTACCCCTGGGGATAAAAAAACATTTTAGGTTTATTTAAAAAAAATAAATAAATTTTTTTAAAAAGTAAGAAAGAAAGAAAGGGCCTCTTTAAAAAAAAAAAAAAAAGTATGTGAAGTCTCTTTTAGTCAATGTATGCTGTTTGTTGTCTGCATACCCTACCTCCAGTTGAAGTTGTTCCATGAATGGTTCCCATTATTCAGAGAGTGCCATGTGGCCCACTATAGTAAGATAGTCTATCTATAGAATGAGCTAATTAGGTACAAGTTAAATTGCTGTAACAAAGAATCTCCAAAATATAGTTAGAGAAACTAAGAAGATTATTCACTCTCATTTAAGAGTCCAGAAGTAAGCATTTCAGGGCCAGCAAAGGGGCTCTGCTTACAAGTTTATCCCAGGAGGCAGTCTTTTCCTGCTGCTTGTCTTGCAGAAACCTCCTAGGGTTACTTATCTTCACCTGCAGGATCAACACCACTCCCTAGCACCATATTTACATTGCCATTTGCAGGAAGGGGGAGACAGAGCAGAATGGATGACAATCATTTACAATCTATTTATTATCTATTATTATCTATCTATTTATTAAAATAGATTCCAGAACTTCCACCCTCATTATTTTGTTGTCCTTCCATTGGCCAAAACTTAGAGCCACCTCAGCTACCAGGAAGGCCAGGAAGTGTAAACTGCACTTAAACAGCTATATACTTAGTTTTGGTGCAAAGATTCTAAAAAAAAGTCCTATTATCCCTGCTTCTTGCTATTCACACCCTTGAATAATCTCCTTACCTTGAGTGTGAGTGGGACCTATGACTTGTTTCTAACCAGTAGAATATGGTAAAGATAATGGGATGCACACAATTACACTACTTAAGACTACAGCGTCCATTTTGATAGGAGATTCTTTCCCTTGCTGCCTTCCAAGATGCAAGCTCCCATTCTGTGGGTCACGTATAGAAAGGGCCATATAGAGAAGGCCACACAACAAGGAAGTGAGGGCAGTGCCTGTCCAACAACCAACATGGAAGTGAATGCTACCAAAGACCATGAAATCCAATAGGTCAGAAGACAGAGAGTGATTCCATCCTTTAACAAGAAAGCAATAACAACACTGGTACCAGAGGGCAAACTTAAAGAGTAAGTGAGAGAAAACAATCACAGGGAACCAACCACTTGGTGGGCCGGGCCAGCCCAAGTCATAGAGGTCAAATTACAATTAACAGGTGTGCATCCAATCAATACAAAAAATTGTAGAATGAATCAGATGCTAAAGAATGCCACAGCAACTTAGTGTAATGTGACTATTGCACAGTAAGGACAAACAAATCCACAAATCTGACTCCCCAGAACAATGACTGGATAAACAATGTTAACATTTTTTTCCAGGGACTCTCTATTGTGGAGTAAGCCGACCAACCCCTTTTGACTGACACATTGTTTTCTGTATATTCTTGCAATCTGGATGTGCCAGATAAAATGACCATGCATTTATATAGACTGCTTGGATTATACAGTGTAGAGTGACTACATATAACCTGTCAACATTGACTTTCATGTGGATTTTACTATTTGTATATTTATTATGAAATTTATCTGAACAGATGGAAGTCATGTGTTTTGAGGAAAGGATACCTTTTGTAGTAATTCCATAGAACTTTACAGATGGTTTGAGCAGTTGACTGAGGAGAACATTTTCTAAAATACATTCAAAATTTACAAATAGACATACTCTATCTGACAAAAAGTGTACTTACAACATGAAGAGAGGGGAGTGAAGAAATGCCTTTTGGGAGGTTTCCCATTTGGTCATTATCTTATTTTCTCTCAATCATGTACTTTCTCATCAACCCTCACCCTCAACTTAGGATTCCACTCTGGTCCAGAGTCTCAAATACTCTCCTGAAGATTTTCCCCCATCCCCAAATATGAGAAGTCCCATACCACTGTCCTTTTCTGTGCCTTTTGAACTTTGATGCCTCCAGTTTCAACCTGATTTTAAGGACCGTTTTTCTTTGCTCCACCTTCTGCCTTCCCTAAAAAGAAGAATGATCGACTTTGGCCCCATGAGCACAAGGAAGAAAGTAGGTGCCATGATTCCATATCAAACTTTCTACAAATAATAGCTGCAATACATCTCCTCCTGAATTATCTAAAGGCAAACACACCACCTCTGATTCCAAGTGTATTAGTTCCCTAGGGTTTCCATAATAAATTACCACAAACTTGGAGTGCTTTAAAAAAGAGAACTTTATTGTCTCACATTTCTGGAGGATAAAAGAAATTAAGATGTCACCACAACCATGCTCCCTCTGAAAGTTCTAGGGAGGGTCCTTTCTTGCCTCTTCCTAGAGCTCACTCAGATTTCTGCCTCTATCATCACATGGTATTCTTTTGAGTCTGTGTTCTAGTTCCCTACCTCTCAAATGACTTTGGTCATTTGATTAGGTCCCACTGTGAGTAGTTTGCCCCAAAGGTGTTTATTCAGATAATCAATAGTACTATAGATTAAAGAGTGCATAGTGACCAGCATCTAGTAATTCCTCAATAGCTGAAGCAAGGATAGAGAGAAGGTTCATCTGAGGTCTCGTGAGATTCTGTAATTTTAGGTGTCTATTTAGAAGACAGTCATTGAGTAGTCCTAACATTTTAGGACTGTAGTATTTTTACAAATATTATTATTACTACCAACAATAATAGCTGCCAACAGTATTTCTGAGGTTTTATACTAAGTGTCTTACTGTTGTCCCAAGTAAATATCTCTATGAGGTAACTATTATCATTCCCAATTTACAAGTGAGGAAACGGAAGGCTCCACCAGGTTACTTGATGTATGAAAGGTCATACAGCTAATAAAATATAAAACCAAGATTCAATCCAAACTGTCTGACTCTAAAGTTGTATTTACCACTCATTACATTATTTCAAAAAGATGATGACCCTTCAGAGACATAATGCCAAATGGAAAACAATTTTCAAGTAAGGTAGAAACCCAAATGTCCTCAAAGATAGATATTTACATTTTTCATTTAAATCAAGGAGATACTATTGCTTTTCCTTGATGAGGTCTCATGAAAGAAAAACACCACATGGTTAGATCAGAAGGGCATTTGACATTTGCTGAGCTCCATCCTTGGGAACAAAACCCAAGAAAAAACTACACTAAGGCTTCCAGCCAACACTTTAAAGAGAGTTTGGAAATATGGACTAGAGATAACTCCTAGGAGAATTTGCAAACATTGGAACTTTCTCCAGTGTATTTACCTCATTAAACTCTTTTTTTCCAAATGATTACCTGAAATTCATAAAGAGAAAAGGACTTGAGTTCTTATCTTCAGGTATAATAAAGAAAAGGAGATACTTTTTTTTTTTAAACCAACCACATCACATGGAGAAAATAAAAAAGACCTTTCATGACACAGTTGGCAATGAAAATGGAAAGTCTAAAAGACAGAAACACCTAAGTTAAGTGCCTAAGCTTTGTAGCAAAATAGAAAGAATTTGGGTGACCTGGAGCTGGTTCGATTCTGTCTCAACAAACAGTAGAACGTTTCACTGTCTCCCCTGAGACATAAAGATGACTGACCAAGGGACAGGCATTCAGAGTTGCACAGCAGGAGTGGTTCTCAAAATGTGGTTCCCAGGCCAAAATATTACCATCACCTCTGAACCCATGTGATACACAAATTGTGCAGCCCCATTCCTAACCTACCAGATCAAAACCTCTGGGGATGAGGCCCAGCCGTCTGTATTTTAACAAGCCTCCAGATGATTCTGATAGACGCTAAAGTTTGCAAACCATTGCACCAGGAGAGAAGATTTGGCTCATTATAGAATTTCACCTCAGGAGGTACTGCTCCCCGGATGCAAGGTAAAAACAAAAACAAGTTGATTAGAAAGTAGCTGTGCTGAAAAAGCTAGAGAAAATGATTCATTTCTTCAATATTCACCAACAGAAAGTATCACCAAAGAAGCAAGGCAGATAATCCATTGAATGATCATGAGTCATCACTCTCCATAGCATCTATCCTCTCTGAATACTGCTGCACAATCCACATTTGTTTGCTGACAGTTTTACTTGTTAACCAAAACCAAGAATACTTACTATAAATGATATAAAAATAGGACTTAAAATTAGTGAAACTTACCATACCAGTTAGCAATGAATTTGGCTGAAAACAACATATGCCTAAGATAAACACATATTATTCATTCCAGTCAGGCACATTAAAGAGAAAAAAATGAAAATTAAAAAAAAAAACCCAAACTCTAGTTATCAGTGGAATATCAAGCACTGATCTCCTAAAAGGAAAGGTTCATTACTCATATATACTCATGAACTTGTTTAAAATGTGACAAATCCTACTGCTCAATACACTGGGAAATGTTTGTACATTTTAATGAGTTGGAAAAATGAAGAAAAAATTGTATACAAGATCACACCCAAGCCCATCTGAAGCCATGATGTTTTGCTTCCTAGATTTTAATACATGAATTTTTAAATTTATATTTCTCATAATAACTAATGTCCTTATTATTATATCACATAGAACCCATTTCAACCTTTTTATTCAGAGACAGAGTACATCAAAAAAGGAAGAAATATTTTTAAATAAACCTTTTTATTGAAGAAAAAGAAATCCAAGGCCTCTTACCATGAGGATAAATCATAAGACTGCATAAAGAAAGGTAGCTAAGCCATAGATAAAAGCAAACTCCCAGCTGCAAAACATTACACAAATGTCAATGATGCTGGACTGATGCCAAAACTCCTCAATGAGAGGGACTGAGAACAGGAGTCACAGAGGTTTACGCAGTGAGGGACGAGGAAGCCATCCAAGAATTCTATCTGCCATAACTACAGTAGGTAACAGCAAACAATCCTCATCTTCAAGTGCTTAAAATTTTTCTTTACTACAACAATGATAACCCAGAGAAGATACTGATGTTGATGGGGAAGGTGGAGGATGACATGAGAGCAGCAAATTGTTTCAATTTAGTTCAGACAGTTCTCCTTCCAACCTTACTGTATTCAGAGACACCTAATTACATCACCATATGTTTTGAAAAGAACATTTTTTCACTGCATCTAAAACAAACATATGGTGAAATATTTTTTCAGTGTTATCTTTTAAATAAAGTGAAGAACTGACATAGTATATAATACTTCGAATATATAAGAACTTTGAAGACCTTGGAGATCTAACATCAGAATAGATGGATTAATAATTTTCTTGACATATTTTTGCATGTTTGATTAATTAATTGGTGTCTTGAGACTATGTCATTTTATATCGAGAATTTGAATGTACATGGGTTAATTTAGTAATGGATATCATTTTAATTGGATTCAAAATTGGGGTATATGTCTCTGAGGATCTTAACTGGTCAGGGTAGTCAAAAATATTAATTAATGCACTTCAGAAAATTAACTTATTTTCTGAATGCCTTATGGTCCTCCTGAGTTCATAAAGTTTTCCTCTCAGCACAAATTCATGCCCATACATTTGGGTGTTACAAAAAATTAGTCAAATGTAAAATTACAAAAGAAAAGCAAAAAAATTATCATAGGCCTTCTGTTACTGATTTTTAAATTAGTTTACTAAAAATGCACTTGCAGTATCTAGAAAAAATTCCACTGTGTGCTTTTTGGACGCCTATATCTACTTTCCATCAAACAGCAGTGCATCAGCCAGTATCATCAAATCAAGATGTTGAAACAATAATTTTCATCAACCTTTTTGAAAATATATGTGTTACAATAATGGCAAGTAGTTTGGTGGTCAGAAAACAAGTAGTCATGGCTCTTCCAATCACTATTTTTGCAACCCTGGCCAGGTTACATTTCTTTCCATATCCAGTGCCCCTATTTGTAAAATGCTGCTCACTCTCACAGTGCTGTGGTTCACTGGAGTCTGGATCTGTGAAGTCTTCAGAGAAAAGGGATTGGGAAAAACCCACCGCAAATATCATTCTCAATGGAGAAAAACTGAAAGCTTTTCCGCTAAGGTCAGGAACACGGCAGGGATGTCCATTATCACTACTGCTATTCAACATAGTACTAGAAGTCCTAGCCTCAGCAATCAGACAACAAAAGGAAATTAAAGGCATCCAAATCGGCAAAGAAGAAGTCAAATTATCACTTTTCGCATATGATATGATACTATATGTGGAAAACCCAAAAGACTCCACTCCAAAACTGCTAGAACTTATACAGGAATTCAGTAAAGTGTCAGGATATAAAATCAATGCACAGAAATCAGTTGCATTTCTCTACACCAACAACAAGACAGGAGAAAGAGAAATTAAGGAGCCAATCCCATTTACAATTGCACCCCAAACCATAAGATACCTAGGAATAAACCTAGCCAAAGAGGCTAAGGATCTATACTCAGAAAACTATAAAGTACTCATGAAAGAAATTGAGGAAGACATAAAGAAATAGAAAAATGTTCCATGCTCCTGGATTAGAAGAATAAATATTGTGAAAATGTCTATGCTACCTAAAGCAATCTACACATTTAATGCAATTCCTATCAAAGTACCATCCATCTTTTTCAAAGAAATGGAACAAGTAATTCTAAAATTTATATGGAACCAGAAAAGACCTCGAATAGCCAAAGGGATATTGAAAAAGAAAGCCAAAGTTGGTGGCATCACAATTCCGGAGTCAAGCTCTATTACAAAGCTGTCATCATCAAGACAGCATGGTACTGGCACAAAAACAGACACATAGATCAATGGAACAGAATAGAGAGCCCAGAAATAGACCCTCAACTCTATGGTCAACTAATCTTCGACAAAGCAGGAAAGAATGTCCAGTGGAAAAAAGACAGCCTCTTCAATAAATGGTGTTGGGAAAATTGGACAGCCACATGCAGAAAAATGAAATTGGACCATTTCCTTACACCACACACGAAAATAGACTCAAAATGGATGAAGGACCTCAATGTGTGAAAGGAATCCATCAAAATCCTTGAGGAGAACACAGGCAGCAACCTCTTCGACCTCAGCCACAGCAACATCTTCCTAGGAACATCGCCAAAGGCAAGGGAAGCAAGGGGAAAAAAAGAACTATTGGGATTTCATCAAGATCAAAAGCTTTTGCACGGCAAAGGAAACAGTTAACAAAATCAAAAGACAACTGACAGAATGGGAGAAGATATTTGCAAACGACATATCAGATAAAGGTCTAGTGTCCAAAATCTATAAAGAACTTAGCAAACTCAACACCCAAAGAACAAATAATCCAATCAAAAAATGGACAGAGGACATGAACAGACATTTCTGCAAAGAAGACATCCAGATGGCCAACAGACACATGAAAAAGTGCTCCATATCACTCGGCATCAGGGAAATACAAATCAAAACCACAATGAGATACCACCTCACACCAGTCAGAATGGCTAAAATCAACAAGTCAGGAAATGACAGATGCTGGCGAGGATGCGGAGAAAGGGGAGCCCTCCTACACTGTTGGTGGGAATGCAAGCTGGTGCAACCACTCTGGAAAACAGCATGGAGGTTCCCCAAAATGTTGAAAATAGAACTGCCCTATGACCCAGCAATTGCCCTACTGGGTATTTACCCTAAAGATACAAACGTAGTGATCCGAAGGGGCACGTGCACCCGAATGTTTATACAGCAATGTCCACAATAGCCAAACTATGGAAAGAACCTAGATGTCCACCAACAGATGAATGGATAAAGAAGACGTGGAATAGCCAAACTATGGAAACTAACGCAGTAGGTTAGTTAATTTATCCTACTACCTGATTCTTTTGAGATTTATTCAAGTCCAGGCCATGTGCCCCAAAGAACTTGTAATGGATATCTGTTTTGGTCACAGTACCCTGTTCTTTCTAAGGGTTTCTGTCCCATGGAGTTCTGATATGTCTGTTACAACAACAGGTGAACACATGATCAAGATTATGATATCCTGAGATTCCTTCCCACTGCATCTGGGCCAAGGGGAGTTTCCGGTCCAAACTCTCAATCAGCTTTTCTCTCTTAGTATCTAAAACTTGAGTAGAGTCGCACTGGGTAGAAGGAATTTGTCAAGCCCTAAATAGACCCTCCTCAGTTTTTACCATAGAGACCCCTGGGGCCACCCTGGTTATTGATCTTCCCAAAGTCTTCGATTTTCAAAGTCTTAGATTTTCAGCCTTTTCTCTGCTTCTGAGTCAATTCATTCTTTTTGCCCTAAGCTCACTAGAGATAGTCTTTGTTCCTTGAAGCTAAAAAACAGCTCAGTGATACACATATTATTTTGTACAATTGAGTCTCTTGCCTGATAGTCTCTTAATAAATGAGTTAATTGTATATTCCCAGGTCTCTTAAGGGAAAATTTTTTGAAAATGTCTCACAAAATAGAACTCTTCATCACACCTATCCAGTGTAGGTAGGTGACAATGTCATTTCATGGATGAAAAGGGGTCAAAGAACAGATACTAACATACAAACAGACCTTTGCAACATATCAAGCAGAACTTACTAAGAAAATTAGGGGCAAGAAGAAACAGTACATGGAATTCTGCATTGAACTGCAGAAGTATAGAATTTGTTCATTAACCAGGTTGGAGTTTGTACCTGCAGCACACTAGGACACAGCTAACCGGGAGCTGGAGAGTGAATGAGTGCCAGCGTTTTGCAATGATACTTTGCCTTACTGAACTCTCACCCACCAAAACTTGATGGTTTCCACAAAGAATCCACTTCATTACCAATGCAACTTAATGTCGTGATTTGGTAATAAAATTCTTAAAATCATTTTCAATAGTAGTGATATCCCTACACAAGTGATAAGCGAAAAAGTTCCATTTGCCAACAGTGATTTACCACAGTGAAAACTACTTATTCTGCACTTATTATTTATATCATTTGCATTTCTTTGGCACAAAGTTGATAAAAAAATACATAATCTCCCAATCCCCTATCATTTATAATTTTAAAATGGCCTAGATCCATATAATACTATTAAATCCCTGAATTAACATAACCTTTTTCTGCTTAAATTTTCAAACATCAATATAACTTTCATTTGCTTTTCCATCCTCCTTCAATATTAGAAATTAAATTTCACTAACTGGCTTTTTTTTTTTAATACCTGGGAGATTTTTACTTGAGGTCTCTGATTCTCCTCACCCAAACAACTACTACAATAGTTTTCAAAATGTTTATAAGCCACAATTTTTTTTTAAGATTTTTATTTATTTATTTGTCATAGAGAGAGAAGCGAGAGCAAGCATAGGCAGACAGAGTGGCAGGCAGAGGCAGAGGGAGAAGCAGGCTCCCTGCCAAGCAAGGAGCCCGATGTGGAACTCGATCCCAGGACGCCGGGATCATGACCTGAGCCGAAGGCAGCCGCTTAACCAACTGAGCCACCCAGGCGTCCCTATAAGCCACAATTTAAACTGATTTGATCATTCATGAAACCGGTATCATGCACACTGCCAGCTTGCTACCTTAATTAGTAAGTATGAGGAATGGCCTTTTACATTCCACTGGGTTAAATCACCTCCTGAGATAGGTTAATGAATGGAATCAGCAGTAGTCTTACTATCATATCCTACACCTAAGGAAGTCTGCAGGTGTCCCCATTATTAGCCACAGAGCTAATATTTATTTGCCCAGCTACAAATCTACACATCAGAATCTCTCCTCTCTCCTCCCTTCCTGCATCCTTCCCTCCTCTCTCCCCTCTCCCCTCTAATAGCCTCACCCATGCTTTAGTTTCTGAATGTTTCATTTCAGTACTCTGGATCATTTCAGGATTCTGGATCAGTCAATCCCAACTCCACAGTTTATCTTCCAAAGAGAGACAAACACAGGAAAAGAAAACAGTTATGACTTACAAGGTGCTAAAAGCCTCCATGGTGCTTTTTCCTTTATGTAACAGTTAACATTGTCCCCTAATTTCCACACTAATAACCACAGAAGACGTTCAAGGCCTGGTCTCTCCAGATCAATGCTGTTAAAAGAGACACAAATGCAGTTCTAAGCTAGCACATGAACAGCCAGTAACATGGTAGAGGGCCCTGTGCTAGGGAAGAAACCCAAACAGTAAGTAGTATAGACCCAGACATTTAAGGCCTGACATGATTTAGTCAGCAGAAGAACCACAGATTTAAAGATAGGAGTGGGGGTGCCAGTGTGGCTCAGTCCATTAAGCATCAGCCTTTGGATCGGGTCATGATCCCAGGATCCTGGGATGGAGCATGGGGACTCCTGATTCAGCAGAGAGTCTGCTTCTTCCTCTCCCTCGGCCCCTCCCGCCCTTCTTATGCTCTCTCTCCCTGCTTCTTGTGTGCGCGCTCTGTCTCTCTCTCAAATAAATAAAATCTTAAAGTCTTAAAAAAAAAAAAAAAAGGCAGGAGTGAAAAAATGAGATAGTATAAGTTATGATCTATAAGGAGATAAGGAAGTCTGCACAGTACAGTAAACTGTCTCAATGAAAATGAAAGGGGCAGATTCACATTTTTGTGGTCCACGGAGTGACAAATTTTTTTAAAATAGCACAGAAGTGAGTATTTATTTAGAATGAGAGAAGAAATAACAATTTACTTATTTTTAAAAGCTGACAAATATGAGGATAAAACTTACTCATTTTTAAAAGCTGACAAATATGACAGACTTATAATACTGTATTTCAACATTTTTAACCTGCATACTCATTGACCACTTCTTCAAAAGACAACAATTAAGCCATATTTTTCTATAAGGAGAATAGAAAAGTAATTCAATCTTCTAGTATGGCTGGCAGATTTTTCATTTTTTTAAATTAATGATAAATTCTAAAAGTTTCTTTTAATTTCATAATACCTGCTTCTTTTCAAATTCAACAAAGCTTCTCATTAAGTCTTTTTCATATATGATTAATTTCTGGTTCAATACATTTCAAACATTGTTTCTCACCACTGCCTACATACTTTCTGTGCCAAGAACATATTCACATGGCAACATGCTCCCAGATCTTGCACCTTCCAATCCAGCTGCCACTGTCAGAAGCAAGTTTCTACAAGGGGACAGTGGCTTTGTTTATGAACCCACATGTTAAAAGTAGAACACACATCAACAGAATTTTTCTTGTTACAAAATTTCTCTGTAACCAAGTCATGAGATACAATCATTTAGAGTATCAGGCAAATCTACACCCACTTTCAATTGTATGTTAAGTGGAGTAAATCACATGAATTTGCCGATAATTTCCTCCTCACCAGAACAGTTGCTTCTTGTGTGATCTGGCTTTCTTCCAACCTTTTTAGATAGCAATGCTGACCAAATTATCCTGTTATTCAGAAAACTCAATGAAACATTAGATCATATTTATTTTCAATAATTAAATTCATACCCAGCTGCCGAACAAGAAAAGCATTCTTTCTAATGCAAACCAAAATCAGTTTTAAAAAGACATTTATCACAAAGTGTGCATGTAATGAACCAGAATATCCTACATTTACAGCTACACATAGCCGTGTAGACAACTATGGATGCATTAATTTGCAGGCAGTAAGGGGAAGTCCTAGTCACATTATTTCATTCTTATAAAATGTAATGTTCTATCATAAACCAAACAGTTAACTAAAGATTTGATAATCATTCCCAAAATGCCTAATATAAAAGCTAGATTTAAAGACCACAAAATAAAAACAGTATTTCCATAGACTTAATTGAAAGCATCTAGTCACACTATTAGGATGACTGTGAAATTTCTGATTTATGTCACAATGACTTCATAATAAAATTAAAACTATACCGGTTTTTTACTCTAAATTTAATAATTTGATAAAATGTGGAAATCTAACAAAACTTCTTTACCACTCATTTGGTCCTCTAGGAAATTCCCACAGAAAATAAAGGTGAGAAGTTCAAGACAAAATAAGTAGGTTTTAAAACTTTCTTTAATTATTAACAATAGTAAAATGTTATTTAAAGGCAGCTGTTCTCAATCATGGATGCATATTAGAATCACCTGGGGAGCTTTTAAAACTCCCACTGTCCAGATCACACCCCAGATAAATTAAATAGAAATTCCTACATATAAGACACAGATAACAGCATTTTTCAAAGTGCCAAGTGATTCTGGTGTGTATATAAGAACAATTGCTTTATAGTATATTCATAATCAGCTGGCAGGCAAGAACAGACAAGAACACATTAAAGAATATTTGCTATGATTTAATTCAGAGGGAAAGCTGTACAAAGTATCAAAGTCATTTGGTACCCAGCTTTTCCAGATGGCAAGCGATCCACAAAGCAGGAATAAGAAGGGAAAAGATTACTTCAATGTGGCTATAAGGTTTTTTGTTAAGGCTTCAGAAAAATTATCCCTCTCCACTGGACAAGCAGCCTTTTATGACTAATATGGGCTTTGTCTCAAAAACCTTAATGGCCAACCAGGCCAGAGACAGACCTGTCTGGCAGAGATTTGTAGGTGTGGTTCTTACCTAATGGTGTAAACTCCAAAAAGATTTATAGAAACTTGTAGAAAAACTGTACCTAACAAAAGCCCCACCAGCTTAAACAAAAGGGGACAAGGCAGAAGAGTTGTTCTACAGAGAGTAAAAAGTCGGCTTAATCTGACCACTACCACATGGGACACAGATGAGGAGGGATGACATGGAAGACAGGACCAGCGAGCGGGTGCCCCGAAAGAGTTCAGAATTGCTATTGGTCAGAGGACTCGTCAGGAGTACCAGTCAGATGACTCGTTTCTTAGCAGCACCATAAAAAAAATTACCACAAATTTGGTGAACAAACACAAATTTATCATCTTACAGTTCTCTAGATCAGAAATCTAGTATGAGCTTTACCAAAATAAAACCAAGGTTTTAGCAGGGCTTGAAGAGAGAATCTGTTTCCTGCTCATTAGAATCTAGTACCCTAAGTTTATAAGAATGAATTCCCTATTTTCTTGCTGGCTATAAATGGAAGGAAGTTTCCAACTTTTAAAGGCCATCATATTCCGTGGCTTATGACCTCATTCTTCATCTTAAAAGCTGGCAGCAGCCTCTGTGTGGCTCACTTTTCTGCCTTCCTCTTCCACTTTTAAGAACTCGGGTAACTAGATTAGGCCCACCTGGACAATCAGAATGATCTCTCCATCTCATGCCCTTAACCTTAACACATGTGCAGAGTCCCTTTTGCCATGTAAGGTAACATGCTCACAGGTTCTGGGAATTAGGACATGATCTTTGGGGGCCTTTTTTCCATGTACATTGATCACCAAGTGCTATAAACCTTCTGTTCTCCTGCTTTTAATGGAAATGTCTACTTTGGTGATCCTATCTCTGTCCTATAAGGGTACAGGTTAAGGGTGGAGACAGGGAGGGCTGAGAGCAGCAAAGAGGGACAGAAAACCATTCTTTTTAATACAAAGTCTTCAGAGCAACTGGATCTGAACTCAAGGAGCTCTACCCAAGCAACCACACATGAGGAACCTCAGCCACATCTGGATCTGATTCAGATGAAGAGATCTTCAATTTTGAGCTGACGCTGTAGCAGAAGGATATTTTGTAGGACCTTAGAACATTTTGCGTGAGAGAGGTATATAAATAATCTGCAACCAGAAGGCAGCTGTGGTGGACTGAAGATGACGCGCCACTGAGGAGGAGGAGGAGGCTGCATCCCCTCCCCTTGAATCTTGTGACTACTTTGACCGACAGAGTATGACAGAAGTAATGCAATATGGCTTCCTCAGCCCATTATTGTGCCTGTTGGTAACAATGCTCAAAAAACAGGTGTCGAGTGGATGGATAAATAAAAAGCCTACCCTTTGCAGAAGTCAGGGAAGAAGAGTCCCTTAAATATTAACCATAGTTTATGGTCATATAAGCACTTATTGGAGACCTACTACATGCCAGGCAGTATTCTATGTGCTTTAATCCATGTATTATAATTGTATTATCTGTACTTTATAGATGAGCGTGAAGAGATAAAGCAATATGAAAATAATCACATGGTTATGGATATTCACACCTGGGTCCCTCTAATGCCAGTAGCCTCCTTTCTTTCTTCCTTCCTTCTTTCTTTTCTTTCTAACTTCCTCTTTCTTTTCTAAGTTCCTTTTAAGTTATTCACATAAATGGCAAAAACAAAACCATAAACAGTGCAAAAGAGTGTATAGTTAAAATGGAATACTGTGCAGCCATCAGAAGAACTAAAATCGTACCATTTGCAACGACGTGAATAGAACTAGAGGCTATTGTGCTGAGCGAAATAAGTCAATCAGAGAAAGACAATTATCATGAAATTACCCTGATACAAGGAATTTAAGAGGCAGGGCAGGGGGCTTGGGGGATAGGGAAAGAAAAAAATGAAACAAGATGGGATCAGGAGGGAGATAAACCATAAGAGACTCTTGATCTCATGAAATAAACTGAGGGTTGCTGGGGGGTGGGAGGGTAGGGATAGGGTGGTGGGGTTATGGACATTGGGTAGGGTACGTGCTATGGTGAGTGCTATGAAACGTGTAAGCTTGATTATTCACAGACCTGTGCCCCTGGGGCAAATAATACATTATATGTTAATAAAAATAATACAGTATTTTAAAAAGTATGTAGTTGAAAATATATCTCCTCTCGCCACAGATCCTAGTCTGTTCCCCTCCACAAAGAAAAACACCACTACTAGCTTCCTGTGTATCATCCTAAATATATCTTGGGCATTTTTTTTTACACAAATGGTAACATTTTAAACATAGTAATTCAGCTTTTTTCATATAACCATGTCTCCAAAATCCTTAAACTATATACTGCATACATACACACACATATACATATATACAATGGGAAATCTCAAAGTAATTTGAGGTGGTCTATTTGTTTAAACTATAAAATAGTTATGTGGCCCAAACAAATCAAATATTTTGTTCCTCCAGTTTTTGGGTTTTTTTTTTTTCCCCAGTTAAATCTCTTAAACAGCCATTCCATAATTTATAATAGTTTAGGGGCATCAACTATTATGTTCATAAAGCAAATTCTTAAAATGTGACATAATTTAAGTAGTAATATTAAAGTTTTATTCAAGATATAAAGTTTTATTCAAGTCTATAGACACCTATAGAATCTTGAACAAAGAAAAAATGGAAGAGGTTTAGGCCTGACACTACTGATTTTTACTAAGCACTAGGGAAATAATATGAGACATATACAAGGAAAACACATGGCATTTTCCACAGAGTTAAGAAATATTTATTCTTAAACATACTGAACCTATAGCTAATTATCATATGGAAAAAAATTCTCTGGGCTACTTCTTATGCTGTGTTTGTTCCCATGTATTATTGATGCAAAATACAATTTGAGTGGAAATTTTCTAAAGATATAGTAAAAAGTTTTATTATTAAAAAAGAAAATATATAAATTTTACAAAGGATGAAAGGAAAATTTTACAATATGAAAAATTAATTCAATACTTCAAGAATAACTCTCCTGGAATAAGCATTTATGTTCAAAAATATGAGAAAATTATCAAGATGCATGTTTCAGGATAAATTTGGCCAATAAATGTCACATGGAATAAAACTATCAATTAATAAAAACCTGTCTTGCCTTTAGTAGTAAGAAAAAAATGGCCCAAATGTTTGGTTATAAATTTTTCATCACACCTGGGTAGCTTATACATCAAAGTGACACCCTAAATAATAATAATATATATATATACACAAATAATTCACATTTGTCTTAGTATGGATGTCCCCCAGAAGCACACTCTGCAACAAGGATTCTAGTACAAGCAGCTCATTTGAGAGGTGGTCCCAGGAAAAACTGGTGGGGTGGGAAGTCAGAAAGTTATCACTATGGCCAAACAGACTTGATACCCCATTAAAAAAAAAAAAATCTTTTGGTGCTGAACATGCCCAATCTATGGGTATTTGTCTACTATCATTTGTTGAGGGCTGCTGATAAGTGGACACTTTGACCTGTAGAGAACACAGGCAAGGGTGCTCAGACCTAAAGACCTAGACAGTGACAAGGCATTTGCAATACAGGGGTGGAACCTGAGGGAATATGGGAAGTCTTGGCTATGGTACTCTAAACCAGGGGTAGGCAAATGTTTTCTGGAAAGGCTCAGAAAGTAAATATTTCAGGCTTTGCAAGCCATTTGCAGCTGCTTGACTGTGCACCTGTAGTACAAAAGCAGCCAAAGGTAACACACAGACAAAGGAGCATAGCTATGTCTTAATAAAACTTTATAAGCACTGAAATGTTACACTGCCCATAGTTTGCCAACTCTTGTTACAGACTGTAAAAATATTTACTAAACATTTATAAAATCCTGGGGGAGATAACATTCAATCTGCAAGAATATCATAATATTTAATAACCAACCTAATACTAAAACTGCCCTAATGTTTTGAAAATAGTTTATTTCCACTTTAGTTTGCTGATCTACAATGAAGTTACCAATGAGTTATTAAATAAAGTGAAGATATTTGTGAAAATCCAAGTGACATAAATTATCTTCTATTTGTTTAAAAGTTGATAGAGTTTAATCTCATTCTTATAAGTCAGAATAATCTTGTATCTGATGACTACAAATATATATATATATTTATACTTATGTTTGTTTATATATATATATATATATATAAGTTACCAGATCAGAGAGATTTTCATCAGTCTTAAGTACACAATGCTAATCTGCATATTTAAATTAACTGTGAAATATATATATAACATACTCTAAGTAAGCAAGTACAGAACGTCATTTTATAGAAGGAACTTGGGTGAACTGCTTGGAAGGCAGGGCTAGTCTTGGGCTATGTTTGTATACAAAGCTGTTACTTTTCTTTAGTTCACATTGGGATTGAGTTATAGGATAGAGGGAAGAAATAGTGTAGATTACAGAAAGGTATATTACTCAGCCATCACAAAGGATGAATACTCAGCTTCTGCATCAACATGGATGGGACTGGAGGAGATTATGCTAAGTGAAATAAGTCAAGCAGAAAAAGTCAATTACGACATGGTTTCACTTATTTGTGGAACAAAGCAATAAGGAATAGCATGAAGGACATTAGGAGAAGGAATAAAAAATGAAAGGTGGGGAATCAGAGGGGAAACGAACCATAAGAAACTATGGACTCCAAGAAACAAAAGTGAGGGTTTTAGAGGGGTGGAGTGTGGGGGGAAGGGTTAGCCAAGTGATGTGTATTGAGGAAATGTTTCACTTGGAACACTGGGTGTTATGCACAAACAATGTATCATGGAACACTACATCAAAAACTAATGATGGAAGGAGTCAAGATGGCAGAGGAATAGCAGACTGAGATGACATCAGGTCGCAGAAGTTCAGCTAGATAGTTATCAAACCATTACGAACACCTACAAACCCAAAAGGAGATGGAAGAGGAGCAGCAATTCTAGAAACAAAAAATCGACCACTTTCTGAAAGGTAGGATGTGAGGAGAAGTGAATCTGAAGCAACAGAAAGATGGACCGCGGAGGGAGAGGCCAGCTCCCAGCAAGCCTTGGAGCAGTGGAGCACAAAATCTGAACTTTCAGAAGTCTGCTCTACTGAGAGACATCTCTCCAGAGGCTAAGCAGGGGTTGAGCTCTCGTGGGACAATGTGGTCTCAATTCCTGCAGGGTCACAGAAGGATCGGGGGTGTCTGGTGTAGCAGAGCTTGCAAGTATTAGAGAGGGGAAGCCGACTACAGAGACAAAGCCAAGGAGTGAGCTCTCAGCTTAAGGTTACCTTAAACTGATCCATGGCACAGTCAGGCCACTGTTCTTTGAGCAGGGACCCGACAAGTCGCAGATCCCGGGAGACCTCCCTGGAAGAGCGGCACTGATCTGCTGGGTTTGGAGACTCTAGGCGGGGCTGTGTGCCAGAGACAGAACACTCAGTCATAGGTTGGGTGAGCTCACACGCAGCCAGATGCCAGGGAGATGGGTATGATTGACCACCTTTCTCCAAGGGCATACTGAGAAGGTGGGGCCTCGAGCTTTTGGCTCCTCCATGCCAGAGATTGGGAGGCCGCCATTTTCATTCCCACCCTCCAGAGCTCTACAGAAAGTGTTCAGGGAACAAAAGCTCCCAAGAGCAAACCCAAGCAGATTGCTTAGCCCAGCCCCTGGTAAGGCCAACACAATACCACCTTGGGAAAAGACATTTGAGAATCACTGCAACAGGCCTCTCCCCAAGAAGATCAGCAAGAAATTCCAGCCAAGACCAAGCTCACCAAGGAGAAGAGCAGAATTCCAGAGGAGGGGAAAGCAAAGCATGGAATTCATGGCTTTCCATGATTCTTCAGTCTTGCAAAGTTAATTAATATTTTTTTAATTTTAATTTTTTCTTATTCTAAGTTTTTTAAACTTTTCCTCTTTCCTCTTTTAATGTTTTTAAACTAGTTTATCTTAACAATACCTTTTTTAAAAAGAAATTTTATTTAAACCTTCATAATTATAGTTATATTTTATACTTCATTGTATCTAACTTTATTTTTTGTATACACATAGGGTTTTTTCTTCTATTTATTTATTTATTTATTTATTTATTTTTATTTATTTATTTATTTTTATTCATTTGACAGATAGAGATCACAAGTAGGCAGAGAGAGAGGAGGAAGCAGGCTCCCAGCAGAGCAGAGAGTCTGATGCAGGGTTCAATCCCCGGACCCTGGAATCATGACCTGAGCCGAAGGTAGAGGCTTTAACCCACTGAGGCACCCAGGCGCCCCAGGGTTTTTTCTTATAAACAATTTTGGGATACAATTACTTCCAATACATCAAAATATACCCTTAATCTATCTCAAGGGTTTGTTTTAGTCTCCAGCCTGAGCAAATTCTCTCAACTTTCTTTTTCTTTCTTGTTCCAACCAACTTATCAATTCCTTTTTTAGAATTTTTTTTTTAATTTTCATCTTTACAGTCATAGTCCATCCCTTCATCATGTTGACTTGTATTTTGGTATATATAACTTTTCCTTTCTTTAAATTTTGGGAGGTAGTTTCTTCTCAGAGACCATAATACAACCAAAATCGAGAAGTGGGTAGCTCTGTTTATTCACCAGTCTAATACATATATATATATTTTTTAATTTCTTTTTACCCCCTTTCTTTTCCTCCTGATTTAGGGTCTCTTCTGATTTGGCTAGTGTACATTTTCCTGGGGTCTTTGCCACCCTTTCAGTACTTTATTCTCTCGTTCATCTATTCTTATCAGGAAAAAGGGACAAGGGAGAAAAACTTATCACAAAAAAAAGGACAAGAGGCAGTACCAAAGGTTAAGGACCTAATCAACACAGACATTGGTAAAATGTCAGATCTAGAGTTCAGAATGATGATTCTCAAGGTGCTAGCTGGGCTCGAAAAAGGCATGGAAGATATTAGATAAACCCTGTCTGGAAAAATAAAAACCCTTTCTGGAGAAATAAAAGAACTAAAATCTAACCAACCTGAAATCAAAAAAATCAATTAATGAGATGCAATAAAAAATGGAGGCTCTTACTGCAGGATAAATGAGGCAGAAGAGAGAATTAGTGATATAGAAGACCAAATGATGGAGAATAAAGAAGCTGAGCAAAGGAGAGACAAACAACTATTGGACCACGAGGGGAGAATTCAAGAGATAAGTGACTCTATAAGATGAAACAATATTAGAATAATTGGGATTCCAGAAGAAGAAAGGGGGAGGGCCAGAAGGTATATTGAAGTGAATTATAGTAGAGAATTTCCCTAATATGGCAACCAAGCATCAAAATCCAGGAGGCACAGAGGACCCTCCTCAAAATCAATAAAAATAGGTCCACACCCTGTCATCAAATAGTAAAAGTTGCAAGTCTTAGTGACAAAGAGAAAATCCTGAAAGCAACTCAGCACAAGAAGTCTGTAAAATACAATGGTAGAAATATTAGATTGACAGCAGACCTACCCACAGAGATCTGGCAGGCCAGAAAGAACTGGCATGATATATTCAGAGCACTAAATAAGAAAAACATGCAACCAAGAATACTATAACCAACTAAGCTATCATTGAAAATAGAGGGCGAGATAAAAATCTTCCAGGGCAAACAAAAAATAAAAGAATCTGTAAACACCAAACCATCCCTAAAGGAAATATTCAAAGAGGTCCTCTAAGCAAAGAGAAAGCCTAAAAATAGTAGACCAGAAATGAACAGAGACAATATAGAGTGACAGTCACCTTACAGGCAATACAATGGCACTAAACTCATATCTTTCAATAGTTACCCTGAATGTTAATGGGCTAAATGCCGCAATCAAAAGACACAGGGTATCAGAATGGATTTTTTTTAAACCCATCAATATTCTGTCTAGAATAAACTCATTTTAGACCCAAGACACCTCCAGATTTAAAGGGAGGCATTGGAAAACAATTTACCATGCTAATGGACATCAAAAGAAAGCTGAGTTGGCAATCCTTTTATCAGATAAATTAGATTTTAAGCCAAAGACTATAATAAGAGATGAGGAAGGACACTATATCACACTCAAAGCATCTGTCCAACAAGTAGATCTAACAATTTTAAATATCTATGCCCCTAACATGGGAGCAGCCAACTATATAAACCAATTAATAACAAAATAAAATAAACACATCAATAATAATACAATAATAGTGGGGGACTTCCACACCCCCCTTCACTGAAATGGACAGATCATCCAAGCAAAAGATCAACAAGGAAATAAAGGCCTTAAAGGACACACTGAACCAGATGGACACCACAGATATATTCAGAACATTCCATCCCAAAGCAACAGAATACACATTCTTCTCTAGTGCACATGGAACATTCTCCAGAATACATCACATTCTGGGTCACAAATCAGGTCTCAACCAGTACCAAAAGATTGGGATCATTCCCATCATATTTTCAGACCACAACACTCTGAAGCTAGAACTCAATCACAAGAGGAAAGTTGGAAAGAACTCAAAAACATGGAGGCTAAAGAGTATTCTACTAAAGAATGAATGGGTTAACCAGGAAATTAAAGAAGAATTGAAAAAAATTCATGGAAACAAATGATAATGAAAACGCAACCTTTCAAAATCTGTGGGACACAGCAAAGGCAGTCCTGAGAGGAAAGTATATAGTGATAAAAGCCTTTCTCAAGAAACAGGAAAGGTCTCAAGTACACAACCTAACTCTGCACCTAAAGGAGCTGGAGAAAGAACAACAAAGAAAGCCTAAACCCAGCAGGAGAAGAGAAATCATGAAGACCAGAGCAGAATCAATGAAATAGAAACAAAAAAACAAAACAAACAAACAAAGGTAGAACAAATCAACAAACTAGGAGCTGTTTCTTTGGGAGAATTAATAAGATTGATAACCCCTTGCCAGGCTTA
Source organism: Mustela erminea (assembly GCF_009829155.1). Classification (NCBI taxonomy): domain Eukaryota; kingdom Metazoa; phylum Chordata; class Mammalia; order Carnivora; family Mustelidae; genus Mustela; species Mustela erminea. The sequence continues at coordinate 49,897,767 of NC_045616.1, forward strand.
TCAAAAAGAAAAGAGAAAGGACCCAAATAAATAAAATCATGAATGAAAGAGGAGAGATCACAACCAACACCAAAGAAATACAAAAAAATATAAGAACATATTATAAGTAACTATACACCAGCAAATTTGACAATCTGGAAGAAATGGATGTATTCCTAGAGACATATAAACTACCAAAACCAAACCAGGAAGAAATAGAAAACCTGAACGGATCCATAATCAGTAAGGAGATTGGAGTAGTCATCAAAAATCTCCCAACAAACAAGAGCCCAGGGCCAGATGGTTTCTCAGGGGAATTCTACCAAACATGAAAGAAGAATTAATATCTATTCTCCTGAAACTGTTCCAAAAAATAATAACGGAAGGAAAACTTCCAAACTCATTTTATGAAGCCAGGATGACCTTGATCCCAAAACCAGACAAAGATCCCATCAAAAAAGACCAATATCCTTGATGAGCATGGATGCAAAAATTCTCACCAAAATACTAGCCAATAGGATCCAGCAGTTCATTAAAAGGATTATTCACCAGACCAAGTGGGATTTATTCATTGGCTACAAGGTTGTTTCAACATCCGCAAATCAATTGAAGTGATACAATACGTTAATAAAATAAAGAACAAGAACCATATGATACTCTCATCAGATGCTAAAAAAGCATATGACAAAGTAGAGCATCCTTTCTTGACCATAACTGTACAAAGTGTAGGAATAGAGGATACATACCTCAATATCATCAAACCATCTATGAAAAACCCACAGCAAATATAATTCTCAATGGGGAAAAACTGAGAGCTTTTCTGCTAAGGTCAGGAACACAGCAGGGCTGTCCACTATCACCAGTGCTATTCAACATAGTACTAGAAGTCCTAGCCTCAGCAATCAGAAAACAGAAAAAAATTAAATGCATCCAAACCATCAAAGAAGTCAAACTATCACTCTTTACAGATGAAATGATACTTTATGTGGAAAACCCAGAAGATTCCACTCCAAATCTGCTAGAACTTGTACAGGAATTCAGTAAAGTGTCAGGATATAAAATCAATGCACAGAAATCAGTTGCATTTCTATACACCAAGAACAAGAGAGAAAAAAGAGAAATTAATCAGTTGATCCCATTTATGATTGCACCCAAAACCATAAGGTACCTAGGAATAAACCTAACCAAAGAGGCAAAGAATCTGTACTCAGAAAACTATAAAGTACTCATGAAATAAATTGAGGAAGACACAAAGAAATGGAAAAATGTTCCATGCTCATGGATTGGAAGAACAAATATTGTGAAAATGTCTATGCTACCTAAAGCAATCTACATGTTTAATGCAATCCCTATCAAAATACCATCAATTTTGTTTCAAAGAAATGGAACAAATAATCCTAAAATTTATATGAAACCAGAAACAACCTTGAATAGCCAGAGGGATGTTGAAAAAGAAAGCCAAAGTTGGGGGCATCACAATTCCAGACTTCAAGCTCTATTACAAAGCTGTCATCATCAAGACAATATGGTACTGGCACAAAAACAGACACATAGATCAATGGAACAGAATAGAGAGCCCAGAAATAGACCCTCAACTCTATGGTCAACTAACCTTTGACAAAGCAGGAAAAAATGTCTGGTGGAATACAGACAGTCTCTTCAACAAATGGTGTTTGGAAAATTGGACAGCCACATGCTGAAGAATGAAACTGTATCATTTCCTTACACCACACACAAAAAATAGACCCCGGATGGATGAAAGACCTCAATGTGAGACAGGAATCTATCCAAATCCTTGAGGAGAACAGAGGTAGCAACCTCTTTGACCTCAGCCACAGCAACTTCTCCCTAAAAACATCGCCAAAGGCAAGGGAAGTGAGGGCAAAAATGAACTATTGGGACTTCATCAACATTGAAAGCTTTTGCACAGCAAAGGAAATAGTCAACAAAACCAAAAGACAACTGAGACTGAATGGAAGAAGATATTTGCAAATGACATATCAGATAAAGGGCTAGTATCCAAAATTTATAGAGAACTTATCAAACTCAAAACCCAAAGAACAAATAATCCAATCAAGAAATGGGCAGAGGACATGAACAGACATTTCTCCAAAGAAGACTTTTGGATGGCCAAAAGACTCATGAAAAAGTGCTCCACATCACTTGGCATCAGGGAAATACAAATCAAAACCACAATGAGATATCACCTCACACCAGTCAGAATGGCTAAAATTAACAAGTCAGGAAACAACAGATGTTGGCAAGGATGTGGAGAAAGAGGAGCCCCCTTACGTTGTTGGTGAAAATGTAAGCTAGTGCCACCACTATGAAACACAGTATGGAAGTTCCTTAAATTGTTGAAAATAGAGTTACCCTATGACCCAGCAATCACACTACTGGATATTTACCCTAAATATACAAATGTAGTGGTCTGAAGAGGCACATGCCTCCTAGTGTTTATAGCAGTAATGTCCACAATAGCCAAACTATGGAAAGAACCTGGATGTCCATCGACAGATGAATGGATAAAGAAGATGTGGTATATATATATACAATGGAATACTATGCAACCATCAAAAGAAATGTAATCTTGCCATTCACAACAACGTGGGTGGAACTAGAGGGTATTATGCTGAGTGAAATAAGTAAATCAGAGAAAGACAATTATCATATGATCTCCCTGATATGAGAAATTGGAGAGGTAAAGTGGGGGGCTTGGGGAATAGGGAAGGAAAAAATGAAACGATGGGATCGGGAGAGAGACAAACCATAAGAGACTCTTTTTCTTTTTTTTTTTTTTTTTAAGAGATTTTATTTATTTATTTGACAGACAGAGATCATGAGTAGGCAGAGTGGCAGGCGGGGGTGGGGGGGAGCAGGCTCCATGCTGAGCAGATAGCCCACTGTGGGGCTCAATCCCAGGGTCCTGAGATCATGACCAGAGCTGAAAGCAGAGGCTTTAACCCACTGAGCCACCCAGGCGCCCCCATAAGAGACTCTTAATCTCACAAAACAAACTGAGGGTTGCTGGGGGAGGGGGGTAGGGAGAGGGTGGTTGGGTTATGGACATTGGGGAGGGTATGTGCTATGGTGAGTGCTGTGAAGTGTGTAAGCCTGACAATTCACAGACCTGTACCCCCAGGGCAAATAATACATTATATGTTAATTTTTAAAATTAAGAAAAAAAAACAGAAAAAAAAAACCCTAATGATATACTGTATAGTGACTAATGTAACAATAAAAAATAAAAATAAAGTTGACAGGGACCTCAGCTCGTGTTTCATCCAATCCCCATGTTTTAGAGATGAAGAAACCCAAACAACCAGTCCAAAATAAGAGGCTGCCAGGAAGCGGAAGCGAAAACCAAGTTCCCTGAATTCCATTGTATTGCTCTGTTACTTAACGAATATTTGATGAATATGGAATAAATGCAGATATATATGTAAAAAAGAAAATCTCCTCCTGAAAGTGCCCCTTTATGCCAACACTGCAGCAGGCAAAAGAGTCAGAAAACCTAAAGTTCAAACCTTTCACACAAGACCTATTACCTTGAGAAACCCATCTGACCTCTCTGATCATCACTTATTTTGAAAATAGTCATTAAACTCCAACGCAAAAAGCACCATCATTAATGCTGGAGTTGGTTGGCGGGAGTCTGATAAGGAATCAGACTGAGAGACTATCTGGGCTAAAGTTGGTTGGACTTCCCTGATTGGTTGTGGGATGAAACAGAGCAGTAGTCCATGAGGTCTCAAACTGTTAGCAGATTTGGTTAACTAGGTGAATTGTGTTGATTCTGATCTAGATATATTATACAGAAAGAAAAGAAATTTGTAGTTTAGCTTTGAAAGAAGTATTTCAGTTGCTTGCATTATACCCAGAACACTCACAGTAACCAAAGCCTAAAATTAAAGAAATGTCTGAGTTAAAAGGTTAGGTTTAGGAGTCTCTAATCCATGGCAAGCTGTAAGAGAAAAAAGAAGAGGCTGAAGACAAAACTCTGATAGACACAGAAAAAGCCCTTGTTTGCAAAATGGACATAATTATAGGCCTCAGAACAAGCATTCTGAATACACAGGCATACTTTAAGAGGTTCTGCTGAACATTATTTGTGAATTCAGCCAGTACCTATCATGTTTCTTCTCAGTACCAAGCCCAGTGCTAAGTCATCACAGGTTTGCAGCAATGAACCAGAAAGACAAATTCAATGAGTCAAGGAATTTAATCTTTGTGAAGACACATTTAATAAGTAAACAAAGAAGTAAAATAAGTCCAGACTGTTCCAAGTAGCAGGAAGAAAATGAACGAGTACTATGATATAGAGAAAAACAAGGAAACTACTTAGATTTTTTTTTTTAATTATAGTTTGTCAAGATAAAATATCTGTGAGGAAGTTTCGTTTAAGCTGAGACCTGAGAGAAACAATGGAGGATCATTAAGATGATATCAAGTACAAAATATTTTTGTAAGGAAGAATTTCATCTGTTCTCAAAACTGCCAGAATGCCTGCATGACTAGCAAATTGGAAGCAATGCTGGTAGAGATGGAGACAGGGTATGGATTTTATAAAGCCAGGTAAAGTAAGAGGATAAGATTTGAGAGTAAAAAAAATAAAGGAGTTGGGTGCCTGGGTGGCTCAGTGGGTTAAAGCCTCTGCCTTCGGCTCAGGTCATGATCCCAAGGTCATGGGATCGAGCCCCACATCGGGTTCTCTGCTCAGCAGGGAGCCTGCTTCCTCCTCTCTCTGACTGCCTCTCTGCCTACTTGTAATCTCTGTCTGTCAAATAAATAAATAAATAAATATCTTTTTTTAAAAAAATAAAAATAAAGGAGTTAAGGATGATTCCCAGTTTTCTGATTTTATTAGCTATATGGATAGTTGTGTAATTTTCAGAGAAAATAAAGACCCAGAAAAAGACACATTTGGGGCTAAAATCTAGGATTTTATTTTTACATGTTAGGTTGAAGTATGTACAGGCTGCCAAGTGGGAATGTCAAAAAGGCATGTGGGTATACATGTCTAGAGTTCAGAGGACAGGTTTTGACTAAAAAATACTTCGGTGCTACATGTGATATTGTAAGGTAAGAGAAGAAATGAGACTCTCTCAGAAGAGTGATACATCAATCAGTAAATGTTTGCTAAATGAGTGAGTGAAAACCCCATTAAACATATAAGCCTTAAAAGACAGATACAGATTTAAATCTTGACTGTGCCACCTGTGAGTTTTGTGACATTGGATAAGCAATGTAACTACACTGAGCACAATTTTCTCATCTGTAAAAATGGAAACACTAATAAACATCTCACTTGATAGGTTTTAGGACTAAAGAAGTTACAGGTGTAAACTGCCTAACAATGCAAGTCATAGAGCAAATTCTGATCAATGTCAACTCCCCGATCCCACTTCCCCAACACTGCAATGTCATAGGTGAAAGTCACTCTATCTTTACCAAAGCTTTTTATGTGACAAGCAGCAAATTATCTCATAGCCATCTCTTCCCATACCCTTCCCATATCCACCCCTTCTTCCCTTTTTTTCCCCCTTCCTTCCCCTCTCTCTCTTTCTATCCCCTTTCTTTCTCTTTTCTTTCTTTCTGTTAAAACCCGCTGAGTGCCTACTTGATATTTAATGTTTCATTTGGTTACTGAAAGGACAGCAATGAGAAAAAGTGTAATGGGAAACAACACAAACAACTCTGTGCCTTTCCTTATCCCCCAAATAGAACTAAACAAAATACCTACATATTATAACAATGATAAAAATCAGTCACTACAAAAGAAAAAGACTGGGGAAAAAACCTGCTAACTCGGTTTTCTGTGATAGCTTAATAAATGAGCAATTGCAGTCATTCTATTAAACTTGATTTTCTCCCAAAACATTCACATTTGTGTCCTTAACCTCTTAGACTTAATTCTTGAACAGTAAAACTGAGTTCACACTGCATAATATGAAGGGTGATTGTAGGGCTAAGGGAGACCATCTACTTAAAAGATCCTGCACAATGCTGAGTACAAAGCAGACAGTTTAGCAAAGTTATTTCCAGCTCCATTCCCCTTCTTCTTACATTTAAAAAAGAATTTCTGACACACACACACACACGCACGCAGATCCCTACATCAATCTTTTCTAGAAATATGAAAAATTAATTTAAATTTTAATGAACATAGAAAAATCTGACTTTTTTGGAAACTATCTTTTATATTAAGAAAAGGGTGGCAGTTTTAACTGTGCAAGGCTCTCAAAAATAAATCAAGTATAAATACAAAACACTCAGGATAGAAACTCTGTCATATAAGTATTGGTTATACTGTACAGAAATATGTCTTCGTTCTTAAAAGTTCTTGAAATCAGCATTTGAAATATTAATACTAGAAAGTGTAAAGTAATTCATAGTATTTCTTGAAGAAAAGGTCACAAAAGGGAATCCGAAAAGCTAATACTTGGCCAGCAGATGGCACCATGATCCCAAATATCTTTGCTCTAGGCAAACAAAAGAGCGTTCAAAAGTTAATCTAGAGCTATAAGGTTAGTCAATTGCTTCTGTTGTGCTTTTGTGGTATACGCACAACCATCTTGAAGAATCATGGAAAATTATTTCCTACGGATCAAGAATCCTTTATGGGATCCTATCAGAGCACTGCTTTAGCTGTTCATTCTTTAATCCGTCCAGTTTTCAAGATACTGCCAAATCTTTACCAGATAAACTCAGTGAAAAATTTATTCATTGAATGTTAGGCCATGAATGAAGAAAGAATTGTAAATAAAATCACGTACAGATGTCAAATTTTAGTTACTTTAAATCCAAAGTAACATGGTAGAAACTGATTCAAATCAGCTTTTTCAAGATTAAGATTTGTGGTAGGAGGCAGAATTTCAGATGCATTAATGAAACTTGGAAATTCCATTCTTGAGAACTACATAGCTGCTTCTTTTCGAAGGAGTTAAATCTTCATATGTGTTTTAGTTTTCAACTTGCCAATTTCAATATCAGGTGTGTTTTTCAAATCTGTCCTACATGTTTCTGCATGTTGCTATGAGACTTTGAGTCTTTATCGTTGATCTCACTAAAAAGATTCAGGTTTGGATTTTAATTCCACTATAACTAACATACAATGTTATATTCACTTCAGGTGTACAATATAATAATTCAACAACTCTATATTATTCAGTGCTCATAGAGATAAGGGTACTCTTAATCTCCTTTATCTATTTCACCTGTTCCCTTCCCCTACCTCCCTTCTAGTACCCATCTGTTCTCTAGGGTTGGGAATCTGTTTTTTTGGTCTGTCTTTTTTTTTCCTTTGTCCATTTGTTTTGTTTCTTAAATTTCACATATGAGTGACATCATACAGTGTTTGTCCTTCTCTGGCTTACCTCGCCTAGTGTTACATTCTCTAGTTCCATCTATGTTGTTGCAAATGGCAAGACTCCATTCTTTCTATGATTGCATAACATTTCATTGCTACACACACATACACAAACACACAACACCCCTTCTTTGTTCATTCATCTATCAATGGACACTTGGCTGCTTCCCTACTTTGGCTAATGTAAATAACGCTGCAATATACATAGGGACGCATATATACCTTTGAATTAGTGTTTTCGTATTCTTTGGGTAAATACCCAGTGGAGCAATTCCTGGATCATAGGGTAGCTCTATTTTTAATTTTTTGAGGAATCTCCATACTGTTTTCCACAGTATGCACCAATCTGCATTCCCACCAACAGTGCACAAAAGTTACTATTTCTCCACATTCTTGTCAACACTTGTTTCTTCTGTTTTTGATTTTAGACATTCTGACAGGTGTGAGGTGATATCTCATTATAGCTTTGACTTGCAATTCCCTGATGATAAGTGATGTTGAGATTGTTTTCACGTGTCTTGTCAGCCATCTATATTTCTTCTTTGGAAAAAGTCTGTGTTTTCTGCCCATTTTGTGATTGGATTATTTGTTTTTTAGGTGTTGAGTTGTATAAGTTCTTTATATATTTTGGATAATAACTCTTCATCAGATTGGTCATTTGCAAATATCTTCTCCTAGTGGTTAGGCTTTTTAGTTTTGTTGATTGGTTTACCTTGATGTGCAAAAGATTTTCGTTTTGATGTAATCCCAACAGTTTATTTTTGCTTTTATTTTCCTTGACTCAGGATACATATCTAGAAAGATACTGCTATGGCTGATGTCAGAGAAATAACTACCTGTGTTCTCTTCCAGGCTTTTAATGGTTTCAGGTCTATTTAGATCTTTAATCCATTTTTTTTTAAAGATTTTATTTATTTACTTGAGAGAGAGACAGTGAGAGAGAGCATGAGCGAGGAGAAGGTCAGAGGGAGAAGCAGACTCCCCATGGAGCTGGGAGTCCGATGCGGGACTCGATCCCGGGACTCCAGGATCATGACCTGAGCCGAAGGCAGTCGTCCAACCAACTGAGCCACCCAGGCGTCCCAGATCTTTAATCCATTTTGAGCTCATTTTTGTGTATGGTGTAAGAAAGTGGTCCAAATTCACTCTTTTGCATGTAGCTGTCCAATTTTCACAACACTCTTTGTTGAAGAGACTGCCATTTTCCCATCACAGAGTCTTGCCTCCTTCGTTGAAGATTAACTGACCAAATAATTGTAGGTTTGTTTTGGGGGTTTCTATTAAGTTCTATTGATCTTTGTGTCTATTTCTATGCCAGTACCATACTGTTTTGATGACTATATCTTGAAATCTAGGATCGTGATACCTCCAGTTTAGTTGTTCTTCAATATTGCTTTGGCTATTCAGAGTCTTTTGTGGTTCCATACAAATTTTAAAATTGTTCTATTTCTTTAAAAAATGCTATTGGTATTTTTATAGGGATTGCTTGGGTAGTATGGACATTTTAACAATATTCATTCTTCCAAAACATGAGCATTCCATGTCTTTCCATTTCTCTGTGTCATCTTTAATTTCTTTAATCAGTGTTTATAATTTTCAGAGTACAGATCTTTTACCACTTTGGTTAAGTTTATTCCTAGGTATTTCATTATTTTTGGTGCAATTGCAAATAGGATTGTTTTCTTAATTTTTCTTTCTGCTGCTTCATTATTAATGTATAGAAATGTAATGGATTTCTGTATATTGATTTTGTATCCTATGACTCTACTGAATCCATTTATCAGTTCTAGTAAATTTTTGGTGGAGTTTTTAGGGTTTCTATATGTAGTATCAGGTAATCTACAAATACTGAAGATTTTACTTCTTACTATTTGGATGCCTTTTATTTTGTTGTTGTTGCTGTTGTCTGATTGTTGTGTCTGAAGTCCTAACTTCCACTATTGTGTTGAATGAAAGTGGGAAGAGTGGATATTCTTGTCTTGCTCCAGACCTTGGAGGAAAAGTTCTCAGTTTTCCCCATTGGGCATGTTATTAGATGTGAGGTGAAAAGATTCAGGTTTAAATCTTCTACTCCTTATTTTTATGCAAGAAATAGCATTTACTGAAAGTTGATGTATTTGAAATTTTAAATGAATTACATTATAATTTTAATAAGGAAATTAAATTAGAAATTCTATTTTTAAAAAAATTATGATTCATACACATACCAATAGATTATGTTATGTTGCTGTAATCTACAATCTTCAAAATCACAGTAGACTAAGAGACAAAGGTTTATTTCTCACACACACTACAAATTCACTGCTGATTGTTTGGGGCTCTCTTTCACATTACACTCACTCTAGGACCCAAGCTCAAGATCATTCACCAACTGGAATATTCCTTGTCTCTATGCACAGGAAGGCAGTAAATCTACATTGACTCAAAAGGTCTGGAATTAACACATCATTTTTACTCACATTTCATTGGCCAAAGCCAGTCACATGTATACCTAATACCAGGAGATCTAGAAAGCAGAAAGCTGGAAATGTATAGTAAAGAGTCACTATGATTCATAAATATTCAATCACTATACCCATATATATATATATGTAAAATATCTTCAGGATTACTGTAACATAAAACACTATATATGAATTTTATGTCCTTACCACCAAATCCTCTATTAAGGAAATGCAAATGTTCTTTCTTTTACAGGCATTAAGACTAGCTAGAGAGAAAAAAATGTATTAGAAAACAAAACTACTGTGCAACTAATGCCAGAGGTTTTAACAGATATTCTCATAAGTGCAAAGGAAGATGAGTGAGGAAGTACAGGTGTCACATAAAGAAGACTGACTAGAGGAGAGGAGATTTGATCTTGGCATTATAGGAAATGTAGAATTTGTACTGAAGTAGCAGGAAGACATTAAACACAATAGTAACGATTATGAGAAAAGACAGAGAAGTGGGGAAAAAAATATGATTACTGAGAATGAATTATGTGAAACAACTGAAATCATTAAGTTTTCCTTACCTGCAAAAATGTTGAGTGTGTGTGTGTGTGTGTGTGTGTGTGCGTGCGTGTGTATGTTTCTGCAGTAGGGAGAAATGGACGGGTAGGGAAGTAGGAAAAAGGCAGCCATAAAAGTTACCAACTTGTACTTTCCCCAAGAAAAATCTTTTTTAGAGATCTATCATCAACTATCACTATTTTATAAAGAAAAGAATTTTATCAGGAGAAATATGTTGGCTAATTGAATTTAAATTAAAAACAAACAAACAAACAGGGGCACCTATGTGGTTCAGTCGTTAAGCATCTGCCTTCGGCTCAGGTCATGATCCCAGGTTCCTGTGATCAAGCCCTCTGCTCAGTGGGAAGCCTGCTTCCTCTTCTCCCACTCCCCCTGCTTCTGCTCCTTCTCTCACTGTGTCTCTCTGTGTTAAATAAATAAAATCTTAAAAAAAAAAAAACAGAAAAAGCAGGAAAAAATCTAAAAAGTTCACATTTGAATACACACAACTCTAGCCATACACAACTCTAACCACATTAGCCATATTTTTATCATTTTACTGTGGGCTGGTGAAAACTTCTGTCACAAACTAGCTTCTGTGAATACAGGCCTAAAAAAATGGACAGCCCAAATTGAGATTAATGAGAAAATCAGCATACCTTCAAAATGAAACTGAGTAATTTCATCTGGTTGGCAAAACTAAAGACAGCTTACAGAACGGGAGACGGTATTTGCAAATTACATATCTGATAAAGGTTAGTATCCAAATTTTATAAAGAATTTACCAAACTCAATATACAAAACATATAACTCCATTAAGAAATGGGCAGAAGACATGAATAGAAATTTTTCCAAAGAAGACATCCAGATGGCTAACAGACATATGAAAAGATGCTCTACATCACTCATCATCAAGGAAATACAAATCAAAACCACAGTAAGATACCACCTTCCACCTGTCAGAATGGCTAAAATTAACAACACAGGAAACAACAGATATAGGTGAGGGTGAGGAGAAAGGGCAACCCTCTTAAACTGTTGGTGGGAATGCAGACTGGTACAGCCACTCTGGTAAACAGAAGGGAGGTTCTTCAAAAAACTAGTACTACCCAATAATCCAGCAATCGGATAACTAGATATTTACCAAAAAAATAAAAAATACAGATTGGGGTGAGTATATATACCTCACTGTGTATAGCAGCATTATCGACAATAGTCAAATTGTGGAAAGAGATCAAATGTCCATCAAATGATGAATGGATAAAGAAGAGATGGAATATGTATACAATGGAATATTACTCAGCCATCAAAAAGAATGAAATTGTGCCCTTTGCAATGATGTGGATGGAACTAGAGGGTATTATGCTAAGTGAAATAAGTCAGTCAGAGAAAGAGAAATACCATATGATTTCACTCATGTGGAATTCAAAAAATAAAACCGATGGGTGCTCATCGGTGGGTGGCTCAGTTGATTAAATGACTGCCTTTGGCTTGGGTTATGATCCCGTAATCCCAAGATCGAGTACTATATCAGGCTCCCAGATCCATGGGGAGACTGCTTCTCCCTCCAACCTTCTCCGTTCTCATGCTCTCACTCTCTCCCTCTCAAATAAATAAATAAAATCTTAAAAAAAAAAAAAAAAACAGATGAACATAAGGGAAAAAAGAGAGAGAAGGAAGCCAACTATAAGAGACTCTTAATGATAGAGAACAAACTGAGGATTGATGGAGGGAGGTGGGTAAAGTTTGGGCTAAGTGGGTAGTGGGTATTAAAGGAGACACTTGTTATGACAAGCACTGGGTATTATATGTAAGTGATGAATCACTAAATTCTACTCCTGAAACCAACATTACAGTATATGTTAACTAAGTAGAATTTCAATAATTTTTTTTTAATTTCATCTGGTTGGCAACCAGTAATTACTATTTTTCCTTAAGTAGAAGACTAATTAAATTGGGGAGTGGAGTTGGAAAGAGAAGCATAGAAGACAGAACTTCCCAAATGATCTGTGGTAACCCATAAAGTTACAGGGACCTGGATTAGGATGCAAATATGGGAAAAGAAGAGGCAACATAAATGAGAAACCAAGAAAAAAAAAAAAAACCTGAAGAATAAGCTTCTTCCCCCTAAACCCCCCTACCCAGAAAAGTTTCGTTTGGGTTTTTTTTTCATGATTTGTGTAACAGAGTCAAATTTCTAATATGTCAAAATGTTCCATAGATCTTGAAAAAAATGCTATATAAACAAAACTATAGCTAGCCATGAAAAGGAAGAGTATTTTAACATTCCTCCACTGGTGACACCTTTCACTGAAACCTTCATCTAGCAAACAGCCCCAATCTTGTTTATGTAAAGCTCTTCTCACTTTGCTTTTACTTTCATTGTGAACAATTCAACCACACAGTTACATGAAAATGATATTACTTAAATACTAAATAATTAGTTACTTGTACCTGTCTAGCACTGAAGAAAGTATTAGATTAGACTGCAAGTTTTTATCAAAAGAAACTAAGAGCACTTTCCGTCTTTAACTAGTTTTAACTTAACTCTAAATCAGTGTTTTCCTTTGAAGTAAATTAATACTCATTATTTTTCGGGTGGGAGGCTTTTTTGAATTAACTTTTTAAAATTTTTTTATTTCACACAAAAATTTTATTTTTTATTTTTTTTAAGATTTTGTTTATTTATTTGACAGAGAGAGATGACAAGTAGGCAGAGAGGCAGGCTGAGTGAGAAGGAGTAAGCCCACTCGCTGCTGAGCAGGGAGCCCAATGTGGGGCTCGATCCCAGGACCCTGGGATCATGACCTGAGCCAAAGGCAGAGGCTTTAACCCACGGAGCCACCCAGGCGCCCCAATACCAACACTTATTTTTTGAGGTTGGTATTATCATGATCCCAATATATAGGATACTACTGTATCCTATTATATAGATGCGATTGATAAGATTCAGAGCTTTTAAAAAACTTGCTTGAATTTATGCAACCAATATGTAAATAGATGTGCCTAGACTCAAGCTTGGGTTTTCTCATTCTAAATTCTTTTTTTTTTTAACTGTTTATTTCTTTTTTTTTTTTAGATTTATTTATTTATTTATCTATTTAAATTTTTTATTTTTTATTTTTTATAAACAATATATTTTTATCCCCAGGGGTACAGGTCTGTGAATCGCCAGGTTTACACACTCCACAGCACTCACCAAAGCACATACCCTCCCCAATAACCCCACCTCCCTTCTCCCAACACCCCACCCCCCAGCAACCCTCACTTTGTTTTGTGAGATTAAGAATCACTTATGGTTGGTCTCCCTCCCAATCCCATCTTGTTTCATTTATTCTTCTCCTACGCCCTTAAGCCCCCATGTTGCATCACCACTTCCTCATATCAGGGAGATCATATGATAGCTGTCTTTCTCTGCTTGACTTATTTCGCTAAGCATGATACCCTCTAGTTCCATCCACGTCATCGCAAATGGCAAGATTTCATTTCTTTTGATGGCTGCATAGTATTCCATTGTGTATATATACCACATCTTCTTTTTCCATTCATCTGTTGATGGACATCTAGGTTCATTCCATAGTTTGGCTATTGTGGACATTGCTGCTATAAACATTCGGGTGCACGTGCCCCTTCGGATCACTACGTTTGTATCTTTAGGGTAAATACCCAGTAGGGCAATTGCTGGGTCATAGGGCAGTTCTATTTTCAACATTTTGAGGAACATCCATGTTGTTTTCCAGAGTGGTTGCACCAGCTTGCATTCCCACCAACAGTGTAGGAGGGTTCCCCTTTCTCCGCATCCTCGCCAGCATCTGTCATTTCCTGACTTGTTAATTTTAGCCATTCTGACAGGTGTGAGGTGATATTTCATTGTGGTTTTGATTTGTATTTCCCTGATGCCGAGTGATATGGAGCACTTTTTCATGTGTCTGTTGGCCATCTGGATGTCTTCTTTGCGGAAATGTCTATTCATGTCCTCTGCCCATTTCTTGATTGGATTATTTGTTCTTTGGGTGTTGAGTTTGCTAAGTTCTTTATAGATTTTGGACACTAGTCCTTTATCTGATATGTCATTTGCAAATATCTTCTCCCATTCTGTCAGTTGTCTTTTGACTTTGTTAACTGTTTCCTTTGCTGTGCAAAAGCTTTTGATCTTGATGAAATCCCAATAGTTCTTTTTTTCCCCTTGCTTCCCTTGCCTTTGGCGATGTTCCTAGGAAGATGTTGCTGCGGCTGAGGTCTGAGAGGTTGCTGCCTGTGTTCTCCTCAAGGATTTTGATGGATTCCTTTCGCACATTGAGGTCCTTCATCCATTTTTGAGTCTATTTTCATGTGTGGTGTAAGGAAATGGTCCAATTTCATTTTTCAGCATGTGGCTGTCCAATTTTCCCAACACCACTTATTGAAGAGGCTGTCTTTTTTCCATTGGACATTCTTTCCTGCTTTGTCGAAGATTAGTTGACTGTAGAGTTGAGGGTCTATTTCTGGGCTCTCTATTCTGTTCCATTGATCTATGTGTCTGTTTTTGTGCCAGTACCATGCTGTCTTGATGATGACAGCTTTGTAATAGAGCTTGACTCCGGAATTGTGATGCCACCAACTTTGGCTTTCTTTTTCAATATCCCTTTGGCTATTCGAGGTCTTTTCTGGTTCCATATAAATTTTAGAATTATTTGTTCCATTTCTTTGAAAAAGATGGATGGTACTTTGATAGGAATTGCATTAAATGTGTAGATTGCTTTAGGTAGCATAGACATTTTCACAATATTTATTCTTCCAATCCAGGAGCATGGAACATTTTTCCATTTCTTTGTGTCTTCCTCAATTTTTTTCATGAGTACTTTATAGTTTTCTGAGTATAGATTCTGTGCCTCTTTGGTTAGGTTTATTCCTAGGTATCTTATGGTTTTGGGTGCAATTGTAAATGGGATTGACTCCTTAATTTCTCTTTCTTCTGTCTTGCTGTTGGTGTAGAGAAATGCAACTGATTTCTGTGCATTGATTTTATATCCTGACACTTTACTGAATTCCTGTATAAGTTCTAGCAGTTTTGGAGTGGAGTCTTTTGGGTTTTCCACATACAGTATCATATCATCTGCGAAGAGTGATAATTTGACTTCTTTGCCAATTTGGATGCCTTTAATTTCCTTTTGTTGTCTGATTGCTGAGGCTAGGACTTCTAGTACTATGTTGAATAGCAGTGGTGATAATGGACATCCCTGCCGTGTTCCTGACCTTAGTGGAAAAGCTTTCAGTTTTTCTCCATTGAGAATGATATTTGCGGTGGGTTTTTCATAGATGGCTTTAATGATATTGAGGTATGTGCCCTCTATCCCTACACTTTGAAGAGTTTTGATCAGGAAGGGATGCTGTACTTTGTCAAATGCTTTTTCAGCATCTATTGAGAGTATCATATGGTTCTTGTTCTTTCTTTTATTGATGTGTTGTATCACATTGACTGATTTGCGGATGTTGAACCAACCTTGCAGCCCTGGAATAAATCCCACTTGGTCGTGGTGAATAATCCTTTTAATGTACTGTTGAATCCTATTGGCTAGTATTTTGGTGAGAATTTTCGCATCTGTGTTCATCAAGGATATTGGTCTATAGCTCTCTTTTTTGATGGGATCCTTGTCTGGTTTTGGGATCAAGGTGATGCTGGCCTCATAAAATGAGTTTGGAAGTTTTCCTTCCATTTCTATTTTTTGGAACAGTTTCAGGAGAATAGGAATTAGTTCTTCTTTAAATGTTTGGTAGAATTCCCCCGGGAAGCTGTCTGGCCCTGGGCTTTTGTTTGGAGATTTTTAATGACTGTTTCAATCTCCTTACTGGTTATGGGTCTATTCGGGCTTTCTATTTCTTCCTGGTTCAATTGTGGTAGTTTATAGGTTTCTAGGAATGCATCCATTTCTTCCAGAATGTCAAATTTGTTGGTGTACAGTTGCTCATAGTATGTTCTTATAATTGTTTGTATTTCTTTGGTGTTAGTTGTGATTTCTCCTCTTTCATTCATGATTTTATTTATTTGGGTCCTTTCTCTTTTCTTTTTGATAAGTCTGGCCGGGGTTTATCAATCTTATTAATTTTTTCAAAGAACTAGCTCCTAGTTTCGTTGATTTGTTCTATTGTTTTTTTGGTTTCTATTTCATTGATTTCTGCTCTGATCTTTATGATTTCTCTTCTCCTGCTGGGTTTAGGGTTTCTTTCTTGTTCTTTCTCCAGCTCCTTTAGGTGTAGGGTTAGGTTTTGTACCTGAGACCTTTCTTGTTTCTTGAGAAAGGCTTGTACCACTATATATTTTCCTCTCAGGACTGCCTTTGTTGTGTCCCACAGATTTTGAACCATTGTGTTTTTATTATCATTTGTTTCAATAATTTTTTTCCATTCTTCTTTAATTTCCTGGTTGACCCATTCATTCTTTAGAAGGATGCTGTTTAGTCTCCATGTATTTGGGTTCTTTCCAAACTTCCTCTTGTGGTTGAGTTCTAGCTTCTGAAAATATGCAGGGAATGATCTCAATCTTTTGGTCCTGATTTAGGACCGAGGATGTGATCTATTCTGGAGAATGTTCCCTGTGCACTAGAGAAGAATGTGTATTCTGTTGTTTTGGGATAAATGTTCTGAATATATCTGTGATGTCCATCTAGTTCAGTGTGTCCTTTAAGGCCTTTATTTCTTTGTTGATCTTTTGCTTGGATGATCTGTCCATTTCTGTGAAGGGAGTGTTAAAGTCCCCTACTATTATTGTATTATTGTTGATGTTTTTCTTTGATTTTGTTATTAATTGGTTTATATAGTTGGCTGCTCCAATGTTAGGGGCATAGACATTTAAAATTGTTAGATCTTCTTGTTGGACAGACCCTTTGAGTTTGATATAGTGTCCTTCCTCATCTCTTATTATAGTCTTTGGCTTAAAATCTAATTGATCTGATATAATTATTGCCACTCCTGCTTTCTTCTGATGTCCATTAGCATGGTAACTTCTTTTCCACCCCCTCACTTTAAATCTGGAGGTATCTTCGGGTTTAAAATGAGTTTCTTGGAGGCAACATATAGATGGATTTTGTTTTTTTATCCATTCTGATACCCTGTGTCTTTTGATTGGGACATTTAGCCCATTAACATTCAGGGTAACTATTGAGAGATATGAATTTAGTGCCATTGTATTGCCTGTAAGGTTACTTTTACTGTATATTGTCTCTGTTCCTTTCTGATCTACCACTTGTAGGCTCTCTCTTTGCTTAGAGGACACCTTTCAATATTTCCTGTAGAGCTGGTTTGGTGTTTGCAAATTCTTTCAGTTTTTGTTTGTCCTGCAAGCTTTTAACCTCTCCTTCTATTTTCAATGATAGCCTAGCTGGATATAGTATTCTTGGATGCATGTTTTTCTCATTTAGTGCTCTGAAAATATCATGCCAGCTCTTTCTGGCCTGCCAGGTCTCTGTGGATAAGTCAGCTGCCAATCTAATATTTTTACCATTGTATGTTACAGACTTCTTTTCCTGGGCTGCTTTCAGGATTTTCTCTTTGTCACTAAGACTTGTAAATTTTACTATTAGGTGACGGGGTGTGGGCCTATTCTTATTGATTTTGAAGGGCGTCCTCTGCACCTCCTGAATTTTGATGCTTGTTCCCTTTGCCATATAGGGGAAATTCTCCCCAATAATTCTCTCCAGTATACCTTCTGCTCCCCTCTCTCTTTCTTCTTCTTCTGGAATCCCAATTATTCTAATGTTGTTTCATCTTATGGTGTCACTTATCTCTCGAAGTCTCCCCTCATGGTCCAGTAGCTGTTTGTCCCTCTTTCGCTCAGCTTCTTTATTCTCTGTCATTTGGTCTTCTATATCGCTAATTCTTTCTTCTGCCTCATTTACCCTAGCAGTGAGAGCCTCCATTTTTGATTGCACCTCATTAATAGCTTTTTTGATTTTAACTTGGTTAGATTTTAGTTCATTTCTCCAGAAAGGGCTTTTAATTCCCTGAGAGGGTTTCTCTAATATCTTCCATGCCTTTTTCGAGCCTGGCTAGAACCTTGAGAATTGTCATTCTGAACTCTAGATCTGACATATTACCAATGTCTGTATTGATTAGGTCCCTAGCCTTCGGTACTGCCCCTTGTTCTTTTTTTTTGTAGTGAATTTTTCCACCTTGTCATTTTGTCCAGATAAGAGTATATGAAGGAGCAAGTAAAATACTAAAAGGGTGGCAACAACCCCAGGAAAATATCCTTTAACCAAATCAGAAGAGATCCCAAATTGTGAGGGGGTAGAAAGTGGATAAAAAGAGGTTCAGAAAGAAAGAAAGAAAAAACAAAACAAGACAAAAGCAAAACAAAAAGAAAAGAATTTAAAAAAGAAAACAAATAAAGAAAAGTATAAAAAAGAAGAAAAAAATATATATATATATATTAGATAAACTAGTTAAAAAACGTTAAAAAAGAAAATGGTAAAAGTTAAAAAAATTTTAGCAGAAGAAAAGAAAAAAAATGAAAAAGAAAAAAATTTAATTAGCTGCAAGACTAAAGAATCATAGGGAGAACGCCATGAGTTCCTTGCTTTGCTTTCTCCTCCTCTGGAATTCTGCTGCTCTCCTTGGTATTGAAACTGCACTCCTTGGTAGGTGAACTTGGTCCTGGCTGGATTTCTTGTCGATCTTCTGGGGGAGGGGCCTGTTGTAGTGATTCTCAAGTGTCTTTGCCCCAGGCGGAATTGCACCGCCCTTACCAGGGGGCCGGGCTGAGTAATCCGTTCCCTGAGCGCTCTCCGTAGAGTTCCGGAGGACAGGAATACAAATGGCGGCCTCCTAGTCTCCGGCCCGGAGGAACCGAGAGCCCAGGGCCCCACTCCTCAGTGTGCCCACAGAGAACAGCGCCCAGTAACTCCTGTCTGCCTGACCTCCGGCCGCGCTCTGAGCTCACCGAGCCTGCGACTGGTTCAAGGTAACCCTGAGCTGCAAGCTTACTGTCGGCTCTGTCTCTGTAGCCGGCTTTCCCGTTCCAATACCTGCATGCTCTGCGACACTCAGACACCCCCAATCCTTCTGTGACCCTGTGGGACCTGAGGCCACACTGACCCCACGTGGGCTTCACCGTTGTTTAGCCTCTGGAGCGATGACCCTCAGCGGAACAGACTTTTAAAAGTCCTGATTTTGTGCTCCGTTGCTCCGCCGCTTGCTGGGAGCCGGCCCCTCCCCCCGGGGTCTATCTTCCCGTCGCTTTGGATTCACTTCTCCGCCAGTCCTACCTTTCAGAAAGTGGTTGTTTTTCTGTTTCTAGAATTGCTGTTCTTCTCTTCGATCTGCCGATGGATTTGTAGGTGTTTGCAATCTTTAGATAAGCTTTCTAGCTGATCTACTGCTAGCTGAAGTAGTCTCAGCCTGCTACTTCTCCGCCATCTTGAATCCTCCCCAAAACTTTTTTTTTTAAGATTTTTTATTTGGAGGGGGAGGGGCAGAGGGAAAGGGAGAGAGAGAGACAGTCCTCAAGCAGACTCTCCACTGAGCCCAGGGCTTGATCCCAGGACCCTGAAATCACAACCTGAGCCAAAATCAAAAGTTGGATGCCCAACCAACTAAGCCACCCCCCTGCCCCTTGCATTATATTTTAAAAACATATTTCTTTATATGGGGCTTTCTTTTCCACTCAAATATATCAAAAGATGGCTTAATTTTGTTATTTTTTTTATTGGAGTACAGTTGACAATGTTACATTAATATTAGGTGTGCAACGGTACAACATAGTGGTTAGGCATTTCTATATTATGTAATCAATAACAGATGGCTTAATTTTTTTAAGATGAATAAAAATCCAAAATCCAATCAAATTGATTATAAAGCTTAGATATTATATATATAATTTCCTATAAATAAAATCTTTATATTAGATGATATTTGGGTAAATGCCTACTGCCACATGTTTTTAAAAATTAATAATATTTGGGGTGCCTGGGTGGCTCGGTTCGTTGAGCATCAAAAACTCTTTGATTTCAGCTGGGGTCATGATCTTGGGGTCATGGGACTGAGCACCACGTGGGGCTCCACACTTAGTGAAGAGCCTTCTTGTCCTTCTCTCTCCCCACTCCCTTGTGCTTTTTCTCTCTCTAAAACCTTTTATTTATTTTTTTATTTTATTTGACAGAAAGAAACAGAGGGAGCACAAGCAGGGGGAGTGGGAGAGAAAGCAGGCTCCCAGGTGAGCAGGGAGCCCAATGCAGGGCCCCATCCCAGGATCCTGGGATCATGACCAGAGTGGAAGACAGATGTTTTAAAACTGAGCCACCCAGGAATCCCCAAATGAAACCTTTAAAAAAAAAATTGGAGGGGGGCATCTGGGTGGTTCAGTGGGTTAAAGCCTCTGCCTTTGGCTCAGGTCATGATCCCAGGGTCCTGGGATCGAGCCCCACATCGGGCTCTCTGCTTAGCAGGGAGCCTGCTTCCCCTCTCTCTCTCTGCCTGCCTCTCTACCTACTTGTGATCTCCATCAAATAAATAAATAAAATCGTTTTTAAAAAAATTTTTTTTTCAATAACAATTGTGTGGGGCACCTCACTGGCTCAATCAGTGGTGCATGCACCCCACCACCTTTTTTTAGGATTTTATTTAATTATTTGACAGAAAGTGAGAACAAGTAAAGGAATCGGCAGAGGGAGCGGGAAAGCAGGCACCACACTGAGCAGGGAGCCTCATGTGGGGCTTGACCTGGAGCTCTATACGGGGCTCCATCTCAGGAGCCGGAGACCATGACCTAAGCCAACAGCAGACACTTAACCGACTGAGCCACGTGCAAGTCTTGATCTTGGGGTTGTGAGTTCGAGCCCCACATTGGGTGCAGAGATCAAAAAATAAAATCTTTAAAAAAATAACAATCATAAATTTTTTTTGTTTTAATTGTAGAATAATTCAGAGCTATTAAAACATACAAAAAGTGACAGTAGAAATATCTAAGTACCACCCTCCGTGAGCTTAAAACATAAAACAAAATAAAATTTGCTAATCTGCTAATTTGTGCTAATTCCATCCTCTCTTTTCCCACTGCAGTAATAAACACTATCTCAATTTGATGTTTCTCATTATGATACTACACACAGTTGCTATATCTTTATTACATATGTAAGCATCTGCAAACAATGTACAATATTGTTTAGTACATTTAAAAACTTTATTCACATGGTATTCTATTGTATATATCCTTCTCCATTTTGCTACTCAGCTTCATGTTGGAATTTAGCCACAAGCTGAAACACGTATCTATAGGTCATTCATACTTTCCATCACATACTGTTTGTTTCTCCATTTTACTGCTGGACAATTAGATATATTTCCATACTTACATTATGAACATCAATCTTCTTGTCCCAATATTCTCACATACATATGACTTTCTCTAACCTCTATATCTTGATGTACACCCTCTCACCAGTAGTATTAGTTCTTTTAGCTTCTCCACCTCACCTAAACTTCCATGAAATTTTCTGGTTTTATGCAAATCGGATGGGTGTGAAATGGTGTTGCACTGAGGTTTTAATTTCCTTTTCCCTGATCACAAATGAGATTGAGCATCTTTTTTGTGTTAATGGACATCCCATTTTTCTCAGGTGTGAAATGTCTCATCAGAACCTTGCCTATGTCTATACGGGGTTGCTGATCTCTTTATTATTGATTGTGTAAGATTCTTTGTATATTTGGAATATCAGTTGAAAGTCAGTAATAAGCATTACAAATATCTTCTTTCAATTTTCAGCTCATATTTTTATTTTTTAATTATTTTTTCTAATGCACATAAATAGTAGAAATATCTACCATGCAGTTTTATCTCTTTTGCTTTATGGTTGTGTCTTTTATATCCTGTTTTGCTATATCTTTTGTTTGTTGTGTTTTTTATATATTGTTTCTTCTTTAAAATAACAATCACTATTCTGAAGGTATAAAGGTATTTCATGTTTTCTTCTAGAAATTTTAAAGACTTTCTTTCACATTAAAGACTCTAATGCATCTAAAATATATTTTTGAATATGATGTTAGGTAAGAATCTAATTTTATTTTTCCACATGAGTAAAGAACTGTCTTGGTATTATTTATTGAATAGTGCATCCTTTTCTCCTTGATTTTTTTTAAATATCTCTGTCATATACTAAATTTCTACATATGTAAGGATCTGTAGCAGGAAACTTTCAAAGAGCAAAGCTTTATCTAACTCTTGTCACTTTCTATCTGAATTTTTTCTCCATAGGTGAATACAAATTTTAAGACACTTTACAACTATGTCTTTAAAAAGGTTGAGAAATCAACTTCATTAAAAAGTCTATACTTTATCTTCACCAACTTAGCAGGACAAATTTTAATACAAGACTTGGTCTTGTATTAAAATCAATCTAAAAAAATGTAGCATTCTTACACTTATTTCAAATCAAAACAATCAATTCAAGATTTTCCCTTTCCCCGTTCACCTGAGGTGGCAGTCAATATGAGGAACCATTGTCAAAAATGGTACGATTTACTGAGAAAGAGAGAAGAAAGGAGGGTGGGAAAGAGAGAAAATGAAAGAGAGGTTGGGGAAAAGCTCACACACACACACACACACACACGCACACACACGCACACACACACACATCCATATACATGCACACACACCCACCACAGTTCAGTGCTCACCTTGTTTCTTCTCTCTCTGGTTCATCTGTTGTTTATTTAAACTCTTTTCCCCACATGTCTTCTCAAATACAATACCCCACCTGAAACTCAACTGGTATCATGTTAAAGTGTGGTGGCTCTGTAGCTAGACCACTTTTGTGGAGTCCTGGCTCTGTCACTTTCTAGCTATGACACCTTGTACTTATGATTTAAACCCCATGTATCTTGGTTTCCTCACTGGTAAAATGTAGATAAAAATGACTCCTACCTTATAGGATTGATGTGAAGAATAAAGGCATGTAATCAATATTTCTAAGTCACTTAAGAAGTATCTTAAGTACAATTTTTCCTCCTTGTAGGGTTTTGTTCTTTTGGCCTAAAGTCTTCCACCATTTTCTATTAATGATTAGAGAGAATGACCTCTGTTGGGACATTCTAACTATTTTTTTTTTTCTTATCTACAAAACCTATAATTTGGCGAGATATTAGAATCTACAAGCTGATCTCTTTCTTCACTGAACAGAAAGTAAATTCCATATTTGTTTAAGTACTTCCTGACTTCCTTTTCCTTCTTCTAGAACCACCACTACACACATGTTAGACCTCTGGACACATTTCCTAAGAATCTAATTGCTTCCCTCAGATTCCCATCTCTATATTTTACTCTATCTTTAAGATAAGTCTTGGCACTGATTTCTAGTTGACTACTGCAAATTTCAATGGTGAGCATCCTCGTTCCAAATTCTCCTGATAAATTATTTATTTGAAATTTTTTTTCCACAGAAAGCCTGTTTCATGCTGCATTTTTATTTCCTTGGGTGCTCTTCTTACTTTTGAGTTCAGAATTTCCTTTTACTCATCCCAAAAGCTCTACTGCACTGATTATTCTGCCTGATCTTTCCCTCTCTGGCTTCTAGCCCCCTTTACATAAAATGTTATTTTTCTTTGGGCTCAAAGGGACTCAATTCTACTTGTTAGAGAACACCACATGGAAAAATCCTGCAGGGTGAAAGGCTAAGTTCTCTCCTAGGCAGAGAAGCAGGTGGAGGGCCAGTGCCCTACTTGAGACACCCTGTTATCTGAATGACCAAGATCAGCTAGCCTCAAGATCAGGGAAGAAGAAGTTAGACCATAAAACTTCTTGACTTTTTGGAAGCCAAGGAAACTAGGTTTCTTCCTCCTAAGCCTGTGGTGACCTTGCCCCCATGGGTCCAAAGCCTTCCCTGAATTCACTGCTTTCTGGTCCTCAGCTGACTGTTCTTCCATCGGGCCTCACTCCTTATCGGCACTCGTCCCTTTGAATCTGGTTGAGAAGAAGCTCATAGACTGGAACTGGGAGTGGAAGTGAGAGAAAAGTTGCTCTGGTCACCATCTTCTTATGCAATTTTTAAAAACTAACAAGAAAAAGGCTAGGAAAAAAAAACTCAAATCGCAGAAGTACATATGCAAGATACAATTTTAATGGGTGGGCATGTTATTTCTATAATTTCCAAATATTGTAAAACAAATATTTGTCACTTAACAAGCAAGAAAGTTGCATGCTACTATTCATTTGAAATCCAAATATTGGCCACTCCTATGCTGTATTAGAAGTCTAAGTTTATTATTGACCAAAATATGTCACATGTTTTAAATGATAAATAAGTTACTATCGTGATTTATTTTCAGTTAATTAAATTTCTTTTTTAAAATTTTTTAAAGATTTTTTTATTAGGTTCAATTAGCCAACATATAGTACATCATTAGTCTTTGATGTAGTGTTGCATCTAACACCCAGTTCTCATCACAACATGTGCGCTCTAATCCAAATTACTGAATTAAAGACTAGGATTAAAATGAGATCCAACAAACATTTCACCATAATATGATCCCATAAATTGTTACATATCATGATATGTATTTTATACAGATGTCACTATATATACATGTATTTATACATATATATATATATATCCATATATGTATTTTATAAAGATGTCACCTTATACAGATGTCACTGTTCAGTCATATATACTAGAATTGCTAAGGATCATTGTCAGTCATAGCTTACTTTCTTTTCTTTTTTTAAGTTTTTATTTAAATTCCAGTTAGAAGACACCTGGCTGGCTCAGTCAGTGGAGCATATGACTCTTAATCACAGGGTTGTAAGTTCAAGCCCCACACGGAGGTCACTGAAAATAATAATAATAATAATAATAATAATAAGGCAATAATAAATTCCAGCTAGTTAACGTGCAATGTAATATTAGTTTCAGGAGTACAATACAGTGATTCAACAGTTTCAAACATCACCCAGTTCTCATCACAAATACCGTTCTGAATCCCTTTACTCATTTCGACCATCCCTTTACTCATCTCTCTTCTGGAAACCATCAGTTTGTTCTCTATACCTAAGAGTCTGTTCCTTGATTCTCTCTCTTTTTCCTTTTGCTCATTTGTGTTATTTCTTAAGTTCCACCTATGAGTGAGATCATATGGTATTTTCTCTGACTGACTTATTTCACTTAGCATAATACCCTCTAGTTCCATCCACATCATTGTAAATGGCAAGATCTCATGCTTTTTGTGGCTGAATAACATTCTATTACATATATATATACACATTACATCTTCTTTATCCACTTATTGATGGACACTTGGGCTGTTTCCATAGTTTGGCTACTGTGAGCAATGGCTCACTTTCATAATTTACCAATGAAAATTTTCTATTTCAATAGGTGAAATAATATATTGAAAAAATGTCTAACCAAAGAGATACTAACCTTTATATATCCTAACTTTGAATTTGTTCTTTTCTTTTTTTTTTTAAGATTATTTATTTATTTATTTATTTGACACACAGAGATCACAAGTAGGCAGAGAAGCAGGCAGAGAGAGGAGGAGGAGGCAGGATCCCTGTCGAGCAGAGAGCCTGATGTGGGGCTTAATCCCAGGACCCTGGGATCATGACCTGAGACGAATGCAGAGGCTTTAACCCACTAAGCCAGCCAGGTGCCCCAGAATTTGTTCTTTAAAAAAAAAAAAAAAAAACACAACTCCAGAAGCATGATTGAAAAATTCAAATAGTACAAAAAGGTACACACTGAAAATTATACTCCTGTCACACCCAGAAGCTCCCATCTCCCTCCCAAGTATTAACAGTTTGGAGTGTCACTTCTCAAAAATGTATATACTCATACAAGCATATATGCAATTAACCATCCTTTTTAAAAAGAGAAACAAACAGTACATACTGTCCTGCACCTTGCTTTTTTTTCAAGCAACAATATATTTTGGAGATCATTCCATATTTTTAATTTTCCATACCCAGTCATTAACTGGGTTTTGCATGTCACTGATCGTCCATAAAAATAACTTTTAAAAAAAATAATAAGAGTTAAGGGGCGCCTGGGTAGCAGTCAGTTAAGTGTCCAACTCTTGATTTCAGCTCAGGTCATGATCTCAGGGTTGTGAGATCAAGGCTCCATCGGGCTCCACGATGGGTATGGAGCCTGCTTAAGATTCTCTTTCTCCCTCTCCCTCTACCTCCTTTCCTCTCTAAAAAAATAAATAAATAAAATTAAAAAAAAGAGTTAATATTTTCAAAACACTATATATCAAATACCTTTTTCTAAAAGATTTTATGTATTTATTTGACAGAGAAAGAGACACAGCAAGAGAGGGAATACAAGCAGGGGGAGTGGGAGAGGGAGAAGCAGGCCTCCCACTGAGCAGGGAGCCTGATGTGGGGCTAGATCCCAGGACCCCAGGATCATGATCTGAGCTTTAGGCAGATGCCCAGTGACTGAGCCATCCAGGTGTCCCATATCAAACATCTTCTATAAAATATGAATTATCTCCATTTTGTTGATTAAGAACTGGGGTCCAGGTTTCACAGGAGAGTCAGGATTCAGAAAAGACTTTATACATGAAAATATTCTATCCTAATTTCAGTTTTATACTTCAAAATGTATTTTTTAAGCTTTATTTATTTTAGAGAGAGTGCACACAAGCAGGGGGAGGGGCAGAGGGAGAGGGAGAGAGAGAGAGGCAGAGGGAGAGGGAGAGAAGCAGACACCCCACTGAGCATACAGCACGACCCTGACTGAGATTATGACCTGAGCCAAAATCAAGAGTCAGACACTCAACCAGGGATGCTTGGGTGGCTCAGTCACTAAGCGTCTGCCTTTGGCTCAGCTCATGACCCTAGGGTCCTGGGATAGAGCCCCACATCGGGCTCCCTGCTCCTCAGGAAGCTCTCCTACCCCCCTTGCTTGTGTTTTTGCTCTCACTATCTGTTTCTCTGTCAGATAAATAAAATTTAAAAAAAAAGAAAAGATAAAAGAAAAAATATATAGATGCTCAACCCAACTGAGCTACCCAGGCACCCCGCAAAATATATTTAGTCTCTATTATGCTCCTATATAGAAAAAGATACCACAAAATGGTTCTTATTTCAGCAACTGCTACTATTTCTGCATGATTTGAATTCCCAACGCAGAATTCTCTTGCACTTGTGCATGTCCTATTTTGCCTGATCTGTAATCAGCAGGGACTGGTACTGGCCTGCAGAGGACTGTACTGTGGAAGCTGAGGCTAATAGTACCTGCATTTCCCAGCCCAGCTCCTCACATGAAATTTTGACATCATTTTCTCCAGCTCCAGAAACTCTTCCATCTCTGTCCTTTTAACATAAGGTTAAAACACGAAGCCCTTCTTACAGGGTGGTAGGTACTAGATGAAGTTAGTTGACTATAGGTCAAAGCTGATTTGGGTGGCCCACATCTCTAGGTCATGTTTTCATTGTGATCTGCAACTGCCTTGAGGGAAGAGCAGCTAGTTCCATTTGAGGGCCTGACAGTGGCTGGAGGGCCAGTGTAGCCACAGGCAAAATGACAGCCACCACTACTTGTTCCCCTCCCCAAAACATACCTCTAGTTGATCCCTGCACTTGGATGCTGCTGAGACCTATTCAGGATTCACAGTCTTTCCCAATACAGCATTCTAGGCAGGCACTCCAAGTGACTACCAATGAGATTACACCATATCCCAGGTTTATGCTAAATCACAGATGAAGTAAATTATATTCTTCTCCAGTGACATTTCTTTCTCATTATACATAAAGTGGTTCAAATATTTTGTTCTTATTCTCCTGTTTGTTTTCTGAACTTGATTATTTTTTTTAGATTTTATTTATTTATTTGAGAGAAAGCATGAGAGTGGAGAGGTCAGAGGGAGAAGCAGACTCCCCGTGGAACTAGGAGCCCAATGTGGGACTCGATCCCAGGACACCGGGATCATGACCTGAGCCGAAGGCAGTTGCCTAACCAACTGAGCCACCCAGGCACCCTGAACTTGATTTTTGATAAGTAAAGTATTATTATTTTATTTCATTTGGACCCCAGTCATAGGCAATTTGTCTTTTTAATAATTGGATACTTTTAAGTCTAATATTAACAATGACAACAGTTTAGTTACTCATCCGTGAATTCATCCGTGATCTCACTGGTAAAATTCAGTTCAGAAATGCACATTTGCAGGAATACCAAGTGGTAGCTACACTTACTATGAAACAATATTGTGTGTTTTTATATCTAACAAGGCTATAAACATTTTTGTTTATTATAACTATATAACAAACCATCTAATATACCTGGATTCTGGACATTATTGGATAATGTCTGAGCCTTAAAAGGTGAATAAAAATCAGTTTATATTTCATTGTAATGGAAATGGAAACATGTCCATATGATTGAAGAATATTTATCAAGTTTTAGCAAAAGGACCATGGCTTAGAGAATCCTGGCTCATAAAAGGCCCAAGTTTACCTTATAATGGCATTGCCTCAAATAAGGCAAATAAATTTGCCCCAAATAAGAGGACAAAGTCTAACCCTGGGCAACAGCAGAAAGAGCTGGGCGTTGGAATTAATCACTGCTCAGTGTCTTACTAGCTAAGACAAGTTATTAATCCTTAAGTACTTCAGTTTCCTCATCTGTAAGATGGAACTAATATCTCAGAACTTGCAAGGATGAGGTTATAAAGATTAGAAACAGGTTTTAAAAAAAACTTAAGATAAAACTTTATCAGTTGCTTACAAAGTTTTCATTTCTGATGTCTTTGGTAGAAATGAAGCTGTGAAGATGGTATGACATAGGCCTGCCACTGAGAAGTGGCCCCAGAGTTAATAGCAAGAGGACCATAGAGAACGGTGGCCCATCTCTCCAGCTGGGATCCCTCTCAGTCCCAGAAATTGGCTTGTTCCTTCCAGGGAGAGACATGACTCCCCAGATGCTGACCCTTGGAATGTATACACCAAATATTTCTTTCTATTCTATCCCTGTGTCCATGGAGGCTGCTCAGCACCTTCAAGTGCAAATGCTGTCTCTGTACTTTATTCTCTGTAGCTTTTTCACTACTGAGATTACCTGCTAAGCATCTAAGCTAAATTGCTCATTATTTGATCCTACCATTAAAAAAATATAACTTCCAGAAAGGAAAGCAATTCGTCTCTTTTTTCTTACCACTAGATCCTCAGTGCCTAGAACAGTGCCTGAACATACAGTGAACTCAGTAAATAAGTATGAAATGAATAAATTATTTAAATAATGTATTCAATCATACAGCTGAACAAAGAACTCAGCTCTGATTCAAGAACTACTAAATAATTCACCCACAAAAAAATATTATTGGGCACTGATGATTTTACTGAAGATTTTATATGGGAAATGAAGAAAGGATTTATATCAGTGCTCTTCATTAAAATTGCTCAACCTCTTGGGAATGCAAGATGGTGCAACTACTCTGGAAAGCAACATGGAGGTTCCTCAAAATGTTGAAAATAGAACTACCCTATGACCCAGCAATAGCACTACTGGGTATTTACCCTAAAGAAACAAATGTAATGATCCGAAGGGGCACGTGCACCCAAATGTTTATAGCAGCAATGTCTACAATAGACAAACTATGGAAAGAACCTAGATGTCCATCAACAGATGAATGGAAAAAGAAGATGTGGTATATATACACAATGGAATACTATGCAGCCATCAAAAGAAATGAAATCTTGCCATTTGCGACAACATGGATGGAACTAGAGCGTATCATGCTTAGCGAAATAAGTCAAGCAGAGAAAGACAACTATCATATGATCTCCCTGATATGAGGAAGTGGAGATGCAACATAGGGGCTTAAGTGGGTAGAAGAAGAATCAATGAAACAAGATGGAATTGGGAGGGAGACAAACCATAAGTGACTCTTAGTCTCACAAAACAAACTGAGGGTTGCTGGGGGGAGGGGGGTTGGGAGAAGGGGGGTGGGATTATGAATATTGGGGAGGGTATGTGCTATGGTGAGTGCTGTGAAGTGTATAAACCTGGTGATTCACAGACCTGTACCCCTGGGGATAAAAATATATTATATGTTTATAAAAAAATTTAAATTACAAAAAATTGCTCAACCTCCCTCATTTAAAAAAAAATGCCAATTAAAACTTCACCAAAAAACCTGACTTGTTCGAGCCTAAGAAGAGTGAAGAGAACTTCTGCAGGAAACGGAGGGAGGGAGGCAGGGAAAGGGAAGTATCTGGCACAAAGCCCAAGAAGATTGAGGAAAGTATTAATGCAGGAGAGAAGCAGTGAAGGGAGATGTGTTACATATAGGGGAAATCATTAAATATGTAAATATTTAAGGATAATGTGAAATAAGTTTCTCACTGTCATAGAAGGGAATTTAAAAATATGGAAAGGGAGGTAACTAAAATGAATAACGTGGTATTAGAAAAGAACTGAAGTTATTAACTAAAATGAATTAGATAAGAATTGAAGTTAGAGTATCAACCTATAGTTTTTAATAGAGATAAAGAAGAAAGGAAAGAAGGGAGGGAGGGAGGGAGGGAGGAAGGAAGGAAGGAAGGAAAAAGTACTTGTTTATTGAGACAGTCCAGGAAGAGAGACACCCTGATAGCAAGGAACACACCTAGCACCCATATCTTGGTGTCTGAATACCACTCTTCACTAAAAGTTTCCTTGAAGAAATGGATGAGTCCAGATCTGGGACAAGCAAAGTACAAGATGAGCCTGGAACATTTCTTTGGATCAGAAAGAAAGGAAGTGCTCACAGATGATGGAGATAAGTCAAAAGGACAAAGGAGCCAGCTTGAGGAAACTCCCTCGGACCACATCTAGGACAATTTGACCATGAAAATAATGATAGTCACAGATTATGACCTATTAAATATAGAAACCATGTGTCCACAGTGATATTACTAACGGAAACAAATTGTTACACTGAAATTTTAACACTGAAGCTATATACATAATTTCAAAGTACTTCGTAAAACACTTAATAATTACTAAAGGAAAAGACTACATTTACAGTGGAGAATCTTGGCAGCCAACAAGTTAGTGAAATGATCAGTGTAAACATCATCAGTAATACAAGAAATCAAAATTGTGAGTCACCTGATAGGTTACAATGAAAAAAAAATACATCATTTCTGCCATATTCCTGCCAAATATATATAATCTGAATTGAGTCCCCCAAATATGTCAGACAAACCCAAATTAAGAAGCACTTTATAAAATATCTGGTCTATAATCTTCAAAAGTATCAAGATCATAAAAGTGAAAGAAAGTAGAAGGAACCATTTCAAATCAATTTCAATCACTAAAGAGGCCCAGCAGCTAGGCACCACACATGATCATGGACTATATACTTTTGCTGTAAAGGCCATACTTAGGATAATGGGGAAAACGTGAATGGAATCTGAGAATTAGATGATATTAATATATCAAAACTAATGCTCTGATATCAATGGTTTTATTTTGGTTATGCAGAAGAATGCCCTTGCTTGTAACATATACACCCTACAGTATTGGGGGTATAGGGACATGATATTGCCAACTTATTCCTAAGTAGTTCAGGGAAGAAACATTCTCTATACTTGCAGCTTTTCCCTACACTTGAGATAGTCTGCATATCTTTAAAAATAGAACTTAAACAACAACAACAAAAACCAATAAAACTAGAGACCAAGATGCTATTTGTCTCCTCTCAGAGACAAATGGGTGAATGTAAAAGTCTGACAATACACTGTGTGGGCAAAGCTTTGAGAAAAGGGGTACTTATCTCTGTTGGGAGTATAAAATAGTACAACTACTTAGGAGGGAAAAGCAGTAATGTTTATCAAAATAACAACTGCATATATCTTGTCCAACAATACCACTACTGGGAATTTATTCTGTTGGTAAGCATACACTAATGCAAAATAAAATCGGTATGAGTTTACTTGTTGCAATATTATTGTAAATGCAAACAATCAGAAACAATCCAATGTCCATGGATAGGTTAAATTAATTATTGTCCTATACTTTAATTTTTTTCTCTGTTTCATATATTTTAGATATCTTCTTATCACTACATAGGGAGCTTTCTAATTCTTTTTCACTGTTCCACTGTATTCCATTTTATCTATGCACTGTAACTACCTTAACCTATTTATGGACATTGGGTCCCACAGAATAAGTTCTCAGTACTGGAATTGTTGGGGAAGATATGTGCAGTTGTAAGAAAAAAGAGAGAGAGAGAGAGAGAGAGAGAGAGATGTGCAGTTGTAGTTTTTTCTCTTTTCTTTCTCTTCTTTTTAAAAAATATTTTTTTTATTTATTTATTTATTTATTTATTTATTTATTTATTTATTTATTTGAGAGAGAGCAAGCACATGAGTGGGAGCAAGGGGCACAGTGGGAAGAGTCAGAGAAAGAAGGACAAGCAGACTCCCCCTTGATGTGGGGCTCAATTCCAGGACCCTGAGATCATGACTTACGCTGAAGGCAGACACTTAACCAACGGACCCACCCAGGCATCCTTATTACCTCCTTTTTTTCAAGTTTTATTTTAATTCCAGTTTGTTAACATACAGTGTTACATTAGTTTCAGGTGCACAATATAGTAATCCAGTATTTTTATATATCACCATGTGCTTATTACAACAAGTGCATTTATTAGACTCTTACTTTTTTTTTTTTCTTTGCCCATTTGTTTCTCAAATTCCACATATGAGTGAAGTCAGGTGGTATTTGTTTTTCTCTGACTTATTTCGCTTAGCATTGTACTCTCTAGCTCCATCCATGTCACTGCAAATGGCAGGATTTCATACACACACACACACGTATACACACACACACATCTTTGTTATTCATCAAGTGATAGATACTTGGATTGCTTCCATATCTTGGCTCTTTTACATAATGCTACTGTAAATAGAGGGATTCATGTATCCCTATGAATTAGAGTTGTTGTATTTTTTGGGTTAATACCCAGTAAATTCATCACTGGATCATAGGGCAGTTCTATTTTTAACTTTCTGAGGAACTTCCATACTGTTTTCCCGAGTGGCTGCACCAGTCTGCATTCCCACCAACCGCGTGAGAAGGTTCCTTTATCTCCACATCCTTGCCAAAACCTATTGTTTCTTATGTTGTTGATTTTAGCCATTCTGACAGGTGTGAGGTGATACCTCATTGTAGTTTTGATTTGCATTTCCCTAATGACAGTGATGATGAGCATCTTTTCATGTGTCTGCTGGCCATCTGGATGTCTATTTTGGATATGCAATTGTAATTTCAATAAACATTGCTACGTTTCCCTCCTAAGGAGTTGAATCAATATACACTCAAAACAGAAATAAGTGACAGTCCCTATTTTGTCAAAGCTTTACCAACACAGTGTATTGTCAAACTACATCCAAGTAGTTTATCAAATTATCTTTTCTATATATACATTCTTTGCCCAAGAGAAACTCCAATGAATGGGATTACCTCCACTTCATGAGGTACTCACTGACTTATTAGTGGCACCCCTCTTCCCATACAAGTACCATTTTTTACCCTTGTGACCTTCTCCTGCTCTTAATTTTGGTGGGTTCTGATATGCATGGGCCTCTACCCTTCTTATCTAATGCTGGACAAAGCAGCATTTATCTCTAAATAGGCAAAAGGTTCTGCCCAAATTTGGAGAAACATTTAAAACTAGTCAAAACGGAGGATTTTTGGCTCAAACTCAAGATGAGAAGAATAAACAAACCCTCCCAAATGGAATCTAGTTCTGATATATTTTCCTGCCTTTCTAATTAAAGCCAAATGTTCAAATATTTCCTAAATTACCTCTGAAATTCATTGCATTATTTTGCCTTTTAAAAGCAGACAAACTTATACATACATTGTTAATAGATGTATTTTAACACATGCTCATTTTTCAGTTTGTCATGGGTTATCATGAATCTCCACTGTGGCCAGCCTGACAAGCTCTATTATTGGATGGACTGATTGATAAATCTGCCACCTCGGCTACACATTTGCCAAAGAATTATGGGAGCTACAAGTGGTCAGAATACCCTCTCACACAACTTTTTACCATCATTTTGCCCTCTGATAATGATACAAGGGAGCCGGGGAAAGGATCCAGGATATCAGTCATCAGTTAACATCAAGAATACAAGAAGTGAAATCTTCTGAACTGACCATCTTTCAAAATAATACAACCCAAACATTATAGCATTATATTTCAGAACCCACTATAGGTGTTATCCCCTTTGATTTCTACAATTTGAAGTGAATATAACTATTCCCATTCTTTAAGTCAGGAAACGAAAACTCCGAGATGATAACCGAATTTCCCCCAGATCACACAGCGAGCAAGAAACAAGCCTACAAAGTACCTGAATTAGTCTAATCTTCAATGATCTCAGAGTAAATCTCTATGATTATTAAGTTTAATAATTCTATCAGTAATGGATATTTCTAAATTCAAATGAGTTTAAAATTTTATGAGGCTATCTAATGCCTCGAGAACAGTGTCTACGGAGGCTGGGAATTCCAGAAAATAGGAGCTAAAAAGGTTAATTTATTCTGACAGAAGGATGATTAATACAAGGTAAGATTACCTATCTCTAATTAACCTAGTCCATTATTGAGTTCTTAACAAGAAGGATATGGATAGCAGAAATGTCACTCAGAAAGATTTCAGCTGAGAAAGTTTGAAGACAGTACCGCTCTGGGAATGATAATCATTATATTTGTTCGCCATTGGGAATGCTTAAAATCATCTTCATATTTAAGCCAGAACCTAAAATACTTCTTTATTCAAACCTCTGTTAAGGGGACTATGAGGCATAAGATTAACAAGTACATTTCAACATCTACTTAAATTTTAAAAACATCTTTCAAAGGTTTAAAGGGAAATCTGTTTTTTGGGTTTTTTTGTTTTTTGGGGTTTTTTTTTAAGATTTTATTTATTTATTTATTTGACAGGCAGAGAGGGAGGCAGAGAGAGAGAGGGAAGCAGGCTCCCCGCTGAGCAGAGAACCCGATGCAGGACTTGATCCCAGGACCCCAAGATCATGACCTGAGCCGAAGGCAGTGGCTTAACCCACTGAGCCACCCAGGCGCCCAGGAAATAGTTTTTTAAACTATTAAAAAATAGTTTTTAAATAAATGCCAATCCTGCTTATTATATTCAAAGCCTACTAATAGAGACAGTTAAAGCTAAACATTATTGCTGAGTTATATTCTTGACTAATCAATGATTTAATAATAGGCCTAACTCCTCTCCCTTATTCTGACACCCATCTTACATCTGACATATTCCAAAAGGAAATCAGACAAAACAACTATAATGTCATTCACTAATAGTACTTCTGATGACCTTGGAAAATCAGTGCTGCTCTAAACATACCTAACTTAAAATCTTGGGCACTGAAAAAATTTGGTTTGTCATATCCTGTGGGTTACTTTATGTATATTTTTTCTTTTCATTGTATAAGGCAAAGTCAAGTAAGAATGAAATATATCATTTACTTTAGTTTTGTGCTCTAATAATAGAATGTTGAATGGGATTTTTCTTGTTGGCTTGGAATTGGTTATTCTGACTGAAAAATGATGACAAAGTAGTATTAGGATTCCATACCTTTAAAGGTCTCTCCGAGTGCATGAGTGGCTCAGTTGGCTAAGCATCTTTTGGCTCAGTCATGATCCCAGGGTCCTGGGATCAAGCCCTGCACTGGGCATCCTGGTCAGTAGGGAGCCTACTTCTCCCTGTCCCTCTGCCTGCAGCTCCCCCGGCTTGTGCCTGCACGTACTCTTTTTCTGTCATATAAATAAAATCTTAAAAAATAATAATAAACAAAGGCCTCTCCATCCACTGGAGCCAAAAGCCTTCCTGAGGACTTACTCAGAGGCATAGGAACCACCTCTCCTATTCCCAATCAACATGTCAGCCTTGGGGTGCCTGGGTGGTTCAGGGGGTTAAGCATCTGCCTTTAGCTCAAGTCATGATCCCAGAGTCCTGGGATTGAGCCCACATCTGTCTCTCTGCTCTGCCTCTCCCTCTGCCTGCTGCTCCTCCTGCTTATACTCTCTCTGTGTATCAAATAAATAAATAAAATCTTAAAAAAAAAAAAAAGCTCTAAGTGGGCAAAAAAGTACATCTCCTCAACCACCAGAAGACAAATGAAGAGGGAGTTCCAGTGAAATACACAATGTGAGTGCTGGCAAGGCAGAAAGACTGACAGCCCACTACTTAGCTAAATATATATAGTAGGGACCTAGAGACCAATTTGAAGCTGCCTTCAAAGTGTAGTGAGCCCTCTGAGAGAATCTGGCAGAGAACCTGACCTATGTCTTTTGGAATTTGGGAGCATATCTGAACACCAAGAACTGTGCCTCCTTTTTTTCTGGAGATTATGAAGTAAAAGGATGTGCTGACTAAGCCCAGGAGAAAGGGACAAAATAAGACCATGTCATAGGGAATTTAAGAAAAACATGGAAGAAACTTCCAACTTATTCCCAGTTTCCTGAGCTATCAGAAGGTGCAGCAGAGGACCTCCATGCTTGACTCAATACAAAGGAATACAGAGGAGAGAGAAGAAGTTACCTAGAGTTACCTGAAAGCTTTCTTCTTATGGGGGTAGAATGTGGACCAAAGGCAGGACTAAAGGAAGACATGGATGCCTCCTCTGCCATATTTTCAGAGAGGTGCCATATCCTCCAAGGTGAAACTACACAGTGCAAAAAATTGCACAAAGTTATGAGGAGACTACAACATCCTCAGTGACCACCAACAGCAACAGAGTCATGCACTTTTTGTGGGAAGCAGTACTTCCTCATCTCCAGTAAGCAACTCCTGGCATCGTTCATATTTCTCCTCCCCAACAAAGGAGTGAGATGCTAGTAGAGGGAACTGAAAGGATTATATTTGAATCACATTTAGACTGAACTTTTACACTGGAGTGAAATTAGTTTGGTATAACTTTTTTTTTTTTTTTTTTTTTTTTTTTTAAACAACTGAAAGTGATGAGAAAGATGTGGAATATGCCAAAGAAATTGTCTTGGGAGATTTCTACAAAGCACTACTGGGGATTGTGACTGGAGAAAAATAAAAACATTATTGTGTTAATATTCACCAAGTAGAGCCGACTCAATAAAACTGTTTACATTAAAATACTGATTTTCTAAAGCGGCCTGGGAGGGGTTTTGGGGAGGTAGGAATGAAAGGAGCCACACATTGCCTTAAAAATAGTAGACACTGAAAACAAAAATAATTTTAAAAAAAAGTCAATTCTGTTTTTTGTTTTTTTAAGATTTTATTTATTTGTTAGAGAGAGAGAGAGACAGAGCACAAGCACAGGCAGACAGAGTGGCAGGCTAGAGGCAGAGGGAAAAGCAGGCTCCCTACCGAGCAAGGAGCCTGATGTGGGACTCGATCCCAGGACGCTGGGATCATGACCTGAGCCAAAGGCAGCCGCTTAACCAACTGAGCCACCCAGGTGTCCCAAACAAGTCAATTCTTAAATGTAGGAATTAGGAAAGGAAATTTTAAAAGAACAAAAAATTATTCAGATTTGATTTTATTATATAAATTGAAGACACAAACTTATTTACCTATATCTTTGTTAAAAGGAGACATTTTTAGGGGTACCTGGGTGGCTCAGGCAGTTGAGCGTCTCAGTCTTGGTTTCAGCTTGGGCCGTGATCTCAGAGTCATGATCTCGGGATTGTGAGATTGAGTCCCAGGTATAGCTCTGTGCTCCACCTGAAGTCTGGTTGAGATTCTTTCCCCTTCCCTCTCCTTCTGCTCCTCCCCTGCTACCCCCAAAATAAATAAATAAATAAATAAATATCCTTTAAAAAGTGAGAGACCTTATTAGTAAAACAAACCTTGGATTTGTATTGAGACCTTGAGGTTTTCAGTGTCCTGTTCTGCATTATACCTTACAAGCAAAAGACCGAACTCTCATATCCACTGTGTACACAACAGATCTGAACCGTAGAAAATGTTCAAATCATGAC
Organism: Mustela erminea; assembly: GCF_009829155.1. Lineage (NCBI taxonomy): Eukaryota > Metazoa > Chordata > Mammalia > Carnivora > Mustelidae > Mustela > Mustela erminea. The sequence goes on from NC_045616.1 coordinate 49,936,061, forward strand.
TTTCAAATAATTCTGATAAAGGATAGTTGGAAGAAAGGCTGGAGGGACAAGGGACCCCGCATTCCCCCTCACCCTAAGAGGAAACCACCCTTAAAAGAATTTTACACCCATCTTGGAAGGAGCCCTCCACCCTTTCCCATATGACAGATGACAAAAACCTGACTGGATGACAGGCTCTTGGAGAGTTAATCAGATTAAAACAGCCCGCCAAAAAGCCCATAAAAATTCCTAGACTTAGAAATTCTGGTAGCAACCCTCTCAGGTCCCTTCCTTCTTTGGGAACTTTATACTATCACTTTAATGTCATTCAACAGACTTTCCTTTCCTACCCATCACTCTGTCTGGTCTACCTCTTCATTCTTCAAAGCGGCGTGACCAAGTACGGTGGCACCGAAGAAAAAGAGATCTGATAATAAGTCTATCACCTTTTACCCACTTCTCCCTTTTACTCTCTTAACTTCACATTCATTGAAGATATGGGGAAGGGGAATTATTTTAATTATTTTTACAAGATACATGTATTATTTTTGTAATTAAAGAATAAAAGTAAAAAATATGATTAGCTTTCTATCCATCTTTCTCTCCATATGAAATTATGCTTTATCCTACATAAATTCAATACCACACATGCAATCTGCCAATGCTGAACATATCTTGTTTTTGGCACCAAAAGCATCCATCTCCTTCTCTTCTGTTTTCCTTTAGAAACTACTTCTATTCCATTTCATGCCTTCTTGTTAGAACCCTTAATCTCCTGGCCAAGGAGGTGAGCACAAGTCCAAAGCCATTTAAACTAAGTTTTCTTCTTGGTATCCGAATTCTGAGCACTAACACAAGAACAGATGATAGTAGAGCTGATTCATTTCAGTATTGATCACCTGAAGAGGTTTCGTACTACCTGCAACACCAAAGCCACATGCTTCCTCTATTTCTAAGTCATGATTGTTCAGCCAGACTTTTAATTCTCTGAGCTACCCAATATACTCATAACAAATCCTTCCCCTCCCTACCCCTATACAAATACCTTTAGGTTAGAATTGGTTTCTGATTTCTTGGGACTATGTCACACAAGGATCTTGAGATAGGCCATTAACCCATCTACTATCTCTCTTCCAGACCCCACTTCTCTTCCTTTATTTTCTTAATAACTATCATTTCAACATTTCAATATTCAACATTCATTTCCTTCACATCAACCTCTCTCTACCCAGTATCTTCAACTTACTTGTGATAAAAACTGCCTTCTCCACTCCTAGTGCTGGCACTTGCTAGAGAAAACCCTACAACCATTCAGGTGGGTGTCTCAACTCATTTTCAGTTTCAATTCTTAGGTTTTCCATAATACTCAGAAATCTGTGGTTGTGTTGTTTTTGCTCGTTTCACTTTCTCATTCTCTACAGTGATTTCAAAACTCTACTTTCCTCAAACCTCCAACTAAATCACTCCTTCTCAGCAATCTCTGCCCAGAGAAACTAAAAGCTGTAAGACAGAAAGCTGAATTCCTCTTCCAGCTAGGAAATTCTCAAACCAACCTGTATTGAAGTCATTCTCTACTCCCATTCTATTGAAGTGGGAACTTGGTTCTTTCTCACACCTGAAACTAATCCTGTCTCTTCTAGATCTTTAAATCTGCCCTCAGACTGGCATCTTATCCAAACCAAGTCTTTCCTGAATGAGTGCCATTTTAGCTACTGCCCTATATTTTTTCATTCACAACTAAATTGAATTAATTGAGTATCTGCCCTGCTTGTGGATGGAGTTGGGAGAAGGTGGCGAGCCCACCTGATACTGGGTAAAGATGTCTCCACACAAAGATCAGTACAGGGCAGAGAGGCCAAGCCTGAGTAGGGGAAGGATTTGTTCATAAAGAATGGCAGTCTGGTATGGATGACAGAGCCTGCACAGGGGAATAGTGCACCTGCGGAGGAGAGGGGATGGCAGTGGAAAGGAGAGCTTGATTACACACAGAAGAACTGGGAAAATAAGTGATCCAATTAGGCCAATGGGAGCCTGGTTTCTCAGCCACAAGGAAAGGGTTACATATATGGAAAGGGACAAAATTAGAATAAACCCTGAGGTGCTAGATTAAACTAATGCTCTCAGTATACATTCGTGGTGTGAAAGATCACAGAAAGATGAAATGCAAATGTCTGGACATACACTCATATATACAGGCATATATACCTTAGCTCTTTCCACTGAAAAACTTTGAAGCACCACACTCCAAAAGCATACCTAGTGCCCAGACTTTGTCTTCTAAATGTTATTCTCCATTTAATGTTATTCAGGGCTAAAACGGCAAATTCCAGGGTGAGGGTAGGCAAAGTACAAGATGACCTTTTTCATATCTTATGCCAGAAAGAAAGAAGTCAAAAAGTAATGGAGGGGCACCTTGGTGGCTAAGTGGGTTATGAATCTGCTTGGGTCATGATCCCAGGATCCTGGATCGGGCCCCACGCTGGGCTCTCTGCTCAGTGCAGTGGGGAGCCTGCTTCCCCTGTGTCCCCCTGCTTGTGCACATGCGCTGTCAATTAAATAAATAAAATCTAAAAAAAAAAAAAAGTAATGGAAATTTGTCAAGAGAAAACATAAACCACCTGCAAGGGGCTTCCACTAGCTAAATATGGAACAATTTGAACACGAAAATAAATGACAGTGAAGAACTAAGACCCATATTAATCACTAATACTATGAATAAATAAATAAATAAATTGAAAGTTTAATGAGAAATGGGCTATTTGCACAGTCTTAAAGAACTTCACTACAAAATGCTTACTAATTACTAAGTAATTAATAATAAATTTTGTTACTTAAAAAAAAAAAAACTAGGGACGCCTGGGTGGCTCAGTTGTTTGGACGACTGCCTTCGGCTCAGGTCATGATCCCAGAGTCCTGGGATCCAGTCCCGCATCAGGCTCCCAGCTCCACGGGGAGTCTGCTTCTCCCTCTGACCTTCTCCTCGCTCATGCTCTCTCTCACTGTTTCTCTCTCAAATAAATAAATAAAATCTTTAAAAAAAAAAAAACTAAAGGAAAAAAACACAAAATAGTTGAGAATCCTAAGAGACACATCCTTAATCAAGTGAATATTAGTAATGGGACGAATCAAAACTCCGTGTCATCTGATAGGATTCAATGAGGAGAAAACAGCAACACTTTTGAGGTATTCCTCTCAAAATCTATTAATTCAGTCCTTTTCAAATGAATGAAAGAACACAGTGACCATTTTCACAACTCTCTTAAGAATAGTACATAATTAACACCATTCTAGGGGTACTGAAAGAAGTTAATTTTTTCATAAAATGAAAAAATGCCCTAAGATGTTAGAGTCTAACTCTCTGTAGCTGGAAAAAGCCCAGAGATACATTCTATAAAATAACTGGTCTGTAATCGTCAATATGTCAAGGTCACCAAAGACTAGAAAAGATTTTATTCTGCTCCAAAGTTAAAGAGACTAAAAAGGTATTACAACTATATGCAACAGGCGACTCTTAACTATATCGTTCTGCTTTAAAGAACAGGATTTAGACAACAAATGTCCCTATTGGTAGGAAATAGAGAGTAAAGTATTAGGGAGTAGTGAAGCATCATACTGGCAAGTTACTTTCAAATGGTTTTGGGGGGGGGGGGGGAATGGTCTGTATACTGTGCCTGCAAACTTTCTACACATTTTTCATTGTTTCAAAATTTTAAAAATCAATAAAATTAAAAATGATCATATATAAAACTGAACAAGAGTAAATTCATCATTATCCTCACTGCTCCCCATATTCTTCATCTCAGTGAATGGCTCTGCTATTCACTCAAGTTGTTAATCCAGAAATCCAGTGTCCTCCTTGACTTTCCTTCCCTCCACTATAATATACATCCAATTACTATGCCTCCCTCTGTCCCTATAGCCAACTATACACCAAGTGCTATTGATTCTGCATGATAAATATCTTTTGAACTTAAGTCATTTCCCTTTAGTCTAATACTATCCAACTCTGGCCACAATCATCACTCTCCTGTGTTACTGAAACAGCCTCCCAAAATAATCTACAAGTTTCCTCCATTTTCCAGTACCAGTCTCAGTTATTCCAAAACATAAATTTGTTCATGTTATTCCTTATAAAAGTCCATCAATGTTCTTGAAGACTTACAGAATGAAGACCAAATTCTTTATACTGCCACACACTCTAGTTTGCCCAGGATGGTTGTTTATATCTGTTGTACAAGGATGTTTTTGGCCTCCCTTTCAGACTCAGCAGTGTCCCAACTAGGACAATGAATCATATGTTCTATTTACTTCACTAGATTGATCCTGACTTCCCTCTCATCTCTAATGAATCTTAACTCTTCTGGGAAAGCTCTGCCTGAGCCCTGGATCAGGCTTTGATACCTCTGCTAGATGCTTCCTAACACTATACTCGTCCTATTAGTAATACATATCTATCACACACATGTCTTTATTTTAACAATTTGCTTATATTCCCTCTTAAACAGTAAATTCTGTAAAAGTAACTTTACCACATGGGGTGTGACACTGACCAAGCTATAAGACCTAAGCCTCAGTTTTCACATCTGTAAAAGAAGATAATTGCTTTATTGTTGTGATCAAATGATATAAAGCAAGTAAAGGCTTAGCCCACCATATTCATCATTTCATGTTTTAAGAATTTTCTAAATAGCTGAAAGCATTTTTCCCCCTAGACCACCTTAGAACTGTCTTCTTTTCATCGTCAATCTTTTGATTTTTTTTTATGTACCTTACTTATCAAGCAGAGATGAAGACTGCTTCTTCTTAAAACAAATATAACAAGTCTCTTCACAATAGTTATTTTTCACTTTATTATTTATTTTCTTTTTTTAAAAAAGTAAATGTTCTAACAGAAAGTTATCTTCCGAGAATGAAATAATAGTAGAAACTATTAGCACTGCTGAGGCATGGAATATTTCTTTCCTCTCTGTCCTAATGAGTAAACACATATCAGTCCCCACAGCAAATTCTACACATACACTGTATGTTAAATATAGTATTTTTATAAGAAAATATGCTTTTAAAATATATATAAAATATTTTAAAATATTATAAAACAATGAGGGCCAAATACATATATTTGTGTAAAACAATGTCTCTATCATTTAAATAGATGTTTATTAATAACTAAACATTGTTTGGGGGGAGAAAAGCCCTATTATAAAAAAGAATAACAATTCAACTAATTAATGGGCTCTACAATGACAGATTGGACATTATTTACAATACACTTAAAGCTCTTTTGAATCCCATAATCGTGAAGAAACATATGTGGGTATTTTCCAGCTCTCTTAAATTGTATTTCTTTTATAAATCTTAAACTAAAGATTCTGGCTGCCAGAAGTAAAAATTTACAATTACATGAGTGTACATTTCTACTCATTGACCACACTCTTCCTCTAAATTTAACTATCATATTTTACTTTTGTTAATTGTACCTTTTTATCACTGAGTTCCTTTATTTAGGAAAATATGTAAGATAATGCATTAAATAGATCCCTAGAAGGAAAATTAGTTAACCAGTTCAGAACTTAAATGTATATAAATTTAATCCACAGCAACTTAAGAAATAAACAAGCAAAGGGGAAAAAGAGAGAGAGAGAGACAGTCCAAGAAACAGACTCTAAACTATAGAAAACAAACTGATGGTTACCAAAGGGGAGGTGGGTGGTGGGGATGGTTGAAATAGGTGATGGGGACTAAGGATTTAGTGCACCTGTCCTCATGAGCACTAGGTGATATATGAAAGTGATGAATCACTTTATTGTACATCTGGAACTAATATAGCCCTGTATGTTAACTAACTGGAATTTAAATAAAAACTTTCAAAAAATGTAATCCACAGCTTTTAGCTTTCTTGCAAGAATCCAGAACATCTTATCACATTTTCATTCATAAATCCACAAAATTTTGTTTCTCCACAACAAATATTATATATTTGTTATTATATATTATAGTAATTTCCATCTAATTATTTCACTGTTTTTAAAAATAAAAGTATGTTTGAGAATATATACAAATCATTTTTAAATAATATAAACTTTTAGTGACCAGTTTTTCACATACCCAACCGTCAAATTAACCAAATTTAGGAAGAAGTGTTTGTCTTCAGAAATGTTTTTAGTGATTTTAATATCTATGACAGACATCACCTATATATAATCTCCATGTACATATATAGCAAATAAAATATTACAAAATCAAGATCTTTGAAATAAACCTTTCTATGACCTACCTGTAATTCTGTTCTGAATACTTCTATTAAATGTTAGCTGTGTCGGGGTGCCTAGGTGGCTCAGTCAGTTAAGCATCTGCCTTCCGCTCAGCTCATGATCCCAGGGTCCTGGGATTGAGCCTCACGTCCAGTAGGGAGCCTGCTTCTTCCTCTCCCTCTGCCATTCCCTCTGCTTGTGCTCTCTCTCTCTCTCTGGGTCAAATAAATAAATAAAATCTTAAAAATAAATAAAGTGAGCTGTGAAACTACGTTAAAAATATAGAAAGTAATATTGCAAGTTTCATTTAACTTCCCCAAATTCTTACAGTTATGTATTTTGCTCTCAGCTGTGGCACACAGCAGCATTTTTCCTAAGCAATAAAATTTGTTCATTAGTTGTAAACAATGTACCAAGTACAAAAATGTTGAAAGATAGCTATGTATTTTTTAATATGATTATTACTTTAAATCCATAAAACTTTACTTTAGCAAATGCAGTAATCTCTATTTATTTCAACAGGGATTGGACAATCATCAGGATGATGACCTTGTGGCAATCAGCACACATTTATAAAATGATGGTTTGAACTTATATTTTATCTTTAATTCATCAGCCTCATGTGCCTTCATGTTGGTATCTGGAAATATTTCCCTTAAGAGTCTACAATCTTGGGGCACCTGGGTGGCTCAGTGGGTTAAAGCCTCTGCTTTCGGCTGGGGTCATGATCCCAGGGTCCTGGGATCGAGCCCCACATGGGGCTCTCTGCTCAGTGGGGAGCCTGCTTCCCTTTCTCTCTCTCTGCCTGCCATTCTGCCTACTTGTGATCTCTGTTTGTCAAATAAATAAATATCTTAAAAAAAAAAAAAGAAATGGATAATTGTTTAAAGATCACATTCCTCTATCAATTTATCACATATCAGTAAACATTCACTGAGTGTATATTATGTGGCAAGCACTATGCTAAGTCCTGAAGATATAAAAGTGATTAACACTTGAGCCCTAGATAAGACATGAAGAGTGCCCCTGAGAAGTTTGGAATATTATGGAAGAGACAGTAAAACATCCAAATAAAATATTGTTAAGAAATAGGGTTTTCAAAAGGTGCTGTGAACAAGGAAGAGAAGCATATAATCCAAACTAGGGAAGGACAAAATGGTTACAGAAGCTTTCTTGGAGGCTTATTGATAAATAAGCCTACTGCCTTGCTTTCAGCATGGCCTCCTGATTAAGAGCATAAGTTCAAATCCCAGTATCACCTGTTACTAGGTGTATGAGTTTGGGCAAGTTATTTCATCTTTCCAAGTGTGTTTCCTTGTTTATAAGATGGATATGATTGTATTTACCTCCCAGTGCTATGAAGAGGACCAAATAAGAAAATGAGTAGAAAGCACAATACTGCCATAAAATATGCTAGTCTTCTACTTGTTATAAAGATGACTTCTTTCTCTTTCTCTCACAGACCTACCCACCCCACTTAGCATACAAGCTGGTGGTTTCTGGACTTCTTGGACAATGTACGTATGTCCTATATACCTGTAAAAGAAAAACCTTCATCTTACCAAGCCTGCCCACCTTCATTTTCTGTTATCAGTCAGGCTTTCTGATCCCCTGAAAAGTCTCCTTGACTAGCTTTTCATTATCAGACATGTCTGTGCCATGTCCACTCTCTGAATGTGGGCCTGACCACTGAGAAATCTCTGGACTGTCTACCAGACCTCTCCTGTCATTCTTCTCTGTCCCCATATCCATCAGGAGACAAATCTCTTGCCCTTCACCCTCACACTATCTCTGATGCGTCCTTCTTACCAGTGTTTTGGTGATTTTTCCATAGTTCACTTAACTGGCTTTGTCCTCTAACAATTGGCCACCACTGTTTCTCACCCAGCAGCCAACGTTTCCTTTCACTTCATTTCACTTGGAGTGAACATCACTCCAGAGACAGACTGAAGTATAGTATAGTATAGTATAATATAATATAATACAATACAATATAAGTATAGTAATAACTACACGTGATTATGTGATTAGATTAGATTATGTGATTAGAACACAAAATCAGGGGCACCTGAGTGGCTCAGGGGATGAAGCCCCTGCCTTCAGCTCAGGTCATGGTCTCAGGGTCCTGGGATCAAGCCCCACTTCAGGTTCTCTGCTCAGCAGGGAGTCTGCTTCCTCCTTTCTCTCTGCCTGCCTCTCTGCCTACTTGTGATCTCTGTGTGTCAAATAAATAAACAAAATCTTAAAAAAAAAAAAAAAAAAGAACACAAAATCATTGAGGCTCCTGAAGATGAGAAAGGTTAGCACTAGAAGCAAAAAGAGTATGGTCTTTTGTTCTTTCCTCTTTGGGATCATGACTCCATTTTACAATCATTCTTTCTCTTCAGCAATCTCCCATTGGCCACTTATCTATTAAGTGACTCTCTCTAAAAGGTTCTCTTCTTCCTCATCATTTGCAGAAAGACCTAAGAGGTGGCCACGTTCAGTTCAGTTTCTTCTTATACATTCACCTTTCTTAGAACTTCTCCCAGGTTTCACCAAAACAGATCCAAATGAGAGCAAAAGATAAGAATAAATGAAAAATTAAAGTGTAAAGACTTCTCTCTATTCACGGGGCCTTCTGGTAGAAATAGAGTGTTCCTTATTTGTAAACGTGTAAGAATTTTTATTTGAATATTAAAATTATTACACAAAATGCAATCTACTCTGTCTTCCAAATTTTGCCTTTAACCCATACCTTATAAAATTATTTTGGCTTTACCAAAGCATTACTCCTACTTTCTAAAGACCAAGGCAGACAATATTATTTCAATTTGTAAATTATTCATAATTTAATTGTTCCTCACTTCAGACAATTTGCTTTGTGCATCTTTAAGATAACATGTATACCTCATGTCTATAAAGCTCATCATATGCTTCAAAGTCCAAAATATTAAAGCAGTCAGATTCTCCACAGCAAAATAATTTCAAATTCATACATGACTACAAAAATCAATTCTCAATGGATTATATCAATTACATATCAATTTGGAGCAGAAAATTTCAGTTACCTCATATTTCCACTGAAATGTATTGATTTAAGTAGTTTATACATGAACTAAAAAAAAATTCATGTTGCAAAAAACGAAAAATATAAAACCAATTGCTGATTAGACACATGTGAATTTACTAAATCACAGATTAAATGTGTGAGTTCAAAGTTTAGCTATCATCTAACCTGTTTCCTGACCCTGACACAAAAAGTCATTTGAAACACTTAGAATTCTGGAGGCAGTGAGTTCCCAGCAAAATTTTAAACTTAAATTGCCCCTCCTCCTTACAGATTTTCCCAACAAACACTTCCTTCATCATAGCTACTTCTTCAAAGCGGTAGCAAGTAAAATTCCTCAGCAACAGGAAAAATAGTAACATGAAAACTGAGCTCCTTCAGATGAATGACAAGTAATAATTCTCTCTTACAGTTTTTAAGTTATGATAGCAGAAGTATAATAACTAACAACAATAAATAAAACTAACAGTACATAGCAGACCCTTGGAATATGCTTCCATTAAACAGTATTGAAAAAATAGTGACAGTAAACAAGTTTGGGGGTTTGTTTTTTAGAGAGGGAAGGAGAGAGGAGAAGTAGGGAAGAGGGGCAGAGAGAGAGGGAGACAGAGAATCTTTTTTTTTTTTTTTTTTAAGATTTTATTTGTTTATTTGACAGAGAGAGAGAGACCACAAGTAGGCAAAGAGAGAGGAGGAAGCAGGCTCCCTGCTGAGCAGAGAGCTCAATTCGGGGCTTGATCCCAGAAGCCTGGGACCATGAGCTGAGCCGAAGGCAGAGGCTTTAACCCACTGAGCCACCCAGGTGCCCTGGGAGACAGAGAATCTTAAGGAGGCACCACATCCAGCACGGAGCTGGATACTGGGCTCAAACTCACAACACTGAACCAAAACCAAGAGTTGGACACTTAACCGACTGAGCCACCCAGGCACCCCAAGTTTTTGGTTTTAAAAATCACCAATAATAGTGATCCTCTTCATCAACAAGAAGAATGTAGATAACTAGAAAAGCAACATTCTCTAAGTAAGATATCAAATATGAAATTCCAGTTAGCAAAATATGAATTTGAGGTTAAAAAAAAAAAACTGAGAACGGGTTGCATTCAATTATATTTTGCTACTAAAATTCAATACCCGTCAGAAAATGTTTGTTATTATAATTAGGTTTTATTGTTGTTGTTGTTGTTGTTGTTTTTACCCTCATTACATAAAGTTGTGCCTGGTCAAAAGTCATAAAGTAGTTCAGAAAAGAAACTTAGCATTGGGGCACCTGGGTGGCTCAGTCAGTTAAATGTCTGCTTTCAGCTTAGCTCATGACCCCAAAATCCTGGGATCAAGTCCCATGTGGGGCTCCCTGCTCAGCGGGGAGTCTGCTTCTCCCACTGCCCCTTCCCGCTGCTTGTGTGCTCTCTCTCTCTAATAAACAAATAAAATCTTAAGGAAAAAAAAAAAGGAACTTATCATTTCTGATCCTTCCCATAGACCCAGTGCCACTCAGGGCTAGATAAATAAACTTTACAAAATCATCTAACCTAGCAGGACCTACGTGTTATAAATTCATACAAGAGATTTTCCCTTTAAGCCTCTAATCAAACCTGTTGTCAAAAATGTTCTAATGATATGAGAAACATTGTTTTTGCTTCACGGGCAATGCTTTTCTCTACTAGTTGTACACCTAGATGGAAATGTAACAAAATGTTAATAGTGGTATCTCTGGGTGATCAAATTATGGATGACTTTATTTTAAATCAAGAAATCAAAAATAAAAGATTAACTGCATTCACATAATACATATCACACTATATCTTAATGTGGGAGAAGAGAAACAAAAATTTGGTACTGAATTTTATGATGAAATTCACCACACATTTAAATGTTCATTAAGTATGAAAAATATAACAAGCATACCATATAATTATCAAATATTTTAAAAACCTCACTCATTTTACTAATAATATAGAAAATCTTGCCTCCAGTCTCCACACCAAAGTCATTGTTGCATTTTGAAGATATTAGAGTTAAGTCAGAGGCACCTGAGTGGCTCAGTTGGTTAAGCATCTGCCATCTGTTCCAGGCCTAGGATCTCCGAATCCTGGGATCAGGCTCCATACCCAGCAGAAAGTGGGCTTCTCCCTCTTCCTTTGCCTCTCTCCTGCTCATGGTTTTTGTTTGTTTGTTTGTTTGTTTTTCTCTCTCTCTCTCTCTCAAATAAGTAAAAAAAAATTTTTTTTAAATAATAAAGCCAGAGTTACAAAATCTTGAAGTACACAATTAAGACCAAAAAAACAAAACAACAACAACAAAAACAGAATGCCCCTAGTTCTACAGTATTTAGGCCTATCAAGTGTTAGCTGAAATAAGGATTAACCATGGATATAAAAAAAACTGCTGGTATGGTTTTTCTTACAACTATAATCAAACTTCCAGTTGAGATGGCTTGCCTTTTTTTTTTTTCAATAATAATATTGAGCATTTTGATATGTGAAAAATTCCAGATTTGGCAGTATTTTTACATACCACATCAATATTAAATATACTGATAGTGATTATCATTTGTCAGTTTTAGACAAGTTCTTGAGATTGAGTTCAAACCTTTATACAGTAAGGTGCAACAGACATTGAATTTAAAATATAAGAAACAAATACCATAAAGACAGATTTCTATTTTAGTTCTGACACAGCTATAAAAAGGGAAGGGGGTGCTAGTTACTCTACCTGAAATTTTATTCAATTGCGCCAGCTGAGTCTAGTAGAGGGGTTAGAAGATGGAAAAGGAGATAACAGCAGTGGGATGTTGTTCTGGGCACAAAAAGCAGGATGTAACTTCACATTGGCAACAGCGAGACAGCCTAACAAAGGGGACAGAAGATGTACTTGACAGGAGTATAGAGAGTTAGCAGATGAGTAGGAGGAGATGGCATATGAGACGTAGGCTGGGGTGCAATAGGAAAGAGCCTTGGTGGTAAAGATGAATAGCTTAAACTTAATGCAAAATACAATAAGAGCCTAGTGAGACAAGTCCAGAACACCAAGATAAGAGTTACAGTACAACATTTCAACTTATCTAAAGGGCAGATTTTTAGACAAGGAGTTTTGAAAAGGGACGGTCACAAAAGTCAGGAGAGAAAAAAATTAGTCCAAAATTTAGTCCAAGTGTTTTTTTTTTATTATTATTATTTTTTCTTTTAGACCAGAAAGCATAGGGGCACCTGGCTGCTCCAGTCAGAAGGGCATGTGACTCTTGACCTCAGGATTATGAGTTTGAACCCCACGTTGAGTGTAGAGATTACTTGAATAAACTTTAAAAACAAAAACCTAAACAGAAATTTAAAGGTGCCAGAGTTGTTTGTTCATTGTTTGTTGTTTCTGGTGTTTCCATAGTTGGAATGACTAGGGGATAAACAAAATGAAGCACTTAAACTCAAGTTTAGACACTTAGAAACAGTTATATGATTAAAACCAAAATGAAGAAAGGTGATAATTAGGTTAAGTGAGTAGGATCTTAAGTAAAAATGACAGGGAATAAAAATTTCCTGGCAATTTGTTGGTTACCTAAGTGTTTAGGAAAACATAGTACAAAAAAAAAAAAAAAAAAAAAAAAGAGAGAGAAAGAGAGAGAGAGAAATGGCAAAATAAATAATAAATGCAATAACTTATAATATTCTATCATAGCCAATAACTTATAATATCCTAAAATAACATCCTAAAGTAACCTATAATATCCCAAAAGCTTCAAAGAGAAGGATTACAGTCACAGAAACTAATTATTTAATATGGGAAAACAACTTTCCAAACTACAAGTAAATCTCTTAGGGTTCTTTCTGGTTAAATGCAATTCTAGTTCATTTAAAACGCAGATTTTTAATTTTCAGAAATAAGTTATGTCCCAACTAGAAAAATTTTACTAAAAATTCTGAAGAATCCAACTGTTGTTCATTAGCCCTTAATAACTTAAAGCAAATTTATTAATGAATGCCTCATAATTTACTGCACTTTCATATCCGTTTCTTGTCCAATGTCATTGAATGCTTAATAAATGATTCGACCTTAACGCTGAGAAGCGGAATTTTAGCAAATTCACGTTTTACCACTAGGTGGCGAAAAAACCAAAGCAGTATCTGTTAACCAAAGCTAGTACAGGATTCCAAGCACTTGAACAACTAGAATTTCCACCAGGTGTCAACCAAGAGAAAAAAAAGACTTTTTCCCCCCTTAAATACACATATTCAGGGTTTTAAACATAAACATCTAAAGTCTATTAGAGATAAATGGTCTGTCCATTAACTCTCCAGTTTGCATATTTATGTACAATGCTGAATCTAATTGCCTGGTCAGCTAAAATCCAACTAAATAAAATTGTTTCTTCCCCCAAAAGCAAGAAAACAGCAAGACCAATGAGTATAGTCAAAAGATCTGCCAAAGTGTATTTGTTTATGAAAATAGTTCCAGATTCATATTTTTTCCTTCTACATTTCCCTCTTAGAAACAGTTCTGTTGATTGAAATATCTAGAAAAGTGTAAGTTGTTACACCTTGAGTTCCAGTGTGATTTTATGAAAACACTGCCATTTGTTACCAAAATGTTCACAAAAAAGAGATAACTGTACTTGTCTTTAAGATGTATTATGAGAATTACTATGTTGAAGAGTCTTAGGCTATTGGTCTGGTAAAAATTAATATTAGAACTTTACAAAACTAAGCTCTACTTATACACGAAATCATGCTTTTTAAAAAACCATCTTACAGGCTCACTAATTTCTAACTAATTTTCTTCACTAATTTTCTATTATGCTGTGGATGTGATGTCAACTAAAACACTGTGTCATGCTGCTTCTTAATAAGGTGGTACTTTTTTAGGCTGAACTCTATTTTTAATCCTCTGGACACAGGAGTTGCAATCATGTCATAAACTGCACATCTAGCTGTAGGTGGTGTCTTTAAAAAGTCTCTTTTCTTCCTTCTAGGAAGTGGTCAGGCCTTTTCCCCCCTGGTGTCATCATGCAAACAATCTGGTTGCTTTTCGTTGCTCTCTGATTAAGAGATGGAAGAGAAAACAGTTGGGGGGAGGGTACCTATTGATTAAATTATAGTTGCTTCTCTTTCTTACTCCCTTATTCTCTTTGGCCTCTCTTAGGTTCCTTTGGCCTCGGCTGAGTTCATTTCCACACTGCCTACAACGCACTGGTCTTTTAAAAAATCCAAACCAAGAATGCTCTTGTCTACGAACATTATTTCTTGTCTGGGTTTTATTACTTTTTTTTTTTTTTTTAATTCGTTAGATCATGCTCAGCAACCAGTCGCTCGCCCAACCGGTTCCTTTCTCCCCTTCCCCCATCTCTCTTCATACACCACTTCTTCCACCTCCCATCCAAGCAGTGGCCAAAACCCTGCAGTGCCGGTCACGCACGCTTCGGTTGGTCACTCAGCAGTTTATCCTTACGTGGCTTTGCAAACAGCTTCCCACCCAGCCCTTGTCCCCCAGTGCCCCCGCTCTTTCATTCTCTATTCGAGTGTGCTCGGTAAGAAGGGGCTCCAGATAGCACGTCGAGGGTTTACGGTAGCCTGCCTACCAATAAGAGCCCAGAATGAAGAGAAGTCAGGTTCAGCCTCCCGACAGCCCCAGTGTCTTCTTCCCTTAGCTGTACACCTACTGTACCCGCGAGCGAGCGAGCGAGCGAGCGAGGGAGCGAGCCAGGCGCGGGAGGGGACGCGCAGAGAGGGCGGACAGCAGCCGCGGCGTGCGCATGCGCAGTGGGGTTGTTTTTCACAAAGCTGCTCTTAAAGTGAGCTGGCAGCCTCCAGCCGCCCGTCTTTGTAAGGAGACCACTGAGACTAGCAGGATCGCGGAGCAGCAGCCTCTCTGCTGCCCTGACTTTTTAAGAAATCTCAATGAACTATTTGTAAAGAATCACTGATCTTGCCTGCAAGCTTTTTGCACGGCAAAGACATCGATCAGTGTTAGGTGAAGATCACGTTTTATATGTGATCTCGACTTTTTTGTCTTACATTATATTTTTATAGATTTTGCTACAAACATGGTGCTGGGAAAGGTGAAGAGTTTGACAATAAGCTTTGACTGTCTTAATGACAGCAATGTCCCTGTGTATTCTAGTGGGGATACAGTCTCAGGAAGGGTGAATTTAGAAGTTACCGGGGAAATCAGAGTGAAATCTCTTAAAATTCATGCAAGAGGACATGCGAAAGTACGCTGGACCGAATCAAGAAACGCCGGCTCCAATACTGCCTATACACAGAATTACACTGAAGAAGTAGAATATTTCAACCATAAAGACATCTTAATTGGACACGAAAGAGGTAAGTTTTTATATTATTCAGAAGTCATTAGACCTTTTTTTCCTTTGGGAAAGTACCTTTTCAGTTTTTCTGAAATTAATGTAATTCAGCTCCTGGCATAACACATAGCAGTTAAAGATTAGCAAAGTTGGAAGATTTGGGTTCTCCTTGACATTCATCGTGTCTTAAACCGTAATGCATGCAGGCATCTGCAAAGTGACTGCAAACTGCACTTAATTCAACTACCTCTATACCCGGCTTGGTTTGTTCCATACGCACTTGCAATACCTTTATACCTTATTTGTAAATTCTACTTAAATCCAATTCAGTGATTTTATTAATAAGTTTTCAAATGAAATGCTAAAATCTGCAGTCCAGTATTCGATTTTTTTCCTTGCAGTGTGCAACCGTAGATTTTAAAAACTAAGCTTCAGTGAAGAAATGGAGTAACATTTAAGTGGATTAATAGATGCTTTCCATTTTTAATATTGACACGCAAAATACTATAAGGAATTCATCATTGTTCTTTGATAAAGGATTTCTGTGGCTTATTTTGACATATGGTATCAACACCCCACGTGTTTTTTCCCTATTCTCTCCAGATCCTTTTATAAATTTACATCAAGCATTCTCTATCTTAAAGGACAGTATCTATCATTATGATAGGTTTCAAATCAGTTTTAGAAACCATTTCGGGTCAGTAATTTTCTTTTCCGAGTATGATGCCTAACTTTGGAACGTGCATTCAATGAAACCCGTGCCAGTCAAATGGAATTGAAAAGTATTCGGCACATTGGATTTGATTTTTGGTTGGAAAAGGGAGATAAACGGTTGTCAAGGCGAGAAGAGGTCCTGAGATTTCCAATCTATTGTTTAAATGGTTACATTGTGGAAATATAGGAGAGTCTAAGCTTGTTTTTCTAAGTTTCCACCCTTTGTTAGAAGCGGTTCAATCCTGTTTCGGACCAGTTCTGGGGGGTGGTGAGGAGGGGCGCTTGTTCTGCTCTCAGCAGATTGGTTACACGCGTCAGGTGGTGGCGATGACTTAATTCCTAGCCCAAGAAGAATATAATGTTAAAACTGGTTATGTAATTTTATGCTTCTCCTTTTTAATGCAGTATTTAGTTCAAATGTTAACGATTTTTCATAAAGTACAGCACGTCTTTAACCTTTTTTATATTAAAAAAATACACATCCCTGAGGAAGTGCAAATGGAACTAAGTGTCGAAATGAAGGATGCTTTGAGTTACCGCATGTAATCATTTTTTTAAATATTAAGATGAAATCACTTCTTCAGTTGGGATTTCACAGTTACACATAGGTAACCTGCATCCTGAAATAATTTTTAGTTAGTATTTACAAACAGTAACACTGGTAAGATGCAAATGCCGAATGACAGCCTTGGTATTTTTTGGAAAGCAGACACGAGTTTGTCTTTGAACCCTTCTGGACATTGCAGCTTTTTATAAAATGGATAAGAAACAAAGGTTTTGAGGGAGTTGAGGCTTGCAATGGAGTAAAGGTAGAATAATGACTTACGGGGACAAACACAGTTTCATTAGTTGTTCCGTGATTTCTTCGTAAACAAAACTATGTACCCCCTACCCCACGAGATGCCCCGCAACCCCTGCAAAGCGTGGACAGGCTCTTAGCTGGAATAGTTTCAATGACTTAAAAAGTGGGACCTCTCAAACTAGCCTGGTAACTGAGACCCCGCCCCGGGCGCCCGGCGATAGGCGGAGCCGCGTTTGTTAGCCTGTTGCTAAGGCGATGCCAGGCTCTGATTGGATTGGGCGCGGGCGGGTGGGGAGAGTGGGCTCGCGCCGGTTGGGGCGAGGCTTGGAACCGGCGTGCGCCGGTAAAGGTCCCTCCAGAGTGGCTGCCCCCGCCCCTATTCGCGTCCCTCCCGCAGCTTCTGGAGGCGTCGTGGCTCGTGTCACCGAATGTTGTCGCCCCTCACCTCCCTGCTTGGCGCCCCCGAAAAAAAGCGATTTCGGGTTTCCGCAGAGTAGATGGGGAGAAGCTCCTGCTGGCCTCGCAGGTGCCGAATAGCCCCTGGGCGTAACTTTAACTGACAAATCTATTCAGAAGGAACTTGGGTACGCGGGGTTAGCGGGACCCCATTTTCCTGTTTTTCGGTCAGGTGGCTTCTGTAGGCGTTCACTGCCTCTTATTTGAAAGAAATTGTGTTTCCCGACTTGTGTAGTCACCAGACCCGCTACCTTGATTTGACCTGGGAACAGACCGTCAAGGCTGGCCGGGAGGGGGAGGAAAAGTGATACTGACACTGAAAGCTGGTGGGGAGGCCTCGGCGAGTATCCTCTGACCCCTCCCCATTGTTTCCCAGAGACTGTGCAGCCCTGGCCTCCCTCCCCGCCCCAGTTTCCCTCACCGCAACTGTAAAGGTGTCAGGGTGGCCCGAGCCAGATCGAACCGGTCACCGGCTGGGGCGTGTAAAGCGGAAGCGCCGCGGTGCCATCGCCCCGCCCCCAGTCCAGCAGGCTAGGCTGCGCGAACGCGAGCGCGAGCGCCGCGCGACGTATGCCGTATGTATAGCGGAGCGCGCGGGCGGCGGCGCGCGGGCGGGCCGGCTGGGATCTGCTCGCGCCGGTTTAGGCCGGTCCTCTCCTGCTCCGGTCTAGTTCTTGATTGACAGCCCGGCACTTGTTTACCACGGCGCGGCCGCCGCCGCCGCTCGCCTCAATGAGAGTGCTGAGCTGGCACAAAAAGGGAGCGAGAAGGGACGGAAAGGAGAGGGAGGCAAACTTCGGGCGCCTTCGAGGGGAGCGAATTTAAATAGCCCCCAACTCAACCGGTTTTCGGTGCTGAAATTCGTTCAGAGGATTTGCACAGGGGGCGAGGAAAAACAGTATTGAGATGAAAAGGAATCATCATGGTTTCTGAATAATGTACCCGCAGATACACGCTTTTCCCCCCCTTTTCTCTTTTGATGTAACGGAGGCATCACGTTGTGTCTCTTCAATACTTTGGTGAGAGAAAGTTAAATGATAATACCAATTTCATCTACACTCATGGCTACTGTTGGCTTCTACACTGAAAGACTACATCAGTACAGACGTGTCTGTAATTACACTACTCAGAAAGCTAAACTAAAAGTCAGTTTAAGAATTCAGAATCCTCTCCCACATTTTCGTTAAATACGTATATATTTTGGAGAAATTTAAAAAATACTGGGCCTAAAGAAAATGGGTTATAAAATGAAAGGTCATTCTCCTAGCAATTGGGAACAGCCTAATTAGAGTTCACTTTTCAAGGATGTGGAACAGTGTTGTTTCCCAGTAAGCAGGAACCTTTTAAATCCTAAGATGTATTTTTATGTGCAGATTTTTAGCTGTTGCTAGGACAAACTTAGTGTGAACATTTTAGGTTCAATAAAGAATTTTTATTTTTAGCTCTGAAACTGACATTTAAATATCACTTCCTTTTTTTTTTTTAACTTAAGCATTTGACGAAGTTTTCTAATGGTTTTAAATTGTAACATTCATGTCATCTGCATCAAAACTGACAGACTTGAAAGGTTTGCACAAATTTTAATTTATATATAGTCTTATGATAAATTTTTAAGTAAACCATTGGAGACAAAGATAACCTCTTTGAGACTTGAGCTCTGACTCTGGTTGAGCATCTACTATGTTAGACACAACTGCTTTACAGTTTGGGTAGTTTACCCAAAAAAAAAAAAAAAAAAACCTGCCTTTAAGGGCACAAGTATTGATTATCCCCATCTTACAGATGAGGCAACAGAAGAGTTGAAATTTGTAGTAACTCACCCAGAGGAAGTGACAGAAGTTAGAATTAAGATCTCTCAAACTCCAAAGCTTGTAGCCTTAATTAATTATTATAGGAGTACCTTTAGAGTACTGCCACCAGGGAGAGTGTGTAAAGGTTTAAAATCAAGTCTTTTGTTTTCTCTTTGTTTGTTTTAGATGATGATAATTCAGAAGAAGGCTTCAACACTATTCATTCAGGAAGGCATGAATATGCATTCAGCTTCGAGCTTCCACAGACGTAAGTATTATGAGTAACAGGCATTTTTAATAAACCTCCATTCTTTTAAAGTTAAAATTATTCTAAATTTAAATATTTTTAGTTTTTAAAAAAACCCTTTTCATCACTGAATATTGCTAGAGGAAAACAATACACTGAAAAAGAAGCTGCTTTTTAATATAGCCTGGCAAAATTAAAGAAAGCAAAGCTCAATTCTTAGTACTCTGTCTCAAAATCTGTGAAATCTTTAAAACTTAAATAGTATTTCATCTACCCCGAGTGAATTGGAAGGTGCTAATCAGAATGTAAGCACTTTCTATTTTATCATCAGTTGACATTAGTGGAAATTTAGAACTTATCAAAACTCTTATTAACTCAGTAATTTATGAAAATCCAGTGTTTTATCTTTTCTGCTAATGCTAACCCACAGCAGTAATGTAAAAAGATAAACATTAATTAGGAATAATTTAACTTTATAATGATCTTTTGATAATGAAATTAATAGCTTCTGTGCAAAGACCTATTATAAAAGTCATACAACTGATTCGGTGACCCCGATTTAAGGGAAACACCTATCAGATAATTGAATATAAGGCATGGATTATAGTAAGGAAAAAGGAAAGTGGTTTGTTCTTGATGTAAAAATAGGTCTTCAAAGCGATTATTCCCTCCCTGCCAAATTTTCTTATTATCTTTGTTAATTGTAGTACTTGAATTGTTACTATGCAGATAAATTCATAAATGGTATTTTTCAGAGTATTCTATTTACCATATTATTTAACGTCATTCTAAATGTAGTGTCCCAATCTGCTTTAAGAGAAATACTGTAAGTCTGTGAATATATTGCTAATATTGGGTCTGACTAGTTTATCAACCAAAGTCACTTAAAATAGACTCTGGAAGACTTACATAAATACTACATTTCATTTTTCCATGCTATACACGTTAATGCAGGAGTCTAAAATGAAAAGAAAAAAAAAAGTGTAAAAATCCCACTACTTTTCATGTTAATCTAAGCTAGCACTTTACCTTGTAAATAACTGAACACTGGGCATTTTGCTAGTGAAATTATGAAAGAGACTAAACTCACTGCAGTAAAACCTTCCACAATTAATGAAATCTGGGAGAGGTGAAAACCAGTTCTGATTTCCCTGATAGAGATTAACAGAATTGTTTCTTTCTCTTATTAAGCCAGTACAGTTAGAAAACATGGCCAAAAAAAGAGAACATGAGAAAACTAGGAAATGGAAACACAGCTTTTAGATTTTTAGTAGACTTTGTAAAAGGTGAAATTCTTGAAATTATAACAACTCTTCTAGATATTCTCTAGATCTTCTTATTATAAAAAAAGAGAATTCCTAAGCCAGTGTGTAAACTTTCTCAATAGAAATATTAAAACCGGGGTGCCTGGGTGGCTCAGTGGGTTAAGCCTCTGCCTTCGCCTCAGGTCACGATCCCAGAGTCCTAGGATCAAGCCCCACATCGGGCTCTCTGCTCGGCAGGGAGCCTGCTTCCCTGTCTCTCTGCCTCTCTATCTACTTGTGATCTCTAATAAATAAATAAAATCTTAAAAAAAAAAAAATATATTAAAACCATTCTTAACTTTGTTTTTAAATTAAATTTTTGATTTCAAGAATTGATTTCCAGACTTCCATAATTTTGCCACCAGCGTTAAAAGCAGCCTCTTCTTAGTTTAAAGGGATTGTATTCTTCTGGCTTTTTAAAGCAAAATTTCTATAATACTTTTGTGTTAGCTATTGTTTTTTGGAAAACAGAAGATTTTTTTTCCCCAATGACTTATCCCTTTAGAAATTAAAAAAAATTGTTTGCTACCTCATTGATATATAAGCAGTGGAATATAGTAACACTTATATGCTGACCAACTGTATAATTATTAAAAAGAGGTATAAAATTAATATATTGAATTTATATTCTGCACAGACCACTTGCTACCTCATTCGAAGGCCGACATGGCAGTGTGCGCTATTGGGTGAAAGCCGAATTGCACAGGCCTTGGCTTCTACCAGTAAAATTAAAGAAGGAATTTACAGTCTTTGAGCATATAGATATCAACACTCCTTCATTACTGGTAAGAACTGACTGAATTCTTCATTCTTCGTTTTTGGCATATAAATACTAAAGAATAATCACCTAAACTATGCAGTCTCTATACTTTCACAAGAGTGATTTTAAATTCCATAAATACTATTTTTTAAAAACAGAGTCAAGAGCACACAAATTAGTGAAGAATATGCTCATATTTTCTGATACTATAATAACTTTAAGAAAACTTTAAAAGTAAAAACAGCATATAGTACAAAATAATTCTCACTCGGAAGTTAAAAGATAACAAAAAATAGATTTGTTCCCTGGATAATTTCAGTGGAGGAGGAACAGTAGTATCCATTATTATTGTAAGACAGTATCACTTACCATTGAAAGATCATAATCTAAACCTTGGACTGCATTGCATATTCCAATATAGGGATAGTTGTCAAGTGATGGGGAGATTGTCACTTTCATGAAAAATCAATCATATTTTAAAAGAAATCCTTTTTAATTGCATTTTTTCACAATATTCAAATTTGACCTTAAAAACTTTATTTGGTCTAAACAAATGATAACATCTTTAATAAGAATCTTAAAAATGAGAGTTTTCCTTTTTTCACATAACTGATTTTTATATTCTCAAAGAAAGATGTTAACATTTGGGATAGTAACCAAGTTGCTTTCCAAGCTGCCTTTTTTTTTAAGGCAGTTGAAGTGGAATGTGGAAAGGGTTTTTTTGTTTGTTTGATTCGTTGGTTGGTTTGTTTTTAATTACTTTATTTGTAAATAGTGTGAGCTAAAACTGTGTTTATGGAATATATTGTTAAGCCCTCTATCCCTTTTTTTAATTGGGTGGAGAATATACATAAGATGAAAATAATTGTATAATTCAGAAGCCATTGGTTAGTTTTTTTTTTTAAGTATATCTGAATACATCTGGAAAAAAACAACACTGTTTTTAATTTTTATTCTCCAAAAATTTAGGGTTTTATTTTAAAAGATTGTGTTATACTGTCTTAATTTGTGCATTGACCTTTTTCTCTAATTTATTTCTTACAGTCACCCCAAGCAGGCACAAAAGAAAAGACTCTCTGTTGCTGGTTCTGTACCTCAGGCCCAATATCCTTAAGTGCCAAAATCGAAAGGAAGGGCTATACCCCAGGTATGTATGAGGTGGACTCCCACAGAAAATGATCCTTCTTCACTCAGCTTTTGTGTATTAAGTATTTAGTATTTCTACTAAATGCACATATAATATGATATTCTTGGTAAGAAATAACCCAGTTTTCTTTCATAAATGTGAATGTAATGTCCGTTCTTAACAGCTACTAAACATGAGTAGTTCATTTTTATAATTCTAAGCTTCTTGCCACTTTGGGGACTGTTTTTCATCCATGTAGTCCATTGACCTTTCAGACTTTGGCTTAAGAATCTACATTTTTGGAGGTTTGGTTGTTTTTGTTTAACAATAGATACATATTTTTTCCCTCTAGGTGAATCAATTCAGATATTTGCTGAGATTGAGAACTGCTCTTCCCGAATGGTAGTGCCAAAGGCAGCCATTTACCAAACACAGGCCTTCTATGCCAAAGGGAAAATGAAGGAAGTAAAACAGCTTGTGGCTAATTTACGTGGGGAATCCTTATCATCTGGAAAGACCGATACATGGAATGGAAAGTTGCTGAAAATTCCACCAGTTTCTCCTTCTATCCTCGACTGTAGCATAATTCGTGTGGAATACTCACTAATGGTAGGTATAGATTTAAGGGTTTGTTTAGTATTAAAGTCATGAAGATATGTCTTATTCCAGGATTTGGTTTTTGTATTCTATAGATCATATATACAAATACATGTAAACCTTTAATTTGAATTACAATTACTAATTTTACCTCACATGTAAACTACTTCATATAGTACTGCACGTAGTGATGGAACTTTTTTTTTTATATTCTGTGTATATGTAAGTAAATGAAGGCCCAAGATAACATTAAAGTTGGGTTATTAGTTTTTAAAGAAAGAAATAATGCTTGTAATACTAAACCTACCATCTCCTTTCAATGTTTAGGTATATGTGGATATTCCAGGAGCTATGGATTTATTTCTTAATTTGCCACTTGTCATTGGTACCATTCCTCTACATCCATTTGGTAGCAGAACCTCAAGTGTAAGCAGTCAGTGTAGCATGAATATGAACTGGCTTGGTTTATCTCTACGTGAAAGACCTGAAGGTAATTTGATAATGCATGTTTAATTAAGCCTATTCTCTTATTATTTTGAAGAATATAATTTTGCCTTTAATATCTTATGATTAAACTTTTGTCTATACATGTAGAAAGTAGATGTGTCCCTAATATTAGATTTAAAACATATATCCCCCTAGTTTTAATCACCAAACAATTACTATTTTTATCTTGACATTCCTTTTTAATACCTACTATTCTGTGTATTTTGACATGCATAAGAACATGGTGTTCGAATTGCGTGTATCTTTTTCCTTCAGCACCACCCAGCTATGCAGAAGTGGTAACAGAGGAACAAAGGCGGAACAATCTTGCACCTGTGAGTGCTTGTGATGACTTTGAGAGAGCCCTTCAAGGACCACTGTTTGCATATATCCAGGAGTTTCGGTTCTTGCCTCCACCTCTTTATTCAGAGGTAAGCACTAGCTCAAGTCTGAAATGGGCTGACTCTCCTGGGAAACAGCATTACAGACTTTTTAAAAAATACAGTTAGGTTTTGATTATCATTACGTTAATAGAAAAATATAATGTAGAACAACAGGATTAAACATTAGATTAAATTTAGTAAGTAGGATTCTTACATCATTGGGGAAGTAGGGATAATGATTTAATATCATGCTTACAAAATGCCTGTTAAAGGAATAATTCATATTTTAAAGCATCAATAGGAGTGGCTTTTACATGCATGAACTACTTAAGTAGCTAGAATTTCTCTTATTTATCATCCGTTTCCAATTTAATTCTTGCATATTTTAACATTCCCAGTCATAGGGGAAGATAACATATTCGCAAAACAGGTTATACAGACATTTCTACACTGATTATTTTATTCATCTCATGTTGATGACCACTGAGCATTACGTGAATAAAACATGGCTCTTCTTGCGAGAAGCTCACAGACTGATGCGAATAACAAATTTAGAAGCAAAATACTCCATAACGTTAGAAATGCACACAGTTCATTTGAAGAGTAGTTCATTAGGCCCTGGAAATCAGGAAAGGCTTCCCTCGGAAGGTGATTGAAGTTCTTCAGAATACATCTTAATGTATGTTGTGCAGGGCTTTAAAGTTGGCATTGATACCAATATAATGCGAAGTAATTTTGTAAATAACTAGAATCAGCCTTACCCTTTTGGTGATCACAGATAAGCTATTTAACAGTGAAATATTACTCCCAAATAAGACCTAAGTGGGATTGCTTCACTCTGCAAGAAATTGTTGCTTTTCCCCCTTAAG
Organism: Mustela erminea; assembly: GCF_009829155.1. Taxonomy (NCBI): domain Eukaryota; kingdom Metazoa; phylum Chordata; class Mammalia; order Carnivora; family Mustelidae; genus Mustela; species Mustela erminea. The sequence goes on from NC_045616.1 coordinate 49,961,163, forward strand.
ATCATGGCTAGAAGAGTTCCTTTTTCTCCAGATGTGCTTAAATAGAAGATCACTTTAATTGTTGATTATAGGATATTTAGAATTTGTTCTTGCAAATTCTTAATTAGCCATAATTTTTCTATCCCACTGTTCTTTTTCATGGAATTTGTCCTGACGTGCTAAAAGTTCTCCCACTTAACTACAGATTTTGTTAAATTTTTATGCTGATATTTCTATCTTAAGTCAGTAATTTCTGATTTGATCTGAGACTTTCTGCCTTTACAACAGGCATTTTAAAAGAACTACAATGTCAGTCATCCACTTTAAAGCAAATTTGTGGCAAAATTCTACTACCACCTTTTCAAGTGAACTAAAGATAATTAAGAGAATTAAAAATTTCTAAAATCCTAAATTGGTTCAGAATATGATTCAGTTAATAGTCACATAGAAGAGAAGAAGTTCTGGCCTGCATTAAAGTGTTTTTCTCTTAAGTCATTAAAAGTAAAGTTACTTGCTTTTTTTCCCTTCAAAAACATGTTTTACCTAAAGTTCTGTGAGGCACTTTGGATTATGCTACATTTAAGTGCAAATAAAAATGGGTCTTACCCAAAAGGTTTCAGTAAAAGAAATGTTTTAAAGCCAACCAGTTGCCTTCCTGTGCTCATTCTCTACCTGAGAATCAACTGAAATACATTAATTTTGCTTAAATATATGTGCATATTAAAGTCTCTCTAGTCATAGAGAAGGTGGGCAGACTAGAGCATTCTGGTTTAGGATTGCTATTTCTTGATACACAGTTTTCTTAGGCCTTCTCTAGTGTTTAGGTTATTACTTCAGATAACCACCAAGAACACTGTTCACACAACTGCATTCTTCCCAAAGCCTAGAAAAGAGTTGACTTTTTTTGTAGAAGGATGAAAAGGGACAAAAGGAGATCATTACTATGAAATTTTTCTCCACTCTCTATTTTGAGTCTTAAGTACTACTGAATGCTGAGTAAAACACCACAAGGGCATACCTTTAAAAATCTTACTAATTTCGGGGGCACCTGAGTGGCTCAGTGGGTTAAGCCCCTCTGCCTTTGGCTGAGGTCATGATCTCAGGGTTCTGGGATTGAGCCCCGCTTCGGGCTCTCTGCTCAGCAGGGAGCCTGCTTCCTCCTCTCTCTGTGCCTGCCTCTCTGCCTACTTGTGATCTCTATCTGTCAAATAAATAAATAAAATCTTAAAAAAAATTTTACTAATTTTTAATTAAATATCAGGCACTTTATAGATAATATTTTCTCGCTTCCCCTACATGCTGTGTATGTTCTGACTCAATTCCTCAGTAGTACTTAGAATGTTAGTCATTGCTGCATTTTTACTAGACTTGATCAGATAACTTTGTAATTTTTTTTAACTCTTCTTTTTAGATTGATCCAAATCCTGATCAGTCAGCAGACGATAGACCATCCTGCCCCTCTCGTTGAAGGAATACTTGGTTAAATCAAGTTGATGTGGGTTCCGAACTGTATCTCTTCCCAGCTGAGGACAGAGAAGTATCTTGGAGACACGTTTTCAGAGGAAGTGGAATTGCTTTTGCCCAGAAAAATGGCAAACACATGAAACCACCAGTGATCATGCTTTAGAAGCCTACAGCAACATTCTGGGACTGCTCCAACATGCTTGAAGATCTAAGCTTTTCTCCTTTAAAACAGGCACATACTTAAGAGCAGTCTTCTTAGCCTATGGTCATACGTGTCAAGACACCACGTTGTAAAGAGGGATGATTTCCTTCTTTTGATTTGAAAATTTGCACATGCTCAATGCTTACATTGTGCAGTTCCGATGTCACTACAGCTTTTTTTTTTTTTTTTTCCATTTATGCCAGACTCTTGATACTGTTTAAAAACTTGTTTGCGGTCAGCACAACAAGGAACAAAAGAAAGCTTTGAAAAAACTTTAACATGAAAAAAAAACGCACTGAGTTTTTTTTTGTTTTTTTTTTTTTTTAATTTAATATAGCCTGGACTTTACCTGCGTATGCACATGCTCAGAAATGTCCTACTAGGCTGACCATGTATCACCTCTTCAGCTTGGATCCTATTGTGGATTTATTTACAAACATCAAATGCCTTCAAGCCAATCCTTCTTGCTGTATGTTTTGCAGCCTACTGTAGTAGATACGCAACAGATATGTGGGAAAAGAGATAAGAGGAGGAAGCTAATAAGAGACTTTGTCAAGATTGTATACCTTCTTGGTTTCTTTTAAGAATTTGTTGCCTTTCTACTATTACAGCAAAGCAGCATTTTGTTACTGACTGCCTAAAATCACTTAATCTCAGGTGAACGCATCACTTGCCAAACTGTTGGAATGCTATTTGTGTTTCGTTGCACTGTTGAGTTACTTTTTTTTTGTTTGGTTGGTTGGTTGGTTGGTTGGCTTTTTAGAGAGGGAAATTTGGAAAAGGGACATACACAAAAGTGATAACCCACCCACATTCCCTTTTTATCATTACATAAAAGAAGAAACTAGCAGAGCTAAGAATGGAGTAAAGAAAGGCAGTATGGCAGGCACCAGCAAAGAGTTAAGGGCTTGTTGCTCTTAAAAATTATTATTTTTATTATTTTAAGAGTATGGAAATTTTCCAGTCACAGGAGGGGGAGAAAGTGCATTTATTTTTATAACAGAGTTACTTAATTACCTCTAATACACCTATGTTGGAAATCATTTTGCTGGTGCAGTGTTTTCTGAGCAGGAATATATATATGTATATATATATTCAAGTTGTGATTAGAGAGCTTACTTTATACATTTCATATCCCGCTCCAACTCAGAGCTCGAAAACCCAAGTTTATTCTGAAAGTGTATAACTTTAAAATTACAAATACTAGAACGTGTGCTGGAATGAGAACTGTTTTCTATTTTTGTGGGGTTTTTTTAGTGACAATATTTTTTCCATTATCTAAAGAACATTTTGCTAAACATGAGAAACCACTCACTTTGAGTATATATAGGTAAGAGCAACTACATCAGTAAATTATAGTTTGTATTAAAGATAATTTACAGTTGGCTCATAACAAATATACCAGCATTCATGATGACACTTAAAAACCATTTTCCAAGGTACCAAGTGTACTAATGGTCTTATTTTAGAAGGAATTCAGCTCTGATGTTTTTAATGAAAATCAGCATCTGTGATGTTGCAACATACGTGTGAAATGGGTGTTACATCTATCTGCCGTTTAACCCCACATTTAATAAAGTGGCTGAAAATAATAGTAACTCTGGCTTGGTGCTTGACCTGGTTAAATACTGTCTTAAAGCTTCATACAAAACAAACAGGCTTTTCCATAAGTGGCCTTTAAGAAAACATGGAAGACAATTCATGTTTGAAAAATGCTGACAGGGTGAAGAAAGCCCAGCGTAAAAATGAATCACGTTTTAAGTGATTCAGTAAAGGGTTTGGGCTCCCGTAGCAAACTAATACTAGATAATAAGGAAATGGGGGTGAAATATTTTTTTATTGTTGTTAAATCATTTTGTGAATGTCCCCCTCAAAAGAAGCTAATGGAATATTTGGCATAAAGGGCATTTGGTGGTTTTATTTTTGTTGGGGGGGAGGTTGTCTGAAAATCCCTTTTCTTTTCTCTCTTATGTCTAACTGACTAGGGAACAATTGTTGATATGCATAGCATTGGAATACTTATCACCGTATACTCTTATAAATAACACATGAAGTGAGAATGACCAATATTCTGATAATTGGCACTGGGTCACAAAATGTGATTAAATTTTAAATATATATAAAACTTTATCAAATAAAGTTTTATTTACCCCATTAAAGTATTTGTTTACTTTTCTTATTTAGAGGCATTACTTTACTCTTTTCCAAATATTGGTCAATTCCTGACCTAAGATGTGAGGTTCACAGTTGTATTCCAGTATTCAAGATAGAGTCCTGATTTTGCAATTAGGAAAAGTAAAATCCAAAACATTAGCAAAACAAAGTGCAATATTAAATGTTTGCTTTATAGATTATATTCTATGGCTGTTTGTAATTTCTCTTTTTTTCCTGTTTTATTTGGTGCTGAATATGTCCTTGTAGGCTCTGTTTTAAGAAAACAATATGTGGGAAATGAATTAATTTTTCCTATTGCTCTTCCTTGTGGAAAATAAAGTGTTTTGTTTTTTTTCTTTTTTGTAAAATTGTTTGGAGACTTAATTGAATCTTGATCGTGTTAGTAACTCATCATACATGCAAACATTATTAGGACTACAGTTAAACTATATTTTTAAGCCAATCTGGGTAGGAATTGCTTCAAGCGACCAAAGGGAATTACTGAAGCCTTAAAGGAATTTTTAATAATAATTATCATGGCATAATAATTCATCAAATTTTAGATGCCTGCTTTCTTTCTTTTTTTTTTTTTTTTTTAATAAAACCTGTAAGTTCATTCTATAAATGCCAGTCCTGTATGAACCAAACTTAACCAGGTAAAATAGTTTCACCTTCAGGTACCAATTCCCTCTTGCAATGATGTGTCCAAGTTTCTAGTATTTAAGAGCACGTACCTTTAAAAGTTGTATTAACTAAACTTACAAAAATACTTTTTTCCAAATTTTTAAACAATGTAATATTTTTTCAAAGAATGTGTGGATTTGGCATTAATTTAGAATTACTAATCACATTTAGAAAATGTGGGATCACGTTTAGGAAATAACCTTATTTCAATATTTATATATCCATAGATCAGCTCTCAGGTTGTATATGTGCCTTACTATATCATTATCCCATATTTTCAAATGTGTATACACATATAAAGTGTGTTAGAAACACTTAGACAATGTATTTATAATCAATCTTACGGAAATTAAGAGCTAGCAATCTACACAATGTCTTTATACAATAAGGAGTTAAAATGACGGGGGAAGAATTACACCCTGAGAAAGGGAGACATAGGTTTTGGTTCTGTAACTTTAGATGTAGCCTTAAACAAGATGTGTGAATTTGGATGCCTTCATCTACAAAGTGGAAAAGTAGGTATCCAAATTCCCCTTCGTCAGTGAAGGCAAAGGTTGTAATAATAAAGAAGTAGTTCTCTACATTGGGAATGGAACTGCTTCTAAATTTGTATTAGAATACTTTCAAACTGACTTACGTACATGTTTCAAGTTACATACAACTGACAGTTAACCTGGCCCTGCTTTTGTATTGTCATCTATACTTAACCAAACTCTTTATCACCAATTAGGATTTAATGAATGCCCAAGCTTACCTATATTTTTCAGGTTTATAATGTAACAGGGAGAAACTCAGACTAGCTTAAGTAAAAAACTGTATTAACCAGTAATTCCATGGATGACATATATTAAGTACATTCGGATCCAGAAATCCAAATAATGCTCTGAGGGGACACTCATCTCTCATCTCTCTTCACTTGCCCTTTTTCATATTAGCCTTATTCTTTCATATTTGTTGGGCCTTGAAAGATGACCCCAGCCTCTATAGCTCCTGGAAGAAAGCTATCTTGACTCCAAATCACTTGTTAGGGGAGATTCTGACTGGCCAATTCTGGGTCATGTCTCATGCCACATAGAATGGGTTTCCCAATAGAAAAGAAGGGAGAAAAGAGGTTAATATATATTCTTGCTATTTCAAGTGTTGTCCAAACCAGCAGCAATAGCATCCACTTAAGTACATTAGAAATGCAGAATATCAAGATCTATCCCAGAATACTGACCCAATATCTGTTTACATGATTCCCAGTTAATTTGTAACCACAGTAAAATTTAAGCAGCTCTGTAGCACACCAAAGAAAAGCAAGAGATGGAGACACAACAGGCAACTCTGTTTTCATGAGTCCCAAACTCTAACTGAGCTGAGGATTTGGGGTACTTAATAAATGAAAAATAATCATGCCATTAAATTTTTTTTTAAGATTTTATTATTAATTTGAGAGAGAGCATGCGTACGTGGGGTGGGGGAAGGCAGAGGGAGGGAGAGAAGCAGGCTCTCCACTGAGAGCCCTACACAGGACTCAATTCCAAGACCCTGGGATCATAACCTCAGCAGAAGGCAGCTGCTTAACCTACTGAGCCCCCCAGATGCCCCGCCCCAATCATGCCATTTTAAATCCCAAAGCCGGTTTATGGCTTGGTATTTGTGAGATAACGACTTTGTAACTACTATAATAGTAACTATTATACCTTCAGAATTCCTATATCAACAATCAGCATTTCGCAAAACAACCATGACTGAATGATGAAATATTCTGCCTTTTTATTTCTTGATTTCAAAATCAACAGGAGATGCACTTTTCAGTTCAGGAGAGAAATATTTATTGATATAAGAAAATTAATTTGACTCTGAGGAATGTAGTCTACAATTCTTTTTTAGAAAAAAATTTAGGAAAATGTGGGAAATACACAAATATGGAAATCCGATACATGAATATGTCAAATCCAAGACAACCCGTAGTTTAAAAATCCAAATGCACAATCCTAACTGGAAATAGAACCAGTATCACTGTCTTTGTTGAACAGCACAAAGTTAAACATATAAGTAAGAAAATATATTTTTTCAAACCAGCTTCAAAGACACCAACTTAGGTAAATGAAGTCCAGATATTACAGACCCAAAAAGAAAAGTTGCTTTAGAATAGGTCTAGTATTTATATACTATTATGTAATATTTACATGCACATAAAAGAATATATAACCTAATGTGATTCAAGAAAACAAGTGTTTATGACATTGGGAATTTCTTTTTCTTTTTTTAGATTGTATTTATTTGACACAGAGAGAGACAGAGAGGGAACACAAGCAGGGGGAGTGGGAGAGGGAGAAGTAAGCTTCCTGCTGAGCAGGGAGCGTGATGCAGGGCTCAATCCCAGTGCCTGGGATGGTGACCTGAGCCAAAGGCAGACACTTAAGGACTGAGCCACCCAGATGCCTGACATTAGGAATTTCTGATACATTTTAGTTAATTCTAACTGGAAATGGATTTTTGCTACTTCTAACTTAAAGACTTACGTAAGTTCTCAACATCAATTACCAATCTAAACAAAAAGATTATTACCTCTGGCATTGATAGGTTACTGGGAACAGTAATAAAGTTAAAATAGTGAGTTAAAACATCTTTGTATAATTTAGAGATCTATTTACTAGTTACACAAAACAGTCTTACCGTAAACAGAAGGATTTGAAAGATTATATATATTGTCCTAACGTAAGTCTGACGATGATACAACACATGAAAGCAAATTATTGCACTGTTATTACTTTAAATGACATGAACTTTTGCCAAAAGGGGAAGGTATCTGATACTTTCTGAATACAGGAAATTTGTACTTATTAGGTAATTTTTCTCTAATGAATTAATAGAGTAAATAATGATAGAAATGCAAAAAAAAAAATTGCTAGAATGAGCAGCCAGTTTCTGCTTTGCTTTTTTTATTTTAAGGAAATCAACATTTCTACCTTCAAATGCAAGACACACTTCAATAACCTGCACCTCTAGACAGATATGAATCCCGAAAGGTAGTACTCAAGATGTTTAGAACAATAGGAAAATAACAGGAAACTAAGATACAGCACACATATCACATAGAAAAACAGGATGCTGGCAGCCTAGAAAGGCATACCCAGAACCCAAAATAACAAAATCACACATGCATTCTCTTCCAAAACTATTGATTCCAAAATTATAAAAGCAAAGGAGAAAATCCTTTCCCCTTACTATTCCTCTTTCAATTTGGAGAGTCAACTTTAGGGAACCCTTGTGAAGCAACATCCATAGGAGTGCATGCTGTGTAAGGAATCAGTGGACAAGTGCCTCCAGTGGTGAGATTTTATGAGTGCCTTGAGCAAACTGACCAAGAAAAGCCCAATGAATTCCCTCATTACATTGTCCTTGGTATTAGTTTCCTATTGACTGCCTCAACAAAATACTTCAAACCAGCAGACTTAAAACAACTGAAATTTATTCTCTCACAGTTTTGGGGGCTGGAAGTACAAAATCATGGCGTGTTCCCTCTGAATTCTGTAGAGGCCGACCTTTCCTTCTTGCCTCTTCTTGCTTCTGATGGCAGGAGGCAATCTTTGGCAGTCCTACTGCATCACTGGATTATCTCCTTTTTTTATCTAATGGCCCTCTTCTCCCAGTATTATCTGTCTCTTCCTATGGATTTCTCCTCTGAGACTCTCATCTTATATAGACATAGACATGCCGGATTAAGGGCCCACCCTACTCCAGCATGACTTTATACTAACTAATTACATCTGCAGTGACCCTGTTCCAAATACACTAATATTCTGAGATACTGGGGATTAGAGCTTCAATCTATCTTTTTGGGAGACACAATTCAACATAATAACTTCTCTTCCTCCAAAAAACAAAACATGGTAACAATACTATGTAGTGCCTATCAGGAAAAGCTATCTACTTAGAGGAAATACAGTTGGCTACTCCTCACTTCAGAGAATAGATTTAGTCTGAAACTATAAAATCACTATAGATCAAAGGAAACATTCCTTCCCCACTACCCCCTTTTTTCCTGATGTGATACTGTGGGAGGTGAGCACTCATCTGGGAGACAAGAAACTTAAGCTCTGATCCACAGACACTAAGTGGCTGAATGAACTTGAACAAGTCCTCTGACTTTTCTGATGTTCCATTTCCTACACTCCCTTTTTTTAAAATTTAAATACAATTCATTAACATATAATGTATTACTAGTTTCAGAGGTAGAGGTCAGTGATTCATCAGCCTCATATAATATCCAGTGCTCATTACATCACATGCCTTCCTTGATGTCCATCACGCAGTTTGCCCATCCCTCAATGGGGCATCCCCCACCCCTCTCCCCTCCAACAACCCTCAATTTGTTCTTATGATTAAGAGTCTCTTATGGTTTGTCTCCCTCTCTGATTTCACCTCCTTTTATTTTTTCCTTTCTTCCCCTATGATCCTCTGTTTTGTTTCTTAAATTCTACATGAGTGAGATCATACGATAATTGTCTTTCTCAAATCGACCTATTTTGCTTAGCATAATACACTCTAGTTCTATCCACATCATTGCAAATGCCAAGATTTCATTTTTTTGATGGCTGAGTAGTATTCTGTTGTATATATACACCATATATACATTATCTCTATCCATTCATCTGTCGATGGACATCTGGGCTCTTTCCATAATTAGCTATCGTGGACATTGCTGCTATAAACATTGGGGTGCACTTGCCCCTCTGAATCACTTTTTATATCCTTTGGATAAATAGCTAGTACTACAATTGCTGGGTTGTAGTTCTATTTTTAAATTTTTGAGGAGCGTCCGTACTATTTTCCATAATAACTGCACCAGCCTGCATTCCCACCAACAGTATGAAAGAGGTCCCCTTTCTCTGAATCCTCATCAGTATCTGTCATTTCCTGACTTGTTAACGTGAGCCATCTCTGACTGGTATGAGGTGGTATCTCACTGTGGTTTTGATTTGGATTTTCCTGATGCCAAGTGATATTGAGGCTTTTTTTCATGTGTCTGTTGGCCATTTGGAGAAACGTCTGTTCACGTCTTCTATTTCTTGACTGGAGTATTTGCTTTTTGGGTGTTGAGTTTGATAAATTCTTTATAGATTTTGGATACTAGCCCTTTATCTGATAAGACATTTGCCAGTATCTTCTCCCATTTTGTTGGCTGTCCTTTGGTTTTGTTGACTGTTTTTGTTTTGGTTTTCTGTGCAAAAGCTTTTTATCTTGATGAAGTCCCAAGAGTTCATTTTTGCCTTTGTTTCCCTTGACTCTGGAGATGTGTATAACAAGAAGTTGCTGTGGCCAAGGTCACAGAGGTCGCTGCCTGTGTTCTCCTCAAGGATTTTGATGGATTCCTGTCTCACACTTAAGTCTTTCATCCGTTTTGAGTCCATTTTTGTGTATGGTATAAGGAAATGGTCCAGTTTCATTCTTCTGCATGTGGCTGTCCAATTTTCCTGACACCATTTGTTGAAGAGACTGTCTTTTTTCCACTGGGTATTCCTTCCTGCTTTGTCAATAATAGTTGACTGCAAAGCTGAGGGTCCATTTCTGGATTCTCAATTCTGTTCCATTAATCTATGTGTCTGTTTTTGTGCCAGTAACATACTGTCTTGATGTTGACAGCTTTGTAATAGAACTTGAAGTCTGGACTTGTGATGTCTCCAGCTTTGGTTTTCTTTTTCAACATTCCTTCAGGTATTTGGGGTCTTTTCTGGTTCCATACAAATTTTAGGATTATTTGTTCCAGCCCTGCGAAAACAGTTGATGGTGTTTTGATAGAGGCTGCACTGAATGTATAGATTGCTCTGGGTAACAGAGATATTTTAACAATATTTGTTCTTCCAATCCATGAGCATGGAATGTTTTTCCATATCTTTGTGTCTTCCTCAATTTCTTTCACAAATGTTCTACAGTTCTCAGAGTACAGATCCTTTGCCTCTTTGGTTAGGTTTATTCTTAGGTATCTTATGGCTTCTGGTGCACTTGTAAATGGGATGACTCCTTAATTTCTCCTCTCATTGTTAGTGTATAGAAATGCAACTGATTTCTATGCATTGATTTTATATCCTGCAACGTAGCTGGACTCGTATATGAATTCTAGCAATTTGGGGTTTTCCACATAAAGTATCGTATCATCTACAAAGAATGAGAGTTTGACTTCTTCTTTGCTGATTCGGATGCCTTTTATTTCTTTTCATTGTCTCATTGCTGAAGCTAGGACTTCTGGTACTATGCTGAACAACAGTAGTGATAGTGGTCATCTGTGTTGTGTTCCTGACCTTAGGAGAACACGGGCTTTTAGCAACTCGTAATTTTTTGGCTGGTAGGGGGTCGATGGCTACTGCCTGATCAGGGTGGTGGTTCATAAGGACTGGAGTGGTTATTGTAGTTTCTTTCTTTCTTTCTTTCTTTTAATGTAAACTATGTGTCCAAAACAGGGCTCAAACTCAGAACTCTTGAGATCAAGAGTCACATGTTCTACCAACTGAGCAGCCAGGTACCCTTGGTTGTGATAATTTCTTAAAATACGACAACAGTGAAGTCTGCCACATTATTTGATTCTTCCATTCACGAATGATTTCTCTGTAGCATGTGAGGCTGTTTGACAGTATTTTACCTATGGCAGATCGAAATTGAAATCAACCCTCTCAAGCCCTGCTGCTATCTTATAAGCTAAGTTTACATAATATTCTAAATCTCTTCTTGTCATTCCAACAGTCTTCATAGCATCTTCCTCAGGAGCAGATTCTAGCTCATGAAACTACTTTCTTTGGTCATCCCTATGAAGCAACTCTTCATCTGTTCAAGTTCTTTCATGATGTTGCAGCAATTCAGTCCCATCTTCAGAATCCAATTCTAATTCTAGTTCTCTTGCTCTTCCCACCACATCTGCAGTTACTTCCTCCACTGAAGTTTTTAAACCCCTCAATGTCAACCATGAGGGTTGGGTAACTTCTTTAAAACTCCGAATTCATGTTGGTACTTTTACCTCTTTTCATGAATTACAGATTTTCCTAATGGCATCTAAAATGACAAATTCTTTCCAGAAGGTTTTCAACTACTTCCCAGATCCATCAGAGGAATCACTCTCTATGGCAGCTATAGTCTTACAAAATATATTTCTTAAATAATTAACACTTAAAAGTTGAGGCAGCTGGTTGACTCAGTCAATAAAGCATGAGACTCTTGATCTTGGGGTTGTATAAAAGTTCAGGCCCCACACTGGGTGTAGAGATTATTTAAAAATAAAATCTTTTTAAAAGGTACATACATGCATACCCACTTGGAGGTCAAAATTACTGCTTAGTCCATGGACTGCAGAATGGATGTATAGTACTAGCAAGCATGAAAAAAACACGCACCTCATTGTCCATCTCCATCAGAGCTCTTGAGTGACCAGGCACACTGTCAATGAGCAGTGAGATTTTGAAAGGAATCTTTTTTTTCTGAGCAGCAGATCTCAACAGTGGGCTTAAAATATTCATCAAACCATGTTGTAAACATATGTACTGTCATCAGGCTTCATTGCTCCGTTCATAGAGCACAAGCAGAGTAGATTTAGCATAACTCTTTGGGTCCCTGGGACTTTCAGAATGGTAAATGAGCATCGGTGTCAACTTAAAGTCACCAGCTGCATTAGCCCCTAATGAGAGTCACCCTATCTTATGAAGCTTTGAAGCAAGGCATTCACTTCTCCTCTCCATCTATGAAAGTCCTAGATGGCCTCTTCTTCCAGTGTAAAGCTGTTGCATCTATACTGAAAATCTGCAGGTTAGTGTCACCACTTTCATGAAGTATCATAGCTAAACCTTCTAGATAATTCGCTATAGCTTCTCCATCAGCACTTGCTGCTACACTTTGCACTTTTTTTGTTATTGAGACAGCTTCTTTCCTTAAACCTCATGCACCAACCTCTGCTAGCTTCCAACTTTTCTTCTGCAGTTTCCTTACCTCTCTCAGCCTTCACAGAATTAAAGAGAGTAAGGCTTTCTCTGGATTAGGCTTTGACTTAAGGGAATGTTGTGGCTAGACTGGTCTTACACTCAACCACTAAAATTTTCTCCATATCAGCAATAGGCTATTTCACTTTTTTATCATTCACATGTTCACTGGAGTGGCACTTTTAATTTCCTTCAAGAACCTTTTCTTTGCATTCATAACTTGAATAACTGTTTAGCATGAGAGGCCTCTCTTTTGGCCTATCTCAGCTTTTGACATGCCCTCCTCACTAAGCTTATTTATTCCTAGCTTTTGATTTAAAGTAAGAGACATGTGACTCTTCCTTTTCCTTGAACATTAAGATGTCATTGTGGTGTTGTTAACTGGCTTTACTTCAATATTGTTGTGTCTCAGGGAATAGGGAGGCTGGAGGAGAAAGAGAGAGAGAGATGGCTCATCAGTGAAGCAATCAGAACACACACATTTGTCACTTAAATTCATGGTCTTACAGGGGTGTGGTTGATGCTGTCCCAAAACAATTTTAATAGCAACTTCAAAAATCACTGACCAGAGATCACCATTACAAATATAGTAATAATGAAAAAGTTTGAAATACTGGGAGAATTACCAAAATGTGCAATAGGGACACAAGTGAGCAAATGCTATTGGAAAAATGGCCCCAAATGATGTGCTTGACACAAGGTTGCCATCAACCTTCAGTCTGAAGGAAGGAAGGAAGAAAGAATCCACAAAGTGCAATTAAGCACAGTGCAATAAAATGAGGTATGCCTAGGTGCAATTTGGGATTGGTTTGGTTATTTAGGCATAAGTCTCTTTCTTCCTTAATGAATCTTCCCAATTCTAGCATGAAGATGTGTATTTTTACTTACAGCATTGAACAGTTTTAATATATACTCCTAATGTTAAGATATAGATACAAAACATTTCAGGTCATGATTAGTAAATTAGGAATATATTTGGTTTCTTAAACTTACGACAACAAACATTAATTCATAGAGTAACTGAGTCTTGGCTGGTTTAAGAGTCAGAAGAGAGTAAAACTTCTAAAAAGGTCTGGCTGTTATTCAGGAGCAGCTGCAAAGTCACCTGCCTGCTTATTTATGGGAAAGATACCAGTGACTCTGGCTTACATAAATGGAGGGAGGAAGATGATAGGCACGTCGAAATGTTTCTTCGAAGGGAAGCTGAATATTTCTCTGTTCTCCTTAATGTTGTTTACTTCAAAGATAATTTCCAATTTAGTGTTAACACCAGATTCTCTCAAGAGTAAAAAGTGAACCTGGGACATTTCCATTTGGGACAACGCTACTAGGGTACACAACAGAAAAACCTGGAGAAAAACACAGTATAAAGTTCAAGCTACAATCCCCTCTTATTACACAGTGAAATTTTCTTCCAAAATACCTTTGGCTCAGCTCTAATGGAATACAACATAATAGAGTTTTGTTACCTTAGGGTATTATCTACACCGTTCTATGCTTCTTTGACAGTTAGCTTTCTTGATTCAATAAAGGAGCAGAAAATTGCTCCAATTTAAGGAAAATCTATTAACTTGTTTAGTTCTCTAAGGTACTATTCTTCAGGATGCTGAAGCACTAGCTAACAAAACAACATCATAGAAATCGAAAAGCTCTGACCAGGTAGAACCTGGAGTATATATTCCTAAATTAGGGGAAAGCCTGCATGTCTGTCTGCCTTAATCTTCTTCCTCATAAGCCCATGTAGAGTGAACTGTGAAGTGCAGAAATGGCACACCTGTATTTTGCTTTGGCGTGTCATACAAAATTCCATCCTATGAAGCTCCTACAATATGCCAGGTACTATGCAAGGTCTCTTTATGTCCATCTACCTTAGTTATCCTTGTAGACAATTTCAAAGATAGCTGTTACACTTATCCTTTAGTTGGGGAAACTGTTTTCAAGAAGGGTTGGGCAGCTGTCTCAAATCACACACCTGTCAAATTAAAGCCCAATGACTTACATCCAAGGTTGTGTGGATTTTAAGTCCTAGAATTCTCTTGTAACACCACATATATTATTAACTCCTTATCTGAACCAAGTACAGAACAGGTGCTCAAAAAATACTTGGGAATGATTAACATTTGGGGACTGATATATACTGAGTCTGTCCCACCTCTAATTAATATGGCGAAGCCCTAACACCCAAAAGGACTATCTGAAGACAGGATCTTTAGAAGTGAATTTAGGGTAAATAAAGCCAAAAGGATGGTGCCCTAATCTGGTAGGATTAGGGCCTTAGAAGAAGAGGATGAGAGATTTCTCCCTCTGCCTCTCTCTTTCTCCCTCTCCCTCCCTCTCTCTCTCTCTGCCATGTGAGAACACACCAAAAAGGTGGCCATCTGCAAGCCAGTAAGAGACTTCTCACCGGAACCTAACAACTGGCATCCTGATCTTCAACTTGCCAGCCTCCAGAACTGTGAGAAAATAAATATCTATTGTTCAAGCTTCCCTGTCTTCAGAAAGCCCCAAGGTAGCATAAAATTCATTCTTCCACACCAGGACTCACAAGAACTAGACACTGGAATGGCAAATATTGCTAGTAGAAAAGAAGAGATTCGAGGATCTAAAATATCGGGTTCGGTTGTGAGCAGCTATGAGATCCAAAGGGAGGAGTAGGAAATTCAAAGGCAGACCACTACACATTGTCTTCACAGAGACCCAATCAGCAGCAGCACCTGCTCATACAGGGAGAAAGGTCAATGAGAGCAGAACTGCCGAGGGAAGGCTGAGGTAGGCCCAGAAGAAAGGACCTGGTTTAAGGGGAAAACTAGGTCACAACACAGTACTCTTCCAGGATGCCTCAGTCAATGCACCTGGACTAGTATGACAGTCAGATGACTCCTCTAAAACTGAGCTAATTAACCCCTTCATGTGATGGGAGGAATATTTTAGCTCATCATTTCTTCAGCTTGTAAGTCATAAATAATGATCAAAACAATCAATTAGATGGAAGTGGGAAAGCTGCCTGACCTTAAAATAGCTCTAATGCACAGGAGGCATTTTGGATTTTAAACTTCTAACACTCATCCATTCAGTCATCAAACTGGCCAATAATTGTTCATTTTACATAATATTAAGTACTGTGTATACTGAGAAAATCAAAACTAAATCCGTTAAATTTGTATAGTCATACACCATTATGCCATGTGCTGTTGCTAGATCCTTCAGGGTCATGATGATGATTCAGCTCTTTTCTTTCCATACCCTCTCTACATGCTTACTCAAGGAGATCATTCATTTCCTTAGCTTCGATGATCAACCTATGATAATGATACAAATACCTATTATCTCCAGTCCTACTTTTACTCATCTCCTTGCCCTTATTCTCAAAGACATCACAGATATTTTACTTGATAAATTCTCCAGCTTCTAAAAACTGTTATTTCTAAAATGAACTCCTCATTTTTCCCCAGGTACCTCACCCCACCCCCTGGAATTTCTGATTTCTCTTTAAAGAACCACTCACCTCACCCATTCACTCCTTGCCTCAGTTATTAAGTCCTCTCCATGCCAGTCAATTATAAATTATTACACTATATATATATATATATATATATATATAAATTATAACGTTTTCTCAGTCTTTTTTGTAAGACCTCTCTGGTACCTGGCACTTTCCCTTCATCCCTATTGGGATCCCCATCCCTAGTCTGGATTTTTACCCTGTCGCACAGTTCTTACTTCCTTTCACGGATTCCAAAATCCTAGCTTAGGCCTCAACTCCTCCATAAAGCTTTTGGGCCATTCCACTCTTCATTGATCCCTGCCATTCTGGAGTTTCTTCAGCATTTATTCTATTTCACAGCATTTGTTCTAGTTTATGACTGCCTCCTCAGTGATTATTTCATCCCATCTCACTGCACTCCCAACAATCACAATCCCTGGTCCAGCCTAAGTACAGAACAGGTGCTCAAAAAATACCTGGGAATGATTAACATTTGGGGACTGATATATACTGAGTCTGTCCCACCTCTAATTAATATGGTGAAGCCCTAGCACCCAAAAGGACTATCTGAAGACAGGATCTTTAGAAGTGAATTTAGGGTAAATAAAGCCAAAAGGATGGTGCCCTAATCTGGTAGGATTAGGGCCTTAGAAGAAGAGGATGAGAGATTTCTCCCTCTGCCTCTCTCTTTCTCCCTCTCCCTCCCTCTCTCTCTCTCTCTGCCATGTGAGAACACACCAAAAAGGTGGCCATCTGCAAGCCAGTAAGAGACTTCTCACCGGAACCTAACAACTGGCATCCTGATCTTCAACTTGCCAGCCTCCAGAACTGTGAGAAAATAAATATCTATTGTTCAAGCTTCCCTGTCTACAGTACTATGCTATGGCAGCCTGTTGGTATAACCAGTACTTATACTTTTATGATTAAAGTTTCATCCTCATGAAAGAAAAGAAGGGCTACCATATAAAGAACTTTTTTTCAGTATGTGAGGTAGCAACTGAGAGGATGGTCATAATTAAATGAAGCTTCCTCCTGGCTGTATAACTTCTAAAGAAGGTATCTCCGTCCAGCTTTCTACCCCACCTTCACTGTAGTAGCTTTCCCTACCCAACCCATTCAGCCATGAAGTATGGATGAGCTAATACAGAGTAAGCCCTGATTAGCTCTGGCTGGTTACGTTGGTACACTGAATCATTCAAAGATGGCCAAATGACCCAGTGCTGACCAGGGATGGATATAAAAAGATTTTTATGAGGATTTGTGGGAAATTTCCTTATTCTTAACAACTGCTCAGGAAAGATATTCTCTTGGCCACAGGGAGTTGTTGTATGTGGAACTATTTTAGCTGTTTATTTACTGTATAGGAAGCAAGGCTAAAAATGAAGCAGACACTGAGAGGGGCAGAGGTGACAGACTCAAAAGAGAAGCAGAACTAGAGCCTTGATCTGATTATGCCTGAAGCCTGATCTCCCACTGCACTTTTTAACTCTGTGAGCCAGTAAATTTCCTTCACTGCCAATTTGAATCTGGTCTTCGATTACACACAACCAGAAACATCTTTTGTACAGAAAGGAAAGCTAAGCTAAACCTATTACAATGAGGAAATTATTATTCACCAGAGGGAATTCAGAACTTTTCATTCTTTGTGTCTCAGTCTGACCTAATTCATACCCCAAATGCTTTCTAAGGACATTTGTAACTACTTTCCAATATTGTATATCTATCAGTGCTGGTCCATTCCATAGCCTGAGGCACTCTGAGTACACTAAATTGACATTACATTAACTTGTCCCCTCAGAACAACAAACTAGTCTCTGATCGAATAAATAAAACAAGAGGATAACATCTGAAGAGGCATAGCAATGGTATCTATTTAGGAAAACTAAAACCCCACTAGGAAGAATCGAGGAACCAGCAACCACAAGACAACTGAAAAAAAGCCTGAGTCCCACTTTCTTAGAAGCAGAATTGGAGTCAGCAGTATGAAAACCGTGAAACACAATAAAGCAGAAGGCGGTCCAGAGCCATATATTTTTGCCACAGTTGAGATAATACACTTTTGCTAAATTCTGTTGCTGGTGCAGAACCTATTTTTGTTTTTTAATCATTCTCAGTAGGAAAGTCCAAAGAATATCTAATGACCACAGATTAAGATCTACGAAGAACAATTTAAAATCAGGATAATAGGGGCACCTGGGTGGCTCAGTGGGTTAAAGCCTCTGCCTTTGCCCTAGGCCATGATCCTAGGGTCCTGGGATCGAGCCCCGCATTGGGCTCTCTGCTTAGCAGGGAGCCTGCTTCCTCCTCTCTCTCTGCCTGCCTCTCTGCTTGTGATCTCTGTCTGTCAAATAAATAAATAAATAAAAATCTTAAAAAATTAAAAAAAAACAAATAAGAAAATAAATAAAAATGAAATCAGGATAATATACACAGCACAGGGATCACAAAATCAAATGCTTTCAGTGACCAAGCAACTATGTATGAGAAGACTATGTGTGGTGGGGAGTGGAGAGGACTGAAGATCAGTGCTCTGTCCACAGGGCACAGACAGTACTCAACTCCAGCTGACTGCTGCCTTATAGAAATGTTAGACTCACGTTGTCAGATTTTCCAGTTTTTTTTAAAAGAAACTGGAAATGTGTGGGTATAGAGTATGTGTAAAATCAGCTAATCAGAAAAAAAAAAGAAAAAATCACCATTCAGTCCAAAAAGAGGAAAAGAAGAAAAAAGAAAGTCAGTGACCAGTTTCTCTGCGTTATTCCATAGAGAAGGCAACTTAAAGGAACCTGGGAGCAGATCATTTGAGCACTGCTTTCCAACTACATTCACTTCTCCTCTCCCGCTACACCCTGAGACTATGCTGTGCAGGACACGTGTAATTAGGCAGAACATAGCCAGCATCATAGCAGGGCTTCTTTACCTTCAGTGGCCACACAAGAAACACCTGGATATCTTGTTATAATGCAGATTCCCAGGCAGCAAGTCCTAGGGTGGAGTTGGAGTTGGTATTTCTAATGGGGCTCCCAGAGGTTGTGAGGCTGCTTGTTCACTCTTTGAGTAGCAAGAGTTAATGGCAGGTTTTTCTGGCTTTTTCTGACCACGACCTAAAATAAAAATACATTTTACTTGGCAACCTAGAACAAATAAGCAATATAAACATGTAACTGAAATGGAGACAAAAGTTACTCTAAGGGGTACACTTGATGCTTTTTATCTGATTCCATCACTTTATCTTATCCTATTGTATTAAATTTTGTCTTTTTAAATGCTGGTTGTGACTTATTAAATAGATTTTTATGACCCACTAATAGGCTATGATATAAAGTTTGGAAAACACTTCTATTCAATTTTTTTTCAATCCCCTTCTATACATTTTTAAAATGCATTTTTCTGTCTCTTCAACGAACAAGACAAGATGACAAAAATGTGTAAATGTTGCCTGAGGAAGGTTAGGTCAGCACAGATGACAGTCATAGCTCACGGGGGTTGAACATTTACCATTTAACAGGAGCACGGTTAACCCCATGTGCTCCAGACCACACAATAGGATTCTAATCCCAACACAGCCACCTACAAGCTGTGAAACCTTAGTCAAGTTACTTAACCACTCTGGGCACAGAGTAAAAAGGAGGTAGCAATTACACAAATGCCTCATGAGGCTTTTGTGATGACTACTGTATGTTTACAGCACTACATGGATAGGACAACGTAGCGCACACAGCAAGTATCATAGAAGATTTTGCCATTGCCATCATTATTACCAAGTACTTCATAAAAGTTCTATCACTTAGATTTCCAATAATCCTAAGGAAGAGTATAACGGAACTACTTAGTGGGCCAGTGTGCAGCCATTTCCACCTACTCCTCTGTTGACAGAATTCCTCCTTATTCAGAGTATCCATCCCTCACAGGTCACTCAGGAGGGAATCCTAGTTGGAAAGTGATGACCATAAACCCTTTCCACTTGCCAGTGATGGGTTAAGAAAGATCCTGTCACTTAACTCTAGCCAATGAACCACAAGGCATTTGGGAAATAGTTCCTCTCCCTTAAAGGAAAGTGGAAGGAAAAAAAAACATCCTATCTTTTTCCACTGAATGTTATGTCTAGAAGTGACCCCAGAAATGGCCTCATACATTCAGCAACCACGAAGATGGCCAGGAGAGGACCAAGTGAACAGAATGCTCATGCGTACAAGCAAGCACAGTTACCACCTGCATTATGGGTGGGGAAGGTGAGGGATAAAACTGGTATAGGAAGATCTCAAAAATCACACTCTGCAAGTTGCCCGCTCTTTATCCACTAGGCTACAATAGCCCCATCTTAAAGAACATGATTCTTTTTTTAAACACCCTGAAGACATGACTTGGTAGATACCAAAAGTATTTCCAGAATCGGGTATCCATTTCAAGACCTTTAAGGTCAGTTAACATTGTCTTTTGCTGGGGGTAGATAGGCTGGGATCCTGATAACATACATAGCATTGATCTATTTCTTTTATGCCACACTCTGCTACTTTGTACATGTTTATCACTGTGCAACTAGTCTCTTCTCATTACATGTCTATAGATATAGTTTCTGTCTTATCTGGACTGTTGATTCTAAAATTATTCTGATAAACAACCTTAAGCTAAGGTGTTATTGACTAATAATAGATAACACGCCCCTGTTTCTAGACTATGTTTTTAACATGCATCTTCCCAAAACGAATTTCAGAGACTGACAGGGATGTAAGACATAGTAAGGAGGAAAGGAGACCATTCTGATCCCTGAAAATAACACCCCTTGAGGAGCTGCCTTGCTTGGCCTCTGAGTCTGACGTTTTTCTTCTAAAACCTAGCAGACATAATACTCTTCATGGCAACCTCTCTTATTATTCCAGTGAACACAGGAATACCAAAATTTGTAAGTCCTACATAGGCATGATTTTAAAAATGTACTAAGCCATTTTACAAAGTCACAACAACCTGATCTGGTTTCGTGAATCAATACTTTAACTCTAAGAAACACACTTTTTTTCACATTTTAACATCTGTGAACTGGTTAGTATCTTGCTATCCTTGCCGGCCAGGCAGGAATCATGATGCACTTGCCATTGACAGTGCACAAACTTGTAGTTATTTCTGGTGGCAACACTTAAAACTCTAAACTCATGTCATTTCAGGACCAGCTGAGTTGCAGCTCTTGTCCAGAAGCCTTCTGATGACACCCTTGAGTGAGATGAAAAAAGCCACAGCTTCAAGACTTGTAAATAGTGTTAGAAGCTTAGGGGGAAAATGTATAATAATTATAGTAAGGCTGTTTTTAGTTTTTGGTTTTTTTTTAAAAGCTGCATTAACATCCAATATCCAAAGACATTAATAAGTGGGATTCGAAAGTAAATCTGAAAAGCTGCACTCCAAGGAGAATTTCAGAATACCTTAATAAATTATTTGGTTTCTATTTTCCTTTTCTCTATACAAGAGTAAAGCACTGGGTTACCTGGGTGGTGTAGTCAGTTAAGCACAGGACTCTTGGTTTCAGCTCAGGTTGTGCTCTCAGGATCGTGAGATCAAGCCCCGGGTAGGGCTCCAGGCTCAGTGCAGAGTCTGCTTGGGTTTCTCTCTTCCTCTCCCTCTGCCCCTTCTCACCCCTCTTTCTCTCTCACCCTAAAATAAAAGGAGAATTTTAAAAAGAGTAAAGTATGACAAAAATTTAAAGGAAGTTGGGGGAAATTGGAAGGGGAGGTGAACCATGAAAGACTATGGACTCTGAAAAACAATCTGAGGGTTTTGAAGGGGTGGGGGGTGGGAGGTCGGGGTACCAGGTGGTGGGTATTATAGAGGGCATGGATTGCATGGAGCACTGGGTGTGGTGCAAAAATAATGAATACTGTTATGCTGAAAATAAAAAGTAAATTAAAAAAAAAAAAGAAAAAAAAAGAACTTTTCAAATATTAAAAGTAGATTCCAGGTCTTAAGTTCAAGTCTCACATTGGGCATACAGCTTACTTAATTTAAAAAAAGCTAACTTAAAAAACACAAATATCGAACATAAGCAATAATTCTAAGCAATAAAAAGAATTATGTCATACTTTAACTGGCACTTTTTTCTTTTTCTCTTATTCTTTTATTTTTTGAGTTAAAGGTCATGTTTATTTCTTCCATATAGAAATCCACATATTCCAGGACCATTTTAAAAAAAAAAAAAAAAGCTATCCTGTATTGAATTACCTTCCTGGCTTTGTAAACAAATGAAATCAGTTGAAGTTTTGAATGTGGGTCTATTTCTGGACTCCTGATCTTATACACTGACCTAGCTGTCTACATCTATTTTTTTTTACATTTTTATTTTAATCACCAGGTGCTTATCACAACAAGGGCACTCCTTAATCCCCATTACCTATTTCACCCATCCCCTCACCCACCATTTTTTTTGTTTGTTTGTTTCTTAATGATGCCTAAAGTAATGGCTCATCTTCAAGTCAAAGACATCTTCAAGGGTATGAATACGATGTTATTCACAGACAAGCTACCAGGATCAGAAAGGCTAAATGACTTACACGCACATCCACGTGTACACACACACACACACAACTTCCAGAGGAATAGAAGACAGGTCTTTTCTACGTACTGCAATATTCTGTCTCTCTTTTGATGAGTATCTGGGCATGAACCAGTTTCCTATGGCTCCCTCTAATCCAAAAATTCAATTTGGAGACTGTATTTGCCACCCATCGACTTGTTTTGTATATTGTTTTTCTAAGACATAGTGTGTATGAAATAGAAAATGACACTGCAGGGGTACTGTTTGCTCTTAAGATACATCACTCTGAAGGAAGAACTTGATTGCCCAGACTGTAGGCTAGGACTGCGATCTGGGAGACACAGCTTGTATATGTTAGAGGAAAAGCCACACTGAGCACACGTGCTCCGTCTGCTGTGACACGTATGCTCCATCGGGGCCTAGAGGCCCCTGGAGAAGGTCGTGTGCTTTTGCTAGGCTGACGTGCAAAACACACAGTGCAAAATGTTCTGACGATCTGACGATGATGTTTTTGGAGTTTAGTTTCAGTGATCACTTGTGTAAAGGAAAAGATCAAAATCTTCCCAGAGTTTAAAATGTGAAAGTGCCTAAAGGGAATTCTAGTGTGATCCCACAGTGTTTGTTAGCTCAGACTCTTACAAGCTTCTGCTGGACTTGCAAGTAAATATTTCTCTGAAAGAAAAATATCCTGGGGGAAAAGCTGGAAACAATATTAAGAGCTCCTGCACCGTGGGATGGTGCTGAAGTTCTTGGAGTTTAAGAAATGGGCCTAGCAAAGACTGTATTTTGTAGTCTACATTCAGAATGCAATGCTTTAAATTAAAAACAATAAATCTTTCTAAACTCCAGTTTTCTGCCAATAATGGTTTGGAAACTGAAGCACAGATCATTCAGTTGAACAGATCTATGAAAAGGGGAGGACAAACATGATCCAAGGGAATTTTTCCTGCCATGAAGACTTTGGGAGCCGTCTGCCAAAAGGACAGTTTATGGTTACACTGACTGAGGGAAGCTGGGAGGTCCTGAGGAGGTGGAGGCAGAGACAAGCGAAAGCCTTATGGACTACAAAGAGACTAACAGATACACTCTCAATCAGAGACCTTATTCTAATTCGATTTTACTTTCTTTGAAGCAAGTTATGAACTACTTAACAAACTAACTTAGGGCTAGTTTTTTGTCTGCCTGTGACTGCAAACAGCTAGTTAAATTCAGAAGTTTTTTTTTTTTTTTTTAAAGATTTTATTTATTTATTTGACAGAGATCACAAGTAGGCAGAGAGGCAGGCAGAGAGAGAGGGGGAAGCAGACTCCCCGCCGAGCAAAGAGCCCCATATGATGCGGGGCTTGATCCCAGGACCCCAGAATCATGAGCTGACCTGAAGGCAGAGGCTTTAACCACTGAACCACCCAGCTGCCCCCAGAGGCTTTTTGTTTTTTGGGTTTTTTTTAAAGATTTTAAGTAATCTCTATACTCGATTTGGGGCTCGAACCCACAACCCCAAGATCAAGAGTCACACATTCCACCGAGTCAGCCAGGTACCCCAAACTTAAGAGATTTTTAGATGGTAATTTACTTAACACAATTTTTTGCTAGTCCTCAATTATAAAGCATTTAGCGGAGTCTCTAATAGCCTTAAACATGAATTAATTTTTGTGTGAATCTAAAATATCCAGGCCCTATACCAAAACATCAACTTAAGTTCTTTCATTTGTACCCTTCCTTCAAATAAAGTAATTCGGTATCTTCCCCCAAATAAATAAAATTTCAAAAATAAATAAATAAATAAAATAAAGTAAAATAAATTCAGGACCTATGTTCAAGAAGAGGAAAAAAATAATCATCAGCCAAAATGTTTCTAAGTTATTGTCAGTATTTGTTTGCAATCTGCCTGCTTCCTCTTAAGGAAACGTGTAAACAATCAGGAGCATATCTCACTTGTTCTGGGAGTTTGTGTCAGAGTTAAAAGAAGAAAACCTTGAGAAATATCTTTTCAAAAAGCTTAGGCAAAAAAGGTTTTGGGGGGTGGTGCCTGGCTGGCTCAGTCAGTAGAGCACACTACTCTGGACCTCAGGGTTATGGTCTCAAGCCCCATGTTAAGTGTAGAGATTACTTAAACATAAAATCTTTTTTTTTTTTTTAAGGTTTTTCATTGTATTTTCTTTCCTATAGTGATAGGCGGCTTTTAAAAAACTTAGTTTAAAATATTGAAACATAATATTGATAATGGACAAAAACCCCTTTTCCAAGTCAGTGTCTTTTTTTTCCTTATTACCCATACAACTTGAAATTTCAATGTTCCGAAAACATTCAGTTTTGTCGTGCTTTTCATCTCAATTATTTTCAGAGAAGGCAGTCTGGACATTTTGAACATTCCTCAGATAATTTCAAACAAATGAGTATCTATGTTTCATACAGGCCAGTTTTCAACTGGGGTGATTCTGCATCTCCCCTACCCTTGCCAAATTCCAGGGGACATTTGGCAATGTCTGGACAGTATTGGTTATCATTACCAGGGGGAGAGGGGGAGGTGCTATGGGCACCTAGTGGGTAGAGGTCAGTGAGGCTGCTAGCCATCCTATAATACACAGCACAGCCCCTCTAACAAAGAATGGTTCCATCCAAAATGTTCATAGTGCTGAAACTGAGCAACCTTTAAACAGACATATCTTTGTTTCTCTTTATTTGAAGAAGGGGATGTGCCACAGGTCCCGTGGGGTGCAATTTAGCACACACACACACACACAGAGAGCAATTTGACACACACCCTTCCTACCATGTGCACTGTTGGCCCCTTAGACTTTTCCACCATAAATTCCTGCTTGGACTTTTCCAAGAGGCTCCTCACTGGCTTCCTGTTTCTACTTCTGCTCTTTCTATTTCATTCCGTCCCGGAACAGACAGAGTGCCTTAAGTGAGAGGTGGTTTCCCTTGCTATAGACCACAATCAGGTCAATATTTTCTGAGACCTTGAGGATCCACCTTCTGCCTCACTCTCTTCCCTAAAACACACTGGTCTTCTAGTTGCTCATTTTGTTCTCAGCCTTCAAGGTTTGCTTCCTTTATTCCTTCTTATCTTTCAGATCTCATCTCAGTTGCCAAAGCCTTCTTTACCCATCTGCACTAGATGAGCTCAATCTGCTAGGAACCCTCCCAGCTCCCCGTACTTTTCTGTTAACACTCTTCATAATTTGGAGTACATGCTTGTGTAAATTTCCTTTAAATATCATCTACCTGCACCAGCTGACCGTAAGTTTATGTGGGCGAAGTCACTACCTAATTTGCTTGCTGTCTACCTCATCTAGGCCCAGCCCAGTACCTGACATAGGAGTTCAACTAACATTACTGAATGAATAAATCCCAGGTTTTGCCTTTGAGGACAGTTGGCTGACACAACTGATGGGGTTGGAATAAATGTCTCTTATGTTTACCAACATACTATGATGCTTGCTGTGGAAGGGGAAACTCTGAAAGACATAGTTTACAAGGCAAAAGTTGACCTCAAGTTTAAACTGCTCTGCAAGATAAAAGAATTTACAAGGCTTGGAAACACAGACCACTTGGGAGAGAAGAGAATTGAGGTCTCAAAAATTTAACTAGAAGCAACATGCTGAGGAGACACAGAAAGTCTCTATGATAGGAATTAACTGCTAGATTGCAGGAGAGTGACAATAATGATTTTGAAGTTGTTTCCTGCACTGTGCAGCTCTGTAACCCTTTACTGTTAATACAGATTCCACTAAGAATAGAGCTTTTGTGCACTTGACCTTGTATCAGTGATGTTTTGTGAAATGGGAGTAAACCAGGCTGTGTCCAATGCTGGGAACAGGATGGAAAAAACACACTAGAGAGGGGCGGAGCCTGAGATCTCAAGAGAGAACCACAAATTGGAAAAGAATGAAAAGAAATGTAGTAAGCCCCTCAAGGGGAACTGAAGATAGTGAGGTAGACACTGAGTTTTTCCTGTATTTATAAAAAGGGCTTGAGTTGATCTTCTGTCTATATTAGAGGTTGAGTTGCTCCTGAGCAGGTGACACCTGGAAACTGTCATCTGGGTTACATAACAATGTGGACTGAAGACAGACAGGGTTAAATTAGATGATATCTAAGGTCTCGTTTTTGAACATTTCTCCTCCTTATTCTAACAGATTTAAAGGCTGAAGCATAAATCTGAGAATAATTGCTTTTAATGTTAATATTTGAATGTGTGTGTGTTTCCTCTGGCATGTCCAAGTATTACTTCTTTTGTTCCTCTAACACTCATCTGACAAACAAGCAAATGAAAATCACACTTAACCTTTATTCTGGAGTTCCCAGAAAGGTTTACAACTTCCTAACTACAAGTCACCAAGTGACTCACTATGGCCAGAAATGGGAAAAAGAGTCACAATTTCTTCACATCTAGCATAGTGATCACACACAAACATGGGGAGCAGCAGGCAGAGGGAGAAGCAGGCTCCTCGCAGAGCAAACCCCATGCAGGGGTTGATCGCAGGACCCTGAGATCATGACCTGAGCAAAGATAGACACATAACCGAGTCCCCAGGCGTCCCCTGATTGGTTTTGAAAGTGGTACAGTGCTAGGTGAAACGCAGGATGACATCTTAGTTAATGCCACCTCTGTCCTTTGTTTGCTCAATCCAGAGACACATCCTTGAAATCTTTCTCTTATATTCTGTATCTAATTTATTAGGAAACTTCCATGGCTCTGCCTTCAGATTATATCCATACTGCACCCGCTTCTCCTCCTCTTCACTGCTACTGACTGCCCTGGTCTACCTGAACTTTGGGACCTCCTCACTGTTAAACAGTGCTGAACTCCCAAACATTTTCCCTGCTTTCAGCCCTGCCCTCCAGTAAGATCCTCTCCACACCAAAGCCAGAGTGCTCTTTCACAAACAAAAGTGAGATCGAATCACTTCTCTGCTCAAACCCAGTTTATGTTCCCTATCTCGTTCACAGTGAAAGCCACAATCGTGACAGTGGTGGATGAGGCTCCACAGTCTCTGGCCATCACGGCGACTTCCTTCTCCCCGACCAGAGCCATCTGGCCGCATTTCATCACCTACTCTTCCTCTCCATGAATATTCCACACAGGCTCTGTGCCTTAGGGCTTCTGCCCTGGCCAGTCCCTCTGCCTGGAATCCTGCATGGTCATCTGCCTCATTTTCTTCAAGTTTTTATTCAAATGACAGGCCTACTGTGAAACCCGGTGTAAAATTAAAAATGGCTACTGCCCTGGTCCTGCAGAATCCCAGCTCTCTCTCTGTCTACTTTCCCATGTACGTCTTCCCGTGGGACTTAACACTGTCTGATATAATATATAATTTACTATTTATTTATTGTACTTGCTGTTTGTCTGTCTTCTCTACTGGAACATAAGCTTATCAGCACAAAATGTACTTTAAATGCCATACTGAATTGTTGATGAAACAAATTTGATGATGAAATGAAAGAAAATGTGGTCCTAGTAACCCCAAGGAATGAGTGCAACTAGTTTTTAATGTCAGGAAGTTGTCCACAGAAGTATATAAAATGTACTATGATTGGGCACATCCATTTTTTGGCATGTAGATTTAAGTGTTTAAAATATTAGGAAACTTAATTTTCCTTCCCATGAATCACCAACATTAAAGCATAAATTGAAAAGCAATGAATATTATCACTTTAATTGCAGAATTCCTCATGTCAGCATAATACCCACATATCCTCTTTCCACTGGCCTTTGAGGCCCCCAAAGGAACAGGAACAGTTATAGAAAAATTATAGACAGGCAAATTTTTTCAGAACCCATCATCCTCCCTGTCTGCTCACCACATCCTTGAAAATTTTCTTCTCCCGGAGAAGCCTTATATCCTTGGGATATTACAGAGAAACATATTCAGGTGAGTGGCAGGAAGGATTCTATGAGCTGGTACCCCAACTCCTTCACGGGGGGAGGGGGGCACGCATACCATCAGCACCTAAACCTTAAGCCAGGACACTATGCATCAGGATTCCTGGCACTCCAGCTATTCCAACTCAGAATCCCTGGCAGTTTTCATTTTAGCTTTTTCTAGTATATTTCTTAAATCACTCTGATTTAAGAATCGCTGTTTTAGTCTAGACTTTTCCTGATCTTTATCCCGGGTTCAGATTTGCCCTTCCCAATTCTCACTTCTTTATGTCTGATTCTCTGCCAAGGCTAATCTTCTGAGAGATGTTTAGGTGATAATTATGGATAATATTTTAATGTGTTAACTCCCAAGATCCCCTTCTCCATAACTATATCCAAAACCTTTCCACAAACTTGAAAACTCACTAACTTGGTAACCAAAGCCAGGGGCTGTCCTCCAGCAGCCTCACAGGGGAGCGGATTTTTGACAACCTCTCTCCCACTCAAGGCAATTTCTTGTTCTTTCATGTCCTGCTCTGGGTGTGTGATTAAGCGAAGGATGCTTCTCTCTGTGAGAAATGGTTCTTCTTTCCAGTGTTTTCTCACTTATGTCATATATTTAGAAATAAAAGCTATGTTCCTGTATTTCCTGTTTATGTTTTATTTTACCACCTACCAGTTTTGATTGAGACTGAACTGGAAAACCTTAGAGCAGCATAAATTAAATTTGACCTTGACCCTTAATTATATCCACTACTGACATAAGTAAGTACTTCTGGTTATTTCTTAGAATAAAGTGATTCTGAGAATTCCAATAGTCTTGTTTATGTAGCATTCCACTAAGTAGCAGGCGTTTTTAAAGCAAGGCTCCAATACAACTACTGTTGATTTCATTATTCAGGGTAGCTATGTTCTTTTTTTTTTTTTTTTTTAGATTTTTATTTATTTGTCAGAGAGAAATCACAAGTATTCGGAGAGGCAGGCAGAGAGAGAGGGGGAAGCAGGCTCCCTGCTGAGCAGAGAGCCCGATGCAGGACTCGATCCCAGGACCCTGAGATCATGACCTGAGCCGAAGGCAGCAGCTTAACCCACTGAGCCACCCAGGCGCCCCAGGCTAGCTATGTTCTATGAAGTTGCCATGAACACTGAGTTAGTGAACACTGCTTCTAGGGAAAATACAAGGTTAGGTTCCTGCAAGTCTCTGGTCACAGTATTTTTGTCAGCTGATCAATACGTAACTTTATTTACATATTTTTCTTTTAAAGACGACTTATTTAATAATGTCATGGCTGCCCACACTAGAATTCATGCCTCCTTGACAGATAACACAGAAGGCACATGCCAGCCTTCTTGCACTTGAGACTAGCACTTCAGGACTATACTTGGGGGCTGTTTGAAATAATAAAATCGCAAAAAAAAAAAAAAGGCAGAAAAACATGACACTAAATGGACCACAAAAAGGGCATTTTACACTATAAGAGCTAAAATAAGAAGGCATAGTGTCTCCTTGTTTGATTGCAGTTAGAAACATGTCCTTCAGATAACTCAATTTTTCACTACTCTGGACATACCGTGTCTGCAAACGACTGTGGAAGTGCCACAGGTATTGATTTTAGCATTATAAGTAAACTGTAGGAGTAGGCAAATTTGTAAATGTGGAATCCATGAATAATAAGAATTGACTGTATTTCAAGAATACAACGATAATAATAACAATACAGCTACCACTCAGTGAGGGCTTATGTTGTGCCAAGGACACTTTTTATCTTAATCAATTCTTCAAACAACCCAAATTTACACCTGCAGAAATTGGAATTTAGTGAGATTATCTTTTTCAAGATCACCACACTCTAAATATCAAAGCAGAATGCAAGATTTCACTTAAGACCAGGCACCCAACTGGCTCAGTCGATACAGCACACAACTCTTGATCTCAGACTCTGAATTTGAGCCCCACGTTGGGTATAGAGATAACTTTAAAAAAATAAATAAATAAAATTAAATATATATATATATATATATATATTCTATTTTTTAAATTTTTTTAATAATTTTTATTTATTTATTTGTCAGAGAGAGACAGAGTAAGCACAGTCAGGGGCAGTGGCAGGCAGAGGGAGAAGCAGGCTCCCCGACAAACAAAGAACCTAATGTGTAACTCGATCCCAGGACCCTAGGATCATGACCTGAGCCAAAGTTAGATGTTTAACAAACTCAGTCACTAAGGTGTCCCTAAATAAAAAAATTTTAAATAATAATAAAATAGAGAAATAAATAATTTTTTAAAAAAGGATTTACTTTAAGACAACTTAAATATTCTAAGACATGAAACAAAAGGAAGGGAAGGAAGGAAGGAATGATTGATTATTCCAAGACATACAAAGTTTTGTTTGGTCTTTTTTTCATATTTAAAACCTAAATTCAAACATTATTAGTCTTTTTTTTTTAAGATTTTATTTATTTATTCAAAAGAGAGAGAGAGAGCACAAGTAGACAGAGTGGCAGACAGAAGAAGAGGGAGAAGCAGGTTTCCCTGCTGAGCAGGGAGCCCGATGTAGGACTCGATCCCGGGACCCTGGGATCATGACCTGAGCCAAAGGCAGGCGCTTAACAAGCTGAGCCATCCAGGTGCCCCCAAACATTATTAGTCTTAAGTTAATAGAAGGAATTTTTTGATACCACTTTATATCAGTGGGAAAATCAAAGCACAAAGACACTTAATTACTAACCAGGCTCACAAATTCAATTTGTAAGAACAGGAATTTCAACATCCAGTGACAGAGCCAGGGCATAATAACAATCATACTCTGTATATACAAACAAATAGAACTTCTACTAAAATAAGTGGCAGGGCATCTGGCTAGCTCAATCGGTTGATTTTGGTAAAGGTCATGATCTTGGGGTCCTGGGGCAGGCTCCACGCTCACTGGCGAGTTTGCTCGAGGACTCTCTCTCTCCCTCCCCTTTCTCCCCACTTGCACGTGCTTTCTCTCTCTCTCCAAAATAAATAAATCTTTAAATAAACAAAGCTATAAATAAATAAATGGCATAGGAGTTAATCTGAATTTGCCAAACTATTCAAAGATCTTACTAGAGTGGTAACACTTTCCTGAGGATATCTGAAGGATCACTGTAATCATAGCAGAACATAAGCTTCACGATTTAGCACTTTTACTATATCAAAGTATTACATAACAGATATTGTTAGTGTAATAGCAAATCTGAAGTTTCACTAATTCCTCTGTCACTCCCATAGCACTTTTGCACCAATCTCTATTTTACCATATACTACATGGGACCATAATTATAGTCTCACATGTCCTACTGTCCCACAAAAGGGGTGCCTCAATGGCTAGGAGTTCATGTTACTCACTTTTGCATTGTCTAGTACAGTGCCTGACTCGTAGGAGGTGCTCAGTGAAAGTAGAATGGATTTGTAAATGAATGGCTGGATATATGGATTAATGACTGACTGAATGAGGTTTATCTACCATTATATATGCAGTCTCAAAGAGTGACAGTGGGCTGAATGTTTCTTATTTTTACTCTGTTCGTATATTTAACACATATTTCCTGAGCACTGCTACATGCCAGATACTGCACTGGACACAGGAGATAACAGTGCAAAAGATTAAAAAAAAAAAAAGTCCCTGTCATATGAAAATTAACATTTTTAATATCCTTAGTGGAGGAGAGGACACTAAATAAATACATAAATGACTTCAAATAGTAAACAGTGCAATGGAGGGAAAAACCCAACAAGGTCATGTGGGCAGCATGACTGGGCTGGGGTGAGGGGGCTCCCTGAGTCGGTGACATTCGAACCAAGACCTGAATGGTGATGGACAAATGTGTCTTGCAAAAGTCAGAGGGTCCACCAACACAGCCCAAAACTAACAGATCTCACTTATGCTCACATCATGGCTAGTACAACACGTGGTCTCCACTGACTACAAACATACTGCGTAGTAGTCTCCTCTATGCCCCAAAACAAAGGGAAGATAGATCACGGTGAACCAGCTAGGTCTACCCAGTGGCTCAAAGGGAATGGCTAAACTATGGCTTTGCTCTCCGAAGATAATCAATATTGAGTATTTTGTATGGCTAAAGGAACTCTGGTCCAGGCAGAGGGATCAGCAAGCAGTTGTACATTAAAGGAATGGAAAAGACTGGTGCACGGCTGGGACAGGATGACTGAAATGCAGTGTGGTAGGGTATGTGGAACTAGAGGACAAAAAGCACAAAGCGGGCCAAGTCAGGGAGTATGAAGTGAGATGCTGTTACGAGGTTTTAAGAAGGGGAGACAGGTAATCTGATTAAAATTTTTAAAGTATCTCTTTGGCTGTTATGTGCAGAATAGATTTCAAGGAGGAGAAGCACAAGGGGGGACTAGTCAGGAGGTTCTGCACTAGACCAGATGACAGAGGGCGGTCACCAGGCCTGGCTCGGGAGGGCACCAAATAGGATGAAAGACTGTTAATGAAGAACAGATAGAACTTTGCGGTAAATTGGATGTGAGTGGGTAGATATAGATAATGCTCATTCACAGACAGTGCTGGCCCCTTGCTTTTCTTCCCATTCTTACTTTCATCCATAAAGATGTCAGAATATATGCAATACTATGCTTTTCATGGTTAAGTTTTATGAATTGTATGAAATAAAGTAGATGAGACATGATGAGGCAGCAGCAAACAATTTTAAGCTTCAAAGTGAAATAGCTAGCTAGTCCTGGCCAAGCCAACTGTTATCGTTAAAGAATACAGCATATTCCTGAGTTGGGATTTAAAAATATCCCTTATGATTCAGGATGCACAACTGCAGAGCATGAGTTGGTATTGAGAGTTTTCTAGAAATTACTTTATGATCGCCTGATGTAGTTCAAGTATTAGAGTAGCAATTAAATTTTACCAAACCTCTGCATTCACTGGCAATGCCAATTACATGCTACAAATGCAATTTCCTCATTCACTACAATCACTGGTGGCTTTGTAATTACATTTTAAGAGCAACGTTCCTAACCTTATTTTTAGAAATGCTAACCACAGTCTTCTATCCTTTTACATTTTGTATAGAAACATCGAGGTTATTTTTGCATAACATTTTTTAAATGTTCAAAGCTTTTAGTGAATGGAGATGTAGGCCAAAAAAAAAAAAATTAGATGTATGCATTGGCTCTTAAGATATACTGAGGTTTGCGTTTGTGTTACGTCCTAGGCAAGAATCAGGTGCAACAGGACTGGCTATTTGCAGAATGAACCACAAATATATGAGGCTGGACTGAAGCAGAGCTACTGAAGTATCTGTTTTGTAGTGCAATGTGACTAGAATTATTTAATATGCAAAAGAAGCTGAGTCATGTCTTCCATGAGGTCGAGCACCAGGGCTAAGCAGCTGTATTGTGTGATCACAAGACAAGACTCACAGTAAGTGGCTGCTTGTGATAGTTTGTCTGTTCTTCCCTACTTTAAACAAGGATTCCTCCAGTTCTAGATCTATCTATATACATTTTTCTGATGCATATTAAGCGCAATTTGCAGAAACCACTCCAAGAACATAGAGATGGTTCCAGACTGATCCAGAGACCCGCTAACCTTAACCTGTCTTGCTCTTTGCTTGTGAGACTGGCTAATTCTTCAAGTGAGCAGGAATCATTCCATTAAAAGAACATATTACTGCCTTAGTTGCCTGGATGGTACTGGTTAAGACTAGGCTGCTTTCAGTAACACTGCCTGTGGGAGGAAACCTTTTTTTTTTTTTTTTTTTAATATATAGTGAGGATCTAAAGGGCTTTACCAAGGTAAGAGATACAGTGGCTAGAGAAATGGAATGGCCAACAATGAAGAGGAAAAAAAAATTAGGGAAAGGGGACATTCCAAGTTTGGAGGACTTTGTTTTGGTTTTTTTAAGAAATTATTTTGCAACTTTGGCTTGGGGGGATTTTATATCTTCCTCTTTTTTAGATTTGGAATGTGTCTCTATGAGGTAAGGACTTACTGTAAATGCATACATCCATTTTCCTCTTTTTGCTAAGAAAATTCCCATTAAACGTGCTGCTGCTGCTCCCTTATTTTGCACCAAGTAAATGTTTAAATATTTTAAAATAAACATGTTTCAGCTGACTGCTGGGTGAGATTCATTACAGCCAGGAGGAACTGAGTGGAACTGTTCAAGGAGATCTGGTTAATATCCCCATGATTTATGCTTGCGGTGGAAATTGCACTAATATTTACATGAAGGGCATGGTTTGGGGGCCAATGGCAAGACCCGATTGAAGTGGGAATTTGCACAGTCAATGCCCACTAATGAAAATAGCTACAGTTCAGTGCCTTTTCCAAAAGCATAATTAGGCCCTTCAAATGACATGTTATTTTCACATTTTTACTCTTATGCCGCAAACTTTTTCTTGCCATCCAATGTCTGCATTATTACTTTCCAAAACAAATTAAGCAAAATAATACTAAACTACTAGGCAAGTTTTAAAGAATGTGTCTTGGTTTTTCTTTCTTAAGCTTTACCAATGAGGGAAAAGTCCTATTTTCTTTATATATATATATATATATATATATATATATATATATATTTTTTTTTTTTTTTAATGGTCTATAAATTCTCTGCATAGTGTCTGAGTAACATTGTAGAACTGCATTTCTTGGTATTATAAACACATGAACGACTTCCATATGGGTGGAGGAGAAACGACACATCAAAAATTACACTGAAAATACAGTGGTGCTAAGGTTCTTGTGGATGTCCTCATCTAAGTGATGAGTGATCCAGTGGGAAATCCCTGACACTGAGTTTGCTAGGTTTCTACTTGTTCTTTGTTCTTGCTCTCCAAGTTCAAAAGTTCTCTTGTTTGGGAAGCAGAACATCCTGGAAGTCAAGGTACTCTTCATGCCACATGATAAAACACAGCTATATTTATTCCAATCCAAAAAACTCAATTTAGTACAAAAAGACTTCTGTATGTATCTGTATCTAGATATAGATAGCCAAATAGATACATAATTATTTGTGTTGTTTATTTTATGTATTTTTCAAGAATATTCAGTGTTAGTGTTATAAGTCATACTCCCTGGATCTTATAAATAAAACAAAGCTGCTTCCTGGTTTCCAGTTAAGACTGTTTCCATCTTTTCCTGTTAGTATTTGTTTGCTACTTGTTTGCTCACTTTTGTCCTAGCAGAGAAGATGCAAATGTTGATGTCCTAAGAAAAATGCATGAGCGAAAAATCCAAAATTTCAGATTCTATCCACTTATTTGAGATTTTTTCTGAGAGCTGAGAAAATTCCTTTTTTTTTTTTCTGAGAAAATTCCATTCCACTTTGACTCCAACTCAGAGTCCAGCAATAATAGATCAGAGCAAAGCCTGAGAACTATTCTCCTAATCTGCGACTGAAAACCCACTACAGTATCTAAGTACTGCTCAGAAGATAGAGAGTACTATCATAGGTGACAGGTAACTGCAAGGCAGCTTCCTTTTTTAAAAAACCTTCGTGAGCTCTATATATGTGCCAGGCACAGATGGAAGCCCTTCGCTCATACTAATATTTTTAATCCTCAAAACTCAAGAAGCAGATAATATCACTTTTTTATTTATCAGTACTTTCATACTAGGCACTATGCTATTCCCTGGGGACAGAATGTGAACAAAACAAAGTCCCTGTTCTTAAGAAGTACAATTCTTTTTTTTTTTTAAGATTGTATTCATTTATTCGTCAGAGAGAGACCACAAACTGGGGGAACAGCAGGCAGAGGGAGAAGCAGGCTCCTTGCTGACAGGGGACCAATTCTATGCTTAAACCTCTGCCCATACTTTTTTAAGTTCTGTGACCTTGGGCAGATTACATAACTTCTCTGTGCCTCAGCCTCTTTATCTGTAAAGTGTAGATGATAACAGTTCCCACTTTGGGAAGCTGATATGAAGTGATATGATATGAAACTACTGAGTTATTAGTTGTAAAGCTCTTAGAACAGTGCCTGGCAGATAGTAAGCATTATGTCGTGCATGTTCAATGTCAGGATCATTGTCATCACAAAGTGCTTCCTCTGTGTCAGTCACTTTTTAAAACATGGAACACATCCATGTAGTGGTAATAAGTGATATGAAGAAAAACCAAGTAAAAGAAATAGAGAAAGACTGAACACAGAAGTTGGGAGGGGATTCATTTTATATAGGTGGATGGAAGGAGCCTCACGGTGACAGTGACATTTGAACAGACACCTGGCAGCAATGAGAGATCAGATCATGGGGACCATGGAGGGGAGGAGTGGTCTGGGTGCAGGGAACCGCATGTACAAAGGACAGAAGCAGGAGGGTGTATCACACATTTAAAGAAAGCGAGGAAGGGGCACCTGGGTGGCTCAGTCAGTTAAGTGTCTGCCTTCAGCTCTGGTCATGATCCCAAAGTCCCAGGATTGTGCCGGCATCACATTGGGCTCCCTGCTCAGCAGGGGGTCTGCTTCTCCCTCCCCGTCTCCCTCTGTCTCCTCCACCCTGCTCTTTGTCTCTCTCACATAAATACATAAATATTTTTTAAAAGCCAACGAAATGGAGAAAAAGAGTGTGATGGGAGAGGACAGAAAGAGCAAAGATCATGCCGTCACCAGCAAGACAGAAAGACGTTAAGTCTATCAGGTTTACTTCTTAGAAACTAACTAGCAAATTTCTGGAACTGGAAAAGAAACAAACTCCTCTTGGCCCAAATTAGAGCATGACCACCAGGGCATTAGAATGTTAGGGCCCCTGCCCTGGGAGAGGTGCGAGCTTCAGTAACGGAACATACAGTGCGTGTACAGGCAGGTCGTCTAAGGGCACACGTGCAGACCTCTGCTTGCCTTTTACACACAATGACAAAACTCTCTCTCTGAATATTTTCCACAAACCCCAAATAAAAGGAACCCATTTATCCCTGCTCAGGGAACCGTGGCTTTAGAAATTACTCCCCATGATCTCCTTATTTGACGCAAAGAAAGTTGCCTTTGTGTAAGAACTCCATCCAGTGTAGTCCGTATCTGAAGCTAAAAAGCGAGCACACATTAGTTTCGTCACAGTATCGGGAAGAGGCTTGTATGAGATCTTTCTGTTTTAATCAGGACTTGACTCTGAATCAAGCTATGAGCCTTGGAACAGATTCCCAGTAACTTGTACCCATCTTCCCAAATGCAGGTTTTAAGTAACTGGGTGAAAAAAAGCAAGACATTTTTATCTGTGTTCCCTCTTCTCCCTCCCTCTCATGAATCCTGAGTAGGGGAACAGTAACAGGTATAGAGCATTCTCCCCAAAAATATGTGATGAATGAATAAGGTAAGAAATTCTGTTCTAAAGTAAAGACGGAAGCCAACACACCAGCTTCATTACCTAGTGAGGCAGTTGGTAGCTGCTGCTTTGGGTTCACCAAGTGGACTTGCTAACGTTGAACCCCAGCAGCAGGCAGAAAGCAGCTGATCAGTGCATCCATCAGCAGGGCCAAGACAGCCTGAGAAAAGACTGACATGATGACAGAGCAGGAGAGCGCGCCTGCTTTCTGCCGGCTGTCACTCCCCGGGGGGTGAAGCGCCACACATGGTTTCCTGTCCCACACTTGTCAATCCGTCTTCCCAGGAGCAGAGTATATAGAGACAGAGAGAAGCTTGGATCCTATTTAGGAATTACTCCCCCCATTCGGAAACGAAGAGGAGAAAAAATGTATCCCACTAATGAAGGAGACAGGCACACATTCCAGGGTCTGGAGTGGGTAGGACATTGTCTGATTTACATTTTTAAAGGATTCCTTTGATTTGCCCTCCAGATTCACTCTTTGCCCTCCTCAGGCTCAGTGCTCCAAGGTGGACAGGACTGGCGGAAAGGAGGGCATCAAAGAGCTCACGTAGTCTTATGGGGCGGGAGTCTTCTAGGGTTATAGGAGGAGAAGGAGAGTTTAAAACTAGACCAGTAAGGAGTTGGTTGTGAGAATTCAAGTAGATGGTGGTACACTGCACCCCGGAGCCGACAACAGAGATAGTGAGACATGGCTGCAGTCAGGATTTCATGCAAAGATAGAGCCGATAGGACTGGCTGATGCAGTGGATATGGGCTCTAAGAGGAAAGAAGTGTCAGAAAAGACTCCTCATTTTGCAACTATGAAGTAGAAGGTGCTGTTTAGACGCCAGACAGAGAACTGGCTGCGGTGTTTTCAGAGGTGGGAGGATATGCTCCAAGAATCTGCAAGATTACATTAGCAAGTTTTTTCCTCTTAGTATTTTCCTCTCAGAACTGTGATTGCTAGAGCCTGTCCTGTGGCCTTCTGTGGCTTCTCCAGTGATCTCTAGCCTGTTGCCGATTTTTCTGCCAGAGGGAATGAATTTTTACCCACTTTAATGAAAAAACCAAACCTGTACATATACGATGAAGCCTTTTTAAGAAAAAGAGGGAAAGGAAGTATTTTAAGCCAAACTGCCAATGGTTGTTGCAATTGCAAAACTCTTGATAACTGCTGACCCACAGAATAAAACCCGGAGTTTCTGAGCACTGTATCTTCCCAGTGAACCCTCTGGCCATACAAACTTCTGACTATTAGTGTCTTCATATGCTGAGCAAATATGTATAGTACACTCAGCAATACCTTAGGAATATACAGATGCACATGCATGCTTATGTGTTTGTGTGTGATGAAACCAAAACCAAAAAGATAGGAGCCAAATTGCTTGAACTATAGGTCACTTTTTATTTTCTCTTTGTATTTGTCCACATTCAGAGTTTTCTAAAACAATCGGTATCAGTTTAAGAAACGTTTTCTATTTTGATATTAAATCTTTATATCGGGCCTTACCTGACCATCTGTCTAAAATAGTGATACATTTACCCCACCCTACTCTCACACAAATGCATACACACACTGCTTTATTCTTCTTCACAGCATATATCCCAGCCTGAAACGATATTATCTGCTTGTTCATTCAACAATAAAATTTAAGCTGAGAAGGTCTCTGCCTACCTCATCACTCTTTCAGTACCCAGAGCAGCACGTGGCATTTAGGATCGTGATCAGTAAACATTAATTCACAGACAGACAGACACACACATGTTTATTTTAAAGGTATTTTGCAGCAGAGATTGTCATGGTGATTCTAAAAAATCTACACCCCTATAGGAGTATAAATTGATACAAATTTTCTAAGGTAAATTTTACCACATACTAAAAAAAAAAGAAATCTAAGAAAAATCAGACCTCAATTCAGAGACACTACTTGTAGGGCTTAACAAGAGATTCAGACAAACATTTATTTACAAAAGTGTATCTGGAGCATTTGTGTGATAATGAGAAGTGTAAGGAAGCTTAGTTAAATATATTATGAAAAAGCCATAAAAAATTCATTATAGCAATTAAATTGCCGTAGAAAGAGGTACACCAACTATTATTAAATTTTATTTTATTTTTTTATTTGTTTTACAGACAGATCACAAGTAGGCAGAGAGGCAGGCAGAGAGAGAGAGAGGAGGAAGCAGGCTCCCCTCTGAGCAGAGAGCCCGATGCAGGGCTCCATCCCAGGGCCCTGGAATCATGACCTGAGACAAAAGCAGAGGCCTCAACCACTGAGCCACCCAGGCGCCCCACTATTATTAAATTTTAAAAAATAGGTAACAAAGTAACATGTTCAGCAGAATTCCTCAGACATGGAAGAACTCGAAAATATTAATTGTGGTCATTTTTGCGTTGGGAGACTATAGAAGTTGCAGTTTCTTCTCTGTGCTTACCTACACATTTTTAAACATCTATAATAAACTCATGAAATAAAGTGTTGTTTTTATTTCATTTTTCAATAGTGTTAAAAATCATAAGCAATCCAAAATGGATTTCCTAAGGACTCATAACTATAGCATAGCTCAAAGTGGAAAAAGTAAAATTTGGATGTCAATTAGAATCACAAATTTTTCTGAAAATTTTGTTACCCATTTATCTCAAGTGGAACGACATTTCTCTGGACTCAAAAGGGGACTGACTTGTAGAGTTACCACCGTCTGACAACAGGAATTATTACTGTGAATAATAATTAGGGTAACAATAAAAACCCTGGAGGGTAAACACAGAAACCACAATTCCCCATTATTCTTGAATACAATCTACAGAGAGGATGGAAACAGGTGGTGTGGTCCTCTCTCAAATTCAAATTGAATGAACAGTAGTAAGCACCACTACCTGTCCTGGACCCTCTGGACCCATTGAGCCAAGCTCTGAGGAAACAGAATGTGTGAGCACATTACTCACCAGGAACTCTATATACTGATGCAGCGGAGAGAATCCTCATTGGACAAGCTGTCTGGAGTGCGGGCAGAAGGTGGCCTCAGAGGCGTAGAGTGGCGTTATGGACAGTATGGGATACTTCCTTCATCTGAGCCGTGGGTTGCAAAAATGGGATCTGAAGGTTGGTATCAGTCCCGCAGACATGTAAGCACTTAAAAGAGCGGAAGAATAAAGTTTAAAATCTTATTTTGTTCTTTTCAGGCAGAACACTTTGCAGCTGGTCCAATTCACAGATTTTCATTCGTGGCCTCCTTCAATTTTTGATTCTTGTATGTGAGCTATTCTCAGATTCCCTACTTGTAAGGTGATCAGCATTTGTCAAACAAAAAATCCAGAGAACACTGTTAGTTCATGACCAACATGCCATTAAATTTTAATAATGGTAACTTCCCGCAGTTCTCAGGAAATAGCCACTAGATGGGATTTCCTCTGAGGGCTCTTTCTTAAAGCTTAGCCTTAAACCTGCTGCCGTTTATCTGCTGGGGATGAAAACAAAGAAACAAGAAGTAGCCAGTCAGTGTTAAGGAAAACAAGAAACAAAGCATAGTTAAGGTCTATCGGGCCAGGAGAGCAGGTATAGATCAGTTTCTGCAGGACTTCAGCAGCCAGGATATCAAAATTTGACTTTATTCTGACATTAATCAGACGTCCTTGATGGAGAGATAGAATAAAATTGTACAAGCAGCCTCTACATTTCGAAAACAGAATCCATTGATAAGAGTCCATTTTAAAGAGACGTCTCCAGGCTTGGGGCATGAGATCATGCCTGTCAAATAATTTGTCAGTCTCCAGATTAGTAATGGGTGACTTGGCACCCTGGCTGATGAGCTGGCAAGAGAGAAGCTATCGTGTGTCATATCAGAGACCGCCACAGACACCCAGGGCAATGTGATTTGTCACTTGAAGGAGGAGACAGCCTGAGAGCGCCCCATCCCATGGCTGCTGAGTCACCCCGCTCCGGTAGTTATTTAAACAGAAGCCTCCAGCATACACGCGATCAACACTCCACTGAGACAATGGCCAGACCTCCAGAAGTCATGTCTAGCTCGGACTGCCCACAAGTGCAGTTTTCAAAAATGCTTCTGGCCTCTTTTCCCCATATTCTCACACTGGGGTTCAGACATCTGGCTCTTTTCCTCAAAACTGGCCTATCCAGCCAGTCGTCCTTTGAGACTTCCGGCCACAGAGGCCATCAACTCCTACTGGAAGTTTTCCTGTGGTCCTTCCGATCAGACTTTCTTATATTTCTTTGAAGTCAACAAATATTGGTTGAGCATCTGTTATGGGTTAGGGATGGAGCTACAGGTAAGGGCTGGTTCAAAAACGAGACACACTGCTTGTCTTTTAGGAGCTCACAGTCCAGGGGAAGGGACAGTCAGGAAACCAGGAAACCAGGCAACCACCATATATATACAAAGGGATGGCTCTAAGGTGAGTACAAAATGATCTTTTGACCTTAATTCTGGGGGGGGGGGGGTACCACTCCTCTTCTCTAAAAGCCATCACCCTCCATTATGGCTGTGTGGGAGGAATTGAAGAGATATGAAAGGATGGCTGTTTTAGATGGGCGTTTCAAATCCAACAGTGTATTCGCATATCCACCTGTCTGCCAGCCTTTGCCCTGTTTGACCTGGGCCTGGAGGCAGCTTTGCCTGACCATGAGTGCCGCCCACAGTTCTTTTCCCTGCCCATCCTCTAGGTGCTCTCTTCCGTGTGTCAGATGAGGACTCCCTTCACATTTGGCTGTCATCTATCAGCCACAACCGTCCTGTCCCAAAGA
Organism: Mustela erminea; assembly: GCF_009829155.1. Classification (NCBI taxonomy): domain Eukaryota; kingdom Metazoa; phylum Chordata; class Mammalia; order Carnivora; family Mustelidae; genus Mustela; species Mustela erminea. Next base: position 50,003,542 of record NC_045616.1, read on the forward strand.
GCTGGCTTTGGCTTTAAAGCCTGCTTCCTGGCTGGGCTTCTCCACCACTCCATTAAGGATACCATTTGATATCACATGTGCTACAGGTGCTGTTGATGAAAGTGCTAAAGGAGCTGGATGGGACTGACGTCTTTGGGAAGGGTAAGACTCAGCGTGCGCATGCAGCTGTCCTGTCCAAGTGCTGTTCTTACCTCCCAATGGAAAGGTATTGTAAATAAAGAGAAAGGGCACTAGCTTATTTTAAATACCAAATATGAGCTAGGAGCTGTTCTCGGCACCATGTAAAAGCTTTATTTAGTTCTCACAGTAATATTGTTCTTATGCTAGAGTCCCATTTTATGGACTAAGGAAATGACGGCTCAGAGAGTTTAAGAGACTTCCCTAAGGTCACAGAGCTGTGCAATTTTTTGTTGAGCCTGAATCTGAACACAGGTCTATGTGATTTTGAATCTTGTGTTCTTCAAACAACTGGAATAGTTCACAGAAGCAGCTGCAGAATACTAACATGGCAATATCGTTTCTTTTTAAGATTTTAATTTGTTTATTTTAGAGAGATAATGAGCGTGCAGGCGCACATGAACTGAGTAGAGGGAGAGAGAGAATTCCAAATATACTCTGAGCAGAGGGAGGAGTGTGGAGCCCAATGCAGGGCTTGATCTCACAACCCTGAGATCATGACCTGAGCTGAAACCAAATGGGTTGCTTAACCAACTGCGCCACCCAGGTGCTCCCATGGCAGTTAGATTTTTATTCCAGTCTGATTATCAATCTTCCAAGAGTGATATAAACAGGACATATAGCAGGAGTTTCTGAATCCTTGTTTTGAGACATGAAGCCAATCAGAAGGAACTGGGGTAGGAGGAAGCAACATAGATACAATAATACCAAGCTTATCTGATGAAAATATGGATAAGAATGTTTACATTCCCATAACTATAAATATTGAAAAATAAAAGACACACTGAGAAAATATGTCTGTTTTTATGACTTGTTGATATCCAGGGGGTTTTTCCTTAAGCCTCAAAACAATTTACAGCATTGCCAGCAGCATTCAGTACATTCAGAACAGGATCATTTCACCCACAGCTGAACAAGGGCCATGCTTGGGACAACACCAGCAGAGCCTTCCAGCAGACAGGCCAGGGAGGAAGCCAGGGTCAGCGAGTGAAGAGGAGAGCAGCGCCATTTAAAGCAACACGGTTTATGTAAGTGTGATCTAATTGCTTCCACTGGAAATGGGTCAGATTCGAGTTGAGAGAACCAGGGGCCTTGATGACCCCAGTGAAACCAGATTATGGCTTTTCTTTCAATCGCCTTGGAGAATATGGCCCTCTGGTCAAAGAATGATGCTTGGATTCATTTCCATCTGCTGTGTTTCCCAGTCTCTTCTTGCCTCCTTGCAGTTGATTTGCATTTTTTTTTTCTTTTCTGATGAAACACGTTAAACTAAACAGGATATGTCATATGACAGACTGTGATAAATTTACTATTGGGAATAGGGAAAAAAGTATGGGATAAAGAAATAGGTCCTTTTTGTCTCTCACGGCCATGATTCAGTTCTGACTCAAAAGGAAGTGTGCCACCTACTGAATCACGGAAACCACTTCCTGTAGCTGTTTGGTTTATTCTGGAGGGGCATTAGGCCAAGTACTGCCCTGCCCTGACCCTGACGGGCTCTTCAGAGCCAAAGCGTTCACGACTTGAGGTGGTTTGGCCTCGGACTCTGAGACCATTACATATTAAATTACAAGTGTTTCGTTTCCTAGCAAAGAGTCTTTAGCAACATGAAAACGAACATGTGGTATTTGCAAACTGAGTGTCTCATTACTCAAGCTGCATATCCTTACTTTTTCGTAAGGTATGTATTCCAGATGACCACTCTCAGGATCCAAGTTCACACTGCTTCTGGTTTTCTTGAAGGCAGTTTGGGCAGTCTGTAGGGTGCCATTAACCAGATGACGTTTCAAGTGTACCCTTTCATTAGTGAGGCAATACTAGACTTGTATTCATTCATGCAATGTATTTTTTGAGCATGTGCTTACTGCCATGTCCTGGTCAACGTAGAGGATACATGGCAAACTAGACATACGGCTCCTGACCTCATGCTGCTTATGATCTGCACAGGATGGAAATTCAGTTCTCCTCTCCAGGGGCAAAGACTGTGCTTTCTACACAATTAAAAGGAACATCAGCTAAAGGAAAACTTGTTTCCTCTTTGCCCACAGGACATTTCTGACACCAGATGTGTGGGTTTCTCCACACCAAGGAATTCTCCAATTCTCAGCAGTTACTGGCTATCCTACAATTTAACTCAATTCTGATAGTCATTGGCCAGAATTAGTCCCTGATAACCACAGTTTAAGGGATCAGTCCCACAATACTCCACTTCAGACCTCGATAGTTAAGACCCAGGTTGTCACCTGCACTTCTGATCAACTGAATATAAACTGAACTCTTCTACCATTTCCTCCTTGGGTTTGAAAATTAGCCAGAAGAGCTCAAACAATTCAGAAAATTACTCCATTGACATTACCAGTTTATAATAAAGGCTAGAACTCAGCCAGATGGAAGAGATACATAAAGAAAGCTATGGGTAGACGGGGGTGTGCTGCTCCCATCCCCTCCCTGGATACGCCACCCTCCCAGCACCTGGATGTGTTCATGGATGTGGACCCTCTTAGAACTCCATAACTTAAGGTTTTTAATGGAGATTCCACTGTGTAGACATGATTGACTAAATCCTTGACCATTGGTGATTAAGTCATTGTCCAGTCTCTCTCCTCCCTGGAGGTAAGTTCCAACCCTTAAATCACCTGATTGGAGCCTGTGGCAACCAGCCTTCTCCTTCCAAGAGTCATCTCATTACCATAAACTCAAGTATGGTTGAAAGGGGCTTATGATGAATAACAAAAGATGCTCCTGTCACCAGTATTACTCAAGGAATTCCAATGTTTTTAGTTTTAGGGGCTCTGTGCCAGGAACCAGGGAAGAAGACCAAAATATGTATTTCTCATTAGACCACAATCATGCTGCCCCAGTGTCTAGCACTTGGCCTGGCATAAAGGAGCCCCTCAACATTTGTTTGAGTATCAGATATGTGAAAGTAAGAACAAAAAACAAAAAGACAGAAAGAAGGGAGGAAAGATGGAAGGAGATAGGAAAGGGAGGGAATTAAAGAAGTCACCTCACAATTATTTCTTATTGTATTTTCAAGGGAAGATGAAAATAGCCAGCTATTTGTTTTCTTTCTATTTGTTTCTGTCAATTCCAAATGGACTAAAGGTTTGTGGCCCTCAGTGCATCAGGAAGTCAGTAGTGCTTCAGGATACATACTGGCTCTTCATCAGGGAAGTTCTAGAACCAAGGAGGCCTATTCTGATAGCAGGGCAACATCAGAAGTCCTGAGAACCCTCTCTGAGAGTAAAAGGCTCTTTGTTGTCCACCAAAGAATAGACCAGAATCCTGTATGACAGACTGTTTTATTTCCCTGGAGTCCATACCCAAAAGGTGTGTCAAAAAATGACTACAAATCTGACTAACACTGAGCAAGTAATTTACCCAACTCATAGAAGAGTCGTGAGAAATCAGTGAAACAAGGGGCAACTGGGTGGTGCATCTGACTTTTGATCATGGCTCAGGTGTCGATCTCAGGGTCCTAAGTTCCAGCCCCACCTTGGACGCCATGCTGAACATGGAACCTACTTAAAAGAAAAAAAAAAATTCAATGAGACAATGTCTAGAATGGTCCTTGGCACACAGGTGGCTCCTTATAAATAGAAGCTATCACTACTACAACTTCTCTTAATCTCATTACTGTTACTACTTCAACTACTATTACTTAGGTGATATCCCAGAAGGCCAGCAGTGTTTCCAGGGTCTGACCACAGCCTTTATGTTTAAGGCCAAAAGTGTTTCCAGGGTCTGACCAGTGGCTTTATGTTTAATGATGGAATTCTATGGTTTGGTGTCACAGCCTTTCCAAATCCATGCTCTCCTTGTACATTGTAAAAATTTTAAATTGACCTCCAGTTGAAATTCCCTGTCAAGAAGAGACTGTTTAGGTTACTTTCTTATGTTTAATTTATGAGACTAATATTTCTTCCCCAAATGTAAAATTATATAATGTTGAATGTTTTAACAAGTGGTATGTAACCCAAATATAACTAGCATTATAAGATAGAGGCATATTACAAATTTTAGGAGTTTATTTGAGCAGAAATTGCATCAAATTGGCCAGGGCCAGACCAGAAGTGGTCAGGAGGACTCTACAGACAAGAGCTAAGAGAAAAACTTTTCTAGAAAAGAAGTGGAAAAGCAAGAGAACTATTTGATTGTCTATGGTTTAAGGGTTTGCCTTGTTTGGGGAAAGCCTGACTGTGATTGGTTGTTCTTTGTTTCAATTTCTTAACCTTGAGGCATTAGAGGCTTAGGTTTTGGTTTGCTAATGAAGGCTGCTAAGGCAGTATTAGCAGCCTGCGTTAGCATCCCACCCCTGCCTTTGTATCATTTGGCTCAACAAAGAATGGGAAGTTAGACCCTAACTGAAGTTTTCAAAAACAAGGCATTATAAAAAGCTATTTAGCCAAGAATCATGGTAACAATTTCAGCAAACAAATAAATTAGCTCACAGGACTCAGAAGCACAACAAAATTTTAAACCCTCGGGGCACCTGGGTGGCTCAGTGGGTTAAAGCCTCTGCCTTCAGCTTGGGTCATGATCCCAGGGTCCTGGGATTGAGCCCCACATCGGGCTCTCTGCTCAGCTGGGAGGCTGCTTCCTCCTGTCTCTCTGCCTGCTTGTGATCTCTATCTGTCAAATAAATAAATAAAATCTTTAAAAAAAAATTTAAACCCTCAACTCCATGTACAGTTTTATTATCATTTTTGGTCTGTTCATTGATATATCCCAAGTGGTTATAATAGTACCTGGCAAAAATATTAATTGAATAAATAAATTAGCTTAAGAGTTAACATTTCAAATAAAACAAAATGCCATCAGATGATCCTTTCTGCTTTTTCCTCTTAAATAGTCTATGTGAGACCAACAGTCCCACATGCATCCATATGAAAGAACACTATTTTCTGTCATTAATTTTATTATGTCACTTAAGGTCAAATGTCACAAAAAATTATACTGAACTCTTGACCAATCTATCTATTTTTTCCATTGAAATATTGGCCCAACTAAGAAATAACATCAAGGAAAAATTATTTGTTGGCAGAAAAATATCCTCTCTAAATTCTTGTGTGTTTTGTTTTGATTTTTCCTTAGTGACTAGAGGTCAGTTTCAATCCACTGAAGCACAGATTCCAAATTTTCAATCTGGTTTTCTTGAGTACTGACAAAGTGCCAACAATGAGGCAATGACACAAAATCACACACACACACACACATACCACACATAAGTCTGGGGCATGTTCTGGTGACTTGCAAGCTTCTTCCCCTCTAAAATGTACCCTCAAATTCGTACTTTTTTGAAATGGATCTACTCCATCTCCCCCAAGGAAATTCTTACAATTTTTTTTTTGGGGGGGGAGTCTAATACACTGGCAGGGTATTCCAGATCCTAGAATTATGATATAATAGAATCATCTATTGACCAAAGGTTATGTGTCCTCTACTATCCTTTCTTGCTTCCTTTTAAAACTTGAATTTTCGGCGCGCCTGAGTGGCTCAGTCCATTAAGCATCGGCCTTTGGCGCAGGTTATGATTCCAGGGCCCTGGGATGGAGTTGTACACGGGGCTCCCTGCTCTGCGGGGAGCCTGCTTTTCCCTCTCCCTCTGCTGCTCTCTCTCTCTCTCTCAAATAAATATTTTTTTAATGTGAATTTTAATATGCTTGGGGTGGGTCAATGACTATAAATGTAATTATTAAATAACCATAATTTTATTTTGGCCTAGTAATAACGGAAACTACATGATATTTGGCAGCCCCAAAGGAATCACATGTCTGATGCAGTGGAAGGACAGTGCCCTAAAAGAAAGGGTGGCATGCTGGACAGCCAAAAGAACAAACGTCCACTACACGTAATGTGAGCACCAGGTCTGGATGCGATCCATCTCTGTACAAGACTGGCGGCAATTCACACCGAGTAGGTTTTTTTCAGCTATGATTAGAGACAGCAATACCTATCATCCCCTCATTTTGTCAATCTCTTTACTAAAATTAACCTGTTGTTCTGTGATTCTATAAATCTCAGAATAATCTTGTCCTGTTACAGCCAAGTTCTCTATCATGGTCAAAAATACTCACCTGGTTATTTTGGCTTCTCTAATCCTGCTAGTGAAAACACCTCCAAGGAAGCTTTTGGTCAGGAGCTGACAAGGGCATTTAAGGCCACTTGGGCTTTTGATAAAGAAGAATTTGAAAGACCAATAATATGTCATATCAATATGTATGTATTTTTTTTACTTGGACCTAGTCACTTCCCTGATAAGGATATTTAATTCATACCTGTTACATCCTAATTAATGCCAAGGCCTTTTTATGCATTATGTCATTTAATTCTTACAGGAATCCTTTGAGATAGGTTATCAGCTAGGGTGTTTGACTCTAAGTTATAGGGGAAAAATATATCCAACTGACTAAAACAATACAGGCACTTGCTGGCTCACATAACTGGTAGTCTAGACAGAGAGCAGCTTCTGAACTGGTTGACAAATCTAGTGGCTTCATACTGTCACCAGGTTCCTATGTCCTATAGCTGCCCTTACAACCAGTGCTGGTTTCCTAACACCAATTTTCCGCTGTAGCATGGCCATTAGCAGAAAACATGCTTCTTCTTACTGAGATCTAGCAAAGGTGAAAGAGTACTCCACCAACAATGAAAAAAATGAAGAAAAAAACTGTCTTCTCCTTATGATTCACCTTTAGTCTGATGCTTATCTCTTAAACAGTAGCTATTGGGGGTAGAGCTGGGGGTGGAGGGGAGTACTATGGTATGATTAACTCATCTTGTGATCCAGAGAATTAAGATTATCTTGATTGATTTAGATGAGTTATAATTTACTCCTGGTGCTGGGGCAATTCTCTGCACCACAATGCCTACTACATAGTGAAAAAAGAACAGACTGAATATGGGAGAGTTAATAATGTGAACTACAGGAAAATATTGCTAATTCCCAATTTACAGATGAGAAAACTGACACACACAGAAGGAAGGGTAAATTAATTTGCTCAAGATGATAACTGAACCTGGGTGGTTTATCTCCATTCTAATAGCAATTATCTCTTGCATGCATTTCTTTTCTTTTCTTTTTTTTTTTTTTAAAGTAATCTCTACAGCCAAGGTGAGGCTTGAATTCACAGCCCTGAGATGAAGAGTAGCTTGCTTCCCGGTCAGGTACCCTTTCTGCAGGCATTTCTTCTGATGCATACAAGGAATTCCAAGATAAGGAGAAGGGTGTGTAAAGGAAAGACCATCAAAGACCTGGTTAAAAAGGCATCAAGAGATGAGGCTCCAGTCTTTTCTCGCTCACTGACCGTGTGACTTCTGTGAAAATGAGAATTAAAAAACCTACATACTGGAGTAGCGGCAAATACTCAAATAGGAACCCAGCAGAAGAGTGGCATCATTTGGGAACTTGCTTGAAATGGAAATTCTCCATCCCATTCCAGACTCACTTAATCAGAAGCGGGGCTGGCGGGGACAGCAATAAATACTTTAATAAGCACTCCAACTATTTCTGATGCTTGCTAAAATCTGAGAACCACTGGGCTCGAACATCCCGTGGTGCACAAACTTTTATTTGTTCTTAAGTCTTGAAGATAATGAGCATGTTGACTTGTATCTCCAAGAGCTCACAAAGCAGGGAAACAAAAAGTCCCACATTAAATTCTTTAATACAGGACCATACTGAGCGATAAGTGATCGAATACAAGCTGAATGTGCTTTGAAAACTTATAAGGGGTTGAATTTATTTCTAACAAGGTGAATCTCAGAAGGCTTTATAGATAAAAAATGTTAAAAGGGTAAAATAGGTATAAACTGTAAAGTAACGCAGGTAATTAAACTTCTAGGGATTACTGCAAAGTTGTATCTACAAAGTTAACTTAAAATATACTCCTGGGTGGCTCAGTTGATTAAGCATCGGACTCTTAATCTCAGCTCAGGCCTTGCTCTCAGGATCATGAGTTCAAGCCTTGAGTTAAAAAATAATAGTTAGGGGCGCCTGGGTGGCTCAGTGGGTTACAGCCTCTGCCTTCTGCTCAGGTCATGATCTCAGGGTCCTGGGATCAAGCCCCGCATTGGACTCTCTCTCTGCCTGTTCCTCTGCCTACTTGTAATCTCTGTCAAATAAATAAAATCTTTAAAAAATAATAATTATATATATATATTAAACTGATTAGATACCTCATATTGCATATAAATAAAAACCCATCAGAAGTCAGAAGAGGAGGATTTTAGTCCTTATGTTACATTTACCAGCTGTCGCTCAATGTTCTCGTTCATTAAAAAAAAGATTGGTCTGGAACCCTGGTTCTTAATCAAGGGAAAAGAAGGTGGGCCCAAGGCATATGTAGACTCAAAGCTTCCACAGGGGAGTGTGGGCACAGCCTGGTTAAAAAGCACTAATTATCTCTAATCTCTGACTGTAGATTATCAAATGTAAAGTTAAAGCATTAAGGAAGCATGTAAACATTATTTTAAATCCGTAAACCAATCTCTGCTTTTGTTTTCTCTTTCTCTTTTTTCTTTTTCTTTGCTTAACATCTCTGAAGTGCTCCACTACCTGAACACCCAATTAATCAAAGGGAAACATCTGTAATATGTAGCAACTAAAATATCACCTTCCTTGTGTGGATCACAAAGTCCTTGGCAATCACCGCCATACTAGACTAGTGAGTATTGTTGTTCTCATTTTCCAGATGGATAAACAGAGGATAAAGGCCTTGTTCAGTGTCACACACTTCTGTCACCAACTGAGACACAATGGATGTCAGTCTTCTCATTCCTTCAACAATAAAGAGCTTTCAAGCGCTTACAGTCAACAAGAACTTGGAAAGATTACACTGGCTGAAAGGCATATACATGGAGGACATCCACAAATAGGAGGAAATTAACTTGAAGCTGAGTGTCTAACTTCACTGACTCTCAGTGGCAGAGATGGAAGAAAAGCAAAGTTTTAGCAAGGAAGGGTCTGAAAGAAAATAAATTAAATATAGCTAATTATCAAGTACTGTTTAATTATCAAGTACTGTTTTTAGTAAGACAAGTGAAAAATACTCTTTTTTAGGTGGTAATTCCTATCTCTTAACGGAATCATCCATTCATTCAATAAATACTTATTGATTGCCTTTTATGTGCCAAGTCCTCATTTCTGTAGTGGAAATGTAACAATGAGCAGAGCAGATAATAATAGTAATAACAATAATAGCTAATATGGCAGGGACCAATAATATATTAATAATTGATAACCGGTGAATAAAATGTCAAAACTCAGTGTGCACTAGCATTCTCTTTGGGGGTTCATCCACTAACTATAACACAGCTAATCTACTTTGAAATTCTCCAGCTCTCCGGCTCTCTATCGAAAAAGCTGCTGTTGCTGAACCTGCTCTTATGGATCTATCCACCATGAGTATGGACTGATTCACTGTCCTGGGAAAGGCAACCAGAATTGAGAACATTATGACTTCTTCACTGTGATTTTTAAATTACTAGAACCAGTTCTTCTAACTCTACTTCTTTGTTTCCTACAACTCAAATACTGAAAGAGATCGCAAAATAAATGCCATCTAGGGGCACGTGGGTGGCTCAGTCAGTTAAGCATCTGCCATCATGATCTCAGGGTCCTGGGATCAAGCCGAGTCAGGCTCCCTGCTCAGCCGGGCGTCTGCTTCTCCCTCTCCCGCTGCCCCTCCCCCTGGCTTGTATGTTCTATCTCAAAACGAATAAATAAAATCTTTAAAAACAAACAAACTAAAACTCTCAAATCACTTGGCTTTAAAAAAATGCCATCTTAATACTGTTTTAACACAAAACAGGTGTTCTTTTCAGTTGTGTTTGCAATGGAAGAAAACACAAGCATATATTAAGTTAATTTCCAGTGGTCAACTCATTGTACTTAAGATTTGTAAAAGTAAATGCTTTGGAGAACTCGAAAAAACACCTCTTCATCTTTTTAAACGTCAGTGTCCTCACAGTGATGGTGCTCTCAGTTGTTAGGAAATCTTTTGAGACAAGTGGGAGGGGAATGTGGGGGGGAGGGGGTAGAGTGATGCAAGATTTCTGAGTGTCAGGTGATTTCACAATTTGTTTTTCAATCTGTTTGGACTTCCAAAAAGAAAGACTCTCACATATCAACAGGCACATAAACTGAAGCTTAAAACACCAAAAACAAAAACACAGAGTTTCAAATATATGACATGTATATATTCCTATTATTTGATGGGATGCTCCAGAGAAACGTGAATTTTTCTCTGACAGATTTACTAGCTTGCTTCATCTGAACATTTGAACCATAAACAATACCTAATGAGAAAACTTTCTGTCTTCTCCAAGGTCAAAGTTGGAACAAGTGTAGGGAATTCGGTTTTCCTTACTCGACAGTATTCATCATTCTTGTGCTCAGTATGCTCAAGAAAAATGCAAGCCTCTTATAGTTAGCACAAAGACGCAGCAAATTTTCAGGGCTAAAATATAAACTCATGAAACCAGGAGGCTGTAAATATATAGTTAACAACCTCTTATAGTCCCAGATTTAAAGTTGAAACTCTGTGTTCTTCATTGTGAAGAAAAAGTCAATGTAATTGTAAGCAAGAAAACCAATCCTTGTTCTCCTGTTCCACTCTTTGGAGCACCTGTGAGAACTTCGGCTGTTATTTAGCCATTAACCTACACATACTTTCCAATTTTCTGTGTTTTTCCACTTTCTGTTGAGCATTTCTGGACAGTACAGATTGCTCAGCGATAATAGGTACGTGAGGAAGGAAAAAAAAGTCAAGTTCCAAAATGGGATTTAGAATAGCAACAATAAAACATAATTGTCTGGAAAGGAGAGCCTTGGAAGGCAGGTGTATCAAATAAAATCCGTGCTTGGTTTGGATCTGGAGATGTTTCAGATTTGTTTCTATTAAGCATTTATTTGGTAAGTAATAAGCCAGCTAACTTTTCTGTGACTCTTGATTTTTTAAAAAAGGTTAAAAGCAAATGAGGACATGAGTTTGTTTGTTTTTGTAATCTCTACATCCAACGTGGAGCTCTTAACCGCGACTACAAGATCAAGAGTCAAATTTCTCTTCCAACTGAGCCAGCCCAGTGACCTGACATGTGTCTATTATTTAAAGGAAATTTGGAAACTAAATATAAAGTGGCATTTATAAATTATATGGCAATAAAATGCAAATGTTTTGTTGCCAGATCCAGAAGCCTGAGACAAATCTTCACTACCATAACTGTAGTCTGTCACTACGTATTCTTCCAATACTCTCAGATTTTTCTGTCCTTTACTAAACCACATTGTATTCATGGGTACCACACACACGTTTATTTCATTCAAGTCCTAGTCAACTTTCCCGTATAGGTTAAGAATTACTCTCCCATTCAGCTGTGGCCTTCTCACAGCATTATAAGTCCTATGCATTTAACACTTCCGTACAGAAAAAGAACACACCACATTGGAATTGTGATGATGATATGATGAATCACATGTCAGTAGCAAGTTATTATATAAAGTTTGAAGCTTGTCAGAGCAGAAATGGTACCAAAAATAAAATCCCACCCCACCCCGCAAAACTCTTCTAATTCCCAGGGCCATCATTTTAAAATAAATCTTGCATGTCTTTCTTCCGTATCTCGCTAGTAGAAGAGTATTAACATTTGCAAAGTGTGCAGCTCATGACCAGGTAGTAACTCAAGCAAAGGAAGAAGTCTGGCTGGATCAGTGATTTGTCAGCAAGGCCTGAATCACAGGAGGTTGGTCTCTGGTGTATCCTCTTTGTCCAAAAAGTAGGAGGTGGTGGTCCACTGAGCCAGGAACTGCCTGGCAGGATCAACACCCTGGCTGGAGTTCAGGGTAGGTTGCAGTTTTTGGCTTTTGCTCTTGAACTAAAAGTTCAAGTGTGAAAACTGGGACTGAAGCCTCTTCTCTGCTGGAACCAGGATACCCCCAGTTCAGCCAGAAGTTAGTTTGAGGGTGTAGTGGCCCGGCATTCCAGGAGTGGCACATGGCAGAAGGAGGGGTGCCAGGGCTGGGTCCCAGCTGCAGAGCAGGGCTGGCCACACAGCCTCCACTTCATTAATATTCTGGATTTCTGGGCGCCCAGGCAGAGACGCTGTTGGGACAGAACCAAAATGTGACTTCCGTGCCGAGTCTATTATCTCCGCCAGGGTAGGCATGGATTTGAGAAGTCAGGCTGTGGCCTGTAGACTGCAGACCTCCTTCTCCACAGCGCACCGGATCCTTTTTCCTTTATGTCTTGTTGCATCCTTCTTAAGAGTAAAGAGCTCCTGTTTCTCCCTTGTTCCTTTTGCATAACCAAACGCTTCTCCAACAGTGCTTTCCAAAGCTGACTTCATCAGAAGGAAGCGGCGCCTTCCAATCTGTGCTTCTGAACCTGTCCCCTTAGAAGATTAACTTTGATGTTTACCTTCACGCAAACTGTGTTTTTAAAATTACAATGCAGACAATAATTAAGGGGAAAAAATCAGGACAGGACAGAGTTGTGTAAATTGAAGGTAGAAGTCTACCTCAATGCCCTCTGCTAACCCCCGTCTCTGAAGGTAATAATCAATGGTAATAATTTGATGTGCTTTGATGGACCTTTCTCTAAATACATGCAAACATGTATGTATGTGTTTCTAAGAATTTGTGCTTTTTTTTTTTTTTTTGGTTTTGGTTTGTTTTTACAAAAATAGTTTCTCAATGTTCTCTTTCTTCATTAAAAATGAGTGTGTGGATGGCAGTAGGGGGTGTAAATGAAACATGCCTTTCTCTCCCCCGCCCTTCACTGCATGGGCTGACTCTGTGTGATCTCATAGCGGGAGAGAGCTTTCTGGTGTGGCATCCAGGACCTGGGGCATGCTGCAGAGGTGCTGGCCACAGACACATACATCTGGTTTTCCGATACAAGTCATGCAGCCAAGACTCAGGTACTTGTGTCTTGGGGGCTAACACAGTCCAGGATCAGGCTGATTTTAACCAGCTACGAGGAAATACGTGAATAAGTTTGTGATACATTATTTAGTTGAAAATGTCAGTGATTTAAATGCAACAGAATTGGTATGAAATGTGCCAGTAGCTAAAATTTTGTGGTTCAATCCTGCACTACTATTAGCACAAAAAGCAATTATGATATATGTACAAAATGGTAGCCTGATCAGTTGTTCACATACACACAAAACATAGCGCTTTCCACACATCCTAATTGCTTCTCTGTTAAGGAAAGTATAACTGCAAATCCTAAAAGTATAGTATCCCCTTGTGCGATAGTTCCATTTCATTATCAGGTAATACATGAAGAATACTGTTGCGAAGTGACTAAAAGAAAGTGAATTAAAGTGACTGAAACTTTCCCTATTTATAGGGAAAGTTAAGGTTAAGACACCACTTTCACCGAAGACAACTGCAAAGACTTAAGAGTTCATACTCTTGCATCTCTGTATGTAAATGAGTTACTATTTTAAGATAATGACTGGTTTTTGTTTTTTTTTTAAGATTTTACTTATTTATTTGAGAGAGAGAATGAGAGAGAGCCTGAGGAGAGAAGACCCGAGGGAGAAGCAGACTCCCTGTGGAGCTGAGAGCCCAATGCGGGACTCGATCCCAGGACTCCAGGATCATGACCTGAGCCACCCAGGCGCCCCTGTTTTTCTTTCTTGCGTTTTCTCATTTGCCCACATCAACTTGTAGGTTAGAGGAAGGGAATGCCTCTGAGTAGGAGGGATAAACTGAAGTACTCAATAACTTTTCAGAAGGTTAAGGTAGACAAAATTGTCTTGAAAGCAGATACTACAAGAGAAGAAAGGATGATTTAAACTTCTTAAGACTTAGAGGCTGAAGGAACCACAGCACCACAGAGTTTCTTTTTTAAGCCACAGAGTGGATAAAATGGCTACTATTTCCCCAGCTTGAAGAAGGGAGAGATTCAAAGAGAGACCTGGTTATGGCGTATGTGCTGTCCCTGAGTAAGGGTAAGAGAAACCCCCTAAAACTTAGGAGGACTGGAGAGGGAGACTGTGGGGAGTTTTGCCTCTATTCTCAGAGGATAGACAGCCTGGACTCTAAGCTTTTCACAGTTCACACCCAGCACAGCACACCAGGGAGGAGCTGGGTGTATGGACCTGAGGGGAGCCTCCGCCCCCATGGAGGGAAGGAGAGTGCCCACTGTTCTCAACCCACGCTTCTCAAGAGGAGCACTGACTTGGGGAGCCGAGAATAGCCAGGGGGCTCAAAGGGGTAGGATGAGGAGGATAAACACATGAGCATGACACCTACACATTATGAACCGGGAGCATCAGCAGCAGAGGCCAGCAGGCCCAGTGGGGGTTCTACCTCAAGGCCAACAAGGGCAGAGGATGAGAGAAGACTAAGTGTTCCGTTCCCTCCTGATGTCAGGGTGATACACTTTCCTCACTCTTTCTCCCTTCACGACCTCAGCACGAAAAGAGAGGAGGGGAGAAGACAGAGAAAGAGCAATTCTGCATTAAGCGAGAATTACTCAAAAATAAAACGAGATCTGAATGCACAAAATGCAGTTTTTCATGGGCAAGGCTCATGTGCCAGGCTAAGATCAGAGAGAAACAAAGCTACATATAGGCATATCTGATCCATGTCTGGAATTTTCACACCCACTATCTAGTCACACAGACATCCAGGCACCACTAAACAAGTATTTGTGTCTCTCTTTTTTTTTTTTTTAATAATAATATAGACCCTGGAGGTAAAAAGACCTGGGACTGAATCCTGTCTTGTCCCCTTAATAGCTGGATGACTGAACAAATTTCCTGATCCAAGATTTTGCTGCAGTAAACCAGGAAAAATAGTGTCTTGTAGACTTGTTGTAAGGATTAAATGAGATACAAAGGTCACAACATATGGTAAGCCCTGAATAAATATATGAAGCCCTGAAAAAAATAAATGATCATGATAGCAACAATAATTATTATGCATGTGCTCCTTTTGACTCTAAGTCTGCACTGCTCCTTGGCAAGATTTAGTTACCTGTTGTATACAAAGTATAGCACACCCAACTACTAATACTATAAATGCTTAGAGACTAAGGGGACATTCACGTACAGGTCTTTAATGGCACTATTTAAGGTTAACCCCCTTTACACGTCTATTTATGTTTATTTAATTTCCACTTTGTTCTCAGGGAGGGATATATGCTTTGAGGTTTGGGGAAATCTGAGGTAAAATCCCTTTTAAGCCAAGATAGAAGTCTAAACTTTAGATTTGGGGGGAACATCTATTCCCTAGCCCCCTGTCCTTCTCCCCCTTCACTCTGGTGGGAGTATCATGGCCCAAAGCTTCATGTTTGGTTTTCTCTTTTCCAAGCTCATCGGAGGCACAGCACTCCTCAGCCTCACCGCAACACCCACTAAAGAGCATTACCTTGTACATGGCAGCCAGAGTCCCCTCTCAAATATTCAGCCTTGTAGTGGTTTTATTAATAGCCCTCATATAGCAACCAGGTATTTCCTGTACTTCAACACCTGTGAGGTGATTGGCAGCGGTACCTTCAGCACTGTCTCTGGGGCTTCCTTCTGATCTGAGAGACTGCACTAGACAAAGCAACCAAGTTCTGGCCTAAGCATCCCACACCTGTCACTCAAAGGCCAGTGGGCAATCCTAATTCTATCCAGTAAAGCTATTAAAGTGCAAAGCCCGCAGAAAATCCCAGCAACACCTGGGAAAAAAACAGCACAGCCACATAGGCACAAGCAGCAGCCGTGCTGTGCTGTACTCAGCAGAAGAGGCAGCATAAAATCTTCGCGGGTTTCTTGGGTGGCCTCAAATAAAGCATCTAATTGCTTGACTCAGTTAACTTATCTTTAAGAGGATGTTAATGATGTTGTGCCAGTTCGCCTCAAAGGGGTATTATCTAAAGCTAAAGACTGCACTGTTGAAGAACCCAGTACTATGTAAATGCTGTGATTATCAGTAACCAGCACTGGTTTCATTCAGATGGTGAATCAGTTTGTTTACTGTCACCATTACCTATATTAATACAAACAGTGGAAAAGAGCATTTTCACCACCAGCCTCTAGATTTTAAGGTGAGGCAGACCTCCCATTCGTTCACTTTGGTCTCTGAGTCTTTCTCCTAGATCCTGAAACGAACCTTTTCCAACAGAGAGGAGCTTCTAACCTACCAAGTGTACAGTTTAGAGACTTGGTGAGATAAAAGCAGGCAAATTTAAGTTGGCCTGATGTCAGCTGAATTACTGGGCCTCCCTCCTCCCACAGATGTTTTATTTACTTCATCTAATTATATTGTGGAAGAGTCATACATATATATCAACATTTGGCAAATACTTTATTAACAGAACTGTGGTTTCTTATAATTATTAAGAATAAATGTCCCTTGGCATAGGAGCACATCATCAGAGTATCTAGAAGTTCCTGTGTGACTCATTCTCCAGTCACACTTAGGAAAACATACGTTGTATATACTTGTGGAATAGATACATACAAAGTTGCAAGTTGTCACTTTTAACTCTAAAGGCAACTCACTGACATCTGAAGCCACAGGAAAGATTGTTTTTTGCCAATTCCTCAAGTTTCCTCAGGGTCGATGGAACTGCTGAGGAGACTTCAAAGCAAGTCCTGGTCTACTGGGAAAAGAGCCAGCTTTGGCTCTCATCTGGCTGTGGAAAAATCCCAGAGTAGATCTAGGAATATCTTAGATATTCCTAGTGTTGAGATAATCACCATCATCATCCAGCTGTGTAGATCCTGCCCTTCTGTGTTGTTCCTTTCTCACTGAGGACTCTGGGGAAGGCCTTTATTGTGTTAATGCTAGCCTCACTGACTGTAGACCTGGGAGATAAGAAGGCTGAGTGGGTTCCACGTGTGGCCTCACAGTGCACCCAGCAATATCATTTCATGGGGCATATTCAAGGGACAGAGGATAATCAAAGCCCTAGAATTCCTCTCCTGACTTTGTGTCCCAAAGTACCTTGCAAACTCCTTCAAGTAGAGGTCCATGGCTATTCCCATGTGTATTTTGTGGGCTATGCTTTAGAGATTCTCCCTGCCTGAAGAAAAGCAGATTGGTTCTGGGATGATTCAAATCACAATTTGAATTAGAGCATGGTGTCAAGTTTTGGAAATAGAAATGAAGTGAACTGTGTCATATTTCCATGTTGTCAGTCTGGTTGAGAAGGAATATACTTTATATTCTTCTACTCTTCTCAGTAAACTGCCTAAAAAGACTGGTTCATATATTCTAACAACTGCCACCTCTCGTACCCAAGTGTATTTCCACAATTATGTTACTGGAATTTTTATCAGGTACTTGCCCTCCCCCGCTTTTTTTGGCCATTTGATTGTGAAACTAACTGTGGTCTCCTAAACTGTAGACTACCGGTCTTAAATACTGACAAAGTTCAGGACACACTATCCCAAAACAGGACATTGAGGCATGTTGAATTTGAAAAACAGCACATGTAGGAAGGACTCTCTGACCTTCCCCTAAGGCAGGTCATAAAACCCTTCTGTGAAGGATGACCTCCTCATCCCCAGAGGAAAGATCTTTATCTTCAAGAAGGGGAGAGGAATCCCAATGAACAGGTCTTGCTGTTTCCCCCAATTTACCACACAAAGCTCAGGCTCCTTTTTGTCCAATCCCATTTTCCCATGACCTTCCATCCTTTGTCAAAGCTAACCTAAAATCACCCAGGTCTGATGTCTTCAGGCCTGATCATTTCCTTATGAAGGCTCCCAAGTCACATGAAGCTTATAATAAATAAATGTGTATGGTTTTCTCTTCTTCGTCACTCTTTTGTTACAGGCCCCCAGCTGAGAAATTAGAAGTGAAGTAAAAGCAATTTTTCCTCCTTACATCACAAAGTGGTAGGCAGGTAACAAGTTGTGAACAGCAGCCAAGAACGGGGTAATTTCTGGAGGATGAGAACAGTAGTCAACACTGGGTTAAGTATTAATTGTCAAGGAGTTCATAGCAGAGAGATGGACAGTACTACTCTCAGAAGTAAAACCTCTTCCATCTCAGAAGTCTCCCAGTAGTTGCTCTTACACATTAGAATTGGCCCCATGGTGTTTATTGTTTCTCCTATTGTTTCACCAATAGAGGTGGAGGTATTGGCGTATTATAGCTAGAAAGTTTTTAATAATCAGTGAGTAATAAGTAAGGTTTAATGAAGCCTTGTATCATCACATTACTAATCACAATGGCAGAGGTTTTCATGTTCTTGTTAGGTTTAAACTTTCTGTATTCAACTTTTATTTATTTTTTTGAGATTTACTTTTTAACACAGAGAGAGATATAGCTAGAGAGGGAACACAGCAGGGGAGTGGGAGAGAGAAGCAGGCTTCCCATCTAGCAGGGAGCCTGATACGGGGCTCCATCCCAGGACCCTGGGATCATGACCCAATGACCCGTTAAGGCAGATGCTTAATGACCGAGCCACCCAGGTGCCCCTGTATCCAACTTTTAAAGATGAATATTTTTTTTAAGAGGAAAAAATTTTCAAAGTCTGTTACTCGGTGGACTATCACAGATCTCTGAATCAGAGCACTATCTATTAGGAAATGTTCTCTCTATCCCCACATTCATGGGTAATCTCATGCGAACTGTTAGCTTGGTAAAATAAGGAAGCCATCTGTGGTGTGTATGTTGTTGTTTTAGACATAGCTGACATATAGTGTTTATATTAGTTTCAGGTGTACAGCATAATGATTCTGTTTGTTGGTACCTGCCTTTTCACTGACTTCTGCTTAAAGCTGATGAAGCACAGAAAGCAAGACTTTTCCAAACAAGAAGATAAACTCATTTCTTTATTCAGCAAACACAACCAACTATATTCATTACTGAATTCTTTCTGGTACTGTATACTCATTGAAATAAGCTAGAACAACCCCATCCTGAATAATCTTTGATAAAATAGACACTTATAGCATTATCATAAGGGAAAGAGAGCTGATATTGGAATCCAGACCTACCTCTACCTAAATTCCTAGATATCAAGTTCTGAGCAAAATATCTAACTTTCTTCATTCATGGCCTCTCTGTACAAATGAAGGGTGTAGAAATGAGGCAGAGTAGTGATGTGATTAAGATCTCAGGCTTTGCAGGACAGGCCTGCATTCCAATCCAGTTCTATTCTGGGGCTTGTTAGTTGAGTACCCTTGGGCAAGTTACTTAAACTTCTTGTATCTTAGTTTCCCTATCTATGAAAGAGGAATAACACTATCTCACCTCATGAAGTTGTTGCTACAAAAATTAAATAAAAGATGTCCACAGTGCTTACTTAAAATTATTAGTTCAGTAACTGGTTCTTAACAATACTCAGTAACTCTGGTTTTAAAAAAGAAACGGTGCAAGAACTTTTGGGATCATGAGGCATAAAGCTCTTCATTTTTTACTTGAGAAATGGAGACCCAGACATCAAGGATCTTGTCCAAGGTCACTGAACCCGCATGCTTGTGATACATATTTCCAAAGCTTTTATGAGTTCTGTGCTGTAGTCAGAGTCTATCTCTTTGTGACCTAATCTCCTATTTACTAAATATATGGACTATTAAACTAGGTGATCAAGTTACTGTCCATGTAAAATCACCAGTAATTACACTGCTGTTTGTTGAGGCCCTTCTGTGTTCAGGGCATGCTGCCGGAGAGCGTGGGTGTTATAATGGGCATATGAGAATCTGTCTCTGGTCTCAAAAGCGTTTACAGTTGAGTTGGAGAGACATTTATGAGACATGTAAACTACTGGGATAGCCACAAGTGTTCTAAGAGTTGGACATGGACTGTGAACACACATTATAAGGTCCTACAGACAGTGAGCTCCATTTTGACCTGGCTGTCAGTGGTTGGCTTCACAGAGAAAATGGCACTTTTCCTCTATGTTAAGACTAAACTGGATTGGAATACACAGAGAGGAGAGGGAAGGATATCACGTTTCTTGCAAAGCCTGTAAAGTACAGAGGTAGAAAAGGGCACTTAACGGGGCATTCAGCGAAATGCACTCACTCAATCATTTCTTATTCTGACCTTGTCTTCTCAGTGTGTTCTATTTCTACAAATGGCAGTGGGTGTTTTCACGTGTGTGTGTATGTGTGTTTGTACACACGTTAACACATGAGTCTTGAACTCCTGACTTTAAATACTGGCCAGGAAAGCACCAAGTACTTCTGACTCCCCGAAGTTCAACAGCCAGAAAGGCAGAGATGTCATCTTTGAGCTTGCATGCTCTTGACTCTCACTCCAATCTATCAGCTCATTCTGGCTCTTCTACCTCCAGCGTATTTCTCAGATTCCTCCCCTTTCTCTTTTTTTCCACGGATAGTCACCCATCCCAGTATCAGCCTTCATTACCCATTGTTGTACCTATGCTACAGGTGCCCCCATTCCATTCCTGTCCCCTGCGACACATTCTCCACACAGCAGTTTTCTAGCAATGCAAATCTTACCATGGAAGCCCCAGCTGAAAAGGTGTCAGTGACCGCCAATTTTACTAAGCATATAATCCAAACTGTTTGTTTCAGCCTTCAAGGCTCTGCAGGATGTGGCTTCCTTATTCTTCAGACTTCATGTCAGGCGACCCATCCCCTCCTTGGCTTGCTGTTCTTTGAAACAGCCAAGGTACGTCCCAACTCAAGGTCTCTGTGCTTGCTCTGCCCTTTGCTTGAAACATTACTCCCCCATTTTGTGCAACCTGCTTACCTTTCACACTTCAGCTTAAATGTTACCTAGGTAGAGAGGCTTTCTTTGATCTAACTATGTAAACAAATCCCCCTGCTATTCTCTCAGATTGTACCTTAGGAGTTTTCTTTTCTAGCACTTACCATTTCTTTAGAAATACATAGCAAAATTTTCTCGTTGCTTAACTTCTTAAATGTTTGTTTTCCCTACCAGAACATAACCTCCATGATCAGGCTTGGTCTGCCTTGTTCATTTTTCAGCCTCCAGAAACTCCTACTGAAAATTTCAGAGATTAGTGAATGGATTTACAAAAGGATATAAATGGAAGCCATTATAGCAAGTAAGTCTCACAGAAGGCAGCTGCTTTAGTGATAGCGTTCACCCTGGAGTCTGTAAACAGGAGACTACAGGTGTTTACAAAGCAGTTGCTGTATTTGGGGGGCAATTCTAAAAGAAATATACCATTATTGCAAGAGAATGATTATTACCTTTTATGAGGAGGGGACTCAGAGGTGCTTGGAAAGGCTGAAGGGAGACTGGTCACTAACCGCTAAGCTCATTGGCTTCACATCTGGAAAGAAACAAATTTCTGTTTTCAGAAACTAACAAATTGGGGAACCTGGGTGGCTCAGTGGGTTAAGCGCCTCGGCCTTCAGCTCAGGTCGTGATCTCAGGGTCCTGGAATCGAGCCCCGCCCTGCCTCAGGCTCTCTGCTCAGTGGGGACTCTGCTTCCCTCTCTCTCTCTGCCTGCTTCTCTGCTTACTTGTTATCTCTCTCTGTGTGTCAAATAAATAAATAAAATCTTTAAAAAAAAAACTAACATATTACTACATGGCGAGGGAATTTCTCTATGTATTAAAGGACAAATGTTATATTCTCTCCATCTAGTGACTGCTATCCTCTTGTTAACTTGCTCTCTCTGATGACAGAAGAAAAGAGCTCTTGCCTAGCTACTTTACATCGCTTACCATTTATCTGGCCAACTGATGATTACAGGCATTCCCTTGATTTCAACTTCCCTTATTTCTCTTCCAGCTTTCCTCTCATAATCAAAGGCCATTAAATACTTGTCCAGAAGTTTTACAATCTTACCAAACGCTCTTGCCCAAGGTCAGTGAACCAATGTGTCTGTAATACATATTCCCAAAGCTTTTATTAGTGCTGTGATCTGGACAAAATACTATATCCTTGTGACCTAATCAATCAAGTTCAATAACAAGTGACAACAGGATACAATATTTCATTTACTGAGGGATTTTTTTCATTTTTTTTTTTTTTTTTTTTTTAAAGATTTTATTTATTTATTTGACAGAGAGAGAGGCAGGCAGAGAGAGAGAGAGAGAGGGAAGCAGGCTCCCCGCTGAGCAGAGGGCCCGATATGGGACTCGATCCCAGGACCCCGAGATCATGACCCGAGCCGAAGGCAGCGGCTTAACCCGCTGAGCCACCCAGGCGCCCCCACTGAGGGATTTTTTTTCAAATGTGCCTAGCATTACGCTAAACCTTTTACAGGCATCATCTCTTCTAATCCTGCCTGCATGGATTTAGTAATTATAATAATTATAATCTCCTTTTCACAGAGGAGGAAACTGAGGCCTAGTGAAGCTAAGAAACTAGCCCAAGTTCACACTATTATAAAGGAACCTGGGTTTCAAACTCAACTTTGAACCTGTAAAGTGCCAAAGCAGTATCAATATGCATCAGCTAATAAAGCAAATCAGAATCAAGCATATTTTTTAACATCAAGTGATGTACACAATTAGCTAAGCTTTTAAATATTTTATACAGGAATATTCTGTCATGTCCATTTCTTAAAGGCTTGCATATAAGCATGTTTCTGGTTATCAACAGTTCAAGTGTATTAGGTTCCATTTCTGCTCTATAGAACTCATTTTGCTTTTCTGGCCTCTCAGCAACTATTTTCATGTTTCGTTGTTTTATTTGATTGGTTGCTTTTCCCTTCTTACAGAAAATAGGGCAGCCATGCTTCTCTGTAACTTTGGTGGGTCAGTGCAACCTCTAATTCCTTCAGCCTCCTCCTCTCCAAGAAAAGCTGTCAAAATACAGGAACTCTCAAATGTCTTGCATCATCTCACACAAACACAGGGATGAAGAGGGATATAATTCTCCTGAAGCAGAACAACTGGCAACAGCTGGCACAACTCTAAAGACGCCATCTGACTCGGTCTTGAAAGTCAGCCTCAAAATCAGAATTAACCCACCTATACCAGGACCATCTCACTAACTAGCCACACTTCATGACATAACACCTGCTATCGCTGTTCAGCAAAGATAGGAGCCTTACCCTTAATATTTTATAAGTAAGACCAACAAAGTATCCTTTGTACCTCAGGACAACTGGGTATTCGTTAAGGTACAAGGCCCACAAAGACGTGGCTCCCCTATTCTTTGGTAACTCACAACTCATGATTAAAGAACATGTTTCCAGTGTTTAGAATAATTGTAAGGAAAGGTGACTGGACACAACAGCAAGAATCTGGAGGTTTGCTTTGTACTGTTAACTAACAACAGGCAAATCAGAACAGAGTTAATACAACTCCCCCCCCACCCCCAGTTACCCAGCATTCAAAGCTACAACTGGAACCACGTTATAATAATTTTAGACCCCAAAGCAGTGTGATGACTCGATGCATAATTTTCAACACATGGCTTATTAATCCATTCTTCCTGTGCTTCGTTTCAAATACTGGAAACTACAAAAAGATCTGCGTGTCACTCCCCTACCAGGGGGGTAAAAAAGGAAAGAAGAAACGAAAAGCCTAACAGACACGGAAAAAAGGCAAGAGCAACTGGAAGCTCAGTTTTGAGGAAACACATGGGATTGAAGCATCCGACGCAACTCTGTAACCAACTGTCACATGTGACACCGCCCCTCCCCCGCCCTGCGCAATCCTGGTTGTCACCAGGCTGGGGAGAGGAGGCCGTGCTCCCAGGCAAGTGTGCAGCGGCTGGGGCCCTGCGGGGCGGGGGAGCTGACGCCACTCACGGAGCGGGGAGGGTCTTCCAGGAAGCCGCAGGCTCGGCTGAGCGCCGGGCTGCGGGTCGGGATCCGGGCCGCGCCGCCTGGGCCGGCACGTAGCGCCCAGCGTGACTCAGCGCTGACTCACCGCGCTCGCTGCCAGTGGATTTCCCCGTCAGCGGCTCCCGCTTGCCTGTCCTCGCCGCCGCCTGCTCCGCGAGCCCTTTCCTGCTCTCCAGGCCAGTCCCTGCGATTTCGGCAGAGCCGCGGGGCGGACTTGACCGCCTTTGAATCCCGACCAAAGCAGGGAAGTGACTAGCTTTGTTTTCTTTGACTTTAAGAGCTCAATGGCCCACTAATCAAATTCTTTCATCAAAGGCCTGTTGGAGCATATCCCTAACATAGATCGTCCTTCCTCGGTGACTTAAAGATGACCTCCGCTCAGAGTTTGCTCCTGTCGTCCTAAGCCTGCATCTTATTTTTATCCCACATTTTCTTAGGTTATCTTTTCAATATGTTTGGTAACTAGTCTTGGCACAAACCCACAAGGGCAGTGACGCAAATCAGGTTGAAAGTTGGCATGATGTGTGGGCTTGAGTGACTTACTGTAAAAACCAGGGAACGCTTCATAAAGACGTTACTATGAGCCATCTCAGTTGCTGATTAGATGCCCTGCTCAGTTTCAGTCTGTCACTACCATCTCTGCAAGGTACCAGGACAGACTGTTAAAAATGCAGACTCTTGAGCAGTCATACTTATTCTTCCTCTCCAGGATTCCACAAGGAAAGCAACAGTACAGCACGATTTCTCCAACGGCAGCTCTTGGACCATGGATGGAGAGTGGCTGGGGGGGATGTGGCCACAGTGCAGGTTCTTAGACCCCTGCTCCAAACTACAGACTGGAAACCATTTTTTTTTTTTTTGAGGGTTATTTGTCAAGATTTTTATTCATTCATTTGTGAAAAAGTGAGAGAGAAAGTGTGAGCACAAGCAGGAGGAGTGGCAGGCAGAGGGAGAAGCAGGCTCCAAGCAGGCTCGCACTGAGCAAGGAGCCTGATGGAGGACAGGATCTCAGGACCCTGGGATCATGACCTGAGCCTAAGGCAGATGTTTAAGCAATTGAGCCACCCAGGTGTCCCTGGAAATCGATCTCAATGAGCAGCCCATCAGAGATGCCTATGTACGCTGAAGTTCAAAAACTACTAGCCAGAGGATGACGGTGTGAGACATTATCCTGTGAAGATGCTAGGGTACATTCTCACAGTGGAGAACACCTTGTTCTAAAGTTGATTTTGAAGTTCTGATACTAGGCAACCCAATTTCTAAAACTGGTTTTACATACAATTTTGCTTAACTGTATATTAATACAGATACATTCTTTTCCTTTTTAATTAGACATTTGGCTATGCAATGAAATGTAGTACCTACTGAGTAAATTTTATTACAGACCTGTTATTTCCTAAACCTGACTTTGCATCAGAATTAGCTACAGAGCCCTTTAACACTAATTCCTGGACCACACCTCATGCCTAAAGAAACATCATCTCTGAAGATGAGACCTAAGAACTGGCAATTTGAAAAACTCTGAAAAGTTAGGTCTCTGGACCTGAGCAAACGACCCCTCTTCCCAAGTACAAGAGAAACTTCATTAATTTCATGATAATTGGCTTGTATTGTTCTTTTATGGTGCCCACTCATCTCTGCCTGCAGTTTCCTTTTGAAATCACAACTGAAAAAATAAAATGAAAAGTGACTACATAAGATACCAACTTAGTATTATACTGCTAAATGTATGTCTTTAGAAACCGAATTTGAAACCTTTGTTTTCTATTTTTTTGTTTGTTTGTTTTTAGACAGGAGCTGTTGGGAGATGGGAGAATAATCTAGGAATCTATTTTGAAAATTTCCCTATTCTTCTTCCCTGGGATATTTTACTTGTTTACCATTTTCTTTTCATCTCATTGGGTAAGTTTCCCCCACTTTATCCCTGTTAGCATTGTGGCAGAAAACCTAGATGTGACACATATCTGACAAGAGACCTCTCCTTGCTGACTCTTCTCCAAGTATGGTCTTTGAACCAGAAACATGGACATCACCTGGAAACTTCTAAGAAATGCAGACTCTCAGGCTCCACCAGAACTACCATATTAGAATTAACAATTTAGCAAGATCTCCCAGGTGATTTTGTGTATATAAAATAATATTGGAACTACTGGTTTGTAGTAATGGTAACAATCTGAGGCTGATGGAATTTAAAAAAGAGGAAACAGGAAGTGGGCGTGAGTTAGTTTCCTGGGGCTGCCAGAGCAGAGGTCCACAAACTAGGTGACTTACAACAGAAGTTTTCTTCCACAAGTTCTGGAGGCTAGTAGTCCACCAAAATCAAGATAGATAGAACCATTTGTTCTATCAATGGTACTGGTTAAGACAAAATTCTACCATGATATTACCATAAAAGCCCTAAAATTAAAAAAAAAAAAATTTACAGCTTAAACTATAACCACAATGAGAGGCAAACTGATAATATCTTGGGATCAGGGTAAGAAAATGAAGGGAATCCTTAAAACATCAGGAAGAGATAAGAATAGGACCAGAGAGGCAGCTCCAAGATAGTAATGTCTTTTTAAAAGCTCTTGACTGTAGCAGACATTTGTTTCTGTTAGCCCAGCATCGGTTCTCCCTCTTTCCTCTAAAGAAAACTCTCATCATACTCACTAGCATTTTAGTGCAGGACATCAACCAGTTTCCCTTCCCCCTTCCTCCCAAGGGTGAAACACATGACTCTTTAATTTCTGTCCTGCACATCTAAATCTGGGTGAGTCCCAAAAATGCAGAGAGTGGCTGAAGCAGTCATTTCAGTCGTCATGCTGGAAGACACTAACCAGATGTGTCAGTCTGTCCACTGAGAATATCACAGTAACCCTAGCTGCTGTCCTCCCCAAGTCCCACTTATTTAACTTCTTTTGTTCTCAGAGCTACCCAGTGTCTTTCCAAATGGTTTTCATTAGTTTCAAAGTCTAACATTTTCAATGTTTATTTTTAACTTACCATTTTAGACTATTTCTTATTATTTATTATAATTTAGTGTTAGCTATTTTAATGGAGCCAAGAGTTTGCCCCAGTTGGTTTCTATTGCTTATAACAAAGGAGCCTGACTGTTACGAAATTATTGATGGGGAGAACACATATTGCCCACAGACACCCCACTAAAACAACCTGACTATAATCTGCATCCATGACAAATAGGACTCTTGAAATATAGCAAAGGCCTTTTCAGTTTGTTTTTTCAATTGAATTTACTAGCTATCATTATGCCCTGTACTTCAAACTGAGTCATTCTTCCCTTCTGAGCCACCCAAATTGCCAGGGGGTGCACAAGAGAGAATCACTTTTGTTATGCTGCTTGTGGACACCAATAATCATCTTTATGTTGCCTCCAATTCCTCATTGTGGTTTTCATGATAATTGCATTATTAAGGAGATTAAAGAAAAGTACTCCAAAGTTTCTCATTAGAGCTATTTTACCAGGGGGCTAATTGGCAAAAAGAAAGTCCCTATGATGCCAGACTAAGTTTGATTTTTTTCTTTTCAAGCAAAGATTAGCCTAAAGCCTTCATCCTGGCCAACACGAAAATGTTGTCTTTTGAACTCCACTGATAAAATTTAATGTGATCAAGGTATATCAGCTTCTCAAAATCTATACTCCCTATTCTCCTCAATCTCCCTTCACATTAATTTCCTTAATTTTATCTTCTGCCAGTGGTTGCATGGTGGATATGGTTTCATTTGGCTAGAGTAGGAAGCATATAAGGAAGAGTAAACCCAAAAAAGTGGTTGTTTTGAAATTATAGTGAATCATGAATGTCATAGTGAGGACTTTCTACTTAAATTTTTTTTTTTTTTAAAGATTTACTTATTTCAGAGAGACAGAGAAAGAGCAGGCCCACCCAAGTAGACCCCTGACTGAGCATCTGAGCCAGAAGGGGAGCTCCATCCTGTAACCATCAGATCATGACCTGAGCCTAAATCAAGAGTCAAACCCTTAACCTAATGAGATACCCAGGTGCCCCTTAAATATAATTCTTTAATTTTTTTTTTTTATTTGACAGAGAGAGATCACAAGTAGGCAGAGAGGCAGGCAGAGAGAGAGGAGGAAGCAGGCTCCCCGCTGAGCAGAGAGCCTGATGTGGGGCTCGATCCCAGGACCCTGGGATCATGACCTGAGCCGAAGGCAGAGGCTTTAACCCACTGAGCCACCCAGGCACCCCCTAATTTTTTTTTTTTTAAGATTTATTTATTTGAGAGAGAGAGGGCTTGCCCAGGTGAGCACGGGGAGAAGGCTGCAGGGAGAGGCAGAAAAAGTCTTAAGTAGACTCCATGCTGAGCATGAGCCTTACCGGGGACTCAGTCTCACAACCCTGAGATCAGAACCTGAGCCAAAACCAAGAGTCCGACACTTAACCAACTGCACTGCCCAGGTGCCCCTCTTGAATGTTTCTGATCAAGATAAAGAAGTGACACTTATCAACTGCATATTACACACCTGGAGCTATCTTATCCATTGATAGGTGAAGATTTAGCCTTCTGAAATGCACCTAAGAATTTAAGTAAAATATTTAAGCCTCAGGAGATTTTTTTTTTAAATAGAGGACTTTTTTAAAGATTTTATTTATTTATTTGACAGAGACACAGTGAGAGAGGGAACACAAGCAGTGGGAGTGGGAGACGGAGAAACAGGCTTCCCACTGATCAGGGAGCCCAATGTGGGGCTCGATCCCAGGACCTCTCAACAACTGAGCCACTCAGGTGCCCCAGATATTTTTTAAATCAGTGACAAACAATATGAATATCTACTTTGTTAAAAGAGGATATATGCTCCCTGTCATTCTCCTCTCTTTCTTTCTTTCTCTTTGTATCTGTCAAATTCTGTCCTCTGAGTATTACCCTTTTAAACCGTACTGGGATTGATAATATTCATATATATCTCAACTGTTCTGGAGTTTGTCTACAGGTTTAACACTGAAATTGAAAAAAAAAAACTGGTATTACTAAGACTATATGAATATTCTTCATAGCAGAATGTAGTATAGTCATGATTACATGTCTTTTTCTATATTCTGTTTTTCATAAAGTTTTTAATTGTCCTTCTCTTTTTTTTTTTCATTATCTCCCATAATTTCTTCCAAAATTCTCATACTACCTGGTCAATGAAGACTTTTTTTTTCTAGGAGATCTCCAGTCCCTGCTACCCCTCCAGCCTCTGAACCAACTGCACTCCAGGCCTGTGAGGCAGTTATCGCTGAGACTGCCTGCACTGCAATACTAGGTGAGAGACTGTTTCTCAATCTCTTTGTCCCTAACATATTCCCTCATGCTCCAGCATCTTTTAAAGACAGAATATCTGGGAAATAAACGCACTAATTCTTATATTCCTGGAAATGTTTTTATTCTGCTTTTACATTTATTTGATATTTAAGCTGGGTATAGAATTCTTGGTTGAAAATCACTTTCTATCAAAAGGTCTGACAGTATTCCTCCATTGTCTTCTGCCAGTACTGAAGAAGAAAAATGAGATAAAAGCCTGAATCTCAATCTTTTATTTCCTTTTCACTCATCTTGAATTTCTTCTATTCTAAGCTTTCTATATTTTGACAGTGTTGTTCCTAGATATAGGCATTTTTTCATTTATTCTACTTATCACTTAGCAGAAAACTTTCTGAGAACTCAAGGCTTCCTTAGGCTCTCTATTTTTTCTGTATTTCCTTTCTCCATTTTCTCTGACTTCTTCTGAAAATGTGGGTAATCAGATCTTGGATATCTAGGACAACTATTTTTCTTATAGCTCTTCTACCTTGTTTTTTTGATTCTTTGCACTATATTTTCAGCAACTTCCTTAATTTTTTCTTCTCATCCTTCTATATACATTTTCATATTGGGAAGTATGTATTTAGTTTCCGAGGATTCTTACTTAGTATCTGATTATTCTTTTATTATAACTAATCCTATCTGCTTGAATTTCTCTGACAAACTTATTAGGACTTCTCGTTTGTTTAAGAATTCTTTGTTCCAGGGCACCTGGGTGGCTCAGTGGGTTAAGCCTCTGCCTTCGGCTCAGGTCATGATCTCAGGCTCCTCGGATCGAGCCCTGCATCGGGCTCTCTGCTCAGCGTAGAGCCTGCTTCTCCCTCTCTCTGCCTGCCTCTCTGCCTACTTGTGATCTCTGCCTGTCAAATAAATAAATAAAATCTTAAAAAAAAAAAAAAAGAATTCTTTGTTCCTTGACTTATTTGTATTTCCTTATTCCATGCTTGTATCTATTTCCTGATGCATTTAAAGTGTCTAGGTTGTGTTTTTATATTTATAAAGAGGCTGCCTTCCAGGTCAGGTCATGATCCCAGACTCCTGGGATTGAGTCAAGCTCCCTGCTCAGCAGGGAGTTTGCTTCTCCTTCTGCCGCTTACCCACTTGTGCGCTCTTGTGCTCTCTCTCTCAAATAAATAAAATCTTTAAAAACAATTATTTACAAAAAAAAAAAAAGCACAGATGCCTGGATTCTACCTAGGGATTATGATTTAGCACCTCTAGGATGGACCTAGATATCTCTATTTTTTTTTCTAATACCTTCCCCAGCTTTTGTATACAACCAGTACTGAGCACCACCAAGTTACTAGGGCTTAGGGAAGAGGTAACTTTACAAGACAAAGCAGAGGTAGGATCCTCATGACCTGGCAAATGCCTGGTTATGGGGAGAAGAAAAAGAATGGAATCAAAAACAACTGCCAGTTTTTAACCTTGAGTGACTTCAAAAGTGACAGTGAAATTACCATAAGTGGGGAAGAGATAAGTAGTACTTCCTTCTTGATTTCTCCTTAACAGATACTGTACTAAATGCCACCCCTATGAATATATATATATATATATATATATTTTTTTTTTTTAAGATTTTATTTATTTTTTTGACAGAGAGATCACAAGTAGGCAGAGGCAGGTAGAGATGGGGGGGGCGGGGAGCAGGCTCCCTGCTGAGCAGAGAGCCCGATGCGGGGCTCGATCCCATGACCCTGGGATCATGACCTGAGCCGAAGGCAGAGGCTTTAACCCACTGAGCCACCAAGGCACCCCCCACCCCTATGAATATTACCAAGGAGCTCCTTATGTGGAAAAATCACTAATAGGATGTTAGATTACAATAAAATAATGAATAAATAGATGTGTAAATATATTCTCAGGCTGGAGAACTAGTATTTATATGTACAACATAAACAACTATCCACTTTTGACCATTTATGAAGGTATTAAAAGATTTGCATAAAGCATTCCAAACTGAATGTGAGTTATCTACTAGCAGAGAATTCCTGGTTTTCTTTCAACCAAGTGTCTTAACTTCTCAAATGTAAAAGAGCAAAATTCAAATATACAATATATCTTGTGCTTAATGTATGTGAACACAAAAGTGCAAAAAAACCTCAGTATCTACAACTCTTCATAGGGCTTATATTCTTATAAAATATTGTTCACACAAGTTCACTTTCTATTAATAGTACAGCATGATGACTCATTTTGTACATTTAGAGTCTGTTGAGGATTTTTAGATCTGTAATACCTGTGGTAACCAATAGCTCCTTCACATTACAGCAACTATTTGGGGGGCAAAAAGTTCTTCGAAAATACTGATTTTTTTTTTCTTTTTAAAGATAAATGTATAATTTATATGCAGTAATTTTAGTCTTTTCAATGAAAAATTCTGTAAATTTTGACAAACATATACTCATATAACCATAATCAAATAAAAGTAATTCACCACTCCTCAAATTCCCTCTATACTCATTTGAAGTCAGATCCTAATCTCCCAAACCTCTGGCAACAACTGATCTGTTTCCTCTTTATTTTCCCCTCTCCAGATTGCCATGTAAATGTTATCAAGGAGTATATAGCTCTTTAAGTTTGGTTTCTTTCATTTAGCATAATGCATGTAAGATTCATCCATTTTCTTCCATGTACCATGAGTTTGTTCCTTTCATTGCTCATAATATTCTATTATATAGATGCACCACAGTTAATTTATCCAAATAATGATATTTAACCACTGACCAATAACTTTATTTGGTTGAAGAAATGGTTTCATGACTATTAAATTATGCTATTTATCACAAAAAGGGAAAAATTAGATAAATCCCCTTTTGCCTTGAATTCTTTAGTATTTGACTGTATGTTAGGTATAACTATTTCAACCAAATTTTTTATATAATTGAAAAAAACCCAGACATTTATTATATCTTTAATTGTGGGTATACATTTGAAGCAGGTGTTCTAATTTAAGGGTTTTATCTTTTTTTAATTTGATAAATAAAAATACATTTATTACTATAAACTTCCAGATATACAGCTTTGGCCACTGTTTATAAGTTTTGTTATTAGCAGAGTATTTGTTAATTTACCAATCATTTGTATTAGCCATTTTTCTTTTTTTTCTATTTATGTTTACTAACATAATATATTATTTGCCCCAAGGGTACAGTTCTGTGAATCATCAGGCTTACACATTTCACAGCACTCACCATAGCACATACCCTCACCAATGTCCATATTGAAGGGTTTTCTTTTCCTAGGATGGAAATAACAACATATACTATTACTATTGCTGGTAACACCAGAGAATGTTTTGCTTAAACTTCTGAAGGCAAATACTACATGAAGGCCCTAATCAACCCAGATCTCTGAAATGGCTCACTTCCCACTGCAACCCTGTTAATCTTTTAGCCCATGGAGGCAACAGGTGGGTTAGCAAACAGCTAATAGAAGGACAACTGCTGTCCTTCAGGATCAGTGCCAATGGAAAAAAAGTGACCTGAAATACAGATCTTAGGCTTGACATGATGAAAATCTAATGCCACAGCTGCTGTCTCTCACAACTGTCACTCATCATGGTTTCTTTTTAATGTTTTTTAATTGAAATATAATTGGCATACACCATTAATTTCAGGGGTACAGCATAAAGATTCAATATTTATATGTATTGTAAAATGATCACTGCAGTAAGTCTAGTTACCATCTGTCACCATAGTTACACAGGTTTTGGTTTTTTTCTAAGAGAACTTTCTAGACCCATTCAGAAACTTTCAAGTATGCAATACATTAATGACTATAGTCACAATGCTGTACATTACCCCCCCACGACTTACTAACTGGAAGTTGGTACCTCATGATCCCCTTACCCATTTCACTCATACCCTTCCCAATCTGTTCTCTGTATCAGTGAAGTTTGTTTTGGTTTTTCATTTTATGTGCCACATATAGTTAAATCATATGGTACTGGTCTTTGATTTTTTGTTTCACTTAGCATGATATACTCAAGGTCCATCGAGATTGTCACAAACAGCAAAATTACATTCTTTTTTTATGACTGGGTCGTATTCCACTATATATATATGTATACCACAACCTCTTTATCCATTCATCCATTGACAGACACTTGGGTTGTTTCTATATATTGGCTACTGCAAATAATGCTACCACGAACATAGGGGTACATATATTTTATTGGATTGGTGTTTGGGGGTTTTGTTTTGTTTTGGTGTTTTTGTTTTCTTTTGGATAAATACCCAGAAGTGGAATTACCTGATAATATGGTAGCTCTATTTTAATTATTTCAAGGCACCTCCATATTGTATTCCATAGCGACTGCAATAGTTTACATTCTCATCAAGAGTGCACAAGGGTGGGACGCCTGGATGGTTCAGTGGGTTAAGCCGCTGCCTTTGGCTCAGGTCATGATCCAAGGGTCCTGGGATTGAGTCCCGCATCGGCCTCCTTGCTCAGTGGGGAGCCTGCTTCTCTCTCTGCCTCTGCCTGCCTCTCTGCCTGCTTGTGTGTACTCACTTGCGCTCTCTGGCAAATTAAAAAAAAAAAAATCTTTAAAAAAAAAAAAGTGCACAAGGGTTCCCTTTTCTCTACATCCTTGCCAATACTTATTATTTCTTGTCTTCTCAATAACAGCCGTTCTGACAGGTGTAATGTATATCTCATTATTGTTGACTTGCACTTCTCTGATGATGAGTGATGTTGAGCATCTTTTCATATGCTTGTCAGCCATCTGTAGGTCTTCTTCAGAAAAATGTCTACTCAGATCCTCTACCCATTTTTTCATCAGTCTGTTTGTTTTTTGGTAATATTAATCCTGTATTGGATATATAATTTGCAAATATCATCTCTCACTTAGTACATAGCCTTTCATTTTGCTGATAGTTCCCCTAGCTGTGCAGAAGCTTTTTAGTTTGATGTACTGCCATTTGTTTCTTTTGCCTTTAGCGTCAGGTCCCAAAAATCATCAACAAGACCAATGTCAAGGAGATTACCCCCTATGTTTCTTCTAGGATTCTCATGGTTTCCGGTCTCACATTTAAGTCTTTGATCTATTTTGAATTATTTTTTGTGTATGGTGTAAGTTAGTGATCCAGTTTTATTCTTTTGCATGTGGCTGTCCAGTTTTCCCAACACGATTTATTGAAGAAAGCATCCTTTCCCACGTTCCCATGTCCTTTCCCATTGCCTTCTTTGTTATAAATTTACTACATATGCATGGGTTTATTTGGGGGCTCTTTATTCTGTTCCACTGATGCATGTGTCTGTTTTTATGCCAATAATACCATGCTATTTTGATTATTACAGCTTTATAACATAATTTGAAATCAGGGTCTGTGATGCCTTATTATTTCTGTCAAGATTGCTTTGGCTATTTGCAATCTTTTGTGTTTCCATACAAGTTTAGAATTTAGTATTTTTTTTGTTCTAGTTCTGTCAAAAGTGTTGTGTTTTGATAGGGATTTCATTCAAACTGCAGATTGCTTTGAGTAATATGGATATTTCAATAAAATTAATTTTTCAATACATGAGCATGGAATATGTTTGCATTTATTTGTCTTTTTTAACTTCTTTCATCAATATTTTGGTATTCAGTGTACAGGTCTTTCACCTCCTTGATTACATTTATTCCTAGGTATTTTATTCTTGCTTAATGTAATTATAAATGGGATTATTTCTTAGTTTCTCTTTCTTAAAATTTACTTATTTCTATTTAAATTCAATTAACATGGGATGAATTATTGATAGAGGTCAGTGATTCATCAGTCTTAAATAATTCCCACTGCTCAATATATCCTATGCCCTCCTTAATGCACATTACCCAGTTATACCATTCCCCAACCTTTTCCACTCCAGCAACCCTCAATTTGTTTCCTATGCTTAAGAGTCTCTTATGGCGGATGCCTGGGTGGCTCAGTCAGTTAAGCATCTGCCTTGCTGAGGTCATGATCCCAGGGTCCTGGGTCAAGTCCCACATCTGGCTCCCGGCTCAGTGGGGAGCCTGCTTCTCCCTCCGTCTGCCACTCCTCCCGCTTGTATATACTCTCTTTCTCTCTCTGACAAATAAATAAAATCTTTTTTTAAAAAGTCTCTTATGGTTTGTCTCCCTCTCTGATTTTGTCTTATTTTTTCCTCTTTTTCCCTATGATCCTGTTTTGTTTCTTAAATTCCACATTATCAGCAAGACTTAATTTCTCTGATAGTTTGTTAGTATATAAAAATGCAACACGTTTTGCATATTGATTTTTTAGCCTGAACTTTACTGATTTATTGGTTTTAACCAGTTTTGGTGGAGTCTGTAAGGTTTTCAATATGTAAAATCATGTTGTTCATGATAGTGACAGTTTTACTTTTTCCTTTCCAATTTGGACGTCTTTTATTTCTTTTCCTCCTTAACTACTCTGGTTAGGACTTCCAGTACTATGCTAAATTAAAGTGGTGATAGTACACAACCTTGTCTTCTTCCTGTTCTTAAAAGAAAAGCTTTTAGGGGCACCTTAGTGGCTCAGTTAAGTTTCTGACTCTTGATTTTGACTGAAGGCATGATCTTGGGGTGCTGGGACTGAGCCCCACACTGGGCTCTGCAATGAGCACAGAGCCTGCTTGTCTTTCACCTTCCCCCAACTTGTGCTCTCTCTCTAAAATAAATAAAATCTTGAAAGAAGGAAGGAAGGAAAGAAAAGAAAAGAAAGTAGGCTTTTAACTTTCCACTGTTGAGCAGTGTTAGCTGTGGTCTCCTCATATATGGCCTTTACTGTGCTGAGGTGTGCTTCATCTAAACAAACTCTGAACATTTTTTTTTTTAAATCTAAAAGTATGCTAAATTTCGTCAACTACTTTTTCTGCATCTCTTGAGATCATTTTTATTCGTTCACATTTTTAATGTGGTGTATCATAGTTATTGATTTGTGGATTGTGAAACATCCTATCATCCCAGAAATAAATCACACTCAATCATGGTGAATGATTCTTTTAATGTATTGTTGAATTCATTTTGCTTGTATTTTGTTGAGGGTATTTTTCTTTTATGTTCATCAGGAACACCGGTCTATGGTTTTCTTTTTTACAGTGTCTCTGACCAGTTTTGGCATGAGGGTATTGCTGGCCTTTGAAAATGAGTTCAGAAGTGTGCCTTCCTCTTCAAGTTTTTGGAAGAGTCTGAGAATTGGTATTAAAATCTTCAAATGTTTGGTGAAATTCATGAGTGAAGCTCTCTCCTCCTGGACTTTTGTTTCTTGGGAGGTTTTTGTTTACTGATTCAATCTTGTGGCTGTTTTGTAATTCTTCTTTGTTCCTTTCTTCCCTTGTGCCTTGATGACTTTATGTAATATTCTGCTCAGATTCCTTTCTTATCTTTTATGTATCTACTATAGGTTTTCTTTTTATGGCATAACAAGGCTCACATATAATGACCTATTTGTATAACCACTATTTTAAGATGATAGCAAGTTATGCTCCACAAATAAGTGAAACCATATGATAACTGACTCTCTCTGCTTGACTTATTTCACTCAGCATAATCTCTTCCAGTCCCGTCCATGTTGGGTACTCATGGGGAGATGGAGCAGAGAAGGGAGTTGAGGGAAATTGGAAGGGGAGGTGAACCATGAGAGACTATGGACTCTGAAAAACCACCTGAGGGTCTTGAAGGGGCGGGGGGTGGAAGGTTGGGGGAACAAGGTGGTGGGTATTAGGGAGGGCATGTATTGCATGGAGCACTGGGTGTGGTGCAAAAACAATGAATACTGTTATGCTGAAAAGAAATAAAAAATTTTTAAAAAAAGACAACATAAATAAGACCCAAAAAATTAAAAAAAATAAAGATGATAGCAAGTTAAGTCTGAACACATTTTTAAAACTCTGCATTTTTACTGCCCCACTCCCAATTTTATGTTTAATGTCACATTTTACATCTTTTTATTTTGTATGTCCCTTAACCAATTATTGTAGTTGTAGTTATTTTTACTATTTTCTTTTAAACTTCATACGAGCGTTATAAATGATTAACCCACTATCTTTTCTATAGATTGACATTTACCACTGAGTTTTTTACTTTTGTATGTTTTCTTGTTGCAAGTTAGTGCTCTTTTCTTTCGGCTTAAACAATTCCCTTTAGTATTTCTTGGATAAGGCTGGCTAAGTAGTGCCAAACTCCTTTAGCTTTTGCTTGTCTGGGAAACTCTCTCTCTCCCCTTCAGTTCTGAATGATAACCTTGCTGGGTAAAGTATTCTTGGTTGGAATTCTTTCCTTTCAGCACCTGAAAGTATCATGCTGTTCCCTTTGGGGCCTTAAAAAGTTTCTGCTGAGAAATTTGTTGGCAGCCTTGTGGAGGGAGGAAGTTCCCTTGTATATAACAAGTTGTTTTTCTTTTGCTGCTTTTAATCACTCATCATGTTTTAATTTCATAGTTTTGATTTAATCTTTTCTAAATACAGCACTGGATTAATACAGAACAAGAGAACAAGAGTCCCCAGCAAAGGAGCCAGATTGGTATTAGCACCACCCCCCTTTCACCACCTCCTCAGCCCTTTGAGTTTTATTTTTTGGGGATGATGGCATCTCTAAGACACCACTTTATGTTCATGAAGGCCAGAGCTTTTGAAGTAGCTCATAAGCCCAACAGAAATCACAGAGTTTTTATTTCATGGTGACTTCTTAACCTTTCTTACCCTGCTAATGAGGGTGCTTTTACCAGACATTCTGAGCTGTAACACATAGTGGAGTTAGGTCTACAGAAAAACGTCAGATTTTTCAATGGTGTGCCCTAAGATTTCACCCTTCTCTAAGATTTTTACTTTAAAAAACTATCTTCAGCCATGGGTTACATGCTTTTACTTACGAAGCCATCTTTTAAAAAAATAAACCCTAGGCGTGCCTGGATGGCTGAGTCGGTTAAGTGTCCTACTCTTGGTTGCAGCTCAGGTCATGATCTCAGGGTCATGGGATCAAACCCCTCATCAGGCTCAGCACAGAGTCTGCTTGATATTCTTTCCCTCTCCCTCTGTCCCTTCCTCCACTCATGCTCTCTAAAATAAATAAATAAAATCTTTGAAAACCCCTATATTGAATTATAGCTTTGCATATAATAAAATGTACCCATTCTAAGTGTACAGTTTTAACAAATGTATATACTTAGTGAGTATTCCAACACCCTCCCCACAACCAAAACCTCCCTAATGCCCTTTATAGTCAATTCTCTCTCTACACTCAGCCTTAGCCAACTGCTCTGCTTTCTATCATGATAAATTAGTTTTACTTTTTCAAGAATATTCTGTGAACAGTATGTATTCTTTTGGGGTCTGGATTTTTTACTTAGTATAAACCTTTTGAGGTTCATCAATGTTGTATGCATGTATAACCAGTTCTTTCCTTCCTGAGTAGTATCCCGTTTTATGGATAGAACAGCATTTGTCGATCCTTTCGCCTGCTAATTGGATGATGTCCCTATAGGGACTGTTATGAGTAAAGCTGCCATAGATATTTGTGAATAAGTTTCTGTGCAGTATTAATTTCTCCTAAAAATATCTAAAAGCAAATGCCTGTGTTATATAATTAAGTATGTGTTTAGCTTTTAAGAAACTACAAGCTACTTTCCAGAATGGTTGTATCATTTTGAACTGCCACTAGTAATAGAGCTGACCCTGGAACAATGTGGTTGTTAAAAGCCCAAACCCCAAATGCCCAATTGAAAATCTGAGTATAACTTTTATCCCCCAAAAACTCACTTCTAATAACCTATGGTTAACCAGAATCCTTACCAATAACATAAAGAGTCAACCAATACATATGTTTATATGGATTATATACTGTATTCTTATAATAAACTAAAGATTAAGAAAATATATTTATAGTACTATACTACACTTACTGAAAAAAATCCACATATTAGTGGACTAGCATAGTTCAAACCCATGTTGTTCAAGGGTCAACTGTATAATACATTCACAGAGCGTTAAGTGCTACAGAGAAAAGTAAAAAATATATATATATATATATATATATGGCAAGTAGGTGTTATGTTGCTATTTATAGAAGATGGTAAGAAAAGGTTTCCTAGAAAAGAAGACATCTGAGCCAAAGCCTGAAGGAAGTAAAGGAGAATGCCATGAAAACATCTGGAGAAACAACATTCCGAAGGCAAAAAGAACAGCACAGGCAAAAAGGTATTCCTTGCTGTGTTTAAGGAATATCAAAGAGGCCAAAGGATCTGCAACAGAGTGAGAGAGAAGGAAAATAGGAAAAGAGGTCAGAAAGGTAGGGAGCTCAGCTCACATAGGGCTTTACAGGCCAATGAACTTTGGAATGAATGAAATGGGAAGTCACTAGATGATTTTGAGCATTAAAGGGACACAATTTATCTTATATTTTAGAAGGATCACTTTGATGTGGGAAACAGACTACAGCAAGCAAGCATGAAAGTAGATAGACCAGCAAGAATGTTACTATAATTGCCCAGACAGAAGACTAGACTATCAGATAGTGAACCTGGAGAAAAGGGGTGGAATTCTGGACATGTTCTAAAGATAGAGCTGACAATATTACCAATGAATGGAAAGAGTCCTGGTGAAAGGAGTCAAACCGAATCAGCTCAATCCAATTCCAACTCCATACTTCCTTTAAGAACAGGAAAAAGAAAAAGGGAGGTAAAAAATACAGTCTGTGTTGTTAACAGCTAGCAACTAAGCTGAAACTCATGGTCATTGGCAAAGCCAAACTGTTTTAATCACCCAAAATATCCTCAATCTAAATAGCTCAATGTGTCTGCCTGAAATAAGTTTAATGTTATGGAAAAAAACGTAATTTACCAATTATAATACCAGTTTATGAACACTGCAGAATTTGGCGCATATAAAAATACTTCTCTCAAGGTTTGGAAATAATAAAGTAAAACAGGAATCACAGAAATCCTATGAAATATGAGATGAACAACTATTAATCCTACTATTCCATAGGTTACAAATTTTAAGTCCAGATAAATATATGAGCCCTTTGGGCCAAATTCTAATGCACTGAGAAGTAGGATCAGTCTGCTGACTCTAAGTCTGGCCCAGATGCACTCCTTGATCAATTTCTGATGCCGACTTAAGACTGCCAATCTTTTCTGCCTGTTTTAAAGACATCAAATACCAATACCTTTAATACCCAAGATATACATCCTGAAACACAAGTAGACGACTGTAAGATATTCTACAAGGCATTAGCAGATTTAAGAGAGCCCACCAAATGATAGCTCAACAAATCATAAAGAACTTAGAACCTGATGATCTTTATCAGCCACCCTAAGTATTCTGAAACATCTCATGCACTTTAGCAGTATGGATTTCCTTTTTGTATATTTTTCAATAGCAGAATCTGTTCAAATACATGTGTGTATTGCAGGTGGCGGGTTGAAAGGGATGGTTTCCAAATTCACAAAGAAAGAATATCTGTAAACACATTTAAACAAATCATGTTTGGGAACTGTACTTTTTACTTCTCTGATGGTGACCATATGATAATTACATTCCCCCTAAAATAAAAAATAAAAACAAAAAAGAGAGGGCTATAGAATTAAATCTACCAAACATTTGGGTTGTGTGGATTCTTTTATTACACTGTAAATATTTTGCATATGTCTGGAGCAAGCACCAGTAATTAGGCCATAATGGCAACTTGTCACTCTTAAACACAACAGCTGTGTGTATTTGGAAAGATTAAGAACTAGATTGTTCAGTAATTCTGGGAGCCTTGTTTACCAAGCTAAGACGGCTAGCAAGAGTCTTACTGTTTACTTGGTATGATTTACTTGTTATTTTATTAAATATTTAAGACTGCATGGTTTAAAATTTTATACAGAAAGCTTTTTACCTAATTTGGAAGAGAATTAAAGGAGAACTATAAAGCTATAATTTAATTTAATTCTTCACATGACCCCAAAACATGCCACATACAATTTGATATGTGATCATTTCTTTTTGTAATCAATTATGACCCATTACATCTACACACACACATATTTTAGTATTAAAATTTATTTTCTTGGTTATTCCTTATAATTGTTCAGGAGGTAGTATTTCTGTTTTATACACAAAGGTATAAATATTCAAGTACGCTGCACAAGCTAAAAATCACATGAGAGTAGAATGAGTAGCAGAACATGATTAATTTTGTATTTACAGATCAGTGAGCCCCAAACATCTTTGTTTCTGGGTTGTTTTTCTGGTGAGCTGTTTGCTGTGTTTCCTGATGGAGACACTCCAAATGCACATTTTATACAAATATAAGTTCAGAGCGGAATAAATTGTTAGTGAGAATGAGCACCCCTTCCAAATAAAATCCAGGATTCAAAAACAAACATAACTGAGATTCACTGAAGATTTTGGAACATCAGGATAGACAGAGTAAACTGATAAAATAATAAAGTTTGTTAGTGACTTTTCTGATTTCTGTGGTTCCAGTGTTCATTTTGCTAAAAAAAAAACCTCTGGAAAACTTACTAACCAGCAGAAATGTAAATTAAAGATCTTAGTAATTGAAGTAACATAACTTAACATTACCTAAGTAGTAAATTTTTTAAAAACCCATTTTAAATTGGAACAGATACACCCATTTGGAAACTGCTGTCAGTTATTCAACTAGCAAAGGCACTGAACATCTATTCTATGTCCATCAGTGGTCTAGGCTGATGAAGAGATATGAAAGAGTACATAAAACGTTCTCTGCTTTCAAACGATTTATAATCTAGTTCTTAGTGACAATTCTGTTTCACAATGGTAGATAAAAGCTTTAGATGTTCCTTGATATTCTTAAGAGAACCAAATCTGTCAGAATCTCATGACTTTTCTGTGAAATACCATGTACATACTGAAAACATCTGTTGTAAACAGCTTCCTTATTATATTGTATGCAGTGAGTAAAGATTCCATATATCTGTTCAAAACACCTCACTGTGGAAGAAGCCTTGACCAACTAGGTGAGAACTACTCCACCCTCAGAAAAGAAAAATAATATTGGTTCTGCCTCCTGGTGCTGGCAAGGAACACATGAGATAATGAATATGCAAGTGCACACTGAAGATTTCCAGTCTATTTCTAAACAGACTGCTAAAGCATCAAAGAGCCAAGC
This sequence comes from Mustela erminea, assembly GCF_009829155.1. Lineage (NCBI taxonomy): Eukaryota > Metazoa > Chordata > Mammalia > Carnivora > Mustelidae > Mustela > Mustela erminea. The sequence goes on from NC_045616.1 coordinate 50,045,819, forward strand.
ATATAATTGAAGCAATTAAGCTTTAGGAAAACAACTTAAAAATAAAATTTGACTAAAAAAATTAAATTTGAGTAATTATTCAACCTTGTTGGACACTCTGCCCAATCATCTCTCCTATTTTCTAACCAGTATAACTGCTTTCTCTTTATCTTTTTCTTTTATTAAGATTTTATTTTGGGGGCACCTGGTGGCTCAGTGGGTTAAGCCTCTGCCTTCAGCCCTGGTCATGATCTCAGGATCCTGGGATGCAGCCCGGCATCAGGCTCTCTGCTCAGCAGGGAACCTGCTTCTCTCTCTCTCTCTGCCAGCCTACTTGCAATTTCTCTCTCAAATAGATAAATAAAATCTTTAAAACAAAATTTATTTTTAAGTAATCTACACCCAATGAGCCGAAGGCAGACACTTAACTAAGCTTCTAACTAACCAAGCGTCTAATTAATTGTCTAACTGACTAAGCCACCCCAGGCATCTCTTAGCAGAGACAATTTCATAAAGTCTATAAAGTTGAATTTATATTATTGTGATGTACTTTAAAGTTGCCCGTTGAACAAGTAACTGTCAAGGTAAATGAACTAATATTTTTATCATCAAAAACAGAATGTGATCTATAAGAAAAATACAGTTTTTAAAGCTTGTTCATTGTTTATATGCCATGAAAAAGCAATTTGTGAAACACAGAGAAAAACATTTTAGTCAAAATAGATGTAAAAATAAAGTAGCCTACATTAGTGAAACAATCTATTGAATTCAAAACTATGAATTCAATCTACTGAACTCAAAAACTATGTGCAAAATAATAGGAGCTTTCTAGGGAGGAGAGCTTTTCCTCAGTCGGGTTTAAAAATCGCATAAACTTCTATAAAAGTTAGTAACAGCTGAGTAAAATTATGAGAGCCAAACAGGAGTTACTGTGGTTTGCCTAAATCTGCTCTATCTTAACCATTTTAAAAGATATCTATCTTCAGATATTTCATATAAACCCAATACCTATAGCTTTAGAGAACTTGCTGTAATAGCTAAAATAATGACAAAGATTAGACTTCTAAGTAAAAACAAAGGTCAAGGGATGCCTGGGTGGCTCAGTCGATTAAGCATCTTCCTTCAGCTCAGTTCATGAGCCCAGATTCCTGGGATCAAGTACTGCATCTAGCTCCCTGCTCATTGGGGAGTCGGCCGCGCCCTCTGCCCCTCCCCCATCTTGTGCTACTATGTGCGCGCGCACACGTGTGCGATCTCAAAAGTTCAAAATACAGTACTCATGTTTGCTTGCATTCTATAATCTCATCAAAATGAGCGAAAAGTGATTTAAAAAGAATTCATAATAACAAAGAGGGTAGAAGAGAAGTCAATACAAGAAAATTTTAAGAAAGTGAAAAGCAGACACGGGAGCATGAACTACCTATTAATACTTTAGAAAGCAACCGTTGGAAAAGTCAAGAAACTAAGTTACATTTCACATTTCCTAAAGCCTCTAAATTGTTGGCAATGGGTACTTTTGAACTGTGAGGCTACCAGCAGGAGAATGAGAAGAAAGTGTTTATAGGAAGCAATTTGACATCTCCCCACCCCAGAGCTCTTCCCCTACTCTGTATGATGGATCTACTGTGCAAGTGGATATATAATGGCAGGTTTATTCTAGAGGGGATCTGTGAAACCAAGGATACTAGACAAAATTAAAGCTAGATGTACCATGCTAAAGACAGTGGAATTCAGTGAACTTTAATATATGGAATCCTAAGTGCAGCTATCTTGTCTTCCTGCACTTGGTTCCTGTAATGCCTGCTTCCAGCCTCTTTCTCCTAGGCCTAGGAATGTGAAGTCATGTCTGGGGAGTCTGATCCAAGAAAACCTAGAAATCCTGACAATCAGGGTTCCGTCAGTGAAGAAGACCACCCAAATCAACAACCAAGGGCCAAGCCCCCATCACCATACTACACCTATGCCTAGAGGTACCCAGAGCTTCCCAGAGCCATCTAATCCCCCCAGTCTTAGAAAACCAAAAGTCATTGGGTATCTGAGGACAGCCTCTGTGTGAAAGACAAAGATGGAAATAAGCAGAGAGAGGCAACCCTGAAGAGATGAACATAGGAGAGGGGAAAAAATGGAAACACTATCTTCCATATCCCAGAGACCAGAGTGTGGTATCCGCAGCATTAGAATAGCATGATTATCTACCACCTATCTAAAGAAAACAAAAAAGAGATCCTAAAAATTCAAAATATGAGAGTAGAAATTTTTTGAAAAAAACAAAAAACAAAAAACAATAAAAGGGCTTTAAGATAAATAGTTAAGTTGAGGGGTGCCCGGGTAGCTCAGTCGGTTAAGCTCTCGACTCTTGGTTTTGGCTGGGGCAGTGTCAGGCTCCATGTTCAGCATGGAGTCTGCTCAAGATTCTGTTTCCCACTCCCTCTGCCTCTGTCCCACCCTCCTTTTTGTGCATGCATGCTCTCTCTCTAAAATAAATAAACACATCTTTAAAAAAAATAGTTAAGCTGAGGAAATCTCTCTGAAAGTAGAGCAAAAAGATAATGAGATGATAACAATACAGAAAAGATTCAGAAATCAATGGACTAAGAGGATCAGTCCAAGAGGCCTCATATCTGAGTAATTGTAGAAAGGGAGATAAGCAGAAATGGAAAGAAGAAAATAATCAAATAAGTAAATCAAGAACATTTGCCATTAAAAGATAAGAGTTTCTACATTAAAAGGGACTGCACCAAGTGCCCAGAGCAAAGATTTCTAAATATTTCAGTGCTTTTGGGAGGGCAGGAAGGGCGGGCAATTTTGGGCCATATTTCTGGATAATACATTTATATTGCTGCTTCTTGATTTTGCAGAATTAGGCATTACGTACTGACTTCCAAACATGGTAGATGTAGATTTAGTATTGCTTTGCCATTACCCCTCCATATGTCTCTCTCTTATTATCCTCACACATCCACCTCATATAGTTATACCACAATTTTGGTTAAATCAACTTTCAATATTTACATTGTTATGACAATGCACAACTATTCACAGTGGAGCCATGTAATATTTAATGATGTTTTTCCCCTTCCTGCACGGTCTTTTGTTTCCTTAATCTTTGTTTCTTTACTTGCAAAACTGCAAAGTTCACTCTGACCCATTTCAGATAGAGAGATTCAAACAGTCATGAAGAAACAGTCCTGAACAGTCAGGCCTGAACTCACAACCCTGAGATCAAAACCTGGGGTGAGATCAAGAGTTGGATGCTTAACCTACTGAGCCACCCAGGTGCCCCACAAACATGTTTTTACTCAGTTCAGTTGATTTTTTAAATGTTATTTAATATTATTTAGTATTATTTATGATAATATTATATATTATATTAATATAAATATTAATTACTTAATATTATTTTTATGAGTATTGTGAACCTACTCAACCTATTAAGTGAGGCAACCAGTGACTATATGAATTAGTGTTTAGGTTATTCTATCACTATGTGAGACTTAATCCAAACAATTTTGGTCTCTCTCTCTTTTTTTTCCCTTTTGGGGCAGAGGGAGATGAAGAGGAAGAATCTTAAGCAGGCTCCAGCCCCAGTGGAGGGCCTGACCTGGGCTTACTCTAATGACCCTGAGAGCATGACCTGAGCTGAAATCAAGAGTCAACACTTGGGGTGCCCGGGTGGCTCAGTTGGTTAAGAGGCTGCCTTCGGCTCGGGTCATGATTCTGGGGTCCTGGGATCGAGCCCCGCGTCAGGCTCTCAGCAGAGAGCCTGCTTCTCTCTCTGCCCCTCTCCCTGCCACTCTGCTTACTTGTGCTCTCTCTCTAGCTGTCAAATAAACAAATAAAATATTAAAAAAAAAAAAAAGAGTCAACACTTAACCGACTGAGCTATCCAGGTGCCCCACAAACAATTTTGGTTTCTAAGGAGGCAAGGCATCTTCATTTTCCCTTCTTTTTTGGTAATATACATCTTTTAGCAAATTAAAAGTTCTTAACTGTACATCAAATTTTTTGCACTATAATAGGATCAAGAGTGTTAACTGAAGAAAAAAAAAAAGTACCAGCAGAATTTCAAAAGTAATGAACAGGTGCTTGCTTCAGCACCACAGATACTAAAATTGGAACAATACAGAGAAGATTAGCATGGCCCCTGCACAAGGATGACACACAAATTCATGAAATGTTCTCTGTAAAAATAAAAATATATATAAATAAAATGAACAGCTCCACAGTTCAGATACTCTCTTAGTAGTGTTTTCCACCAATCCTTAGTGTTGCCATATTTATATTTGTTTTATGATTCTTTTACTGGTCTCTCTGCAGTGTGGCTATGTTTATCTAAGCTTACAACTAAAAATGTTCATGATGCATTTATTTATCAGTCTTATGAGGACTATGATGACCACTTTTAGTTTATGAAACTACAACCTTGCCATTTGCAAATAATGATGATGACAATAGTTAAAAGTAAGTCTCAAAAAGCTTTACGAGTTAGACACTATGATTATTACCAGTATACTGATGAGGACACTGAAAAAGAAGATTTAGAAACTTACTTAAGGCAATACTATTAGGTAAGAAGCTAGCTGGTCTGAGCCCAAAGTCTACACAAGGTAATAAACTGTAAGACAGCATCGGTAGGGCTGTGACAGCCTGTCTACTTCTAATAATACCTGAAAAATAAGGACACCAAGATGCACTTGGTACAGCATATAGAACAAGCCAAGAGGTCCATAATTTGACAGAAAAGGTCATGTTGTGGTGATCTGTCAGTGAAAGAGGCAACTTGAGTCCACCTGCTTAGTACTGTAAGTATAATAAACTATAAGTAAGTTGGTAGGGATCGGAGCCCCCCCACCCCACGGAGAACACTTCTTACAAATCTGGAGGAAGAGACTGTTCTATTAGTGTGCTGTCACTCATTCTCTTCTGCCCTACCACCTGCCCTCCCTACTATTACTGTTTAAATAAAGTTTTCTTAAAATATTTTATCATAATATGTATGAAGTATGCAAAAGATACAGAGAATAACAAAACATGCATGTACCCATTGTTCAACTCCTAAGTTCTAACATTTTGCCCTATTGGCTACTTTTTGGGGTCATTTAAATTCTGTGACAGGTTGGTGTTTAAAGAGTATATAGAACATAACTTTATGGCTTAAAGAATAATAACATGCATATTTAGATACCTTCCAACAAACCTGAAAAATAAAGCATTACTCCTACCTTAACAGCCCCTTTGTTTGCCTCTCAAATGCTGACAGTTTGAACAAATATAATTCCAAGTTGAAATAACTTTACCACAGAATTTTGAAGGCACTATTCCATTCCTGTTTGGTGTCCAAGGTTGCTGTTCAGACATCTTTTGCCATTCTGCTTCTCTGGCCTTTGTGTCTTAACCTGCTTTTCACCCTCTATAGAAGCTCTTCACCCTTGGTGTTTTGAAATTTTACAATGATGTATCTTGTTGTGAGTTTATTTTTATGCGTGTGTTGAGCATGCTATGAGGTTTTCAATCTGGAAATTCCTGAACTTCTGCTCTATGAAATACTATTTTATTACCTTTTTGCTGTTTGTCTACATTCCCTACTCTTACTTAAATTTTGGATATGGTGGGCTGGTGTCTTAAGTTCCCTTTATTTTCTCCTATTTTTTCATCTCTTTGCCTTTTTGCTCTACTTTCTAGAATTAAGATTTTCTTAATTCTACCTTTAAGTCTTTCTAATTTCTGTTATGTTTATAATTTTCAGTGGCTTCTGTGAGATAATATATTGTCTCTGTCCCTGGTTCCTGGCACAGAACTGCTTAGGAAACTGATAAGGGCACCAGGAGCATCTTTTGTTCTAATGAGGTGACTCTTAGGGGGGGCTGCTGGATGCCAAGCCAAGATCAGAAGTTTGAAACTTTCAGTCCTACCCCCACGTTCTGAGAGACGGGAGGAAAGCTGGAAATGGAGTTAATAACTGATCATGTCTACATGAGGAAGCCTCCATAAAATCCCAGTAATATGGGGGTACAGAACACTTACAGGTTGCTGAATATATCCATACCAGGAGAGTGATGTAGCCCAAAATTACACAGGGAAAGAAGCTCTTGCTTGCAAAACCCTCCCAGAACTACTCCTACGTATCTCTTTATCTATATCCTCTATCATATCCTTTAATAAACCTATAAACATGTCTCCCTGAGTTCCGGAAGCTGCTCTAGCAAAATAACCAAACCTGAGGGAAGGTCATGGGAACCACTGATTTGTAGCCAAATCTGACCAAAACTGTAGGTAAACTGGGGACCCACTACTTGTGATTAGCATCTGAAAGCGGGGTGGTGGTGGTCAGTCCTGCGGGACTGAGTCTGTTACCTGTGGGATCTGATACTCTCTCCATGTAGATAGTGTCAGAATGGAGTTAAACTACAGGGCACCCAACTGGTGTCATGGAGAATTGTTCGGTTTGGGGGGAATCAGCACACATCTAGCGACCAGAAGTCTCAAAAGAGACACAAAAGAAGTGCTCTGTGTGAGTGGTAAAGGAGAAAGGCTCAGAAGAGGAAAACTGGGTTCTTTTTCTTACACAGCTCCTTTTTCCTGTCCTTTTAATAAAGGATCATATCCTTTTACGGCTGCACTTATTTATTGTTCTGAATGTATAAAATGACCTAAAAACGTATTTGTCTCCTCTTTGTGTGGTCTGGTTTCTTGAGAATGCTTTTTTCTGTTTCTTTGTTTTAGGTCTGTTTCTGATATTCCTCAAAACCTCATAGTGATCCCTGGCTGCTAGCTCTCATTTAACAATGACGTGTTAAAAAGACATTTGGAGTTCCACAGCCATGCATGGGCTTACTGACCACAAGCTTACTAGAAGGTGTTTTCGTTAAACCATTTCATGGGGGAACTGCTAGTATCTGTGCCTACGGATGCTTGTGAGTAAATGGAAGATCCCCCGGGGAGAGAGTCTTCCTTTCTCCTTCCTTGCCAGTAAAACCTGACTGCTAACGTTTCACAGCCAGGAGGCTGATGGAGGAACCGTGGTATCTCCACAGCCAGTATGTCCACTTTTCATTTAACTGGTTCTGTTTTCACTGTGGTAGCTAGCTCTGCTCTCAACTGTGCCCTGAGACCTCCAGCCAAGAAACACTGTGTTCCGCCCTTCTGAGGGCTACACCTCCAGTGCTCTGCTGAAGGAGAAGAATGGCAATCCCCTGGCAATATGAGTTACAGGCTTTGGGTATCTAATTCTTCAACACTGAGTCAATTCTCCTTTTTTAGGCCCAACTTTATTCCCATTTCCAAAATTCTCAGATACTGCCACGGCCAAGCTTTTGGTGGGATCTGAGGTATCTACTGGGTTGTTTTTTCTACTTTCTCTACTGTCATTTTAGAGTAGGAAGCTTCTTGAGTTCTGCTAAGTCCATCTAGTTTCAGATTCCTTGTCAGACTTCTCATTCTTTTTGTTCTTGTTAAGAAACCTTTGTTTTTGTTCTTGATCTACAGTTTAACTATGACAAGTTTAGGGATGGATTTCACTTATCTTGCTTGGAGTTCCTTATGTACCTGACTGTGAAGATTTGTATCTTTTATAGTACTAGCATATACTTTCAGCTACACTTAAATGTAAATACTTGCATCTACTACTAGCAGTTTTAATGTACATATCACTGTGCAGAATCCTGGAAAATTTTTTTCAATCATCCAGCCTACTCATTCATTCTTCAGCTGTGTCTACAAACTGCTTTTAAATTGTAGGTAGAGTTTCTAATTTTTAATTATTCTATATCTTATTTCTAGAATTTCTATTTAGTTCTTTAAAAATAATTTATTTAAACATATTAAACATGCTTTTTTATCATATACTCCATAGCCTATAATTTCAGTATCTATGGCCTTTCATTTTTGTGGTAAGGATACTCTGTTTTCTTGTTCTTGTTTCTCCTACTCATAGTGGCTTGTTTTGTACTATGTTTTGAGATTTTTCATTCTGTACTCCTATTCCTTGGAAATGTATTTGTGAGAATTCTTTGAGACTTGGATTTAAAACACCTGCATTTTTCTATCCATTCTACCAAGGAATACTGCCAACCCATTGCCACATTAATGTAAATGTTTAGTTCGGGCATTTTGAGCCATATACAGAGTATCAATTCTGACCCTAAACTATCCTGAGGTTAAATATCATCAAGACTTCCTACCCTCACCCAGAGTTAATGCAAAGGGAGCCAGGTTTCTTACTATTTCCTTTTTTCTTAGTTATCCCATTGAGAGACTTTTGCTGTAGTTGAGGGAAGGTCTTAAGAATTTCTATACTGAATGGTCCTCAAGTTTATCTTTTACCACCTACAGTAAGCTATTAAATCTGAAACTGTTGACCCTCTAGAATTAGATCATGATCTGCCACGCACTTCCCCACAGAGGGGAGGAAATTAACTGCCTTGTTCCGTAACATGGCCCTCTTCCGTAGTTCACATTATCATGAATCAGATCACCTGAGTTGTCAGCAAATCAGAGATGATCTCTAACCTTAAAAAGCTTTATGTCAAAGACATATAAAATATTTAAAAACACACAAAGAAATTACAGCAACTATGGCAGTGTACCCAGCCCGGCTGTCCTCGTTTACCCCTCAGCTGCACGCTGACGAAACATTCACTCCCTGCTTGGCAGCTGGAGCATTTTTAGCAGCCACAGAGTCCAGACATGCACACATTTAGCTCCTCAATGCTGCTCCTGATTGACAGCCCCCAAAATGGAAATCTCTGGAAATTTGGTCATTTAGAGTCTAAAGCAAAGTATATTGTTCCCTTTTCCAGCCAATGTTAGTCAAGTGCATTCCTCTACCACACAGCCTTAAAACTGCATGGTGCTATAAGCATGGATTTTTCCACTGAAAGAGGAAATCCTACCTCTAATGTTAGTCTCTTTCTCAATGATCCCAAGTGCTAGGGAACAGGACTGCCATCTTTGGAGACACAGTACCGCAGTGAGCTGCTACAGAAAACAACCTTAACAAAGGAGCTGAACTTCTTAGAGGAAAGGGGGGCATCAATTTTTTGTTTTTCTTCCCTTTCCTGATACAACTTAGCAGAGAAACACAAATTTGTCGGTGTGGATCTCTTGGCCAATGTGGTTATATATACAACACAAAATCACCCAAACTCTCTTCCTCTTCTCTTTCCCTGGAACAATTTTGCACCTCCCATTCCAATTCTAATGTGTTTGTATGTACAACTTGATAAGGTGAGTTTATCATTTACATGAAAATGCAAAAAGCCAACTGTAAGACACAGATGGAGAAAAGATAATAGTTCTACTAGAAATCAACTATAATGTAAGAAGTGGGAACCTTCAGAACATCAACATTCATGAAACACGTAAAAAGAGAACATTCAATGGACATTTCATACTATACCCTAAATATGGGGGAAGGCTCTAGAAAACAGAATCTGAAATATATGTGGTTTTCCAGCAAATGCTTACAAACTGCTTTGAATTTATAGTATTAAAAAAAAAAATCTGCGTTTCAGTTCTAACTATTCACATGTCCCAACCTTGCTTTCTTTCCCTGTGTAAGATGGGGATCGTTCCAATAAGCCTAGAATCACTAAACATCTTTAAAATGAAAATTATTATTATTACTATTAAGCTCAGATCCTTTGAGGTAAGACCAATAAGAGTTTTAAACTAGTGACTTTGATACAAAAAAAAAAATTCTTGCTAATCTGTGAGAAAAATCATCTAAAAATCTGGGGGGTGATGGGCCAATATAATTGAATGAAGACCTTTTTCCCATTTTTTCAGATAATTTTAGGGGAGATCTATAGATGGAAATAATGAAATATATTAATGCCTGTCTAAAAATCTGATGGAACACCACAGATATTCAGTTTTGGCCTACCTCTGATTCATAGTTCAAATAATTAATAGTTTAAATGAAAGTTATCTTGTAAATTTATGTTTAAGTATGATAATGGCTTAACAAATGTTTTCTGACTAGTTTCTTCATTGCCAGCTCAGCATAGGCAACATTCTGTCTGCGCTGCTCTGTCTGCATGCTGCTATCAGTGATGCTTACTCAAAGGCCACAGTCAAGCATTTCTTCTCTCCCAAGCATGTACAGGGGCTACAACCTGGAAGTCACACATATCTGTGCAATGACAGAAAACTGTGTGATTTCATGTGTAATTTATAAAATGAACTTTAATGTATTATGTAATATTTTTGGAAGTTTAAAATGTTGCTATTTCTGTTAACACTTGTTACTGGGGATTTTGTATTGAATTTCAAAATAGCTCAGTTCGAGTTATGTTCAAGACAAACAGACTTTGTCCTTCAACAATGAAAACAACCCAATGTCGTTATAATTAAATATTGCTATGTTTATAATACTTTTGATGTTAATCATGTGCTGGCCAGCTGACAGTCAACTGGCTAGTATATCTGTGCAGGGATCCCAAGAACAAAATTTCATAAAGCCTTTACCTCTCAATGAAAAGTAATAGTTTTTTTTTTTTAAGATTAATTAAGAATGGATGGGGGAGTAGAATGTAAACACCAGGAATCTGTTGTTCAAATAAACCTTTCGTTCTTTTCTTTGAGGTGTAAAATTATCATTAATAACCATTACTGTTGATACTAAGGAAGACTGCGTCTTGGGACTGTCTTGTTTAGAAACTAGGTCCCAGATTCATTTATCTTATGTCCAGTATTCTCAACGATAACCTAAAAAGCTGTGAAACAGTTAAACAAGAGTTTTAACAGGTCAAATTTGATGTGCCTTTCTGTGGATAGAGGTCTGCTTTGTCAGTGGATGCCAGAGGTGGCACAACCTGATTCATGAGAACCAACCATGAACATGTGTTCTAACTCCACTGTCAATGATGTCACGGTGATAAGTTCAAAATCAGCTACAGTAGGACTACTTATACCACAAAAATGGGTCTACGCTGTAAGTCAGGTCTCTTTACTCTAAAGAGCCAGCTATTAAACCTTTTCCAGCATATCACTATTTAGGCCAATGGGTAAGGAAGGGGCGTGAGGTGGAGGGGGGGTGGGAAGGAAACATGATTTACAGAAAGGCAATGGAATTTGGAAGGGCAGTTCAGAGTTTGCTAGTCAGAGTTAGAATTGGAAAATATTATTCAAAGTGTCATGTATGTGAAGAGTATTTTCATCTTTTGTGAGATCAATTAGTTTTGGAAAATTTGGAAGCAGCCTACTAGGAATTTTAAGTTACAGGAAGTCTGGCAGCATCTAATGCATTTATAAAAGGGGTATGTAATACAATCAAATGAGTAGCTGATCAAGTATCTTGGTTCTAGCCTGCTCCAGGTTATCCTAATTTGAAACAGAAAGAGTCTTCCCTAGAACCTCAGCCAAGCCTGGATATGAAGGGTCAAAAGACCTTCAAATGTAGGACATGAGTTGGAAAGTAAACGCATATACACAGGCAAGGACCAGGTTATTATATTCTCTACTTTGCAGAGCCAATTTAAGCCAGTTTCCACTTAAGAGCAACAAAAACAAAGTTCTAAGATGTTATAGTTTGACCCAGTTGACATCCACAGTGGAACTTTACAAAGAAAAATTTGCTGTTATTATAGTTCATCTTCAGTATGTAATTTGATGGATGATATACAAAATATAGAACCAGTTATTCTGAATATTATATGAACCCATAGGGCATCTTACCTACTATAATTATCTACAATAAACAGATATATACTCAAATATATGAGCCCACTGTGATATCCAGATGAGAAGGGGGCCTATTCTTAGAACTACCAATTTGTTATTGATCAATACGCTGTGTATCATCTTCCTTGGGTTATTTTTTTTCCATGTACTCCATATTAACACTATGTATTTTTTTTCACTGTTCTTATACTATCTATATCCATCCACTGTGATGTGTGGGCCTATGAGGGCAAGGGCCTTTTCTGTCTGTTCATGACTTTATCTCCACTGCTATGTCCTATCTCTGACCAGCACATGATAGATAATGAATATTTGCTGAATAAATGAATGAATTGATTGGCAGAGAAGGTGCAATGATTCAAAGTTTTCAGGATTCTACTTGAGATTTCACCGTAACCAAATCTGTCATTAAAAAAAAAAAAAATTGGGGGGCACCTGGGTGGCTCAGTGGGTTAAGGCCTCTGCCTTCAGCTCGGGTCATGATCCCAGGGTCCTGGGACTGAGCCCCACATCAGGCTCTCTGCTCAGTGGGGAGCCTGCTTCCTTTCCTCTCTCTGCCTGACTCTCTGCCTACTTGTGATCTCTGTCAAATAAATAAATAAAATCTTAAAAAAAAAAGTCTGTAACTCATTTAGTAAGCATTAAAAGAGTGTTTCAGATATGTTATAACTTAGTATAAATAACTAAGAAAACATCCTGCTAGCAGTTTAGCTAATAAGAAATGGTAACTTCCTTCAGAGTCAAATGAGGTTGCCATTAACCAACCTGACTTTAAGGAGTAAACTCAGGCATGCCTAAAAGTCCCAGAGAAGAGACCTTTCAACAGTGCAATGAACTAAGATGGTTTTTTTCCCTGTTAGAAATCCACATTCTTTTTGAGAATTTGTTTTAGAATATTTAAAAGTGGTCACAGGGAATTTATCTTCCCATAGAGGTATACTTTTATTTTCAACTTTTCATGTTTATTTATTTCTATGGTTACTATATTACAAATGGAATGTAGGAAATCATTTTTTAAAATTTATTTTGAAGATGTATTTATTTGACAGAGAGGGAGAGTGCAAGCTGGGGCACAGAGAGAGAATCCCAGGCAGACTCCCTGCTGAGCGTGAAGCCCAACATGGGGCTCAATCCCAGGACCCTGAGATCATGACCTGAACCAAAATCAAAAGTTTGATGCCTAACAATTGAGCCACCCAGGTGACCCCAAGAAATCATTTTAGATCCACTGTAGAAATAAGAGAAAATCGACTACCTACACAGCAGATACAGGCTGAACAGCCAACTCAGAAGAATTCAATAATCCAAATTTACAGTACATGATTCTAAAAACCATTAGAAAATTGTCTGTTTTTTTTTTCATTTGGTTTCAATTAAATAAAGCTACACTTCTTTTTCTCATATGATGTTTTTTAAAAATTGAATTACCTTGGAGGAGGGAGGTGGTAAATTGCTGAATTATTAACAAAAAGTCTCTTTCTGATAGTCTGCTAGTGAGTTCCTTGGAGGGCAATGGCTTTGTTGTCCATAACATCTAACATGAATCTGAGATCATAATCAGTTCTCAATAAATATTTATGCAATGAACACTGCATAACTGATTTAATAATAAATCGCTTTTGCAACTAAGGCTATAAGCTTTAAATTCAGAGCTAGACTACTTATTTTGGTCCCTAAAATTCATTTTCTTTATTGATCGCCCTTTATTCTTTGTTAGCTCTGAGAGAAATTCAGTATCTGGAGCCAACAAAGGAAACAGAAATGCACAAAATAGTATTTTTAATACATGAGTCCATGTGACCTTTAAGAAGAATCCAAACTCAATTGGCTGAAAAGTTTTCTGTGGGCAAAGCATTTTCCCAAGGTCAGAAGAGTTCAAAGAACACAGCAAACGTTAAGGAACATGCCAGTGCATTTTGTGAAAGTTGTTTTTGTGTGTGTGCAAAGACACAATGTTTGGCTGGTCATTCTGGTCTCCAGATGGTCACAGGATGCAGCCAGTAATGACCACGGAACATCCTGAAACAGATTGTTAGTTTAATCGAGCAACATAGTCTCTCTGCTGTCTGCTAGTTAGAGAGAACTGGTTAAAAATGTTGAATGTTCTCTATCATTCCTATTACCATCCCAGGTTAAGTGACTATTGTTTTTCAGCTGCATTACTGTAATGACTTTCTAACTAGTTGCCTCTTCAATAATCTTGCTTCCCTAAAATCTATTTATACTGCAGACTTGAAGATCCCTTTAAATTTAGATCTTGCTACTTCCAACCTTAGAGAAATTCTTGGCTTCCCACGGTAGTGTTTTGGCTTTTTTTATTTTTGTTTTTGTTTTCTAACGTAGCCCTCAAGGTCCTGCCTGATTAAGACTTTACCTTCTTCCACTGTTTTTTTAAATGCCACTGTCCCTGTGACTTAGTGCTCCACTACACTGAGCCCTTGTGGTCCCTCAAAGGCCCCATGTTCCTTTCTTATGTTAGGGCTTTCTTCCCCTGTGTTCTTCCCTCTCCCTGCAACATGCTTCTTACCAATTCAGTACTACACATACTATTCTAGACATTTCTTTAAGTGTTAGGAGGCAGCCATAAGTAGTTATGATTTCTACGCCAGGCTGGTAATGCTTCACAACAGAGGCAATTCTCAAATTTGAAGATGGGTTAAATATTCCTAGGCAGAAAGTACAACAAAAGTGTAATCTCAAAAGAGGGAAGAGAATAAAAATATAGAGGCAAGAAACCATTTGGAAAAGAAGCAGCAATGACATTTGTTAAGGAAAGAGAGACTGGGGATGAAGTTTTGAGAGAAGGGATCTCTGCTTAGGACACATTGAGCTTGCTTGATCTGGGACTGCAGGATGGAAACAACAGGAAGAGGCAACTGGCTATGTAGTGAAGAAAACAGGCTACAGATGTAAAAGGCAGGGAAGGATATACATGCCTGGGGATTAGGCACACATACTCTTTTCTAGGAAAATACTGGACAGTAATAAAAAAAAAAAGAAATAACCAGCATTTAAATAGCAGGCACCCATAAAGAAGACTAAGAAAGAGTGGTCAGGGAAATCTTCTGGCAACAAGGGACATGAGAGTGAAGACAGAGTGTCCATGGCAGAAGCACAACAGATAATTTAAGTAAGGTGAGAACTAGAAAGACCAAGGGATATGGAAATAAGAAAGTCTTTGATAAGTTTCCCCAGAGAAGGGTAAGAAACTGAGCTAAAAGGAAAGTAGAGATAATGGGATATAAAGAAAAGTGATCAGATATTGAAGCCCATTCTTTTGTAGAGCTCATCTATGAACACGAGAGAGGGGTAGAGAAACAGGGAAGCCAGCTAGGAAGGGAGTGTGGAGTTGAGGAAAAGTATTTTAATTGTATTTTTTAGAGTAGTGAGATAAAATGTATTTTAAAGGGGGAAGAAGAGTTATACTGAAACCATCGATGACACCAAATATTGTAAGAGAGGTGAGGGAACCCACTTTTGAAGCAGAAAAAAACAAAAAACAACTTTCAGTGAAGGGGCAAACTCTTGAGGTAGAAATAATGAACCGTGAGCTGGTTAAATACTTATTTACTGCAATTCTCTGTGAAGAAGGAGACACCGTCACTGCTAAGAGGCCAGAGGATGTGAAAAGCAACTTAATCTCAATCACTTTACCGATGTATCTGATGGTGGAAACTGTATTTGTAGTGGTTTTACATGACAAGGGTTCCTAGTTAGGAGGTCTTGCCCCCCACATAAAACACTCAAGGCTGTGACATTTCTTCAGTTAAGTGCACACAGCCTGGTCTAGTCTCTCCTGGACCAGAAAAAGGGCTGCAAGACTAGAGGAGGACTGAAAGCCAAGGATGTGCAAAAAGCTGGGACAGCAGGTGACACCATCTCCGAGGTGAAAGGTGCTCACAGCGATGGGTTCTTTTTTGATGTAGACCTTGACATTGTCTTCTTTTCACCATCAGAGTACATTTTAGGAATCACTAGAATTCTAGGCACTATCTGGTAATGCTTGACTGTACCTCACAGAACTTTTAAGCATCTTCAAATAACTGTCTGATTTCGAAAAGATGAGGACAGTTAGGGGAGGGGTGACATACAGAATTTAACATCATGAAACTGCCAAGCCGTCCCTACAGTTCTCACTGGGAAATAACAGTTAAAAGTTTTAAGAAACATATTTATCCAGGGGCGCCTGGGTGGTTCAGTGGGTTAAGCCTCTGCCTTCAGCTCAGGTCATGATCTCAGGGTTCTGGGATGGAGCCCACATCGGGCTCTCTGCTCGGCAGGGAGCCTGCTTCCTCCTCTCCCTCTCTCTCTGCCTGCCTCTCTGCCTACTTGTGATCTCTCTCTGTCAAATGAATAAAAAAATCTTTAAAAAAAAAAAAGAATAGAAAAGAAACACATTTATTCAGTGTATTTAGCCTACATTTAATAGACACATTTGGTTTAAATCAATAGATTATAGCTATAGGCAATTCCTTACCTCACCTATCTGTAAACCTATGCTTATCTCCTACCTTTAATGGTATGCAGACTTTCTTCAATGTAATAAATCTTAAATCTCACATTTTGTTACTTTGCCCTTTTTGTCCCCCTTGCCTCGAACTTTCTGCCTTTGCCTGTGTTATCCTGCTGAGTTAACAGTGTTCTGCACACAAAGTCAGCACTGGATAAGTACGTGCTGATTGACTGACCCAAATCCCAAAGCAAGAGGCTTCAGTCATGGAGTCAAATCAGGAGAATGATGTTGCCAATTTAAACCTGTCTTCCTGGTTGCTTGAAGCCACCCACTTGGGGCTGAACTGTGTATGTGAGCAAAACGCCTCACAGCCTTGCTCACAGCAGCTGTGCTACAGCTCTGAGGGCTGCAGGAGGGAGAATTTACTAAAGTGCAGGAGTCTCTAGCTGGGCTGTGCTTTGTCTCCAGCTGCTAATCTTATTACACTGTCAACCTAAAGACATCATGGGTGCACACCATTTCTTTTCTTTACAACTGCTTCATTACAGAAACAAAAATTCCTGGGACAAGGCCAAAGGGTTAAAGCTGTAAGGGCAGGATAAGCAGGTCAAGGCAACTATATTTAAACATCTGTTTCTTTCGTAGTCCATTAAAGAAGAGTTTTTTAGGTGTTTCTGTCATAAATAGTAAGCTGAGGTCGTTCCCTTTCTATGTATTTCTGGCAAAGGCATGCTATGTATTACTCAGCAGTGTTATTTTTAGCAAACCATTTGACTTTAAATGTTATTGATTTTTCCTAGAAAGTTATTATTTCGTTTAGTATACAGTTTTTAAAACTTTGCCTACTGTTTCATGTGCAAACTTTTTTTTTTTTTCAAACTGTATATGGCTTTTTTAAAAAACAACACTTCAGGGGGCACCTGGGTGGTTCAGTTGGTTAAACATCTGCCTTCCCCTCAGGTCATGATCCCAGGTCCTGGGATTGAGTCCCGCCTCTGGATCCTTGTCCAGCAGGGGATCTGCTTCTCTCTCTCCCTCTGTCCCTCCCCGGCTCTCCTGATCTCTCTCGCTTACTCTCTGAAATAAATAAGTAAAATGTTTAAGGGGCGCCTGGGTGGCTCAGTGGGTTAAAGCCTCTGCCTTCGGCTCAGGTCATGGTCCCAGGGTCCTGGGATTGAGCCCCGCATTGGGCTCTCTGCTCAGTGGGGAGCCTGCTTCCTCCTCTCTCTCTCTTTGCCTGCTTCTCTGCCTACTTGTGATCTCTGTCTGTCAAATAAATAAATAAAATCTTTAAAAAAATGTTTAAAAAATGTTTGGAAAACTAGAATTTTCAATAAGAATGTGCCTAGAACACAATGATACACAAGACATATATTCTTGCCCACATGGAGTTCATCTATCAGTGGGAAAGTTTGTTTTTAATTTTTATTTTTAAAATTTGTCTCCAGTGTTCCAGAATTCATTGTTCATGCACCATGTTTTGTGGGTTTTTTTTTTAAAGATTTTACTTACTTATTTGACACAGGGAGAGAGAGGCAGAAAGAGCAAGCACAAGACGCTTAACCAACTGAGCCACCCAGACGCCCTGGGGGAAAGATATTTTAGAAAAACAAGTAAAATGACAAATACGTGATTTTAGGCAGGGATAAGCATTAGGAAGAAAGCTGTGTGAGGATAATGCGATGGGACATGAGTGGAAGGGGGGGCTGAGAGGGTGTTAGAGATCCAAATGAAGCAAGGGGCTGAGGCGTGAGGCCTGGGGAAGCTGACTCAAGCAGAGGGAAAGCAAGTGCACAGCCCTTGAAAGGGGAAGGAACTGTGCACCGCATGTTTACAGAACTGCAAGAGAGCCAGCGTACCTGGTGCTAAGAGCATGCGGAAGAAGCTGGGGACAGGCAAGTTAGGATAACGTTGGGCTTTTTAAGTAATAGTTAAGAATTCTGGATTCGTTCCATATGTCTGAGTGGGGAGTTGTAGGAGTCAGCTCAAGCTCCCCTAACAAAACACTATAGACACTATAGACAGTGTGGCTTCAACAACAGAAACTTAGTTTTTCACAGCTGAGGGCTGGCAGTTCCAAATCAGGGTGCCAGTGTGGCCATTTTCTGGGGAGGTCTCTCTTCCTGGCTTGCAGACAGCCACCTTCTCACTACGTTGTCACAGACCTTTTCATCTGTTTGTGCTTACTACACTTGATCTTAGCCAAAAGGCCGAGAAGCGATTCTGTTTGTGCTTACAAAGGGGAAAAAGCGAGAGAGCAAGCAAGGGAGCACATGCAAGTGCAAGCCAGTTCCGGAACCCTTTTTTTTTTTTTTTTCCTACAGCTTTGAGAATATAACTGACATATGATACTGTGTGAGTTTAAGGTATACAGCATGATGATCTGACATACTTCCATACTGCAAAATTATTACCAAAATAGAGGTGTTAATTAACACCTCTGTTATTTCACATAATTACCACTTATGAGTGTGTGGTGAGAACATTTAAGATCTATTCCCGTAGTAATTTTCAAATACATAATACAGTGTTGTTAACCACAGTCTCTCCGCTATACGTTAGATCCCCAGAACTTATTTGTCTTCTAACTAGTAGTCTGTACCCTTTGACTGACAGCTTCCCACTTTTTACACACCCCAGCCCCTGGCAACTACCATTCTACTCTGTTTCTATGCATTCAGCTTTTTAGATTCCACATATAAATGAGATCATATAGTATTTGTCTTTCTCTGACTAATCTCACTTAGTATAATGCCCTCAAGATCCACCCATGTTGTCACAAATGGCAGGATTTCTTTCCTTCCTGTGGCTGAATACTATTTCATAGTGCACATATATGTGTCTGTGTATGTACCTGCACATCCACACATCTTCGTCCCATCATCCAAGCACACACTTAGGTTGTTCCTAGATCTTGGCTAATGTGAATAATGCTGCAGTGAACATGAGGGTGCAGCCATCTCTTTGCGATCCTATTTTCATTTCCTCTGTAGATACACCCAGAAGTGGAATTATTGGATCACATAATTCTTTTCTTAATCTCCTGAGGAACCTCCATCCTGTTTTCCAATGGCTGTACCAATTTACATTCCCACCAAGCGTGTATAAGTGTTCCTTTTTCTCTAAAACCTCACCAACATCTGTTATTTCTTATCTTTTCAAAAACAGCCATTCTAAAGGTGTTAGACAGTATCTCATTGTGTTTTTTATTTGCACTTCCCGGATGATCAGTGATGCTGAGCACCTTTTCATGTATCTCTTGGTCATTTGTATGTCTTCCTTAGAAAAGCATCTATTCAGATCCTCTATTCATTTTTTATTTGGATTGGTTTTTTTTTCTGTTGCATTATATGACTTCCTTACATACTTTGGATATTAATCCCTTATCAAATTATGATTTACAAATATTTTCTCTCATTTTGTAGGTAGCCTTTTCACTTCATGATACCTTTTGCTGTGTAGAAGCTTTTTATAGTTCAATGTAGTCCCACTTGTTCAGTTTTGTTTTTGTTGCTTGTGCTTCTGGTATCATATCCAAAAAATCATTGCCACGACAAATGGAAAGAAGCTTTTTCCTGGGGCACCTCAGTCAGTTGAGCATCTCCCTTTGGTTGATGACATAATCCCAGGATCCTGGGATCCAGCCTGGAGGTTGGCTCCCTGCTCAGTGGGTACTTCTCCCTCTCCCTCTGCCCATTCCCCTTGCTTATGCTCTCTCGCTTGCTCTCTCTCTCTCTCTCTCTCTCAAATAAACTCTTCAAAAAAAGCAGCTTTTTCTTTGTTTTATGCTATGAGTTTTTAGCTTCAGGTCCTATAGTTAAGTCTTTAATGCATTTTAAGGTAATTTTTGTGACTGGTATTAACATCAGGTCAAATTTCATTCTTTCATGTGATTGTCTAGTTTTCCAAACAGCATTCATTGAAAAGATTATCTTCTCCCCACTGAGTATTCTTGGTTCCTTTGTAAAAAATTTGTTGACTATATATGAAAGGGTTTATTTCTGGGTCCTTGACCCTGTTATATTGGTTTATGTATCTATTTTTATAACAGTACCATATTGTTCTGATTACTATAGCTTTCTAACATACTTTGGAATCAGAAAGTATGATGCCTCCAGCTTTGTTCTCACAGGATTGCTTTGGCTATTTGGGGACTTTTGTAGTTCCATATGGATTTTAGAATTTTCTATTTCTGTGAAAAAGGCTATTGGAATTTTGACAGGGATTGTATTAAATCTATAGATGACTTTAGGCAGCATGGACATTTTAACAGTATTAATTGTTTCAATCCATGAACACAGGATAGTTTTCCATTTGTTTGTGTCCTCCTAAATTTCTTTCATTAAAATCTTTTTTATATATATTTTATTTTTTTTTCTTTTTACAAACCCTTGTGTTGAGGGACTTTCATTAAAATCTTAAAGGGTTTTAGTGTACAGACCTTTCACCCCCAGGTTAAACATTTCCTAATTATTTTATTATTTTTTATGCTATTTTATCGTCTTTTTAAAGATTATTTATTTATTAATTTGACAGAGAGAGACAGAGACAGTGAGAGAGGGAATACGAGGAAGGGGAGTGGGAGAAGGAGAAGCAGGCTTCCCACTGAGAGGCAGCCCAGTGTAGGGCTCCATCTCAGGACCCTGGGATCATGACCTGAGCTGAAGGCAGACGCTTAATGACTGAGCCACCCAGGCACCCCTTTGATGTTATTTTTTTTTCCTTTGATGTTATTTTAAATGGGATTGTTTTATTTCTTTTTCAGGTATTTTGTTGTTAATGGTATCTCTTTCTATAAAAATACTAATCACATCAGATCACAGCCCCATTCTTAGGACTACATTTAAACTTAGTTACTCCTCAGAGAGACCCATCTTCAGATATAGCCATATGGGATTTCAAAACTTCAACATACAAATTTTGGGGTGTGTGGGGAATGGGATGTACACAAACATTCAAACTATAACAGGAGTGATATGGTCTGACCTGAATTTTTTAAACATCACTTTGGCTGCTGTGTGCTGAATAGACCATATGGGGAAAGAGTACAAACAGAGAAACTAGTTATAGGTCTAAGGCAATGGTCCAGGTAAGAGACAACGAAGGCTCTGATGAGGTGGAAATTGGGGTGATATGTCGACTCAGGTCAAATTCTGAAAGCAAAGCTGTAAGGACTTGCTAGATGTGGCTCTATAAATTATTAGAGAAGTTAAGGGAAAAAAGACTATGGTTTTGGGTCTGAGCAACAGGGCACATGGTGGCATCCGAAACTAACAAAGATGGGACTTGGTGAGGAAATGTGGAAAAATCAAGAGTTAGATTTTGGACATGTTAAGAGTCAGATGCCTATCAGACAGCTATTTGTTGCTTTGTAGTAAACAATTAGGTGAGTATTCAATTTGTGGAATGTTGATTCATAACCACCTTGCATAAAAGCATCTATTTCAAGGCTACTTATTAGTTATAAGCACTTAAAATAATGCTAATTGAATTAGACAGTACAGCACCATATAGGGTAGATCACAGAATCATTGGGAGAGCTGAAGAACCAGAATTCACCTTAAATACCAGGGAAATCTTCCCAAAACACCCAAACTAGAACTGACTCCGAGAAACAAAACAAAAGAAAACAAAATCACTAAATACATTTTAGTCTGATACTGCCCCCACCCCCAGGCAGGCTTGAACCAGCAACAGTTTCTATACTGTCTGGAGATCAGCCAGCCTCTTGGTGGCCTGTTGATTATACAGGACTCCTTCTGTAATAGAGAGTGCAATTATTTAGGGATAATGATAAATATTAATTATTAGGTGATTATTCTGTATTTGTGTTTGCCTACCATGTTTCTGCCAGAAGTACCATTCATAGATATGATATATCAAATACATTCTCTACAGGAAGTATGACACAACATATTTTTCTTTTCTTTTTTCTTTTTTTAAGATTTTTGAGGGAGAGACAGCAAGCAGGGTGGGGGGAAGAGGAAGAGGGAGAGTGTCTCAAGCAGACTCTATGCTGAGCGCAGAGCCTGAGGCAAGGCTTAATCTCACAACCCTGAGATCATGACATGAGCCAAAACCAGGAGTCAGACATTTAAGTGACTGTACCACCCAGGTGCCCCAACACAACACAACTTCTTCTTCTTCTTCTTCTTCTTCTTCTTCTTCTTCTTCTTCTTCTTCTTCTTCTTTTTTTTTAAAGATTTTATTTATTTTTTGACAGAAAGAGACACAGCAAGAGAGGGAACATAAGCAGGGGGAGTGAGAGAGGGAGAAGCAGACTTCCTGCAGAGCAGGGAGCCCGATGTGGAGCTGGATCCCAGAACCCTGGAATCATGACCTGAGTCAAAGGCAGGTACTTAATGACTGAGCCACGCAGGTGCCCCCACAATACAACTTCTGATTAAGAAACTTTTTATGATAAAAGAAGAAAATGTATTCATGTTTATGGACTCACTGGCTTTACCACACTTTCCCATTATCCAGAAGCAGTTGACCTTACAAAATTTTGGAAGGTCAGTTTGGAGACAACACTCCATGAACCTGGGGTGCTAATCTGAGACATGGTGTGTGCTCTGAAACACCACAGCTCCATAACCACTTACGGTTTTGACAATTCCACAGCCAGAATGTATGAATCTGGTAAGCAAGGAGCAGAAATGGGAGTGATACTTCAAATAAGTTCAACTGATGTCTCACTTATAAAAATGTTGCATCCTACTCCAGTCCTTTAGGCTTCACTGGCATAGGGGCTCTTACTAAGCAAGGGAGGGCTACTTCCACAGGGCATTAAGTAAAGACTTGTTCAAATGAACTGAAAGTTGAGATCGCCACTTCTTTATTTTCCATTCTGAAGCCACAGATCAGCAGTCAAAAACAGGATTATAGTAGGACAGGAATGTTTGATGTTAGCTATGATGGGGAAATAGCGCTGCTACTGCACAATGAGATTAAAAACGTGTTAATACAAGTCTAGTGGTCTTCTGAGGTACTCTTACTACTGCTAGTTCCAGTGTTAAAAGTTAAAGGAAATCTACAACCAATACAGGAAATATAGGCAAGGGGTCAGCTTTCTCAGGGATGAAGAGGGCAAAAGAAAGGTGAAACTGATGGAGGAGGCAAGCCAACAACACAGATAGAGCACAAAGATGAACTGTAAAAATATGAAATGTAGCATCTATCCATATTTTCTTTCACATGTGTATTTATATATTCTATCAAGTTTTCCTATACTTTCCTCCATTACTCCAAGGATTTATGTAGAGTATTTTAGTGGTGGTTAGCTTTTAAATATTAGTGCATAGTTCATAGAATATTGAGACAAGACTATGGAACAACTCCAGGAGAACTGGACATTTTCCAGAAAGCCTGGACTGCAATCTGGAAAAGACTTCAGCTCTTCCCTTTATATGGGGACGGAAAAGTTACTTTAGGTTAAGAGCAAGCATTGTTTTTCTGGAACTTTAAGTATGAAGAGAAGCTTGTAAGTTGATGTTGATCTGCCAAAGGCTTGGCTTATAGTGGACATCTGTGATTCATTCTGGCTACATAGCAACCAAGCCCCTTTCTATATTTGGGAAATTCTCCACTTAGAAGTCTTAATGTGGGGCAGAGAGCCTATTGTTAAAGAGACAGAGAACACTAGCTTCCCTTGAAGACAGAACTATTTCATCAGACTTAGGTTCAGTGCTAGACTTTGACCAAGGAGTCAATGACTTAAGAAACTGAGAAGAGGCGTCGCGCACGCGCGTGTGCATGTGTATATGTGTGTGTGTGTGTGAGAGAGAGAGAGAGAGAGAAAGAGAGTGAGAGAAGACCAACTGCCCATGACAGTGACAACAATTAGTTCCTTGTGAAAACCAAGGCTAGCACTTAGTTTGGAGCTAATCCTTTGGATTCTTAGCCTAAAATTGGGCTCTCCAGCCACCCCAGTGTGTCTGTAAACTATCCAACACCCCTTCAATAAACTTCTTTTCTGTTTAACTCTAGCTAGGGTTGTTAGAAAATCAAGAATCCCACCTAAGACAGCATCTCTCGAGCTAGTTCCCAATAATTTGCCAATGTTGTGGATTCTTTTTAAAAAATACTTTTCAAATGATCCCTTTTTTAAAAAAAATTTTATTGAGGATACGGTTCACATACTGCAGAATTTACCCATTTACAATGTTCAAGCCTGTGGTTTTCTTTTTTTTTTTTCTTTTTTTCATTGTGTTATGTTAATCATCATAAAATATATCATCAGTTTTTGATGCAGTGTTCCAAGATTCATTGTTTATGTACAACACCCAGTGCTCCATGCAATACATGCCCTCCTTAATAGCCATCACCAGGCTCACCCATCACCCCACCCCCTCCTGTCTAAAACCCTTTATTTCTTGGAGTCCAAAGACTGCTGGTTCATGTCCCCCTCTGATTTCCCCCAATTCACTTTTCCTTTCCTTCTCCAGATATGGACTCTCAACTATACGGTCAAATAACCTCCACAAAGCAGGAAAAAATATCTAGTGGAAAAAAGACAATCTCTTCAATAAATAGTGCTGGGAAAATTGGACAGCTATGTATAGAAGAATGAAACTCAACCACTCTGTTATACCATACACAAAGATAAACTCAAAATGGATGAAAGACTTCAATATGAGACAGGAATCCATCAAAATCCTAGAGGAGAATATAGGCAGTAACCTCTTCGACTTCTGCCACAGCAACTTCTTTCAAGAAACGTCTCCAAAGGCAAAGGAAACAAAAGCAAAAATGAACTTTTGGGACTTCATCAAGATAAATACCTTCTGCACAGCAAAGGAAATAGTCAACAAAACAAAGAGGAAACCCACAGAATGGGAGAAGATATTTGCAAATGACACCACAAAGGGCTGATATCCAAGATCTATAAAGAACTTTTCAAACTCAACACACACAAAACAGATAATCATGTCAAAAAGTGGGCAGAAGACATGAACAGACACTTCTCCAATGAAGACATACGAATGCCCAGCAGACACATGAGAAAATGTTCATCATCATTAGCCATCAGGGAGTCATCATTAGCCATCAGGGAAATTCAAATCAAAACCACACTGAGATACCAAATTACACCAGTTAGAATGGCACAGATTAACAAGGCAGGAAACAACAAATGTTAGAGAGGATGTGGAGAAAGGGGACCCCTCTTACACTGTTGGTGGGAATGCAAGGTGGTGTAGCCACTTTGGAAAACAGTGTGGAGATTCCTCAAAAAATTAAAAATAGAGCTCCCCTATGACCCAGCAATTGCACTACTGGATATTGACCCAAGATACAGATATAGTGAAAAGAAGGGTCTTATATACCCCAATGTTCATAGCAGCAATGTCCACAAAAGCCAAACTGTGAAAAGAGCCAAGATGCCCTTCAACAGACAAATGGATACAGAAGATATGGTCCATATATACAATGGAATACCACTTAGCCATCAGAAAGGATAAATACCCAACTTTTGCATCAACATGGATGAGACTGGAGGAGATTATGCTGAGCAAATGATCCCTTTTTTAAAAAATCTATTTTTAAAAGCCACTCATGGACCTCTACTAACTATATAACTATTATATATAATATATATTAACTACATATAACTATTATATTATTTTAATAGTAAGCAAAATGTAATTATTAAGTCTGTACAACTTTAGCTTCGGTAAAGTTATACTATTCATCAATTTTAAAACACTGAAAATAATATATGCTTTCATCAGTACTTTTATGAGCTCCAGGCTGAGGATCACCAAATTGAACTAAAGTACACAATGTGGAACAAAACCTCTGAATTCAGTAAAAAGTACAGCAAAGGGAATACAGTCAATGGTATTGTAATGGTGTTGTATGGTGACAGATGGTAGCTACACTTGTGTGAGCATGAGGTAAGGTAGAGACTCGTCAAATCACTGTGTTGTACACCTGAAACTAAGTAACATTGTATGTCAACTACATTTCAATTAAAAAAGTCTCATGAATTCAAATGAAATAGAGAAAACTGTCTAAATCAATATAAAATATAATTTTTAAAGCAATGAGTTTTCAAAATTTCCAAGTATGTATAGTAACTAGATCTGAACCAACAGAGCATTACTAGAAATGCTAGGAAACTACTAGAAATTACTAGAAATTTTCCAGGCTAGATTTATGGAGTACATGATCATGCACTCAAGTTTTACTGGAACAGACCTACCTCATTCAGGATTCTTTGTTTCAAATAATAGAAACTCAATTCAACTGGCTTAAATTTTAAAAAGGGAATGTGTTGGCACACAGAATTGAAAAATCCAGTTGGTCTGGTTTTAGGCATTACTAGATGTAGGGGCCCAA
Source organism: Mustela erminea (assembly GCF_009829155.1). Lineage (NCBI taxonomy): Eukaryota > Metazoa > Chordata > Mammalia > Carnivora > Mustelidae > Mustela > Mustela erminea. The sequence goes on from NC_045616.1 coordinate 50,072,274, forward strand.
AAAGCACAAGGACCCAATTTCCCTTTCTCCATTCTTGGCTATACTTTCCCCTGCACCAGGTTCCATTCTCAGGCAAGCCCTCCCCTACTGCTAGCAAGATGACTGCCACAAGTTCTGGGGCCACATCTTATCCTTCCGCAATCCTGTCAAAAAAAAGAATTGTTCCCAACAGTTTCTAAAAAAAAAAAACCTATTAGGACTGAGGTCACCTGAATAGCTCAGTTGCTTAAGCATCTGACTCTCGATCTCAGCCCAGGTCTTGATCTCAGGGTCTTGAGTTCAAGTCCCTCCTTGTGCTCCATGCTGAGTGTGGAGCCTACTTTAAAAAACAAAACACAACAAAAACAAACTAAAAACCCTACTAGGACTGATTCGGATTTGCCTAGCATGACCCATGTGCCATTCTTGGCCAAGAACATGAAAGATACTGAACGTCTCTATCAGAACTACATTCTCCTGTCCAGAGCCTGAGGACCACATCAGCTCTATCAGACGTCAAACCTCAGAGAAATGGAAAAGAACCAGTTCAACAAAGAATGTTGGCAGGCTATCACCAAAACGAGGGATGGGAAGCTGGCCTGGCAGAATAACAGCCACTTGACCAGAGGACCTTGCATTTAGCTCCTCTCTGACACCACTGACCTACCCAACTTTGATTTGCATGCTGCTCACGTCAGTATGTTTTCTTTTTCATTTGGCAATCTGTTCTCGGCCAGTAGTGTTCAAATCCTTCCTTGAATTAATATTTGCTTCCTTGGATTTTAAAAAACATGAATCTGTCTATGCTCTCCTCTACATACAGCATATTTGCCCCTTGCTACTTAAAAAGGATGCTCTTTCAAGTACTTGAGGTTGGCTATCATGCAAATCATGGTTCTTATCCAGTATTCTGGTTTCCTCAGCCATTTGTTGAGAGGCATTTTCCACGATCTTCACTGTCTTGGACACTTCCTGACGACATTTTCTCACTCACCTTTGTTTTGGTTTTTGTTTTTTTTTTTTACTAGTATATCATAAAAATGTGCTTCTATAGAAGAATGTTTGGGGGGCAGTAAATAAAACAAAGAAACACGATTATACCATGTAGTAGAGCCTATCATTTTGTTAACTGTGACCCATCTTTTTTTTTTTTTTTTTAAAGATTTACTTACTCATTTGAGAGAGAGACAGAGACAGAGAGAGTGTACATCAGTAGAGGTAGGGGCAGAGGGAGAGAAGCAGATTCTCCACTGGGCGGGGAGTCTGACACTGGTTTCGAACCCACGATCCCGAGATCACAACCTAAGCCAAAACCAAGAGTCAGACACTTAAGCAACTGAGTCACCCAGGTGCCCCAACTGTGGCCCTTCTTTCTGTAAGCAGTCCAATGTGGTTAGAATACCAATCTTTGGATAGGGAGGTAACTGGATATAATAGGCCACTTTATATTTTGTCCTGAATAGAGTGACCACAGATTTCATTTCATTCAGGTCCCAAATTATATGCCTTTTGGGCTAGTGTAAGTATTAATGATGTCCTTTTTCACTTTCAAAATCTCATTTGGTCACCATTGTCTTGAACTACTACCTATGGTACAGGAATGTTAAGCTGTGAACTACTTGAGAGACTATGTTTTATCTGACTTGATATTCTGAGAACTTAACTCAGTTCCAGCTACACAGTGGATATTTAATACACACTTACTGAAAAATGGGATGCATAAATCCAATCACTGTCTAAGCTTAAACACAAAACTTTGCATTTATCATTAGAAAGTATACTTGTAACTGGCAGATGCAAGCTTTCAAACAAGTGATGTTCAAGTGCTTAAAAGAGCTCTCTATGGGGTGCCTGGGTGCTCAGTCTGTTAAGCATCAGAGTCTTGACTTCAGCTCAGGTCATATCACAGGGTGGTGAGATCAAGCCCCACATCACGATCTGTTCTGGGCATGGAGCTTGCCCGAGATTCTCTCTCTCCCTCTCCTTCTGTCTCACCCTATCCCTGTCACTCCAATCTCTCTCTCGATAAAAAAATATACATATTAAAATAGCTCTCTATGTATTTTCCAAAAATCCCTACTATTTGATAGATAATGCCACAGTGAAGAGCCAAATTAATGAAATGTAACTGTAAAACTTAATACAGCATCCACATGATACAGTTATATAGATGGTAAATATTAAATAAATATTGGTAGAATGAAGGCTAGCTTAAAAATATTTATCAAAACAGATATGAAAGCAGATATTGAATAAAGTAAATTCAACAGATTTGGTCCTAGGTATTAATAAGCTTAGCTTAATACAGACAGTGTAAGTATATAATCAGCAAAATGCTGATTAAATAAAATGCTTAGAGAAAGTAGCAATCTAAAATCATAGAACTTCATGGGGTGCTTGGGTGGCTCAATCATTAAGCGTCTGCCTTTGGCTCAGGTCATGATCCCAGGATCTTGGGAACGAACCCCACATCCAGCTCCCTGCTTGGTGGGAAACCTGCTTCTCCCTCTCCCACTCTGTTTGTGTCCCTCTCTCCCTATCTCTGTCAAATAAATAAATTAAATCTTTTTAAAAAAATAAATAACAAAATAAAATCAAATCACAGAACTGCCACTCAAAATCTGGATAACAGAGACTGCTTAGCTCAATCCACTCTTTTTTTTTTTTTTTTTCCAAAGGAGAAAAACCTGGATCAGGATAGACTTTGTTCAAGGCTGCAGGGTTAGGTACTGTCAGAAGGAGCTATAAACACAGGTTTTAGAGCAGAAAACGCAATGACTTTTGTTTAATAGGATTTTCTGTGTTAATGGAGTTAATCAGAAAAACATGTTACCAATCTTTGTTATTTTGCTTTTACAGAAGAAAAAGTTGATCAACGGACTGGTATCTCAATGACTATTTTCCTGAACAGGTATTCTAAATATAAAGGGATCCCCCATTCCAATCCTTAGGTTTCCCTGTAGTAGTTTATTTTTTTCTCATAAGATTTTATTTACTTATTTGACAGAGACAGGGAGAGAGGGAATACAAGCAGGGGGAGTGGGAGAAGGAGAAGCAGGCTTCCCACAGAGCAAGGAGCCGGATGCGGCGCTTGATCCCAGGATCCCAGGACTCTGGGATCATGACCTGAGCTGAAGGCAGACGCTTAACCAACTAAGCCACCCAGGCACCCCTCCTGTAGTAGTTTAGAGGGAGCTCTATGTAGAGTGCCCAGATTATTTCTCACCCAACCTGAAACATTTTTGAGAAAGAGGGTTCTCTTAATTATTATGCTGGAACAACAGGAGTGACCCAGGACTGTCCCAGGCAAACCAGGATTTATTGTCACCCTAGAAAACTGTGTACTTGTTTTGTGTAATTGTTTTCTGTTAGGAAACTGTGGGCAAGCATCCTGATAATGGAAGTTGAGGGTAGCGGCTTTGTTGTATGTGCTGTATTCATGATGTACCTTAAATGATAAATGAGTTACAGGATTTGGGTTTAGCCCAAACAAATGCACATCTAGAATGAACACATCCAAAAATTATACATAAGCGATAATCACTGGGGGGCATCAGGGTTAGTAACTGTAACATGAATCAGGTCTCAGAAAGGCTGGGAAAAGTACAAGCTGTTTTGAGACACCTCAAATCCTCTCCAATCCCATTACTAGTCATGAAAGCAATGCAAATGTTTTTGTTTTCTTCTTGACTTGGGTCACATTCCATTGTGGGATGATGTAAGAGTTTTAACCAAGCATAGAATAGTAATGAGCAATTTGGGAGATCCAGTTCTAAAACCTTGCCTTTGGTCACACATAACTAGCACTTAGAATCTAAGGACACGGAACCATTTGATTTGCAAAGTTAATTGTACACCTGTTTACTTTTGGCATATTTTCTAAGAGGTTAAACTGGAAAAGCTAAGAGTAGGTTATGGTCCACTTGTCCAAGAAAAAGTCTACAGGCCAAGAGTCTTCTAGTATTTTTCCTATCACACTGCAATATGGAAGCTTGACCACCACGGCTGTCCCCTGCAAAGAGCTGACGCCTCTTGACCTTTGCTTGTAGCCAGTAGTTTTCAGCGTGGCAATATATTAGAATTACTTGGAAGGTTTTTTAGAAATTCTGATGCACAGGCCATACTTCAGATCAACTAAATTATCACTGTGTGGTGGCAGAACCCAGGCGTATTTTTAACACTATAAAGATAATTCCAACATGCAGGCAGCACTGAGAACCACTAATACAGACTCAGCTCCATTCCCGACCCTGGAATCATCTCTGGGCTGACAATAGTAGTACTAGTCCAGTGCTCAGAGGAGTCCAAACAAAGTCACAAAGCTAGAATAACTTACTAGTTCCAGTAACTGATCTTCTAGACTTGTGGACCAAAGTAAGAAAAAGAAGAATCAGTTTGGGACTTAGGTAGGCTTTAAGCCCCACATGGGGCTTGAACTCATGACCCCAAGATCAAGACCTGAGCTGAGATCAACAGTCTGCTGCTTAAATAACTGACACACTCAGGCAGCCCAGGTAGGGTTTATTTTTTTAAACCCAGATGGGGGACTTACATTAGCTGTATGGCAATGGGCATTTTATTCTCACTAGGTCTCATCTTGTTCATCCCTAAGATGGACCAACAACACGTGTTGCTGAGCTGCTACTATTGCTTGCTTTGTTAATGAAACCAAACCTTCTCTCCCATGGACCCCAGTTTTGGAAGCTTCTGTTTTTAAAAATGCCTAAAGTCCAACCTTGATAACCTTATATTCTAGAGCTTAGCCTCTGCCTTGCTCGGTGAATGCCTTCTCAATGACAATAATCTTTCCTTGACACCAGCCCAATGTTGGTGATCTGCTACCCACTGAAAGACTGTCCTGATCTCATTTTTTCTATGCACATATACTGTGTGCTACCCCTTCTAGATTTCTATTTTCTTGGCCGCCACCACCGGCACATTCCAGAACTGCTTCCTGCATATCACTGATAGTTGTCCCCTCTAAGGACACGTACTGGGCACCAAGTTTCAGAAACCTCTTAGTACCTCCAATTGGGCTACCACCCCAAATTCCATCTCAAGCCTAGGGAATGCACTGGGTTTATTCATTAAACCAATATTTGTGGGGCATTTACCAACTCTAACAAGCACTCTGTTTCTGCACTCATAGGCTTTTTAAAGAATTGTAGGGGAAGACTGACAACAAAAGGTATAAAGGACAATTCTAGGCCTTGACCACCCCTATATCCTCTTTTCTCATTAGAACCTAACACTTTTACATTTATTTTTGTGACAAAACAGGGTCACTGTTAAGCTTTTTTTGATTTGGGGGGAGGGGATGGTGAGGAAAACGGTTACTGGCTATATAAGTTATGTTGGATCCTCACATTTTGCTCTACATATTGGATTTGGATTATTCATTTGTTTCCCTAATTTTTCAAAGTTCATTTCCTTGGCATAGTGCAAACACACACTCAATTCTAGTTTGGGATCATCTCTGTGAGTCTGAAGTGAACTCCACACTTAGAAGCAATTTAGTATACTCTATGGATAAGGTATCCTCTGACTCTCTAAAAACTAATCTAGCTTCAGCTGTCAATTTCTATAAAGACCTTACCCATATGTGAGCAAACAAGTCTCAAAGAGAGAATAAATTTGCTGGTGTCTTTCTAGCAATCTATATTATGGAGCAATCAGCGAGGATGTTATCTACAACTGCCCTTGTGGCTGCTCATCAGTCCTGATTCCCCTCTGGGCCTTTCTAATGATCTTTATGCCTTCTGTGGCTGCCAGCAACTTCCTATTACCTACAAGAGGAATGAAAATGACTGATTCCACCGGAGGCAACTGAGAAGTTACATGTGGCCCATAAGAGTGCTGGTGGTGGTGGTGGTGGTGGTGATGATGATGATGATGATAATGATGAAGATGACTGTTACTGTTTTAGCACTGTACAGAATCCAGAAGTAATTTGCTGCCTCCTGAAGAGGCTACTGATGACCAGAAAGCTCTGAAATTGTCTGACTGGCTCTGTCACGGTCAAGGCTACCTCAGAAAAACTATAAGGGAGGAAAAGGTTAGGTTTAGTAAATCTGTCTCCACTATTACGTGTCTAGTTTCCCTGTACTGGTTTCCTAGGGTGCCCTCTACTGGGCTTCAACCAGGTCTGCTGATTCTGGACAATAGCCCATGACACCCATGCCTCGTCTCATTAAAAACTTACCATTTTCTGTCATTATGTCAACAGAATCCCAGTACTTGTTTTCCAAGCTGACAATTAATCCAGGTAAATTAACCTACATCAATGTGTAAACGCATATTATTGTATAAATGGAAGGAAATGCCCCTCCCAGATGACTTAAGTGTACATTTTCACAGTGACTTCACAAAGAAAACTGTTCTACTTAGTGTCTAATTCATGGGTGACAAATGGTGGGAATGGAGGCCAGGCATATGGGGAAGGCTATGTTCTGAGAAATCAAAGGGGAAAATATTTTCCAACAGTCAGAACCTTATGGCTTCCCTCAAATTAAACTGCGTGGGCATCTGTCTCCTCTAGCTATCTATATGGTCAACCCCCACAGAGGTAATTTTCATTCTGCCAGCAGGAAAAGAATGAACAACACTGTTTACTTTTACGTTTTTATGAAGAATGCCTTGTGCTCTTCTGAGGGTATTATCTAAATCCTGGTAACGAGTATGTGGCAGTGGATTAGCCTGTTCATAAAGATGTGTATAGGGTATACATTCATTGGCATGACCTCTATTGCCCTCTGTACTTTCTTGTCTACTGAAATCAGTTGGGCAATCCCTGTCTGTAAGCACATTTCCCAAGAACTGGTTAGAGCCAGTCTTCATAAGAGGAACCTATTATGAAACCAGCTCCAGAGGATATTTACTTTGTTCAAGTTCTACTGAAAGATACACTTACTTGAAAATGAAAATGCTTTCTTTTGGCTTCCACCTAACCCCCTGAAAACCCAGAGACCCTTGGAGCTCAGTAAGAATTAGAGAGGGGAGACTGATCTTCAATTTTTTAAGCTTTCTCATTGTTGAGGCTGATATTTTCATAGCTGTTGAATGTGTTTCAAGATCAGCTAAATTAAAATACTATCCAGGTAAATACATGCCCTAAATTGGGAAGTGGGGAACACAGCACAAATTTTTTGAAGGCTCACCTTTGTTCTTAAAATTTAATGTGGGTTTTTTTTTGTCTGTGACATATCCATGTTTAAGACAAAATTAATATTTTAGGTTGCTTTCAAGTTATTAAATCTTCAGTTAAATAAACATTTCAGTAAGAAACACTACCGTTATCTTATAGCTCTCATCTAAGATGTTGTATCTCCAGGGATCTATGTATTCAAATTTGAAAACAGAAGCTCACAGGAACAGGAAAGGAGAGGATCTAGTCTAAGAAGAATATGTATTAATGATCAGTCAGTCCACAAGGATTAGCCCAAGTTTTGTCACGAATGACTGTCACAGGGGAACAGTGGATTTGATGATTAGATCTAGTGTGTAATGAGATAGGGATGTTAGGAGTATCTGGATAGCACTGGAGCTGCAGAGAAAAAAAATTCAAATTACAGAGTCATCAAGATGGATGTGGAAGAGGCAGAGATGTGACTGAACTAATGTAGATAGCCTTGGGTTCCTTAAAGACCTACCGTTACTGCAGATACACTTAGTAAGCAGTATGGCAAATAAAGAAGAAAATTCTGCATATTAACTTTTGCATCATAGTATCTTCTCCTTCCTTTCTGAAATTTTGAAGTGAATATCCTTTAAATGTTCAAAGTGATATATATTTTTATCACTAGTATTTTACATTTATTATTTGCAATGTATTTAATCCGGAAGTTAATGTGTCTATGTGTTAGTTGAAATACATAGCATGTTTTCTAACAGAGGGTGTCTTATTAGCAGTGAGTTTTTCCTGCCACTTCCAAAGAATATATGACACACAAGATATCTGGAATAGGTAAGGGATAAGGGATAAGAGTCTGTGCTTTTTTTTTTTTTTTTTTTTTTCTGGTGTTGCTAACACATTTGATGCAAATGATATAAACACTGTGAGAAATTCTATTATAGGAGGTTGAAGACTCTTGTGATTAGAGCAAGAGACTGAGGGACACTGGCTGAAAACTCAGAACCAGGTTGCAAGGGAGTATATACGTATATTAAGCCGGCTACTTAGCCCACAGGTCTCCCTCTCTACCATCTGGCAGCTCATCACACAGCCAACAAGTATAGTTACTTTGGCAATTGTGCCCAAACTGATGGAACCATGGAAGGACACCTGACCTAAGCTAAGCCAACCAGGTATTTTAACTTGGGAGTTTGCAACTGGGGACAGAAGGGTTTATCTGAAAGAAGGAGATTTCCAGGGGTTCTGGAGAACTCGCCATGTCACGAGAATGTTTAAGCAGAGGGCCGACATGCACAGAAAAAGAATGAAGAACACAGGGAGCAGAGATGAGGAACTGTGTGCTAGGGGGAGGGACGGAAGGCCAGAGAAAGTAAAAGAGGGAGGGAGAAGTAGCAAAACAAGAAAACCAGATGAGAGAATTTTTCTTGGAGCCTGTCAATTTGCTACTGTAAATGCCAGTCCTTCCTGTGATCTCAGCTGTGTTTTGTATCAGATATTTTTTGTGTCCTTCCAATAAATTCCTGTTTTTCACTTATGCTAATGTGGATGTATTTCTAAGTGAGAAGACAACCAAACTTTGGGGGGAAATAAAAGACATGAGATTTATCTTATTCTCTCTGCAGCCTCCTGCTTCCCATCTTCATCCATTCTGCCCTTCCTCTTTCTCCAATTCCTTGATCCTTCAGATACTCTTCCTTTTCTCTTTTTAATGTACATTTGTCTTCCCTTCTAAAGAGGAAAAGGACTTCCATTTCCTTTTCCCACCTCTGTTCCTGTCGAAGTCTTGATGATTTCTGCCCTAAACAGAGATACCCGGGCAGCACGCTGAGGCAGAGAGCAGAGGGCATTGGGTACAGACACGACAGTAACTACTAATACTAAATGTAATAGGTGGAGTATGTTTATTTTAAGCACACTAAATTTTAAGCAGCAGCTTCAAGCTGGCGGGACAGTATTTACACGTAACATAAAAATGCTTATTACTAGGGGTGCCTGGGAGGCTCAGTCGTTAAGCATCTGCCTTCGGCTCAGGTCGTGATCCCAGGGTCCTGGGACGGAGCCCTGCATCACACTCCCTGCTCAGTGGGGAGCCTGCTTCTTCCTCTCCCTGCTGCTCCCCCTGCTTGTGATATCTCTATCAAATAAATAAATAAACTCTTAAAAAAAGAAAAAAGAAAAAAGAAATTCCTTTAAAAAGTGTTTATTACTCCTCTGAAATCTAAGCTTATGTAACGTTGATGAAACACTTCTGTGGTTCGATCAGCTTCAGTTGCAGTATAACTCGGCCTTGAAAAATTAGATGCTCCTCACTGAACTGAGAAAGCACCATAAATGAGGAATAAAGGGCTAGGTTTGTTATGAATTTAATAGACAATACATAGAAGTTACAACTTTCTATCATCAAAGTCCTAACTACCCTATGAGGGTTGAACGAAAAATGCTCCAACTTAGGTTTGGGTTATTTTTATGAACCCCTGGGCTAAATCGCTGTAAGCTCACCTGAGCAAGGCAGACGTATTTGAGTTAAAAGGAAGTTGGCAGATTTCCCCTCTCTGCTATTGTATGAGAACAGGAGAGATGTAGCTTAATATGAACTGACAGAGAAAACAACTTTGATTCGACCTCCGCTCTGCTGCTCACTAGCTAGCTAGAGGAATCAGAGTAGTCACCCTTTTCCTTTTCTCACATTTAGAAAATGTGAAATCCCTTCTTCAAACAAAGCCACAAAAAAGAGACTTTTAAGTACACTAGTGGCCTAAGTGCTCTAAAAACAAAAACAACAACAGTAGTAAAATATAATAAATATCCTTTAGAATCCACAGCTCATTTCACTGGAAAATAAGAGAAATTTCCAGGATTCAGAAGGAAGCTGTGAGTCCGTCCACTGTTTTCTATAGCCCTTGCATGACCCTGTCAAGCCTCGACCATCGTTCACTATGGACCAGCATAAAAGGGCGTGTCTTCCCAGCAACTTGCCCTCCCAATTACCTTCTCTGTTCAAATCCCTTCTATGATCAGCCATTGCTATTAGAATAAAGCCCAAAGTCTATCATGGACCCTGCCTACCTCTCAAAGCTCGTTTCCAGCTGTACCAGTCTTATCTGGGTCTCTGAACAAAGAAATTTCTCTGCTGGACACATACCTCACTTTGCTCCCCACCCCAGCCCCACCTTTCTCTTAGCTAATTCCAACTCATCCTTCAGAGCTCTGCCCAATGGCACTTCATTGAAAGATGCTCCCTGATGCTCCCAAACCAAGACAGTCTCCCTTGATCATACTCTTACTGCTTTTTTGTGTATCTTCCTAGCATGTGGCACAATTCCAACCACACAAGGATTTAGTTGTTTCATCTAGGTCTCTCCTGCTACAATTTGAGGTCCATGAAGGGAGGGGCTATACTATCTTGTTCTCTGTGATATAAATAACATTCTATAAATATCCTGTATTAGTCAATACAACATAATAGAACCCCATACCAAGCACAGTATCTTCCATGGGTGATTGAAAATATGATGAGCGAATGATCTATGCGTACATGAGGCTAGAACAGATACTCATTTCTCTCCACCTCAACCCTTATATTCTGCCCACTACTTTATAATTATAAGGTAAGAATCTCTTTAGAGTAAACATTTTAAGGATAACACTAACCTGGTACAAGATTTTTTTTTCTTTTTTAAGATTTTATTTTATTTATTTGACAGAGATCACAAGTAGGCAGAGAGGCAGGCAGAGAGAGAGGAGGAAGCAGGTTCTCCACTGAGCAGAGCGCCTGATGCAGGGCTCCATCCCAGGACCCTGAAATCATGACCTGTGCCGAAGGCAGAGTCTTTAATCCACTGAGCCATCCAGGCACCCTACGAGATTTTTTTTTTTTAAAGCCCTTCTTATGATACATATATAAATAAGTTTTACACTATACTCCCTGACAAACTTTTATCACTCTTCTGTAATTTGAAGTAAATACCCACGGCAATACTTCATATACTTCTAATTGTTCCAAAGTACCTATTATTTTAAACTCTTATTGTAAAACATAATGACTGAGTATATCAGTTGAAACATATAAGTAAATTTAATTATTTAGGTACATCCCTGGCCAGTGCTTGTGACTGATAAAACTGACTTTACCTTATACCTGAAGCATTTGGTTATAATTGAAATATTTAATTTCTGCATTATTAGCAAATCAAATGTATGTGAACAGCTTCCCAATCTAGCACAGCCTGATTTACTAAGGCTTTTCCTTGTCTATAATCTTCTTATTTTATAAATTCAGATACAAGATCTGAGATCTTTAAAATTGGAGACAATGAAAGAAACAATTGTATACTAACAGAAGAAATTTCTGAATGTATGTAAAGTTAGTTTGGGACAAAATAAGCCATTCTCATGTTTAGCAATTCTAATTAGTGTTTATAACCATGATACTTTTAGATTCAGTTTTATATTTGTTAGGATGATATTGCTTGTGCCAGGACTGGGAGCACTCAGAAGTCCTGGTTCCCATCCCAACGTTCTTCCCAGTATCCGTACCATGCTACTTCCAATTACACAGCTTATTCACATATATTTTACTTGTGACAGAAACTGAAGCGGGATTACTGGGCTCTACGTTTAAAGAAGGAAATACACACCAGAAATTTCAAAAAATAATTTGAGTTAAAGCCCAAGGTCTCTCTCTTACAATATTTGCCATTAACATAATTAACATGAGGCTGATTTTTTAAAGTACTTCTTTCTAAAACCCTGACCATTATATTAAAAAAGACTTTTTCGGGGCACCTGGGTGGCTCAGTGGCTTAAGCTAGGCTCAGATCACGATCTCAGGGTCCTGGGATCGAGTCCCGCATCGGGCTCTCTGCTCTGCCTGCCTCTCTGCCTACTTGTGATCTGTCTGTCAAATAAATAAATAAAATCTTTAAAAAAAAAAAAAAAGACATTTTCTGGGACCAAAACCTCTTCTCCTCAGAATCTCAGATCAACTAAGATATCAAGCACTCTCTTCATTTTTTTTCCCCTCTAACTCTAGCCCGAGAGAGAGCTGCTAGAGAGAATCACATGGAAATTCTACCCTAGTTCATTATGCCAAACTTTTCTCATCTTTTAAGGCACACAATAAATGTAAAAATTAACATTATGTAGCATCAAGAGGGTAAGCTATTTCAGATTTTATTTTTTAATCTGAAAAGCTAATTTTTTTTTTAAGATTTTATTTATTTACTTGACAGAGACAGAGAGATCACAAGTAGTCAGAGAGGCAGGAAGAGAGAGAGAAGGAAGCAGGCTCCCTGCTGAGCAGAGAGCCCAATGCAGGGCTCGATCCCAGGACCCTGAGATCATGACCTGAGCTGAAGGCAGAGGCTTTAACCCACTGAGCCACCCAGGTGCCCCTGAAAAGCGAACTTTTTCCCCACAATTCAAACAAAATAAAGATAAATATCTCCCACTGCCCCAGCATTTGCAAAGATCCACAGACAAGGTGTTTCTTAACATTTATATATCATGGGGCACCGGGGTGGCACAGTTAGTTAGGCATCCAATTCTTGGTTTTGGCTTAGGTGGTGATCTTAGGGTTGTGAGATCGAGCCCCACATCAGGCTCCAGGCCCTGAACTCAGTGCAGTCCGCTTAGGACCCTTCTCTTTCTGCCCCCACCTTAAATCAATCAATCAATCTTTTTTTTTTTTTTTTTTTTTTTAGTTTTTATTTATTTATTTATTTGACAGAGATCACAGGTAGGCAAAGAGGCAGCAGAGAGAGAGGAAGGGAAGCAGGCTCCCTGCTGAGCAGAAAGCCCGATGTGATGCGATGCGGGGCTCCATCCCAGGACCCTGGGATCATGACCTGAGCCGAAGGCAGAGACTTTAACCCACTTAGCCACCCAGGCACCCCCAATCAATCAATCTTTTTAAAAAATGGATTTAAAAAATAGATTTATATATCATGAGTAAGTGATGTTACTTTAGCAGTATCATTTAGCAAATCTCATAAAATCTACAAATTTTTTAAAAATCAGTAAAGGTACTGTTTCTCATAAAGAACTCTAGTTATACCCCTGGAAATCCTTTACCAGCCAACAAACAAAGTATGGTGGTGGAACAAACAAAATATCAGAAGTACTTTTATTAGACTTTGATAACTTCTGAAAGTATGATGTATTTTTTCCTTAGGCTATTTTATTTCATGAAGAACAATCCAGAACTTTTCACTGTTCCCTTGGGACCTTATTTCCAATTCCCTAAGAATCTCTTGTGGTCCTTCTCTGAATCTCTCTAGATACCCTAGTGGCTATTTTATGGATTATTGGAATAATATGCTCAGTGCTGAGAATTTTTAAATCTATTATCTTTCATTTACTCATTCATGCAACAATGACAGGTCAGGACTATGATCGGCACTGGGGATATATAAAAAGCAGTGTCCAGCTCTAGCAGAGACTAAACAACTGCTCACCAAGTCATTTGCTCTTCTTCCTAGACACTGTTCCACGACTTTTCCGAGACTCTATATTTAAGTATGGCCAGGCGTCTGAACCTCATACCTTATCGGCGTTAAGTCCTGTGTGACAGTAGCAGGCCCCACCCACAGTACTTCATTCCCTTTTTTCAAAGTAAACATGTATTGAAACTGGATGAGCCCCCAGATGGAACCTGACACCCCAACTCATGCTTAGGGTACAGTCCCCTGACAGAAACCTCTCATTTGGAGTTCTTTGGGGCAAGAAATAGACCTCTACTAAATCTAGCTACTTAGATGTAGGAGTTTATCTTCTACAATAACTAGTAGTGCCCTAATTAATACATTTCAGTAAAAATCAAATAGAAACTATATTTAATATTTTTTGTGGGGGTGGGTGGTAAGCAGATCCAGAAAAGGCACTCAAGATCAGTGGGAAGGGGGTACTGGAAGGCCTCAGAGTTCCTAAGGATTCCCAGATGTCTCTGAGAACTCCAATGTTCCCCTAGCACAGTGTGGCCCTGGCCTTCATCCAGCTGCTGTCCAGTCCCTTCTCGTCCCTTCTGCTGCCCTGGCTCCCTGTCCCCCAAGACTGCACTCTGCAACTCTGAAATGCCTGCCTCTTCCAGCAGCCTTGCTAACACCTCCTGCCCTGAGCCACTGGCAAAGGCGTGGTGTGGCCACCCCTGTCATCTTTGCCGCAACCAGTAAGGAACTGCTTAACTCCCCGTGTTGCAACCACCCGCCCCCCACCCCCACCTGGGCCGCGCTGCCCAGAGCCTCCCCAGTGTCTGTCCTGGGCCCTTCAACATGCCCTTCCCTCACCCACAGCGCCCCCTAATGCCCTACGGGAGGTGGCTGAGGAAAGCTGCCCCTCACCATTTCCCAGGAAGATAAGGGATGAGACAAAGGTGTCCTGTCAAGGAGGGGACTGCTAGAGAAAAGGCTGTGGAAGACACTGGAATTTATATCCCAAATCTGTCGAAAATCAAAAGGGTTACAAACACACACCCCCAGTCCTCTTTTCACAATCCTCTCCCCCAATATTACCTTCTACCTTCCTTTCCCCAACCCCACCCGAGAGTCCTCTCTTTTGGGGTATGTTGTTGCCAGCATTCTTTTGGAATTTTTTAAGATTTTATTTATTTATTTGACAGAGAGAGATCACAAGCAGGCGGAGAGGCAGGCAGGGGGTGGGGGTGGTGGCAAGCAGGCTCCCCGCCAAGCAGAGAGCCCAATGCGGGGCTCCACCCCACGACCCCGAGATCATGACCTGAGCCGAAGGCAGAAGCCCAACCCACTGAGCCACCCAGGTGCCCCTCTTTTGGAATTTAGAATGGGCCACCTCCCAGTGCTTTGATAGTGGTAAAATATGCTATCATCGAAGCTCTGAGGACAGCTTGGCAGTCAGGCATAGAGAAGGTGATATATGAACTTAATTCTGAAAGGTAAGTGTCAAGCAAACTAAATTCTATTCAAGGCAGAATTGCATGTACAGGGATGCCTGGGTGGCTCAGTCATTAAGTGTCTCCCTTCAGCTCAGGTCATGATCCCAGAGTCCTGGGACTGAGTCAGGCATCAGGCTCCTTGCTCTGCAGGGAGCCTACTTCTTCCTCCGCCAGCCACTCCCCTTGCTTGTGCTCACTCTAACAAATAAATTTTTAAAAAAATATTAAAAAAAAAAAGAATTGCATGTACAAAGGCCAATAAGCAGGGGAGAGTAATTTCAAAGGATTAGAAGTAGTTTGGGAAGGGCTCACTTTAAAGAGAATGTTAGAGACATGAGCCTAAGAGGTAGAGTGGAGCGAATTAATGAGGAATAGACATCTGACAAGAACAGAACAGGTAGGCAGAAGGCACTCTGGGCAGGAAAACAATATGCAAAGCACAGGGTTATTAAAGAACATAGTGATCTCTGCAAGTTAAACACAAATTATCAGAAAAATAAGAAAGGTGGGAAGATGAGAAAGGAATAGAAGGTAAGGCCCTTGTTCTCCTTAACCTTGGGTCTGAAGACAATATAGCACTAAGGAGTCTTTAGCAGGGAAGTAGTGAAACATATTTTCACTTTACAAATATTCCTCTGGCCAGAAGTCATCTGGGAAACAGATGAGATTTTATGTAGTCTTTTTTTCCCCAATTTTAATTTTTTTATTTAAATTCAGTTAACATATAATTTATAATTAGTTTCAGAGGCAGAAGTCAGGGATTCATCAGTTTTATACAATACCCAATGCTCATTACATCACGTGTCCTCCTTAATGTCCACCACCCAGTTCCCCTCCCCCACCCCTCCCAGCTTTATGTAGTCTTTTTAACCTAACAGTACTGCTGGGTTTTTTCCTACCAAAAATGTCATTGTGGTAAGTTTTCCCATTAAATTCCACCTTAACATTTGATGAGAGATAATAGTTTTGATGTTTATGGATCAATCAGGGTGTGCTGATTAGAAGGACTGGAAGGTGAGGGGCATGTCAGGAGGCTCTCAGTTATCCAGGACACTGATGGTTAAGAGTCTGAGCTAGAGCCGAGTCAGAGGAGAAAAAGAAGAGGGCAAGGATTTGAGACACAGATTAAATAACTTAAAGGGCGACTTAGGTAGAAGCAAACATCAGAGATGACTTCAGTTATCTTAGGTGAATAGGGTAATGGTAATGCTAGTCACCCAAGAGGGGCAGGACATAGAAGAAAATGGAAAGGAAGGAAAAATTTGGTTTTGGGAATGCTGACCCAGAGGTAACCAAGGTACATGCAAGTGGAAATGGTGAGCCTTCATTTGGAAAGAAATAGAGGCCCCGCTGGCAAAGATCAGAAAAGGGGGGATAAACTTCGAAGCGTCATCAGTGTATAGAGATCCCAGTAGAAGCCTGAATGAAAGTAACAGAGGCTGGGACCCGGGGTGGCGCAGTCAGTTAAGCATCTGACTCTTTTTTTTTTTTTTTTTTAAAGATTTTTTCTTTATTTATCTGACAGAGATCACAAGTAGGCAGAGCGGCAGGCAGAGAGAGAGGAGGAAGCAGGCTACCTGCAGAGCAGAAAGCCCGATGTGGGGCTCGATCCCAGGACCCTGGGATCATGACCTGAGCAGAAGGCAGAGGCTTAACCCACTGAGCCACCCAGGTGCCCCAAGCATCTGACTCTTGATGTCGACCGACTTGATGTCTGGTTCTCAGGCTCGTGGGATTGAGCCCTGCATCTGGCTTCAAACTCAGCACAGAGTCTGCTTATCCCTCTCCCTCTGATCCCCGTTCCCCAGCTTGTGCACCCTCTCTCATTCTCTAATAAATAAAATATTTTTTTTAAAAAGGAAAGTAACAGACCGAGCAGGGAGAACAGAGAGGAGGGCCAGGTATGGAAGCTTAGGGGCCATTTACATTTCAGCACCCAAGCAACTAAAAAAAGAGACTGAAGGGGTGCCAGGGTGGCACAGTTGGTTGAGTGTCCAACTTCTTGTTTCGGCTCAGGTCATAATCTCAAGGTCTCAAGAGTGAGCCCCATGTTGAGCTCCAAGATCAGCGCAGAGTCCATTTGAGATTCTCTCTCCCTCTCCCTCTGGCCCTCACCACCATGCTCTCACTATCTCTCTAAAATAAATAAAAACTTCTTTTTTTTTTTAAATTTCTATTCTTTTTGACAAACCCTTGTGTCGAGGGCTGACTTTCAATAGATCGCTAAATAAAAACTTTTAATGTGATGCCCAGATAGCTCAGTCGGTTAAGCATCTACCTTTGGCTCAGGTCATGATCCTGGGGGCCTGGGATCAAGTCCAATGTCAAGCTTCCTGCTCAACAGGAAGCCTGTTTTTCCCTCTGCCTGCCTCTCCCCCTGCTTGTGCTCACTTGCGCTCTCTCTCTGGCAAATAAATGGGTAAACCTCCCCCCCCCAAAAAAAAAATAAATAAAATCTTTTAAAACAAAATTAAAAATATAAAAAGGGACTGAGTGTAGGATGAAAGCACTTCTGAGCAAGACCCCAAGTCCAGGACAGTACAATCATAGCATGCAACCAATCATGTTAAATGCTGCAAAAGTAAGGCCAGAGGCTTCCATACTTACTGATACACAAGTCTTTGCAGACATCTTAAGGAAAAGGTGGAATGGAGGCAAGAATGAAAACCAAATTATGGTGAAGAAGAAGAAGACACAGATGTAAGCCCATCAAATGTCTCTTTTGTTTTTAGAATTTTTGCAAAATGGCTATAAACTGAAAGAAATGAAGGACAGAGCAGAGTCTCTTAGGACAAAGATTTGAAAATGCCCATAAGGACTGGTGATTGGTTCCAACGAAGGGAAAAGCACTGAAGATGAAAAAGCTTAGGGAGAACAATGATAGATATGCTGGTGGTGAGCAACGCATGGCCCAGAGACTCCTCAAATCACTACCTTGTATGCTTAGCACTCATGGAATACCATGTATCAACTTACTTCAAAAGCAACTCAATCCTGGGGCAGGAGGGAGCCTAGGGATAAGGGGCAAACTCTTTAGAGGATTGATGAGGTACACGTGAGGCCTCTTTTATCATTCGGAATCATTGTGGCAGCTTCTAGTACTTTGGCTCTGAAATGAAATAATTTCTAACTAAGGGCTCCACAAAGAAAGTCCTTTCTGCACTAACTTTTGTAATCTTTGGAACCAACAGGATCCCTAGTATAAAAAGAGGGGAACACCAAAAAGAGGGATGTACACACAAGAGAGATATTAAGATTGATTTACTGGGTACATCTGACTCATCTGAAAACCAACACAATTTCAGACTATCTGTGGCTACATGTTATTTTGGTCCTACGTTCCAACCAGTCCTCTTAAAAATTTCATTTCAAAATTTAAATGAATTATTTTGTATCTCAATGCCAGTGTGTCATTTCAGTCAAGTCAATAAATTTTTTCTATTTTGTCTCTACTTGTCTATGTTTAAAATAGGTTCTCTGCACTTATCTGCTTTGCTCAAGTAGACACTTAATAGTTGTTAGTGTTTCCTAGAACAAAAGGTGACAAGGGATCTAGAGTTAGAATACTAGTTGAAGTCCGAGCTTTATCTTAAACTAAATGTAAAGAGATTCACTATTTGCATCACAGGAATAATAAACTTCCTTATCCAGGCGCCTGGGTGGCTCAAATCTTTTAGCGTCTGCCTTCAGCTCAGGTCACCATCTCAGGGTCCTGGGATCGAGGCCCATATCTGGCTCCCTGCTCTGTAGGAAGCCTGCTTTTCCCTCTCTCTCTACAGCTCCCCCTGATGTGTTCCCTCTCTCGCTATGTCTCTCTCTGTCAAATTAATTAAAATCTTTAAAGAAATACAAAAAAATAAACTTCCTCACCGAACTACTGTGAGATATCTGTGGAAAAAGGTCTCTACAAATACAGACTTCCACAGTTCTAAAGAAAAGTAATGTGATAATAACCGTAATGAACAAAGCAGCTTCACTTCTAGAGATAATATATATTTCATTTGGAAAATCACAAAAAATCAACCAGCAAAGGGAGTTTCAAAAAAACTTCCTCTGAAGTTCTCCAAATGCATTACTGATTTCTGAGAACATGTAAGGAAGGTATGATTTGGACAATTAGCCTGTATCCATCAGAGTGAAATACTGACAATAAGGACTTAAAGCATAAAGATTAAAAAATGGACACACTGGTCCAAAGAAATTAAGCATCTTTGAGGCTTGACTTTTTTTTTTTTACATGAAGAAAATTTTAACTTCTAGATTGCCTTTATTCCTTATTTTAGTGGCCATATAAACCTAATACTTAACTCTACTACATCTGTTGTCCTAGAGCTCATTTAAGTTTTGATCTTTAAACAGTGTATACGCTTATAATCTCATTTATTATCTCATTATCTGTTTCTTCCTTCACAGCCTGGAATCTGCAACATCTGTATCATAAGTAATTTCATATGTATTATAGAGCCTTAATCAATACCTCTCGATCAATTTATTTACTCACTTACGTAATTCGACAGAGACACAGCAAGAGAGGGAACACAAGCAGGGGGAGTGGGAGAGGGAGAAGCATGCCTCCCACTGAGCAGGGAGCCTAATGTGGGGCTTAATCCCAAGACCCCAAGATCAAGGCCCAAGCCGAAGGGAGACACCCAACAACTGAGCCACCCAGACCCCCTGATCAATTTTATTTGCTCTGTCAGGAATGTTTACATATAAAAAAAAAAAAAAAAAGAAAGAAAGAAATGTTTACATGTATGACTCAAATAATGATTCTGATTATTATAAAATTAGAACAGTACATAGGACATCTCTCCAGGTTTCTATGTTTAAGGACAATCTTTTCTTAAACTTAAATGAGCTCATACTGACACACACTTCCAATATCAGGCTTTCCTACACTTATTCTAGGATGTATTTATTCTTCTTATTTTTATTTTCTTTAAAAATAGGTCTTTACCTATTCCAAAAATTTGCTCAAATTTCCCAGGAAACTGTTGATCTTTACTAAAGCAATAATTAGTGTATGTCATCTTTTCTAATCCACAATACACATTATACTCATATTCATATTGAGTTGGCCTGTTATCTTTTCCAAAAGGGTTTCTCATATAGTTGATTTTTATTTCCCAATTTACTGTTAGTATTTTACTCTTTCTGATTTGCCCTTTTTAACATGCTGTATGCTGTTTGTATATTATTATCTTTGAGAAGTTGTGGCATAAAGTAAGGACTCTTTATAATTTTTTAAAATAATTTCCATATCCAATGTAGTAGGGCTCACAACCCTGAGGTCAAAAGCTGGATGCTCTTTCAACTCATCAGGTGCCCCTAAAGTAAGGATTTTTGATGAGAGGGTAGGCTCTTGATTTTTAGAATTATAATCCATTCTAAAGCCTGAGGATATATGGAGAAAACGAGCCCTATGTCTATCAGCTTTTAAGTGTTAACACCCTATATGAGCAGATCCCAAGAGAAAAATCTTTAGAATCACTTAACCATGTACTGGTTTTATTTTCCTTAGGGCTATACCTTTGACTACACCTAAATATTCTTCATGTAAGTCCAACCCACTCTAGTCTTCCTATATTTTGTAAAAACTTTGTAAAAACTACTCTTGCTTAACTGCTTCATCTATTAACCATTTTACCTTTGACTCTCAAATAGCCTCCTTTCAATGTCACTTATACCTTTTTGGTGTTTCTCACCATTTTCAGCCCACTGCTTTGTATGTATAGTCAATAAAAAATAATGCATTTAACTGCAAGCCTTTTTTTTTTTTTTAAAGATTTTATTTATTTATTTGACAGAGAGAGAGAGATCACAAATAGGCAGAGAAGCAGGCAGAGAGGGGGAAGCAGGCTCCCTGCTGAGCAGAGAGCCAGATGTGGGACTCCATCCCAGGACCCTGAGATCATGACCTGAGCTGAAGGCAGAGGCTTAACCCACTGAGCCACCCAGGCGCCCCTAACTGCAAGCCTTTTTTAAAAGACTTTATTCATTCACTTGACACAGAAAGAGTACAAGCAGGGGGAGTAGCAGAAGCAGAGGGAGAAGCAGACTCCCCGTGGAGCAGGGAGCCCTAATTGGGGCTTAATCCCTGGGATCATGACCTAAACTGAAGGCAGAGACTTAAACAATGGAGCCACCCAGGGACCCCTAACAGCAAGCATTTAACTGAGATTTCCTGTCCATTAGTCAAAGCCTGAATGTTACTAGTACTTGAATATGCTTACACTACTACTTGATCAGTTGGTCCAATACCAAGGTACAAAGCCTAAATACCATCATGAGGCAGCAAGAAGACAGTCTACAGTAGTCAGGATTACCAATGCTGCCAGGTACATCATAGAGATTCCAAAAATCTCAGTGGTTTAATATAATAAAGATACAGGGCGCCTGGGTGGCTCAGTGGGTTAAGCCGCTGCCTTCGGCTCAGGTCATGATCTCAGGGTCCTGGGATCGAGTCCCGCATGGGGCTCTCTGCTCGGCAGGGAGCCTGCTTCCTCCTCTCTCTCTGCCTGCCTCTCTGCCTACTTGTGATCTCTCTCTGTGAAATAAATAAATAAAATCTTTTAAAAATATATATATAATAAAGATACACACTTCTCCCTTACATTCTGGTCTGATACAGACCTGGTAGTTTCTACCATCTTGTTGTTATACAATTGTATGTGCCTCCAACAAAAAGACAGGGGGAGCTGGATGGATGGAATATTTTACGGAGCCAGGCCTGGAAGTGACCAACTTCCTCTGTCCTCATCCTATGTGCAGAGCTAATCACATGGCCCAAATTTGTCAGGAAGGCTGGGAAATGAGCAAAGTATATAGACATATGTTAAGCACTATCATCTCTGGTCATCTAGTCTGAACCTCACCTTTTGTTTTTTAACCATAATTGAGAAAAACCATAGCACCATTCTCATTATCATTCCTTTAAGGTTGAGCAGCATTCAGAAAGTTCCCTTGCCATCTCAGTGGGTTCCACGAGCAGATGGTGTGAGAAGTAACAGAGACAGAGTAACAGGAGGGTACAATCTTGACTTCACGATAGTGTAGACTGCAACTAGGGCCCTACATTTTAGGGCTCCTTCAGGTTTTGTGGAGACTTCACTAGGAAAGCAAAAGCTGGGATAGAATCTTGTATTTGGGGCTACATGTCAGCTTCTCAGCTATCCTTGATCATGATCCCTAGGTTTAGTTAGTTGCCAACAAATATATGTTGCAAGTGTGATAATCTCCCCTCTCCGGGTCAAAAGGGCTGCTTTGACTCAGCCCTGGGAAAGTAATTAGAAATTGGTTGTGATTCACTTAATATGGCAGGGGTAGGGTGCGTTTCTTCAGTGAGCAGGGTGAGAAATAAAACCAGATGGGTTCAAACATTCAACAAAAAATGAGTTGTTTTTTTTTTTCAGGGCTCTGCGTTCCTCGGCAGGAAAAATAGACACTGAACACACTGCTGTGAAACAGGTATCCTAGGAATAGTCTGGAAGCATAACCTATTTGTGTCTCACTGTAGCGTCACTGAAGCCTGTTCCCCAAAGTACGTATGGTCAGAAAACTTAAGCAGGACAAAGCAGTCTACTTGCAATTTTGCTTCAATGGGACATTTAATTTAAACTTAAAGGATTTGACTTTCAGTTTGACTGAGACCCACTGTTATTACACAGTCCAGCACAGGGACAGACAGTCGGCATCTCTGCAGAAAGTACTAACTGTCAAAGTGTCACCTCACAGCAGGTATCTCCGAGGAGCTCCAGCACCAGAATTCTATTTGACCGGTGGAAATAGAATCCTTTAATGTGCTCAACGCAATGAGAACCAATTGCAACTTAACCGTGATGATGGGTGAGCATTTGACGACGTTGCACTATGGCTGCAATGGCATATCGTCGGCTACCACTCATCAATAGATTTTTCTGGCTCAGAGTGCTCTTTTTAAGATTTTATTTACGAGAGAGAGAGAGAGACAGAGAGAGAGTGCACACGCAGGGGGAGCAGCAGGCAGAGGCAGCTTTCCACTGAGTGGGGAGCCCAATGCAGGGCTCAATTCCAGGACCCTGGGATCACCATCTGAGCCAAAGACAGACGCTTAACTGACTGAGCCACCCTCAGAGCAATCTAATCAATAGTGGCAGATGGAACTGTGAGTGTCCTTGGAGAACTGACTAATCCTACAACCTGCCGATGAGCTCTCTTTACATTGATAGCTTGGCCTTTGACAGAGACAGTAAATATGATAAGGAAACTGGCAGAAGGGAAACAGGTTGCCAGAATTTAGAAGCTGTTCTGCTGTCTGCATCATTCAAGAGCTGAATCTTAGTCAAAGCCATAGTAATTCCTTGCTCTTGCCAGGCAAACTCACTACTTTTGTTCACACTGGGAATCAGAACCCTGCCCACATTAGCTAGCTCAGCAAGCGATCAGCCCTACCAGCCCCCACAGATCATTTTTTGCTTTCTGATTCTATGAGCCTGTTCAGGTTGCCATAACAAATACCATAGACTGGTCAGCGTAAAGAGCAGGAATTTATTTTTTCACAGTGCTAGAAGCTGGAAGTCTAAGATCAGACTGCCAGTATGATCAAGTTTTTGGTGAGGACCCTGTTCCTGGCTTTCAGATTGCTGTGTTCAGGCTGTGTCCTCACATAACAGAGAGAGACAAACAGCAAGCTCTCTGGTGTTGATTCTTGCGAGGGCACTAAATCCTCATTCTTTTAGGTGCCCCACCCTTATTACCTCATCTGAACCTAATTATTCCACAAACTCCCATCTCCAAAGTGCATCACATTGGGGGCTAGGACTTCAACATAGGAATTCTGCATAGGACATAACTCAGCCCATAGCACTAAAATACGAAGAGGAGGATTCTAGCAGTTTCCTGATGGATCTCCATGATCCTCACCACATCCTATGATAAATTCTGAAAAGAGGTTTTTTAAAAACAGAAATCAGATAATGTCCTTCCCTGTTCAAACTCCCCTAATGACCTCCCACCAAACTTGGAGAAACTATTCCATGGACTCTACAGTTCCATATGATTCAGCCTTTTAGTTCCTTCTTTGTTGACTTCACTCCTGCCACACCAAGTCTCTCAATATTCCTCAGGCACAGCCCGCTCACTTCTCCTTCACGGACTCTGCAGTTGCTTCTCTGGCTGGGAGCACACTCTTCCAGATCCTTGAATGGCTTGCTCTCGGTCTTAATTTTTACCGCCTTAATTGTCACCTTCTTGAGGCACTCTACTTTCTCCAATTCTCTTGAACTATATGTACTGGTTAATTTAAGTACCATTATCTCCTTCAAAGGACTTCATTTATGAAACTTCACCTATTTATAGTCTCATCACTAGAGCAGTTCCTGGCATATGGTAGGCAGTAAGAAAGCATTTATCACAAAAAATAATTACGACACACAAGCCAACAACTTCCACGTACGCACTGTTACCCTTTTTTGATTTCCAGCCCTGTATACCTAACTGCCTCCTTGGTGTCCCACCCTGACAATTTCCTAGACATCTCAAATTAAAAGTTTTCAAAACTGATTAATCTTCCCTTGAAACCTGTATCTTCTACCATGTTCCTCTTCACATACTGATTTCCTGCAAAAGCTGGGAGTCATCTTTAATTTTTCCCTCCTCTCTTCCATATATCCAGTCAATAACCAATCCTACTATTCATCTCTAAAACACATCATAACTCTGTCCTCTTCATCCATCTCTACCACTGCATTCCTGTCCAAAATGCCACCATCTCTTGCTGGGAGTACAGCATCTTCCAACGGGTCTTCCCCCTTTCATTCTTGGCATCCCTCTGACCCTGTCTATTTTCTAACCAGCAGCCAGAGTTATGCTGAGTATTTATTTTAATACCAACAGTTAGGGGCACCGGGGTGGCTCAGTCGGTTAAGCATCCAACTCTTGATTTCAGCTCCGGTCCTGATTTCTGTAGAATCCAGCCCCATGTCAGACTCCGAGCGACATGTGAAACCTGCTTGGGATTCTCCCTCTCTCTCTGCCCCCACCCCACCCTCACTCAGGACTCTTTCTCAAAAAACCAAAAAGAATAGTTAATATTTTACTACATGCTACTCTATTGGTATTTGAAAACAAACCAAACCAAATACAAGTTTGGGCCCTCCTAAAGATTAAAAAATGCAAATCTGTTCACATAACTACTCTATATAAAAATTTTACAAATCTATTCTCATTAACCTCAGAAAAAAAGCCAATGTCCTCACCCTGTCTAATTCTCTGCCCTCAGCTTATGAAGCTCTTCTATTCCTCTCAATTCTGGCTGCAATGGCCTCACTGCCCTCTGACACTGTTCCCTGCTTTTCTTCCTTCACAGTTTTCACATATGATCTTCCCTGCTTGGGAAGCCATCTCACCCACTCTTGAAGTCCTGAGTAACCTCTGCTTCTTCTAGGCCTCGACTGAAATGCCCCTCCTCAACAATGCCTCCAGTAAAACAATGAATCAGATTGGAGTCCCTCCTGTTAAATTCTCTTCACAGCTCTTACACCTGGTTTTAACACAGCTGTTAATTACAGATTGATCTGTAACTGCCATTAGACTAGGAACTCAAGGAGTTGAGAAGTCATGGTCTGTTTTTTGAACTACCACATCTTCAAAAGGTGAGCTTAGGGCCAAGACAGAGTGACCATTCAGTATTTATTACTGTAGCCAAAATAAGTGGAACACTCTCCCCCACCCCTGCAAAAAGGACCCAACAACCTTTTATCTCTCGCCCCTGAGGGGCCTAAAACAAAATGCACCAACAGGTTACTACACCATACTATATGCCAAGTAACAAGGAAGTAGTGCCTACACCACGGCTTTCATTGAAATTCTTTAGTTTTCTGGTCAAGAACTAAGTTTTCTGTAAGTAATATGAAACAATCATGTAATCATGTTTCTTCTGGTAAAGAACTTACACTTAGCAATTATTTGTCTTCAATTGTTTAAGGCATACCTTTAAATCTATTTTTCATGATCAAACTGTCAATTTATTAATCAAAGTGTTGGGATTTCATTATCTAAGTGAAATTCTGCTACACAAATAAGACAGAACATGTGTTCTATCCAGTGAATCAGTTATTCTTAGCTAAAATTACTTTGCCATATTTAACATGGAATTCGACATTGATTTTTTTCTCCTCGAGTTTAATTTAAGTCATCTCTACACCCAAAATGAGGTTCTAACTCACCACCTCAAGATCGAGAGTCACATGCTCTTGTGAGTGACCCAGCCAGCGGCCTCACTAACATAGATTTTTAAAGCCCTGAATATTATTTTGTTTTCACAATAACAATTATTATTAACAACCACAAAAGGCCTCCTCTCTAAATTCAGGTGTTTTTAATGAAAATACAGAGTGAAGTAGCCACTCATAATAGGAGACTATTTAGGGATCAAGCCCAAAGCAACTGGTTATAAATGATTAAATCAGGTTGAAGGCCGAAACCAAGACATCTCAGTCAAGGTTAGCAATCCAGACAGGGCCCATGGACTAAGAACAATTTTATGTATTTAAATGGCTCAAAAGTAACCAACAGATTTCATGACAACTAAAAATTGAATTAAATACAAAGTTCACACAACCAGGCTTACTCCCTTACATCGTGTCTGTCTAGGTCTACTTTCACAAGGTGATGGCAGAGTTTGGTAGCTGCAACACAGACTCACAGACTTCTCACATTTTTTTACTGTAATCTCAGTAATCTATTTTACATTGAGAGCTGTGTGTCTATACACAGAGCCAAAAAGTTTCACAAAACAATATTCACACGATGACAATGTGTTCTACTGTGTTCTGCTCAATTCTACTTCAGTTAAACCGTATTTATAATGTTACTTCTGATTCTGACCCACTAATGACCGCTACTCACAGTTTGAAAAAATTAATTTGGATGGGTTTTCTCAATCTTGGTTACATAATAAATCACTTAGGAAGCTCTTAAAAACACTAGGATGTACTTCATACCAATCAAATCGAAATCTCTGGGCACCCAGGTATTACTCTTCAAAAACAACAAGCAAAACAACGGTCACTCCAGTTCATCTTATTGTGGTGTCTGGGCCAAGAACTAATCCCCTTGCTCTTTAAAGCAGGGGTCTTCAGAGCGGCAGCATCAACATTTGTGAGTTTGTTAGAAATGTCAAATCCTAGGCCCCAACCCAGACCCACTGAATCGGATTCTGTTACTTAACAAGACCCCCAGGTAATTTACATGCCTGTTAAAGTATGAGAAGCTCAGATCTAAACCAAGAAAACAGGTCAATTCACCACTGCAGCATTGGATTATGTTCTTCTCTTTGGGAAAGGAAAATCAACATATTTGCCTCCGGTTAGTATTGAATTTGGACCTGCAAGGGGAAACGTGAAATGCAAAAATAAAACACATCCAAAGAGAAAAGCTGTTTTCCATGTGGGAGTTTCTACCTGCAGGAGGAACCCCACTCCAAAAAAGGGGGCTGGAGCTGGAATCCAAGACTGTAACACGAGTGACTTTGATGTGCCAAACCCAACTAGACATCTACGCAGGGTCCATGCTGATTGCAACCCTGCCCTTCCCCTCTCCCACGGCCGCAGTCAGACCCATTACACAGCTTTCTCTCAACCAACCTCTGCACCTGGGCCAGAACCAGACTGGCTTCTAGGAATCGGAGTATAGGCTCTGCTACTGTCCATTTGATCAGAAACATCCGTGTTTCAGAAAGCAAAGCTCTCTGCTGCATTTCATCCCAGTGAGATCAAAAACGGAGTTTCTGAGTTTCCTCCGACTGCTGAATCTGAGGCTTCCCAGGGACACAGTGAGTCACAGAGGAGCCACGGAGGGGTGAGGTCTCCAGCAACCTACACAAACTCCTTGGCAACTGGAACCGAGGATGGAAAGTTTTCCCTCTGTAATTTCCTCAGGCCTCTTCTACAGTTTAAACTATTTGTGTTCTCACAGCATTTCCAAATGCTGGTTTTACCCTTCACTGACCTGAGCAACTCTATTTGGCACTGTTAACGTTTTAAGTGCTGGTAAGAGATCGCAACAGTTAGTTTAGATTTTGCTCTGTTCTGGTTTTGGCGGAGAGGACGTAAAGTGGAGGTCCTAGATTTAGAAGCATGTATCAACAGAAATTTAATCAAATAACATGAGCTCTAGACATGAGTATCAGAAGCCATCTCTCTTTCTTCACAGCTCCCTTCCAAAACAAATACAAACAATAAGAAAACAAACCAAGAACAGACCTCATTTAAGTTGACCGCATGTTCACCTCTCTAGAGAAGTATTCACAACTTCTCTTAAATGTTAATGCTCTCAGTCCCCCTGGTAAGAGAGAACTCTTCTTAGGACAGTGGTTCTCAAAGTGTGGTACCCAAAGAATCCACTTCACCCAGGAACTTGATAGAAATGCACATTCCCGGGCCTCACCCCCAACCAAACCTAGTAACTCAAAAGCTGTGGCGTTGAGGCTCAGCCCTCCAAGTGGTTCTGAGGCATGCTAAAATTTGAGGACCTCTATTCTAGGGAATAATTAAATTCACACCAGCTATAATTTAAACTGGTCTCAAAGACATCTTGACCATGTTTCAGAAAAAAGCTAGTTCTAACTCACACTACCTTTTAAAAAAAAGTTGAGTCTACGAAATAGGGCTCTGAGCATAGAAAGATTAAAATCGACTTTTTATGGCCACCACAGCACTTTCCCAGTAAGTGCTTAAAAAGCTGTATAAACATTATCAAGCCTTGTTAGTCCTCAGTTACCTATGGGTGGGTCATCTTTTGTTGACGATGTACTCCAATGGAAATGAATCTGTCAGAGGAAGAGAACACTCTGCTCTCATTTTGCCATGGATTACAACTTCCAGTCAATAAACTAGATAAATTAATGTCTGCATAGACTTAAAATGCCTCCAAACAAGGCCAAGTTGACTTAACACGATTCTCTTAGCAAGAACAAACCTCTGTTCCCCAGCTAGTGCTTTAAAAGC
Organism: Mustela erminea; assembly: GCF_009829155.1. Lineage (NCBI taxonomy): Eukaryota > Metazoa > Chordata > Mammalia > Carnivora > Mustelidae > Mustela > Mustela erminea. The sequence continues at coordinate 50,101,276 of NC_045616.1, forward strand.
TAAAAGGTAAGTTAACATGCATACAAATACAAAGACACATGCAGTGCTAAGATGTTTGCCCAAGGAACCATCAACTATGGCTTATCAGGGATTTCTGAACAAAGAGCAGACTGAAAGTCATTGCCCAATCCTCTGGGACAGCCCAGTGGAACTCGAGCCCAACATCTACAAAGACTCGACGTAGAAATATCTTGATAACACTCATGTATATTAAAGATGGCTAAATAACAACAACAAAGGGATTAGAGGCAAATGATTTTTCATTCACGATGTTAAAAAAAGAAAAAGGGTAAATCTGGGGTAATATTTTAAAACAACCCACATGGTTTACTGGAAAGGCAGAAAAAGAAAATTCCAGGTGGAGAGGAATTTCTTTCTGCTTGAAATGGACATACCATACATTTATTCATTCGTTAGTCTTTTAACTTGGTCTTCCCTCTCTCTTCACACTTTGAGCTCTCCTTGCCTAAGGGATCAAGAGTCATCACTGATGATGAGTATTCTGACTTATAATTATTGATCACCAAGGAAACACAGAAGTTTTGGTTATTTACAAGCCGTGAGATCTTGAACAAATTATTTAAGTGCTCAAGAGCCTATTATCATTTCTGCAACAAAATTATAGTACTTTTTATATGGTTCTTGATAGGAGACATCCTATACATTCTACCAAATGGATTTCATCTTAATAAGGGGGAACATAGTAGAGAAACACAGCAAACATTAATATGAGTATTTTATTTTGCTTTGCAAACTAAATATCAACATGCCAAATTTGTTTACCTTAGATGTCCTTTCACCTCAAAATGTCCAAAGAGAAGTTATTCCCCCAGGCAACAAAGTCTCTCTTTTTTCATTAGTGTTTACCAGCCATATTATTCCTTTTAATTAAGTTGATCACATCTATTACCTTCTTTACAATCTAACAAATCCAGAGAACATCACAGAACTACCATCTCTTCCTTTGTAACCTCTCCCTTACCCTTCCTTTCCCCTTGCCTCATTCTCTTGTGTCTGGACTATTACAATAATCTTTCATGTAGTTTTCCGGCTTGCAATTTCTTTTCCTAGTCAGTCTTCAGAGTGTAGTACATGATTAGAAAACCCTTAGAACTATACTGCAAAGGGTCTGACTCTTAGCTCCACCCTTTCACAGTTATATGAACTCAGGCAACTTATTTCAACACTAGTAACTCCCATTTTTTCACCTGGAGAATGGAGATCATAAAATTATCTTACTTTTTTAAAAATTAAGCGATACAATCAGTATAAAATACAGTACTCTATTCAGAGCGAGCACTATATAAATGTTAGCTTATTCTTTTAGTCACTGGCCAATTAATCTTACTAAATCAGTTCTGATCATGTCATTGCCCACTCAGAAAAAATTCCAGATAACTTCCCAATGCCAGAAAGCTAGATTCTAGGAGCACCTGTCACAGTCAGTAGACCATGGCTTGGGGTTTTAAGTTCAAGCCCCACACTGGATGTACGGATTACTTAAAAATAAAACCTTAGGGGAAAAAAGTTAGATACTAGAGCAGAATATTCATAAGTGACTGATAATTTTATTGGAGAACAAGTATTCTACATATTCCTTAAAATAATGCACTTACCTGGGGGCACCTGGGTGGCTCAGTGGGTTAAGCTGCTCCCTTCAGCTCAGGTCATGATCTCAGGATCCTGGGATCGAGCCCCGCATCGGGCTCTCTGCTCAGCAGGGAGCCTGCTTCCTCCTCTCTCTCTGCCTGCCTCTCTGCCTACTTGTGATCTCTGTCTGTCAAATAAATAAATAAAATCTTAAAAAAAAATAATGCACTTACCTCAAAGAACTATGTGAAGTAACACAGAAAGGACAGCTAGTATTTGGATGCTAATACAGGGGAGAAAAATAGGTATTTCATTGGTAATGCCTCATAATTCAACCTGGAGGGCCCATGTGCAAGACAGGCTCTCCACTTCTGAGAGATGCTGTGTCATCTTTTCCCCTAAACATGTCTCAATTCTAAACACCCTAGTTTCTTCCCCAATGACAACCTTATAGGTGGGTGGCTGTACTTCACCTAGTTCCAAAGAATCTGAGAACACTTCAAAAAATGTTTACAGGGAAAAAAAAAAAGTTTTTACAGTAGGAAATGAAAATACGTCGTAATACCCTGTTAAATAGAACTGAAATTTTAAAATGTAGCCAAATGACCCCTCACAAGATTTGGAGTATTCAAACCAATCTTCCCTGTAACTGTTTGAGTTAGGCCCAATAAAAATGCACCTATCTATATTTCCACATTTATTTATCTGTCCATGAGGCAGGCAACTAACACATCGGGTGGACGCTGGAGTTAAGTTGGTTTATGTAATAACAAACACTGAATTGATGACGTATTCAGGTACTCGAGTTCTTCTAAAAGGCGAATCCACCGAGCGACTAAAAATTGGGAACTGAGAGGAAAAGCTGACACTTTACCTGCAAAATAAATTTTGAGGTTATTCAAAATAAAACTGTCTCTGAATAAATGCTGAAATAGTGGGAAAGAATGTAACTTATTTTAAAATAATCTCTGGGTGGGGGGTGTGTGTGTGAAAAATCTACATCTCAGTTCTAAAGAAATAAAATACAGGATGAGGGACGCCTGGGTGGCTCAGTTGGTTGGACGACTGCCTTCGGCTCAGGTCACGATCCTGGAGTCCCGGGATCGAGTCCCGCATCAGGCTCCCAGCTCCATGGGGAGTCTGCTTCTCCCTCTGACCTTCTCCTCGTTAATGCTCTCTCTCACTGTCTCTCTCTCAAGTAAATAAATAAAATCTTAAAAAAAAAATACAGGATGAGGCTCAAAACAGATTAGCTGAAACTTAGAATGCAGGATTTTTCCAGAAAGTGGAACAAATTTACTTCTCAATGTAAGAAAGAAAGTGAACAATACCCTTGCCACACTTTGATATAATAAAAGTATTATGAGGAACAGAGAAAAACTGTTTCAAATATTCACTTATGAGGGAGTTGACCACATGTCCTGTTTTGCCCTAGGCAGGTTTTTTATCTGCTGCCCTGGTGTGATGGTCTGTAGTGCCCCCTTTAGCTCTTAAAAGTGTCTTGGTTTAGGTAAGTTTTAGGTTCACCCCATATATGTAAAGTTGGATGAACAACATTTTACATGTTGACTGATTAAAATGCTTATTTAAAAATCTTAAAAAAAAAAAGTTATATAAAAAAAAGGGTGCCTGGGTGGCTCAGTGGGTTAAGCCTCTGCCTTCAGCTCAGGTCATGGTCTCAGAGTTCTGGGATTGAGGCCCGTATCTCTCTGTTCAGCGGGAAGCCTGCTTCCCCCTCTCTCTCTGCCTGCCTCTCTGCCTACCTGTGATGTCTCTCTGTCAAATAAATAAATAGAATCTTTAAAAAAAAAGTTCTAAAATGTTTATTTGCCTGATTTGCAAAAGTAGAGCTCTAACTCCAACTACCTGCTTCAGAAGGAAACAAACCAATGTGACTTTCTAAACAGGTATTGCTTCAAAGATGTGAGGGCTGCCCAACTTTGTTTTACATATTATGGCAATAATTCTGTAAATTCCAGTATCTGGTAGGAATCACCATTTAGTTCTTGCTATTTGACAAATCACCTGTATAAGACCACTAGGAAGGGCATGGACTGCTTTAAGTGTGAGGCTAGACAGAAGTACCCTTGAGGTAGGGATTAAGGATACAAGTTCCTTTTACAAATCCTAGAAAGATCTATTTATTCATAGGTTACATGACAAGTGTAAAGATTAAACTCTCAGGCTAATTTTTCTAAACCAATTCCCCCAATTTTCCATAAAACTGTCTTTCTAAGTCCTTGTGACTTGAAGATCTTTCCCATTCATGACTTGTCTAGAAAAGCATAAGATACTTCTAGGTTACAGGGAGAGGTCTTACATGGAGCCAAAAGACTCAGGTATTTCACTGGAATACTGCCAACTTACAAATACTGAAGGAACCTACCCATGGTTCTTTTTTTTTTTTTTAATTTATTATCTATTTGACAGAGAGATCACCAGTAGGCAGAGAGGCAGGCAGAGAGAGAGAGGGAAGCAGGCTCCCTGCCGAGCAGAGAGCCTGATGCGGAGCTCGATCCCAGAACCCTGAGATCATAACCTGAGCCAAAGGCAGAGGCTTAACGCACTGAGCCACCTGGGTGCCCCCACCATGGTTCTTTAGATGGATGTCTCCAGAGGTAGCTCCAGTCTGTGCCAACTCCTTTCTGTTTCATGAAATCCCATTAGAAAACTATTAAAATGGGGGTGCCTGGGTGGTTCAGATGGTTCAGCGTCTGCCTTGGGCTCAGGTCCTGATCTCAGGGTCCTGGGATAGAGACCTGCATTGGGCTCCCTGCTCAGGGGGAGACCTGCACCCCGCCCCCAACCCCCCCCACTCCTGCCTGCCTCTCTACCTACTTGTGATCTCTCTCCCTGTCAAATAAATAAATGAAATCTTTAAAAAAGAAGAAAACTATGAAAACGGACAACAGTGATAAGATTTTTTTTAACCACAGTCTCAAGCTAATTTAGGGAAACACCATCCTCACCTTCTCTCAAACTTCACATAGCCTTTAATAATCATGTATCGATTACAGGAGATGACATGTGAGAACATTCTTTGTAAAGAGGCTGTACAAATGGAAGGCATTATAATGGTTAAAATTTCACAGGTCTGAATCCTCCAGATTTCTTAGGGTGCTTGGCCCCATGACTGTACAGTGTGGGGAGCCGAACTGAAACTAGATCACTAGAGGTGATGTTTACCATCCTGTTCTCCTTATAAGTGGGTAGGAGGTGTGGCAGATACTGTTGCAAGGCTGGTGTGTTCACTTCTCTCTCCTCAAACTTGTTTTGGCAGTCCGGTGAGCAAGCCAACTTCTTCTGAAGAGGTACAGTGGGGGAAGGGTTTGGTTAGGAGTAAATACTTGTCCTATTGACCCGGCTCTTTGCACAGCAATTTCACACTGACTAGGGGTGTACTTGTTTTTTCTTATTTGAGTTCAACATTAATGCTTCAAAGATTCTGTACTTCTTGCTTCTGAAGCCTAGAGAGGCAAATGAGAGGGTAATCAAAAAGAGAAAAACAAAGAGAGAGAGAGAAATGAAGATGGAACAGAAATCAAGCTAGAAAAGCAAGAGAACAGAGAGGAAGAGAATGAGGTGGAAATTTCTATTAGGTAAAGACCCTCTTTGTTCTGGGTTTCAGTTTCCTCTTCCGTAACACAAGGATAATCAAATAAATACCTTTGAGATAAGTTGGGAGGATTTTATAAGCTAAAGTATATAAAGGACATGAAGTAGTGCCTGACATATTGCTGGCGACTAAACATTTCCACCAATCTATCTTTAGCTAAAGATGATCCTTCTTTATTATTATTTTTCTTTTTTTTTCTTGAGAAACCATAATCCTTCCCTTCCTGAAATGTATGGTAGAGGTGATCTGATCCTTGCTTCTGGTAACCATTCCTGGTGCCCATGACCCACGTATGCAGGGACTATGTACAGATCTGCTTCCTCTGGACCCTAATTATGAACCTATGATTCTTGTGTGTGTGACCATGGTTCTTTTAACACCCTTGGTTTGCATTTCAATAAAAATGACATGATTCATCAAATAACTCAGGGCCTTTTGCAATGGAAATAATTAGAAAGTAGTCAGAGATGCCTCATAGGTTGCGCCTGAGCTCACTGAAGAGTCATACCCTGAGTCCCAAGGGTTACTTGATGCCAAGCCTGAACAGCGGCCACCTGGGTTCTGGAGCCAGCTGGTTTAACTTTGGGTGGTGTAAGAGGCAACAGAAAAAGACAGAGCACAAAAGGCCTTCCGAAATCCTTTTCAATTACAGGTGTGGTGTTTTCAAAATTACCCTGTTTTCAGTGAGCTCAGCATCACCCAGAGGAGAGAAGTCTGTATGTAGCCAGCCAAAGAGAAATGACTTTGTTAAAGCTCTGCAATATAAAAATACAGACGGAAGGTGGGGAAGGAAGCTGAGGCCTCTATCTTTACCCTCCAGCGTCTTGTTTATATGAAGGAGGAAATCACGTAGTTATAAGCTCAGCCAGCAAATTCCCAGAAAGGTGTATCTAAGGCAAAACAACCAGGTCCTGCTTTATGGCGAATCTCTGAGACATCTTCTGTGGTCTCTTGAATTCCTGCTACTACCTTAGTTGAGAGAAATTCTATGCCTCATTTAGTTATCATCTTAGACATAATCCAGCAACTGAAATAGATTCAAGCAGTATTCAGGGCATTCTGTCAAAGAAAATAATTAGCAATTGAGAATATAATTTTCATATAACCAAATATCTAAAAACACACTATGTGCCAGGAGGTCGAGATTTTGTACTATTATCTTTTTTTGTACTGTCTTTTGCAAGTCCTTGGGTACTCTACAGATCCATCCTTGCAAGGGTCTTGCATGAGGGAACAGCTGTAATGCCACAAGAATATTACAGAAGAGAATAGGGGGTCTGGGTGGCTCAATGGGTTAAAGCCTCTGCCTTCGGCTCAGGTCATGATCCCAGGGTCCTGGGATCGAAGCCCAAATCATCATCATCCTCTTCCTCCTCCTCCTCCTCATCATCATTGGGCTTTCTGCTCAGCAGGGAGGGAGCCTGCTTCCCTTCCTCTCTGCCTGCCTCTCTGCCTACTTGTGATCTCTCTCTCTCAAATAAATAAATAAATAATCTTTAAAAAATAAAAGAATAAATCACAGAAAGTTGGAACTGAAAATGATATCCAAAATTATCTAGTTCAGTGGTTCTTGTTGCTAGCTGTATATTAGAATCACCTGAGGAATTATGCACACTACCAGTAGGAAGCCCTACTCTCCAAGAAACTCTGATTTCATTGTCCTGGGTTAAGATCTAGACTTTAAAAATGGGGTTATCAAAGAAAAGGATAAATTAACACACTGAATGAATTAATGCCTTAAGAAGTAATAAACATAAACCATTTCTAAGAAAGCTGGAAACAAAAGCAACTATTCGGAGATGCGATCTCTGTTTGCTCCTTTTGGTGTTCGAAGCACCCAATTTCCAACGCGTTGAGGGGCGTTGTCCGCACCACCCGTTATCTGGGTATACCAGCTGGGGGTCTTACAATTCAACTCGGTTCCGACGCTGTACCCGCAAGTAGGGTCCGGGTCCACCGATCAAGGACTCAGTTCCACAGGCCCATGGCCCTCTCCCACCCCACTTCCGACACCAGTAGCAAGCCCAGACCGGACCAGCTGGAGAGCAGAGGTTCCCGCAACTCTCTCCTTCCTTTCAATTCATTGGTTAGAGCGGCTCTTAGACTTCAGAGACATGTTTGACGCAGCACAACAGGATACACCTCAGGAACAGCCGGATAGAAGAGACGCAGAGCCTGACGGGAGGAAAGAGCGGCGAGCCGCCATGCGGCCTGAGGGGTGTTACTTTCCCCGCCTCTCCACACGTTCACCGACCGGAAAGCTCTCTGAACCCCGGCCTCTCGGCATTTCTCCGGGGACCTCCCTACACAGATAAAACAGACTAAATCCCAGGCCTCGGGCCCGCTCACTCAACACCCGGGCGCTCTCTCTTCCGGGGAGGTCCGGGGTGGGACTGAACGCGCCGACCCTCGCATCACGTGATTCCTTCTCCTAGCAACCAGCCCCCACCTTTAGGTGTGGTCAAAATGTCACCTCATTAACGTAACGAGACACCTTCTTCGCTTTTATCACTTAGGAAATTCCAAGGGCTTTTGAGCCCTGTGCAAGAAACAGAAGGCCGAATGTATATTTCTGATTAAAAATCACGTCACTCTTCTATACCTCACTTTGGTGAATTGTACATGCAATTTAAAAAAAATGAGTAAAAATTGAGTAGTGGCTCAAAGGTAAACTCTGATGATGCCATTAAAAAAAATTAAAAATTAAAAATTAATGGTGGTTTTAAAAATATATCCCCGGAGAGACCTGGCTGGCTCAGTCAAGTAGGGCCTCCAACTCTTGATATCAGGGTTGTAAATTCATGCCCCGTGTTTAGCGTAGAGAGTACTTAAAAATAAAATCTTTAAAAAAAAAAATAAAAATTAAAATATGTTCCCCAACTTTTTAATATTTTTACCTTCAAGAAGTAAAAATTTCTGCAGCGGCAGGATCGAAGCCAATGAGGTTTACGCGAGACACAATTATTGCTAAAGGAGGTGGAGCCTAATTTCCCTCTCCTTGAGCGTGGGCTGAATATAGTGATTTGCTTCTAACAAATAAAACGAAGCAGAAGTTGTGTGACTTCAGAGACTATGTCATAAAAAGCCACTGTTGCCCTTTCTCTCTCATCGCTTGCTCTGGGGAAAACAGCTGATGTACCAGGAGGACTCTCAGCGACCCTGTGAAGCCCGCATCAAGATGAACGGAGGCCTTCTGCCAGCAGCAATCTCCGCGAGCCATCTAGGAAGTAGATCCTCTAGCTCTGGTCAAGTAATCAGATAACTTCTCCTGAGGTTGTAGCCCTGGCTGATGGCTTGACCGTAACCTCCCAAGATCCTTTCATCTAAGAGCTGGGAACCAAGCCCCTTCTCAATTTCCTGAACCTAAATTGTGTGAGGTAATGTGTGTGGTTTTAAGACGAGAAGCTTTTGTACAACACAGCAATAGAGAACTAATACAGTGATATGGGATCCTTGGCTCCCCCAAGTGTGCAACCAGCTGAAGAAGTAGGTTATAGCTCTGAAACCATAATGCACTATGAAAGGCCTTCAAGGTTCTACCATATGAAGAGGATTGCTGTGTAGTATCCACATGATGGTCTTTGTGAATTGGTTGCACTGAAGTTTAGCAATTCAGAGCCTGTGTGGGCAGTCGAGATTAGGTAGATAGGTATGGAGATAGGTAGCAAGACTGACAGACAGATGGGTAGAATATTATGCTTTGGGAATCCTCCTCACAGAGTTGCGAGATGTCTGAGGAAGACAGTGATGGAACTAGTACATCAACCTTGACCTTTAAGTAGCATATTATTTATTTTTTTTAATCTTCTGGGATTTTTTTTAAAGATTTTTATTTATTTATTTGACAGACAGAGATCACAAGTAGGCAGAGAGGCAGGCAGAGAGAGAGAGGAGGAAGTAGGCTCCTTGCTGAGCAGAGGGCCCCGATGTGGGGCTTGATCCCAGGACCCTGGGATCATGACCTGAGCGGAAGGCAGAGGCTTTAACCCACTGAGCCACCCAGGTGCCCCTTAAGTAGCTTATTGAGGTTACATGGAACATGCTACTAACGCAGACATTAGTCAGTCCGATTAATAAGAAAATTTCAAGTAAGGTAGTTGACTAATTGTGCAGGCTTACTTTTCCAGTTGTTAATACTCTGTTCTCATCATTGTTGATTATGGTATCTTGCATTTTTCTTAAACTACCAGCCTCCTGCCTTCAGTCTCCATCTCTATAAAATGACTCAGCTACTGCCAAGTTGACTGGATTAGAGGTTGACAACCTGATTCAAACTGGAACTTGAGATACATTTGCAGGAATTAAGAATTGAGACTTGGTTGAGGTACTCTCTTACATGAAGGATATGTTGGTATCCACTGTCAACCCAGGAAGCACAGAAACCTAGGCTGGAGAGAGAGAGAGAGAAAGAAAGAAACAGAAATAGAGAAGAGAGTTCTCTAGTATAACCTGTAATTTTGTAATAAATTATCAATTTCCACTTAGGTTACCGGTGGAGCTTTCCTGCAACCAAAAGATTCCAGCTCTCACACTCTTCATATTTTACAGTTTAGACTATTAACATTAAAAATGATTTGAACTTTGTCTATTGCATATCGTAATAAGGTCCCGGTGGCAAGACATCTATTCTTTTAAACTTTAAATGATTTTCTTTTTTCTAAATTGAGAAACTTCCCAGAGAAATGGTACAAGTAAAAGAATTTATAAACAACATCTGTCTTGCTCATGTTATTGGTTATTTGTGTAAAAATTTGTCTCATTACTCACACAATGTCCCCCCCCCCCAACTTTGGAAAAGAATAATCTATGATTTCCTGTAAGTAGAAGAGCCAGGGAATTTTTTTTTTAAAATTCTGGTCTAAGTTGTTTCTTCACTTTTCATTACAATACCTACTATTGCCCCATTCTGCCAAGAAAAATCTGACCTGAGATGAAGCTGTAGAATAATTTTGATTTAAAAAAAGTGTTTCAATGGCAACAGATAGGTCAATTTAAGTAGAAAGGACCAGGCATGCTCCCATAAGTCACTGAAGAAATACAGTGAAGTAGGTCTGATAAACTTAAAAAATGTTTGAAAAACATAACATGCCCTTTAAAAAAAAGTATCATTATTATCGTAATTCAGTCAAACAGGAACACCTTTATTTTACTGTATATGATTAATTGGATGGATAACAAAGACTAAGAAATGCAACGATCCCTCTCTTTATGTCTTTTTCCAACAGTATTTGGATGATTTTGAATTCCAGAAGAGCGGTGAGATCTATTCATCATGGGCCTTTTTTCTTTTGTTTCTGGGGAAGAAAAATATCTGGCTTAGTAGTGAGGTCTAGTGTAAGAGACTGTTTTTCAGAATATTTCAGCTCTTCTTTGGGGCATTGACCTCAGGTCTGAAAATTGCAAGACGTTTCCTCATGCAGCCTGTTCTTTGGAGGACTCTTTCATAACTCTGGTATCTACCTCCAGGCTATCTGTTCTGGCACAGAGGATTTATCTTTTTATCTCAGGGAATTTTCAAGGATTGTAAACATGTATGAGAGTATCAGAATTTCTGTGTTCATTTTCTGAAAAACTGTAAGTTCTTATTTCAGCTTCTATCTTCTCCAGAATTGTCGCCGTAGCCATTTTTACTGCTTCTTACACTTGGTATTGATGTTTCCTTGTGCTGGCTGGTGTTGACCCTGTTCGCTCATTTCTCCCTCATTTTTTATTCCTTATATATATTGAAGGGACCAAAAAAATTCGAAGCAAGAATATTATCAAGAATATTAACTTTGAAAGAACATTTGATTCCTACCTGGACCCTGAGGTAGAGTGTGGTAAGAGTTAGCATGAAGTCATGTACTGGGATTGTGGTAGCCTTGTGGATAAATGGTAGCACCAGAAAGGTAAGACATAGGGCAACAGGATAGCTGAGATGGCAAGAGCAGTGTGTGCATGATATTATTGCCCAGGTAAGGGTTGGTCATCTGAGATGGTGGGACAGTGGAGCCACTCTCCATGTGGTGGAGTCTGTTGGTCTGTATCTGTTCCTTCATGGTGCATAGCTTTACAGGTAGGGCCACCTGACTGAGTTCTGGCCAATGAACTTCTAGTTCTAATCACAGCGTGTCCCACGAAAGCTTCTGCTCTCTCTTTCCTGGGCTACCTGCTAAGAATGAAGGGTTCTGAGGGTCTAAAAGATGACGCTATCACAAGACAGAAGCAGCCAGGACTCCTGAGTCATTGCTTGGAGGAGAGTTATATTGGACTTTGCCTCACAAGAAATAAAACTAGATTAAGCCACTGAAAGTTGGTATTTATTTATTACAATAGCTAGTACTAATTATCCTTGTATAATATATCTTTGGTTCTGATGTTGGGTTTGATATTGTCACAGTAAGAGAATAAAGAAAAGAATAAATAAGCAGAAAAGTATTACTCAGAGAAGGATGTTGGGTTGGGGGGTGGCAAAGGGCAGGAGAAAAGAGATGACATTGGGCATAAAGGCCTCCTGAGATAGAAAACATTTCATAGATATACTGATCTAATTTTAGAACTGAGCAGGTCACCTCTAAATGGACCTCCAATTGTGTAAAAGTAAATGGACATATTCTGACAACTACGTTTAAAAGAATATATATATTATGCAACTATAAATGAAGCATAATTAAATTTACTTGAAAATATTGAGTAGGAAAAATCAAAGATCAAATATCAAGTTCTTAAGTACATTAGAAAGGAGATTTTCAAAATGAGGTATGCTACATGTATTTCAAAATGCCAGAGGGAGAAACAGGCCAAAAGCCCTGAGCTTGCTGAGTGGAGGGTGCTGTGAGGAAGGGCACTGTGTGTGGAGATGTTTGGACTGTCTGCAATTAAATATGAAGCCTGCTGGGCTTGGGAGTCAGAGAAAGTGGCAAGAGAGAACGAGTTTTTCCCTTTGCTTTTTAGTACTTAAATATAGTAGCTTAAAAGTCAGTTTCTATGCAACAAAAGAAATATTTAGTGGTCAGATCTGGAGCAGTTATTTGAAATTTCCAAACATCTGAAGGGAAAAAGTTTAAAACTAAAATTTCCTTTGAAATATAGCATAGTTTGGGGGCTTTTTCTGAAACATGGAATAAATCCAAAGTCTGAAATGACACCCCTAATGTTCATTCTTCAGTGAATTATTCATTTGTGACCATCAAATATATGTTATTTTCTTTAAAATATGCTAACATTGTGGCACCCATTGATTGGGATAAAAGCACTCCTTTGTTCCTTCTGTAAACTTCTAGTGACAGACCTTTGCTGGGACTTGGAGCTTCCTTTCTTCCCCCTTTTCCAAGGCCAAATTAGAGATTTCCATAGGCTGGGAGGGAAGTCTGAGAGTTTATGAATAGAGATCCCATGGGCACTTGTACCCACAGCTCCACTGGTCCTGAGGCTCATGGTCGCCACAGTGAGTCAGTCATTGCTATCACCTAATATCATCTGTGAGGCACATTATAAAAGTGCATCAAAGAGCATCAGTCACTTACTTCCACCAGAAACAATGCCCAAGGTTCTCAGAGTGAGAAGCTCATCAGCCAGGGGTGGGCGAAAAATAATCAGGCAAAGCACAAAGGATTTTTACGACAGTGAAAATACTCTGTATGATTTAGTAATGATGGATTATGTCATCACAGATTTTTCCAAACCCATAGAATTTACAACAATGAGAGTGAACTCTAAGGTAACTTGCAACATTGGGTTATTATGAGGTATCAATAGAGGTTCATCAGTTGTAAAAACGTACTATTCTGGTGACTAATGTTGATAATAGTGGTGTTAATACTGTTGATAATAATAATAAGGCTATGTGTGTATGGAGGAAGAGGGTATGTGAGAAATCTTTACCTGATTCTGTTTTTTTTGTAAACTTAAATCTGCTCTAAAAAAAATGTAAAAAAATTTTTAACAGCTATAATTGTTTCACTAGAAGTTAACACCACCTGTGCTAAACTCAGGGCTTAAATAATTTCCACTGAAGTGTATATTTTTTTTTGATTTCAAAGATAACACATGTTCTTTGTAGAAAACTTGAAAAGTACAGAAAAGCCAAAGAAGAAATTGAGAACCTCTGAACACTATTAATGACTAGTTAAGTACATGTGTGTATGTGTATATGTGCGTATTTATGTGAATACAAGTGTGTATAAATATGTATTTATATAATTATAATGTTAAGCTATATATGTATATACATATGGTATACAAATACATGCTTTTTGAATTTATATTACGTATGTACATATATATAAATACATAGAATTTTATTATATATATTTTTGTTAGCTATGAATTTTGAGTTTTATTATAAAAGTTGTTTGTGGGTGCCTAGGTGGCTCACTTGGTTAAGTGTCTGCCTTCAGCACAGGTGATGGTCTCTGGGTCTGGGATAGGTCTGCCTCGGGCTCCATGCTTGGAGGGGCTTATGTCTCTTCCTCTGCCCCTCCCCCCTTCGTTCTCTCTCTCTCTCTCTCTCTCTCAAATAAATAAATAAAATCCTTTTTTAAAAAAGTCTCATGTATTCATTAAAATTTTTTAAGTAGGCTCCACACAGAATGTGGGGCTTGAACTCATGACCCCAAGATCGAGTCACATGTTCTACTGACTGAGCCAGTAAGGCATCCCTATTCATTAATATTTTTAACACACTCTAAAAATATTCTCTCTTAAACGACTTCACAAGAACTTTCTTCCTACATTTATTTCATTCTTCAAAAAATGTGTACTGTAGAAGAGCATGTATACTGTGTAAACTTCTAATCGTATTTTTTTTTAAGTAGGTTCTACACCCAACATAGGACTTGAACTCATAACCCCAGGATCAAGAGGTCCATGTTGTACCAGTTGAGCTGGGCAGGCACCCCATGTTTTTCTTAAAAACAAATGGACTCTCATCTTTGAAATGAAACATTAGAGTTATTAGGTGGGTCTGTGAGCCATAACTCCTCAGCATCATCAAAGGGAGGCTTATTAAGTCTTTTATCGTGTATATTTTTACAGATCATGAGCACACATACTGTCATGCAGGGGTCATCGAAGAAGCCAGGTTTTTAAAAGTCTATCTATTTGGTAATGAATTAAAGAGTTTGTGCCATCGTCTACGATTCCTCTACAGTCAGGAAGGCTCAGTGACTGCCTTAGGGGAATAAGTGGTCTCTCTCTGTTTTTCCCACAATAAAAATGATAAACAATTTTAATGGTTTCCTATTTCATTGGAAACCTTGGCACCCTCAAAATCTATTTATAAAGAAGGCTCTCATAAGTCACTTGTAAGTATGTGATGACATGCTGAGCTTAATTTTTACTTTGCCTTGAAGCGGGCAGAGTGTGAGCCAGTCCTTTCTGTTCTATGTAACAGTTTATTCCTAAAACAGAAAGCAACTATTGTTTATTCCAAGAGCCGTACAGAGCCTTGGGTTCTGCCAATTATCCCACATGACAACTGAAATCAAGTTGATGAAATGCATGAAATTTATTATATTTCCAATGGGCACTTTCTACTCTAAAGGTCTAAGTCTGAAGCAACCAGTCTTAGGAGAAGGTATAGATGCAAAGAGAAGTACAAAACACTGAAGTTAAAAGGCTTGTCATTTTTACAGAGTTTCTGCTTTGTGGCCCACAATCTAAATCCTGTGAAAAATGGTTGTTCTCCAAGAACACAACTTTTCAAATAGTTCAAATTCTGGAAAGTGAAAGACTTTTAAAATTCCAAATGGACAACCTTGTATTCTAGAGATAGTATTTGAGTAAAATACAAAATCCACTGAATTTTGCCTATAGATTTCTGTTGACTAGATGAGAAAGAAACCTGTAATCTCTAGTACCAATAAACCAAGATAAGTACATAGTTGCATGTGTTAATAGAAAATATAAGCTACTCACCTGTGGCAATGAAGCAGCATTTGAGTTTTCTTATACGGAATCATAGGATGCTAAATCTAATGGAGTTTTAGAAAATGTTGGATTTTTGCAAAGGAAGTTTTCCAGAGTAATCATTTCGTGAATAATTCTGTTTCTTAGTAAAATCAACTTTAAGTAAAATGGGCTGAACTCTAGATTTTATTTTTCCAATCTCAGTGAATTTTTTGTGTTCCAAATTTCTCAAGTATTTTAAAGTGCTGTGTCCTTTACTCTTTGACTTAGATATTTGTATTACAAAAGAAATCCAATTCATCTGATTTTTTAGAGGTGGACAGAGGGACAGAAAAAGCCTAGAATTTTAAGCTCCACACCAGCAGGGAGCCCTACATGCGGCTCCACCTTACAACCCTGAGATCATGCCTTGAGCCAAAGCTGAGTCAGATGCTAAACAGACTTGAGCCACCGAGGCGCCCCCAATTCATCTGTTAAGGCGTATTCAATTTCTACTTTATTCAAAAAACTCCATCTACTTGTGACCCTTCAAAAAATAATTACTCCACCTGAATGGAATTTTTTTTTTTTTTTTAAAGGAGAGAGCGAGCGAGCAGGAATGGGTAGGGGCATAGAGAAATAGAGAATTTAAAGCATGCTCCGCTCCTGATGTGGGGCTTGTCTCACAATCCTGAAGTCATGACCTGAGCAAAAATCAAGAGTCAGATATTTAATTGACTCAGGCACCAAGTCACCCATAGATTTCATTTTATTTGCTCTTAATATTAAGTCTATTATGAAAATCCAGTGTATATCCTATACATTTTTCTCTAGTTATAGCGCCCGGAATCGGTCATATTTATTTGGATAAGTTCCTTTGTTTTATATCCAGGAAAGTAATTTCCTTTATAGGGTTTCCTAGCTATCAGCAGGCAGAGTCTACCAGTCTGAAAGTCAAAGGGAACTGATCACTGTGCAAATAAGATAAACTATCCTGGAACCTACCGGGATAGGGAGGTAAGTAGTTCAGTTTGAACTTTAAGTTGTTAACCCCTAACAACTACTTCAGCCTCCTTACAGTTTTTAGGTTTTGTGTTTATTCCAAAGATGGAGAAGGAGAGGGAGTAGGGGAGCAAGAGGGAGAGGCGGAGGGAATGAAACACAAAATCCTCCTGAGTTGAGAAGAGAGGAAAAAGGTTCATTCCATCTTGCTTCCGGCCCCTATCTTATATCAAATAAGTCACCCACATACAGAACAAACTTTTCCCTGCTTTTGCCACAAAACAAACTGCACTGAGAAACTTGAGTGATGAGTCCCTTTCTGCCTCCTCCATGTTGAAACGTATTTACGTTGTCAGTGAAAATACTAGAAGGCAGAAAATACAACTGCTCTCTACTTCTGATTTGGTATTATTCAGTGATTTATTGGTATTTATTCAATGATTTTCTGAAAATCAAGTACTGAATATTTATTTAATACCTATTTCAACACTTGATGGGAAAGAGGTGGGAATCACGTGAGGAAAAAATTAGTATTTTCAGCTACAAAGTGGAAAGAATGTGTGTAAAAAACACCTCTGGGAGGTGAGAAGAATACGCTGGCCATTTTGATACTTTACTGAAGTCCTGACCAGGATCAGCTCCCAGAAGTGGGGCTTCCCCTGCTCAGAAATATCTCCCAGCGCTGGATGCACTCTGGAGGGCGCAGCCTGGGTGCGGGGCTGAAGCTGGCACAGGGCAGGTTCTCTTTCGCTGGGGACCTTACTCTCCAGGAATAACTTAAGAGTGACTGAATGCTCTAACAGCGCCTCCATTCCTGTGACTATTCCAATCACCGTGTCAACACCTCCGGGTTAAGGAGTAACTAAAACATTTTAGAGTTGCTATCAATCTTAAACAAACTCTGGTAATAAGATAAAAACACAAAAAGGAACACATTTTTCATCGCTCCACTTGCCCCGTCTGGCTCTGTGCAGCCTCTAATCCATGCCTTTGCACATCAGCCTACACATTCATCTCCAACAGCTAAATCATTATCAGGTAATGACTTAGGCCCTGAGGAGAACTGACAAAACACCACATTTATTTATTTATTTATTTGTTTGTTTATTTATTTTTTTATTTAGATGGCACTTTTTTCCTTTTGATGAGCAGACAGATGCACTTAGAAGTTAATCTTTTATAAGCATTCCTTATTTGAAATCAGATTTTCTCGCTGAGTTAAAAAAAAATGATCTGCTTTTTCAAAACATACGATTTTAATGTGATTTTTTTTTTAATTTTAAAGGTTTTATTTATTTATTTGGCAGCGGGAAAGAGAGATCACAAGTCGACAGAGAGGCAGGCAGAGAGAGAGGGGGAAACAGGCTCCTCCCCAAGCAGAGAACCTGATGCGGAACTCGATCCCAGGACCCTGAGATCATGACCTGAGCTGAAGGCAGAGGCTTAACCACTGAGCCACCCAGGCCCCACTTTAATGTGATTTTTAAAGAAATTCTTTCTTATATAAAATAAGTATGACTTGTATGAAGAAAGGGGAAAGGGGAAGTAAGACAAAGGGTAAAGATTCAAAACATTCTGTGTTATATGAGTAGTCTTACATAGTAAGATGAAAAGAGATTATGTAGAATTAAGCAAATATGTTTTTTCTTTCTTTCAAAATATTCTAAACTGTTCTAGTTTATAGCATTTTAAAATACCTGGACCAAACATAAATCCAAATAAAATCTGTTCATCTTTTTTGCTCATCTTCCATTCTAGCAATTTGTGATTTAGAGCAATTTATCAAAATTCTTTTTTTCCCCCTGACTTTAAAACGTTTATCCCTTAAAAAGTCTTACCTTTTCAGACATTTTTTTTTCCCTTTACCAGAAACAAAGTCTACTTTCCACAGTTCAGCCTGTATCTTGGAAACTGGCAAAAAGCAATGACTTTTGATTCACAGTCCTTTGGGCTGTCTTGAGAAATCACATTGTGGCTGGATATGAAGTCTTGACTCTTATCAGTAATTAGTTCCTAACAGCATGGAATAGAGGCGTTGCTCTGTTATGAAGATGGTAGGGTGTTCTTTGGAATTTTGGACATTTACAATTAATCTGGTAGACACTGATTTCTTAGCTTCAGAGTACAATTAGTCTTGTGCTCTTGGCTCACTAAGATTAGAAATTACATGTTATCTATGTTTGAGCATTACAAGGCAGACTGTTATTTCAAATGTATTTAGTACAGGCATAATGAATCAACCATGAATGACACAATACACACTTCTTTGACTTCCTACTGTGGAACCAGATAAATACAAGAGAGATTGCAGATTATAACCCCTTGGTTACAAAATATTCATGCATATCTAATTTTCCACACAAAACCCTTATGACTAACAAGTCATGGATAATAATGAGAAATGAAGAGCAAATTTGCCTCTTGTCTATTTACTCTGTCTGGCCTCCCTTCTCCCCCCACCAAGGAATCAATAAACTATCCTACTTTGAAACCTATTATATAAGATACTGCCAAATGAAATCAAGTTTTCCAAAAGACTTCAGTGGTTTTCAAGACTCCTTGAATAACTAGGCAGCAGAATGAATTAGTTACAATTCAACAAATTACAACTTTGAAAATGAAAGATTTTTGGTAACAGGATGATATGACATCTAATTTGTTCAATAATTGCTATCTATTTGGATTTTTAAAGACAAAACATCTATAATTAAATATGTAAATGATAAAGAAAGATTATGCTCTCATTTAGTTATTAGAATAAAAATGATTTCTTTTCTTAGTTCAACATGTATTTGTTGGGCATCAGTTTTGTTCCAGGCATTGTGCTAGGTGCTTAAGACACCAAAATAAATAAGGTGGATTTCCCACTCTTCATGAGCTTACAATCTACTGTGGGTTTCTCAGTTGAGGCTCTGCAGGTGTCATCAGGGATTCTGGGAGGGGTTACTAAGAGTTCCAGAGGGATTAAATAACTTTTTAAAAGTTATTTGAACTTTCTTCTCCATTCAACCCCAGCACAGTGATTAAGCAGCACTGTAAGCAAATAAAAAAAACAACAAAAAAACCCTTTTATTTTATCGTGATAAGAACACATAACAGATCCACCCTCTTAACAAAATTAACAAATTTTAAACGTTCTGTAAAGTATTTTGACTACAGGTACAATATTTTACAGCAGATCTCTAGGGCTTATTCACCTTGCTTAATTAAACTTTATGCCTATTTGTTAGTAACTCCCCATTTCACCCTTCCTTCAGCCCTAGAAGTTACCATCCTATTCTTTGATTCTATGAATTTGACCATCTTAGATGGTTGATATAAACTGAATCATGCAATATTTCTCTTTCTGTCACTGGCTTATTTCACTTATCAAAAGAGTGAAAAGGCAACCTACAGAATGGAAGAAAATATTTACAAACCATATATTTGAGAAGGAGGTTAATCTCCAAAATATGAGGAACTCCTGTAACTCAATAGCAAAAAACCCAATGATCTAATTAAGAAATGGGCAGAAATAGGCATTTCTCCAAAGAAGACATACAAATGAAACAGACATATGAAATGGCCAACAGACATATGAAAAAATGCTCAGTCACTAATCCCCAGAAAAAATGCAAATCAGAATCACAAGATACCACCTTACACCTGTCAAGATAGCTGTTATAAAACAACAAAAGACCAGCATTGGTGAGAATGTGAAGAAATTGCAGCCTTTGCACACTGTTGGTGGGAATTGAAAACAGCACAGCCACAATGGCAAACAGTATGGAGGTTCCTCAAAATAAAACAAAACAAAATTAAAAATAGAACTCTCATATGATCCAGCAATCTCACTTCTTGGTATTTATCCAAAAGAACTAAAGTCAGTATCTTGAAGATATTCCATGTTCACTGCAGTATTATTCACAACAGCCAAGATATGGAAACAATCTAAATGTCTATCTATAAATGAACAGCTAAAGAACGTGTGATATATCCATACAATGGAATATTATCCGCCTTTTAAAAAAGAAGGAAATTCTGCAATATATGACCGCATGGATGAACTTGGAAGATAAAGATCATCTTTTAAAAGAAAGAACAAACTATTTATTACATACTACTTGAGCATTATTTGATGGAATATTCCAGAAAGGAACCATAATGCTCACGATAGCTCTTGAGCACCTTTCTAATTATTTTAGTGTTCTCATCTACTCTTTCCAGTATGTTATTGAATGATTACTATGTCCAGGGCACCTGGGTGGCTCAGTTGGTTAAGGGTCTGACTCTTGATTTTTGCTCAGGTCATGATCTCAGGGTGGTAAGATCCAGTCCTGGCATCCAGCTCCATGCTGAGTGTGGAGTCTGCTTAAGATTCTCTCTCTTGCTTGCTCTCTGCCCCTTTCCCCTTCCCACACCCTACCCCCGGTAGCACACACTCTCTCTAAAATAATAAATAAATAAAAGTAAAATCTACAATTACTACATTCCCCCTGTAATGTGGCAAAAGTCTCCAAAATGATTTTGATGGTTGTGCAGAGTAAGGATATATGCTATGGGGAAGGATGATGGACAGTTTCGTACACTTCATTAATCAGATTTTCAAAATCTTTTAAAATCATGTCTTGTAAACTGTAATGGAAATTGTTATCATCATGATCTCCTTGCTTTTCTTACTCTGATTTCCCAGAATTCTTTTTCAATCTCTCTCTCACATGCACATACACATATATATCTTTACCTTTAAAATAAGTATAATCATATTCATAATCAAACCCAAAATAAGTGCTGTTGAAATGATTTGCATTGTCCCTTCATTAATGTTGTGGAACAATCGTTAGCTCATTCCTATATTTTTAAAAAGTCAAATCTGTGATTTTGCTCTATACTCCTAAAAGCAAAGAGTATGGTTTTACCTTGTTTAAGTTGGAATCTTTTAATTTTATTTATTTATTTGAGAGAGAGAGAGAGGAAGAGAATGATAGAAAGCATGAGCTGGGAGAGGGAGGAGAAGACTCCCCACCAAGCAGGAGCCCAACACCAGCTCGATCCCAGGACCCGGGGATCATGACCTGAGCCAAAGCAGACACTTAACTGACTGGTCACCACAGGTTCCCCTGAAATCTTTTATCTATTAGAAAACAGTGATTATCTATGTTTTCTCACAGGTCTAAAATACTATTTCAGTTCTTTCAGTGCTAACAATTTCCTTGAGCTGAGTCATTTTTAGGGATTTCAGTTCTAACATTTGTGCTCATAGGATAGAGCTGCTAGACCCAGATGCTGAGTCCCCAGCAGAAGCCATGCTGGGAATTGAAGCGAAGCATCCTATAATACTCCAGAGATTCGTGGCAAAAGTGCTTGATAACTGCAGCCCATTGTCAAAGAGGTTGTTCTCCATTTGCTGTTTCTCCCGCAATCATGTAATCTAGTTAAGTAAATCGAGTTTATTGACCATAAATCAATGATCCTGAAGCACTAGCGAATATCTTGGTTGCTTTAAATATATTCCTTGTTAAACTCTTTTTTTTTTTTTCTTTTAAGATTTTATTTATTTGAGAGAGAGAGAGAGCACGCGCATGAGAGAGCACAAGCAGTAGAGAGGGAAGAGCAGGCTGGCCATTGAGCAGGGAGCTCGATACAGGACTCAACCCCAGGACCTGGGATCATGACCTGAGCTGAAGGTGGCCGCTTAACTGAGCCACTCAGGAATCCTACTCTTTTATCTCCAGTGTGGTAAATTCTTAATTAGGAGGCTGCCATACTTGTCAAAGTGATTTGAATAGTAACAGACGGAAGTAAAAATGAATGTTTACTTTTTTCCCCTCAGGAATATTGTGCATATATTATTGTATGTGTGAGCTAGCATGTTTTATAATTTTAAAAAGCATCTGGAGTTTCCTAGAGTTTTGTAAAAGTGAGTTCAGTTTTCTAATATAGTTTGAAATTATTTTTATGAGATAAAAACGTGGGTTGCTAAAAAGAGACACTTGGATGGCTCAGTTGGAAGAGCATGCAACCCTTGACCTTGGGGTCATGAGTTTGAGCCTCATGTTGGGTGTAGAGGTACCTTAAATAAATAAACCTAAAAAAAACTTTGGGTAGGTGAGATGTATTGGATAAGAATAACATCACCCAACTAACTATATCTATCAGAAAGAATATCACTCATCTGTCTTACTTATTTTATTAGTCATTCAAGAGAATAGAAGAGTTCCTAGATTTAATCACTTGGTTTATTCTTTAAATGCCACATATGGACAGTGTGGTTCTTTACTTACATCCTGCCAGAGAAGCACTGGGGAGACCAGGTCAATGCCATCAGCGATTAAAAGACCATATGAAACATACGAATGCCCTGTTGTTTTCTCTGTTCATAGCAAGATCAGGCTGTCTGAGGAAATCCACTCTGGAATCCAGCTGCTCTGAGAAGGTCAACACCACTTAACTTATCTGATTGAGACCTAAGCTCAGACAAATCTATCCAGAGGCCTTAAGGCTAAACTCAAGAAACATCTTAAGTGCTGGTAAACACAAGGTGAAACTGCTTGGGACTTGTGTTACTGAAAAGCATTTTCTTTTCCCAGTCATACCCCAATTATGTGTTTCAACTTCTCTGATCAGATTTGGGAGACATTTAAATATTGATTAAACCCTAAGATATCATGGGACACCAGGCTGGCTCAGTGGGTGGAGCGTGTGACTCTTGCTCTTGGGGTAGTGAGTCTGCGCCCTAACTTGGGTGTAGAGTTTACTTAAAAAAAAGAAGAAGAAGACGAAGAAGAAGAAGCAGCCTAAGACACCTCAAGAAATTGAACACCAACTCAAAGGTAAAGTTCCAGAGTGAGGGTAGCTAGGGGGCTCAGTTGGATAGGCATCTGCCTTCAGCTCAAGTCATGATTTCAGGTTGCTGGGATGGAGTCCCACATAGGGCACTTCACCCAATCTCTCTGCCCCGCCCTCTGCTTATGCTCTCTCACTCTCTGTCAAATAAATAAAATCTTAAAGAAAAGGAAAAAAAACCCTAAAACAAAAAGAAAAATGAATTTAAAAATCATAAAAACACAGAAGCAGAGATATTTCCCAAGGAAATGTTAGCTGTCTGTTGAGAGAGGATAGAAAATATTACAGAGAAGAGAAATACAGAGCTTCTAAGGTGATGAAAACAGTTTTTGAAAATAGAGAGGATAGTTGCATAGCATTGTAAATGTAATTGAGGCCACTGAAGATAAAAATCACATTTAAAATGGTTAAAATGGCAAATTTTGTGTTACACATATTTTTTTAAAGATTTTATTCATTTATTTGACAGACAGAGATCACAAGTAGGCAGAGAGGCAGGCAGAGTCGGGTTGTGGGGGGGAGCAGGCTCCCCGCTGAGCAGAGATCCCGATGCGGGGCTCCATCCCAGGACCTTGAGATCATGACCTGAGCTGAAGGCAGAGGCTTAACCCACTGAGCCACCCAGGCACCCCTGTGTTACATATATTTTACAATTAAAAAACGCCAGTAATCGAATACACCAGATACCACTGAATTGCACACTTTAAGTGGGTGAGTTGTATGAAATGTGAATGAATATCTTGCTAAAAAAAATGTCATGAAGAAAAAGAGAATCGAACTCCCTGAGAGAAAAAGACCACAATGTATAATAGTCCTCGCCTTCCAGTTTTCATTTTTTAGGAATTTGATTTGATTTGCTTCTTCCTACATAGTACTATACTTCCCTGGCAAGTGTCCCATTTTAATCTACATTGGGAGGAAACAGGATGGCAAAATATTGCTGCTGTTGGAATATGAAGCTTATTTATTTTAGCACTGTGGCTTCTAGAAATCTTGTTTTTATCCTTCCAATATTTTTTTAAAAAGATTTTATTTAGTTATTTGACAGAGAGAGAGAGACACAGCAAGAGAGGGAACACAGCAGAGGAGTGGGAGAGAGAGAAGCAGGCCTCCCACTGAGCAGGGAGCCCGATGCGGGGGTTGATGCAGGGGTCCATCCCAGGACCCTGGGATCATGACCTGAGCCTAAGGCAAATGCTTAACAACTGAGCTACCCAGGCACCCCTTCCTTCCAATATTTAGAAGAATCATGTGGAACACTAGCGGGTGGTCTTTTTGTTGTCTTATCAAGATGGCGTTTTGGACAGCAATAGAAATCCAGTCACCTGAAGGAAAAAAGTTAACCCTGATTCGTTGTGCTTTGGGTCAGTTTTTCCCCCAAACTCTGACAACATGAAAGTAGCTATTGGCAATTGACTTTGTAGAGAATTCCTCATTGGTAAAGTTAGAGTCTTTTCAGGAGCTTTAAGGATGGTGGTCCTGAGACTGAATTTGCCCTAGGTGACAAATCAGAATCTAGCTATCTGGGGAAAATGCCACAGTGATTATGACTCGTAGATTCTATTCAGTGACCTCTCAAATTTCTATAATCCCCCAATTCATTAAAATCCATCAACAATTTTAATGTTTGCCAATTTAAAAATTTTCCTCTTAAATTTTATATATCATATCCAATTTCATCAATTGTTTCCACCCTATCATGAAACAGACGACATACGGAGCAATGCTGCCAGGTGAGAAAACAACTTATCTGTCACGTAAGGTAAGTGTAATACTTTCACCACCATTTCTCAAGTTCCTAAGAAGGATTAAAACTCCACCAAGGATGGAGCTTTGTTTGTTATACTGTTTGGTTTTGCTGTGCAACTTTTGTTTTCTATCTAGGACAATTCACCCAGGAACACTCCATATAAGAGGGAGGAGGCAGGCGTAGAGGAGGATGAACAGGAAGAGAAGAGTCATTTAATAATTTATCAAGATAAATAATGCTGCTCAGGTTGTATAAAGAATAAAGCCAGGCTTAACAGTGAGTACAGGGCACTTGGATGTTTTAATTATGGTTCTAAAGGAAATTATTAGGAGAGAAAAATTTTGCCTTAGATAATTATTTCTTATTTTAATTTTTTTCTTGAGATGTTACTGATTTTTTCAAAAATACTGAGGAATTCAAAAACAGAAGGTCACAAATTCTTCTCTAGGACAAATGTATTCTGTTCCTAATGATTCTTCTGGAACCATAGTCAATGAAATCATCCTGAACACAATAGTGTTTGTTCTGGGATAGACTTTCTGATTTCTCATTCTGAGACAAATAAAGACTGAAGAATTGAAACCAAGAAATGTTTCTCCTAAACAAACTGCACTGTTTGAAAGCTTTTCTTCTTAGCTGAGCTGAAGTAGTTGATGTAGTAGTTATTTTTAACTGGGAACAGAACATTTATTTTGGAAAATGTTCAGATCCCTAATTTCATAATGAGGAGAAATACATACTTTGGATGAAAGACTATGAAACTGCAGTTTCCCCATCAACACGTAGGTCCAGGATCTTCAACAGACAATAACGATATAGTTTTTATGAATGAAAGCCCTCTAGAAGCCATGAAGTCTTAACCTGGATGACCTGTACCAATACCGGAAGAAACAAGGTGCTTGACCTCATCAAGGTATTGTATGTTTTCCTGCTCACAGACAACATTTCCTCATAAATAATGAGCTCACATGATGTCAAATGGATTCTATTGTGTTTATTGGTTATTACCTTTATTAAACAATGTTAGCCATGTCAGATGATTAAAAAACAACTAATATTCTTGGAATATGTGCATCCTATATAATGATATAAATGGATCCAGTCTTTCATCATAGCAGTGAATTTTCAGGTTGCACAAAGATAAGTAGCTCATATTCCAAATACGACAATCACTTCCAGGTTAATAATCATCCAGCGCAATTCATAACGTCTCTATTATATAGTGGTGTGTATAAAACTTACAGAGTTTAGCACAAAGCCAATACAAACAGGAAAGTATCATTCTAATTGTTACTGAAGTGCTAAAGGTGGGTGTCGGCGATGGGTATCCTCCTGAGTTCTACGATCTGGGAGTCAGTCAAGGTGCCTCCCTCCTGGCTGCCTTGACCAGATTCATTATCACTGACACTGAGACCAGCACCTGTAATAGAAAAAGATAAACACAAAACTCTCCACCATTAGTGCTGTGAATTAAGGGTCAAGTTACATCAAGCTGACATGTGTTTATTTCTATTACAGTGGTGAATAGTGAGTTATACATTTTGAAAAAAACAAAACAAAACAAAACATTATTTTTTTAAGTAGGCTCCGCACCGAAAATGGGGCTTGAACTTGCCATCCTGAGATCAGAAGTTGCATGCTCTACCGATTGAGCTAGCCAGGTGCCCCCTGACTAAGCATTATTGTACCTAACAATTATCGGCCTGTAATGAAATTCTCTTTGGTAGTTTTTGTAAGTGAAAAGTAATTTCTAAAGACCCAATTTTGGGTTCTCGAACTTTTCTGTTTCCACATGGTTGACAGGTGTAACATATTCCCAAGAACTGCAATTTTTAACTAGGAGCATATTAAAGTAAAAAAGATCAGGCAGGTTATAGGAATTTTTCAGGAGGGTAGGGTTTGCTGTTAGAAAACTGAGTCTCCAACCCCACGTGACTGAACCTAGTAGGGCCTTCGGCCGAGACTCAGTGTGGGCAGTGATCTGAGAAGAAAGACACGCATTGACAACAAAGCTGTCATATCAGCGCCTAGAAGACACTGGCTCTGAACGACTCAGATCTGATCCCCAGATAAAAATAATTGCGTAACACAGTACCAGAACAGAATCATACACAAATCCCACAAGGCTAGCTGTTAATACAGATAGTGCCCAGAATCTTTGTTTTGAGGAAGCTCCACTATTCACTACTCTTCTTAACAGTTCAGAATCATTCAGAGAATTTAACGCTGTGCCCAAGTAATACCTCATTCTTTTCTTCCCCAACGTGCAGAGGACCACAAATTCTCATGTTCTCTTGCTCGCTCTCTCTCTCTCTCTCTCTCTCACACACACACGCACACAAACACAGAATGGGGATGTGGTCACAGGGTGTGCTGCTGGGTTGAATCAACAGAGATTACGGCTCCCACTCCTCCCCCTATGCAGGGCACGAGCCTCTGCAAACAAGAAGGCAAATGAACAACCAGTGGCTGGGTGGCTGAGACTTTCCTTTCTGTTTGAGAAAGGCAGTGCTGCAGAGTCGGTAGCTGTGGGAGGATGGTGAATTAGCTCTTCTTAACCTATTTGGGGATGAAAGCAAGAGCCCACTACTGCGTCTTCCAGCCAAGCCCTTCCTCTTCTGGGTCCATCTTTCCCAACCTCTCCATGAAAGGCCGCTGCTGAAACCCATCTCCACACCCTTTGCTTCTAGGAAAATGCACTTGCCCATGTCATCCTCTGATCTGCTGGCTTTTCCCAGAGAGTTCTTGTGCTTCCTTCCGAATCTCTTCCTCCTGGGTCACCATGGGAGGCCCTGTCTTCAGCCCTTGCTTCCAGGCCCACAGCATCTGCCTGACCTCTGCCTGCTCTCTAGCCTCGTCTCACTACTATTACACCTCTGCGTGACATGCCCATCTTATCCCCCGCCACCTCAATCTGGGTGCCTCCGTTCTTCCTGTCAGTATCACCTCTGCTGTCATCTCTGCTACCCATAGAAACATGGTGATTCTCTTTTGAGATGTTTGACTCCCTCATATCTTTAGACCATCTAGCTTGTAGGACAGTGCCCACCCAGCACACTGTTCGTGTTCTGTAAACGTCTGCTGAGTGTATTAATAAACTATGCTCTGCATTCTAGTTCTTACCAATGTCTCTCCCAAGCCTTATTGCCTGTTCTGTTCCTCGGATGCATTCCACATTCCATGCCCTCTCCTTCCTAAGAACAAACAGTTCCTATTGCCTACTGCATCAAGCCTGGAGCCCTATGCATTGGCCTTCAGAAACTTCCTAATCTGGCTCTACCCTACCAAATAGACATACTTCAACCCAGGCCTGTTGGAAGTCTTCCTCAGTGTGATCAGGTCTCGTGTCTGGTCTTGCACGTTCACATTAATTGCCAGAGTGTCCTCCTGCTCGTCCATTGAGGCCCATTTTCATATCCTTCCATAGATGGTTCTTGCACCTTCCTTCAAAACAGGGAGGTGGGGGATGCAGTCTTTGAAAAGAAAGGTCCTAGTTTATACCTGAAAAGCAGGTGAATCACATCCCTTTTATTCTCTTAAACTGCCCCGCTTTGAATGATAAATTATATGGTATCTCCCCAGATAAGTATATATGCCATGGAGCAAAATGTGTGACAAACACCCGAGGACTCTTTCCTTCTGTTAGGAATACTAACCTAACACTGCCAATGACAATATTTTAAAAAATTTAGTTAGTTGCCAAAATTAATATATTTAGTATTAAAAAAAAATCAGGTTTTTGGTTTCTCTTGAAAAAGCGGAGGGCAACACTAGGCCTACATTTTCTAGATGGCAAAAAAAAAAAAAAAAAAAAAGGCACCCAAAACATGGATCTGGCAGTACCGTCTGTTTGCATCCAGTCCACATGAATCACTCATGGTATTTGCTTGGCCCCTGAAAGTCACATTTGAGTCTGCCACTACGTCTTAGGAGAACTAAGTGGAAGAAGCTCAGTGGATTGGGAAGACACTGGCCACTCTCTAAGAAGGTAAGCGGGCCCTGAGGTGGATAGCAGCTTAATCCAGGTGAGAAGGAACAAAAGGGCTACGTAACAAAGTTGCCCAAAATGGGATCAACTATGGAGAAGCAGGGAGGACAACACGATTACCATCATGGCAGAGTGGGGCTTAATGAGTGAATGCGTATCAGCTCCCACCGACTTTGTGTCTGCCTGCTGCAGATCTCATCAGGAAGACAGAAGTGTTTGCCCGCCATCTTGACAAAGCCCACTAGAAAGAAGTTCTGTACTGGAAGCCTGTTGAGCAGACAGCAAGGGACAGAGTGAACTGGGCTGGAAGGTTTAACATGGGGTGCAGCTTTACAAGTAATGGGTGTCTCCGGCATGTTTAGTAGCCCAGAGCCCCGTGAAATGTCACGAAGTTCTAGATACAGCTTGCCCCGGAATTACCACATCTACATGACCCAGCTCCTCCTCCTTCTCAGTTTCTGCCCAGCTGAAATAAATGCATATTACTCAAATTTTCATCCCTCTTTGAGACTCAGAAAGGGCCCATATTATACATGTTAATAACACGGCAGACTGGGAACATAGTCCCAGGTTCTTTGCTCTTTGTTTTTTTTGTTTGTTTTGGGTTTTGTTGTTGTTGTTTTATTTTTAATCGTTTTACAAAGATTTTGTTTATTTATTTGAGAGAGACAGAGATAGTGACAGCACAGGCAGGGAGGAGAGGGAAAAGCAAGTTTCCCGCTGAACAGGGAGCCCAGAGTGGGACTCCATCCCAGGATCCCGGGATCATGATCTGAGTTGAAGGCAGATGCTCAATGGACTGAGCCACCCAGGCTCCTATTGTTATTGTTTTAAAGATTTTATTTATTTATTGGAGAAAGAGTGAGAGAGCATGTGTGAGAGAGCATAAGTGGTGGCGAGGGAGAAGCAGGCTGCCTGTTGAGCCAGGAGCCTGACCCATAGCTTGATAACAGGACCCCAGGATCATGACCTGAGCCCAAGGCAGATACTTAACTGACTGAGCCACGCACTCTCCTCTTGGCTCTTTGTAACAAATAAATAATTTTGCAGTGAGTATCATGATTTTTTTTTGAAAGGTATTTTTTTTTCTGCTTAAATTTTAAGTAAAAATTCAAGAAAAATCCAGTAACTGTGGTAATAGTTACTTTTCCATATAATAGATAGAAAGGTAAAAGCAAAGGAATTAGAAGTGATATTTTATATTCTTCTAGTACCTTTCCTTTCTTCAACATTTTAACACACTTAGTTAGGAAAAGGATGTTTATTAGTCTTATTTTACAGATGCAGGGATTGCTTGGGGATCAGATGTGTTCACTGAGTGGCTAGGTCACCCAGCAGGGAAGTTGCAGAATGCAGATATCCTGACCTATCCTGGTCTTCTGACCCCAAATGTAAGGCGTTTTCTTCTAGATCATACTGCCTCTTGTGGCGGCTGTTCTAATTGTGTTACTTCCTTGTCCCCATAGGCTGTGAGTATTCAACTTTGTAGAATACATTGCAAACCTTCTTGGCTCATTTTCCAGCTCTTACACTCCCATTCCTACTTCACTTTCTAGTCATGGTGCAATGAACACTGGTGTTTCAGAATACATTATGAACATGTAAAATAGTTTTTAAGTTGGGGCACCTGAGTGCCTCAGTTGTTTAAGTGTCTGCCTTCAGCTCAGGTCATGATCCCAGGGTCCTGGGTTGGAGTCCCATACCAGGCTCCCTGCTCAGTGGGGAACCTGCTTCTCCCTCTACCATAACCCTGCACCTGCTCATGATCATTCTCTCTCTCGAATAAATAAAATCCTTAAAAATAAATAGTTCTTAAGCATAACAATAAGCTGAACCCAACAAATAATACATACAATGAGATACTGAACTTCAACTCTGCCAGATACTGGTAGATTCTTAACATAAATAATCTCTAAACTCCATGAAAACTTACCAGCTAATTATAATAACTCTTTTTAAAAAGATATTATTTATTTATATATTTGAGAGAGAGTGAGTGAGAGAAAGAGAGCACAAGCTTGGGGAAAGGCAGAGGGAGAGGCAGACTCCCCACTGAGCAGGGAACCCGATGTGGGGCTCGATGCCAGGACCCTGGGAACATGACCCGAGCTGAAGGCAGAGGCTTAATCAACTGAGCCACCCAGGTGCCCCTAATTATAATAACTCTTATTTGCTAAATGAAGAAACTTAAATTTTGAGTCCCTTGCTGAAAATCACACAGATAGTAGACTCCAGAACTAGGATGCCAACACAGGGCTCTCTGATCCCAAGGCCCATTCCTATTTTCTACAGATTTTTCAAATGTGATAGTGATACAACCATCATTCTCCTTCAGTCTTTTTTTGGAAGAAAAAAAAAAAATCTTTCTATATTCCAAAGTGGGCTCTTCCACTTTGACGCCCATTTAACTTTGCTTAGCACACTGGTCTCTAGAAATTTTTTAAGTTAAATAAGTCATTGTGGTTTTATGTGATCTATCTGAAGGAGAAATTTATTAATGAGTTCTTAGAGGAGTTTGAGTATTTAGGCCTTGATTCTGAATGTTTTCATTTCTGTTCAAGGATCTGTCCTCTATTTTCTTCTGACTGAAAAATAAATCATTTGAAGTTTCCAATAAAGAAATGTTAACCATGACATTCATGTCCTTGGCCTGAGGAAAAAAACCAGGAAGCTAAGGGACTAGGGAAGATAGGGAATCAGATTAGTATTTCTGGGAGAAGCCTTCTGTGAAGAAGATCCTGTTTCTAAGCCCAATATACTCCAAGCTTGACATCCTCTAGAGTCTTGTCAGCTTTTGATCAACGTAAAAGTCTAGTCATTGACTGGGGTGCCTTGGTGGTTCAGTGGGTTAAAGCCTCTGCCTTCGGTTCAGGTCATGATCCTAGGGTCCTGGGATCGAGCCCCGCATCAGGCTCTCTGCTCCGCGGGGAGCCTGCTTCCCCCCTCTCTCTGCCTACTTGTGATCTCTGTCAAATAAATAAATAAAATCTTAAAAAAAAAAGTCTAGTCATTGAGCTGACCATTCCACTTCATAAATCTAATACTACATAATGCTCCAGATCAGTAGCTCTGAACTTCTTTATAAAGCG
Source organism: Mustela erminea (assembly GCF_009829155.1). Classification (NCBI taxonomy): domain Eukaryota; kingdom Metazoa; phylum Chordata; class Mammalia; order Carnivora; family Mustelidae; genus Mustela; species Mustela erminea. The sequence goes on from NC_045616.1 coordinate 50,133,003, forward strand.
CCTGAAGCAATAGGATTCCTTTAACTTGTGGTACGTGAGGGTTTTTTTAAAGGGTCCACGGTGGTGTGAGGACAGATTTAAGAAAATGTATTCCTAGATCTTTAACTTCTATGTGCCCTTTTTTTTTAAGTTTATTTATTTGTTTAAGTCACCTCTATATCCAGCGTGGGGGTTGAACTCATGACTTCAGGATCAAGACTCAAGTCATTCCTTCAGTTGAGCCAGACAAGCACCTGAATGTGCAATCTTTTGATGAGCTTTTGATAATTAGTCAAACATTTACATTTTATTTTATTATTTTTTTAAAGATTAATTTATTTTAGAGAGAGCCTGCAAAAACGCTCATGGTGGGTGGGGGTGGAGAGACAGAGGGAAAGGGGGAATAGAGAGAGAAAGAGAGAGAGAGAGTGGAACCCCATGTAGGTCTTGATCTCATGGCCTGAGCAGAAATTAAGAGTCAGATGCTCAAAAAACTGAGCCACCTAAGTGCTCCTCAAAACGTTAAATATTTTAAAAACCAATGTTGATTTATTCAATTATAGACTAATAATAATTGTAATAACAATAAAAAAAAGAAAGAGAGAGGGAGAGAGAGCGAGCACAGGCAGACAGAATGGCAGGCAGAGGCAGAGGCAGAGGGAGAAGCAGGCTCCCTGCCGAGCAAGGAGCCTGATGTGGGACTCGATCCCAGGACGCTGGGATCATGACCAACTGAGCCACCTAGACGTCCCCAAAAAAGAAAAATTCTAACACTTTATATATAGTCTTATGGTCACAGGAAAACTTTAAGTTTCCATTTATATACATGGTTTGTTTGAGAGAAGTTGTTTTGAGTGAGTGAAGAGCAAATGAATTTCAAGCATAAAATATATTACATTAAGATAAAATTCTGCGATGGAGTGGAATGGGAATATAAGTTCAAGAAGAAGTGATAATGATACAAAATTTCCAACTGTAGAAGAAAAGCCTGCTCCATATGTATTTTAAAACAAAATGAATATGGGGTGCCTGGATGGCTCAGTTGGTTGGGCATCTGACTCCTGATTTTGGCTCAGGTCATGGTCTCAAAGTCATGGGATCTAGCCCATGCTGAGATGGGAGTATGCTTGAGATTCTCTCTTTCCCTCTCCCTCTGCCCCTTCCCCTGCTCTCTCTCTCCCCACCCCCAATAAATAAATAAATAAAATCTTTAAAAAATGAAATGAATAATAATGTATAGCAAATTGCTATGATATTTAGACTCCTTTGAATTAGTTTAAAAGAATAATGTAAAATTTTCATTTTTAAACACTAAAATTTATAATATAGTAGAAGTTATACTATTTGATACTATTTCAACTTATGATGAAAATCTTTAGATGTTTATTAAATATATGTAAAGGGTTACATATATTACAACTTTTCAAAGTTGTTTAAGGTTGTTTTTTTTTTTTAAGATTTTTATTTATTTGACACAGAGAGAGATCACAAGTAGGCAGAGAGGCAGGCAGAGAGAGATGACGAAGCAGGCTCCCCGCTGAGCAGAGAGCCCAATACAGGGCTCGATCCCAGGACCCTAAGATCATGACCTGAGCCGAAGGCAGAGGCTCAACCTACTGAGCCACCCAGGCACCCCTTGTTTAAGGGTTTAAATGAAAAGACCTGGAAGACCCACTGTTCCCAGTACCAGACTTATAGTGGCCAATGATTAAAGCAGAACTGTGATAGATCAAGGTTTGTAAACCTGACAATCATGGAGGCCAGCTCGGTTAGCATAAACAAGCAACACAGGTCTGGTGAGCACTGGACAAATCAAAGAGCTCATGCTCTGTCTATTGTGGGTGGCCATTACTCAACTCTAGTCAAGGAGATTTTAAGATTGTGCTAGATTTTAGGTACTCTGTTACTAGATTTTTTTTTTTTTTTAAGAGATTCAGGCTTTTATGGAATATCTCTAAATTTTTTTAAGATTTTATTTTATTTTTTCTTAAGTAACCTCTACATCCAATGTGGGGCTCTAACTCATGAGCCTGAGATCCAGCATCACATGCTTTACTGTTGAGACTGTGAGGCGCCCTGGGATATCTCTCGATTCTTGAAATTTGGGCTTAAAAATTGTTAAAAAGATCTGGGCCTATGTGTCGACTGTAAATTCAGCTGTACACAGAACGGCATGGGAACAGCTCCTTTGATTTGATTATATCCTATGATGAAGTGACTTGGGGGTGATACTTGATTATTATAGTACCTTTTCTAAAAATAGAGGGAACCAATGTTAGAGACTGTTATTTCGATCTTTGTAAGTATTTATTTCCTAAAGAGTTTAAGTGAGCTCCAAGGAACGCTAAACTCATCTATAAGTAAGTCATTCCATACATTCCTGAACTGAATGCATTTAATACTTGTTATATATATAGAACCCACATCTAATTTAATTATGCTGCAAGAATTCATTGTATGTTTCCAGCGTCTTAACACCAACAACTGACTACTTTGGAGTGCTGGGGATGTAATCTTCCCCGAGAATTGTTAGCAATCTGAAAACTCCTTTTTAGTGCTAATGTCAGTGAGCATTTGAGGAAGTTTCTCATGCCCTCCTTCATGAAACTTCTCTTTTTTTCTTTCTCACTATGCTGCAGTTTCCTCTGTGGGGCCCTCTTCTATTCACTTTTTTTAAAAAAATTATTTTTTTTCTAGAGAAAGTGAGCATGCAAGCATGGGGTGGGGGGGAGGGAGGGGCAGAAGAAGGGGCAGAGGGAGAGAGAGAAGAATCTCAAGCAGACCCCGTGCTGAGCCGGGAGCCCAATGCTGGGCTCGATCTCATAACCCTGAGATCATGACCTGAGCTGAAATCAAGAGCTGGACGCTTAACCAACTGAGCCACCCAGGCCACCCTATTCACTCTTTAAAGGAGATATCTTCCAGGAGGCTCTTCCGAGGAGGAGGAAGGGCTTCTTCTGTCTCCTCTCCCTTCCTCACCTCTTTCCTTTTTTCCTTCTCTCTCTCCTTCACTCTCCTAAGATGAAACTCATCCAACGCCAGAGCTTCGAATAGAGTCTCTGCACTGATGCACATCAAACCGACATCTCCAACCCTGAACCCTCAGCTAAGATCCTTCAACCCTGAATATTTAAGAACCCAGGCCTAACAACCAATACTTCTAAATCTGAACTCATCAGTTTCCCCCTGAAACACACGCACAAACAAATGCTCTTTATACAATTCCTCAGCCGCTCAGGAGCTTTTGCTGACTGTCCTCTCAGTGCTCCCTCAGCTTTCCTCTTGCGTTCATCCTCTTTTTCTTATTTCTGCTCCCCGAATCTGAGGCCTGAACCTCATTCCCTTGGACAATTGTAATAATCTCCCAGCCTTTCTGGTTTTGCTTCTAAATTTATTCCTCATACTTTTGTAAGAGTTATTTTGCCTCAAAAACCAGTGGGAACATGCCATTCCTCTCCTCAAAAACCTCCATGGCTCACTAGGTTCTATAAAAATCCCACTCCTTAGCATGGCTTCTGAATAGCATTTTAATGTTATGTAAAATACCAGCAAGTGTTCTGCTCCCACAAAATGAATCTATTACTAAATGTGTTCCGGAAACACCAGGTTAAATTAAGTGAAGTGGGTTTCTTTACTCTAGGACTTTTTAGAGCTGCTAAATGCTAATGTGAATTGTGAATCTTTGCAGTTTCCCAAATATACTCAGTCAGAGGATCCTCCCATTGAAGATGACTATAAATATCTCAAGGAGGTTGCTCACTGAAACCCAGTTGGGGAACGACAGTAAATTATTAACCATGCAGGTAAAGTACCTTGCAGGCCCTTCTCCGGCTACCTGGCTCACACTCCCCATCTGCCCTAGCCACACTGCAGTGTGCCTTCTCCCCAGGTACCTGTAAGCCATGCACCTGTAAGCCCCGGGCTTCGCTGATTCTTCTCCCTCAGACTGCAGTGCCTTTCCTCTACTCTTTACCTATCTAAAACCACATATTTTTCACAAATCAACTGAGAGAGTTCAAAAAAATTTTCTTGATCTCTTCAATAAGTAATAACTCTTTTCACTACTTACTTACCCTTCCTTATGTTATGTTTGTTTGAATGTCCATTCCTCCAAGCAAACTCTAAGTTCAATTTTTCATCCATCCATCCATCCATCCATCCATTCATTCATTCATTTTCCAACAGTATCTACCAAAGTTTTGCCAAGTGCCAAGCACTATTCTTAATACTGGGATATTTAGTAAAAAGCATTTTCAATAATTATCTTAATAGGTTCATCAGAGTATGAACGTATCTTCTTGCTTGCTTGTACATCTAGAAATGAAAAGGTCACTGAATGTTTTATAACAGTGGCAGTTTGAGATGTTTCTGAAGAAAAACAATAAAAGGAAAAAACTGCAGAGTGCCTGGGCTGGCTCAAACAGCAGAACATGTGTCTTTTGATCCCAGTGTTATAAGTTTGAGCCCTACATTGCAGGGTTGAATTTACTTAATAAAAAAAATTAAGAAAAAAGAAAAGAAAAAACTCTGCATATTTGATTTGAAAACAATCAACCATCCTCTGGGGTCACAGATTGAGTGGGGTTGAACATGTAGGAGGAGCCAATAAAATACGATGTATAATGGCGCTTGGAAAATGGTAGAAGTACATGTGGTCCATTATATTGCCTTTGACATTTTTTGCTTCAGAGACACTCCAGGTCTCTTTGGCAGGTCAGAGGCGAAACTCTCCAAGTGAGATCCCTACCAGATCGTCTTACAATTCTGAAGTTGTCTCAGTGGTATCTTGGTGTTACATCAAGATTCCAGGACAGAGATATTTACATTCAGAGTATGCTTTTTTCTTAAGAAAAAATTGTAAATTATTTTTAGGTTGTGTTATATTTGGTGCCAAGAGCAAAATATCCCAAAGTATGGCTGGGATTAGGCATGGGTCATGAGAATCAGGATGTGCTAAGGCAGACTAACTATCCTTCTTTTGCAGCTTCATGGGAAGATGATACAAACTGCAGCATAACAAGAGTGCCTACTTCTAATGTGGTTTGTGGATTCATACATACCAGTTTTTAATGCAAATATCAAGTCATCAAACTCCTGAGACTCTTCATCGGCTATTAATGACCCTTGGCCATATCCTCCAGAGGAAGAGAACGTGGCGCCATTCTGTGGACCTGGCTTCAAGTCGGGGCTGGCCTGACTGGCTTGTTGGAAGGATGCTCTCTCCCAGTCAGGTGGTACCTTTTTGAGGTAGGATGGGGAGAAAAGGATAGCGTAATATCAATACACACCTATTTACTCTGGTATCTACTTTATCTCCACATTGTCATTACAGAGACCACGTGAAGGGACTGGTGAATTGTTCAGAATTAAAACCTTTAATATTACTTTTGGTCCTTAGAGACAACTAGTCTGGTGATTCTAAACAATTTCTCTATAAGAATTACTTGTAGATTTCTATGCTGTCATGTGGGGGGAAAGAATATTATTATGATTTTTAAGTTTTTATTTACTTATTTGACAGAGACAGGCACAAGCAGGAACACAAGCAGGGGGAGTGGAAGAGGGAGAAGCAGGCTGCCCACCAAGCAGGGAGCCCGATGCGGGGCAAGAAAATTATTTTTTGAACCCAAACAACACGTTTTACTTTTTTGTGGGATGTATGCAAAGAAAACTGTTAAGAATTTAAGAACCAGAGTGGAGGGAAATTGGGAGGTGGACAAAATAGGGAAAGGGGAGTAAAACTTCCAGTTATAATATAAAGATCCACATAATCATTGGATTAAATGATTAAAAAGATAATTCTTTTTTTTTTTTTGAGATTTTATTTATTTGACAGAGAGAGACACAGAGAGGGGGAACACAAGCAGGGAGAGTGGGAGAGGGAGAAGCAGGCATCCCGCCCAGGGAGCGTGATGCAGGGCTCGATCCCAGGACCCTGGGATCATGACCCTAGCTGAAGGCAGCCGCGCCAACGGCTGAGCCACCCAGGCGCCCCTAAAAAAGACAGTTCTAACTCGAAACGATTAAATATATTCACGTCCCTCTGGGCCACTGATAACCAGTCCCTTAATCCCTCTCCTTTCCTCATGCCTTCCCTTCTCCGCAGGGCTTCCTAGAATGTCTCTGACAGTCCCTCATCTACAGACAGCTGGATCAAGGCCAATTCCAAGCCTCTGAGGAATGCAGAGCACACTTAAGGGTATGCCATTGTGCAACCCCCTCCGCCCCCCACCAGGATCATTCAAGTAGTGGCTCAGGCCCAGGAATTAAACTGTCACAGCTGTTCCCTCCTAACATTAAGGTTTTCTGAGAGACTGCAGCGATGCCTTATATTGAGAAAAGTGACCTGAGGACTGTCGCAATCAACTGAGAGAAGAGTAAACCTTAAAATATTTCATTAAGAAGTGGAACATCTAGACCAGTACTGCCCAACAGAGCTTCCTGTGGTGAAACATATTTTATATCCATGTTCTCCATTATGGCAGCTACCGATCACAAATAGCTACTGAGCACCTGAATGTGGCCAGGGTGAGTGATCAACTGAATTTCAGATGTTTTAAAATCTTACTTCGTTTTTCTTTTTAACCAGCAAATAAAGATAGTTAAATACTAAAAAAAAATAAATAAATAAATAAAAAAAATAAAATCTTACTTCGTTTGAATTTAAACAACCACACATAGCTAATGGCTGTCATATAGCTCAGATCTAGACAGATGCTAGACTGGGTAAACAATCAAGACAAAAAAAAAAATTTTTTTTTTTTTTAAGATTCACTCCTGAATTGCTAGTTCTAAAAATAGCCATTTCTATTGGTATCAACTAGGATGAGAAAATAATTCTGTTTTAAGAATTTAGAAGATATAGAAATAGTATTAGATTTCTAAATATTTAGGGGTCCTGAAATTCTTAAAATTCTTAAATATTGTACTTGTGATCACTTTCTTACCTTAATTTTAACCTGACACGAATAAAATTCCTTTCCACATTAACATGGAGGACAAAAAAATATCACTGAGTAGGTAGATTATCTCTCTACCTACCTATTTACTTACTTACTTATCTATGAACCATTACCTTTTTAGGCAGATGCTATTTGATTTCCTGCCATTTTTCAGGAGGCAAACACAAATACTGTTGCCCTTGGTTCTTTATTATTTTTTTTTATTTCTTATTGTTTTGGAGGGTGGAGGCAAAGGGAGAGATAGAAACTTAAGCAGGCTCCATGCTCAGCGGGGAGCCCTATGCAGGGCTGGATGTTACAACCCCGAGATCACGACCTGAGTGGAAATCAAGAGTCGGAAGCTTAACGGACTGAGCTACCCTGGCATCCCTCCCAGTGGCTCTTTAATAGAGAGGGCACTACGAACTACATAAGGAATGGTACGCAGGCACACCTCGGGCACTACAGAACTTGTCAGGGACCTGCATACCATCTATGCCTGGACAAATGTCTTTAGGTAGTTTAAAAAATCTGAGCGGTGGTCCCAGTGCTATAGGTAGCATTACCGAGAGGTTGGTGACACTGTGATTTAGACACAGGAAAGCAAAACAAGGGGGACAGATGCAGAGGACAATGGGAGGTGGATCTCACAGAGGACGTCCTAGATAGATTTTCTAGTAGTGCTGCTGAAGCCCTCTTCTGAGCTTCTGTCCTAAAATATTTTCGGGTATTTAAATCAAAAAGAGTTATAACCTATTTTCTTTTCACTGAGCTTTTGTTGGGATCGAAGTAATGAGTTGGGATGGGTGAAGAAAGAGAGCTGAGGAAGTATTTTCAGGAAGAACACAGTATTTAAAAAAAAAAAACAACCAAAAACATTTCCGAAGCCGATTCAGTCACCGCCGTGTTAAATTTGGAAGATTCTGAAGAATGCGGTGACAAATTTTGCACTGACTTCCTAGTACCAACCGCTGGTTAGAACAGCTCACAGAACAGGGAAGAAAAAGAATTAGATAACAGGCACGATACCACAGTAAGCCAATCAAATACCACAGATCAGAGGCTGTAAAAGTCATATAGTACCTTTTAACTTTCACTCGTCAGTGTGGCGGGGAAGGGAGGGTGGGGTGGAAGAGCTCTGGGGAGGAGGGAGGGGAGAGCGTCAGCAAGTCCAAGAGCAAGCGCAAGGGCAGGGGCAGGTACCTCCTCCATAGCACTGATAAGATTCTGGGTGGACTTGCTGATTTCCCCTCCAGCAGGAGGCATGCCACTCCCTGGTGTGAAGAAGGCTGTGCTGGGTCCTGGCTGTCCATTCATTTCCACTGTGTAGCTGGCCTTCATGGGACAACACGTCTGGTTGTGCAGAATGAAATAAACCACAAAAACATAAAGTCCCTGCAAGAGAAAATAACACTAGCTTGTTAAAGGAAGTCCAGCTACCGCAGCTGAAAAATAAACGTGGTTCTAAGCAAAGACTATTTTCTATAAGCTGTCTCCAAATTCCACCCCAAGCAGGGAATTACAGAACAAGTTACAAGTCCAGCTTGAGACCCCTGTGAATTTCTGAACGTCACAAAAAAATTATTCAAAGTTATTTGGGAAAACGGCCCTCTGACTAAAATATCATTTTTTTTTCTTTTCTTTTTTTTTTTAAAGGATTTTATTTATTTATTTATTTGACAGAGAGAGAGAGATCACAAAATAGGCAGAGAGGCAGGCAGAGAGAGAAGGGGAAAGTAGGCTCCCCGCTGAGCAGAGAGCCCGAGGTGGGGGCTCCATCCCAGGACCCTGAGATCATGACTTGAGCCGGAAACAGAGGCTTAAACCCACTGAGCCACCCAGGCGCCCCCAAAATCATTTTTTTCCTGATTAAAATCCAAATGACTTTGAAATCTAGCCCTACTAATACATGAAAACAGAACTTCAGAAGTATATCTGATTAGCTGTGTACCTTTTTGAAAGCAAACTTCTTGCCTTCCAAAAAACTACTCTTTTCCCATTGATCTCACTTATTTTTTTTTGTTTTATAGCAAAATGGTTGAAGTGAGGTACTAATGCTCCAACCACCTTGTAGATTTCCAGAAGGGCAGCACTAGTTGAAGCCTTCTGATTTTGTTTATCTATCTCACTAACTATTTTATTTGAAAATACAATCACTGGGGAGAGACTCAGGGGGAATTCTGTGGATTGCGTAATATTTAGCCGGCCTTGCCTCTCAGTCAATGTTACAGGAGACAACAAAGCTGTCTTGTGCATTCTTAAAGATCTGCTGGCCCTTTAAATTCTTTCACAATCCCGTCAAACTCTTGACAATTGCTCTGCTTCCGTCAGAGAGCAACTCAAATTTTGTATTTGTGTCGCAGACATTCCCTACACTGGCTGTCCTTCATGATTTCTACAAGGGTTCTACTGTCTACTTCTAATGGTGCTTCTATAAGGCTTGGTAATTTTGACCTTTATACTCACCCAATAAATTACATTAAATTGTGGCTTTTGTATCTGTTAATCCTGGTGTTTAAGTTTTGGAAGCAAGTAAAAATCTCCTTAGTTATTAAAATTGTTTTTCTAAAAAAGATTTTATTTATTTATTTGACAGGGAGAGACACAGCAAGAGAGGGAACACAAGCAGGGGGAGGGGGAGAGGGAGAAATAGGCTTCCTGCTGAGCAGGCAGCCCAATGTTGGGCTCAATCCCAGGACCCTGGGGTCATGACCTGAGTTGGAAGGCAGATGCTTAACGACGGAGCCACCCAGGCGCCCCTAGTTATTAAATTCTTAAATTAATCTACAAAAATGAAAGCAAGCATTCAGTTTATTAAAGAGGAAGAGGAGTTAATGTTAACATTTTTCATAAGACACAAATAAGTATCTTCATTTGGTGACGTTTGTGTTCTCCCACGGTTCGTGACATTTCTCAGAGTACGGAAGCAATAGAGCAAATAATATGCTTGTGGACTCAAAACTTTTATCTGCTGGTATAAATAGCAAAAACCTACTAGAAAATATTCAAGGCATAAGAATTACAACAAAGTTTTAATGTAAAATTAAAGAACAGTCTGCAAGATAGGCATGCTAATATGTGAGCGCTGTTGCCATTTCTAGATTACTGCCATAAATTAGGTCGTTCTTCCCTTTTTGTTAGAATGACCCCTTCTTCCAGAGTTGGCATCCAATCTATACAACTAACAAATATGTTTTAAAATTAGTGGTTTATCTGCTTAAAAAAAAATATATATATATATGCATATATATATATATATATAAAAGATTTTATTTATTTATTTGACAGGCAGAGATCACAAACAGGCAGAGAAGCAGGCTGAGAGAGAGAGAGAGAGAGAGGAGGAAGCAGGCTCCTTGCTGAGCAGAGAACCCAATGTGGGACTTGATCCCAGGACCCGGAGATCACAACCCGAGCGGAAGGCAGCGGCTTAACCCACTGAGCCACCCAGGCGCCTGATCTGCTAAAAATATTTTTAAATATAATTATTTTAACCACGATATAAAATAAGTAATAGAAACATTTGTTTCCTTTTTAATTAGGATTTTTTTTTTACACTCAACATTAATATTTTAGATTATGTAGGGTAAGTGAATTAGTTTCACATGCAAAGGATGATGTGAACATTAGCAGAAACAAATCTTCCTGAAAACACACATACACATCCAAAATTTTTCTTGTACGAGTAATTTTTCACATGGGTATGACCTAATTACTTTGGCCACAGCAATAGACAAAACAGGAAAAAAATTAAACTGTCAGCCTTAAAACTGTGAGAATGTCACTGATTTATTTCAGGATTTCTCTAAGTGTTACAAAGTGATACGGTAAAAGCTAGATCAGAAAAACAAAAACCATGCTTTAAAATCCATCTCTAAGGACCCATTTGTTAAAACAGCACATTCTCTCTTGTTTGTTTTTATATCTAGCCTTTTGTGCTGCAGGAAAGGAACTGCCTGATGAAAATAACTTGCATGTGAAAACTACATGTGGTTTTTGTTTTTTTTTTCTTAAAAGAATATTTACATATACAGTAAATAACTTGGAATCTTTCAGAGGTACCCCAGGAAACATAAACATTGTTAAAATGGGAAAGAAAAGAATGTTTAAATGCAGATTATGTGACATTTGCCCATTTCCAGCCCAGGCTGGGCAAATATAGAAAAGACCTTCATTATCCAAAGTACTCAGCTGTGCAGATTTCTGACCTCAGAATAAAAACAAGTTCCTTTTCCAAACACTGCATGTTAAATCTCAGGCTTTCCCCTGTATGCTGGTCTATAAAACAATTTAAGAGAGAATCTGGAGTCTCAAGTGTTCAATCCAATAAGCTGACCACCCACTCTGAGCATGGCCAACACTGAGATGCAAAGAGAAAACATCTGATTCCTACTCTCAAGCTGTTCATGAAGACAACAATCTCTTATAAAACAATGGGTTAACTTTTAGAAGCAGGACCTATATAATCTACCTGTTGTTCCTATTCCTTCTTAGGGAAGGCTGCCTGAAGGAAATTTTTTCTGTGCACTGCTGTTTTGATTATTTTGTTGGATCTCCTACTACAAAGATAAAAAATGCTTTCAAAGTCCTTGGATAGATTATATCTGGAGTGAACCATACCCACTATGGCCAATTTTTAATTTTCTTTTTATTCAGGAATTTTAACTTGTTAGCAAACATTCAGTAAGACATAAATGAGATCACAATGTCTAAAGCAGTTAATAAATGCTCTTAACATCATCAAAAGCAAAGTAAGTATAGGAGATTTTAGCTGTTTATCTCAATAATTTTTTAAAAGATTTATTTATTTATTAGAGAGAGAGCACGAGTGCATGTGTGCATGAGTGGGAAGAGGAGCAGAGGGAAAGAACCTCAAGCAAAGGGGCGCCTGGGTGGCTCAGTGGATTAAAGCCTCAGCCTTTGGCTCGGGTTGTGATTCCAGGGTCCTGGGATCGAGGCCTGCGTTGGGCTCTCTGCTCCATGGGGAGCTTGCTTCCTCTTCTCTCTCTCTCTCTGCCTGCCTCTCTGCCTACTTATGATCTCTGTCTATCAAATAAATAAATAAAATCTTTAAAAAAAAAGAATCTCAAGCAAATTCCTTACTGAGCTATAGTGCAGGCTGTGCTCGATCTCAGGACCCTGAGATTCTGACTTGAGCCAAAATCACTTGTCAGTTGCTTGACGGACTAAACTACCCAGGCACCCCTCAATAATTTCTATCAGTTTCATGTGAGGTGGGAAAGAATCAGCACTGTCATTTGACAGATTTGACAGAGAAGAGGTGACAGAGGAGAACTGGGTGAAATGCAAAGCTGATTAAGCTGTCTGCCCCTGGAGGAAGTGAAGTCTTGGGGTTTCACACTGATTTGGAGAACTCATCTTTGATCTGAGAGTGTCTGTCTCTCTCTGAGGACCGTGATACAGCCTTCAAACAGGACCAGTTAATCTTCTCAGGACTTGTAAAAGGCTCTCAGAAGAGGGCAGAATCCAGGTATTCCAACTATAACTGCATGCAATCCTCTTTGTCTCTACCTCTCCATCCTGTGATTCTTTCGGGTTACAAAAACATGGTTCAAATATCAAATGCATTCAATGGACCCATTTAACAGCTACTTGGGCCCATTCCTTTAATTTTACAATTGTCTCTAATTAACGTGAAACGCTAGCTCACTACATATTTTTTCCATGCTCTGAATGTTAGCAAATGGGGGCTTGTGTGACGGACTTCACACTGCGTCCTCCATCAGGGAGCATTAGTGCACACACCCCCAAAATGGCGCTCAGCAGTGCTGAGATTCCCTAGATTAGGAAAATTTCAGAAGTATAAATTGAATTGGGTGGTAGGATTGAGGGACAGAGAAGGGTGGAGGTGGTCATAATAGCAGAAGAGTTTTGGCCAATCATACAGGATAAAAATATGGAGGTGATAATGCCTAGCCTGCCATTAAAACACAAAAAATTAAATCAGTCTAGATACTAAAATGTAAAGTGTATGCTGGGGCCAGCACTTAAACATTTGAGGAATAAAAGGCTAGAGTCCTATAGGCAATGAGAAATTGGTCTTAACAGACACTACACACACATCTCACTTCATGCCACAAAAATTGAACCAGTGTCTGTCGGTAGCTGGAACTATGGATGAGGCATATCATGAGTCAGAGAATTTGAGAATAAGAGATCTTGATAATATAAAGTTCCAGTGAATTTAATATGAAAACCACAGAGATTAAAGGAATTAAAGAAGATGACAGGTTAAAAAAAATACTCAAGAATTATTTATCGCTATCCTTAAAATAAGGAATCTGATGAATGTAATTGAAGATGTATAAAAAATCCATAATGTTAATACAAGAAACGTTTCCTGAAAAAGAAAAAGACACAACTGAATCTGCAGTTTGAAAGTATAATACCATGTTACCGGGGAAATTTTGATATAGATTCCCTAATACCAAATTGTAGCCTCACTAAGTTTTAAACTTTAAAATATTCAAGTAGAAAAGAAAAGCCAATCTCTTAATAAGTGGTAAATTTTCATCTGGCTTCAGACTTTTTTACCTTGACTATTAGTGTTAAAAGACAATGGAATAATATTTATTAAGTTCTGAGGAAAAAAGCCAAGAATATCATACCCAGCCATTATAGCATTTCATATTATCAAACATTAAAAAAAATGCAGGCAATGCAACATCCATGTATCTTCTTTGATAGGGGAAACCCAAAATACATGACAATAAAATATGACCAATATAGAGATAAATTGCCCATATGAGGAAAAAACAGAATTCAATACAAAGATGGCAAAAGAATCATGTAAAAAGACCGTATCTATGCATTTATGATACTGACACGCTGCCTACTGTGCTAAGGAGGCACCTATGTATCTATGCATTTAGATACAAAACCATTTTGAAAAAAATTATGAGAATTACAGAGGGTCAAATGAAATGGTTAAGTCTAGACAACTCAAAAAGCATAATACCAACTAAAAAAAATTCCTAAGTTAGGCAGAGAGGAGATGGGAGATCTGAGTATTGATGATTCTACCATCTTTTATAGCATACAATCAATATTATAAAATTAAAATATGTTATAAAAACAGTGATTCTAATCTTTTAATGTATTTATCATATATTTATAGTATCTTTTCTTCTCTCTCTCTTTTTTTTTTTTAAGTACACTCTATGCCCAATGCAGGGCTTGAACTCACAAACGCTAAATTAAGAGTCATATGCTCTTCCAACTGAGCCAGACAGGTGCCCTCAGAATATCTTATGCGGTGTAGAATAATTTTTTGAAATTCAAAAATTATTTCTCTTCGATTTTAGTTTTTCTTGTGACAAATTCAAGTAAATTGAAATTAGGTTTTGTACATTGTAACAACTCTAATATGGTCACATATTTAATATTTATTTGGCACTAGACATCCAATATTTAGTTTGCCTAGAAAGGTATCTAGAATACTGTTCGCTTAATATTATTTTTAGTATTTTTTTAAAGATAGATTTATTTATTTATTTGAGAGAGAGAAAGAGAGAGAGAGAACATGAGAGAAGTCAGCGGGAGGAGCAGACTCCCCACCGAGTAGGAAGCCTGAAGCGGGACTTGATCCTGGGACTCTAGGATCATGATCTAAAAAAATGTAATGATACAGATATGTATATAATAGGAGTGATTTTAAAAATGATCCTTTTTATTTAATGCTTTATTTGCTCTTTCTGCTCTTTCTGGTCCTCTTGATTCCTTTCTACAGAGTGGATTTTTCTCATGTCACTCCCCTTTCCCTTCAGCCTGCAGAACTTCTTTTTAGCATTTCTTATAGTTCAGATTTGTTAGAAATAAATTCTTTCAACTTTCATCTGCTTGAAAATGTCTTTATTCCATCTTCATTTTAGAAAGATATTTTCACCAGAGATAGAATTCTAGGTTAACAAATTTTCTGTTTGTTTGTTTGTCTGGGGACTTTAAAGATATTACATTGTCTTTTTTTTTTTAAGATTTTATTTTAAGTAATCTCTACACACACATGTGTTGAAACTCACAACACCTAGATAAACAGTCACATGCTCTTCTGAGCCAGCCAGGTGCCCCAAGATATCATTATATTGTTTTCTGGTTTCTAGAATTTCTGATGAGAATATTATTAATTTTTTTTATTATTTTTTTATTATTTTTTTAAGATTTTATTTATTTATTTGACAGAGAGAGATCACAAGTAGGAAGAGACACAGGCAGAGAGAGAGAGAGGAGGAAGCAGGCTCCCTGCTGAGCAGAGAGCCCGATGCAGGACTCGATCCCAGGACCCTGAGATCATGACCTGAGCCGAAGGCAGTGGCTTAACCCACTGAGCCACCCAATTTTTTGTCATTATTTTTGTGTATGCAATGTTCCCTTCACTCCCCCATGGTGACCCCATGATTTTCTATTCAGATTTTCAAGAGTCTCACTATGATATACATAGGTATAATTTTCTTTGACGAGCGTTCTCTAAGCTTTTTGGATCTGTGATTTTTGCTGTTGAATTTGGAAAATTCCTGGCCTTCATTGTTTCCATTATGGTCCCCTAACATTAATGAGAATTATTTATAGGTGAAATATGAAGTGATTTTAAAAGTTTTTAACCTTGAGGTGCGTGGCTGGCTCAGTCAGTAGAACATGTGACTCTTGCACTTGGGGTCATGAGTTTGAGACCCACACTGGGTGTAGAGATTACTTTAAAAAAATTTTTTTTTAATCTTTATACTTTTATTCTTTGTTTCAATTCTTTATAATAAATATTTATCTTTTTTTCCAAGTAGTGATTTTCAATGAATTATAAGCAAATTTGTCTATATATTAAATAACTATGGATTATGGGAACATGGGAACATGGACATGTGGACCACTTATTTTCGTTTCTTTTCCATATTTTTAAAACTTTGAAACAAAAAGATATTAAAATAATAGGGATAATATTTTTGGAGTCATAGGGAAAATGCACAATTTCAAAATTTCCAGATACATGTTAATTCTGTTATAAAAAGCAGTTAATAGGCAATGGAATCATACAAACAGCCCAAACAAAACCACCTATCTTTCATGTACTCTAAGAAAGTGCACAAAACCAGGGCACCTGGGTGGCTCAGTGTGTTAAAGCCTCTGCCTTCATTAGGCTCAGGTCATGATCTCAGGGTCCAGGGATCAGGCCTCATCCAGCTCTCTGCTCAGCAGGGAGCCTGCTTCCCCCTCCCCCTCTGTCTGCCTCTCTGCCTACTTGTGATGTCTGTCTATCAAATAAATAAGATCTTTACAAAAGAAAAAAAAAGGAAAGTGCACAAAACAATGGAGGATGAGGGAAATAGAGAAATGAGGTCTTCATTAAAAATTCCATTTCTTTTTCAGCTCAAAAAAATCACAAATTTGGAATTAAAAAAGGCTATCTTTTTAATGCTGTACCATTATGCTGTACCGTCCTAGAAAGCAAGAAACCATGTCCAGTTCACTGTTTTACTTTTAAATTTGTAACGTGGACCCCGGCACACAAGAGGAGCTGAAGAAATGTTTGTGAAATACAAGATTAAGGTTTTTACATTTCAACAGTGGGAGAGAGTTGGATGGGGGTTAGGGACAGATGTGGGTCTGAGGCATGTGTTGCTTTTAGCCCTCTATTTCTGTCACCATAGTTAGGTAGTCTAGTAGTTGCTCAATAAAATTTTGTTTTGGTTTGGTCTTTCCATTTCACATGTTCCACTGCCAAGACTCTCTCATGGGAGAACCAAGCATCCACTTCTGGCTGGTCTCCGTTTTTCTTGGTTGGTGCCCCTCTGGTGGTAGGCTTGTTTGGTGTTGACCCCTCAGGTGACTTCCCGGCTATCATCTGGCTTCTCTGTTGGAGGTGGGTTTATGTACTGCTGCTTCCACTTCTTGTGGCTCCTTCTCAAAAGAGTTTCACAGGTTTCTGCTTTTACTCTTCCCTTGGCAGACAACCCTGAGAAGTCTCCATGATCTCTTGTTTCTGGCTTCGCATGCTCTTGGGCTGCTGACCTACTGCTGTTTTGTATCACCAATGACTTAGCAGCAAAGAGGATGGATCTCATGCCAATGACAAAACTGAAAAGGTAAATCCAGTGTTTGTGCATTTGCACATTCTCTTCAGGTGTGAGGTAAGTAGGAATTTTATCATTCTTTGCTTCTTAACTCTTCTTAGCTTTCAGTTTTAGTTGCTTTTGTTGATGTTCTTATTTATTTATTTACTTTAAAAGATTTTATTTATTTATTTGATAGACAGAGATTACAAGGAGTCAGAGAGGCAGGCAGGGAGAGAGGAGGAAGCAGGCTCCCCTCTGAGCAGAGAGCTTGATGCGGGGCTCGATCCCAGGACCCTGAGTCTATGACCTGAGCCGAAGTCAGAGGCTTTAACCCACTGAGCCACCCAGGCACCCCTGATGTTCTTATTTATAATAAGAATCCACAATCTAATGTGTATATTAAATATACCAGAGAGAGGAAACAAGAGAGTTTATCTTGATGGCTGTTGGTTAGTCAGCACAATTGAAATAGTTAGAAATCTATTTATTGCCCGAATTTTTTTTTCTTTTTTTTTTTTTCTTTTTACAAATTATTTGGCTAGGATAGGCAACTACATAGTGTTCACCATGGTTATGTCAAGTTCTCCTAAAATTTCTTACTATTTTAAGGGTCACTATTCAGAATTACTAGAGTCAATAGAGTTTCGTTGGCTTAGTGTGCTGACTTCACACACATCTAGGACTAAAATAATGGGCTAGGAGGCCTTTACTTTTAAGATTTGGGCTTAGAAAAATGTTTGTTCTAAATTTTGTAATCACTAGAAGTAACAATTTTGTTTTTTCTCATCCATATCTGAATATAGAGAAGATTTTTTTTTTTTCATACAAAATTTCTATTGCAATTTAAGGGCATGTTTTCCTGCATGTCACTTATGGACACAAGAAACATTTGGTCAGTCTTCTTTGTGATAAATATTCTTGAAACAAACAACAATTATTAGGTCATGAGTCAGCAGTCTCATCTCCAGATATGACCCCTGTTTCTTTAGTCTTCTCTCTTGAATATTCTGTAGAGGTCTACAGAGAAAGGTTCATCTCTGAGACTCTCATTTTTCATCATACTTCCAAGCATGGAACACTAATCAGTCATGATATTACTTATCAGTAGCCAAGACAGAAGGAACTGAAAATTACATTGTGTATATGTATTTTTTTAATGTTATAAGAACATAAATCCCTGACCTCACCAACCCCTGCTTTGAGACCCCCTAGATCAGAAAAATTTCTGAAGTATAAATTGAATTGGGTGGTAGAATTGAGGGACAGAAAAGGGTGGAGGTGGTCATAACAGCAGTGAGATGGAACTAAGTAGGAGAGGTTTGGAATCCGAGAATATTTTTTTCTGGTTTTAATAAGAAATGGTGAAGAGAATCAAGTTGGAATAAGCTTCGAATGTGAAACATATTTTTTAAATTAAAATTATAAAAATACCAAACTGTACCATGATTATTTACTTAAATCTTGTTATATCTTAAGTACTTCTTAAAAACATAATTTGAAACCATGTTTGGTTTATTCTGAGAAGCCTCTGCCACAGGCACTGGAAATACCCAAAATTTGCACACTGAACTAGTATTAATAATAGTAGTAACGACAACAGTTACAAAATGGTTAAATTGTCTTCATGCTCTCTGGTTAGTTTTCCCATCCAGAAAAGATTATTCGAAAGTTTGCTTTTAGTTTTGTCTAACAGTAAAAAGTTTACAAGGTGTCCAGCAAACTATGGCCATGAGACAAACTGGCCCACTGCTGATGTGGATATGTGTAACAAATCACCATGCTACACGTTTGCAATATCTTACATTTTATCTGTCAATTATATCTCAAAAAAGCTGGAAAAAACCCCATACAACAAAAAGAACCAAACTACTGATCTACATAACATCGCTGAATCCCAAAACCAATATGTTGGATAAGAAACACCAGACACAAAAGAGCACTTACTGTATGAACCTATTGACACAAAATTCTAGAACACACAAATTCATATACAGAGACAATAAAACAGACCAGTGGTTGCCCAGTTCTGGGAGCAGAGGGAGAGATGTTCTACAGGGGAGTCTGAGAATCTTTTGGGGTGATGGAAATTATTGTGGTTTCATAGGTGTATAAACATTTTTTTTCAAAGATTTTATTTATTTACTGGAGAGACACACAGAGAGAGCATGAGCAAAGAGAGGGAGAAGCAATCTCCTTGCTGAGCAGGGAGCTCATTGCGGGGCTCGATCCCAGGACCCTGAGATCACAACTTGAGCTGAAGGCAGACACTTAACTGATTGAGGTAACACAACCACCTTGTTTTTTAAAAGGATGAGGACAAACCAGAGTTTTGAATTTGTTGTTTTAATACATTGGGCACTAATCTTCTCAACCAAGGGTCAGCAAACTTTTTCTGAAAAGAGTCACATCGTAAATATTTTAGACTTAGAAGAACACAATGGTCTTTGTTGAACTATCCTGAAATTTCAATTTCATACAATTTTCACATGTCACAAAATATTATTCTCCTATTTTCCCCCAATATTTGTAAACGCAAAAACCATTCTCACCTCTGCTAGTACATTTAACCATAGTTCCTGTCAACATCCTTTAAGATGCCTTTTTGAAAACCATGCCTTAAAAATCTAGCATTCTGTGATCTGTTAATCACTCTACAGATGAAGCTCAGTTGTTTGGACAGTGGTAAGTGACCAAAGAATAGTGTTGATGCTGATCAAAAGGAGAAAACTGGATGACCACGTCTCAATAAAAATAGGAGAAGGAATCACTTTCCTGTGGAAACGAAATTAAAGATGATACATAAAGAAGTGAAAACATGTAAGGTTATTTTAAGTACTAGTCTGGAGACCAGGAGAGAAGGCAAGGTTAGAGGCTGAGTGTGGAAATGGCTGTGCAGTGGTAAAAACAGAAGCCACATGCTTACATAATTATTTTAAGGAAGACACGATGAAGAGAAAAAGTCTGAGTGCTCAGGATTAAAAACAGCTGGAGGATATGAACAGGAAGAGGAACCAGTGGAATAAACAAGGAACAACTGACCGGTCAGGCAGGAAGAGAGGGGGGACCGACACCACTAACTATACCAAGGGAACCCAAAGAAGATTCCTTTCCAGAAGAATGAGGTAGTCCACATGGTCAAAAACACAATGACAAAATCTGAGAGTAGTGAGAATAGACTGAAATATATAATACACAGTGCTGTTCAGAAAAAGGTACCCTGGGGTGAGGGAATCACTTGATTCATGATGCAAACTGAATCAGGTGTTCCATGTGAAGATACTGAATGCATGTTAAATACCTGACATTTTCTACAGTGATGGATTAATGTGTGTGTGACTTCCTGTCAACAGCTTCCTCCACAGCAAGATCCCTTCTGGTGATGCCCCATTTTTGTGTTCCTGACTTATTCCTGTCCCACAAGTCACTGAGAGCAGACAGTCAGTAACTGTCTGCTGTGCTTCTAAATCTTTTATATTATCTTTTTATTTTCATTTTTATTTTTGCTACAAAAGCCTTTTTTATGTAACTGCATCTTTTATATTATCTTTTTATTTTTATTTTTGCTACAAAAATCTTTTTTCCATTTGGTCCACAGCTTGGGCTAGGGTTCTGGGCATTTAAAAAGCTGCCTAGTAGCAATGTCCACAATAGCCAAACTATGGAAAGAACCTAGATATCCATCAACAGTTGAATGGATAAAGAAGATGTGGTATATATACACAATGGAATACTATGCAGCCATCAGAAGAAATGAAATCTTGCTATTTGCGACGACGTGGATGGAACTAGAGGGTATTATGCTTAGCGAAATAAGTCAATAGGAGAAAGACAACTATCATATGATCTTCCTGATATGAGGAAGTGAAGATGCAACGTGGGGGAGTTGGGGAATAGGAAAAGAATAAATGAAACAAGATGGGATCGGGAGGGAGACAAACCATAAGAGACTCTTACTGTCATAAAACAAACTGAGGGTGACCGGGGAGGAGGGGGTTTGGGAGAGGGTGGTGGGGTTATGGACATTGGGGAGGGTATGTGCTATGGTGAGTGCTGTGAAGTGTGTAAACCTGGCGATTCACAGACCTGTACCCTTGGGGCTAATAATACATTATATGTTTATAAAAAAATTTAAAAATTTAAAAATAAATAAATAAATAAATAAATAAATAAATAAAGGTGCCTAGTGGCTGCTGGGAGAGGCTCGGTTGAAGCCCAGGCATTGGGGGTGGTGAGTGGGGTCCTTCCAAGGTGGCTGGGCTTCAGAGGCTCCTTGTTGTTACATCAGTAGGTTAAAGCCTCTGCCTTTAGCTCAAGTCATGGTCCCAGGATCTTGAGATCAAGTCCCACATCAGTTTCTCTGCTCAGTGGAGCCTGCTTCCTCCTCTCTCTGCCTGCCTCTCTGCCTACTTGTAATCTCTGTCATATAAATAAATAAATAAATACATCTTTAAAAAAAAAAAAAAAAGGAGAAAGAAACACTCCAGTAAACTTTCAAGAAATTCTTCATCACAGCGTGGTTAATCAAACATCAAAGATGATCTAAATGGCCTTGTTTTAGAAACATACTCAGGTGAGTCAATTTCAAAATAATGACATAGTTTGTGAAGACTTCTATAGAAATGTGGAACTCAACATCCTATGTTTTGCTTTCCTGAAACACACAGGTATAAATTATGCCCTAAGGAGGTAGGAATAGGTTTCTCATTATAATTGGCAAAACTGGCAAACTCTGGGATATCTCACCAAAATATAAAAATTCTTTGGGGTGTCACACTTCTGGAAATCTTTGTATTTATAGATTTAAGGTTACAGAGCATCTAAGCAGAAATCAATAATAGTTCCAGATATTAAGAACCAGAATATATATTGTCAAATTTTCTCTTATTATTTTCAAATATTCTTTTCTGCTGATTAATGAGCTACTTAGTAGGGACAAATCATGTAATATCTTTTTGTTAGTAAATTGTTTTTTGTTTTAAAGTAGGCTCCATGGGAGCCCAATGTGGGGCTTGAAATCACAACCCTGAGATCAAGACCTGAGGTGAGATCAAGAGTCAAAAGCTTAACTAAACTGAGCCACTTAGGTGCCCCTCTGTTGTAATTTTCTTTCTTTCTTTCTTTCTTTCTTTCTTTCTTTCTTTCTTTCTTTCTTTCAAAGATTTTTTATTTATTTATTTTGACAGAGAGAGAAATCACAAGTAGGCAGAAGTAGGCAGAGAGGCAGGCAGATAGAGAGGGAGAAGCAGGCTCCCTGCTAGTCAGAGAGCCTGATGTGGGGCTCGATCCCAGGACCCTGGGATCATGACCTGAGCCGAAGGCAGAGGCTTAACCCACTGAGCCACCCAAGCGCCCCTGTTGTAATTTTCTAATCAGAGAATCAAGAACACTATAATTTCTCTGGGAATGTTCCCTGAAATACTTAATTTATTAACAAAACTCTAAAAAAAGAAATCTAAGGATATTTTAATTTTAAAAGGCAAAAATACAAAAGGAGCCCTATTCATTGTTAATATTTATTGCAGAGAAGAAAAAAAAGAAAGAAAAAACCACAGTAGCCAAAAAACCTCCAAAATTTACACCAAATCTTAGAATTACACCAAATTTCATAAATAACCACTTAATCTTGGATATGAACCTTCTTAAAACTACAGTTTCTAGAGAGGGTTTATTTTCTCCAACCCGTTAATTATGTAAGGACACGTTTTCATATGTAAGCACTTTTTTGGAAAAAGAGCTGAACATTGGATTTGTAGTTGGGCAATTGCTAGGGTAACCTCAGATCTTGGTTTGCTGGGACAATGCCGGTTTGCTTGGGATTCTTGGTTTAGCCTGTTGTTTCAGCATTTTTATTAACATCATCCTCTTTCATTCACCCTCTTTCACTCAAGTGTCAATGACTGTGCATTACAAGGCAGTTTAGTAGGGTTCCCTAGGGCTCAGCCCAGCCCAGTATTGTGAAAGCTATCCTGTGTGACATAGAAGAGCTATTGGGTATACCCTAACAAAAACCCAGATTCCAACCAGCCTTCTTGAAATGAAGATAGTCTATGATTTAAACTCTCTGTTGAACATCTTTGGTTCATTTACTGAGTTAATATGGAAGAAGTGAGTGGTCACCTAGCAGTGCCCTGTGGGTTTCCATGCAGGCGGTGAACACTGGCTCAGTACTTTCTCCATGAGTACTTCATATCCACTCACATGGATCAATGTTTGGAGCTCCCTGCTTCTCAGATGACTGCCTCAGGAGGAAATAAGTCAAGTGGAAGATGGTTCCAGTGACTGGCCTTATTGAAAGCTGGGGATGCTCTTCCAAACTTTTTATCTTTCTTCAATACAATAACATTGTATAGCATGCTTTTTTCACTGTCTAATGCATGGGGGAATTCTGTGATTCCTATAAATCATGCAAAAGATGTAGTACCTCCTTCAAAAAACTTAGACTCGAGTTTAAAATATGAGGTGTGTAAATAAAATTAAGTCCTGTGTCCTAAAATGCTTGCCACCATGAAGGTCTACACTCTCCAACTGCTTTCTCAACAGAATTTTTCAACTTCGCAATACTGGCTAAGTTTCATATCTGGGCATGTATTAACTCTCTTGTGAGGAAACTCAAAGGGAAAAAAATATTTTGCTTCATATTTGTCCCATAGCCAATTCTTCAGAACACAAATTTTATACATATTATACTAGTAATGAAAGATAAATTTTCTAGTAGTGCTTCTTTTGATTACCATGACCTCAAGTCCATAAATTATTTTCCTTTTACTTTTTAGAAAAGAACATTTTAGGGGCGCCTGGGTGGCTCAGTGGGTTAAAGCCTCTGCCTTTGGCTCAGGTCATGATCTTGGGGTCCTAGGATCGAGCCCCACATTGGGCTCCCTGTTCAGTGGGGAGTCTTCTTCTTCCTCTGCCTCTGCCCCTTTCCCCCACCTGCCCTCCCACTTAAATAAAAATCTTTTTTAAAAAACTTATGAATTTACTTTCTACAGACAACTGGTCCACTTCCCCAGCCATACATAAATCTCATTGTAAATTAATACATCATAAATACTTGAGTAATGAAACAGCTTTGGAACCTTGTCAAATTCAAGTTTTTGAGTCTGCAAAGTTCAGGATCAAACTTTGATCCATGGTGTCCCCAAAGATAAAGGCAGCCTCTGAAATATACTTGATAGAAAACAAACAATACCACATCCTCTGCAACATTAAAATACTGGTGAATCCAATCACAAGAAGTGATTATAGAATTCATAGGAAAGGAAAAATTCTACCTACTTTCCAAAATGTTTTCTAAGTTAGCCTGGATCATGGCCTGCATGACTGAGAATGGTAATAGGGAAATTTAAAAAATAGATCTTTAATAGTGATTTTTGTTCTGCTTGCTACATAGATCACGACTATATGTGGTAGGGAAGAAAGAGCGCCTCTAGTAAATGTCAACCATATTTGTTTATAAAGAAAGGAAATGAGTTTCGGAGCTAGTTCTAATCCAGAAATACAATAGCAAAACATTCTACATGTATCTGTCTAAATAATTTTGATCTTAAAACACCCACAACAGTCTGCATCAATTTCTTAGTTCAGAGAAAATTAAATATTTGAAACCCAGGCTTTTCCCATTTTAAGCTGATTACTGCTTTTTCTCATCTATACTATAGCTCTTGGTTTTAATTACAGAAGTCTTGTTTTGTTTTTCCAACATGAAAGAATCTTTGCCTCACTGTTTTTATAATAATCCTCTAGGAACTTAAGGGATCATTTATTTCCCGGTGACTCCTGTCCTTTCAGATTTGCCTAGGAATGAACAATGGTGATGATTCAGATGCTAAGTACTGGGAACCAGGGTTAGAGCATTCTGGTATTAGTGTGGTCACTATCAGTTTACTGCAAATACAGAAGAATGGGACTTAATGTCTTTACTATTTTTGCCCCAGTACGTGTATGTGTGGAGGGGGATAGTGGTGGTAAAGAGTCATTTAAGTTTAAGATATACCAGTATAGGGTGCCTAGGTGGCTCAGTTGGTTAAACATCTGCCTCCAGCTCAAGTCATGATCCCGGGGTCCTGGGATCGAGTCCCCGCATTAAGCTTCCTGCTCAGTGGGGAATCTGCTTCTTCCTTTCCCTTTCCCTGCTCATGCTCTCTTGTGAGCTCTTGCTCTCTCTCAAATAAAAAAAGTAAAAAATAAAATAAAAGATACACCAATATAAGTAAACATATTTGAGAAGCACAATAAACCTTCCATTAATCTTGGCATTCATCCAAACTATTTATCAGTCATGGATTCATTCATTCATTCAACATTTCGGAGCGTATGAATGTCATGATAAGGAAAAAAAAAATCATTTTCCTGGAGATCTGAAGAAATACATGGAAAAATGGTTGGGACTAAGCAGAGAAGACACCTTGCAAGATTTGATTTCCAAGTGAGTTTTACAAAGACATACAGGAAACCAGCTAGCAGGCAAGCGGAAGGAGGAAAGGGTAGCGTATGTAAGAAAACTTTCAAGAAGACCAGACATGTCCCTGCTAGAGTAACCAGTGCGGAAGAGTGGTGGAGCTTCTGATATCAGACTGTATAAAATCTTCATGTAGTATGTTATTTTCAGTGTACAACTGAAGGGAGTCACAGATGTTTACTTAAATGGGCCATATGGTTCCCAATGAGTACGTTACAAACTCAAAATGAATCCTGTTGATTGTTCAAAATTATAATACTGAGAAGTATGATTAGATTTTAAACTATATTGTAGAGTGTTGTTTGAGGGGGCATGAGGAACTCTGAAGAACTGTAAAGCCGGTATACTTCTAGTGAGTTCTAGCATCAGAGTGACTTTATTTATTTTATACGTTTTAAGATTTTTATTTATTTTCGAGACAGAGAGAAAGAGAGAACGTGTGCGAGTGGAGGGAGGAAAGGAGGGGCAGAGGGAGAGGAGAAAGCAGACTCCCCTGCTGAGCCGGGAGCTTGATGCAGGACTTCATTTCAGGACCCTGGGATCATGACCTGAGCCAACGGCAGACACGTAAATGCCTGAGCCACCCAGGTTCCCCAGACTGACTTTATTTAAAGGGTTAACAAAGTTGTTGAGGTTGTGAGTCAGTAGCATGACAGTCTGTTGACTTCGAAAGCAACCCAGATTTGTATGACGAAAACAGAAAAGACTTAAACTGGTTCAGGCTAAGTACTGGTGTCACCTATGAAGTTCGATTCCTAATTTCTTACCCAGGATGATAGCTGTCAATGAGATCGTGCTTTTGCTTTGTCTCCTGTGTGATTACATAGACTATTTATCCAGCTGAAGAGAGATTTTTCTATGACATGAACTTTTTTCTTTCTTTTTTTTAGATTTTATTTATTTATGAGAGAGAGAGAGAGAAAGAGAGAGACTGCATGTGGGGGGAGAGGTAGGGAGGCAGAGGGGTAGAAGAGAGGGAGAGAGAATTCCAAGCCAGTTCTGTGCTGTGTGCAGAACCCCACTTGGGGCTTGATCTCATGATGCATGAGCTCATGACCTGAGCCAAAACCAATAGTCTGATGCTTGACCAATGGAGCCACCCAAGTGCCCCAACAGGAACTCTTTAGCAGTTCCTTGGTAATAACTCAAATCTCTAATAAGATTACTACCGGATGGGCCTGGGTGGCTCAGTCAGTTAAGTGACTGACCCTGCTTGGGACTCTTTCTCCCTCTCCCTCTGATCCTCCCCTCCTGCTCTCTCTCTAAAATAAATCAGTAAGCCTTTTATTTTATTTACTTATTTATTTATAAAAGGTTTTATTTATTTTTTTGCCAGAGAGAGGGAGAAGAAAAGAGTACAAGCAGGGGGAGCAGCAGGCAGAGGGAGAAGCATGCAACTTTTAGCTCAGCTCCTGCTGAGCAAGGAGCCCGATGTAGGACTTGATACCAGGACTCTGGGATCGTGACCTGAGCCAAAGGCAGACACCCAACCAACTGAAATTACTGTTAGTTAACAAGCATAGACTCTCAAATGCTTTATAGGATGCCTGCAGGGTAAATTCAAGAGTTAACAAATAGCTCCAACTGGTGATAGGCTTCCCTACCAGTAATGGCTAATTCATCTCTGACCTGAGGGAGTTTATACAAAAAGTCAAACCACAGTATCTACCAGAAAGCACAAAGGTGTTCTTTATGCAGGTTATGGGAAAGTCCACTGAGGTGATCCTCTGCACTACCTGGTTACTGTAATTCTGGAAACAAGTGTCTGTGATCTACAAGACGGATACCTCCTGTTCTGCAAGGTTGGACGCCTGCCTTCCGATGTTAGAAAATCAAAAACTTTATGAGTATGCTGCTTGTTGGTATTTGAGCACCAGTCATTTCTCCTGTGGCTTCCACACACCCACCCCACAGAAGTGGCCCATAAATGACAGAGCCAAGTCACAGAACAAATCCTGTTTCTGGTTCAAATGCTGCAAACATAGATTAAGTCATATCTTGGAGTTCTTCCATCGAGAAAACTTACAAGAAGCAAAGCAACTTTTCAAAGCACAGCAAAATAAACATTTACTCCGTGACTTACTGAACTTGGCACATGGAAAATATGCACTTCCAGTAAAGTTAGTGAGTTAACGAAGACACCGACTTCACCTTCCTGGTTGCCTGAGGCCACCAGACTGCTCCAGGAGGCTAACCTTACTTGTATTCCTAATCCCACCACTAAATCCATTATCAGAGGCAAAGCATGTAACCTTTAGCATATCAGCCCGACAATGCTGCTGGCTCTCACCACATTTCTTAGGATGAATATTTGATCATTAAATATGTCCTTTTAATATAAGCACAGTTTTGATAGTACACACTGGAATACTAGGAAGCATGTAAATAATTTGAAAATGTCAGTTTGGGATGAGGTGTGAAAACCTGTGAGTCATTTCAAGAGATTTCCCAAAATTGAGGAGATTAGTGGGAGGGGGCTGCGGGCATTGGAAATTTCAAATAAGAGATTTAATTCAACAAGAATTTACTAAGGACCGGGTGCCAGGCCTATAATTAAGCTTTCCCAGCAGTACAAAAGGAGCAGGAGAGTGGGTCTTCAGGGAAGCTGTTGGGGAACAGCCCCCGGTGACGTAGGTTGTGCCAAATAAGGAAAATACAGAATACAGTGTGGGGGCTGGCCTCAGAGGAGATTATGTTAAACTAGTGAGGCACAGAAGGTTTCCAGGAAGTGGTACATTTAAAGCTGGATCCTTAAGAAAGGTAAGATCTGGAAACATTTTAAAAAGGGGAACAGAATTACACACGAACATAACAACACAGTCTAAGGCGAGAAGATAGGAATGTAATAAAATCCTCTGTATCGCGTCTGACCATGATCACAGTACTTGTTCATGCCAGCCAATATGCCCTAGCAAGAGTACTTTCCATGCTCTGTTGATCTGGTGACCACGAAAAGCTCTAGCACAAAGAGCATTTATTCAAAATAAATTTGGAGAATTATTTAAGGCCTTGCAACTTTTTCTCTGCCTATTTTCCTTTTTCATTTTTTTAACGTAGTAAAACTACCCTTTACTGAGTATTTGCTTACGTGCCAAGCACTGGGGCTCAGCACTCAATGTGTCTTATTTCATTTACTGGCACTTCCCCACAGCGCTTTACCTAGAATTCAAACTTTGGCTTGTCTGATTCCAAGTCCTTCACTCTGTGCTGTCATTTACCAAGACTCATGTTGCCCGAACTCTCTCTGGGCAATATCTTTGGGGTTTTCAAAGCATTTTAAAGGGTCCCCTTCTTATGGGTCTTAATGATTATGAAATGTAATGTTTCAGAGGACAGCTTTCACTGTATCTTCTAATTGCATTCCCGATCTGTTCAAAGCATCATTTGGCAAATTACATCACATGGCCCACTCAAAGTGAAGAATTTAAAGATCGGTGTTTACATATCATGTCAGCTGCGTGTAGTTGAAATAATTATCTCGACAAGTCGAGAGAGCATCACTGGTTGTAACGTTCCTTTACTTTCATAAATTTAGGGGAGATGAGACCTAAGGGCTGAGAACACCTGACATGGAAGGTAGAGCAAAAAGTAGTAGTATGTGATGTCTCCTCTGTTCACTCTGCTGCTCTTACTTTGGATAGTTCTGTCAACTGGGACTCAGCCCAGCCTCACTGAGGTTGGCACTGGCTCCTGACAAAGCCGCTGAGACCCTGAGTGTTGGACGGACCGCCTCTAGCTCTCCCTCCTCTGTCTCTCCCAAATGTGGACCATGTAGTTCTAGAGACCTTTTTTTTTTTTTTTTTTTGGTAAAGATTTTATTTATTTATTTGACAGACAGAGATCACAAGTAGGCAGAGAGAGAGGGGGAAGCAGGCTCCATGCAGAGCAGAGAGCCCAATGCAGGACTCGATCCAAGGACCCTGGGATCATGACCTGAGCCAAAGGTAGAGGCTTTAACCCACTGAGCCATCCAGGCACCCTTAGTTCTAGAGACTTTTAAACCTCAGTTTTAATATTAAAAAGTTAACATCAATCTTTAGAGATTAATTATAAAAACTCATACAAGTCAAACATAAGACAGAACTATGGAAAACCCTGGAGTCATAGATTTTCTGAATTTAACCAATCAATCTGAACTTTTCTTCCTGACTCTAAAATGGAAATGCTGAAGCCTTTTAGGAACAGTTTTTTTTTTTTCTTTTTTAAAGATTTTATTTATTTGACAGAGAAACTGAGAAGCACAAGCAGGGGGAGCAGCAGGGGGAGCAGCAGAGGGAGAGAGAGAAACAGACTGCCTGCTGAGCAGGGAGCCTGTGGCGGCACTCAATCCCAGGACCCTGAGATCATGATCCGAGCCGAAGGCAGATGATAAAAGACTGAGCCACCAACGCGCCCATGAACAGGTTTTTTTTTTGTTTTTGTTTTTTTAAGGAAAACTACATTTTACTGTGATGGTTTTGCTCCACTTGTCATCTTTTCAATCCTTCATTATGTTAATTTCAGGGTCGGCACTAGGTTGTAGGTTTTCCCCACAGTCACATTAAAGTCACCACTGCCACTCTTCAATCTCCAGATTAAGAATTTTTTGTCCTAGTTTTGCTCCCACTACACCTGCTTTGGTAAATGATGTTAAGCAAGTAAATTTTAACTTCCTTTTGATGCAGCAATACTAGGTGAGACTAACGTGAAAATGGAACCTTACATAATGAATGTCATACTAACCACACTTAACTGAGAGAAAAACAAGACATACATTTTTAAAAACTAATTTTGAGGTGCTTCTGGGTAGATCAGTCCAAAATACACTGGAAACTAAATGCAATAGGAAGTTTTAGGATAAAAGCCAAAAAGTTTAGTCTAATAGACATTCACTTTGTGAAACCAATAATATAATGGAACTCACTGATGGCTACTCAGAAATAATACAAAGAAAGAAGTCTATCCAGGAAAAAAAAATTAAAATAAATTTTAAATTTATTTAAATTTAATGTCTGTCAAATAAATAAATAAAATCTTTACCAAAAAAAAAAAAATAGTCTTTAGAACTACATGATCCACATTTGGAAGAAACAGAGGAGGGAGAGCTAGAGGCGGTCCGTCCAACACTTGGGGTCTCAGCGGCTTTGTCAGGGGCCAGTGCCAACCTCAGCGAGGCTGGGCTCGGTCCCAGTGAATCAGAGAAGCAACTGAAAATGAACTCTTGGACCTTCCCTTGTTGCCTTCTTCTTCTTCTTTTTTTTTTTTAGAAAGAGAGAGGGTGAGAGCGAGTGGGGGTGGGGCAGACAGAGAGTCTCAAGCAGGCTCTGCACTCAGTCTGGAGCCCGGTGGCAAGGCTGGATGGCACCACCCTGAGACCAACCCGAGCTGAACAAGAGTCAGATGCTTAACCAACAGAGCCACCCAGATGCCCGGATGCTAGCATTTTTAAAAGGGACTTCTATTCAGTAGGTGGCTTCTTCATTTTCTGGTTTCCTTTGATTGCATGTTGCATAAAATTGTTGAATCACTATGTTGTACATCTGAAATCAAAGTAACATTGCATGTCAACTAACCTTCAATAATAAAAAATTTTAAATTAAAAAAAAAAAAAGGGAGGAACCCCCAGTCTCTCTCTTGTTTCTCCTACTCCTGGAGAGAAAGGAAACATGGAAAAAACCTATTGGCTTTAGTAATCCTTTCTCAGGGTCATGAGATCCAGCCCTGAGCTGGGCTCCACCAGAGGCTCTCTCTGCCCCTCCCACTCCCCCTGACTTGCTCTCACTCTCCCTCTGCTTCTCCACCCACTGCAGGGCTCTCTCTCACTCTAAAAATAAATAAATAAAATCTTTTTTAAAAAGCCAGTATTATGGCAAGAGACGTACCTGAAACTAGCAGCGCGGGACTGTCAGTGGGGAATGAATGGACATTAAGCCACACTTAGCAAAAGATCGCAGATTAGAGGTGGTGGACAGGGGCCAAGGGAAGGAAAAAGGGAAGCTGAGTTTGGGAGTACAAAACACCCACTCTCACATTCACTACGCTGGATTTTTTTTTTTTTTAAAGATGAACTTTTGCATATTTTGGACATGTCACTAGCAGGTATTCTGTCAGTGACGCAAAAATTTCCTGACTTGCATTTTGCCAGACTACTCTCGGGCTTTGCAACAGGATTAGAAGATGCAATTCAAGGCTGCCTGGGTGGCTCAGCGGGTTAAGCGTCTGCCTTTGGCTCAGGTCATAACCCCAGGGTTCTGGGATGGAGCCCTGCATTGGGCTCCTTGCTCAGTGGGGAGCCTGCTTCCCCCCTCCTCTGCCCCTGCTCATGTGTGCTCTCTCAGATAAATAAATGAAAACTTAAAAAAAAAAAAGATGCAATTCAATAAAGTTTATGGTTCTACACTGTTAAATATTGTTGTTTCATTATTTTTATTTTTTTCCTCCCAAAAAGGGGTAAGAGATACTTGTGCCTCATGACCAGATCAAATGGTAATACATAAAAATGGTTATTTGGAAATAAACTAGAACAAAGAGTGCTTTTTCTCTTTTCTAGCTGTGTGTGTGTGTGTCTGTGTGTGTGTTCATCACTGTTAAAAAGGAGATGACTTCCCTGAGAAACAAGTCCCTGTTTACCATTAGTAAATGTCACTCTAAAATGTATTTACCAAAAGAATTTTATTTCCCCAGCTATATTCTGTTCAAGAACATCAAAGGGCAGAAAGCATAAGGAAAAAGTTATGACACCCCATCTACGCAACAGAAGATATATTCCACATATATGTATACACAGAGTAATTATAAATAACTTCTGCCATCTAACTCATTTTCTCCTTTTTGTTTTTCCCTGAAAGGCCCAGAAAGAAGAGAAAAGTAACACAAAGTCATTAACTTCATTGCCATCTAGTCTTTCTTGTTCCAGAGCCACCACACCATTTTTAGATTTAATTTTACTGGTAAATAAAACACTTCTAAAGTTCAATAACAAGTTAATGGTCCAAGTTTGGTTTTTTCCCCTTTCTCTTTAAGCCATACTGACCTTTATAGAAGCAAAAGAACAACATTTGACATTTCGCAGAAAATAAAGAAACATAATTTAGCAATTTTTAACCAATCGCCACACGTTACAACTTTGGAGTTGCTCAACTCTTTCCAGACACAAATGTCTCAAAAGTATGCTTCATATTCTTTTAAAATCACAAGTAAATAAACAAAATTTTAATTAGATGAGCCTGTATCGCATATTGGCTGACGTCATCCTTTCCTCTCTGGGAAAAAAAAAAACCCATTAAAACAAAAGAAAGAAACACAAGACGCAGATGACACAGGGCGAGAAAGCCTTGCTTTTGTCTCAGATTCGGTGCTGCTTTTTCTGAACCGCAGCTCGAGAAAGCCCAAACTGCAGGTCCTGACTTGGTGAGACAGATTTCTGGCCCAAATCTCACACCAGGAGGAAGAAACACACCCATAAGCTTGGGGGCTGACATTTCTTTTGACTTGCCCTATGTTTTCATCTGTTGACGTGGCCTATGCTTCCACTTGGAATAAAAATAGTCTGTTGCCTCCATTCCAGTCATTGGCACCACTCCTATTTTCGGTGAAGGTTTCCAATAGCCGGGTAGATGGATGGGCAAGCTCAAGGAGCAGGTTACGAAGGAGCACTGAGCATTCCCATGGTCTGGTTCTTCAGCTTTTCTATTTGTGCTTTTGATGGCTTGCTCTTACTCACAGGTAAGGAATAGGAATACATTGCCCCACACCATCCTCCCCTTTCTGTGCTTCCTTTGTCTCTTCTGCCTCCATAACATCTAATTCTCTTCAGCACAGACATACCGTAGCTTGCCAAGCACAGATGGGAGGCTCTGGCCCATCTGATGCCCACCATGGGCCTTTTCCCCACCTATCAGGAACAAGTGGATTTGTGTCTGCTCTGGGGCCACGGAGCTGAGCCCAGGGGACTGCGGGGCTTTCATCCAGAACAGGCTCAGATATGGCCAGGATCTCCCTTTCCCTGCCTCAGGCCAGCCACGGACTAGAAGACACTGGAGGGGATGGATCACCCTGAGGCCACCCTGGAAGTTGGGGTCTGTTCCAGATTATGTTCAGAAAAGGGGTCCAAGAACTCTTAAAACAACCCTGATTTTTTAAAAAAAGATTTTATTTATTAATTTGACAGAGATCACAAGTAGGCAGAGAGGCAGGCAGAGAGAGAGAGATGGGGGGAAAGCAGGCTCCCTGCTGAGCAGAGAGCCCGATGCGGGGCTTGATCCCAGGACCCTGAGATCATGACCTGAGCCGAAGGCAGAGGCTTTAACCCATGGAGCCACCCAGGTGCCCCGAAACAACACTGATTTTTAAAAATGTTCAGTAGAAAATATTTGTAAAAGACGGAGCCGGGAAAGTGTCTTTTCCCTGACCCACACGGACAATGAGGGAGGACTCTAGCTCATGACGAAGGCTTCCGGGAGTGCCTACTAGGTGAGCCAGAGATCCCGCACTGGCTGCCTGGATGCTGCCTGCCAACAGGTTTTGGTTGGCCCGCACAGTATTTAAAGGTTGTCTTTACATAGTTGCCAACATTAACAAATTAGGAGCTTTCACATAAAAAATCTGGTTTTTGGCTTCTCTAGAAAAATTAGAAGATCTGGCTGACACTGGATCTGCTTCCTGTCTAGTGAATGCTTACATGGAGCCAAGGAGCTGCTGCCCCTTTAGGCCAGGCATTCT
The DNA here is from genome assembly GCF_009829155.1 of Mustela erminea. Lineage (NCBI taxonomy): Eukaryota > Metazoa > Chordata > Mammalia > Carnivora > Mustelidae > Mustela > Mustela erminea. The sequence goes on from NC_045616.1 coordinate 50,167,145, forward strand.
GGCTCTGACCTTGGGGCCGGGTTTGGTCTGCAGTCAGCCCCCTGCAGACGTGGGGGTGGGCACCTTCTGGGGCAAGCACACTAAGTGCCTGCGTGAGAACCTGGTATAAGGCGGATGTTCAGCCGGGTTTGACTCACGCTCTTCTCTCACCAGTTTCCAACCCCTTTCTACTGGCCTCTGAGCTGCTCCTATGCCGCCGAGTGGGTGGGCACGGGTGGGCCGAGCAAAGGCAAAATGCCACCACTCTCTGATGTCCTTGTGTCTGGGACTTCAGCTGTTGCATTGGCTAGAAAAGCCTTGCTAGCGAGGAAGATCTATAACTCACATCATTGAGCCAACTCTACGTCAATAAAAAGATGTAGTTACGGCAAGGGAGAGCTCCAAGGGCCGAAGGAGGAGGGGGCACGACTCTATTTTATTTCTTAAGCCGGGGCCCAAAATTGGGCTGCAAAGTTGATAAACAGAAGGCATGATGTCTGAAGTGAAGATAACGAGAGCTCTAAAACATTTCTTTGTTTCGACCTGAAACTACAGAGCTTACATTTCAACTCCACATTCAGGACGGTTGCCAGCTTTCTGCTTATAAAATAGCAGAGGCTAGCTCTTGGTGACCCTCAGCAGGAAAAGCGCCGCGGGGCTGGGTGCTAAGTTGGTAACACAGAGGCAAAAGACAACGAGGGCCGATTTTCAAAGTGCTCCAGGGCCCCCCCTGCGAGGCGCCCGTAGACTGCACAGTGGGGGCGAGGTTACAGTGCTGTCTTTCATGCGGCTCTGAAAACACAGGCAGTCCGCTCTCAGCTGGCTGCAGGAATCCAGCTGCCCGTCTAGGATTCCTCCCGGCACCTGCCATTATGCACTGCTGCTGGGAATTTGCACTGGCTTTCTGAAACAGCCAGAACTGGAGGATGCATTATTTCTTTTCACCCTTTCTAAATTGGGAAATTCACCATGTCTCCTAATACAGAGAAAAGCACCCCCTCCCCAACCTGGAACACTATTAGGTGTTTGTTTTGTTTTGTTTTCTTTGTTGTTTTCAGTGTGGAGCTGGGTCCTGGTGTGGGGAAGGCTTGCTCTCTCAGGGGATAAGCCAGAGCTAAGTCATCATTAGGATTATTGACAAAGCCCCAAATCTGTGAGAATGATCAAGAAAGACAAACAATGAAGAGAACAACAGGAGACAATAGAAAACAGATGCTGAATGGGAAAGAAGGACGATAAGCCATTAAAGCTGATGAAAGAGAGCTGGGGATGGGAGGGAAAAGAAGAGAACTGCCAGAGATTTCGGAGGGGTCCAAACAGCACTGACTCAGGGCTCCCTCCGAGGTACCTCCTCTGGCCGTAAGGATGAGATGAGCTTCTTCTGCTTCAGCGTGCAGTGTCCTAAAGCCTGGGTGCCTGGAATTCGACTTAGTAGGTCATCTGCACTGAAAGAGAGTCTATGATGTGGGGGGCATGTGGAAGGGTCACGTCGGGGCCCCTGGTCTCAAGAAGACTACCTTTGGATTACAATTTTATTCGGTGCATTTATGTATTGCGTATTCACGGTCAATTCCTTCCCGGCTGTTCAGGGCTCACGATGTCAGCCAGTGACAGCACGGGGGGGGGGGGGGTGCAGGAGCATTCATGATTAGGTTCTCGTTCCAGCAAAAGAAATTCCCTGGTGGGTGGTTGTCTCTGAACTTTATGGATGGAACACAAGAGGCCAGGAGTCAAATTTGCAGGGGTTATGGTATCTACAACAGGATGATTTTTTGAAGAAGTTTTTTTTTTTTTAGTTTTTATTTTTTTTAATTACTTTTCAGTGTTCCAGAATTCATTGTTTATGCACCACACTCAGGGCTCCATGCAATACGTGCCCTCCACAATACCCACCACCAGGCTGGCCCAACTTTTCAACCCCTGCCCCTTCAAAACCCTCAGATTGTTTTTCAGAGTCCATAGTCTCTCATGGTTCATCTCCCCCTCCAATTTCTCTCAACTCCCTTCACCTCTCCATCTCCCCATGTCCTCCATGTTATTTGTTATGCTCCACAAGTAAGTGAAACCATACGATAATTGACTCTCTCTGCTTGATTTATTTCACTCAGCATAATCTCTTCCAGTCCCGTCCATGTTGCTACAAAAGTTGGGTATTCATCCTTTCTGATGGAGGCATAATACTCCATAGTGTATATGGACCACATCTTCCTTATCCATTCGTCTGTTGAAGGGCATCTTGGTTTTTTCCACAGTTTGGCGACCGTGGCCATTGCTGCTATAAACATTGGGGTACAGATAGCCCTTCTTTTCACTACATCTGTATCTTTGGGGTAAATACCCAGTAGTATAATTGCAGGGTCAAAGGGAAGCTCTATTTTAATTTCTTAAGGAATCTCCACACTGTTCTCCAAAGAGGCTGCACCAACTTGCATTCCCACCAACAGTGTAAGAGGGTTCCCCTTTCTCCACATCCTCTCCAACACATGTTGTTTCCTGTCTTGCTAATTTCGGCCATTCTAACTGGTGTAAGGTGGTATCTCAATGTGGTTTTAATTTGAATCTCCCTGATGGCTACTGATGATGAACATTTTTTCATGTATCTGTTAGTCATTTGTATGTCTTCATTGGAGAAGTATCTGTTCATGCCTTCGGTCCATTTTTTGACATGATTGTCTGTTTTGTGCGTGTTGAGTTTGAGGAGTTCTTTATAGATTCTGGATATCAGCCTTTTGTCTGTACTGTCATTTGCAAATATCTTCTCCATTTCCGTGGGTTGCCTCTTCGTTTTGTTGAATGTTTCTTTTGCTGTGCAGAAGCTTTTGATCTTGATAAAGTCCCAAAAGTTCATTTTCGCTTTTGTTTTCTTTGCCTTTGGAGACATATCTTGAAAGAAGTTGCTGTGGCTGATATCGAAGAGGTTACTGCCTATGCTCTCCTCCACGATTCTGATGGATTCCTGTCTGTTGAGATCTTTTATCCATTTTGAGTTTATCTTTGTGTACAGTGTAAGAGAATGGTCGAGTCTCATTCTTCTACATATAGCTGTCCAATTTTCCCAGCACCATTTATTGAAGAGACTGTCTTTTTTTTTCCACTGGCTATTTTTTCCTGCTTTGTCGAAGATTATTTGACCATAGACTTGAGGGTCCATATCTGGGCTCTTTACTCTGTTCCACTGGTCTATGTGTCTGTTTTTATGCCAGTACCATGCTGTCTTGGTGATCACAGCTTTGTAGTAAAGCTTGAAAGCATGCAACGTGATGCCGCCAGTTTTGTTTTTCTTTTTGAAGAAGTTTTTTAAAAAGTTCTTTAAATTGTTTTAATAGATCCCATAAAATATGGCACAAAGGCTTTGCCCCTGTCACTTAACCTCAACCCAGTCTTACCCCAGGGACTTTTCAATGCTGTTCCTTTTATTCTCCCACATAAGCTTCATTCTAGCAAGACAAACATAACCATGCTCTCTTTCTTCCGTCTTGTGCCTCTGCCCATATTTTTATCTGAAGGACCTGAAAAGACTTCCCTTGCCTCCAAACTCATCCAAATTTGGCATATTCTGCAGCCCAGCTCTAAGACCACATCTTCTACAAGACCAGGCCATCTCTGGCTTTTCTAGACCTTTCTATGCACTTCTGCAATTATTATTATTGCAGATAATAATAGACAACAGCCACAACCACCACCATCACCATAAGAGCAGCTAGTATTTTCTGAGCATTTTTTCAGCCCACACACCTGGCCATGTTTCACGTATATTCTATTATTCATTCTACTCAGTCCTCCCAACAGTGCTAAGGTAGGTATTACTTTCATCCACATTTTTTAGAAAGAGAGACACTGAGGCTTTAGAGAAATAAAGTAGGTTTCCCAATGATATCCAGTGAGTGATAAGGAATTCTTATTCATATCATCAGTTTATTTATTTTTGAATATTTTATTTATTTATTTGAGAGAGAGAATGAGAGACAGAGACAGAACAAGGTGGGGAAGGGCAGGGGGAGAGGGAGAGGAAGATTCCTCACCAAGCCCGGAGCCAGACATGGGACTAAATCCCAGGACGCTGAGATCATGACCTGAGCTGAAGGCAGAGGCTTAACCCACTGAGCCACCCAGACGCCCCAGTATCATCAATATGGCATGTCATTATGAAGTAATCATTTACCTCCTTTGCTATTTATTGCACAGTTATTCAAATATTTTAAATGTACTGATGAGGGAAGGGGTTTTAGTAAAAAGAAAAGGTGGGATTTCAATTATTAAAAAAAAAAAATGTGTTCTTCAGCTAATCCTGTGATTACTATTTCTGGGTCTGACAAACTCCTGAGATGTCTGAGACCGAACAGAGAGAAGCTTGGAGTGCACTTATGAGTGAAGAAAGAAGACTGATGTCCCAGAAGACCACTGGGATAGCACCTGGGACCAGTGGTTGTTTGTTGGAAATCCAGGTTGAGTTCAGTTCCTTTAATGGTCTCTTACTCTACGGCTCATCTCACTCTCTCAGGCCACGCTTTTCAATTCAAAACAAAAGAAGAGCAGAATAGGACACGTGTACTTGTAAAAGTTATAAAAAGAATGATAGCAAAAGCACTGTCTCTTAGAACTTTGTGGTTTCTCACACAGAGCATTGTTAGTTTTATAAAGTTTTGTAAGAGAATCATAAAGTTCCAGAGTTAGGCAAGATGCTGTCTGATTCCATTCATTTATAGATGAAGAAACTCCATCCTCATGATTTGGTCAAAGTCACACAATTATTTAGTGACATTTCTGTGCTTCCTAATTCCTCATTCAAAGCTTTGTTTGTGGGTCACCAGGACCCCTAAATACGAGTCATTTCACAGGCAAATCCATACATGTCTGTTTATATCTTGATATAGAGTCATCAACTTCTAGTTTCTTTCTTTCTTTTTTTTTTTTTTTTGTAATGGTTTTCTTCAAAGACAGTCTTACCCCAAATGAAAAGGAAAAGTAGAAAAATTAGTCACTCAGCCAGTCAACTCTTCCACTCTGGATTCCCTCTCCCATAAGACGAAGTAGTGGATTCAAGGTAGCTGAGTCAGTGAGAATGTGATAATACGATAAAAATACTTGCAGTGTCCACAAGCTACCCAAGTTGTTATTGGGAAAGGAGCAAAAAGGGCAATATATGTCATGGAAGTTAGTAATCCAAGGAGCAGGAAATGAAGAAAGTTAGGCAGGGGCTGGTGACTGTTGTAAACGGAAGAAGCGAGTTACAAGGAGTATAATTGGGCACTGGCAGAGAGAAATACAGGATCTCTCAGAATTCCTGATGTCGAGAATGAGAGACCCTTTCCCTAGGTCTTCAGAAGAAGATATGTGTAAAAGAAAGAACAGAATTGGAATGAATCCTACAGATGGGAGGTATAATAGCTACCAGGGAGGATTCTTAGAAAATTCAGAGGGATAAGCATAGCAGTAAGTATGGAGTAATAGTGCCAGCCTCTTTCTCTCAGGTCTGCGAAGAGAGAAGGAGGTAACAACAGTGTTAGTGAGCATTAAGATCAGGGACCTATACATGATTTTGCTAATTCAGACTGATTAATGAAGTCACTTGGTGATTTAAAAGAGCCAGACTTCAACCAGATTTTATATTTGGTTTCTATTCACTTTTGCATTAAAATGTGGGTTCCGTGCTGGAGGAGAAGGGCACAGATGAAATTAAGTATCAAAGACTAGAGAAATGTGGTTTTGTTTGGTAGAGATGACCTTTCTGTTTCTCTGACTTGACTTTTCCTAATAAAACACTTGATTTACATGGTTTAGAGGCATTAAAAAAAAAGTGTGGATTCTGTCCAAAGAATAAAGTACTAAATTACAGTGTACTAACAGAAATCTACCAGTTGCAAAACACTCTGGCTTTTATCACTTATATATAAATAACAACATATTGAAGAACTGAAAAAAAAAGATAAAATGAGGATTTTACAAGCACATCTTGTAAAACACATACAAATTTGATGATAAATACAGCAAGTCCAGAAAATTTGTAGCAAGGAGGCACCTATTCTTCAGATCACAGCCATATTATGCTCCTCCAACATTTTTCTGATTATTTATTTATTTATTTGATAATTTATTTTTGAAGTGGAGCTTGTGGGTAAAGAACGGAATGGAGAAGGGGTTCTAGTAGAGAAACCACAGTCAACTATTATAGTCCACAGGAACTTGACTATTCATCTATATTATACACACATACACACACACACACACACACACTACCATACTATAGTAAATATTCATTTACTTGTAGCATATTACTGAAGATTGCATACATATAAAATCATATTGGCACTTATGAGAGACATCTAAATTGGCACTTATGAGAGACATCCAAACCCTTTATCTTAGGCCAGTCTATTTTTGGAAATAAAACATAATTCTCAAAAGTATCTCATAGGAATACAATATGATATTGAAAAACTTCCATAGGGACGACTACTTATATTAGTTTCAAGCAGAAGCATTTCTAAAAGATGCTAAGAAATGTAAGTGTATATTGTTACGATTACAAAGATTATTATGAATTAACTTATTACTAATGCAGTACTGTTACAACAGAATAACGAAGAAGCAGATTCCTCAATGGGCTCAGAAATGCCAGACCAAATTTACATACTTGGTGTGAGCACTGAAAAGGGAGATATCCCTGTACTACCTCCCTTTTATTTTTACAGTGATTCTTCATGAAAGTGGGTAACTTAAGAACATAGCATCTGTAATTCAGTAACATTTACAACTCTTACAAAATTTATTCAGTAAGACTCTAGCCCCACCAACTCTTTGTAACAGTTCTGGTTACCCCCAGAACTGTTCTTCTCCCCAGCTCTGAAGGGGAAAAGTATTTGAGGGCTTTTTGAGGAAAGATCATAGGTATCTTTATTCAATTTTAATCTGCCTATGAATCTTCATTTAAAAAAGAAAAAAAAATTCCTTTGAAAAACTTCCTTTTAGCAAATGCTCAGGTCACTAATACAGCTGTAGTAATCAGATTATACAGTCCTAGTAAGCTTTTCCCCTCCCTGCCCCCTGCACTGTCCCACTGGAGAGTCTCTAACTCTTGCTAGTGCTAAGATGGAGGTGGATATTCAATGATAAAATAAAACTCTTCAGTACAAGATGCTGCCACCACATCAACCAGCAAGAGGCTGCATGTATACTCAAAAAGGACAGTAAGCAGTGAAGCAAAAGGGAGACAATGACTTCTCAAGCACCCATGTCTTGACTTCATTTTAGGAGACCCAGGCACATTTGGGACAATTCCTGGATTGCACATAGCCGATGAATCCAAAGTTCCTGTCCAACCACCCCACCCCCCCCTTTTTTTTTTTTTTGCAATTTCATCATTTCAGATGGCCTATCCATCCCTGGTTAGTGTTAAGTTTACCATGTTTTTGTCTTCACATAGGAATCGTCAATTAAGTGGAGAAAAATGTAGCTAGAGACAAGATGGGATTGGGAGGGAGACAAACCATAAGTGACTCTTAATCTCACAAAACAACGTGAGGGTTGCTGGGGGGAGGGGGGCAGGGAGTGAGGGGTGGGGTTATGGACATTGGGGAGGGTATGTGCTATGGTGAGTGCTGTGAAGTGTGTAAACCTGGCGATTCACAGACCTGTACCCCTGAGGATAAAAATACATTATATGTTTAAAAAAAATAAAAATTAAAAAATTAAAAAATATATATATAGCTAGAGACTTCAAGTGTTTTCCTAGAAAAATGTCAAGTGTACTGTGCATTTGCTGCCATGTTTAGGCTCGGTTGATAGTCCCTGAGAGGTAATGTGTGTTATGGTCTTTAGACAACAGTGCAGTTCATGGGTGAGAGTATTTCTAGAGGTGTGGGAAACTCATTCTATTTGGCCTGGTTCAGATCGCAATGCACGTGGCTCCTGGGTCTCCTGGAACAGGCATCCTCCTAGGTGCTTGGAGTCTGGACCTTGCAATCCAGTGCTTCATTTCTTCCAGCACCCTTAGTCTCTAAGTGTGTCTTAAATAAGTTTTCTTCTGTCCAAAGAGGTCTATACAATATTTAAAAAAACAGACAGCAACTGATCTAGGTGGTAGGCAGGTCAGTTGCAGCAGGAGCTGAAAGCCTGGGCTTTCCAGAGTGGAGGGGACAGTGAATGTCTGGAAGAGAAGGCAAGGAGGATGGATTTAGGGATCCACAGACACAACACCAACTCTACCTTTCTTCTAGAGCTTTTCCTGCCTTTGAGGGTAGGAGTCACGTTTCTCTGTTTGTCTGTTTCCATTTCCGTTGTCTCAGTGCTTTCAAATGACCTTAGTAAGTAATATGAACCTAACTTGCTAACTTGACTTGACGCTCAAAGTCACTGCTGTTAAAACTGGCCTAATTAGAGAACTAGGAAAATGAAGTGTATAAGAACTTGTGGGGAGAATATTCACCGTGGAATCCATGGTCTCATCTGGAGCCAGCTGTGTGATGCTGCTCCCCTCCAGCTCCCTCAGTAAAGATCTTCAACTAAGTCAAAGAGAGACTGTTCTCTGGGAGAACGTGACTCTAATGGCCCTCACGGCTAAGGTAGATGAGCATTTACTGAAATACCTTAATTTTTATATGTGAAAAGTAACCAAATAAGAATTCATGTTAATTTTGCTTATTTACACATTTTCATTCATTATGCTTTTTAAAGCATTTTAATTTAGCGACGTTTTTAATTCAATAAGCATTTGTGGAGTAGGTACTAAAAGATAGCCTTCTGCTATGGTAATCTGGGATAAGTAAACAGTAAGAGGTGCTATGGTCTTGCAGCACTGCAAAGCCCAGTGGGGGAACTGATCATGGTATACAGAATCCCAGCTCATGAGTTACAAGGTGTGTGATCTTGCCTAAGTCATTTAATTTCTCTAAGCCTCTGTTTCTCCATACGTAAAATGGTAAGAATAATACTCTCTAATTTGCAGGATTTTTGTAAAAATTCAATGATATAAGTACAATTCCACATAATCAGCACTTAAAAAATACTCATTGTTATTGTTGTGGTTTTTATTAGAATATATTTTGAGCACAGAGGCACAGGGATGTGTGGCTTAACATATAAAAACACAAATACATTTTAGATAGATGAATGCTCTTCAATGAATGAAGACACAATTTTCAGTGTTATCATACTGGCTCAAACAATAAGGTAAAAAATATATATAATCTACCATAACACCACTTTATAGTAAGAGTTCCCAAGACTGACATAGAGCCTGAAGTATTGCCCCTACATGTTCCAAAATGTTATAGGACAAAGGACAGAATATAATGAATAGATTTTATGCAAACATCATACTTATATAGTATCTACACACTGGGGTCTTAAAGCCAAATAAGATCTTGAGATGGTAGTTCAGTGACATCATCAGGGTTCTAAACTGACTGAATGGTCAGCATCAGAGAAACACTGCTAACTGATTTCAGACACATGCTAAGAAGCTCACCCTGGAGCTCAGGGTTTCTGTTCATGCGAAAATAATCTTCAGCTACATGCATATGCAATTATGGTGTCACATTAGGTACAGAGGAAAAGCAGTTAAGGTCATTAAACACCTATTACATGCTGGAAACTTAAGATATGTTTTGGTTGATTTCCACAGATGCCTTATAAAGTAAGTCGTAGTAGCCTCATTTTAGAGAAATTAAAGAACTTGCCTAAAATCACAAAATTAAAAATTTGTAATCCAAAATATTTTAAACTCTTTCACGTAATTTCTCAAGCTGAAGAGAATACTATTTAAAACACGTGCAGAGGAAAACAGTGACACAGAACTGATTTATTCTGAAGGATAAAGAGAGAACTTCCTGGATCCATCTATCTAAAAAGATCTTTTTAAAAACTTCGGTTTAGGTTTGAATCCATGCCATTTTTAAAACTTTTCTCATTAGGATTTTACTTGGCCTTTTTTAAATCCATATTTTTTAGAAGGTAGAAGTATTTCCTAGAGCAGTAACCTTTTGGAACATGCAACCTTTAGTTGCTCTTTGGTGTGGATTATCTGTTTTCCTCATTGGTTTATTTCAGTTTGTTTGTGAAAATAGGTATGAAGATCTTACTTGTGCGCACGTGTGTGTGTATCTGTGTGTGTGTGTGATATACAAGACATAAAGTGCACCTTATCTGTTGACCTTAAGAAGTTCCAGGCACAGGGGTACCTCGCTGGCTCAATTGGGAAGAACATGCAACTCTTGAGATCAAGAAATCTAGCCCCACATTGGATATAGAGATTACTAAAATAATAATAATAATTAATATTAATAATAATAATAAAATTAAGAAAAAAAGTTCCAGGCACAGACTTCCTCACCAGTGTTCCCAGGAACACCAGCATGGTGCATGTGTCTGACGAGGTTATCCACTCCAAACCTCATGACTTGCAGTAGCTCTACATATCTTCATTTATCAACATGCATTCAAACAGTGTTAAACATTTGTTAGATATTTGTTGAAATAAATTTGCTGAGACTTTTGCTCCTGGCTCTGATGGAATTTATATCAGATTAACCCTCACTGAGTGCAATTCTACAATTAAGAGACGCACATATACAATAACACAAGCAGTAACAAAATAGCAAATGAAAGCCATCCAACAGCCAGTACCTGAGGGGCCAAGATCCTGTACAGAAGCATATCCCATGGAGGCGGGAGCCCTACATTCATTGCCTTCCCCTACCTTTCCCCCTTTTAGGGAATTTTCCAGTTCAAAGTGAGCTGCCTTGAGGCAAAACAGAAAGACGCAACCTGGGGGTTGCAGCAATCTGACTAGGTTGGGGGACACACAAAAAATAGGGTTCAAATCTACTAAGGCATCCAGGACTTGGGGAGCCAAGATTCCAAAGCAAAAGAGGGAACGACAAAGGCATCTGCCAGTTCCAAAACTGCCTATGTGTGGGATGAAAGGCTAAGAAGCTGCTTGAGTACAGTGCCCCGAAGTCTAAAAAAGCCAAGCAGAGAATGCAGCAGTCTCACAGCCGCAGAGAATGAAGAAACAGAGTCCAAAGACTGCCACAGAGGAGGAGTTCCAGTTAATACAGGAGGTTTTCAGTTTGGTCCCTTGGATCTCCCAAGCAAACTTTTGCTTTGCCCCAAGAGAGGGGACAAACCATAAACAGACTGACCATCACAAAGCCTGATGAAAGCCAGGTTCTACTGTACGCAGGGAATTTCCCCTGGAAAAGCTTTTGCTTGGCCCACACGTCTGCTTTCCTCATTTGCATGCTCTTTGGAGGGGCTGTGCTCTCCAGTCCTACCATCCCCACCAAATCCTGCAGTCTCGCAGTAAGCTTACATCACTCACATAAGTTACCTGCTAGAACATGAAGGCATTTGCCATACACTTTTTAAAGCAGATGAGTGACTACAATGGATTCACGCTGTAAGATAAATGCTGTGATGGTAGACACAGGGGAACTTTGGCTCCTGCATGAATGGAGTACCTAGGAGTGTATGCATGAGATCATTCATGGGCAGAATCAGTGGCTTTGGAGAGGATTTAAAGGCCAAGCTTACAAATCTCTTCTCTTTGGCCTCTCATTTGTCTTTATATAGTTCCGGAGATAACCATTACTTTTTGTCCATTTATTCTTTTATAGTATTTTGTGTTTATAAAACATGTACTTTACAAAGTATATACATATGCAATGTTTTTTTGTTTTTCTTTTTCTTATCTTTCTTTCTTTTTCTTTTTCTTTTCTTTTCTTTTTTTTTTTTTTTTTTTGAGAGAGAGAGAGAGAGAGGGAGCATGACCAGGCAGGCAGGGGACAGAAGGAGAGAGAGAGCATGAATCTTAAGCAGGCTTCATGCTGGGCCAGATCCCAGGACCCTGCGATCTTGATCCGAGCTGAGATCTTGACCTGACTAAGCCAACCGGGCTCCCCACAAATTACATCTTCACACATAAATTTTTACATAATCCTTAGGACAAAATCTGGGACATTTTTGAATTTTACCTCCATTTGGAAAGTAGGTAACTAAAACTCAGAGATGTCAGGTCATTTGGTAGAATAGTGGTTTCATGACATGTCAAGTCATTTGGTAGAATAGTGGTTTCATGACACTTAACTACATGCTCATTCCACTGCATCCGGAAGCTCAACATTGAATTTTACCATAAAATATGCATATAAAGTGTATTTACAAATAAATGTATTGTTCTCACCCCAATATTTGAGTATTGTAAGATTAAGTATTATAAGAGAATAAGATATAAGAGTATTATAAGATTAAGTATTAAGTATTATAAGAATAATAAAATTTTAGACTCTGGAAAAATTATGAATTATACTAAGGCAAAGAACTGGGTGCCTGGGTGGCTCAGTCAGTTAAGAGTCTGCCTTCGGCTCAGGTCATGATCCCAGGATCCTGGGATCAGGTCCTGCATCAGGCTCCTTGCTCTGTGGGGAACCTTCTTCTCCCTCTTTTTCTGCCTGCCATGCCCCCTCCTGCTCATGCTGTCTCTCTGTCAAATAAATAAATAAATAAATAAATAAATAAAAATATAAAAAAAAAAATCCAAATGATGAGGTAAAAAATGGCCCCAAATGTTCCCCATTTGCTTTCCTCTCCCGAAACTGTTGTAACAAAAGGAGGTATATTGTGTGTTTACTCTAATTCTTGTATGATTGCTGTTTTAAGGATGAGAGTATGCTAGATCTTTTCACTGGTAAGATAAGGGCCCACACAGTCCAGGAAAGCATGCTACATGGTTGAAATGCAAAAAAAAAAAAAAAAAAAAAAAAAAGGAAAAAAAGTGGTCACAGAGGGCACAGAGAAAACTCTGAAATGGAAGCATTAGTGCAGGAGAAATGGAGGCACCTTTTGCTTAGAAAGGATAGAGCCAGGTGTCAAAAGATAGGTTATACAGTCCTCTCCTTACTAAAGCTGTATTCATGGAAGACACCCACTGACAGGTCAGACCCTGACACTTTTATTTACAGAATCTAGTGCAAACAAAAGTAAAAATCCTGCAGTCTCTTCAAAGAGCCCTCCCTGGCCAATCACCGGTGTAACAAGGAGGCAATGTTAAGACACTGTCACTCATTGTCAAATAGAGTCAAGAAGTTTACTACAGGAAAACACAAAGATGTTTCACAAGCCCAGATGTTATGGAACATTAGACAGTGGCATGACCTAATCAAGAGAATTTAAATACACCTCCTTGTCTTAGCTTCTGTATATGCATTCGTAAACTTATAGAAATGTTCTGGGATGTTTTGAAGAGCACACCAGGCATTCATTAGTCTCTGCATGTCTCGCTACAAAATGAGTATAGCCTTTTTTTTTTTTTTTTCCCCTTTCTCCTCACTGAACTTAACACGGCTCTGGGACAAATCAATGAGAGTCCCAACCTCCCCTGGCTTCAACATGTTTATTCCAGGGTTTTCTGGGAAGATTGCTTTTCCACTCTTCATGAATAGTTCATGTGCTAGTCTCCAATGGAAACAAAGTGACATTTCTTATTACTGTTGGCTGTTGGAAAGCAATTGCAAAGGGAGTGCCTTGAAACAATTAGTCCTCTGTAACTGATTATTTAACAATGTGTATTTCCCAAGAGCTGTTTATCCTCAAAAGGAAGCAGCCAAGACTAAATATGTACTGTATCTAAGCAGACACCTGCACTGAACCCCTCTGGATGCTAAATAGGAATGCTCACAGAACATTAAAGGAGGATTATTAATTTTCTATTCCAATTGCAATGAACTTTGTTTTTGTGAACAAAGAAACATGTTCCAGTTCTTAGGATAACTCAGGGATTATTTTCATTTGGGAAGATTTCTGCATTAAGGAAGGCTTTAGTTTTGGGGCACCTGGGTGACTCAATCAGTTGTGTCTGATTTTGGCTCAGGTCATGATCTCAGGGTCTTGAGACTGAGCCCACATGGAGCTCATCATCAGGCTCCATGCTCAGCATGGAGTCTGGAGTCTGCTTATCCCTCTCTTTCTTTCTGCCCCTCCCTCCACTTGTGCTCTCTCTCTCTCTCAGATAAATAAAATCTTTTTTTAAAAAGGCTCTAGGGGCATCTGGGTGGCTCAGTGGGTTGGGCCTCTGCCTTTGGCTTGGGTCATGGTCTTGGGGTCCTGGGTTCGAGCCCCGCATCGGGATCTTTGCTCAGTGGGGAGCCTGCTTCCCCCTCTCTCTCTGCCTGCTTCTCTGTCTGCTTGTGATCTTTCTGTCAAATTAAAAAAAAAAAAAAGGCTCGGGGCGCCTGGGTGGCTCAGTGGGTTAAAGCCTCTGCCTTCAGCTCAGGTCACGATCCCAGGGTCCTGGGATTGAGCCCCGCATTGGGATCTCTGCTCAGTGGGGAGCCTGCTTCCTCCTCTTTCTCTCTGCCTGCCTCTCCACCTACTTGTGATCTGTCAAATAAATAAAGAAAATCTTAAAAAAAAAAAAAAGATGTATTGTATGTTCAAAGCACTCTAGTGGCTGTCAAAAAAAAAAAAAAGTAATAAAAATAAAACCCAAGAAACAAACCAATAAAAATGTAGAAGAAACGATTTCCACCTTTAAGTTACTTATTTTCTGGCCACTTAGTTGTTTGAAGACATGGGGCTAGGAATAAACATGATTTTAACCAGCTGATCTTAAATTTGAACACAGGCTATATATTTTTAGTTACAGACTCCATGTTGTGACTCCCTACTCTGAAAGAACGAGTGGTTCAAATACTGCCAGGGAACATCTCGGGAACATCTCGAGACCAGATGCTTGTATAAACGAACATGTAAAAGCCAGTTACAGAGAGACAGTCAAACGGGACTCCAAACAATGTGGTCTCATAATTCACATACTGAAAAGTGTCATATCCCGATTCTATGTAAAGTTCTGCTCCCTTGCCAGCTTATGCATTCCAAGAATGCACTTCAGTTTTTGGAAAGGTTCTTCCATGTGTGTGAATCTTCTCCAAAAACTTGTTTTCCAACATCTTTAAGAGGCTCATGCCTGATATTGCTGGCTACCCTTATTACTCTATTCTACATGGGATTCCCTACACATGTAAAAAAGCTGTTAGTGAGAAAGTCCTAGAAGAAAATTGCAATAAATGCTGTATTTAAGCCGTTCAGGTTAAAAATAGAAAATACTTCAGAACGTAATTAAGCTGGGCATGATATGCAAAATGTTTAATGAGTATGGCACAGACACTGACCAATCGGGCTGGCCACAGGTCTAGAGCTGGAGTTAGGTTCCTGGAGGCTCCCTGTCTGGCCAAGCATTAGTCTTTCAGCTGCTGGAAGTCTGGGGATGCTCCTAGCTTAAGTGGCTAGAAACCAGACACACGCATGAAGTTAAAACACTCGCTATTTCAATACTTTCACAACTGATAGGATTGGAACAGCGCCTACCAGCTGAGTATCAAGCTTGGTGATTACTCCCATTATCATCACACAGTTTGGATATACCTTCAACTAAACAGTCTAAGAAAGCTGTGATGTATAAACAATAGCACAAATCTTAGAAATAATACTTTAATAATTCACTTTTTAAAAAATAATGGCTATTGGATGAATGGATCCGGGAATTAGAAAAATATTAAACATACTAAACATGGTCTCTTAGGGATTTTTGGGGGAGGGTACAGAGACATTGGTTAGATAACAGATACCAAGGATATTCATAATAAACGGAGGCTACACAGATGAAGTATCCCAGTGGTTTGACAATGGCTGTTTTTGGCCTTGCCCAAACTTACATGAATGAACAAGAAAATTTAGAAAATACATATAGTGGCTATCTGTTAAATTAGCTTACCTACCACTGTTGCACTCCTTTCATTGATAAAAGCATCCTTTCCTCTACTGGGAAGAGTAGAGGAAACTCTTGTTGCCTCTAAAACCACTCTATGTGGTTTTGTGAGATAGAGCAGATCAATTCAACTCCTTCTACTAATGGAGTCTGCTCATGACCCAGGCCTGGCCAGAGTATCTGTCACCATGTGACCAGTTTTCTTCACTGTCTGTGATCCAAGGTGAGGGTAATTTAAGTCCTGCATAGGATTTTCCTATTAGAGAATAAGCTCCTTCAGTGCTAGGGCTAGAAAGCTGGGAAGAGGTGAGTCTTGCACTGGTGTGGCCACCATGGTCAATAAGAGTATTAAGCGATAAAAATAATAGCAGACATATATAGAATGATAATTTTTCTTAACCTCACTTTGTGTTTGTATCCATCAAGCATTATAAAGTACTGCATATACATTTTCTTAAAGGCTCAAATGTATTGGATGGTTGGAAGCTCAACTTTGAATCTTCAGAAAGTGAAAAGAAATTCCTGATAATATTTCAAGTGATTAGGATTCCCTTTAAAAAAAAAATAAACTACTGGAACTAAATATATATATGTGTGTATGTGTGTGTGTGTATGTGTGTGTGTGTGTGTGTGTGTGTGTGTGTGTATAACTTTTTTATAGCGAAGGAAACCACCAACAAAAAAAAACAAAACAAAACAAATCAAAACAACCCCAATCTACTGAATGAGAGAAGATATTTGCAAATGATATATCAAATAAGCAGTTAATATCCAAAATACATAAAAACTTATACAACTCAACACCCTCCCCCCAAAAATACAATCTTATTTAAAAATGGGCAGAGCATGATATCCTTCAACAGATGAATGGATAAAGAAGATGTGGTCCATATATACAAAGGAATATTACTCAGCCATCAGAAAGGATGAATACCCACCAATTACACTGACATGGACAGAACTGGAGGGGATTATGCTAAGTGAAGTAAGTCAAGCAGAGAAAGACAATTATCATATGGTTTCACTCATATTTGGAACATAAGGAATAGTGCAGAGGACTGCGAGGGAAGGGAGGGAAAACTGAAGTGGGAACAATCAGAGAGGGAGACAAATCATAAAAGGTTCTGGACTCTGGGAAACAAACTGAGGGTTACAGAAGGGAGGGGAATGGAGGAATGGAGTAACCAGGTAATGGGTATAAAGGAAGGCATGTAATGTTATGAGCCCTGGCTGTTATACACAGCTAATGAATCACTAAACACTACATCAAAAACTAATGATGTTCCATATGTTGGCTAATTGAACTTATTAAAAAAAAAAAAAAAAAAATGGGCAGAGGACTTGAATAGATTTTTTTCATAGAAGACATAGAAATGACCAATAGACATGTGAAAAGATAGATAACATCACTAATCATTAGGGAAATGCAAATCAAAACCACGGTCAGGTATCACCTTATACCCATCAGAATGGCTGCGATAACAAAGGTAAGAAATAACAAGTGTTGGAGAAGATGTGTAGAAAAAGAAACCATCATATGCTGTTGGTGGGAACAGACACTGTGGAACATAGTAAGGAGGTTCCTTGAAAAATTAAAAATAGAAATAACATATAACCCAATAAATCTACTTTGGGTATTTACCCTAAGAAAACAAAAATACTAATTTGAAAAATATATGCACCCCTATGTTTATTACAGCATTACTTACAATAGCCATGGCATGGAAGACCTACATGCCCATTGTTGGACAAATGGATAATGGTGTAGTATCTACATACATGAAATATTATGCTGCCTTAAAAAAGGATGATATTATGCCATTTGTAATAACATGGATAGACCTAGGCAGTATTATGCAAAGTGAAATAAGGCAGACTATGAAAGATAAATGCCATATGAATAAAAAAACACACAAAAAGTAGAATCAGACCTATGAATACAGAGAATGAACTGATGGTTGCCAGAGAGGATGGGAGAGGAAGGATGGGCAAAATGGGTTAAAGGGAGTGGGAATTATAGGCTTCCAGTTTCGGAATGAAGAAGTCACAGCAATGAGAGGCACAGTGTAGAGAACATAGTCAATGATACTGTAATAGCCTTGTATGGTGACAGTAGTTACACTTGTGAGCACAGCATAATGTGGAGAGATGCTAAATCACTGTGTTGTGCACCTGACTAATGTAACATTATGTGTCAACTATGCTCAAGTGAAAAAAAAACAAAAACATTTAAAATATTCTCCTTTGGGAGCACCTGGCCCCAAAATTAGTAAGTCATATGACTCTTGAACTTGGGGCACGAGTTTGAGCCTCACATTGTGGGTAGAGTTTACTTCAAAAAAAAGAAAAGATTCTCTTTTAAAAGCTGCGTCAAAAATAAATATGTGAAAATTCAGAATATTATAAAAATATCTTTTATCTATTAGTCTTTGAGCATCTATCATACATTAATAGTCTGGATAAAAAATGAGGCAGTAATCTCCTATGGGCAAAATATAGTAGCCAAGCACAAGATATATACTTTGGTGGCTGCAGTTGTTGACAAAAGCCAGTTAAAAAACATACAAAGGCCAGTGCAAAAAAAAAAAAAAAAAAAAAGAAAAAAGAAAAAGAAAATAATAATCATTAAGGCTTCAGGGGATATACTTGGAAGATCTTACTACTATATAGTCACATTCCATGAAAATGCCCAAGTTGAAGACATGAAGCAGTTTATAAACCAAATGAAACCTAATAAATACTAGTGAAATCATATTTTTAATTGTTTCTTAACAGGCATTCCTTTTAGGAATGATTCACTGAGCACTGGTACCAGGAATATACTCATTGCTCCAATAGTGCCACAAAGATGGAATAAAGCTCATTATATGTGGATTTGAAATGTTTTTCGTTTTTATACTTAGCTTTAAGTTCCTCTAAGAAATAGATCATACTGATTTTTTTTACATCTCCCCATGAAATATCATTTAATGCTCAACAGTTCTCTGTTTCTTAAGGTTTTATTCATCAGAGTGAGAGCACAAGCAGGGGGAACGGCAGGCAGAGGGAGAAGGAGGTTCCCACTGAGCAGGGAGCCTGATGTGGGACCCGATCCCAGGACTCTGGGATCATGACCTGACTGAAGCAGACGTTTAACCGACTGAGCCACCCAGGCATACTGCAACAGTTCTCTTTTACTAAAGAGCTCAACAGACTTTTTTGTGTGTAGGTGGCTGGATAATTTACACTGGCTACCATTTCTACCTTAAGGTTTACATTTCTATAATTACTGCTGAGTGGTTCAGTCACTGATTTCAGGTGTCTAACCTCCACTGAAGCCCATGGCTTCCTCTATAAGCAGTCTGTCTCATGACCATCTTCCAACCCACCATGCATTGCTATTTACTTTCTGTCTAGAAGCTGCTCCATACTTTTTACTGTTTTTAGCTCGAGCTCTCAACCCATTTTTCTCAGCAAATGTCCTTGCTTCCTGACTTTCAGAGAAAAGAGATGGCATTAGATGCAAATTCCAACTTTCCACACTTTCAGATTTAAAGTGGTTTTTTTCCATGTTTACCTTTTTTTCCCCTCCTTCCCCAGCCTGAGAAATACCTCCACCCTCCATCCCTTCCGTTCTTCCTGCCCTGTCTGTGATCTGGCCCCAGCAAAGTCTTTCCCCCACTTGTCAGTTTCTCCTTCTTTGTTAGTTCTTTTCACAAGTGAAACAAAACAAATCTCCTTTGAATCAGTCAAACATCCTTCCTAAGTTATTCCTTTCTCTTTATTCTTCATTAAGCTTCTTGAATAAAGGTAACTATTCCTTATATGTGAAGTTATCTACAATTGCTTTGTATTTGTTATGCCCCTTAATTAAATCATACCATAATCCTAAGTAGTTTTTATTCCCATTTCATAGATGAAGTAAGTAAAAGTGGAAAACAATTTGTATCCATGACTCAGCTGGAGTCAACCAGGTAAGATGGGCGGGTGGAGTTAGGATCATGCTTTACTACAGCACTGGTTCTCAGACTGTGGTTCCTAGACCAGCTGAATCAGCATCATCTGGGAACTTGTTACAAAAGCACACTCTTGGGTCTGCCCAGACCTCCTGGATCAGGAAGTCTGTGTTTCAGCCAGCTGTCCATGTGATTCTGATGCAAACCACAGTCAGGGAGCACTGCGCTAGACTACACTGCCCTCAGCTCTTATCCTAGTTATCTTCGCTACACTGGACAGATTTTGTATTGTTTTCTTTTGAAGCTTTCTTTTCTACCAGCAGCTCCAAACTATTCTAACCTGGTTCCCTTTCATTAACAATCTCTTTCACTAGCTCTCTCCCAGTACCTAGTTAACTAAAATATTGGTAGCCCTTTTCTTTTCTAAGATTTTATTTATTTGTCAGAGAGAGGGCAAGAGAGAGAGAGAGAGACGAGAGAGAGAGAGCACACAAGCAGGGGGAGCGACAGGCAGAGGGAGAGGGAGAAGCAGGCTCCCCACTGAGCGGAGCGCAGGAATCGGGACTCTGATCCTAGGACCCAGGGTCATGACTGAAGCTAAAGGCAGATGTTTAACCTACTGAGACACCCAGGCACCCCTAAAATATTGGTAGCACTACTAATCTCTCCCACATCTTGCCAACTTACCAAACTTACTGCCTATTTCCTAGAACCCTGTGCTGGATCTGATCTTCATGTTGACTAAAGGTGTGGGTTCCCAGGCATTTGTTTGTCTTTCTTTCTGATTTTATTTATTTGAGAGACGTGGAGAGAGAGTGAGTGCGGGAGGGAAGAATCTCAAGCAGACTCTGTCCTCAACATAGAGCCCCATCCCACAACCTTAAGATCCTAACCTGAGCTGAAATCAAGAGCCAACTGGGCTACCCAGGTGCCCTGAGTTGTTCTTTCATATTCTACATTCCTATATTTCATCGGTAAACCAAATTGCATTGATAGTTACCTCTATAGCCCTCAAAGCTGTCACCTACTCTCTATTCCCAGGTATGCTACTAGAGTGTTATGGGCTAGAATATGATAGTAGCCCACCCAACTGGAGATGTTCCACATTTCAATACCCTCCTCACTGTTTCCAGCTACCTTTCTAAAAAGTAGTATATAGATGTCATTCTTAACCAAAATTTAAAAAATTTAAAAACTCACAAAACATAAAAAGCAAATCAGAACGAAACAAACAAAAACTCCAACTCTGATGGCTTCCCACTGCTGAAAAGCTGAAGTTTAACATCCCATCCCAAGCATGGTAACATGGCGTGGAGTTCAACCTACCATGTCTGTGTCTGCTCCCAGGACTACCTTCCTAACTGCAAAGCTCTTCTTCTTCCCACCCTCCTCCCAGCTCTTTGTTAAATCTTGGCAAGATGTATCACTTTCCCATTGCACTGCCCAGGCTGATGCTGTTTCCCTGCCTGAAATACCCATCTCTAACCCTACACTCTCCACTTAGTTAATCAGCATTAAAGGTGTCACAAACTCAAGGGCAGGTGAAATGAATGAATGTAGTAGATCACGTCTTTTAAGGTCACATGCCCCATTTCAAGGGGGGCAGCATCTACTTAGGACTGGAGAACTGCTGCCAAGCAGGTACTGCCATTAAAGAAAAGTCAGAAATTCAAGTTTTTATGTGAAATTTCTCAATTTTAAAGGTCTGCCACAAATATTAAATTACTTAAAACACTGTTCAGTGTACTGTTGTGGGTCCACCAAATAATACATCTGCAGGCTGTCAGTGGGGACCTTGGTGCTGGCTCCCCTAGGTCTTAGGGATTCAAAGGTGACCAGACAGGGCCTCTGACCTGAATGGCTCACTTCTGGGGCTCATCTCAAAGACCAGCACAGGTGGGAATAAACAGGCCCTTCACTCAGCTCTTAACAACATTTTGTTTGCACAGCACCTGCCACAGTGTGCTCTCACTAGTGACTGTTTACTCTCTTGAATCATCACATTCTCGTGGAGCAGGCCTGTCACCTTCATCCTGGTACGGGAAGCATGAACACAGTGTGCTAGGAGCAGGCACTTGATTCTCACTATGGCTATAAAGAGATGTCTGTGTATCTACTTGTGTTGACTTGATGCCAAACTTCCAAGTTACTTTGTATTTTTGCCCTTCCTAAGTCCATATTATGATTTGATTAGGCATCCTGCTGGAAGAGAGGGTGTCACTAACTAAATCATCACCTTAAAATTAAACCGAAATTTGCTTTGAGTCTTATTTTAGTTGTATGCTATCATCCCAATGATACACATGTTTTTTCTACACATGTGTAGAACACATGTTTTTCTACATGTTTTTTCTACACATGTTCCTGGCAAGATGGTGGTCAAAAGAGGGACTTGAGTTTAGAGATATCTTTGGTAAATTCAAGAAATTATTTTGGTCCAGGACAGACCTTTTCACTTTGGAAAGTAAGGAAAATGAGTTCACTTGTTCCATTTGTTAATTTCAGGGTACAACTTTTTTCCATTTTAACAAAAGCACTAAAAAAGTCAGCTTTAATTTTTGCTCCAGTTACATAATTTCTAGTTATGCTATCCAAGCACGCTCACAGAACTAATTTAAGCTGGGCATTGCCAGACTTAGAGGATGTCAATCATTTTTCAGTGAACCAAACCACTCTCATTTCACTTGAGAGTGGACTGCTTGAACACTGGTGTCTATTTCACTCCTCAGTTGATCTAACTTCTAGATACAGCCACCATCCAAATATGTGCACAGGTCCTCCATGGCTACCACCTGAAAAGTTTATAAACATCAATCCTGCTGAAAGAGAAATATTTTTCTGTAGTTACCTAGATATTCTCTAAATAAAGGAGGGTAAATATTTTATGTCTTCTCTATCTGTATAATCAGCAAGTTAGAAGCCCGGCTGTATTTCAGTTATTAACGATTTAGCCCCCCCATCATTTTACTCTACAACTCTGCATGGTGTGTTTAAGAATTCATCTAAGAGTTGACACTTGATTCCTTGACATTGAAACTCCAGGTCTGGTGTTCACGAGGATACATGTGCCATCAATAACCAGATTGTAAGCTTACCTGCAGACTGTTGAAAATGACAAAGAGGACCAACATCCAGAAGTGTCTGTAAGCCATGTGCAGGCCTCCCCAAAGCCATGTCACAGAAATCAGGCCAAAGAGATATAAAACCAGTGGAATTTCTAGAAATTAAAAAAATATATATATTTTTTGAGCTTTGGTGTACTGCATAGTCACACATACACACAAACACACAGATTCATATTGGCTCTCTTCTTGTGATACTTCTTCTTGTGTATGCCGAAGTACCCATTTTAAAAGAACAACCTTGGAAATCCCATTCTTTTGCCAGAGAGGAGAAGGCACGTTGCTGAGTCTACATTCTTTCTGTTTTGCTGGTAAGCAAGGGGGGTGGGGGGGTGGGGAAGAATGAGAACTGTGCCTCTCCTAGACTACCACCTGCTGGACTGTTCAGGAAGCGCCATGAACAATTACAGAGATGCAATCGCATTCAACCCCAGGTAAATCCCCCTGAAGAGCTCTCCACCAGGAAAAGGCAGCAGTGGTGTGCTCCCGAAATTAGAGTAGTTTAACTCCACTTTTTAAAAATTTATTTAAAAATTTTATTTATTTACTTGACAGAGAGACAAAGATAGAGAGCGAGCACAAGCAGGCAGAGTGGCAGGCCCAGGGAGAGGAAGAAGCAGGCTCTTTGCTGAGCAGAGAGTATGAGGCAGGACTCAAAGCCAGGACCTGGGGATCAGGACCTGAACCGAAGGCAGACACTTAACTGACTGAGCCACCCAGGTGCTCCTAACCCGACATTTTAAAACAGAAATGATACAAATACTAGTTTGTGTATCATGGCAAAGGATATACTCATCTCTCTTTCTCTCTCTCTCTCTTATTTTAACAGAAAAGACACCAAACTTTATAGCTAACATTAGAGCAAAGATGAAGTGATGGGTTTGCTATCACCAACACTGAGTTTAGTCTACCCATTGTTTCTCATGCCATTTATTTCAGTAGTTTTCAGGACAGATTTCTTCAGGGCCAAGGACTTCATTACCCTTGTCTTTTGTCATTGACACGTGTGTTATAGAATAATAACCTTAAAAAGGGGATTTTAACATTGAAATCACAAGCAATATAAGGTTTGGAAAGTGAATCAGATCATAGTAGCTACAAATAAGCACATTTCAAGCTGTTGAAAGACAAAAGGATGGACCACACTGACAACTCTTAGGACAGACCTCAAGGTCCATATACACCCACCATTACCACTTACTGCCTGGAATCTACATGTCCTCTGGAAATCAGAAGAATCAAATAACCCAACCTTAGCAATTTAAAGCTTTTATTTTGAAACATTCTTGACCTTTTAGAAGAGCCGCCAGTACAGTTTGACCACACAGGTTTGTTTTCTTACTGAACCACTTTAAAGTTGCCAGCTAAATCCTGCATCACTCTCTGAATACTCCATGTTTTAATATATTTTTTAAAGTAACATTTTAAAGTTTGTTATTATGATTAGTAGTAATAATCTCTACACCAAATATGTAGCTTGAACTCAGAATCCCCAGATCAAGTCGGACACTTAACTGACTGAGTCACCTGGGTGCCCTTCCTCTCTGAAAACATTAATGTATATTTTCTACAAAGACGTTCTCCTACATAAACACAATGGGACCACCAAACCAGGAAATTAATGCTGATCTATTACTGCCATCCTCAGATCCCACTCAAGATTTGTCCATTGTTTCCATCACCTCCTTTGTAGCAGAAAGGTCTGGCTGACATGCTTCTACCTCTCCTTTAATCCCAAACACTGTACCTGGGTGTACTTGAATTTGAAGACTGATACTTTTGAAGACTACCGGTCAGTTTTTTCTGTAGAGAGTCCTTAAATTTGAGTTCATCTGATGTTTTCCTGTGATTCAGATTATAAAGTTTGGCAGAAATCACAGAAGGAAGGCTGGGCTCTTTTTATAGCATTCCGTTGGGTAGCACAAAAATTCGATTTGTCCCATGACTTGGGCGACTCATTCAGGTCACTTGATTAAGGTAGTGGCTGCATACGTCTCCACTGTGAAGTTAGTCTGTTTTCCTTTGTGATTATTAAGTATTCATATGGGATTGCTTTGAAACTGGATAAATACCTCTTTCTTTATTGAATGTTTAATTTACTCATTTATTTATTTTTAAAACATGGACTCATATGTACTTAATGGGTTACTATCCATTATTTTCATGTTGATGTCCCAAATTATCCTAAATTTGACTAATGGGAGCCCCGGCAAGATGGTTTCTGAGCCTTTTGTTATGTCCTCATCATTCTGGAAGTACTTCCTTGATTTCTGGTCCAACAAGATGTTTCTTTCTTTTGTTCTTTCTTTCTTTTTTTTTTTTTTTAAGACTTTATTTTATTTATTTATTTATTTGGCAGATCACAAGTAGGCAGAGAAGCAGGCAGAGAGAGGAGGAACCAGTCTCCCCGCTGAGCAGAGAGCCCGATGTGGGGCTCGATCCCAGGACCCTGGGATCGTGACCTGAGCCGAAGGCAGAGGCTTTAACCCACTAAGCCACCCAGGTGCCCCAATGGTCCAACAAGATGTTTCAAACTCCTCTTGTACCTTCCCTGATCCAGTTCTGGCTTCTTTTTGGGGAGAATGGCATTTAGAAACCAAGACTGGGTGCTAGGTATGCTCATAATTATTGGAGTGTTTCTGCCCCTAAACCTTCCCAGCAGACAGAGCTAGAGAATATATGGAGGTTCATGTATGAACGCACACACACATCTAGATCTTTACATCTAGATCACTGGATCTATCTCTATAAAATGAACATCAGCACCAGTTCACACCAATACATCTAATTTCAATCCAAAACCACAGGGTTAATCCTAATTTTCTTCCTTTTAATTTTCATAAATCTCTTATCTGTTGTATCTATTTCTTGGACATCTGGGTGGCTCAGTGGGTTAAGCCTTTGCCTTTGACTCAGGTCATGATCTCAGGGTCCTGGGATCGAGCCCCACATCGGGCTCTCTGCTCAGCGGGGAGACTGGTTCCTCCTCTCTCTCTGCCTGCCTCTCTGCCTACTTGTGGCCTCTCTCTCTCTGTCAAATAAATAAATAAATAAAATCTTTAAAAAAAAAAAGAAATCTATCTCATTATTCTTAATATATTTACCTATTTGATCAACTGTCCTATTTGATTGTGACCACTCTCCTGGTCACAATCACAATCCCCTCCCTTGCACATGTGGGTTTTGACACCTCATGTGGGGCTGTACCCCCCTCCCCCAATAGATGTTCCTGATGTTCATCAATAGATGAACGAGATTCCTGCATTCCATTCTTTAACACCTTTCTGCAGATGGTAACTGTGAGGATGGTTTTAGGATGGGATTCTTTGGGGAGGGAAGGGAAAGGAAAAGCACTAGAAGAGAAAGGAGGAAAAGGGAATGGGGTAGGGGAGGTGGAATAGGGAAACTGAGCATTCTTTCTTTTTTGAGGAGAAAAAAGGGTTTAAGAGGACACTATGCTGCTATCTTCCCCAAATAGGTCCTTCATAAAGAATATAGAATTGTCTGAGTTATTATTATAACTTCACAGAGAAAATAAGAATAAGACACAGTCTGGGACACCTGGGAGGCTCAGGCAGTTAAATGCCTTCGTCTCAGGTCATGATCCTGGGGTCCTGGGATGGAGCCCCACGTTGGGCTCCCTGCCCTCTTCCTCTGCCTACTGCTCCCCTGCTTGTGCTCGCTCTCCCTCTCTCTGTCAAATAAATAAATAAAATCTTTTTTTTTAAAAAAAAGACATAGTTTATACAGATAAATAATTCCTTTGTCATTAATGCCTTGCAGCAGAACAGGAAAGAATATATTAAGATTTATTTAAATTTTATAAAAATTTATTTTTGTTTAATGAAATCATACAATTTGATGAAAGGCCAGAGGCTCATTTTTACTTATGACAAGATACCCTAATATTTAGGAAACTTCCTATGCTATGCTCATTAAATTTTTTAAAGATTAGATATCAAGTCTGGCAGTTGCATTCTTTGTTCCCACTGTGTAAGTACAAAATTCTATTTATGGCTCTGTGCAGAGTACAAAAGGACATGCGTATTTTGCATGAACAACTAGGAACCCGATTTTCAAAATTTGGCCTGCATGTTCCTCTAAAGTGCCTAGAGCCAAACAAGTGCCGTGTGCTGACAAAGCTCAGCGGGAGAGGCAAGAGAGCATACTGGAACTGACTAGAAACACCCATGGCCTAGGTTTCTCTGGAACTCCGCAGAAAAGCGTGGTAGCTTGGCACCCCAGACCAGAAACTCTGCAAGGAAGAAAGCCAGTCATAAATAACTCAGTATACTGAACAACAGATCCCAGGCTGGTTTCCCAGCAGTACAACAATGATGAGTACACGATTTCAGATAGAAGACACATATCCAGAGACAAATGCAGATTTTGTGGGCCTGAAGTTTATAAAACTTGCAGAGGCTACTTTAAAAAATAAGAATTGCCAAAGCAAAATTAGGTATCGAATCTTAGAGGGGATTTATGCAAGAGAGAGGCCCTAAAACTTAAACTTCATCAGCTTTATGGTTAATCCACCACTGAGCAGGTACCTTTATCCTCGTTGGGCCGTAGAGTAACTACCACATGAGAAGGGCTGTTTCAGAGTGGGTGGTGGTGATGAAGGCGGAGGGGCGTGTTGTTGTTTAACAGCTACTGTGATTTCCATTAGGTACAATGAAAATTAATGCCACACTTAATGAAAATCATATCAGTTTCCTAGAGGTCAAGTCCCATGTTGGGCATGGAGCCTACTTAAAAATAAATAAATAAGAGGTGCCTGGGTGGCTCAGTAGGTTAAGCCTCTGCCTACAGCTCAGGACAGATCCCAGAGGGATAGAGCCCCACATTGGGCTCTCTGCTCAGCAGGGAGCCTGCGCCCCCCCCCCCTCTGCCTACTTGTGATTTCTGTCTGTCAGATAAATAAATAAAATCTTTAAATAAATAAATAAATAAATAAATAAAATGTATCCAAATGTTTCATATTTCACAATAAAATCTTTTTAAATTTTGTCATTCACTTTTCATATTTCATGATATCCTTTTTAATGAAGCTCCTCTTTTCTTTCTCATGACTTTATCTTTTATGGCCAAATTGCCTTATGGCCTATTAATTATGCAGTGAAAATGTTTGCAGTGAAAATGCTTGCTCCTGTATACACACGATGGAATATTACTCAGCTTCAAAAAAGGAATGTCATTCTGACATGTGCTGCAACATGGATGAATGTTGAAAACATTATCTTTTTTTTTTTCTTAAAGATTTTATTTATTTATTTGACAGACAGAAATCACAAGTAGGCAGAGAGGCAGGCAGAGAGGAGGAAGCAGGCTCCCCGTGGAACAGAGAGCCTGATGTGGGGCTCGATCCCAGGACCCCGGTATCATGACCTGAGCTGAAGGCAGAGGCTTAACCCACTGAGCCACCCAGGCGCCCCTGAAAATATTATCTTAAAATGAGCTAGACACAAAAGGACAAATACTGTATGGTTGCACTTTTATGAGGTGCCTCAAGTAGGCAAATTCATCTAGACAGAAAGTAGAAGAGAGGTCACCAGGGCTAGGAGAAATGGGGAATAGGAAGTTTGTTTATTGGGCATAGAGTTTATGTTTGAGTTGATGAAAAACTTCTCGCAATGAACAGATGGACTGATGATTGCACAACATTGTGGATGTACTTTTTGCCACTGGATTATAAATTTGAAAATGGTTAAAATGGTAAATTTTGTGTTATGTATATTTTACTACAGTTTTTTTTTTTTTTTTTAAGGCATGTTTAAAAAGGCAGGCTTGTGTTAAGATGAGGTTCTATGACAGAGAGGAAAAAAAAATCAAATTCTCAAAGTACTTAATTTAAACACTTAAATTAGCAAAGAGTCATTAATGTGGTAGACAAAGTAGTCTGAAAAGTCTTTTAGTAAAAGAAATTACTTGGGGAAAGGAAAAAAAATTAGCAAGTGGATGTGTCATTTAGTACCGCTATCATTAAGAAAGTCTACTTCCGGGATTTTGTAGATTCCATTGAGAATACATAAAATCTTTTTATTTTTTAGTGGAAAATATGATTTCAATGAATTTAATTGCCATTTTTAAAGAAAGTATGGTGCTGTATTATTTCTTCTCTTTGTAATTGCAGCCCTGACTTTATTGCTATGCACCAGTGACAACAATAATGGCTTTATTATGGAAATCACACCTCATTTACATGAGGCTGAAATTTATTCTGTGTTTACAATCTTCTAAAGTACTTGTTTTAATTTTACCTTACTGACCTTCTGATTCTAACAATTTGGATGTGCTACTAAAACAAACTCATCAGTGTAAAACAAGGAACACAGCTGTGAAATAATGCGTAGATTTAAGATATTTATGGGGCTATTTCCAACAACAGGCATGTATTATTTTTAAACGAGAAAAAAAGGTAATTGAAAAAAAGGTATCAGAAGGCCTTACTCCTAAATTATGGGCCGTTATTCTGAAATTAACAGATACCTGGATGCAAACAAGTTTCATTTCACCCATTTCTTGGTGAGAATATATAAATTGTGTGCTTAAGCTTCCTCAACAAGGGTTAACATTAACCCCACAATGCGAGTCACACACTAGTGTTCTCAGCAAGTAAACCTAAAGTGACAGAGGAACACAACAGGACATAGATTCCACAGAACTGCCAAATAAGCATGAGGATACTACAGGTGGAAGAGATAACAAATCTACGAACATTTATAAATATATCTGGAGAGAGGAGACATAGGACTCAGAATAGGTTCCCCGTTCTCCAGATGAGTTTTAAGAGCTCTCAAACGTTTGTTGCAACAGGCTAGATTTTGTACATCTCTGCTCTCTGCTATGTACCAGGTTCTTCACTTTATTTTGCCATCCTTACTAAATTTATAATCTCCATAGTCACTTTCTTTCAAAGAGCACTTTAGGGACAACAATGTCCAAATGTGCACCTCCATCTCTCCTGAGTTCTAGAGCTCCAGGCCTGGAGATCCCCAAAGCATCTCAGGCTCAGTCCATCCAAGGCTGAATTTAGTATCCTTCCTCTTAAACTCTCTTCCTTCCGAGTCCTATCAGCCTACTAGTACCCCCATTCCCAGAGACTGGCCCCGTGCCTCCCTGCCCCTCATATGCCACACCACATGGGGGAATGTAGGGGGACAGCATACACAGAAAGCAATCGGCACAAAGCACATGTTCGATAAGGCTTACTACTATCATCTTCATTCCCATGACTGTCACGCCTTCAGTCAAGTTCAGGAAATAGTGCATGGCTCTACACAGTGCCTTCCTGTATATTTAAAGAACCCCCAAATCACGTAATAAAAAAAAGCTGAACTTTTTTTGAACCCGAATTTCTCAAACCCATTGAGCTCTAGGACCCTTCTGTTTACCTGACGGAGCCTGAAGATTACTCTTGGAGGACAGCTGCTTTCAGACGGCAGACTGTAAATTCCACCACATCCAAACCATCACTGAAAGCTTCCTGACCAACGTATTTAAACTGGACCTCTCAGTGTCTTCTATCCGCCCCCCTCCTCCCCCCGGCGCCCTTCCTCCCTCCTCTCCTCCCTTTGCTAGTCTAACCCATCCCACCCCGCTTAAAAATGCTGGCAATGAGTCTCCCCAATGCATTGTGACTCACAACTGTAAATTTCTACTCTGGAAGGTAATTTAAGTAGCCCATAGGACATCTGAGACATAAAGTGGGTACAGTAAACATCCCCGATAGTGGAGGCCCACCCCCACCCCTTTCTGGCATGGATTATAGCCTGACCCTTACGGAGATATGAAAGAAGCAAGGCTAATTGGGAAGGATGTGCTCAGGTGAAAACCTGGATCTTCAGGCAAGAGAAGAGAGCTGATCAATACTGGCCTAGAGTTTATTTTCCAGGGGTAAAGAGGAGGGATGTGAACAAATTTTCAGAGGAGTCTCAAGGTCTGCTGAGAACCTAAATGGCGGAACTCCGTCAACAGCTGACTTAGGGCTTTCCTGGACGCTAAGGGACAGTCCAGCGTCAGGCCTACTTCGAGTGTGATTTATTGGGAATGAAAAAAATAAAAACAGTAAAAGCCTAGAATTATGGTCTCGCTTTGCAAAAGCTATATATAATTTTCAATTTGCAGACTATAATTTTGAATCTAAGGAGAATAATCAAGTTAGATGAGACATACCCACATGGACCTTGCACAAACTGTTATTAGAGTAATTCCATTTGAACCATGTACTTCAAAGTTGCTGGATAATATCCTACTGAGGGGAGTCAAATAGGTCTGTGATACTCAAGGAAAAGGTTAAATGGTTTGTTTTCTTCTTGTGAGGAAAATGTTTCAGAACTATGGGAAGAATTATCGTTTGGGTTCACAGCCAACATAGTAATTTTTAACATACTTCGTTATTATTTTACAAAATGACATTACGACAAAAGTTTTTAGGAGACCTTAAACAAGCATGAGGCCAGCCAGCTAACAACCAAGGATTGGCTTAACCTAGTTTTCTGACTACATTACCAGTTACTCAGCCGTTAAAGAGTTCAAAACACTCATCTCCAGGCATGCTCAGGCACCGAACAGCAATTTCCAACACACTTAGCTTTTATAATACTATGAAAATATACAATGCGTCTTTCAACCTGCCTACATCTATATTTTGAATCTTACTATATGGCCTCATAATTTTTGGAAATTAGGTTACTATGTATTTGGCCATGAATAGCTAGTTATGTTTTATAGATGGTTTGATAGGACATCACATGGCAGTCATTAAGATTTAACAGGCTCAAATTCAACGCTGAAGTCTTGAGTCAATTCTGACACAATGTCTCATAAAAATAAATACTAAAGATGTGTTCAAGAAAATATTTTTACAGTGTGTTAAATATGTCAGTTCTAGAGCTGTTTTCTGGTAGACCCTCAACCTGGATAAATGCCAGTTGACCTCACACTTATTTCTTTTAATTCGGTTCTCTGGTTATTATATTGCAAAACTGGAACAGAAATTTAAATTTTTATTTTCTTTTTATTTCTCTTGCCATGTCATTACTCTAAAAAGTGTACTTGAGTTAATCTTTTCAATCTTCTTTGTCAATATGATTAATTGCATTTTTTCTCCCTATAGCTGTAAGATTATCAGGACATTGTCTGGTCTTTTAAATAATGTAATATATTTCATAAAAGCTTTGGGGATATTATTCTGTTGTTAAATAGCTATGACTGTAATCCAAGAAAACTAACACCAAACCCACAGACAGAGCTGTTTTCGGGAATATACAATAATAACAGACCATAAAGTGGTATGATATCTGTGTAATACACAGGTTTGTCAGTGTTCATTTAAGCAATGGTATAGTACCCACAGGTGTGGCTGGGAGTTTTATCCATATGGAAGTAAACTAGTATCTTACTACTCATTCTTACCAAACAACCTTAGACCAAGCCCTTACATAGAAAAAAAGGGGAACTACCATGTTAAGAAAGAAAGGCAGTTCCCAGAATAAATACCATGTGTATCATTTTTGCAGAAGGAGGCTGTCCAAAAAAACAGTAATACCTATACTGACAATATTTATATATTAGTGATCAAAGTAATTTGATCAAAGTGATTTTTACCCAATGATACACCATTAAAGTGTTTGTATATTTATTTGTCTGTCAATGTCATATGTAGACCTTAAAATTTGTGAGATCTTAATTCTAGCTTTTTTTCTCTTTTTATCCTCTTTCACCTGGAATTCAAATTGCTAATGGTTACAGTGGTTCACAGGCATCAGATATTAGTGGCAACTATAAGTTAGACACTATCACTCTAATTAAAACTATGTTTCCACTTCTTTTCCTAAGAGTGAGATCATTGAATAAAGATGTGAGATGTGTATATATACATGCACACATACAAACACACAATGGAATACTACATAGCCATAAAAAGGATGAGATCTTGCCATTTGCAGCAACACAGATGGACCTAGAGGGTAGTATGCTAAGTGAAATAAGTCAGGCTGGGAAAGACATAGGATTTAATTTATATTTAGGAGTCTAAAAAACAAATCAATGAATAAGCATACAAATAAAGCAGAATCAAACCTATAAATACTGAGAACTAATGGTTGCCAGAAGGGAGGGGTGTAGGAGGGTGTGCAGAATGGGTGGAGGGAAGTGGGAAGTACAGACTTCCACTTTATGGGATGAATAAGTCATGGGAATAAAAGGCACAGCATAATGTAGACAGATGCTGAATCACTCACTATATTGTGCACCTGAAACTAACGTAACATTGTGTGGAACATACTCAAATAGAAAATTAAAAAAAAAATAAATTTATCTTCCTTGGGGGGAAAAAGAAAGAATGAAATAAAATTGGAATTTTATTTAATTTTAGATACCACCGCTTGGCATTAGTAGATCAGACTAACGAGCAGCCATATAATTTTTTTAGGTCACTGGGCTTCCCAAGCCCTCAAAAGGAGACATTTTTACTATTTGATTTCATCTTTTTTTTTTTTTTTTACATTTTTTTGATTCCATATTTATAGGTTAGACAGATCTTGCTACATTTTTTATTTGTTTCTATCCATTTTTTAAAAAACCAGGTAGAGTTTATCCTGTTAACAGTGGTTGTGAAACACATTTGTAAAAAAAAAAAAATTATTTTTTTCCTTGTTGGTAAAGTAGCTTTACTATAACTACAGATTGAGTGTTTATTTGCAAATACTCTGACATTATGGAAGAAACTGATGAAGAGAGAGAAAACACCACACTTCTTAGAGATTGTATAATTAAATGAGTGTAAGGATCAAAAATTGTTCATTTCTATTACTTGTCAATTTATAACCACACCAACTGACATTATCTTTATAGAACTGTACAACAGGGCTTTAAACTGCTTTTCAACTCCCTCAGTCTTTCCTACAATCCAATTTTGACTTCTTTCTGGAGGTTGATGCATCCTAATTATAAATCACATCATTTGCTTTCCTGAATGTTACTGATAATAAATTTTATAATTTGCTTCTGTCAAATTCAATTAAAAGAAAAAGATCTGTTTTGAATATGGGCCCTTGGCAAATTGCATTTTTTTAAAAAGCAGGCACTGAGGTTGACTGAGTGTGATTTATTCATATAAAAAAGGCAGAACTGCAGCTCTGAGCCTGGACTCAGGAGTCAGATTACTTGAAGGCCATTTACTAGCTGTGTGACCTTGGTTAGTTACTTCACTGCTTTGAGACACATGTTCCTCCTCTGTAAAATGACCTCCTAAATAACCTTCTCTGTATCCAGTGAGGATTTAATGGTTGAAATGCAGAACACTTAGATATTGGCCATTGCTTGTTATTCAAGAATTATGTTTTAGCAAACATCAAAAATGTATGAGATATTCTGAAAAACAGCATGGAATTTCCTCAAAAAGTTGAAAATAGAGCTACCCTATGACCCAGCAATTGTACTACTGGGTATTTACCCTTAAGATATAAATGTGGTGATCTGAAGGGGCATGTGCACCCAAATGTTTATAGCAGCAATGTCCAGAATAGCCAAACTATGGAAAAAACCTAGATGTCCATCAACAGATGAATGGATAAAGAAGATGTGGTATACATATACAATGGAATACTATGCAGCCATCAAAAGAAATGAAATCTTGTCATTTGTGACGATGTGGATGGAACTAGAGGGCATTATGCTTAGTGAAACAAGTCAATCAGAGAAAGATAATTATCATATGATCTCCCTGAAATGAGGAATTTAAGAGGCAACATGGGGGGTTTGAGGGGTAGGGAAGGAAAAAATGAAACAAGGTGGGATCAGGAGGGAGACAAATCTTAAGAGACTCTTAATGTCTCAAAACAAACTGAGGGTGGCGGAGGGAGGGTAGGGAGAGGGTGGTGGGGTTATGGACACTGGAGAGGGTATATGCTATGGTGAGTGCTGTGAAGAATGTAAGCATGATGATTCACAGACCTGTACCCCGAGGCTAATAATACCTTACATGTTAATAAAAAATAAAAAAATAAAAAAAAGTATGAGATAAAATGTGACAGGTAAGAGGATTAATTAGATATAGATATTCTCTCAAATACTATACACACACACAGTATAATAAAAGGTAGAAGATACATGTTAGAAGAGAGAGACAAAGTTAAATAAAAACACAGGGAAAGCTTCAGTTACCCACCTTTGATAGTTATCACCAAGGTCTTTGAAAGGGATAAGAAATTTTAGCTGGGACTTGAAGCTGAGCTCTCTTTGAACATGTAAATATTGAGATTAAGGTAGTGGATATAGTTAAAAGAGGCAAAAAAGGCAAATGCATGAATTAGGGTAAATTAGTCCTTTTGATTGGAATTAAAGGTCAGTGAATGTGCTTAATGAAAAAAAATGTTTGAAACACTGGGTCATGAGGCATCGTGTGGTCTAGGTTCAGCAAAAACAGAGTTATTTTATAGGAAATGAAAGCCACTTAAAATTTCTGTGAAAGAGGTGTGGCCTTATCTACAGCAAACTTCATCTCCTAGGAAAGAAAGAGATTGGCAGAGAGAATGCTGTTCGCAAGGGCACTGGTTAGGCAACGACCGCTGTGGTCAGAAAGGGAGATAATGAGGGCCTGAGGTAAGGGAAGGGCAGATGAGAGGCCCCCACAAGGGAAAGAATGGAACGGACACAGAATATTTCAGACTTAGGATCTACAGTTACACCCCTCAGTTAGAAAACAATGAGAAACTTTAAAAAAATTATACAAGTATTAGGACATGATCACTGAAGACTCTAATTCAGTAAGTCTGCAGGGAGACTCATTAAACCATAAGTTTTTTTTTAAAAAGGCTTATTTATTTGACGAAGAGAGAGAGTGTGAGATGGGGAGAGGGAAGGAGAGAGGGGCAGAGGGAGGGAATTTCCAGCAGATCCCCAGCTGGGTGTGGAGCCCAACCTGGGGTTTGATCTCATGACCCTGAGATTATGACTTGAGCTGGGATCAGGGGTTGGACACTTAACTGACTGAGCCACCCAGGAACCCCTTATTAAGCCATAATTTTTGAAAGTCTCTCTCTCTCCTTTTTCTAAATCGGCCTATACCCAAATTGGGGCTTGAACTCACAATCCCAAGTTCAAGAGTCACATGCTCTACTGACTGACTCAGCCAGCACGACTCTGAAAGTCTGATTTTGATGATCAGTCAGATTTGACAGCTACTGACCCAAAAGTCTGTGACTGGAGTTAAAGAAATTACACCGGCTTCAAGTTTGGAAAATCAGAAAAGGATTAAAAGGAAGAAAAAAAAGGAAGAAGGAGAAAGAATAAGAGAGAAAGAGAGAGAGATCAGAGGCGTTGGGCAGACAGAGGAGCAAAGCTGAAGAAAATGTTTCTATTTCTTGAGGACAAGGTATTATTCTCAAGGAGAGGACAGGCAGGGAAGAAACTGGGAAGAAAAGTTGGGCTCAAGCTGACAGATTTGAAAATTACCACTCCGATAATGAAAAAGGCAAAGGCAATCCCTAGAAAACATATACACCGCAGAGTTCTGAGACACAAGATTTACCAGGGGGAAAAAAAGAGAGAGTATCATAAAAACCAAAGGAGATGGCACTCTTCGGGGAAGGGTAGTTATCAGTACTGATCTATGCATAAGTGTGAGGATAAGGACATTAGAGGAGAGGTCAGCAGCTTTGTTGTCCAAGGTTATAGGTGATGAATGAAAGACAATAAGCAAGATACTGTCGAGGCTTAGCAGTGAACTGAGGGGGAAGAGTACAGGTAGTATTGTTCAAGAAGTTGGTCAGTGGGGCACCTGGATGGCTCAGTCAGGTAAGCATCGGACTCTTGATTTGGCTCAAGTCATGATCTCAGGGTCATGGGATTGAGTCCTGCATCTGCTCCACACTGGGCATCCAGGAGCCTGCTCGAGATTCTCTGCCCCTCCCTAACTCTTAAAAAGAAGAAGAAGAAGAAGAAGAAGAAGAAGAAGAAGAAGAAGCAGCAGCAGCAGCAGCAGCAGCAGCAGCAGCAGCTGTTTGGTACAGGAGAGAGGCAGGGAAGTAACCTGATAAGGCATTATGAGTAAGTTCTTTTAAGACAGTGGAAGTGATGTTTGTTTTTAGATGAAGAGGAAAGACCCAGAGGAGAGAGAGAGAGAGAGAGAGAGATTAAAGATGTAAGGCAACTGTGGAAAATTTAATGAAGCAAGTGCCAAGAAAAGGGAAAACAGAAGAAGGGCACAATTGGGAGGGTTGGCTTTGGTGAAAATGAGTTATTTACTGCCTTACCTAAAGTGGCAGGAAAGTGGCAAAGAAGGGAGACAACAAAGATAAATGATCAGATAAAAATAAGGGCAGGTGACTGAGTCAACATCATGTTGTCTATGCTTTGGAGAGAGAGTGAGACTAGACAGTAACAGGTGCAAAACTTAAGGGTTCTGTTCCAAAGATTACTTAAGGGAAATGAGTCAATCAGAGAAGGACAATTATCATATGATCTCTGATATGAGGAATTTGAGAGGCAGGGTGGGGGGGTGTTGTTGGGGGTAGGGGGGGAATGAAACAAGATGGGACTGGAGAGGGAGACAAACCATAAGAGACTCTTAATCTTGGGAAACAAATGGAGGGTTTCTGGGGGGTGGGAAGGGGGGAGGGATAGGGTGGCTGGGTTAGGGACATTGGGGAGGGTATGTGCTATGGTGAGTGCTGTGAGTTGTTTAAGACTGATGATTCACAGACCTGTACCCCTGAAGCAAAGAATACATTATATCTTTTTTAAAAAAGCAGGGGGGGCTGCCTGGGTGGTTCAGGTGGTTAAGTGACTGCCTTTAGCTCAGGTCATGATTCCAGGGTCCTGGGATCAAGCCCCTTGTGGGGCTCCCTGCTCGGCGGGGAGCCTGCTTCTCCCTCTCCCTCTGCCACTCCCCCTGCTTGTGCTCTCCTGCTCTCTCTCTGTGTCAAATAAATAAAATCTTAAGAAAAGGAAAAAAAAGAATCAATGAAAGATAATCCAAAGGATTTTTGAGAAGCAGAGGTGGCTCAGTTAAGGTTACTTAGAATAAACTACTATCCATTACAGTGTAGACTAATTGGTTAATAAAAGGAAGAGAACCGCGCAGCACAGACTAGACTGGTGATTGACGAAGTCATTTAAGGAGGGAGCCAAGTTGGTGAAGAAATCAAAAGAACTTTGTGAAAATATTCTTAGACTGTCCCGTCACAGGGTCAAAGGAAAGGAGGTCAGAGTGAGAATAAAGAACAAGGAGTAAGGAACAGAGACAGACAGACAGAGGTTGTGTTCAGAGAGAATTGTGGAGAGGGAAACTGATCTAGGAAGGGAGGCTAGCCTGAGAAATGGGAACCACAGGAACATGAATAAGGAAAGTGTTGTGAAAGCAAGAAGCATAGATTTAAAAATAGGCAAAATCATTACCCACAGACATTGTAACCTTACGGAAGGGAGCACAAATATTTTTGACATCCTATTAATTGGAAGGAGTGGCCTCTTGGAACTGGTTGTAAGGAAAGTGATCTTTTATGAGGCAGGCCATTTCACTTATGATAAGGTAACTGAAAGAGTACTTTTGTGAAAGGATCAGACCAAGTTTGTTACTGCCTTTTGGCCCAAAGAAACTCAAACTTCACTTTTGATATGGTGATGGCGTACTTTTCTTCTGGAAGGAAACAACTTATAAAGATGTCATATTCAACTTCCTGAGTTTTATACTATGTAAACTATTAAGCGGCATTATGATCACAGTGCCAATTATACATTTTTAAAGAAACTATGATGCAATTGCTAATTCCCCAGGTTACGCATCACCACTTCCTGTTTCCTTAATTCTAGCAATCTTATTTTCTTTTGTTTCTGGATCTTCTCTTTAATATAGTAGCAAGTGATTAACGTGTGATCAAGCAATTACTTTGTAACTATATATATTTTAAAGAATTGTATAGGCATTGAATCATAAATTGGAGCTCCCTCTAAATAATGAGAATGGCAATAAATGGTAAACGAAAAAGCTGCAGATCGAGATTGGAATTTATACTGAAGAATCTGGGATTTGGCTGACTAGAAAAAGTCGTGGTCTGTTACAGGATCACCACAATGACACTGAATGAGGTGGCTCATAGAGCATAACGTTTTCAATGCTGTAAATAATACAAGATGAAACAGCATTGAAAAACTGATTTTTATGCTCTCTGGTAGAGTTTTATATACATTCTTTAGCAACAGTCTGAATACAAATTTGAGAGAGACACATTAAAAAAAAATCAGAAATTTTATTTTCATCAGTCAACAGCTGAATGGAAGATTTCAGTCATCCATTTAAAAAAGAAATGAATGTGCTTTTAGATCAAAGCAAAACATGAATAACTGTTTTATGTAGCTTTCAAAGTGGAAGGAAGAAATGCCTCATTGGTAATTTCTCCAGGATAAATAAAGAAGGATCAGTGGGCGGGGAAGGGAAGTCCTTTAAAAGAATGGAGAATGCCAGGAAAATTAAAATTTCAACTTTTTATTACTTGACAGAAAAACTGCCAAGGAAATTCAGCCTATGCACATAAGTTACAAGCAACTGGGAAAGTTTCATTGATTCTCTGGGCCAAACTGAGGCATGGCAATGGTATGCATACTTCAGTAGTAGATGCCAACCACACTGAAGGTCAAAGAGTACACAATACATCTAAGCAACAATGCCACCGTGATGCTCGTAGACACTGACCATATGTATACCACACTGACCATATCTTCTACTAACACCCAACTGAAACTTACTCACGATGGGCATCAAGATGGGAAGTAATTTTGATTCCATTCCCTCTTCTCCCTGACCACCATAACTGATGAAGTCAGCAAGTAAGAATGAATTCAGTTGTGTTGTCTAGGTCTGGATTTATAGAAATCATCGCACTTTTAGGCAACAACACAAGTTCATTGTGGCTGCAGTACAGAGAGTTTGTGTGGGGAAGTAGTGGCATTCTCCTTTCATCCTACAGTCTAGAGATTGCTATTGAATGATTTTAAGGTGATCAGTTTCATTTTTTAGTTGGTTCAGTGTAGAATGGAAACAGACAAGAATTGCGAATATCAGTCTGAAGACAATTGCAACTGTCTAGGTATAAGATGATGGGTTATGGGGCACCTGGGTGGCTCAGTGGGTTAAAGCCTCTGCCTTTGGCTCAGGTCATGATTGCAGGGTCCTGGGATTGAGTCCCACATTGGGCTCTCTGCTCAGCAGGGAACCTGCTTCCTCCTCTCTCTCTGCCTGCCTCTCTGCCTACTTGTGATCTTTGTCAAATAAATAAATAAAATCTTAAAAAAAACCTTAAAAGAAAAAAAAGATGATGGGGGAAATAACTGAGGCACTATGGACTGAACTATGTCCCTCCAAAAGTCGTATGTTGAAGTCCTAACCCTCAATATAATGGTATTTGGAGATGGGGACTTACAGGGTAATTAAGTCATGAAGGGAACCCTTGTGATGGGATTAGAGTGCTTATAGAGATTTTACTTTATTTATTTATTTGACAGACAGAGATCACAAGTAGGCAAAGAGGCAGGCAGAGAGAAAGGGAAGCAGGCTCCCGCTGAGCAGAGAGCCCAGGACCCTGACATCATGACTCGAGCTGAAGGCAGAGGCTTAACCCACTGAGCCACCCAGGTGCCCCAGGATCAGAGTGCTTATAAAAGAGACAGGAGAGAACTATCTTTCTTTCATGTGAGGACACAGCAAGAAGATGGCCATAGCAACCTAGGAAAAGAGCTTTCGTTAGGAGCTAAATAGGCCAGCATCCAGCCTGTGGTACTTTTCAGACTCTCGAAATGTGCGGAATAAATTTCCATTTTTTAAACCACCCAGTCAATGGTATTTTGTTATGGCAGCCCAAACTGACTACTATACCAGGCATAATCATGAAGAGAAAAAAAAAAAAAAAAAAAAAAAAAAAGGAAGGCATCTTTGAGAGATATTTAGGAACCATACAGGACACAGGAGTTATATATCTGACTGTATTCCATATCAATTACATATTGGGAGAGTTGTTATGGTAATAAAAATACCAACATATACTGAGTGCTTAGTATGTTTCAGAGAGTGTACTAAAGGTTCTATATGAATCAACACTGAATCCTTCTAAAGCTCTATAAAGTCTATTATCATTATTATGTCTGCACTACATGAGAAGAGTGAGGACAACTAGGTGTGTTTTAGTACCAGCTGGAGAGCGGGCGGTCTTTCTCGGAAATGAGAAATTGAAGGAATAATTTACCAGACCCGATGGCTTCAAATTCTTTCTGGGAAATGGAGTCTAATAATTACTTTTATGGAATCAGTGTTTTCTAGGTTTAGTTTAATGTTTACACGTTATTTTTCTCAATGAAAGTTTTTTTTTTTTAAAGATTTTTATTTATTTGAGAGAGAGAACATGGAAGAGTGAGTGAGTGAGCATGAGCATGGGGATTGGGAGAGGACAGGAAGAGAGGGAGAAGCAGGCTTCCCACTGAGCAGGGAGCCCAAAATGGAGCTCAATCCTAGGACCCCAGGATCATGACCTGAGCTGAAGGCAGACACTTAACCGACTGAGCCACCCAGGGGCCCCTCAGTGAAACTTTTTAAAAAAGTAATCTCTATACCTAATTTTTGGCTTGAACCCAGGACCCCAAGATTGAGAGTCATAATGCTCTACCAAATGAAACTTCTGATAACAAAATGGCGGGGGGAGGAGGGGAGCCGGAATAATGATTCCTGCTTCAGAGGATTCTTGTAAAAACTGAGATAATATATACAAAATGCTTAGCTCAGTGGCTAGCATATGGTGAGCCCTAATTGTCAGTGGTGCTGAGGGTAATGACCATGATCACCACGACAGAGTTCACACCTGCCACTTGTATGTAGGTCAGCCCTTTACTCTTTCTTCCAATATCTTATCCATACTCATTGCTCTCTGCTCACCTAGAAAACAAATATAAATTGAACAGTTTCATACTGAAATAGCCTCCACAGAGAACTTCCCTTGTCCTTATCAGTATCCAAAGAGACTGGTAAGGTACAAGGAGGTTCAATGAGGTAAAGACATTCAGCAAACTTGAGTTCTAGAAAGATTCAGCTCTGTTACAAATGACCAGTCCCTTTTTTCCTTTGGTTACATGTGTAAATCAGGAGTTGAAACAGAGATTTAAGCTTTCTCTCAATTCTACTATTTTATTTTTTTTTCTTTTCTTTCTTTCTTTTTTTCAAGATTTTATTTATTTATTTGACAAAGAGGGAAAGCAGCAGCGGGAGTAGGAGAGGGAGAAGCAGGCTTCCTGCTCAGCAGGGAGTCCAATGTGGGATTGGATCACAGGACCCTGGGATCAGGACCTGAGCTGAAGGCAGACGCTTAAGGACTGAGCCATCCAGGAGCCCCTATTTTTTTTTTTTTTTTGAATGTCCTAGGCCTTAGGAAACTGACCTCTGATATTACTGTTCTTAGAGTTTCTAAATGCTCCGGAAAACAAACATTCAGGGACTACACATCATCTTTCAAGTTCAGAGATTTCTAATTTGAATCTATAAAAAGACTGAGGTCATAGATATAAATCTAAGCCAAGGATGAGCATCTGTAAAGTTTCTTTAAATGTTCTGGATTTTCCCTACCACCACTGGCAAAATGTGGGAAGACTGAATTGTACTCACAAAGCTTTTTCAAGCTCAAGAGGAAGAGACTGTTCATTGTCTAGTGAGAAGCTCTGGGGTTTTCCTTAGGTCCCTAGGCATTGTTTTTTCATTTTCTTTTTAGCAGTGGGACTGGGAGTAGACTGCAAACAAGCAGCCTGCTGCCAAGGACATGTGAAACCTGTTATATTGGTCATTCTGGATCCTATTCAAGCACATGCTGTTACTAGGTAAGATTACTTTTACTTTGCTTTAGTGGAAGTATTGACTTCACTTTAGGAAACAAAAATCCTACATTTTCCCCCCGTTTTTATTTATAAACCATGTCTGTTTCTGCAAGCAATAAAATTTGAAGTGACAATGGCATACTTAGAATTTTGATGTGAGAATCATAAGGATTCCAGAACCAGAGTGTTTCAGCTATTGATTACTATGTAATAAACCACTACAAAACCTAGTGGCTTAAGATAATTTATGACTTCTCACAGTCGTACAGTCCACGCTGGGCAGTTTTTCTGCTCTGTGTGGTGTCTCCTCAGGCTGGAACCTCCAAGAAGGTTTCTCCACTCACATGTCTGGAATCAGAGCTGGGATGCCTGAAACAACTTGCCAAGCATGTCTATTCACATGGCCACTCTGCATGACTAGCTTGGGGCTCCTAACACCATGGTGGTCTCAGAGTAATTGGACTTGGTGGCGGATTTCCAAGAGAAAGGAAGCTGAAAGTGCTAGTCCTCTTAAAGGTTAAGCCCATTATGGGGCAGCCTCACTCGAATCACGTTATACGAGTCTGAGCAAGTCCAGATTTCAAGGGAGGGGAAAAAAAGACTCCACCGCTTTCTGTGGGGAGAAGCACACATGCAAAGGGAGGGGCCTTCTTTGGAGAACACAGCACAGAGTGTACTGCACTTGCCAGGAGCTCTTTCCTTTTCTTCTTTTTCCTTTGGATTTCGCCGAGTTTGCTGAAACTCTTTTTGAAATTTTCAAAATGTCCAGGGAGAAAAAAGTCACTCAACTTTAGGGTACAAGGGATCATACATTATATACTCATTATAGCAAGCTTTCCATAATTTTCATAATTTTAATGCAATCTTTGCTTACTTTACTGTTGTTATTCTCTCTCAATATGAGGAAATGGAGCCTCCAAAAAAAATGGAAGCATTCACCCTCAAATATGCTCCCAAGCAGAGAAGTGGTCGTGAGAGCAGTGGAGATTCCACACAACTCAGATTTATGCTGCCCACAGGTAGCTGGATCAAGCCACCATTACCTTTTTAGATAACATACTGACACATATGTGTGGGCTTTTATAAGAAAGGGATTTGTAATCAGCTACTTCCTCTTTTTATTCAAATTAATTTTCCTTCCCCGATCTATGAATCATTCCTCACATAGGAATTGGATGATGATTCAGAAAGAACCAGTAAATTCTAATGAGCCTAAAAAGAGAGACAAGCTTATCATTGCCAGAGATCAAAACCAAACCCTAAAATTATAGGCTTTGTTTAAAATGCTGTTTCAGACACTGAAATCTAGTTCAGGGAACATACCTTTTTCCTGAATCATCCTCCCTGCCCGCTTGCCCCACTGAAGGGAGGAGGAGGCCAGTGAATCTCATTAGGAGCCACTGACCTTTGAAAATGTGGTTCACAGCAGTCTGACAGCTAAAGGGCCACAGAAGGCCAGATCACCGCCCCAGACCACACTCAGAAAGGAAGGGGTTGACAGTGGCCATCTTTGGGAGACTATAGCACAAGAGTGCATTTTATTCACGGGAAGCTCCTTCCGTGTCTCTCTCTTTCCCTTAGATTTCACTGAGTTTATCTGAACTCTGAAATTAAAGGCTAGCAGAACCAAAACAGTCACTCAAAATACAGAGGGTAAAGGGAATGGTACTTAGCAGTCATAACCACACATAGCAGTGTTGATAGAAGATTGCTCGTGTTGTCAGACACATCTAATCTGCGTA
Source organism: Mustela erminea (assembly GCF_009829155.1). NCBI lineage: Eukaryota > Metazoa > Chordata > Mammalia > Carnivora > Mustelidae > Mustela > Mustela erminea. The sequence continues at coordinate 50,211,540 of NC_045616.1, forward strand.
GGAGTGATTCGTTTGGAGAATGGTTTTATAGAAATATGGAAGATTCCAGGCCTAACGAAATGATTGATGCAAACTCTCCATTTACTCAAAGAGGTCTGATGCTGGAGTTAACTAATCACGTCTGTTTACCAAACCTAAAACTCGAAGGTTAGTAAATAATCATAATCAACCCAGATACCTAAACACAAAATCCAGCTTGGCTATAAAGGAAGCTATGAACTGACCTTTCCTTCTCATAATGCACCTGACTCCTTGTTAAAAGTGATTTATAAACAAACAAAAAACCCTTGGCAATGTATGACCCCAAATACTCAAAACTTAAACATCATTTGGAAAACTAGGAAACTGTGCTTTTATAAGAAGAGGAGATTCACTTGCAGCTCCTCATTCATTACTTGAGAATCTACTTCTCATGATACCATCTACCTAAAAATGCTCATACAGTTAAAAAAAAAATGCAAGGCACAATATAACTAAATTATAAACCATCTAAGCTGCCTTAGGGGGGAAAAAAAAGGCTGCCTTTGTGTATGCTTGGAACCACAGAACCAAGTGGGATCGGCCTGAGCCTAATTAGAACCACCTTCCTTCTCAGGTATTAAAAGTACATGGGTGGAGGGGCGCCTGGGTGGCTCAGTGGTTTGGGCTGCTGCCTTCGGCTCGGGTCATGATCTCAGGGTCCTGGGATCGAGCCCCGCATCGGGCTCTCTGCTCCGTAGGAAGCCTGCTTCCCTCTTTCTCTCTCTCTCTCTGCCTGCCTCTCTGCCTACTTGTGATCTCTGTCTGTCAAATAAATAAATAAAATCTTAAAAAAAATAAAAAATAAAAAAATAAAAGTACATGGGTGGAAAACCTGCAGGTTTCTCAGAGGAGAGTGGAGAAGAGCTTGGGCACTGGTCTGCGTGCTGCCTCTGAAGCTGAGCGTCACGGAGAACTTGGTGGCCTGTGTTTCATTGTGGCATCTGAACTCTGGAATGGTGGGGGGGGAGGTGGCCACTTATAAACAATACAGAATATCAGAAGCGAAGAAAAGGGGTTCATTCTCCAGTTTTTCAAAAATACAGACATGGGAATTTTCAAAAGGTACTTTGTTTTTTGCTAATATACTGTACTTTTCAGCATTCTCTCAACCCCCCCTTTTTATAATATAAATATTTACTTTATGTGTAATTGTGTTAACTTTTGTTCAGTTCTGAAAAATTCTCAACCATCACGTCTTCCAATCTTCTTTTTCTCCACTTCCTATATATTTTTCTCCTGGCCATTTCTTCTCCTACCTCCTAGCTTAGTTTTGGCATGTTCTCTTTTTTGTATGTCACCTTGGTGATTTCTTCAGTCCTAGCATCAGATTCTAATTCATTCCTCGTCTCTGCTTCTCACCTGGGGTTTACCTCAAATATTAAGATATTTTAAAGTTTCAAAGAGTATATTTTTCAGTGTTAAGATTTCTGATATTTGCCTGTTTATATTTATTTTTGTTTCTTATGTTTCATTGTTTTTAGTGGATAAATATTTCTTTATATGGGGTTGTTAAACTTTTTCTGTAAATGGCCAGACATTAAGCATGTTGGGTTTTGCAGGCCACATGGTCCCAGGTGCAACAACACAGATTTAATTCCGCATTGTGAGAGCATAGAGTATATGTAAGCAAATGGGTGTGGCTCAGTTCCAAGAAAAATTTACTTACAAAAACAGGTCACGGCAGCCACTTTGGAAAACAGTGTGGCAGTGCCTCAAAATATTAAACACAGAGCTGGCATATGACCCAGCAATTCCCTTTCTAGGTATATACCTAAGAGAAATGAAAGTCCATGTTAATACAAAAACTTGCATACGAATGTCCATAGCAGCATTCTTTGTAATATCCAAAAGGTGAAAATGACCCAAAGGTCCATCAACTGATGAACAGATAAGCAAAATGTACTGTACACATACTATGGAATATTATTTGTCAGTTAAAATAACACTAACTAAAATACATAGGAACTTTGAAAACATTATGCTAAGTGAAGGAAGCCGGACACAGAAGACCACATATTCTATGATCCAATTATTGGAAATGTGTAGAATAGACATATCTATAGAGACAGGAAGTTGATTAATGGTTACTTAGGGCCTAGGGAAGTGTAGGATGGGGAGCGCCTGCTAATGGGAAAGGGGTTTCTTTCTGAGGTGATGAAAATGTTCTAAATAGCTTATGGTGACTGTCACATGATTACATAAATATACTAAAGACCACTGACATGCACAATTTAAACAGATGACCTTTGCCTGTAAATGACACCTCAACGAAGCTGTTAAGGAAGAGATGGCAGGGGCAAACAGGTGAGCAGCCAGGAGGGCCACAGTCTGCGGATTCCAGCTCTGTATTTTCTAGGATCCTAACATACTTCTCAAAGTTATTTATAGTTTATTGTCTATTTAAATTCTTTTCTGGCTTAAATTCAGCTTTTTTTTTTTTTTTAAGATTTTATTTATTTATTTATTTGACAGAGATCACAAGTGAGCAGAAAGGCAGGCAGAGAGAGAGGGGGAAGCAGGCTCCCCGCTGAGCAAAGAGCCCGACGTGGGGCTCGATCCCAGGACCCCGGGATCGTGACCTGAGCCGAAGGCAGAGGCTTTAACCTACTGAGCCACCCAGGTGCCCCTAAATTTAGCGTTTTGATGACTGACTTTAAGGGTTGTTGGTTTTCCTCCAATGTTTGAGACTTCTTTATGGGAGCTAATCCTCAGTAGAAAGCATTTGTCTCTGGTTGTTCTCTTTGTCTGCTTACCTTTTTCTGTCAAATGTTTCATGGGCACCTCCGGTCAGCTCTCCTGTTCCAAGAGAACTAGTTCGATGTCTTGGGCTTCCTGTCCCCATGGTTACATGTGATAGGATAGTGATTCAGTCCACAAACTCTAGAGAACTGAGCCCAGGGAACTGAGGAGATGCTTTGCCTCCATTCTCCCTGGACTTCCAAAGGCCTTTAGCCGAGTGCAGGCTATGGCGCCAGGGCTTTCTCAGGCTTCTTTCATGCAGGTGCTACTGCCCTAGTCTCCCTGTCTTGGGTGAAAGCTTTCAGGTCCCAGTTCACCCCATGGCAGTTGAGCTACTCCGGCAGCCACTGGCTTGTGGACACAAAAAACACTGGGCCCATCGTTTCAGTCCAGGTTACTACTTTGTCTTCGTGCTCTGTTTCTGAGCCACAGAGATGTCTACTTTAAAAAAATATTTTCCCTTGGGATGTCTGTGTGGCTGAGATGGTTAAGCGTCTACCTTAGGCTCAGGTCATGATCCCATGGTCCTGGCATCGAGTTCCACGTCAGGCTCCCTGCTTAGCAAAGAGTCTGCTTCTCCCTCTCTCTCTCTGTCTCTCTGCTTGTGCTCTCTCTCTCAAATGAATAAATAAAATTTTTAAGAAAAAAAAATAAAAAATACCTTCTCTTGTTCGATTGTCTCTTGACTCCTATGTAAAGGCTCCTGGGGGGCAGGGCAGAGGGCAATACACAGATCTACAGTGCCATCCTGACTGGACACTTCTCAAGGCAATGGAATTTTAGCAAAAAGATTCAAAAAGGGCATCAAATGCTCCTTGGTGGAGTAGACATGCTTTATCTTTTCTTTTTTTTCCTTCTAGCAATCTTGAATTTGAAATAAGCGGAGTATATTCAAATGGAGGTGTATTATAGTAGGTTGCAAATAAAATAGAAAATATTAGACCAGCAGTCAGAGGTGAACACATATTTTTGAGAATCTCAGAAGTTAAGAAAACAATTATAGCCCCAATGATAATAACGTTCAAAGTGATATCTACAAACAGATCAACGAAATAAATACTCTAATTTTTACTTTTGATGACTCCTCTTCTTTTCAATGCTATATATTTAGCTTAAGGATACAGACCTATATGATTTTATGGTACATCTGTGATTAATTTATTCATTTATTATATGAACTATTAACAATAATTAATATTAACAAGTATTAACTATGCTCCTGCTAGCCACTGAGTACTCTAAAAGGCCATGATGATACAGTGATGAATCATAAATGGCCCTTGCCCTCCAAGAATTCCAAATTTATTAATGAAATCAACCGCACACACCAAAAGAAGTCACCATTTCATTCTAAGATAAGTGCTATAATGGCTGTAGGGAAAAAGTGCCTCAAAGGCATAGATGAGGAAATAGGCAATTCTTACTTGGTGTGGTTCAGTGAAGAGGAATTGTAATTCAGAGAAGAGGTAGCACATTGGGAACTTTCAGAATTTCTATGGAAGACTGAGTAGTACTTTGTTGGAAAGGGAGGTCTAGGGGAATTAACTTGTGCTTAAACCATTTTGACTTTGATTATGGGTGTATTTTGGACAGCTGTGGGGAGTGAATGGAGATTATGAGAGGGCAATAAAACCTCTCCACCTCTCTCTCATCCACAGTTCGACACATTATTTACTAAACACACAGATTTTTATTAACTAAAAATGAAGAGTTCAAAGTAGAGTTCTCCTTACATGAGCAAAGAGGGTGGGATCAGGTAATTTTAAGAAAGAGTAAATACATGGCATGGTCAGAATGCAGAATAACTAGTAACTGACTTGGGGATGAAAAGATGGCCTGGGTGGGTGGACAGTAGGGGCTCCTGTATTGTAGGCCAAAGAGACTGGCTTTTTTCTCAGGCAATGAGAGAGAACCTGAATGGCTGTAATGCTGAAGAGAGGGAATCCACTTTACATTGGTGAAATATAGACACCTGAGAACATGAGATGGAGAAGAAAAAGACTAGAACTAGTGACCACTCAAGGAAATACTATAAGAGTCCAAGTGTGAAATACTGACTATTAGACTAAATCGTCATGGGAATGGGGGAATTAGAAATATAATAATTTTATTTGAAAAGCTATGATAGAATAATACTGCTATTAATATTTCATGGCAAGAGGTTTCCTTAGTTGGGAAACAAGTGCTGAAGCTTTTAGCATTATGTTTAATGCTTGAGGGCTATGTTTTTCAGATAATTGGAGTATTATTATCTACAATATCTATGATGGAGAATATCCAAAAGGTGATTTAGCCATGAAGAAGAATTAACTCATTACCTTAGGCTCTTATGTTTCACTTTTAAAAACATGCAAACACTAGCATTTTCTTTAAACTTTTTTTTTTTTTTAGATTTTATTTATTTGACAGATAGAGATCACAAGTAGGCAGAGAGAGTCAAGGAAGCAGGCTCCCCGCTGAGCAGAGAGCCCGACGCGGGGCTCGATCCCAGGGCCCCGGGATCATGACCCAAGCAGAAGGCAGAGGCTTTAACCCACTGAGCCACCCAGGTGCCCAAACACTAGCATTTTTATATTATACAGAGAAGAGAAGAAATCTTATCATTTGGGGAAAGAAACAAACCTTCTGTTCAAAAGAGGCATGTATAAATGAATCCCAGGGGGCACCTGGGTGGCTCAGTGGCTTAAAGCCTCTGCCTTCGGGTCCGGTCATGATCCCAGGGTCCTGGGATCAAGCCCCGAGTCAGGCTCTCTGCTCTGTGGGGAGCCTGCTTCCTCCTCTCTCTGCCTGCCTCTCTGCCCACTTGTGATCTCTGTCAAATAAATAAATAAATAAGTCTTAAAAAAAAAAAGAATCCCAGGTTGAATAAAAGCACAGCTTTTGGATAAATGCTATGTCCCATGAAAAAGTAGGATTTCTACATTGAATATTGTTTCTTTATTTTAAAGAATTTAAGATTAATTATAACTTTAAATAATATTTCTGCCCACATAATGACTGCATGCTTAAATGGGAAGGAAGAGAGAAGAGCTGGTAGATACAGCTGTCCTGCAAACTGGCCCACAAGCTAATGTCAAAAAGTCCCTTCTCTTTACCTCATGAGGAAAATCCTTTCCGTGTTCCCTGACCCACTTTGGAAGCTAGAAGGCACTTCATACAGTAGAGGTGACAATATCTTATTATTGTCTTATCCTGTGACAATATCTATTGAGCTGATGATAATGTATTAAACACTATTCAAAGGACTTCATATATGGTATCCTGCTTAAACTTTGAAAAGCTCTGAAAATGTGAAAATCTCTCTCACACATTTGGCTTTAGATCTATAAAAACTTAGAGGAGAGGAGACTTCTTCATTGGCCTGAGGGGTCCCCAGCCCTAGCTCACAAGATTCTCTCTGATGTCCCTGTCACTCACACCATTTAAAATTTTTTTTTTTTAAGATTTTATTTACTTATTTGACAGACAGAGATCACAAGTAGACAGAGAGGCAGGCAGAGAGAAAGAGAGAGAGGGAAGCAGTCTCCCTGCTGAGCAGAGAGCCCGATGCGGGACTCGATCCCAGGATGCTGGGATCATGACCTGAGCCGAAGGCAGCGGCTTAACCCACGGAGCCACCCAGGCGCCCCCACTCACACCATTTTAGAGGGAATTTTCTCCATGCAGGTGTGTGGTTATTGTTCCTCGTTAAGAAAATTCCTGAGAGACTCTAATCTAACAACAACAACAAGAAAGAATCAGATCATAAAAACCTATGTTAAGTATGATTCAAAGGGAAAAAATGAGCTGCACTGAAAGCCAATTTGAGTTGGAAAGACTTGCACTCTTAAGTAACCAGACATGTGTAGCCAGTTATGAAGCTCTCCAATCACATATGTTTTTAAACATCTGTCAGCACAATCAGAACTCCACATGCAAACCACGGCACTCGTGAGCGTTAGGGAGGGTTGTCTGTGATGAAGTCTCAGAAGCTGAGAGAAATGAATAGATTTCACAGGCTGAACACAGGTTGTTCTTGCTTGACTTGAAAGCCTGGGGAAGCAGCTCCCAAGGCTGTGAGGCATTTACTTGAACATTAATATCTTAAGGACAAAACTGGAACTGGCAATAAAATCTATGAAGCCCTGAAGAAAGAGACACGTCAGAAAGTGCCAAGGAGTGGGGAAACTAGGGAGCCATAGCTTAACTTATGGTTTCAGAGCTGGAAGCTGAGTCTAACTTTTCTTCCTCCTTCCTTCTCTCCCTCCTTTTCTTCCATCTTTCCTTCCTTCCTCTTTCTTTCTCTCTTTCTCAATTATTCAGTGACACTTTCCCACCATTAAAAAGTTCCCATCTCCAAAGTGCAAATAGGGTTCATTCCAAACCTGCAGCATTTGTTCTTCCTCTGAAGACATCATCATACGCTTTCCACTGTGGCTTCACCTGGTAGGCATGGATGAACACCACAAACACCACCACAAGGCACATTAAAGGAACAAGGGCTGCCGTGAACAGAGCTGCGTAGATGTTCGGGATGAAACACCTGGAAGAGAGAAGAGGCGATGAGATAAATCAGACAACTTCTCTATAAATGCTTTTATATTTGGAATGTGTTATGTCATCACTTTATACTAGCTCTCTGGGTTGAAATGTCGGCAAAAGCCAATTTTTGGATGCTAGATTGAAGCTTTGTTTGAGTAGAGGCGACACGATTAAATCTAACCCACTGCTTCACAAAGTTGGTTCTAATGGAACATGCATATCCTGACGTGCTCAGAAAACTTTAACAGAGGTTATGGCAAAATAAGTTTGAGAAGTGCATGTATGCTTTTCTAGCTCTATCTTGTTGGCCTAATAGACCAAGATCTCATTGAGCACTGCATAAAAGGCAGCATTGTTTAAAGGCAAATTTGAGGATTCCTAGGGCTCATTCTGTCATTTCCATAATCTTGTTTTTTGAGTGAAAGACAGTTTTGTCATTTTTAAGTGATACATCTTTTTTTAATTTTTTATTTTTTATAAACATATATTTTTATCCCCAGGGATACAGGTCTATGAATCACCAGGTTTACACACTTCACAGCACTCACCAAAGCACATACCCTCCCCAATGTCCATAATCCCACCCCCTTCTCCCAACCCCCCTCCCCCCAGCAACCCTCAGTTCTAAGTTATACATTTTTTTTTAAAGATTTTATTTATCTGAGAGAGAAAGTGAGAGTGAGAGAAGGAGCAGGGGAAGGGACAGAAGGAGAGAGAGAAGCAGACTCCCTGCTGAGCAGGGACCCCCCCCCCCCCCAACTCGGGATTTGATCCTAGGACTCCAGGATCGTGACCAGAGCCAAAGGCAGACACCCAACTCACTGAGCCACCTAGGTGCCTGTAAGTTACATATTTTCCCAAGATCCATTAATTCTCTTGAAAATGATAACTTTCCCTTTGGAAGTTCTACTACACAACTGTATCTATGATTACTGGGGGTTTATTTAGATCAATGAGGTTCAAGGTAAACTCACATTATTTATTTTGGTAACAATGAAATTCCATGGAAAATGGTTTCAGGGATGTACCTGGAAATTTTTACTCAGTCAGAAAATCCTCTTGTTCTTTACATAAGAAATATAAAAAATGTCAAAAAAATGTCAAAATGAAGGACCATTAAATAGGCTCAATATCTAAAACTGTGTTTTTGAAGTATTACAAAGAGCACACCTCCTACAACTTATAATAATATAATAGTTCTAATTACAAGAAATCTTTTTTTTTAATTACAAGAAATCTTAATAATAGGGAGCGACTCCTGTCAAATACCTTTTCCTCACTTTTCCATTTTTAATATCTATAAACCTAAGATAACAATAAAGCCAAAAATAATGGATTCTGAAGAAAACCCAAGGAAAAAGTATAAACTATTTAGAAGGAAACCTCAAAATTCAAACTACAGGTAATCAGGAGAAACAGCCATTCTAGCAACTGAGAAAAGCAGTGCTTCAATTTCATATTTAAAAAGAGATACATTGTAGACCTTCCTCAGGTATTATTTTTAATTAACATGACCTGGCAAATGTATTCCTCAAGTAAACAAGACACATTTCAAGAGATATTTCAATACACATTCTGCATCTGCAAAGAGATGTCAGAATGATGAATATCCTGGCTTTTAGAATTTAATTTGGACAGTACAAAGCCTGAATCATCCCTGTACTCTCATCTGTATGCCAGAAGACCTGTATCTTCCAGGTAAAAGGCGTATGATTAACTAGAACAGGCAAACATTAATGGCTTTGATCTTGAATATATTTCTGCACTAAAAATAGCAATCACGTTGGCTACTCATTTTCTGTATACTGACCTAAAACAATTGTTTTCATCTGAATTACAGATTCACTGGCAGATCTGGCCGAAAGTGGCTTAGACCAACGCGGACACTGACAAAGGAACTCACACAGGCTTCTGTGCTTTATTTTTACCTTCAAAAATGTGATCACAATTCAACTTCAGTCTGTAAAATGGGGTTACTGAATCTATTATGACCTGCTCAGGGATTAATTAACATATCGTACCAAGTGCTTTGGCATAGGCTTGACCCTTCAACATCTACATTTCCCAGGGGCTGACCATGTTTGGTTCTCATGTCACTATTTGAAGGGCTTTCCTAAAAACTTTCCTTTACTTTAGAAAACAACCCTTGAAAGCAGAACCCCAACAAATAGCACACCAACCTAGGTGAAAAAAAAAAAAAAAAGAGGCAAAGTGAACCCCTAGGAAGTTAGAAGTGACCAGTGGCTCTTGGAAAGAGAAGGGAATCCTTTAAGTGCCACAGCTCTTATAAACCTCCTTTGCAATTCTCCCTGCTTGTACGATGACTTAGTCATGTTGGCCCATTCTTTCAGAGAAGGGTAAGGAAAATTACCCAATTCTGAGGTGATCCATTTTCTCCCATTTCTTCGGAGCTGCACAAGTCATGGCATCTCCCACGTACTGGGCTGCTGAGAGTGCCCGAAGTTTGTCCTTCACATGGTCAACGTGGAGCCAGATCACTGATGAAGAGGGCTTTGGCCCCACAGCATGCCTGGTCCTGGAGGCAGCCCCTCCTGCCCCTCTCCCCCATCATAGCACTGCTCTCCGCATGGTCCTGCCTGCGCCAACTCCTGTGTAGCTGTGACTCCATGCCAGTCTTTCTCCAACAAAAAAGGATCTGCTGTACGTACGTACATACTACCTCTCCTTAGGAACCAGGAAGCCAGACAACTCTTCTAGAAATGCTACCAAATGAGGCAGTTGCAAATGAGATAGGGCTAAAAGGGTAACCGACCAGTGCAGGTAGCAATCAGGGCTTCCACACGCCCAGGACCCCATCCAAGGAAAGCAGGTGGAGAAGGCGGTGTCATTCCACATCCTCAAATTATATTTCATACAGGAACACCTTCTTTTAAATTCTCCTTATTTGTTTTTTCCTTGAAAGCTAATAGATATTACTTGACTTTTCTGATAAATATTGTCTGAATGGGATTTCTACTGGTATAGACTAACACTTCTGACATAGGGGGGCTCCTGGGTGGCTCAGTTGGTTAAGCATCTATCTTCGGCTCAGGTCATGATCCCGGGGTCCTGGAATCGAGCCCCGCTTCGGGCTCCCTGCTCAGCGGAGAGTCCGCTTCTCCCTCTCCCGCTGCCGGCTTGTGCTCTCTCTCTATCTCTCTGTCAAATACATAAAATCTTGGGGGAAACAGGGACAAAATGATATATTAAACAAACAAACCCAAAGCTTCTGACATAGGTTTAAAACTTCCCAAGATAAATGAAGTATATACTACCCTTAAAAGAAAAGACAAAGCACAACAACAATGAATACGACAACAAGAAAAGAAAAAACACAAGCCTCACCAACCAGAATTTCTTTCAGTCCCATCGAATAAGATTATATAGTAGTACATCAGGGCGTTTGAGGATGAGATCATATGAATGTGATGTGTGCAGTTAGGAAACTGTGACTATCACGTTAGAAATAGTTTCTGGAAAAAAAGTTGGGAACAAATTCTCGGAAAAAAGGAATGTAGTGTAAGAACTGAAGAGACTGAATGCTCTGGGCACACAAGAGCTGGGCAGGGGGGGGCAGCTGATTAACGCCCTGGCAGCTACTGTTTCAACAACAACAGGTCTGGCCATCCCCAGAGAAATGAGACAAAGGCCATGTGGCTCTGCTTTCTCAGAAAGGGTGAGGAGAATGTGCTTCTTGTCATTACCAGCTCACCCAGCTTCAAAGTATTCTGGTGACCCTTTTCTCTTTTGGGGTTGATTTCTGGATTTTTGTAATCACATGATGAACTTTGGCTGTTTCCTTTTAAACTTTCATGGGTAAATTTCCTTTCTTCTTCTTCTTCTTATTTTTTTCCCTTTCTTATTATAACCCACAGATAATATAATTCATTTTAAAATCTCATCAGAACGTCTTCCTTTTCTCTCTGTTTTTGGCCAGATGATACAAGAAGATGCTGTTTCACTATCTTCTCTGTTTCCCCTTTCAGTCTACTCTTAGAGCATTCACAACACTTTATGTCACTTTCTTTTTTTTTTTTTTAAAGATTTTATTTATTTATTTGACAGACAGATCACAAGTAGGCAGAGAGGCAGGCAGAGAGAGGAGGAGGAAGCAGGCTCCCCACTGAGCAGAGAGCCCGATGCGGGGCTCGATCCCAGGACCCTGGGATCATGACCTGAGCCGAAGGCAGAGGCTTTAACCCACTGAGCCACCCAGGCACCCCTATGTCACTTTCTAATTTAGTAAGATTATTACCTCCCCTAGGTAGCACTTTGTACTTACTGAAGTGTGTTCACTTGCATTACCTAGCTTGGCATTAAAAAAAAAAAAAAATCAATCATGTGGGTGGCATGGGGTATTTCAGTTTCTTTTTTCCTGTATGAAGCCAGCATAAGAAGGAACTCAGAAGCAAAGACGTCCAGGAGAGACATAAGCTCCCCTCACAACTGCTGAAAATACTGGGAAAGATGCTGGGAACTCCTTGTATGTGAGACTATGATTTGAGTCCATCTAAATTATATTTTATCTTTTTTTTTTAATGTATCTTTTTAATTAAATTTTTTATTTTTTATAAACATATATTTTTATCCCCAGGGGTACAGGTCTGTGAATCACCAGGTTTATACACTTCACAGCACTCACCAAAGCACATACCCTCCCCAATGTCCATAACCCCACCCCCTTCTCCCAACCTCCCTCCCCCCAGCAACCCTCAGTTTGTTTTGTGAGATTAAGAGTCACTTATGGTTTGTTTCCCTCCCAATTCCATCTTGTTTCATTGATTCTTCTCTAAATTATATTTTAAAGAACAAGTTGACCCTGGGAAACTGTAGGACTTGAAATCCAGGGTAACATCTGGATGACATAGGTAATAAAAAAAGGACTAGCTAATGAAAAAATAATACAGGTGAGCCTTGAAAAATGCAGGGGTGAGTGGCGCTGACCCCCTGTTCCAGTCAAAAATCCACCTCTAGGGGGGCCTGGCTGGCTTAGTCAATAGTGCCTATGACTTTTTTTTTTTTCGCCTATGACTTTTTATGTCAGGGTTGTGAGTTCAAGTCCCATGTTGGGCATAGAGACTACTTAATTAAACAAATTTTTTTAAAATTCATGTAAAATTTTTGGCTCCCCCAAAACGTAACTACTGATAGCCTACTGGTGACTGGAAGCCTTACTGATAAATATAAATGGTTGATTAAAACATACTTTGTATGTGATATGTATTCTACACTCTGCAGTTGGATTAATGTAAGCTAGAAAAAAGAAAATGTTACTAAGAAAATCATAAGGAAGAGAAAATACATTTATAGTATTATTGTTATTTTTTTTTTTAAAAAGCCATAAATAAGGGAATCCACGCATTTCAAACTGTGTGGTTCAAGGGTCAACGCTAAATGTTTGTTTCCAAAGTCTTCTTTGTAACTACTTTTCCTCAATAAGATGATGTAACAGTTGACTCTGAGGCTCATGTGCCAACTTCCCACAGGTAAGTCTCCTTAAGATTTCCTGAATGATGGCACTTAACATCCAACATTTGTTGTTTCAGCCAACTTTTTCTTTTTGAAACTCCTGGTGATATGCTACTTTATTTGAGGTTAAAGGAGATGGTTTGTCAGTTTCACCCTAGAAATTATTTAATGTATGATGAATCAAAAATGGTTCATTTACTGCAAATTGGTTTCTACTTTGTGTGGAAAGTACAGCGGCACCTGGGTGGCCCAGTCAGTTAAGCGTCCGACTCTTGACTTCCACTCAGGTCTTGATCTTAGGGTTATGAAATCGTGAAACAGCCTGGTGTTGATATTAGGCTCTGAGCTCGGCATGGAGTCTGCTTGAGATTCTCTTTCCCCCTCTCTCTTCCTATCCCCCTGCTTGCTTTCTCTCAAATAAATAAATAAATCTTAAGAAAAAATGTGTAATATATCTGTTTATTGGCCCTGGTCAAAGAATACAGATGTTATTCATTATGTAGATGCTTATCATTTATAAATGAAATCTAAGCCAATATTTGTGTTTTCAATATTCCCTTCTATGTATGTCCAATTTACTTTCTTTACAGAGATGATATTATTATTTAACACAGATTTCTTATTCACCTATGAATTTGTGTGTATGCGTGTGAGTATGAATTTATTTGTATATATGTATGTATTTCCCGTCTCATCCAACCTGGCTGGAGAGGTTTAGAGAAACACTTCAAACACGTTAATTTTTCCTACTGAATAAATTTATGATGACATCAGAGAGAAGAGAAAAATAACAGTTTGGATTTAACTAGCTGCAAGAGGAAAATATTTTTTCTTTCTGTCCTTCTATTGCAGTGTGTATAGCATTTTTCATACCAGGGGAAATCAACTGAATTCATTCATTCATTCATTTACTCATTCAGTCATTTATTTATAAGCCTAGTGTGGAACCCAATTCAGGGCTTGAACTCAAAACCCTGAGATCAAGACCTGAGCTAAGATCAAGAGTCCGACACTTAACTGACTAAGCCACCCAGGTGCCCTTGACTGAATTCTTAAACTGAATGTTCCTTGAAGTTTAAACTTTATTTATTTATTTTTTAAATAAAGATTTCATTTATTTATTTGACAGAGAGAGACAGCAAGAGAAGGAATACAAGCAGGGGGAGTGGAGAAGCAGGCCACCTCCTGAGCAGGGAACCCGACATGGGGCTCGATCTGAGGACCCTGGGATCATGACCTGAGCTGATGGTAGGTGCTTAATGACTGAGCAACCCAGGCACTCTGAAGTTTAAACTTTAAATAAAAACACTATTAAAATTAAATTGCAGATAAGCCCCACAAAGTGAAACTGCACATTAGGGTAATGTATGGACTTAGAGAAGAAGGAGAGGAACAAAGTATTTTCCTAGAGTGAATTAGCTAGATGATGAAAACTATCTTAAATATTACTGCTACTATTCCTAATTCTACCAGCATTACTCATAATACTGGCAGTGATCATTTATTATGTGTCAGACATTTATGATATGCATTATCAATATAAACATCCCAACAATGTCACTAGCCTCACTGTATATGTGGAAAAATGACATCTAAATAATAGAAGGTCAAAGAGCTAGCAGCACAAACAGGCTCATTTATCCTCACTGCTACCCCTACAATTCTAAAATTATTTCCACCATTCCAGTAAAGACGTATTAGAGTTAGTGGTAAACATGCCAGTGTCCTCCTTGAGGATAGGAACTGTAATATTTTTTTTAAAAGACTTTATGTATTTATTTATTTGACAGACAAAGATCCCCGCTGAGCATAGAGCCTGATGCAGGGCTCGATCCCAGGACCCCGAGATCATGATCTGAGCCGACGGCAGAGGCTTAACCCAATGAGCCACCCAAGTGCCCCACGAACTGTAATATTTTATTACATTCCTCCTGAAGAAATGTCTATTGCATAATCAGACCCTTAAGAAATGTTTATTGATGTAACTGATTTTTAGCACTTTTTAAAAATCACTCAAAAAAAAAAAAGGCAGGCACACACAAACAGACAATCCTGCATTTCATGTGTGCCTAGTTCAATAACAACCCAAGTAACGTTTGAATATCTATGACATACTAGGTACAGTGTTGGATGTGGAAGAGCACATAAGGATGCCTGGGGATGGTGCTTCCCATCCAGATGATTGCATTTATAAGTGCATAGCACTTTGGAATCTAGTCTTCTACTCAAAGTGTTGCTCCTTTATCAGCAGCAGTAGCAGCACGACCCAAGAACTTGTTAAAAATGCAGAATCTCACATCCCCATGACGGAGCTCCTGAAACTGCATTTTAACAAGATCCCCAGGTATTTCATGTGCACACTGGAAGTTTGAGAAGCACTGCTCTAGTGCACTCATGGGACATAAAGTAGCTTGATGTAATTAACAAATTAATCCTTACAACTCTTTGGCAGTGAAGCCTAGGGATTATGTAACCCCCAGGAGAATCAGACCCTGAGAATTCATAGCACATGGTAGTCACAGTAGTCTGAAGAACCAGACAGAAAGAAAAGCGGCAGGAAGCAAAAAAGAAGCCTGGAGTTAGTAACCTAAGCTTTCTGATCAGAGGACAGGAGAGAGCTAGCAAATCACATGAGAATGGACACAACAGGTCTGCAGATGGGTCGAGTGAAAGGAGAAGGGGAGTGCTTGGGGCCATGGTGGGTGTGGATGGGAGGCAAATATTCAGTCTTGCTGCATGGAGAAACCCATGCAGGAACAGGTTTCTGTGAAGCGTGAGTGTGACTATGCTCAGCAACTGCCCACACTACTCAAGGTTTCCGGAAAAGGTGAGCCCTTGTGCCATGCACCTCTATCCCCACACCCTCGCCTCAGATGATACCTCTGAGATAGATACCTGACCCAGAGGCAGCCGTTCTTCTGGGTTGCCCCTCATTAATAACTTGGTGCTTCTGCTCCAGAAGTGGAGCTGAGCCAATCAACTTTCTGCTCTTAAGAATCTGACATGGAGGGGCACCTGGATGGCTCAGTGGGTTAAAGCGTCTGCCTTCGGCTTAGGACATGATCCCAGGGTCCTGGGATCGAGCCCCGCATCGGGCTCTCTGCTCAGCAGGGAGCCTGCTTCCTCCTCTCTCTCTCTCTGCCTGCCTCTCTGCCTACTTGATCTCTCTCTGTCAAATAAATAAATAAAATCTTTTAAAAAAAGAATCTGACATGGATAGTTGCCAGTTACTGGCGGGCACTAGAGCCGATGTACATTCAAGGCGGACATCCATACTGCAGTATATACACAATGGATACACAGAAGAAAGAGACAGACGGAGGAGAAGGAAGGGTTGGAGGAACATCCAGGTACTCACAACCAGAAGCGAGAGGCTCTGTGGTCCCTGATAGATGAAGAGTATGGTCTTGGTTTCCAGCATTCTAATTTCAGATTCTCTGAGGACCAACTCACCTTATTATCAGCTTTTGAAATTCCATGAGAATGCTTGAGGCTGTCTACACCTCCACTCTCTTTAAGTAGCTTTAGTGTTTTTTTTACATGCAATATAATAGCCACAGTTAAAACACAGAAGTGAGTGAGTGATAGGGAAAGAGGGAGTGAGTAAACACTATAGTTTAAAGCAATGTTGTTCTTTAAAAAAAAAAAAAAAATTCGTGTATTTATTTGGCAGAGAGAGAGAGAGAGAGAGACACTGAGACACAAGCAGGGGGATCATGACCTGAGCTGAAGGTAGATGCTTAACCAACTGAGCCACCAGGGGCCCCAAAGCACTGTTGCTTCTGTAGATACAGCAGGAGATCACTGCCATGTCTACCGGTTTCAGAGTTCATGCTACACCATGGTTAGTGTTGCTATCTAACTTGATATATTGATTACTGCCTTTGAAGAAGCCAAAGGACCAACAAATAACAATCAGTCTCACTTTTTAGTACTTAAAAGGTATCTCTCTGCTTATATTATTTGAAAAGCTTGAGCAAAGAACAACAAAGACCTCTAGGAGCAAAACTGTTTTATGTACTTCAAAAAGAACAGATACTTGAATTCCTCAAGTATTAAACTGTCTAAAATTTCCAGTCAGATATATACCCCCCCAAAGCCTTTTATTATATATAATTAACTCTTGCTGAATGAGGCAGTTGCCCACATCCCTAGCTCATTAAAAAGGTAATATATATTCCCACATAGATTCCAAAGATGAAGTGTAGTCTCAAAGCATTAACAAAGGTTAGAGATGGTTGATGAAAAACATTCCGAAAATCACAATTCTGCAGATGACCTTGTCTTTTTCTCTTTTGTTTTTCCAAGAAACTCAAGTCTGAGCAGTCTGTTCCCTGAACAACTTGGAGCTACTGTTGAAATCAGCCTATTGGCCATTGCTTACGGACTTTGTTCAGTAGGTTCCAGTGAATCTAGCCCTTTCAGAATTTAATCAGAATAAGGTCAGGCTGACTTGTTATTTTTTGCATGTACTAATGCTCTGTTCTTATAAAACAAAATTGTTCGGTACTTGAAAACGTCATTGTCCTGGTGCATTCAGAGGTGCCCTGCTCTTACCTATTACTCACCCAGCCTCTGAATGGATGGCTAAAAAGTTTTTTCCTGACTAATCATATCACCTTCTTGTATCTGAAGACAGTAAATTATAAGTTTTTCTACATTTATAAAAAAATAGATCTGGGGCACCTGAGTGGCTCAACGGGTTAAGCCTCTCCCTTCAGCTCAGGTCATGATCTCAGAGTTCTGAGATCGAGCCCCACGTCAGGCTCTCTGCTCAGCGGGAAGCCTGCTTCCTCCTCTCCCTCTCTGCCTGCCTCTCTGCCTACTTGTGATCTCTGTCAAATAAATAAATAGAATCTTTAAAACAAAATAGATCTATAGAGGTGACCACGGGAATACAAGATTGATGTCCAAAGTTTTTTGTGTTTTTGCGCCCCCAACCTCCATTTTACTTCATGCTTGCACCTGTGGGCAGAGAGCCTTGGAGTGTCAACTGCAGGAGGAGAGTGGCTTCAGGTGAGGCCGATCCCTCATCATAGGCAGGAGGCAGTACTTTCCATCTTAGGTCAAAATTGCAAAAGCAGTTTTCATTTTTTTGCATTTTAAATCTGAGATTTCATAAACTCAAAACAGTTAGTAATAGTTTAGAAGAGATTAGGGGCTATGTGTCATGTTATCATAAATATTACTTCCTTTTCCTGATGAAGACTTTGTTGGCTTTCATGTGTTCCTTCCCCAAATACTCTTGCAGAACACTTGAAAATGTTTCATTAGAGCCCATGAAAAATATAAGAAAAGTAGAAATGTAGGTCTCTGCTGGCAAGAGTGTCACTGTAACTACTCTAGTGATGATACAGCTATTTTAAGGGTTAATAAATTCTGACAGCAAAGGTGATGGTTTCTCCAGAATGCAAAAATCACTTGGTAGAAGGCTAATCCAACGTTTATTTTATTTTATATTTTAAAAAGATTTTATATATTTATTTTAAAGAAAGAGAGAGTGCGTGGATGCAAGAGTATGAGCGGGGGCAGAGGGCAGAGGGAGAGAGAGAAGTAGACTCTCTGCTGAGTGCAGGACCTGATTTCACACACAGAGCCCAAATCAAGAGTTGGATGCCCAACCACCAAGCCACCCACGATACCACCCGGATAATTCAATTTCTGGTCAATCATATTTTATTGATCAGTCGCCACATTACATTGTCCTGGAGATTAGGTCCGCAGATTGCTCTGACTTTTTGTGAAAGTCACAAATTCTCCAAGAGAAGATTTCTAGAGCATTCCCTGCCAATGTGCATGCTCAATCCTACCTGCACCTTGCATTACCTATAGTCACATCAATATTTACAGCACACTGCAATAAGTGATGTTCCTAAATGCTGACATCGAGTCACTAAGACATTGTTAAGTGAATACTGTTTAAAATATACCATATACTTCCTTGCGCTATTAGTAAAATTTTAATCTTAAAATCCTGAAAACAACAGGGGTAAATTTTAACTATTGAGAAAACAAGGGAAATGTGACTAGTTGAGGTGATATGTCAGAGCATTTTAAGGTCATTATCTCAGGTTGTACAAAACATAGTTATGCCTTATCTCCAACACTTAGCTCTCTTGCTGAGCTCATTTCAATTCTGATATCCTGAATTTCTCACTCAGCAAATATTTACAGGTGTTGATCTTCAAAGTAATCGGTTAGCACATCAAAGATGTGTTTTAGATATCTAACCCTTAATACGTTTATGTGCAGTGGTTGCTAGAGCTGTTCTATAACATCACTGTTAATTAGTATTTGTCGAGTGTTTTTAAATGTTCTGCAATATGACAGTTATAGCTGGAAACATAAGAAGTATAAAAGGCATAACTCATTTCCTGAAGAATCTTGGAGCAAAAAAAGAAAATGTAACAATAAGAGATTATTTTTTTAAAAGATTTTATTTTTATTTATCCGAGAGAGAGAGGGAGAGAGAGCGAGCACAGGCAGACAGAATGGCAGGCAGAGGCAGAGGGAGAAGCAGGCTCCCTGCGGAGCAAGGAGCCTGATGTGGGACTCGATCCCAGGACGCTGGGATCATGACCTGAGCAGAAGGCAGCTGCTTAACCAACTGAGCCACCCAGACGTCCCACAATAAGAGATTATTATAAAATCCCATAATGCATTACCAACATGTGAGGGATACCTAATAAATGTTTAAAAGGGTAAGAAATATGGGCCACAATACCTGGGGGAATTGAGATAGAGTTCAGGGATTAGTTTCAGAAAAGGAAAGTAAAACTGGAAGTAAAGGATATGGAGGCCAAAATTTCATCCACTCTATGGGAAATCCCGGGTTTTGAAGGGGAAATGACACATTTCCACTTTCCTTGAAGCTTGGATATCTGAAGGATTAGGTTATATAGCTATAGAAGCAATACTGAAAGTCCCACGTTGTAAAGCTCTGAACTTGACACCAGATAAAGTGATCTCCTTTATGATTTATGTAAAGAAGTTTTTCCTCAAAAGACAATAAATGATGCTGCTATTGAAGGTCTAAGTGTGGGAGGATGAAGAGAGTAGGTGGAAGCCTCTTATTGGATTAGGGTAATACTGTCTACAAAAAAAGAATGTACTTTTTAGGGGGCTCTGGAAAGCCCAAAAAGGCTCTGAAATCAGACTATTTGAGCCACTCCTAGGTATACCGTTTATTGTCTGTGAACTGGGCCAATATTGAGCTGCTCCATATCTCAGTTTCCTAACAAGTAAAATAGAATAATAGCATCTCCCTCATAGGAGTGGAGTAAGAACTCAATGATTTAATCCATGTAAAGACCTTGGATCAAAGCCTGGCATGCTGTAAGGTGCACAATAAAATATAGTTCTCATTATTATTATCATCATTTATTACTAAGCCCCAAATCCTCATGTGTAAGACTTAACCTGCACTTGATGAAAAAGAAGATTCCAAATAGTAGGGAGCAAAGTGTAATATCTATCAACTTTATGTGTCAGGGAAAAGTGCTGAATACTGTGAGTTCGATGTTAGGAAGGTCTTTTACTGGGATAGTCAGGGAAGACTTCATGGAAGAGGAGGGAATTTGATATCAGTTTTTTCCCTTTCCAATTCCTAACCAATCAGTAGATTTTTAGTGATGCAGTTAAGCAAGTAAGATCTGCCTGTGTCCACAATGGCCCTACAAAAGGGGAAGGAGGAAAACTCCTTTGCAGCTTTTCCCCATGACTCATGTGTTTCTGCAAGACCAGTTGTTGAAACTTGGTTCTAACTTGAAAAGTCAAGGTAACTTGGGGTCATTCAACAAGAGGCAAGTAATAGAGAAGGTTGTCTGACATAATGTGATGCCACTACCAGAGGCTGACAAGCGGGCCTGGCCCAGAAGCGTCCGCAGAAGCAGGCAGGGCTGCTGATTCAGGGACTTCTCCGGGGACTGGAACTGCTGCTCTCTTACCTGTTGTACTCCTGTCCGTCAAAAGCCTTCAGGGAGAAGGCAAAGGATGCAGGAGGGGAAAAGCCAGTTAGCTGATGGTTCTAGAGGAGAGAGAATTTCTAGCCTCTTGGAAGCCTGCATTCTGAATGGGGTGACTGCTGGAAGAGTCTCAGTGTTAACTGTGAAAGCAGGCATTGTCAATGTCCCATCAACCTGCATGGCTCACCAGATGGATAACTGTCCCTCCTCCTTTCATTTAAGAAAATGCATCTTTGGGGCACCTGGGTGGCTCAGTGGGTTAAAGCCTCTGCCTTTGGCTCAGGTCATGATCCCAGGGTCCTGGGATCGAGCCCCATATCGGGCTCTCTGCTTGGTGGGGAGCCTGCTTCCCCCTCTCTCTCTGCCTGCCTCTCTGCCTACTTGTGATCTCTCTCTCTGTCGAATAAATAAATTAAAAAAAAAAAAGAGGGCGCCTGGGTGGCTCAGTGGGTTAAGCCGCTGCCTTCGGCTCAGGTCATGATCTCAGGGTCCTGGGATCGAGTCCCGCATTGGGTTCTCTGCTCCGCGGGGAGCCTGCTTCCTCCTCTCTCTCTCTCTGCCTGCCTCTCTGCCTACTTGTGATCTCTCTGTGTCAAATGAATAAATAAAATATTTAAAAAAAAAAAAAAAAAAAAGAAAGAAAAAAAAAAAAGAAAATGCGTCTTCACAGAATCCTAGAACTAGAAAGGACAGTAAAGGCCACCCACCCTCCCTCCAGCTTTATGGGTAAAGAAACCAAGGGGCAAGAACTTGAGGCTTGCCTAGCACTTGATTGAGCTCTTAAGTCAGTGTTTTACTATTATTATTATTTTAAGATTTACTTTATTTATTTGAGAGAGAGAGCGAGAGAACATGCATGGGAGAGAGTCTGCCTTCTGTGGGAGGGGCAAAGGGAGAGAATCTCAAGCAGACTCCCCAGTGAGCACAGGCCTACATGCCTGTGCACGATTTCACGACCAATGAGTTCATGACATGAGCTGAAGCGAAGAGGCGGATGTCTAACCGACTGAGCTACCCAGGTACCACCCAAGTCAGAGCTTTAAATGAGGTATAGGTGGGACTCGAGAGAAAAATAGCCTAAAATGTTCGCAAGGGTCACATTCTGCTAAAAATCTAAAACATTGGGGAAGGTATGTGCTTTGGTGAGTGCTGTGAAGTGTGTAAACCTGGTGATTCACAGACCTGTACCTTTGGGGATAAAAACATATGTTTATTAAAAAAAAAAAAATTAAAAAAAAATCTAAAAATTCTTTTCTTAGGAAGTGTCTTCAGTGTTTTATTTTACTTTGCATATGAACTCCCAGGAGCTTAGGAGACTACTGAATAAGTCATAGAATAAAATGATAAGCATGCATATTTCTGCAAATAATACTCAACAGACATGAGCTAGGCAACCTGGACAATACTCACTGCTTCCATGAAAGTTGTGTTTTCTTTCTTCCGTAAAAGATTTTAATGACACCCTGTATTAAGATTTTTGCAAAATGTAAAAATTCATACAAAAGAATAAATCCCACTTAGTTGGAGATATAACAACGATATGAGGGAAGGGCAATTAATCCAAAATT
The DNA here is from genome assembly GCF_009829155.1 of Mustela erminea. Lineage (NCBI taxonomy): Eukaryota > Metazoa > Chordata > Mammalia > Carnivora > Mustelidae > Mustela > Mustela erminea. The sequence goes on from NC_045616.1 coordinate 50,233,822, forward strand.
ATATTCTGTCATTCATTAGCCCCTCTCCCACCGAGGTTCTTTCATCTCCTACAAACAAAACAAAACAAAACAAAACAAAACAAAAAATCTGGCTTCAGTTGAACCAGTATTTTATCATAAGGAATTTATTTTTGACAACAGGATGTTCCTGTTATTTTCATGCCTTGCAATTTCAACAACAGGATTTCAAGGCAGCGAAATGAAATGGGAACAGCAGAGTGATACTAATTTCTGAGCATAATCATGAATGTGTGAGAAAAATCCAAATAGCCTAAAACCTGCCTTAAAAAATGTAGGACTATCTCCCTCCTGAACTTTCTGAATTTCTTTTAATTAAAAAAAAAGTCATGCTCTAAAATGCATTAAAGGTTTTTGGCTGAAGTAATTAACTTTTTAACAGTAGCAAAACTTCTTCATTGTACAGCTGGGCCATAAAAACTTTCTTTTATGATGGTTTGTTTATTCTTTTCCTTATTTCTTTTTCTCTCTTCAAATAAAAGTTCCATGTTCCACGAAATGGAAACAATTTTATTATGAAGATTTTATTTATTTATTTGAGAGAGAGAGAGGGGGAGAGAGTATGGGCATGTGAGAGAGAGCCCGAGGTGGGGAGGGGAGAGAGGGGGAGAGAGAAAGGGAGAAGACTCCCCAGTGAGCAGGGAGCCCAACGCAGGGCTTGATCCTAGGACCCTGGGATGATAACCTGAGCTGAAGGAAGATAACTTAAATGACGGAAGCACCCAGGCTCCCCTGGAAGTAATTTTTAAAATATGCTTAAAATTCAAGAGTATAGGGGCGCCTGGGTGGCTCAGTGGGTTAAGCCTCTGCCTTCGGCTCAGGTCATGATCCCAGGGTCCTGGGATCAAGCCCCGCATCGGGCTCTCTGCTCAGCAGGAAGCCTGCTTCCTCCTCTCTCTCTCTCTGCCTGCCTCTCTGCCTACTGCCTACTTGTGATCTCTCTCTCTGTCAAATAAATAAAATCTTTAAAAAAAAAAATTCAAGAGTATAATATATATATACCATCTGGGATGGTATCATGTACTTTTAAATGATAAAATCTTATCAAATGTCAAGTCTGTTCTTCATAACTCATTTGGAGGCTTATTATTCAGGTATGTGGAACGGAGTTAGGTGATATCACTTCCTCTAAATCACTCAGTTAAAGATTCTGCTGTCTGCTATCACCAAAAACAGAGACTAACCTAACTGGTTTGATTATGGGTGAAAATGCATCAAAAACTACAACTATTTGGGACATTCTAAATTGGAACAAGAAGAATAGGGTAATTTCACAAAACAGAGTCAGAGAACCAAGTGCTTATCCATGTGGACTCTGAAGAGAAAGGTCTGTTTGAACCTGGGCACTGCTATTGAATGGCTGTATGACTATGGGTAAGTGAAATTACCTCTCTGAGCCTCAGAATCTTCACTTGTAAAATAGGAATAATCTATTTTTTAAATAAACGTGCCATGACAGTTAATGAGATTAATTTGATTAAGGTGCTTCGCATAGTACCTAGCATGTGGTAGGAACTCAGTAAAGGCTGGCCCTTGTTATTTACTCTAGCATGTGAACTGGTTTCATTCTTTGCTGGAACACTGTCATGCTTATTCATGTATAGAAATCATATGTGGTATTTAACTGTATTTATAATCCATTTCATACAATACCCAAGTATTTGGTTAATGTCATTGACTTTTTTGCAAAAGCAAAAAATCATCAACACCTCCGACATAACATCTGACACTACTTCTCAGAAGAGCAAGTACTCCTTTGGACACCCACGGCAATGATTGAAAACATGAGAGCCCTGGGTCAATGCTCAGTCATGCTCAGCAAGAAAGACATACAGTCTTTAAAATATATGTGCTTAATCTCCATTGGTTCTGCCAAGATGACACAAAATTGTACATGCAAAATCTGAGATTTAAAAAGGGGAGGTGGGATTAAATCTTTATGTTGGGATGGAGATTACATAACTGCTTAGAGAATCTCTACAGTTGCTGTTTGAAGGGTAAGGTAGCACACGCCATCTCAGTGCCATCCCCTACTTTGACAAAGCTGTTATTTTCACAGCAATGTCACTATACTTGGAAGATATTTTCTTTGTCAGTTGAGGCAGCTTTGTTAGAGGTTCCAATCATGTAATTTCAAATCTGAGTAACAGCAAAGAGCATCCTCATGATGTTTATCTCCCTCCATTACCCTCTCAGCAAAGAGGTACCAAACCTTCCTTCTACTTCTTTATTATTTCTGTAAAATACTCAAATTTAGCTAAAGTTCCTAAATGGGTTTTATTATATTAAATTAAAAAATTTTTTATATTAACATATACTGTATTATTAGCCCCGGGGGTACAGGTCTGTGAATCGCCAGGTTTACACATTTCACAGCACTCACCAGAGCATGCACCCTCCCCAATGTCCATAACCCCCCCACCCTCTCCCTCCCCCCGCCACAACCCTCAGTTTGTTTTGTGAGCTTAAGAGTCTCTTACGGTTTGTCTCCCTCCCGATCCCATCTTGTTTCATTTATTCTTTTCCTACCCCCCAAGCCCCTGGGTTTTATTTTTTTTAAGATTTAACTATTGGAAAAAAAAAAAAAAAAGATTTATCTATTGGGATGCCTGGGTGGCTCAATCAGTTATGTTTCTGCCTTTGGCTCAGGTCATGATCCTGTAGTCCCAGGACTGAGTCTCACATTGGGCTCCTTGCTTAGTGGGGAGTCGCCTTCTCCCCCTGCCCTTCACCCTGCTCATGTTCTCTCTCCCTCCAAAATAAATAAATAAATAAAACCTTTTAAAAATATTTATTTATTTACTTTAGAGTGAGAGAAAAAGAGAGAGAGAGAGAGTGTGCACACTTGAGTGGAGGGGAGAGGCAGAGGGAGAGAATCTTCAAGCAGACTCCCTGCTGAGTGTGGAGCTCGCCAGGAGGCTTGATCTCACAACCCTGAAATCATGACCTGGGCCAAAACCAAGAGACAGACGCTTAACTGACTGAAACACCCAGGTGCCTCCACTAAAAGGGTTTTAAGCAGCTTATAAAACATACTCTATATAAGCTAAAATAAAAATGAGAGAAATGAGGCAAATAAAAAATAAACTAAGATTAAATCAGGAATGGGATATCAAGGTGCCATTTACTATAAATGGGCTATACATTCACTACAGTGTGCTCTCTAGTAGGTGTTTCAGAAGTGCATGCACAGGTGTGCACACACATTATACACACACAATAGTTCCAGAGAAGACAACTGTTTCCAATATGGATGAACACAGTTATCGTGTCTTATAATGGACAATGTTGTTGATCTGAAATTCATGGAAGATCCGGTATTGACTTTTACAGGACTGCTAGTAATTCATTCATTTATTAAGCAACAACTATATGCATCCTATTTGCTATGCTCTCTACATATAGTGATGACTAATACATGCCTCCTGACCTGGAGAAGATAAGGGTCTAGCATGGAGGAGAGAGGTTCATGCCAAATCTTAATGCAATGTGTTTAGTGTGACAGCACAGCCACCTGGAGCACGGCAGCAGCTTAGAGGAAGGACTGTGTTACTGTGTACAGGGGAGTTAGATGGTGAAATCATATTCGCCAAGAAAGACATGAGACTTAGGAAGGACATGTGTTACTTAAATGACCTGAGAAGAAAATCATCTGGACAGTTTTAGGAAAGCCATGCTCTCTTTTTCAGACTATGCCAAAGAAAAGGCAATGTTCAAAGATTTCTCAGCTTTGCTTCCTGTTGGTTCAGGAATCATCTGGGCTCTTAAAAAGGGAAGCATGGCTTGAGATTTTCAGGAAGATAATGTAATTATGATTAATCTTTGTTCCTCTGGGGCTATAAAACTTTCAAGGCTAAGGATTTGTGTACATGCCCTGATTTTGGGGGGGGGGCAGGGACCTGAATTAAGAACCACATAAAATTAAAACACAGGCTTGACTGGTCCAAAGATACACAGGCTATGTATTTTACTAATTTTAGAAAAAAGCCCTGAAGGGAGAGGGAGAAACATCATTTCACAAACCCTCTAATACAGTGTGTGTAAAGGATAATTATGGAGGAAGGCTCAAGAGAGCTGCTGTGTAAGAATTTCAAAAGTGCCTCAAGCAATCCAGAAATCACAGCTGCAACAGGAAGGAAGCGGTTACTGAACCAAATGCTGTCTTCTCGGGGCTCTTCAACCCAGGGAAAATGTCAAGGTATGACCTGGAAGATCAAAACTGAGTGCAGGGGCCTGGGAAGCGGAGTAGAGGTAGAATTCACCACCCTTCGAAAAATTCCACTTTCCTTTAGTGGCCTGAAACAAACAAAAAAAACTTAACAGCTGGAGAGAGCTTTCGTACTGGATAAAAGTAGCAAACTGATGAACATTGAAGCAGCAATAATTCTGAAGGGAGAAGAGGGCTCTTAATATTGATACTGCTTTTCTCTCTCTCTCTTAAATGTAAATTTCTACTTTACTGATAAATAAGAATTCTGCCTAAACTGTAACTGGAATCTGACAAAGACATCTTTAACTAGACACAAGTTATTTAAAACACTAGGTCTAACGCTAGTCTCTCCTGAGAGCCCACTAGCAGGATGGCTGTCAGCATGCTGATACCTTGCAAAGAAACACGGCAGAGCTGAGCTTCTCCTGTATTTCAACGCGATCAAGAAAACAGAATATAAAACAGTACAATCCATCCCACAGATGCCATACTCTGTAGTTTTGGAAAGTTAGATCCTCAGAGGCATCTTTTTGAGGAGAAATTTTCAAGAAAAGAGAGAGGCTATCAGGCTCTCCCACATGCAAAAATCAGATGTCTTATTCTTTGTAACTCCCTTCCTTTAATCCACATTAAAAGCTCACTGCAAGGATCCTGAAGTTGAACATTTGCATTTGCTTGGAGCTCCAAGTGGAACACTGTCTCTGGTCTTTCTTGAGATTTATTTATTTTTTTTTAAAAGATTTTATTTATTTATTTGACACACAGAGAGAGAGGACAAGTAGGCAGAGAGGCAGGCGGTGAGGGAGGGTGGGGGGGGGGAGCAGGCTCCCCTCTGAGCAGAGAGCCCGATGTGGGGCTCGATCCCAGGACCCTGAGACCATGACCTGAGCCAAAGGCAGAGACTTAACCCATGGAGCCACTCAGGTGCCTCATTTCTTGAGTTTTATTTAAAAAAAAGAAAAGAAAAGCCAGAAAATTCATTCTATGGTTTATGTATAGTTATTACCAAATACACAGTACCAAGATACTAATCAAATAGAGTCACTAGCAGTTCTCAGGCTATGGTTAAGCAAAAGTTTTAAGATTTTCTTCCCTCTTTAAGGCCAACTGCCAATGAAATCATGATGAAGTTGCTCATCATTGTAAAAAAAAAAAACTCATTATGAAAGCAAGGATGCTGAATATAATTTTCAAAAGTCAAATGTATTTAAAACATGCATTTAATCAGTGTTTTCCAGGTTATGAGTTGAAGTTCATATATTTAAAAGTCAGGTTTGGCATTTCTGGGTGCCATTTGGGCCATTATAGGGTATGTGGACTCCATTGCACATATTAGGTGTTATGTTGGTACTTTAATGCACAATCTTTAGTTTAATTCTCATGACAAATCTGTAAGACAAGCACTGGTATCTCCATTTTTTCATTTACTGAACACTTACTGAGCACTTATTAGATGGTGAGACCCTGTCAAGGCTCCAGGGTTAGAGCAGTGACTAATCACCACAACAAAAAGTCCTTGTCCTCCTAGAGCTTACCTTCTAGTGGATACTGCTTCTTCTCTCTCTCTCTCTCTCTTTTAAAAGATTTTATTTATTTATTTGGAGAGACAGAGAGAGAGAGAGAGAGAGAGAGAGAATCTCAGACAGGCGTTATGCTTAACGTGGAGCTCGACAAGGTACTGGATCTCACAATGACCCTGAGATCATGACTTGAACTAAAAGCAAGAGATAGACGCTTAACCAACTGAGCCAGCCAGGTGCCCTGATACTGCTTCTTCTTGATTCTTTTTTTTTTTTTTTTCAAAGATGATTTTGGTGTCCATTTCTTTCTTTCTTTTTTTTTTTTTAAGGTTTTATTTATTTATTTGACAGAGAGACATCACAAGTAGGCAGAGAGGCAGGCAGAGAGAGAGAGAGAGGAGGAAGCAGGCTCCCTGCTGAGCAGAGAGCCCGATGCAGGACTCGATCCCAGGACCCTGAGATCATGACCTGAGCCAAAGGCAGTGGCTTAACCCACTGAGCCACCCAGGCGCCCTCTTCTTGATTCTTTTAAATCCAAACTTGTCCTGAGCTAAGTTATTGGGGAAAAAAAAATTGAAAGTAAAAACTTCCCTTTAGACCACAGCTGGATTGTGACATAGATTCCTGAGGGACAGAAAAACATGAAAAAAATCACACAATAAACCCACTACATCTGATGGTAATAAAGCCATGACAGAAGATGAGTAGGATAAGGTCACTAAAAAGTGACCTTCAGTGGGATGCCTGGGTGGCTCAGTCAGTTGAATGTCTGCCTTTGGCTCAGGTCATGATCCCAGGGTCTTGGGATTGATTATCACATCGGGCTCCTTGCTCAGCGGGGAACCTGCTTCTCCCTCTGCCTCTGTCCCTGCTCATGCACTCTCTCATTCTTTCTCTCAAATAAATAAAATCTTTTAAAAAAATTAAGGGATCTTTATTGCTAATAATATGGCTAATATTATGTGAGAGGGTCAGAGAGACAGTCTCCCAATAAGAAATGAAACTGAGATATTAGAGTTTTCTATGGCCAAATCAGTGAACTAGATCACAGATGTCCCTATGAGAACAACAGGAAGAGTAATATTCTCGGGTATTATCAGCATCCCATTGTCCAAAATAAATTAATTCTAGTCTTAAAATGGTAGGATATCACCCAGTGACTGCTTTGCTCCATTGGGAAAAAGTCCTATCACCTTATTTCTAAAACATAAAAATCCTCCTTGTAACCATATGTATCCAAATAGGTTAAGTTTATTTTTCTAATTCTTCATCAGCAGGATTTGGAAGAGGACTTTGAGAATTTTATTTTTGAGCAAAAAGATGCCTAGCTAAATATGAATAGAAATATATGGTTTTTTTTAAGAGTTAGATACTATACTTGCTAATTTACTAAAACCCATGTGGCTCATATTCATTGAAAAACTTAAATTCACAGGTGTAGGGGTTCAGTTGGAGAGGGTGATGATTACATTTATAAGGTAGTAATAAACTAGTAAAGTATGTTCCAGCCATTGGATGATCCTGGATTTGGACAGTTTGCTCTGGCCTTTCAGCCCTGTTAATTTGCTCATTCTTATCTTTGCTCAGACTAGCCTGAAATTCATGTATGGAACGTTCTCCCCTCCTTCCAAACTACTAGAAAAATGCTTTTCATCCTTTAATGCCTGGCTAAAACATCACCCTCTCTTCAAGTTTTCTTTGATCATATCTACCCATGGTGGTCTTCCCTTCACCTGAATTTCCATATTACTAATGATTTACTGATCTGTTTCGATCTCTTACTGTTTTTGTTTCTTATTGCTCCAAACAGACTATAAGCTTTTTAAAAATAGGCAATAGTTTGCTTTTTGTATCCCGCTCAAGGCTGAACATAATGGCACATGATAAAGTTTCAAGAAACAAAAAAATATTTATTCTTCTATGTTTATGGTACTACCGGTCCATACTTAAATAAGATTTCAAAAAGCAAAGTCAATTTATCTTTTATTTTAAAATACTGATATAACAATATCAAAGCAAGTGCAATTCTGGTGTGGGCTTGGAGGTCTTTCATTTTTCTGACATCTCCATTTTACTTAACTTGCTTAGATTAAAGAGGCTTTGGCTCTTTTACCCCGAGTTATGTTCCAAAGCGAAGCAGCCTTAATAACAATGCTTTGTTGACTAGTTCAAAATCGAAAATGAGAAAGTAATTTCAACAGCAAAAATGTATACTCAGGGATTATTACTTTAAAAACATTCTTAAGCAGGGATAGAAAGCATTGTGCTCTTTTTGTGTGATGAGAGATCTTAAATCTTTAAGTTTGTACTATTTTCTTTTTCTGTTTCAAATGTATGTTAAACTTCGTATATCATGAAAACAAAACTGACTTTGAAAAGTCAAATTAAAAGATTAGGCTTATGTCGTAAATCACTACAGCACTCTTCAGCGTTGGGTTTGAGCGCAGTAACACATAATTGTTTTTTACCACGGTGCTAGGAACTCTACTGGGGTAGGTGGAATGAGTGGAATAACTCATTTAATCCTCACAATAAGTTAAAGAGGGAATTACTAGTATTATGATCCTCATTTAACAAATAAGGGAATTGGAGCCCAAAGAAATTACATAAGTTGTTCAAGACTGAACTTAAGGAGGAAACTAAACAATCAGTTTTTAAACTCAAGTAATCAGTCTGGCTCCAGATACCCTTCTCTAACCACTGCGCCACACTGCCTCTCTAAACAAGAGGCTCTTAGGACTGGGCACTGAGCAATGTCTCCTTACAAAACACGTAGCAAAATGGCTCAGTCAGTATAGTGGAGTCTACTGGAAAAACAAACAAACAAACAAAAAGCAGGAGAAAAACCACAAAACTTGTGGCAAAAACTTCTAGAGTTTCAGAGAGTACCTCCATCAAGACATCTTTAAAAAAGATTTCTCAGTTTGAACCAATATATATATTTGTGGTATACATAATATATATATATCATATTATATATCATCTATTATGTATATATATAAACAATATAACACTAGTAGAACTATATCTGGAGTCGACATTCCTCTGGAAAGAAAATAAACACACATGGATTTGTGTCCAGGCTATAGGAACTCTACTGCATCATAGCCAAGAACACACCATAGGTTTCTTTCTTTGATTACACGTGAAATAATGAAGGAGATATGGAACTTTGGTGCTTCCACTCAAGAAAAATTACATGTGTTTCCCCTACATGCTGAACAGGAGACTGCCGACACACACCGGACCGTGGGTAAAACCACCACACAAGGCTCAGGCTGTTGCTGAGCACACATTAATAAAAAAGGCTTGGTGTTACTATTGGCTCAAACCATAGCTTGTTTGTTCTCTTGGGAAGAGAAAAAAAAAAAGGCAGAAATCCGGTTTTGAGGATTTCAATAAAGAGTTGGAGCAAACAGTGAACCCTTTCAGTCCTTGGAATCACATGTGACACCATCATGGAGACTGCTTCCCAGGGTGCCTCCCATTTATGGGTTTACAAGCACATGTTTGTTAAAGCCCTGACATACATAAGTTTAGAACTGCATAAAGGAAACAGGACAGGGATTGTCTGCTAATGTGTAGACTGTTATTCTTTAAAGACCGCTGTATTTTCTAACTGAAATCTTATGCAGATTAAATGATCCTGATGGACTATTTAAAGATGGCTGTCTGTGATGTGATTGGCTAAAAATCAAAACATATGATGCTGAAGCACTGCAACATTTATTTTAATATCCAAGGAGGTAGCTATGTCTTCTGAGGCCCAAATGGGCAGCTCCGGCCCAAATGTGAATGAAATAAAACTGTTTGCTTTGTGGCTGTGTGTGTGTGTGTGTGTGTGTGTGTGTGTGTGTGTGTAGCAACTGTACTATGATACTTATTATAATTCATTATCATTTATGGTGATTCCCAACAGTATGACTACTGGATTTTTTAATTATTCAAGAAATTTCTTAATAATGCATTAATTACTCAACTGAATTAATTACTCAACTCTGATTTCAGAGAAGCTGAGGCAGAGGTTGGAGAGCATCTCTGAGCTGAGTGAGCATGTCTTCCTGAGCCAGTGGTATATGGACTAGAGTAATTATATCTGAGGTAAATGAGTAGAACCAAACTATGAGTCTCAAGCTTCAAACCTCTGTGAAGCATTTAAATAACTTCCAGACTTCTTCATCCTGAAACTATTTCCTGTTGGGGAGCTCATTTTAATTATACCACCTAAGTTCCCCTCAAATCAAAGGCGCTCCCTAAGGGGTTTCTTATATGTAAGGAGAAAGAAAACAAACACAATAAGCATGTGTTTAGCTTCATGTGTTAAATGTGTTTTCAGAGCATCATGAAAAATACTGCAAGTCAGTGATGTCTCCTGATGGTATTAAGGTATGAAGAGATTATACTAATCAACAAATTAAAATTTATATTAAGTTATCTGTCTGAAAACTTTCCTCTGACTTCAGGAAATCTCTGCCTTTTAAATGGTTCTAGTACAGGTTCTGCCATAAAGAGGTTATTTGACATTGGGCAAGTCATTCAGCTTATCTGGGGCTCAATCTCATCATCACTTAAATAATGAGATGTCAAACAGAAGGAGAGGTGAGGTAGAAGATGGGTCTTCAGTTTCTTTACTAAACCTAAACTCTATCACTCAAATCCATTTTGACCTGGATTCAATATTGAATCTATTCATCAAGGTGTAATGACCATGTGCTTTTTATTCAGTATAACACATGATGTTAATAAACTCCATCCTTCATAATTAGTGCTAAAATAAACTCTTAGTTGATGATAATAATAGATGGAGACAATGGACCAGGTGATCCAAAACAGCAGATAATTGGAAATTATATCAGTATGACACTGTCATTAATCTTTTACTTGGATGAATAGCAAATCTCACTTCTATTCACTGAAAACACAGTAGCTAGAAAGTTGGCAGTCTAGGAGTCTGTTCTGTGTGATGACAACGCCAGTGTAACTATAATATTTGTTTGGTAGATCCACAAAACAGATTCCATATGCAGATAATTAAGAATTGAGTGTATATACAAATCAGCATCAATACACATTGACTCAGCAAATAGTTGCGAGTCTGTTATGCTCTTGCTCCTATGATGCAAATTTGCATAACATGTGATTCCTGCCCTTGTCAAGCCAATACTTGAATTCTTGCTCTGACTCTGAATAGCCTAACAGGCGAGAAGGGACCCTATTTTAAAAGATTCCAGAGAAGGTTCCTAATTCACACAAACACTTAATGACTTCCAGTTGAAAAGATCCCTATCTCTAATCCAAATGTTTTACGTTTCTGCTGAAACTTCTTTTATTAAATTTTATCCTGAGTACAGATGCAGAGAGAAAAATAGACATTTTTAAAATGAATTGGAAGAAAAAACCAAAGTATTACATTTTTCTTTTACTATGACAAAAGGCCTTATTTTGCATAGACAAAGCACTACATACCTACTCACTGGTTTTTAAATATCGTTTTCTACCTAGTACTCGTCTTTGTAGAACACTTCTGAATCCTTTCCAATTTGGTTTCAGTGTTTTGTTCTGTTTTGTTCTTGTTTGTTTTTTCAGTTGAAGGGCCCCAGTTTGGAGACAAGCATCTGATTTAAGGGTGGTAAAATCCTAAAACGGGATCATTCCCCTACTCAGGACATGGTTTTTAATGTATCTCTCTATTTTCTTGCTTTCAAAACTTTGGCACCTACTGATTGACAAGCAACACAGTAAGAGTCTTTCCATCTTCTCTTTGTATTACTGCACTAATGTCTCTCCCTCGTTCACTGCTATGCACCTTCTCTTCATCTTTCAGGGCGATTCTACATCTGCCCTTACTGAAATCATTCTGTGGTGATTCAGCACCTTCCCAGTTTCCCTAACTGAAATGGGCATCTGTTGTTTGTTTGTTAGTTTCTGTGCCCTTGCATCATCCCTTCCCCATGTTCTAGGATCATATCCCCCTCTTCTTACAGAGAACAGATTACATACAGTTCTGGTTAAACTAGCCAAAGCAAACAGGTGGCCCTAGTTGGACAGTCAGTGCTTCATCCTCTGATGAACCAATCATACTGACTGGTTAAGAGATGGGAAGTGATTCCAACAGTGTCTTTCCAGTTTTCATGGTGGAAAAGCATATTAATTTTCCAGAAGAATCACATGGGCTAGGAGATGACAGTGGCCTCATGGAAAAACAAAACAAAACAAAACAAAACAAAAAACTGTCAATAATGAAAGTAACAAAGAAACCCACAGGTGAGTCATGGAGTGAGATAACTCTGCTGACATATTCTGTATTCGGAGCTGTCTGAATCCTACCCTGCTAAGAAGGTTTTTATATACATGAACTATACGTTTTCTTAGAACAGTTTGAGTTAGATTTTTGTCAAATGCATTTTTAAATACTCCAAGAAGATGCTTTTAGGACTTCCTAAATCCCAAGAAATAACCTGCACATTGTGAACATCAGGCTTAATACATATTTGATATGGTTACATATCTCCTATATAGTTGGAATGTCCATGGGCAATTAGACAGTATGAGAAAATGAACACACTAGGAATTCAGGGAGAGTTAATGATGGCATTATACACTAATTTAAATTGTGCTGTTTGGAAGGAATCATACTGGCAGGAAAATCTGAGGTGTAATTTTTAATTTATTTTTATTTTATTTACTTATTTATTTTTTTAAAAATTTACTTATTTATTTGTCAGAGAGAGAGGAGCAAGAGGGAGCACAGGCAGAGTGGCAAGCAGAGGCAGAGGGAGAAGCAGGCTCCCTGCCAAGCAAGGAGCCTGATATGGGACTCGATCCCAGGATGCTGGGATCATGACCTGAGCTGAAGGCAGCTGCTTAACCAAATGAGCCACCCAGGCGTCCCAATTTATTTTTATTTTTAATTTATTTTTTATTTTTTATTGTTTAACCAACTGATAACATAAGGGTATTCTTCCTTCAATGGTTTCAAGCAAAATCTAAACTGAGGTTGGGAGGAATATGTGACATCTCAATTCCCTACAGCTCATCCTTCATCTGTACCAAAGTTTGCTCTTAGAGCTTTAGAGAGAATCAGGTTCCTATGTGTATATATAAAATGCTGGCTGTCACTGAAATAGAAGCGAATTTATGAGATGAATCCCCAAGAGGCTAGTTAATTCTCTCTAGGCACTCTGCCTGTACAGTTGCCCATGCCAAAATTCTGAGAAATGTCCATGACTTCTCCCTCTAAATCAAATCAATCACCCAGGACTAACAACTATATTTTATAAATATTTTTTAATCCATTCATTTCTTTTCATCTACAATGCTACTATCTATACACAGGTCACTATCACCTCTTGTCCGCCTTATGTAAATAAGCTTTCAACTCCACTGTCCATGTTCATTGATTTCCCTACAACCTTTTCCTCCTCAATAATAATTTTGGGGGGAAGGCTTTTACAATGCAGATATAACATGGGTGTGTTCTCTCTCAACCTTGCAGTGATTGCACTGTTACCGGGATCAAGTCCAAAATCCAATCTGGCCTCTGTTTATTTTATTCTGACCTAATAATCCTGGCCTTTGAGTAGTTTCTCCAGTAATCCAGGCTTCCTTCCTCCAGTAGGATCTTCCTTCTACTCTTAACCTGATGATTGTTACTACCCTGATAGGCCTTGTTTTCAAATGTTATTTCTCAGGGACACCCCTTTTGACATCACCAATTAGATTAAACTCCCCCAACATACAATTTCATAAATCCATTTAATTTCCTCTATGGAATTTATCTAAATGGTAATAACTTTTTAAAAATTCAATTAGCCAATATATAGTATCATTAGTTTTTGATGTAAATGGCAATAACTTTTTTTTTAAAAGATTTAATTTATTTATTTGACAGAGACACAGAGACAGTGGGAAAACAAGCAGGCAGAGCGGGAGAGGAAGAAGCAGGCTTCCCACTGAGCAGGGAGCCCCATGCAGGGCTAGATTCCAGGACCCCAGGATCATGTCTTGAGCCTAACCAACCAAGCTACCCAGGCGCCCCCTACCAGAGACTTTTAAGGCATGAACTCTTAACCTGGGTATCAGCATGGGCTTACTAGTCTGTCTTCTCTTTACTCTCATTTGCACTTGTAGAATTTGGCAAGAGACAAGAAAGCAAAAACAATCTATGTTTCATGTCTGTGTTGACTACGGACAGAGAGAAGAAAACTGTAGAAGAAGCTAGATGCAGAAATTCAAAACACAAGTGTTCATGGAGAAATGGGTGAAGACATTATATTCCATACCTTTCCCATGATAGGGAATCAAGTCAGGCTCTCAAAACCATTGTATGGAAGCATGACCCTGGGAAGACAGAGTATTTGATAAACAGAAGTTCTAGAAGGATCCTTTTTCTAAAGCAATACTCATTAATTTATGTTAATAATCTACTGTGTCATATAACCCTTCTTGAATCTCTTTTCAGGTAGTTAGAAACCCTTGTTAAAATGCTGTCGCGAGTGAGGAAGTTTCTTCCATAAGTTTTCTGTTATTCAGACTTTAACCCGTTCAAAAAGTTTACAAACCAGATCTCATTGGATTGAAATATAATGTGTTTTGTATTTAGACTGATTCTGACTGTTTTTTACAAGCTGAGAAAAATGTTTGGGTAACACCCTGGCATGTCCTGGACTTGGTCTTCCAGATTTTTTTGGAAGATTTAGAGAAAGCAATCACTGTTTGTATGTTTGCAGGAGTACTAAGCCAAATGGTTAAGCCAAGCCAACTAAGCCAACTTAGCCAACTAGCCAAACCAACTAAGCCAACTGGTTAAGAATTTCTACACATTAAACTTTGTGTCTCGTATATAAAGGAACTGAAATACTTGGTGATCCCAAACAAGAAAAACAGGAATTTTAAATAAACAGTGTCTTCAAAGAAGGCAGCCTCAGAAATATAAGACACTATCACTAAGATTTTGAATATTAGTTTGAAATAAAAAATGTGGAAATGTGCCTGGGTGGCTCCATGAATTAAGCATCTGCCTTTGGCTCAGGTCATAATCTCAGGGACCTGGGATCAAGGCCCTATGTCCAGCTCCCTACAGAGATTCTCCCTCTCCCTCTTCCTCTGTCCCTCCCCACTGCTGTTCTTTCTCTCTCTAATAAATAAAATCTTAAAAAAAAAAGTAAAAATATGGGAAATGGACGTCAAGTCAATATGGTTGACCATACTGACATGTAAGAACCTCCCTCCACTCCAAACAAGTAAATTGCTTAAAAAATACATAAGAGGGGCGCCTGGCTGGCTCATTTGGCAAAGCATATGAGTTTTGATCTCAATGGACACAGAACTCACTTGAAACAAACAAAAAAAGCCCCACAAGAATAATAAAAATTTAAGCATATAGTCTAATTCAACAGATAAAACCACAAATCCTCACGTGTTTAAAATAAAGCCACACATTTGTCCATGTGGAGTACAGCCCTGTGGCTTGCGAAGCAAATCAGAGCCAGGGAAGCCTGGGCTCAATGCCTGTGAGGAGGTGGCAGGATCCTGATTGCAAGAGTGAATACAGAATTCTAGAGGTCGTGAATGGCTGCTGAGATCATGAAAGGGGAACCTGAAAAGTCTTTGTTGACTGCCATGAGGAGGGAGAAAATAGTTGTTAGCCAGAGATTTGAAGTACAATTCCTGGCCCCATGTAGATGGTGCAAATTTACATTGTTCATAGATGAGGAACATCAAGCTGAGAAGATAAAACTGGTATGGAACCTGTAAATTGTGCAGGATCCCGTTAAAGGGCACATGTATTCCTATATTAAACTACTCTTGTCTAGCTGGACTTTCTTTCTTTCTTTTAAATTTTATTTAATTTTGACAGAGAGAGAGAGAGAGAAAGAAAGAGCACAAGCAGGGGGAGTGGGAGAGGGAGAAACAGGCTCCCAGCTGAGCAAGGAGCACAATGTGGGGGCCCCATCCCAGGATCCTGGGTTCATGACTTGAGCCGAAGGCAGACACCGCACTGACTGAGCCACCCAGACACCCCTAGCTGGACTTTGAATAAAAAAAATTATAAACCTCACAATGAAATACATGTCCTTGTATCATCAAGAAAAGACTAAAGACATTAACTTTAAAATTTCTGCTAAGTATATATATTTTAGTTTAAAAACCATATAAACTTGAGGATACAAAATCAATATACAGAAATGTGTTGCATTTCTATACACTAATGATGAAGTAGTGGAAAGAAATTAAAGAAACAATCCTAGGAGCACCTGGGGAGCTCAGTTGGTTAAACATCTGACTTTTGTCAGGGGGTTGTTTAATCAAACCAATGACAAAAGAAAGCTACCAAAAAGCTTGATTTATAGAAAATACAAAATGAGTTAGTAGAAATAACTCAAAGCTTCCAAAGAGTGCAATAAATAAAGATCTATTAAACCCACTACCTAAAAGGGCTGTAGATCTGATTTATAGAAATCCAGGTATATGCCATAGGAGATATAAATAATGACTCACAAAATTTAAGTGTAAAAGGTTAGGAAATGCTACAGCAAGACAGAAAACTAGGATAGTAGTACTAATACGCAAACAAGTAGAAGGCAAGGCTTATAAGCATTTATAGAGACAAAAAAATATATATATTACTTAGTTATGAAGGAACAGTTCCCCCTGGAAGATATAATAATGTGGAACCTACATGTACCTGATAGTCTCAAAATACATTAATGCAAACCCTGATGTAAGATAAAATCAACACATTCACAATCATATTTTAAAATATCACTTCTTTCAGAAACTGATAAATTGACCAAAAAATGAGAAAAAATAAACCATATAATGAGAAAGAATAAACCATATAATTAAGAGGTCTGGCCAAATACCACATTTAACTATAATTAATTGAACAAAACAGGTAAGAAAAGATGGTTAATTCAAATAATGTAATATTGCGTGTCAATTATGCTTCAGTTAAAAAAAAAAAGAGAAAGTAGAAGGAAGACAATAATAAAGATAGAAGCCAACACTGGTGAAATAGAAACAACCAAAAACAGCACAGACACATGATGCCAGCATCACCTCAACCTCTCCAGTCCTACCACCTTGGGCCATGTGACCAGTATCTCTTGCTGCCATTACTGTAGTAGCTTCCAACTTCTCTACCCTGCTTGCCATTTATATTTGAAACTGAAACTCGGATCCTATCATTCCTCCCATAGCCCTCTCAGTGTTAAGCCCAGAGTGATTACACTTACCTATTTCCCTATATTCTCCTTTCCTTTGACTCTCATTCACTCTACGTGGGCCATACTGGCCTCTTTGCTATCCTTAGCCATCTCAGGCATGCTTCTGCCACAGGATCTTTGCACTGGCTACTTCCTTTGTCCCAAATATCCCTTCCCAGATACCCAAATGACTAACTTCCTTGCCTCCTTTAAATCTTTGCTCAAATCATCTTCAATGACACCTCTCCTGTCCTTAAAAACCACCTTTAACATTGCAGCCCACATGTCCTCTCAGCACTTCTGATCCTGTTCACTCTGCCCCATTTTCCCCCATAGCATTTCTTTTCTTATAGTATCCCTTATAATTAATTATATTGTATGTTTTGTTTTCGTTTTTGTCTGTGCCTTGCAAACTCCACAAGAGCAGAGATCTAGGATCTATTTATTTTCACTGTTTTCTCCCCCTATGTCCATCACGAATGGAGTATGGCATACAGCAGTTACACAATGAAGTTTATTGATCACACCAATGAAGTAATAGTTTAAAAAGCTATTACTTTGAAAAGATACTGTCATTGGCATAACTGATCATTAAAAAGAAATAAGGCACAAAAATAATGTTAAGGATAAAAAGAGGTATATAACTTTAGATATAAGAAAATAATATGATGCATTTTATATTTAATATGTTTAGATATACTTAATAATAATCTATAAATTTAAGTTTATATAGAAAATTAAAATTTAGATAAAATAAATTATTTTCTAGAAAAAATTCAAAAATGACTCAACATAAATAGAAAACATGAATAGACCAAAATCTATTAAAGAAATTAAGGTCAAAACTCACCCCATATATTTAGGTCAATAAGGTTTTACAGGTGAGTATTAAACCTTTACAAAAAAGATAACTTCATCTTACACAAGTTGTGTCCTAAAATAGATAGTTCTCAACCTTATTTTTTGATGCTTTCTTTATTTGGAAGCCAAAAGACCAGAAATGAATGAAAAGAATCATTATAAACCAATTCTGCTTATGCATATGCATGGAAAGAAAATGAAATTAAGTATTAGCAATTTGAATTCAAGAGCGGACTAAAGCAAAGTATGGTTTATCTAAGTATTTCAAAAATGGCTTTACATAAGGATATTTATCAATAGAATCTCATTGTTAATAGATTAAAGGAGAAATAAAGCAATTAAATGGGTATGGTCTTAGTACAATGATAAGCAAATGGAAAAGAAGAAAAAGCCTACCCACATGTGAATGGGAATTTTAGTATATGACACACAGATAGGGGAAAAATAAATGGCTGTGACAGAGGGTATTGAGACAATTGGTTATCATTAAAAAAAAAAAAAAAGATCCCTACTTGACACTGAACTCACAAAAATACATTTCAGATGAATAAAATACCTAAATGGAAAAAGTAAAACTTCAAGTATTTTAGAAGACAATGCAAGAGATTATGATGTTGGGACAGATACTTTTTCCCCCTCAGGCAAGGTACAAAAATGTAAGTGTGAGAGGAAAATATTGGTTAATGTAACTACAGCAACTTGGAACGCTTCATTTGAGACACAGAATTCAAAAGAGGTGACAGACTAGATAGATATATCTGCAACACATTTAACAAACAAATTGTTACTATCATGAAAAATGTTACATAAAACTCCTCCAAATCAATAAGAAAAAGACAATGTATCAGAACAACGAGCAATCATCTGCAAGGACAAGGCACCAAGTGGTGGAGCCAGTGAGATATATTCTTATATGTATGGTAGAGTCTAAACTGTTGCAACCACTTTCAACAGCAGTGTGTCAATATCTACTGATTAAGAAGTGCCTATGAAGTCCAGCAATTTCACTTCCAGTTATATGTTAAGGAGAAATTTATGTACACACGCATATGCAAATACATTCACTGCACCAAGAAGAATTAGGGAAAGAAGAAAAACAAGAAGAATTAGGGAAAATCTACATATCTATCTATTGGTAGCTAATAAACTGGAGAAATACATTATTTTCATACCTGTACATACAGAAGAACAGTTTATTTACTTTTTAAAAAAGATTTTATTTATTTATTTGACAGAGATCACAAGTAGGCAGAGAAGCAGACAGAGTGAGGAGGAAGCAGGCTCCCCGCTGAGCAAAGAGCCCAAAGCAGGGCTTGATCCCAGGACCCTGAGATCATGACCTCAGCCAAAGGCAGAGGCTTTAATCTACTCAGCCACCCAGGTGCCCCCAGAAAAACAGTTTAAATAAGTGAACTAAAGGTATGTGTATCATGTTGGAATAGCCTTTAAAACATGTTGATTAAGAAGCAAATTTCAGAAAGAAAGGTACATTTACAGAAATTAATACATTTACAGAAATTAATACTCTCTGTAGTATTAAGTAGGGTATAAAAACATGGGTGGAAAGGATATACACCAACTGTCATAATATGCACTATGTCTATGGTATATTTCTTTTAAAATAAAACTAAGGAAAAAAATATCTAATGTTTTCACCTGTTGGGACTTTGGCTCAGTCATGTTCAGTGACATGGTTTAAGTCTGAAACAGGTTGTGCTTAAAGAGGCTAGTCCTTGATGATAGAGAGGTCTTAACACTGGGGCAAGGCAAGGCACCGCCAGATGAGTAGGATCTATCTGATGTGTTAGATAAGTCTGGGCATGTATGCACAGGCTATATTACTAGGAGGATAAGCTTAGGGTCAGACAAACAAAGTAAAAAATAAAAGGACACCAAAACAAACTTTAAAGATATCAAAGTCAGCTTAAAATCTTTTGGAAATATAGCCACAAGTCAATAAACAATCAATCAAAAAGGAATGGTGAAGCTCATCTCAGTAAATATAATTTTCTTCCAAAACCAGGACTGTAATGTAGGCCAGCCTTGGCTCTGGTTAGAATTCTAGGTTCTATGGGGGTAGGTCCTCTATCCAAAGTTTATGTAAGTAACTAGGTATGAGGGAGAGGAGAAATAGTGGAGTTGTTCATAGTTTCAAGGATTTGGGTAGGAATCCTTTCCCACACCAAGATGCAGATATCCTCAAAACAGATTCAGAAGCAGAAGTGCATAATTCTTTTCTTTACTCATAAATCTGTCTTTATACTTCTTTTTACAAGAAACAAAAGCAGAGAACAGTTGAAATGCATCCATTCGCTGGTTTAGAGAATTCAAAACAAAGTAAAACAGAACAAAATACTGGACCTGGGTAGCAAGTGGGTCTCTTGTGTCTTCCAGCATACAGACTGTTATTTAAGAAATCCTGACTGGTGGGGCTCCTGGGTTGCTCAGTCGGTTAAGCATCTGAGTCTTGGTTTCAGATTTTGGGGTCATGAGATTCAGCCCCATGTCAGGATCTGCACAAGGCATGAAGCCTGCTTAAGATTCTCTCTCCCTTTCCCTCTGCCTCTCCCCACTCCTCTAAAAAAGAAAAAAAAAATCCTGCTTTAGAAAACAAATTCCATTAATGACAAAAGAAGTCTACTGCCCTGGTTGAGCTTAGAAACCACCAGGCTCTTTAAAAAGTTCATTGTAAGATTCAGTATTTACCAGAACAACAATATTGTCAATAAATTAGACTTACTATTGTACAACAGAGGAAAAAGCAGTGTTCTTTGTTTATCTTTGGCTGCTGTTTACTTTTAGCTCTGCTGTGGGAAAGAGAACCCAAACAATGCTAAGCTTTTCCTTAATGAGATCCTGATTAGAGGGTCTGGACGAATGCGTAAAGCACAGCATACTCAAACAGGAGAGCAAAATTAAAATCTTTGCTGCCTCTCCCCTGCAAGTCACTTCATCTATCCTCAGCACAGAGCAGAGCCTCCTTACTTCAATGACCTCCCTCTTGCTACCCAGTGCCTGTTCCAACTCACCCAATAACTTTCCTGACTCCCTATCTCCTGCTGGTCCCGTATCTTTCCATATTCTGGGGTGGCCCTGCCTTGCTCCCAAACAAGGAAACACAGCCACTGTATCTCAACTTCCCAGAATTACAAATTAACAGAATCACCAAAGAAGGCATTGTGAAGAATGTGAGATTTCATCTGTGTTTTTAACCTAGGTTCTAAGATGCTTTGAGGCTCAAGAACTTACTGAATTTACGCCTGCACATTTCTCAAGAAAGTGAGCTCTGAGCTTTTACTAGATTATCAAAGAGATTAGCAACCATTACTTAGTCCATTAGTTATTTTATGGGTTGGAAAATGAAAGAGCTGAGAGATGGTTCCTTTCCTCGAGTTAGCTCATTAATGGCAAGGAGAGGCAAGTTTCTAGTCCATGGACTTTTGGTTCTACCCTTATACTAGAAGAGCTGAGGTTACCTTGTCTTTATGAAAACATTTATTCTTACCGATAGATTAGGCATTTTAATGGAGGCCTTCTGTGTTCCTACCCCCCATCTACCAGGTGTTTGGGGCATGCTCCGAAAATCACTCACAACACAGATGGCTGTGCTGCCTCTGAGTTCAGGAATGTTCATGTTCAAAGTGCTATTAAACCTCCCTAAGAGCTTCAACACTAAACACATTCCCTCTATTAATTGAAATCCAAGGAGGCACCAATCCAAAGTGTATACTTTATAGTAAAAGTGTACACTTGTTTCCTTCTACTGCTCAATATCAAGCATAGAAGTTTAATCTTGAATCTTTCCATTTTCTTGGACTTGTGTAGGATTACAGGGAAAGGGAGTTGTGCCATGAGAGAAAGCAAAATTATTTAATAATCAAATTACAGGATTTAAAAATAGTAGTTTGATTAATATTTACAAAGTGCTCAAGTACTCAAATGATCTCTGCTTCATTTCCTTAAAGGGGATTGTTTCATGCCTTACTCCAGTAAAATACATGACATTTCATTTGCTGGCATCATACCTACTCTGCTGTAAAGCGTTTGCAAACATTTGATCTTATTTGTAAGGCACGGAAGTTTCCCAACGTTAACAGAACTGGAAGCCATGGCTTAACGCATTGGCCTTGAAGCAGGTGCCCATCCCAGCTGGGCCATCTGCTTGCTATGTGATTCATGCAAGTTTTATATAGGTACTATTTGCCTGTTTTCTCATTTCTGAAATGGGGATGATAATAGTACTGTGTACTTCATAGAAACACTCCGTAGTAGGCAGGTGACAATTATTATTATTAGATGGCATTTCTTTCTTTCTTTCTTTTTTTTTTTTCCCAAAGACTTTATTTATTTATTCGACAAAGAGGCAGAGAAAGAGCCCAGGTAGGCAGAGTGGCAGGCAGAGGAAGAGAGAGAAGCAGGCTCCCTGCTGAGCAGGGAGCCCAATGCAGGGCTTGATTCCAACACCCTGGGATCATGACTTGAGCTGAAGGCAGCCGCTTAACCCACTGAGCCATGCAGGCGACCCTAGATGGCATTTCTTTAGTTACCATCTCATTAATACACTGTGCCCTATTCTTCAAGTTCATCACCTCTGCCTTGTTAAGGATGAGGTGCTTTTATGTTGAAGCTAGCTGTCAATTTTTTTTATGTCCTATGCCTTATTTTTGAACAGTATATCCAGAGTTCCTGTACCAACTGCAGTGGAACAACCCCACTAACCCAGTTTTGTTTCAGGCCCTTCCTGGGCGATCAGTGGAGATAACTAGAATACATGCAATGGAAACTCCAAGAAATGATAACTTGGGGTTTATGCGGTTGCTGGCTGGTAGGGCCTCTGATCTGCAGGTGGCCATTTGAATGTGTAGCAAAAAGGTAGGGGAAAGAGTGCATACTGGCTTTCTTCTGCCTATGGCAGTCTGTTGAGACATCAGCTAAAGCAAATCATCTTATTTGAGAGCCTGACTTTCCTTGATGTCACCTTCTTTTAAAAGATTTTATTTACTTATTGGGGTGCCTGGGCAGCTCAGTGGGTTAAAGTCACTGCCTTCGGCTCAGGTCATGATCCCAGGGTCCTGGGATGGAGTCCCGCATCGGGCTCTCTGCTCAGCGGGGAGCTTGCTTCCTCCTCTCTCTCTCTGCCTGCCTCTCTGCCTACTTGTGATCTCTGTCTGTCAAATAAATAAATAAAATCTTAAAAAAAAAGAGATTTTATTTATTTATTAATGAGAGAGAGGGATGCAGAGGCAGTGGAAGATGCAGGCTCCCCTCGGAGCAGGGAGCACAATGTGGGACTAGATCCCAGGATCCTGGGGTCACAACCTGAGCCGAAGGCAGTCACTTAACTGACGGAGCCACCCAGGCGTCCTCCTTGATGTGTCTTGCAACAGAAGAAAAATTGTACATATTCAAAAGTAATCATACCAGCTCCTCCAACTATATGTCCACAAAGGTCATATACTAAATCAATTATACTACATTTTTAATTCTAACTCAATACCATGTTCTCTTAAAAGTATTTATGTACCCCTTTTGATAACTGGGTATTAAAATGCTTAATTATCAACTTAGGTAAGACATGGCCTCAAAAATCTTCCTTGTGCCCCTAGGCAACTTTGTTTTTGCATTATACTGGCTCCTAATTTTGTCCCTGACTAACTGTGTGATTTTTAAGCAAGTTAGTTAAGGTCGGCATGGGGGAAGTGATGAGGAGAAGGAGCACAGGAGAAGGAGCAAATGGAAAAATGGGACAGCAAGGGAATGCCAGAGAGGAGAGAGGGAGAATGACGCAGAATGAAAGGGATACCATCACTCAATGGGTAGGAGGTCTTCTACTCTGATGACTGAGGAATGGTCTCAAGTTTGCCAGGGCTGGTCAGAGAAGCTTGCTAGAGACAATCACCTCTCCTCATCTCATAAGAGCGCAAAAAGCTGCAGTTTATAATTCAGAAGAAGCACTGGAAACTTTAAAGCTTTTTATCTTGGCACAGTTCCCAGGGACCTCGATGTGGAGACCCACCGGCTATGCACACCATTCTGTGCAATTTGACGCTTTTCATTTGGTAGAATTTTGTTGCCAAGGCTACTGCCAAGTTTCTGAAATTTTAGTGGATGTAAATTGTCTCATCTGTCACTTAGCCTGGCAAGAAATTTAAAGGGCATGCTTTCTATTGAAAAGAAAGACTCAACCTCTTTAACCCGTTATCCAATAAGCAGTAATCTAAACACCACAGAAACGCTCATGCTGTAGTTTGTGTCTTTGAGAAGAAATGGACTTTTTTCCTTTTTTTAACCAACAAGGAAAAGTTTTAGTGGAATCTAATTCCTCTCATTATGAAATATGCACACATTCAAAGGCATTTTCTGGGGATTAGGAATTTTATTTTCTTTTACTCATTTTGCTCAGTTGTTCAGTTTCTAAAAAAAAATCTGTGTGTAACTGAACATTGCATTTTGTTAAATCTCAGGAGGGAATAAATCAGTGCCTATTTATAAAGGAGGTAAGCTAAATAATGTTCTCAAACTCTAAGTGCTGGCATAGTAAAGAGAGTAATTAATAGGGCATTAGCATAAGGCTTAATAATCTCACTAAAATAATTCAGGGAATACAGAGATTGATTCCCTTTCTGAAACAGGATATTATTAACGTGAACTTCCTTTCTTCAACTAGACTGAAAATGCTCAAACCTCCAGTTTCACTGCCATTCTTCCATCTCAAAAATCATCACACACTAGACAGGCTAATAGTACTTGGAAGAAATGGCTAAGATCACCAAGAAACTAAGCAGCTAAGAGAAAGCAATGCTACAGGCTTAAGAGTCTAGAGAAGAGGGATTTTCTGGCTGCACAGTAGAATCAACTGCGGAGTTTTTAGAACCTACTTCTGCCTGGGCCCTCGGTCCCAAGTGCAGAAGCTGGTTTAGGATTGGGCCTGTGTATCTGTGCGGGAGTTCACTCTTATCCCTGGGAGATATGGTCCACACCCCACAGTGGGTGCCTGAAACCATGGACAGTACTGAGCCCTGCGTGGACTCTATTTGTTCCTACACACATATACCTAGGACAAAGCTGAATTTAAAATCTAGCATAATGCCAGATTAACAATAACTAAGAACAAAATGGAACAATTATAACAATATACTGTTATAAAAGTATGTGAATGTGATCTCCCTCTTTCTCAAAATCTCTTATTGTACTCATCCTTGTTGTGATGATGGGAGATGCTGAAATGCGTCTGTGCTGACAAGGCATGAGCTCAATGCCAGAGGCACTGTGGTCTAGGGTTAGGTTACTATTGATCTGATATATCAGAAGGAGGACCATGTGCTTCTGGACTGGGGTGGACCATGGCAGACTGAAACTATGGAAAGGGAAACTGTGGGGTGGCAAGGATGGCAACTGTACCAGTTTCAAAAAGCTTTCCATTGGTGTATGTGCTTGCCTGAGGAGCCACTGGGGTGAGGTTACCCTCTGTGGGATTATGACTGAATGCCTCTAATTCAGAATCCTTCCCAGGCAGCAAGATACAATAGCATAGCAAAGCCCTTGGTTGGCCTCCTATAGTGGGTCCCCCACCGGCCTCACTGTTGGAACAAGGGTCCAGTGGGGAGACCCCTTCATCCCAGGAAACAGAACACAGCTGGAAAGGGGGCTGCCCCCTTCCCTACAATACAAAGCACATTTGTGGAGAACCTGGTGTTAAGCTGTTTGATGACCTGCTTCTGGGTCAGGAATTTGTACCTTAAAGAGTAGCACCCTTACTGCAATCTATTGAAAGTCAGTGCTCAAAAAAAAAAAAAAGAAAAGAAAAGAAAAAGTCAGGGCTCAACATATAGGGTTAAACAAAATAAACAAAAAATAAAATGAACAATAGAAAAATAAAAATAAAAAGCTTCCAGGAGATTCTAATGTGTAGTCAAGGCTGAGAACAACTGGCCTATAGCATCAAGGTGTAAATTTTAATTTGCAAAGCTCTATTAAGGGTAGTTACTAGCTTCTATATATTATTACATTTAGGTTCCAAAAATAAACAAAAATAATATTTTAAAGCATTTTAGAAACACCTTGATTTCTTTTTTAAATCCCATTCTCATCAATATAAAAAAACTTGCATTTTCAAAAAAAGGAAATGTAGCTCTGTAATTAGTCTTGTTCAGGGCTGCAGGGGGAATCACTGCTAGGACTTTGGGTCTCCTGCCCACCAAGCCACCGTTGGATTCTGTTGGGATTATGAGATAGAAATCATGGGTAGGAATACAATTTGTATTTCTAAATCTGATGCCAGAAAGCATTTCCAAGTATCATTCACTTACTATTCGGGCAACTAAACCTGAACCAGCCCAGAAAAATGAACCTTAACTCAGAACGATAAGGAAAGGAAATATACTTAAACACTGGCTTATTAACTGCAAAATTGTAACAGGTTGCTTATAAATAAGAGTTTCTGTTTAAGCATCAATCCAATCCCCCTCTAAAATTGCTAGATCTTAAGTTTATCTGCAGGGTCTTCAATAGGGAAAAAGAAATCATTTCTATTTTGACTCACACAAAAAGGAAGTAAGACTTGAAACAAAAGTTTAAAAATTATAGAAATATCCATAGATTCCCAAATTTCCTTTCAAAAGTCCAGGATTTCACACCTAGATTTAGCCATTTTTAGCTCTTTTTGTCTCCTTTAAATGTAACACCTTAAAATAGCAATACAGAAACCTGCATGCTAAAACTATAGCTTGTAAACCTGATGGAGCAAGTTCAGCCCTCAGATTAAGGGAAACTAAATTACTATATTCATCTGCCCCCAAAATTCTCCCCACTAGTAATCAAGCTTATCTGTGACCCCATTCTAGTTACTCATAAGTGGGGTGGGGTTCCAGAAACCCACACAGTGGAAACACTTGAAGGATTTATGAGCCTATAAATGGATGTTAGCCATTTTAAGAAAACACAGAACAAGCCAAACTCTTAGCTATCTGTATCTAGCCATGATTATAGAGGTTACACAAATAAAAATCCAAATGTGTCCAGGACTTAGAAAATTGTTAGAGGATTTCCTTTCCCTAAATGTGAAAGTACAGGGGTACGCTCTACTGAGCCTTTCCTGAACCAAATCTTTCAGTCAAAATTTTTTTCCTTGTCTTGTTTTCATGGAAAAAGAGAGAGAGAAAAAGGGGTGGGGGACGGGGAGGAAAGTTGTTAGGAGTCATAGAAATTTTCTGTAACTCAACTATTCCACTCTCCCAGATGGTAATTTTAGTAGTTCTTCTCACCTGGGCTCGGTGGACATTATACAAGCAGCTGAAAATACCTAAGCCTAAGTCTAGTTTTATAGAAATATTATGCCTAACTTGGCTATAAGTTCTATTCATAGCAATCTGTTATTGGAGAGCCTAGACTGCATGATAGATACAGCAGATAGCATCTGCCCTGGCTGAATCAGGCAGATAAGGCTAGAAGAAAGATGATTGCCATTTTAACTAGTTCAAAATGGAATTGCTCTGAGGGCTGCGATTACTGTATGAAACATGTCATTTGGGGAGAGGGGGCGATTAAAAAAATTTTGAATTGCAAGCTGTACCCACTCCTTGCATGATTTCAGAATCCTTATCACTATATTCACACCTTCAGTTGCCATCTTTGCTGACTGAGGAGTACAAGAATCAGGGTGCTGACCTGCCCCACTCTCATGAGTAGGCAATCATTTGAAAAACAACCTTCATGGAGTGCCTGGGTGGCTCAGTGGGTTAAAGCCTCTGTCTTTGGCTCAGGTCATGATCCCAGGGTCCTGGAATCGAGCCCCGCATCGGGTTCTCCGCTCCGCGGGGAGCCTGCTTCCTCCTCTCTCTCTCTCTGCCTACTTCTGATCTCTGTCTGTCAAATAAATAAATAAATAAATCTTTAGAAAAAGAAAAGAAAAGAAAAGAAAAACGACCTTCACTGGCTTTTCCCTGGATATATGGCATCTTTGTTCACACAAAGCATCTAGATCTGAATTCCCAGTGTTTGAGCTGTCCCAGGTGCAGATAATAGCATGCCTTCTACCAAACACTACCCTTCTTCTAAATGTAAATTCAGAACTGCCTTGGTCTTTCACAAAACGCCAGGACAAGGGTGACCACGAATCTGTGCCACACAGATGTCACGAATGGAAGGTACAACCACACTATATTTACTCGCTGCCATCGTTTGAGAAGAGCCATGTGATTTATGCTCTCCCCTGTTGCGCACTTCCTTCGTAAATACTCCTGTGAAAGCTGATGAGATAGGACTATCTCATTAGGAAATGTGGAGGATAAGCCGTCTCCGACCTGGTTCTCTTACGAGCTTAATTAGGTCTCTGATTCTTTCACGGGCACAGAAATCGTTAATCTTAGCTTTGGTTTCCCCACCTAATATAAATAAAGCGGAGTTCATTAAACCATCTGATCTGCTTCTAGCCACTCAAATTGGATTTTATGTACTTAACTTTGTAAATACAACATCCTCAGGAAATTGAGAGCAAGCTAATACCACCAACGGAAAGACAATAGTCTTCACTTAGAATTCAAGTCATACCTTACGTACTGATAAATGAAACTGACAAACTTATGTCATTTTGCATTAAACGCCTTCAAAAAATCAGTTGTGACAGTAGTAACTGACATTCTTAAAATAAGACAAAAATCACACTAGATAAATATTTTCCTTTTGCAAGTCAAAGTTCCAACAATTAATGGACTTCAAATAATTACACTTAGGGATCCAAACCACTGATTTTAGCTCCTTCTGTAGGGACATACTTGCTTTAAATTTACATTACAACTTCAAAAATATAAAAAAAGCACTTAAATGATAAAGCAAATTCTCCTCTACATGCTAGTAAACTGAAGACAAATAAGCCTGAAAAAGTTTAAAGTATTACATAGTTCAAATTAGGACATTTAATGGAAGGACTTATTTCATTTGAATTGTGACACAGCACAACAACTAACTTGTCCCCAAAGTCAGTGGCTCATAAATGATATCTCAGAGATTTAGATCTCAAGGCAATAGCATTCGGTAGGCTTAAGTGTCCTTTAAAATATCTCTGACTAATTCATTCTTCTTCCCCGTTATCTTCTCAGTGTCTCAGTTCCTGTCAAGGCCCTATGTCTTCCAACTGAAATGCCTGCACATTACTCAGCCCTGCAGCCTTCCTGAGTGACACGCACAGTGGCAATGGGTCTTTCACACATGCCTAGCTCTGTCTTGCAGTCTGCGAATGCCAGAATGGGTGCCAGGCGATGGCATGATGGAAAGAACACAGACTCAGTCCACAGTCAAAGCCCTGACTCTGTCATTTTCTAATTATGTAACTTGGCACAAGTCACTAAAGGTTTGTAAGCTCTAGCCTCTACCTGAAAGCCTGGGCCACTGAGACCTCATCTATCTGAGAATCAAATGGGGTAAAGCAACGTACACAAAAGTAGTTACCAAAAGGGAAAGTCATACACAAATGGAAGCTATCGAGCAAGTTCTTCTTTCTATGGCCAACTGATTAGGTAATGCAGGCCAGTAAATATATCAGTACTAAGAAAGTCACATAGTTCAGAGGGCTGAGAATGGCGCTGGACACATGCTGGATTCCTAGTCCCACTCTTTGGGATCAAGGCCAGCTTACAAAAGCACACACCCATGGCAGCCTGACAAGAATGATTACAGGAACCTGCCCAGAAATAACATAAACCAGCTAACATTACACAGATAGTAGCATCATATGCAATCCAGGGGGAAGAACTCAGCCATCCTGCCGTAACTCCAAGCCATGAAATAATTGTAGTTAGAAACATGAGCATATTTTCTCTCAAGTTGTCTTAAACGTGACCTATTTTGATCACCAAGCTTAGCCAGTCCCAATTATTTGAAGAGAATTTTTTAAAGTTCCATCTGCTCAAAGGGTAATTATACAAGGAGAAGGGCAGAGTGTAGGAAATGCCTAGACAAATGAATGAGAAAATTCTGACAGAGAAGAATTAGATTTCTTTCCATACATATTTAAATAGTTAGGCAAATCTGAAGGATTAAAATGTGAAGAACTAAAAAATTTACCTTTTGAAGGCCATGTGCTTGGATGACGGCATTTTCATCAACAACCATTTTACCTGGATGACACCGATCACTGAGAATCCCAGGAGTTTTATAATTAAAAAAAAAAAAAAATAAAGCACTTTCCTAATCATCAAATTCCTATACAAAAAGTGGAAACCCAAGGGCATCACTTCTAATCTCCCTCCAGAGAAAGAGAAATAACCCAGGTAGATTAATGGCACACCAACACTCAAACTTCTACATTTGTTACCATTAGCCACTGGTACGAGAGAGTCATCTTAAAGTTGGTTTCATTTTGCACTAAAGTGTGATAAATTTATCAAAGAGTTTAAGGAAAGAAGAGATAATTAAAAGTGTTCTAGCTAAGAATGGCCATCTATACCAGATCAAAGTAGACAGCAGTCATAAGGGGGGATGTCAAAAAGATCTCTACTACTTCCCTTACATTTCCTAATCTTGGCTGGGGCTGCATTCATGTAGATTTTTACATACTATTTACTTATCATGATGAACCTATGTTAATAAAATAGATGCTAGTTGCCTGTTGAGCATTTATTCCTCCTTCTTCCAGTAACAGCACTTCAAAATCTCTTTTGAGATCCATGTGATCTGGCCATAGCTGACCTCACTCTTCACTGCTCTGAAGGATGGGCCCATGATCCGGGAGATCCACCCATGCTATCTGCTCCCTCCATTCAGATAAGCTCAGGGCTGTCCCATTGACCCCATGAGGCCAATGAGACTCTCATTTAGGACTTTCGTGGAGTTCTTGACAACAGAAAATTGCTTTCCTCTGGATTGCTAGGCTGAAAGGATGACAGCCTGAAGCCATGAGTCCTCATGTTGCCACCCTGCAGGAAGCACCTTGCAATGGTGCAACGACCAAAAGACAATTGTTGTGACATGGGCTCCATCCCTAAATGGTGAAAGCCAGTGTGCTGTGACATTTCGAACCCCTGGATCCAACGATGCCTGAAGCTACTCATTCACAGACAATTCATTACATAATCTTTAAGGCTGATCCCATACCAGCTTGCATAGGGGTTCTATCATTTGTAATAGCGTGAATTCTGACTAATATAATTTGACTTCATAAAATGTGGGGATTTTTACTGAACTAGTACCAATATGCTTTAGGACAGTTTTTGAAAGGAATCTCAGGGGGACTGTTCCATAAACGGATTTAAAACTCACTTCTTCATTTATGTGTATGAATGTACGGTGCATCTGTTTTTCTCAGATGACTTAAAGCAAATATAAAGAGTGTCTGCTACTTTTTAAAAGGGCAATTCACACCTACAAGCCCAAAGCAAACACTAGTTGAGGTCAAGATATTGAGTAACATGGATCTCAGCTTTTCTTTCAACACCTCTCTTGAATAGAATCTGCCAAAAACTTCATCTTACTATGCCGCTCTGTAAATCTCCCATATCCAGTTTACTAATGGCACCTCCCACGGAATCTCTGTCCAGGTGCTGGGACAGCGAAGGGAACTGTTCGAGAAAACTCTGCGGGCTATCCCAGCTGTCTGGAGCTTCAGTTAGCAAGTATTTAAGGACAGGAAGAGCTGGCAGAGTATGAAATTGCATCCCAGGAAGCCCACCTGGGACTTTCTGCAGGACATCAGACACTTAAAACAGACAAAGTCAGAAGGCAAAGGAGACAGAGTCCTGCAGAAAAGGTTTTCCTTTTCCTTCAGGACCAGGCTCTTTACTAGGCTTCTGTATGTTGCTTTCTTTTTCTAAGTAAATGTAGAAAAGCCAGGATGTATTTGGTAAAAACTGGGTCAGGCTGACTATGACTACTTGAATAAAACAAATTAGTTTTACACTATCGCTGTATGATATATATATCTCATACTTCTGAATATGTAATCATTACAGTTTTATTTCTATTGACAATTTAGTTGTATTGACTGATAGGAAGAGACTCTTTTCCTTCTAAATTCATAGCATTCACACTTCAATTTGCATTAGAATCCTCCAAGGACTTGTTCAGAGTGCTGACCTTCATGGCCCGCCCCAGACCTGAGGAGTCAGAATCTTGGAAGGCAGAGCCTAGGAATTGGAATTTTCAGGTGAAGCAAATCATTTGAGAACCACACACTGAGAGACATTATCGTGGGGGTAAAATCACATCCAAGGGCACACACTGATTTGTACCTTGTAAATCTAATTGCCAGCAATTCACATCATTGCTGCCATGTCTATAACTTGATGCTTTTGTCATGAAATCTTACTTATCAAGAGCCACCAAGTTAAAAGGAGAATGTAATATTGCTCTGACTGGTTATTTCGTCTGCAATCACCAACTGTATCCTTGCCACAGGAGGATAAAGTGTTCCTGCCTCATGGGGGCAGAGGCAGCACAATATAAACAGCTTCAGCTTTCCTGCAGGTGACAAAGCAAAGCTCACAGACCCCCCATGGAGCCACTGACACATTTTAACTTAAAAAGTTAACATAGTTTTGGTGCTTATTTTCTACTCTAATTTTTAGCACAGAATTACAGGAAGTACCTGATGTATTACACTTTCTTCACACTAGAAAACATTCTGCCAGTTGTGGTCTAAATTTAGTTCACTTGGTTTGGTAGCTGGTCAACATCCCATAAGGAACAACATCTCTTATGAAAAACATATATATATATATATATATATACACACGCACACACACACATAACTGAAAGTTTGGCAACAGCATGTAGATAAAGGCTCCTCATGAGTCACAGATACTCATTTTGAAAGCCATGCTTACCGTAAGTCATGCTTGAAATATGTATGAATTCTTATGGACGGCTGCTAGCACTGGATGAAATGGGAAAACAGTTTCATAAATGGTTCTCCCATTGGAACTCCTCAAATTATAGCCTGGACACCCCTAGGTTTTACAATCATATGACAGACTTTGAGGTGCCCGGTGGCTCAGTGGATATAGAGCCTGTGACTCTTGATCTCAGGGGCATGAGTTCAAGCCCCACATAGAGTTTACTTAAACAAAACAAAACAAAACAAAACAAAACCAAAAAACTCTTTTTTAAAAAATAAAAAAAAGATAAAAACATATAACCGTCTTGATTAACATCAAAGACTTCTTCTCTGTTCTTCCCTCTTTACCCTTCCCTTTTCAACTCTGTACCTTCTCTCTTTTTAGTATCACTGGGAATAATGTCATGGACTATATTATTACCATACTTCCCCAAACAGTTTAGAACATAAAAGGTGCTTAATAAATATTTATTGCATGAATGAACAAACGGATGGATAAGTGAATCAAACATCCTTCTCTGCTTTGGTCACATTATCTTTCATTCCACTGAGCCTTACTCTGTCTACTCAAGCTGCAGTGGGTGAGAGTAATCTCTTATTCTCATCATTGGCCACAGGATATCTAATGGTCATCAACCTGGCCCTTTGGCATGCTTATGGGATTGATGTCTGTTTCCTCAACTGATGATCCTGGAGAACAGAGAACGGTTTTTATAAAATGTTGGCCAGCATTTCCCCTCCCCATAAGTCCTGAGGTTTTCTCTTCTATAATCAGTAATAACCTTAAAAGCCATAATCTCCTTCAACTGAGAGTTGGCTCAGTCAGTTAAACATCTGACTCTTGATTTTGGCTCAGGTCATACTCTCAGGGCCCTGGGATAGAGCCCCCATCAGGCTCTGCACTTAGCAGGGGGTCTGCTTATCTCCCTCTCCCTCTGCTCAAGCTCCTTCTAATAAATAAATAAATCGTAAAAAAACAGGGCACCTGGGTGGCTCAGTTGGTTAAGCATCTGCCCCTGGCTCAGGTCAGGATCCCAGGGTTCTGGGACTGAGCCCCATGTCAGGCTCCCTGTTTCTCTCTCTCCCTCTGCCTATGTCCTCCCCTAACCTCCCCCTCCATGCCTGGCTTGTGCTCTCTCTCTCTCTCTCACTTTGCACTGTCTCTCTCTGTCAAATAAATACATAAAATCTTAAAAATAATAATAATAGGCTTAAATTAAGATAGAAGAAGAGGCCAAGACAGAGCACTGGGTCCCAAGTCTGGATCCATGCATGGGGGAATCTGTCTCTGCATTCGTGTGTACACGTGAGTACGAAGTGTGCAGGGGTGATTCCTAGAGTGGAACAACGTGTGCAGGTGGTGACTGTAAGAGCAAGTACCCCCCAGGGTCTGGCAATTTCTTTTCTTATTTTTTTTTTTTTAAGATTTTATTTTTAAGTAATCTCTACACCCAGTGTGGGCCTCAAACTTACAACCCTGAGATCAAGAGTCACATGCTCTACCAACTAAGCTTTCCAGGCACCCCCCATCCAGGATCTGTAATTTCTGAAGAACTTGCCACCACTCAGTGTCTAGAACCAAACAGAGGAGTCTCCGTTGAATGAATAAAAGATTTTCTGTCGTTGTAAAGACAAAGGATGGGTTGAATCAGTCAGTTAAAGGTGGGCTAGAATGACAAAGAGACGTATTTTTGAGCCATCTCAATTTTAAACACTGATGAATATACTTTATCACTGATTCTGTTTCAGGCCTGAAACAACTGCTTCTTGTTTTTCATTATTCCTTCACCATCTATTCCCTACTTGACACATGGTAGGTGAGTAACGTAATAGGGAGAGAGAAAGCTACATAAACAAGATAAGGAATTCTGTAAGTGCCATAAGCGTGTTTAGATAAATAGAAAGCTATTCATAGGGGAACAAACCTGCCTATGCTGAAATTGAAGCAAGACTTCTAGAAGGTCGTGGCATTAAACCCCAAGGTGTGTGTAAGATTTTAACAGGCAGAGAGGTAGGAGAGAAGACTGAAGGCGATTTACTAAAACAAATGGCAGAAGCAAATGGGTAGAGAAAGGAAAGAATACGTCGTTGGAAGGGGAAAAACAGCAAACATTCCAACTAGACTGGAACAAATGAAATGTCTCACAGTTACACACCAAGCTGAAAAGGTGTCCAGGGACAGTGAAAGTTCGGCTAAGGGGAATCAAATTGTATTTAGGAATAAGTAGGAAACTGGTTGCCAGGAGAATAGTAACAGGGATCCGCAGACCAACCTGGCCCCAATTAGAGAAAAGCTGGGGAACCAGTAAGGTATTGGATTTGTCAGTATTTCAGGTCACAGATTTAAGTACTGGTGGTGGGAATGGAAAGAAAAGGTCAAATGTAAGATGCACTTGAAAGACAGAAGCAAAAAGAAGGAGGGATTTTATTAGATGTGAAGAGTGGAAGGTGGGGAATAAAGGTAAGGTGAGTTCAGACACCTGGGAGAACTCTCAGTTGAAGGAGATCGTGGCTCATTTCCCAGGGAGGAACGTGTTTTCGTCTGAATGGACAGATCAGTTCACTGCTACTACTATCAACAGAATGAGACTTGAAGCCAGCAAAGCAGCTTTGTTAAGTGCGAAACCAGGTCTGAAGCAGCACTTTTTTATTCCTGAACTCACCAAATTTTGATACAAAAAGCCTTTGTGAAAGGAGAACACAAGCCATGTCATAGAGGCAAACTGATGATAATGAGTGTAGTGAGAAATTTAACCTTCACCATCTTCTAGTTAGATGCGAAAGGCTTAGTGACGCAAGTCACTAATACACCAATACATGTGAAGAGTCCACAAAAGTGTATGATCTGACCATAACGATGTTTTAATCTTTCTTTTTTGTTTAAGACTTTATTTATTTGACACAGAGAAAGAGATCACAAGTAGGCAGAGAGGCAGGCAGAGAGAGAGAGGAGGAGGAGGAGGAGGAAGCAGGCTCTCCAATGCAGGGCTCGATTCCAGGACCCTGGGATCATGACCTGAGCCGAAGGCAGAGACTTAACCCACTGAGCCACCCAGGCGCCCCATAATAATGCTTTAAAGGGATGAGGAAAAATGTGGAGTGAATTGTCTTCAGATCTGGGAAGCCAGGTTTTTTTTGCCACTCATTCCGGTGCTCATGACTAACCAAGGAAACTATGGAAAAGGGGAAGTGGACACAGAACTATGAAGAGAAGTCTAATCCAAGAAATCAGAAAAAAACCAGAAATTACATGTTGTTGAACAAAAAGGTTCAAGTTAAGTTTTTCTTTCTTTGAACATGAAATAAATGATAATGAAATTTAGTGAAGACTTCAACAGACATGTACAAGGAGTTAGCTGTTTGCCAAGTTTTCCCATTTATAAAGCTTTCAGGTACCACATGTTTTTGGCATTAAACATTTTTATTATTAAAGTAGTGAAGCAAGTGGGGCACCTGGGTGGCTCAGTGGATTAAACCTCTGCCTTCGGCTCAGGTCATGATATTAGGGTCCTGTTCCACATGGGGCTCTGTGCTCAGCAGGGAGCCTGCTTCCTGCCCCCACCCCCCGCCTTCCTCTCTGCCTACTTGTGACCTCTCTCTCTCTGTCAATTAAATAAATAAAATCTTCAAAAAAAAAGTAGTGAAGCAAACTTGTGATAAACACAATCAGAAGAATCCAAAGCAGAAAGTAAAGGGGTTCTGATACCTCTTCCCCAACCCATTTCCTAGAGAAATCTACTGTTAGTGGTTTGATGTATATTGTTATGGACTTGTTCTATGTATATTAACATTGGTAATATAAATTGAATTTAATAAAATATGTTGCTATCTCTTTCTAAGAAGTCATTCACTTATCAAATACTGAGGAATTTGGGTACTATGCTGAAAATCCAAAGTCAGATAATGCCTGGCTTTATTTTCAGGGAATACAGTTTAGTGGGAAAAAGAAAGAAGTATGTTATTTAACTGTTATAATACAGAACTTAGTACTATAAGAACCATTACTTTCTTTAATACTTATTAAATATTTCAAAAGTTCCAGAAAATATTTAAAAATCAAGATTAATATCCTTCAGTTGAATAAAAGGTGATTTTTAGGATGTAAATATAGACTCATTGATAGAAGATTTTTAGGTTTTTGGTTTTAATGAAAGTAGTGCCAGAGTTAGCCAGGAATTTTCAGATGTCTGACAAAGTCTCTTTATATTATGGAGTGACCATCACTTAAAAGTGTTCATTTCCCAGTGGTTTTAATATCTGAAAATATCTTCGACTCAAACTTTTCTGTTTTGACCCATCAAAAATCTATTTAAACAGGGGCAGCCTGGCTGGATCAGTCAGTAGAGCATGTGACTCTTGATCCCGGGGTCACGAGTTCGAGCACCACATGGGGCACAGAGCTCACTAAAACAAAACTATCTGAACAAAGGTGTACACCAATTTTTCTCTTTCCAAATACTCTGTGACTCAGAGAAAAACCAAACTGGACTTACAATCCTTAACTTTGTGTTCACTCAAGCATTTCCCCTTCTTTTAGAAGATGGATAGATGTGTGCTCATAATGAGGTGATTCTTTGGATCTGCCCCAGGAACCATGTATGAAACTACTGCTTCTCAGAAATGCCAAGTGCTATCATCTTTCAATACACATCCACATTCATTTTGCTTCTCTACTAACATTTATTTCTTAACTCAGCTAAGTTTTTCATGACTCACATTTAAAGACCATTTTGTTTGTGACCCACCACAGACACATTTTTATGAATGAGATGTCACGATGAAGACAGTATTACTAGGATGACCTTGATCTAATCAATCTCTTTGTTTCTAAAATGCCCTAATGGAACTCAGAATACGAAAAAACTTGCAGTGTTTTAGAAATACACGTAAAATATATTTATAATTCATGTAACTGCCCTTAATTTATTGAAACATATCTAAGGGTATGTCCTTAATTTCCCGATGCTTTTATTCTCTGTCCTTGAACCCAAATCCCTACTGGAGTGTGTAGAGTGTTTTGAAATCCACCCAGGTTAGTGCCATAGGCACTATCATACTACTTAATACACATAGCATATAACTTTCTTTCACGGCATGACTGACTTGCCTCTCTTTTGCCATTATAAAATGGAAATAGAGAACTTACATGGGATTCTTTTATTAAAATCATCTTTAAAAGCTACAGCTTTACCAAAATAAGATTTCTAATTATTTCCCAATTTTGGGCTATAATTAGCCATCACAGATAGATATTTATTGTATGAATAAACAAATATCAGAGGGCTGAACACTTGAAATAAAAAATAAAATTCATGGGGCACCTGGGTGGCTCAGTGGGTTAAGGCCTCTGCCTTCGGCTTGGGTCGTGATCCTGGGACCCTGGGATCGAGCCCCGCGTCGGGCTCTCTGCTCTGCGGGGAGCCTGCTTCCTTCTCTCTCTCTGCCTGCCTCTCTGCCTACTTGTGATCTATGTCTGTCAAATATATATTAAAAAAAAAAAACTTTAATAAAAAAATAAAATTCATTCTGAAATCTACGAGGAATACCTTACTTCATATCAAGGTAAGTCAGCAGTAAGTCATTCCTGGGATATGCCAGAACTATATGATTCACCTTGTCTCATTTTAGTTCTCTCCAACGGGACCAGTAGGTATATCTGAGGACCTGTGGCCTGATGGCAATGATGGGCTAGCAAAAACCTTATCAGAGGAAGTACTGACAGCTGTGGATACCACATTACTCTCTCCATCATCTTCTTGATAAAAGATCATTTTGCAGAGATTATAAGAACAGAAGGTATTCTGCTTCCTTTTACCTCATACCTGTCAAAGAAAAAGTCACACTTGGAGGGAACTTAGGAAAAATGGTCAACAGTCTTTGTATTACTCTGTGATTTGCCGCTATGGGCAACACATTTTGAAGATTCTCATGAAATGAAGTCACCCACATATGCAATAGATTACCTGAGGATAATATCAGTATCAACTTGAGGGAAGTATTTATGTTCCTACCCTACTACCAATACATTTCTCCGGCCTAGAATCCATTGAAAATGATTGTTGGGATTTGTTAA
This sequence comes from Mustela erminea, assembly GCF_009829155.1. Lineage (NCBI taxonomy): Eukaryota > Metazoa > Chordata > Mammalia > Carnivora > Mustelidae > Mustela > Mustela erminea. Next base: position 50,272,538 of record NC_045616.1, read on the forward strand.
CATTTATTTCTAAGGAGCCACAAACTGTGCTGTGCTGGGCCTGCCTTGTATAAGCTCATGAGAATTGATTGTTAATTTTTTAAGAATTTTATGAACCAGTTGTTAAATACAGTCATTATTAAAAATGAAATTATATATACCTGTAATTAATTCTATTAAAAGCAAAGTTGATACTTAAAACTCACCACTTTCTTATTACCTGACTACACTTTATTATTACCCATCCATCTATTGTACCTATGTGGTGGAAATGTCATATAACGGTGTGCTATTACGCTTCTCTTCCCACCTTTGTGTCTGGCGATGTCCCACTGGTAGCCTGAAACCAGCTACGGCAACTAATGAAAGCTACAAATCAGTTGTCCCCTGCCCCCATAAGCCACCTGTTAAACGTTTACCAGCAGGAGACTGGCATGGTAGGTTCCAGGATTACAAAGAAGAATAAGACTTTGCCTCCATAGGAATTATGACCTAATTGGGAGGTAAGTAAACACTTAACTATGAGACATTTTATCATTGATAATAGGGGTTAAAGGTATTACAGGAAAAGAAAGATATAATTTTGATTGAGGTGTTCTGAGAAGGTCTCATAAACAACCTTTGACTAGACTTTAAAAGTTGAGTAAAAATGCGTTTAGCAGAGAAGGTGGGATATTGTCTCCCCCCCGCCAAAAAAAAGAAAAGACAAAAAAGAGTGAAGTATGAAATGTTTTGGCATGTTCTAAAAAGGGCTATAATTGAATATGTCTAGAACAGGGTTCCTTAGACTTTTCCACTTAGAACTATTAATGACAAAGAATGAACAGGTAATTCTGGGGATCTCAAGTTGTAGCTTGAAAAGGCCCACTGAAAATGCAGGAGGCTAGGTAGATGTGGGGTCAGGGAGTACATGGGAGGTCTCTATACCATCCCCTTAATTTTGCTGCAAACCTAAAACTTCTCTAAACATAAGAAGTCTTAGTAAAAAATAAAGATATGGAGCATTTCTAATTTTATACATGGCATATATTTCTGACAGAAGGAAAACAGGAGTCTAATAATAATTGGAAACATTTTCTACAGACTAGCTTCTGAGTATATGCATTCTTTTTAAAAAGATTTTATTTATTTATTTGACACAGAGAGATCACAAGTAGACAGAGAGGCAGGGAGAGAGAGGAAGGAGGAAGCAGGCTCACCGCTGAGCAGAGAGCCCGATGCGGGATTTGATCCCAGGACCCTGGGATCATGACCCGAGCCGAAGGCAAAGGCTTTAATCCACTGAGCCACCCAGGCACCCCTGAGTATATGCATTCTAAACCTTATTTGTCCTCCATGTTCTTCTGTGGCTAGACCCAGCCAGATATTTTCACATTTCTATGTCATCTCTGATACCGAAGGAGCTAGTTCAATGGGTGATGGCTACCAAAAACTTTGTGACAAATGGGTGTCACTCCTGTGGTATATTCTATCCCAAACACTTTAGCAAAATTTGTCCTCCTCTGTTCTTCTCCTTACCCACACTGCAAATTAGCAGTCATTATGTGGCATTAGCTAGCAGTGCCACACAACACAGACATAGTGTTGAGAGATGGAAGGTAGGACTGAAAAGAGAGTGGTCTTAATTAACTGCAGTTAAAATATCTCAGGTTTACATAAGAAGCTCTAAATCTCACAAAACAAACTGAGGGTTGCTGGGGAGTGGGGTGATAGGGATAGGGTGGCTGGGTTATGGGCATTGGGGAGGGTATGTGCTATGGTGAGTGCCGTGAAGTGTGTAAGCCTGATGATTCACAGACCTGTGCCCCTTGGGCTAATAATACACTATATATTAATAAAAAAATTTTTTTTAAGATTTTATTTATTTATTTGAGAGAGAATGAGTAAGAGAGAGCACGAGAGAGGAGAAGGTCAGAGGGAGAAGCAGACTCCCCAAGGAGCTGGGAGCCTGATGCGGGACTCAATCCTGGAAGTCCAGGATCATGACCTGAGCCAAAGGCAGTCGCTCTACCAACTGAGCCACCCAGGAGCCCAAAAAAATTTTTTTTTAAAGTACTTTATGTTTGAAAAAAAAAAAAAAAAAAAAACGAACTTCAGTGATGATACAGGGAAAGGATTAAATGGGGAGTAAATAATATGATTACTGACTTCAAGGCTATTGCAACAGACTTGGTTCAAGATCACAAGGACTTGAATTAGGCCTATGAAATAGAAAAGGACAGGAGGGAACAGGTTTTAAGTGTTATCAAAAGGATCAATAGCCCAGTGACTAATAGCATGTGGAAAGTGGAAACGCGGAAGATGACTCCAAAATTAATAGCTTGAGCACCTACCTGATGACAAAGCTGGAGAATGTAGCATAAGCAGCTTTTTCACAACATAAATAGTAATAGCAAACAAATTATAATTGCTGGCTTAAAATTTTTTGATCATTTAAAAATGTATTTAAAAAATACTGTTTAAAGATGGGATTGGGAGGGAGACAAACCATAAGTGACTCTTAATCTCACAAAACAAACTGAGGGTTGCTGGGGGGAGGGGGTTTGGGAGCAGGGGGGTGGGATTATGGACATTGGGGAGGGTATGTGCTTTGGTGAGTGCTGTGAAGTGTGTAAACCTGGCGATTCACAGACCTGTACCCCTGGGGATAAAAATATATGTCTATAAAAAATAAAAAATAAAAAAAAATACTGTTAAATTTCTTTTTGTGTGAATATCTTGAAATGTCTTTTTCCCTGAGTATAAGTCAATTTTTAGGTTATTAGTTATATCCTAGGTGATATTATATTGCAACAACTAGAATCTTAGAGCAAATTGGTCGCCAGATTTATTTATTGACTATTTATTGAGCACTTACTCTAAAATGTAGATAAGCTATGAAGTTTAAAGTGAATTCTAAAAAAATATACAAAATGCGCTCCTTTAGTGTAGGACTGAATGAAGTATGCTGTTTTTAAAAGCAATTTTTAAAAGTATACAACAATATTTCAGATTTATAAAAGAGAATCAAATTATAAAACTTTGAGGGAAAAGGAAATTTAGGGGTCATTTAATTAACTTCTAATCAATGTTTGATTCTCTCAGTTGATTCTTCTGGTCTCTGTTTTTGTTACCAGTTCTTTACACATTTGAAGAAAGCTGTGTTCTAGAGATAAGGCCCTGCTTCTACCCATGAACTTATGGATAGGTTCCACAAACCATTAGTGATATCATATGACATCCTCCAACCATCATTGTCATTCTCTTCCTGACACGCCATTGTTTCCCAGCAATTTCTTTTTACCTTTAGAATTCAAAATGAATTAGCAAATCAGCCAATGCTCTTTAGGTATACTTATTTAAGCAAGCATAAAACAACTCAAATATATCTAGTCTGTAGTTTACCATTGTGTCATTAAGAAAGCCAGGGGGAAATATCCCACAGAATAGAATGTCTATAGCATTCTCCTGATTATACTGGTATGCCCCTTACAAAGGAAGCTGGTCCAACACTACATGTTATCTTTTTTTTTTTTTTTTAAAGATTTTATCTATTTATTTGAGAGAGAGAGAGAGAGAAAGAGAGAGAGAAGAGAATCCCCACTGAGAAGGGAGCCTGATGCAGGTCCCCATTCCAGGATCCCGAGACCACGACCTCAGCTGAAGCCAGATGTCCAACAGACTGAACCACCCAGGTGTCCTTACATGTTATCTTTTAATTTATCACACTTTCTTTTTTCTAAGAGTTCTTAAGGAATCAATTTAATAAGATATTGGGAGTTTTTTTTTCAGAACCAGGCAGATTGAGAATCCAATTTATGAAACTGGGGACAATATTTGTTATCAAACCATCCTGCATTCCACATTCCTCAATACAGGCTCATCAAATTCTCCATATTAGAATATTATCATTCATGCAAGAAGTCAAATGGAAAATGATTTAGAACACCTATGTACTTTCATAATTATTTGAGAGTTCATAATTCTTTGAGAGTTCAAGTTTTTTACTGGTAGCCCTTTTCTCCCCCCTTTAGAGATTCGTTCTACCTGATGGAGAAAATGAAAGCAAAATCTAACGTAATTGTCTTTCCTTTGCCTAATAGTAAATGTTTACCTGTAGAAGTTTTCTCCACTGTTGAGTGTATCTTTATTCTGAACAAAGACTTTCAATGGTTTCTCCTTTCCTCCAGTTGTCATTTTATCATTTTTATCAAGCCTCACTTCATTTAAGTTTCCCTTTTCCTACATTAGCCGTTGTTTTTTCTCTGATATGTTCATACTTTCTTTAATTATGCCTGCCCTTGTTCATCTGAGCCCCCACCAGAACGAGAATACACAAATCCATCTTGATTCTGGTGGCTGTCGCCCCGTTTCCCCCCTCTTTAAAAGGATTTTTAACCATCCCATTTCAAGTTCATTCTGAAAACTTTCATTCTTCTCCTACTTCCAGAGTCTCCAGTCACGAAAAATTCTCCAATTTTTAACTGTTTTAAAACCGATCTTCCTAAATCTCAGTGCGCATACATGTCTAATTATGTGCAGGATTTCCCTCCCTGTTTCCTGTTTATCAAGATCTCCATTTGGCAAGGATTGTTTTCTGCTGGATATTACCATTTCTATTTCTAGAATTAAACAGAATTATGTCAAGCTGTTGGCCTTACTGCTTCCCCTACCTTCTGAAGAACTGTCAGATATTCAAATGAAATCTATCACTTACTCTGTTTCCGGCAGAACAGGATTCCCAGTATGTGTGTGTGGGAGGAGCACTGGATGTACAGCTAAGTCAGACACACTGGGTTGACCTCTGGCTGTGCTACTGCTACCTATAGTTGTTCTGGATTCGCAACACTTTGCATCTGAATTTCCCATGGAGAAATAAGTTACCTAATGGTTTATGTGGGATTCATTCAGCTATAAAGGGCTAGGAGCTCTATCAACTAGGAAGCTGGGCAGCTCACAACAATTTCTTGGTGAGACAGCCAGAGTTCCTTTCCTACTGCCAACACTGCCCCCTCCGATTGGTACTAATGATCTTTATCCATTATTTCCAAGGCTGCAGTTCACAAAATTTACATGAGCAGTAGGAGTAAAGTAGACTGTGTGAGGCCAGGGCACTCTGAGAGGTATGGTTCCTGGGAAAGATATATTACAAAGGCAAAGAGACAGGAAAAACCTGGCAGCAATGTCTTTTGGGGGCTCACATCCTATAGACCTACAACAGATGCATGCTATTAACTACTGTTAACTGTGCTGTGTACAGAGACCTTACTTTAGACATTACTATGTACATGAACTTTACGTCAACCTTGATATTTAAAGAAATTCCAACTAGGAACCACAGTGAGCCAAATCAAAAATCAAAGCATCGTGTATCGAACAACACAAGTCTCCGTGGAAATACATTCTCGAATAAGTAAATGATTTAAAAAAATAATCAACATGGGATACACGAAAAGAAAAAGTGAAACTCCCAAATTTCAGGGAAAAAAAAGATGATTTTGAAAATGATTAGGGGGACAAAAAAATTTTTAGAAAGTGCCTTAGAATTGTAAATAGAATACAAAAAGAAACAAAAGAAAAGGAAAGAAACAAAATAGGGTAAAGCCCAGATGAAAGTATTCTGAGAGAGGCAACAAGGGGGTCGAATGGGAAAGGGATGGGAAATACGCAGTAACAACAAAGCTGTATTGGAAACAGTGATGGACAGCATGACCATGCAGAAACCTGACTGACCAGACAGACAAATGGAGCAACTGTGGCAGGATACATGGCAAAAAGCCAAAGACTTAAAAAAAAAAAGTGTTTTTTATTTTTAAGTGTGATTATTATAATCATAGAAGACAATGTATAGTGATAAGTAATCAAAATACTTTGGTATCTTTGATTTTAGAACAACGGGAAAAGAGCAAATAACATGTCTAAAGACTGGAAAACTCAACTGAGCAGAATGCAACATGTCTGTGGATTAAGGGCCAAGTACCAGACAAATGTAAAGAAAAAATAGCTGCGACTATATGTTCTAACCAAACTTCTACACTACAGAAATAAAATTTTAAAGATCTATAAGCATTCAAGAAGATGAAGAATAAATTTACCTAAATGGAAAAATAGTTTCAAGCTACTCTCTGAATACAAAATGCCAGACCATAATAATATAACGTTCCCTGAACTCTGATCTGAAAAATAACATCAAGCACAAATAGTAAGTTATTTAAGAGCATAAGGAATGAAATAAATACTGCTAACAACGGAATTAGCAAAATGTAGGAAGTATTTGAGAGATAAAAACACAAACAGGAGAGAAATTAGGGACAATATAAAGTACATGTGAAAAATACAAAGATCCAATAAGTTAATTGGTATTCAGGAAACAAAGAACTGCCTCAAATGAAAAGGAATAAAGAGGTTTTTTTGTTTTTTTTTTTAAAGATTCTGTTTACTTATTTGAGAAGGAAAGAATGAGAGAGAGAAAGCACAAGAGAAGGAAAGTCAGAGGGAGAAGCAGAATCCCTGCAGAAACTACTTATTAAAAGATTTTATTTCTTTATTTGAGAGAGAGAGAGGGAGCACAAACAGCGGGCAGGGAAAGAGGGAGAGGGAGAAGCAGACTTCCCGCCGGGCAGAGAGATTGATCCAGGGCTGAATCCCATGACCCTGAGATCATGACTTGAGCTAAAGGCAGATGCTTAACCAAGTGAACCACCCAGGTGTCCCAGAACACAAACAATTTATAAGAGAGGTACAAACAGCCAATAAACATAGAAAAGTATATTCAAACTTCCTAGTCTCATTAAACAAATAGCAAAAACCCCCACAATATTTCATTGCATATGTTGGTTATATGTCAACTTGTTTGGGCCATGGGATGCCCAGATATTTAGTCAAACATTATTCTGGATGTGTCTGTGAAGGTGCTTTTGGATGACACGAACATTTATACCAGTAGATAACCTGAATAAAGCATATTGCTTTCCTTAATGAGCGTGGGCCTTACCCAAGCAGCTGAAGGCCTGAATAGAACAAAAAACCCTGATGCTTCCCTAAAAAAAAGGGAATTCTTCCTGCCTGATGGTCTTTGCCTGGAACTACACTTTCTTGTTCTCCTCTGTCTCCAGCTTGCTGACTTTTCTTGCAGACTGTGGTAATTGCTAGCCTCCAGTCTCATTAAACCAATTCCGTATCATAAATTTATATCTATCTATTTGTATATCTACCCATCTATCTCTCATCTATCTATACCCTACTGGTTCTACTTCTCAGAAAACCCCAATATATCACATTTACCTGTCAAAATCATGAGGCTCACAATCAAGACTATCACTGGTGTTGGGAGACTGGTACTTTCAAGAAATATCATTAAGACTGTATTTACAACCTTTCTGGATGATGGTTTTGTAATTTCAATATTTCTAAATTTCAGTATTTCTAAAAACTTCTTCTTATCTCCAGTAATTTCATTTCAAAGAAGCTGTGATGTGGAAATGTGATTCAATACATTTGATGCAGGTTTTTAAATATTAAAAATTGTGACAGAGAAGAACCAAAATGTCCAATGCTGGGGAATGGTAAACACATTATGATAAGCTCTATCATGAGAGAGATACTGTGGGGAAAAAAAAAAAAGAAAGAAAGGTACTGTGATACCAGTTAAAAAATATTGAGGTATAGTTAATGCTATGGGAAATTCTAATGATATAACATTAAGTGAAATGGGGAGATAAAAATGTGTGATTATAATTTTGTATTATAAAAGTAAAAATAAATCAGAACATAAACAGAAACTATCAACAATTAGAAGAGCTTAGAAAGATGGAGATATGTCTGATTTTTATTTTTAAAAATTATATTTCTAAGTGTTCCATACTTTCTAATCACAGATTAATTTTATAATAAGAAAAGAAAATTACATTAAGCAGGCAGATACCCTTCCTCTGAGAAGTTATGAAGTAAAAAATACAACCCAAAAATCAACTGTCAGAAAATCCTTTTAAGCCAAGAACAGCTTTCTTAAATTTTAGTAAGTATCCTGTTTGACACACTGTTTATGTTTGTGGGCATTTCCTTTTTCATTAGAATTATCTTCAACAGAACTTCCTCTATAAATAACTGATTTGTTTCCTGAACTAATACAAACTTGACCTTTGTGGTTGTATAAGCTTGAAATTTTCAGTTTCTCAAACGAGAATTTTTGTGACACTGCAAAATACTCTGTAATAAAAAATATCTGAAAATGAGGCTGACCAACTTTTGCGTTTGATCCCTAAAATTTTTAAAGGAAATAAGCAAGATAAAATGCAATTTCACAAGCATCTCTATGAGTATTACTCCACCTCCCACAGTTTTACAATTACTTCCTTACCAATGCTTTGTTTGGCTTGATATTTCAAATGCCTAAGTTCTTAGCCTTTTGCATTAAAAAGTGATCATTAGTCTTCCTGATTCTGCCTCTAGTTAATAAATTAAGATGAATAGAGACTGAGGTTCTTGTGGCAACACATATTCACCATTTTGACCCTGATTAAATCACTTCAAATGTTCTCAACATGTTAACTCTATCGCTGCACTTGGAAAATTTAATTAGCACACAAAATACTTAAAATAATTCCCTGAAATGATCTGATATCACACAAAAACCTATCTCATACATTAAAATGTAAAATTTCCTTAAAAATGGACAGGAGAATGATGTGTTAATAGAGAAATAAAAATTCAAGGGAGACAAAAGTAATAGCCCTAATATAGCCAACCTCACCTTTAAAAAGAGAAAAAGAGAAACAAATACTCTTCATATTATTAGAAAACATGAACAATCAGAAAAATTAATGCGGGGAGATGAACAAGCAACTGACAAAAGAAAAATGCTAAATAAAGCTATGGGAAGATATAGATCTAAGACTATGTACTTAGTATAATGTCTGGTACAGAATAAATAAAACTATTAAAATATACTAATTATTAAAGAAATGAAAAATTTAAAATATTTTTTATTTTGCATTTGCAAACACTGAAAAAAAAACTTATGATGCCCAGAATTGGCAAGAATGTGGGTAAAAAGGTTATTACACTTTGGTAATATATTTTAAAGTAAAAAATTATAAATGTATCCTTTAAATGAGCCATTCCTTTGCTCAAAACTTATCCTATGGAAAATATTAACACAAATATAACAAACATACCTTTAGCGGGATATTCATTACAACGGTGTTATTTAAAAAAAACAAAACAAAACTAGACATAGTCCAGAAGTCTGCCAAAGAAGGGTTGGTGAAACAAACATAATAGAACATTATAGGATAGAATGATTAATATATATAGATTAATATAGAAAACTGTCTCATAAATGAAAAGTAAATTGCAAAATAGTACATATAGTATCCTGCTTTTGTTGCGAACGCATGTGTATACGTATATGAGTATATGCATATGCAGAGAAAAAAGGCAAAAAAAAAAAATAGACCAAATTATCTTTGGGATGAAGTTAAAGATGAAGCTATACATTAAAAACCATTGTTATTAGAGTAAGTATTAAGACTTGGAAAGATCTATTACTGATACTAATGAAGTCATCATAAATAAAAACATTTGTATGACTCAACTCTCTAAGAATAATTTTAGAATAAACCTGGTTGTTTCTGGATACATAAGAATATAGTTCCTTAGCTTTCAACAAAAATGACATTAAAGTTCTACTATTTTTCACAACTCGTAGCCTTACCAAAAAAGACTCCTTGTAACTAAATGGATACTTAATCACTTACTTTAGAGTATATTCACATTTAGATAAACTATAGAAAACACCTGCCATAGAATGAATGTTCCATCCGTTATAAAATTCACACCCTAAAACCCTAACCCCCAATGTGATGTATTTGGAGATGGAGCCTTTGAGAAGGAATTATTGTAGATTAGATCATGAGGGTGGGGCCTCAAGCTAGGGTTAATGCTCTGATAAAAATAGGAAACGCAGAATCCCTCTTTCTGTGCATTCCTGGGAAGGCTACACGAGGGCATAACCAGTGAAAGGGCTCCCACTAAGAAGTGACCATGGCACCTTGACCTGGACTTCCAGCTTCCAGAACTATGAAAAATAAACATTTGTTGGCAGAGTCACCCAGTGTATGGAATTTTTCTGTTACATCAGTCAAAACTAAATGAGATATTATCATAAAAGACGGAAAGCTTTAGAGGTATTTTTTTCCCTCATTTATCACAAAAACAAAAAACTTCAAAGTTAGGCTGATAAAAGCTTCTGAGTTTCGGAAATATGGAAGAGTGTATTATTGGCAATCTTAATGTCAAGGAAAAGGATAGAAATAATTTAATAGTATCAGAATGCCTAGAGGTAATAAAATGATAAGCAATTCTTTAAGAATTTATAGGGTCAATAATATTTAGGCAGGGGAGAGGTAATTACTACTTCACATGAGCCATACATTCCCAGAGCAGTAAGTGAGACTTGAACTGACCCCTCCAGTGTGCCAGATACTGTACACAAACATGCTGTTTTGCACATGCATCATCTCAGTCCACACCACAGTTCTATGACAAAGGTTTTATTACTCCTACTCCACAGACAGGAAACTTTAAACTCTCAGAGGGTAACTTGTGCAGGGTCACAGAGAAAGAACATGGCAGAGCCAGTATTTGACTTCTTGTCTATCTACTTCCAAAGCTCCTGTTCTTTCTACTGCGCTCCAACTGAAAAAAATCTTCCAGCCACATCTCCAGACATACTTAGTATAGTGAGTTTTCTAAACTATACTTTTTTGTGTCCCTGCATTTCTGTACATGGGTGTTCTAAAATCAAGCATATTTATTTAATAGTTAAATGCTGTGTACTAGAATTAAGACTCAAAAGCTGATTTTTAGTAGGAACAGCAAGCTTCAAGGCAGTTTAGTAGGAACAGCAAGCTTCAAGGCAGTTTAACATGATCTCTAGTTTCATGTAGCCTTGAAAAATAACAGCTCACATGCCCAGCACAATCTGGTAGCCTCTAGGGAAGAAACCTGAGTGGGAAGAAGAATGCAGCTGTAGTTCTCTCAAAGTTTCATTTCTAATGAAAGCTCCACCTTGTAAGGACCTCTGTATTTGACCTGTCTCAGAGTCCAGTCAGTGCAGAAATTCTGCTTCTTGGTTAGGGGGTAAGAATTAGGGGGTGAAGGGATAGGATTGTTAAAAACAATGTAAAGCAAGTGATTAAACTTAACAGCTGCCTGAATTAGAGGATAGCAAAGACTGCGGCAAGACAATCCAAAAAGCTTATAAGAAAAGCTGGGGTTTGACTCTTGGTTTTGGCTCAGGGCATGATCTCAGCATCATGGGATTGAGTCTTATGTTGGGCTTCATACTCAGTCTGGAGTCTGGTTGGGACACATTCTCCCCCCCCCTCCCTCTCTGATTCTCCCCCGGCACTCTCCCCATCTTGCAAATAAATAAATAAATATTTTGGGGGGGAAAGAAAGAAAAATAAAGAGAACCTGGGGTATGAAATGCCCACAGAGGTTTTGAAAAGCTCCAGTGTGCCTGAGAGTTTAGAAATCCAGATGCATGCCTAGTGCCGTGTTTATGCTCAGGAAAGACTTGAGAAGGCCCTAGGTTATCTCACCACTGATTAAGTTTGTATATCTACCTAAGCAGAAGTGAAGGTTAAGGGGGAGTTGTCATCTGCCTGCTGGAGAGTTGAAGTCATGTTCTAACATGCACACAGAGCCCCTTGGCAAAGAGTGAGAGATTAATTGTTTGATGGCATTTAAGGAAATATCTGTCAATCATTAACTAACCACTAAATTAACAGAACATAGATTAGTGGTCACATATCACAAAGAATATTTATAGAATTTAGATTTACACATTTAGAGAATTAGTTCATAAAACTCAATAAATGAACTACTACTGTAATGAGCAAAAACACAAACTCAGGAAAAAGGGAGAATATAATCTTAAGATTTTCCACATTATAATATTTAGAATACATAAAAGCTACAAGCCATGCAAAGAAACAACCAACAGAGATTCTAAAGTTAAAAAGTATAATAACTAAACTAAAAATTTCACTATAGGACTCAATAGCAGTTTTGAGCAGGTGGAAGAAAGAATCAGTAAATAGGAAGATAAGTCAGTTGAGATTATCAAGTTTGAGGAACAGGAAGAAAAACAATGAAGGAAGAGCAACAGAATCTCAGAGTTCTTGGGACACCATCAAGCTTATAAACAAATGCATATTAAGGGTTCCAAAAGAGTAAAGAAAGAGGCAGAAAGAATATCTGGAGAAATAATGGCCCCAAACTTCTAAAATCTGATGAAAAACATCAATCTACATATCCAAGAAGCTCAACAAACTCTAATTAGGATAAACTAAAGAGAACTGTATCTAGCCATGTCATAATTAAACTGCTGAAAGACAAAGAGAGAGTCTTGAAAGCAGCAAGTTAAATCATATGACCCAACAATTCTACTTTTAGGTGTATTCCCAAGTGAACTGAAAACATGTTGACACAAAAAAACTTGTACTTTTATATTGTGTGCCATGCTTGCAAAAAATGCCCAACTTCTGTCTAATCATGCAAAAAGATTAAATAAAACCAAATTTGGAGACATTCATAAAATAACTGACCAGTATTCATCAAAAGTAAAAAAACAAGGGAAGACAGGGGAACTATCAGATTGGAAGAGATAATGAGGCAAGGTCACTGAATGATGTGTGGAATCCTTGGATTTTGGAACAGAAAAAGCACACTGCAGAGAAAACTGCTAAAATCTGAGCATGGTCTGTCATTTAGTTAATACTTCCTTATCACAGTTAATATCCTGGTTTTGATCATTGCACTATGGTTATGTAAGTATGTATGTGTGTACCCAGGGTGAAGGGTATACATGAATGCTGACAATTTCTACAAATTTTCTGTGTTTAAAATTCTTTAAAAACAAAATGTAAGAAAAAAAAGATTGATATCGATAGAGCAAGTTTGGAGAAGAGCTACTAAGAGAGAAAAGATGCAAAAGCATGTCATATCAGGATATATTTTAACAAGTAAACGTTAAGCTTGAAAAAAAAAAAAAGAACTGCGACAAACTGAAGGCTTATCAAGTTGAAAATATGAGGTTACTTTTTGTTTCTTGTTTGTTTTTTGGTATGAGCTCAGCAACTAAATACAGAGCCAGAATCTACAGGATTTCTACTATATGTGAAAAAGAACCCTGGGAGGGAATAAATTTTTTCTCACAGATGAGTTCCACCATAAAGTAAATGAACACTTGTCTGCAATGATGTAAAGATTACTCAAGGAGTGCGTGGGGACTGGCTTCGATGCTTTATAAAGTTCTTATTTTATTTTGTCCAGGTTCTGCCTTGCCTGAAAAAAGAAGGTCTAGGAACTGAGAAGCCATTAAGGATGTAACTCAATGTACCCAACAGAATTTTTCTCAGAGAGATAAAGCAGTAGTCACAGGGGTGCCTGGGTGGCTCAGTGGGTTAAGCCTCTACCTTGGGCTCAGGTCATGGTTTCCGGGTCCTAGGATTAAGCCCCACATTGGGCTCTCTGCTCAGCAGGGAGCCTGCTTCCCCACTCTCTCTGCCTACTTGTGATCTCTCTCTGTCAAATAAATAAATAAAATCTTAAAAAAAAAAAAAGCAGTAGTCACAAAAGCTAAGGTGTTGCTAGGAGAGAGAAAACTAACACAAGACAAGAGAATGAGATAAGATAACTGAAATGAGTTGTTAATCAGTACCCACGAAAAAGTAAAATAAACTGAATATCTGGAATAAGAAATTCAAGATACTCTGAACAGGGTTTGAATCATAATGTTTTTGTGTTATTAAGGCAAGCTAGATATTTTCCAACCCTTCAATACTTTTATTCTAAGACCTTGAAGGAAAGCATACTTCCAACACCTCTTTACTTTGGAGCTCTGAATGAATGGAAAATGCCAATCTAAAGCTTCTCTCTCTCTCTCCATATATATATCTCCATACCTATCTATCTATCTATCTATATAGATAGATAGATAGGTATGGAGATATACATTTTCAAAAAAATGTTTATAAACATTTTTTTCATGATTCTCTTTTTAAGTAATTTAATAAAGATAAAGAGTCTCATATGATATCAAACTTTCCATAAAGTGCTATTACTTCTACTTAGTTCTAATTAAGAAAATAGATTTGTTATCTATATTAACAACATTTCTCTTCATACAGCTAGCAAAATTAGATTGTTTTCTGAGGATTAAGTAATTTATAAAATGGGTAATTCAGTTCAGGACCAGGATAATCAGAAGAGGTTAAAATTAAGATTTGTTAAAACTAACAAAAGTAAAACATGATGCTAAAATACAAAAACTGAAATACTACAAAATTTTAAGACTATAATTAATGTTAAAATTAAGTTATTCATTTTTTCATTATGAGTTAACAAATTCTTAGCTTAAATAGAAGAGAGTTCACTTAGATCTTTGCCCATTATTGTTATTCTATATAAGCCAACTTTTTTTTAAGTTTGCATTCATAAGAATTAGCAAGAAAGAGAAAAAAAGCAATCTTTTTATATTACTTTTTTTTATTAACATAAAATATATTATTGGTTTCAGAGGTACCCATCTGTGATTCATCACCCACTGTTCATTACATTACATGCCCTCCTTAATGTCCATCACCCAGTTACCCCATTCCCTCACCACCTTCCCCTCCAGAAACCCAAAGCAAGTATTTTAGAAATACAAACCAACCTATCATCATTATTATGTCAGTTTTACTGTTATTGACATTTATTAATGTGTCAGGGTTTCGCAGCTGAAAAGTAAGAATAGTGAGAGAGGGAAAGTCTTCACTGTCCTTTCTTCTCTATGACATGACTCTGACACTCATTCTCAGTCACTGTCCTTTCAGAGTCACAGAGTTGTGGGCCCAATAATGGCTTTTCATCCCTTTAGGGACAATTTTCAGGGCTGCATTACCTTTGCTCCTACCCTAGCTCTTGACTCAGTTCTATATCCTTTTTCCTCTGCACTTTGCTTGATCAGACTAGGGATTTCTCTTCACCTTGTTTCTTTTTTTTAATTTTTTAATTTTTTTATTAACATATAATGTATTATCAGCCCCAGGGGTACAGGTCTGTGAATCGCCAGTTTTACACAATTCACAGCACTCACCAGAGCACATACCCTCCCCAATGTCCATAACCCCACCACCCTGTCACAACCCTCCCTCCCCCCCAGCAACCCTCAGTTTGTTTTGTCAGATTAAGAGTCTCTTATGGTTTGTCTCCCTCCCATTCCCATCTTGTTTCATTTATTCTTCTCCTACCCCCGAAACCCCCACACTGCATCTCCATTTCCTCATATCAGGGAGATCATATGATAGTTGTTTTTCTCCAACTGACTTATTTCACTAAGCATAATACCCTCTAGTTCCATCCTTCACCTAGTTTCTTTTTCGTAAAGTAGCCAAGAAGCATATCCAAGAAAAATAGACAAATAATCCCAAAGACACTCTACAAATTATTTAAGAGAGATTACCCTTGGGTATTCTCATTAGAATTATTTCTGGCAACCAATGGAAATCAATCAAGGCCAGATTTCCTTTACTTTGACGTTATTTTAGTAAAGCACTATTCAATTATAAGATAAAAAAGAAAGCTGGAAGAATATCTAGAATCAATTTCAAAAAGTGATGAAAATGCCATTAAGAACACATTAAAGGTATAGGAAGCCTTTTGTTAATTCTGAGTATAGCATGATTCCTCATAGAGTCATAAGATCATCTGGCTCCGTGATAAAGAAGCAGTAACAAGTCTATATGGATTTTCTATTTTACAGACAAAAGAGACAAAAGTAAATTTTAAATTTTATAATCTCTGTAGGGCTTTTCTCCAGATCATGTTGTATAACTTAAATCTAGATAAAAAATCCATTAGTTGAGGTAAATTAGAATTTGATCTTTTGTATATGTACATACATATACATATGTACATATAAGAAATGTATATATATATGTATATATAAGAAAAAAATTGACAGTCCTCATGTAGTATTTTGAGTATTGAGATATTCAGTATTAATTGGTAACTTCCGAGTATTTTAGATACATTTTGATAATCATATTATCAATTTTAATATAAATATGTTACTACATAAAGAAAGCATGAAAGTTATTTCTAATCCCTTATTTGTATATACTTCCTTTGGTTGTTAAGGATTTCCTTTTTCCAGTTCCGATATTTACATCAAAGAATACATTAAGCCCTGCATCTTTCAAAAATTTAGTAACTTTTACCATCTGTTACCAGTTACTAATCACTGATCTCCACTCCGAATTTCAATTAATATAGCTGACATAATCATCAAATACTTATAATATTTGTGAATGTTTCAAAAATTCACAATATGGTATGATTGGTACAATCACAGGATTTATGAAAGGTTCTGAGTCTAATGAGGATAGACTCATTAATCTGAAACTAGATACTCCACAGAGTTGACAATTAAGCTGATGTTTAAAGGGGAAAAATAGGTATTTTCTAGGCAGACAAAAGGAAAGAAAACCATTTGAGACATAAAGGATATATTCAAAGGTATAGGCACAAGAAATCATGGGAAATATCAAATGATTCAGTTGCAAAGGAGAACTGGGGAGGATGGGTATTAGGGAAGCTAAGGAAGCTGATTCGACAGGTTAGTGTCAACCATGGATGACCTAAGAGTCCAGGATCTTGAAGGTAATGAAAAGCAACTGTTGGGTTTTAAGCATCAGAGTGATATAAACATTTCCATGTTTCAGAATTTAGTAGATGGATTCAAAAAGGAAGAAATCAGAGAGAGGAACACAAGCTAGGAGGCAACCCGACAGAGCAGACAAAGATGACAGAAATGAACTGAAGAGACAATGATGAAATAAAAGATGAAGATGAAAATGAGAAAGTAAATTAGGAAGACATTTAGGAATTAGGCTAGAAAATAACTTGTGATTAATTGCATGTGAATTATAAGAAAAAAGAAGAAGAAAAACTTAAGTGGGTTCCCAGGTGCATGGTGGCTCTTTCTAGAAAATGTAGATCAAAGCACACATTTAGAAGATCAATTTAAAACAGACTAAGTATAATAAAACTGTGTGTCATTCTGGTAAAGATGTTTATTGGACTTCTACATCTATAAGTCCCCAAACAATCTCAGCTTTTCCAAAACACATTACAATAAAACTGTGAAAAATCAAAGACAAAGAGAATCTTAAAAGCAGAGACAGAAAACAAGCATGTAACTTACAAAGGAAGCCCACTAATGCTTTCTGTGGATTTCTCAGCTTAAACCTTACAGGACAGAAAAGAGTGGGATGAGATATTCAGAGTGCTGAAAGGAAAAAAAAAATGTGCTAATCAAGAATACCCTATGAGGCAAAATTATTCTTCAGAAATGAAGGAGAAATAAAGATTTCCCCACAAAAATAAAAGCTGAAGGACTTCATCACCACTAGTCCTGCCTTATGAGAAAAGGTGAGAGGAGTTCTTCAAGCTGAAATGAAAGGATGCTAATGGGTTACCTGAAAATACATGAAAATATACAGAATACTGGTAAAGGAAACTATATGGTCAAATTCAGAATTCTCAATAGTGTATTACCATGGTATGTTAATCATATAATTCTAGCATAAAGACTGAAGAAAAAAAAAGATTAAAAATAATGACAGCCTCATGAATTTTTAAATGAATACTCAATGTAAAAAGAAGTAAGTTGCAAAAGGAGGGATAAAGTTCAAGGGTAGTGTTTGTGCATGTAATTAAAGTTAAGTTGTTAGCATAAAATAGTTACATCTAGATGTTGTTTTATGTAAGCCTCATGGTAATCACAAAACAAAAACCTACAGTAGACGCACGAAAGACAAAAAGAAGGAATCAAAGTATACCACTAAGGAAACCATCAATTAATAAAAGAAGACAGCAGAGAAAGAAGAAAGGAGTATGTGAAGTACAAAACAGAAGACAATTAGTAAGATGACATTAGTTAGTTTTTACATATCAATATGTACTCTAAATGTAAATGAACTCAGTTCTCCAACAAAAGGACAGAGTAGCTGAATGGATGGAAAGGAACAAAAAAGATCTAATTGTATGCTGCCTACAAGAGAGTCACTTCAGCTTCAGGGACATACATGGATTCAAAATTTAAAAAATGTGAAAGATAGTCCATCAAGTGGAAACCAAAAGAGTGAAGGGGGGTAGTGTTATACTTATATCAGACAAAATAAACTTCAACTCAAAAAGGTATAACAAGTAATAACGCAAGCCATGATATAATAATGATAAAGGGGCAATTCATCAAGCGGGTATATAACAATCATAAATACACCTGTACCTAATGTCAGATCACCAAAATATATTAAGGAAATACTAACAGAACAGACGGAGAAACAAACAATACACTAATAGTAGGGAGCTTTAATATTCTATTTTTAATGATGGATTTATCAAATGAAAATGTTAAACTTGAACTATCGTTAGATTAAATGGGCCTACAGATAAATACAGAACATTCAATCCAATAGTAGCAAGATACACATTCTTCTTCTTCTTCTTTTTTTTTTTTTGTGGCTATACAATCTTCTAATGCGCACACAGAACATTCTCCAGAATATCATACATTAGGCTACAAAACAAGTCTTAACAAATTAAAGAAGACTGAAATCATACCAAATATCTTTCCAACCACCATGGTATGAAACTAGAAATCATTAACAGGAAGAAAACTAAAAAATTCACAAATATGTGGAAATTAAACAATATACCCCTAAACAACTAATGCATAAAAAGAAGAAATCAAAAGGGAAATAAAAAAGTAATCTGAAACAAACAAAAACGGAAACACAACATACCAAAACATGGGATGCAGAAAAAACAGTTCTAAGATGATATTTATAGTGATAAGTGCTTACATTAGAAAAAAGAAAGATGTCAAATTAACAACCTAACAACCTAGCAAATTAACAACACCTCAAGGAACTAGAAAAAAAGAACAAACTCAGCCCACAGTTAGCAGAAGAAAGGAAATAATAAAGATCACAGAATGTTGGTGGGAATGTAAACTGGCACAGCCACTAGAGTAAACAGTAAGTAAACAGTACGGAGGTTCCTCAGAAAATTAAAAACAGAACTATTATATGACCCAACAATCTCATCTCTGCATACATACCCAAAGGAAATGAAATCTGGACCTTTTATTTTTTTAAGATTAATTTAATTATTTGAGAAAGAGAGAGGAGAGCTCCACACAACAGCTCTGTTCCAGGGAGTTGGAAGCGACCAAGCCACCCAGGTATCCCAAGCATGCAACTTTTAATCTTAGGGTCATGAGTTCAAGCCCCATGTTGGGCACAGAGCTTACTTAAAAAAAAAAAAAACAAAAAACTAAGGAACAAATAACACCAAACTTGAAAACCATTCCAGCTAATAGCAGAGAGATCACTCCCTGTTTTCATGAAATTATCATAATCTTGGTTCCAAAATTTGACAAAAACATCTTTTAAAAAGTAACTTGTACATATTGATACAATAGAGATCTATTTAGAGAAAATTCTTTACTCAAAAGAAATTGTTTATTACTATGAAGTAACCACTGCACAACAAATGAGCTACTATTTCATACCATCACAAATCCTATCATTACTCCGAAAGAAAAGGTATGTTTATGTACATGATCAAGGTATACAAGATTTTTCATAAATAATATAGTAACTTGTATACTTATATTGAGATTAAAGTGATAATTAAAAATACAGAATTAAAAAATTTTTATAACTGTAACAAATTTACATAGGGATGATTTAGGAATTTTTTGTGGAAGACACAAGTAACTTATAATACTTAGAAAACTCAGTCACTTTTGGTCTAATAATCCCTATCATATTAAAACCAGGTAGAGGTTAATGTATTTTGCATTTCACTTATTATAGCTGAGCTGATAATAAAAAACTTTTTGCAAAAGCCTCAGAAGGCAAATATTTTAACAGTTGATTTGGACATTCTTGTATAATAGTTTATTTCCCTCTTTAAAAACCCCTTTACAAGTACCAAAAGAGTTCTTTTAATTAATATCACTTTCATCAGGTCCCATTTATCAAGGCTGGGTGGGTACACATGTAATGCTAAAACTGCTGCCAAATAAGTCCTGTCTTGCCAGGAAACTCGTGAAAGGGATGGGCAGCTGGCCACCAGGGTTTGTCTCATGGTTACTTTGTATTTGACAAAGAATGATGTCAAACTTTCTGAAATTAATCCTGGCTGCCCAAGATTTAAATTAATGCCAGGGGTAACAAAGTGTCATAACATAATTTTGAAAAGACACAATAATTCCCTTCTAGAAGATCAGGCTTAAGGAATTTTAATGCACAAAATACATTATAATGTTATAAAGTAATCAGTATGAGGGAATTTTAATGAATCTCAATAAAAAATTACTATATATGGCCTCTCAGTGGGTATGTGCATATCACATAGCTAGTTTCCTTGGTTGAATAGAGTGTGGGATATGTGTGTGTGATTGCCTATTTGTGAAATACATTTGCATACATTAATTACAATTATTTATTAAGTAATAATGAACAATTATAACTGATCAGAGGCAATAATGATATTGAAATGACTTCTGCTTATATAGTACTTTTACTTTCAAAGATTTTTCACATCAGTTAACTCACTTTTATCTTCACAATAACCTGTGAGATAATTAGGTAAACTGTCATCATAAAATTGGAAATAGGTTATTCTTTCTTATTTAGAAATGTTACTTTCCCCCATGTAATCCTCATTACACCAAGGGAGCAGCTTAAACTTTATTATAAAAATTTTTTTTTCCCTCCTGCATATGGAGTCAATAAAAGGGGTTGAGTAGTCCTCAAAGCTGTAAGACACCAGATTCAAGATTAAGGCATGTATATGTGTGTATAAAGATTTGTTACATTTAAAGACTATGTATGCACCTTAGTCAGAACATATAAGAGGGTCCCAGTTGACCCTGTCTCCTTCTTGTGTCCTTTTGCAGACACTCTCCATTCACTCCGATACAGCCTTTTGGTCTTTAAGGATGTTGTGGAGGACAGTGACTGCCATCCTTCCCTTCCCAACCTCCCCCAAAATGTCAGATTCCTTAGATAATAGGCCAAACTCCATATTTTTCACTGATTCTGTTCTTTATCAAAACTTTCATAGGTCCCTGATTTTACTAGGTACTGTATTACTAGGTATTGGTCTTAATCTAATAAATCTAATAAACTAAATTATGCTAAGGTACAAATTACTGAGAATTGTCTAATAGCTCAACTCACCTGAGAAAACTGTATCCGTCAGGGGAACTAGAAAGGCAACCATTTCTTACTTCAAGGGATAATTAGAGGAAGTAGAGATTAAGTCAGTCTGGTGGGAAAGCAGAGGTCTGCCTGGTATTCTTTGTTCGGCCATACTGCCTAGTCTACTGCTCCACCATCTACTAATGAAGCTATCTGAGTTTACAAAGACTAAGGGGGCAAGGAGTTCTGCCTGGATGTACTTACAGGTCACCGTGGATGAGTCCATAGATCTGTGGCATGCTCTGATGATAGATTCCTCTCAAAATAATAATGAGGAGAATCACCACAAAGGCTGGAAGTCCCCAACTCAGAAGGAAAAACAGCAGATATCGTCTCTCTGTGTGTTCATCATTCATCACCAGTACATACCAGAAATTCACAGACTAAGGAAGGAAACAGAACATAAAATGAGTAAGTTCTGGTCTAATGTCACAGGACACAAACTCACCTGGGCTGGACATAAAGTGTTATGGTCCAACAAAGGCAAGAATTACTTAATAATTATTTTTTTGTTTCTTTGTTTTTTTAGATAATTCACATATTTCGTACATCCAAGAAATTCAGAATACCTCAAAAATCTTGAAACACTGGAAAATATTAATTGTACTTTTTATTTTCCTTAGTTTGCTTTGATTTATTCACAGCCATAGTCCTCTGTGATTGTTCTGTGCATGTTGAAGAAACATACACTGATATTCAAACCTACTTCCCATGTGAACAGCTTCATGATGATAATAAAGTGAACAGCCCTTTGTGTCAGACATTGGAAAACTTTTAAAAAGATTTTTATTTATATTTTTTCAAGAGTGAGAGAGAGTAAGAGCATGTTGGGGTGGGGGAAGGAGCAGAAGGAGAGAGAGAGAATCTCAGGCAGACTCCCCAGTGAGCACAGAGCCCAACATGGTGGTCAATCTCACGACTCCGAGATCATGACAGAGCTGAAATGAAGAGTTGGTTGCTTAACTGACTGAGCCAGTCAGACACTCCTGTTAAATTTTCTTAAGGCCTTATCATATGAGAGGGCTAGATACTTTTCCAGGGAATGGGTATATAATTGTGAAGAGAGCCCCATGTCAGTCCCCAGCAGAAGACATATATGAGTAAACAGAAAATGACTTCACAGAGACAAAAGTTCTGCGATGAGATAGATTTTGTACCTATTTTTCCTTCTCAGTTTATATGCTCTTTTTTTCATTCATGGACTTGACAATTATTTATTGAGTGCCTACTAAATTTCAGGGACCAGCCCAAGCATGGGGGATATAGAAGTGAAAGAGATGAAGGAAGTATTTACTTTCCTTTATGTTAGTTTCCAAGGAAGTGGGAAAGAAGTCATCATAGAAAGTATGTATTTTATATTTATAGTGTTTTTTATATCCATTATTTCTTATTAAGATAAGAAATATAAAAATGAGGGACACCTGGGTGGCTCAGTCGGTTAAGCATCTGCCTTTGGCTCAGGACATGATCCCATGGTCTTGGGATTGAGCCCCACGTCAGGCTCCCTGCTTGGAGGGGAGTCTGTTTCTCCCTCTCCCTCTGCCTGCCACTCTGCCTACTTGTGCTCTCTCTCTCTCTCAAATAAATAAATACAATTTTTAAAAAAATATAAAAAGGTTAAGTATATAGAGGGGGATGAGGGGACACATTAGATAAAGAGAATAGGAAAAGAAAATGTTCTTATTGGCCCCAAATCCCGCACTTCGATCCTACACCTAAGCCAAATCTAGAACTTACATATTCTGCCTTCTAGTGTTCTTATTCCACTAGCGCACTTACACTTAATTACCATTTAGCACAGAAACAACACTGAATGTCATATATTTCACACAATGGTACTTCTCCACTAGATAAATCCCCCTTCTTAGTTTCTTATGGTGGAAAAAGTGTGAGTATAGACAAATTACATATATATACATACATACATATTATTTGTATATACATCAGAGGGATAATCAGTAGCAAGCAACAACAATCCCGTAGCTTCAGTTTCTTCATGTATACAATGAGGTTACTCTAAAGATTAAATGAGGTATTATTTATGAAAGGCTGAGCACATAGTCAGCATCGGGAAATGCTGCCAGCTCCTTTAAATCTCCTATTAGGATGTCAGACAGTGTGAAAGACAAAAGATGAATAGTTTAGGAATAAAGTAAGCTGTGATATGACGGAAGCTCTTTCTCTGTGATAAATAAACATGCCTTATGTTCATGGAAAAGCTTTCAGGTGCTATTTATGGAGGCTTCTAAGTAAGACTCTATCTGGACCAAATCAGCCTTGAGGGATTAGTATTAACTGGGCTAAACAAGGGAAAAATAAAAATGTTTGGTTACTTGGAGATTTTTGTCTCTGAATTTTATTTCCTGTCAGCACTCCATATCTTTATGTATACCTGCCTATATCTGTAATTATGAGTAATTTGAGTTGTTGCTTATGTAAATTTGTTCTAACTTCTTTTTTGGATCATTAAATCCAACAGGGTTTTCCCCGTTCTTTCCATAATTAGTACAGGGACACACACCTAAGTAAGTGCAATTGTATCAAGTATCTAACACTGAGGTGATCAAACTGCCCGTTAGAGAATGAAAATTCAGGCAAAGGAAGGATGAAGAGCCCATCTCCAAAATAAAACTGCTAATTATTTATTTTAAATAGATGTTTGTGTTTGTAACCATATAAGATGGTAACTCACGGGTGTTGTTGGTGGAAGTGTCAGAAAGCAGAGCATGGTAAATAACTCCTAAGTTGATTCATCATAATAGAGACTGGGATATTTCCAAAATATCTGCCTTTACGAAAATGGACATTAGTTCCATCAGTTAGAATCACTCAACCTTTCAGCAATTGTTTGACCTTTACCAGAGACTCCAATAAGACTGAAACAAGTGTAACTGTTTGATTTGTACATGCACGGCTTCTGCTCCAAAGAGCTCAAGGCATAGTGTGGCTGAACAGCCAATTAAGCAAAACAAGTTCCTGTAGTCACAAGCTTTTGTTGACTTAAAAAAAAAAAATCACTTTTCTTCCCAGAAGAATCCAACCACTGAGGTGTACCTTAAAGACTTATTTCCTATTGTATGTTTTTTTTTTCTTTTTTGCTATAGAATTGAAATACTATGTAATTAAATGATGTCTAATTATTTTAGAAATACCATATGGCCCAAACATAAGATTTGTTTTGACTACCTAATTTCAAGTTTTACTTGAATTTTAAGTTATTTTAATATAATGTGGTAGGAATATGCCTAGGTCATGAGTTCTCCTTCTTTTTGGAATATGCCTAGGTCATGAGTTCTCCTTCTTTTTGGAATATGCCTAGGTCATGAGTTCTCCTTCTTAGAATCTTATTTCATCCCACCCCAACATATGCAGAGTGGGTTCATGACTCTGCTCCTCCACCCACAGCTGATTTGATCTGGAGAAGTCTGCCCCAGGCTGGGCCAATCATGAATCACTGAATTCCATGAAATTCAGTGACAGTCTAAGCTGGTCAGCTGGAAAAAGAGGACATACAGACTTTAGTGACGGAGAAAGGCAGAAGCACAGTGGAGAGAAAGTGTGTTTATAGAGAATATGGTTCGTGGGTTCAGTAGTTATCCTATATGCCTATTATTCCTTTTATGATGTAAATGTTTGCTTAAATTAGCTCAATTTAGTTTTTCTTTATGTTAAAAGAAAAAAAGAAATTGACTGAGGTATATATTGCTATTCAAAACCAGTGGAATTGAAACCACCAGTCACTACCATTCTCTAAACAGAGGAAACAGTGGAGCATTGACTACGTTCTTTTCCTTGTAATCAAGGTTCCTCTTTTGTAATCTAAGCCTATTTAAAGACTACTATGTTTGAATAATAATTTTATGCTGACAGACACATAGCATATGTGTGCCTTGGTGTCTGTGTGATTATTCAGTGTTGGAGCTAATGAAATTTTGAAAACTCAATAGTTTAAAGGGTATCACTCTCACCCAGACATGATTCAAGTGGACTGGGCATGGCTCACTATTCACTGCTCATGTGATGTTTTTCCTGCTAAACACTAACTGTGAACTGAGAATGGTAATAGTTAGGTCTCTATTTACACTTCCATCTCTAAGCTTTAAAAATTTTGTTAGAACCATCTTACAGACCATCTCAAGACATCATCATTATGTAGTCATGTTACCTTTTTAACCAAAATATTATCCCTGGGTTGCCTGGGTGGCTCACTCAGTTAAGTATCTGACTCTTGATTTCAGCTCAGGTCATCATCTCAGGGTTGTGGGATCAAGCCCTGAATCGGGATTTGTGCTGGGCATGGAACCTGCTTAAGGTTTTCTCTGCCCCTCCCCGCCCCAACCCTCTCTCCTTCTCTAAAAACAAAAAAAGCAAAATACTCCAACTCCCCCAAAGTTGTCCCCCAATTTAATCAAGTACATTAATCCAACTTGACTATACTGTATACATGCAGCATACGCATTCCTAGCATTAATATAATGTAAGCTGAAGGCAAGCCCTAAAATATTCAAAACTATTTTCAGTTTTAGCAACCAAATTAGACACTTCAAAAGAGAAAACTGAATAAAATGTTTTGCAGTGTCTAAAACTTGGTGATGTTACCACAGTCACATCTTTAATGTCACTTCTCAACACTGGTGCATCTGAATTCCACCTTCTTACTTCTGTCAGTGCTCACCACTGAAGGATGATGTATTTGAATTTGTACACTTTTCGCAATTACCAGCATTTCAAGATTACCTGGGTGAAAAGAGGCAAAGGATCTGTGCTCAGAAAACTATAAAGTACTCATGAAAGAAATTGAGGAAGACACAAAGAAATGGAAAAATGTCCCATGCTCATGGATTGGAAGAACAAATACTGTTAAAATGTAATGCTACCTAGAGCAAGCTACACATTTTATGCAATCCATATCAAAATACCATCAACATTTTTCACAGAGCTGGAACAAATAATCCTAAAATTTGTATGGAACCAGAAAAGACCCTGAATAGCCAAAGGAATGTTGAAAAAGAAAACCAAAGCTGGTGGCATCACAATTCCATACTTCAAGCTCTATTACAAAGCTATAATCATCATGACTGTATGGTACTGACACAAAAACAGACACATAGATCAAGGGAACAGAATAGAGAAACCAGAAATGGACCCTTAACTCTATGGTCAACTAATCTTTCACAAAGCAGGAAAGAATGTCCAGTGGAAAAAAGAGTGTCTTCAACAAATGGTGTTGGGAAAACTGGACAGCCACATGCAGAAGAATGAAACTGGACCATTTCCTTACACCGTACACAAAAATAGACTCAAAATGGATGAAAGATCTCAATTTAAGACAGGAACCCATCAAAATCCTAGAGAAGAACACAAGCAGCAACCTCTGTGACCTTGGCCACAGCAACTGTTTGCTAGACATATATATATATATATATACACATACACATACATATATATGTATATACATATATATACACAACATATATATTTACATTTATATATATATATATTTTAAATAATATAAATACTACACAGCCATCCAATAAAGGAAATCTTGCTTTTTGGAAAGACATGGGGTTTGATCCCGGGACCCAGAGATCATGACCTGAGCCAAAACCAAGAGTCAGATGCTTAACCGATGGAGCCACCCAGAGCCCTCCATTTTAACAAATTTAAAGAAAACTACCTAATGATATTTGTGACAATTTCCTGTCATAAATACAATCTAGAGAAATACAGGAAAGGAGAACTTGAAGAGGTACACACTCAATCAAATGATAAACTTTCATGTAAATAGTGAACACTATAATGATGTTTTAAAAAACTTGAAAAGACATGGTAATTAGTGACTTAAGTTTTGACATGGTTCTAAATGGATAAGCTGTATGTTTTTGGCCAATATTACTTGGTTCTTCTGGGTTTCAATTTCTTCTTCTAGTAAAGGGACAAGTTAAACTGTAAGTTATTAACAATTTCCTGACTCCCAGTTTGTGAGTGAATCATTGTAGAAATTACAAATACTGAAATAAAAACACGAATGGTATGGATTTTGGAAGTAATACAGACCTTACAGATCATCTGACCACACAAATCCTCTCATCTAGAGATGAGGAAATAGATGTAATCAGAGGAAAGCACAGTTTTTTCATATGCTGCTTAGTTACAGAACTTGGGACAGAACACAAGTCCAAAGCTCTTCTGAAGACTGATTAAGATTTATTTCCATAGAGACTCACACAAATATTGAGAATATTATTTGCATGAGAGCTTTTTTTCCCTCTCTCATTACCCCCCACACACTTTATATGTCAGTGCAGATGCATTTTTTAATAAAAATGTGGACATTACCATTTCTCTTTTCCTTTCCATTTTTTTTTTTGCTAAGACTAAAGGACAATTTTAAAATGTTTATCAGAATATAAATCACTCAAACATGACTGTGGCCTGTGATAGATTAATTTTTGTAAACCTCATATTAAAACAAATGAAGAATTATACAACTTGAGTTAATAATTTTTGTTGAATTTAATAATAATTTTGTAATTTGGTTTAGTTACTGATTTTACTCAGTTATATACTATCTTGCCAGAAAAGATTTTTGGGAGGCTCAATAACTCCTAGTGGAGAGCGACAAAGTTAATTGGTGCAGATTTAATTTATTTTTACTTTTCAAAATATTTTATTTATTTATTTGCTAGAGAGAGAGAAAGAGAGAGAGCGCACAAGTAGGGAGAGTGGCAAGGAGAGGGAGAAGCAGGCCGAAGGCAGACACTTAACTGACTAAGCCACCCAGGCGTCCTATTTGGAGCAAATTTTAAAATGTTACATGGAATAGTTTATGAGAGGAAGAATGCAACCAATATTTACTTTTTTTTCTTAAGTTAAAAATGGGCTGCTTGAACCCCATACATTTTTTTTTTTAAGATTTTATTTATTTATTTGACAGAGAGAAATCACAAGTAGATGGAGAGGCAGGCAGAGAGAGAGAGGGAAGCAGGCTCCCTGCCGAGCAGAGAGCCCGATGCGGGACTCGATCCCAGGACCCTGAGATCATGACCTGAGCCGAAGGCAGCGGCTTAACCCACTGAGCCACCCAGGCGCCCAAACCCCATACATTTTTATACTATGTGGGATAAGATTGGTATCCAGCTTGTTATTTAATAATATTTGGTTATTAACCGTGTCACCAGAAACCCTGGACTGATTTATAGTATCAAGTTTAGTCAGAGGTCATGGACACTATTAATTTTGTCATTACCATACGTTCTTAGTCATTCATTTCAGAGAAGCGTCTAAGAAATATTATCATATGTCCTTGCTCCAGTTATCCTCTCTCTTAGCAATTTTTACATGAAATAAATTGCAAGGCTTTTTGCAGACCAGAGATTTCTGTATTTCCCGGATATATCATTTTTATCTTGGTAATTACCCGTGTGTTGTCCTCAATACCTTTGATGTCCTGTCCCACCACCCCCAACCTCCTGCCCCCCACCCCGACTGCCTGCCCAATTGAATCAGTGACAAAGGAAAAACATGGCTACTTTTAAAATTACCCTTCTTTTTGCTATGCCCTGATACTAAGTGGCCTTTCTGCCAAGGAATAAATATGTATATTTGCCTCCACATAGCCTGATCTTACAGAAAAATTAAGGCACAAGCTATAAATGGTCAAGTATAATTGTAGAATGATTTCCACCTTTATTCCACCATTTAAAAAACATGTCCCTTAAGTAAGCTTTAGTTTCAAAATAAAACATTACACTGTTTCCATAAGCATGAAATCAACAAACTGCAGGAGCAATCTAAAGTTTGGATATTGTTCATAATTGAAACAGATTGCTATATGATTTAGTGACAGGAAATTTTAATAAAACTGGGCCAAATAAATACACAGAAAAATTAAATTTCTATTTACCTATATTATTACTGATACTTCAACTTACTGTGATTTATTCCTTCAGGGGTTAACTCATGGTCTGGCAGTCCATTTCATGTAAAATGCTAATAATAAAGGCATAAATTCTAGGAATTTATTCTAAGAATATTCCATAAGTAAATAAATATTCAGAATGCAAGGATGTTCAAGGAAACATTGTTTATAATAGTAAAAATAACTGGAAGTAACTAGCATTTCAAAATAAACTGAAACAACCACATTATGGAATGGAAAAAAGTGTATCTGTACTTGGTGAATGTATACATATACAAAAACTTAGATGAACTATATATAAATAAGTAAATATATATACACACACACAAGAACATACACATATGTGCTTTTTACATATTTATAAACATTTGTATATTTGTGGAATATTTCTGGAAAGATATACAGGAAACCATTAACACTGTTTACCTTTGGGAGTAGGGTTGAGGGTAAAGCAGAGAGTTGAGGGTGTGTGAAATAGGGAGAAACAGATGTACGTTTCACTTTATATTTCTCTTCAGTGTTTGATTATGCTTTGTACCATTAGTATATACAATTTCTAAGAGGAAAGCAAATCAAAACAGAAAAGGAAATGAAAATAGAACAATAAAAACTAAGGAAATAGAGTAAACATATTATAAGGAGAGTTTAAATTCTCACTGTCAAACTTTCTCTAAGTAGACAAGACTTGCTGTTTTTTAAGGAAGTGGGAAATGATTTCAGTAATTTCACAGTGATTTTATATGAGGAGCAAATAGAAGGATAAGTCAAGTTCCATGGCCTCAAAGGGAATTTGTGAGAAGTTTGCTTAAAAAAAAAAAAGGCAAAATAATCTGTTACTATATTCTCATAATGTGTGGTAGAACCTCCTTGTCAGAAAAACGGGAAGGCCTAAAGAAACAGTGAAGGCTACCAGTTAGAGATTCCGCGATGAGCCACGCATGTACTTCAGTAAAGAGGTTAGAGGTTATTTACACAGCTTGCTATAGCTTCACAGCTAGTTGGTGTCTGCCTCATTCTAAGTCTCTCCCCACTATTATCAAGTAAATTCTTTTTTGGGGAAAAAAAAAGAGTGTAAATTAAATTGGAAAAACAGAGTTTTCAACATGTTTCAAAATCAATGAGATATGGGCCACACATATTTGTTTAACCAGTAATATTCGGTACATATGTATGGCGTGTTGTATAGCTTGTGCCAGGCCCAATTCCAAGCTCTTTTCATGCACAAATTCATTTTATCTTTCCACAATCCTCAAAGACAGGTACTGTTATTACAGATCTGATTATTCAGATAAAAATCTAGGCTCAGAAAAGTTACGTAACTTGTTTACCAAAAAAATTCTTCTTTAGCTACTATAAAAATATAATCCAATTAAAGGTATATGACAGAGAAATAAAAGTTCAAGATAAAGTCATTTAAGTGCATTTTTTTTGAAGATTGAAGATACGATGCAAATCAAAATAAACAGTAATTCTGATATACTAAACCCAATGATTAAGTTAATGGTTAACTTTCTGTTCTAAGTTATGCACGCACACACATCTATCAAATTCTCTCTTACATACTGTTAAAAATATGAAGTAGAGGGGTACTAGGTGGCTCAGTTAGTTGAGCAACTGCCTTCAGCTCAGGTTGGGATCAAGCCCCAGACTGGGCTGCCTGCTCGGCGGGGAGTCTGTTTCTTCCTCTCCTCTGCTTTCCCCCAACTCCCTCCCAGCTTATGATCTCTCTCACCTGTCTCTCTGTCAAATAAATAAATAAAATCTTTAAGAAAATATGAAGTAGAGCCACCTGGGTGGCTTAGTTGGTTAAGCAACTGCCTTCGGCTCAGGTCATAATCCCGGAGTCCCGGGATTAAGTCCCACATCGGGTTCCCAGCTCCATGGAGAGTCTGCTTCTCCCTCTGACCTTCTCCTCTCTCATTCTCTCTCTCACCCTCTCTCTCTCTCTCTCTCAAATAAATAAATAAAATCTTAAAAAAAAAAAAGAAAATATGAAGTAGAATCATTAAAATGTTATTTTATTTTTTGAAAATTTTGAACCCTAATTGACTAGAAGGATTGGATTAACAGGGGCCTAATCTTTTATATAATGTTTTAAAAATGGATTCTACTTTTTGGAAAAAAAAAAAGATTTAGTAGACAGTATTTTATAAGAAGGAAAACACAGGTTGGTAAATGAACAACCGCTTCCCACAAAATAACTTATGAGAAGTAACCTACTAGAATCAGAAGTTATTGAATTTTTCCCTTGTGGTCATACCACAAACCATGAAAAATGTGTGGTATACCATCTGAAATACATTAAACTTCAAATAGTTTTATTTACTGGTACTTTAAATAGTTTTCATAACCATCAGCCATACAGAAATCTAATTAGCTTACTAAATGTTCATCAGCCACAATTTTATTTACTGAAGACTGGAAAAAGAGATCTAGAGTACACCAGTCTCTATTAAGTTGGGTGAAATCTTATATGCAATCTCATCTAATGCTCCCCCAAAGCAGGAAAACATTTTGAAAGTTGGTCATTTCCCCCTATTTGAATACACTTCACTGACTGGAAGCTTTCTGCTTGTAGGAACAGCCTCTTCAATTCTGACAGTTTTACAGGCTATCAAAGTTCTTAATTGAATCAAAATTTACTTTTTTCATTTTTGACCCATTTGTTTCATTCTTCCAAATGGACCTGCAGTCCGGTCTTTCTTTCCTGTAGCATCCCTTCTAGTGTTTGTAGACAGCTATCACATCACTCTAAATTCACTGCAGGTTAGCTATCTCTAGCTGACTCAAAAGTTTCTTACAGGACTATTTTCAACTTTTCATCAGCTGGTTAATGCTCCTGGAGAAACATGATTTATGAAAGTGGTTATAGGATCCCAAGCTTGTCTTGAAACTTTGTAGATTACAGTGTAAACCACGATGCCCTCATCTGCCTCTATGCTGTTACTAATGTAACCTAGGTCTGTATTGTTTTTGTAGTTGTTGTTTTAAGCAATCTGGTCACACACTTGACCACACTAAGTTTGTGTTAAATAAAATATTTCAAGTTGTTTATCTTAACCCCCATCAAATTAAGTCTGTTTCACTCTAGGTTTCAATCTGTCACAGCACTTTCTCTGTATTGATTGTACCTGCATCCCTAACCCAGGCAGCTTGCTGTTTTAGCTGTCCTTCCACCTCCGTATCATCTGCATACCTGATAAGACAGTTTCCTGTGTCTTCATCCAAGTCATTCATCAAAAACTGAGTAGGTCAGGGACATGGACAAAGACCTTCTGCACAACACTGGGGACCTCAGTCCAAGCAGATAAATAACATACATGCGGTACACACGGAAAGTTCAGCTTTGATAAACGCCTAAAAAATCTTGCAATCAGAGAATCTAGCAAATATTATTTTAATTTCAGCAAATATTACGTTTTATGTTATATCCTTGAGATTTAGCTTTACTTTTTTATTTGGGAGGGATTTTGAGAATACCATAAACTTTCCATAATTAGAGCTGTTTAAGACTTATGAAATAATAATTCTATGAGGAAGGAATTATTATCTTCATATGAAGATTTAGAAAAAAAATTTAGGAAGAGCCAGTAACTTGATTAAGTTTACAAAGATAGTAGCAAAACCAGAATTCAATCCCAGATTCAGGGCTCTAATTATTGCAACTAGCTCTATTAACTAAATAACTTAGTGCAGTTCTCCCTACAACTATAATATCGTACCTGGGAAACTATCCCTTCCATGAGTCTGTATAGTATTCTCACATGCTTTCATTACTGCTGTACAGTGGAAATCCCACATCCTTTTATTCAACAAGAAAGAAGAATGTGCAAATGACTGAATGCATCTGTTTATATAAAATAGTTCACAAGCATTCTAAAAAAAATATAAAACTATTTCTATCATATGAAATATGTAATAATACTACTACGTAGAAAGCATTAAAAGCAACATTTCCTTTAGTTGAGCCATTAAATTGATGACATTAATACTACTGAATTGGATCCAACTTTCATATTTGCCTCTTTATCAAGCAAATCAGCATAGGACAATAAAGGGAATTTGGGATTTTAGTCAGAAAAGGGAGAGTTCAAGTCTCTCCCCAACACTTAATAGTTCCTCAGAAGAGTATACTAGGACTCTTTGGGTCTCACCCCATACTTTCTCCCCAGGTGATCTCTTCCAAAAATAACAGAGTCATATTCTAATTTTAAGTCAACAATTTTCTAAAGTATTTATAGCATAGGCTATATATAAATCTCTGTTCTGAGCTTTAGTCCTGTGTATCCCCCATCTCTCAAAGTCCCCATTGGAAGTCTCACACTGGAGGAACTTCGTGCTCCGTATGTCCCAAATTTCTCATCAACCTTCCTGCAATTTCCAGGGGTCATTATTTCACTTCAAGACACTACCGTCTATCCAGCCCCTCATACCAGAAACTTGGGAAACATCTTTGGTTCCACCTTCTGCACTCTTCTTAACCAATCTCTACATTCTATTGCTAGAAAGAAAGAAAGAAAGAAAGAAAGAAAGAAAGGAAGGAAGGAAGGAAGGAAGGAAGGAAGGAAAAGAACAGAAAAATGAAATCTCAAAAGCTGACCTATTCCCCTGGCTTCTTCTGCCAGTCCCAGGTTCACACTGCCTTGTTCTCCTGCCCGGAGAAGCTAACGGTACTTAATTAGCACCGATGTCAACTCTTTTGTCACCAATTCACTACAAACAGGGAGATATTTCTCAAACACAAATGTTACGGTGTTACTTGTTTAATTCTATGGCCTCCCCTAGAACAAAGTTCAAATTTCTTGCTGTGGTTTACAGGCCCCACATCACAAGCCTCATCTTGCACCACTCCTTAATTTCTACCCCTTCTAGGTTTCTTCTCATTCCCCCAAATTCACTATAATTTCTGATGTTGTATAGCTTATAAAGTTTTCTTTCCATCGATCTCCTGGGAATGCGGTTATGGATATATGGAATCATTTCCATCTCAGTATGAAGAACAGCAGATAGGAAGAACACTCCATGCAGATTCACTGGACAGTAGGAGGGGGTGGGAGGAGGAAATGAGGTACCCACCTGAATGAGCATCCAGCTAAACTGGCAAAGATACAGATAATGTGTGATGGCAGCCACGGCCGAACAGCTCTCCTCTGCGAGTTGGGGACTTGCGTATGCAGACACCAGAAACACAATCTGTAAGAAACAATACCTGTATTTTTAAATCATGCTAAAATCAATCAAGAATATTAAGAAAATAAAACTTTCTCATCACAATCTAGGATTCAATGACTCAAAGAGAAAACAAGTTGATCTGTTGCCCAAACCGAGATAACAAACAGTCATTCTAAGAATGGCACTACATAGGCTTTCATATTTCTTCCACTTATTTATCTGAATACAGTTGACATAATGTTACATTCATTTCAGGCGTACAACTTAGTGATTTGACAAGTTTGTACACTATGCTGTGCTCACCACGAGTGCAGCTGCCGTCTATCTGTCTATCCCGTTACATCAGTACTAAAATAACGTTGATTACTTTCCTTATGCTGTGTCTTCTGGATTTTTACATTTCTTAGAAACAATGAACTATATGAAATTATGCTACACATTGCTCTGGTCTGTCAAGAGATGATTTTCAAAGTAAACCCTGTTCTTATTACGAATGGACAAGAATCCCATGAAATACATTTATTTTGGCTAAGTAGAAAAAATAGACATTAAAAGTCAAAGCTAATAAGAAGGAAAAGAAAGAAAAGCAAAAACTCTGATTTTATCATCATCTGCATCTTCTTGTTGCGAAATAACAAGTAACAAAACAGACTTCAATTTAAAATTTCAAATCCTAAGATTACTTTATTCCTTGGACTTTTATTTTTATTTCAACTGCCTCAAGACTTTGGTCAAAAGAAAGCTTCACAATGAGGCCTTTCTTGACCACACTGTTTTAAGATTATACCTTCTTGGGGCGCCTGGGTGGCTCAGTGGGTTAAAGCCTCTGCCTTCGGCTCAGGTCATGATCCCAGGGTCCTGGGATAGAGCCCTGCATCGAGCTCTCTGCTCAGCAGGGAGTGACTACGCCACCCCACCACCTCCACCCCGCCTACTTGTGATCTGTCTGTCTTAAAAAAAAAAAAGATTATACCTTCTTTTCTTCTGTCCTTCCCACACACACATGATACCCCTACATCTAAAGAGATAACTCCTTATTTCTAATTTTTTAAACACTTATAACCTTCTAACATGCTCTGTAATTTGTTTATTTGGTATGTTTCTTGGTTATTATTCACCTCATCTACTAGGTTATCATCATCA
Source organism: Mustela erminea (assembly GCF_009829155.1). NCBI lineage: Eukaryota > Metazoa > Chordata > Mammalia > Carnivora > Mustelidae > Mustela > Mustela erminea. Next base: position 50,308,061 of record NC_045616.1, read on the forward strand.
CGAGGGTAGGATCATTGAATGTTTTAGTCACTGATGTAACCCAATCACACAGCCCAGTGTCTGGCACATAGTAGATATTCAGTAAATACTTGTAGAATAAGTGAATAAATAAATGAAGTGAAACACTCTTGTGGGTTCTATCATTTTGTATTTTCTACAATATATGATTACTGTGTTAAATTTTATAATGATAACTGCAGATGGCAAGGGAAAATTTGGAGCAATAATCATATACCGTAACTTCTCAAGGAATAACCTCCCTTTTTAGGACAGCAACCAAGTCTTTTTGATTCTATATTTTAATAAGACACCACTGTGGCTGGAATATACAAATGTTTGATAAATGATTGTTTAAAGAAAGAATGATTGATTCCAAAAAGACGAAGGGTGTTCCAAGAAGAAAACTAGCTGACTTATGCCTTAAAACCCAACTTCTTTTTTATTTTATTTTATTTTATTTTATTTATTTATTTGACAGAGATTACAAGGAGGCAAGAGAGGCAGGCAGGTAGAGAGAGGAGGAAGCAGGCTCTCTGCGGAGCCGAGAGCCGATGTGGGGCTCCATCCCAGGACCATGGGATCATGACCTGAGCCGAAGGCAGAGGCATTAACCCACTGAGCCACCCAGGCGCCCCCAAAACCCAACTTCTAAGAAGGAAACATAAGTAACTCTAAGTCTGTTTGAATTTTTAAAAATGAATAATGTGCTCAAAACCAAATTAGAACAATGGGACAAAGTACTGCTTTTATCTTCAAATGAAGTATGTGCCTACCCAATCTTTTTGTTCTAAAACTTGTGTCCATTTAATCTCCTTGAACACTGCTACCCAATGGTAACACTAGGGTAGCAATACTGGGGTAAATTTGTCAGAATCTGGGGTGAGGCTTTACATGCTCCGAACATCTTCACTTTGCAGGGCAAGACTCACCATAACCACCCTACTTAGTTAAAGAAGCACTGAAATGTTAATTAATAAACTTATAATAATATATAAATCTCATGCCATGTTGAAATGACTCTTCCCTAGTGGAAACTATTGAGTACTTCCTGTACCAAGTAGAGAAGGGGGGGGGGAGTTTTTCTTTCTTTCATTCTTTCTTTCTTTTTTTTTTTTTTTTAAGCTGTAGACACTAAACTCAGTTTACTCTCCTGGAACTAATTTTTTCATCAGTAGTAGGAAGATGGAAAAGATAAACTTTAACGTTCCTTTCTACCCCAGGATTCCAGGATTACTTTTTAAATGAGAAGCATTCCTGAATCAAATTTTTGTTTATTTAGCCCTGGATTTGAAGCATTTGTAACATACACTATTAAAAAAAAAAAAAAAAGGCAGAAGCTAGAAATTTATGTCTCATTTCCTAACTGTCTGAAAAAATGAGTTCTCTGAAAAAATGAAGTCAACAAATTTGCCTTTCCAGAACATATCATAAATAGCTTTTCAATTATTAGAGCTTATTTTGAAAACAGGCTTAGATTTTCCTAGATCTTATCTTCTAATTTCTGAATTGTAAAATGTTCTGCATCATAAGTTTCCTTTTCCTAAATACCACAAATATTCACTGAACACTTTCACGAAAATACTAACAGGAAACACTAAGCACCCAAACTACCTTAAAAGCTGCTGGACATGCAGACTGAGAGATTCAGTGAAAGAAAGGGAGGAAGTGGGGGGGAGGGAGGGAGAAAGAATTTTAAGATTTTATATTCTTTCTTTTTACAAAGTGGAATCTATTTCCATAAAGATTTTATAAGCACACCTAAAAAAAATTTGAGCCTCTCTAATTCATTTCCTATAATACAGATTGCGTTGAATTTCATTTGGTAGTTTTGTTCTAATCAACCTGAAGAGTTTGCTGTGTAAAACAACGGTGTAATCCAAATTGTAATTAATATGCTTAGTTTTAAGCATTCTATGAGACTATTTATAAATGGTATGCTAATTTGAATAAGTCTTAGTCTCTTAAAAACCTTTTCTTTGAAACAAATTAGTACAGGTTATTGTTTGAACTACATTTACTTTCAGAATACAGTTTTAACACCCAAAATTCTCTTCTTAAGGTATGACTTCTTCATATTTTATTATGTTTTAACCTCCTTTTCTAAGTCATAAAAATGGCAGTTACAAATCTACTTTTGTAAACTATGAACATTCTTCCAGAATGATCTTTAAATTACGAGAAATACTTCCATATGCATAGGAGGAGATAGGTCAGCAAGAGAAGGTTGATTTGTCGCAAGGCACATTGCTATGACAGGATGAGCTAAAAATACTTGGGAGAACCAGCTATTACGTGTAACCAGGCACATCTGAAATTAAATTAAACTGAATTAAAATACAAACTAAATGATAAAGGAAAACAAAATGCCATCTTCTAGCATATTTAGCACATGTATTTTTTAGGCAGATAATGCAAGTAAAAAATGAACTTTTACCATTGTTCTTTTACTCAAACACACAGAGATGACCAGGAAAAAGATTATTTTCACAGTCAGTTCTCTGGATGCATTAACACCATAACAGAAAAAATTTTTTTTTCAAAGGTTCTCAGTCACTCATGTATTGCTTCATTCGGTAAGCAGGTCAGTACCCACAACCTCCATAGCATTATGCTATGCATATGACATGGACAATGCCGTGGCATGGCAGCAAGGGGCTGCATGTTTCCCTTGTTTCCTTGTGCAACCCACATACTAACAATGTGAAGTCATTACTGTTTTTATACCAACTTAATAAATAATGAAAGAGGATCTCATACTGGAACTAATTTTTTAGAGGCATTCAACATATTCTAAAGTTAAAGTGGGATTCAAATCCTGTTGTTGCTGTTGTTTTTTAAGATTTTTGTTTATTTGACAGAGATCACAAGTAGGCAGAGAGACAGGCAGAGAGAGAGGAGGAAGCAGGCTCTCCGCTGAGCAGAGAGCCTGATGTGGGGCTCAAATCCCAGGACCCTGGGATCATGACCTGAGCGGAAGGCAAAGGCTTTAACCCACTGAGCCACCCAGGTGCCCCTCAAATCCTGGTGTTTTGATTTATATAGTGTTCTCTGTAGAACAGCATGCTGTATCCTATAGAAATAAATCAAGCACAAGTCTGCCTCAAAGTGCTGAAATTCTACTTCACTCTTTCTCAATCCTTTTGTTTTTAAAGATTCTATTTATTTATTTATTTATTTGAGAGCGAGAAAGAGCATACATACATGGAGGGAGGGGCAGAGGGAGAGAGATAGAGAGAGAGAGAGAATATCTCAAGCAGCCTCCATGTTGAGCACAGAGTCTGACAAGGGCTCCATCTCACAACCCTGAGATCATGACCTGAGCCAAAATCAACAGTTGGACACTTAACAGACTGAGCCCCTCAGGGGCCCCTCTCAATCCTTTTAACCAATGGTTCATGAGCTAGCAAAGGTTCATAATAACAATAGAATGCAATGCCAATAGAAAATGTAATACTACTCCTAATTCTATGTTTGTATAACACATATAAATCTTAACAAAAGAGAAAAGAAAAATAAACATAGTTCTGCAGAGAGAGAGATATTCTGCTAGTAACTTATAAAATTCTTTGCTTCTGGTTGTTGAGAGCTCTCCTGTACCCATGTAGTTTTCGTAGTAAATATGGAGCATGTGTCTTTGTTTGCTTGGGCTAAATAATAACCAATAACAAAAATTGGCTTTCTTGTAAACATCAATTCTCAGTACTCCTTATATACCCATTCCCCTGTTTACTATGGACATTTTCACTCTGCTCTATGAAATACCCTTCTGTCTACTTTCCATCTCATCCAAAACCTACTCGGTTTTTCCAAGACCAGTTCAAATTCCACCTGCCTACTGAGATTATGACAAGCTCCTAGACTTTTCTATTTTTTAAAGTGGGAAAACACCTGTTATTGAGTATTTATAATGAGCTGAATATTGTCCTTTCTAATAAGAGAGTGCCTAAGGGTAAAGCCACACACAAGCTGCAATAAAATGTGACAGGTGTTATCAAAGGATATGTAGTAAAATCAGGGAAACACAGTCAAGACTGATTAGTTCTACCTTTGGGAGTCAAAGAAATATTTAAAGAGGAAAACAGAATTGTCTTGGTATGGCCTCTTAAGTCTCATCTGCCCCTCCGATCTGCCCCACCCACCTGCTCTTCCTAAGCTTATCTTCCACAAGATCTTTCCAAGCGTTCTATTCTAGCTGTACTGATAGCTATTCCTAAAACATGTCCCACCACCTCTCAACTCTCTGCCTTTGTTGTTCTTCTTCCTCCTGCCTAGAATTTCTGTCTCATCTTCCTTTGCTGAAATCATGTCTACTTTTTAAGGCATGCTGGAAACGTCAACTCTATCATGAATATATGGCTTTTTCTTTCAACCATAAACAAACTTTTTCTCCTCTGAATATTTAAAATAGGATTCTATTAACATAAGGTTTGATTTTCCTAAAACCTCAATTCTCCCAATTCTTAGATAAAATCAACCGTAATCTCTCAGAAAACTGTCAACTCCCTAAAGGCAACAAATTGATCTTATTCTTTATTATAATTACTTTGAGGTACATTTTTAAAAAAAGAAAACATAGCAAGTATTCATTAGCCTATACAGATCCTATCATGGGTTTAAGCATATTGTTTGTTAAAACAGCTATATTGGAGTATGACTGACAGACAGCAAATGCTACATGTTTGAAGTGTGTATGATTTAACAAGTTTTGACATATATACACCCATGAAACTATCATCACAATCAAGATAATTAACACATCCATCCTTCCCCAGAGTTTCCTCATAACCTTCACTGGATCTCCCTGGTAACATTTTAATTGTGTATTCTTTCACCTTTTGATGGATATTTAGTTTTTTTTTCCAGTTTTTGATTTTTACAAATAAAGCAGCTATGACTATATGAGCCTCTGTACGGACTTATGCTTTCTGTTATCTTGAATAAATATCTAAGAGTAGAATAGCTGGATCATATGGCAAGTGGGCATTTAATATTCTTAAAATTTGATACATTATTTTCCAAAGTGCTTGTAACATTTCCCACTCTCATCAGCAATGTATTATTGTCCAGCCACTCCATATTCTCACTAAAGCTTGTTCTGGTTAGTAAAACAAAAAAGAAAAAAAAATTAGCCTTCTTACCTAATAGGTATGTGTAGTTCCTCACTGTGGTTTAAATTTGCATTTTCCTAATCAGTAATGATGATAATTTTTTCATGTGCTAATTGCCATATCTCGTTGAAGAAGAAATGCCTGTCTGGCAAGCTCTTTTCCCTACTTTTAAAATTGGGTTGTTTTCTTACTATTGAGTTTTATGAGTTATTTTTATATTCACGATACAAGTCTTTCGTCAGATATTTGATTTGCAAATATTTCCTTCAATTGTGGCTTGTTTTCAAAAATTCTTTTTTTTTAAAGATTTTATTTATTTATGACAGAGAGGGAGATACAAGTAGGCAGAGAGGCTGGCGGGGGTGGGGGGAGGGGGGAAGCAGGCTCCCTGCTGATCAGAGAGCTGGATTCGGATGTGGGCTCCATCCCAGGACCCTGAGATCATGACCTGAGCTGAAGGCAGAGGCTTATCCCACTGCGCCACCCAGGTGCCCCACCATTAAGTATTTCTATGTGCTGAATTGTGTCCCTTCAAATTCATACATTGAAATCCTAACCTTCAGTTACTCAGAATATAACTGCATATACAAATAAAGTCATTAAAGAGGTAATTAAATTAAAATTGTGGGCCATTACCCAATATGACTAAATTTCCTTAGAAGAAGAAGAAATTTTGGATACACACAAGCACATGTGCAGGAGAAAAACCACATGTTTAAGGGAGAAGACAGCCATCTATACAGCAAGGAGTGAGGACTCAGTATGAAATCCACCCTCTCACCACCTAGATCTCAGATTTCTAGCTTTTAGAACTGTGAAAACAAATGTCTTATTTAAGCCATACAGTCTGTGATATTTTGTTATGGCCGCCTTAGTAATTTAATACAAGTATGAGGCTAGTTACATAATTGTTTTTTGTAGATGCCATTATCAAGTTGAGAAAACTGCCATCTATTCCTGCTTGGTTGGGAGATTTTACCAGCAATGGATTTTGAATTTTGGCAAATGATCTTTCTCCACTGAAATTACAAAAAATTTTTATTCCAGTTTTGCTTGCTAATATGGGCTCATGAGGAACACTGGTAGTTTTCTTGTTATGTCTTTGTCTCATTTTGGTATCAGGGTAATGCTGGTTTCAGTGAGTTGGTAAATATTTTCTCCTTTTCAATTTTTTGGAAGAACTTGTAAAGAATTTACACTTTCTTCTTTCTTAAGCCCATATTAGGACTATAGTTTTCTTAGGGGCAAAATTTTTAAATACATATTCAATTTTTAAAATATATAACAGAACTATTCAGATAACCTAATTCTCCCTGAATGAGTTTTGGTAATATGTGTCTTTTTAAGGAATTTGTCTCTTTAACCAAAATTGGAAAATCTGTTGGCATAAAGCTTTTTTAAAAACATATTCCCTTATTATTCTCTTAAGATCTTTAGAATCTGTAGTAATGCCATTTCTCTCTTCCAACATACTGGTGATTCAGATCTCCTCTCTTTTTCTTCTTGATCATCTGGCTCAAGGTTGATGATATTACTGATCTTCTTATCTTGGCTTCTCTATTGTTTTACTGTTTTCTATTTCAGTGATTTTTCCTCTTTCTTAATTATCGATTTCTCCTATGTATTTTTAATTTAAGAATTGGTTTTCTTTTTATGTAGTCTGTTCTTGAAACCTTACTTCTTTTTCTAATATAGGCATTTAGTTCTATAAACTTTCTTCTAACATTGCTTTAGCAGGATGCCTCAAATTTTGATACATTATTTCATTTTCATTCATTTATGAATTCCCCTACTGATTTCATTTCTGACCTATGGATTATTTATAAATGTGCTGGTTAGTTTCCAAATATTTGAGGATATTCCAGTGATCCTTCTGTTGATTTCTAGCTTAATTCTATTGTGGTCAGAAGATACATTCTTTATGACATTAATCATTTTTTTTAAAGATTGTATTTATTTGACAGACAGAGATCACAAGTAGGCAGAGAGGCAGGCAGAGAGAGAGGAAGGGAAGCAGGCTCCCCACTGAGCAGAGAGCCTGATATGGGGCTCGATCCCAGGACCCTGAGATCATGACCTGAGCCGAAGGCAGAGGCTTTAACCCACTGAGCCACCCAGGCGCCCCTGACTTTAATCATTTTGAATTTACCAGTCTATGTTCTGTGTATACTTGATAAAAACAAGTATTCTTCTATTGTTAGTTTGAGTACTTTATAAATCTCAATAGGTCAGGTTGGATGACAATTATTTTAAAATATTCTATATTCTAAGAAAAAACAACTCCCCTAAAATCTATGTTGTTACAGCTTTTCCGTTCTTTTTTAAAAAGTTTCTATCAATTATTGAAGAGATCTTTAAATTCCCAACTACAATTGTGGATTTGTCAAGTTTTCCTTGTGGCTTGATAAATTTTTGCATGCATATATATATATACATATATATATATATATGTATATATATATATATATACACATACATATATGTATGTATACACACCACACACACACACACACACACACACACACACATACATTTATAAAAAAGTATTTTATAAGAAAGAATATTTTAAAGTAGGCATGGAGCCCCAATGCAGGGCTTGAACTCACAACCCTGAGATGAAGACCTGAGCTGAGACCAAGCATCAGATGCTTAACTGACTGAGCCACCCAGGTGGCCTTGCATGATATATTTGGAAGCTTGGTTATTAAGTACCTGAATATTTAGGGTAATTATATCCTCTCAATAAACTGACCCCTTTAGCGTTATGGAATAATCTTCCTTTTTTCTGGTATTACCTTGCTCTAAATTCTACTTTGATGTTAATATAATCAATCCAATGTTTGTCAATCTTTTAACTTTTGACCTATAGCTGTCTTTATGTTTGAAGTGTGTTTCTTGTAGGCAGTGTATAGTGTCTCACTTTTTTATTCAATTTGAAAATCTCCTTCTAAATGGCATAGACTAGTTGCATTTAATCTGGTTTTGTATACTGATTTTTAAGTCCAGTATCTTGCTGTTTGATTTTTTTTTATTAAGGAGAATATTACTTTTATTTCAGTATTTCCATTGTATTTCCTCCAATTACATGCTGAATAGAGTGCTCTAATGCAACTGAAACCCCCTGACAGAGTTTTCTGCTGTTTGATTTTTGTTACTTCTGTGAGAATTATCCGGTAATTTTTTTTTTAGCTATTGTACAATTTAAGACATTTTATTCAACTTTTATTCCTTTCTTTTTAGAGATGTACTTATTTATTCTAGAGTGGGAGAAAGGCAGATGGACAGGAAGAGAGAATCTCAAGCAGACTCTCCTTTGAGCACAGAGCCCAGACAAGGACTCTATCTCAAGACCTTGAGATCATGACCTGAGCCAAAACCAACAGTGGGACATCCAACCGACTGACCCACCCAGGCGCCCTAGCCTTTATTCTGAAAAATATTTCAGTTGACAGGTTTTTTTCTCCTTCAGTTAAACATGTTGCTCTACTAATTCTTCATTTATTTTATTTCTGACAAGAAATTTGCTGTAATTCTTATATTTCTTCCTCTGCACAGAATTCTTTCATTTTTGTTGTTTTAAAGATATTTCTCTTTATGTTGCTTTTGCTCAATTTGATTATGATACACTTTTTGTATGGTTTCTTCATGTTCCTTCTGTTTGGGGCTTATTAAGCTTCTTGAATATGTGTGTTTAGGGTTTTTAAGAAATTTGAGAATTTTTAATTGTTAACTTTTTTTTTTTTTAAGATTTTTACTTATTTGACAGGCAGATCACAAGTAGGCAGAGAGGCAGGCAGAGAGAGAGAGGAGGAGGAGGCAGTCTCCCTGCTGAGCAGAGAGCCCGATGTGAGACTCGATCCCAGGACCCCGGGATCATGACCTGAGCCGAAGGCAGAGGCTTTAACCACTGAACCACCCAGGCGCCCCTAATCGTTAACTTTTTAACATGCTTTTTCCCAGCCACTAAAATGCTCTCTCTCCAATCTTTCTGGCACAAGTACACATGAGATGCTTAATTTTCCCCCCACAGCTCACTGCTGCCCTGTTGATTTATTTTGACTTCCTCTTTTTTCATTTTAGAGTAATTGATACTGCTGTTTTCAAATCTGCTTATTTTTTCTTCCATTATTTCTAATCTGCTACTACTCCTAACCAGGGTGCTTTTCTTCTCACACATCGCAGTTTTCATTTCTAAAAGTTTGATTTAGTTCATTTTGAATCTCTCCCATGTCTCTGCTTAACCTTCTGAATGCACAGAGTCAGCCATAATAAACGTACTGGTGTCCTAGTCAGCCAATTCTAACATCTGCAAGACTTCTGTATTAGTTGATTTATTGACTTAATCTCTTAATTATGCATCATATTTTGTTGCCCTGTATCATGTCTTACAGGTTTTTTTTTTTTTAACTGAATGTCCAACACTGTGATTTTACCTCTTTGGGTATTGGACATTTGTTCTCCTATATTTTTGAGCTTTGTCCTAGGATGCACATGGAAGAAGCAGTTTGGTCTTTCCGATTCTTGCTGTTAAGATGTGTTGGGCAGGGCCTGGTGCTCAGGCCAATCATTCCACAAGGCCAAGGCCAAGGGCAGACATTTCTGTGTACTCTACCCAAGCGTTTGTGGATCTTGAGGTTTTTAGTTTAATAGGGAGAAAAGACACTACTGATGGCTATGTGTAAGCCCCTCCCATTATTCACCTTTGCCTTTTGCAGGACTCTCTAGCCTTGGATAGTTTCTTCACACACATGGGCTGGTCAGTACTCAGTGAAAACTAAGAACTCCATGCATATAACCAAGGTTCTTTCCCTTTCAGTACTTTGACCTGCGAACTTTAGCACCTTGGTTTTCTCAGACTCTCATCTTGTCCCCTTAGTCCTTTGACTCTGCAGACTACCCCTGGATTCCTCCTTTTTGTGGCAAAGCCTAGAAAATTTTATAAGGCAGTATTCCAGGGCAACTACTAATCTCACCCTGTTTGTTTCTTACACTTCAGGGACCCTTATCTTTCACTGCTTGAGGTCGAGCCTATTGAAACTGTTGTTTTGTATATTGTTCCGTTTTTCCATCTGTTTCAGATCTGAGGGCAAATCTGGTCCCTATTATTTCGTCTCATCTTGAAACAGAATCTTGCCAGTATTAACACCTTTTAGATCCTGCTATTAATTTCCCTTTTTCCTGATTAAAATATTTACTATTATTATGGTGTTTTGTCTTGAACTTAACTGAATAGCACCTGAATCTAAATTATCCACTTACTCTATTTTGTGATTTTTTTTTTTTTAACGGTGAGGTAAAGAAAAGGGTGGAATTTAATCTTTATTTACAGGACACTGCAAGAGAGGAGAGTCCACATAGAAGTAAGAAATCCACTGGCAAGAGGAGCTTCATACAGTTTTTACAGTTTGGAACTGGTCAAGTAGAGTTTTGTTGTAAAAAGTGCTACAATAACAAAACACATTTAAAAAGAGTTCTTAGTAGAGAAACAGTAAGACAAACTTCTACCAAACAAAGCACACCACAAACAACTTTCTGCGTAGGCTGTACAAGCTAAAAGTTAAAGGTCCCAGCAGTGCCATCCTGAACCTGGAACATATAGCCTTCAGAGGTAGTTTCTGGCAGAACATTCTGATCTTCCTCTTCCTCTACAGAGAAATACTTCTTAATCAAGTTTAATGAAGCTTTGTACACAGACTCATTTTCATGGTTTTGTAGAGCCTCGATTTTGTCCAAACCTCTACATTTTTCAGTCATTATACTAAGTTTCTCAGTTTCACCTAGTTTCTCAGCAGCCTGAAAGATGTTGGAAATGGCATCCAAAATGACCAGAATAATTTTGGTATCCTTCGCAGTTAAGAGGTTCATCAATGGTTCTATTATGCCACAATGGACGAGGTATACAATCTGTTCAACTGTCCCACCACTTGTATAGTTGGTTACAGCCCAGACAGCTTCCTTTTGTGTCTTAAAGTTTGCCTTAGAGAGAACACCAACGAGGAACGGGACTAATCCATGATTCACAACTTGCTGTATCTGGTCCTGGTGGCCAGCTGTGATGTTTGACATCGTCCACGTGGCTTCCTTCTGAATATTAGTTTTGGGGTTCGTTAGCAGGCTGGGAAAGATAGCAAGCACTCCTGCATCTATTACAACCTGAGTCTGTTCATCTGTCCCAGTGACAATATTTCCTATGGCTCTTAGCGCAGGAGTCACAATGGGCAATTCAGTAGCTCCTAGAAGCTTCACAATCTGGGGCACAACTCCTGTTTTCACGACCATTTCAATCCATTCGTTTGGACCATTCGTCAGGTAGGAGATGGCCCAGCAGGTATCTGCCAAGACCTCTGGATCATCGTGATGTAGGAGACGAACTAAGGTAGGAAGAATCTGCTCCACCGCATCTAGCGGGGGTGCGGAGTTCTTGTTGCGACAAAGGTTTGAAAGTGTCCAAGTAAGGTTACATAAGTAGCCACATGCTAACGATGATATATCAGGAACTGCGAGGAGAGCAGAAGCGGATCAACTGCACCATAGTTGATAACCAAGTCTCGAAAAACGGAACAATCCCCTGCAATGTTTCCTAGAGCCCACACAGCCTGTTCGCTGATGTGGGCGTGGGAAGATGCCAACAGGGAAATGAATGATGGGACTGCGCCTCCATCGACCACAGCCTTGTTCTGGTCTGAGGTCCCGGAAGCAATGTTGGTGAGAGCCCAAGTGGATTCAAACTGAATGGGACTACAGTCAGTTCTGCCCAAGAAGGATACAAATTTTGGAATCAAACCAGCCCGAATCATGTTGTCTATGGGGGGCTGCTTTTCCCGAGAAAGCAGTCTCCTAGCAGCTTGAGTAGCCTGGAGCTGGCTTTCCAAATTGTTGCTATTTATGCCCTTGACAATGTCATCAACTGACCAATTTACAGTGCCCTGGTTGTTGCGGTTTTCCTGCAGTGGAGAGGTAGCATCATCGGGAAACGAGCTTACGTTTCTCCTTTTCAGCATCTGGTCATCCTTCTTTGCTTTCCTCAGCTCCACATTAACTTCTATTCGACGCCGCCTCATTTCTGTACTGTCTTTCCCCTTGTTCTTGAATCTGTTAAGGTGGGCAGCTGGTGAATTAGCATTCTCATTGGTGGACATGGTTATGAGACAAAGGGAGAAAGCTACACGGCCGGCTCAGGCTTCCACGGGAGGCAGTCCGGGACGCGCAGGCGGCAGGTCAGCTGCCCTCAAAACGTCCACCACGGATCACCCCAAAGACGGTGTGCTATTTTGTGAATTTTTATACCTCGCGTTTTCTAACCCACTTAGCATCACCCGATCAAAAAAGTTTTTTACTCACTTCTTCCCAAGTTAATTGATGATTAAGCTATTTTAAACAATTGCTTCAATAACAAAAGTAAGATATTTTAAGTTAAAAAAAATCGGGGCACCTGGGTGGCTCAGTAGGTTAAGCCTCTCTCTGCCTTCCACTCAGGTCATGATCCCAGGGTCCTGGGATCGAGCTGCGCATCAGGTTTTCTGCTCAGCAGGGAGCCTGCTTCCCTTCCTCTCTCTCTGCCTGCCTCTCTGCCTACTTGTGATCTCTGTCTGTCAAATAAATAAATAAAAATCTTTTAAAAAAATCACGAAATGCTGAGCACTAAATTATTTCTGCTACTTGTTAATCATTTATGTCTGCAAAATCCCTTTCATTAGAATGCTGTGTATAACATTAATCCAATGCTAAAGACAAAGAGACCTTTGCATGCTGCTGATGTATTGACTATTAACAATGTGGCAATGCCAATGATAATGGAATATTCACAAAGTATAATGACATTTCCATGACTAATACATTCTGGTGAGAGCCTCTCCTTTAACTTTTTTTTTTTTTTTAAGATTTTATTTATTTATTTGACAGACAGAGATCACAAGTAGGCAGAGAGGCAGGCAGAGAGAGAGGGAAGCAGGCTCCCTGCCGAGCAGAGAGCCCGATGTGGGACTCGATCCCAGGACCCTGAGATCATGACCTGAGCCGAAGGCAGCGGCTTAATCCACTGAACCACCCAGGCGCCCCTCTCCTTTAACTTTTAATCAACGTTATCTGTATAACTTTTAAAATTTTGAAGAAACATTTAAAAACTATTTGAAGAACTTTAACAAAGAAAACAAAGTTCATTCTATTGAGCAAAGTACAAGAGAACTTAGGGATCATAGTTAATTCCTTATGCAATAACATAGAAACCAGAAATGGAAAAGTAACTGTAAGGAAAAATTATCAATTTTTTAAAAATTGGTGTGCTCAATAGAGATTGCCTATAGCATGTCCCTATAAACAAAACACTTGAAATAATGCCATACTTAAGTTCTTTTTCATTACCTTGCATCATGTGGTATGTTTATTATTAGCCATCCCCCAGCCCACCCCACCCACCGCCCCAGCCTAGGCTAGTGTCTTTTTCATTGATATGTCTACTTCACACTTTAAGGGAATATTTAAATATCAGAAGTATTCTGTCAATGCCAAATCTGAATTTTCACTATTATCAAAAGCATTGTACTTAACATTATAACTATTTTCACTGATTTTAGACAGCCATTCCTTTTTTTCCACATTGACTAGAACATTTTAAATATTTTTAGATGACCTTCCTATGGTCTTCAGGTCACAGAACATAAAATCTATTATGCTCACATTCACAGCTAGCTTTCTTTCTTTTTCCTTCCCTTCTCATACAAATCCTGACTCTCTGTATTTTATACTTACTTTGTTATATAAATGTATGGAATCAAAGACCCTTGAATACTAAATTAAATATGGCTCTGAATGTCTTGGGTGTGTCAGGGAGGTGTTTAATGCAATGAAATAGTTTCTGGCAACTCGTGAATGTCAGAAACCGGTCTGAACAGGTTTTTACAATTACTTTTTTATTGTTGTCATAGTGAAAATACAGTACCAAAATCAATCAACATTTACAGTTTTCTAATGGCACATTGTGTATATGCACTATCTTTAGTATATCCTTGTGCCTGTTACTGTAAATAACATAGGACTGGCAGATCATGACACATACTGTTTTCTTATCACATCTAATAATTAAAATATACAAACGCATGCCTTTCAGTAAATCAGAAGCTATCACTCAGTCAGAGGCAGATGGAGATTGGGAGTGTCCACTTAGATTGCACATGCATATAGTCAGATTAAGTTATTTGTTTTACTATAAGACTTCAGTCAGTCAATCAATGGCAAGTATCACTAAGGAAAAAAAAAAAAAAAACCCAAACCTTATACACACCACAATTTTTGTCATACCTCATTTTTGGTAAAATAGACTACATGGGATATCTGCCCTCACAGATAAAGACTTTTTAAAAGGCCATTCTGCAAGAAACAATGGTAGAATTTGCCAAAAAACAAAACAAACAAAAAAACCAACTCAGCCCCTATTTCAGAATTTTTTAGAGGTATTTTACGTGTTTTTATTTCTTCTCTTTTCTTTAAAAGGTAATTTTCTGAGAAAGAGACCTTTATGAGTCATGCATCATTACCACCAAGACTAGTCTTCTTTATCTGGTATAGAGCCAAAAAGGCACTAACTTATTTATATCAGCAACAGTCACAATAATAATAATAATTACCATTTAATGAGTGGTTATTATGTGCCAGGTACTACACTAAATGCCCCACAAGACATTATTTCATCTTACCCTAAATAACCCATGCAATTTAGAGAACACTGCCTCCATTTTATAGATGAGGAAACTGAAGCTTAATAAATGCTTAAAAAAAAAAGGCTTAGAGAAGTTCTGTATTTTCCATAGGTTTTTACACAATACATGGATATTTAATATATTCCATTAACATTAAAAATCAACTTCAGCTTAACATTTAGTTACCTCAGTATTTGTTTTAATATATGAAGGATGTTTAAATATTATTGATAATTATTTGATCAGTCCATTGACATAGCTAAAATTAAATAAACATAGCAGAAACTTGATTCACAATTAGAAAAACCAAACATTTCTAGAGGCCTTTAAAACTTTTTTTTTAAGATTTTATTTATTTATTTGTGTGTGAAAGAGAGAGAGAGTACACAAATGAGGAGAGATTGCATAAGCGGCAGGCAGAGGAAGAAGCAGGCTCCCCACCAAGCAGGAAACCCGATGTGGGACTCGATCCCAGGACCTTGGGATCATAACCTGAGCTGAAGGCAGATGCTCAACTGACTGAGCCACCCAGGCATCCCTCTAGATGTCTTTAAAGAAAAAAGCTTTCACCTGTCATTTAGGTTTTTAAGGAATAAAAAATGAAATAAATTCCCTACAGCTATTATCCCACTCATTCTCTGTTAGTAATTCTTTGTACCATTTCTCCTTTTACAAGTATACCACAAAATTATAAGAATTACTAGAGAAAGAGCACAAGCAGGGGGAGCAGCAGAGGGACAGGGAGAAGCAGACTCCCTACTGAGCAGGGAGCCCAATGCAGGGCTTGATCCAAGCACTGTGGGTCCATGACCTGAGCTGAAGGCAGATGCTAAATAAACTGAGCCACCCCAGGGCCCCTAAATTTTTGCTTTAATTCTAGTATAATTAGCGTACAGTGTTATATTTGTTTCAGGTATACAATATAATGATTCAACAACTTTATACAATATTCAGTGCTCATCACGAAAAGTGTACTCTTGAATCCCCATCACCTATTTCACCCATTTCCCTGTCCACTTCCCCTCTGGCCACCAGCAGCTGTCCTTTGTCTGTTTTTTTTCTTCCTTTGTTTGTTTTTTTTGCTTCTTAAACTCTACGTATAAATGAAATCTTATGGTATTTGTCTTTCTGTGATTCATTTAGATCCATCCATGTTGTTGCAAAGGGCAGGGCGCACATCTTGTTTATTGAGGTATGTCTAACAATACATTGGCTAGAACCTAGTGAGAGTCTAATAAGTATTTGTTGAATATTGATTACTGAATTTAAAGAAATATCATTTATTATTTAAATTAATAATTTATTACTTATGAACAATACATTTATAAATATTATTTATTACTTAGTTTAAATAAATATTTTGAACTTATTACTTGCAGGGTACCAAAATTCATTTGGAAATGTTTACAGATCTGTGATTTAGAAACTAAATTTGAATTGGAGACCTTTTCATTTTATTGCTTGCACCGTTAAAAGTTATTTGTTTAACTTTTTAAGTCAACTGCAATCATGATTTCTAATAAAACAAATTACATTAACATGCAAAATGCTCATTTTTATGAATAAATAGTGGCAAAAATAAAATTTGTTACTAGGCTCTATTTGAGATAAATAATGATTAGATGGTATTAAATTTAAAACTTAAACAAGACCAATTATGATTATGTGAATTAATCAGAGATACATACTCAGGTATAACTGTTCCCTACAAGACTCTACATGGAAATTTGCTCCCCACCACTGAAAGTACTTCTAGTGTTTTCTGTTTAGTAACCTAGCCAATTAATCAAGCCCTTGAGTTTATTGTTGTTTTTTTTTTTCATCTTGTGCATTTAGTTCTCAAATTCTATCAGCTATGCTTTTAAATACCTCTTGAATATGTCAATCCCTCCTTCCTTTCCATGATTATTCCCCATTTGGACTACTACTTCTCCACAGAGAAGAGTATGGTGTAATCACCTTCATATGTAGAAATACACCACATTTTCCACTGAAGTGACTACCACACTTCAATGAATATATTCTCCAACATTCATGCAGAAACATTCAATTATTAAGATGCTGATAGGAATCATGGATCAAACATTGTACAAAGTTTGTGTTTAGCAATGTTATTCTGGAAATGGTTAACCAAACATGAATAAAAGCATCTCTTCTCAGTTCAAGAAACTTCACATCAGAGCACCACGTACTCTACAGAGTCACTTCCAAAGAGTCAATGGAATACAATCTATTTTAAAATCAGAGGATAGGGCTGGTTGAAAGCTAATGTACTTTTCTATACTGCTCTAAAATTATGATTTTTTTCAGCTTCCTTCTGACTTTTCATTCAAAATCATCTCAGAACACATGTGTGAGACTCTAAACCAAGTCTACTCATTATGTGTAAGGGTACCCTATTATGAAGAGAGCCTCTAGAGTTTCCCAGTGGCAGGGAAAACCATGTCCCCTTTCTTATCTTCACCTGTGCTCATGACCAAAGTCCTCTTCTTGGTTGGGAAGATGGGAAATAAAAGGGCATGGCTGATACCTGGCTCCTCTCCTGCCAACTTCCCAGTCATTGGGGGTTTAATTTTCCTCTCTTCCTACAGCAATGATTAATTTAGAACACTAAAGAAAAAAAAAAAAGAAAAATTTGTCTTTGGAATAGGAGAAAATTCAGTTCATTGACCAAGAAGTGCCTTGTACTGTTTTGCTTTTTATCTTCAGCATATACACAGGGCCTGGATTAAAATGTATCTATTGAATTGAACTGAAGTCTTTTGATTTATTTATTTATTTATTCTAAAGATTTTATTTATTTATTTGACAGAGAGAGAGATCACAAGTAGGCAGAGAGGCAGGCAGAGAGAGAGAGAGGAGGAAGCAGGCTCCCTGCCAAGCAGAGAGCCCGAAAAGGGCCTTGATCCCAGGACCCTGAGATCATGACCTGAGCCGAAGACAGAGGCTTTAACCCACTGAGACACCCAGGCACCCTGATTTATTTTTTTTAAGTTTTTATTTATTTATTTGAGAGAGAGAGAGAGAGAGTGCATGAGAGAGAGAACACGAGTAGAGTGGGAGAGGAATAGAGAGGGAGAAGCAGTCTCCCCGGTGAGCAGGGAGCCCAACTCGGAGCTCGATCCCAGGACCCTAGGATCATGAAGTCATCTTATTTTTTAAAAAAGCTTTAACTTGGGGCAACTGGGTGGCTCAATGGGTTAAGCCTCTGCCTTCAGCTCAGGTCATGATCTCAGAGTCCTAGGATCGAGCCCCACATCGGGTTCTCTGCTTGGCAGGGAGCCTGCTTCCCCCTCTATCTCTGCCTGCCTCTTTACCTGCTTGTGATCTCTGTCAAATAAATAGATTAAAAAAAAAAAGTTTTAACTTAATTATAGTTGACATATGATTTTTAACTGACACCAAAACTATGACTATTTTGGTGATATTTCTAGGAAAATAAAAAATGCTTATTAATAGCTTTTTTAATCACTGATAGCAACAGCCTAAAAATATTAGTATACTCAGTTATTTACCATTTTTATCACAAAGTTATGTTCCTTTTTAATTATAAGTGCTCAGGAATTTTAGAATTGCATTTTTTAGAATTGCATTTTTTTAAAACAAACGTTCTAAAATTTAATGCAAACAAAATCATGTTTTAATTTTTTTAAAAAGCCCATTTTCTCAGTAATAGAATTAAACAGACTCTCTTTCTGATGGAATTTGAAGTTCCCAAACAGTATGTTTCAGCAACACTAAGTATTAAGTGTCAAGACTAACGACTAATTTTTAATTGTTTTCCAGTTAAATAATTTAAACTGATAAATTAACTTCCTTGAGAAATAATTATCCCACTTCTTTTTAAATTAAAAAAAATGAATTATATTACATTCCTATGAAATAAAATTGTTTGAAGTTTAAAAAGGTCTTTACAGCATCAATCTCTCTGAAGGTAAAAGTGAACAGTGCTTGAAGTACATTTAGATTTCGTGTCTAGTTTTCATAATATCCAGCGTATTTACAATGTAACCCAGAATGAATGTTCCCTACACTTAAAACACAATCAGAGTATTGAATCTGGTTGTCCCTTTTATAATTCTCTTTTTAATATTAGGCAAATGAATTGTTATTTCAGGGCCATGTGGTTTTTTCCCCCGTCCTTTCCCTTCAAGTAGAACCCTAAATAAAAGACAAACTGTAATCGCAATTTTTAAAAAATCTCATGGAAGCAGGGGTGCCTGGGTGGCTCAGGGGGTTGAGCCTCTGTCATGATCTCAGGTCATGATCTCAGGGTCCTGGGATCAAGCCCTACATCAGGCTCCCTGCTACTTGTGATCTCTCTCTCTCTCTCTCTCTCTGTTAAATAAATAAATAAAATCTTTAAAAAAATAAAAAATCTCATGGAAGTAAATGCATACTGCACTGATTCGCAGACTGAACTGGTGTCACCCAGCATCTAGAGAAAGGCCAGAATCACGTATTATTTGCACTGTGAAATACCTCAAGAACCAGCAGTTTCAACCCCATCTTTTTACCAATGAAGAAAATTTGCCCCCAGGGAAAAAGGTTATTTAATTCACTGAATAAATAGTTATGATTTGCAGGGCACCTGGGTGGCTCAATGGGTTAAGCCTCTGCCTTCGGCTCAGGTCATGATCTCAGAGTCCTGAAATCCAGCCCTACATCAGGCTCTCTGCTTGGCAGGGAGCCAGCTTCCCTCTCTCTCTCTCTCTCTGCCTGCCTCTCTGCCTACTTGTGATCTCTGTCTGTCTAATAAATAAATAAATAAATCTTTTAAAAAAATAGTTTTGATTTGCTTTTAGGTGTCAACCATGACCCAGGCACAAACAGCAGGTAGAAACAAATAAAACAGACTTAAAGCCTGCCCTTACAGCGTTTCCATGTCAAGATGATAAACCAAAAAATGAACCTATAACTACAAATATGGTCAGTACAATGGAGGAGAGAGTCAAAGAAGGGCCTTGTAATGGTTGAATAGTATCACCCCAAAATTCATGTCAACCTGAACCTCCTTCCAACCTGAGTAAAGTTGACTTTATTTGGAAACAGTGTCTTTGCAGGTGTCATCAGTTTAGATGAGATCACACCAGCTTAGGGAGACCCTGAATCCCATGACTGGTGTTCTTATAAGAACCCCACAGATGCACACACAAGGCAGGAGGCCATGGTGATGACAGAAGCAGAGACTGGATTAATGTAGCTGCCATCCAAGAAATACCATGGACTGCTGGCACCCAACAAAAATGAGGAAAGAGCAAAGGAGGACTCTGCTTTAGAGCCTTTGGAGGGAGCATGGCGCCACTGATACCTTGATTTCAGACACCTAGCTTCTAGAACCACGAGAGACTAAATTTCTCTTGTTTTAAGTGGTCCAGTTTGTGGTACTTTGTTACAGCAGCGCTGGGCTTCCTTTAGAGGGGAAGAACATAGGAGGCTGCTCTGAAAAGGTGACATTTTAGCTGTCATCTTAAGGACAGGGAAGTGACAGTCAGCAAGTAGGAGAAAAAGAGTTTTGCAGGCCAAAGGAATATAGTATGTACCATGGCCCCAGAATGGGAATGAGTTGGCCAGGTTCAAGAAACCTAGGATTTGTCCAAGGTCCTAAGGCCAGGAAATACAGAATAGGTCTAGGTCTTCTAACTTGAAAACCAGGGATTAAAGCTTCCATAGCACAGCTAGATCTCAGGAGATCCTCACAACAACCAACTAACAAACCAACCAACTCACCCACCCATGCATCCCTCATTGTTCTTGGTGATTAAGAGTGAAATGTGGCTATAGGTAGACAGTAAAGATATGCTGATAAAGGACACTTTTATGAGTGACAGGAGAAGGCCAGTTTTGAAGAGTTACTCTACAGTTTTCCCTCCTACCCAAAGCACCCTATAGAAGTACGTGAGGACCAGCTCAGTCTCCAAGTCTTGGGGACCATATATAGCTCCTAGTTGGAGAATTTACATAAAGGGCTTTTTTGACACTGTAGATACTGCCCATTCAAAATCACCTATGGGCAACAACTGTGAAAACCTTCCTAAAATACTCATCATCTCTGTGGCCTGACCAACAGGCTGCAAGGCTATTTTTCCCATGCAAATTGTAGATAGAGTTTCGCAGCTTCCAGATAAGTTTTGTTATGTCTACTTAGTGCCTTAAAAATCCAGATATGTCACACAATTCTTCGGGTATTTAATTTTTCTTTTTTAAAAAATATTTATTTATTTGACACAGAGAGAGACAGCAGTGGGGAATGAAGAAGGAGAACCAGGTTTCCTGCTGAGCAGGAAGGTCCTCGGGTCATGATCCCAGGACCCTAGGATCATGACCCGAGCGGAAGGCAGATGCCTAACGAGTAAACCAACCAGGCGCCCCCTTGATTTTTCTTAAAAAGATGTCCTTGCCATAGGGAATGACTAGTCAAGAGTTGGAAAGTAGCTTCTACTTAGAAGGGACACACATATCTTCTACTTAGAAGGGACACACATTAGAAGGGACACACCTATCTGCCAGTCCCTCAAATCTCACTTAAATAGCTTGTCTGGCCTCTTTTGGGCATTTGGGTTTGTGAGTATTTATCGATAAGGAATAGCTTTACAATCTCTAACCCAAGCCCACTTAAACCTTTCACTAGTCTCAAACTCAGAACCTACCATTAACTTTGAAAAACTCCTCAATCTTCTATAAATATCTCATGTTCATTTCCCCTCACCTTTCTTTTATTCACTTCTACCACTCCTCCAGGGAACAACCCATGTGACAGCCCTTCCTCCAAATATGCCTGGTCTATTGTTTTTCCAGAACCAACTCCTTATTGTGTTTGCTACTTAGATTATTCTTAATTGAATGCTGCCTCCCCTTGTTATAGTTAACTGTCGAGTACATATGTTTAGCCAATTACTGTACTGTCAGGAACTTCTCTGCTATCATATTACCACTTAGAGCTACAATACACAAGGTTGGCTTTCATAACATGTTTCCTAACATAGTAAGTGAATGGTGTCAATGAGTCATCACCAAAGAAAGGATGGCTAGTTCATCATTCTAATTATTTTCTTTTGAATTAGCTTAGCTAGCCTTTTTGCTACACTCTGTTATTTCTAGAGGGTTCCTTACTCAATATCTACCAAAGAGGAGGAGAATAAATAAAGGTATGGTTTTCTTCTAAATTGCTCTAATATAAGGCTTTGTGAGAAAAAAGATTAAAATCAATGGCTAAAATAAGATTATTAGATTACCCAGACTTTCTATGATAACAGTCACCATGGAAAATTTAAAATCAACTGAATCACCAGATTTTGACTTCCAAAATCATTAAATAATATTTATGAATTAAAACCTAGATGGTTTCTATAAGTGTAATGTCAAAATGCAATATTAAGCTGTGGGCTTTATATCATATGCATTTGAATTTAGACTGTCTCTATTCTGCATAAAAGTCCGCTCAGAAGTTGAATCTTTAAATTCCTCAGGATACCGCTATGGCTGAGACTCTGGGTTAGATAGCTCTCCCAGATCTGTCTCCAACCCCTGTAATTTCAGCTGGGTGACTGGGTTGGCAGTGACTCTTAGAGTGGAAACCATCTAGCAAGTTTTAAATGATTTTGGATTGCTGCCTAGTCGTAGTAAAACCCAAAATTAATGAGACAGAACTGATTTGAGAATCATGAGTTTGAAATATACCAGAAGCCTCACATCCATTCTCCTGCCCACTCAATTTAACTCATTCCTGAAAGTCATTCTTATTTTCGTATCACTATTTGCATTATAAATTTTCACAAGACTGATCATTTAATATTAACTAATTTCATTTTCTTTTACCTAAGAAAATCTTAAGTGACTTAAATCCTCACAAGGGTTATAAGTGATTTCCTGCTTCTGTTGATGTAGAGCAAACATATGCACCTAATGCATATTCTACAATATTATAATTAGACATCATTTGGAAGTAGTTTTATTTGCTTTTGATGGTGATATCTGCTTATAATATTTAAAAGAAATGTTTTTATTTGGCATGAACTTATTAGGAAACAGGTTTTGTTTATACTTTATTTTTTTTCTTAAGAAATGTTCAAAACAAAAAAATGCTATTTTACCAGGATTCACATTCTTCTCTGAAAAGGAGGGAAAAAAGGCAAATCCCAGGAGAAAAAAATGTAGAAAGCTCTGCTATAGTACAAACAGATATTTCTGTGTTTCACAGAAGAATAATAAGTTTGTGAGACCATCACGCCCATAACCATGCATTCAAATGAGAGTCTCTAAACAGCCTTACGATGAGCCTCTGAAATGAGGAATTGGCTGAACATAATTCCCTTTCCCAGTGCTCCTCCTCTCTTCTGGTCCCACCTCTCCTCTCCCTGTCAGTTCTAACTAGCTCCGGTTCAAACTGGCTGGCTCCAGTGTGTGCAGCATCCTTCCTCTCTCTAGGCTTTTGTTCCAGTTACAACAGAGCATGGCTTTTTGCTTCCACGTAGCTTGTCCAATTAACCCACAGACTGAAAAACATCATGGCGTATCATTCAATAACCTATTAATGGTATGATTGTCTGAAGAGATCCCATTAACCTGAAGCAAATACAACTGCATGTGTACTATTTATCATCACATATATTTGTATTTTGCCTATTCTCCTGGTTCTGCTAGTTCAATAGCTTTTATCCATTGGCTAATCATAAGTCATTCTGTATAATTGTTCTGTTTGCTCTTTATAAAGTCCTACAGAAATATTTAAATAAAGCATTTGAAATGAATCCAAGGAAAGTTCATTCAAATATCCTAACTTCTTCTGCTTTCCCACTGGACAGACAGGAAGAGTAAACAGAAAGTCCTGAGTCACATAACAAAGGGAAAACCGGAAAATGTCTCTGATGCGGTGGCGTTATTTTAAGCAATGCACTGCTTTTAGAATCAATTATTTTAAGTACTGAATATGTCCCTTCTGTAACAGTACCTTTAGGAAGGAAAACTATTTCAAAGCAACTTTTGTTTCCAGAATAAGTATATGTCATTACCAAAATTCAAAGGAAAGAAAAGCAAATGAAAGCATAGAAATATTATATATTCTGATGAAATAAAAAATTAACATTATTTAGTTATACCAAATAGCCACCACACCGCATATCAAGTACAGTTACCCTGCTTGGGTTGAGGACTAACATACCAACCTGTTCTGAGTGCAGCATTGGCCTCAGGCTTCTGTATTTCCAGGCCTGTGCATGTGTGCATGTATGTGTGCTGTGAGGGGTGTAAGAGGAACAGAGGGGATAGGGTCAATGACCCTTTGATTCTTTCACTCAAGGCTTTAGAACCCCCTCAGATGCTAACATATGCTTGAAAAATCTAATGTGATCCACCAAATGACACCAGCCAAGAGAACGGAACTTGGCCAAACAGCAGGCATCACACACTGGAAAGTGAACTTTTGTCTGCACATGTGTTTTCTTTGGCCAGTTCAGTATTTTTGATAATTTGAATGAGAGAGCCCCTAGGCAGGGCATGTACTCCTTATGTCCCCATCTGTCACCATTCCACATTGCTTTACACTTGTTTTCATTCATACATTTATGGGGTGACTGGCCCCTGATGGCCTCTGAGTTTGTGATTTACCTCAGAAGCCGAGTCCTAAAACTTGACATCTCCACTAGCTACCTTCTGAAGCCTGTCTCCAAGCTCTTGACATGGGTTTCTCTCTCTATCTTAGGAATTCTGACTCAGAAGCCCATTCACTGTACCAACAGACTTGGCAGAGTGTACAGATCCCAGTCTTGTCTATCCCCAGAGTATATGCTTACAATTAAACAGAACATTGCACTGAAATTCAGCCAACTCACCTAGGTATCATCCCTTTGCCAGTAATGGACAAACTTGAAATAAGAAGGAATGTCATCGAAATCATGCATGACTCGTAAATTCAGAGTAAATGCCAAATACACTGTGCCTTCTGATTTTGGATTCTTAGAGAAAACTAAAAGAACGACAGAGATGATGTATCTTCCTTTTGTGATATATCACATACAGATACGCACACACACTGAGTGTGCTCCTAAAGCCATTCATATTTTGGAGATGACAGAATCACATTTATACCCAAGTCCAGTCAGTACAGTGGAAGATTCTGATCCTATTCATATTGCTTCTATGAAGTAAATGCAGTTCTTTAGCTTTTCTGCTAGTCTTCAATAAATGCTAGGAGCTAGTTACAGGAATAGTTCTTAAGGAGAAAAGAAGTCAACAA
Organism: Mustela erminea; assembly: GCF_009829155.1. NCBI lineage: Eukaryota > Metazoa > Chordata > Mammalia > Carnivora > Mustelidae > Mustela > Mustela erminea. Next base: position 50,333,098 of record NC_045616.1, read on the forward strand.
TGCCATTTTGAAGGCCTAAAGTAAATGAAAATATCAAGCTGTATGTTTGGGAAATAGGTTATATCTGATCTTCATGAAGAGATGAAGTAAGATAAGAATGACAGGATCGGGTGCCTGGGTGGCTGAGTTGGTTAAGCAAATGTCTTCCGCTCAAGTCATGATCCCGGAGTCCCAGGATTGAGTCCCGTATTGGGCTCCCAGCTCAGCAGGGAGTCTGCTTCTTCCTCTGACCTTCCCCCATCTCAGGCTCTCTCTCTCTCAAATAAATAAACAACATCTTAAAAAAAAAAAAAAAAGAATGACAGGATCTCTTGTCTCTATGGGGAACTCTAAAATAGCATCAATGTTGAAGGGTAAGGTAAATATGTCCAATCTCTCTTAAGCTCTCTGAAAAAACATAATTTTCTGCTTTTCACGAGGCCACACAGAAATGGTCTAACTTACTGGGCCTTTGTAAGGATCACATGATATTCCAGTGAGAAAGTTCTTTAAAAACCTTTAAAAACATTCATCATTCGAATGTTAGATATGATATTTTATTTTTTTTAAATTTTTTATTTTTTATAAACATATATTTTTATCCCCAGGGGTACAGGTCTGTGAATCACCAGGTTTACACACTTCACAGCACTCACCAAAGCACATACCCTCCCCAATGTCCATAATCCCACCCCCTTCTCCCAACCTCCCTCCCCCCAGTAACCCTCAGTTTGTTTTGTGAGATTAAGAGTCACTTAGATATGATATTTTAAAACCAAGTGAAAGGAAATGCTATTCTTCCACCTGTGGAGCAGAGGATCTCAATTTCCTAGGAAAAATTGCTCATCAATTCTAAGTATTATTACAAGGTGAACTAGAGAGATTTTTTTTCCCTCTAAATTATTGTCGGTTTTCTCCACATGTACTTTCATAATACTTTATATCCTTGTCCTTTAGAGTAATTCATTCACAATAACATTAATCCACAATATCTCCACAAGGCAGGAAGAAATTCAAATTGCATGGAAAGTAAGCAGTGAGCCTAGAATGGAATTCACATTTCCTGACCTCCTAGTTAGTGTTCCATTTATTAGGTCCTGGTATGTGAATAATGAACTCAAACTAACCTAATCATCATTGCTCAAAACTTCATTAATCACAGCAGAAAATCAGAGGAAAATGAGTAAGTCAATGAAAACTAATACCCTACAATTGCTTTTAAGTTCATTCCTCACACAGCTAGTAATCAATGAAACTCTGACCCATATCTTGTACCTCACTAAAAACAGGCCTGTACTTTGACTACTGTGTTTTCAAACATAACTCCAAGGCTTACCCTGACAATATGTTTCTTTTATTGTCTTGATTTAACTTTGTTTTCCAAGCTGGAAGATCTGAATTTGATTTTCTAAAAATGGCACATTTGATTTAAAGAGAAATAAAGTAGATTATCAATCTTCTAGATTAATTTTACATCCATAGCTTTGGCCTTAGAGTCACTGATAGTCTTCTACTAGTATAGATTTACTCTCTCACAGAAACACACACACACACATACACACACACACACAGGTATACGGAGTGTTTCTTGTATCAGTGTCCTAGGTATGTGCCACAGAGAATAAAGGTGGGTTCTTCAAGACACAGATTCTGAGTTGAAGATATATTATGAAAGTGAATCTTGAATCATCTACTGTACTTCTCCTACCAGGGGTAAAAACCCAATCTCAGAATTGTAACTTTGCCCAGTGTTCAGTGATTAGTAAAAACCCTGCTTGACCATAGCTATTACTGGCAATAAACTGGAATGTAGGCTCAAGGGAGGTAGTGTGTTAGATGACTCGTCTGCTGTTGTATACCCACATTTTGTGCACAGAAGAGTAGCCAGCATATAACAAATGCTTAGTAAAATATTTGTTGAGTGAAAGGGAGTAGAGAATTAAGCAGAGGCTCTGCATGGTGGAACAGTCAGATGCTTCAGAGTAGATTGCAGAAAGCCCTAACAGAAGCAGTCAGTGGGTAAGCTTTTCATAAAATGGTATCTCTTTAAACACTCAAACATTATCAGCCTCACTGTTATTCTTTGTCTCCAAAAAACATATTCTTCCATACTTATGGTAGAGTGTTAAATCAGGCAACAAAATACAAGTCAAAACCAAGCAATTCTAAGACTGAGAAAATATAGATAAGAGTAGCTTCAAGTTAATCAAAATGGATTTTTCAAAGCAATAAGTACTACAACTGGAATAAAAACCAGTAAACAAAAAGCTGCTTTTGTCCTAATTGACATTAAACATTACTGAATGACAACTCCAATGAAATTATTTTTTATTTCTCCCTCTTTCTCAAACAGGCTGTTTGGGACTTCTAGTTCAAGACACACAATGGCTTCATAAGAAACAAGTCCATTTTAAATATAAACCAATGATTGGGTTAAAACAAAAAAAAGTGGAGGGAGTAAAATTTACAGTACAGACATGGTCAAACACAATAAAATATTTTTGTGAGCCAGAAATGGAACAAAAGTAGTGACTTTGTTGTGCTATGAGTTTGGAAGTATGCTGAGACATCAGATATTTTGGTTCCTGCAGGGTTAAAAAAAGAAAAAAAAAAGTTTCACAGGAAGTGAGAAACTGCAGGTGGCATATGTCATGTTTTGGTGCTTTCTTACCTAAACTTCCTGAAAAAAGACTAGAACAATTTCTGCCAGTCGTTGCCCACTAATGTGTCTTATGGAGCTTTAGGACTGGTAAAACAACAATATAGCCTCCTGATGAGAAAATGAGCCATGTTATCATTTTGCTCCAAGACTAGATTAACCATATACCCAGTATTATTTTGTTATTGTAAGTCTGAATTCCAGAATGGGAGCTCTAAGGTGGAAGCTACTGAAATACCATTAGATATGAAGAGGTGATGAAGAAAGGAAAAGAGAGGAGAAGAATGGAGAAAACAAAAGAAAACAAAAAAATCTGCCACTCAAAAGTGAGTCTGCCAAGCAATATTTCAGAACACAAGAATAAATCTAATGCAAATAAAAGGTAATCAATAAAATCAATAAATTGAACATAAATGCACTCCAGATGAAATTAATTTCATAAAACAATCTGACAAAGATCTTAAAAGAGTATGTTAACAATGACGAAAAATTAATGAAGACAAAGTTATCAGTAAAAATGGCAAGAGGCTATAGAATATACAGTCAGAAATGAAATAAGAATAGGTAAATTCTTATACAATCCTTGAAATTTAAAAGCAATAGTTATTGAAATTAAAAGATGTAATAAACATGATAACTTTATTTTATTTTTTTTTAAAGATTTTATTTATTTATTTGACAGAGAGACATCACAAGTAGGCAGAGAGGCAGGCAGAGAGAGAGAGAGGAGGAAGCAGGCTCCCTGCTGAGCAGAGAGCCCGATGCGGGACTCGATCCCAGGACCCTGAGATCATGACCTGAGCCGAAGGCAGCGGCTTAACCCACTGAGCCACCCAGGCGCCCAACATGATAACTTTAGACTGGGAACAAGAATGAATTAATGAAGATGTAGTGAATACTGAAGAACTCACCCAGAATACAAAGAAAAGCACAGAAAGACAACGCTAAGCATTAAGAAAGAATATTTAAGGTATAGGAAAGCATCCTAACATATCCTCCAGAAAAAGAGAATAAAGGAAATGGTAAAGAAATAATGAGACAATTGATTAAACATCTTTCAGAATTGGGGTACCTGAGTGGCTCAGTTGGTTAAGCATCTGACTTTGCCTCAGGTCTTGATCTCAGGATGCTGGGAAGGAGCCCTGCATTGGGCTCTGGGCTCAGTAGACATCTGCTTCTCCCTCTCTATCTCCCCACCCTGCCCCCACTCCTGCTGTATCTCAAATAAATAAAATCTTAAAAAAAAACTTTCAGAATTAAGGAACAACATGTTATTAGTTGAAGTGCACCTCAAGTACTCTATAAATAAATATAAATCTAGACTGAAGTATATTGTAATAAAACCACAGAGCTTCAAAAACTACCAGAGTGGGGGAAATACAAATTATTCACATTAGAATGACAGGAAGGCTGACAATAATCTTCTCACTGGCTACAACAGATCAAGAAAGAACAAAGTGATATTTTCAAGATGCCAAAGAAATTCAACTCTTAACCTAGAGTCTTATACCTAGCTAAGCTATTATTTAAGACTGAGCTCAAAATGAAGATATTTAGACATGAAAAGAATAAGATACTTGGCACTAATATTTGTCAAAAGACTCATTAAAGTCTTCTGGAAAAAGAAAATTAAACATACCAGAAGGTGTAATATACAAGTAACAACAGTACACACAGCAAGTAACATATGCATGAAAACTTTTCTCTGTTTACTCAAAGAATGGTAAATGATAATAATTTTTGTTAAAAAAATCTACAAACAAAAAAAATTGACAAGATTCCTGTTACAGTTAGAAAGAAGACAAAAATAACTATAAGTATTGCTACATTTTTACAATTAAATATACATGTTAAAATTTATGAGTAAACAATACAATCCACAATTTCCAAATTATCAGAGAAATATAAAAGTCCAAAGAATACATTATTGATTAAACAGAAAATAGGGAAGGAGAAAAATGAAAGCAAAAAAAAAAGACAATAAACAGAAAACAAAAAATAATGTAGAATTCTACCCTGTGTATCAGTAACCACAATAAACAGATATGGATTAAAATCACTTATTAAGAAAGAGAGAATACCTGATTTAATTTAAAAAATCAAACTATTAACCGCTTACAAAAAATTTTATCTAAAATAAAAACACAGAAGAGGCTGAAAATAAGGTATGAAAAAAGATATACCATAGAAATATATTAAAAACAGCAACAAGAAGATAACTAAGCACTAAGAAAATCAGACAAAATAGGATTTAAAAGAAAAAAGCATTAATGGATATAAAAGGATACCTATAGTAGAAAATAAAACTGTCAGAAATGTACGAAAACTATACTTTGATCTTATCATATCTGGCAGAATTAAAAGGAGATAGTGAGTTATACCCAACCAAAAGAAAAGATTTAAGGGGAGCCTGGCTGGCTCAGTCAGAAGGGGATGTGACTTCTGATCTCAGGGTCTTGAGTTTGAGACCCATGTTGGGTTTAGAGATTACTTAAATAAATGAATACAGTTAAAAAAAAATAAAAGATTCAAAACACTTCTATCAGATACTGAGAGATCACACAGATAAAAAATAGTAAGGAGAAAATAAAGTTTAAGCAAACAAAATGTTGAGGTAACAAGGTAAGAGAAAATATTTACAGGAATTGACTAGGTACTAGATTCGCCCTAAAATCTCAACCAAATTTTAAAAATGGTGTCATATATACTACATTTTGACCCAATGTTATTAAATTACAAAACAGCAATTACAAGAACCAGTAAAAAAAAAAAATAAAAACATATTCAATTTTTTAAAAATGTGCTCCCAAATTAATTCAATAAATTAAAATGGAGATCACAAGTGTTTGGAAATGACAGCAGAAGAACCAAACTGTATTGGAAAGCAGCTACAGTAATACGTAAAGGTAATTTATAGATTTAATTTTATTTACTTACAAAACAAAACTAAAATTTAATTCCAAAGCTAAGTAAAGAAAAATGTAAAGTAGGTAGAAGAAAATAAATAACAAGGGATGGGCAAACTGCTGGAAAAAACAGAGACAGTAAGTAAAACCATAAGCTTGTTCTTTGAAAATGTCAATAAAAGAGAGAAACCTTGAGAAATCAAGAAAAGAGGCACAAATAAACAACAATGGGTATGAAAAAAGGAAGCTATTTACAGGTATATCTAATGTCACTTTTTTAAAAAGTCACACCAAACTTCAAGATCTATTATAAAGCTGTCATCATCAAGACAGCATGGTACTGGCACAAAAACAGACACATAGATCAATGGAACAGAATAGAGAGCCCAGAAATAGACCCTCAACTCTATGGTCAACTAATCTTTGACAAAGCAGGAAAGAATGTCCGATGGAAAAAGACAGTCTCATCAACAAATGGTGTTGGGAAAATTGGACAGCTACACGCAGAAAAATGAAACTGGACCATTTCCTTATACCACAGACAAAAATAGACTCCAAATGGATGGAAGACCTCAATGTGAGAAAGGAATCCATCAAAATACTTGAGAAGAACACAGGCAGCAACCTCTTCTACCTCAGCCACAGCAACCTCTTCCTAGAAACATCGCCATAGGCAAGGGAAGCGAGGGCAAAAATGAACTATTGGGACCTCATCAACATCAAAAACTTTTTCACAGCAAAGGAAACAGTCAACAAAACCAAAAGACAACTGACAGAATGAGAGAAGGTATTTGAAAACGACATATCAGATAAAGAGCTAGTATCCAAAATCTATAAAGAATTTATTAAACTCAACACCCGAAGAACAAATAATCCATTCAAGAAATGGGCAGAGGACATTAACAGACATTTCTGCAAAGAAGACATTCAGATGGCCAAAAGACACGTGAAAAAGTGCTCCACATCACTCAGCATCAGGGAAATACAAATCAAAACCACAATGAGATACCACCTCATACCAGTCAGAATGGCTAAAATTAACAAATCAGGAAACTACAGATGCTGGCAAGGATGCAGAGAAAGGGGAACACTCTTACACTATTGGTGGGAATGCAAGCTGGTGCAGCCACTCTGGAAAACAGCACAGAGGGTCCCTAGAAAGTTAAAAGTAGAGCTATGCTATGACCCAGCAATCGCACTACTGGGTATTTACCCTAAAGATACAAATGTAGTGATCCAAAGGGGCACATGCACCCAAATATTTATAGCAGCAATGTCCACAATAGACAAACTATGGAAAGAACCTAGATGTCCATCAACAGATGAATGGATCAAGAAGATGTGGTATATATACACAATGGAATACTATGCAGCCATCAAAAGAAATGAAATCTTGCCATTTGCGATGACGTGGATGAAACTAGAGGGTATTATGCTGAGCAAAATAAATCAATCAGAGAAAGATAATTATCATATGATCTCCCTGATATGAGAAAGTTGAGGGACAACATGGGGGGTTTGGAGGGTAGGGATGGAAAAAATGAAACAAGATGGGATTGGGAAGGAGACAAACCATAAGAGACTCTTAATCTCACAAAACAAACTGAGGGTTGCTGGGTGGAGGGGTAGGGAGAGGGTGGTTGGGTTATGGACATTGGGGAGGGTATGTACTATGGTGAGTGCTGCGAAGTGTGTAAGCCTGATGATTCACAGACCTGTATCCCTGGGGCTAATAATACATTAAATGTTAATAAATAAATAAATAAAAGTCACAGAAATACAAAATATTCATAATGATAAATTTAAAAGTTATAGTAGTAGGGTTAGGTTTATATACAGACAGAATGGGTGTGTGCATCAAATTTAGTTAATTATTACACCAAGACTGATGCTAGAAATAAACAGAAAGTGAAAAATTAATAATCTAGTAATAACTAAATAAATTTGATCCATAATCTAAAATATCTAAGCCTAGAAGAAATTGAAAAGGTGGTTTCGGAGAACATTGCAGAACATGGTCATTGTCTTTTTTTCCCACTACTTAGAATGATGATTCACAAAGAATGGGGTATAAAAGAATCACTTTAGAAATTATTACAAATGCCCACTATCAAGCTTCATCATAGGAGATTCTAAAGCAAAATTTTAGAAAAACTTCTATTTTTTAAAGATTTTATTTATTTATTTGAAGAGAGAGAGAGCCAGAGAGTGCAAGTAGAGGGAATGGCAGAGGCAGAGGGAAAAGGAGGTTCCCACTGAGCAAGGAGCCCGATATGGGGCTTGATCCCAGAATGCTGGGATCATGACCTGAGCTGAAGATGTTTAACCATCTGAAACACCCACACTCCCTAAAATAACTTATTTTTAACAAGCATTCCTGGTAATTCTAATAGAGTTGGTTCTCAAGCCACATTCTCAGTAAATATTGCTTCAAGACCCAAGACATTTTAGTATCTGCCTATAAAAGCCCAGTACATCTTCCTAACTGTCGTGAGCATAAACCTTATGTGTGTGTGTGAGAGGGGTGAAGGTACTGATTCTATGGTACCCACAGAGTAAATACCTAAAGCCAGCAACAAGTACTATTAGAAAATCACATACTTTTTTTTTCAGACTTTTTTTTTTCCTGTTGAACATACAAACTATGAATTTCTGTAAGTTTCAAGAGCACAATCCATTTCTCCCCTCTATATTAGAGAGCAAAACCTGCCCAAATATGTTAGAGCTATTCTGTTCACTCCACTGCGACCAGTCAGAGTCCAAGGAGTACACACATTGAAGTGAGTATTGTAGGGAGAGACAAAGCCCCAGAACCCTCAGTAAAACTACTCACTCTCAGGGAGCAGGAGTGAAGACCTCAACCCCTACTCTGGAGCAGCAGACTGGCAGAATCCTGGGGACGCCAGCTGGAGGGGAACTGCCCGTGAATGATCACAGAGTAGGACTAGACTGAGGATGCCCTTGCCTTTTTTCCCTCAGATGGCTTACTATTCTAGAAGTCTCCAAGAACCCAAGTACGGCCCTAGGAAAAGGCCAAGGGAGCCCAGAACTGCAGATTAAGTTTCCACCACCCAGCAGAATGAGGCCCAATTCAGGTAGGATCAAATGAGTTCTAGTCCTCAGGTATCTGTGTGGGCGGACTGAGATTCAGCCCCCTGATACCCCAGGCAGGGAAACTTAAAGAAAGCAAAAGAGGACTGGAGAGCAGGGCATTTACTGGAAATGGCGAGCAGTCTGATACTGCATACTGTAGGTGAATGAAACTCAATACTGAAGGCTTTCAAACACTAAATCCGGAAGTTCTGACTTAAAGCGAAGGTTACAGGGAACCATCACAGGTTTGTGAATGGGGGGTGGGGCACAGAGTCAAAGAAACATACTTGTGTTGAGAAATACAATTAATGCGAAAAACGCATTTGACAGAGAAGACAAAAGACTGGGAGAACACGAAGTAGACTGACTCTTGAAACAAAGGTACGATTTTGATATTGTGTGTGTGTTTGTAAAACTCTGAGGATGATCTTCTGAATGAATCAGCTCCACAATGCTTGGCTAAATGGACCCAAGAGGTTCTATCATTTAATCCCCCAAAACAAGCTGATGCATAGGTCTCATTATCCTCACATTAACATGAGGAAACAACCTCAACAAAGATAAGGAACTTCCTCAAGTTCATGCAGACCCAACATCTCTAACTTGGACAACTGCAAAATGACTTAGTGTTCCTGCTTTCATCCCAGCCCCGTGTATAATCCAGATTCACTTCAGAAGTCAGTGACCCTCTGCAAAATTAGTCAGGTGACCCCACCCTTCTGCATAAACCCCACCAGTGGCTTCCTGTGCCCTTTGGAAGGAGACTCTCCTAGGCCCTCTCACGTCTACCTGACCTCTTCTGCGACCACTCCCCACCACATTCCAGACTCATGCTCTTAACTGTTCCTCATATAAACCCCAGCACAGTGCTTGCTTTTTGCTTCTCCTTTCATCTAGAATGCTTTTCCCCAGTTACATGCATAGCTTTCATCTTCATTTCCATCACGTCTCTGCTCAAATGATACCGTCTCAGAGTGCCCCCGCCTTCCTTGACCTCTCAATACAAAGTGGCTCAGCTTCTGCTACTCAGTCCTTTTGCAACCGCTTTATCTTTTTTCATTGTACTTCCTCCTAACCTGGTATGCATCCTCGCCCCCTGCCACGACTACCAACAACAAGAGACACAAGTAAAGGAATTTTGTCTGTATGTTTATGGCTCTAAACAAAGTTAGGAACAGACCTGACAAGAGTATTCATTCAATAAATGAATGATCAATGGAGCCAGGTCTCTCATCCTGATATAACAAATCTGAAAAATCATGTACTTTAAGTAAACCAACTGATTTCAATAGGAAGTACATTATATTTATTTATTTTTTAAATATTTTATTTATTTATTTGACAGACAGAGATCACAAGTAGGCAGAGAGGCAGGCAGAGAGAGAGGAGGAAACAGGTTCCCCGCTGAGCAGAGAGCCTGATGTGGGGCTCAATCCCAGGACCCTGGGATCATGACCTGAGCCGAAAGCAGAGGCTTTAACCCACTGAGCCACCCAGGCGCCCCTAGGAAGTACATTTTAAATGTTCACTTATAATCTCTGGTAACAGAAATTTGAAACTACTCAAGTATTTAATACCTGTATTAGTTACTACCTCTGAAATGTAATGTGTGATTATTTCTGACATGACTAAAAACTCTCATTTAATTTTATGTAAATCATTATTCCAACTGTGTATATCAGCTGTGTGACCAGCAATGATGAGACTGACTTTCATGTGACACTATGAAAATGTTCTCTATTTTCTGGTCATTCTCATCTGTTTGTATGTATATGTATGTACACCACACACCAATCTTAGAATCTCTGATGATTTTTTTTTTTTTTGAATCTGAAAGTTCTTCCCAACACAAATCACTACTTTTTATAACGTTGCATTCTATTGTGACTCCACATCCTCCAATGCTCAAAACGGAGATACATTTAGGGATCTCTGTGTTTCCACTGAAGAGAAAAAAAATTATTGATGAGAGAATCACTATTTTAAAGGTATCATTAAAAATTTTAAGAAATATTTGATATCTTAGAGATTGTGTTTTTCTAACAAAAAGCTCCCTCCACAAAATAGTACCTAGAAAAATAGGTACCAGTCAAAACGGTTGGAACTGCTTTTTTTTCCTTTCTTTCTTTAACAACCAAGAAAGCCCAGCTCCACTAGCAAATAGAGACTCCGTGCAAAAACCTTTATCTTAGAGACAAAAAGCAGAAAAGAACAAATACCCAGAGTTTATAGGGGAAAAGTCTTCTGGGCACTGAGAACGAGCGTTTGGAAAGAGTGCCTCCTAGTGGGTTGACATACTCATTGTAGGACTGATGAGACGGAAAAGTACCTTTTACGTAAAAATGAAATGGGATATTTGGGAAATCATACCGCTAACGACAAAAAATTCACAGCCTTGCAAACTCATTTCCTAGCAAGTCACGACTTCCTTGAATTCTCTCACCTGCTAAAATGATTACATACGGATTTGTTCATGAGGAAAATAAACTAAACTGGCCAGCAATGCTTAAGAAATCCTTTCCAGCAAGTGGAAAATTTATAATAATTTACATGGGAAAGGAAAAGAAAACAAAGTGAGTAACGTAAAAACATAGAGCCGAAGTTCATGGCTCTCCTTGCTGTTCCAACTTTGTCCCTTTATTCCTATGGATCACGTATTTTATGACCGCTAAATATTCAATTAAATTTTAAGATACCAGGTGTCCAAATTTAGATCAGCAACAAACTGTCAATGATTTTTCTCTGAGTCAATGTATAATAGAAGCTTTTTAAGCATATACCTGTCCAAAAATAGTTATTTCATATCTGTCCATTAACTCGGAAACATTCCTAATTGTGAATTATCAAAGAAATAGGAATGGACAATTATTAATATATTTCCCTTTAGAAATTGTGTTGTCAATGTAATTGCATGTTTGTTAAATCATACTCTAATTTCTATATTTGAATTTATCACTTATATAAAGTTTAGCACAAAAGCATTCATAACAACAAAAAGTTATTTTTTTCTTATACTTTGGGATTTTGAAAGATTTACTAATTAGAATTATATTACTCTTAGGAAAACAAACATTTTTGGTCTAGTGAAATTTATCCATTAGGACAGCAATATAAGACCTGAACCAAGAAAAGAAATTTATTTTGCAGAAGCCACTTAAGGGGGAGCTGGATACGTTCTTGAATGAAGAACTAATTGATCCCTTTCATATTGTTCTCTACTCTAAATCTTCACTACCTCCTGATCGAAGGTAAAATTACAAGCTTCTTTGATACCTGACCTTTGATGCTCAGCTCTGGCTTACCAGGCTAGCCTAATCTTGCACTCCTGCCCTATTTTGCTTTATATCCAATCACCCTAAACTGCTGTGTGATCCCTTCTCCGACAACCCCTGACACTCTGGCAGCATTATCTGTTTTTACCAATGCCACTAGCTCTACCCAGACACATTCCAGGAAGTATCCCTTCTACCTCTCCTCCTTTGCTTCATCTATCAAAAGTCTACAATCCTTCGGTACTTACACTGGATGTCATCTACCAAGTCACCTCGCAATGAGCAAAGTTCCCTTCTTGGAACTCTCACGGTGCATGTTCATAAGCCTTATCTTAGCACTGACACTTGTACTAAAATGATCTGTTTAAGTTCTTCCTTCTCAGGGGACCTGGGAGGCTCATTCAGTTAAGCATCTGACCTCAGCTCAGGTCATGATCTCAGGGTTCTGGGATCAAGCCCCACATCGGGCTGCCTCCTCAACAGGGAGCCTGCTTCTCCTCTCCTCTAGGCTTCTCTTTCTCCTCCCAGCTTGTGCTCTCTCTCTCACACACACAAATAAATAAGTAAAATCCTTTTTTAAAAAAGTTTCTCCTTCTCAAAGTCAGGCACTGTTCATCCCTAGTCACCAGCACCAGCATCACTCATAGTGGACACTCTACAAGGTGTTTACTGAGTTGAACAGTCTACATTAAATAGGTTCTTACATTGTGAGAGATATATTCTTTGACACCCAGGAAAATTAGTAGACTTGAAATCCCAGTCTTTCCTCATTTTCATTAAATGGAGTAATTTATAAAACTGAAAGACCAAGTTGACTAGGGCAATAAAAACTTATCATGTAAGTAAAGAATTGTAGTTTCTAGTCAGAAATGTAGATTCATGTAAATCTAGAAGTAATTTTCTAATATTTAAAAAGTAACAGTTTGGCTAACACCAACTTTTGGCCAATTTTTATTTGGTTAAGAAAAACATAAACACACAACAAAACAATACCATAACATTTACACAAACTCATACATTAAGTACTGAGTTATAACAATGTATGCACAAAGCCACCAGAACAATGAAAGGATATTACCATTTGGTCAGTATAAATTTGGAAGATTGTGTAGAAAGCTTCCTGGACAATGAAGTCCAAAATAAAAACAATTTTTTTTTTTTTAATGAAGTTTGCCTTCTCATTCACTATATCTGTTTGTTTTTTATTCAGTTTGCCAAAGAACCCATCACCTGCCTCTAGCAACATATTCATTTTGTTAGACCAACACCAAGAGTAAATATTGGCATCGGTGTTTCTAATGAGAAAGTTGTACATCTGACCCTGCAGATCAGGAAGCTGTTGCCTCAAGAATCACATCATGATCTCTCCTTAAAATAGCCCTGATAAGAAACATGTTTCTTTGCCAAAGAGTTTTAGACAAACCGTATTAAAGAGAAAAGAAAAACAACAGAAGCATATGTAGAGATAGTATTCTAAAACCTGTGCACTAGCAATGTCCGATCACATGGCAGACATGTGCAAATGCAGATGCTTGGGTCAGCAGGTCAGGCTGGGCCAGGTACTCTGCATTTCTAACAAGTTTCCAAACGATACCAGTGCCATTGGTTTGAAGATCATATGCCGAGTCCTGAAGGTTTAAATACTTGGCAACACAGGTAAAGTAGCAATGAACTGTGCTTCCAGGGAGGGTTATCTCTCGGAAAGCCACCGAGAGAAGGCAACGGTTATACCGAATAAAGGGACAAAGAGTTCTAGTCACAGGAAATTTCAAAAATAAAGATAAAACGGCTATGAAAATACATGACATGATTAAGTCACAGTACGCCTGCTCAAGTGTTGAAAGTATGGAATATGTGAAAAGAGTGCCAAGAGACGAGGTCAGAGATGTAACCTGAGGCCGGGTTGTGACCGTTGTATACATCTGTCAAGCATCACAAAGTTTATTCATGTGCACTGAAGAGGCCCTGGAGGGATACTGGACTTTAAAACAATTGTTTTAATTGAATATATTTGATATATATTCTATACATATATGTATTTTGATATATAACACAGTATAAATTTAAGGTGTACAGCATATTAATATCATATTAATATGGTATATTTATATACTCTGATGTGACTGCTCTTATATTTAGCACTTTTACCATATTGTATAATTTCCCTTTCTTTTTAGTGATAGGGATAATTAAGTTTTAGTCTCTTAGCAAGTTTGGTGATTGCAGTATGATATTGTTGTCTATACTCATTACGCTTTAGCTTTTTTTCTTTTCCTGAACATAACCAATAGAATGCTAATATTTTAGAAAAAGGATTTTGACATTAGCAAGAGGAATGGACTGGAAGGAATAAACATGACCAGACAAAAGGTTATTTGAAATAGTTTAAGCAAAAGATGTTGAAGCTTTGGACTACAGCAGTGGCATTAAAATGACACGAATAAGGAAAGCCTTTGAGAGACATGTTATGAATCTACATGTGGCACAGATATGAGACCGCCCACCGCAATCCATTCTCCCATGTTTTCATCGTATAGTTATGGCCAGGGGTGGCTGCCTGCAAGAGAACTCTTTTTTAAAAAATTTTTATTTTATTTTATTATTTTATTTTATTTTATATATATATATAGAGAGAGATCACAAGTAGGCAGAGCAGCAGGCAGAGAGAGAAGGAGAAGCAGGCTCCCCACAGAGCAGAAAGCCCAATATGGGGCTCGAACCCAGGACCCTAATATCATGACCTGAGCCAAAGGCAGAGGCTTAACCCACTGAGCCACCCAGGGGCCCCGCAAGAGAACTCTTGCAGCCAGCAGAATGTGAATCAAAGTGATGTGAACTTAGTCCTTGCTTAAGAGTCCATTGTTGACCCTAGTCTTCCTCTGTCCCCTCTCCTACCAGCTAGAACGATAACCTTGGAGGTCCTAAGTTGATGATGGAAGAGCTGCTATAGTCGGAATCTCTGAAGGGTGACATGGATGTGAGCTGCCCATTGACTTGGGTGCTCATCTCAGACTGTTGTACAAGAAAAAAACAAAATAAGGCAAGGTTCACTGACTTAAGTCTGAGTTATAATGTATATGTATTATTATTCTGGGCCTTGTCCCAGCAGCTTACTGTTTGCTTTTCCCTTCCAGAAGACTTAGTGGTTTAAGTAGTGTGAAGTGTAAAGAATACGAGGAGTTTCGGAATATCTGGATAGAATGGTAGAGACCACAGAGTGGATGTCTCTTTATACAAATTAAAGAAAAACAGAAGAAATTGCAGGTCTAGAGAAAAAATGAACTCGCTTTTTGAAAGATGGAAGTTAGGGTATGTGCAGGATATCCTGTTGCAGATATCCAGCAGGTTCTTAGACAAACAAGCCTGAATCTCAGGAGAATACTAGAGCTTCGAAGAAGCCAAGTAAGGCGGGGAATGCATAGGCACAGACTGCGCAGTAGAAGAGAAGGCTGTCGGTTACAGGACCTGGGAACAAAACCAATAAAGGGGTAGGGACCAACCAAAGTAGATGAGTAGGGCAAATATGGGTGAGGACAAATAGAAACAAACTAGTGTCACAGAATTTTTTTTTTTTTAAAGGACCAATTTGAAAAAAAACATGTCAAGGGAAAAATACAAAAACAGTGTTAAAGAACACACATGCACACATACTATGCCATTTATATAAAGGTTAAAAACATACAAAAATATGGCATGACATATTGTCTAAAAGTACACACATATACAGTAAAGGTATAAAAAACACGGGAGAATGCTCTATACCAAATTATGGATAACGGTTATACTTCTGCTTGGGCAGGGAGGAAATTACAAGCAGGGAGGAACACACAGGGGAATGCTGAATCATTGATAATGTTTTATTTATGACACTGGAAGGAGGCATATGAGTGCTCACATTTTTAGTAGTTTATATGTCTCGTAATAAGTTTCTGAAATTAATCAAAATGTTAAAAAGGGTTGCATGCACAAAGTAGGATGTGGTAAATAATATCAAAAGAAGATGAGAAATGGAAACAACAATTGGATTTGGCAGGTGGCAGTTTGGTAATCACGTTTATTACAAGAGGGATTTTTGTAAGTACAGAGAAATTTGGGTTAGATTTTTAAAACTTAAAGAAGTAAAATTCCATGTTTACATTTTAAATATTAACTACACCCATTTTTGTTGAGTTATTCACTTTATAAGAAACTTACAACTGCTTCTAATTGTTTTATAATGAGAAAATATAAATTGTCTTCTGCAATAATTAGAGGAAAAGATACTAATGAGATTATAACTTCTCCAATTCATCTAACAAAACATAAATTTCTTGATTAGCTTAGCTCATTATAGGAATAAACTATAAAATCTTCATCATTCCTCAATAGCATATAAAAATAAGTCATATGTGATAAAATTATGTAAATTCTAGGGAGTAGGTGGATTTAGAATAATGGAAAGTAAAAACTGAAGGGAAAAAGGATTTTTTAAAAAACTTTACTTATTTATTTTAGAGAAAGAGGAAGAGAAGCAGACTCCCTGCTGAGTACAGAGTGTGATGTGGGGCTTGATCTCACCACCCTGAGATCATGATCTGAGACGAAATCGAGAGTCTGAGGCTTACCCAACTGAGCCAAGCAGACAATCTGAAAATGGTCTTTTTTTTTTAAAAGGGTTTTATTTATTTGTTAGAGAGAGAGAGAGAATGTGTGTGTGTGTGTGTGTGTGTGTGTGTGTGTGTGAGAGAGAGAGAGAGAGAGAGAGAGCACACAAGCAGGGGGGATGGGTAGAAGAAGAAGCAGGCTCCCCATCAAGCAGGAAGCCAGAAGTGGGACCAAATTCCAGGACCCCGGGACCATGACCTGAGCCGAAGGTAGACGCTTAACCAACTAAGCCACCCAGGTGCCCCTAAAAAGGATCTTTTTTATTCAAGAAGCCAATAAACTATTTTCTTTTCTTTTATAACATTTTTTAAAGATTTTATTTGTTTATTTGACAGAGAGAGAGAAAGCAAGATCACAAGTAGGCAGAGAGACAGGCAGAGGGAGAGGGCGAAGCAGGCTCTCTGCCGAGCAGAGAGCCCAATGCAGGGCTCCATCCCAGGACCCTGAGATCATGACCTGAGCCGAGGGCAGAGTCTCAACCCACTGAGCCACCCAACCACCCCTAAACATACTGCAAAAGAATATTCCTTCAAAATAATTTTTCTATTTCTTCTATCAAGCTATAGTCTCTATCTCCTTTAAGGTAACTATATATTCAAAGCTTAAACCTCACCTGAATCATAGACAAATACATTAAGTATTTGCAGTACATTTTAGCAAGGAAGAAAATTATTTTGACTAGCTTTCATTTTCCAAACTTCAGTTGTTCCTCATTCAATCTTGGTAACAATACTGAAAACCTGTTACTATTATATACATTTTGAAGACCATAAAATCTAGGCCCAGGGACATTAAGTAACTTAGCTGCCCGAAGTTAGAAAAATAGTAAGTAGCGGGGTTGGATTTCCAACTAGATTTCAATGTAGATATAGCTATCTTCAAAACAGACAGGCTTAAAAACAAATGAACAAACAAAACAGACAGCTTTCCACTAATCTTTGCACCTACCTCTCAAATGAATTTAGTGACTCATGGACATGTAACACGCAAAAGAGAAAATCACTAAAGTAGCCCTAAGATTAAAACCTAGTGATGTGGATGTCAATAAAAAAGAAACTGCCTCTGGGGAAGAGATGTTTTGATTATTCCCTCTGGGTCTTCATTCAGTCGAGTAGATGTGTCCTGTCATAAAACCATCATAGGCATCCTAAAAGTCAAGAAGGCCCTCTGGAGGATCATTAGAACCAGAGTTGATTCAAAACTCTGGGACTATGTCCTATGAAAATTAGCACCTTCCATGACCATGGGACTAGGCTGAACCAGCACCCAAACCACAGTATCTCTGAGAGCCACATAGTTTCAGAAAGCCCACTTAGATGTTTGAGCGCAAAGGTTTGGAAGGACAGACACTGGGATTTGCTCCACCTCAGTCAAATTTCAGCTTCTGCTATCCCTGGTCATACAAGCTTGTTCAGCTTCCTCCTCTGAAAAAGGGAGCAGGAAAATACATCTGTCTAAGAGCTATGATAAAGATGAAATAAAAAAAGAAAAAGTACTACTCAGCATAGTAAATTCTTTACAAATGCTCCTTTTACAAAATGATGATGATGATGATAAAAATGATAAGAGCGTGAGGAAGAGTTAGACAAGGACGAGTCCAATTCAAAAGTTCAGAGAGATTCTCTGAATATCTGCATTTCTAGGTAATTGTTAGCCAAGAGCCCTGAAAGCAAACTTCCCACAGCCAAGAGGGTAATAAACAACATGAGATGAGACTCTCTGGTTGATTTATTCTTCTAACGAAAGAAGCTTGTTCTCTTAATTACAGAAATTACCAGGTTTGAAATCTGTTTCCTCGGCAGTGAGTTAGAATTGGTACGCGGTATTAAACCTTAACTACGTGGAGCAGGTTGCACCTGTTCATTGTTTTGATTCACCACCGTCTTGTTTACTTATTTTGAATATTTTGACTGCTCACACATAGTTGGCCTAAGTCGTGGTAGTTAATTTTTATTCATTCTTGGTTATTGCAGGTAATTGACATTTTACAAATTTTTGTTGATAATGATTTAGAAAGTCACTTTTAAATGTGAGTAACTGATGGATATCTATTTGATTATGGACACAGCACTATTTATATCCCCCTGCTTCGAGGGAATTACACCTGACTTTATTTATAAATGTAGCTTTCTGTGGTATTTTCCCTTCCCATTTCTGGAGCCCTGAAAATGATGGGGACTTAAGATGTGTTCAGTAAATGATAATTCCCAATTCCAGGAAAGTTGTGGTGAAATAAGTAGTCATTGCTGATAGTATTGTGATTGCCACATCCCTTATGAAAGCAATGTGGCAACAATGAATGGGAAGGTTTGTTCATTCTCTTTGGTGAGGAAACCATCTAATAAAAACTCAATGATAATGCACCATTGTCTTCTGCTGATTGACAAATACAACATTATAAGAATGATTCAAAAAATTATGATACACAAATATACATTCTAAAGAAAATTTTAAGATTATGAAGGAGGACTGGAAGTATCTGATATAACATTAAGTAAAATAGAACATATAAATAGAATGTAAAATAACATACACTGTGGCTGAAACTGTATCAAACATGGGTTCTTCACCTGGGGTGCATACAAGGTTGCCTGCAGAGTGTCCCAATAATCCAAATGCCCAGGCTCCACCACAAAGATAACTAATCAATTTATCTATTGGTGGTGGGATGCTTGAAAATTTACATTCCCTTAAGATTTTATGGAGTATAATGATGATATTAATTTCAAAACACTTTTTAAAGAAATATTTATTTGAGAGAGAGAGCTTGCAAGCAGGAGGAGGGGCAGAGGGAGAAGAGAGAGACTCTCAAGCGGATTCCCCACTGAGTGCAGAGTCCCAGGTGGGGCTCAATCCCACAACCCCAAGGTCATGACCCAAGCCGAAACCAAGAGTGGGATGCTTAAACAACTGCGTCACCCCGGTACCCTGAAAACACCTTCATATTTTTAATGTTGTTAAATGACAGTTATTAAAGTATCACCGCAAATGAAACGAAAAATTATTATATTAAATCCATGTTTTTAAAAAATTGTCATTGCCTTGTTAAATGTAATCATTACTTTCAATTAATTCACTAGAATGGGATTCTAGAAAAAATCCCATAAAAATATAATAAAGTGGCTACATTGAATATTCATTGGGAGGCCAAAGGCACAAACTGCACCCATACACCCTCCACACATCTCCAACTCTCCAAGCCCTGGTGCTGGCCCACAACCTAAGAAGATACCTTGGAAATGCTACGAAGAAGTCTAAAGTCTTTGTCCATATCCATCTAAACCACAACCTGTCACCCCAAATATAGGAGGACCAAAAATGTTTAAGGGCTTGAAAATATCAACAAATAATGCTAAGTATGGCCTAAAGCCTTATCTTTACAGTCTAAATGTTTATACACATGAATTATGAAATTCTGAACTATTATTTCTATGTATAGTTATGGTAAAATAAACCTATCTGCTCTTTTCTGGAAGTCAATTTTGGTGATTCTTCTGCAGAGGAAGCACAAGCATTTGGTTATATAAGGGCAAAGCCTGTGACCAGGAGGCTGGGATCCCAATGAACGTGGAGGAGGCTGGGATCCCAATGAACGTGGGGGAGGCTGGGATCCTCCTCCTCAAAGCATCCCAGTGAAGGCGGGGGGGTTGGGGGGTGAGGGGGGGAGGAAAAGTCCTCCCAACCACAGGACAGCCAGCAGCCCCCCGTGGGCAGTGCATTGATAACAGTGGCTAATTTTAGAATTCCATGTGTATTTTTTTTTGTTGTTCCCACCCCCTTCTCTACCAATCTTACAGTCAATGTTCATTTTTGCTGAGTGCTTTTGCATTCCTAAAAGAGTTTAGCCTTCAGACACAATGGAAAAACAAACAAACAAGGTCATGGACCTCATCATGCTGAGTTCATGAGGTTCTTCCCCAGATTTCAGAGCAAAGGCCACAGAGATTAATATGTAATACTAAAGTCAGCGGAACTAAACAACCTCTGAATTCTTCAGCCAAACTCCATAGTCACTCAATACAACAAACTTCAAAGTATTTATTTTAACATCAAGGTGCTTTTAAATCAGAATACTGATCCTTTTTAATTTTTATTTGTTTTAAAATGATAAATAACACCCTATGACAAATAACTAAAAGTTATCTTAAACTCATTTGAATATATTACCTTTTCTAAGATTACTTTAAGAGTGCTGTCTTGATAAGTTAGTATTTTCTAGGTAATAATCTCCAAAATTAATAATAATGAATATTAAAAAGAAAGTTTAATTATATTTAAGTTTCTCAAAGTTAAAGAAAAAAAAAATTACAAACATTACAACTTATCCAGTTTTGAGGAAATCACACAGGCACCCAGGCAGAGATCATAAATATTCCAATAGTCACTTCAAGAATTTGTCTCTTACGAGATTTTAAAGGTAATTAAAACATTGTAATCACATGACTACTGCAAATTAGAAAAGGTTTCTTGAAGAATAGGCTGTTTTTGTTTTTGTAACTGTTAATAAATAAACTTGGACTGTAGATTTGAAGGTCTGTTTAAAGATTATTAGCCATTTGACCTATAAAGTTAATGAAAAGGATCCAGTATCTGTTGGTAAGTGAAACTCAATGAGAAACAGGAGAAATACTTCTTTTATTAAAGGTTAATTACTAGATAAAGCAAACATATTTACAAAATTTTTATTTACATAATTTTTAGTAATATACTTATAATAGTGATACTTCACTGAGCATAATATCCACATTCTTTCATCCAGAATTAAGGTCAGGCAATTTATCACCCCTAATATTTGGTGACCTTTGACAAGCTAAATAAACTTTCTGAGCCTCAGGTTTATCATTCACTCACAGATCTGTTGTGAGGATTAAAAGAGATAGTCCTCGTGAAGGGTTTAGCACAGTGCCTGGCAACAAAGTAAAACCTCATTTAAGGTCAGTGTCATTCAGCTAAACCTGGATCCGTTAAAATAGTCCTATCCTCTACTGCACATTACTGAACAAAGGATTAATTTTCACTGTTAAATTAACCATGCTAAGAGGGACTTATTAAATCTTCAAAATTCATGCTACAGTGACAAAACACAGTAGCATATTCACCAATAAATACTTATGATTTTGAGGCATGATGAAAATATCATGTATCTGTGAAGCAATGATTTTAAATACTTTCAGATAAAATGAACCCATGTATCCTGAAAGTGCCTTTTGGTTGGCTTGGTTTTTCCTGTGGACACTTACATGGAACTCATTTCAGAATAAGATTTATAGAAAGGAAGCTCTCTCTTTGTAATTATATTTAGAAAACTCCTCTGCCATGGGAAGAGATGCTTGAATTGCAATAAATGTGGCTTAGAAGGCACAGAGGTGAACAACTCTGAATGGAGGGTTTCTAGATTTCCTCATCAAATTTCAATTTCCTGCAATCGAGGAAAAATAATTTGAGGACACTTCTTATAATTTTATTATAATCTTAGTCTTACTGAGGGCATTTTAGTATTTCATTATGTATACTAATCACTCTCTCTAAAATTATCTTTCATGCTACCACTTTCCAAAGTCAAACTTCTATTAGGCCTAAGTGCTTGGATAACTTCCACCAAGTCATAAAAATAAGAATTCTAAGAAAATGGTAAACACTGATATGACAGAATAATGTAGTAAAAAAAATCTACAAATGAGGTTTATGCTTCGGGCTAGGAGTGAAAGTTGTAAGAGCACTGATGCTCTGATTACTGATGTAATTGCTGCTTCTACAAGAGGCAACACTTCCATTCCACATCCAGAGGTTATGGCTTCAGTAAAACTGCTTACTGAGAAGGCACTAGCCCCTCATTTCTGCAGTCTATAATGCACATACCTTGCCTGGGGCCCAATCACCTATGTGAAAACACAAACTCCCGGTTAAGTGTGGCACATAATGTGTGGCACACATTAATTGTCAGAAATACATGTGGAACACAAAATTAACACAGAATGGGGTTAAGAGGGTTGACAGGACACAAGTTTAGGCTCTGGAGCAGAACTAGCTAGCTACTAGGTGACTTAGTGGATGTGTGACCTCAAGAAAGTTACATTCTTGGTGCCTCAATGTCTTCCTCTGTAAAACTGCAATAACTACCTACTCAGAGGGTCCTTGTGAGGATTACACTCTTAATATGTGCTTCTAACAATGTATTTATGACTAGTCCAATTCTCTTCACCAGAAACAGGAATGGCCTTCTTCCCATGTTAGGGTTTGCTCTGAACAATTTTTCTCATTTCATTCAATATAGAAAATAGTTTCTTCAGGACTTACTATATTCGTCTAGTCTTATTTTTCATACAGTATAAACCTGAAAGGTTATGGGGAATGAAAATATGTTTCAAATGGAAACGTCAAAGTCCCAAATTTCTACTGTACAAAAACAAATGTGGACAATATAGGTCTGAGAACTGGACTTAATTAACCTTGAGCAAAAGAGAATGTTGGCAGAGGGTCAGGAGAAATGCTTGGTACTGTTACTTAGAATTATAAAGGCCACTCGGGCCTCAAGTTGACTTAGATCTTCCTATTCAGCTGTCTCCCTTCTTCTTTCCCTCCCTCTTCCTTCATTATAAAAGAGCCTGGTATCAGCACTACAAACGACAGGCTTGTTGCTTTTTACCAAGAGTCTGGAGACTATCTCTTTAAACACACCTGTTACACAAGGTTCTCTCTTCTCCATAGTCATAATGACAAAATAACAGTTTTTATTTATGAAGTACTTACTATGTTTTAGGTACCTCATTAGGGTGTTTGTATACTTTTTTGCATTTCATGCTCATAATAACTCCCCGAGACTAACTCATTAAGTGAACCACTGCCATCAGGCGGCTCAGAATTGACAGAGCCAAGATGTGAAACCAAGATGTGAAGCACTGTAGACTCGGCTCCCCGACCGTGATGGGGTCCATCAACATGACACTTTGAACTGTCCTTGGATGCATAGGGGTTCTCAACCTAAGCTACTAGAAGACACCTTTTGGGGGAGATGTGGAAAAGTTTCCATTTCAGTTAACTTCCTGACAAGGCAAGGGGAAAAAAAATCTATGACATTGTTTCTGATTTCAAAAAATTTATACTCTTCTGGAGCCTCAGAAAGCTTAAGAAGACCGAGGCCAAAATAAATACATAAATACAGGGAATAGGCATTATATATTCAGTGTGTTATATCAACCTCACTAATATAACATATGATGAGTTTCAAAGTCAGCTTTTGAATGATTCATTTTATATTGTTTATATTAATAAAAATTGCCATAAGCTAACATAAACTTTATTCTCCTAGGTAAACCACATATAAAACAATATGGTTGACGAATTTTTTTTTAGTTTCTATGGAAATGAATCCAAATCACACCTTTTTTTTTTTTTTTAAAGATTATATTTATTTATTTGACAGACAGAGATCCCAAGTAGGCAGAGAGGCAGGCAGAGAGAGAGGAGGAAGCAGCTTCCCTGCTGAGCAGAGAACCCTATGCGGGGCTCGATCCCAGGACCCTGAGATCATGACCCGAGCCGAAGGCAGAGGCTTAACCCACTGAGCCACCCAGGCACCCTGCAAATCATACCTTTTAATAGATTTTTGAGTAAACAAATGTGACTGATCATGGATTTAGCACATGAGTCCTGGATGGGAATGTTTGGATCAAGAGACAAACTGGTGCTTCTTAATGTTTACAGAATACGAAAGAGTTCAAAAGTTAAATGCCTAGCTGTCACTAAAAGAGTCACACCGTTGTCAATACATGAAAGAAATGATGTAGATTAAAAATACAATTCTCGTGACTGTGGACTCTGAGAAACAAAGTGAGGGTTTTGTTGGGGAAGGGGGTGCGGGGTTGGGCAAGCCTGGTGATGGGTATTATGGAGGGCACGTATTGCATGGAGCACTGGGTGTGGTGCATAAACAAAGAATGCTGGAACACTGAAAAGAAATAAAATAAAATAAAATAAAATGGAAAAAATAGAATTCTCATTATACTACCTATCCCTCTTTCCTGAAGAACTTCACATAAACATTGAGTCACTCCAATTTTATAGAATTTTACTTTCCTAAGTAAAGTCACTGAATGTGTTTAAGATGTTATAGTTCTCTACTACAAATCCTTTACCAGGTTTATTTGTAGAATGGACAGAAAACACATTCATTGGAACTTTATTTTGCAGTATTAAGTAATATATAGCCAGTACTCAGCAACCTCTCTGACCTTGGCCACAGCAACTTCCTGTTAGACACATCTCCAAAGACAAGGGAAACAAAAGCAAAAATGAACTATCGGGACTTCATCAGGATAAAAAGCTGTTGCACAGCAAAGAAACAGTCAACAAAACTAAAAGACAACCTACAGAATGGGAGAAGATGTTAGCAAATGGCATACCAGATACAGGGTTAGTATTCAAAATTCATAAAGAACTTATCAAACTCAACATGGAAAAACCAAAACATCTGGTCAAGAAAAGGGCAAAAGACATGAACAGATATTTCTCCAAAGAAGATAAACAAATAGCCAACAGACATATGAAAAAATGCTCACTATGACTCAACATCAGGGAAACACAAATCAAAACCACAGTGATATAAAACCTCACACTTGTCAGAATGACTAAAATTAACAAGTCAGGAAAAAACAGATGTTGGTGAGGATGACGAGAAAGGGGAAACTTCTTACATTGCTGGTAGGAATGCAGACTGGTGCAGCTTCTCTAGAAAACAGTATGGAGCTTCCTCAGAAAGTTAAAAATAGAACTACCCTACCATCCAGCAATTGCACTACTAGGTATATATCCAAAAGTATACAAAAGTAGTGATTTGAAGGGGCATATGCATCCCAGTGTTTATAGCAGCAATGTCTACAATAGCCAAACTATGGAAACAGTCCAAATGTCCATCAACAAATGAATGGATAAAGAAGATGTGGTATATATATACAATGGAATTCTACTCAGCCATCATGAAGAATGAGTTTTTGCCACTTGCAACGACGCAGATGTAATTAGAGGGTATTATGCTAAGTGAAATAAGTCAGTCAGAGAAAGACAAATACTCTATGATTTCTCTCACATGTGGAATTCAAGAAACAAAACAGATGAGCATGAGGGAAGAAAAGGAAAAAATAAAATAAGATAAAAAACTGAGATGCAAACCGTAAGAGACTCTTAACTACAGGAAACAAACTGCAGGTTACTGGAGGGGATGGGGTAATTGGGTGATGGGTATTAAGGAGAGCACTTGTTGTAATGAATATGGGGTCTTATTTATTTATGTATTTATTTGACAGAGAGAGAGAGAGATCACAAGTAGACAGAGAGGCAGGCAGAGAGAGAGGGGGAAACAGGTTCCCTGCTGAGCAGAGAACCCAATGTGGGTCTCGATCCCAAGACCCTGAGGCCGTGGCCTGAGCTGAAACAGAGGCTTAACCCACTGAACCACCCAGGTGCCCCAAATACTGGGTCTTATATACAACAGATGAACTACTAAATTCTACCCCTGAGATCATTAATACACTATATGTTAACAAAATTGAATTTAAATAAAAAACATTTTAAAAGTAACAGTACAAAGATAATCACTAGAATAAAGACAGAAATCTCCCTCAATGCCCAGAGAAACAATAATAAAGGCAATAGATCATATAATGAGAAACATGCACTGAATGTAGCATCATATACACAGTAAATATAATAAGAAAAAGCATAAAGTCAAATTAATAAAGGACCAATTCATCTATTAAAAAAAAAGTTCAAAAATGAGGAAGGGGAACAAAGACAAACCAAGAAAAGACCCTTTTTTTTTTTTTTTAAAGTAAGCTCCACCCCCACGATAGAGCCCAACATGGGGCTTGAACTCATGACCCTGAGATCAGGACCAAAACTGAGATCAAGAACTGGACACTTAACTGACTGAGCCACCTAGGTGTCCCAAGAAACAGACTCTTAATGACAGAAAATCAACTGATGGTTACCAGAGGGGAGGTGGGTATGACGATGGGTGAAAAAAAGTGATGGGAATTAAGGCACACACTTGTGATAAGCACTGGGTATTATTATATGGAAGCGTTGAATCACTATATTGTACACCCGAAATGAATATTACACTGTATATTAACTAACTGGAATTTAAATAAAAACTTCAAAAAAAGATATGATTAGTACTTAGTTAAAACAAGGACCATCTCATACTGTGTTAATGTCATCCTATTTCTTACGACTTGCAAAGTTCAAATACCTGATGAGAATTATTATAGGAATAGAAAGGAACATTGACATGAGAACTTGCCATCACTTTGCTATCAAAAGATATATTCCCAGGGCGCTTGGGTGGCTCAGTCTGTTAAGCATTAGTTAATCAAACTCTTGATTCTGGCTCAGATCAAGATCTCAGGGTTGTGAGTGGAGCTCTGCGTTGGGCTCTGTGCTGGGCATGGAGCCTGCTTAGGATTCTCTTTCCCTCTGCCTGTCCCCTACTTTCTCCCTCTCTCTTGATATATATCTATATCTATATTCCCATAAATACAAATATATTCCCATAAAAATTAGATTTTTGGTCAAAAGTTGGTTTCTCGCTATTAAATATAAAAACCATGAAAAGAATATGTGTGTGTGTCTCTGTGTACACACACACACACACATACACACACACACACACACACACCCCTATACAAGCTTCACCTGCTATCTGAAAGCAGAGGATTTCTATTAAACCTTTCATAAGCAAATTGGTATAAAGCAAAGAGGCAGTTTCCATTTTGTAAAAGCAAAATCCTCTTTAGATTTCTTTCAGCTAGTGCAAACAGCTCCTAATGTAGGTTTTTTGGAAAAGCGAAGTGACATAAGTTAAATTTTCAGATAGCAAGGAAAACACGTATACATACATCTTTAAAAAGATTCTTGACAAGAACTTGCAGACTGAAAGTACCCCTCCTGATGCAATCACATGTCAAAGGTGATACTTATACTCTGAATATAAACTTTTTCTTAACTACATTTAGAGCAAAATTCAATTATGTATGTGTGTGTGTGTGTGTGTGTGTGTATACATAAACATCTCCTCTTCCTCAAAAATTGATTAGTTTAGGGGCGCCTGGGTGGCTCAGTCAGAGTGAAGCATCTGCCTTCGGCTCAGGTCATGATCCCAAACCCCACATCGGGCTCCCTGCTCGGTGGGGAGCCTGCTTCTCCCATTGCCTGCTGTTCTCTCTGCTTGTGTGCGCTCTCTCTCTCTTTCTGATAAAAAAATAAAATCTTTAAAAAAATTAGTTTATATATACCTATGCTGAGTATTCAGGGAAATGGTACAACTTAATTTCCCAATAGAAGTGAATTCTTTCCTAAAAATTTCTTTTGGGTTATGATTTCAAATGAGAACCTAATGATTTAATAGATTAGGTTAATAATAAATTAAATAATAATAAATTAGTATCCCATATTCAACCTCTTTAGAATAAACTTCAGAAAGTCTAAATTCACCTAGTCACTCCCAGACTGAATCCAGCCTGCACTGGGAGTACCTGTGGTCTCCAAACATTTTCAATTAATGAGCACTGAACAACTCCAATCACCAAAAAATTTTTGATCATGTACTCCACATATGAATATTATTTATGTATAAAATGTACACATCTAGTCCCAGAATTAAATATATGTAACTAAACATACGCAAAAGTGGTTATTTTAAAGGTTAAGCAAAGAAGTGAAATAAACACTTCTTTTAAATTGTAATACCATGGTCACTGTGCTTATTATCTCAAAGCAGAAGTATCACATTTGGTGACGTTCTTCATCAAAGATATTTGTAGGTATCTGCCTTTCAAACAGTTTTTTGGAAATATTTGTGGATGGAAATTCTGATCAAATTGATGGAATTCTGATCAGTTATTGAAGGAAATAACTTATCAAAATACCACTGAATTTTGCTCTTAGTGTAGTTAAGAAAGAGTCTGTATTAGGAGTATAGGCCTTGGGTTCCTAGCTCTCAGATGCGTAAGATTTGTACGTGTGGTTTTATCATGAGCAGTACCTTCACAGTCTGTAGGCTCTTGGCCAGAATCTTTTTTAAGGCACTTGATTATTTTTTGAGCGCTATTCTGGCTAAGGCTTAAAACACAATCTGTAAATCCAGGCACACAAAAATGCAATTCCTCAAATACGATGAAAGTGAATAAACAGGGAAGGTCCCCACTACCAACTCTTACAAGATGTGGAGTTCAGACACCTCCTCTGAGAAACTTGTTGCTACACTTGATATGTGAGCATCTGGCATACAGAGTAACTTGGGTAAACCTGTAATTTAAATATTTGTACCATTTACTTAGTTTTATTTTAAATATTTGTATTTTCATTTCTTTGGTATTTTAAATATCTGTTTCTTTTTAAAATTTAAAATAAAAACCAGTCATTATAATAATTTCTTTTCATGCCCCAGTGGATCAACCTGTGTATTTTGAAGTGCAAACCCCCCATTTCAAAAGCCACTAACATAAAGTGTGGAATAAAAAACTTCAACCTATCTAGGAAATCTCTTCACAGATTTATCCTATTTTTTTTTTTTCAGTATTCCCATAAATGAATCACTCATGGCAAGTGAGTTGATTGTTATGATAGAACAAGATGCAGGGCAGGAAACCGAGACTACAATATTTTCTGGTTGGAAATGCAGTCTATGCAAACAGAGAGTAAGCCAACTATAGTCAAAACTAGAAGTCAGAAACTAAACAGACAGTAAGCCGGCAACACCAACAAGCAAAGGATCTGAGTGAGAATAGCAAGTCAGGAACCTCAGCTGGGCAGAAATCAGAACATAGAGATCATAGGAGCTCAGAGACCAAAAGTAAAAAAAAGAAAGGAAACCAAACAAGCAGATAGATGAGAACCCAAGGCACAATGGCAAGGCTTCTGGAATGGTAACAAGGTCAAGAAGGCAGGAATCAGGAGATCTACTTTAACCAGCACAGAGGCTGGTGAAAGGACAAGGAAACAGATGTGAGGCCCAAGCAACAAAGCAATCTAATATTGAAGCAATTTTCTGTTATGGCCAGGAAGTTTCTTGCATGCTTCCTACTGGATCCTTTCCCAGAACTTGGCTAGTGTGATCTTATGCATAGCAGCAGGCAAACTGGAGTGCCTAGAGAAAAGGCAAAGTAAGAAAGGGGGATCAAGGAAATATTCTCCACAGCTTGTACCTTTGTTATGATGCCCCCAACTTCCTGCAGCATCCTGCCCCCCATTTACCCTTATCACACCCCTACATTACCTCCTTCCTTAATCCTTCTTTATCCATCTCAACACATCACTCTGAATTTCTGTAGCAATTACTTTATCCTCTGAGCATTTTAATGCAACTGTGTACAGCTCTGCATCCTTTTTCTCATTTCGTTCTTCAGCTTCCCCAAAGAGATTCCAAAAAAAAGAGCTATGGATTCATGTTATACTTTGATTTTTAGTAGGATAGTTCTAAATTTTCATGAGAATTCCCAGAATACTGTGATATCACTCTTTACCCAAACAAATGCACAGCAGTGTAAATGCACACAGTATTTAGTATACAATTATGTGAGATCAGGTAGTTTACCTAAGATAATGATGATAAAATTCCGTCACTGAATTCAAAGTAAAGGTAAGCAAATTAAAAAAATGGTTTCTGTACCAACATATGTTAGGTCTAGATTTATTCAGTTGTGTGAACTATGAAGAACCAGAATAGAAAACACTGGATACTAGTCATTAAAGCGTTGATTAGTATCTACCCATGGATGGATTACTGTAGCATTCATTCATTAATTCACTGACAAACTCCATAAATGCCTTCAATATCCCTGCCACCAAATATATAGCAGAGAGTGGGGCAGGAACTAGATGAAGAGAGGGATACAGAAATGAAAACACATCATCTCAGCCTTAGAAAAACCCACAGGATATAAAATATTTGAGGGCCACCTGGTCGACCCCAGAAAAACTGCCCGGCCATTTGGTGTTGGGCATGGAGGATGAATAGGAATTTACCAAGCAAAGAAAGAGAAGAAGTTCCTGGTTACAGCAGCATCGACAGCAGTAAAGACATGAGAC
Organism: Mustela erminea; assembly: GCF_009829155.1. Lineage (NCBI taxonomy): Eukaryota > Metazoa > Chordata > Mammalia > Carnivora > Mustelidae > Mustela > Mustela erminea. Next base: position 50,363,736 of record NC_045616.1, read on the forward strand.
AACTGGGATATGGAGGAGGGGCAGGAGGGAGATTCGAGAAAGAGAAGGGACAGAAGAGAGTACTGAGCACAGCTTTGTGCTGAAGCATATACTGTGCTAAGGAGTTTAGACTTCATCTTGGAGGGACTGAGGAGCTATGGCCAATTTTTCAGCAGTAATTTGGCAGATTTTATCTGGTGTGGTGGAAAAAAAGTGATATTTATTCACTTAGATGATTATCTAATTGCAGACACGAAGATAATATGCAAATCCAACTTAAGTGATACATAACATTCAGGCTTATTCTTTTGTTTCTCACGTTAGCTAGTATTTTTTTTTTTAAGCCAGCTGATTTTTCAAACCACCTTTGAGAATAATTCCAAACCCACAGACCATTATGTTAAAAAAGAAATGTCCAGGGGCGCCTGGGTGGCTCAGTGGGTTAAAGCCTCTGCCTTTGGCTCAGGTCATATCCCAGGGTCCTGGGATTGAGCCCCGCATCGGGCTCTCTGCTCGGCAGGGAGCCTGCTTCCTCCCCTCCCTCTCTCTCTCTCTCTGCCTGCCTCTCTGCCTACTTGTGATCTCTGCCTGCCAAATGAATAAATAAAGTCTTTTAAAAAAAAAAAGAGAGAGAAATGTCCACAGTAGCCCCATTTAATATATTACATAATGACACACCTCATAACTAATTTGCTGATTAACTGAATTTACACTGTTTCCTAGTTATAGTTTCTAAATGGGTCTCACTTAACTTTGAGCAACTGAAGTCCTGGCTGGACACCATGTGGGAATCAGGGACCACCCACAATAGTCACTTGCTGAGGTCTGGCAGCTCGGCATGTATATCTCTATGCTCTCTGTGAATATGAACTACCACTTTAACGAGTTATCCATGTCCCAATGCATCATTTGTCTATCATTTCCACCATTTTTATATTAAAAACAGAAAGTCAAAAAAAGAAAACAAACCCTGATCTGCTTCCCTCTCAGTTTAGGGCACATTCTAATTTCTTTGTAAAGTATATCTGACAAGTGACACATAGTCCACACTGTGTTCCAAACAAAATAGCACTATTCCAAAATTATAGTACAAGTTACTCAAGTACAAGAAAATACTGTGATTATTTAAAGTTGTAGAGAGCTAGTATGATTGTCTCATTAGATAGAGATGAATATTGCTCAATATTTAAAAAAACTAAACTTTGGTGTGTATTATAAAACAAACATTATAAATTTATCTTTATCTGAAATCATGCACGATATAATTTCACGGAAATATTTTGGGGGTAATGACTTTCAAATGGATACAGGAAGAATGTTATTAAAAAGAACAAAGATTAGGAAATATACTGTAGCACATAATCCTGCAGTGGGGAAGGGAACAGTCTCTTATGATCTAATAGGATTTTTCCATTCTTAACTTGGTTAATCTTAGACACAAAGCAAATAAATCATTCTTGGTTTCTAAAAGTCCATGGTGATACTCAAAGGAAATTAATTCCCTTTGCTAAACATGGTTCATAAAAACATATTATTAAAGTCAGCTCAATGAAAATTCTAGATTTATTACCAGTAAATACGGTGTCACTTTTCCCCTAAAATAAAGTATTTTCCCATCCCTTCCCAAAGAATTTCTAACACAAAAGTTAGAAACTTTCCAATATTGGAAAATAGATGTCCCACATGGTAGAACGGCAAAGGTATGATGTTGGCATAATGGAGAGTTTGGTAAACTCAGTGTGGTTTCCCGAGTTTTCAAAGGACAGTCCTGGAAAACTGAAAGCAGAGTGCTGTCCTCAGAAAAATCCAGGAACGTCATCATTTTAAAATGCAAGGAGGAAGGAGTCCGATTACTAGTCAAAGTGTGATTAAAATTCTTACCAAACAAGCCACCAGCCACTACATTGGAAATGAAATGTTCTCATCACTTAAAAAATACTTATTTAGAACTGAATTGTATCCCTTTAAATTTTAAAAATCTAAGACAGGCACTTACATGGATGCACATATATTGAAACACGGAATTAAACACACAGGGCAAATATATAAATAGAAAACGAGGCATTAGTACTTCTCAGTTAAAAGGGCACTATAGTCAGGAGGCAACGTATGTACCTGGTTTGAGGACAGAACAGCTATGGAAACACTTCCTCCCAACTGAATAAACTATGTGGAAAGAGTGTGGTCTTTGGTCAATCAGAAGAGTTTGATGAAAGATCAAGGATTTCAAAATCTGTTAGAAAGTTCACGAAGCAGGTAGAATCTGTAAGTTTCCAGAGATGGGTGGTGGGAAAAGAGAGAAGAAGCAACCGAAGAATGGAGTCAGGCTCAAAACTGATTTCTGAAAGGAAGAAAGGACTTGGATAAGTGGTGTGTTGAAGGGAAGGAATCAATAAAAACTGAGGGACTCAAACCAGAGGTCTTTTTGGACTCCTCTTTATCTCTCACAGGCAACATCCAATCCAGTAGCAAATCCTACTGGCTTTATCTTCAAGATCAGTGCAAACCTGAAACCTCTTCCCACACTACTAATCTGCTAGTTTAAGCCATCAGTATCCTTCCCCGGACCCTTGCAAAGGCATTTTCACTGTTCTTTTTGTTTTCACTGTTCCCCACCATCCACTATTCACCACAGCCCACCTTCCACCCAGCAGCCAAAACTTTATAATGACTTCTTATCACATTTATAATGAAACAAAAACTGTTTATCGTGGACAAGTGGACATTACATTATCTGGCCGCTACTTCACCCTCCATCCCCCCCATTCCCCAGTCTAGCTGAACTGAACTTCCTGCTGGTTTTCAAAGCAAAACCTCAGTTACCAGCTAGTTCATAGGACACTGAAATTGGGCGGTGTACAGATTGTGTTTAATCTTGTGTCCTCTCTTAGGGGAATTTACTTTTAGATTTGAATAACAGAAATGTATATTTGGGAATAACGACAGTGATTTACCTGATTACAGACAAACAAAGGAGTCAAATTCATCTTTAAGATAAGAACAATAAACATGTGCTACAGAAAGACAAACAGAAATGGCCTGTTGCTGTAATGAATCAGAGTGTATTCATTCAGAAATACCGTATTGTTGACCAATATGTTACTCGAGGGAATGAAACAGAAGAGAAATGGGGAAAAAAAGAGAGAGAGAGAGAGAGGGAAAGAGATGGGTTGCATGTGCCAAAATGTGCCAAATACACCACCTGGAGCTGGGAAAAGTGGAGGAAAAGAGGGCTCTAGCCTGAGGTACAAGGTGTGAACAACAAGAACACCAGAGTCTGCAGGCATCTACTGGCACAAATGGCCGTCACGTACACCACGCTTGGGGTTGTGGTTGAGTAAGAAAGTCACATTCCAAGCATCTTTGCATCCTTTTCCAATATGTGTATCACAGAGTGTATTTTCCCACTGAACCCATGCTATGACATGGTGAGGCTTCCTGAGTAGACCACCAAACTGTATCTAGCCCATGATATTGCTAGGATAATGCATATTTTTAATAAGGAAGATACTTCAACTAAACACTAATTAAATACCAAAGTGTTGAGCTCTATACTTTATCTCATCAGAAAATATATTTTATGTCCTTATTATACATTTATTTGTATATCACAGCCATACTACATATGAAATTAATAATTCATATTAAATTACCTCTTGGGAAAAAGCAAAAGAGTCTAAATCCTAGTTAAGAAAATTATTTGCATCCTAAACCTCTGAGCATGGTTGAACTGCTAAAATGCATGGTAACCGCAGATCAGAAGTTGATCATTATGTAAGTAGTCTGAGCAAAAGTCAAATGGGTTCTCACACTCATTCCCAAGGGGAGAGCTCTCTGGTACAAAGGTTTGAAGGCAGTGGAGGTGTGGCTAGAGATATCACACCACATGAGAAAGGTGGCTGGATTTCTCAACTTTGGTCTAGATGAATACTTGACTCTGTTCACTGATCTGAAAAAATAGACATTCCTAAACAGGTAAGGTCAGAACTAAGATGAATCTAACTGCCTTGAAATGTTCCCCATTTAAGAATACTCACAAATTAACCTTTTAAAAGTACTTAAAACTGAGCCTTTGTCCTATTTAAACTATTAGGAAATCAACTGACAATCATGTTTTCTACTTGGGCCTAGTGGTCAAAAAGAATCCTTAACCAAGAACCAGTAAAGTCCCTGATTTGGAAAAAGCCGAATGCCTTAGTCACAAAATGACTCGACTCTGCAAACCTGAAATAATTACATCTCCCGAGGAAAAAGGTAACAAAATCATTAAGAACAGAGGGAAGCTTGCTGAGGAAGAAATTAACTCCTTCGTATCTTAATAAAATTCTACAGCAGGAAATCCCTGAAAGCAAACTTCCCAAAACTCAACAGTGACTTATTCTGGGTGGTGGGTAATACAAGACTATTGCTTTATTTTTTATAATTTTTTTGTACGTTTTAACTTTCCAAAAGAAAACGCTGCTATGTGAAAATCTACGCTTTATTGTCTTTGGCACCATCCATTCTTCTCCTTTTAAGACAAGGATCACAAATGCAAATACCTATAAGGCCCAACAGCGAATAAAGTGAGTGAGGCCTGCGGGACAGGCACATACTCGTGTCAAACCAACAAGCACATACTCGTGTCCAGAGGCAGCTGTTCCTTGGAACTGGCTCATAGTGCTGTCAGATTTAAAAATTTTTGAACAAAATTTCTAGATTTCTGCTGAGATTTCCTGATTTTTAAATATTGGCAAATGATTTGTATTAAAAAAAATTTCGGTTGAAGGGCCAGACAAAAGGGATTTTCAAAAGTGATTCTGCCCATAAAGTTCAAGGTATATATTTGTCTGTCTGTTTTATATACAAACCCATATTCACATTAATGTCTGAGAAGCATGGTTTTAGATCAAAGAAAAGAATGGCAGTCGTCTGCATGCAGGAGTCTGGGCATCCAAGCAAAGCCTGTTAGAGAACCCTTAAATCCTCATCTAAATGGACACATCCCTATTTAGGAGCAGATATGCCTAAAGTATTACTTTCTGCTAGTAAAATTAAACTTAATTTATTATTAAGTCTCTATCCCCATGTTAATAGACTGAATAAGATTAGTGGAGTGACATCTAAAACAGGGCCTAGGTGATACAACTTGACTCAAATAGTAAATAAAAGAAGTATATGTGTTTTTCTTACATTTTTCTATCCAATATGAAATTTGTGGTGGGAAAAATCAATCAAAGGGAAGCCAGAGGGACCAATCAGCACAAAGCCATATTCTTTTCTTCTTCTTCTTCTCTTTTTTTTTTTTTTTTTTTTAAAGTAGGCTCCACACCCAGCATGGAGCCCAACATGGGGCTCAAACTCATGATCCTGAGGTCAAAATCTGAGCTGAGATCAAGACCTGACCTACTTAACTGACCAAGCCACGCAGGAGCCCCAACCATACTCTCTTTTAAAGACCTAACGGCATCACCCCAGGCAGAGAGACAGGTTGGTGAGGTCCATTAGATGATGCGGAAGGTTAGCTGGCCAAAACTCCAATAGGCTAAGATGCATGAAGTTCACTCTTGAGACAAGGTTGTTGAGTGAGGTAGATAAGATTGGGGAGGTAGCAGGGGGAGTGGAAGGAATGGTGAGTCAAAGTCTGGAAGGCACAGGAGGTGGGCACACCATGCCTGGAGAAAACTAAAAGTCCATTCAAATTAGGGAGAAACACCAAAAATGTCCGTAGACTGAAGATTTAGTAGTAGGGTGCAAAAAAAGAGCATGAAATGAGGCAGAGAGAGGAAAGTGTAAATTCTTATATTAGAGAGGTGCTGAGGTCACAGCCAACAGAGAACAGGGTCCAAAGTCAGACCCTGGGAAATAAGTAAGAACGTACTCTTGGTGTGGGAAGTGGCGAACTAATAACAGGTTTCCAGATTCAGCCAAGTTTTCTCAGCTTTGTTGCTTTTGGCCTCATAGGGGATGTTTACCTACTGAGGGCCAGATAGAGTAGAGAATATAACCTCAGCTAGGTATGAGAGCGATCTGTACCCTAAGTAGATTCAAGGCCAGAAACAGCATCTCAGAGGTCTGGGGACTGACCTGGGACAGAGCAGCGTTATCTTCAACTGCAGGTGAAAAATATTGTGATTCATCTGACAGTAAGTTTGCTATCTGTTAAAGCCCAGCAGCCAGGAAGTTGAACTGTTTCATTCACTTTGCAAACAGGGTACAATCAGGAAACTATTTAAAGAAAGAGTTAAAAAACTTTTTGCAGGAGTTACTTTTTTTTTTTTTTTTCCTGTGTCATGTGTGACCCTTGAACTTTATGTTTACACAAAAAAGACAGGCAGCAGCAGAGTCTGCTCTAATCTTTAACCATAACTGATTTCCAAGAATCTGTGATACCATTCCTAGTTCCTTTGGTTCAGTTGCTTTCAACCGGTTACCAGCATTTAAACTTATTCAAGCATGCTAAAAATCAGACACAATGAAAAACCTAACCTATATGAAGTTGTGAAACTTTTTATTCTGAGGAAAGTGTTTCAGCAAATCCCAAACCTCTATGATGACATCTGGTGTGAAGGTGAGAAAACAGTAATGACTCAACCCTGACTAAGGGAATTAAACTGTGGAACATGCCTGTTTATCAGGTTTTGAAAAAAAATTTCTATGACCAACTTGCAAAGTTGGAGGTAAATTAAAATACGTTAAGCACATAAGGCAATGAAATGCCCACTGAGGACCCAAGAAAAGTGAATTGCCGAGATCCTCCACTTGTTGGTCCAAGCATAGTGGTTAACGTCACTGGAGACTCTTCAGTTCTAATTCTAGACACAATGTGTTATCCATTCTCTTTGTCTGCAAAGGACCTTCAGCTTCAAATCATCATGCACAACAGACGCAAATCAACTTGAAATTCACATTGATGCTTTGAAGTGTTTTCAGGTATTGAGGCCTATAAATGTACCTAGGTGGCAATGGAACTGGACACACTTGCAAAGTAATGGTACAGCCACTTACACAAGAGCGTTTCTTAGCGTACTTGCCAAGCAATTGTGTTCACCTGAAATTCTGTGTCTGTCTTTTAAGATCCCGCTGGGCCTGGAGGGAGCTGGATAAAGGCAAAGGCAATCAACTCCAGAAAGTCAGATCACAGGGGCTGGGTGGACGAGGCGTGCCACTTTCTGACCTCACCCATCACTACTGTTATGGGCTTTAGTAAGTCATAGTAAGTCCCTAAAGATGTGCTTCCCTCCCCTATGGTGTTAAGCTACATGAGCACACTAGCTCTTCAAAGGCAAGGCAAGATGGAAAAAAGTTTCTTACCCTCTCACTAAGCAAACGTCACTAAGCAAAACGTCCAAGTACCCTTGGGGGGTGGGGATGAAAAAGGGAAAACCTAGTTGTTAAGGAGAGTTAATAATATATTGAGTCCTGATGTTTTGTGAGGCACCGTGTTAAGCCTGTGGTACTCCATGGACACCTCATATAATGAATTTAATTCTAAAGTATGATGAATTATATGCACATATATGAACATCCATACTTTATTACTCTAAACACTTACCAGTCTATTACTTAAATTTCTAAGCTGATGAAATAGGCACAAAATGAACAAATAACAAGTAAGGGCATAAAATCCAGACCTCCTGAATTTCGTATCAGCATTGACAGTGAATTATATTTATATGCTGTCTTTCCTTCCATAGGTTAATTTTCATTTGTCTGAACAAAATTAATTTACAAAATTAAATTTAAATGTATATTATAAATGTTCATATTTATACAAAATATATATTAAATGTGCTAAACTTTGTGCTGGTTCAGGGGCATTTTGGATTCAATATTCTATCTCTAAAGTAAGATATTTTCCTCTTTAAAACAGATAAACAAACAACAAAACAGGAGGGAGTCTTAACGAGAAGTAGCTATTTTGGAAGGAAATACATATAAAAGAAACCATTCTGCAAAGCCAAGACTCAAATTTCATAATCTGCCCAAACTTTTTAGGTTTGGGTCTGTGCTTCTTGGGCCTTCCTAGTCCATACCCTGTGTTGGTCAGCATGCCAACAAAGACGGTACCATAAAGGTCACTACATCTAGCCCTGGCAGTCCCCTCCTTGTGTATGTTAACACTGCTTTGTGCTGGTGCAGCCCGAAGTTTATGACAAGGTTTATATTTGAGTTTTTTTTTCCTTGAGAAATCATAGGGATTATTTTTTCACTCACTTGGGATATTTATTTTACTATGTTAGTTTCACTTCCAATACATATATATTGAAACCACAAAGACAAAAACACAGCAGTCAAGGACCAAATACACTGAGTGGTTGTCACTTGTCTCAATTCTGAAGAATGAGCCCCGGTGCTTAGACACTGAGTAGAAAGTAATTCACTGTAACATCAGATTTATTTGTTTTTAAATTTGATCACTCTGGGTGAAACTTATCAGTCCAAGATACATAAGGAAAGAAATTTCTTTCCTCAGACTTTGAAATTCTTAGAAAGAAATGTCAGATCTACTGCATTTAAACTAATTTATGACAAAATGTATTTCTTGTATATACTTTAAAAAGTATACAGTCCTCGGGGTGCCTGGAGACTCAGTTGGTGAAGTGTCTGCCCTTGGCTCAGGTCATGATCCTGGGGGTCCTGGGATAGGGGGGAGCCTGCTTCTCACTCTCCCTCTGTCCCTCCACCCACTCTTGTACATGTGCACTCTCTCAAAAATAAATAAAGTATTTTTTTAAAAAAGCTATATAGGCCAACAATGTACATTTTCAGCTGCAGTAAATCCTCTTAGTTTGACTAGCTGGTAGTCAACCACTTTGGAAGCTGGGGTTCAAGGACTTATCTGCACCCTACTGGCATGCCTCATTCTAGAGAAGGGCACAAATCTATAGACAAAACGACTTCCAATTGAACTATTTGCACAGAATTAATAGATAAATGCAGTATTCAATTAAGGCAAAGTGTGGATACTATCTTCCTCTTTCTATGCTACCCCGACTGCTTGCTTACAAATGTCTTACATGATCTTGGCTGTAAGCTCCATGTGACTTATATTACAGCTCCCAAACTTGAGACGTCATCAGCAAATTAAGTAACCAAAATAATGACATTATCATCAGTGAGTCCTTTAACTTGAAATTTACTCTGCTACAAAGAGGCAGATGGTCTATGTATTTTAGTAAACTGAGAAAAAAAAGAAAATAAATTTTAAATTTTAAAGACATACTATGCTAAGCCAAGGCCTTGCCCACCTCTTGACCCCGTTTTCTAAGACTTCCTGTCTTGTGCACTAAGTGATGGCTATCCATCTGATGCTCAAGCAGGTCAAGCTTTTTCTAGCCTCTGGGCCTTCCTTTGCACTTGTTATTTTCTCTGCCCCGAAAGTGCCTGCCCCAATTTTTGCCTTTCCTTTCAGTTCACATGTCATCTCCACAGTGATGCCTTCTCTGATGGCATATCCCTCCAACTGATTTTGACCATAACACTCACCACTACCTGAAGTGTGCTTATTGACCCCCTTATGTCAGTCTCAAATGCTAAGGTATTTATGCCCAGAGTAGAAACCTTGCCCTTGTTTTGTTCACCACTGTGAACATGGTTGCTTGGCCTTTATTAGAAACTCCATAAATATTGGTTAATGTAATGAATGCTTAAATTTAATCTAAGGAAAGCATTCTGATTTAAGGAGCAAATGTAGGAAACAAGACTTTGCTTCTTAACACTGACATTCCTAATTTAATTAAAATATATCTTGAAGAAATGCAAGGTAAATAATAAATTAGTTTCCACATTCATTCTTGGGAATAGATACCTGGTGCCCTGCGCACTGTCATGTGCTGTGCCCACGCCTATGTGCTATGCCAGCTAACTCAGGGAGCCTAATGGGGTCTGAGAAGCCAAAGTGTCTTACAGTGTCAGTGACTCGTGTACTCTTTACAAAGTCATGGAATATTGGGGAAATAAAGAGTTCTCTTGGAAACGGAACAGTCTGAGCTTATTAGCCTACTCGGTTTTGTCAGCCAGCCAATATACGTGCCCCCCACGACCCTCGGTAAGTCTTCAATTCACTAAGCAAAGGCAAGCTACTTCACCTGCTCACTTTAAATTTGCGTTTTGGGGTGCAGTTAAAATTGCATCAAATTGTGCAGGTATTCCTGATGTTTTATAAAGTCATCAGCAAGAGCACATGAGGCAGGCAGGGGTATGAAAAGAAACTGAATACAGATCTGGGAGTCTGAAGGAGGTCTGAGAATGATGAGAACCTTTGCCAAACCTTAAGCCTAAGAACGTACTGCTTCTTCCTTGGGAACAGCATGTGCTACAGGGTGGGGCCAAGTGATTTTACTGCCAGATTTCTGATGCTGTGCTCAATTTAGTTCTCATTGTTTGCACTGGGGGCTTATTTTGAGTCACATACGCTATTAGTGGTAATATAGAAGAACATCTATTAATATTTTGAGTCTTTATTAGAGTTTAAGTATAAGCTATAATTTAGCTTTACATGATCTTTTAAAAGTATGCCGAATTTCTAAGTGGGATTTATTTTTAAACTCAACTCCTCCTCTTTATGCCTTCCCATACCAGTTTCAAAGCAACACCAGTTGAAGAATTTTTAAAATGTATCTACACCTAAAATATTGGAAATCCATTGAAAAGTGTGAATAATAAAATCATAATCTTCACATGAACAACTTTTTGCTACAGTAGAATCTGTGAAACATAAATATTGAATTAGTGAATCTGTCTTAATTTAATGCTTATTCTTTCTATTTTCTTTTTTTTAGAGAGCATATGCATACACATGAGCAGAGGGGGAGGCCGAGGGAAAGAGAGGGAGAGCAGAAGGAGAGAGAGAATCTTAAGCAGGATCCATGCGCAGTTCAAAGCCCAACTGGGGCTTGATCCCTGAGATCACGACCTGAGTCGAAATAAAGCGTCAGATGCTTAAGCAACTGAGCTACCCCGGAGCCCCTCATTATTAATTCTTTTTTTTTTTAAGACTTTATTTATTTATTTGAGAGAGAGAGAGAGTAAGAGAGAACATGAGAGGGGAGAAGGTCAGAGAGAGAAGCAGACTCCCTGTGGAGCAGGGAGCCTGATGCGGGACTTAATTCCGGGACTCCAGAATCATGACCTGAGCTGAAGGCAGTCACTTAACCAAAAGAGCCACCCAGGAACCCTAATTCTTAAGAACAAAACTATATATAATAGATTCAGATTCTTAGGGCACCTGGGGGCTCAGTAGGTTAAGCCTCTGCCTTCGGCTCGGGTTGTGGTCTCAGGGTCCTGGGATTGAGCCCCACATTGGGCTCTCTGCTCAGCAGGGAACCTGCTTCCCCCTCTCTCTCTGCCTGTTTCTCTGCCTCCTTGTGATCTCTCTCTGTCAAATAAATAAATAAAATCTTAAAAAAAATAGATTTAGATTATTTTCTAGCATGCTGAAGGTTTTACTAATAGAGATGGTTCTCTTCTGTTCTGAAACTCTCATAAATACTTAAATATATACTAAAAAAAACCACAGAAGGATGAAATCTACCAGATTTAACAAAAAGTTCTTAAAATAAAAGAGTATTTATTTATTTATTAAAGATTTTCTTTTTAAGTAATCTTAACCCCTAATGTGGAGCTTGAACCCACCACCCCAAGATCAAGAGTGGCATGCTCTACTGACTAAGCCAGCCAGGCACCCCAACAGAGGACATTTAAAGGAAATGTAGTATTGTTACCTCCAAATGCTGTTAATAAAGTATTGAGTAAATATGTGCTTTTAAAATTATTCAGTAAATTGTAAGACTGTTACGTAATCATCCCATAAATTATAGGCAAACAGATATGGCTAATGTGGGTTTATGGGCTGATTACATGAATCTTAAAACTTATTGGACAGTTTGATGTGATTTTTTAATTTTATTTTTTAAAAGATTTTAATTATTTATTAGAGAGATGGAGAGAGAGCACAAGTAGGCAGAGCACCAGGCAGAAGGAGAAGGAGAAGCAGGCTCCCTGATGAGCAGGGAGCCCGATGTGGGGCTCAATCCCAGGACCCTGGGATCATGACCTGAGCCAAAGGCAGCCGCTTAATCGACTGAGCCACCCAGGCGTCCCAAACAGTTTGATTTTATAGCCTAAATATATTGTGATAGCTAGCCTTTGAGAAGGCCTCAATGACATCCATCTCCTACAGTGAATCAGGTGTGTAGCCCTCTCCCATACTGAACCAAGGTTGTTCTGAGTGACCAACAGCATATGGGAGAAGAGATGGTATTTGACTTCCAACATAATTCAGCTTTCATTTTGGTCATGCTCATTCTCTTTCTTGTAACATGCTCTTTGTAGGAAGCCCAACACTATGTTGAACAATCCTATAAAAAGGCCAAAATATGAGGTCTGATGCCTTCTAACAGCAGGAGTAAGCCACTGAGGAATTTGGCCTTCAGCCAACGGGCAGATGAGTAAGCTATCTTTGGAAGAGAACTTCTAGTGAAGTAAAGCATTCTGATAACCGCAGCCCTCACCAACAGTGTGACCGCAACATCGTGAAACAGGCTGGACCAAAGTTATCCAACAAAGCTACTCCTGGATTTCTGACATGAGCTGAAGGCAGACACTTAACCAGTTGAGCCCCCCAGGTGCCCCTTACCTGTGCAGTATTAATGAACAGTGTTAATATGCAAAAATATGTATGTAAAAGTCTAGAAAACACAAACTCATTTTTTGTGACAGAAAGTAGATCAGTGGTTGGCTAGAAATGAGGGAGTAGGGTGAAGGATTACCGAGAGGTCAGAGGAAATTTCGGGGGTAATGGGTATGTCACAATCTTAACTGTATTGATGATGTTATAGGTATGTGTGTGTGTGTGTGTGTAGATATACATATATATCTCAAAACTTAACAAATTGTACACTTTAAATGTGCATAATTTGTTTTTCAAAAATGTTTCAATATAGCTATTTTTACTTTTTTAATTTTTAAGATTTTTGTAAAGATTTATTTATTTAAGATGGGGGAAGACAGAAGGAGAGAATCTTCAAGCAAACTCCCCACTGAGTATGGAGCCCAACATGGGGTTCAATCTCATGACCCGTGAGCCAAAACCAAGAGTTAGACACTTAATCAATTGAGCCACCAAGGCACCCTATTACAGCTATTTTAAATACCTGATGACTCTATCCACAATTTACCTGATTTTCAAACTGCCAAGTCTGAATGTTATTAGACTTTGTTATTTTGGGATCTAGAAAATTAAGAGACCAATAGTTTTATTATATATTATTCTATCCTTAGATCACTGAAGTGTTTCATAAGTTATTATAATCTATATTAGAACATCTAATTCAGAGTATTAGTATAATCAAATTAAAAAATCTTCTTAAATAATAAAAATTTATTATGGGAAACGTTGAGAAATACAAAGGATAGGTGATTTCATATTCACATGTAGTCTTAAAGAATAGTAGGAACTTCAAAGCATAGGAGTTGAACAAAGCTCTAATGATTTTTTTAAATCCACAAAAGATTACCTGATACTTTCCTCAAAAACTCATTTAGAGTTCTAGTCAACACTGTCCAGGAAAATTGACCCTTTAGCCTTTAAACCCTATTGGGTAAAATTTAAGTTGAATTTTTTGCTCTGAACCTATAACTTTTCAACATGGATAAGAAAACTATCTAGATGATGTAATCATATATGTCATTTGCCCATGTTAAAATCAGTTTCCACATTAATTAAATTAAGTAATTATTACAAAGACAAGACTGTATACCAAATTGAATGTATATATAGAGAGAGATCTATATCTATCTATAGATAGATAGATAGATAGATAGATAGATAGATACAGATAAGCAATGAAAGCAGATGGGTTTATGGCATTTGCCTCTTTACATTGGCAATAACAACGCATTTAACCTGTTTTAATGATAAATAAAATAGAAATCATTCTGGGGTGCCCAGATGGCTCAGCTGGTTGTGCATCTGCCTTCGGCTTAGGTCATGATCTCACGGTCCTGGGATAGGTTGTCGTTGGGCTCCTTGCTCAGCAGGGAGCTTGTTTCTCCCTGTCAAATAAATAAAATCTTTAAAAAAATAAAATAAAATAGAAATCATTCTAAGATTAAGAAAAATGGTACTTTTATACAATATTTAAATAAAATTTTACAGACATAATTAATTTTGGTAACATATTCAGAAAACATTTAAAATACAATATTCAATAGGATATCTTACTTTTTATCATACCATAATCATTTTCTATTGTCAGGAAGCTGGAGAATTTTCTCTCCAAATATATTTTCCATATTTAAAAAAAAATTTTATTAAGGATTTTTATTTATTTATTTGAGAGAGAGAGAGAGAGAGAGAGAGCACAAGCAAAAGGAGGGCAGAAGGAAAAGGAAAAGCAGGCTCCCACTGAGCAGGGCTCGATCCAAGGACCTTAAGATCACGACCTGAGCAGAAGGCAGATGCTTAACAGGTTGAACCATACAGGTGTCACTATATTCTCTATTTAAAATAAATTGAATGTTCTCATTATTTTATTTTATTTTTAAGATTTTATTTATTTGACAGAGAGAGAGAGAGAACACAAGCAAAGGGAGCAGCAGGCGGAGGGAGAGGGAGAGGCAGGCTCCCCACTGAGCAGAGAGCCCAACGTGGAGCTTGATCGCAGGACCCTGAGATCATGACCAGGGCCGAAGGCAGAGGCTTAACCCACTAAGACACCCAATGTCCCTGTTCTCATTAGTTTAATTCTACTATTTATACTTTTAAGATTAAAATGTTATTGTAAGAAATTGGTTTTCTTACAGTAACACATACATACTAATTTTTTTTTTATTTATTTTCAGCATAACAGTATTCATTATTTTTGCACCACACCCACTGCTCCATGCAATCTGTGCCCTCTCTAATACCCACCACCTGGTTCCCCCACCCACCTACCCCCCGCCACTTCAAACCCCTCAGATTGTTTTTCAGAGTCCATAGTCTCTCATGGTTCACCTCCCCTTCCAATTTCCACCAACTCCCTTCTCCTCTCTAACTCCCCATGTCCTCCATGCTATTTGTTATGCTCCACAAATAAGTGAAACCATATGATAATTGACTCTCTCTGCTTGACTTATTTCACTCAGCATAATCTCTTCCAGACCCGTCCATGTTGCTACAAAAGTTGGGTATTCATCCTTTCTGATGGAGACATAATACTCCATAGTGTATATGGACCACATCTTCCTTATCCATTCATCTGTTGAAGGGCATCTTGGTTCTTTCCACAGTTTGGCGACCGTGGCCATTGCTGCTATAAACATTGGGGTACAGATGGCCCTTCTTTTCACTACATCTGTATCTTTGGGGTAAATACCCAGGAGTGCAATGGCAGGGTCATAGGGAAGCTCTATTTTTAATTTCTTGAGGAATCTCCACACTGTTCTCCAAAGAGGCTGCACCAACTTGCATTCCCACCAACAGTGTAAGAGGGTTCCCCTTTCTCCACATCCCCTCCAACACATGTTGTTTCCTCTCTTGCTAATTTTGGCCATTCTAACTGGTGTAAGGTGATATCTCAATGTGGTTTTAATTTGAATCTCCCTGATGGCTAGTGATGATGAACATTTTTTCATGCGTCTGATAGCCATTTCATACTAATTTTCTTAATCAATATTTAAAATATTTCTATCACTTTTTAATTGCTGAATCCCAAACATGATTCCCTGGCTTGATAATGAAACCTAAATTGATTTTTTAATTTCTGGAATATTGGAAACATTATGAAAATGACAAATAATATAAAATATAACCAGCTCCTCATCACCCAGATAAATAAACATTTTCCAAGCTTTCTTCAAATTTTTGGTGTTTAAAGAAAAAATGTTACTGGTCAGGACATCTCCTGCACCTGTCATGGGTGCGAGCTCCGAGCATCTCGTGATACAGCCACTTCTCAGGCCCAGGAGTGTGGAAGCCAAGTAGGAGAAACCCCCAGACCTGAGCACAGTCTCTTCCTGCCACCTGAACCACTATCACCCTCTTCAACAAGGGCCCTTATTACAGGCTCTCGGCAGAGGTCAAGAACAAGATCGCTTCCAAGTACGATCATCAGGCAGAAGAAGATCTTTGAATTTAAATAGAAGTGACAGCACACTGACACCAACTCTCTGCTGTGCTTAAAAGATGGCACCATCCCCTACGAGCTCATCAACAAGCAATAGCCAAGCTCAGTGAAGGTTAATGAGTCCCCGTTAAACTGGCCTCAGTTGGAGAATATTGGCAACTTTATTAAAGCCATCCAGGCTTCTTATGACATGAAGCCACATGACATATCTGAAGCAAATGATATTTTTGAGAATGGAAACATGACCCAGGTTCAGACTACACTGGTGGCTCTCGCAGGTCTGGCTAAAATAAAAGGATTCCATACAACCCTTGACATTGGAGTTAAGTAGGCTGAAAAACAAACAAGACGTTTTGATGAATGAAAATTAAAAGCTGGCCAAAATGTAACTGGTTTGCAGATAGGAACCAACAAATGGCGCCAGCCACACAGGTATGACAGTATGGGATCAGGAGGCATCTTTATGATCCCCAAATGCAAACTGACAAACCTACTGACCAGACCACAATTAGTCTGCAGATGGGCCCCAACAAAGGAGCCAGCCTGGTGGGGATGTTAACACCAGCTACCAGAGAAGACATCTATGATCAGAAGCTAACATTACAACCAGCAGACAACGCGACGATGTCTCTACACATGAGAACCAACAAAGTTGCTTCCTGGAAAGGAATGAGTGTGTTTGGGCTTGGGCGGCAAGTGTATGATCCCAAATATGGCACTGCTTCCGCAGAACCTGTCATTCAGAGTGGAAGTCAAGGGAAAGGAACAAACAGGTCTGAAATTAGTGGTAGTGATTATCAGGCAGAATACCCAGATGAATATCACAGTGAGTAACAAGATAACTACCCCCATTACCAATATGGCGACCAAGGCGCTGATTATTCGATTGATACAAGGAGCTCAGTATTTAGCCCATTGTTTTTATTCAGTAAGAACCCAGCTAGCCTTGAGTAATTTTTACCTTGTCTTCCTAAAACACTATAATGCTTATTGTATGTAAAAGAAATATTGCCTTACATACATTTCCTTTTCCTTTTCCTGCATCTTCCCTAAACAGTTGTCTTTTAGTGCTGTAACAGTTCAATCTTACAGCAGAAGCAATAACTCCCATATGAAGTAAAAAGGAATACTGTGAAAAGGGAGTACTCTTGTACAGCCAATTCTCTTATCCAAGACTTATGCATTTTTATAATCTACTGAATAAACTGGGATTTTCAAACAATAGGAAGTGAGGTTTTCTGTTTTGTTTTGTTTTACAGTTTAGTATCTTGTTTCAGTGTGGAAGACTAAACTCATGCTTATAGCTAAATGCATTCTTCACCAACTAAATTTAAGATGTAACATTTTAGATATTTACATATCAAAGTCTCTATAGGATTGTTCACTAAAGTTTAAATAAAATCCTGATCAGCGTAAAAAAATAAATAAAATGTTACAGATACAGCTAAATCCTATTCTTCTGCCCCTTCCTCCTCAAGATAAAAAGTGAGTTTCCTTATATTTTAATTTCATATGCTTGGATACAGTATTGTATATTTTGTTTTAAGCAAAGAATATTAATAGCAATACCCAGAAAGGCCAACTAGAAAAGATTTTCAACTTTACTCTCTGTCAGGGATTGCAAATTAAAATAACAGAGAGCTACTCTGCCACCTGTCACACTGAAAAAAACTAGAAGTCTGACAATAGACTTGAAGTGGAGGATAAAAAGGAACTTGCACACCATAGGTATAAGTTGGTACACAGTGTCTTTAGAGAATGATTTAACAATATTTTAGTAAAACTGAAGATATTCCATTGCTAAGGCCCAGAAATCACCCCCCTAGTTATCTACCTAAGAGAAAGTGTCACATTTAAACACTTCAGGGGGCATGTAGAAGGTCTGTGTTAATAAATTTAACAGCTTACACTTGAATCATGCTTCTTACGTGTCAGGCACAGTTCCAAATCCCTTCTGTGCTTTTACTCTATTATGCACATAACCTACCTATCCCATAGAAAATGTACTGCATTTTACAGATGAATAAACTGAGGCACAGCAGTTTATAACTTCCAACAGTTGCATAGCTTGGTGGACCCACAAACACAAGCAATGTAGTTCTGAGTCTGTTAACCACTATGCTGTATGGGTCACAGAAGTACTGTATGGAAGAACAAAAGAATGGAAATCATCCAAGAATCCACCAAGAAAGGGAGGAACAAACAGGCAACAATACATTCACGCAGTGCAGAAGAGCAGAGCCATTAAGATCCATAAGCCAGAGCACACCCAGGTGCTTGCATACATTTCCAAAACCTAATGTAGGAAGAACAGGCAAGGTGCAAGGTGATTTGTACTGTATGATACCTAAAGCCATCTTTATGATTTATTTCTAATAGCGGAAAAAGGTAAAGCAATCTTAGCCCATATTAATGAAATAAAAGAATCAAGAGCAAAAAAAAAAGGGAGACTTTTTTCCCCTTGTGGTTAAGAATCTTCAATAATGTGCTGGTTCCAGGAATCGCAAGATTGATAACTAGACTGGATTTTGAAGTAAGCAGCCAGAATGATGAAGGATTTTGCGGTGGTTTACAGTGTGCATGCAAAGTCTTTCAAATGAGTGAATGGGTCTGCTTATGTGCGAGAAAGGACAATGTTCTCCATCATCCCCTGCTCCCCACAAGCTTCTCATCAAATGTGTGGGGATGCATATAGGATAGGGCTTATCTTTTTTACTTACCTTCACACAAAACATTCATAAATACTATAAAAACTCCGCTTAACTTTATATATGTTAGATAGGGTTTTCGTAAATACACAGAAGGATGTTAAATCCCAAGTTGTGCACAAAAAATAGTCACAGAAAACTATATAATAGTAGAAAAATATGGCTACTATTACACAAACAGAAAAGGTTAACAAATGACCCAACCCCTCCCCCCACATTTTGATTGTTTTTATTTTGTAAAGTCTTAGAAGATAGGTCTACCAAGGAGTCTCCTCCTCCACAACATAGACGATCGACAACAAAAAAAGTACTCTCTTTAAGAATGCACTTACTTAGGAGAAGATTTCAGCACTGAAAAGCAATAATCTGTACAAGGTGTGGGTATGTGGGTATTAAGCTCTTTTTCCTCACTACCCCAATGAACCTTGTCTTCATCATGAGCAATGGGGGCCTGTGAAGAGCCCACCATGCTGATATCAGTTCATTGAAACCATCAGTCTCCACAGATCAGGATTACTGTCTGTAGAAAAGCAGTCAGTCTAAAACAAAGATCTCTGCTGAGAAAAGACTGTTCCAAGAACGACAGACCTTTGAAAGATAAAGAAGTTAAAATGAGTGATGACACACGTGGCTAAAATGCTAATTTTCATGGAAACGTAATGGACATTTAAGTGGGGGCATATTAAATGTTAATTACTCTTAATCTTAGCTGTTGAAAAAAATGCTTTAGGTTTGGGTGTGGCAACTCCTTTTGAAAAACTTGTTGGCACTCCAGTGTAGACCTTGCTATGATTTCTTTCCAACATTGGACACACCTTGTTCAAAAGACAAATGACTCATAAGGGGCCACAATCCAAAATGTGATATTCAGCATTTAACTTGCTAATGGTACCCCAGAAGTAGCCACAGCTCCTGCTGTGAGAAAAATAGCAGACAGGGGATTAAAACTGATGGCTTCTCTATTTCGCTAAAATCAGTTGTGCAAGAATAGTAAAAATACAGTTTAAAGAGTGTCAGATAAGGTAATGAGGAGAAAGGCCACAGGCGGGTTGTGAAAGTGTGCCAACGTCAATACACGTTACTCAATATTTGCACTACTTAACAAAAATAAGCCAAGCATGGGTGAAAATGGCTAGATGAGAAAGGAGAAAACACACCTGAAATAAGTGTAACATTGTGTGTCAACTACACTTCAATGAAAGAAAGAGAGAGAGAAAGAGCAAAGAAAGAAAGAAAGAAAGAAAACACAAAGGACCTAATGTAAGACTTGACAAAGCAAATTTGTACTACACTGATTAAAAACACCAAGTATGACACTTGGTATCCAGTATCAAACACCTTATGCATTATCAATGAAAAAAGGCCAACGAAGACTTATTTCTTCCTCCAAAGACTATAAGAATATTATTGCATGTTTTAACATCGTATCAATTGTTTTACAGAATTTTTTATTTTAAATAATGGCACCAGCCATAAAAAGTTGCTATTATATATTCAGCTCACTTATTCATTCTTTCAATACAATTTTGTGAGTTCTATGATGTGGTGTCCTAATGATGGACTCCTTTTTGTTCTTATGAGCTCACAGTGCAGTAATGGGCAGAATCTTACATAAATATATCTGATTAACAATAAAATTATGCTATCCTAGAGTTATATGGGTATCAGTTTTATCTTAAAGTTCACTTTTACTCCGAGAATAAGAAAACTAATTTATTGCTACGCAGTTCTACTAGGATAAAAGTGATTCAACAGATCTCATGTACATTGAACTTTAATAATGTAATGACCCTTTCATGTACATAAAATTTTAACAGAACCCCAAGGAGAAGACAATATTCAAAATGGTGAAATTTCAGGAACAACAATCAATCATGAATACCTTTTAGTTGTTTTGCTTTTATAACCTGCCTCAAGTCAGAGTGTGTAGGCAAATGGCCATTTTACACCTGTATCTAAGGTCAACCTTGTGTTTGGTCTTTTTCCACATAAATGAAAAAAATTACTATTTCTAGAATGCTGAATTTTTAAAGATCATGGTACAAAATCTTACTGTGAGTTACACAAGTAAAGGAAGTTAAGTGTTGACTAGTTAATATTGTTAAATACTTATGTTAAACCATATAAAAGGATGACAGATGGAATATGGGGTAGAGTTGAATTACTACAACTCCACATTAGATTTTAGTTCGTAGGTTTCCACTTTCAATATGAAATGAGTTATTATTAAAAGTCTCACCCAAATTCTATTCCCCATCTAATATTTACTGGTCTTCCATTAAAAACAAACAAAACTGGGACACCTGGGTGGCTCAGTGAGTTAGGCCTCTGTCTTTGGCTCAGGTCATGATCTCAGGGTCCTGGGATCAAGTCCCGCATCAGGCTCTCTGCTCAGCGGGGAGCCTGCTTCCTCCTCATCTCTCTCTGCCTGCCTCTCTGCCTACTTGTGATCTCTGTCAAATAAATAAATAAAACCTTAAAAAAAAAAAGAACAAAAAAAATCTAAACCTTAATTAATTCATTTAATAAATATGCATTGAGTGTTTTTTACTGGCTCAGTACTGTTCTAGGTGATGAGTATTCAGTAGTGATGAAAGCAGCCAAGGTTCTCATCCTCCTCCAACCACAACATGTCAGGTACTGTAAAGGAGAGGAATAAGGAACAGGGAGAATATTGTGTGCTGAGGCTGAGGAAGGTCTGAATAAAGTAAATGATGAGGAATGTCTCCCTAAGTACACAACACTTAACCTGATCCCTGATACGAGTAAAGGGATCTGCGACGTGAGGAGCCAAGGACCAGGAAACAAAGTCTTCCGGGAAGAGGCCACTGTACCCACAAAGGCTCTAAGACAGAAGATCATCAGGGAACCAAGGGAAAGTCACTATGTCTGGACCATAGTGAGTAAGGGGCTGTGGGCTGGGGGCGGAGGCCGACTGATGAGGTCTACCATGTTGGCCATGCGCTGTTATAGAAGCCACCCTAAGATGTGTGAACTGAATTTAAAGAGGAGTGGGAAGTCATTAAAGGATTTCAACAGAGGACATGCATGACAGTTTAAAAAGATGACGCTAGGGACACCTGGGTGGCTCAGTCGGTTAAGCGTCTACCTTCAGGGCAGGTCATGATTTCAGTGTCCTAGGATCGAAGTGAACATTGGGCTCCCTGCTCAGAGGGGAGCTGGCTTCTCCCTCTGCCTGCTGCTCCTGCTGCTTGTGCTCTCTTTCTCTCTGACAAATAAATAAATAAAATCTTAAAAAAAAAAAAAAAAAGATTACACTAGTTCCTAAATACAGAGAATAAGTTGGAAGCAAGCTAAAGGTGAAGCAGGGAGACAAATTAGAAGCTAATTTTAGCAGATCACAAAAGGCACAGGGTGGGCTAGAAAAAAAGGCAGTGGATGGATTTGTAAAAAAAAAGTATATGAAGCCATGGTGTAATCTGGAGGTAGGATCAACATAACTTGCTGATCAGTTGGATACTGTGCATAATGTGCAGGAAGGAACGAATAATGCTGAAGAAACTCTGAGAAAAATGGCCCCAATTGTTGAGATATGGAAAAATGTGGAAGGAATTGCTTCTGAGAAAGTATTTAACATTTTGTTTGGACATGTTAAGTTGGAGATACCTACGAAACGTCCAAGAGGAGAAATGAGGGGCAACAAAGTATATGAGAGCAGGGCTTCAAAGAGTGGTTTGTAGTGAAGATAGAAATTTGCAAGTAATGAAGCAAACAAATGGTACTTAAAACTATGGCTAATGATGAGATCACTGATGGAGAGTGGGGAGTAGTATGTCTACAATTTCTGCATGCAGCAAAATTTCCTGGGGCAATTTTGATTCAGTAGGTTAAGGGTTGGGACTTTGATTCTGCATTTTTATTAAAAACTCTAGGTGGGTCTTATCCTAGTACCATTCTGTTAAATATCTGTTATAGAAACAGAAAGTAAGTGAGTCCAGCAGATAACTAAGACACTCTAGCAATTGGTATCTGGCCAGAAGAAGAGTTTGAGGAACTGAAGCCATGGACCAACTACGAGAGAGTGGCCCATGCAATCCTTACTATCTTCAAAGGGAAACTGAAAGGCATCTGTCTTTTAGGTACTACTAGCAAGACTCTGGCCAGAGTTCCCTTGAGGAAGCTCCTATAAAACAGTGCCAAGAACAGGCCTCCAGAACAATAGGTTGGCTCAAGTGCTCAATGAATTTGTGCTTTGTCATTGTAAAAAGAAAACACAGACAGTATCAGCAACCGGATTGCCAATACCTTCTAAGTATGACTACTGCGATCCTAAAATCAGGACAGGGGATCATGGGATTGGTACTGGCCATGTTGGAGTTAATGAGCCCTTGGCCAACCCATTTCAATGTTACCAAGGGCAGGGAATAAGTAACACCACTATCTTTTCTTCTTTACTTTTCTGTAGCATGCAACTAGCCTAAAGATCCTAGTATTTATTAATTCCTGAAAACAACAGGTTAAGACAAGTAGGCCCAGACAAATTATGAGGCAGATTCATTTCTATTTCTCAATTTATATTCTGTTAGCCCAATCCCACCCTAGCAGTCCACATTTCCACATTTCTCTGTTTGGAACTGTCACAACTGCATTGTTACCTGTGTCTAACAAACCAACTTCATAACTCTTCCTTTTATCACTTCTCAAAGCTCACTGCATTTCAGGTAGGGTTGTGTAATAACAAGTTGATCGTACAATTTTTATATGTTGATGAGTTTGCTATCACCCACAAATTTGCATTTTAACAGGACATTTGTGGATACAAACTTTAATTTGAAGGAATTGAGCTAGAGTTGGAATATTCCTATATCATTACAGAGGAGATATACTAAGTACGGAAATAATTTTAATAATCCTTAATCAACATCACACAGATTGCTATCTATTTCACCTGTAAAGTCTCCATGGTTCAAGAAGTCTTTGAGTTAATAGCCTTAGAGCAAGCAACCATTTAAAAGTGAAGCCAAGAGATCGTAAACTACTTCATAAAGTTGATTTCATGTTGTGGGAATAGCTGAAAGAATTTTTTTTTTAATATTTGAATTAATTAATTAATTAATTAGCGGCATGCAAGTGGTGGGGGGAGGAGCAAAGAGAGAGGGAGAGAGAGAATCTCCAGTAGACTCCACAGTGAGTGGAGCCCGAGATCATGACGTGAGTTGAAATCAAGAGTTAGATACTCAACTGACTGAGCCACCCAGGTGCCCCTTGAAAGAGATCTTGAACAACAAATATATCTATGAGTCTGCCTTGTAAAAAATCTATACAAAACCAAAGATTTTCTTTACTAAAAAAATAAAGTGGGAAACAGTCAGTAAATAACGAGTTACAAATCAAAGACCATTATGTACAAGGCAATCAACACAAATGTGTAGAGGAACCAGATATAAAAGAACATGGGACCAGGAGGTCCACAACGAACATTCAAATTCCGTTTCTGGAAAACACTGTGAGACTACGCATATCACATCTATGAGCCCACTACATTCCTAGGACCTCAGTATCCCTGCATTAAATTCCCCACTCCACTGTACAACAGAAATTAAAGTAGGACTAAGATGCTCTAATTGCAAGGGAAATGAAAGAAATATCTAGTAGGATTTTGAACTATTCTGGATTTCTCATGACTGAAGGGTTTACCAGAACATAGAACTTTCAGTGCTAATACCAGGACAGTCAAAAGGCTTGCTCTGTGCTTTGGGGCTACAGGAAGAAAATAATGATAATGTGGGGTCTACTTTCCACAAAAAGTTGAAACTGGTAGCTTGGTTTGAAAAAAATGGTCAGGTAGCACATCAGAAGGCAGAGTAATCACCAAGATATTCTTCAAACAGTAGCTAGACTGATAAGGCAATCAACTATCAAAAGGCACCCAGTATATGTGTCACTGACATTATCTTTTCACTATCTCACACAAAAACAACACTGTGAACGTGTATTAGCAGCTCTGGAAGAGACCATGTTATGAAACAAAAAGAATCAGAGGCAACGAAATGCCCGGTAATGTCGAAACCAACATCCTGAAGTCAAATGAGATCATTGTTCTGTAATTTAAAAACAGGATAATTTCATAAGACATGTAGAAAGGAATGATGAAAGGAATTGGACTAGTTGTCTAGGGTAGTGGCCCTCAAATGGGGGTGATTCTGACCCCCCGGAAGCACATGATTACACCTGAGGACACCCCTCAGTGTAACAACTAGGGAAATGGATGCTACTGGCATTGAGTGAGTAAGGGCCAAGGATTGTGCGAAACATCCTACCTACAGAACAGTCTCTCACAACAAATTTTCTGTCCCAAAATGTCAATTGTGCTAAGATTAAGAAATCCTATGCATGGCTACAAAACTTATAAGAAAAAAAAAAAGTACTTGGTTAATGTCAAAAAGGTTAAAGGGCATGAGAAGTACTTTTATTTTATGAGTATAATTCCTCAGTTGATGAGGGACAAAAACCACAGAGAAGGAGAAAAGCAACGAGGAATAAGTAATGCTAAGGATGGTGAATGAAATAGGAGCCATGCAAGGAGAAGAAGGGGTCTCATGTACCACACCACAGCCGTTCAGTTCATTGTGACTCCCCACCCTGCAAATCAACACCAACAGAGCCCATCAATCTTCCCCCTCAAGAGTGTGCAGCGCTACTCTCACCTCTAAAACTCACCTCTTCATGTCACAGTTCTGTTAGTAAAAGCATGAAGTGCATGTGGGCACATCTGACAGTCACCAAATGCAGGGTAAAAATGACGGCCTTAAGGTGGGGAGTTAGGAAAAGTGGGTGTGAGAAGGTGAATGCCAAAGAAGTAAAAAACGCAAGAAGTGGCAGTTAGAAAGAGGTATATTCTGCACATATGCAAATAAATTCCAGCTGAGGGAGAAAGCTAGCATTATACCAATATTGCTTCCAGTTAAAAATGGAAGCTGTAACCAGAAACCAGGTATCACAAGAGTGACAAGTTCTTAAAAGGATCATGATTGAAAATAAAAATGTTCCAAGTACTGAGTAAGAACCTGAAGATCAGCACATCAACATTAGATTTTATATCTACTGAAATAGTAGAAAAAGAGAAAAAAACAAGTAAGTGTTTAGGAATGAATCTATACTTGCTGCCTCTCCTGTACAGCATCCTCTCCAAGGCCTGAAAGACCGTGTATCTGTTCTAGAAGACAGAAGCAACACATGGTCTACCCTCTGGTTCCCAAAGATGAACACGTAATTTTTAGCATAATATCTCTATCACTAAAGATCTGTTTCGAGTTCAGCTGAAAATATTTTAGAAAGAATCACAATTCCTCACAATTGTATCTTTGGACAAACAAAATCAATTCAGAGAATGCTAACAGTTTTAGGCATAGACCCACTAAGATTATGTTCAAAGCCAAGCATAAGTTCAAGGTGGAGACAGATTTTTTTTTCCCCTCCTGAACTGCCATTTTGATGAAAATATGACTGTCAAAAACATCTACCTTAATTCAAAGATCTTGAGTTATTAATATCATAATATATAATAGGGTCACAGATATTTTTTGAAGTGAGGATTTTTTTTTGAGAGATTTTATTTATTTTATTTGACAGATAGAGATCACAAGCAGGCAGAGATACAGGCAGAGAGAGGGAGGAGGAAGCAGGCTCCCTGCTGAGCAGAGAGCCCAATGCGGGGCTCGATCCCAGGACCCTGGGATCATGACCTGAGCCGAAGGCAGAGGCCTCAACCCACTGAGCCACCCAGGTGCCCCTGAAGTGAGGATTTTTAATTTAACATGATTTTGAGGATATTTATTGATGTAATTTTTAGAATTTTGGAAACATAATTTGATTCATGTTAAAAATCATTTATAAATATTAAATTATGTACTTTTTCATGTATTAAAAACATCTGTGTACTTTTGGATATTGTTGCTCATCTTCCATGAGACATATTATTAGTGTATCCTACTGAACACTGCATGATCCAGTAACTCCTTTACTGCATAATTACCCAAAGAAAACAAGAACACTAATTCCAAAAGATATATGCATCAGCATTATCTATAATAGGCAAGATATGGAAGCAACCCAAGGGTTCACAGATAGATGAATGGATCAAGAAGATGTGGTAAACACATATACACACGTGTGTGTGCGCACACGCGTGTGCGCGCACACACACACACACACACACACACAGAGGGGAATATTACTCAGCCATAAAAAAGAATGAGATCTTGCCGTTTGCAACAACATGAATAGATCTAGAGGGTATAATGCTCAGTGAAGAAAGTTAGAGAAAGACAAATACCATATGATTTCAGTCATCTGGAATTTCAGAAACAAAACAAACAAACAAAGTAAAAAGAGACCAAAAAAGACTCCTAAATACAAAGAACAAATCTGGTGGTTGCCAGAAGGGAGGTCGTGGCGGGGGGGAGGGGATGGATGAAACAGATTAAAAGGATTAAGAGCACATTTATCATCATGAGCACTGAGTAATGTATAGAATTGTTGAAATCTTATATCGTAAACCCAAAGCTAATATAACACAGTATGTTAATTACACTTCAATAAGAGATTTTTTTCAAAGGTGCTCATTTTCTATATGTAAAACGCCAACACAGAGAGCAATTTATCATGTCTGAGCAGGTAAGCAGTGAGTGCATCCAAAGGCCTGTCTGGGCACAGGTGGAGCTTTCCCATCCAGAACAAGGCTTTCTTGAAAATTTTAAATGGAAAATAGCACAGAAAGGAGTTTTTAAAAGTTTATCATGAAAAAAATATATAGGTATATGTGTAGTAAAAAAACCTCTGTAATATAAGATTTAAGATGTAAATCTAGGCATGAGACCAGGGGTAAGTTTATTCGTCTCCATATTGTAGAATGGAGATTTAAAAAAAGGTACAATATGTGATTCTCAACAGAGTATTCAATAATGTTATTTCCTATCCAGCCCTCTAAAATGAGTGGGAATGACACACAAAGAAGCACTGGAGAGCTCTGTAAAACTGGTTTCAGAAATGAGAAAAATCTTTGTTTTAAAATAATTATACTTAGTCAAAATATCAAATTAAAATTAAAAAAGACTAAATTTTAAAATCTAGAAATAGCTGTCTAGTGGAGGCAGACATATTAATGGAAAAGGTGACTGCTTTAAAACCTTTGAAGAAATCTGTAATTTTCTCCCATACATGAATTTTAGAACTTCTTCCAATGGCTTAATCCTTGGTAAAGGTTAGCTTATATTCAGAAGTGAAATATAAGTTTTCCCCACATTTTATTCTTTATACCTCTTTTTTCCAATCTCTACAATTTCCTAAATTTGTTTTCCATAATTTGCAGCAATACTATAAAAAAGCAAAGAAATGTTATAAATTCTGAGCATCACTCACACACCCAATCTTCATTCTTTACTGTGAACTACAGGCCAAAGTCCACCTCTCTTCAATTATCCAATGAGATGAATTTTATGGAAAAATACAAGATTAAAAAAAAACCTTTCTAAGACTTTTAATGAAGGTTTGTGATCAGACAAGTCTATTAAATGGTAGCACCTTTAATGAGTACTTAAATTATATTGTTAACAGCCCAATAATTAGACCCTTGGCCACATACACACACACACACACACACACACACACGTGTAAAAGTAACAGGGGTATAACTTCCCACAACACTGGTTACAGGGCCTCTGGTCTTAGCTATTTTTTGTTCTTTCCCATTAACTTGATTAAGCCAGAAATAATGAGCAAATGTGAACCCTTCCTGGAGTGCATCATTTAATTTCTTTTCAAAAATTGCACAGGTGGAATCCAGCAGTGCACTAAGTAGAATCCAAGAAATACAAAATATTCCATCAATTATCAACAAAGGATGGGTACATACATGGGATATCCATACGTATATGCATATTTATATACATTTGTGGATAGTTTCATGGAAAAAAGATTAAGACACATACATGGGTACAAGTATTAGTCCTGCTTCATAGTTATGGTTTCTTGGGCAGATTTAATTATGCACTGTGAGTCTCAGACTATAGAGCTATAAAATGAAGACATTAGTAATGGCCACTGATAGCACTACTGTGAAAATAAAACGAAGGGGCATATTTAAAGTCTCTGAATCACATCAGAAGCTCAAAGAGATTTGTTTTTCCTTATTTATTTATTTATTCGTTTGGGAGAGGGAGTGGGGGAGGGGCAGAGAGAGAATCTTAAACAGGCTCTACACCCAGCACAGAGCCTGATGTGGGGCTCAATCTCATGACCCTGAGATCATGACCTGAGATGAAATCAAGAGTCAGATGTTCAACTCACTGAGCCAGCCAGGTGCCCCTCAAAGGGAATATTATTAACAATACTATTACCCCTCTAAGAATTATATAAATAAAATGAAAACAAACAAAAACTACCTAAAATGTCTCTAAAAATAATTGCTTAATTGAATTAAAATTAAATATATGCCACTTCCATTCGGGAAAATGAAGGGAAAAAATCAAATCAAAGAAGCACAATTTAAAAAAATTAAATTTCAAGAAACAAGGCTAAATCTTGTTTAGGTGTGGGAGAAAGGCCATTCTACCTTTGATGAGGGGAATCAGTGCTTCCATAATCAAAATAACTATAGGTCACACATTTTAAAAGTAAAAAAAATTTTTTTCAAACTTTAACAAAATAACTATATTATTCTCATGTTATAACCTTACTTATTTCCCTAAAATGAAAATTGCTTTTTCTTTTCAAATCTCCTTTCAAATTTATAGCCAATTTTAACTGATACTTTTTTGCTTTCAAAATATGCACAGATTGCTCTTCAAATGCATATGTTAAGTGGGTTCATTTATGAATATAAGGGTCTATCTTTTCTTTGGATCTCAAAACAATTTTTGGAATGACAGGGTGGGAATCTTAGGTTCTACTCCTAGAAGTGAGGCTGGAGTCCTAAACTTACTTTTGCTGGTGGATGCTTCCTTCCCTTCCTTCTGCAAATCTGCTTGCACAGTGAAAGAAAGGGAATTAAAATCTTGTTTCAAACATGGCTGAGTCTGTGACCTTTGTTCTACAACACCTTACCCAAGCCATTCTCCACTTAACAGCTGAAGTGGGCTTATCCTGGGGAAAGAATTACTCACATGCAGCTGGTCAATGGTTTCTTTTCCATTTGTCCCAGTTTGTCCACAGAAGGAGATCTAACAAACAAATGTGGTTAGAGTCCTCACCCTCAAGTGAATTATAATCTATAAGTGGGAAAAAGTATAAATGTGCAACAAAAAATGGGTGACAACTCTACCACGTTTATTAAGCTAATTCCAAACTCTTGTTTTCTCTTGTTTCATATACCTATACACCCAGCACTCCTTAGATTGTAATCTTCTGGAGGACATGATTATAACTACTTTGGGGTTTGTTGGTCAGATTATCTGTCTTATCTCACACAGAATTTATACGTAACTGTAAACACAAGAAGTATTTATTAAAAATATGTCTTTTGGGGGTGGCTGGGTGGCTCAGTGGGTGAAAGCCTCTGCTTTCAGCTCAGGTCATGATCCCAGGGTCCTGGGATCGAGCTCCACATCGGGTGCTCTGCTCAGCAGGGAGCCTGCTTCCCTCCTCTCTCTCTCTGCCTGCCTCTCTGCCTACTTGTGATCTCTGCCTGTCAAATAAATAAATAAATCTTAAAAAAAAAAAAAGAGTATGTCTTTGGCTTTTCATAACTACCCCCAAAAAAGTGTCAAGAAGGTACCCTTCAGAATGAGATCCTATTTAACATTTAGGACTAGACGTTCAGTAACTCTTGAAATCACTATGTCTTTAAAAGGTACACAAAACAGCATTCTAATAGTGTTCTAAACCGCTTACTTCAGACTTCCAATTCCATGTTAAACTCAAGTGGTAAACAATGTTTTCCTCAAGTTGCTTCCTCTCTCATGGCCACCACTGACGCAGACGTTAGCTGGAAGAGAGGCCTCCAAGGATTAGGCAGCCTGCATTATACGTAACTTGGCAGCCACTTGTAAACTCCAAAGAGAGTAAACCAAATATCAGTGACCGATTGTGAAGCTGAATTGCTTCCTCTTTTCTAGTTTCTCACAAAACTGTTTGAATTCAGCTTCCCCTCTCCCTAACAGCAGCCACTTCTGACGGAAGTCTATTCTCTCAGACTTGCTTCTATTTAGGAGAAATTGCTTATATTGTTGTTCTCAGGCCTATTAATAACTTTAAAAAGAGGTACACATGCTGAATTTCAACGACACATTTTCCTTTGGCATTTTCACTGTATTTCTCCATGTTCTGAATTCTATCTTTACCTTAAAAACATGAATTCAATAGTAGATTCACAAAAGGTAATATTACAGAAAATATACACAGGATATATTTCCTACAGTTAAACATTGGAGCTACCACAACTTCACTGCTGTGTTTTTCTGAAATTAGTCCTTGGGGTTTATAAAAGGGATATAAAGTATAGTGTTGTATTAATATTTTTATACAAGTTTAAGTATTGTAATATATATATAACTACATTAAATCATACTGATATGGACCTTTCACGTGGCTGCAGTAGATTGCATTTGAAGTATCATTGAAAAACAAACTTTATACTGGATTAGCTTTTTCCTGTTTCTTCCCTTGAACTAATAACAAAGAGCTCATTGGAGTTGTTTTGAGGAATTATCCTGTATGAAATAGCTTTTTATCTTAATGTGTAATAAGTGCTTCACTTTTAAAGAGGCATTACCTTGTGTATTATTAAAAGATTAAAAAAAACCCTTAAACCCTACAGAACCTGACACCTTACAGAAGAGAGACTTCTGATTTTTTTTGAGCAGTAGTATTGAACTAGATACAGTAGACTTTTCAGATTAGACTACTTAATATATTTCTAAGAAAAATGCTCATGAGACATGAAAATGTATCTGTGGTACCCAAATCATATCTGTGAAAAACCTATAGAAAATTCTCATTCCAGGGCACCTGGGTGGCTCAGTTAAGCATCTGCCTTTGGCTCAGGTCATGATCCCAGGGTCCTGGGATCGAGCCCTGAGTTGGAGGGAGGGGGCAGCCTGCTTCTCCGTTTCACTTTGCCTGCTGCTCCCCTTGTTTGTGCTCTATCTCTCTCTGTCAAATAAATACATAAAATCTTTAAAAAAGAAAAAACAAAGAAATTCTCATTTCCTCAAATATTAGTTCTGCTTAGGTCTGGAGACTACTGCCCATCTTTTCCAAATGTGCCACGGAAGCAACTCTCCCTTCCTTGTCAGCAGCCCTTAACCAGCTGAACCATCCCTGAAGCCTTGCAAAATAAACAGAATATAGTCCAATAGAGAACAATCCCTTTTGTATCACTAATCCCACCAGACACGGCCCATTCTTCTGCCTCTACTAATGTTTGTATTTTAATTATATGTAGATTCCACTTGGTAAAGATTTCTTATCTTTCAAGACAGCTGAAGAATTCTCATCTCTGTAAGAGATTTTTCTGACCCCACCCCTCACCCTGGATAGAATTAATAACTCCCTTTTTTCTTTTTTTTGTTCCCACTGTATCCTGTACAGGCTGTGATCATATCCCTGTAACAGTCTACTGCATTCATTTATTTACATGTTTATTCCCTTCCTAGTAGACTATAAATAGCTTGAGGATATATCTTATTTATCTTTATGCCTGTAATTCCTAGCAAAAAACCTTATATATTACATATAACACCAAATATTTGTGGAATGGGAACAATGAATAGTAGTTATATACGAATACATAAATTTAAATTGCGCTTCTACAAAAACTTCAGGAAAGATTCTCTTCTTTTTGTTAGATAGAGAATAAATAGATTTTTCTGCTGCTCAGATTAAGACTCAAACCGGAGGAGACAGACAGACTTGCTTGCCCTCATCTGACTTTTCAATAATCAACCCTAACAAACACTTTCAAAAGAGTAGTCCCAAACTTAGAGTGAAAGGTTGTTCAAGTGTGGACTTTTTGTATAATATAGGTCATTTTTCATGTGGTCTCTCAAGTATGTAATGAATGAACGGTAATGATGACCATGACCTGAGTTAAAACAGTGGCAGTCCAACTCTTCTGACTTCCTGAGTTAATCTCTTAGATTCCTCTGGACTTTGTACCTCTGGGGAATAAAGAAACAATGTAAGCAATACCTACAAGCCTCTATTTATATAATTTAAGATGTTTATATTGCCCTACTAAAACAAATATTTATTGAACACTTCTCTACAGACTCAAGAAAACAAGGGAAATTAACTAACACTTTCACTTTTTATCTCAAGGTTTCCAAGGTATAAAACCACATTCCTTAGTCCAAAGACTTCAATTTTTTAAAATATGTTTTGGGGGAAGGAAAACGGTTTTATGATTACTATCTCTCATCAGCTCATTTGTTTTCAAAATACCAAGCATTATAAGAAATGTTTTCAGCTATGCATAGGTTAAAAGGCTTTGAGAGTGTGATACCCAGCAGAATAAACTCAGAAATGATCAGTAGTTTCATCATAATTGTAAACATCACCTAAACATAGCAGGATTGTTCATTATGTCTAGACATATTGTAATATGTCAGGATATTTCATCTCAGCCCTAATTCCAACATACTATCAATATGACAACCTTGTTACTTAGATCCTCATTTTAATAGCCCACATTATCTACCTTGGCACTATAGACATTTATGAGTTAATTATTTATTAAAATTAGCCGTTACAGTTAGTTATTATCGGGACGCCTGGGTGGCTCAGTTGGTTGGACGACTGCCTTCGGCTCAGGTCATGATCCCGGAGTCCCGGGATCGAGTCCTGCATCGGGCTCCCAGCTCCACGGGGAGTCTGCTTCTCTCTCTGACCTTCTCCTCGCTCATGTTCTCTCTCACTGTCTCTCTCTCAAATAAATAAATAAAATCTTTAAAAAAAAAAAAACAGTTAGTTATTATCTATCCTGAGTATCTACACGGAATCTTTTGTTATGTTCAGTTAGCCAGCATATAGTACATCATAAGTTTTTGGTGTAGTGTTCAACGATTCATTCGTTGTATAACACCCAGTGCTCACTCAACCTAACACAAAATATTATTATTATGGAATACAGAGAGATCTTATTTAAGAAAACTCTTCTGTATTCTCGAATGGTGTTCTCTCATTTTTAACTCTGTTTCTCAATAAGAAGTTTAAAAAGCTGCTTTAAGCACCAAATCCCTGTCTTCGTACTTTTGTCACAAGATTCAGAAACCTTCACATCTGCCATCCAAGTCACTTGCTGGAACATCTCCCTGAACTCAGGAAGCAAGTTTCCAGAAGTCTGCCTCTCACTTCTAACTCCCCATCAGCTGCCCCCACTCCCCTCCCAATGCTGGGCCTCTGTGGTCAGCTGTTTCAGGCTTCTGAAGAAAGAACAGGCTGTCAGAGTAGCCAGGGTTTTCTTGAAGTTCCTAATCAGACATCAGAATGTGTTTTAACATGAAGAAAAATTACTAAGTACAATTAGGATCCATAATAACCAGATTAAGAGTTGAATAGAGTTGGGTGGCTGGCTTGGGTTCTTAACTTCTCATTACAACTATTTTTCTGGAAAAACTAATTCTGACTTGAGTACCCTTTAATTATAAACCAAGAGTTATAATGCACTTTGTCTGTAAGCTGTGTTGTAGACCCCACAACATTACAATTCTTTAGTGATATGAATAATCTTTTTAAATTCTGATTTTTCTTTAAGGAATCAAGCTCATTTTCATGAGAAAATGGTGCTAACTTAGTTTTAAATGGCTGAAGATTTTTTTTTTTTTTTTTTTTAAGGAGCAAGCCTACAATTTCCTTGTACCTGATTGTTTTTCTCATTATTTTAACCAGTTCTTATTGAAAATCTAGTATGTGCCAAAAAACTTTTTTTGGGTGCTAGAAACACTGCAATGAATAAGATAGGCAATTCCTGACCCAATGGAATTTCTTTTTTATTTTTTTAAGATTTTATTTATTTATTTGACAGGCAGAAATTACAAGTAGGCAGGGAGGCAGGCAGAGAGAGAGAGGGGGAAGCGGTTCCCCACTGAGCAGAGAGCCCGATGTGGGGCTTGATCCCAGGACCCTGAGATCATGACCTGAGCTGAAGGCAGAGGCTTTAACCCACTGAGTCACCCAGGTGCTCCCCCAATCGAATTTCTATTCTAAGAGGTGAGAAGTAGGAAGTGAGGAAGGGGACAGAAGATAATAAATAAACAAGAGAGCCCAGATACTGATTTATGATATAAAATAAACAGTGATGTGGTATTGTGGGGCAGGGGGCTGCTCAGGGAGGCTATTCTAAGGTGATAAAAGTATGAACTCAGTGTGAAGGATGGAAGGATAAATAAATTTATGAATAAGTAAACACTGGTGCAGAACTGTCCAGGCTTGGGGATTAACTGGAATCCAGAACCCAGGACAAGAAGGAGGTGGCATGTTTAAGGAACTGACATTTGTCCACTGTGGCTGATGCTGGGTCAGTGGGTAGAGACTGTAGGAGGTGAGCTCAGAGTAGGTAGGAATGATCCTCAAGTGTCTGCTGGACAAAGGTCAAAAGTTCCTCTTTTTATAGGAAGTCACTTAGGTGGGAGAATGACTTGGGTGGATTAAGTCTTTGAAAGGACTACTCTGGCTCCCGAAAAAAGAACAGATTGTAAACACGAGGGCCAGAGTAAAATCATGGGGAACAGTTTCAAGGCTACTGTAGAAGAGAGATAGTTTACAGGTACATAAAAACGATTGGGATAAACTCCGGAAGCAGCGAGATAAAATACACTTAATTCCCAAATATAGTTAACTCCATGCATATTTTTTAAAAGGGAAATCCACACTGAAATTTTTTTTTAATATAATGGAGAATATGAACTCAGTTTCACACTTTCATTTAACTTTAATTTCTGTATTCCTAAAGGGGCGAGGGCATAAAACCAACTGGAGTGGGGTTCAGAGGTGAGCTCTGGGGTTGTTATGGAATTTCTCCATTTCCACACCTATAAGATCACTTACACATGCCATCTTCTGTAGATGAAATTTGGCCATGAAATGCACTTGGCTGTTGATATGTAACATGTAAATGTTTCAATTTGGCAGTAACATTCACCCTTACAACCAAAACATAGTGCCTGAAACCAAGTTCCTCCCATCCCTGGCAGAACATAGAGTTTATGTATTTGGGAGACTGGATCCAAATGGAGGTTTGCTAGAAAGGTGATTCTAGACTCTACACAACTAACAAGCCTATAGGAAAGGGTGTTTTACTTTTACAACTGTTGTTATTTTGGCCCTCAT
The DNA here is from genome assembly GCF_009829155.1 of Mustela erminea. Taxonomy (NCBI): domain Eukaryota; kingdom Metazoa; phylum Chordata; class Mammalia; order Carnivora; family Mustelidae; genus Mustela; species Mustela erminea. Next base: position 50,399,800 of record NC_045616.1, read on the forward strand.
TTACCATTTGGTATAACATATGATATTAAAAAAAGAAATAGTCTTTGATCAGGACCTTAAAACTTAGATAGGCATATGGGCAACCAAATGTAAGACACTCCGGTAGAGCAAGCAGCTAAAGCTCCAAGATGTGACTTCCTAGGACTTACTGATGTATTTGTAAATTTAAGAACCAATTTTGTAAGGGCCCATCATTGAAAAGATTTACAAAAGGAAGCAAGATGTCAGAGAACTAAAAATGAGACTTAAGAGAGACAAACTAACATGATGAGTAGAGTAATAAATATTAGTTATACCTCAATAAAGCTAGAAAAAATAAATAACATTTATGGCAGTGATGGGTGCATAACCCTGCATATATTCTGAAAGTCAATGAGTTATACACTTTAAATGGGTGAACTCTCTAGTCTATGAATTGTATCTCAACAGAGCTGTTTTAAAAAACATCTCCAAGAGACGATGCTCTTCCATTCCATGGAAGGGGAGGAAAAGGCACCACAGCGGAGTTCTCCGATCTGCTTGGAAGAGAGGTGGGAAGAGAGAGGTCAGGCTTGGAGCCGCCTGACCTAGCTGAGGTGGGATGGCGTAGGAGGGCAAATAACGTAATTTTGGGGGGTCTCCTATTTCTCCAGTGCAATAGAGAGGTAATAAAAACAATACTGACCACCTCACGGTGTTGTAAGGGTTACAGGGAATTTATGCATATCAGTGTTCATAGCAGGAAGTACGTAGCAGTACCAAGTGTTTCATCATGTAGTACTTCCGTGTTTTTGAAATAGAAGTCTATTTCAGTTTCCAAATGTATACACACACACAGGCACAAGCTTACATGACACACCCACTGTAAATAATATATATGTATTTTATTTTTTTCATCTATAAAGGCATATATATTTTTAAAAAGACATGTATATGCCTATTTAAATATATTTAGGAAAAAGCATACATATATATAAGACATCTCTATCTATCTATCTATATATACAGTTCTTAAGGTTTCAACAACTCAGTACAAGCAATAAAGACCCAAGCACTTAGAAAATACTCAAGATCTGGTTGGGGGGGAGTCTCATCTTAAAAATATAAACAAAGCAAGGATGCCTGGGTGGCTCAGTTGGTTAAATGTTCGACTCTCGATTTCAGCTCAGGTCATGATCTCAGGGTCATGGGATTGAGTCCTGCATGGAGCCCCAGGTCAGGCTCTGTGCTCAGCAAGGAGCCTGCTTGAGATTCTCGCTCTCCCTCTTCATTTGCCCCCCTCACATGCCCCCCGCCCCACACGCTCCTGTGCTTACTCTCCTTCTGTCTCTCTAAAATAAATAAGTAAATCTTTAAAAAGCCTTTCTGGGACGGTACAATGAGAAGGGAGGCAACCAGCAAGAACAAGCTGCTTTAAAAGGGTGGGGCTGAACAGACTTTCCCCTTCCTCACAGTTGATTTTAAAAAACCTCAAGAACACGAAACCAGGCTAGGTGCTCCAGAAGGCATTAAGAAGCGTTCAACACAGCACAACCCAAAGAGCCTCTTCACTGCTCTGTAGCAGCAGGAATCAACCTCGCTTTCCTCCTTTGCTCCCTTGTTCTCCAAGTCCTGTGTTTCAAGTTTTTATTTTTTTTATTTTTTTGTAATTTATTTGACAGAGAGAGAGAGATCACAAGGAGGCAGAGAAGAAGGCAGAGAGAGAGAGGGGGAAGCAGGTTCCCCGCTGAGCAGAGAGCCCGATGCGGGCCTCGATCCCAGGACCCTGAGATTATGACCTGAGCTGAAGGCAGAGGCTTAACCCACTGAGCCACCCAGGCACCCGTGTTTCAAGTTTTTTAAACACCATCTATTATCCTTTTAACAACTCTGCAAGGCAGGCATTCTTATTCTTCCAAAGACTTTTCTGATATGGCTCAGGGATAGTACTCCATTTGTCCTTTTAATTCCCAAATTGGGTCTCTTTCCCCTACACTCCATATTTGTTACTTAAAATATTCATAAAAACAATTTTTCTCAGATGCTGATTTTCCTTAGTTAGGGACATGAAAAGCAGTCTTAAAAGTCAAGGATAGTTTATGCTTCTTAGGCTGTAATAGAAGATTCCAAACTGGTATTTTCTGGTAAAGTCTGGATTAGTCTCACAAATTTTCCTAGTAACAAAAGCCATGTTGCAAACACGATAATGTCACTGTAGCCTCATTCAGAATATTACTCACTCTTTCTGTTGCTTTGCTACTTCAGCACTTGGGAAAGTTTGAATTTCCCAGTAGTGTGACCACGATACTATTTTTGTATCTTCAGCGTCCACTTATTGTCAACTTAGGAAGAACAGTTTATGGTTGAGCTTAATTTTGCAAGCATGCTGGAAAAAAAGTGGATTTCTTTATGAAAATATTTAAGAATATATATAAAGAAAATCTGTACTGAAGAAGAAAGCAAAAATAAAATACATTATTTCTTCTGAAACTGGAATAAAATTCAAATTTTAAGACTTTTTAAAAATTTATTTATTTGACAGACAGAGATCACAAGTAGGCAGAGAGGCAGGCAGAGAGAGAGGAAGGGAAGCAGACTCCCTACCGAGCAGAGAGCCCAATGCGGAGCTCGATCCCAGGACCCTGAGATCATGACCTGGGCCAAAGGCAGAGGTTTTAATCTACTGAGCCACCCAGGCACCCCTAAAATTCAAATTTTAGCCTATCTGAATACCAACATCACTTTAATCCCTTCAAAGCACATACTTGCAAATAACTGATACTAATATTTTTGGTTGTAAAAACAACTAATCAGTAGTTACAAATTTTCTTCATAACTGACTGCAGAGTCACATATAAAGGCATCAAAGAAATCTGGATTCAAGAAATGGGGGAGGGGGAGCTCAAACTATAGCTCTAATCTTCTAGATGTAACATGATTAGGCTAGGCACACAAGCAGAGTGTCACTCATTTCCATGCAATCAAAAAGTACAAATAAAAACAGGGACCAGAGAGAAATGCACTAAATCTTATTACCCTCTCATCAGTTTTTCTATAAAAGGTTCTATTTCAAAAGAGGAAAATACCAGGATGGCTGGGTGGCTCAGTCAGTTAAGCAGCTGCCTTCAGCTCAGGTCACGATCCTAAGGTCCTGGAATCGAGTCCTGCATTGGGCTCCTCACTCAGTGGGGAGCCTGCTTCTCCCTCTGCCTGCTCTGCCTGCTGTTCCCCCTACTTGTGCGTGCTCGCTCGCTTTCTCTGATAAATAAGTAAATAAAATATTGAGGAAAATACCAATGAGGAGGGTGGGGGAGAAGGGGGAAATCTGCCCCTTTGGGCTGCTGGTAGCTGGTAGCCCCAGGCTCCACCTTCCTCTCAGTGAGCTTTTTATGACCAGGGGCACCTGAGTTGCTCCCCTTCCCAAGCTGACTGTCCCCTTCCTTCAGCTGACCAACTTTTCTCAGGTGCGGTCTGATTTAGCCTTTCCCACATCTTCCCTACCCCTTTATCCTCTAACCTTTGCTGTCTCATTTTCGTCATCTCTCTCCAAAGTTTCCGGTGACCTTGTTCTTGCCAAATTTGAGGACTAATCTCCCACTGACGCTCAATCCTTCCATTTGAAACCTTTTTCCCTTCCTTTGCTTCAGGAACTTTAACTGTGCTTTAATTATCTGCATCTAATGATCCTTCTCATTCTACATGGCAGTGTTTTAAACACATGGGTTTGAAGCCAGACTGCCTGGCTTTGAATCTTTCTTCCAGCTGCCACATTCTACCAGTGAAGGTTAAGACAGGTAACGGAACTTAGTCCCATTTTTCCATTTGTAAAATAGGGATGATGGCAGGTCCTGGCTCATCTGGTCGTTACCACAATAAGGCAATACATGTAAATCACTGAGTGCAGTGAGTGCCACAAATGACATTAACTATGTGTATTCTATAATCACAAGTTCTCTACACAGCCTGTCTCAAAGAACCTACTTCATGGTGTCAAGACCTCCGTGCCTATGTAGGTAACATCGAAACCACTAGCTTACGTGTGTTATGGAAACTTCAAACCCCTCAGGATACAAACTGCACAAATCCCATCTATTAAACCTTTCTGCCTTTTCTATTTGAGTCAAATGAAAACACCAGTTTCCCAGGCACCTAAAAATCATCTACCTTCTTTGGTGATAGAGTAAACCTCGTTAATTCCTGATTTATGTGGCGGGATGCATAATGGTTAAAGGCAAGGACTGGAGCCTGGTTGCTTGTGCTCAATGACTGGTTCTGTCCCTTACAACTGTGTGACCTCAGACAAGGAACTTACATTCTTCATACCCTGACTGCCCCATCCATAAAACTGGGGTGATATCAGTCCCTATATCATAATTCTGACCTCATAAGATACTTAGTATTATATTAGCATTTATTAAATAATGTAAAATGTGCAATGTGGTCTTTTTATTGGTTTAAAGAGAGAAGTGAAATTCCAAAGCTTTCATAAAGCAAAACAGGCAGTTGTTTTTTTTTTTTAATCAGTTCTTATTTTTTCCTTTGGATTCTCATTACTCCTACCATTGTCCGAGCTCACAACTCATCCTAACCAGATAAGGGTAAAACTGCCCTGTCCAGCTTCTCTAAACTCATCTCCCTAAATTCCAGCCTCTCATCTACTTTAATCCATTTTTCATTTGATCCCTAATTGCCAGATTAATCCTTAAAAACACCGCTTTCATACTGCACCTTTTTGGGCTGATGCCCTTGCTCTCTCCCCATGCTCCTCAGGCAATATGAAACTGCCTCCCCTGTGGCTGGAGGATCTATTTCTTCCTCCACAGGCGCACGCCTCACAGAAGTGGAATTCCCCAGGTCCATTATAACCTCCATGCCTTGATCCTTGATGTTTTTCCTTCCCAGAACGTGCCTCGTTCTTAGTCCTCACATCTTACACTTTCTTCAACAACAAGGTCAATTCCACTTGCTCATGAAAACCTTCCAGCGGAACCCCCCGCCCCCAACCCAGTCCACGGCTTATGGAGTACTATACAGTAGACTAGAGAAGATGAGACTTGCGTTCATACTGGGTTCTTACAATGAGGTCACTGTTTTAGACGGTTATTTACATACTTCCTGTGTGCCTAGCTTGCCTGGAATTTCCCATTGCACAATCTCAAAACTGTGCATTATGGTAGATGAGTTCAAAGTGGCTGAGTTTGTAGACGAGTGATGATCCTCACCTGGGATAAGCAGGGTTTGTTTAGATTTTTTTTTTTTTTTAATTTCACTACATGAATGAGCACCAGTCATGAATGTGATATTATTTGGGCCATTAAGATTCAAACAGATTGGGGCTCCTGGGTGGCTCAGTGGATTAAGCCTCTGCCTTCGGCTCGGGTCATGATCTCAGGGTCCTGGGATCGAGCCCCGCGTCGGGCTCTTTGCTCAGCGGGGGGCCTGCTTCCCCCTCTATCTCTGCCTGTCTCTCTGCCTACCTGTGATTTCTGTCAAATAAATAGATAAAATCTTAAAAAAATTAAAAAAAAATAAAAATAAAATTTAAAAAAATTTTTAAAAAGACTCAAACAGATTAATCAATTCGACTTAAGTGTATATTCATATCTGTATGCAGAATGCTCCTCATCCATGTTCACCAAATTAATCTCCACATGAAGAAAAGGCACAATCAAATACAGAATTTTGTGTATGAAAAATAAAAAATAGAAGCATTACATACTTAGTACCATTTAAGTGGGGGCACTTTTGAGCTGCTTAGAGGAAAGAAGGACTTGGGGAGGGGCTGGCTACACTTTCTTTCTAGTGGTTTATTTTATGTCCAAAAACAACACTGAGAAGCTCTGCCAAGTATGAAATGCTATGAGAAAGACCAAAATAAAAGCCTAGTCTGTACTCTGAGTTGTACATTAGTTTGCTTATCTAAGTACCTTTCCTTTTCTTAGTAACCCAGGGTTGGGGCGCAGGAGGGAGAGGACGAAACAAGAAAGAAAGAAAAAAAAAAAACAGCAGCAGAAGTCTTTCCTTCAAGAAAGACAGACAAATGTTCGTTAAGTAGTTTCATAGGCAGTGACACTTTAAAAGAAATTTAAAAATTTAGTTAGCATTTCTTAAATAATTTTAAATAAAAAAATTTAGTTAGCATTTGTTAAATAATTTCTCATAGTAAAGGAAATAGGTTGACGGTGTGGCTTTAGTAATAATAACAGCAAAAGCAGGATTGGCAGCAACACAACCAGATTTCCTTGGGTCGTAACATGGTTAACCTAACTTCCTAACAAGCCCCGTCCAAAAACCCATCCTAGACTAACTGGTTCAGTATCTGAATTTTACTAAGATGCCAACACGAAGTATATGAAACACTTTTCTAACCTACTTATTTACGCACTAACAAATAATCCTAAATGTTCTACTGAATAATGACCCTTTGTGTTTCTCAAGTACCCAATCGTCAAAGCATGATCCAATTTTGATCCTTGCATGTAAATTCTTAAATACTTTCCTTTAGTAATGAAAGCAGAAATAACATAGGATACCCTGGTTACCAAGTGATAAACCAAAACTTTCAGCCAATGTTCTGATTAGTCGACACTTTATAATTTCTGTCGCATTCTGCTTCAATTGATAAAAATATACTTGTTAGATATATGTTTTCAGACTCTACACACACACAATGGCTTTCCCGAGCAGGCGGTCACAACAAAATAGTGCCAAGCTGAGGGAGAGAACCTGGGCCCTGCAGGAGCCAGAAGGAGTCTGTATTTGAGAGGTTACACATGGCTTCTGGCTTCATTCACATGTAGTCAATGATTCTCAGAGTCTCAAAGATACTAGATATTCAAGGCTAAAATGAGACAGGTTGCAGATTAAAGCAGAACCTGCTGGCAGGAATATCTGAGCAGCATTCTACCTGGGAAACAAAATGACAGGGCAAAACGACACCCCAATTGTTGCAGAATGAGAATACTGGGCAAACTATGATAGCCCAACCTCAGCTAGCTACCAGAGAACAATCCTCTGAATTTTAAGGGAATTCCCTTGCCTTTTATTGAGGTGAAGGCCTATATAGTTAATACTCCTGCACATCCAATGGCCATGAAAAACTTAAATTTAAGCATTTAAAATTCTCAGACATTCTCAACTGTCATCTGAATTCAGAAAATGTATAGACTGGCTGGCAAATTTAATCATTGTTACATATATATTTTTCTAGGCAAATTTATTCTTTAGTTCCAAATTTTACGCTTAAGACACACAAACAAACAAACAAACAAACAAAAAAACCAGAGGGAAAAGCCCCAAATATTTCCCTCTGTTAGGTTTACCAATCAGAGTAAATGCAGTTCTACCTTATCATGTTTTCTATGAGAAAACTTCTGTTCTTTTTTTAGATTTGGAGAATTGCTTTTCCTGACAGAACCCCCAGAACCAAGAACCCTGAACTGCAAACTTGTCCTTTGTCCTAGTTGTTTACCAGCCTTATCAGGGCACACATGGGTTGGCAATGTGATTCTAAGATAAAAATTCCAAAGATATAATTAGATGTTTTTCCGAGAAATATCACCCAATGCCATGAAAATTTGTTTGCTGCTTTTCACTTCATTCTTGAAGTGAATGGTCTCACAATTTCTTGCCAGTTAATAATTTTCTTCTAGGTAAGTGAGAAATATTAACTTGGCACTGAAGAAAAATACATACTTTTTAAAATAAGCAATACTGAAAATACAGATCTTATCTCAAAAACTTCTACTTGTGACATTTCAATGAACACATATTTCAGTGTAAATAACACACTTATTAAAAGTTATTCACAGCAAAAAATACAATGATGGAAACAATCTTATGCCCCTGAATTTAACTATAAGTGATAAAGGACAGAAAATACATTCTAAGCTAGTGATGTACAAGTTCTCTTAAAGCACCCTACACATTTATTTAATTCCAAACAAAACAGATTAAAAAAACAATAGTAAGAGGCCACAAATGTATATTTACTATGTTGCAGAAGAATACTCTCTAGCCCAAAGAAGTGTTATAAAAACATCTCTCAAGTTTTCTACTGAACTCCATTTTTTCTAGACTAAAAAAAAACCATTAAAAGAAAAAAAAAATCTTCTACTGCCACCTGCTGGTTATTTATCGTCAACGATTCTCAAAGATGCTAGAAAGACAAGCTACAGATTAAAGCAGAATCTTTTGACTTTTAAAACAGGAATAATTTTTGGATTCTTGCTTACCTTCCTCCCATTTTTAGACTACATATAATACATTTTATAATAAATTATGGATGTATAGTATAAGTATACATTTTTACATATGTTTCTAGTATAGAAGTAGAGCCAGAAGCTTATTTTCTTGACTCCTGCCTTGCTCATTGATTGACACCCAGTGCTCTGAAATAAGTCAGAAATTATCACATTTCCATTCTTCCCTTTCCCATAAAGGCCATTCAACCTAGTCAAGGTAAGCAATAAAGACTTAAAACTGAATGCTTTTGGCTGACCTGTGAGAATTTGCAACCCAAACACTCCAGGCCAGCTAGAGAAGTTTCATTCTTGGAGCCAAAGAAGGATATAAGCCAAATATCTAATTCTGAAGACTTCTCAAAAGGAAACTCACACTCTAAGGATGTCAACATAACGTTGATGGAGGATTTTAAACGAGAGATCCGAGGTTGGAACTGGAACACCCCCCTGGCAAGATTCCGTAACTGGAGATATAAACACGATTTTAAAAATTCAGAAAGGGCGGACCCAAGTTCCTGTAGTCAGCTTCATTTCTTTTTTTGGAGAGTCTGAGAATTTAAAAAAGCCTTTGCTAAGAGATTTTCATGGAAACAACTATTCTCTTTCATTTAGAGGGTATTTAAAAAATCAAAGCAGATAGGTAAACCATTTTGAGGAAACAGTACTTTCTCCATCAATGATACACCAATTCTTCCTACCAAAATAAACCATGGAAACGATGTTTTCAGTGATTTCATGTCACAAGCCACACATTATAGAATACTTCATGCCACATGGCTTCATCTATTCTAAAAATAAACCGAAAAACATGGATTTGACTAACCTTCTTCTCTAAAATTAATGTTAAGTATAACGTGAATCAGAAGGCAATGTCCCAACATATAAATCCTGGGTCCTTCTTTCGCATCCCTAGACATGAGCAAATTTGTCTGCTAGGACACTGAAGAGTTGTCTGTAATTCTACAGTGCTATAATTAAGACTTGTACAAATTCTGCTGCCAAAAAATCACCAGAGTGGGTGGTGAATGCAGCCAAGTAAACTCTAATTATGGAAGGCGGGTTTTCTAAGATCTTACATACAAGAAGCAAAGGCAAGATCAGACAGCTAAGATAGGTTACCAAGGCAATATAAATAGCTTTGTCAAATTCAATGCAAGCCCCCTTTTGAGAACAGCTGTTACCTCCCATAGTTCATAGGTACTTTAAAAAAAACTCAATCTGGAATCCTCTGCTTAGAGTCTGGCTCTTAACTGTTCCCCCTAAATTAAAGTTACGAAATTTACAAGTGCCATTTTTCATTCCTGGGACCAAAAAAAGTCAGCAGGAGTCCAGTATCTTAGAGAATTTTTCATTTTATATTTTAGCTCCTCCACTGGTATTATTTAAAAAACTTCTGTTCAGAGTTCAATGAAATACTTTTAGCACTCTGAAAGACAGTATGCAAATCCTAAGTGTACAGCACAATTTACATAAATTGTACAGAAATACATAAATATATTACATAAATATAAATTTATTATATAAATATAAATACATATATTCAATTTATATAAATTGAACATACACATATAACCAGTAGCACTCAATCAAGAAATAGTGTTTTTTGTACTCCAGAAGGGTCCCAACTACTAGAAAAGAGGAAATTTTGCTTCATAAAATAAATACAAAGTTCTCTCAATAATAATATTATATAATGTATTATTACTATCTGGACCTGTAATTGCAGCCTTCAAGTAGAAGTGATTATGCTTTTCCCCTTTGCTTATACAAACATCTATGCCCACCTCTCCCCTTATCAACAAACTGCATGAAACTCTCATTCAAGTCCCAGGTCAGACATCACCAGCTCTATGAAGACTTCCTGGACTTTCACAGAAAAATAAATTAAGCCATCATCTACATTCATAGAGTAGTTTGCAAATAGTCTATGTTCATAGTACACACACACACATTGTCTACTGTTCTAGGCTGTGAGTACCCCATGGAGAGAAAAGGCAACTAATTTTTCATCTTTTGATCTGTCCTCTGTGTTTAAACTGGGCTTTAAATTTTGTGCTGATGAATGACCACATGTTTCTCATGCTATTATCTTATGCAATTGACACTTGAATAGTTTTTCAGAAAAGAATGTTCTACTGAACCATGTTCTTTAATATTAAACAGAACAAAATACAGGTGGCTCTTGAACGACATGGGTTTGAACTGTGCGGGTCCATGTACATGTGAATTTTTTTCAATAAGTAGAGTACTATAAATGTCTTTTTGTCATGATTTTCTAAAATAATGCTTTCTCTAGCTTGCTTTAGCCTAAGAATGTGGCATTTAATACATATAACATACAAAATATATGCTAATCAACTGTTTATATGACCTGTAGGGCTTAACAGTACACTATCAGTAGTTAAGTTTTGGGGGAGTCAAAAGATAAATGCAGATTTTTGACTGTATGGGGAGTCAGTGCCCTAACTCCCGTGTTTAAGGGTCAACTGAATATTATCCAGATATTTTAAATATGTATCAACTTAATGCCCTCCATATAAAAGGATTTGTAACAGAGCATATTTATTCCAACAGATTAAAAACTATGCTAATGTTAATACATATACACATTAGTTATATATTGAGCATATATAAGTTGAGAATATGATGCTTTGTGATAAGAAGCAGCTATTTTCTTGTAGGAGATGATAGTACAGTACTTTTCTGGAGAAAAACATTCACAAACTTTTGAGGCTCTGAAACTCTTTTTAGGCTCTGAAACTCTCATTTCCTCTTACCGTGCTCCTTCTCCATCCTCTGCTACAAAACAAAACAAGCTTACTTCAACTAAGTTGAAATTAAATTTTACTTATCCAACTCAGTTCAAGGGTCACAGAAGAAATGTGAACATCTCATGAAAGGTAGAAATTCCGGAGCTCTCCTACCTGTGTACCTAAGCTGGCTGCCATCATGTGCGTCAGAAGTTTAGCTGCAAACATGGAAAATCTGGCACAGAAGATGTGGGAGAGAACAGCCAGGCAAAACCCTGTAGGAATAAAAAAAAGCCCACGTGCAGTTTTACAATCCATGAACAAACAGTTGCACAGCAAAAGTCTTCGGAAGGCCTATTGTCTGCCTCTGCTGCATAGTGTGGTTATCTGGCAATGATGATACTGCAATTTTAATCTACTCCTTTTTATGTGACATATAAAATCTGCACACTGATCAACTAAGGCCAAAGGACAACTTTAATTTTCAAAGAGCCACATGTTCACTTCCTTAGTCAAAAGACTGTTCAAATCAAGCAGATTAATAATTTCATTAAACTTCCGTTTTTCTATGTTTCCATTAGACAAGTTATACTGCTTGAGAAAAGGTTCAAATTCCAACCTAACTTATTAAGAACAGGTGGCTTGGGTAAATAGAGATATTTAGGGAAGTGAAGAAGATTTTTTAGGCATAAACCTGTGAATGGTACGACTAAAACTCAGGCTCAGTAATTACCCGCTTTTTACCTAGTAGGAATAGTTATGTAATTACAACAGTGGTAATTATGAGTTTTAAGAGTTACTCTATGCTACTGGAGGCCAAAGCTGGGAAGAAAATGTTTTTTTTCCTCTTGAGATGACTTTCAACCTAAACATCCACATTTTTAAGTGGAATAAAGAAAAGTATTCTTATCTTCTTGTCATCTACTTGTCAGGGCAATGATCAGAAACTCAGTAGTAACAAATCTTTTATCTTACAATTTGTATGAATTTCTTTTAATACCATGTTTTAAGTACAGGGTGTAAATGTATGTATTTAAGATTTATCTATTTATTTGAAAGAGAGACAGAGAGAGGACGAGAAGGAGGAAGAATCTCAAGCAGACTCTGCACTGAGGGCAGAGCCTGACGTGGGAATCAATCCCACCACTTGAGATGATGACCTGAGCCAAAACCAAGAGTGCACCGCTTAACCGATGGTGCCACAGCAGCCCTGAATACTTTTTATATTTTAAATGTGTATTTAAAATATTTTAAATATGTATTTAAAAATACATATTTTTAAAGCATTTCCTTTCTAAAATTTAAATGTGCTGCAAAGAGTAACCCATTTGCTTTTTCACATAAGCCTTTTTTTTTAGTTTGTTTTTTTTTTTTTAATTTGACAGAGATCACAAGTAGGCAGAGAGGCAGGCAGAGAGAGAGAGAGAGAGAGAGAGAGAGGCGGAAGCAGGCTCCCTACTGAGCAGAGAGCCAGATGCAGGACTTGATCCCAGGACCCTGGAATCATGACCTGAGCCGAAGGCAGAGGCTTTAACACACTGAGCCGCCCAGGTGCCCCTCACATAAGCCTTTTAATCCCTCTCAATAATAGTGTTATTAATAGTTCATTTTGTCTAAGAATTATCAAAACACAATAATTGGTATGTATACGCTGCTTTGCCATGCACGTTGTATGCATTACCTCACTGCATTTATTCCACATTTGCTTTCTCATTATCTTCTCCTAAGATATGGACCTAACTGCATGTTGGTGTAGGTGGATTGGGCATCTGCCAATGCCCACATGGGGTCTATCACTAATATTCCTTACAGCAATGCCTGTCTTAACTCCTTTTGGGAAAGGCTTTCAGTATGTTTAGATTTTAATAAGTTAGACAAAGTTCCACACAGGAAGTGAGTCTTTGCATTAGTCAAGGCTCTGAGCCTAGGCATTTGGCCAAGAAATCTACAATAATCCATTTTCAGGACGACTGCTCTAGGTTGATCTGGGACAGGTGTGCAGCTCTTGGGGCTGCCCCAAAAATCCACCCACACAGGAACACAATACATCCAGAAACTGCAGAGTCATGCCTGACTTTGCACCCTTACCCAGGTAGTCTATAAACTAGACTAGTCTATAAACAGAAGCTGATGCTCTGAACTCACCAAGGTACACTCTGAAGTTCCCGTGATGATCAATGCTAGTTTAAGCTCAGAATTTCGGGTGTGTGTGTGGTGTGTAATATACTGATTTCAAAAGCAAGGCCTTGCAAAATTTTTGTCAAAATAGGCCACATGATCATAAATATGTGCTTTACTGTACACCTAGTGTGGTAGATGCGAGGCCACGGGATTAGTGCCAGACAAAGTAGAAATATACATGAGTCAACTTTTTTTTTTTTTTTTTCTAGTTCACGACAAGATCTTATTCACAGCCTTTTCCCTTAACTTGGTAGTTCTCCATTATACTCACATACATGAAATAGATTTTGTAGTTAAACTTGACCAGCTCAATAATACCTAATTAAGTATATAAGCTTCAATTAAAATGCTAGCATGACACCTGGTGGTGGTCCTGGATTCAAAGCCAGTGGTGGGAAAATGGGCTAGATCTATTAGCCTTTAACTATAATGCATGATAGTGATCTGGATACATTTTTTATTTATGGGAGAAGGTGCTAAAAAACCTCAAGCAGGCTGTCCCCTAGCCTTAGCTGGCCTTGGGGAAGATACTGAATACCTTAGATTTAAGAAATAAATACTTCACTTTCCAAGTTCCTAATGCACCATATGCTAAGGACTTCCCTTTTTTTCTTATCTGTTAACAAATAGCTACATTTAGCACATGTGATTTAATCTACAAGTTTTTTTTTTTAAGTTGTAATAATTTTTTGGTTTAAGTTCCTTTAATATAAATATGTAAATCACAGGGTACAAAATGCTGTAACTATAACTAGAATGCTTTTTTTAAAAAATGAAGTATAATAATTCTAAGTATTACTTCAAGGTGTACTCTGAAGTTTTTAACTGACTCCTTGACAATTATGCAGAAACAACAAGCAGCTGGGTGCCTGGGTAGCTCAGTCTGTGAAACATCTGCCTTTGGCTCAGGTCATGATCCCAGGGTCCTGGGATCCAGTCCCTGCTTCTCCTTCTGCTGTTCCCCCTTGTGCTCTCTCCCTCAAATAAATAAAATCTTAAAAAAGAAAGAAAGGAAAAAAAAACAACAAGCAGCTAACTGAATAATTTTTCTTTCCTTTTTTTTTTTTTTTTTTTTTTCCCCTCTTTTGGTGGATTCCACATCTGGCATGGAGCCCAAACTCATGACCCTGAGATCAAGACCTGAGCTAAGATCAAGAGTCAGACCCTGACCCAACTGGGACAGCCAGATGTCCCCCTTTATTTTTGTTCTGAGCACAGTGTAGTTTACAGACTCAGTTGGAAAAGAACAATTAATAAGTTAATTAGCACAATGACTTTTCTATATCATTAGAAAGTGAGGAGAAAGATATACTATCCTTAACAAAACAACATTGATAATCTTTGATTTAGAGGAGAAAAACTCTAAACTCTAAAAAACTCTAAATCTAGGAAAAACTCCTAGATTCCTTTGCTATCATCAAACTGGATCAAAGACCTTATCTATCTACACAGTATTTATATGTTTGCATGAGTATAAACACAGGTAATGCTTGTATATGAATATGCATATCCAGCAAAATTATCTATCAGCATCCCTTAAGAATAGGATACATTTTCCAAATTACTGGTTTATCCCTCCACCAGCCAAATATTAAGACTTTTTGCCATGAAATCTTTGAAAAATGTTCATAACTTTTGTATCTAGCTATGTATCTATCTCTGTCTTCTCTGCAGATAAATCTGAATCAAACCAAATGTTCATTACACATTATTAAATCAGTTATTATGTTGTTAGCTTTTTTTTCTATTTTTCCATCTAATGCTAGCTGTAATTGTTACTTTGTTTTGCTTTTTTCTTGTTCATCTCTATTGATTACCAGATTTCTGTACCTCTCCTCTTAGGATGGTGCCACCTGGTTATTGCTACTAATAAACTAAAGGCGGAAAAAAATAATTGTCAAGCCTGAAAAGTTTTCTCTGTTGAACAAACGTCAGTATGAATCACCTTACAGAACACAAGGTCTGGGGGAAAGGATTTCTCCCCAAGGGATGAGGTTGCCAGAGGGCTAGCCTCCAGAAAATCAAGAGTGTTAACCCTGAGAACCACACATGGCTATCTACATTTTAATTAATTAAAATTAAATAGAATGAAAAATTCAGTCCCTCACTTGTTCCAGTCATATTTCAAATGCTCAGTAGCCAGATGTGGCTGGTGGGTACCATACTGGACAGGGCACAACATTTCAATAATCACAGCAAGATCTATTGCTACGCTAAACTGTCCTGAGTGAAGGCCAAAAAAAGAGTATGCTTTTTCATACTCTTTTCATATTTCAGGATAATTTTTATTAAAAATGCTAAAATGAGAGCACCTGGGTGGCTCAGTGGGTTAAGCCTCTGTCTTCAGCAAAGGCCATGATCTCAGGGTCCTGGGATCAAGCCCTGCATCGGGCTCTCTGCTCAGCAGGGAGCCTGCTTCCTCCTCTCTTTCTGCCTGCCTCTCTGCCTACTTGTGATCTCTTTCAAATAAATAAATCTCTTAAAAAAAATGCTAAATTGATGGGGTGCCTGGATGGCTCAATGGGTTTTAAGCCTCTGCTTTCAGCTCAGGTCATGATCTCAGGGTCCTGGGATTGAGCCCCACATCCAGGTCTCTGCTCAGCAGGGAACCTGCTTCCCCCCTTTCTCTCTGCCTGCCTCTCTGCCTACTTGTGATCTCTCTCTCTCTTCTGTCAAATAAATAAAAAAAACTTTTAAAAAAATGCTAAAATGAGATCACCCAAAGTACAACTTTGACTTACATTGTCACAAGAACATCTTATTGGAAGATGTCAGATCAACAACATATATTCATTTATTAATTTAACAAGTAGATATTGAGAAACTACCATACACCTGTGGCTCTGTTGAGCAATGGAGACACAATGTTCAAAAAGGTAGTACTTGCTGCTCTACCCACGGCTATGTCTATATTTCTAGCTGTATCCTCTCCCAGACACAGACTGGTTTATGAAAGTTCAGAGGACATAATTCTGGGCAAAGAGATGTGCAAGAAAACATTCTGGGTGGTTTTCAGGAAAGTTGTCATCATTCTTAAAACATGATCTAAATAAGTGCCTTTCCTTTGGCAAGCCTAGATGTTGTTGTGTGATGCTGAGAGCTGCAACCAGTTCAAGACCATGTAGGGACAAGACAGAGAAAACAAAATCTTTGAGGAAAGCAAGGCAGAAAAATGAGAATGGGGTGGGATCCTGAGGACACCACTGAGGTACTGAATTAATCAACCTTGAACTAAATTTGTTTATTTAAGAAATGTGAGTTGTCTTCTGTTACTTGCAGCCAACTTCATCCTAAGTAATATACCCCAAGTACAGAGCAACCCAATGTTTTTATGCCATGTCAGAATTAAAACTAATCTCTCTGATCTACTATCCACAGTTATCTCTTCAAATGGATTTTTTTTAAAAAATCTAATAATACTTTTTTTCTATTCTTCATGTTAATAAACTACTTTCCCATTTGATAGAATGAAGCTGTTTTGATATACCTTTCCCCATAATCACAATGGCTATTTTAGGACAATGATTACAGTGAATATAAACTTGATATTTTTGGAAGAATGTAACACAAAATTTTGGAAGAATCTCTTACTTTAAAAAATAATTTGAAATGAATGGGTGGCATCTGGTAAAAAAATTTTTTTTTCTGGAAAAACTATCAGAATCTCAGCTTGTAAAACATAAAAGACATAACTAAAATAGTTTTGTCATGTAATAAACCTTGGACAAAAGAATAAGCATGCCTCAGAGGACTTTAGATTATCTTGATTTATTTATCCTGTAAGTCTTATTATTAGCAATTTATGGACGGTTATTTTTCTGTTACTTAACTGTGAAACTGACATTGGGTTGACGTGTATACACTTAGTAATCTGTCAAGTAAATAAAGCCATTAGCCATTTAAAAGGGAAGGCTTTACTTTGACTAAGGTGTTAATGATCTCTTTACCATGAGAGAAAAAAAAAAAGAACAGATGATATAAATGTAAGGTCTCTGGTCCATCTCTAATCTCAGCTTAAAAGTCCTCCACACAGGGCTGCCTGGGTGGCTCAGTGGGTTAAAGCCTCTGCCTTCGGCTCAGGTCATGATCCCAGGGTTCTGGGATCGAGCCCCGCATTGGGCTCTCTGCTCCTCAGGGAGCCTGCTTCCTCCTCTTTCTCTGCCTGCCTCTCTGTCCACTTGTGATCTCTGTCTGTCAAATAAATAAAATCTAAAAAAAAAAAAAAAAAAAAGTCCTCCACACATAGGAGACTCAGCCATAAGAGCATCACATAAGACCTAGTTCTCATATTGATATTAAAACTGAAATGGATTAAGGCCATAGGAATTGTGAAAGTCAAAAGTCAAAATCACAATGATTCTGACTCAATAGCCTATATTTGTACATTAACAGTTACAGGAAGCAAGGTAGGCTTCCTCCAGATAGTCCTGTGTACCTCAAACCACACTCAGGATCCTTAATAATTACACTATAAAATTATGGTATTATGGCATTTTGATCTAAGGTTCTTTTAAGCTGTATTTCTTCCAAGCCCCCTCTGAAAGTGAGTTTCATGGTGTTACACTAAGTGCGCAGTTTTGATTCACTTGTCCTTTTTATATCTTTTTAGCTTCAAAAGATAACCTTTGCTTAATTTCTTGGTATTTGGTAAACTGGTTGACAGTTTTAAAAGCCACAGGTATATATCCCCATCCTTCATCTTTCTAAGCTGAGAATTACTAAGCTCCTTGCCCTTGTACACCCATTTCACACACTCTGATCATTTCAGTGGTTCTATTCTAGTGTAGGAAACAGACCTGTAAACTAGAACCGGAGCAGATACACACTGTGATCTATCCTGACTTAAATAAAAAGGTTCACTTCCTGTCTAATTATATGTCACCACGTTTCATGAAAAGAGCTGGTCAGACTGCTTCCAAATAAAGATGGGTATTTGGTGTGGTCTGACATAATTATAAAATGTGTGTGGAAGGGGCACCTGGCTGGCTCAGTGAGTGGAGCATGCAGCTCTTGGTCTCAGAGTCGTGAGCTCAAGCCCCACACTGAAATGAATGAATGAATGAATGAATGAATGAATGAATGACATGTGTATGTAAGATACATAAAATTCTCATGTCTAGTTCCTGGGGCCCATCGGAGGACTGGACAGTTACCCTCCCATGACACTGAGACACTAACACAAGCTGTCTTTGTATCTCCTACTGATCTACAGAACATGCAATAATCACTACATTATGTCATGGACAGAGAGGAATAAACCCAGTAATTTCAAATATGACTCTAAGTTAATGGAAGAAAAGCAGAAACTGACATGGAAGTGTTCATTTTGCAAAAAAAGATACATTAGTTAACAATTCTTCCAGGAAATACGGAAATCAAGATAACATTCTCTCTTCAGTTTTTTAAAACTCTGATGTTCAATATTTAGATCAAGCAAGGGATTTCTGTGGGTCATGGTAGCAGTACTTGGTTTTACGTCTCGATAGGAATATATAAAATCTCATCTAGATTTTACTGCAGCATTTTATCTTTTGGCTTTATTTTATATCTATGAAACTTCTGTAAATATATTAGCATTGAAATAAAATAGGATGTCTCCATCTCATTTGGGAACTACATGGACCTAGAAGAATCTATCAAGCAAGAAATGTTATCCTTATAAAAGATGTTAATAAGAAGGAGAAATTATTAACTTTTGCTATTGAATCTATTAGGTTTAAAATTAAGATAAATTAAGGGAAATGTAAAATCTTATAAAATGAAGTTATAGTGGAAAGATTTTAAATAACCAGGACAAAGAATAATAATTAATTATTTGTGTCTACCTCCACAAAGTTTCATAATAAAGATTATTAAAGGGATTGTTTGCACATCAAATAAAAAAGACTCAAATGCAGTGATAATTACATTTACACACAAAACATTATTAAAGTTGGATATCAAAATGTCTGAGTTAGTATGTTTACCATCCTGTTACAGTAATACAATTTAAAATCATTTATTATGGATGGAGAAACTAAGGTATAGAGAAAATAAGTAATTTGCCCAAGCCACCAGCAGAATGAGGAATTGAATCCAGGCAATCTAGCTTCAGAGTTACCCTGTATGCAGTTCTCTGTATAGGACATTGTTCCTAGAAGCAGCATGGGGCTGTAAAGGATGACTTAGAGCATGGAATGAGTGAGCATAGGGAACAGAAATATAGTTGAAGGAACTCTCAGAGTCCTACCTACATAATCAATACAGCAAATGAGAACAGTCCTACAGTTCTCAAAAATTAAGGTGTAGGTAAATAATTTCTCATATGTTAATACAACTGAGGCTCCTATTCTTGCCAGAATGGGGGCTTTCATGTAGAAGATGAAAGACAAATTTATTTTTGAACACAGTGGTTGAGTGTATTTAGAACTCTGAGGTTGTATGTTTGGTTTTTTAAATGAAAATACAAAATGCTTTGTATATATTAACTCAGACAATCCTGACATTCTATTGGAGTATCTGCTCTCAATGTCATCACACTAAGAACTCATCCTTCTCTGTTATCTAGCTTCTGTCTCACACTACCTATTATATTCCTTATGAGTTGGAACTATCTTGTTCTTTATTATACCTTATTATAGAATTACACTGTATCCCTTATTATATCCTCATTATTCATTAGATCAGCACACATCTGGCCTTCTATAAACATCCATTGTATGAGGTAATGAATAAGACAATGGGAAAGTTTATTTTCTCCTAGTACGGATGAATTACAGTATGTTTGCATCTTGCAAACATGGGAAAACTGACTTTCATTCTTACAAATATTCAGAATTATTGAATCAAAAATACCTGAGACTAACCTGAGACACATATAAATCCAGAAGAGAAAAAAGCTTCATTGTATGAAGACAAGTTGTCGGTCTGGGCGTAGACTGCATACACGGACATGTATGAACAGGCACATTCCACATAGTCTGAAGTGTCCTCAACCACTTTGCAAAACTGAGTGTCAGACAACCAGCTAGGGCAAAAACACAATGGTCACTCACGGCTCTTTTATCAACACGTAAGGTATTCGAGATGGCTTTTCAAGTAAAAATAACTTTGTGAACTTAAGTGTTCTTTACTCAAGCATTAAGCAGACCAATTTTCAAGAAAAAACACTGGAGGGAACATCTTGTCCTAGACATGATACAACAAGTCCAGCAAGATGCCTTAAGAAGCAGCCTCAACACCACTGAACCCGCAAACACATTCCTGACACCAGAGAAGCTGGTTCTCCCAACAGAGCCGTGCTCCTGCCTAATCTGAAGCAATACACCCCAGGCTTTCATCACAAGGCACGCCTCCCCTGCACTGGAAAACCCCAGGAGAGGGACATGCGCACCCTCCTCATTTCACCATTCCTTGTATTTTGAACCACGTAAGTTCCTTGAAAGATTTTCCATGTTTCTTTCTTAATCTCCCCCCCACCCCACTTTGAAGCCAGTTACATTACCTAAAATCTTTCCAGGGTTCTTTCAAATGTTTCTGCTATAAGATCGGGATACTAACACAAAATCTTTGTCGTGATTACAGCAAATGTAGTGTCCCGTGCCAAGCCTCTGAACGCTCCACAAGGACCACTGCTTTGGTCCTCTTGGATCCTTGACTTTTCTAAGGACATAAAACTTAATCCCAGCTGCAGATGCAGGTTTGAAACATTCATTAGGAGTTATTAGGATGGCACAGTATCTGTATATTAAGTTTAAGATCTGTCACCAGGCATTTGAAATTTTAACTGAAAATTATTTTTTCACAAAGAAAAAGACTAACCAGAATTCTGCAGTTTGGAGGACAGTTGGTTACCCAACAAAGCTGTTAAAGGCATTTAGAATTTCAGTCTGTGCAGCTGAAAGTCAGAAATGAACAGAACCATGTGACCAATTTGGATCCAAACCCTCTGGGTCAGCAAAGCTTGATCCTCCCGCATTGACTAAGTTCTGGGTAATGGAATGACTCAGAAACTTGAGGACGGATTAGTCCAAGGAGATTCTACAGAAGAATTATTCTCTTCTTCCCATTCCTGTGTGTGGTTTAATTCCAAAATATACCCCAAGCCATATGTGGACTAGAATTATAAATCCCTGCTAATCCCTCTAAACACAGAGCATTGGATCCAGAACCATAAGCCCGATGGAAGGGGCAAAGAAAATTTCCTTTCCTGACCAGTAAATTAACCAATAACCACAGAAAGGTCATGTGAATTGAGCAGAAGTCACACTGGGTCCCAAGGAAGTGGTAATAATAAAGAAGTAAACAGTGTGTTAAACACATAGTTAGCTGTTGGGCTGTACTTGTTACCTGGGCAAAACTAGACCACTTCCTTCACTGTTTTGTCATTTCTATGGCAGAGATGCTTCTCCACTCCAAAGGCTCACTTCAGGTCACCCTCTATGTTCACTACAGAAATTGGACTCCGTTGTAATAGAACAGGGAAGGAGCGAATTTAAAGAATTTGTAAAGAATTATTCAGTACCTTGCAGCAGCCTGATTCCAAAGGAGACACAGAGATGTCTGGGGGATAATCCTAGGTTCGGCAGCATAAATCCTGTAGAGAACCTCATTGTGGTCCATCAGGGGTTGTGAAGTCAGACCTTTCACACTCAAAGACAGTACCTGCCGTGCCACAAAGAACAGAGAAAGGGTTGGTATTTTAAAATCAGCATCATGACTGAATTCTGAACTTTGATTCATTTTCCTAGTTACTCTAGTCACTTGGTTAAGGCCACTATTTAAGTAATTAGCTGACTTATGAATGAGGGAATCTGATTGGTTTTTCATTGCAAACATTCTACTTCCTTTTCAGTTCCTGAGCGGCCTTCAGCTGACAATGCTCACTTTAACTGTCTGACTTCATCATGAGAGAATAATACGATATCCTATTAGTGAAGGCTACATTTTTCACTTTCCCCACTGTATATATTTTACTCAATAAAACATGAGGGAAGTATTTCCAACTCTATTTGAGACTACACATTCTACAAAGAGTTCGTAAAGGGATATATTTCATAATTAGCTCACCATGTGTAGTCCTTACCACAAATCTGATCAAGTGAATGCATTCTGAAGAGTGTGTCTGCTAAGGAAAAATCTGATTCCAACCACATAATTTTTTAAATGATAGATTACCTTATTTTTCAGGGCATGAAGATTGTTTCCAGTTATAAACCACTGCTGGCTGCTATACTCTGTAAACTGGACTAATTCACATGTACTTTTTCCAGCCATTACTTCTGCATCGGGAACCTCCAATAACCTCTCTGGAACTCGAATATAATCACCTTCTTTTCCTTCAAACTTGTGCCCATTGATTTGCTGAGGATACCAGTGAAGAGCCAGGATGGACAAATATGGGCAACTGTCAAAGATGGTTTTGCTTCTGTAACAGAAAAGCAAAGGCTCTGCTAAAATGGCATGCATTTATATACGCATAGCCACTTATACTTATTAAAATGCATTACATAGGGGTCCTGTTCTTTATGCGTAGCTATGACATTACCAGCCCAGAGGCAGTAAGGACGATGCCCTTTTAGTGCCTTTGTGGCTAACTGTCGTGATTTCTTGCACAGCACTTTCTGCATCCTTTTGCCTGATTCCCCCTTGTAATCTAAAACATGGGTTTTAGAAAGCTGTTTCACGGATATCAGATACAATCTGTGGCTATAAAATGTACTTTTTTGTGTGTTAGTTACATCAGCATTGGTAGAACAGATTGAGAAAAGAGCATACCACTAAACTGAAACCTCTGCTTTAAGAAATACCACCTTATATGCCTAGAGCATGTTTTCATCAAGAGTTTACCTCATCTCCTTCTAATCTGTCAGAGCATTTCGAATCTAATCATGTGATTGGTAAGAGAAATAGCCTGGAGCTGGGATCTTCACCCTTTCAACAATGCTGTTTTAAACACTGTAGGTATAAGATCCTATACTCACTGAAAGCACTTCCAAACCTCAGTGTGTGTTGAAATCACTTAGAAGTGTGCTTAAAAATACAGATTTCTAGATCACACCCCAGGCTGACTAAATCAGAATCCTTGCCTGGAGAGGAGGCGGGGGGCTCTGCCGAGTCTTGTTTTCTAACCAGTCCCACAAGGGACCTAATAAACCTTGTCTTGGACCCATCATGTTTATGAACAATGAAGACATACAAAAATAAATCAGATCTGAAATCTGCCTGGAAACATTTGGAGAATATTAGGATGTTAGGGTGAAAATTACACATTAAATGTTAAAACTTATATGGGTCACAGTAGACAGAGAGTATTGAAATCGAATCGTGGATCTAAATGATATCTTGTCAAAATCCCTAACCTGGGAAATGGAGCAGAGAATTTTAAATGGAAAATCTGAGGAAGAAAAGGAAAGGGGAAGGGCTTTCTCCTCTAGTTAAATCCTCTCTCTAAAAATCATCATCATCATCATCATCATCATCATCATCATCATCTTCCACAGGGCCCCTGGGTGGCTCAGTCAGTTGAGCTTCTAACTCTTGATTTGGGCTCAAGGCATGATTTCAGGGTCCCGAGACGGAGCGCCGGGTCAGTCTCCTGCTCAGCATGGAGTCAACTTGAGATTCCTTCCTTTTCCCTTCTCCTCTCCCTCTCTTCCTTCCCCCACTCACTCTCTCCTGCTCTCTCTTGCTCTAACAAATAAATAAATAAAATATTTTAAAAATATCTTCCATAACTTTAACTATCACATTTGATTCACTGCCTTCAAATATCTATCTTTAATCCAGCCATTCACCCAGGCTCTAGACCCCTGTTGTCCAAGACTCCTCCTAAAATACCCGCTCCTTCAAAACAGCTCACCAAAACTCTTCTCTTAATCTCCCCATCCAGCGTTCCACATCTTCGCAGGTGACTAAAGCTCCAAGCTGCCACTGCAGCACCCCCTGACCAGGTACAATGTGAGTGAGATCAGTGACCCTCAGCCACATGGCTGCATACCTTCTCCCCCATGCTCCCTGGAGTCTCCTGGGATTTAGCCCATCAGTGCCATCCTGGACTCCAGTATCTTGGAATACTGAGACCAATCTAACATGCACAGTGACTCTACCCAGCCCTGACAACAGCAGGCCAGATTCCTGGCCCTCTCCCTGGCAAATGACTATAATCTCCCTGACCCTGTAACCTCCCGTGTCCATGCCTTCTACTACACTCACTGTGTTCAGCCCACAATGTGCTTTACATCCTGGCTGAAGTGAGTGGGAGAACCTCACATGCATATGTGGACTGGACCACTACTGATCCAGTGACCAGCTACAGCTATGCCCTCAGTGCCTCTTGACACTGTTTTTACTTGGCTTCCAAGTAATTGTTCCAGATGTCATCATCCTCCTCAACATCCCTGCTCAATTCCCAAATCTTTCACTCTCAGCAGCTGCTCCTGAATAGTGCTTAAGGTGATACATAAATAACACATATCAGAATGGCCACCAACTTTAGTTTTCAAAGTAAAAACAAACAAACTAGTATTGAGCACTCTCTTCTTCTCTACGTTTGTCACCTCTATGAGAATTCTACCACTTAACTGTTTTCAAGCTACCATCCTCCCCACATTTCTATCTCAGTTTCAGCCCTGTTACCTGAACAATTAGTCCTTGTGTAGTCTCCCTATCTCTTGATTTATTCTATTCTTTAAACTTTAATACGGTCCTTAACATGGTATCTCTAAAATCCCGAGTCTGATTCTCTCGCACACCTACGAATGCTGCCTGGCTTATGCTATGTTCAATCTTTAAAGGCTGATGGTCTCCCCAAACACACCACACTATTCTTGGCTGCTGCCAATGCATGTGCTGTCTCCTTCCCCTGGACAACTCAGAAGGAAAGGGAAGTCTATAGAGAGGAAACACATGGAAG
Organism: Mustela erminea; assembly: GCF_009829155.1. Lineage (NCBI taxonomy): Eukaryota > Metazoa > Chordata > Mammalia > Carnivora > Mustelidae > Mustela > Mustela erminea. The sequence continues at coordinate 50,424,825 of NC_045616.1, forward strand.
AAACATACTGATCCATTTACTTATTCTATTCACTCATTATACCATAACCACTGAAAATCTATCACATGCCAGATACCATTTCAGGTCTGGGAGTTTATTAGGCAATAAGGCAGAAAAGGTAACTCTTTTTGTGCTTCTTATACTCTTTTGAATTCTCCTATGACTCGGAGGACACAAATATGAAAACCAACATTCACAGCAGGGTAGATGGTTCACATCTAAAACAACCTGAATATTCTAGTGATCTATGCAAATATAGAAAAAGAAAAAGAAAGGATTGAGACTATGGGGAATTATAAAACTATAAACTATTTGACTTCATTGGACAACATAACCGAACCCCATTCAAGAGAGAAAAACAATGAAGGACATTTTTTACACACACACACACACACACACACACTGTGGCCTCATTTTGCAATGAAGTAAAGAAATTATGCATTTCAGAGGTTTTAAAGACACCGGAGATACATATAAAAGGCACTGAGTAGCCAAACTGCAGGTCACTGGTCTCAGACAAACATTTAGCACCAGTTGTGAGGGATGGAGAAGGGGCCTCCTAAAAGGGCATGAAGAGCTTTGCTGACGTACCCCATTAAGAAAACATTACTACTCAGGGCTCACTCATCAGTGTTAAGAGTACAGTGTAAAATGATGCTGGTTTTGTACCTTAAACTCACCTCATACCCCGGCTCTAACCTGGGATGAAAGGCTCGAGGCACTTCATAGCCACAGGGCTCGAAGTAAAGATTCTGTTACAAAGCAAGCGGTTATAGTCCCTTCTGACCACAAGGCATAATGCTCAGCAGGGGATGTGGAGGCAGACAGCCCTGGGATTGAAGTCTCACCAAAACTAATTGTGTGACCCTTGACAAGCTCTATCTGTATCTGCAGATAGGAATACTAAAAGCTCTAGCCCTACCTTTGACCAGCTGCTTAAAATGATCTTTTATAAGAATAAAACATGTATAATTTTTAGTAAGGATTATGTTGAGCCATATGAAATTTCCAGTATAGTGTATACTATTTTACCCACAAAAAAAGTCAACTTCATATTGTTCAATCTTATATAACATCAGGACTAGAGCAGAGGTACAGTTAATATCTGTTCTTCTTGTTTTGTTCCTTGATCTCTCTTATAAGTCTTTTATGTCTGGATTGACACTCTCTTTAAACTTCATGTATCTTATGATCTAAGAACTAAAGTTAAAAGTTTTACATGTACAACAGATATTTTAATTAACCTGTCAAAGGTCATAAAAGGCCCTAAATAGGTGACTTAAATTATTACACCAGATTTTTATTTTTTTAATGTTTAAATTTTTTTCTCTTATGTCAGATTTTTAAAACATAGTCTTCAAAATATCCCTGAATTTCAATGTGACTTAATAAGTGCTGGTGACAGCCTTCATCAGCAAATAAATAATAAATGTTTTAAGATTTATATAAGCACTGTTAATCAGACATGTCCCATTAAATAACAGTCATTACTTTTTTTTAAGATTTTATTTATTTATTTGACAGACAGAGATCACAAGTAGGCAGAGAGGCAGGCGGGGCGGGGGGGCAGGAAGCAGGCTCCCCACTGAGCAGAGAGCCCGATGTGGGGCTCGATCCCAGGACCCTGGGATCATGACCTGAGCCGAAGGCAGAGGCTTTAACCCACTGAGCCACCCAGGTGCTCTAACAGTCATTACTTTTTAAAAAGAGATTTACTTATTTTAGAGAGAGAAAGCATGTGCGTGCATGGGTGTGGAAGGGGCAGAGGGAGAGAATCTCAAGCAGACTCATTCCTGAGCCCTCGGGGGCTGAGGTAGGCAGGGCTCAATGTCAGGACCCATGAGATCATGACCTGAGTCCAAACGGAGTCACTTGCTTAACTGACTGAGCCACCCAGGTGCCCCAATAGTCACTGTTTTTTAAATAACATGTATTACTCTCTGAGAATTGGAAGGAAATCTCAGTTTTTAACCAACTTCTACTATCAGCCACTTTTATGTTAACTCAAATAGAAGTGAAAAATATTTAGGTCTTTGTACTACAGTGATTCAATTTACCTTCTGAATGCAATTTAAAACACCATGACTTCTGAAGAATACTAACAGTTACAAAATTAATTATAGAGTTGATAATGAACACAAATACATTTTATTTTTTCCTTTTCTTCTTGCTTGCTTTCTGCCATGAAACTCTAACTGTGAAAAAACTGCTCCAACATTCAACAACACTGGGAGAACTGCTTCCCAATAGATGAAACTGAACTATAACTCCATTGCAACAGCATATCAAAACATGCCTAAAAGTTGAAATCATCTTCCTTTTTTTTTCCTATTAAGAATGTATCATCTAAAAAAAAAAAGAATGTATCATCTATTATCATGAGAGTAAGCAATCCTTTTTTTTAATTCCTAAGAGGCCCTTCAAAAAAAGGGGAATGTATTGTTGACAGTATAAATTCATTTTTCTTGACAGAGTTACCATGTTTTCTTTAAAAAAAAAATTTCGTTTACCCCTTAGATACAATGCATTAGGGCTCCTGGGTGGCTCAGTAAGTGGCACATCTGACTCTTGGTTTGGCTCAGGTCTTGATCTCAGGGTCTTAGGATCCGGCCTCACATGGGGCTCTGAGTGCAGAGCAGTCTCTCCGTCCCTCCTGCTCTGCCCCTCCCCTCACATGAATGAATAAATAAAATCTTTTAAAAAAAAAAGATACTATGCATTGACTATATAATCCTGAGTTACAACATCTAAGTGTTAATTTGCACTGCATATTACTTCACAAACTGTTACGGAATACACATAGGGTACTATTATTAAAATACACTTACTTTTCACCAGGAGAGCCACAGGTAACATCAGTCAGCAGAGAAAAGGCAAAATTCTCTGTCACTTCAGTGAAGTGACTGAATCCCCTAGTGTCTTTACGCTTTGGGTTAATAAGAGCACAGAGAATCTCATAAAAAAGATTTCGATTTTCAATACTGAATGCTTGGCTTTTTCCTTCAATAGATATCTAGAAAAAAAATCAGTATAAACAAATATCTTCAAAAATAAAACTGTTTAATGGTACATATGGTACAGTACATGTTCTTTATGAACAGTTATTAAAATTACCAAAATAAAGAAGAAATCTTGATGAATTTAAGAAAAATCAGCATCAAAATTATATTTCAAGTACACTTTCACTTTATTTTATTTATTTTATTTTTTTTAAAGATCTTATTTATTTATTTGACAGACATAGATCACAAGCAGGCAGGGGGGTGGGGGGAAGGAAGCAGGCTCCCTGCCGAGCAGACAGCCCAATGCGGGGCTTGATTCCAGGACCCCGGGATCATGACCTGAGCTGAAGACAGAGGCTTTAACCCTCTGAGCCACCCAGGTGCCCCACACTTCCACTTTAAAAAAAGCATAATCATTTATAAAGAAGAGTCATGACCAGCAAAATAATTTTTATTTAATAACTGGATAAAACCCCAGGTTTCTTGGATCACTTATTTTTAACTACAATAATTAACATCATGAATTAAAAGTAATCTCACTTTTATATCTATCCCAAAAATTCTTTCTCTTTTGTTCTACAACTTAGGAAGTAAATACAAGAATATTTGCCAACAATAGAAGAAAGATTATTCTTGTTTACCTGGCTTTCCAGGAACAGAAGCCACAATCTACCACTACATGTCTAATCATCAAATGAAAAAATCCTTTTCTAACCAAGAGTAGCCGGCTGCTCCCGGTACTCTTGTCTTTATCTGGAAGTATGAGCCTTCCTACCTTAAAGAACTAGATTATTTGTGTTTGCAGGACAAGAAGAGTAAGAGGAAAATGGCCTTCATGATTTATTTTGTTTTTCCTTGCTAGAATGACAGGGACCACATCTTTATTGTCTGACCTACGCATGGGTGCAAAGCCATTGATTTGTTATCCCACTATTCTTCTATACCTGAGAGGTCCCTATAAATCCTTCAAAATCCAAATTAGTCATCACTTCCTCTGTGATTTATATACTGTGCCCCACTTGCCAATATACATAATCTCTCTTTGTAACTTACACATACCTTTATTAATGAATCTTTGACAACACTGAAATGATTTGTCTGTTGTTCCTACCAGTTGAGCTCATTGAGGAAGTTGCCTATATTCTCCATATTATATTTAAAGCTTTGCAATTTACACAGTGCCAAGCTAATAGCTGAACTCAAGATCTAAAAGAATATCCTTCTATAAGATAGTAAGGAAGAATGGAGAATACTGTGTAAAGAAAAGATGGCAAAAGATACAAAGTAAATTTATTTACTTACATGGCAATGAAACAAAGTAAAAAGTTAACAAAGTAAAAATTTAGCAAATAAAAGCTACAACAACAGAGAAAGGGAACAGCCCACAGATTCCCAAAACAATCAAACTGAAACGTTAAATGAAAAAAAAAAAAAAAAAAAAGCTCAGGAAATGCTCCCAGAACTCAGAGAAAATATAACAGATAAATAAACCAAATCTATAAAATACAACAAGCATATAACAGGGCTGGTAGAAGCAAAAAGAGAGAGAGAGAGAGAGAAAGGCCACAGTTCCTTGATAAGCTAAAGAAACAGTCATGTCTAAAAATGCAGAGCTTGCTTTATACTCAAAAAAGAAACACCACCAGATGCATCTGGGTGATTTTTAAACATTATTTCAAGTGTTTTAAAAAAAATCCTACCAGAAACCATATAGAAAAAGAAAAATTAGTAACTGAGAAACAAAAATTCATTCTGACATCAGACTTTTTTGTAAATGAAATACCAGACGTCAACAGAGCGAAACATACAGTTTTAAGAATTAAAAGCTGTCATCTAAGGTTTTTAAAGCCACCCAACCTTCCATTCATATTTAAGGGAAACACAAAGTTTCCTTTAGTAAAGCACACAAAAAATAAAACAAAAAGGCCATCTATATAACTCCTGGTTTGTATGGGTCCTGATTTCAGCATGTTATCCTAACTTCTCTGGTGTTCACAATAATCCTACCAAAGAGGTGCTACTATTCCTTTGTTTTATTTCCAGACAAGGAAACTGAGGCAAAAAGAAGATGCCTAACTTGTCTGAGGTCATGAACATGGTGAATGGTGAAGTCCAGGAGGCACATGTTACAGCCTCCCTGCTGGGACTCAAGACACTCCCTCAACTTGCTTGTCCTAAACTAAAAACACAGACTGAGACAGTTAGTTGTCAAGTCAGTCAAAATTATTGCAAGCATGAAATACAAAACCAGAAAAGAAAAAATCGAGATAAGTGTCAATCATTATTAGTATGATTATAAAACATACCAAATGTAAAAATTAATTCTTGAAAAAAAAAACTGGTATTAAAAAAGTATAGGATGAAATATTCTGACTGTAAAAGGCCATTTTACATAAACAACAATAAAAAACACCCAAACTGAAATACAAATCAAAACCACAATGAGATACCACCTCACACCAGTCAGAATGGCTTAAATTAACAAGTCAGGAAATGACAGATGCTGGCGAGGATGCGGAGAAAGGGGAACCCTCCTACACTGTTGGTGGGAATGCAAGCTGGTGCAGCCACTCTGGAAAACAGCATGGAGATTCCTCAAAAAGTTGAAAATAGAGCTACCCTACAACCCAGCAATTGCACTACTGGGTATTTACCTTAAAGACACAAACGTAGTGATCCAAAGGGGCACGTGCATCTGAATGTTTATAGTAGCAATGTCCACAATAGCCAAACTATGGAAAGAACATAGATGTCCATCAACAGATGAATGGATCAAGAAGAGGCAGTGTATATATATATGTATATACATATATATACAATGGAATACTATGCGGCCATCAAAAGAAATGAAATCTTGCCATTTGCAAGGACGTGGATGGAACTAGAGGGTATTATGTTTAGCGAAATAAGTCAGTTGGAGAAAGACAACTATCATATGATCTCCCTGATATGAGGAAGTGGAGATGCAACATTGGGGGTTTAGGGGGTAGGAAAGGAATAAATGAAACAAGATGGGATCAGGAGGGAGACAAACCATAAGAGACTCTTAATCTCACAAAACAAACTTGAGGGTTGTCAGGGAGATGGGGGTAGGGAGAAGGTGGTTGGGTTATGGACATTGGGGAGGGTATGTGCTATGGTGAATGCTGTGAAGTGTGTAAACCTTGTGATTCACAGACCTGTACTGCTGAGGCTAATAATACATTATATGTTCATAAAAATAAATAAATAAATAATATTAAATACAACAACAACAAAAACCCACCCAAATTATTCAAGTTGATTTACAAAAAAGTAGAAAACCTGAATGAAGCATGGGGAAAGGTTTTAAAACTGCCAGGAGAAAAAATAAAAAGAACTTTGTTAGGGGTGGGGGACCATCAAACTTTCATAGAACAAATTATTCCTGTGCTCATTCAATTGTTCCAGAACACAAAACTAGAGGCAATGCTGCTCTGATTCATGTTCTACAAGTTTCAATCACCTGGAAACCAAAACCCAGAGAAATCTAAAATTTGTATATCAAACCCAGCAGTCTTAAGAGACTGATACTATTGTTAAGGTGACCAACAGAATTTTAAATGATTTTCATTGTACTATGCATAGGAAAATCAAGGGATAGAATATTAGGTCATAGCAAAAATTTTCCCAAGGTCACAGCTGGATTTTATCCAGAAAATCTTTAGAGTGAATTATTTAAAGCTGTTGCTCTTTTCAGCACAGTATTTGCTTCTTCTAAACATAAATAAGTAGTCCTTTCTGATGAGTATAACAATATCTAAGATTTATTAAGTTCTTCATATAAAAACACATAGAGAGCAGATTCTATTTTTATGAAGTTAGAATGTAGGGGGGAAAAACTTACAAATATGAAACAATGTCACTCAAAATACAAGACCTTAGAGAATGAAGTTCAATCTAGTACTTGAAGTCCTATTCTATGCTCTTGGATTTGAGGCTACCTTAGAGGTTTATATGAATGAAGTAGGGATGGACTATATGAATACTTGCCAGGTAAAAGCACAGGTGACTCTATTTAAATATCAGATAAACAACCAATAGTTGTTTGATACATGTATATCCCAAACACTACACCAGCATCACCTTGTTTTAATCACTGTAAGTTCATAATATATTTTTCATATTTAGTGTGGTTTGGTCTCTACCATTTTTCTTCTTTTTCATAAAGTTTCTGTCCATTCTCTCATGTATATTCTTCCAAGTCAATAATGGCATCATTTTGTCCAGGTAAAAAATAAAACAAAAGGGGCACCTGGGTGGCTCAGTGGGTTAAAGCCTCTGCCTTTGGCTCAGGTCATGATCCCAGAGTCCTGGGATCGAGCCACACATCGGGCTCTCAGCTCTGCAGAGAGCCTGCTTCCCCCTCTCTCTCTGTCTACTTCTGCCTACTTGTCATCTCTGTCTGTCAAATAAATAAATAAAATCTTAAAAAAAAAAAAGACTCTCTCCCTCTGCCCCTTCCCTTCTCTCTCTTTCAAAGAAATAAAAAAATCTTTAAAAAATATAAATAATAAAAATTTAAAAATAAAACAAAAAACCAAAATAATTTACTGCTGCTTTGATAGGGATTATGTTGCATTTACAGGTTAATTTACAGAAAACTGTTGTCCTTATGATATTGAATCCTTCTGTTGTGGGACAAGGCAAAGATTTCTATTTACTCGAGTGTTTCATGTTATTCAGTAAAATTTTTCAGTTTTCTTTATATATTATTACATAGATCATTATATAAAATATATTATAAAATGTATTAAATTATTAAGTCAGTTACCCAAATAACCAGAATTCAGTAATGACACACCCATAAAAATTGAATTTGAGAAGACAATATGGCACAACATTAAAAAAATTTTAGTAACAATAACATGATTTGAAAATAATCATGTTTGCTAAAGGTTACTCAAAAAAGTTAATTACATTTTTCCATATGAGTTTCTTAATAATTCAGTTTCATTATTCATGACAGATACAATGAAAACCAATCAAGATATACTACTTGACAATACTTGTTAAGGAAATGTTGATTCTAGACCAATAATATGTAGCTCTCTTATATAACTCATTGGCAGGTGGGGGGAAAGGAGCAGAATGTCCTTATCTTCCCTAAATCATATGAAAAAAATGTTTTGTTTTCTAAAATGTAGCCACTGTGCATTCTTTCCATCTTCTTGGCCAAAATCAACTTGTTACTGTCCTATGCCATTTCATCATTAGGAAGTTTGAGTAACAATATTTCCCATAGTGAATTCTTATCACTAGAACTTTCTCTGCATGAAATAGCAGTCATTTCTCTCTCTCTCTCTCTTTTTTTTTTTTTTTTACAAGCTATTTGGCAGGGCCTCCTCTCCTTGCTAGTGTGCTTTATAATTTGCTTTTCTATCCTCCAGGAGTCACATTTTAAGAGACAGCATGAGGAGTAAAATAGGCATGATAATCTAAACTCCATTGTTAGCATTTTAAGTATTTAAAGGGTCACCATGTAAAAATACAGTATTTATAGATTCACATGTATATATTCAAGGCTTTTCATACTTGCATATAAATATGTTGATAAGAAATATCTTGATTAAAAAGCCTCAAATAAATACCCATAAGAATCTTTTCCTTTAATAATGATTCTTTTCAGGGGCGCCTGAATGGCTCAGTGGGTTAAAGCCTCTGCCTTCCGCTCAGGTCATGATCCCGGGGACATGGGATCGGGCCCCGCATCGGGGTCTCTGCTCGGCGGTGAGCCTGCTTCCCTCTCTCTCTCTCTCTCTGCCTGCCTCTCTGCCTACTTGTGATCTCTGTCTGTCAAATAAATAAATAAAATCTTTTAAAAAAATGATTCTTTTCAGATCTCTTCTTTTATTGACATTTTTAGGATTTTATATCTCCATTTAATTTAATCATTTGCAGAAATATAAGTAAATAAGTGGGTTAAAAATAAAACCGGGTTGATCTAACTCCACATCATTTGAATGCCTGAAATCATCTGGTCATTTCTTATTTCTCCTCTCTGAGGGAGTATACAGGGCCCAGGAGGAGCAGGGACTAAGGAAAGGGCAGGAGCACCTGTTCCATGGAAGACTCAAAAACTGAGATGCAATCTCAACAGAGATTCAACCAGTTTCTGGAGAACCAGGAAGAGCTTTTAGCTTCTGACATCTGATGCCCCTTTTCAGACAATGGGCTGTCCTTATTGCTGCTGTAGATTACTGATCACTCTCCAGATTTAAGACTGGGGTTCACAGACAGACATCAGTCACTTCCAAGCCAAAGTACAGTGTCAGCTATGATCAATTCCACTCTTACGTTCAGAAGCTTAACCCTATCATAATGTCATGATGACTGACATGGTAACTATTTTAATATTTTAATGTATGAAATTTTACTCACCCAGCTGCTATTGCTTACAAGGGCTTCTTACCTTATCTATTAAATGCATCACGGCACTGAGCTGTTCATCTGTGTTCTCCGTGGCCACTTTCATGCTGATGCTGTGGAGTACTCTGTTAAGAATGTCCCCATCCAGGGGCTGCTGTAACTGATCCGCAAGTCCCCAGAAGGACTGCGAATCCGCATCAGAGACAAGAGTGATGTTAGCAGTCCCATACATTTGATCAATTCTGGCCCCACCTTTGGGGTCGAAAAGCACAATCTGGAAGCGTTTAGGAAATGGATTTAAAGACCCTATCTCTGGCGTTAGGATGACATCCAATATGGCATTGCTCTGGCCTGGTTCAAAGACCAGCATCCCTTCAGTTCTCACAAAATCCTTCCCGGAAAGAGCTGGAGAGATCAGAGTACGGCCCACTGTTTCAGCACTCCTCAACTCCTAGAAATTAAACAGCACCACAGAAGTGAAACTGTAACACCTCTGATTTTCTCCTGAACAAATTCCTACTTCTCAAACACATCCTATTTCTCTTAAACTGATGGGCCATAGCACCATGAACACTAAAACATGGGGTTTTATATTTCTGAGATAAATCAGAGAAATAAATACACATCACAGTGATGATGTTAGGAAAGACAGATGCCTTAGGACAGAGGATGGGGATGAGAAAAAAAATGGCATTACTGCCTCGCAGAAGTTCTGCAACTGTGAACATGCTGTAAACACTGCTCTAGACAACACAGGCTGCATTAACAGCAGGCAATATAGAGGGAAAGAAGGAGTATTTATGTTTTCATTCTCACCTACAAAGTTTAGGAAGGTGGGAGTTTGGAGGAGTAAAAAGAAGGAAGAGAGGAAGCAGGAGGAAGCAGAAGAAACTGGTATCCTGGTGGTGACACATTAGTTGTGAAAATGCTTTAAAGAATAAGGTTCTGGCCATACAGACTTGTGAATTTCTTCAAACCGTGGTTATTGAAATGGATTTTGTTTTTTTGTTTGTTTGCTTTTTAAGTGAAGCATGGGAACGTAGTCAAGAAAGAACAAAAGAGGGGTGCCTGGGTGGTGCAGTCAGCTGAGTGTCTGACTCTTGGTTTCAGCCCAGGTTGTAAGCTCAGGATGGTGGGATCAAGGCCTTCAAGCTCTATGCTCAGCACAGGGTCTACTTGGGACTCTCTTTCCACTCTCTCTGTTCCTCCCATTGAGCATGTGCACTTGCATTCCCTCTCTTTCTTTAAAATAAATAAGTAAATCTTTTCTTAAAAAAGAGCAAAGGCAATATACATTTATTTACTACCGAGCCAACAGATTATCTGTTGAATAGATATATCTATATTAAACTCCTAGTATGTGCCAGGGGGGAATACTGTGGCTATAGATGTGAACATCAGAATGTCTACATTCATGGAACCTCTGTATCAGAAGATACAGGTAGTGCAAAAGTTACAGAATTAATGACGTACTATTACACAAAGATGAATTTTTGAAGAAAAATAAGACTATGGAAGGCAATATAGGGTGATGGTAAGAGTACTGTTTTAATACTGCTGGTCACAGAAGCTCCTGATGTGATATTTGAGCAGAGACTTTAGTGATGGAAACAGACCATATAAGGATCTGGGGGAAAATATTCTAGGCAGAAGGAAGAGCAATTACAGAAGTCCTGAAATGGGAATCATCTTAGAATATTAGAGGAAGAACCAGAAGGTCAGCCTGATTAGAAGAAGGATGAAGGTATCAGAAGCTGACATCAGAGAGGTAGGCAGGGTCAGACCATATACATTCATCATATAAAGCATGGCAGGAAGACACTGGAGAATTCCAGCAGGAGAATAACACATTTTCTTTCAGATCTTCATGAGTGTTCTGGCTAGAGCAAGGAATGAGCATGGGCCCAGGGAGAAGAGATAGGACATTTTTGTATTACTTCATGCAAAACACAGTGGTAGCATGGAATAAGGTTGTAGGAGTGGAAGAGTAAGAGGTTCTCTGAGTGGAAATATATAATGAACTAGAGTCGGTAGGACCTTCTCGTTAATTCAATGCTGGGTGGAGAAGAGGAAAATAGGGATAACTCTTTGCCTAAGTGAATGATGGGAAACAGGGAAACACTGTTATGGGAGAAATCAAGAGTTCTTTATTATTCACAGTAAGCGTGGAATGCCTTTTAGACGTTCAAATAAAGATGTCAAGTATGTGCAATCAAATATAAGTTGGGATCATGGGTGGTAATGAGGTTAGCAGTAAAAACCACAGGAGTTCTCATTTTGTAGATGGTATTTAAAGAAAACAGGTTTGGGTGGCCTAGCCTGGAGAATGAATCTAGGTGGCCCCCAATATTGGCTGGTCAGGAATACTTCAGGCCACAGAAAGGAGCTGCCAGTGAGGGAAGGGTAAAGAATAGGAAAAAGCAGTGTTCCAGATGCCCAAGAGAAGAGCATGCTTCTGGAAGGAAGTGACCATTTTTGTCCAAAAATGAAAAGTGGATGGAGATAAGCATTTTCAAGAGCATTTGCAGCACAGTGGTAGGAAAACAAAACAAAACAAAACAAAGCTTCCCTGAAGGAAACAACACAAAAGCAGACTGACTTCAGAATGGATACAGTATCCACTGGAATACCATGTAACAGAAAAAAGTGAGAGTTACACATATCAACATGGGTATTCCTTAAAATCATGTTGAGCACAAGAAGCACACCATAAAACAATCCGCTGGCAGAATCTCAAGTGCATAGTTTCCTAAAGAGGTAAAACTAAACAGCACATGGTAGGTGATAAAACTATAAATAAAAGCAAGGGAATAATTCAGCATGAAATTCAGGGTGGAGGTTATCTGCAAGAAGTGGAGAGGTTATCTTACAAGAGAAGCAGAACGGTATCAGAGAAGGGTTCACCGTGGCCAGTTCTAGGATTCCAGTAAAGCCGGATTACTTAAACCAGATGGTGGTGATTTTGTGACTATACACTGCATATCTATATACTGATCTGATATCTATATACATGTATATGTATCTATTATATGTATATGTATTTATTACATGTATCTATTAAAGGTATATATATATACACACACACATAGAAATCTGATAGAACTTATTTCACAATTCACTTTTAAAGGGAATGGAATAATCAAAATGTTCTTGCGTTCATAAAACACATAATTAACAAAAAAGCATTATGCAATTTAAAAGCAATGACAAAAATCAAGATAGCTATATCCTCTATATCCTCTGAATAGCATAGGTAATGGGAGAAGAAGAAGAAAAGTCATACTCTTTCTTGAACTTGTGTGCTTTGGGCTATAGGATAAGCATACATAAATAAAAGTACTTGGAACTGGCTTTCAAATATGGCTATGTATAGGCCTATTTAAAGATAACTAGAGTTAGTTATATTTTTACTATCTCAAATCTTCATATCCCTTTATGTCACAAATACACAGATACAAGGGAACTTATGTTAAGACTATAGTATTTATGTACTAGGAATGGTGACCTGTCAAAGGGTATGTATGCTACAGCTCCTGTTTTAACTATATTATTATAATCTACTTAAAGTAAAGTGAAAATTGATATCTTTGTAACAGAATAGTAACTTGGTCCATAATTATTTCCTCATTCCTGGCAGCTACAAGAAAAGGGAATTTTGCATCTTTGTCTTCCAGTAATATGCCCAGTATTCAGAGGGAGAAAATGTGCTGGCAATGAAGAAACAGGAAAATAAATTAATACCAGAGAGGTGAGAGTTTCATTTCTATTTTTCAATTAATTTTTTTTAAATTTTGAGATAATTATAGATTCATATGCAGTTAAAAGACATAATAGAGAGTGATCTCCTGCACCCTTTATTCAATAGCACCCTTTATTCAATAGCATTCATCCTTGGTAATATCTTACAGAACTAAAAGATATTGTCTTTTATCTGGGATAACCGGGATATTGACATCGATAAAGTCAACATACAGAACACTTTCATCACCACAGGGACCCTTCATGTTGATTTTTATAGTGTTATAAAAATGGTATGAGTTACATGCTAGTGACAGCATGTGTTTTCCAAGGAATCATTTATGACGAATCTAGAAAGACTGTAAGTGACTCTGATAGAGATACTAGCATTTAGATTCTTATTATGGCGACCTGAATCTCACTCTCATTTGAGTGCATGAACTAGTTGATAATGGGCCTCAAATCTCTTTATCCTCTCTCCTTCATCTCCAGGGCCCCTTCTTCCCCTCTACAAAGTAGTGAGCATATGATGATATGGATTTCATGGGAGAAGAAGAATAAAGCATGTATTTTATCCCATTTCTCTTCCTATCTTCAAAGCTCAAAAGAAAAAAAAAATACGAGAATCTCCCACTATGAATCAAAATACCTCTCTTCAGCTTCATAACACTCACTTCAAGGCTATTGAGAATGGAGTATTTTTCTAGAGTCTCATATAATAGAGAGTTTTACCTTCTTATTTGCCAAGCTGTGGACTGTCACAAAGACCAGCTTTTCTGCCTGGCAAGCTTCCAGACAGCTCACTATGCACAGCTTTGGTTCAAATCTCTATGCTGTTAATAATACAACAGCAACCACCTTTGAAACCTACAGGCCTAAAGAGTCTCACAGGTTTGGAATCTTGAGAGAGGGGAAATGGCAGCATTGACCAGAATGGTGGTTTCCAAACTGTGGATTTCTTTGAGTTAGATGAGTCAAGGGAAAAAAGGCGGAGCAGAGAGCTAAAGTGGGCATGCTCTAATCCCCACAAATGTGTTTTAAGCAGAGTAGATACATACTTTTGTGTTAATATAATATTAGAGTCTGGCTGCTAAAACAAAGTTTAAAAAATAATGCTATAAATGTTGATGGCGTTATCTGGACCAAGTCCCGGGTCCGGTCACTTAGTGTTACACAGCATTGCTCTTCTGAGTCCCTGGTTACTCACCTACCCTCTCGCTTCCCCAAGATCCCCTAACAGGAAGGATGTGAAAAATGACAGGGAGACCTCATGAAATCAGGGATTTAAAGAGCCCTAAAGATCAATTAGCGTGTAATGTTTTGGAGAAGGAGATTTTCAACCAGTTCAGATACAGAACATAACAAAGATTCTTAACTTTTAGTTTCTGGGTTTTCAAAGTTACATTCTGGAAAAATTTTAGCTCCCTAAAGATTTTATAGAACGGATTCATATAAAAACACTTTGCATTGTATTATCACCTTTTTCCAAAAAAAAAGAAATACAAGACTATCACCTTAAAACATGACCAAAGTTAAACAACTGAACTGTTTCAAGAATATAGTTTAATGTAATAAACACAGGGTGAATTATGATAGTATCATGAGAAAATAATTTATCAAATATTCTTTCTCATTATATAAGCTACAGGTAAAGAAGAAAACCCTAATCTAGATATTCCATGCTCACCTGGGTACTGAAGTTAACAGACATCATCAGTCCTGTCCCAGAATCTCTGGCCACCTGCAAAGTGATTAAAGTGGCCTTCCTATGAGCCACTGGCAGCCGAGAACCCACAGAAAAATACACGAGGCTTGGAGATTCGTCACTCTGTAAGAATTTAATCGGTGCAAATCTGGCACTATTGTTTATTGCTGCTCCAGCACTTACTTCATACAGTTCCACAAAAAAAGGCCTTTCAACGTGAGGTATCTGACAAGTAGAAAATGAGACAGGAAGGATGATTACCAATGTTCCTATTTTTATCTAACTCTGGCATTAAGAAATAATTTTATTTATATACATAATTATAAAAATAAATACACATCTGGAGATACATTCCATATAATCACAGGATTAAGTTCTTATGTTAGATTACCACAGGGCTTATTTTTTCAGATTTTCTTGAAGAAACACCTTTACTCTCTCCAGGTAAGTGCCTTACTAGAAAATCGGTGTCAGGAGACAAACTTTGTGTACTTCAATATGCAAAGAGATAAATAAAACCTACCAATACAATGAAATGTTATTTAGAAGTTAAAAGGAATGGGACACCTGGGTGGCTCTGTTGGTTAAGTGACTGCCTTCGGCTCAGATCATGATCCTGGAGTCCCATATTGGGCTCCCTGCTCGGCAGGGAGTCTGCTTCTCCCTCTGACCCTCCCACTTCTCATGTTCATTCTCTCTCTCAAATAAGTAAATACAATCTTAAAAAAAAAAAAAAAAGAAGTTAAAAGGAATGAACCATTTCAGTGCTTTTCACTGTGGATGGATCTGAAAACATGCTAATGAGTAAAAAGAATCAAGATGCATAATGATGCATATCGCACAATACAATAAATGTAAAGTTTAAAATTAAAGCTTACTACATAATGTTAATAGAGACACATTTATGTAAAGATTTAAAAACAATATTGGCTCCTAGTTATGGAATGAATAACTCATGGGAATAGAAGGCACAGCACAGGGAATATAGTCAATGGTACTGTGATGGTGTTGTCTGGTAACAGATGGTAGCTACACTTGTGAGCATGGTGTAATGTATGGAAATGTTGAATGACTATGTAGTATACCTGAAATTAATGTAACATTGTGTGTCAACCATACTCAAATAAAAAAATTAAAATAAAATAACAATTGACAAAAATACTTATAAATAAAAAAAAACCCTCAAAATATCACTGACAGCAGTTGGCCTGGGTTGGCTTGGGGTTAGGGCAGGATATGGAGTTGGAGAAAGATGCTGAGAATAGGGGAGAAAGACAGCTCCAACTTTGAAGGATTTTATTTTTAAAGGATCACACAGATATATGAACAAATAGTGATAATAGTCAATTCTGTAATTTTATGTATTTTTCAAAATTTCCCCCAATTCAGTATCAAATAAGACTAAATTTAGTCTGCTGGTTATAGTTTGTCATGTTTCATATCAGTTCTTTCTTAACAATCTCAAAAAATTTATTCTCTAAAGCCTGAATTAAATTTGTAACATAGTGTTACCTGTTTTTACTTATTCACTCTTACACAGTAACATAAAAATCTTAGCTTTCTGGCATAACTCAAAGAAACTAAGCTGATACATTTTTCAACTGTGTGTCATTGTCTAGTTTGATATAATGCATTATTTTTACCTATTAGGGGCCTTATTCATCATTTGTTTTGTGATCATTTTAAGGAGAATCATTATGTCATGAAATAATATAACACACTTTAATAAAATCCAAGACTAAGTCAAATCTTAACCATACAGCAAATGAACTTAACCTCATTTTATTATCTGAAGAAATATAGTCAGCTTCCCCATGGCACATATCATTCTTTACCTGATCAACTGTCAGTAGTATTGAAATGTGGAGATAATAGTATTCGTCTCATTTTTGAGAAACCAAATTTGGCAATTACAATAAACTAAAATACTAGGAAAGTATGGGTAACTAATTCAAGAATTACTATTCCCTAATGGCCGAGTAAGCTTGAAATCACAATAATTTCATGTAACTAAGGATGTCAACATAGTATGCTCCAACACAGACTCCTGCCTTTTTTTTCCCTAGTGAAATATTTCTTTGCTTTTTGATGATGATTACAATGGTAATTACAACAACTTAGGGTCAAAAGAATAAGTTATAATCTAAGTAAAGTACTATCTAAAACTGAATAACCTGCAGATGGGTGCCAACACATAATTAGACTAGAGACAAATGAATCTTTCAGTCTTAAAACAAAAATACTCTATTCAAACAAGATGGCTGAATTATACTGGGAAACCAAAACTCACAGATCATATTTATACCTCCCTAAACTTAAACGTGACTTGGAGACCTCACAAGAACCTATTTCATGTGTAACGGCCCTAAGTTCCTTTCCTAGTTAGGTCAGAAGCCTTCCAGGGTGAGCTTTTGCTCAACTAGTATAAAATTATTTTTCACAATCCCAGATCTGCTTGGAAGCAGACAAAGTAATAATAAAATAATATCTTGCTTATTTACATATTTCTTAAAATATTTGCAACAACAAATGTTTAAATAATCTGTTTACTTTAAACAGATTATATGGGTGAAGAGATGCCTCCTAAATTAATTCACTATCATCTTTACACATTTTGCTAGTATAGAACCAATCCATAAAGCAGCAGGGAAAGGGGAAATGGTCTGGAATTCAAAAGACAAGTTTTAATCTTGGCCAAGTAACTTACTTGGGAAAGTTACCTAAATTCTTTGTAACTTCAAAATGAAAATAGTGGATAACTGTAGAAATGATTATTAGAGATATGACAGAGTAGAAAAACTTCATGGGGCGCCTGGGTGGCTCAGTGGGTAGAGCAGCTGCCTTAGGCTCAGGTCCTAGTCCCACGGTCCTGGGATTGGGCCCCGCATTGTGCTCTCTGCTCAGCGGGAAGCCTGCTTCTCCCTCTCCCTCTGCCTGCTGCTCTGCCTGCTTGTGCTCTCTGTCTCTTTGTCAGACAAACAAATAAAATCTTAAAACAAACAAACAAACAAACTTCATGTTGAGGGTTGGGAGACTGGACTGAAATTAGAAGAAACCACCATTAATCAGTGATGTCATTCTATGGATGAATGTGTTTGCTGTGTTGTGTTGCTGTGCTGTAATAACTCTGTAACCACTAGTGTTAATGTAGCTACTACATTACAATTACATTGTATGTAATATGTAATAGTGTTAATGTAGCTACCATGTTACAATTATGTTACTAACAATTACATTGTCTTGGGCTCCATTTTCATCCACTCTGAATAATAAAAATTATTACTTATTATAATTCTATAATTATTATTGTATCTCTTATGAAGGGGCAACTCCCTCTAAGAACTGTGCAAGGAACTTCTCTCATTCATTATCTCATTTAATCTAACAATGCTCTCATTAAGCCCATGAAACACAGGAGGCTCAGGGAGGCTTAGCAACTTGTCCCATGTCACTCAGCTCATTAGCTGAAGAGCTAAGATTTGAACCAAGTCTTCTATCATCAGAGTCCAAGCTCTTACCACCATTTTCCTAAACAAGTTCAGTATCCTTGAAGCCCTTCTTTATGTAAACATGTAGAGATGTTTCTTAGGTCTGCTGGGACCTCCAAATAATTTCTCAGAGCCTACTATGGAAAAACATGGCCACCGAACCAGTCTCATTTACATCTCTAAGTATCAGTTTATCAAACAAAGAAAGAATTTAAATTAGATAAAGTCATGTTTCCTTCTGGTCACAAAATGTGAGATGTTAAAATGCATATTAGAAGTTCACAGTATATTTTTGAAAAATATTTTTTCATTCTCCTAAGAATATAACTTTCTTCCTTCTTTTTAAATTTCCTTTTCCTGCAACTAGAATGTCTATCACTCTTACTTATACTTTGCCTTTTAACAGCTGGGAAGACAATGAGAGCAAAATGCTTTGGAAATTAGCTGCTTCTCAGGATGCAGAAGAAAACTCAACTCTATGATTGGAGTATTACACTGGGAAGAGAAATAGGTAAAACCAAATTCTTTCTCTTATGTAACTGAAACTACTTAGAAATGGGTTTAGCAGCATTTCCCTAGTTAGGAAAAAGGATATACAGAGCATTCTATGTACTACTCACAACATTCTCTTAATCCATAATTATGTCTTTAGTAGCTAGGGCTTCCTTGGGTATCTCTCACCAGTAGGGCAAGCTCAGAGGAAGCAATCTCCCCTCCCATCTACCACTCTACCCAGCCTATCTCTCTTCCTCTCAGCTTCTCCAAGACCACCCCTTAGTTCAGCTCTTTTCTTTTCCCTCTCTCTCCTGCATGTAGAGACCTCCTTCAAATGAGATCAAAGCTCAATTTCTCTATCTTTCAGGATCTTTACTACTATACCTGCTTACTGTCACAAATAAGGTATTTCCACTCCATGAAAATCATTTTTATCTCTAAATACAAACTAGTCTCACTGTACAAGAACCAAGTCAGCAAAAGACTGATAAAGGCATTTATCTAAACAGCATTATAGGATTGAACGGACTTTGATCTCAAAAGATTTTTTTCTTACGATGGTAACGTTGACATCTGTATATGAGATAGATATTTTGAGTCTCATGAGATCCATCCAAGATTCTAACTCACCAAAAATCGTATTTGAGATAAAATGTACAACAGAATTCCCAGGAACTCCTGTAGGCAGCATGTATTTACAAAGGATGAAGGGAGGAAAAGATGAATAAAACCATGTCCTAATTTTCAAGCAGGTAGGAGTCGAATAGTCAAGATAAAATATGTATAATAAGTTTTTACACTATATATTACTGGTAACTTCCATTAAAAAAGATAAGAAGTCTTTGTAAACTTAGAGAAATAAGAATTCTAACTGGAGGGGTTCCTGGGTGACTCTAAGTGTCCAACTATTGATTTTGGCTCAGGTCATGATCTCAGGGTCCTGAGATCAAGTCCTGCATCAGGCTCTATGTTGAGCGTGGAGCCTGCTTAAGATTCTTTCTCTCCCTCTGCCCCTCCCCCCACTCATGCTCTTGCACGCGCGCGTTCTCTTTCTCTCTCTCTCTCAGGAGGAGGAGGAGGAGGAGGAGGAGAGTGAATTCTGACTGCAGATATCAGGGAGGCATCTTAAAGGAAGTGGTATTTTGATTAGTCCCTAAGGGAGAGTCAGGAAACATGAACTTGTGGGGGTTGAAGTCACAAAATTACTTGAAAAATGCCTAGAAGAGGACTTAAGTAAATGTTTTTAAGCAGAGTAACATCATCAAATGTTTTGAATATTGAAATTTCTGTGCAATAGAAAGAATTAACAGCTAATGAAATTTTTCTCAAGAAAAGTAAAATATCATAAGGTGGTACATTAAATTAGAAAAAAAATCAGTGGAAATTTAATATTTCAAAAATTTTTTTTTCCTAGCTCTATCACTACCCAAGGTGACCCACAGCAGCAGTACCTTTGCCAACCATCAACTCCCATGCATATCTAGATTTCTAAAACTCCTTCTGGTGAAAGAAATCAATTCCTTGGACAGTAGTTGATTAGATGTCTTAGATCAGGAAAAATCAAGATGGCTATGGAACATATATATTATTGATATAAAGCAAAAATACTTCCAGAGAGTTTTAAAGTAATATGAAAAGACAAAAGATCACCATAATAAGACTTCTAGTGGCCATGCCATGGCTACTTGAATAGCAAAAGGAAAGCCATTCAGTAATTAAAATTAACTGACAGACTTAGAGTATATTATGCTAAGAGAAATAAGTCAGACAGAGAAAGACAAATACCATAAGATTTCACCACTTGTATGTGGAATCTAAAAAACAAAACAAATGAACAAAAAACCAAAAAAGCAGAAAAAGACCCATAACAGAGAACAACCTGGTGGTTGCCCGAGAGGAAGGGGTGGGGGGATAGGCTGTGTGGGTACAAGGGAGTAGGAGAAACACACTCCGGTTATGGAATGAATAAGTCACGGGGATGAATGATACAGCATGAGGAATATAGCCAATGATATTATAATAGCATTATATGGCGACTAATGGTAGCTATACTTGCAGTGAGCATAATATAATGTATAGACTTGTTAAATCACTATGCCGTACTTGAAACTAATGTAGCATTGTGTCAATAAAAAATAAAAAAAAATTAATTAAAAAATTTGAGTCTATAACAGTACCTAAAGGAGAAAAGTTACTGTAGTGTACAAAAAAGTGGTTATAATAGAAAATAAGTGTGAGTAAAATAGTATGTACTCAGTATTTAATTAATTTTAATTTGAAGAAGAGTGTTAACATACCTGGACATCTAGGTCTTTGATTAAGTATGTGTTCATTTATTAAAGAATGATAAATATTTTTTCTATATGTAAGTAGAAAGGAGCTAACAAAAAACTGTGAATAAAATAATCCTTCCTAGAAAAAGTAAGAATTGTACCAACAAGAGCAGTAAAGTATTAGGACCTATGAAACACACATAAATGAAGATGAAAGCAAGTCAGAAGTGAAAGAATGCTGGTAGTTGCATGCAAGTTGGAAGATAACACAACTCTGCATTCCATTATCATAGAAGAGGTGAACTAAAAGAGGTGTAATAAGAACAGAGATTCGTTATCTCATCTTTTATGAGATGAAGCCTCTAGGGTGCCCTTCTAAATATAACAAGATACCAAAAAGTCAGGCATATATTTCTAACACCTCTAATAGACCAGCTCCACATTCAAGAGCAATAGGGCAGAGGTGCCTGGGTGGCTGAGTCGGCTAAGCATCTGCCTTTGGCTCAGGTCATGATCCCAGGGTCCTAGCTAGGATCAAGCCCTGAAAAGGGCTCCCGGCTTAATGCGGAGTCTGCCTCTCCCTCTCTCTCTCTACCCCGGCTTGTGCACTCTCTCTCAAATAAGTAAAATCTTTAAAAAAGAGAGAGAGAGAGGGGGGAGAGAGTAATGGGCCAATAGTTAATGTAAAGCCGATCCCGCCAAGTCCAAAGAACAAATCATTCTGGAGAAAACATACGGTGTTAAGAAAAAGCAACCTGTAAGGCATATATTTAAAAAATATATACATAATGATCTAACAAGTGAAGTCCCAAAAATAGATCCCAACCAGATGATCAGCAATTCTCATCTGAAACAACTTTAGACAAGAACCAGGTCCCATAATCCTAACTAAGAACAAAGTGGCAAAAACCATGAATATGTCATCTTCAGAAATAAGTATTATTTCTCTTTTGGAACCAGTAAAATTATTACAATTTTAATTCTTATAAAAGGTATGAAAATAGTATGTATGAAAGGTATGAAAGGGACAGTATGAAAATAAGCATTACTGTTAACCTCAGAGAAGATCAATCTAACTGGTATAGTAATCCTCAGAAAATGAAAAAATAAGTAGAGAAAAAAGTGAAAAAAAAATCTACAATATTGCTATTTAGAATGGGTTTAAGCATAGTTACATGTTCTGAAAAAATTGTATTTGTGCATGTTTTTTTCTGCAGTTTCAAAGAAACCATGGTACTTTTGAACATTCATAATATTATTCCTAGTTTTTGTATTAAATATCTGAATTTAAGAAACTAAGCAGTAGACAGAAAAAACACTACTGAGTGCTCGTTATGCATTAAATTATCACATTAAAAAAAGGTCACACACATTTACTAAATGACTTAAGCTCTGGTAAGTTGGCAGTGACTAATACCATATGACTAATGCAGGTTCCTATGGAAAGGCAGGAGCATGCTTGTTTCCTAAGTGCCTTGAGCAACATGAATGCACAGAAATTTATCCAAAAGCCCACCAAGCATAGCCTCAGTGCTTTTTCAGTAAATCAAAACTGAACTCTTAAACCAAATATGAATAGAGAATGAGAAAACTTACATTCTATGCATAAAATCTATGGATATAATGTTGATTTGGCCAAAACTACAAGGATGACAAAAACATAACATTAAACATTCAGAGTAATCAAAATGTGGTTTTTTTTCCCCCAGAAATATTAATCTGGAGGAAAAGGGCATCAAGGGATCATTCCCTGAGCACTTGGTCCAGGAAGAATCTTGGAAATGACAAAAAACAGAAATGGAGAAAACTGACGAGGTTTTTTTTTTTTTATTGAGATATTATTGACATATAACATTGTATTAGTTCTAGGTGCACATCTAAAAAATTCATAATGTCATAATGTGTAAATCTTAAGTCTATTATCCATAAGAGATTTAGATATTATAGCCAGGTGAGACACAAAGAATCTCAATATAACCAATGTGTAAATTTCAATAAAATGACTTTAAAATTACTAACTTTAAAGATATATAATTAGAAGTTGAAAATACAGTCCCTCATCATTTCTTACCTTCCCCGATTTGAGCTCAATGGTGATCACGCACTTTATTTGACCCACCATACAGGTTGTGGTCCCTGACACAGAGAGAAGTTCATCCATCAGGTTCACACCGTCTTTCTTGAGCACGGTTGCTGTTGTGTTAAATGTGACCCGCCAAAAGACCATGACATCTTCAAAGGCCCTAGGAACAAAGCAAAACCCATGCAAATGTGTCTAATGCAGAATGTGTCATCACTGTGCTTAAGTGGACTTCTTCCTCCCAAAGCAGAGCACTTCTGGGACCATTGATAAAGCTGAAAATAACCAGTTCTCCTCATTACTGTTAAGAAACTAATGCCAGCGTTTAAGTGGCATTCTTCCATCACACTCTATTCAATACTAAGTTATTTCTTAAACTACCATGTATCAAAGGAAACAAATAATACTTTTCTGCGTACTATGCCTATTGTGTACCAGAAATATGAAAAAAAAAAATTAGAGAGTACCCTTGCCTTCAAGTAAATGTTCTTTACTTGTTGAGAATTCTTCTAAAGGAAACACGCTACCGCTAAGAATGGTTGTTATTATAAAAATAAAGGGCAGGGGATGACCTACGTTTCCAGAGAATTTATGTCCAAAATGGAAAAGGACATTTATCTCCGTGTACATGGGTATATACCAGATGCACATCTGTGATGAGCATTTGGAAGATGGGTACTGTTAGAGTATTAAGTTGCAAGCAAAATTTTGGTACTTCAAGTTTCCCTAACATTAAAGAGTAGATACGCTGAAGTGAAGACTTACATAAGCTGACATCTGTATGGTACTTTATGAAGTACAAAACATTCAAGGTGGCCCTAGGTTATACTCATTAACCAAGTGTGTTAAATTCAAAGATGAAGAATGAGAGCAAACAAAATAAAACAACCCCCCCTAAAACCCCCCCAAAATGAAAGCATCTGACACTAACATACCAAATTCCATGCTACCTTCTATTAGCATTTCATTCTGTCTTTTACCATTTTATGAATCCAAGTTAGATACTGTACAGACACATAGGATGTTACATCTTCTACATGCATATCAACATACCTGTTGGGTTGCCTTGTTACGGTAAGATGCAGTCTGTTTTTATCCGACCCTTCACCCAGCTCCAGTCCACTCTGGGACTCCTCACTGAATCCTATGATGCCATTGTGAAGATCACTCCCTGAGAAGAAAAATGGAGGGTTATTACTTACTAAAGACTTTAAAAGATCTCCAGGGCTTCACTCTTCTTTCCAGCTCAGATGATATAAAAGTGAGAAATTACAAGTGAGGAGGGGAAGTTACAATTCTTAAAGCTCTTTACTAAAATTAGAGTAGAATTGAAATTATAATATCAAAGTGGCTAACACTTGGAGAACATTAGACTGGAAGAAAGAAAACATCAAAACCTACTCCCCACACTGACATACATGCTCCTCTCTCTCTGCTGAGACTATATATGATAGTCCTTTATATTTTACATATTGGAGACTGTTTAAAGTTATTATATCCTACTGGACTAGCTATGATTTTATTTACAGCTGTATCCTCAATATCAAGTGCAGTATCCAGCACATTTTAAGTGTTCAATGAATATTTACTGAGTAATGAACTCCATTTAACTGACTTACCCTCCCTATAAAAGCATTCATGTTATGCATTTGGTTATCTGCCCCAGAGAAAAACAGAACTGTTAATGAGCTTCCAAGCATCCCTGACTAAAAGAAACACTTCTGAGCAACATTTCAGGTTACATGCACTATCATACTACAAATCGTGTTTAAACTGGAACAAGTCTAGGGACCACACTACACTGAAATGGTCACTCCAAATCTTTGCCAGCACGTAAGCTATCTTCTCAGACTAGAGAAATGCCAGTACATAGTTCCTGCTGCTTTCCATTGCCCAATGGCCCAGTTTTGCTAAGTGATCCTAAAAGCAATGATTCCCAAAGCCACAAGCTTTAAATTTGTACCCATCACTGCAAAACCTGATTGCTAATCTTCCAAGGAGATGGAACCTTGGAAGTTTGGGATCAAAATAAGGAAATAGAAAACCGCTTAATGGTCCTGTTGGGGGAGAGCCAACAGTCACCAGCCTCTATTCAGCAGGTCCAAAGTTTGAGTCAATGTAGACCGTATTTTCCCGGTGTCTCACGTGTGCCTTGTTTCTGCATGAGAGCCAATCGTCGTCCTCACCCAATTCATCACTACGACCACTTCTCAGCCCTGCCTCAGAACCTCATCAGAACCTGCCATCAACTTTTTTCCTCAGCAGCATTTGTTTCCTTGTCATTTTGGTGGTCTTTGGTCTTTCCAAATAGATTATAAATGTCTCACAAGCACAAGCATTTTCTTTTCCAGTGCGATAGCATTTAGCATGGTTCTAGTGAACAAAATACTCCCCTTACCACATCTGTAAGAGTAACTTTGATTCATCTAGTAAGATGAATCAAGACTTCTAATGTGCTAATGATCAAGACCAAAACTAATTAAATTGTTTTCTCCTGATGTTATTTTAGAAGTTTGTTCTAAAATCTAAATGTGCAAAGACTATGAAGATTAGCTAAAGAGGAATGGGAAAAATTAATGATGTGGTCAAAAGGGAAATACTATGTTAAAAAGCAGGAGAGGAAAAAGACAAATAAGGAAACATGGACTAATATGACCATGCAAATGTACTGTAGATGTTACCAGGTAAACTGCATCATGTGACATTAAGAGGTAGGTAAGGAGTCAATTATTTGCTATCTGTGTGTCATCAATGTACTTTATGTAGGGAAGGTAAACATCGAGTACCTGCCTCATCGAGGCTCAACTGAGTGACTGCCTGGAGAGTTAGACAGGGATTTATCTAGGATAGCAAGGAGCTCTAACCAACATTTTGGCTGGCCTGTGCCTCTGCCAAACTAGTTGCTAAACATTTTGACTGTCATCCCTGGTCACATTCAAATAACTATAATTAAATATCTATGTCATGGAATGGAAGAGGAGGTTGTTGAGTGTCAAAATAATTTTAATAGAAAAATATAGATGGCATTAAGCTAATGTGAATCAAAACCAGTAAATAACTTGGTGAATAGAATTAGGATTTATAAGATTCAATAAACTGGAGGAATAGGAATAAATAACAATTCTGACTGGTGGAAATTTGTTGGGTAACATAAAGGGGATGATGCTAGGTATAAAAGGAATTACACAATTGAAAAATTAGGACTCAATTATTACTGAATGGCTAAAATACAGTAAAAATTCTAGGAGGAGGAATCAAATCCTAAAAGTGGACCGTAAAGATGTGTATTCCAATATTTTCCTTTTGTAAAAGAGAAGGATAAAGAGTAGACACTAAAAGATTTCATTGAGTCTCCCAATTGATAGTTAATCTGGGCCATAAATAGAGGCTTCATGACATTTAGTTTTCACTATATTATTTTATCATGGTGTCATCTGAAACTGTAAAGAACTATATAAAATTGATAAATGCTTATAAAAAAGAACAGAGTAGGTAAGAATCATAAGATGGACTTCTCAATACTCTAATTAGTATAAGGTACTGTCAAACTGAGCTAAACCATGGTAAGAAAATACAGTATGATTTCAGATGAAAACTACAAACTATAACTGAAAACTTTTTAGAAGATGCATGAGGAATTCTTTTTAAAAAATCACTAAATATTTAAACTACTGTAATACATACACCCAATGTTAAAAAAAAAAAAGTTATATAAACTGCATTGGTTCAAAAGGAGAACGACCAAAAAAATAGTTTTAATCTATTTCCCAACATAAAGGAAGAATTTCCTAGTAATGAGACTTAGATTTGGGGGATGGATTATTGAAAGTGGTTTGGAAATTCAGAATGAGGTTTCAGAACAGGATAGCCAATCATGTGTTTGGATGATTAAATTAAATATTTTCCAGGGGAAGAACACAGACTTATGCATTTTTAAGATCTTCCCTATATTGTGAAAGTATAAATGTTATAGATTGTTTAACTGGCTCAGAGCTAAGTGACATTTACAGTCCATTAAATTCTAGCGTGGCGCCTCAGAACGACATCATGAGTTCACGTTATGGGTCTATGCCACAAGAAAACAATGTTTAATGAGTAACTATCAGTGATTCAAGTAATTCACCCTCTCAAATTAAATTTAAGACAGAATACTATTATTACAAATTCTGTAGCATGAGCACATTTTTATGTCCATTACTCCAGAAATATACCTGTAATAATGATCCTGGCAAAAGCTGCAAATCCACTGTCATCCTTCCCCCTCACAATCTGTGCCCCCCCTTGAGGGTCTGTGAGAAACACGTAGAAGAATTCCTGCCCCTCAGGCTCATCATCATCCAAAATCTGAACCAATACTTTACGTTCTCTTTCTCCATCTACAAACGTAAGGATAAGAGTTTGTTCTTCAAAATCTTCTTCTTCAGTAGCCCACGTTAGGTTGGAAATTCCATAGCTATCATGAAAGGGCAAAGCATTTGGTTCCCTCTGAGCAGATCTTTCACCAAAAGTTTTAACGGTTATGGTGACATTGCCAGTAGACCCACCAGTTCTTCGGATGAGAATTTCTGCAGCATTAAGTGTACCGTTTTTCACCTCTTCTTCAACATAAACAATAGGTGGCCCAAGACTAAAGATTCCACGGATGGAAACATTTGCAGTCACAGTGCCCACATCAGGCTTCTCAGACAAGGCAGATGTATCCGGAACGGTGACAAGTTTCTCAGGGATGGCAGATACACCAGCTGCCTCGGTAATAACAGCAATCATTTCAGTGGGCTGTGGAACAGCCGTTATCTTGGTTGTGTCAGGGTATGTGGTTGAGAAGTCAGTTACTGCGGGAATGAGAGCTGTGTTAACTGCTACAGCCACAGTTGTCTTAGGGAAAGAAATATCCATTCCTGCCGGATCATCGTTATCCAATATTGTGATCAATGCCACGCTAAAATCTAGATTGAGGCGTGGTCTCCAACGGGCATCTAACTTTTGTAATCCTGTCATTTCTACTGAAGTTAGATTAATGTAAAAAATTTCCTCTTCCTCGGGAAGCTGGTCATTAATAATGATTATTTCAAAATCCACCTCAGGTTGGAATTTTTGAAAAAGCAATTCCCCATTCTTAACAGGCTCAAAGTCTTCCAGAGGCTTTGCACTTCCTGCAGCTGTCTGATAGGAAATTTTAACAAGATCACCATGGAAGCCAAACAGTCTTTGGACATATAATCTGATCATCTGTGTATCCTCTGACACCATGACATTTCTAGAACTAGGGGAAAATTGAAAGACTCCCATTGGTTCAATTTCAGCAAAGGTGAAACCTGATCTGAAAAAAAAAAATTAAAGAACTGATAAAACATAGGAATATCATTGTAGAGATTCTTTTTCAAATACTTAAAGTGCTTCTCATGAGGGCATCTTAAAGATGGTATGCCCTTTAAAAGTTCCCAAAACCCTACTTACTTATCAATGAATACACCAGAACACATGAAATGTAAGAACAGAAGCTGGGGGACAAACCTCACACGTTGGAGCACAGTGAAGAGTTTCTAGGTCTCTGGTCTGTTTCTCCAGTTTATACCAGAGAAGCTCTCTCAAGAATCTGAAATATCAGGCTCTCTCTTAGGATCAGTACACAGGGAGCCAAAAATTTAAGATCTGTGGATGTCAGCCAGATTTCTTATCTACTAAATAGAAACAGTTTTCCCTATTTGGTGTAAAATCCTTGCTTGTTCCAGGTGGCCAGTAATGAAACTATTATCTCACATAATTGTTGCTAAAAATCTTACATACAAATTTGAAGAAACATCCATGATTGAGAGATTTATCCTTAGCTTTTTGCTATGGAGTTTTGTTGGGAGTTAATAGCTTTGCCAGAGCTAACACAGGTGGCCCATCAGCAGAATTCAGGCCACAGACATACTTTCTTTCACTGACAGGTTGTTTTTTTTGCTTTTTTAAAAAAATGTTCTTAATGTTCTTTAATCCTTTAGTGAGGACACCCCAAAACCATCACTCTCTATTGTCAAGAACCCATCATTCAACACATAGAACAGTGGTTATGAGTTCAGACAGTAGAAGGCAACCTGGATTCAAATCATGGTCCCAACCTTATTAGCTGTGTGGGTCAATTATATGTCTGTGAGTCCTTTCTTCATCTAATGGGACTACTAATATCCCTAGTATCCATGCCATATGGCTATTGGGAAGAGTAATAGTAAACATATATATACATACTAAATATATATAAACACATACTACACACATATACACATATAAATTATATACATATATATGAATATTTTATATACACATAAAACTTATTTTATACATATGTGTGTGTGTGTGTGTGTGTGTGTATGTATATATAATTTAAAAGCAATGCCTGATCTAGGGTAAGTACTACAAAACTGTTAACTGTTGCTGTTGTTAAGGCATTTAAATTTGTTACCCAGCAATACATTATGTGGCCAAACATTTTTTAATTGGCATATGTATAATCTAAAACTATAATTGATTTGTCAATCAATATCTCCTACAATTAAACATATATACAAACATACTTGAACACATTGGTGTTGCCTGCACTTTTCCCCTATTTTCCAAGTAAGTAAATGAAGAACAGGAAGATCAAGTAACTTTCCCAAAGTCACACAGCAAGTAATTAGCAGAGCCAGGACTA
This sequence comes from Mustela erminea, assembly GCF_009829155.1. NCBI lineage: Eukaryota > Metazoa > Chordata > Mammalia > Carnivora > Mustelidae > Mustela > Mustela erminea. The sequence goes on from NC_045616.1 coordinate 50,454,669, forward strand.
AATCCATGACTCTACCTCTAAGGTCTTTCCTCTGCTGTTTTGATCAAGCCCATTCCAGGTATGAGAAAAGTAAATTGCTTTTGTCTGGGACATATTTATCTGCAAATATACTGACTTAAATTAAACTCAAAAATTAAACTCAATGGTACAAGTCACATTGTAACCCTGGTATAATGTTGATTCTTATTCTTAATCCCTTGGGAAAATTAGGTGTGTTTCAGCAGATGCTTAGAAAGACAGACTCCTTTAATAATAGGTGACTTTGCTATCACAATTGGAGATGTTATTCCAGATTTATGTGGAGACCAACACAACTGAGAGAGAGGTCAGAGAGAATACTCTTCACAGCAAGCAGTGGGTGGTGGCTCTACGGAAGTTGGCCTCCCTCCGTGGCATCTCTGGCATACACGCCACATGTAGCTCTGACACTAAAACCGTTCTTGCTGCTGCTTTGGGGAAAGCAATCCTTGTGTCTTCTTCTGTTTCAACTGATAAATTCCCAATTACTTCCCAGGGACTGTGTTGGTTGAGAATGAAGCCGATCTTACCGAAGTCGAGCCCCACCAGGGGCACTGCTCTGTACTCCTGAGAGATGAAGAACAAAGGCCTCTGGCTGACCAGGACTGGGAAACGTCCATAGCAAGATTCCTTTCCTTTGTTCTCCATGGGAAAATGAAAGGCTCCCTGAACAGGAATAGAAGGAAAGCAGGGTATTATTTCTGAGTTCTTACACTGGGATTCAACTCTTTTTTTTTTTTTTTTTAAAGATTTTATTTATTCATTCGACAGACAGAGATCACAAGTGAGCAGAGAGGCAGGTAGAGAGAGAGAGAGGAGGAAGCAGGCTCCCTGTTGAGCAGAGAGTCCCATGTGGGGTTCTATCCCAGGATCCTGGGATCATGACCTGAGCTGAAGGCAGAGCCTTTAACCCACTGAGCCACCCAGGCACCCGTGGGATTCAACTCCTAAAGATGTAGTAAAATAGAGTCTTTTCCAGAATTCTGTGACTGTTTACCAGAGGTAACACATTTAAAAAGTTGGGGAGAGAGGTATGTGAACTGAAATAAAGATCTCTACACCAAAATTTTGCCTTAACTCCCTGTCTCTTCTATGGAGTAGAGGTCATGTCATCTAACATGTACATCTCACTGACCCTCCCAGAGCTAACGGGATAATAAAAACAAAAAGGATATGAAGCCACAGCTGTCCCATTGTCAGAAATATTCAGGTGAACACATAAATGAACACAAAGGCATGCCTTTTTTTATTATTATTGTATGGGCCACATTAGGTTTTTAGTACTACTTTTAACAAACTCCTTCTATATCAACAGAGTAATTAATCAGCTTAGTGATCACTATGTCCAGGAGACATAAGAGGTTTTTAATTTGAATAAAGTTTCTCATTTTTACCAAGTAGACTGTGGAACTCTGATCACTAAAATATGAGAGGACTATATTAGGAAACAAAGAGTTCATTATCAAAAGGAAGGACAAGTGAAGAAAATTAGTGGCCAATCACACATCTATCTCTGCGTTCTACAGGGAAGACCTTAGCAAAGCAACAACTCACCTAGTTTTGGGGTCATGTTGCCAACAACAATGAATTCGGGGATTTCTAACCCAGGAGCATATCCAGCCACCCAGGCAACCATGAGAGAGCCATACGTGCCTCTCCTAGAAATCACAACTTGGCTTGTTCCCGCAGTCATGTCCATGAGTGGAAAAGCAATAGATTCAAATCCAACCTGAGGAAAAACATGCTTAGAATATTTTTTTTATTAATACCTCAAATTTACAATCCCCACAAAAAGCTAATGGACTCAGTTAGGTGGGGTACCCACACCTCCTAGTTACATAAGACTTTGGGCTTCTATTGTTACTTAAATCCACCCCTTTGCAGGCAGAAAGCACTCTCCTGGATGACAGTTCTGGGCAATACACTGGATTTCATTTTCTTCATGCTGTATTGCTGTTTGGTTGATTACCCAAGCAGAGTGAACAAAACCTGATCGAATTGAGCCTCTACAGGGGCAGGCCGGGCAGAGGGGATGTGAGCACAGACACCATAATAAGAAAGCCCTCAGCCAAACCCAGGATACAGGACACCATACAGTACAAACATGCTTAGAATATTTTATTTCTCCCTAAAGTTTCCTGTTTTTTTGAAAAGTGGGTTAAAAGTCAACTTTCTCTTTGTTTATATAACATACTTTCTTGTTTTAAAATATATTCAATTAGAGGAGTAAAATGGCAGAGGAGTAGAAGACCTAAATTTCATCTGCTCCCAGGCATTCAGCTAGCTATCAAACCATTCTGAATACCTACAAACTCAACAGGAGACTGAAGAAAAGAATAGCAGTAATTCTAGGAACAGAAAAGCAACCACTTTCTGGTAGGTAGGATGTGTGGAGAAGTGAATCCAAGGTGATATACGAGAAGGTAGACTGCAAGGGGGAGGGGTCTGCTTCCCAGCAAGTGATAGAACAGTGGAGCACAAAATCAGAACTTTTTGAAGTCAGCTCTGCTGAGGGATGTTGCTCCAGTGGCTAAGTGGGGGGTGGAACCCTTGTTCGGACAGTGTGGTCTCAGGACCCTCGGGGTCACAGAAAGACCGGGGGTACCTGAGTGTGACAGAGCCCCCAGGTATTGGAGCAGGGAAACTGACCATAGAGATGTTGCTGAGGAGTGGGCTCTCAGCTTGGGTTTGCCATAAATCATGATCTGAGGCAATTTCAGGCCACTACTCTTCTAGCAGGGACCCAACAAGTGGCAGATCCAGGGAAACTCCCCTTCCTCCCCCAGGAGGAGCAGCACAGGAGCACACCACAGGAATCTGCCATGTTTGGAAACCCCAAAAGGGGTCGTATACCAGAGACAGAAATGTTCAGCCACAGTCCGAGTGAGAATGGAGTGCGGCCAGAGACCTGGGACACAGGAGTGATTGACTGCTTTTCTCTGAGGGGTCACTGAAGAGTGGGGCTCTGAGCTCTCAGCTCCTCTGGGGCCAGAGATTGGGAGGCCTCCATTTTCATTCCTGTCCTCCAAAGCTGTACGAAAATCTTTCAGGAAACAAAAACTACCAAGAGCGATCCTCAGATTATTTAGCCTAGCCCCTGGTAAGGGTAGTGCAATTCTACCTTGGGCAAAGACATTTGAGAATCACTTCAACAGGCCTCCCCCGCAGAAGATCAGCAAGAACATCCCACCAAGACTGAGTTTACCAATCAATGAGAACAGCAAAACTTCAGAGCTATGGGAATACAGTACATAGAATTCATGTTTTTTTTTCACAAGATACTTTAGTCTCTCAAAGTTAATTTTTTAAATTATTTTTATTTAAAAAAATCAATCAGCTTAGTGATATTTTTATTTTTTTAAAAAAAATTTAAAATCTTTTCTTCTCTCCTTTTTCAAGCAACATCTTACCAACTCCTTTTTAAAAATCTTTTATAATTTTCATTTTTAGAGTCACATTCTATACCTTCATTGTATTTAACCTTATTTTTTGTAGACATATAAATTTTTCATTCTTTAAAATTTGGGGATACAGTTTCTTCTAACAGACGAAAATATACCCTAAATCTTTTGTATAAGTAGCGCGCGCTAACCGATTGCGCCACTGGAGCTCCGACCCTAAATCTTTTGAATGGCTTTGTTCTAGTCTCCTGCCTGATCACATTCTCTCTTTTTCTTTCCTAAATTTTTTTTCTTTCCTTTTTCAACCAACTTCTTATCAATTCCTTTTTTATTTTTTTTTAAAGATTTTTTATTTATTTGTCAGAGAGAGAGCGAGAGCGAGCACAGGCAGACAGAGTGGAAGGCAAAGTCAGAGGGAGAAGCAGGCTCCCTGCGGAGCAAGGAGCCCGATGTGGGACTCGATCCCAGGATGCTGGGATCATGACCTGAGCCGAAGGCAGCTGCTTAACCAACTGAGCCACCCAGGCGTCCCTCAACTCCTTTTTTAAAATCTTTTTTAATTTTCATCTTTAGTCATATTCCATCCCTTCATTGTATTTACCCTTATTTGTGTGTGTGTGGGGGGTGTTTTCTTTTTTTCTCTCTTTAAAATTTTGGGAGGCAGTTTCTTATAACAGAACAAAATACATCCAAAATCTAAGTGTGTGGCGCTATTCTATTCATCAGCTTGATAATATTTTTTTTTCCCTTTCCTTTCATTCCCTCCAGTTTCAGGTGTCTTCTGTTTCTTTAGTGTATATTTTTCTGGGGTCGTTATTACCCTCTCAGCATTTCATTCTCTCATTTGTCTATTCTTACCTGTACAAAATGAGAAAATGGAAAAACTCACCTTAAAAAAAAAAAGAATGAGGCAGAACCAACTGCCAGGGACCCAATCAATAAGAACATTTGTAAGATGTCAGAACTAGAGTTCAGAATGATGGTTATAAAGATACTACCTGGGCTTGAAAAAAGCATAGAAGACACTAGAGAATCCTTTTCTGGAGAAATAAAAAAACTTAAATCTAACCAAATCAAAATCAAAAAGGCTATTAATGAGATGCAACCAAAAATGGAGGCTCTAACTGCTAGGATTAATAAGGCAGAAAAGTGAATTAGTGATATAGAAGACCAAATGATGGAGAATAAAGAAGCTGAGACAAAGAGAGATAAACAACTACTGGACCATGAGGGGAGAATTCGAGAGATAAATGATACCTTAAAACAAAACAATATTAGAATAATTGGGATCTCAGAAGAAGAGAGAGAGAGGGGGGCAGAAGGTATATAGGAACAAATTATAGTAGAGAACTTCCCTAATTTGGGGAAGGAAACAGGCATCAAAATCAAGGAGGCATAGAGAACCCATCTCAAAATCAATAAATATAGGTCAACACCCCATCATGTAATAGTAAAACTTACAAGTCTCAGAGAAAAAGAGAAAAATCCTGAAAGCAGCTCAGGACAAGAGCTCTGTAACCTACAACAGTAGAAACATTAGATTGGCAGCAGACCTATCCACAGAGACTTAGCAGGCCAGAAAGAACAAGCATGATATATGCAGAGCACTAAACAAGAAAAATATGCAGCCAAGAATATTATCTCCAGCTATGTTGTCACTTAAAATATAAGGAGCAATAAAAAGCTTTTAGGACAAACAAAAACTAAAAGAATTGCCAACACTAAACCAGCCCTACAGGAAATACCAAAAGGGGTCCTCTAAGCAAAGATAGAGCCTGAAAGGAACAGAGACAATATACAGTAACAGTCACCTTATAGGCAATACAATGGCACTAAATTCATATCTCTCAATAGTTACCCTGAATGTAAATGGGCTAAATGCCCCCAAAGAAAAGGCACAGGGTATTAGAATGGATTAAAAAACAAGACCCATCGATATGCTATCTATAAGAAACTCATTTTCGACCTAAAGACACCTCCAGACTGAAAGCAAGGGGGTGAAAAACAATTCCCACACTAATGGACATCAAAAGAAAGCTGGGGTGGCAATACTTATATCAGATCAATTAGATTTTAAGCCAAAGACTATAATAAGAAGGACATTATATCATACTTAAAGGCTCTATCCAAAAAGAAGGTCTAACAATTTTGAATACCTGTGTCCCTAACATGGGAGCAGCTAATTATATAAGCCAATTAAGAACAAAATCAAAGAAACACATCAACAATAATACAATAAAATAATAGTAGGGGACTTTAACAGCCCCCTCCCTGAAATGGACAGATCATCTAAGCAAAAGATCAACAAGGAAATAAAGGCTTCAAATGACACACTGGACCGGATGGACATCACAGATATATTCAGAACATCCCATCCCAAAGCAAGAGAATACACATTCTTCTCTAGTGCACATGGAACATTCTCCAGAACAGACCACATCCTGGGTCACAAATCAGGTTGCAACCAGTATCAAAAGATTGGAATCATACCCTGCATATTTTTAGACCACAATGCTCTGAAGCTAGAACTCAATCAAAGAGGAAATTTGGAAAGAACCCAAATACATGGAGGATAAAGAGCATCCTTCTAAAGAATGAATGGGTCAACAAGGAAATTAAAGAAGAATTGAAAAAAGTCATGGAAACAAATGAAAATGAAAAAACAACTGTTCAGAATCTTTAGGACACAGCAAAGATGGTCCTGAGAAAAGTATATAGCGATACAAGCCTTTCTCGTGAAACAACAAAGGTTTCAAGTATAAAACCTAACCCTACACCTAAAGGAGTGGGAGAAAGAAGAACAAATGAAGCCTAAACCCAGCAGGAGAAGAGAAATAATAAAGATCAGAGCAGAAATCAATGAAACAGAAACCAAAAGAACAGTAGAACAGACCAATGAGACCAGGAGCTGGTTCTTTGAAAGAATCAATAAGATTGATAAACCCATGGCCAGACTTATCAAAAAGAAACAATAAAGGACACAAATTAATAAAATCATGAATGAATGGGGACAGTTCATAACCAACACCAAAGAAGTACAAATAATTATAAGAACATATTATGAGCAACTATACATCAGCAAATTTGACAATCTGGAAGAAATGGATGCATTCCTAGAAATAAAAACTGAAACAGGAAGAAATTCCTAGAAATGAAAACTGAAACAGGAAGAAATAAAAAACCTGAACAGACCCATAACCTATAAGGAAACTGAAGCAGTCATCAAAAATCTCCCAAGAAACAAGAGCCCACGGCCATTTGGCTTCCCAGGGGAATTCTACCAAACATTTAAAGAAGAATAAATTCCCTATTCTTCTGGAACTGTTCAAAAAAATAGAAACGGAAGGAAAACTTCCAAACTCATTTTATGAGGCTGGCATTACCTTGATCCCCAAACCAGACAAAGACACCATAAAAATATATATATATATTATAGACCAATATCCCTCATGAACAAGGATGTAAAAATTCTTACCAAAATACTAGCCAAAAGGCTCCAAGACTACATTTAAAAGGATTATTCACCACGACCAAATGGGATTTATTCCTGGGCTGCAAGCATTTGACAAAGTACAGCATCCTTTCTTGATTAAAACTCTTCACAGTATAGGGATAGAGGATACATACCTCAATATCATCATAAAACCCATCTATGAAAAACCCACAACAAATATTACTCTCAATGGGGCTTAGTTTTTCCCCTAGGGTTAGGAACAGGGTTAGGAACACAGCAGGGATGTCACCTATCACTAATGCTATTCAACATAGTACTATAAATCCTAATCTCAGCAATCAGACAACAACAACAACAACAACAAAATAAAGGGCATCTGAATCGGCAAAGAAGAAATCAAACTCTCACTCTTTATATGGAAAAGCCAAAAGACTCCACCCCAAAATTGCTAGAACTCATACAGGAATTCAGTAAAGTGTCAGGATATAAAATCAATGCACAGAAATCAGTTGCATTTCTATATACCAACAACAAGATAGAAGAAAGAGAAATTAAGGAGTCAATTCTATGTACAGCTGCACCCCAAACCATAAGATATCTAGAAAGAAATCTGATCAAAGAGGCAAAGAATCTATACTCAGAAAACTATAGAATACTCATGAAAGAAATTTAGGAAGACACAAAGGAATGGAGAAACGTTCTACGCTCATGGATTAGAAGAACAAATATTTCTTCACATTTAACACAATCCCTATCAATCTACACATTTAACACAATCCCCATCAAATTACCATCAACTTTTTTCAAAGAAATGGAACAAATAATCCTAATTTTGCATGGAACCAGAAAAGATTAGGAATAGCCAGAGGAATGTTGAAAAAGAAAACCAGAGCTGGTGGCATCACAATTCAGACTTCAAGCTCTATTACAATGGTGTAAACATCAAGACAATATGGTATTGGTTAGGGTGCCTGGTTGGCTCAGTTGGTTAAGTGTCTGCCTTTGGCTCAAGTCATGAATCTGGAGTCCAGTTCTCCCTCTGATCCTCTCCCCTCTCATGCTTTCTCATTCTCTCTCAAATAAATAAAATCTTTAAAAAAAAAAAAAAAACAGTATGGTACTGGCACAAAGGCAGACACATAAATCAATGGAACAGAATAGAGAGCCCAGAAATAGACCCTCAACTGTATGGTCAACTAATCTTTGACAAAGCAGGAAAGAATGTCCAATGGAAAAAAAGACAGTCTCCTCAACAAATGGTGTTGGGAAAATTGGACAGACACATGCAGAAGAATAAAACTGGACCATTTCCTTATAGCACACACAAAAATAGACTCAAAATGGATGAAAGACCTCAATGTGAGACAGGAATCCATCAATATCCTTGAGGAGAACACAGGCAGCAACCTCTTCGACCTCAGCTGCAGCAACTTCTTCCTAGAAACATTGCCAAAGGCAAGGGAAGCAAGGGCAAAAATGAACTACTGAGACTTCATCAAGATCAAAAGCAAAGCAAAAGCAAAGGAGACAGTCAACAAAACCAAAAGACAACCGACAGAATGGGAGAAGATATTTGCAAATGACATAATCAGATAAAGGGCTAATATCCAAAATCTATAAAGAACTTATCCAACTCAACACCCAAAGAACAAAGAATCCAATCAAGAAATGGGCAGAAGACATGAATAGACATTTCTGCAAGGAAGATATCCAAATGGCCCACAGACACATGAAAAAGTGCTCCACGTCACTTGGCAGCAAGGAAACACAAATCAAAACCACAATGAGATACCACCTCACTCCAGTCAGAATGGCCAAAATTAACAGGTCAGGAAATGACAGATGTTGGTGAGGATGCAGAGAAAGGGGAACCCTCCTACACTGTTTATGGGAATGTAAGCTGGTGCAGCCACTCTGGAAAAACAATATGGAGGTCCCTCAAAGAGTTGAAAATAGAGCTACCCTATGACCCAGCAATTACACTACTGGGTATTTACCCCAAAGATACAAATGTATGATCTGAAGGGGCATGTCACACAATGTTCACAGCATCAATGTCCACAATAGCCAAACTATGGAAAGAGCCTAGATATCCATCAAAAGATGAATAGATAAAGAAAATGTGGTATATATACTCAAAGGAATATTAAACAGCCATCAAAAATTGAAATCCTGCCATTTGCAACCACATGGATGGAACTAGAGGGTATTATGCTACACGACAGAGAAAGACAATTATCAAATGATCTCACTGATAGGAAGAATTGAGAAACAAGACAGAGAATCATAGAGGAAGGGAGGGAAAAAAATGAAACAATATGAAACCAGACAGGGAGACAAACCTATGAGACTTTTAGTTGCAGGAAACAAACTGAGGGTTGCTGGATTGGAGGGGACTGAAGGATGGGGTGGCTGGGTAATGGACATTGGGGAGGGTATGTGCTATTGTGAGTGCTGTGAATTGTGTAAGACTGATGAATCACAGACCTATACCCCTTGAAACAAATAGTATGTTAATTTTAAAAATTTTTTAGAAAGACAAATATAAACTGTGGGGACAAGAAACATATGTCTCTGTTCATCTTGGACCTTCAGCATTCAGCCTATTTTTTGAAACATGGTAAAAAGGCAGTAGATATTTATAAATCTGAAAATTAATTGTTAATAAATTATCAATATATGAGATGATTCTTGTTTAACTGCCAATTCCTCCTTACTATGTCTCTTCATGTAAAATGGTTCTGGAATGATTAAAGAAATAAGGGTGCTATTCAAAAAATAAAATAATAAAATAGAATACATTCAATTGAAGAGTAATATGCTTAAGAAATGATGTCTGAGACTTTGAAATTTCTTTTATTTTATAATTCTGATTACAGTTTATAGCTTTTTTTAATCAAAATGGAATACTGTGAATTTATAATATCCAAAAAAGATTAAATGTAATCATGGTTTTATGAAAGCAAAAGATTAAAAATGGCATTTTAATATGACTTGTTTGTGGATTTTTGTAGAACCTGGTTTGTCTAGAACTGAAATCTGACATCTTCCTAAGATATAATAATAAATTCTTCATTTATAAAATGAGTATCATGAAGTAGATTTTCCATTAAGGTTCTTTTCAGCTCTCCAATTCAATTTAATTTTTTTTTTTTTTTGAGAATCAGAAACATCCAAAGATTTTTTTAAAATAAGCATCTTTTTAATCCATATCAAGTAAGATTTTGTTTTAAGGGCAAACTTCTCAGGGAACCCTGGGATTTAAAAGTGACTTATAGATGAAATAAGTTCTAGCCAGTGAGTAAAAATAAAACTAGATTTCTGGCTTCACACTGTGATTTGAATAACTCAGTTTACCTCTTTTGGTCCTAAAATCTTTAAATCGGGATACTATATGACTGACAGTTCTATACTAAGACTCAGTCTCCTTATTTTTTTTAAACTCTCTCTCTTTTTTTTTTTTTTTTTTGAGAGGGAGAGAAGAGAAGGTGGGGTGGGCGGGGAGAGAATCCTAAGCAGTTCCATGCCTGGCAAAGAGCCCAACATGGTATCAGATCCCACAACTCTAAGATCATGACCTGAGCTGAAACCAAGAGTTAGATGCTTAACCGACTGAGTCACACAGGTGCCCCCATCCTCCCCATTTTAAACTGGAATGGGAAGTAACAGAAAAGAGTGAGAAGGAACCCCAGGATAGCTTTTAGAGGTACAGAAAATAGAAAGAAAATAAAAACAAAAATGAAACTTGAATCTGACACCAGCCTAGATTCCCTATTACAGTGAGGCTTTTGCTTAGCAATTGTCAAAACCTTTGTCAAAAATCTAAGATTTAAAACAAAACAAAACAAAACAAACCTAAGATAATGCTTTGCAAGTGTCCTAACCACCTATCTCTCACACACACACACACACACACACACACACACACACACACACACACACATACTGGTAAGGAGTACCGAGGATACACTAAGGACAGGAATATATCCTGATTGGCCCCAAACTTGCCCTTCGAGGCGACACATGTTGCGACCATGTGCATGAACAAGGAGTAGGAAATATTTTGCTATGCCAAATGAATGGTTCATGTTGAAAGGAATCTTTTCTTATAACAACCTGTGAGCAAAAAGATGACAACAAAACTTCAAAGAATTATTAAGTTCTATTCCTCCATTCCCTCTTGAACAGATGAGGTGCAGGAGAAAGAAAAATCACTATTCTTCCCAGTCATTTTTAACGCTGATGGATTCCATTTAGGAGACAAAGCAAATTCATTCCCTACGGAGAAGCAGCCCATAAGGGAGTTTCTGAAGAGCATGCCCTTGGTGGTCAGAGACCCTGTTACACAAGCTTCTGGCCAGCCCCGGCTACAAATTGTGTAGAACATGTCCACATACTGGACTAGGCCTGCCTTAACCAAGCTGAAGGAGCTCCCGCCTGAAGGAACAGGATGCAATGTCATCTCCTCATGGTCTCAAAAATACACACATTGCCGTGAGCCAAAGACAACAGCCCTGTCTTGCTCCTATATTGACAGAACTGGCCTACATACAAAGTAAAGCCCTCAAGTTATTCTTTGCTCTCCTGTGAATCTATGAAGTGATTCAGAAACAATCTTTCCCACACTGAACTCTAGTGGAAGATTCTAATATTTAGGGGCAACCATGTCACAGCATCTCATCACTAGCATTATTCTCCATCAACACAGACTTGTGATAAAAAGAGCCCCCAAAACGAAAGACAAATAATCACGTTAGTAAATGAAAAAGTCTGGAATATTAACTGATGTTTTGTTCTAATTTTAATTATTTAGTATAAAATGCTTCAATATTAAATATTCAATAAAAATAACCTAAAAAACCTGGAAATCTTGATTCTAAGTGACTGTAATTTTAAAAATTCTTACATTCAAATTCTATGGGATACAAAATTTCTAAATATCCAAAAAGGAAAATTTCAAAACTTGGCAAGTTATTTTCATATAATGTATTCATAATGTCTACTTTAATATTGATTTAAAACAGTAATTTTGAGAAATTTCAAGTCTGAGAATCTTTAGTCCTTCCTGTGGATGCTGCCCTCTAGTGGTTCCTGGATGGTTCCACACCCAGGACCAATTACCTGAGAATTGGCGGCTTTCTCAGGGACAGGAAGGATAGCCGATTTAGCTTCCTGTAGAATTTTTGGCATGCCGTAGAACCGTCCACTGATGAGCATCGCAGTCACCAGTTGCAAGGTGAAATTAGAGCCCAGGGATAGAAAGACCTTTAAACAAACAAGATCAATGACTGTTTTAGTAGTAAGAATTAATTTTCAGAGAAAAATACTGACATTTGACGTGAGTCATTAGCACACTGCCTTAGGATCCTTTTGTACAGTTTTATCAATATATGACTCTCCCTGCCCCCCCCCCCAGGTTATAAAACAAACCACCAGTATGAAGTCTCCGGGGTGATGAGTGATAGAGTGTAAATACACAAATTTGTCAGTTCTCCATGTGTGCCCAAATGGCCTCAAGAACGGTAAGAATCACAGAAGTAGTGTTAGGAATAGAATGAATCATGTACCACAGGAATGAAAGCGCTCACTGGGGAACAGTCAGTTCCTAAAAGCAACAAAACTCACTTTCTTCCTCTTCATTAAGGAATCACTAATACTCCAGTGAAATTTACTCAAAATGGATAATGATTTAGGTATACCGATTACTTGAACATTTTGGATAAATAAAAATTACTAATGAAATGTATTAGATTACCAATTTTTAAAGTTTTCAAATCTAATAAATAAGGGAAACTCTGAATTTAAAAATTAATGTTACTCTATTTTTTTTTGAAATTTATAAAACATTTTCCCAATAGAAACATTGTTATTGGAGAAGGAGTCAAGATGGCAGAGAAGTAGCAGGCTGAGACTACTTCAGCTAGCCGGAGATCAGCTAGATAGCTTATCTAAAGATTGCAAACACCTGAAAATCCATCGGCAGATCGAAGAGAAGAAGAACAGCAATTCTGGAAACAGAAAAACAACCACTTTCTGAAAGGTAGGACCGGCGGAGAAGTGAATCCAAAGCGACGGGAAGATAGACCCCGGGGGGAGGGGCCGGCTCCCGGCAAGCGGCGGAGCAACGGCGCACAAAATCAGGACTTTTAAAAGTCTGTTCCGCTGAGGGACATCGCTCCAGAGGCTAAACCGGGGCGAAGCCCACGCGGGTTCAGCGTGGCCTCAGGTCCCGCAGGGTCACAGAAGGATCAGGGGTGTCTGAGTGTCGCAGAGCTTGCGGGTATTGGAACGGGAAAGCCGGCTACAGAGACAGAGCCGACAGTAAGCTCACAGCTCGGTGTTACCTTGAACTGGTCGCAGGCTCGGTGAGCTCGGAGCGCGGCCGGAGGTCAGGCAGACGGGAGTAACTGGGCGCTGTTCTCTGAGGGCGCACTGAGGAGTGCGGCCCTGGGCTCTCGGCTCCTCCGGGCCGGAGACCAGGAGGCCGCCATTTGTATTCCCGTCCTCCGGAACTCTACGGAAAGCACTCAGGGAACAAAAGCTCCTGAAAGCAAACCCGAGCGGATTACTCACCCCGGCCCCGGGTAAGGGCGGTGTCATTCCGCCTGGGGCAAAGACACTTGAGAATCACTACAACAGGCCCCTCCCCCAGAAGATCAACAAGAAATCCAGCCGAGACCAAGTTCACCTACCAAGGAGTGCGGTTTCAATACCAAGGAGAGCAGCAGAATTCCAGAGGAGGAGAAAGCCAAGCACGGAACTCATGGCTTTTTCCCTGTGATTTTTTTTTCAGTCTTGCAGTTAATTTAATTTTTTTCTTTTTAATTTTTTTTTTTTTTTCTCGCCTTCGGGTAAAATTTTTTTTTTGTTTTAACTGTTACCTTTTTCTTTTTTAACGATTTTTTACTAGTTTATTTAATATATATATTTTTTCTTTTTTACATTTTTCTTAGGTGTTTTCCTTTTTTTTTTTTTTAATTCTTTTCTTTTTTCTTTTTTTTTTTTTTCTTTTTTCTTTTTTTTTCTTTCTTCCTTTTTGAACCTCTTTTTATCCCCTTTCTCCCCCCTCACGATTTTGGATCTCTTCTAATTTGGTTAAAGCATTTTTTCCTGGGGTTGTTGCCACCCTTTTAGTATTTTACTTGCCCCTTCATATACTCTTATCTGGACAAAATGACAAGACGGAAAAATTCAACACAAAAAAAAGAACAAGAGGCAGTACCGAAGGCTAGGGACCTAATCAATACAGACATTGGTAATATGTCAGATCTAGAGTTCAGAATGACAATTCTCAAGGTTCTAGCCGGGCTCGAAAAAGGCATGGAAGATATTAGAGAAACCCTCTCGAGAGATATAAAAGCCCTTTCTGGAGAAATAAAAGAACTAAAATCTAACCAAGTTGAAATCAAAAAAGCTATTAATGAAGTGCAATCAAAAATGGAGGCTCTCACTGCTAGGATAAATGAGGCAGAAGAAAGAATTAGTGATATAGAAGACCAAATGACAGAGAATAAAGAAGCTGAGCAAAAGAGGGACAAACAGCTACTGGACCACGAGGGGAGAATTCGAGAGATAAGTGACACCATAAGACGAAACAACATTAGAATAATTGGGATCCCAGAAGAAGAAGAAAGAGAGAGGGGAGCAGAAGGTATACTGGAGAGAATTATTGGGGAGAATTTCCCCAATATGGCAAAGGGAACGAGCATCAAAATTCAGGAGGTTCAGAGAACGCCCCTCAAAATCAATAGGAATAGGCCCACACCCCGTCACCTAATAGTAAAATTTACAAGTCTCAGTGACAAAGAGAAAATCCTGAAAGCAGCCCGGGAAAAGAAGTCTGTAACATACAATGGTAAAAATATTAGATTGGCAGCTGACTTATCCACAGAGACCTGGCAGGCCAGAAAGAGCTGGCATGATATTTTCAGAGCACTAAACGAGAAAAACATGCAGCCAAGAATACTATATCCAGCTAGGCTATCATTGAAAATAGAAGGAGAGATTAAAAGCTTCCAGGACAAACAAAAACTGAAAGAATTTGCAAATACCAAACCAGCTCTACAGGAAATATTGAAAGGGGTCCTCTAAGCAAAGAGAGAGCCTACAAGTGGTAGATCAGAAAGGAACAGAGACCATATACAGTAACAGTCAACTTACAGGCAATACAATGGCACTAAATTCATATCTCTCAATAGTTACCCTGAATGTTAATGGGCTAAATGCCCCTGTCAAAAGACACAGGGTATCAGAATGGATAAAAAAACAAAACCCATCTATATGTTGCCTCCAAGAAACTCATTTTAAGCCCGAAGACACCTCCAGATTTAAAGTGAGGGGGTGGAAAAGAATTTACCATGCTAATGGACATCAGAAGAAAGCAGGAGTGGCAATCCTTATATCAGATCAATTAGATTTTAAGCCAAAGACTATAATAAGAGATGAGGAAGGACACTATATCATACTCAAAGGGTCTGTCCAACAAGAAGATTTAACAATTTTAAATATCTATGCCCCCAACGTGGGAGCAGCCAACTATATAAACCAATTAATAACAAAATCAAAGAAACACATCAACAATAATACAATAATAGTAGGGGACTTTAACACTCCCCTCACTGAAATGGACAGATCATCCAAGCAAAAGATCAGCAAGGAAATAAAGGCCTTAAACGACACACTGGACCAGATGGACATCACAGATATATTCAGAATATTTCATCCCAAAGCAACAGAATACACATTCTTCTCTAGTGCACATGGAACATTCTCCAGAATAGATCACATCCTCGGTCCTAAATCAGGACTCAACCGGTATCAAAAGATTGGGATCATTCCCTGCATATTTTCAGACCACAATGCTCTAAAGCTAGAACTCAACCACAAAAGGAAGTTTGGAAAGAACCCAAATACATGGAGACTAAACAGCATCCTTCTAAAGAATGAATGGGTCAACCGGGAAATTAAAGAAGAATTGAAAAAAATCATGGAAACAAATGATAATGAAAATACAACGGTTCAAAATCTGTGGGACACAACAAAGGCAGTCCTGAGAGGAAAATATATAGCGGTACAAGCCTTTCTCAAGAAACAAGAAAGGTCTCAGGTACACAACCTAACCCTACACCTAAAGGAGCTGGAGAAAGAACAAGAAAGAAACCCTAAGCCCAGCAGGAGAAGAGAAATCATAAAGATCAGAGCAGAAATCAATGAAATAGAAACCAAAAAAACAATAGAACAAATCAACGAAACTAGGAGCTGGTTCTTTGAAAGAATTAATAAAATTGATAAACCCCTGGCCCGACTTATCAAAAAGAAAAGAGAAAGGACCCAAATAAATAAAATCATGAATGAAAGAGGAGAGATCACAACTAACACCAAAGAAATACAAACTATTATAAGAACATACTATGAGCAACTCTACGCCAATAAATTTGACAATCTGGAAGAAATGGATGCATTCCTAGAAACATATAAACTACCACAACTGAACCAGGAAGAAATAGAAAGCCTGAACAGACCCATAACCAGTAAGGAGATTGAAACAGTCATTAAAAATCTCCAAACAAACAAAAGCCCAGGGCCAGACGGCTTCCCGGGGGAATTCTACCAAACATTTAAAGAAGAACTAATTCCTATTCTCCTGAAACTGTTCCAAAAAATAGAAATGGAAGGAAAACTTCCAAACTCATTTTATGAGGCCAGCATCACCTTGATCCTAAAACCAGACAAGGATCCCACCAAAAAAGAGATCTACAGACCGATATCCTTGATGAACACAGATGCGAAAATACTCAACAAAATACTAGCCAATAGGATTCAACAGTACATTAAAAAGATAATTCACCACGACCAAGTGGGATTTATTCCAGGGCTGCAAGGTTGGTTCAACATCCGCAAATCAGTCAGTGTGATACAACACATCAATAAAAGAAAGAACAAGAACCATATGATACTCTCAATAGATGCTGAAAAAGCATTTGACAAAGTACAGCATCCCTTCCTGATCAAAACTCTTCAAAGTGTAGGGATAGAGGGCACATACCTCAATATCATCAAAGCCATCTATGAAAAACCCACCGCAAATATCATTCTCAATGGAGAAAAACTGAAAGCTTTTCCACTAAGGTCAGGAACACGGCAGGGATGTCCATTATCACCACTGCTATTCAACATAGTACTAGAGGTCCTAGCCTCAGCAATCAGACAACAAAAGGAAATTAAAGGCATCCAAATCGGCAAAGAAGAAGTCAAATTATCACTCTTCGCAGATGATATGATACTATATGTGGAAAACCCAAAAGACTCCACTCCAAAACTGCTAGAACTTATACAGGAATTCAGTAAAGTATCAGGATATAAAATCAATGCACAGAAATCAGTTGCATTTCTCTACACCAACAGCAAGACAGAAGAAAGAGAAATTAAGGAGTCCATCCCATTTACAATTGCACCCAAAACCATAAGATACCTAGGAATAAACCTAACCAAAGAGACACAGAATCTATACTCAGAAAACTATAAAGTACTCATGAAAGAAATTGAGGAAGACACAAAGAAATGGAAAAATGTTCCATGCTCCTGGATTGGAAGAATAAATATTGTGAAAATGTCTATGCTACCTAAAGCCATCTACACATTTAATGCAATTCCTATCAAAGTACCATCCATCTTTTTCAAAGAAATGGAACAAATAATGCTAAAATTTATATGGAACCAGAAAAGACCTCGAATAGCCAAAGGGATATTGAAAAAGAAAGCCAACGTTGGTGGCATCACAATTCCGGATTTCAAGCTCTATTACAAAGCTGTCGTCATCAAGACAGCCTGGTACTGGCACAAAAACAGACACATAGATCAATGGAACAGAATAGAGAGCCCAGAAATAGACCCTCAACTCTATGGTCAACTAATCTTCGACAAAGCAGGAAAGAATGTCCAATGGCATAAAGACAGCCTCTTCAATAAATGGTGCTGGGAAAATTGGACAGACACATGCAGAAAAATGAAATTGGACCATTTCCTTACACCACACACAAAAATAGACTCAAAATGGATGAAGGACCTCAATGTGCGAAAGGAATCCATCAAAATCCTTGAGGAGAACACAGGCAGCAACCTCTTTGACCTCAACCGCAGCAACATCTTCCTAGGAACAACGCAAAAGGCAAGGGAAGCAAGGGCAAAAATGAACTATTGGGATTTCATCAAGATCAAAAGCTTTTGCACAGCAAAGGAAACAGTTAACAAAATCAAAAGACAACTGACAGAATGGGAAAAGATATTTGCAAATGACATATCAGATAAAGGACTTGTGTCCAGAATCTATAAAGAACTTAGCAAACTCAACACCCAAAGAACAAATAATCCAATCAAGAAATGGGCAGAGGACATGAACAGACATTTCTGCAAAGAAGACATCCAGATGGCCAACAGACACATGAAAAAGTGCTCCATATCACTCGGCATCAGGGAAATACAAATCAAAACCACAATGAGATATCACCTCACACCAGTCAGAATGGCTAAAATCAACAAGTCAGGAAATGACAGATGCTGGCGAGGATGCGGAGAAAGGGGAACCCTCCTACACTGTTGGTGGGAATGCAAGCTGGTGCAGCCACTCTGGAAAACAGCATGGAGGTTCCTCAAAATGTTGAAAATAGAACTGCCCTATGACCCAGCAATTGCACTATTGGGTATTTACCCTAAGGATACAAACGTAGTGATCCAAATGGGCACATGCACCCGAATGTTTATAGCAGCAATGTCCACAATAGCCAAACTATGGAAAGAACCTAGATGTCCATCAACAGATGAATGGATCAAGAAGATGTGGTATATATACACAATGGAATACTATGCAGCCATCAAAAGAAATGAAATCTTGCCATTTGCGACAACATGGATGGAACTAGAGCGTATCATGCTTAGCGAAATAAGTCAAGCAGAGAAAGACAACTATCATATGATCTCCCTGATATGAGGAAGTGGTGATGCAACATGGGGGCTTAAGTGGGTAGGAGAAGAATAAATGAAACAAGATGGGATTGGGAGGGAGACAAACCATAAGTGACTTTTAATCTCACAAAACAAACTGAGGGTTGCTGGGGGGAGGGGGTTTGGGAGAAGGGGGTGGGATTATGGACATTGGGGAGGGTATGTGCTTTGGTGAGTGCTGTGAAGTGTGTAAACCTGGTGATTCACAGACCTGTACCCCTGGGGATAGAGTATTATGCCTCCATCAGAAAGGATGAATACCCAACTTTTGTAGCAACATGGACGGCACTGGAAGAGATTATGCTGAGTGAAATAAGTCAAGCAGAGAGAGTCAATTATCATATGGTTTCACTTATTTGTGGAGCATAACAAATAGCATGGAGGACATGGGGACTTAGAGTGGAGAAGGGAGTTGGGGGAAATTGGAAGGGGAGGTGAACCATGAGAGACTATGGACTCTGAAAAACAATCTGAGGGTTTTGAAGGGACGGGGGGTGGGAGGTTGGGGTACCAGGTGGTGGGTATTATAGAGGGCACGGATTGCATGGAGCACAGGGTGTGGTGCAAAAATAATGAATACTGTTATGCTGGAAATAAAATAAATAAATAAATAAATAAATTAAAAAAAAAAAAAAGAAAAAAAAGAAACATTGTTATTGATAATGGATAAGCCCCCATGTTATCCATAACCTAGAATAATACTAAAAACTCTACACATATTTATTGAATATAAAAATAACTACTTTGGGGGCACCTGGGTGGCTCAGTAGGTTAAAGCCTCTGCCTTCAGCTCAGGTCATGATCCCAGGGTTCTGGGATCAAGCCCCGAATCAGGCCCTCTGCTCCATGGGGCACCTGTTTCCTCCTCCTTCTCTGCCTGCCTCTCTGCCTGCTTGTGATCTCTGTCGTCAAATAAATAAATAAAATCTTGAAAAAAAAAAAACTACTTTTGTGGAGTCTGTTCTTCTTTTAAATATAATATACTTAAACATACACCATAGCCCTCCAAACATACACAATATGTACCCTAGAAGTTTCAAATGTTTTATAACATGAGGATAACAGATGTTTCATTCATTCAATCAATCTTCACTTTTTTATTTTTTATTTATTTTTTATTTTTATTAAAGATTTTTATTTATTTATTTATTTGACAGAGAGAGAGATCACAAGTAGGCTGAGAGGCAGACAGAGAGAGAGAGGGAAGCAGGCTCCTGCTGAGCAGAGAGCCCGATGCGGAGCTCGATCCCAGGACCCTGAGATCATGACCTGAGCCGAAGGCAGTGGCTTAATCCACTGAGCCACCCAGGCGCCCAATCTTCACTTTTTTAAAGTGACATTCACTGAACATGACTCACAGATCAAGTGCTAAGGAAACAGAAATAAATCACTGTCCTAACTTAAAGCATGTGCCTCCCATCTCCCCTCTAGGGGCATGCTCTTCCCCCAAACAGTTCACTGGCTGGGCTGCTAAGGTGTGACATGGGCATAAATCAAGGGTAGGATTTTTTTCAGTGGTTCCCTTTTCCCTTCACGTTCTGGATATAATGCATTGCTCTTTGAAGACTGGAATATTAGAAGGAGAAAATATGCATATAACTTTTGGGCCCCCAAAACTTAACTACTAATAGCCTACTGCTGACCAGAAGCCTTACTGATAACATGAACAATTAATACATATTTTATAAGTTCTTATATATGATTACTGTATTCTTATGATAAAGCAAGCCAGAGAAAAGAAAGTGTTATTAAGAAAGTCTTAAAGAAGGAAAATTACATCTGTAGTGCCGTACTGCATTTGCGGACACAAATCTGCATATAAGTGTACCTGCACAGTTCAACCCTTGTTGCTCAAAGGTCAACTGTATATCATTCAGTGTTTACAGGGAAATGAAAAGAGGACTAGCATTCCTCAAAATGTACCAGGTGCCACCTACTACAAGATACAGTCTAAGAGTAGGCAGATCAAGAGTGTTAGTCCATGTAATACAGATTACGTATTTTAGTTTTCCTATGTGTAGTGTGAGAATAGTTTTATCCTATCTATGGGGCTTAGTAAAATAACAGAGTAATCAGATCTTCACTAAAGCATGTCTTACTGTCAAAAGAAATCTCACTATAAAATAACACAAAAGCTAGAGAATGTCCTCTGGTGTGCATTAACAGAGATTAAAACTTGAATGCATGTAGAAGGTAATGTTACACAGATATGGATGGGAAAATATTCAAAGGTATGTAATTTAAGCATGCTGTATTTTTTTTTTAAAAACTCTTCTAATTTGTAAATGAGACTTAACACAATCATATTCTGGTTAAGTCAATCTACCTCTCCTTTCCCCAGTTTTTCAGTCTTTCTTCCAGTCTTGAAAAATAGGAAATGGAGGTTAGAAATTAATTATCAGGGCATTGAGTCAATATCCCTAAGAATACAGGGATGTGTAAGTGCCTGCTACCGTTTAGACAAAAATATGTTATCTCCAAATGGGAATATGCTTAATATACTTAATTCAATAATAATTTGCAAATGTATCATCCAATAATTATTACACATTTCTTTTTTTTTTTATTACACATTTCTATGATGACATTTAAATATCTCAATAAGATTGTAGGCTGATCATGAGATAAGCAAGTGCTCTCCTGAAGGAGTGATATTGGAATGATCAGGAAATGGAAGAAATGCTACAAACCTGACTCCTCACTGGCACCATGTCCACTCTATATCGGGCCCCATCTTTGACCACCAGTTGCCTCTCCACATTTTCAGGAACAACTGGCTGCTCCTTTTGGTCAGATGAGATTCTAAATCCAACAACAACATCTCCAAATGTTCCAGCAAGCCGAGTTACATTAATTTGGATGAATCTACTAAGGTTCTGCCCAATAAAGATTGACTGGTAATCTGAATACAGAGCAAATACTCCATGTGGGTCATCATTTGCAGAAACAGAGAACCATGTGATGCATTTTTCTGGAGCCAGTTCTGCTCCTCCCTCTACAGAAATAAGTCGGATTACATAATCTTCTTCTATCTCAGGTGTATCATCGGGGAGCAAATGAACATCAAAGCTCACTTCACTCTCTCCATCAGCAATAGTGAAAAATCCTTTTGTAGAAAGAAAGTCTCCTGTAATATCAAACTCACTGCTTATTTCCCAGTAAACCTAAAATAAAAGGGAAAAAATCCAACAAAGTTATGTAATTCAGTATATTGAATCAAAATTCCTTATATTTTCCTCTATAATATACAACAAATAAATTTTAATTGTGCCTCATTATATTCAAAGCCAGATGCCCCAAACAGTTTAGAAAGTAGAGACAAATGACACTAGCACTGTGAAAGTATATGAACTCTTTTGGGCTTATGTATGCAATTTGTTGGACAAGATTACAAAATCTCATTTCACCTACTTCTCAAATAGTAACATGATTTGAAAAGATAAAGTGAAGCAAAGTTAACTCTAGAATGGCAGTTCCACAAATACATTTGAAAGGTCTGCCTATATATTTGATAGGTAATCAAATCTGAACCACGGGTAATACTTGAAGGTAAAAAGTGAGTAGTCTGTTGCTTTATATTGGAATTTGTTTTTGTTTGCTTTTAATAACAAGATTTGAAGAATTTAAAAATTATTTCCCAAGAATATTTAGACTCCTAACCATAAAGTTTCCACTGAAAAAGCATCAGTTAATCTCCAATACAGGAAAAGAGTTAAATCCATAAAGAAATTTTGTAAAGTATGTTCTGCTAGCAAACAACCTTGGTCTGTTAGATAGCTATCCCAATGATTCACAAGAGTATCTCCAGACATTCTATGTCAATATACATGCAAATGCAACGTCTTAAAAGTCAGTTGGTAAACAACAACAAAAAAAACTATACTGAGAAATAAAGTCCTGAAGCATATATGAAGCAATTTACAAAAAAACACTGAGGGACTTAAACAGGTAGGTTAAATGTTATAGCAAACAAGAAAACAAAAAATAGTTCAGTCATTCTCTTCATGATTAAGTGTCAGGAAGATCATTTCAGTCTAAGTGTAGCTGGATTTAGAAAGACAGGGAGAGAGGTTCATGTTGGCTAGAGAACCCAAAGGTGAGGAAATGAACTTTCTCAACTTGTCTGAAACTCATGTCACTTACAAAACTTATACCAGAACACACAGTTTCTCTGTTCTTCACAGCTACATTTGTTAGGCAAACTGTTACACTACTTAAAAAATCAAATGAAAAATGATACCATAAGTTCTCCTAAAATTCCCTTGACTCTTTTGACAAAAAAAGTAATGATCAGGGGCCCTTCCAGAGCGGACGGCTCTGAATAGGTCTTCTTAGATAAAGACTCAGGAGCAAACTGAACAACCCCATTTGGATCACCAAACTTCTGTATCTAAAAATAGAAAGAGACAACAGAGTGAATACCACAATATAACAACTACAGATTGAATTACAGAATCCAACATATCAGTATACAGAAAAGCTGAAAAAATGAAAGAAACACAGGAATAATACTTATATATAATTTGCCTAGAAACTTGATTTTTCAAAAGCTTCTTTAGTACACTGTCATCTAAAACAAGTAGGTTCATATTCTCTAACAATAATGGGAGTAAGTGTCTAGAAAACTTTAATTTGTAGGTTCTCAAAAGGATATTACTTCAAGCCTGAATTTCACTTGATGTGCCTCATATTTGCTTTACTTAACCAGGGCTAATTGTTTAGTCAAACACTAGTCTAAGTGTAGTTGTGAAGGTATTTTGTAGATGTAATTACTACTTATAATCAGTTGACTGATTTATAGTATAATCAGTTGACTGATAACTTTAAGTCAGAGATTACCCTTGATACTGTGAGTGGGCCTCATCCAATCAGTTGAAGGCCTTAAGAGCAAACACCACAGGTTTCCCAGAGAAAAAGGAATTTGGCCTCAAAACTGCAATTCAGGAATTCTGCTTGAGTTTCCAGTCTGCCAGCCTATCCCACAAAATTCAAACTCATCATCTCAACCGTAAGTCTTTTTCTGAGATTCCTGCCTACTAGCCTGTTCTATAGATTTTGGACTTGCCAACCTTCACAAACACGTGAGCCAAATTTTTTTTTTTTAAGATTTTATTTATTTATTTGACAGAGAGAGACACACAGTGAGCGAGGGAACAGAAGCAGGAGGCGTGGGAGGGGAGAAGCAGGCTTCCCGCTAAGCAGGTAGCTCGATGCGGGGCTTCATCCCAGGAGCCTGGGATCATGACCTGAGCCTATGGCAGACGCTTAACGACTGAGCCACCTGGGCACCCCCACATGAGCCAATTTTTAAAATAAAAATTTCTTTCTTTCTTTCTCTCTCTCTCTCTTTTTCTCTCTGTTTTTCTGGAGAAATCTGACTGATAGGGACCCAAGACTAGAGAATTTTCCAAACTTAAAAAAAAAGAGCACCTCTCTACATTGTTTTCATATCCTGGTCCTCAGCAATATTTACCCCTGTTAGACTGAATTGTTCATTCACACCAAACATTCAGATTTGATCCAAAACATCATTGTGATAATTAAACAAATACTATTCTACCTTCCAACAATCTAATTAGTGATTGAGTTAATAACTTTCATGTACTTTCATGGCAAAGGTATTCAACGTATGGGACAATATAACAAATAGCTTCTGTCTGAAAGTGCAAAAATATTCACAAAACACCAAATTTTCTGAGTGGAAAGTATTTATCACTATACAAGAGCCCTTTATAAACTAATTACCAATAATCAAGCTATGTAATAAACTAATATAATAACAAAGAAGTCTGGCCCATAGGAATTATTAGGACTTCATCTGGCTTTATAAGTTTGAATTAATCTTAAGCTCATGGAGTTTCAACAAATGTAAAATGCATATTCTGATAAATCCATTACTCCAAAATTTTGTGGGAAAAATAAAGTCAGACTTACTGTTAATGTAATATCTTTAGCTCTGGAGTCTAATTTAGCTTCTCCTTTCACAAGTTCAAGTTTAATAATGAATATCTTTTCAACTTCGATGTCTTCATGAGGATAGACTGTCAGAGTGATAGTTCTCACACCACTTTCTCCATCCTCAAAATAGAAGGATCCACTCACTGGGTCCGCAATGTCTCTGTTCTGTGGTGGTAAGGCTTCCTGAGAATTGGGTCCTAAAATCACCCAGTTCACCTGCAGAGTAGTTTGTGTTTTTAATAGAGATGATCAATTTTATTTCATTTGTATCTATCTATTTATTTAAGATTTTTTAAAAAGTAATCTGTACACCCAAACTGGGGCTCAAACTCACAACCCCAAGATCGAGAGTCGCATGCTCTACTGACTGAGCCAGCCGGGTGCCCCAGACAGAAACAATTTTAAACAAAGAATTACTTTGCAGGATATGTAGTATTAGAAAAAAAATTATATATCTTATATACATGTATATGTAAATGAGAATTATTCTAGGATAGCTCCAGAGAATTCCTCATATCTTTTTAAAAATACTAATATTTGCAAATATAAACTACATACTAACAGAATATGAGTTTTCATAGATAATAAAGAAAAATATGAATACCTGATCACTGGTCATCACCACAGAAAAATAAGCACCCATTTTAAATATACATATTTAGATATGTATATTTATATTGTAATATAATAGACATATTAGAGAAATATAAACTTTTAAAAATGAGTACAACACTGTCTTGCTGTATGCATAGTCTCTGTTAATCAAAACCTATTTGAATAAGACAATAAAACCACAAGAAAAATCTGCTGGGTGTGCAATCTCTTCTGAATATACACAAATAAATTTCTGGTATAAAATGAACATACATTTTCATAAATCATTATAAGAAACAAAATTGTATAATAAATGCATTTTTAAGTATTTCTATAATATAAAATTATATACTTTTCATATCTACATGGAAAACACTGGGACTTCGTCTTTGCTTCTTTTATCTTTCACCAGCACTGGGCATAGCTGATCACTTCCTTTTCCCTGAAACACAGCGTCCCGTCTTTCATGGCCTCCATGATACATATCTTCCCCTTTGCTTTTACATCTCAGTTTTCTATGCTGGCTCTCCTTCCTCAGATAGTTCAATGCTTGTAGCCCAGGACTTCCGGATGTTTTCTTCACATTCCTATCTATGCTCCTTCAGTCATGTGGTTTCAAATACCTCCACATGTGTCAGCAGCCTCCGGCCTCCCCACAGCCCATACTCACACACCCCCTGCCTGCTTGACCCTCTACTGGGAAGGCCAATCGCAATCTCAAATCAACAAGACCAAAACACAACTCTTGATTCCACAACGACCCCCAAGCTTCTGCCTATCTCAGTAAACAACACTACAGTTAAACCAAGTGCTCATCTAAAATTTTAGCAGTTATTCTTGATTCCTCTTTGCCTCGACCTCCACTGCCCAGTGAATTTTTCCTCCAAATGATGCTCAATATCTATTCACTTCTCAGCATCCCATCTGCACCCATCTTAGCCACTGTCAGCTCAGCCCTGGATGACAGAGGTCAAGAGCCTTCTAACTGCCCTCCCTGCTTCTGCTCTGGCTTCTTGACATTCCATTTCCCCAACAAGCAGTCACAAGTAAGCTACTTAAAATGGCAACCCCGGGGACATCAGCACCATTCCCCTGCCTCACACTCTCTAATGGCATCCTATTTGCACTCAGAATACCCTTTAGCCTGACTTAGGAGGGTCTCTGTGATCACACACCTACTAACCTCTCCAACAGACCTTGTGTTGCATGGAACCCTTCAGACCTGAAACAGGCCAGGCTTGTCTACTGCTTCTGCCAAAAGGCTCAGCTCTCTAACAATTACATGACCATGTCTCAGTATCTAGCTTTCGGCTTAAATATCACAATGTCACCATCTAGAGTAGTCGATAGCTGACTCATGATTGTGTTTCTGGATCTGATATCCCTGTAGATCGCTTAAGTGTTATCACACACATATATATTTTAAATTTATCTGTTTACTGTTCTGAAAACCCTAAGAAAACAAGGTCTGTCTCATTCATCAGTGTATTCTCAGTGCCCAGAAGAGGGTCTGGCATTCGAAAAGCACCGAAAAAATACTTGAACCTTTTATCAGAATTCTTCATTTCATTTCATCTCCTTTCTAACTTGCTTTCAAGAGTTCCTGATGACAGCAATGTCTCATATATATTCTTATGGAATTCACAGGACTTGTCAGCTACTTTATACCCAGTGAGTAATTAATAAATATTGTTGATTATAAATAAATAAACATATATTTGAAGAATAAGAAAATCCAACTCTATACTCAAGCCATCAAAATTTTTTTAATTTTTTTTATTTTAAAGATTTTATTTATTTATTTGACAAAGATCACAAGTAAGCAGAGAGGCAGGCAGAGAGAGCGGGGGAAGCAGGCTCCCCGCTGAGCTGAGAGCCCCATGCGGGGCTCTATCCCAGGACCCTGGGATCATGACCTGAGCCAAAGGCAGAGGCTTTAACCCACTGAGCCACCCAGGAGCCCCCAAAATTATTTTTAAAACCATGAGAAGAATAACTCTACCTGAATTTCTCCTACAAGACCTCCAGTCCGCTCCAGCAACAAGGATAAAATCATTGTGGAATTGGGATTAGGAACAGAAATTTTGCTTTGATTAAGAAATCTTAGAACGCCAAAGGGAGAGTCGCTCTTGGCAATTGTGATTCTGCTCACTAGGTGGCGCCCAAGGACCGCTCCGCCAGTAGCTCCAACAAGCAAAATTTCAATGGGTTCTGCAAATTCACTGCATAGCGAGAAGGAGCAATTCTGTGAGTCTAAACATATTAAAATGCTTCTAAGATCCAAATAACTAGTCATTTTCCAAATTGGTCATACATATTCAAGGCACAGCATTCATACACCAAGTGGTAAGAAGAGGGTGCTCAGCTAAAAGCATGAATGATCAACTTCAATATTATATAACCTGCAATAGTTACTAGACTTTCTTCCTTTCTTTTGAATTGCTTAACGCATTAAGGAAGTGAATTGCAAGATGTTTCTACATTCTGATTAGACTTTTCAAATATAAGAGAGCAAAAATTATTATTTCCCTGTATATGAAAAAGTGACACACAAAATCCCAATTGTCTCCCAATCCCTTCTTTCCTACTCCAGCAGCCCCCAAAGTTTTTCACTTGTTTCTCAATCGGCATATATATAATCTAAAATTCTATTATCAGTGCAAAGCGTAAGGATTGGAACATAGTAATCATGCTTTACATATGACTACATTATTTCTGACGTTACTAAATAGTATTACCTTTCATTGTCATCAATGATGGACACATTTATAAAACTTAAGTTCTGCCCATGCTGAAAGGTGACCGAGCTGCCATGCAGCATATAATCGACACCACCAGCAACTGCAGAGGAGCTCTGAGAGATGAAATCAGCAGTCACACGGCCGTAAGTTCCTCCCAGCCTCACCACCGGAATCGTGATCATTCCAACATCTTCCTCCACTGTAGCAGGAATGTGCAATTAATTGGTATCCCAGACAAAGCAACTAGTTTTTATAAGAGTCGGTCAAATTAAAAATAGCAATTAAATATAACAGGACAATGCAAGCTCTTATTTTTTAACATAATTTTTATAAATTTAAAAAAATACTAGGGGGCACTTGAGTGGCTCAGTCAGTTAAATTGATTGATCCCTGTGTCAGGCTCTCTGCTCAGTGGGAAGTCTTCTTGATATTCCCTCTCTCTCTCTCTGCCCCTCTCCCTCCAAGTCCAGGTACACGCGCTCTCTCGCTCTCTCTCTCAAATAAATAAATCTTTTTAAAAATTAGTGAAAAATTCAAGACTTATTTTTATGAGAAATATAGTTTGTTATAAACTGAAAACTATAGTGAACGATGTAAGTTAGAATTGAAACAATCTATTTAATTATTAGCATAGGTTTTCTCCCTCTGTGTGCTATGTAGAAATAAATGATCCTTGCTTACTAAAGCAATGCAAGATGAACATGAAATATTCTTAAAATATGTGTACTCAAAGCAAAGTATTCTGAATTGCTTCTACATTTAGTGGAACACATAGTATAAACAATTGAAGTTCATGTTAATTATACGAACGCTTTTTAAAAGTTCAGATAAAAATACAATTTTATTACATTTTAAGTTCCTATGAAATTTATTTGAGAATCTGAAAATGTATTCTCGATGTTTAATTTCAACTAAAAATTGTTTTGAAAAATTTATTTTGCTCTCGTTATTTAACCTCTGTAAATAAAAATATCATTTAATAGAGTTTGCATTAGCTATGCTTATCTTAGCCAACAGTTCATAGTAGCCATGACTAAATAATACTGAATTTACATTGTCATTATAAATATGAATTGCTCTAAATTTCCCCAAAGATAATGAATCAAACAGAAATCAGTGGACAGAAAAAAAAAAAAAAATTCTAAGTCCTTTATATATCACTTGGTATTAAAAATGCAGCATGACTTTTACTAGCTGAGGTTCACAAAACAGTGGTGTCTTCCATGACTTTACTCACAAAGTCAATATTAATCAATTCCAAAATGATTTCTTTTTTTTTTTTGAAGAGTTTATTTATTTATGTATTTGAGAGGGAAAGTAAGAGAGAGAAAGAGAGAGCACATGAGGAGGCAGAGGAGAGGGAAAAACAGACTCCCCTCTGAGTAGGGAGCCTGATACAGAGCTCAATCCCAGGACCCTGGGATCATAACCTGAGCCAAAGACAGACGCTTAACCGACCGAGCCACCCAGGCGCCCCTCCAAAGTAATTTCTGATGAACTTTAAAAATGGCTAGATAGGGGGGCCTGGGTGGTTCAGTGGGTTAAGCCTCTGCCTTCCGCTCAGGTCCTGATCTCAGGATCCTAGGATCGAGCCCCACATCAGGTCCTCTGCTCAGCGGGGAGCCTGCTTCCCCCTCTCTCTCTGCCTGCCTCTCTGCCTACTTGTGATCTGTCAAATAAATAAATAAAATTTTTTTTTAAATGGCTAGATAACCAATGAATTTGATAGAGGCAATGAGGTCAATAAATTAATTGCAGCAAGAAGATAAACATGTTTATTTTGAAAGGCATGTGCCTTTGAATAAAATCCAAAAAGCAGCCACCTCTTTTTCCCCAGGAGGGAATATGGGCATAAGTCTTGTTCCTTACCATGCAGCTTTGCCATACACGAGTGGGATTTAATACTGCTCAAAGGTAACACAAAACAGATTTAAAAAATAAACATATAAATATATAAAGGCTAATGTAAATACATAAGAAGGTGTCCATGTATGTACCTACACATGTATACACCCACACATGCGTGCACATACATAGAGCAAGCTGAGAACATTTATACATGGAAATTCAAACTGACAGAGTCATGCTCAGTTACTCTGTAACTCAGAAAGTAGTGGTAAATTTATAAGACTGCCGAACTTACCTTCAAAGGCAGTATACCTTGGGTCAAATTCAATGACACCCTCTGCATTATCATTTTTCGTTATTATGATTCGGACAATGGAGATGTTTCCTATTTCAGGAGGTTGATCTAACTGAAGACCATTTTCTCGGATGGTAAAATCATACCCTCTTGCAAAGTCATGAGAAAATAATAACAAAAGAAAAGAAAATGAGTACATAATTGGTGAGCATGAGCTGAAGGGTCCTCTTAGCTCCTACAACTTAGTCCTATTAAGCATTTTAATACCTTGAAAGATCCCCAACACTAAAATACTCTCTTTTTTCCTGAAATGATGTCTGAAATAGACTTCTGTGCGGCTCACAATTATTACTGCCTGTATGAAACCAAAACCAATAAAAAGTTATTAAACTTCGGCAATGGGAAGATAATACGACTATCAGGAAATTGGCGATAAGTTGTAAGATGAACCTCTGGGCTAGGAATGCACTGATAAACTCATCTGATGGTGAGGGGCTGAGGCAGGGGCTTCAGGCAGATCTGCAGTGCACTCAGGGACAGGCTGAAAGGGTTACTTTAAAGAAAAAGCAGGTGTCATGCCACTACTGAAATTTCAAGCTACAAGGAAATATTTCTGTGAACCCCGATTACAATCAATGTCTCTAGTCCTTAATACAGATGATGATTTACTCAGCTAGATGTATTTCAGCTAAGGAAGTCACTTTTTTGGATTGATATGATTCCCACTGAAGAAACCTTTTATCTTTCAGAGTTTCATATCACTTTAATTCCTGAAGCTAAAAAATGGCAGTAAACCATCTTAGTCTTTTCTTCAATTCTCAAATTCTCTTTACCTGGTATTTTTAGGCTACATAATTTCAAAAGGTTAAAGTCAGGTTATATATAAGGCAAAATTAGAAAACAAGGGATTAAAAATATTAAATGATAAGATAAATGTTGGATGCCTGAGCGGCTCAGTCGGTTAAGCGTCTGCCTTCTGCTCAGGTCATGATCCCACCCAGGATCCTGGGATCGAGTCCCACATCGGGCTCCTTGCTCAGTGGGGAACCTGCTTCTCCCTCTGCCTGTTGGTGCCCCTGCTTGTGTTCTCTCTCTCTGACAAACAAATAAGTAAAATCTTTAAAAAAACCAAAACTGTTAATAGTTGTCTGAGATGGATTGTAGCTTAGCTGATTACCTTCATACCAATGCAGTGAATTTTCTAGCAACTAGGCAAAATGAGATTATACTGCTTTCCTTTTTCAAGTTAAAGGAAACTTAGAAATTTACCTAGAAGGAAAAACTTGTTTTCTCAGAATTAAGCTTATGTAGGAATTGCTTTTTTTTTTTCTTTTAAAAAGAAAGAGGGCAAAATCTCCAAGTCCTAATTAGTCAGTAACATGGATGTTATCTTACACTTAACGGGCTAATGAATAAATTTCACTTACTTCATTAAAATAGTCAATGACCACCTCCAATTTTAACACATTTAATATAAGTGCAAATTCATTCCTACTGCCAGTTCTCCTCTTCTCAGGTGGCTGGGACATTCTGATGGAGGACGCCCACCAAAACAGCCAACCATCTTTCAAAATAAGAAGAGGGTCCTGCTTGGAGAAGCTGGTGAGGAGACATTCCCACAAGACTACCAAAACATCGGTCTGAGTTTCAGGATGCCCAAGAAAAGCCACAGAGGGCACCTATATTGACAAGAAATGCCCCTTCACTGGTCATGTCTCCGTTTGAGGGTGCATTCTATCTGGCGTGGTGACCAAGAAAAAGATGCAGAGGGCACTCATCCACTGAGACAACCTCCACTACACCCAAAAGTACACCTGCTTTGAGAAACGCCACAAGAACATGTCTGTGCACCTGTTCTCCTGCTTCAGGGAGCTCCAGATCAATGACATTGTCACGGTGGGAAATGCTGACCCCTGAGCAAAACTGTAAGCTTCAACGTGCTCAAAGCCATGAAGGCCACTGACCCCAACAAGCAATTCCAGGAGTTCTGAGAATAGTTAGACATCTGCCACACTCCCAAAGAAAATACAGTTATTTTCCAGGTTAAAAAAAAGAAAAAGAAAAGAAAATTCATGCCAATTGCTAGGAACAGAATCATTTCTAGGAAAATTAAGATTTGAAGTATACACAAACCCACAGTATTTCTTCCACATGGGACTGACATACATCTTACCAAAGTCACTCAGTGAAATATTTTAGTTAGAAAAAGCTTTTAAAACATAGCATTCATATAACAGATGCAAAACCATTTTCATGAACCAGAAAAATTCCTTTAAGACTGATATAAATGCCAACATGATTCTGGTTGAGGGTTTTGTGTCATCTGTCAGAGCAGAGGTGCTCCTGGGCTACTCAATTTGTGGGTATTTCAGCAGGCTTCAGGTGCTTCCCACCAGTGTGGATCAAGTCTGCTCCCACTAAGTCAGGGAACAAGACAGCCTCAATATGGTTAAATCTTATCTTTAATAAAAACGTGGTACATGGTTACAACCGACTATCTTTGACTCCTACTTTTCCCCACTTGACAAGTCTACCTCATTTTCCCACAGAAGACAACAGGGATACCAAGGAAAGAAACTTCTCACTCAGCCCTCAGGTGTAGAGAAAGAGGAAAGGCAAAGTAAATTCCATTGCACCAGCTGACCTGCGACCTCCATTTCCTTACCTAATGCTTACAAGCTCATACCATGTTCCATTCTCTGACTACCCAGAGTGAATTCTCAAATAAAAATAACACACTTTCAACTTGGAGCAAAAACTGGTATTTTAGAACTTGGCACAAGTGACAGTTAATCTTGGTCATAATTTCCCTGCTATGCCCTGTCCCACTCTCACATAAATCTGAAAGACAGCAAGTTCAGTATTAATCCCTCTACAACACATTCTCTATTTTCTTTTGTCTAATTTTCTTTTTTAAAACTTTACCTTCCCAGGAGTTCCACCTTTGTAATTACTAGGGAAAATTCCTCTGGTCCTTCAGGAAGACCATCGTCAAGTATTTCAATGTGCACACTTCTCGCCATCTCCCTGGCTTCAAAGAGGAGCTCCCCCGCTGCAGGGATAAAGTCCAAGCCTGCCTCCGCTGTCCCACTCACGGTCTCATACCAGAGTCTCACGCGGCCAGATGATCCCCCTGAACGGACGACGGTGATATTCACCTAAGCCAAGAAGCAGTTTTTATCTGACTTGGGTGTCTAATCCACCAGCTCATACCTAATTTTTTATGGTTTCTAACTAAAGATTCTAGGTTTACTAGGGTTATGTTTATGTAGAATCTATAAAAGTTTATAAAATATATGTTAAAATAATGGTGTTAGTAGCAAATTAATCAATTTGTGAAAA
This sequence comes from Mustela erminea, assembly GCF_009829155.1. Taxonomy (NCBI): domain Eukaryota; kingdom Metazoa; phylum Chordata; class Mammalia; order Carnivora; family Mustelidae; genus Mustela; species Mustela erminea. The sequence continues at coordinate 50,488,320 of NC_045616.1, forward strand.
CTCTGGAGTATGAACCAGGAAACACATTTTAAAGATGACCCACAATATATCTTGCTACATGAAGTCTTAATATTTAAAGGTTAAGCCAGCTTTGCAAAAAAACTCCTGTTTGCAAAAAAAAAAAAAAAAAAAAAAAAAAAGATCACGCACAAAATAAAAACCAAAAGTGATGTCTAAGATTTTAAGCATTTTATACTTTACCCTTCGGGCTTCTTCCGACACTCGAAGTTGCTCCTGTGAGAAGGAGAATCGGCCATAGGGAAAGTCACTGGCCACCATGGTGATGTTGGCAGTGCTGCTGGATCCACTCAGCAACCCCCCCTCACTGATTCCAATAAGCTGAAACTCATAGGAGCTCTTCTCCTCAGGAATGTCATCATTCAAAGCCTAGAGGACAAAAAGAGCCATCAACAGTAGGTTCTAACGTTTAAAGAAAAACACCACTCCTGTCCACAACAACAACAAACTCAGGGATACCACCACTCCGACCACCCGACCCCTCTTTCACACACACACACACACACACACACCACGGAGCATAACAGAAACCAGTCGTATTGCTACCTGTATTATTACAACTGCTGCAGACTGTCCATCTCGCATTGTCAGTTTTCCTGACATTTCAGCAAATTCTCCCACAGAAGGGGGGAATATCCTCCAGTACACGGTGACCTCCCCCCAAATCGCCGGGCCACGAACGAGGCTATGTTACATAAATGTATAATCAGTACATTTTGTTGAAGTAATCTTTCCTAAATATTTTTTGTGTCTTTCAACAATTTTCATTTATTTCAAGAACAGTATGCATTATAGATCCTTATCTATCCAATCAAAAGCAAGTTTTATGATTCCAGGATAGTACCACTCAAAGTACTGAGCGTATGTAAATCTGCTTGACAATACTAGCAAAACCTACACATTAGAAGGGGAACACTTGAAGGGATTTAAAAGAAAGTATTTACAGAGTTCACTTAATACACAAGGGTACAAAAAATGAATGGCTTAACACAGTTCTCTAAAAAATAGCACTTACAAGCAACACTAAAGGAAAACTACCAGAAAGATAAAATATTAACTCAAATTCAGTTACTTCACTGACAGTTGTCCTACCAGTCATGAGAAACTTTGTATTAAACAAGATTGCCTATGATCATACTACTTCGTTATATAGTAGGCCCTAATTTTAAAATGCTTAGAATCATAAAATGTTTGAGCCAGAGGATTTTCAAAGGAATGATTCTGTAACTAAGACAGAAGCTTACAGAGATGAAGTAACTCTCTTATTTTACATGATTAGCGACAGAATGGGGCCAAAAGCATCAGCTCTCCTGGAATTAACTCAAGGTATTTTTCTCATCATGGGTTGTACAAATCACCCAAGAAACAATCATGATCTAATGTCAAGAGAGGTCAATACACCACTGCGTGATCAATATATTTTTGTTGAAGGAACTTTTCCTAGACATTCTTCATAATCTAACTTCAAGACACGTCAAGAAATGGCTTCAGTTTTTGCCAAAAATTTTATCTACTTTTCACAGAATGTTAGTAATACATAAAATGATGATGCTCGAGAAATATGTATGTAATGAGGAAAATGCACTTATGGCATAAAAATGCTAGTGATTTAAATAAAACTTCAAAATCTCCACCTGAGGAGGGGGAAAAATCATGACACCTTACCTGATGATAGCAGTACCATTATACTTTCCTGAGGGTTCTCCAATGAGCACATGCCTAGATGATGGAGCTATCCCAACTTCTCCTGATGTTCCCTTTTCTCCCTGAATGATTATTGAGGCGCTACCTAAGTTGAAGTTGATACATAACACGTATGTAGCAAACACATGTATTCACTTAGTATAAGCCTGGCAAAATTCTCAGCACTCCATGTATACAAATCTTATGAATTAATTGCCATGACAATCATGTAAATTAGATACTAACATTATCTTCATTTTACCAATGAAATTATTTAAGCATACTGAGGCACTCAAGACATTGAGGCAAATAACTTGCCCTAGATCATATTTTAATGAAAGGGTGCAGAAGAAAGTGGATAATAATTCCACTCTCACTCCCATGGTAAGTGAGTACTCTCCTACCATTTGCATTAATTCACTTCTGCAGTAACCATTTTGCAGGCAGTTCACTACAACTGGCTAGGTGGCAAAAACAAGAATTCCTGGATACTTTTTAATTTTCTGATCCATTATTGCTTATAAGCATCTATAAAAATGTGTCAAATATCAATGGTAAGAAAACCATATCAAATAATGTGAGTATTCATATTATAATTTAGCAGTAACTTGAAGAAAATCATTTCCAGAAGCTCTTATTGCGGTTTCATCAAACAAGGGACAAATTACCATAGTCTCACTTCTATGGCATGGATTAATAAAACCAAAAGTGGTTTGTCATGTCCAAGTATGTCACAGTCTGAAATATATTACGAAGTTTTTTATTGATATATGACTCACCCTGAATCACTAGTATATTCTTATTCTTAGGTCTAGTTAGTCTGTATGTCATCAATCCTGACATTTAACAGGGTGCTAACAACTGAGCTAACGTAAGATGTGTGGAAGAATATGGTACAATCATATGATTTGTTGGAAAGTACTCTAGATAAAAATGCAAAAAAACCAACTAGCTTAGGTATGCACGTGATATTCCTTTAATTTTAACAATCTTTTTGGCCACAGAATTCTGCTTTTTTGGCCACAGACTTTCACATACAATGGAGTTCTTGATGGCAAAGAAAGGCATGTGACAGTCACTAAGCTATCCTATCAAAGTGGCTGGGCCATTTTTTTTTTACGTTACTATTAACACATAGCACAATGCAACTGCTTTAGAAACATTAATTCTTTCTCTCCAGATCTAAGAAACAAATTTGCATATGGGCTATAGGCAAAGAAGAATTACAATGTCTGTTTCTGAAATAGCAAAACATTGAAGTAATCACTTTCAAATGAAAATACACATAGTAGGCTTAAAAACATGCAATATCTAGGTTTTAAAATAATATTTTATTGTAAAAGTAATATGTGACCATTACAAATATGTGTAGAAAATGTAGGTAATTAAAACCCACTATCAACATTTCAAGTAAATAATTCCACACACTTGTAATGAGCACATGACAAAAATGGGATGACCTTGAACATGTTATGAAGTCTGCCATAACACAGCGGTTACCCATGTAATTGTTTTTAAGTTTTAATGTAATTAAGGCTTTTTCTGCTATATCCTTTCGAACACTTACATGGTATTCTCTCATATTTAACAGGTCTCCTATTGCTGGACCATTTAGGAAGCTTCCATATTTTATTTTATAAGCATCACTACAATAAACATCTTTTTAAAAAATCACAGAGCTAAGTATTGTGAAATCTCTGACATACAACTTTATCAATATCAGGTATTAGAATTTTAGTTTTAAAAATCTTTTTGGCTGTAGTACAGATGTGAAATGACATCTTTATGTTTTAGCAAACATTTTAGGAATTATAAAACTTAAGTTTGTGAGTATTGGTTACTTGGTTGTATTTTTCTGAGTATCTACTTTTTAAGACCCAAAAATGTGAATTTCTCTTACCTTTCACTGGAGATATTTCTACCTCATCAATTGATATCAACTGAATGGTGAAATGCTTGTTCTCTTCCAACACAGTATCACGAAGTGTGCGCAGTACAATGGTCTTCTGAGACTCTGTCTACATCAAATGAGAGGAATAAAACGTTTTCCAGATTGAGCCAAATTTTGGGTGTCCTCATTAGTGGAATAATGTTTATGTCTATAAGCATTTTTAAAGTGTGTCCTTTTTGTACCTTAGAATTATGAGCTGCTTCTGGAAGAATTACTATATAAAATTTAGCTCTGACCATAAATCCCATTTAAATTTTTAATAGGAAAAAAGGGGGGGGGATTAACATGACCTCTAAATTGTCTAAAATGTGACCAAACCCAGTGATCAAATATAGATAAGTGTTACAAAGGAAGTAAAAATGGGGATGACATCCAGATGTCTAGCTTGGTTGACTGGTTTTTGTCCTTAATTGGAGAGAAAATGTTGAGAGAAGAGTAGTTTTCATGGTGGGATGGAGGCAGTGTCTAAATTAAATTTGATTTCAGATTTCTAGGGTGTGTGTGTGTGTGTGTGTGTGTGTGTGTGTGTCAATGTCCTCCAAAGTGCATATGATTTTAAAAAGATTCCAGATACATCATAAATACCATCATGTGAATTCATAAGCAATACTATGGGAAAAAAACAAACACAAGTTCGAGTAAAACTGTAGGAGTCCTGACACTGACTATACCTCATCAAAAAGAAGCGTCCCATTCAAAGGCCTGAGATCATTTTTAGCTGTCTCATCTAGGGTCCACTGAAGCCGAACAGCCCCTTTTCCTCCTGGGGACCGGACAACCGTCAATGTCACATATGAATCAGGGTCATCAGACAAAAGAGATTCATCAACCATTACCTAAAAGAAAGACAACAAAGTTAGGTGGGGCGGGGGGGGGAAATGAAGCAAGAAAAACAATCTTATTGCTATTTATAACATCTACTTTTCAGTTTAGAACTCTCTGTTCATGGTACGATCATGTGGCAGAAAAAAAAAAAAATGTTTCGCCAAACCCTATTTCCTTTTTGTCCGAGACACTCTGCTACTTGGCATTTCCTGGGCTCTCTTGTAATTAGGTGGAGCATGTGACTGAATTCTGGCCAGCAGACCATATGGGAAATGAAGTATGCTCCTCACAGTCTGGCCATCAACTTCCCACAGAACATTCCACATTCCATGTTTTCCCATTTTCTGGGTGACTAGTGAGGACTCCAGGACCCAGAGGAGGATAGAATGGGAAAAGGAAAGAGTCTGGTACCTGAAATGTCAGATGGAGATGAGGTGTCCATAAGACCCCACCAGGAACACAGGTGTAGGACTCTTACACGAAGAAGAAATAAACACTTATTATGTTAAGGATGTAGGATTTAGGAGTTCTTAGTTAATGGTAGTCAGGCTCCCCACGTAATACAGGCCAGAAGTGCCCTCCTAATTATCTGCAGTTGGCCAATTTTAGTAAGTCCAATTTAAAAGAGGTTTTATTAACCCGACTTAAAGAAAAACATTCAACACTTTGATTTACCTGTACCATTTAGTTTCTACACAAGATCCTTATTAAGAGAATTTGTTCAACTGAATTGCATATACTGACTCTGAAGCAAAGTCCAAACTGAGCCTATAATGTCTACCTGTTATGTAAATATAAAAATATAATGCAATGCTCTCCATTTTTAAGACAGACAGACAATTAAATATCTAATACAAAGCTGTTGTTTTCTGTTTTTTCCCCCATGAGATTTTGTGCTGATGCCAAGAAAAGAGATTTATTTTTTTATCTTTATTTTTTAAAAGATACCATTTATTGGGGCGCCTGGGTGGCTCAGTGGGTTAAAGCCTCTGCCTTCGGCTCAGGTCGTGATCTCGGGGTCCTGGGACCGAGCCTTGCATCAGGCTCTCTGCTCAGCAGGGAGCCTGCTTCCTCCTCTCTCTCTGCCTGCCTCTCTGCCCACTGGTGATCTCTGTCTGTCAAATGAATAAATAAAAACTTAAAGAAAAAAAGATTTTATTTATTTATTTGAGAGAGAGAGAGCATGAGAGGGGAGAAGGTCAGAGGGAGAAACAGACTCCCCATGGAGCTGAGAGTGCAATGTGGGACTCGATTCCGGAACTCCAGGATCATGACTTGAGCCAAAGGCTGTCGTTTAACCAACTGAGCCACTCAGGCGCCCAAGAGCAGAGATTTAGAACCAACTAATATTTATTGAGCTTCTATCATATGTCAGTTCTGACATATACTCTATCTCATTTAAGCCTCACGGAAACTCTAAGGATCTGGGGGCTAGCTCTATGCACATATTTGGAGAAGAGGAGCCTCCTCTTTGCTTCAAATGTTCTGACTCCACACCCAGTGTTGTTCATACCCCTCCTCAGAGAAGAGAAATAATAAATAAGGAGCAAACAAAGTGAGATAGGAGAAATCCACTATAAACTCAGGATCCATAGATAAGTCCTTCCTTTTTTCTTCCACAGATAATGACATTTGAGTTGAGGTGTCCCAAGCAGATTTCTTGAGCCTCTGCTGGGGCCAGTGCTTTGGTATACTTACCATATTGCCCTTGGGAGCAGCTTATTCATTTGACAGGTTTACACTAAAAATCTTTCCTCAATATCCTACGGTTCCAAATCTTAATGTTTCATCAGATAATGCTGACAAAATGTCCACTGTATGCACAGTACTGTGCATCTCAGATACATGTTAAAAGATAAATTCTGTGTTATCAAGAGCCTTTGGCAGTAAGAAACAGACTATCGAAGAAAGAGCCACAAAGGGCTGAGCAACAAGGCTCTCCTGATACTACAAGGATTAAAAATAGTGACGGACACCTACTGAGTATAAAGCACAAGCTTTACAGATAGCAACTCATGTCCTCGTCACAAGGCTCATGAGAAATAACACAGGCTCACTCTTACCACTTTGACATTGCAAGACAAACTAGAAATTTGAAGTTAATTTGAAGTTGAAGAAGATATCAGTTCCCAGACCAAGAGTGCACTAAAGTCGATGACAGCAGTTCAGAGAAAATGAATAAAGAAAACTTACTTACGAAAAGCAATGTAACTTCATTTTCCCTGACACTGAGAGAAGCTTGTAAATATACAGTCTAATGCCTGAGTCCAGAAGTGTGACCATGTTAAAAGCAACAACATTATCTTAAGGTTTTCCCATTGAAGATTTGACCAAAATCCTGAACCTTTTATCTACCTCAAAAGCTAACAGAGACACGTTATAAAAATTAAATTATATATTTATACAGATTAAAATACTTCTTTTCACACACACAAAGAAAAAAGTATTGTTGGAAATACAACAAAATATTAATGATGTCCGTATCTCAAGTGAATAATATAATGGATAGTTCTAACTCTCTTCTTTATACTCATAGTTTTATGTTTCCCAGACTTTCCATTTTGCTGAGCAAACATTCACAGCCACTCTCCTGTGAATCTACCAGTCCTTACAAACACTTCTGCTTATTCCTTCCCCAAGAGACCCTCACTAGGTTATAGCAGAAATGTGTCCTGTCCCTTTTATGCTTCCCATTCTCTAATGAAATTGAAATTTCAATAATCAAGCCATTAGGTAATTATTAGTGTTTACTTAAATTCTGGAACATCTGGGATGCCCAGCCCTAACAGGCTAGCTGTAGGTCTAGCCTTGTATCCACAGAACAATAAAGACAATGAGAATTAGCACAAACTGTTTATTATATAAAATGATCTATGACGAATCACTGATTACCTACAAGTGATCAAATAAAGAGAATGGTGACCTATAGAGCCAGAAAAGTTGTGTATATTGGAATTACCTCCATGTATTTATGATTATTTCATCTTGGAATTTCCTTTGAAAAATAGTCTTAAAAATTATGACATAAAATCATTGTGTATAATTATGACATAGTTTTAACAATTCATTTTATATTTAAGATGTAGAGGTCATTTGTACTAGCCACCCAATCTGGCAGCATAAATGATTGGTTAAGTTTTTTTTTTTTCTCTTCCTCTGCAGTTAAAGTGATAATAATAATCAGCTTCCCTCTTGTAAGTCTTGGAAGGAGACAGCCAGTGGGAAGGAAGAGAGAAGAAAGGAGAAATAGAAACACTTGAGCTGGGGTGAATGTGGTTTTTTGTTCAATATAAGTCAAGAGAGAGTAACAGAAGGGTGTAATACTTAGATCCATGACAGAATCTTGCCTTGTGATCAGGATGGGGGTCTGGGAGCAAGGCAGGCTGAGAGCAGAACGTATGGACAAAAAGAAGCTCTTGGTCTATGTCATCCAATAAAAAGAATTTGTTCCCCCTTGTAATTACCTGATGTAAGAATACTCATCACTGTCAAACACAGATGAGAGGACCAGCCATTAATTCAATAGTCAACTCTAAGGACTCCTGAGCAGAGAATTGTAAGTGAGGGGTAACAGTTTTTTAAAAAACGAAAGACAGGGGCGCCTGGGTGGCTCAGTTGGTTAAGCAGCTGCCTTCGGCTCAGGTCATGATCCCAGCGTCCTGGGATCGAGTCCCACATCGGGCTCCTTGCCCCGCAGGGAGCCTGCCTCTCCCTCTGACTCTGCCTGCCACTCTGCCTGTTCTCTCTCTCTCTCTCTCTCTCTCTCTCTCTCTCTGACAAATAAATAACTGAAAATCTTTAAAAAAAAAAAATAAAAAATAAAAAAACGAAAGACAGCTTTCTTCTAAAAATTACAAAAAAAAAAAAAAATTAGCCCAAGGGAAGGCACCCTCCTACCCATATATGTAACTTACAGTCTTTTCTTCAAATCCAAATACTCCAAATGGGGAATCATTTTGTGGAATAACAACAGTTAGCACAACAGCATCACCCAGCCTGCCACCTCCAGCCACCCTGACTAAGGAAATATTGAATGTCTCCATGAGTTCAAGTTCAGCATCATCAATGATGGTAATCTCTATCACTGCAGTAACCTACAAAAGAAACAAGGAAGAAGGGGAAAAGGGAGGGAGAGAAAGAAGAAGGGGGAAGGGAGGATAAGCGGCAAGGAAGATATAATAGCAATTTTTGATCATATATAAATAAACCTATTGACCAGAAACATAGTACAAAAAAGTATATTCTGTACTGTTATGTTTATAATACTATTTTAAAATTATAGAGTTTTTCAAAGTCAGAAATTTATGTTCTATTATTTTCAAGATAAAGGACATTACATATGTAATAAAATATAGTGTTATTTATGTATACAAAAACCAGTGAAGCCTGATTCTTGAATAAAAATATTTAAAATGCCAGATAGGCTGTAATAACAATTACACAAACAGAAACCCCTGCTCTCTCTCTCTTACATAAATAAACAAAATCTTTTTTAAAAAAGAAATAGAATAAATTAACCTAAAGTTCATAGAAATATTGAAGTTCATCAGGCCCTTTTAAAAATATTCTTAGGTACTTCTAAGTCATTTATTATCCTCCTTTAACTTCTGCTTAAAATAGGATCAGGTGGGGGAGTTCAGAAATCTTGCCTCTTTGTGTTCTCTTCCTATGTCCATTAATAGATCATAACATGTTAACTAATAATAATTCTGTTTGGCTTAATATACAAAGTATAATACATTTAGCAGTCACTAATATACATTCATTTGGTGGATATCTATAAAATGTTTGAGGTATAACCAAAAATAGCTAGTATGTTTAGGATTAGCATACCTGTTTATCTGCAAATTCAAGAATCCCATGAGATGGCTTAAAGTCTTCCAGGCTAGCCGTGTCCACTGTTGCTTTCCAATAAACACTGACCGCCCCAAAGCTTCCAGCCAGCCGGACTACAGGAACCTGAAGAACATTCAGGGGTGGAGGCACCTCATAGGCAGTAATGACTCCATCAATATCCTTTAAGTAAAGAACATAAGTTAAAACACCAGACAAAACTAACTTCATATAGGTCATCACTTTCTAAATTTATTATTTCTTCTTCTATTTCACCCTTCAAAATAGAAACCAGTATCAGATATAAATACACATAATAGGTGTCCAGAATCCTTACATTTTTAAAAAGTTTTTAAACTTCTTTATTCATTTAAGTAATCTCTACACTCAACATCTATGGTCTTGAGATCAAGAGACACACTCTTCTAACTGAGACAGGCACCTCTAGAACACTGTGGTTTAAATTTAATGAAAATAACCTTGCTTGATTCATCGGTCTAATAAAAAGAGAACTAAGAAGTCTATAAGACAAACTTTAAGACATGTATTTAATAAATATCTAGAAGCAAAGCCAATTATTTTATGGAAAATATATGACATTGGCCAAATCAGCAGGTAGAAGCTTCTGTATTACTATAAATACATTAAAGTTTATCTCACTGTGGTAACATGAAACTTAAAAATTCCTCTGGGATCATCATTTTCTTCAATCATTATCTCAACAATTTCTATCCCAGGCCTCTGCACACTTGGCTGAACTGTGGAGAAGTCAGAATTCACCAGGTACACATCAGTGATGTTGACAATAAATCTTTCCTCCAACTCGGGAACATTATCCTGGAGTGGGGGGTAGAGGGGAGAACAGGAGAGAGATTATGTTCTATTTTTAAAAATATACTGAGTTGACCTTGGAAACCCAGTACTTTTCAGTGAGAAATAAAGGACAGCCCACTGGAATGGGTAGCTCTTTCACAGACACAAGAAAGATTCCTGTTTATATTTTAATACATTCCCACTGACAAATTCAGACTCTTAGGGGATAGTCAAAGCTTACTGGCAAGTTTTTAATCAAAGCCAAATACTCATTAGCAAGTAAAACAATTTTTAAAAATCCATCACACAATTACGATCATATACTATCCAATATGTTTTATGTATATAGTACCCCCTAAATTTAGAAGAAATGGTAAATTCTACATATGTCTTAAAAGTGAAAGCTCTAGACTTACAAATCTAGATACTATCCTATATTTTAATTAACTTCTTAAAAACTGTTACCTTATTTCTGGATAGGTAATAAAAAATTTCAAAAGGTAACACAAATATATAATGAACAGGAAAAGAAACTTCTGTTTTGTTCCATCTCTCATGTCTTTCCCAGAATGTCCTTTCCAGAAGCCACTATTATCCGCTATCGCTAATACCACTATTAGGAGCACTAATGTTACTAGGCAACATTATCTTTACCAAATAATCTATGATATATTTATTTTAATACAGTCATATATAGTATAGTAATATATACAACGTTTAGTTATTATGTAATACTATACATAACACTATTAACTACTCTCATTTTCTTATGAGTCATTACATATATACACTTTTCTCCTTATAATCATGAGAGAGCACTAAAACCAGATCTAAACCCCCCGAAGCATAATCTTCATTTGAGTAATTTTATCATGACATGAAAATACTGCCCTATCAAACCAACAATAAAAATAACCAGATTAATTTGGGCATTTTATTTATTCATTCATTAGTTTAAAACTAACCAACAAAACAGTGGATCCCACTAAATCCCAATTCAAGGCTTCAAAGGTCATTCGAACAATATTCCAGTTAAAGTATTCACAATTTTACATTAAAGCAACCTTTTTAAAGATTTTTATCTCTAAGAGGATCACATTTTTCTTTTTTTAATCACGTTTTTATCTTTAAGTATATTTCCTTTATTTTATATCATATTCATTGCAGCTTAAACTTACCGACAAAATGGCAACTTTCATGTAAGTTTCTTTTATGTTTTCTTTCATCATTACTATTGTTTCTTGTAGCACATAATCTTCATTCTCAGTAGCTTGATTATCGACATGCAATAAGAAATTGGGTTTAGCTATCAAATGAATGCCAATGGCCCCAAACAGTCCTTTATTTCGAACAATTGGTAACTGAAGAATGGTGATGTTCTCTGTGAGAAAGACATGCCTCAAGTAAACAAGATTTTCTATTTGTAGTTGAACCATTCAAAGAATTTCAGGTGAAATATTCTGCACTATCCTAATGTATACTCCCCCAACCAAGAAGTATTTTGTGCTTTGCTCCCCTCTGTCTGCAAAGTTGTGCTGTATTTAGTACATTATATCCCAGTTCTAAATCCTCACTTCAGGTTCTCTAAAGCACCCTCCTACTTTATATATAACATGAGCTTTAACAAAAATTGCTGGAAATCTTAGGAAACTACTTATGTGCAGATTGACAGCTAATTACAAATGCTAAGAAGATTTTGAAAATAAAAATATATGGGACGCCTGGGCAGTTCAGTGGGTTAAGCGTCTGACTCTGGGTTTCAGCTCAGGTCATGATCTCACAGTCGTGGTGACCAAGCCATGCATCTGGCTCTACATTCAGCACCGGAGTCTGCTTGTCCCTCTGCACTCTTTCTCTCTCAAATAAATAAATGCATAAAATCTTTTAAAAAATGAAAACTTACACAAAGTCGTCATTTAATAACTTAATCATTAGAAGAGTAATTTTCTTTTACTGAGGTCTGTCACAAGGATCAAAGGCTGTCACAGCATCAATTTTTTAATTTTAGTTTTTAGATTTTTAAATCTAAATTTAAATTTGCTACATAAATGGCCAAAAAAATGCTTGTCAATCTTCCCCACTGGTCTGTGAGGTTCTAATAACCTAAGACTGTGTCTCTTTGTTTCCAGAAAACACAGCACAATTTGTGGCACTTACTAGCTGCTTCAAAATGTTGGTTGAATGAATAAATGAACATATTTTAAGTCTATGGCTTTTTTTCCCATATATACAGACATATAAAGGCCCAGGTACATAATTATATGCCATTTTCCCCATCAACTATTTAAGTGAATGGTCTCTGAAAGACGTCATGTTACTGTCTGAAAATTTCAGAGGCTTCACATTGCGTATTTTAAATAAATACATACATGCTCAAGTATGTTTGTTCAAAAAAAGTCAAATGGCCTTTAATCTATTAATCCTAAAGCTGAAATGAATAGTTATTTAGGCAAAGATCTCAGCACTAAGCTTAAAGAAAATAGGGACGGGTTACTTAAACTTCACAGAAAAATTATTCAAATTATAGCTTTGGGCTTAACAATTAATACCCCGAGTACCAAATGCAACTCACTGTGTTGCTTATTGTTGCCTATAACTGATGAAAATATACATAGAGGAATCTGAGAAGGGAAAGAGAACAGATAAATAAACGATAACAAAGAGAAAGTAAAATAAAAACCTGTCACCCTTTACTGCAAAGACTTACTAAAATATTAATATTTCTATTATGACCATAACACCTCAAAAGAATACAAGCATTTCTTACAGCATTATTCCTGGGTGATTACATGACCATAAAATTTAATAAACAAAAAGTAAAAATGACTGAGTATGATCTGTCAAACTAAAAAAAATATATAAATATACAAAAGGGATTTATATTCCTAGTAAACATTACAATTAAATTACCCAATAAAACTAGAACCTGAAAAATATTTAACAACACTTACCTTTAGGCTCTGCGACTCTAATGAAGAGAAACTCAGGGTGCCAACCCACCAAGCCATGAGGTGAGTCATTGGGCAGAATTGTTATCACAGATTTGTTTCTTTTCTGATCAATGGCAGCACCTTTTAATGGGTCCTCTACCCCTTCTGTGGTAATCCGAACCAGTGCTATGCTCACAATCTCTGATAACTCTGGTACATCATCAGCAAGAACAGTCAGAGTGATTGTACACAGTGCCTGGCCTTCAGAAAACGAAATCTAAAATTTTAAAGAAAGAAGATTTTACTTATTTTGTAATTATCACTGTGCAATAAGAACATCAAAAGAGGGGTGCGTGGGTGACTCAGTGGGCTAAAGCCTCTGCCTTCAGCTCAGGTTATGATCTCAGGGTCCTGGGATCGAGCCCGGCAGGGAGCCTGCGTCCTCCTCTCTCTCTACCTGCCTCTCTGCCTACTTGTGATCTCTGTTTGTCAAATAAATAAATAAAATCTTAAAAAAAAAAAAAAAAGAACATCAAAAGATTAAAATTTTCTTTCAATACTGACCACAACTTAAGTAATGAGAGAGGAAATGGAGCAACACAATATAATTCTACAAATCAGTTAACTGTTTTGCGTATTAAAAATGGAAGATTGTTAGGAATAAAGAAAAAAAGTAAACCATTATAGAAACATAACCCGATAAAACACATAGCCAAATTGTCACATCCTGAAGCCTACATTCTATTAAAATACAGAGTACATAGTCTCTCTGGGAGTCTAAGTCCTGGATACCATATATATATTTTTTTAAATCTATAAAGATAAAAGAAGGTGGCATACTAGTTTAAACATTTTTCTCTACAAAAATTTTGCCAGGATTGCGATTTCCTTTGGTTAAACGCTGAACAGATGTATAATTTAAGAATGAATCAACCAAAATAGAGATAGAGAGAGAAAGATAAAAAGAGAGACGAATCAAACATCTCTCTCCTCCTGTTGTGTCTCTATTGCCTAGAGTAAAATCCACATTTGCTAAAAGGCATCTGCTTCTTGAAGTCATTTCCAATCACTCTCTGCTTCATACTGTAATCTCTAGCAACCTGGCTACAAACTACAATCATTCAAACTAGCATGCCAGGTCCATTTTGTTGACACTCATTTCTCCACCTAAAGAAGGCACTTGAGGATATAAACTCAAGAGCTTTATTAATAAAATCAGGAGTCACAAAACTACTACTCTGTGGCCAAATCCTTTTCATGGAGTTTTACTGGAATACAGCCAAGTTCATTCAATTACGTACTGTCCCACACTTTATTGTGCTACAAAGGCAAAGTTGAGTATCTAGAAAAAGAGCCATAATAGCGCACGGGTCTAAAATATTCACTTACTGGCCCTTTAGAGAAAAAGTTTGCTGACTCTTGAATAAAATAATTAATCTCCCAAATATGGTCTACACTTAAGATACTATTATACATTTAAATAGAAACCATTTTAATCATGTTTATATAAGAAAGATTAATTGGGAAAATATAATTCAGAACATACAGAACCCGACAGATACAACTTACATAGCTGAATATATAGTTTAGGTGACTTGTGTAAACATTTAAAGCAATAAAATTTGCCATAACATTTTTAAGACACTGAAGCTCTAATCTCCTTTCAAATAATAAAGAAACCTAGAAATGGTGGACCATAACATTCATCCATCTTTTTTTGAGAGAATTTCATGAGAGGTCTTTTAAAGGAACTCTTCAGAGAAGCATTTGGGGAAAACAGGTGGATAAATCTATGAAACCCGAGACGAGTCCAGAGGACCAACCATCTTCCAATTAGAAACTAAAGGTACTTTAAACTCTCTTTGCAAGTCATTAGCTTCTCTGACCCAGTCTGATTTCCATTCTTCAACCTGTGTCCCAATTTTATACTATTTTCCAATAGTAGACAAAGTGATCCTCTGCCCAGATCCCTTCTTGGGACTGATGCACTCATCCCTAACTGTAGTAATAACAGCTTTTGTGTTTCTCACTGGGAACTGCCTTTAGCTGCAGTAAACTCTCACTCAAGGTTATGCCCCACTTAGAAGGCAGTGTGAAGTCCAGGATGGCTAAGATGGGGATGCAGAATTTCATCCTCCTTTCTCCAACTGGAAATAACTCCAAAGGACCAGCTCAGCTCCAGACTCAATGAGTCCATACAGACTCAACCCCAGGCGCAACTCCCAGGGATCAACATCCCCCTCTGCACATTCCTAACTTCCTTATTTCCTTACAGATGTGTCTCCTCAGGAATCCACCCCAACTCTCCATCTCAGAGTCCCATCTACAGGAAACTCAACCTACATCACTCAACAATTCTGATCTGCTTTTTCATATGTATAACTATCCTACATAGATTTGTTCCCTGTTTACTGCCTCCATTTTACCCAAATCTTGAAACCACATTTCCATCTCCAGTTTGATTGGTTTTATCTTTCTGACAATGTAAATACAACCCTAATTTGGCAAACCAATGTACTGAACCTAAAAAGGGATTTTTTTTTTTTACAGGTAAGTTTGGCATTATAGGAAAAAAGAATAATAATCACAACATTTAAACTAACCTTAAATTGATTCCCTCTCTGTGGTGATTAGTAGAAATCCAGTGATGACATGGTCAAACTCAAACACTTCATCCATAAGCCAGGGTTTGGTCCCATGCATCAATAGTAACCATAACTTAAAAGTGACTGTCCTATAATTTTATAAATTACATACCACTCCTGAGGTAGGAAATATATCACTAATACTTCCGTCAGCTTCCCACACTATGGTTATACGACCATATGTTCCTTTTAAGCGCTCAACATTCAAGGTTACAAGGCTATCTTGTTCCATTTCTTCCACTTGCTTATATAATGAATTCTGAAAAACACACAGGAAGTCACAAGGGATTAGCTGAAATTACCTACATACATATTTCATGCTGTTGTGCACGTGCAAATTTTACAGTACTAAACAGCATGATACAACATAAAAACAACACAAGTGAAAAACATAGTTTAAAAAACAGCAGTAGATGATGACCACGATTTTAATTTGAAAATACACGTTTGAATAATTTTTTTTAAAGACTTTACTCACTTATTTGACAAAGAGAGAGAGAGAGAGAGTACAAGAAGGAGAAATAGCAGAGGGGGAGGGAGAAGCAGGCGCCCTGCTGAGAAGGGAGCCCATGCAGGGCTCAATCCCATGACTCCATCATGACCTGAGCAGGACAGACCCTTAACCAACTAAACCACCCAGGCACCTCATGTTTGAAAAACTAAGACTAAGTTAAAGTAAATTAAAATGTTAATCATTATAGGATTATTTTTACTTTGTTTTTTTATTTCTGTAATTTTCAAATTTCTTCAATGAACATCTTATTTTCACATTCAGAAAGCATACACTTTTTAGAAAGCATTACATATAGTATGTAAAGTTTCTAGAAATGAAAGGACATATAGTCAGGAGATGAGGGAAGTCTTCTTCCCCTGTATAACTTCTGGCAACCCCTCTAGGTTTTGTTTCCTACTTGTAAAATAAGTTTTGGTCTACAAGGCCTCTAGGGTCCCACTCAGAGGCAAAGACATCAAGAGAACCAGGACACTCTTTCTGATTACTCACGAATGTTTTTTAACCTTAAATTCATATCCTCTAAAATGTTCTGCAGGCTGTGCAGTTTCCATTGATGGTGTTTCATCCTCGGCACCTGGTCTTTACAACTATTTCTCTTGCCAGAAATATCCACTGCCCCTCTTCTCATCTAGACTCCATGACCTCTTTCCTCTGTTCCAGACTGATTTCTACCTCTGTGTGAATGGAACTCCTCCTCTAACATTTGCAGCGTCTCCTGAGAGCCGCTGAATGATATTTTGCTCAAAATTAATGCTCCAAAGAATCCCTTCTTACAACACCCCTACTTTATCCATAAGCAATAAAGACAGAATATGGAGTATAAATATTTTTTTTAAATTTTCCCAGTAATAGTTTTCTTTTTCTTTTCTTTCTTTTTTTTTTTTTTAAGATTTTTTACTTACTTATGTGAGAGAGAGAGAGAGTGAGAGAGAGCATGAGAGGGCAGAAGATCAGAGGGAGAAGCAGACTCCCCATGGAGCCGGAAGCCTAATGTGGGACTCAATCCTGGTACTCTAGGATCATGACCTGAGGCAAAGGCCGTTGCTTAACCAACTGAGCCACCCAGGCTTAGTAAGCAGTTGCTTAACCAACTGAGCCACCCAGACACCCTGTAATTCTTTTTCTTGTCTTTTTATTATGGTGATTTGAAAAGAAATTCCTCCATGAATTTCTTACAGCTTCTAAAAGCTTCTATTTTAGAATATAGTTTGAGTAGATAGCCTATCCTATGGCAGTACCTTACACTGCATTTTAATATATTGTTACAAATGTTACATAGTAATAAAATCTGTGCAAAGCATTCAAACCTTCCTACAGAAAATATGTTGATTTAAAAATATGCATAGGGGGCAGCTGGCTGGCTCAGTTAGTAGAGCATGTGACTCAACCTTGGGGTTTGTGTGTCTAGTCTCAATTCTACAGCCAGAGTGGTTCTTTTATTTATTTATTTATTTTTATCCCTAAACTATAATTTTATTTATTTTTTTTAATTAATTTTTTATTTTTTATAAACATATATTTTTATCCCCAGGGGTACAGGTCTGTGAATCACCAGGTTTACACACTTCACAGCACTCACCAAAGCACATACCCTCCCCAATGTCCATAATCCCACCCCCTTCTCCCAAACCCCCTCCCCCCAGCAACCCTCAGTTTGTTTTGTGAGATTAAGAGTCACTTATGGTTTGTCTCCCTCCCAATCCCATCTTGTTTCATTTATTCTTCTCCTACCCACTTAAGCCCCCATGTTGCATCACCACTTCCTCATATCAGGGAGATCATATGATAGTTGTCTTTCTCTGCTTGATTTATTTCGAAATAAATCAAGCAGAGAAAGACAACTATCAGAGTGGTTCTTTTAAAATGTGAGTCAGATCAAGTTGCTCTTCCACTCCCAACGCTTTCCCTCCAGGGCAAACTTCATGATGGTACTCAGGGACTCGCGCAGGTGTGAGTTCACAGAGTGGCCTCCCTGCTAGCCTTCGAAGGCCTGCTCTAAAGTTGGCCCTCGCCTGGTGTCTGGGAAATTGGGTTTAAGGAGGATTCCCGCCGTTCCTGGAACGCACACCGGCTCCCTGTGCCTGAACTGTGCACACAGTGTGGTTTATACTCAACACCTATTTTCACTCTGGGGATCTGGAATTTTGTCATGTGTCAGGCTGAGAGTCCACAGTTAACATCCAGGCAGTGGGGTCTCTAAGGAGCTTCCCTGGTTGGCAACACCTCTCACATGTTGTCACAATTCATCTCAATGCTGGGGGAAGTAAGTGTGTCCTGTGTGGTTCCCATGGTTTCCTCTGAATCTCTACCCCACATGCCTTTTCCCTTATGATTTTACTTTGTATCCTCTTCACTGTAATAAATCATAGTATGAGTATGGTGAAACCCTGAGTCCTCTGAGTCTTCCTAGCAAGTCATAAACCTGTGGGTGCTGCTGGGGAAGCCGGAAACAGGACGGTGGCCCTTCACCTCTTGGGCTTCATCGCTCCCTCCTACATGGACTTCAGCCACAGTGGCCTCCTTGCTGCACCAGATGGGCGAGGCCTCATTCCAGGGCCTTTCCTTTCGTTGATGGCTCCCCCTGCCTTGAATGTTCTTCCCCTCTCTCCTCCAGGCCTTTGTCCCCAGGTCACTTCCATAGTGCTGCCCTTCCTGATAGCCTATGTTTTACTTCCTACACCCAAACTCCACCCCTTGGCCT
The DNA here is from genome assembly GCF_009829155.1 of Mustela erminea. Taxonomy (NCBI): domain Eukaryota; kingdom Metazoa; phylum Chordata; class Mammalia; order Carnivora; family Mustelidae; genus Mustela; species Mustela erminea. The sequence goes on from NC_045616.1 coordinate 50,507,233, forward strand.
CACAATCTCCATCCGTCCTCCCTGCCAAATGTTTTCCCAGAACACTTATTACCATCACACCGAGTACAGATGTCTCGCATGTCTCTGACTACTGTCTGTCTCCCTTTGCCTCCTCCATGACTTAGGACAATGACGATAGGGATTTTTTACTGTTTTACTTCTTGATATATCTCTAGCATCTGAAACAGTATCTGGTACACAGTAGGTGTCTGTTAAATAACTGCCACATGAATGAATAAATGAATGAACAGATGAATAAGTGCCCTTGTTAGTTCTGACCAATGAGACCTAAGAAGAGTTTTCCAGAGTCTTTTGGGAAATCTCTTCATCACCCCAAGTGCCACATTTCCTTCTCCCCAAAGGGACATAAACAAGAAGGCAATGGCCCTAACAATAACACCAACTTTCAAACAATCAAATGAAGAAGCAACTTTATGCTGGCAAAGTGGAGAAATTGAAAGAATCTGGGTCATGGTGACACAGTAAAGTATCCATCCAACCCCAAAGCCCATTTTCTCTGTGGACATGGTTTTGGTGTTTAAGCCACTTTTAGTTGAATTTTCCTTACTTGCAGAATATTTCAGAGAACAATACATGAAAACTGCAGTTTTCTTAACTTCAGTTAGGAAATCAAGATAGAGTTGGCCAATAGGGCTAAATGATGCAATATAGAGCGTGTCCTTTTGTTTATGGGTAAAGGAATAGGAAGTCGGAGTATGGAAGTCGACCTGGTAAGATCCACATAGTTCTCTTTCCTCAGGAGAAAGCACCTCCATGTGTAAAATGCAGGTATAGTTAAAACATAATCCCCACACACACATTCTCTCCCCTTCTCCTTCAATACACAAAGGAAAGTAACATATTTGTAGGGGATATACATATAACAAAACACAGTATATAATCTATTCAGAATCTGCCTCATCATTACTCCCTAGAGATGAGGTTAATAGTGGAGCCAAACTCCAGGACCAAGGTCAACTGGTAACATTTCAAATTCAGTCTTGTAAGAGGAATCAGTATAATAAAAAAGTTTAGGACAAGTTGATTCAGAGGTTTCAGTGTGTAGGAATATAAATTATAAGACATCAGGAAAGTTCACCATAAAATGCAGCGTTGGGGGGTGAAATGGGGAAAGAGAAAGGAGAAAGGATGAAGATATCAAAGTAGGACTATAAATACAATGAACAGGGGCACCTGGATGGCTCAGTTGGTTAAAAGTCTAACTCTTGGTTTCAGCTCAGGTCATAATCTCAGGGTCAAGAGATCGAACCCCGCACCGGGCTCTGTGCTCGGCAAGGAGTCTGCTTGAGATTCTCTCTCCTCCTCCCTCTCTCTCTCTGCCCTTTGCCCCACTCCCATACTCTCCCTCTCTCCTAATAAATAAATAAATAAAAGCTTTAAAATAAATAAAGACATTGAATAAGTCATTTTGATTTCTAAGTGTGGGACCTTTACCTGAGCAAATCCAACGACTCCATAGGCATCATCATTAGACAGAATAGTTATTTTTACGTAACTGTTAATACCAATCTCTGCTCCTGCTTTGGGATTTTTAAGCTGAACTCTAAAGGATTCTTCTTCTTCTGGAACTGAGTCATCAAGGATGTTTACCGCTATTACAGCTTCTCTGTCACCAGGTTCAAATATCAGTTCACCTGAACTAGCATAAGAAATATATCAAATAAGTCAGCTGCTACAAATATCAGGTATATACATATACAAAAACATAAAACTCTCAGAACACTGATTAATATTAAACATTTGGAAAAATCATATTTCATAAATAAAATTATAATATAATTGTTCATAATACTGATGAACTTCATAACATAGATATAAGAAGTATGGAACATAACCAAATTTCTAGATTATAAATTACTCATATTTTGTATATTTCCGGTCACTAAATAAACACTTAGAAATTAGGTGCCACATAAAACTATGGTGAGCATAAAGACATTTCGTATAAAATGTTGAACCTACCTAGGAATAAAGTCAGACTGGCTCGAGATGTAGGCCAGCTCATACATGTGTGAGTGGACAGCTCCCACTAGAGCAATTAAACTCTTGCTTGAATTAAAGGACTTTACTGTAACAGAAGCTGCATCATGAGCAGAAGGGGCTTCCAGAATGAAAGAGAATTGATTCAGCTCTGAATTCCAGCAGTAAAGAGCAGACATAGCTTGGCCAATAAGAAGGATGTGGACTATGGAAAGGAAAGAAAAGGCAACTACAGTGAGATGTGAATATCACCGCACACACCCCACCATGGTACTAAAGCAAAACTTCTCTACACTTAAAGTTCTATTTTGATTTCTGGGTTAATTAAATTTGAGCTGATTTCTGAAAACTGAAATACTATTTGAAATAACTAAATGTAAATAGCAATTTTTTAAATGCTGTGGAGTGACCCAACCAGCCTAACAGTAAACCCACAATCCACGTAATAAATAAGAAACCACTGGATAGTAAAGCTCAAATGGACCGTGGACTCTTATTCATCTCAGTATTTAGGACTCAGTATTTAGTATTTTGCATGGTAGGATATTTTTAAAAGTGAAAAATATGTATAATCCTACAAATAAATGCTTCATTTTTATAATTTCCATTCCTGTCACCATCCATAAGAATTTATGATAAGCATAATTATAAACAGACTAAATACAAAAAAATTCTTAATTAAGAAGCTTAATCCTATATTTATATGGCACTTCTTAGGTGTCACTACAAAGCATTCAAATTTATTATTTTAATGCATAATCTATAGAGCTGATCTTCAAAATATACTTAATTTCTCTACATTGTTCATTATTTTATATTTTTCAATATTAATTAGAGAAAGTTATTAATTCTTTTCACTTGATAATTTTTTTTTTTTAAAACTAGGCTCTATACCCAGCATGGAGCCCAGTGTGGGGCTTGAACTCACAACCCTGAGATCAAGATCTGAGCTGAGATTAAGAGTCAGATGCTCAACCAACTGAGCCACAAAGGTGCCTGTTCACTTTATAAATTCTTAAAGGTAGTAATTAGGCCAAAGGATCTGAACAAATCTTTGATCTCAGAGTATATGTTGCCAATGCTTTTTGAAAAGTTGGTAGGAAAAGATGCTCTTAATGATTCAATGCAATGGCAAATATTAGCAAATATGGAAGGTAAAGAACCTTATATACTATATAGCAGGGGAAATTTGGAGTCAGGGAGCTTACTACATTGTATAGGCCACTAAGCAATCTTCAGACTTAAAACTAGGGAGAAGCATGAGAAACCAACCAGAAACATGCACAAATTCCAGTACCTAAAGAAACACATCAGAATATAAAGATATGAACTAAGATGGATTTGCTTATTAAAACATTAAAACAGGGTGCCTGGGTGTCTCAGTGGGTTAAGCCTCTGCCTTTGGCTCAGGTCATAATATCAGGGTGCTGGGATCGAGCCCTGCATTGGGCTCTCTGCTTGGCAAGGAGCCTGCTTCCTCCTCTCTCTCTCTCTGCCTGCCTCTCTGCCTACTTGTGATCTCTGTCAAATAAATAAATAAAATCTTAAAAAAAAAAAAAAGGCACACAGAACTGGAAACCATGAAAATTTTAGCCTAAAAGGTTACAATGGAAGATCCATATTCCTACTCTAAAATATCAAATATCAAGAATTATTCATTACGTTTACTTATGGTAATTATTTAAGTACTATTGCAAGTTAGTAATTGTTGCATAAAAGGTAAAAATGAAGAAAAATGTTATTAATAAATTTGGTTTTTAAAAATGATCATATATTTTTCATAAAGCTCTGTAAAACTGAAGACACTCAGTGAAAAGCAAATTCTTCAGACGGACCTCAAGATCTCCTAAGTTTAAATGATTCTACAATCTCAATCAATCAATCGATCTACAGTCTCAACCAAAATCCTGAAGTGTTCTGAGTATCACTGATTATGTATCTTAATTCTTAGAGATATACCCTATTCACTTCCTCCCCACCAGAAAAGTATGAGACGGTAGCAAATAGATAATTAGGCATTCAGAGTAGGAAATGCATGGGGCTCAAATCTGCATTTTTGTATGCAGAGAGTGTTTTCTCAGAAAATAGCTATTTGTACTGTTCGAGATCATAGAACAGGGCCAGGAGTTTATAAGGGAAAAAAAACCCTTAAGTCTACTCTGGGGAACAGAATTTTAACCGTTACTGATTATAGAATTCCCTTCCAGTTAACAAAACTATAAACAAACAAAGTATCCTAAATGGCTGAGATTATTTAAGGAGTGAGTGAACATAGAGAAGTCCCAGGACAGAAAGCTAGAGGGAGCATTACTAGCTCTTAAGAGATCTGGGAGAAGAAACCAGTAACACAGAGGACCGCCAGACAGGGCTGTGAGGGAAGCCGTGCCCTCAGGATAGGGCGGGATTCCAGTGCAAGGAGATGAGGGGCATTCTGAGAAAAGTTCCAGAGTGTAACTGTTCTGGGGGATGCTGTGGAAGGGTTTGGGGAGTTGGCAGGGAGAGAACTGAGTCCCTCGTCTGGAAATTAGGGCTCCTGTGGTCCAGAGCACACACAGACCAGATGGGATGAGTCACTTTCTCCCAAGGGGGCCTGGGCTTCTTATGGTGACTACACAGGGATGAAGAGTGATGAGTTCCTCGAAATGATTTCCACAGATGATGATTTTCAAAGGTGACGGTTTTGGTGAAGCGGAGAGTGTTGGGCAAAGAAGGAGAAGGGGAAGGGGAAGTAGAATTATTAAATGGTTCTTCCTTACAGAAGCTTTCTGGGCCTCCCTTAGACCTGGTCAAGTTTTCTCCATTTTGTGGGAGTAGAGCACTTTCTCCTCTGATAGCAGTTACCTGTTTGTAGTTAGAAACTTACTCGTGTTATTATACATCATGTCTCCCTTCCCTACCACATGTTAAAACTTCTTCAGGGCAGGGGATGTACAAGAATTTGTTTACCTTTATTTCCTCAGGGCCTACCACTCTGCCGGGTAGGTAAGTGGCATTTTAAAAATCTATTAAAGAATGGAGGAAAGAAGGAAGAAGGGAAAGATAAGATTGTATGTCCTTGCAGCCTTTGTCACGTTCATTCTTCCTTTTCCATTTAAAGAATTCGGTTTCTACCCAATAATCTCTGTCAAGTCATTAAGCAGAATAAATATGTAATCCTCACAGCCGTGGCTCCAATCTAATATTTGACATATTCAAAACAAGAAAGTCCTTGAATATTATTTAATGCATAATTTCAGCTTTCAGGGGATCTATAATAAGCCATTCTAAATAATTACTCATAATCTTTTCATACTTCTACAACCTCAAGTCACAGAAACAAAAGAAATAAAAAGACCTCACAATGGGTCCCTTAACAAGCCTCTGGCAGAATTTTTTCATAAATTCCTTTAGAAAGTGTGCCTATTCTATTTCTTTAAAAATCTTTAAAGGGAATTCTATAACTTCAATTAACAGCCCATTCAGGCAGCACTTGTCATCCTTAAAAACATTCATTAGGAAACTATTTTGAATTATAATAAGTGACTCAAGTAGATACAGTTAGTCCACTTGAACGCTTGAGGTATAGGAAAAGCAAAAATAAAAAAGCCTCAAAATTAAAGGACAAGTAGACACCGACTAAACAAATACATGATGAAAGATACATAATTTATGTAGTAAATCAATTGCTGAGTGAATGATAAGAAAGCCACAGAACCGTATTTCACAGGATAACATCACAGCTTCATGGCATGTCAGAGTCTGACAAATAAAGAGAAGTTATTTATGGAGAGGATGTTCAGAACAGAGATAGACACAGGACGCTGACAGCAGAGTGACCCTGGAGTGGAGGGCAGATAATGATGCAATAGTCCAGATCCAAGGAGACCAGGGTCTAGGAGAACGTGGTGCAGAGACAGGGCTGAGGAGGGGTAGGGCATATGGGAAACAAAGCAGAGTGAGATAGATAATCCACAAAAAGTGAGAGATCCATAAGATCTGATGCTTGGTCAGCAGTGGAGGCGACAGCAGAAGACAGTATCTAAGGATTATGGTGCCTGATACAGAAAACTGGCAGCCAGGCACCTAGGAGAAAAACAACAAGAACAGACTCCTGCATTTGTGCTAAAGCCTCTACTCTTCACAGTAACACTTACTTTACAGATTTTGGCTTTTATCATTTACTTCATAGATTTTAGATTTTACTTTATAGATTGGAGACATGCATCGATGTTTCCAAAATCTAAACCTCTAACCGATTTCATCAGTACCACGTCTCTAACCACCTACAGAGGCTTCTATATGGAATCTTGCCTGGGAGGTTGCCAATTGTTTCATCCAGCATATTCTACACACCAAAGCTAGGTGGAGTTATAAAACATGCCTTCAATCATCACTTGCTTTTGAAATGCCTTTAAGGATTTCTCTACCCCAATAATGCTCAGAGTATAGTCCCCAGACCCCTAGCAGTCACTGAGACACTTTAGGAGGGTCTGTGAAGTCAAAATTATTTTTGTACTAACACTAAGACGTTATTAGTCTACATAATTCTCATTCTTTCATGAACGTGGGATTTTCTACAGGCTATATGACCAAAAATATTACAGTATGTAGAATACGGATGAAGACATGAGAATCCAGGTGTTGTCTACTAAGCCAGACATTAGAGAAATTCACAAAAACAATGATACCACCCTTCTTACAAAAGTTTCATTTGGAAAATATATTTTTAAAAAATAAAACATGCTATTTTCATTTCACAGGTGATGAGTTCACTGCTATCATTCTCAATTGAATTAGTAAGTATCTTTAAAATTTCTCCTTTTTAATTTCTAATACAATAAATATCAGTAGATAGAATCTACATGAAATCCTTAAATTTTTAAGAGGATGAAAAGTTTCTAAGGCAAAAATATTTGGGAACCACTGAACCATCCAAACACAGATCAAATCCTGAGCCTGACATTCCAGACTTCCTTGTATGGATGTTAGTGTCTATGTTTCCAACCTTACCACCACTACATTCTGGGTCAAACCCTCTGTCCCCACCACTCTAGTCTGCTCATTGTGCCCGCGATGTCGTATATTTCGACCTTTCTCTTTTGCTCACATCTTTCCCTCTACCCACATTTCATACCAGCCTACCCAGGCCTAGCTCACGTTCCCTTCTGAGACCTCTTACCCACTTCAATTCTACCATTCACAGAGCAAATGGGACTGGAATCTTGAATTATTGTCTTAATATTCTTCTTGCTTCTCCAACCAGACATTAAACCCCTGAAGGCAAGGAATTCTTCATAACTTTAAACACTGACTTACATAGAACATCTAATCAATAAATGGTGCTGTTTAATTCATTAAAAAAATCACTATGTCTCAATTTAAAAGCAGGACTTTAATCTATCCAGACTCACGGGCTGAGTCACTTGGTTTGTCTGCTAGCTTCCTCTGGGCACATCAAACAGAGATATGCTGACTCATGAGCATGCCCCTGGCTCTGGGAGGCACCCCACAGGCTCACCACACCCACTGCCGTAGCCTTCCGAGCCTTATTACGATGGGCCCACCACCTGATTTTTTGCCAACTCTGAAATGGTCTTATGGCCTTCCAGACAACATTCACCCCTTGGTTTCTCACTAACAAACTTTGTTTTGGAAATCACTGTGAATAAAACTACTGCTTATGTTTCTAAAGTGTGACTTAAAGTACAGAAAACCAAGAAAGGACCAGACTGGAAGAAGGATAGGAGAGTGAAAAAGGACCGCAGAGTTCTTATAATCATTTTCTGGCTTTTCAAAAAGACTTCAAGGCAGATACCTCTTATCCTCTTAGACGTTCATGTTTAAAACATATTACTATATGTAATGCCACTCTTCACTTTTCTCTAGACAAAAGAAATACATTACCTTACTATATTCTTCACTAAGATTTTGTTATATTTCAGTTATTCTGATTCTTCTCAAGCACAAATACCCATTTTAAAACTATTAGTCCTTTTGAATTTCTGGAATTTCGATAGATGTTTCTATTAAGATCTTGATTTTACATCCTTATTAAAATACCTAGTGTCTGGCAATGTGATAATATCTCCAAATCAATTTGATTAAAATTGCTCTAGGTTTCCACACTGCATTTCAGATTAGTTAGCAGTTTAAAATCCCTTACCTATTCCTGAAGCTGGTGTAAAGGAGTAGATCCTATTAACAGTAGCAAAATCCAGGGATTGAAAATATCTGAAAAAGGACTGTCCTGTCTCCCAGATGAAAATATCAACTGAATTCTGATTTCCTACAATAATGGATGGAATAAAAGGCAAAAGTTACAGGGGAAAAAAATGACAAAATTACACAGTAAAAAAAATTAACAAAGATATCAAATTAATTTAAAAAACAAATTTAGTAGGATATTCCTCCAACTTCATTTAGTTAAGCAAAAATACAACCTAGTAGGAAACACTTCAAAAGTCTTTTCACATTTACCACATGGAGTACATATATGGCTGGCCACTGATTCATCATGATCTGATATTAAAGAAAGAACAGAAACACAAGTTCTGTTTTTTAGGAATGTTGAAATTTTACCTATGCAAGTTCCACTAGGCAGAAAAAAAAAGCGTATTTGTATTCAGAGAATATTTTCAAATAGTCTTAACCAAAAGTTGCTGAGTGCTAATTATTATTATTATTAATTTACCTAAGGGATCCCCAAGTATAGTCCCCAAAAATGTCACTGTTTGCATTTTGGATATAAGATCTTTAGATTTTTTTTCAGAGATCTTTCCATTTTACATGCCCATCCCAAATTTTATTTTAATAAAACTTTAAAGCAGTAGTTCATCATCTAAAGACTATACACGTCACTTATAACATGAGTTTTTTCCCAAAATCCACTTGCAGCTGACAGCCAATACACTATCCATCAAGAAATAGACTCACAAAAAATTATTCCCAGAGCTACATGTTTTCATACAGAACATATTACATGAATGCTAGATAATTCTGACAACGATGCATACAGTAAAAACACTATTATCTTCTCACCTAGAAAGACAGTTTTGGCAAAAATTAAATAAATATCATCGCCTGAAGTCAAGGCCTCAACTTGTGTTGTCCCATTGATTGGCACCTCTTGAAAGTTAATAAACTCGCTGCCAGACCATCTGAGTAAAAGGGAATTTGGCCTGGCATTCATCTGGGAAATGGCTAAGAACACAGAGCCTCCTCTGGTGAACAAGGCTATGCTCAGTACACCTCGGACAGGCAGCGTCTGATGTAACGTGAAGCTTCCTCCACTCCATCTGAAGACCTGTGGGAAATATTCAAATACAAACCCTTTGTAACTAGGACCTTAGCGCTCATGTGAGTTTAAACAATATCATATATTTACTCTCCTAATCCCCTTTATTTAGTTAGGATACTTTCATAAATGAGAAAATACCAAAACTGATGATCTCTCACTGCTCTCTCCTTTTTTTTAATCTGCGTAGGTGCACACGCTTCACACACAGCAATAAGTGAAAAAGAAGTTACGTGAAAACGAATCAATTTCAAATATAAACATGGGTAAGGGTTGGCCACAGCAAGAGAAAGGGAAAGCCAAAACCAGGAGAGAAGTCATCTGAATATGAAAATTCAGATCTGGATAAGAAACTTTCTGATGCTAGAATATCATTCCTTACCCACTGTTTAAGCAACTGAATATAAAAAGAAACACCAAAACTCTTTAGTCCTGAAGGTGGCAATGTACACAAGGTTTTAAGGTGAGTGTTCATATATTTAAAATTAAAAGAAAATCCTGAATCCACCTGGTTTCTTATACAATCTCATCAATTGCACAAAGAATTGTATTTATTTAGTCAACAATTGGGAATATATATGAGCCTGACATTTTGCAGGCATTATGGATAGAGTGGCCTCACCCCTTATGGATCTTACCAACTGTTAGGAAAAGGCAAATGATAAACACATCACTGATTAAATAAATGTATGATTATTCAATTGAGACAAGTGCTGAAGATAACAACTGGGATATGATAATTATGGGTGTCACTAGGGAAACAAAGTTACGAAGAACAACACAACAAAGTTTCTAAGGCAGAAGATGTTTTTCATCAGCTGAATGAAGACCAGTCAACCTGAAGGAAGTTGACTGGCCTGAGGGAATGAAGACAGTAAGACTGGAGAGGTAAGGTCATGAGGTATCTTTTGTCAGGATGACCATATAATGCATCCTGGGGACCCTTTATAGAGCAAAAGTCACAATACTTAACAATCACATCAGGACAACAGACGCAATCTGGTCCTGAGCTGGGTAGATAAAGAACTAAGGTTATGCTACTTATAGTCCACATTAAATAACTTAGAATTATTCTATGTATAATTGGAAATCATCGAATAGTTTTAAAATGAGGAACAATATGAAATAATATTTTAGAAGGCGACTCCAGCTCCTGGATGGAGAATGGATGTGAGGAGTCAGGGCAGAAAATCAGAGACCAGTTGGGCAGCAACTCCAACAATGTGAGAGAGAAATCATGGGAGCTGGACTTGGGAGAGAGAAGCAGGGGTGGAAAGAAATATCTGTATTCAAAACACTACTGGGAGATAGCATCAGAAAGAGTAATAAATTAGATGTAAATGAATAAAAATGAATAATCAAGAAAGATATGAGCCACCATTTTGTCTTGTGCAACTGCATTTAAGAGGTTGGCATTTCCTGAGATGAAAGCCAAGCACTGCAACAAGTTTCAAAGAGAAAATCAAAATTCAGTTCAGGATATGTTAAATTTTAGATACTTTAAATATATGTATGTGGAGATGCCAAAAGGAGGTTAGATATGTTAAGTCTAGAAATTAGAGAAAAGGATACCTAGAAAAGTGTAAGACAGCCTACAGCTGATACCTTAAGACAGAGAACTGATAGAAATACCTGGAGTTAAGTGAAAAGAAATTTGAACTGAAACTAAATCTGGAAAACCCCAAAACATCTGAGTACAGGAAAGGGAAAAGGAAGTGGCAGTGGAGACCGAGAAGGGCAGCACACAGAGACAGGAGGAGAATGTGTGGTGGTGTAGAAATGAAGAGAAGATGTGGTTGAAATCTGAGGATGAAGTGACTGTTAACAAGCTAACAGGAAGCAGCCTAAGACAAGGACAGAATAATAGCCAGTGAATTCAACCCAGCTGTCATCAGTGACCGCGAGGTAAGATAAAGCAGGTAGACAATTCCTTCAAGGTATCTTACCACAAAGGGGAGAAAAGGAGGAAAAAAAAAAAAGCAGAAGGGGATGAGATGATGAAATGATGAGAGAAATTCCTTCTGAAGCATGGAGAGCCCCATTTACGTGGACTGTAATAATCCGATAGAGATGCTAGTGATGCCAGACACGCCGAGTAACCGAACCTTCTGATGGCCGGAGGAAGCTGGCTTTTACAGAAGGAAAGCTTCATAACAGGACACAGGAATAAAACTAGAAGGTTTCTGAATTTGGTCTGGCAAGATAACCAAGCTTCCTTTCTGGAGCTTAGTCAACAAAGTCATTAGCGAAAATGAGAAGAGAAGCAGGTATGGGAGTACGAGGAGTGAGAAGATTATCAAATAAGCATTATTAGCATTATGAGATGTAGTTTACTTGAGAAATGTGGAATTTCTGGGATGATGTTAAGTTCCCATTTGGCAATGTTAATCATGAATTTTTAGTTACACCATCTGTCCAGTTAGGTGATTTTTCTCCATTATGTTTTCTAACACTATTAAATTCTAATTAAATGTTCATGATTATTACACACTTGCTCTGGCTCTTGAAGACAATATTTATAATTCCATTGTTTAAAAATTACCTGTGACTAATTAACATCTACATTCTACTTTACTACTTTACCACAATCAAATTATGGGGTTTTTTTATACTAAACTTATAGACTACATCTTTGATGAGTTTCAAATACACTATATTTTTTAAATTCACTTTAAAACAATCAAACCTGAGTTAATTCGGAATCATCTCTTTGACTTGCGACAATTAAATAATCTTGATGGTCTGAACAAAAATATTTTACTTGAGAACTTTCAGAAATAATGATTGTTTGTACCTGCAAGGAAGACAAAACCATGGGAATAAATATTTAAATGAGAATTTTACCAGGAATTTTACTAAGTCTCTGAATACAATAATAGTATGAGTTAGTATTTGAAGTTCAAAACATGAAAAATCATTCTGAGCACTAAGTAGGCATACCTAGGTATCATTTCAAGATAAACAAAAATATTATTGGGTTAAAAGACTCTGCTAAAATGTGTATCAACTTTCAAAAAACCTTTTGCATATTAATATAGAACATATATTATCTTCCGTTAAAATCAATCTTACAAATTTGATTTTTTCCTTTAAATAAAGCAATCTAGAAAAAAAATGAAGATTTTTTTTTTTTTACCAGGAATAATTTGAATCCAGATGTGAATGTGTACACACTGTTAACAGAAGGCTTTTTGTCACTTGTTTCCTCATGAGTAATCACAAAGTAAGGGGAAAGACCAATATTAAAGGCTTCACAAGTTTTAGGATTTTCTATATTTAAATCCTAGGAAATAAGAAAAAACAGTAATTCATGAGATTCAAAATTCACATGTACATTTTATTTTATGTACTATAAAATGACTGATGTTTACCTCAAGTGGAATAAAAATCCCTTGCCATCGATAAACAGTAGAAGACAATTTTCTTAACATTATACCATATATTGAATCTTCCAAAGTAAAGAAACACCAACCAGAAGCTGAAGCATCAAAAAAACTCTGAACTGTGGAAAACACTGCATCCATTCCCCCTGAAATATGTAAATCATGATTTGTTAATGTATAATCTCTTTAAAACTTTATATCATTTATACAGTGAGATGAGTGAGTTTGTTATCAGAAATAAAGATCCTTCTATGGTATGTGTGTATGTCAGAGAAAATATAAGCTAGAAAAGTTAAAAAATAACTAAAACTAACAATTTTTTAAAAAAATTGTTAAACCTCTATTCCACCCATGTAGATTTTTCCAAAGTGTATTTAAAATACTAAATGTGGGATGCTTGATGGCTCAGTCAGTTAAGCCTCTGCCTTTAAATCTGATCAGGATCCCAGGGTCCTGGGATCAAGTACTGCACTGGGCTCCTTGCTTGGCAGGGAGCCTGCTTCTCCCTCTCCCTCTCCCTGTTCATTCTCTCTTCTCTCTCTCTCTCTCTCTTTCTAACAAATAAATAAAATATTTTCTAAAAATAAATAATAAATAATAAAATAATATAAAATACTAAATGTGTATTTTAAAGGAATATATGCTCAAAATGATTTTTACTAACTTTCATAAAGATGATGAAAATATAATTCAGGAATGTTTAAAATAATAAATCGCTTTATAGAAACATGCTAAATGTTGGCTTTCTAAAACCTACACTATTAATTTGAAACTAAGCCCATCCAATGATTCCTCAATTTATATGTTATATATTTAAGAATGCCAAAGCAAACTCACCTGCTTTAAATGGCTGTCAAGTTTTCAATCAACACACTATCACAGGTATGTGTCCTAAAATTCTGTACTACATTTAAACAGAGAAAATTTAAAAATCCCTATATCATGAAGAATAATTTTTTAAAAAGCTCTATGTTTCATTATATCAGCTTCCCAAAGGCAGTTGTTTTAAAACTTTAGTTAATGGTGTGAACAGCAAGAACAAATGTCAAAGTTGAAATCTACGTCCTATAAAACTAAGTTATTGATTATGTTCAGATTACCAGTTCAAGGAATCATGTCAATGCCTCATGTGTACTATCCATTAGTGATTTCCTTTCCTAGAAAACCAGGATTTTTCATTCCCATTTGTCATCTTTTAAAGGTACACTGTAGCTTCTGCATTGAGTCTGAATGCTTGACATCAAGGTCCTGACCAGACCATCTGGCCAAATATTTTCCTACCATAATTTAGGAAGATGGTGAATGAAAAATAAACAATGGTGACATTTAAGAATTTCCAACACATACTCTCACAAGCACTTCCAAAAACGCATGCAGATCCCAAACAATCATGAAATAACTCTGAAGTAGAAATAATCCTCCTCTTTTGGATCCCACCTCCTCCTGCCTTTTTGACAATCATACTTGCTATGAACTACTATTCCTTCATGTTCTGAATATTCAATCTCTCTCTATTTAATAGGCCTTTTCCATCAACATGTAAATATGCTTAGGTCTCTCCAAATGAAAAAAATGAACAAAAAAACCCCCTTGAATCCTACACCATGTCACCACCTTTGCTCAGTCCTACCTTCTCAGTCAAACCTCTTGAAACAGTGGAATACATTGGAGGGCTCCACTGAAAATGTTACTCAGCTCCTATCCCTCTATACAAGCAGCTCTTGCTATTTATTCCTTCTCCACTGCTAACTATAGCGGATTTTTTTTTTTGGTTCTCATCTTACTGGGCTTCTATACCAGCAACTGACACAGTTACCACTCCTTTCCTTTTTCAAACACTCTTGTGCTGCTGGCTACAATCCCGCATTTCCCTGGGTTTCTCACCATGTCTTCTCCCTCTCCTTTGCTACATCCTCCTCCTCTCTTTAGTAACTCAATTTGAGCCTACTCAGTTCAGTCTGGGTCCTCCGCCCTTCTCTACCTATAGTCCGGCTTTCCATGTTTTTACATCAATTTCCATGACTTTAAATACAATATACAGGCTGCAGATTTCCAAATTTATCTCCCACAACAGAAACTTCCCTTTGAGTCTGGAGAAACTTTTTCTCAAAAGTAACTCAAATTCAAAATGTGTTAAATCACACACATTCTACTTCTCCTTACCACAGTAACACCTAGTCCTCATTCAGTACTCCCTTTTTTACTGAAGTGCATGAGTCTCCATCTAACCACAGAAACTAGAAATCTAGGAATCATCTCTGGTGTCTCCTTATACCGAATCGATAGATGCTACTCCTAGCTAGCACCCGGGCTGAACTTTTCTTTGTCTCCCTTCATCCTTGCTTTTCTTCTGTGCGAACTCATTCTTTGCATGGTACCAAGAATGGTATCTTTGAAATACGAATGTGATCATACCTCCCCACAAATAAATGTGGCAGCCCTCCTGCCACCCTAAACCACATTAAGCCTAGAATAAAGACTAACATGCATAATTAAGTCTAGAATAAAGACTAACATGCATAATATATTCTTCAAGCTCTCAAACTATCGGGTCTTACCCAGCTCTCCAAATTAACAGTCCCCCTTAGTTCGAATCCAAGCACCCACTCAGCAGTTCTTCACGTATACGTTCTCTCATGCCTCTAGACTTGTGTGCCTGAATAACTTCTCAGTTTCCTTCCATGCCCCTCCAACTCAGACCCTTGCAGAATCAATCCCTATTCACCTTCTGGTTGTAGTTCAAACACAGATACCCCTGGGAAGCATTCCCTGTGTTCTTGCAACACTTAGAGAACATTGTAAAACATTTAAATGTAAAACATTTATGCTGAGTGAAATAAGTCAAGCAGAGAGAGTCAATTATCATATGATTTCACTTATTTGTGGAGCATAACAAATAGCATGGAGGACAAGGGGAGATGGAGAGAAGAAGGGAGTTGAGGGAAATTGGAAGGGGAGGTGAACCATGAGAAACTATGGACTCTGAAAAACAATCTGAGGGTTTTGAAGGGGCGGGGGTGGGAGGTCGGGTACCAGGTGGTGGGTATTAGAGAGGGCACGGATTGCATGGAGCATTGGGTGTGGTACAAAAACAATGAATACTGTTATGCTGAAAATAAATAAAAAATAAATTAAAAAAACATTTAAAACATTTAAACCTTTAAAACATTTACTCTAATTTTACTTTTTTTTTTTAAGGATTTAATTAATTTATTTATTTGACAGGGAGAGAGAGAGCACAAGCAGTGGGGAGCAGCAGGCAAAGGGAGAGGGAGAAGCATGCTCCCCATTGAGCAGGGAACCTGATGCAGGGCTCAATCCTAGGACCCTGTGATCATGACCTGAGCCAAAGGCAGATGCTTAACTGACTGAGCCACCCAGGTGCCCTCATTTATTTCAATTTTAAACTACACACTGGTTTTAACTTATTTGATTTATTTCTGTCTCCTCCTATGTTCTAAGCACCATGAGTTCAATATCATGCCTGGCACATGATAGGCTCTCAATAAATACATGCGGCTGCAATAAAACAATTAGGTATCTGTTCTCCATTTTCAACAGATCCATAAGATATAATTCATGGGGGTGGGGAGCATGTACATCTGATACATGCAATCTTTCTTGGTTACAGAATTTTGTTTTTACAAGAAACTGAACGTACTCATGCCAAAGGCTGTTTCAGATATTGTCTCCCATTCCACACTCACAGCTAAATCAATGCCATTAGTGCGTGACACGTTTAAATATACAGTGCTGTTGGCTTCTTCAATGTCGATAGACGTGGCTCTAAAAAAATGGATTGCAGAAAACAGAAAAGGAATATAATTCTACATATTAAATATAAGTATCACATTGCTAGCATATATTTAATATACTTTTAAATTTACATAAGCCATGGAAAGATCCATCCACAAACTTCATACAGCAGGAAAATTAAATTCTACAGCTCAAAATATTCATTTATGAGGATTAAAAAAGCACTACAATCTGATACTATGATCTTAAGAAAACAGTCAGTAACCTCATACTATATATTATAAAAAATAAATAAAGCTTTGTCATTCCTAAGTTCCTTCTCAGATATACTAAAAACATATCACAAAGCAAAAAAAGGTGAATCCAGAAATTCTTAGCTTACCTAAAACTAGATCTACTGGAGTATTTCTAAGAAATAAAAAGCCAAATATGTGGTCGCTTCCAGAGGAATTTTCAAACTACAATCATGTTAAACATGCTTAGAGAGTCATTCATTTGGTTCAAACAGCTAAATATTTTTATATTATTTCTTGCTTTTTACTATTATTGAAGACACGAAATTGTGCAAGCCTTTACCTGAAAAGTGTGAATTCTGAGGAAATAAGAATTCTAATAATACTGCTGTACAGGACATGATTAGGTTTTTCATGCTCCTTGTTACAAGAGGGCATAACACCTCTCAGATCTATCTGCCAGAGCTCATTTTAAAAGTCCCCTTTAAAATAGTCAGAGATCAATTTCCCTCTCCATTTTCTTTATGTCAAAAGATATTTCCTACCTAGCTTCAGAAGTGACAATTTCCTTATGAATAAACTGTACCTATTTGCAACTGCAGAGATACTGAATAATCCCAGAGGGGCCTGATTTTGCAAAACCGTTATCAGGGTTTGAACATGTGCCCCCAGTCTAGCACCCCCAGTCGGATTAAACAAGGTACAGACAAAATGCTCATCCATCTCTGGTTCGGTGTCCAATACAGCAGAAATGCGTAGGGCCTGGAAACAAAATCAAAAGGTGAAGTTATTAGACTACAGTATTTCTGCAACATACATACAAACAGATCTGCTAAACATTTTTGACAACAAAATAATATGTTTTGGAAAACATCACTTCTTTTCTATTTTAATACTGATCCTCATGATATGTAATAGTTACCCAACTATTTCAAGTTACCATTTTCAAGATTTTCAATGCTGTGATATATGGCACTGAGTGTCTAAAAATAAATTTCATGACATTTAAAAACAACATTAACATTAAAAAAACAAATTTAGATCTTGATTTTTGCTAACTCTTAATCTTGCCCCAACTACGTAACTGTATTAATCTCATTCTGGTATAGGATTCACTGTAAAAAAGCAGTTAAAGCCATAGTAAGCATAAATTAGAAACAACTCACAAGTTTATCGAAAGAAAAATGGATAAAAAGATAGTGGGCTCTTTGATGAAGGGCTACTTAGCAATAAAGAAGAACCAGCTACAGATATGCGCAACCAAATAGATCTCAAAAGTTATGTTGACCAAAACAAGCCAGACACAAAAGAGTAAATACTATATGATTTTATTTATATGAAGCTCAAAATCAGCAAAATGAGTCCTCAATGACAGAAACCAGAAAGTAGTTTCCTCCGGGAAGGGCAAGAGACAAGAAGGAAACTTCTGGGAGAGATACACTCAATATACTAATGTGAGTGGTGATCACATTGGTGTATATTTATTTTTAAGGTCACTGACCCACACATGTAAATATTCTTAGAGGCTCAAATTTCCTAGAACATAAAAAAATCAGACATTCAAATAAATATGAATTGAAAAACATGTTGAAGTGTTTACAAACTGATCCCAAAGAAAGTTAATTACTGGGTAGAGACTGTTTTTAGAGGAAATTGTTTAAAATATATTACTTTACAATTATTATACTTTATATGTCAGGCTTGATTAAGCTTGTGCAATTAGCTACCTAAACTGTGTTTTAAAAAATAAAATTCGGTTGCAGGAATGGAAAATTATTAATATACAAAAAAAGGAGTTTCAGAAGGTATACTTCTATAAGTAAAACCACATTTATAATTAACTCTAAATCCAGCATTTCTTCTCCAATAAGTTATCCTATTCACATAGGATACTTGCCTCTCACATAAGGAGGCTAAAGTAAGAAATTACATTTTGTTAACTGAAAATGTGGTCAAAAGAATGACGGGTTAGGGTTTGGTGACAACAGTAAATGGCTTGGAGTTTCCTTTAGTTTATGTTTTATGAATAATATGAAGTATGCTACTAAATAGGTAATATTTATGACAGCACTATGGACTTTTCCTTATTATTTGCAGATTCCACTACCCTATTAACAAGAGTGGATTTCTCTAGCAGCATTCTATGCAGATTAGACAGCACTGTTAACATTTTCACACAGTAATCTAATCATCATTACCTGTCATCTAAGCTGGGAGTACATTTTCTTTCCTTCTAGCACCTGGGGTGCTACTCTAAGAAAAAAATTTTCATAAACATTATTGACTCTCCTTAAAGCCTTATACTATACCTTGAAGCGAACACCTTCTTCTAAAACAATGTAGCCTTTGGAAGGGGTCAGATCTTTAGTCTCCATTGAGGAATTTATTTCTGTCACAATGAACTGAATGGTCACGGTTCCAAACAGTCCTTGTGCAGGTTCCCGAACAATGTATAATACTGCAACACTCTCCTGTACATAGAGAGCTGTTGGTTCTCTTAGGAAAAAGTGCTCACTGTTGTTAAATGATAGGACTCCAGGGCCATCATCATTAGCAAGGATAGTAATTAAGGCTGTTGAAATAAAAATATTATAGCAATAAATGGAAACAGAGTGGGTTATAAGTTAGAGGTAGATGTTTCACTATAAACTAGGCCAACTCTTCTCTAGATCACCTTAAAAACAAAGGAAATTTTAAAAAGCATTTAATAAAATATCACATTTACTCATGATGTAAAAATAGCCAGTCATCTTGGAATAATAGGCAGCTTCCTCCTCAACCTTAGAAGCCAGTAACAAATATGTAACTCAATGTTGAAACATCCAAAGGGTCACCACTAATGCAGAAACAAGACAACAGTGCCTGCCATTCCTGCTACTATTCAGCATTGTCCTGGAACTATGAGCCAGGTAACAGGTAAGAAAGCAATAGGAAGAAAGAGTCGGAATTAACACCATCTTCTAAACCAAATGATGGTCTTCTTAGAAAACCAAGAGAAAAAATGATTGAACTATTGTAAGAGTTCAAAATACAAGCTCTGTACTCAACAGATGATCTTGATTACTAACATATACAAAGATTTACATATAAGAATATTTATTGAAACTTCATGAAAGTTTGGAAATAGTCTGAAGACTGATTAATGGTACATAGTTTAAGAAATAACCCACTGTCAAAGCACTTATTGTTCTGAGGATTATTTTTATATTTATAAATAGAAAATTACAAGCATAAAGTAAACTTAACAGAGACCAACAAGAAATGACTTCCTCTTACTCATGGTGGTGGGCATGTAAGCTACATAGTCCTGACATAATTATATTAGGACTTCTTTGGGAATGCCTGAGTTTGAGGACTCCTCTCCAAGCAGTCAGTATGATATCTAACAAGCAGTAAATTAAGATGAGTTTTCTTTTTTTTTTTTTCTTTTTTTTTTTTAAAGATTTCATTTATTTATTTGACAGACAGAGATCACAAGTAGGCAGAGAGGCAGGCAGAGAGAGAGAGAGAGAGAGAGAGAGAGGGAAGCAGGCTTCCTGCAGAGCAGAGAGCCCGATGCGGGGCTCGATCCCAGGACCCTGAGATCATGACCCGAGCCAAAGGAAGCAGCCCAAACCACTGAGCCACCCAGGCGTCCCAAGATGAGTTTTCTTAACCATGTCAAACTGTTCCAACCAAAGAATTATGGCTCCCATAATGTCTTAGGTACCAATATACTTCAACTGCTATGTAGAAATACTAGAACAATGAGGTAACATTAAAACCTTATCATTCCCTCTACTGTTCAATAGGAAACAGAGCAGAAATAAAATTCCAAATGAAAGACATTTACAAATTAAATAGAACCTGTAGGGGCGCTTGGGTGGCTCAGTGGGTTAAGCCTGTGCCTTCGGCTCAGGTCATGATCTCAGGGTCCTGGGATCAAGCCCTGCATCAGGCTCTATGCTCAGCGGGGAGTCTGCTTCCCCCTCCCTCTCTGCCTGCCTTTCTGCCTACTTATGATCTCTGTATGTCAAATAAATAAATAAAATATTTTAAAAATAAATAAATAAAACCTGTAATAGCTGCAAAACTGATTTAATATTCTTTCTACCAACACTTTTTGTTTTATACACACACACACAAACACACACACACCACAACAGACTGGAAGCACTGTTATACTGACATAGGAATTCCAAAATGTCTAGCTTAAAACATTTTTAATTCTAAGCACAGAAAACCATCAAGACTCTAACCCCTTTACATCCACCTCCATATCAAGAAAACAGCATGATAAGAGTGAACTGTATAAGAAATTATCAAATACCTATTATTTTTTCTCCCAGCTCTAGTCCAGGTGAAGGATTTGTTAAAATCAGCTGAAATGTTTCATCCCCTTCTGGAATGTCATCATCAAGAATCATAATGTCAATATTTTTATACCTTTCTCCATCAACAAAATGAAGAATCTGGTCAAGAAAGTAAAAGTAGACGGTGTTATATTTACAGACACTGATGAGTTTTTATAGAATATTTGGGAAGAAATACAATCTGGTTGGCAATGTGAAATAAGCTATTTTAATAAAAGTAAAAGGCTTTTCCCTTTTTTTATCTCTTTTTACTTAAATTGACAACATTAAGTTTAAAAAGTAAGATTCATGGAGAAGAGAATAAAGTAAACATTTGACTAATGAATAAAAGCCAACAAGAGACGAAAAGCACTTTAAAACATTAACGGTGTTTCAGTAAATTAAAGCAAAGAAATAAAAGATGTAAAATTTTCAAGAAGTACAAGCAACTCTCTGAAACACTCTTATATAAATATAATGACAGAAGAAATAGAAAACCTGAACAGACCCATTACCAGTAAGGAGACTGGAACAATCATCAAAAATCTCCAAACAAACAAAAGCCCAGAGCCAGATGGCTTCCCGGGGGAATTCTACCAAACATTTAAAGAAGAACTAATTCCTATTCTTCTGAAACTGTTTCAAAAAACAGAAATGGAAGGAAAACTTCCAAACTCATTTTATGAGGCCAGCATCACCTTGATCCCAAAACCAGACAAGGATCCCATCAAAAAAGAGAACTACAGACCAATATCCTTGATGAACACAGATGCGAAAATTCTCACCAAAATACTAGCCAATAGGATTCAACAGTACATGAAAAGGATTATTCACCACGACCAAGTGGGATTTATTCCAGGGCAAGGTTGGTTCAACATCCACAAATCAAGCAATGTGATACAACACATTAATAAAAGAAAGAACAAGAACATGATACTCTCAATAGATGCTGAAAAAGCATTTGACAAAGTACAGCATCCCTTCCTGATCAAAACTCTTCAAAGTGCAGGGATAGAGGGCACATACCTCAATATTATCAAAGCCATCTATGAAAAACCCACCACAAATATCATTCTCAATGGAGAAAAACTGAAAGCTTTTCCGCTAAGGTCAGGAACACGGCAGGGATGTCCATTATCACCACTGCTATTCAACATAGTACTAGAAGTCCTAGGCTCAGCAATCAGACAACAAAAGGAAATTAAAGGCATCCAAATCAGCAAAGAAGAAGTCAAACTATCACTCTTCGCAGATAATATGATACTATATGTGGAAAACCCAAAAGACTCCACTCTAAAACTGCTAAAATTGTACAGGAATTAAGTAAAGTGTCAGTATATAAAATCAATGCACAGAAATCAGTTGCATTTCTCTATACCACCAACAAGACAGAAGAAAGAGAAATTAAGTAGTCAATCCCATTTACAATTGCACCCAAAGCTATAAGATACCTAGGAATAAACCTAACCAAAGAAGCTAAGAATCTATACTCAGAAAACTATAAAGTACTCATGAAAGAAATTGAGGAAGACACAAAGAAATGGAAAAATGTTCCATGCTCCTGGATTGGAAGAATAAACATTGTGAAAATGTCTATGCTACCTAAAGCAATCTACACATTTAATGCAATTCCTATCAAAGTACCATCCATTTTTTTTCAAAGAAATGGAACAAATAATCCTAAAATTTATATGGAAACAGAAAAGACCTCAAATAGCCAAAGGAATGTTGAAAAAGAAAGCCAAAGTTGGTGGCATCACAATTCCGGACTTCAAGCTCTATTACAAAGCTGTCATCATCAAGACAGCATGGTACTGGCACAAAAACAGACACATAGATCAATGGAACAGAATAGAGAGCCCTGGAATAGACTCTCAAATCTATGGTCAACTAATCTTCGACAAAGTGGGAAAGAATGTCCAATGGAAAAAAGACAGCCTCTTCAACAAATGGTGTTGGGAAAATTGGACAGCCACATGCAGAAAAATGAAATTGAAACATTTCCTTATACCACACACAAAAGAGACTCAAAATGGATGAAGGACCTCAATGTGAGAAAGGAATCCATCAAAATCCTTGAGGAGAACACAGGCAGCAACCTCTTCAACCTCAGCTGCAGCAACATCTTCCTAGGAACATCGCCAAAGGCAAGGGAAGCAAGGGCAAAAATGAACTACTGGGATTTCATCAAGATCAAAAGCTTTTGCACAGCAAAGGAAACAGTTAACAAAACCAAAAGACAACTGGCAGAATGTTGCAAACAACATATCAGATAAAGGGCTAGTGTCCAAAATCTATAAAGAATTTAGCAAACTCAACACCCAAAGAACAAATAATCCAATCAAGAAATGGGCAGAAGACATGAACAGACATTTCTGCAAAGAAGACATCCAGATGGCCAACAGACACATGAAAAAGTGCTCCACATCACTCGGCATCAGGGAAATACAAATCAAAACCACAATGAAATATCACCTCACACCAGTCAGAATGGCTAAAATCAACAAGTCAGGAAATGACAGATGCTGGCGAGGATGTGGAGAAAGGGGAACCCTCCTACACTGTTGGTGGGAATGCAAGCTGGTGCAACCACTCTGGAAAACAGCATGGAGGTTCCTCAAAATGTTGAAAATAGAACTGCCCTATGACCCAGCAATTGCACTACTGGGTATTTACCCTAAAGATACAAACGTAGTGATCCAAAGGGGCATGTGCACCCGAATGTTTATAGCAGCAATGTCTACAATAGCCAAACTATGGAAAGAACCTAGATGTCCATCAACAGATGAATGGATAAAGAAGATGTGGTATATATATACAATGGAATACTATGCAGCCATCAAAAGAAATGAAACCTTGTTATTTGCGACGACGTGGATGAACTAGAGGGCATCATGCTTAGCGAAATAAGTCAATCAGAGAAAGACAACTATCATATGATCTCCCTGATATGAGGAAGTAGAGATGCAACATGGGGGGTTAAGGGGGTAGGAGAAGAATAAATGAAACAAGATGGGATTGGGAGGGAGACAAACCATAAATGACTCTTAATCTCACAAAACAGACTGAGGGTTGCTGGGGGGAGGGGGTTGGGAGAAGGGGTTTGGGGTTATGGACATTGGGGAGGGTATGTGCTATGGTGAGTGCTGTTAAGTGTGTAAACCTGGCAATTCACAGACCTGTACCCCTGGGGACAAAAATATATTATGTTTATAACAAATTTAAAAATAAATAAAAAAATAAATATAATAACAGAAATTCTTTGTCACAGTAACTTTTGTTCTCCATTATCTAGTATTGCAATAAGATAGGAATACAATAGTATGAAATACTAAAAATAATAATGAATGAATAAAATAAAATAAAGAATAACCTTTAGAACTAAAAAATCAATTTCCATATTTTCTAAAATAGTAAAGAAAGCTATTCTACAATGTAGACGTCTTCTGTCTTAATTTATGATGGAATATATAATAGCTTATTACTTTACAATTAATTTATTTATACAAGACCCAAATCACTATAATTCCCAAGGATTTCACCATTGGGGTAAAGACGTAATCCAGCCCCAGCTGCGCCTCCAAATTCTGGGCATATATAAACAAGGAAACGTGGCCAAGAGTCCCTTTGCTCCTCTGGGCTACCAATGTTAAACTTCCTTCGGTTTCATGGACTTCGAACCTAAAATAAACAGAATACATTAATCTTTTCCTTATAAGCTTTTATTCAGTAGATAAAGAATCTGAAACTCAGAAAAGAACTCTCACACTACCTTGGTCTTACCTGGTATGTTGCCATTCAATTATGCCTCGAGCGCCATCATTGGCATCAATAATTATCTGCGCAGTCAAGCCCTCCGAATCTGAAAAAAACACAAAAGCAGACTTTTAAGTAAAAGTGATTAAGAGAAGTATTTGGCATAGAGAACACATAATTTCTAATATAAAGATATTGTCAACATTACTCAAAAGATGTTTAAGAAAGTAACAATATGTTTATGATATTTGGTTAAGGAAATTTTTACTAACAAGAGCAATGATTTACAGGAATCTAATGAGCTGAGAACAGTACAAAATAAGCACCTGAGATTATGGTTTTATTTCTATTATTTTAATAGAAAGAGAAAAGAAAAATAGAGACCACTGGAAGGAGTAGAAAGATCAAGAAAAGAGAAAGAAATGGGAAGAGATAGGCAGGGAGTGCTGCAGAGAAATAAACAGGTGCAAGAACGAGATGCAGGAGTGACATGTTGAGACAGGAGGAAAAGATGGGGAAAAAGTTGGGTGGGGCAGAGACTGAGATGGAAATAAATTTCTCTTTTCCCTTTTTATCTTGTACTCTGCCTACCAAGTAGAGTATGTTACCAGCATTCATTATTCAGTCTTGAAATACTAACCAACCCTGTTCCTGTTTATTTTTTTAATATTTTTGTCCTTTCCTTTTAAAACTCAGAGGCTCTATCTTAGGAGAGTATCTTAGGATACTTATGGCAGCTGCCTAGGTGGGGAAAGGTTAGGGAGAGTGTAATTCCCTGAGTGAAGTCTGCACTGTCAAAAACACACACATACACACCCACACACAGAACCCCCCCCCCCAAAAAAAAGAAAAGAAAAGAAAAGAAGTATCTGGGCCCACCAAACTGGAAGCTACAAAGCAGAAGCCCAGCTCCGGCATCTCACAGCAGTGAGACTCTGGGCATGTAACTAAGCTTCTCAAAGCTTCTGCTCCCTTATCTATAAAATGTTAAAGTGAAAGGGATGGTGGTACTAACATATAAAGCATTTGAAACAGGGCATCAGAGAGCACTAAACAAAAGTTAAACAATTCAAATTACTTCTAATACGAGTATAAAGAAATATGAAGTATCTGTTATCTTTCTTAGCATAAATGTCTTGTAATAAATGCCCGATTTCAAAGCCTATCCCAGGAGTCATATATTTCTTTTGCAAAAGAATTGAAGCTTTTCAAATAATAATAATAATATGTCAAAAACTAGTTATTCCCTTCCATTGTTTTCAAAGTTGTCATACTGAGCCTCAAAAGGGAATGAGAAACCCCTATTCCTTAGCTCACTCCTCTTGGCCATGCTTCCCCTCCTTAACCCCAACTGGTTTTCTGCCCTGTACAGAGCACCTTCGAACCAAGGGATGGGAAACAGGCCAGCACAGTGCTATTCATCGCCACCACCTTCTGGGCAACCGCACCTACAAATTTCACATAAATTCCCCAGTATTAAATGTCTAAACCACAAACAAGAGTTTATGTTTTAAAATAAGAATGTATCTTTTTAATCTACATAAATCCATACTGAGGTTCAAGTTTTACCTTTCAGTCTGTAATGAATTAACTGAGTCTTTTCTAAAGCATGAAAAGAAAGAGGTAAAAGGTCAAAAAAGAAGCAGAGAAAACGACAAACAAACAAAAGTTCTGCTTAATATAAAGGAAAATAAAATCATCTGATAGTCTGGAGATCTAATGAAAACAGCAAATGAAACTTTAAAAGGAAAAATTCCTTCTTAAGAACTAATTCTACTTTGAAGTTTACAAATTTGGTTATAAATAGTTGTTAAAAACATCACACAATAAACAATTCTTAAATGTGTTTCTGATCTCCAATATACAAAACTGCCATAGATTATAGTCTCCAAGTTAAAATAAATTTAAAAGCTCACCAGATTTTCTTCTACAGCTGAGATTAACAAGTATTACAGTTATCACTTTTGATTAAAAAATGAATAACTTTACTTTGTTTAAAGTGAATAAACAAGAACAAAAAATATCATACCTAGTCTAGGAGGAAATGAAGTTAAAGGAGCCATGATAAGGTCAACATAAGTTAAATTCACAAGGAAATATTCTTCTAGCTCTGGTATGTCATCCTGTAAAAATTATATCCATTAAATCTCCTATTGTTGTGCTCTCCAAGTAATGACCTCTCACAGTTTTTAAATTATCTGATAAATATGTCTGCTTAAATAGTATACAGCAAGTATAAAAATGCAAACCTGGAATATAAAGATTAAAAATTTTAAAAATAAACATGCCTTAGATATGACTTTTCTTTGAGATCTGACACCAAAAGCAAAAGCAACAAAAGCAAAAATAAACAAGTGGGACTACGTCAAACTAAAAAGCTTCTGCACAGCAAAGGAAAACATCAACAGAATGAAAAGGCAACCAATAGAATGGAATAAAGTATTTGCAAATGACATATCTGATAAAGGGTTAATGTTCAAAATACATAAAGAACTCATACAACTCTGCAGTCAAAAAAAGAAAAGAAAAGCACCACAAATAATCTGATTTAAAAACGTACAAAGAACCGAACAGACGTTTTTCCAAGGAAGATGTACACCAGTAGCCAATACATACATGAAAAGGTGCTCAGCATCATTGAAATGCAAATCAAAACCAGAATGAGGGGCGCCTAGGTGGTTCAGTTGGTTAAGCCTCTGCCTTCAGCTTGGGTCATGATCTCAGGGTCCTGGGATCGAATCCCGCATCAGGCTCTCTGCTCAGCGAGGAGCCTACTTCCCCCTCTCTATCTGCCTCCCTTTCTGCTTACTTGTGATCTGTCTGTCAAATAAATAAATAAATAAATCTTTAAAAAAAAAAAAAAAAAACCACACACCAGAATAAGACATCACCTCACACCTCTTAGAATGTTTATTATCCAAAAGACATGAGATAAGTATTGGTGAGGATATGGAAAAAAAGGAACTCTTGTGCACGACTGGCGGGAATGTAAACTGGTGCAGCCACTATGCAAAACAATATAGGGGTTCCTTAAAAAATTAAAAATAGAATTACCATATAATCTGGCAATCCCACACCAGAGTATATATTCAAAGGTGATACAAAGAGAATATCAAAGAGATATTTGTAGAAAATATTCACAATAGCCAAGATATGGAAACAACTTAAGAGTCCATCAGTGAGTGAACGGATGAAGATGTGGTATCTATAAACACAATAGAATATTATTCAGCCACAAGGAAGATGGAAATCCTGCCTTTTGCAACAATATGGATCAACCTAGAGGGCATTATGCTAAGTGAAGTAAGTCAGATGGAGAATGACAAATACTGCATGGTATCCTGCACTATTAGTGGAATCTAAAAAAGAAAGAAAGAAAGAAAGTTAAACTCATAGACACAGAGAGTAGAAAACTAGTTCCTAGGGCCAGGGGCTCGGGGGAAGGGGAAAAAGGAAAGGTTGGTAAAAGAGTACAAACAGCTATTAGATAAATAGTCTCTGAGGGTCTCAGGTAAACCTTAGTGACTATAGGGGCACCTGGGTGGCTCATTGGGTTAAACCTCTGCCTTTGGTTTGGGCCATGATCTCAGGGTCCTTGG
Source organism: Mustela erminea (assembly GCF_009829155.1). Lineage (NCBI taxonomy): Eukaryota > Metazoa > Chordata > Mammalia > Carnivora > Mustelidae > Mustela > Mustela erminea. The sequence goes on from NC_045616.1 coordinate 50,535,565, forward strand.
ATCAAGCCTTGCATCAGGCTCTCTGCCCAGCAGGGAGCCTGCTTCCCCCTCTCTCTCTGCCTGCCTCTCTGCCTACATGTGATCTCCATCTGTCAATAAATAAAATCTTTTAAAAAAAAAACAGTGACTATATAGTTGACAACACTGTATTATATAATCGAAATTCACTAGGAGACTAGACCTTAAATATTTTCACACACAAAAAATACACTTGTGAGGTGATGAATGTGTCAGTTAAATAGATGGGGGGAATCCCTTTCACAATGTATACATGTATCAAATCACCATAGTATACATTTTAAATATCTTATCATTTTACATATTTTTTAGATTCTATATATAAGTAATACCATGCAGTATTTGTTAATTTTATTTCAACACATCTGACATTAAAAAAATAATAAAAGTATAAACTTATACCCAGTTGCATGATAAGTTAATAGGTTGAACTACATCGAACTGCTAATATATCACTTTTTCCTCAACTAACATAATATGTAAACCAACTACATAAATATGTAAATCTAATATATTTTAAATATATTAGAATGGAAGCAAAATTTTAAATTATCTTACTATCCAAAGACTGAGCTGTGGAATAGAATACCATGAAAAAAATAGGGGCTTCACAGTCATGGAGACCTAACACCAAATTCTGTAATTTTAAGTGAGTTACTTCAACTTAAAGCCCTCATTTCCACCATCTTTATAATGGGGGAAATAATATCTACTTTGGGAATTATAATAATGATTAAAAATAATAAGTATGCAGTGCCTGGCCTAGAAAGAGTCCTTAAAAAGTGATAACTAGGGGCACCTGAGTGGCTCATTTGGTTGAGGGTCTGCCTTAGGCTCAGTTGTGATCCCAGGGTCCTGGGATCAAGCCCTGTGGTGGGCTCCCTTCTCGGCAGCAAGTCTGCTTCTCCCGCTCCCTCTGCTCCTCCCCCTGACTGTGCACTCTCTTGCTCTCTCTCACATTCTGTCTCTCTTCCTCTCAAATAAATAAAATCTTAAAAAAAAAAAAAAAACTAATAGCTATTTGTAATATTTAATTTTAATACACTATTACTATTAATCCCTAGTGCACCTAACAGCACTGAAAATAAGGCAAGTGTTCAAAACTTGAAGACCAGCAAAACCCAAATCACCCAACAATATTTACATAAACATCAATGTGTGTGTGTGTGTGTGTGTGTGTGTGTGTGTATGTATAAAGTCAGTATATACATTTTATTAATTTTATTTAATGGAGATGTATTTCCATGTGAAAAAATGGGAAAACAGTCTCTAAACTATCTTCTATAATATATACACCAAAAAGAGTTCCAGAATCAGGAATGTAAAAGTGACGGTCCCTCATCCAGCCCCACTGTTCCTCACTCTCATACAACAACCCCCTAACCCTGACCACCGCCCCCTCAAACCAGGCCTGGCTGATTTTTGTTTATATAGGCCGCAGTCTCTAAATCTAATGCTACTCAAGGAACAGAAAGGGCTACAAAGACCTAAGGGGGAGAAAAGGGAAAGTGGAAACCCTGTGTTCATAACTCTAGACTCTGCAAAGAAAAGAAGGGTTGGCTACATATATTCTGTTTTAAAAATTACCATATCTAAGGAAATCCATTTGTTTATATTCAGTTATATTAACAGATTATATATTTGATTATATATTTGGTTTAAAGTTTTATTTTATCAAATCGGGGGTTCTATGCCATACGCTGAATATTACCTTTTATCTTATATCTCTAGAGTTCTACTATTGTATCAGGTCACTGTGCAACAGTAATCAAAAAAAATAAGAGTTACTAACTTCAGATGGTGGATGGTTTTCACTACTTAAAATTTTGTAAAAGTAAAAAGCCTCGGAGAAAATAAAAGCTTTTCGAAAATAGAACCCCCAAAATACAGAGTAACTGAAATGTTTTCTAGAGCAGTATTTATTCTCTTCCCTCCCACCCATCACACATACCATCCCCTATCCTCTTCATACATACTATTTTCATACACCTCTTGGAAATGTATTCAAGTAGCTGAAACACTGAGTCCCAAAACAGCATGAGGTTTCACAATATGAAAAATCATTTAAAATGCAATTTCAGCCACCAGTGATAACTTTTAAGTTTGACCGTAATCACATTTTATGCCAACAGCCTCTAGTGAGTTTCTCACTATCTCTAATTTAACCAGTCCTAACAACTAAAATGCTGACCTACATGGATTTGCTGGTCCAATAAATCCTTTGGAATAATCAAAATGCTCCCCTGGAATTTCTTAGGCCGATGCCTATCTTAAAGAGGGCTGCCCTAAGGAAATTCTCTTTATCACTCAATGTTTCTGTAATAAAATACACAACAGCAGACCAGCCTATTCAGACAAGAACAGAAACCCCTGTGTGGTTTTAAAAGATCACAAAAAGAAATAAGCTGATTTAAAGGCACCAGAATATCCCATCAATTTCTACTTTCTTTGTAGTTATTTCAATTAAATATAATAATAGCAAAGTAAAGAGTTTTACCTCAAGTATAGTAATGTTGATGGCTGCTGTAGTTTCTCCTTCTTCTAAAATCAGAAAGCCAACTACTGAGACAAAGTCAACATCTGGCTCAGCTAGGTTTCCTTCTGTTTGGTTCTTTAGACTCAACATTCCAGGAACTGTGCTGTATGTGACGTTAATAGCTCCTAATTGAATTGGAAGATACAAGGTTTTATAATTATTTACGCTTTTAAAATATCATCATAGCGTTAGCCTTTTTACTTTCCTAACACCTGCAGTAGCTTGTATTCCTGGACCCAATTTCTTACTTCCTCCTATATCCATAGCCTTTATCATGTAATGGCCCAGTGATGTCCAACTATGGGCAAGGCATACTGCACTGTCTCTTGATTTGGGAGTGTGGCTGTGACTCCTTTTGGCTCTTAGTACAAAGTAAAAGTGATCATGTTCTGAGCCTAGACCACAAGAGGACTGGCATGTTCTTGCTTGCTTTCTTTGGCCTCCAATGATCCCAGGAGAAGAATGAGACATCTGGAGTAGGGCCACCCTTGGCCAAACCCTACATATGGTAGTAGACCCAGAGCCAGCCCATTATTACACACTGCTGAGATTTTATGATGGTTACAGAGCATTTCTGTGGTGATAGATAATTACTTTAATCTTTCAGAAAAAAAAAAAAGAAGCTATGCGTCCCTGGCTGGCTCTGTCAGAAGAGCATGGGACTCTTGAATGCCACACTGGGTGTAGAGATTACTAACAGAAATAAATAAACTTCAAAAATAAAGAAGATATATAGTCCTGTTCTGAATTAACAAATATTAAGGTTTTTTCCCTGTCTCTGATTTATTTCAGCAATGGTTTTCATCCACATACAAGCAGAATATTAAAAAAGAACCTGCCTAGAAACCGCATTCACTCTAGAGTCACACAAACCTAGAGATCCGAATTCTCTGTTGATGAAAAGCTGAATTGTTATGTTAGCCTCTTGCAGCAAAACAAATCTTGATGAAAGAGCAAAATTTAGAACTCCATGTGGTTCATCACTGGCTTCGACAGTCAGGACAGCTGCATATCCTTGTGCATCAAGCAGAGCAATTCCTGCTGGTGGGACTCCTAAAAACACCAGGGATCACAAGAAATCTAACAGTGATTTGGCATTAACTTGGAAATACTTAACATACAGCCCCACTCTCTGAAACGTTGAAACACCCATACAGTGTTCTTTTTAATTCACTCCTTTAACAGAAATCTTCAGGTTGACCAACAGAACCTACAATTGAGTTTTCTTTTTCTAGATAGTAAATTATAAAATTTCTTCACTTGACATATTATCTTTATTATTTGCTATAATGGGTCTTCTGAATTATAAATATTGAGTAGACACTGAATAAAGTACTCAGATAATTTGCTCAAAGTGATTAGATTTGAATCATCTATATAAACAGTCTAAATCCAAACTGGTCTGCTCATATATATTTATTACAGAAAAACTCTTCCTTTGGAAATGTATATTATTCCATACAAAAATATTTAGCAAAATTTTTAGAGGTTTTTCCTGAGTGTTCCCATTTGGAGCTGATTTTTTTTAGATCTAACAATTTTATGGGACAGACAATATTTAAAGTTATACTTTTTTAAAAAAAGTAGGATTTTTAATTAGTATGCATCTAGTTGTTAAATATAGAGATGGCAAGAATTATTTTTTCCTGAAAAGAATAATATACTAGAAAAAAGCTTAAACTGAATTTTGAATTACCTTGTGTCCTGACATCATACAGAATGACTTGGTATACTTCTTTCTCCTCAGGAATGTTGTCATCCAACAAATGCACAAACACTGTTTTATTCAATGACCCCTATAAGAAACAGATAGGAATTCATCCCTCTACTGCCACGGAACACAAAATACCTCCTGCTTTTATTAGATTTATAAATTGTGCATCCAAATATATTTTCATTTAAACAAACATCCTATGGCTTAAAAATTAAAACACATAAAAACACTGACTCATGGGAAACTAGGCATAAAGTAGATAGAGGCTAATTGTGGAGGATATTGAATGCTGAGCTAGTGAATGTAGCTCTTATCTAATATGCGATGTAGCACTATTGAAAATTTAAGACAAAGCAATACATCGGGGGGATTTCTATGGCAGTGGTGAACAGGGAAAATGGGAGCATAAAAAAGAAGGCCATGTTGTAGGAAAAGACAGGCACCAGGAGGCCAGTGCAGTTAGTCAAGGCAGAAAGTTATGGGGCATGGGTTAATATTAAGGAGTAGAAATGAGGAGGATAAGGAATATAGAATGCATTATCAAACAAGAATTCATACTGAGTAAGTGTGGGAAGGAGATCAAGATGATTCATTGGTGCTGATTTCCTATCCAAGAAATGCTTTTATAAAGTTATTTCCCACCAATTGCCTTCTGGCAAATTATCAGAAAGAGCTTCTAAATGGAACCTCAAAAATATAGTGTGAGCAGGACATAAAAAGATTTGTTTTTAGAGCTATATTTGCTATCCTCTTGCATGTAAAGTTTTGAGACAGTGAGGAGTAAGGGAGGAGAAGCACAAGCACTGCCCATCATGTTTGGAATGACACAGTGGACACCAAAAGTGGGAGGCCAGGAGAGCAGCGAGAGAGCATGGCTCTAATAGAGTTGACATCTGCTGTTTCCTTCAAAATCTGCCATTTACATAGGAAAAAACAAACCTACTCGAGTCTTCTAACTTTTCTGAGTCATGTTCTTCCTCTAGGTTTCTAAGCAAGCTCTCCCATCAATTTCTGTTAAACCTTGTTTTAAGAGTTTTCCCATTTTCTCCAAAATACACTGTCTTCTCTATGTATTTGTGTTAAATCTTTTTCTTTGTGGTATTACCTCAGGAAAAAAGAGCTGTCCAGTAGAGTTAGCAAAATTGAGTTCTAGATTTTGCCCAACAATTTTCCAGTTAACAGAAACATTTCCTCGACCAGGGGGTGTTCTTACCACATGGAATTGCAAGATTTCTCCTGCAAATGAAATGTACAGATCGATAAATATTTCATGGAAAATAAACAACATTTGAACTCAACAAAACCCAAATCCCCAACATGCAACTGTTATAGCACCTTTTCCAAGAATATTACAAGGCTGTTCTGTTTTAGACTTTCCAGAAACTTTATACATGCTTATTGTTTATTAACACTGGGATCCAACTTTTAAATACTTTCATTTAGTAGAACTTCAGGAAGTTCAATATGTAAAATTTACCAAAAACACATGCTAGAATGGGAAACACAAACTCTTATACACTCCAAAACATGCATCAGAACATAAATGTTCTGTAAATTAAAGAAAATAATAAAGTCCTTATGGTCAAAACTAGTAATAACACAAGTAAATTCTTCTTTCACTTCTCAAAAAGACACAAATTCCTTACACTGATATGCAATGTGATTTTACACAATGCATGCATAAAAATGCTTGCAAATACCTGAAAATCACATTTCTTTAAATTATAACTTACATATACCATCAATGATTTTGTTTTATAGAAAGAAATACAAAGGAAAGGTGTCAAATTTGTAGATGAGCCTCTGTAACTTCACCAAAGTTACAGTTTTGCTTCCTGGATAATGAGGTATTTTAGATACTTTATACTTTCCATTCCTGGTTTTTATCCTCAAAGAATACTTTGTAAAATTGAAGAAAATCATGACAATCATTTCTTTTAAACCGCTGAAAGTGGAAAGTAAGTTCCTAGGAATATTGCTGATGGCCACATAGCTTGCTGAAAATACGCTCAATTCAAAAGTCTTATATGATGCCAAGTAGTGCCAACACACTAAAATTTTCATACTAAATTTAAGCACACATAATTTTAGTGGAATGAATTATTTTGGGAATGGAAACCATAACCCAAAGCATCAGAAAGACTTTTAAATAACATTTCCTCAGACACCAGTGTATACATTTTTAAGTGTTTCATTACCAAAAAAAGTAATCACCATTACAGTAGTAGACTATGTCTTGGTTTTGTTTTTGTTTTTTTTTTAAACCATACAGGGACCACTAGTGAGGAATCAGACATTGAAAGCCTGTATAATCAGCCATAATTGCCAAAATTCATGTTACTTGTTTAATTCATATGAACAAACACAGTCAGGACTATGAAATCTTAGAGTTCCTCTACTGTACACCTTGCAGAATTTCTCATAGAGTAGCTTTGTATTAAACAAAGAGTTTATTACTGAGAGACACAAAGAGAGCCTTAGAGTAATTAAGCACTTTCACCTATAGTGTGGTCTGGTGACACACATAAGAAGGTTTAAGGAGGGTCGCCTGTGTGGCTCAGTCATTATTGCTCATTAGCTCAGGTCATGATCCCAGAGTCCTGGGATCCAGTCCCACACTGGGCTCCCTGCTCAGCAGGAAGCCTGCTTTTTCCTATTCCCTCTTCTCACTATCTTTCTTTCTGTCAAATAAATAAACAAAATCTTTTGAAAAAAAATTTTTTTAAAGCTTTAAAAAAAAGATTTAAGGAGTCATGGTTTTTCAAAATGTTTTAAGTCACAAAGCCTAGTAATATTTCAAGAAGAAAATTACAGAAGTTTGATCAAGATCTAAAAATGCATTATGCACGCAAGTGGCAAGAAAACAAAACATACATCAGTCACGATCCATGTTGAAGGGGAACCTATAATAATAATAATAAATGGTTGCAATATTGTACACAAAGATTTGGGAATAATATAAGATTAAAAGATAAAAATAAAAATGAAATATTAAAGAGAGAAAAAAAGTAAAATCTTCCTACAAACTTACTACATGTAAAATCCTCAAAATCTAATACCACTCAGTCAATATCACCTTTAAAAATTTAACAAATTACCATGCAAGTAACCTATAAGAGAGTATTGCAAGAAACACAATTTGAGGCAGGACACACACACACACACACTACACACCGAGAAATAAAAGGTAAAGAAAGTATTCCTTAAATACAATCTTGTAAGCCAAGCCTATTGCAATGTGAAAATGTAAAAATAATATTAAGAGTGTGAAAATATTCCTAAAAAATAATCAAAATGGAGGTAGTGACTCTCCTTATTAAGGCTCCCAAGAACCAGGTCCATTTAAAATGTCTCCTGGGGGGGGGGGGGGGTGCGCCCGAGTGGCTCAGTAGGTTAGACCTCTACTTTTGGCTCAGGTCATGATCTCAGGGTCCTGGGATCGAGCCCCGTGTTGGAGCCTGCTTCTCCCTCCCCATCTGCCTGCCTCTCTCCCTACTTGTGATCTCTCTGTCAAATAAATAAATAAAATCTTTTAAAATAAATAAATAAATAAAATATCTCCTGGAAAAATTACCAGAAAGTTACCCTCTACCTGGATGAGGAGTCAAAGAACAGTTGTAGAAAAAGGAAAACTGAGAAACAAGTGCTTAGTCTTTTAAATATAAAGGAAAGGATAAAAGGAATGTCCTAGAAAGTGTAGGTTATAATTTTCATATAAATATTTTACTAGATACTACACTGTCTTCTAGCATTTGCCCAGGATGAAAGCCTAAATAGGACCCTTAGCCAGAGAAGAGTCTGACAACATACCTGGAAGACCATATTGATATAAAATTCAGAGTCCATTAAAAGTTGGGCTTTTACCTCTAAAACAGATGATCTATTATATAGCGTCTAGGCCTAGCTTAATGCAGATTAAGAAATAGAAACATAAAATGTAACTTAATAACACTAAGTATTTTGTCTATTTGATCCCAAAACAAACCAAGAGTTTTTCTAAAAGACAAATATCAGGGTATTATGCTTAGCGAAATAAGTCAATCAGAGAAAGACAATTATCATGTGATCTCCCCGATATGAGGAAGTTGAGAGACATATAGGTTTGGGGAGTAGGAAAGGAATAAATGAAACAAGATGGGATCAGGAGGGAGACAAACCATAAGAGACTCAATCTCACAAAACAAACTGAGGTGGGGGGGTAGGGAGAGGGTAATTGGGTTATGGACACTGGGGAAGGTTTGTGCTATGGTGAGTGCTATGAAGTGTGTAAGCCTGGTGATTCACAGACCTGTACCCCTGGGCTAATAATACATTTTATGTTAATAAAAAAATAAAAAAAAATTAAAAAGACAAATAACAACTACACTGTAATAATAATGGAAAATTTAAACCCAGGAAATATATTTTAATAGATACATGTATACATGATAGATACATGTATACATGCTACACATGGGCCATCTGAATTAACTGCCCTCTGCAATAGACAGAAAATCATTTAAACTAATTACAGGGATATGAATAGTGTGCAACATGAACTATCAATATAAACAATTAAGAAAAAAGTTGAGTGTTTCTAATATAGCACCTCTTTATTTTTAAAAAGAAATGCATTTCTTGTTCAAGTCTTTGCCTAAAAAAGATTCAAACTGTCTCTGTAAAAAGGCAGAATTTTAAATCCATTGAATATGACACGATGATTATGATGCTGTTGAGTTGGATGACTAAGTGAAACATCTAACACGGATTTATAAAGGACACATTTATACATAGTTTTCAATCACAGTAAAAATCTATTGTCCCGTATTTTTTTAATTTTCCCATTCCATTGGAAAAAAAAGTAATATTTACCACTGGGCATCTGTTCAATTGCTTTAGCACAAAAAAGAGAAATAGAATTCTACAGAATTCATCACATTGTTAAACACTAAGACAATTCCTCCCCATGAACTGAACATGTATTCTAGAGCCAGAAGTTCAGCATGGTCCACATTTTAAATCTAACCTCATAAATGAAACTCCGACACTAGGCCAAAAGCAGTGTTAAACATTGCTTACGATCACATGGCATGACTTTTTTTACCCTGTTTCTTTAGCAGTTTTCATTGAATCCCCATGAAGTTTTCATTAAACCACTTTGGTAAACAGATACGCTTGGTACACATTTCTCTGTGCAAGCTTGTGGTAACATAAAAAACACACACAAAATTCTGAATCACTGAGGGTCAACATAATGTTTTTGATAAAAGAAAATTAATTTAGACTCTAGGAAAAAAAACTTGGGAATAAAGGTATAGGAAAATAAGAAAAGGTAAAAATTCACCCCAATTTTTATTTAGAAAATATGAAAAAGTCTAGGGAACACACGTGAAAGCAACGAAAGCAGTTCAGTGTTTTATTTCTGGTACCAAACCCATGCTCAAAGAGTAATATGATAATGCACAATTTTTACCAATAACACATTTAGGCCATTTACTTTAATTACTAATCGTTTTTCCCCTTTGCAAAACAAAACAAAACAAAACAAAACAAAAAAACCAAAAACAAAAAACAAAAACCATAAAGACAGATAAATCATAAGAGCCCATAGACAATGCTTTTGAATATCAGCAAAATGAAAATGTTATAGAAGTTTCTAGAAAGGCGTATTTGAACCTCTAAACTTATCTTGCCACAAATCAGTAGCAAACACTGTAGATGGGCACTGACTTGAAGACCCTACTTTGAGGAGAACTGCCCAAATATTTCTGCGTTCTTAGAAACTTGCTTCCTATCCCAAGTTCTCCTTTAAAATCCTCTATGGTTACCCTTGTCTCCTCCCGCCCATTTGGGAATCTAATCTCATGGGCTGCCGGTGTTAGCCTGAGACACAGTGATTACTTTCTTTCTGTTTATTGATGAAAACACACTCTTAACTTGGTTTCCTCCCTTCTCTGGCAGAGAGCCTTCTCTCTCCAAAAAGGTCTTTTTTATTTCCCAGCACCTTAGTCTTGTGTTCCACAAGGCTAGATGTGGGGTCTATCTTTGACAGCTTGCTTTTCTTCCTCTATCCACAAAGATCCTATTAATTTTCCTGAGCTCAACTATTATCTCTAAAAATCAAATTTCTACCTCTAACATGAGATATAGTCAGGTTGTCTCATAAGTTGGGTTCTCTCACACAAACGTTGTTACTCAAAGTCATTATTCTTCCAACTAAAATCACTTGAAATATTTGCCAATTAAATAGTTCTTGAAATGCTGAGTTCTGCAGCAGCTTAAGTTCAAGCAAAACATTAATTTCTTTTCATAAATTTCCTTATATATTATATAGGTTTTGGATTCAGACAGCACTAGGCTTAATTAAGATCCACTGTGAAAAACTTAATTTCTCAGAAACTCACTCTCCTTATGAGAATATGAGATGTATACCATTACACCCACTTTATAGGGCTGTTGTTCAAATTAAGTGTAATAACGGATGTGTTTTCTGTCTGGAAAACAGTCATTATTATTAACATTAACTTCTACAGTGACTTTTTTACTTATATTACAAGTAATTTTTTGAAAGTTGCTGATCTATCTTTAGATTGGACTTAGAGCAACCTGTTAGTCATTTTTACTCACTATTGCTGTGACAACATGAGATTCTGAACCACTGATAAAAAGGAAAGAGTGTTGGAAAATAGGTCAGACATTTGCATTGGTAAGCTAAATAAACTCACAAGTGGGGAGTACAGTGAAGTAGAAGGTAATGCACACTAAAACATATTTAGTTTCAAGCACAGCAACTAACAAGCTGGATGACCTTGTCAAGACACCTAATCTCTCTGTGTCTCAGTTTTCTCATCTGTAAAATAGAAGTCCAAATACATGATCTGGACCCTTGTTGTTTCTTCTCTTTCTGAGGTACACTTATTTATTCTTATTTCTAAACACAGACTATAGTGAAACACAGGCTACTAAATACAAGTTTTATATCGAACAGGTCTATTCAAAGACCAAAAAATACTACTAAAATGTTGGAAGCAAAAAATTAGCCTGCATTAGCAAAATCCTACATATGTAAATATTAAGATTCAAGAAAATTTTTATTTTTTAAGAAAAAAATGGACATTTTCTAATTTTTTTTTAGTTTGGCACTTCATTCATAAAAATATAACAACACACTATAAAATCCAGGGTAAAATATTCTCCAATTACAAACTACTACTTGTTTTGAACAAGGAGCCAGTGTTTCACTGTTTAATATCAAGAACTACCACTAAGTACATATATGCTTGCTAGGAACTGTGACAAACACTTTATACGCATTATCTCATATAATCCTCACTAAGAAACCTATGAAGCAATATTTCTTGTCATTTATCAAATAAGAAAGCTGAGCATCCCAAGTGTGACTAACTTCCTAAAACCACATCAGTGGGGGGAAGCAAGCTAGAATCTACAAGGTTCCTAAGTAGTTAAACAGTTCACTACAGACCCCTTTCCCAGCTAAGTTTCAGGCATACTAACATAACACAGCTCTACAAAATAATGAAAGGATTAAAAAAAAAAATTGGAAACTTTAAAAGAATAAGCAAAAAATGACCTCTAAGGAAGAAAGAATGAATATGCTGAACAAGAAAAAGAACCCACCTTCGTGACCTATGACAGATCTGGAAGCTGTCTGAAAGTTAACAATTCCCGCCACGTTGTCATTGGCCAGAATGTTCACTCTAACAGTGTCGGAGCTGGGCAAAATTCTACTTCCTCCTTCAGTGTACACCAAACTAACTATGATGCTTTCATCATCCTCTGGCTCGGAATCATCCAAAATGGCTAAGATGGCTGTCTTTTTGGTTTCACCTATAAAAAAATTAATGAACTAAAAACCAAAGTAACAAAATCGTCAACATAGAGACTCCACAAAGACCCCAAATTACTTCCACTTTAAAAAAGTTAAGTAAAAATATGTAAATGAATATCATAAGCAATATTAGTGTAACTAAAAGCAAACCACATATGTTAATCTATATATCCTTTTACATATAAAACACTGTAAAATTTTATTAATATGGGCAGATTGTAGAGAAGAACATTTTGAATTATGGAAAATTTTAAAGGGTAGAATTACTTCAAAGAACCAAAGAACCATAGTTTTGTCCCTGGTCTTTAGCCTAGAACAGTGACACGGCTAGGGAAAGGGCATCTAAGGTATGTTCTGTTGAAAAACATCTCTCTCTCTCTCTCTTTCTTTCTCGGTGAATGGAGTCTCATTCTCATTCTGGCATTCCTGTGAATAATTTTCTTCAGGTGATCAAGTCAATACTTCCCTAAAAGACCAGGAACACTTAGGGAATGGTGGTCAAAATGGCAAACAGGAAAGGGATGGCAAATTCCGAGTGTAAGAACCAGCCTGAATGAGATGAGTCTTCAGATAACTAGAACAGATCAAGTACCAATTTCTAGGATATGGGCCAATGAAGGAAGGAGGCAGAAAAGGAATTCAATCTACTCAAGCAATCTACTTTTCAATTTGGTCTAGGACCCCACTAGAACATGGAGCAGAAGTGAACACCCTAAACCCAACAGGGCTTCTGCAGTTCAGCCTATTGTCCTCTACCTAATTCTTTGCCACTTTCTGGAAAGAGGATGAAAGGGTGAGATGAGAAAAAGCAAGAAAAAGGAGAAAGGCATTAGGAATGAATGTTCTCTCATGAACTTGCTGGATTTCATCAATTCACAGTATCAAGACTGCCTCAAGAGACTATAGATTATCTAAGAATCTTAGTTAGCTATTAAATATAGGCCATTTTGTGTGCTAAGTTACAATTCAAGGTAATACTAATTTGTATAATGATATTTATATGGAAACTTTTTATAATTATTAAAACTACTGGAAAATCTAACTTTAAATTTAAATTTTTACCTTCAGTCATCCTAATTAAATTTTTTTTGAAATTTCCTTTGAAATAAGGAGAAATGTTACCAAATACCAATCTGTACCCCAGCTCCACCAAGCATATCATATTCCATCATTAACAAAATAATATTTAGGAAATAGCCATTATAGAAATGTGATATGCTAATTTAAAAATTTACTCTAAAACATAATGCTTATTAGATATTTCAAAAAGTATACTACATATGAATCATGATCATGACCTTCAATTACTATGTCTAAAAACAGTATATGCAAAAAAGTTGAACAAGAAAAGATGCAATGAATTGCTCTAAAACATGGAATTGTGAATAACACTTATTTCCTTCTTTCTTTGGGGATATCATGAGATTCTTATATGCATATGTTTTTTTAATCAGAAAAACACTATGCTAAAAACTATATGGAATCCTTAATTGCCCAAATGGGGATTTAAACAATGATCTTAATAAAGATAACTTTCCCCCACTCGAAGATAATTATTTTAAACAAATGAACTTTCCAAACTTCCAAATATTAGATGATTCAACCAGTCCTGAAAAAGAATCAGTGAATCTGACCCTAATTCTAATCTGTGGGCCAAGTTATATTATTCAGGAAAATTTACAGTAGTTACCCCTTCAAGCCTAAGAACATTATTATCAATCAATCTAGCCCTAGGCTTAATTTAATATGAATGAAATCATCAAAGTTCATACTATTTATACTTACAAATTATTTTCACTGAAGATTCTCATGGGTAAGAAGTATCGGAAGCTAGGAAAATGAGTATGAACTAGGAAAATTTTACATGTACTAGACAAATCAGGATAAATCATCAACGAAAATAATTTTAAAGTATAAATAGTATGAACTTGGGTAACTTCCCTTTCAAAATTAGAATTTGCCTTAGAGTTGCCTCTGTTTCCTTATAGGCACTGCCAGCACTATAAAGGAATAAAGTCCATACGTTCCCTGAAAACATTATCTTTCTAATAAACTTACAAAGATGCTCATCATTCTACATATATCATGGGTCAACCATTAACAAGCTAACTAGCTTCTTTTTTAAACTACACTGCCCTTGTATATATTAGCAAGAATCTAAACAGTAAGAATTCTTATGAACATTATCATAAAAATTAACTATGATGACTTTGCCAGGGGAAACTAAAATCCATTTAGAACCATCACTTACCTTCAGCAAAAGTCAGAATATCTCCAGCACCTATAAAATCTAAACCTTCAGTAGCAGTTCCACCAACAACACGCCATTCAACTGTCACCTGACCTAAGCTGCCCCCCGTCCTGTGAATCATCAGCTCCACTGTGGTCTGGGGCTGCTCCTGAACTTCAACATATAAGCCATCTTCTGAGGTATTGGGACTAATACTGTAGATCACAAATACTCCAAAGGCATCACCATTTAATGCTATGACAACTGTAGAAGTATTTGGCTGTCCTATGGTTGGTTGGTTTTTAAAACTGGCTGTGATGTTCATGAGGTGTACTTCAAGGAGAGAAATTAGAAAACTCTCATCCATCTCTGGGAAATCATCGGGAAGAATAGAAACCGTGAGATTTGCATATTCATCACCCTCCAGCATTAGGGCCCACTGCTTTGTCACAGGCTCATAGTCACTCCCAGCCACAGCCTGACCGCTAAACAGAGACGCTACCCTGGTCATGTTTTTCCTGTAGGTCCAGGAGTCCGAATTGTTAACCACTGGATTGATCCAAGATGTCATCCAGAAACACTGAGGGCCCTCAGAAGCACTGAAGAAAGAGAACGCTGAGCATGCGTGTTCTTTGAGACACAATGTGGCACAGGTATACCGGGGTTCCTTCATGGCAGAGACATTCACCCAAGTTCTCCACAGCGGGTCAGGTACCCCTTGAATTGGCGATTCATAGTAGGACAGTAAATCTTGACCTTCCTCGACTGCAAGAGCTACTACATCAATATCAGAAGTACTGTAGAACAACAACAGCCGACCAAAGTGCCCTCCGCTAAAAAGTGGAGCGACAATTAAAAGACAGGTTAAGCACTCAAAGCAATCTGTGGATTACATAGAAAAGGAAAATACTGACTTCGTTTCTCACTTTTTTTTTTTAAATATAGAAAGTAATAGTACAAACACATCCATGTTTCTTAATTATATTTGTCTTTCAACATTTTATTTTCTCATATAAGGGAATCATGCTAGTTTTCAATTAAGCAATAGTTATTTTTAACCAAGCTGTAAAGATATCCTGCAAGATATACAAATCATATCCATTTCAGAATTATCAAACAGAATTAGAAAATGAATTCTCATTACCAGATTTCACTTAAACAAGGTAATAATGGTAATAGCAGGAATGCATATTAAGAAAATGTAACTACTTGCCACAAATTCCCAAGACCCCTTATTTTCTATTTCTGAAGGAGTTCAGTGAACTTTATACTGCCTCACACACACATGGAGAAAAAACAACCTGAAAACCACCCACTTCATACAGCATTTAAAAATTCTTTAATTTGGAAGCTAGTTGTATTTAAGTTCTAATTCAAACAAATCCTAGATTAAAGCAATAACTTTCTGTGGCTAGAAAGCCCAGTGATCTATAGTCTATTATCTATTTCACTAATAATAAGTATGATAAATATACTGGGATCTTCATACACATAGTCATAATTCAATTAACAAATTACCAAACCTATAAAATAATTAACATTATGTAACAACCACCAAACCGGAATTATTTAATTGCACAAGAAGTCATCTCCCACCACCCACAACCTCCATTCCCCCATAGATGTAAGCCATTGTTCCATATACCTTCGCCTAACAGTTATGTTAGCACAGGAACTTCGCTCCAGAGGTTCTTGAACACGATAAACCGACTGAACAAAGGCTACTGTACCGTAAGGATTATCATTGGCAGGAATAATAATATTTGCCACTCGATCTAACCCAATAGTACCTCCACCAGAGGCATCAGTTAGTTGCACTTGGATAACCTAAAAATACAGTGAAAATTTCCTTAACAGAATCCCAGTTCTGAAATTAAAATAACAATGATGCAGGTGGGGGATAATCAGACATATTATCCATACAAGGACAAGGATAAAATATAATGTAATATGAATGGACTCAAAGAAACTCCCCCAATACATTTACAAATCCAACATGTAACAGAATAATACATTACTGACTTTTAATAATAAAGCACAATTATACATAACAGGCCATTTAAATTCCTTAATATTCAGGTATATAATCTTGCAAATCAACTTTAAGATCCTTATTATAGTTACCATTTCAATAAAACATTGTATGTCTGTTCTATACAGCTTTTTATTTAGGTAAAATATTGCATGTATGTTTCTTAAGTAGCTAATCTATTATGCCTTATTTCCCACATTATCTTAAATGGAAATCCTTTGACAAAATTTAAAGATGTCCTATCATAATGCTACCAAAACTTTGAGAGAAGGAAAGAGAAATGTTTTATATGTATTAACTAATACCTAATATTTTAGAACTGAAAAACACAATTAGCATTCAAATGAAATATTATGGACTTCCCTTCTATGAAATCTGATATTATTAAAGAATAAATGCTATTAAAAGTAATTTAATGACACCTAGGATTTCATAATACTTGAATTTCATAATGTAAAATTATCTTCAGTTAATATATGTTAGTAATGAATCAACTTTTTCACTGAGACTCTATTTTTATTTGCCACCTAGCTTCTTCACCATGAAAAATAAGTATCAGGCAGATATGTCTAGAACGGTATTTGTCATATAGTAAATTTTTAAATTATTGAAGAACAAATAAGTGAATAAGTAGAAAATCAAAATCTAAATTTAATTAAGATCGACTGGCTCACACTCAAGCTAAGAGGGAGTCTAGATACAAATTAAGAGTTTATATGGAAAAATGTATGTTATTTGTATTTATATTATATTATGTTAAATATATAAAGATATATATTTAATCATTTAATGAAAATGTGGAAAAATACAGTGTAACTATACAAAAAAATCTACACTAGTGAACTGTGATACATACCAGACCTTTTCCTAGAATATTCTAGTTTTATCTATAAAAATCACTTTTACACTACCATATTTTGAAAATTCTTGCAGAAATAATTAACTTGACATTTTCTATAAATACCACAACAACAGCCATCTGTTCTAGTCACTATAAGACAAGGTATGATTTACAGTGTCATTCTATACTAGCCATTCCTCTCACCTCTTCAATCTCCGGAACGTCGTCAGCCAGGACCTCTAACAACAAGGTTTGAATGGTTTCCCCAGGGGCAAAGGTCACATTACCTGAGACAACTCGCAGGTCACCAGTAGCAAGCTGTCCATTAATGGTGGCGACCCACTGAACAGTAACATTCCCGAGTGTCCCAGAATTTCGAATTATTGGCAGGTTTACCTTCACTGAGTTAAACTCAGGTTCCTCTACAATAAGTTTAGTAATCTGAAAACCTAATGGGCAGAACAGAGTTAATTTCAAATACAAAGTGAAACTGAGGCAACACAGAATTCTTATCATCCAATAGCTGATTTTTTTCCCCCTACACAGCCTGAATATAAATAGCTAAATCCCCCAAATCAGACTAACATGCTGTGATACTAATTGGTCAGGTCTGACAAAATCTCCACATTATTATTCATTATGACAGAAGCAGAAATCATTAAGAATCCCACAACAGTCAGGCCTGTACCAGTCATGAGGGTAGTGGGTCTAGTGAGTTCTGTGGCTAACTGCACAGTGCAAGCCTGGTCCAAAGAGGCAGCTGCTATTTTGTTCCCACAACTGATGCTATGCAGGAAGGGAGGCTCAATGTTGCCAGATTTCCTGCTAATTGAGAAGGCGAAAAATCTAGATTTTTGTGTAAATTTACGTAAATTAATTTTTGAAAGAACTGTCTAAGCTCCACAAAACACATCTAGAAGCCAGATCTGACTTACAAGCCTAAAAGTTTTTCCCTTCTGTATTTATGCTAAGATGCTGATTTCTTTTTTTAATAATCACTAACCACTGCTAGGAGGGTGCACAGATATCCTACATATTGGTATCAGCCAGTAAAAAAAGGGAAACATGATCAAATTGATTCTAAGTCCCTAAAAAGGAAGAAATATATGGTCTATAGTGACAAGTTACAGAAAAGACACAAACTAGTTTGGTTACCAAATAATCCATAGGGGTCATCAGAGGCCTCAATAATAATGATTGCCTCTGTTAATACCCCTAGTTTGGCTCCTCCTGTTGTTTCATTCAGCAGCTGCACAAGAAAAGATTCTTCCAGTTCAGGGTAGATGTCATTAATGATATATATTGGCACAGCTTTACTGGTTTCTCCTTCTAGCAAGACCACATCCGATGAAGCTATGCTATAATCTTCACCTATGAAGATAAAAAGCAAAATGTTAAGACTTAGTCCCAAATATGATAATAATCATGCCATATACTAGTAAAATTCTAGGACCTATCAAATTCTACAGATATACTTGAAAAGCTTTTTTGAGGATATTGACTACATATATTCTAAACAAAAAGATTTTTTCTCTCTTGCCAGAAAAAACAGGTTTGAGATCATAAAATAATGAAAAAGACCTCCAAAGGGTGTTCAAGTTTATCCTTTCATTTTTAGAAAGATGTATGCATAATTTCTTCTTTTTGTCATATGCAGACATAGATGATATAGCTATGATATAGATATGGACATAGACAAAAATATAGAGAGTCATCCATTACCACAAGATAACCCCTTATCTACAAAAGAGAAAGAAAATGTGCACAATCTTTTAAACCAAAGAACAAAACTGAAATTCTGACCTCACTAGAAAGATATGTTCCACTGCGGTACAGATATAGACATGTCTGACTCATCAATATTATTGCTGGAAACTATGGGCTTTCATTTAAAAAAAAAAAAAAAAACTGGATTAAAAGCTGTTACCACATACCACTCATGTTGGCGGTAGCTTTGTTTCCTGGTCAAACAGTGGGAAGGGAATGGAGAGAGCCTCCTTATGAAGCATAAGGCTAATCTCCGAGAACACTGATTCATTCCCACTCTTGAGCCCTGTGTAGGGCGCCCTACAGTCAGGCATTCATTCCTCTAGGCTACCCACCCTGCATGCGTGCCCGCAACACACGTACTTAGGGACTAGGTGAGCCTTGTTTATTATCTTTTCAGGCAAATATCATTTATTTCAAAATATCAAACGTGTTATCCTATCCGTTCACATTCATGTTTCTTCAAGCGCATGACAGAAAGATTCTAACTGAATAGCTCTCAGGCAGATCTCCCTCTAGATGCTGTGACAGCACCAATAAAAAGGCAGTCTCCTAATGTTTGCATTTGGCAGTGAAATCATTTTGCTTACACAGAATAGTTAATGCTAGCCATTGCCTCTTCCACATTCTTCATAAATAAATAAACAAGCAAGATAAATGGGTTGAGAGGCAAGAGTGTTGCCAAGCAGGGCAACCATGCAGCTGCACATTTTATCCGGCATTCCTCGGATCATTTCCACATGAATCCCTTTCAAATGACTAAAAAGTACACACAGAGAAAGCCTAACAATTCTTTCCCCAGTTTACTTTTCAATGGTTTGTGCACATTTGGGTCATTTTACCTTTAAAATTCATATACAGTTTTGCGGACATTTTTCAAAAAAATTCTGCAAAATCGTGTCCTAAATACATGATCAAAGCTCTACATTTTTGCCTTTTAAAAGATGCAAGAGAATTACTGCTTTCTGGTTGATTTTTCTAACTACATCTGCAAGCAGCTTTTGTTAATTAAGGATATAATTTCCTTCCAAAACACTTCACTGCCCCTTGGAGGTCTTCTCTCACCTGCAACTGCAGTGATTGGCACGGCTTTAAACTTCACAGAAACATCTGCGAAGGCTCCTCCTGCTCTAGTCACATTGATAATGGGTCCGACATGATTTTCTGCCACTCGAACAACGGGTGCTGAGAGCTGAAGCGTTCCAAACGCATCATCATTGGCAACGATGATTAGATGAGCAATAGTTTCTACCTTGGGCCCAAGGCGTGGAGAATTTGGAACTGAAAGACAAGGAAAGCTAATGTATCAAAATTCTACCAACCTGCCACAAGTCATCGGGAAACCTCAGCAAGATTCTGTCAGCCAAATGAGATCCTTACGGGCACCTGGGTGGCTCAGTGGGTTAAAGCCTCTGCCTTCGGCTCAGGTCCTGATCTCAGGGTCCTGGGATTGAGCCCACATCGGGCTCTCTGCTTTGCAGGAAGCCTGCTTCCTCCTCTCTCTGCCTGCCTCTCTGCCTACTTGTGACCTCTGTCTGTCAAATAAGTAAATAAATATCTTTATTTAAAAAAAAAAAAGAAGGGGATCCTCATTCGGTGCTTCTTTCTACTGTCTCTATCAAAAAAACATGTACCGACTACTACGGACCAGCACTAATCTAGATATGGAGGAAACAAAACAAACAGAAAGTCCCTACTCTCTTGTAGCTTTACATTCTAGAGAGGTTTTTATTATAGACTCTTTAGCACAGGAATAGTTACCCTACAGGAATATTTTAATAAGTATTGGAAATTTGTCAAGAGGCTCTTCCAATACTCCTCTAATTAGTTGCTAGGATGACATAAAATTTTTTAAAAAACATTTCACTTACAAAATTGAGTAGGAAAGTCATTAAGCTTTGTGTCCTCAAAGACCAGCTGCAAATCATCATACTGTAAATAAGTTACTCCCTCTCTGTTACCCTGTCCTTGCTGACAAACCCATTCCTTTTTCCCATCTTCATTAACAGCCTCAAAGCTACCCCAAAGCAGATTCACTTAACCAACTGAGCCACCCAGGCACTCCATCCCTAGTGCTGATACAGTAAAAAGTGTGCTCAATACTTTCAAGGTTCTCTTCTCACTTTCCACCAATTTTAGAGACAGCAAAATTTGTTTTGAAGGCATTTAGGACTTTCCACAAACTCTCCCTAAATTATTTTCTAGGTTCAATTCCAACCAGCACCCTTGCAAAGACAACATAAAAAGTGACATTTTAACATAAATGAAGCATCAACAAATTCTTATGAGCAGTAAACAATTTTGAGTTGATATTCAGAATATCTTTAACAACTGTTGTATTTGGAAACGTGATAAAATCAAACATTTTCGGACAATTTAATCTAAAAACAGTAACACCATTTAATTTCAATGATGGAGACCCACACACTATGTTAAATTAAATCATGGTTAAAATTTAAAAACTCTATATCAATATAATAAATTTAAATTCAACTAGATTAGAAAAGAATTTTCCAGGCATTATTTTAAACACTTTTCTTGTAGCAAGTCATTTAATCCCTACTCCATCTCTATGGGACAGGTAACACTGTCCACCTTTTACCAAATAATCAGAGACACAAAGACGGTGAGGAAGTCACAATGTATCATGCTACTACCTGACAGACATCTCAAGAAGCATCCTGTGAGAGTTTGTCTAATCTCTTGGTCTCTACATACAATTCTTTATCAAACCAGGTAAAAAACCTTCAATTATCCAAATAGTACATTCTGTGCTATGCTCTTACCCAGGTGCTGATCTCCAGTCTTCCCGTACTGCTTTCTTCAAAGTTAATGATTATAGTCAGAGTACAGTAACAGAGACCTTATCACGTCCTACACTGATTTAGCTTATTAAAAAACGTAATCACTATCACACAGATTTGCATTTAATTGTTCTTTAATTATTTCACATCATATCTTATGTCTATTGTGAACTGCCCCAAGTATGCTGCACGGTTCCAGGAACATAATAAGCATAAAATACATGTCAATTTTCTCTCCTATCCCATAGCACATTGATATTCTGCATACACCATGTTATTAACAACAATTGTTCGTATTTACTGAATGCTTATCATGTGCCAGATATTGCATTAATTTTCACATATATGATTATATTTAAGCCCCATTATATTTCTGTATAATAGATAAAGAAACTGGGGCAGAAAAAGATTATGTTCAATAATTTATTACTATATATTGAAATGTAGGTTATCTTACACCAACACCCACAGCTCCTAGTCACTGTTGTATGTGATACTCTCATCTGGCTTTATTTCTATCTCACTCAATAAACTGAGTTCCTTGAAAACTAGGCTTTATTTTATAATTCTTACTCAGTAAGACTAATTGCTGGATTTTATTACAATTCATTTGCTCTTAGAATTGATCCTAAATCTTAAGAAAAAAAAAAGGATGCATATTGTGTGAGAATTTTAACCTTGACTGTAATCTGAACTTAATATTAGCAGTTGTCCTTTAAATTTCTTTCTATAATCTTGAACTACAATTACTTACTTAACGTTGTGGATAAGAATATTGTTTACTATATAGTGTATCCATCCAGGTATTACGGTAAGGTGAAGAAATTTATTTATGAGACACTTTAGTCTATATGGCAAAACACAGTCAACATGCAGCACTTAGAATCTTATTTTTGGAATATGCAATTCCAGTTTCCTTAAGAAGGTTTTATTTGTTATAAATATTACTTTAAAACTGATGTTAAATTGATATCAAATTAATGTCATTCATCTTTCTTCCTTTACTTGTTCCCTTATTCCAGGAAATCTAGGTTCTTCTCTTTATTTGTCCTCTTAGGGAAATGTGACTAATCAACAATCTGTAACACAATGACTGCTCTCAGTTCCAAAAGTACAAAGCGTGCTCTCTACCAGGAGCCACCCTGCTCTCTCTATAAAGCCCCTAAGCCAAATTTCAGAGTGACTGCTACTTTTCAAAAGAGGTTGCCAGATTGGCTGATTGGTCACTCCTCATTCTTGTCCCCAACCAGTGCCTTCTTCTCAACTCCCAGTGACCAATAAATTTACAGGATTTCTTACAGCTACACACTCCTGTCCCCCTTCCCTTGCACACTTGCTGGACCCACGTGCTCATGGCCAAAGCTCTATGGGTCAGGAAATCATCCAGAGTGGATTGGGTCAGGGAATCATCCAGAGTGGATCGGGTCAGGGAATCATCCAGAGTGGACCGAGGTGAAGGAGGCTCAGGATCTTACCAAGAGAACTATCGCTGGAATACCCAGATTGACTTTAGAATGATCTGGAAGCCACAATCCATAATACTAGTACTAATACATAGTACTTATACAATAGCACTAGAAGTCAGTTGCACTGGATTACACCAGAGCTTTTAACAATTCAGTTTGGGACATAAGGGACTTTCAAAACATAATTTTGGATTTTCAAGTGTCCCACTTCCATTTGTCATATAGTTAAACGTGTGTAAAGTGATGCTTTCAAAGTTAGAGCTTACTATTTTTATAGGATTTTCTACTATACCCAATTCTTAACTTATTTTTTTAGGATTCTTACTTCCCATAATAATAAAAACACACTAATGGTTACTTACTTGGGCGATTCTGTACTTTCTCTATTAAAGTAGAGTTGAGTAGCTCAATAAATACTGACTCCGATCTTTCCGGTTCATCATCATCCAAAATTGAAATAGTTATGGTTGCCTCACTCTGATTGGCTCCAAAAAGAACAAATCCAGAAGCTGGTATATAGTCTCTTCCTTGAGTTGCTCTGGCTATATTAGGTGGAAAATAGGGCGGTTTTTGCATATCATCCAGTGTTGCATATGTGACTAGAACTTTTCCCATGAGGCCTTTTAATCTTATCACCGACAGTGTGATATTCTGGGTTGCTTCCTCAACTTTGATAGGTCTGTTTGTCTCAGAAAAGATGAAGACCCCACAAGGATCATCGCTAGCCAAAACTATTAATGTGGCATTAGTATGAACTCCCAAGGAGCCACTGGAGACACTGAGGATTGACACAGAGAAGACCTTATCCAGTTCTGGATCTTCATCTGGAAGTATTTCCACTGTGATGTTGGCACTCTTCTGCCCAGTCTCAAATGTGACATTGCCAGAGGTGAAGGCCAGATCACCATCAGGATCGGAGCCTATGCTCCAGAGCAAAGTCACTTGAGACAGAGCTCCACGGCTTCTCATTATCTATAAAATATTTAATAGGAAATGTATTAAGAGAGGGATTAAAACCATTGATTTAGAGGTTTGTAAATACAGAATGATAGCAGGATATTAAATTTTCATCTTATCTTCTACAAGTTTTTCTCAAGAATTTTAGATTCTTGATGGCAGGGACCAACAACCACCAGTCTCTGAAAACCCTCACAGTACTTAAAAAGTGATTGTTGCATTAAGCTACACATTGATTGAACATCTTTACTTTCTAACTAAACTATAGCTATATCATTTCTACAATTATAGTTTAGTAATGAAGCAAATGTAATTAATAATTTCTTTTGTTTAAGCATACTCATGAAAATTTTTGCTTTTACTACAAAAATATACTTCACTGTAAGGAAGAAATGAGTGATATTTTCTGAAAAGTTAGCCATAAAACTCATTTTTGAAAACAAATTATATTTCCTTTTATCTTCAATGTAAGATGAAAAACTCACCAAAAAACATATTTCTCCCAAAGTTGGATAAAATATACTTAAGAAGCAAGAAATACTTCTGCCAATAATATATTAAGAAAAATAAATAGCTTTAATTATGAATGTTAACTCAAAATAACATTCAAGACAAGAATTTTATAAAACTGGATCTTTTCCCTTAATTTTTTTCTTTTTTTGAATAATTAGTTATCCTTTCTAAAGTTGTTCAAATTACTCCACAACAATTTACTGAAGATCTGCCATTGAGTGATCTTTCTTCATTATTTATATACAATCTGAGGAAACTGAGCAAGCTTAAAGCTCCTCCCAATTGTTTAACAATTGAATCAGATTAATTCCTAACTGGAACAAAGCAGTGAAGAAAGTACACACACACACACAACACACATACACACACACCCTACATACAGGGTTATCATTATTATTGCTATTTACAAATGTTTTGGACTTTCTTTCCTTTTGGGAGAGAGGTGAGATAGGATTGCATTTTTCTACCTATTATCATTAGGCATGGCCGATGTGATTTGCTTTGACCAAAAAGCCTAAGTGGAAAGGTTACAAATCACTTCCAGAAAGAAATCATAAGGGTCAGTATGCAATTCTCCAACCCACATTTTCCCCTCCATGAAGACAGAAGCACCTGCCAGGATGTTGCTTCTGGGATCCTTGATCCCTTAATAACTGGTGATGGCCGAGTTCATCTGGAGACATACCATGAGTGGAAGAACAAATCTTTGTTATACTAAGCCCCTGAGCTTTAGGAGACATTTGTTTCCATAGCCTAAGTGAATTAATACAAAATCTATAAAAAATAATATTTGGAGGGCTCTACTATATTCCTTAAAGAGTCAGGATTCCTCAAAATCATAAGACAAACGTATATGCAAAACTACATACAAAGACAAATGTTAAATCATTATTCAATTATCAGTTTGTATTGTGTGTACCACTAGGCTTGTTCCCCTCTACCCAAAAAGGAAAAAATAAATAAATAAATAATATAAAGGACACTTTCATAATACAATAAAACAGTTTTAAAAGAACAGAAAGTGTCTAAGAGTGGAGGGAAAACCGTACTCACATTTAATGTAACAAGGCTATCCCCATCTTCTGGTTCAGTTCCGCTGACAAAGAGTGACTCAGGGCTAAATTCAAATATACCATGAGCATGGTCAGAAGCAGCAATTGTCACCAGAATTTGTGAGGCCACTCCTAGACTGGCTGCATGGGTAAGTTCCAACAAATAGCAAGAAAATGTTAATAAGTAATTTACAAACCAAAGGAAAGCCAAGGAACAACTTTTTGAAAAGAGTTGTACCATTCATTGACTACGTTCTAATTTGTTTTAGAAAGAAAGGCAGACACAAATGGTTGCCACACATATTCATGCTTTTATGACCTTTCTCTATTTTGGCACCAATGTGATATACAAGTGCTGTATAAGCACTTGGAGATGAATAAGGAAAACTTGTTTTCTTTTTCTGTCCTATGAAAGAGAACATTCTTCCACACACAGTATATGAGGAAAGTCTCCCACGATCCTTGCTGACCTCAGAAGAACATGAGCCGAAATGCCTCTTACCTTTATGAAACAGTTTCCCTATGATTTTCAACTATCTGACTGAAAAGATTCTTGGTTTTTAATGTGCATTAGTTCTAGGCCTATTTTTTCATCCCATTATGATATTATAGATCTACCTCTCCTGGCCCCAAACACGCCAATCTTATAACTAAAAAGGTGCCAATTTTACAGAAGCATTGCATTTTTTCCTAAGAATTATGTCCAACTTTTATGTTGCATTAGTATATGCAGACAAGAAAATGAGCAATTCCAGAAGTAATAGAGTAATTAAATATAGTAGTTACAAGAGGCATTGGTGGAACTTAGAAATGAGAGAGGTGGGAACATGAGTTCTAACCTTAAAACATAAAACCTGAAATTGTGATAAAGGAATATCTGAGGATTAGAAAAATTCTCCCTTGAGAAATAATTTTCTCTCGATACAAAAAAAAGTATCTGAGTTAAAAAGCTGAATCATGTTTGCATAGGAATCTACTTGAAATCTCTTTTCAGTAATCCCACCCATGACTGGCAACTTATTCTCCCTATTTATTGCCTTTTTAACTTCTTTTTTCCCAACTGTTTTGATTATGCTGAGTGAAATAAGTCAAGCAGAGAGAGTCAACTATCATATGGTTTCACTTATTTGTGGAGCATAACAAATAGCATGGAGGACATGGGGAGTTAGGAGAAAGGAGTTGGGGGAAATTGGAAGGGGAGGTGAATCATGAGAGACTATGGACTCTGAAAAACAATCTGAGGGGTTTGAAGTGGTGAGGGGGTGGGAGGTCAGGGTACCAGGTGGTGGGTATTAGAGAGGGCACGGATTGCATGGAGCACTGGGTGTGGTGAAAAAATAATGAATACTGTTATGCTGAAAAAAAATAAAAATAAAAAATAAAAAAAATGCTACATATAAAGACTGCTGGCTCTTTTTGTAAATAAAATAAGCATGATACATTTAACAGGAAAGTATAAATGTACTATTTCTCTCTTTTTAGGTATTCAAAACTATGCAAAATATTTTTCAAAAATCACTTTATGAATGATAGCAAAACTTCTATTACAGTTAGAATCAGGACACTGTATTGGGTTCATACAGAGGCAAGTCTGGGCTTTGGAGGTAGATAAGGACTTGATTCTAGCTTGATCACTTCCTAGTTGGGTAACTGTGACATGGAGCAAATACTAATTTATAAAGTTGCTGCTATGGATACTGAGATAAAATATGTAAAGAACCTGCACATAGTAGATGTAAATAATTGGTCAGTATTGTTATCTCTAAAAAGAGAAGTTAAAATAAAATGAAGACTAGTAAAGGGCCTTGGATCAGCTGCTTACCATGCTTGTGAATAGCTGGAAGGAAGAATTCCATGTCCCCGTCACCACTACCACTGCCATCAACCCTAAAGAATTCAGTCACTTCACAAGGAGACACAGAGACACACCCACACAATACACATTGACACAACGAGAAAATGGAGAGCTCTTAAAACATATCCAGAAAAGAGGAAAATGTAGTAATATTCACCCAATGGAATGCATTCTTCCATAAAAGGTAAATTATTTGAAGTGGTAAAAGCATAACATTTATCAAGCTACTTATTTATTAAAAATTCATCCATAGCTTTAGGAAATACTCCATGTTAAGTTGTAATTGGTATTTCCCATTTCTGTCAACTTAACCAGTTGTCTCTTTCAATCACTTACTTAAAGCAATGTAAATTGCTTCTAACAATTTATTTATTTTTGTTTCTAACATTTTAAATATTTTTAAAATATCTGTGGTTGTGTACAATCACACACTTATGCCTATATGACTATGACTATGACAGAGTCACCTTACCGCTTTGAGGGAAATGAATATGTTCAATTTCCCACTTTATTTACCATTCTCAGACTTGATCACCCTTTTGCCACTGACCTGGTAGAAAGAACCCGAGACAAGTAGTCTACAACAATCTGTTTCGGGCCTAGCTGTGAAATATACCCACTGTAAAACTTTCAGCAAGCCATTCAAACTCTTGGTACTTCAGTTTTCTCACCTAAAAAATGTGTTGCCTTCTACAGAACTGCTCTAAAGCCCAAATAAATAATGTAAAAAATAAAGTACTTGGCAATATATGAAGACTGTGATAAAAAAGACAGTGGTGTACCCTCACTTCCAATAGACTTAAGCTCCGCCCATTAATTTACCAAAAGTTTGCAAAGAAGACAGGAAGTGTACTGATGATAGCAGTGGAAAAGAAGATTAAGAGAGGCAAGTCCATATCCAGACCTATGTGCTTCTGTCAGTGTCCTTGATTGACATGCAAGTTTAAGATCTGCCCTGCTCTTCTTCCCCTCAATAGGACTGGTATTCACCAGACATGAGAATTTATGGCACCCCAAATCTGAAATCATCTTAGATACTTAGGAGGCAAAATGAATTTTAAGAATATCCAGTACATCCCCCATATTATCTGCAAGTCACGAGACAATGGTTCAACACTATGCACTCTGGCTAACATAAAACATCTGTGCAGGTAGGTATCTTACATACAGTC
This sequence comes from Mustela erminea, assembly GCF_009829155.1. Taxonomy (NCBI): domain Eukaryota; kingdom Metazoa; phylum Chordata; class Mammalia; order Carnivora; family Mustelidae; genus Mustela; species Mustela erminea. The sequence continues at coordinate 50,564,350 of NC_045616.1, forward strand.
AGTTTTATAGACAAAACGATATGGAATGACGGTTGTTCCCCTGACTCTCAAAAGAATTTAGCACCTCATAATACTGTACTGCTTAGACAGTCCCTACTATAACTGGGGGAATAGAAGCCACTGTCTAGATTTCTTTACCTCCAATCCCAACTCACTGAGGGAAAATGAGATTCTCTGCCACTATTGCTTACTCAAAGTCTGCAAGATTGGTTTTCAACTGAGTACTCATGCACAATTAATACCTAACAATGCATATTCTACAAATATGGGAAAAGTTTCTATATAAGATACCAAGTATCACTATGATCAGAAATATTACTTCTGAAGAATACTTAATGTTCCTTATCAATCAATAATGATCGCTACCATTTTCTCTATTCTGTAAGTATTGATAACTACAGGTGATACAAAGAACAACTTTTCAAATATTTTATAGTGGCCCCTAATTACTGAAGTTGTGTCATGAAAATATGATTTGGAAATGCAAGGACTTCTCTCTGGAGGACAAACCAAGCTGGTATTTTTACATGCCATCCTCCAAACAGGCCATCCAGCATGTTTTTACTGCTTTATGCAGTCAACCAAGCTGCAGCACTGTTTAATCATTTCCCTGGTTTGCTTTCACCTGGGCTTTGGGAACACAGGGAAAGAAAATTTGGGGATATTTTCCATACTTAATCTGAAGTCTCATTACATAGTAGAAGACAATTTTAATATTTCTGTTTTACTCAATCTCTCCCTTTGGGTGGTTTATATAGTATTATAACCTTCTTCATTAAACCATGAAGATAATAATAAGACAGTAATACCAGGTTTTGGAAGGAAGAGATTATCCTGCTGATACCTTACCAACTCTCAGTTTCTTACATTTATAAAGGGACTATGGTACATATCACATGCATTGCATAACACTCCCAGCAGCACCTGAAAATCATACACATTAACACTTCTGTGAAGAAACCTATATAAATAGTTCATCCAAATGGGATAAAGACTATAAGAAGCATCTATTCAGTGCAGAAGAGTTTTGCCATGAAATGAATCCTGACCAAAAATCTTTGAAAATTGGAGATTCTGAATATCAGAATTGAGGATAAAGTGCTGTTGACCTGTCTTATTGATAATCACTCATAATAAATTATCTAAAATTGCTAAATTCACCTGGGCTACACCTGGAGATAGCTGTAAAGAAGCTACCATGAAAACTGAAAGAGTAAGAAAGGAAAGACATGATTTTAGGAGCACCTACTACGAATGACAACTATAATTTGGTGATTCACTCAGGGAGTGCCTGGGTGGCTTAGTCAGTTGGGCTTCCAGCTCTTGATTTCAGCTCAGGTAGTGATCTCAGGGATATGGGATCAGGCCCATGTGGGGCTCTGGGCTCAGTGAGGAGTCTGCTTGGGATTCTCTCCTCCCTCTCCCTCTTATACAATCTCTCTCTCAAATAAATAAATAAATCTTAAAGTTAAAAAAAATAATAATTTGGTGATTCATTACAATTATACTATTTTGGGGATTCTTTTTTACATATATAAGGAAATATTTTGTGCTACATAGAAACACATAATAATAAATATATTTCTAAGTTAAAAAATAAAAAAGAAAATCAAAGCACTCAACTTGGAAAAACCAATGGGTAATAAAAGGGAAAAAAAAAACAGCACAATAGGTGGTATCCTTATAATAAACATTAGAAATATTAACTCAGAGTTAACTAAACCTCACAGCAAAAGTCTATGTAAACAAAACTATGAGTTGAATATTAATTTTTAAGACTAATTTTCTAAATTTATGTAGGGAGATAGAAATACTCTTTTTACCAAGAAAAGAAAGCAATTATCCATCAAAAACTGTCTACCAAATTTATCTGAAGTAATTATTAATGTTTAGGATGCTCTTCCCAAAGACTAGTAACTCACACATTTAAAAAAAAAAAAAAAAGTGGGACGCCTGGGTGGCTCAGTTGGTTAAGCAGCTGCCTTCGGCTCAGGTCATGATCCCAGCGTCCTGGGATCGAGTCCCACATCGGGCTCCTTGCCCAGCAGGGAGCCTGCTTCTCCCTCTGCCTCTGCCTGCCATTCTGTCTGCCTGTGCTCACTCTCTCTCCCTCTCTCTCTCTGATAAATAAATAAAATCTTTAAAAAAAAAAAAAAAAAAAAAAAGTAACATTGATTCAAAGGATTGTATTTCCTTAAGAGAATCAACTATCCTCAAGACAGATGAACAAGAAAATATAAATATTTGATACATTTGAGTAACCAGCTTACCTCCTCCCTCCAAGTTCAGTAACTCAACTTTAAAAGATTTTTCCAATTCTGGGACAGAATTATCAGTGATATTAACAGAAATATATTTGTATCTTTCTCCTGGTTGAAATTCTAAGGTACCGGAAACACTCTGAAATACAAATAAAAGATTTATCCACTAGATTATAATTATTCTGTATATTAATGTGCAAGATGAGAGTGTCTTCTATGTCCCAAATTATTATAAATACTGAAACAGAAGAACATAAGTAAAATATAAACCTGAAAACACTTAAGTGGATGTGAATAGTGTTTGATATAAATTTTAAATAAATATTCTCCAACTAAGAAAAGCAGATGGATTTTTATTTCTCTTGTTTGTCTATTCATCAAAAAAGCAGTCCAGGCAAATGAGAAATCTGAAAAGGTGACATCCACAAATTCCTAAATTAATTCAATGAGATGCACGAAACTCTTGACCACATATATTTAGAACTGTTCAAATTATATCAGGGTAATGTAAATAATCAGTGTGTAACAATAGCATTTTCACATTTTCATTCTGAGAATTTCTCCAAACAATAATAAATATCAGTCTACTGGGCATTAACGTTTTCTTGATTATACTTGCAACTGCAATTCACAATATAGACCTCGCATCAGAAAAGTTCACATACTAGAGGAAAAACAAAAAGTTATTTAAGTTCAAAGTCTCAAGGCCCTTTTTTCCTCCCCAACCTCATTATCTCTTATATAAACATTGTCCCCTCAAGTCATGAGAACACATTTAAAAGTTTTAAATTTTAGTAGTGTTAGCTTGTGTGGACAAACTCTACTTCATTTTCAGGAGCTATTAATGATCTCAGAGCTAAATTGAGAAACCCATGTACAATTAACCTAATCATGCATTTATTTACTTTTTTGGATATTTATCAAATGCACATCATGTACATGGTACCATTTTAGATGCTTGGGATTCAGAAACAGCCAAGACAAATCTCTAGCTAGATGGAGACCATTCTATAAGGAGTGTTAACCACATAATATAATAATTTGAACAGAAAAACAACTGCTATAAAAGGCATATAGTAAGCTCAAGAAGGAAGTAATTAACTTTGCCTAGAGGACAGTCATCAGTGGAGTAATTCCACAAGTCTTAACAACAGAAATAATATTTGACTGTCTTAGGAAACCATCTTAACTTGACCTTAGCAATATCCTAAATGATGAGCCATTTCCTCTTCTAGAAATATGTTCTTCTCTGGTATTCCATGATATCATACTCTCCTTTTTTCCTTACGTTTCTAGCTCATTCTTTTTAGTGTTCTCTGTTGATTTTAACAGTTGCCTTACAATCCCTAAAAATTGCTCATCAGACTCTCTTTAGAGTCTTTTTCCAAAAAAGGCTACCATGCATTTAGACTTCAAATAGTATTTATACGTTCCCAACTCCCAAATTCTTGTCTCCAACCTCTGCTATCCAAACTTAAAACTTAATGCCTATTTCAAAGTTTTCTTATCATTTCTGTCAGAATTTTTAATTCATGATTTTCCCTTAAAAAAAATCTATGCCTTATCCAATCCTCTCTACAGTACTAAATTATATAGCAGCAAGTTGTTTGTGCCAGGAACTGGGGAGTCACTTTTGACACACTCTTCTGCTTTATTCTTTGCACTCAACAACTTTCAAATCCCGCCACTTTAACTCAAACACGTTTCTTGGGCCCACCTACTTCTTCACATCTACGCCATTAATCAGGTAGTGAACTCCTTACTGGCCTTTCTGCATCTAGTACTTTTATCTTCCAGTCCATTCTCCCCCATTCTGACTACTGAGCTTTTATAAATACATAATACCTTTCAATTACTTAGCTTTGTTTTTAAAATATAAGGCACAAGTGTAGCATGATCTCTAAGGCCTAGAAAGGTCCAGTCCCCATATACCTTATCTTTTACCAGGACACCTAGCTCTCCACATTCTGGAAACACTGGTCTTCTTTCTGCTCCTCATTAGGACCATTTAACCATTTTAACCATGCCATTTTACCAGTCTTGAGTAGTTCTTTCCCCCTTCAGTTAGTTTAATCATTTTCTCCTTAAACTTCAGAGCTCAGCATAGGTATCACTTCCCTAAGAAAGGCCTCCTCAACTACCCTATGTCAATACCTACTTCTCTCCCAGGGTACCAACCTTGAACATTCCTATGACTGTGATTCAATCATTAATTAGTTGTTTTATATCACAAGAGCTGGAAGTAAGCACCTGTATGGTGGGGACCACCTATACCTTAGCATTGAGAATAAGGTTAAGAAAAACGATATCTGATATTCAATTGTCTCCTCTTCTATAGATGATCTTTCCTGGCACTTCCCCTCCATCCCCCAACACATGTATACTCACACATACAGTCTAAGAAGTATTACTTTTGTGGTAAAGCAGATCAGAGAGAGATGACCCATCAGAGAGAAGTGAAGAAAAATTATCACATTTTCAGGGACAAGCAAATATATCACAGTTCAAAGTGGAAACCAGTGACATACAGAACATCTATGTACCAGTACCCTAAAAATCATCAGAAATGTCTTCAAGGGTAGTAGATTTCTGATGGTTGTGAAATATAGGGGCATAGGTTTTGTTTTATTTCTTTTTAGTTATTAAAGAAAATGATAATCCAACTGGAGACTGGGGATTTCCAGACTACCTAGATATTGGACACTATCCAATATAAGGACCAAAGTATTTCTCTAAGGAAAACGCAGAGAATACTAAGCTAAGCTATCATGTCTTGTGCAAATTGTTACATATCAAATTAAAGATATAATATATGTCAAGGCAAGAGAAATATAACTTGCCCAAGAAAAAGAGTTTGAGAAGGAAGAAATCTGAGAAAGCTTCGCTAACTGGACTACAGCCAAAATTAATTAAATTCAATTAGCCAGGGTTTCTGGGGTTTAAGGAGAAAAGCGTGTACAAATTACTGGATACTGTACCATTGTGTGGGTTTTGTTAGGAAGAAGGAGAAAAACAGGAAAACTAAAATTAAACTGAAAGGAGATAATTCTTTGGGAAAACAGAAATGTTGGAGGATATAAAATACTTCCTCAGAAGTACAGCCAAAAAGAAATTATGAGCATTTGCCTAATACAAATAAATATTCGTGATAATAAGCAGTGATTACTGAGTGTCATGATATATGTGCTATGTTCAGGACATGACACTTAAAATGCTGCCATCCAGCCTCAGAGCAATCCTGGCCAGCAGATATTATCTCCTCTTAATGATAAAGAAACTGAGATTAGGAAGATCTGAGCTCCCAAGGCTACCCACTTAGAAGACCAATTAAAACCCAGACTGGTCCAGTTCAAAAATCCCAATTTTCTGTTTGCCACTACCACACTGCTGCTCACTTGAACAAAAAATACAATTAAAATTGAAAAGACACGGGCATATAATTTCTTCACAAATTTGGTCCTATTTGATGGACGCAGACATGAGGATTTAAAATGTGTTAGAAACAGAACTGTAAATACACCTGATCAAAACCTGTAACATTAAAAATAAATAATACAAATGAAAACCATGACAAATATAAGGTGCAAGAGGAATCATCAGTATGATAGCTACTTAAGTGTCAGGCTTCGAAGAACTGAAGTACTTTAATTTCTAGAAATGTAAAATGCTAGAGAGCCATCAGTGCTTATTTTCTGCCTTGCATAGGATTAGTGCCAAGTCCCTTCCGGTCAGTCCTCCAAGAGAAGCATTGAGACTATCTGACAAGTACACATATCATTTCCAAAGGACTAAGGAATATATATACCTGGTAGTCCTCAGGACTGAATGCTGTCAGTGGCACTGTTCTAAATTCTGCCAGAACCCTCCCTAGGAGGCCTTGTGCCCGGACGACCAGTAGCCTCACTTCTCCATCTTCCTCCTGCACAATGACGTGTGGAATACTGCTTGCAGGCAGGGTCATCGGGTCCTCGGGCTGGGGGGGCAGCCCTGTGGAGAACTGAAGCAAGCCTGCAGGACACAAAAAGAGGCAGGATATTCTGGCCTCAATTATTCATGGAAGAACTTGTTCATTTGAAACAATCTTGCATGATTATTTTGATTGCCAGAATAAAATTCTGAGGGCTTTCATTGGAATAGACTTACGTGAAGATTTAACATGCTTTTGACATAAACTATGTCAATAAGTTCTCAAAATGTTAAAAGTTAAAATGATAATCTTCCTTGTTTCTACCCAGAGAATCTTATATTTGAATCTCTAGAATTCATTCTTGGACTTAGAGCAGAACATGATTAATGCCACCCCAAAGGATCTGCAACACATTTAAGAAAAATTAAACTAAGAAAATCAGAGTTGAAGAGCCTCTCAGGTTTCCTACACAGAACTTTTAATAGTTGTTCTTGCTTTTTTCCTACAAAAGAACTGTTATCTTTCAATGTAGAAAACCAGTCTCAATTTATTAGGATGATTAAGAAACTATTAAGAAAATTATCACTTTGCAGCACAGACCAAAAAAAATTAATATAAAAAGACAGTGATAACTCTACTTCTTGAAGGTTAACAAAAATTAGGAAGTACTTCAGTTAGTTAGGGGTAACATATCATAACAGGATAGTTTAATTTTGAGGGTCCCTGGGTAGCTCAGTCATTAAGCATCTGCCTTTGGCTCAGGTCATGGTCCCAGAGTCCTGGGATCAAGTCCTGCATCAGGCTCCCTGCTCAGTGGAAAGCCTGCTTTTCCCTCTCCCTCTCCCACTCCTCCTGCTTGTGTCCCCTCTCTCACAGTCTCTCTCTCTGTGTGTGTCAAATAAATAAATAAAAATCTTAAAAATTTTTTGAAAGTCATGAATAGAAATACTTTCTTTCATTTTAAATTCATTTAAATAATCCTGTATTATTAAACTTCAGAAATTGATCTTTATATTTTCTTTCATAAACAATATCCTTCATAATGGCAGTTTAGAATTTCAAGAGCCTAGAAGTTAGAGGGCCTGAAGTTCTGTTTCAATCATTTGCAAAAAGTCCCTTAAGAAGTTCTTAAGTAGACCAAGTACACCCAGAGAAAAGAGGATTATTTCTGCAAAAGGGCTTGGTTACCATATGGATGATCACTAGCTTTGATTGTGATATCTGTTGTTTCCTTTTCGGGATCTATGCTTGCACCACTGGTGGGGGTTGAACCTAGCTTCCCATCTCCAGGAACTGCAGAAACCAGCGTCACACGGAAATACTCATTAAGCTCAGGAATATCATCATCAAGGACATATATATTCAGGACCTATAAATGCAAAAACGCAGAAGCATGAAGCAATGAGGCACAAAGAAATTACTTAACACCTACCAGAAGAAAATAAAGTAGCCAATTAAGTTATACTTAACTGAAGTTACTACTTCACATGATACATTTCTTAAACACTAAACCAGGGAGAAAGAGAGAGAGACCAAAGAAAATAATTATTTTTAAATAATAATGGGTGCTGAGCAGTAATATTTTTGGCCTAAAAATGTCATATTCATTTGATGTACTAATCTATCAGTGTAATGTTACATTGATCTATCAATGTAATATCACATGTTGCTTGTAACAAAGACAGTGGTATTACCAACCTCAGGGTACAGAGTTCCTAAGTGAGGAACTACATGTTATCTGATGGGATGTGGTGGGGTAGTAGGAAAGGGCAACACATACATGTCTAGTGCCTGACATACTTAGTAGCATTTTAGAAAAGAGATTCACAATGGACCTTGAAAGTCTGGCACAAGCAATCCTTCTAAAAATTAGCAGTAACTCAGACATGCTCCACAAAATTTAAGTCAAAATTTGAAGAGAAAAAACAATTCCCCCTTCCTTTATTAACTGAATAAACATGTTTTGACACCGATAATGTGCCAGGATTAGAGAAGGCTCCAGTTGCTAAGAGGCTCACAGTCTATTGTAGGAGAGAAATCATGAAGAAAAAATTTAAAATGCAATATAAAATGCTAGTTAGTAGGTTTGTTGTTTAATTCTGAATCACAAAATACAGCAATCATAGTGTTTATTCCACATATATAATAAATATTAAGTTAATAATTAATAAATATGTGCAATAATATTGTGCAATATTATGCAATATTATTGCACATATTTAAAATGTTATAAGATTTTAAATCAATAAATAAGAAATATGACAGAGTTAATAAACAGACCAAAGAAACCCAACCAACTCTACCTACTAAAGATTTTACAACAGAGAGCTTTTTTTTTTTTTTTAAAGATTTTATTTATTTATTTGACAGGCAGAGACCACAAGTAGGCAGAGAGGCAGGCAGAGAGAGAGGAAGAAGCAGGCTCCCTGCTGAGCAGAGAGCCCGATGTGGGGCTCGATCCCAGGACCCTGGGATCATGACCTGAGCTGAAGGCAGCGGCTTTAACCCACTGACCCACCCAGGCGCCCCAACAGAGAGCTTTTAAGCAAGTCTTAAGGTATTAGCTGCAATTGTAAATAATAATGGGAAGGGAATTCCAAGTGAAAGAAACAATACGTATAAAGGCACACAGTGCATGAAAGAATAGGCTTACAAGGAACTGCAATTAGACCACCATGACTGCAGCAGGAAACACAGATAGAGAGATAATCAGGAGTCAGACCACAGGGACCTTTTATGCTATCATTTAAAAGAAAAAAAAAAAAGGACTCTTTTGCTTAGGCCCATGGCGCCAGCAGGATGGGCAGGTGTTCAGTCTTCATACAGCCAAGAAGCTCCTTGGCCACTGACAAGACCAGGAGTGGCATGACATATAGTACAAGAAAGCCCATTTGGGCATGGTTCTAAAAGCCAACACTGTTAAAGGAGCTTCCCATGCAAAGCGAATTATGTTGGAAAAAAGGGTGGAAAGCCAAACACCCAAATTATGCCATCAGGGATTAGGTCAGGGTCCTGCTGATCAAGAATGGCAGAAAATCACAGCCTTGGTGCCCAATGATGGTTGTCTGAATTTTACTAAGGTAAGTGCTTTAGTCTAATGTAGTTTCTGTTCCTGGAAGAGTTTCTCCCAGGTTTTTATATCATGAACGGGTATTTTTAATGATTGCCACTGACGCCAGAAGTAAACTGCTGACTTCATTCTGGGAAATGATGGAGTTCTGACTGCTGGATTTGGTTGCAAAGGTCATGCTATTGGTGACATTCCTGAAGTTTGCTTTAAGCTTGTCAAATTAGCCAATATCTCTCTTTTGGTCTTATACAAAGGCAAGAAGGAAAAGAGAAAAGACCATGATCACAAATTTTGATGGTGAAAACATGACAGTAGTAAATTTCACATGCCAAAAAAAAAAAAAAAGGACTTTATTCCATAGGCAGTGGAGTAAAACTGAAGAATCATAAGCAGGAAACTGACAAAATGAGAATTTTGTTTCAGAGTAAGTACCATGGCAGAATGTAAACAGAGTGGACAGGGCAAGAAAGGATACTAGGAGTTGAGCTAGGAGGTGACTGACCAGAAATAATGAACTAATGCAGTGACAGTAGAGATGAAGAAAAAGAGATAGATTTAAGATTTGTTCTGGAGATAGAAGACCCAAACCCCGATGTCTCACTTAGTACAGCAAATGAGAGACAGAAAGAAATGAAGGGTGACTTCCTAGTTTCTCCCAGAAAAAAAGGTGACAACAGTCTGACAACAAACTAACTCCAAATGCAGTCTCCAAACTACTAGTCATTGGGCCCAAAAGCATTTGGAGAACATTTTCTTAAGTAGTTTTTCTAGAGTTTGATTTAATACATCTGAGGTAGAATCTGAATTTAGTTTTAATGTTCATTCTTGATTTTAAATTAGAAAGTAATATACGGCACAGCCAATATGCTCTCAGAAGTACAAAAATGACACCAATTACCCAAGTCATGTCAGTGTTCTTGAAAAAAAGGGAACAATATTTATTCTGAAGATTTAAAATGTCTTGCTCTCAGAAAGCAAGCTAACAAATGTTGCTCTGAAAAGTAATACCAAAATATCAAGATGTACATTAAAAATAAAGCAGTAAATATTTTTAAAGGGTACTTATTCATTTTAGTGAAATGAAGACCCTATCAAGGTATAAATAAATGTATTTTACCTGGTAACTCAGTAAATAACAACAAAAAACATTTGCCTTTACTTTATGTTACTATATGTTATATATGCTCTCCTATTTTCTATTCAATTTTTAAATTCTTCATTGTAACTTGCTTAATTGATTTCATAATTAATGGGCCATTTAAAAAAAAAACTTGAAAAACACATTTCCAGTGAAATTTCCCATCCTTTGGAAACACACACACACACACACACACACCTCCCAGACACACTGTCCAGACTCCTTTGCAGCTAGGTTTTCAGATACGATTTAAGTATATTCAGTTAGTTGCACTCCCCCAATATCTGGAAGGCAGCAGAGAAGTGGAGGCTCCCTTACACTGCTGTCTGTGCTAGAAGGTACAATCACGGAGCACTAGTGATAGCGAGGTACCCTGTCGTTGGCTTGGTAAGACAGAGAGGCTGGTATAGATCTAACAGACATGGTGCTATAAGCCGACCGCACTGTTCAATGTTATTATTCTGTTTTCAGTGTGAATTATTTTTTAAGGAAATTAAAAATGAGGGGCACCTGGGTGGCTCAGTGGGATAAAGCCTCTGCCTTCAGCTCAGGTCATGATCCCAGGGTCCTGGGATCAAACCCCACATCGGGCTCTCTGCTCAGCAGGGAGCCTGCTTCCCTTCCTCTCTCTCTCTGTCTGCCTCTCTGCCTACTTGTGGTCTCTCTGTCAAATAAATGAAATCTTTTAAAAAAGAATTATAAATGATAGAAGGAAATATTTTCAATAAATCTTGACAAGCGTACATATAACTATTTTCCTGACTAAAATGTGATTAGTTCTTTTCCCTTCCAAAATGTGTACAAATCCATTTTATAAAACAATGGTTTCAAATTATATCTTCATTTCATAGTTGGTAAACTCCACAAGGGAAAATTGTGGAATCTGCCCTGTTTTCCAAATAGAAATATTTAAAAAAGGACCATATACTACCACTTTAACTTGGCTAAAGAAAAACAACACTTTAAATCCAGGAGGGTGAAAAAGACAGCATCAGATTAAAATACGGTCCTTAAAATTGAATAATTTTAGCCTTATGAAAACTTGCTAGTTTTCCTAATTTTCCTCATTTTACCAAAGACCAGCAAAATATTTACCATGGCTCTATCTGAAGCCTGCTATTGGAGGAATTTTGTTATAAAATATTTAGTTTCTTCTTCCCCCAAATTATAGAGATTTGATCATTCTTCTTTAGTATTAACTCTTTAAATCTGTCTCCTCTCAATTTTATCTTTTTCATCCAATTAACTCCTAACCCCCTTAGAAATTTTCTCATAGATTATACTTGCAATCATTAAGCTATTTTACTACTTTGTCACTGATGACATGTAAGTTATTTATATTTTTAATGAAAAATTATACTGATGTGAATATCTAACATGATAGCCCAAAGGAATGTTTAAAAAAGTTTCTAATAGAGGGCACAATCTACTTGTAAGAAAATGCCACTTATTTCTGGAGCACCTATTCAGAAATATGATGACAGTTCACAGAAATTGTGATAAAATTGGAGATCACTTGAAACAAAGAAAAATTAGTTCATTTTCCCATATTAAAAAATAAAGTTGAGATTATAGCTACAAGAACATCTCAGTGCCTGATTAGAAAGCAGAATACCATTAAGAATACTGCAGTTTCATAATTGTTTGTATTTCTTTGGTGTTGGTTGTGAGCTCTCCTCTTTCATTCATGATTTTATTAATTTGGGTCCTTTTCTTTCCTTTTTAATAAGGCTGGCCAGGAATGTATCAATCTTATTAATTCTTTCAAAGAACCAGCTCCTAGATTCGTTGATCTGTTCTACATATTCCTTTGGTTTCTTTTTCATTGATTTCTGCTCTGATCTTTATTTCTCTTCTCCTGCTGGGTTTAGGCTTTATTTGCTGTTCTTTCTCTAGCTCCTTTAGGTGTAGGGTTAGGTTGTATACTTGAGACCTTTCTTGTTTCTTGGTAAAGGCTTGTATTGCTATATACTTTCCTCTCAGGACTGCCTTTGCTGTGTCCCATAGATTTTGGACAGTTGTGTTTTCATTTTCATTTGTTTCCATGAATTTTTTTCATCTTTCTTTAATTTCCTGGTTGACCCATTCATCCTGTAGTACGATGTTCTTTAGCCTCCATGTATTTGAGTTCTTTCCAACTTTCCTCTTGTGATTTAGTTCAAGTTTCAAAGCATTGTGCTCTGAAAATATGCAGGGAATCATCTCAAACTTTTGGTACCAGTTGAGACCTGATTTGTGACCCAGTATGTGATCTATTCTGGAGAATGTTCCATGTGCCCTAGAGAAGAATGTGTATTCTGTTGCTTTGGGATGGAATGCTCTGGTAATATCTATGATGTCCATCTGGTCCAGTGTGTCATTTAAAGCCTTTATTCCCTTGTTGATCTTTGCTTAGATGATCTATCCACTTCAGGGAGGTGGGTGTTAAAATCCCCTAATATTATTGTATTACTATCAATGTGTTTCTTTGATTTTGTTATTAATTGGTTTATATAGTTGGTTGCTCCCACATTAGGGGCATAGATGTTTAAAATTGTTAGATTTTCTTGTTGAAAAGACCCTTTAAGTATTATATAGTGTCCTTCTTCATCTCTTATTATAGTCTTTGGCTTAAAATCTAAATATCTGATATAAGGATTGCCACCCCAGCTTTCTTTTGATGTTTATTAGCATGGTAAATGGCTTTCCACCCCCTCACTTTCAATCTGGAGGGTCTTTGAGTCTAAAATGAGTTTCTTGCAGGCCACATATCGATGGATCTTGTTTTTTTTAATCCATTCTGATACCCTGTGTCTTTTCATTGAGACATTTAGCCCATTTACATTCACGGTAACTATTGAGAAATATGAATTTAGTGTCATTATATTGCCTGTAAGGTGACTGTTACTGTATATTGTCTCTGTTCCTTTCTGGTCTGTTACTTTTAGGCTCTCTCTTGGCTTAGAGGACCCCTTTCAATATTTCCTGTAGGGCTGGTTTGGTATTTGCAAATTCTTTTAGTTTGTGTTTGTCCTGAAAGCTTTTTATTTCTCCTTCTATTTTCAGTGACAGCCTAGCTGGGTATAGTATTCTTGGCTGCATATTTTTCTTGTTTAGTGCTCTGAATATATCATGCCAGTCTTTTCTGGCCTGCCAGGTTTCTGTGGATAGGTCTGCTACCAAGCTAATATTTCTACTGTTGTAGGTAACAGACCTGTTGTCCTGGGCTTCTTTCAGGATTTTCTCTTTTTCTCTGAAACTTGTAAGTTTTCCTATTAGATGATGGCGTATGGACCTATTTTTATTGATTTTGAGGGGGGCTCTCTGTGCCTCCTAGATTTTGATACTTGTTTCCTTTCCCAAACTAGTAAAGTTCTCTGCTATAATTTGCTCCAGTATACTTGCTGCCTCTCTTTCTCTCTTTCTTCTTCTTCTGGGATCCCAATTATTCTAATATTATTTCATCTTATGGTATCACTTATCTCTCGAATTCTCCCCTCATGATCTAGAGTTGTTTATCTCTCTTTTTCTCAGCTTCTTTATTCTTCATCATTTGGTCTTCTATCACTAATTCTCTCTTCTGCCTCATTTTTCCTAGCGGTGAGAGCCTCTATTTTTGATTGCCCCTCATTAATAGCTTTTTAAAATTTCAACTTGCTAAAATTAATCAGTCAGAAAATGACAGGTGTTGGCAAGTATGCAGAGAAAGGGAACCCTCCTACACTATTGGTGGGAATGCAAGCTGATGCAGCCACTCTGGAAAACAGTATGGAAGTGCCTCAAAAAGTTGAAAATAGAGCTACCCTATGATCAAGGAATTGCACTACTGGGTATTTACCCTGAAGATACAAATGTAGTGATCCAAAGAGGCATGTGCACCCAAATGTTTATAGCAGCAATGTCCACAATAGCCAAACTATGGAAAGAACCTAGATGTCCATCAACAGATGAATGGATCAAGAAGATGTGGTATATATATAATGGAATACTATGCACCCATCAGAAGAAACAAAATCTTGCCATTAACAACAATGTGGATGGAACTAGAAGGTATTATGCTGAGCAAAATAAGTCAAACAGAGAAAGACAATTATCATATAACCTCACTGATAAGAGAAATTTGAGAAATAAGACAAAGAATCATAGAGGAAGGGAGGGAAAAATGAAAAAGATGAAACCAGAGAGGGAGACAAAACATAAGAGACTCTTAATCTCAGGAAACAAACTGAGGGTTGCTGGAGGGGAGGGGAGTAGGAGGATGGGGTAGCTGGGTGATGGACATTGGGGAGGGTATGTCCTATGGTGAGGAAAAAAAAACCTAAAAAAAAAAAAAAGATTTCTGCAGTTTCCTATTGAATCAGCAATAACAAAAAACCCAAAATGACAAACCTTCAATCCACACCATTTTTATTATATTGGTATTAAAGAAAAGATAAAACTGTAACACACATCATTCAAAAATCTTGTGGTTTTTTTACATAAATAAATACAAAAATGGGGGCACCTGGGTGGTCAGTTAGTCAAGCATCTACCTTCAGCTCAGGTCATGATCTTGGGATCCTTGGACTGAGTCCCAAGTCAGGCTCCCTGATCAATGGGGAGTCTGATTCTCCCTCCACCCCCAACCACTACCCCCTACCCCCAGCATGCTTTCTCTCTCTTAAATAAATAAATAAATTCTTTAAATAAATAAAATCTTTAATAAATACAAAAACATTTTAAACCATGGTATTTACCTAATGATCTAAATACTTTAAATTGCCTAAATAGCAAGATGCTGCAAACAAATTACAGAACCAACAGATAAAGAAAAGCTTTCTAATAGGCTTTCAAGGAAACAAAGAAGGTAGCATTTACCTCAGATCTCTGCCAAGGAAGGAATGTGATAGTTCCACTGGCATTAGCAAAATCGTCAACAAGGTAATTAATGCCATCAGATTCGATCTGTGAGATGGTGTAAAACAGATGCACATAATCCAGAGCTCCTCTGGTTCGCTCCACCACACATGAAATGGTGGATCCCTCCTCTGCAATCTGAAATTGAACATAAATTATTTATAAGTACACACCAATTCAAATCAGTGATAAAATTATAATACTTTCATGGAGTCCTTTTACCATAACCTTAATTCTGTAACTTTCTAACACTCTAAGGAGAGCTCTACATTCTTGTCTGTCTTTTATACATTTTACAAAAATACAAAATACAGAAATTACTAATGGAATTATTATAAACAGTTCACTGTACATGTAATTCATTCATTGATTCCGTGTGTGTGTGTGCACACGCATGCGCACATACATGCACATGTGCCAGGCACTATGCTGGACACTATGGTACAAAAGATTACAAGAAAAAAAAATATGCAGTCCGTTCTGTGGATAAATCTAAAGAGGAAGACAAACTCAAAGTTTTATGAAAGTTGAGCATAGACAAACCAAATGGGGGGAGGAAGTAAGGGGTAGACAGTAGAACACGACATCAGGGAGAACATGGATAAAAGGTAATATGGATTTCATGAAATAATTCTGAGAACAGCAGAAGTAACAAGTGGCGAGAGCCTTGAGAAATATCTGGTGAGGAGACAAAAGTCAGGTCAATGAGGGCACTTATGTTATACTTAATATATTTTTACAGTTTTGTCACATATACATATGTATACACATGTCTGTAGGTATTTTTAAGACTGAAAATATTTCTATCTGAACACTTAAGATAATTCTTAAAAATTATATTAAGCAAGAAGTTAGAAGAGCTTTTAATTACTTTTATTATTTTTACTTTTTGAGAGAGAGAGGACATGAGCAGGGGAAGGCCAAAAGAAGAGAGAATTCCAAGCAGGCTCCACACCCAGCTCAGAGTCCAACATGGGATTCAATCTCATGACCTGAGACAAAATCAAGAGTCAGACACCTAAATGACCGCCACCTAGTCTTCATATTCTTAAATTCTTAGTTTTTTAATCCAATTTTATTTTTATGTTAGTAAGCATTTATGTAATTCATAGAAAAAAGTACTGTAACTCAATGAATAGAGCTCAAAATACAAACCCCAATTTAGAAAATATCATTCTATTTTTCCTATCAATCATAAACACCTCTGTCAGCATTAGATAGGGTCAGTTTGGTGCCAACGTTCGTGCTGGAAAGAACAGATTTGAAATTTACCCACAAATAGGCAATAATCAAAACAGTTGCCAATGAGCAGTGAAGCACCAGGATATGTTCCAGTAAATCCTGAGGTTCAACAACCTTACTTCAAAGAGTAAAAGCAACCTTAGGTGCCCCATAGTAAACAAGACCAAGTATTTCTGGACAATACTGTAACTCTTTTATTTGCCTGCGGGTCCTGGAATGAAAAGCCCAAAATGACAGGTGGTTGTTTAGGGGAGTCCCCAGTGTGTCTCCTGGTAGACACCCCCGACCCAGAATCAGAACTTCAAATCCAGTAGAACCTAAAACACAAGAGTGGGAAACACAAATTCTGGCAGTTGGTCACCAAAAGTGATGGACGTAGGGCCACTCTTACTTCTACCTCTTGCCCCCTCAGCCTAGGTAGCCTACGTACAGGGAACACTGGACAGGTATCAGCCACTGGATACACACAAGATCATGGCTGACAAGACACCCACCCTACAAGATGCAGTCCCTGAGCTGGCACATTAGCTGTGTCTATCATTGGCCATCCCATTACTGTCATAAGCCAGCTGCTTCAGGTGATGTGGTATAGAGTAAGGGCAGACAATCCTATGACAATCCTATGACTGTGTGCCTGTTGTTACACCTCCTTCACATAAAATAAGTCCCTTTGAGGCAGGCTTCCCCATGGACACAGCAGGCATTCTTTTAGCCTTCAAAAGATGGTCTGGCAGACTACTAAGAACATAAGCTTATTAGCTAAAGTAAGAATTAATTCCAAGAAATAATTCCAATAATAATGAGCTTTTGTTCTCTCTGGAATAAAACAGCCCCACACTTAGTGCTCACTTCCATCCCAAATTTCATTGTCTCTAGTCTTGATGATCCCAAGCCCCTGCCAGACCACGTCATTAGCACTGCTCAAATTGTGTCTTCATAACTTCAGGCCATTTCTCCCTTCACATAAGATGAATGGCTAAGTGAGCTGTTCATTGCTCTGCCCTCATCCTTCAGAGCCACTTGTGAATGGAGAAGTAGAGTAGTGGTGGCCCACTTTTAGCAAGCTCCAATAAATCAAGCCAAGTCAGGATGGGGTGAAGCAGGCTTGATTTTTCCCTCCTCCACCAGTTAGTTACAGGTTTTAGGGGTAAAGGTCAAAGAGCTGACTTTTAAACATGTCCAGAATGAAATATCCAAGAGATGTGTCAAGTGGGCAGCTAGAGAAATGAGTTTGGGACTTTGGAGAGAGGTCATGATTGACACGACAAATTTGGAAGGAATCAATATGCAAATAGTATTTAAGGCCACATACAAATGGTATATAAATATATCATTATATAAATGCTATTTAAAGACTGGATGAGATGACAAGAGAACTATAGGATGGAACGAAATGGACCAAGTATAATCAGTTATGATGTAACATTGGTTTTGAAATCATAAAACTGTTCCAATGCAACTCCTGTATCTGAGAGCGTAACATGGATAATCCATAATCCATAATCCATAATCTGCAACATGGATTTCACATTTGTTTATATGATTTCATCAACAAGAAACACGGTGAACACAGAAAATTGCACTGACTGGAAACAAGCCACGGGGGAACACACAAGCACAACTGAAACTTCTACCAGTTACTTCATGCAACACACATGTTTCTGGCCATACTTCACTAATGTCACTAATGTGACAATCTTCCCTCCGATGTCAGATAACCCTCCTTCTATTATTTCACAAGAATATACAACCTGCAGTTTCCTCTGATGCATGCTTTTCCTAGCAAACTTAAAGGTTTTTTCCTAGCTATATACCACATTTCTTGCAGTATTAAGTATTGAAATTCATTGTATAAAACTGCTTATTAGGGGGCGCCTGGGTGGCTCAGTGGGTTAAGCCGCTGTCTTCGGCTCAGGTCATGATCTCAGGGTCCTGGGATCGAGTCCCGCATGGGTCTCTCTGCTCAGCAGAGAGCCTGCTTCCCTCTCTCTCTCTCTCTACCTGCCTCTCCATCTACTTGCGGTTTCTCTCTGTCAAATAAATAAATAAAACCTTTAAAAAAAAAAAAACTGCTTATTAGGTCCCTGTCTTTTACATGTCACTAAGTTTTTGAGTAGTAGTCTAACCCATTTGCCCCTTACATTCTCTGTTTTCTCTATTCAATTTGGCATAGTGCAGTGATCTTTAGGAGCCCCTCAAAGAAATGATGGCAGAACTGAGTGCTCTGAAGGTGGGGCCTTCCAATCCTGAGGCTGCAGAGAAGGGGAAGCAGCACAGAAACCCAAGTGCTCAATAAGCATCTAATTTAATCCCCACCTTCTACCTAGGCATCTACATCAGCATTTTCATCACAGCTGCCGGTACATAAATGTGTGATGGGAAGAGTATGGCTTTAAGGTCAAAGTCCTGAGTTTCTTCACTCTATCACTTGGCACGTGATTTCTCCTTAAAATGAAGATCATGATACCTCATGGATTTGGGTGGAGATAAAACTAGTACCTTCTCTGGTACCTGTACATTAAGTACTGTAAAATTTTTGTATTTCTTCTCCTTGACAAACATACAGATACATACACAATTACAAAAAATAATGCTACATTCTCTCATTTTATCAAGAAATATATATGATGGGGCACCTGGGTGGCTCAGTGGGTTAAGCTCTGCCTTCAGCTCAAGTCATGATCTCAGGGTCCTGGGATCGAGCCCTGCCTCGGGCTCTCCGCTCAGCAGGGAGACTGCTTCCCCCTTTCTCTCTGCCTGCCTACTTGTGATCTCTCTCTCTGTGTCAAATAAATAATTAAAATCTTAACAAAAAAAAAGAAATACATATGCTTACATATTGAAAAAAAATTTCCACCCATTTTGCTCCCTATCATAATGGGAACACATATGTCCTATTATTCCACCCCAAAATTTAACCAGAATGAACATTTTTAATGAGTTATATTAATAAGCCACTAATCCCAATATATGAATATTGAACTCCCCCCTTTTAGCTGGAGGCATGGATGAAACAGATCCAAAGATACATTCAGGAATCGTTGTATCTCCTTACAACTTCTTACCAAGTCAATGAGCATTACCATGCAGCACCCAAGACTAAGAAAGGAGCTTCTTACTTGCAGGAATCACATGGGGAAAAGCTATTTAATCACGCTTTCATTTAGTAAAGTCCTAACTAAAATGTATCAGCTACAAATTTTAACTTTAAAAAAAAAAAAAAGAAGAAGCTGTCTATACCCAATACAACTGTGTACAAATATGTGCTACACATAACAGTTTCACAGAAAATCTAATGAATTAATAATGTATTCAATAAAGGAAATTACAATTCGCCGATAGGGAAGAAGCTTCAAATGTCAAAGGTCCATAAAAATCCACTGTTCATACTTAAGAATTTACAGAGAAATGACATAGTGTCTGAGATTTGCTTTAAAAATGAATTCAGGGGACGCCTGGGTGGCTCAGTTGGTTAAGCAGCTGCCTTCGGCTCAGGTCATGATCCCAGCGTCCTGGGATCGAGTCCCACATCGGGCTTCTTGCTCAGCGGGGAGCCTGCTTCTCCCTCTGCCTCTGCCTGCCATTCTGTCTGCCTGTGCTTGCTCTCTCCCTCTCTCTCTCTGGTAAATAAATAAAATCTTTGAGAAAAAAAAAAAAAGATTTATTTTTTTAAAAATAAATAAATAAATAAAAATGAATTCAGTCAAAAAAAAAAGAGAGAGAGAAAACTAACAAAAGGCTGATAAATGTCGAAGCTTAGCTGGTGTGTCACTGGGGTTCATTATTCTATTTTCTCTTTTTTTATATATACATATATGAAATTTTCCACTTTAAAAAGATATTTTTTGATTCAGATTTTTGATTCCCATCCCATCTCCCTGACAGAGATTCTGATTCAGAAATGGAGTCCTCAGTCAGGAATGGTGTTCTGGAATACACATGAGCTATTTCTGATTAAGGTCATCACACACATACTTTGGGAAATACTGAACCAGATGACGGCATTATTAATGACAGAAGATAATTAAGACAGGAAATAAAGAGTTAAAATATTTTTTCTGTATATACATCTAATGTATGTTAGAAACAATTAGATGTTTCTATACATCTATTTGCCTTTGGAATCATGATATAAGCAAATGTTTAGGCCCGTATACGAGAAGCAAAACATCAAGAAATAATCATCAAAACCACCATCAATCAGTTTTTCAAAAGAAAGAACAGTAGTCACTGCTGTTTTCTTTTGAGTCAAAAATTTCCTCAATCTTCAGATTTGCAGGAGAGTAATTACAAAGCTTAACCATCAGAAAAGTTTTTAAAACATATTTTCCCAGAAAAAAATAATGCACTGAGCCATAAATTGGCTTTCTGTATTGGAATAGAAGATTAAAGCTAATGCCTAAAATTACATATCCAATTAATTTTTTATTGTGTTTCACACTTAGGTAATGATCTGTGATATCAGATTATATCAATATCACTTATATCTACAGGAGCCTCTTCACATAACATACACCAGGCGCTTAAAAACAAACATAGTCCAAGTTAAATAATATTCTCATTTTTATAAAGATCCTCTCAAAATGTCTCTAAATTTATTCTTAAGCTGTGAGTTTAATAAATATAAAATGCAATCCAAGTATTAGTTATAAAAAATAACATTATGAAAAGCAATCTCATTACTTTATATTACTGGGTATATCAGACTGTAGGACATACAAAAATAAGTGTTAAAAAAAGGTGGAGGGAAAGTAACATCAAAGATTACACAGAAAAACAAAACACAGGACGAAAACATGAGAATGTGGTTGCTATGCTACAGACCCAACAAAACTCAGTCATCTGTTCAATACAGATACCACCTGGAATCCTACTTGGCATGGCCCCATCAGGGCGCTCAACAACATACAGGTTTATTCATTCTTCCAATTATAATTTATTAAGCACCTGCTGTTTAGAAGAATATGGTGTACCTGGGTAAGATGGAACAAATCACAAAATAATTATCTACTCTTTGAATATGGCAAGTACAGACTGTGTCATATGCTGCATATTCTAATTATTTAAGGTGTGATTATGCTTTCGTTTTAACCTTCGTATTATTTTATTTCATGAATCTATGAAATTGTAAAAGCATAACCTGACTTACAAGTCTTTAAATACCTTGACTGCCTTCAGCATTTTTGAAGGAATAAGAAAAAGAATTAACTTTTCACTGTCACTGCAACAACACAATAAAGACTCTATGGAAGCAATAGTGGTTCTTATTTCCAAAAATCAAGCAAATATCTACAAAATTTAAACCCTGCAGACAATTCCAAGCATAGAGTAAACCAGCAATTCTTACATTTTTAGTTTCAACACCCCTAAACACTCAAAAAAATTATTAAGAACCCCAAGGAGGTTTTTGCTAATGTTGGTGAAATCTGATGATATTTGCCATTTTACTATTGAAAACTGAAAAGAACGTAAATATTGATATATTAATTCATTTTAAAATAATAAACTCATTACATGCTAATATAAGCAGTGTATTTTATGTGAATAACTATATTTTCTAAAAAATTTGTGACAAAGGGGCACTGAATTATATTTTTTATATCTCTTTCAATGCCTAGCTTAATAGAAGACAGCTAGGTTCTCATATCTCCTTTCACAATCAATTTCTCTGCTGTTACTTGTTATTTGGTTGAAATATATGAAAAATATCCATCTTCACAGACATATGTAACCAGAAAAGGATTTAAATAGTCTTGACAGATAGTTATAGATATTCCTCCTCCACATTATATTCATTTGACAAGTGGTAGTTTCTTAGAATTTAATTGCGATGTGAAATCAGACACTAATACATAAAAACCCTTTGGTCTGCCTTGTACTTCAAGTCACAACTTGAGTAAGCAATCAATAAATATTGATGATGATAAGAGTAATATTACTCCTGTCTTCAAATCACACCAAGATAAAAATATGAATTCCAAACTTACACTCTTAATATTTTCAGGAATGAAAATTCTATAATATTCCTGACAAATTCCAATGTTGAATCTGTAGACTCAACAATGCTTTCTTATATAAACCATCTAAACTTTACTCTTTCCAATATAGATATATTTTATTTCCCTCTCATTTGGTTTTTCTTCCTTTCCAGAAGTTCTAATAGTATAGGTGTTGTGGCCCACATAGCAAAGTTCTCTCTTCTGCAATTAAAGACTTTGATTGGTCCTGTTCAAATTCCAAGATTTTTATAAACAGGCAAAGCTACATACCTACATGGAGGTAAACCAACACCAACACAATCTATCAGTGGAACTTGTGAGACAAGCCAGCATTAAAAACTCATTACAATGGCCCACAAAGCCAGAGAAACACACAAAACCTATTCCTCATTTTGGGCAGGGTTTTGACATTTATGTTTTGTTTGGTTTGGTTTGGTTGTTTATGTAGCTAACTGAATCTAAATGTGTTTGTTGTTTGAACTATGAGCTTTCCCATGTCTTATTATTAAAATACATTCATAAGTTCAATTAAGATTTATTGAATACCTATTATGTTCCATTCTAGGTGTTGGAGATACAATAAAGAACAATAAGACTTCATTACATTCAGAGTTCCTTTATCTCTATCATAGAAAGGGATAGCCAATAAAGAAGTAGACATCTAAATAACAAAGGAAATTTAAGAGTATAATCAATGTTACAAAAATGTAAAAGCAGGTGAAGAGATGGAGAACAACCAGTTGGGAGAAGGGAATGGGCGATTACCTTAAACAAACAAGTCTTTACTGAGGAGATGTCTTTAGAACTGCTGAATGACTGGCTCTGAAGATCTGGATTGACAGTGTTCCAGTTAGAGGCAAGGAAGCCCAAGTGCCAAGACTGGAACTGAAACATGCAAGTCTGACTGAAACATACTGACCAAAGAGGAGTCTGACAAGTATGCTGACCAGGAGGAAGCCAGAGCTATTGTGGCAGATGCCAGGTCATAAAGGGAATTAAAGGGAAGCTGATTTTACATGGCACCTTAATGGGTCTCACAACCTGATGAAGCCACCTGTCTTTTTGAAAATAGAGATGATGATACTAAAAATAGGGGGAAAGACAAAACTAGAAGTCACAAGACATAGGTTCAAATTCCAGTTCTTCCTACTGTATCTTAGGAGAAAAAAAAGTAAAACTAATATTTATTTAGTGCTGAGAACTGCCAAGCTTTAAATCAGGCATTGATTCTGTCTTATTTAATTCAACTTGGGTTATTTTTTCAGGTCTCTAAGCTTCAGTTTTTAACCTTATTAAGTGAAAAGAATCATAAGTAATATGTGTTGCGGTTATATTGTAGGTTGTCGAGTATATAAAAAATCTAACATGTAAAATTCTTTAATGATTGAATAATTAAAAGTATTATCATTATAGATAAACATATTTCTTCTTTAAGTTATCATTTGTATGACATCTGCCCTCCCTAGTGTAGGGTATTCTAGTATTTCTGGTATAGAAAAAGCCCACTATTTGAAAATCACTTATGATGATCACCAAACCAAAGAGCTAAGAAGGGCATTAAGACAGTCTAGAGAGCTAGCTCCCCAATTTGAGCTAAATCAGGCCTATGACCACGATACTATTTCACCCTCTATTAATTCATGGCTTTCTTAATTGTTTCAATTTACAACAGTGCCCTTCTAAATCTACAAGAATCGACTTGCAAAGGAAGGACTCTTGTTTCTTGGCGTCCCTTCATGGGTATGGAGCTGTTGTCACACTCAACACCTGTGAAGTGGTGTCATGAGATCTCACATTACTGAACAGGAAACCAAGATGATTACGAATCTTCGAAAACTTGGAAGAAACTGATAAGGACAGTAAAACAGCCTAATGAATGAAAGCTGGCCAAGAAAAGTGATAAGGAAGGCATCACACCCAACACGGAGGAATGTTGTAACTACTCAAGTACATTTCACCAAAAAAAAAAAAAAAAAACAACAAAAACAAAAACCCTCAAAAAAATCACATTTTAATAAAGTTTCAATTACTATTATTCAGAAGCTTTCAATACATATCATTTCACTTACTTATGCAGTATCCAGAGAGTAGCCAAAGTAAATGACAGGTGGAATATTCTGTGCATTCTGTGAAGTATATTATCCTTAAAAATAACTGCCAAAGTTTCATTTGCTAACTCGGTATTACTTCTATCAGCTGATTAATCCTCTGATTCAAACTGTGAACTTATAAGAGCAAAGACTTCATAATTCACTTTTGCAACCTTTGACTCTAGCATACTTCAGGGCTTATAGCAGATACTTAAGCACTTTTACCAAATGAAAGAAAGCCCACTCCCAAACTTCCAAACAAATCCACCTACAAGGAATTATTAACTCCAAAATTCCCCAAGCTCACTACTTACCTCTGGTATACAAGTTCCTGTGAAACCAAACAAGCCATTGGCGTTGTCACTTTTTTGTATTATTAATCTTGCTGTAGTATTCTCTTCAGAAATGCGAGCTCCTCCATATACAGAGACTAGTTTAAGAATGAATAATTCTTCTCCCTCCTCTTCATTATCATCTCTTGCAGAAATAATGAATGATTTGTTAGTTTCTCCCTGTCTGAACTCCAGATACCCAGAAACTGGGTGTAAATCACTCTTTGCTGGCATAGCATGAAGTTCATAAATTTCTTCCAGGGTCAGTTTCCGCTCATAAGACCTCACATCCTGCATCAAACCTGTAAATCTGTCATTGCCATTTATTCCTGCCCCAATTCTCAGTGTTCCAGGACCTGAAATTAGAAATGGGTTTAATTGCTAAAATATCCACAAGAATCCTGTCCCACATTACAAGTGTAATTCAGAAAGTGAAGCAACTGTGTTGAGAGGTTTTATTAGATAAGTAAAACACATAACGAGTATATAATCAAATAAAGGTTACTTTCTGTTACAATGAGACATGAATCTGTAATTGCTGGGATTTAAAATATTTTGTACATGTGTATATATGTGTGTATATGTATACATGTTTGTATCGGTGTATATTTAGATAGACATTTCTTCCAGAAAATTTTAAAATTTCCTTGCACACCTAAGAATGCAATGATTCAATTCAGTCACAATTTTTTAAACTTTTTTATTACTATTCTTTGAGAACGTCAAGGCTTAATCTATTAGAAATACATCTTGAGTTAAATAAAGCTGTGAGAATTCAACAACAGTTTTCATGGACCAAATATAACTCTTTATCCAAACAATTAATGCAAAGGAAGTAGAAAAAGAAGTATTCCTTCCCAGTAACGGTATCATAGGCAAGTCTTACAGACTTGTTCATGGTAATCACAACAGGCAGCCCGATTATATTACTCTATATCAATAACAATCTTTTTCAAAATTTACCAGTTCTTACTTCTTTACTTATTCCCTCTCCAATAACTCAAGTAAGACATTTATATAAGATGAGAGCTTGGCAGTGTTTTGGGGGGAAAAAGTATAAGCAATTTTTTTTTTATCAAAATCATCCACCATGGGCACCTTTTCTTTTTTTTTTTTCAAGGCACCTTTTTTTTACAAGTCACTACCCAGGTGGTTCTTTCAGGGTAGTCAGAAGTAACCTGCATCATTATCACAGTGACCCCCATGCGTTCTCCAGTGGTTCTGGGTGGACTATTTAGTAGTAAGAGTAATATATCTACAACAGGCAGAAGTATGGATAAACATTATCAACAATACTGGGCAAAAGAAGCCAGGCCCTCAAGTATACACACTGCTCAATTCTATTTACTATTTAAAAAATTATTAAACAATTAAAACTACTTAAAAACTATTACTATATTAAAAACTATTTACTATTTAAAAACAGGAGAAGCTAATCTTATGCTCTTGGAAATGGCAATAGAAGGTGGGCAGGCTGGTGAGTTAGTGACTGGAGAAGAGCCGGGGGCTTCTGGAATGCTGTTTCGTGCTCTGGGGGCTAGCTACACGGGTACTGAAACTGATGCATTTAAAGTTTTAAAGACTGATCTACTTGTATAGTTGCAACATGTACACTTTTATATATTTTATACTAAACATATATTTCATCAGTAAATTTAAGTTTTATATAAACTTTAAAATTCTCCTTTCCAAGTTACAAATTACAAAAATAACCTAAGTTCCTTACAGTAAACTAAACAGGGAAAAGAAACACCCAGCTCTCACTTTCCTCAATCTTTCTCACTCGTTCTAACAACATGCCATAACCAAATGAATCAACGTATTCACACAATCAAAAGGTGATTAATTTAATGTTACAAAGTGCTATAAACATAATCCTTGTGGTTGAAATCAGTAGTGTGTACATGTTGTTTCCTTTGCCTGTCTTTTTTTCTACTGGGACCAAAATACAACCAGATATCCAGTTCAGGAGGTTCAGGAGGTTCAGAAGGAAATTATTCTATTAAGCTATAACTGTACAAGCTGTGTTCTACTTTCTTTCTAAGTAAAAAAAATGATCACATCCTAGGATAGGGGGCCTGGGAAGGAAATGGTGATTATAATGGAGATAACCAATGTTTGTGTTTAAATATGCACAAAGATATAGTTCTAAAAGAAACAGCAATAATCCAGCTTAAATACAACAAAGATTATTTCTTCAAAGCTCTCCATAGAATTCAGCACTTTATCTACTGATACCATAAACCCCTGTAAGGGCGCCGGGGTGCCTCAGTCATTAAGCGTCTGCCTTCGGCTTAGGTCATGATCCCTGGGTCCTGGGATTGAGCCCCGCATCCGGCTCCTTGCTCAGTGACAAGCCTATTTCTCCCTCTCCCACTCTCCCTGCTTGTGTTCCAGCTCTCACTGTGTCTCTCTCTGTCAAATAAATAAATAAAATCTTTGAAAAAAAAAAAAAACACAAAAAACAAAACAACCCTGTAATTGATGGGCTTTTAAAAGTACTTTTTCTTTCTTGATTCCTCTTTAACCTACGCCCACCTACTCCACCTCCAACAAGACCTCCCAAGCAAGAATTCCCCAAACACAATATGCTCTTTCACATTTCCACCTCTCTGCTCTTTTTTCTAAATAGAATTATCATGCCCCATCCCTCCTCCTACCAGTGGAAGGATAAATATTCCTCCATCATAATCTTTTCCTTTCTTCCACAACACGCTGAAGTGATCTCTTTGCATCTCTCTCTCCCAGAACCTATTTTACGTACCTCAGGGGCAGACACTGCCTGATTCATTTCTGCAACACCCAGTACAGAACTTATGGTCTTAGAAGGTGTAAGTTTTATTTAAAGAAATTAAACCAATACACAAGCAGACTTTTTAATACCTGTTAGCCTTCTTAAGAAATCAGAATTTTTAAAGATCCAAAATTCAGAATCCTATTTATAAAGATGACACTCACCATCAGTAATGGCTTCTCCTTTCAGGCTCTTGATTCCTCTGGGCATTGTATTTCCATCAAGGTAGAATTCAATTATACCATCATCCAGGATAATTAGAAGATGAAGCCAAACATTTTCTTCTAAATACCTTGTGACTGTTGTCTTGGCAATATATGTAGCATTGGAACCCAAAGTTTTGTAATGAAGAGAAAGTGTCAAATGGGATTCGTTTGTTTGAACTTTTACCCCATAGTAGATGTTTCCATTACCATCATCCTTTGCTATAACAAATCCGTTTGTATTGGCATTGGGCATTACCCAAGCTGAAAAGGTAAAGTTGGCAATTGAGTTGTTCCTGGAAGGATGATATTTTGGATTAACAGTTCCAAATGCACCCTCTAGTCCACTAAAGTACAAAGCATCTGTTCCACTGTGGCGACGCCGCATGTGTGGCTGTAAATGTACAGTGCTAGGGAAAATTCCAACCAGCAAAAAATCTACCATTGGAGGCAAACCATCAGTGAAGTCACCGGACAGTATTTCCCAGCCTACTCGTACGTCACCAAACACACCCTGCTGCCTCAAAATGGTAAAGTTGGTAATATAAGACATATCATCTTCTGAGAGTACATCTTCTGCAACTTCTCTCTCTAAGCACTCTGAGTCCAAGATGAACACTCCAAAAGGATCATCGTTGAATGGAATCATTACTGTCACCTGAAGGTTGGTTCCTGCTAGTTGGCCCCCAGGACCTGGGGATCCACCTGTAAAAAGATGATTTATAATGAATAAGAAGTCAGAATTTGAAGTACTTTATAATATAAGGGGAAGACAAAAGGAATCTGATGAGCAAACTTCTGGTTAAATAATATATTCATTGATCAATGGAACAACTGTGTCACCATATGATTTTCATCATATTTTCAGGTGTATTTTGGTTCAGAATAATTTCATTAATAATCAAGTCTGAAAAGAGGATATTAACTAGGGAGTTTTAATTCCTGTGCTGAAAACCAAAAGTGATGGGAAAATTGATCGTTTAAATTGTTTAAATGGTACAAAGACCAAGCTTTAAGCTTCATGAATGTGTACTTCCTAACTTCCATTAATATTTTATTGGAGATACTTTACTTGGTATGAAAAAAATCTGTTTACAAGTTTGAAGATGAATGTAAGTCTCCATCCATAAAATTTAATCAAGCTAAGACCACAAAATGAATGTTAAAAATAACACTTCTGTCAAAAGGGTGTTTTTGACATTTAAAATTGAATAATCAAGATACACTTACTTCTACATTAATTGCATTTTCTATACAGCTCTAATTATTTACTTGTGAAATATTAAACTTCAGTAGTGAAATAAAAAAAGATGGAAAAACACAACACCTGATACGTTTACAAGCTTTAAAATATAAAATTCATTGAATTCAGGAATTTTATCTGGAAAAGCATGGAGAATTATTGGTTTGGCTTCTTCTCCATCCATAAAGTTAACAATCCCTGAAGTTTCATAGAACTCTTGTCCAGGCTGCAAAGCAGAATCATTCTGAAACAGCTGCCAAGCCACAGAAACATTGCCAAAGTGTCCTCGATGCCTCAAAATCCTACATAACAAAGAAAATTAATTTTTATGAAAAATGTATAAGTAGTGAATTTTACTCTAATGATACCTTTCAGTGTTATCTCAGAAATATTCTTTTTCTGTTTATTGTCTTTAATATAAACCAGTCAGCCAGTCCTTACTGAGTAACCATGATGAATCTCATGGTAAGAGAAAGAGGCAGAACTTTAAATAACAAAGAGAAGCAGTCTTAAAAGTCATAGTCTTCAAGTCCAAACTGAGGGATAAATTCCAAAACCCAAATGAAAAATATTTAGATGAAAACTGGCAAAAGTTTTTCAAAAGTAAAGGAGAAGACCTCAGATAGCTGGAGTCTCTCCATCCTGACAGACGACAGAATTTGGGATGAGGAGAGTGGGTATGATAATTTCCCTTTACCCCTAAAGTCATTTTTTTTTTTTTTAAGAGTTTATTAGTTTGAAAGAGAGTGAGAAAGAACACAAGCAGGGTGAAGGGAAGAGGAAGAAACAGACTGCCCCTGAGCAGGGAACCCGATGAGGGGCTTGATCCCAGGACCCTGGGATCCTGATCCAAGCCGAAGGCAGATGTCCAACCAACTGAGCCACCCAGGTGCCCTTAAAGTATTTTTTTTTTTTTAAACAAGTGGCAGCAACATCAAGTTTACCGTTCATTTGTACTACCAGCTTTGAAATTACTCAATTTTTAACTAATTTCAAATTTTTGAAATAGTAACAATATTTCAAACTTGTGCATACTAAAGGTTTTATTTTATCCAATTTTGAATTTACCTTATGCAAATACACTTACCAAAATGCATTAGTCTTTCCTTCTTCTACTGCTTTGTCAATGGGCTCCAAAGAAAAAATGCCATTTGGGTCATCATTAGCTTCAATTATCACTGTAGCTATTCCATATTGATATACCACTGTGTCACCTAAATTAAAAAGTCAAAACAACAAAGGAGTAGTTAAGCTGCTGTTAAATTCATATTTTAAATTAAGAAGTTTTATAATGAAGGTCATATTTCAGCAAGCATTTCCTCACTGAAGGTCATAAGTAAGAGAGAGATGCCTAAACAAGTTTAATGTGATTTGTCTTTGTGTGAAGACGTACTTCATTGAAAAACACACATGATACTTTCCCATGGGGCGCCTGGGTGGCTCAGTGGGTTAAAGCCTCTGCCTTTGGCTCAGGTCATGATCTCAGGGTCCTGGGATCGAGCCCCACATCAGGCTCTCTGCTCAGCAGGGAGCCTGCTTCCCCTCTCTCTCTGCCTGCCTCTCTGCCTACTTGTGATCTCTGTCCATCAAATAAATAAATAAAATCTTTAAAATAAAAGAAAAACACACATGATACTTTCCCTCGCAATAGGAATATTGCTTCAACAGTTTAATTAGAAATCAAAAACATAGTTTTATCTAATTCCAAAGTTTGGAGGTAGACTGATTTCATAAAAATAATAAAAGGATCATCCCATAACATAAAAAAAAAAACTCCAGTTCATATTAATTGGAATGACTAGCTTGAGCATTTCCCTTTAAATCTCTGTCTTCAGGCAGTAGTTTGATTCTGTCATACACAGAACAAAGCAATCTTAATTGTGCTAAAATTGATTCTTCCACTTGAGTTCCATCCAGAGTGTGTCAGTCCTGTTATACCAAGATATCAGTTCTCTTCTCATCAGTTCCCTGAGGTCCAAAGCTCTTCCTCTTTGCTTCTCCTGCTCCCTATGTAAGCAAAATTCCTCCTCACTTTTTCTCAACACTTGTTAGTCCTCAGGACCAGTTCAAGCAACATATCTCTCAGGAATTCTTCCCTGAATTCCAAAGTTAAGGTAAGAACATCTCCACTGTGTTCCTGTAGCACTTCCCACTTTGTCAGTCTATCATAACGATTATCACATTAGTTTAGTAACACACACACACAAACATGCATACACACATACACATTTTACTATAAGATCCTTGAACAAACCCTTCTTAATCAATTCTATGCCCTAGCAGAGTAGAGCTCCATAACTGGTACACAAAATTTATTTATGAATGTTAGCTGAACTGAAAGAAAGAAAACTTTCAAAATCAGAAGAAGGCAACACTAAAACTAAAATTATAAAATCAGAAATTACATGTAGCAAACCAGCACATTAAAAATAATTTATATAAATATACAACTGTACTAAAACTTACTTGATAATTAGCCGAAGGAAAGAGGGAAATAAATAAATAAATAAAATCCTTTTTTAAAAAAGAAAGATGGAAAAAACATAAAAAATAGTAAATCATTGTATAGGAAATGCTGACAATATAAAGTAATAGAAAACTAAAAATAATCATAAAATTGAAGAAAAACAAAAATAACAAAATCTAATTTTGTCAGGGTTCTGCTATCACGTGCATTTGTCCTGCAACATGTCACAGGTGGTACTAAAAACTCATTCTGTCTCTCCACAGGGGGAATGGACAATATTTAACAAGGGCTCTGAGGATGGCCACATCCTTTGATCCAATAATTCAATCTCGGATATATACCATGAATATTAACTATCAGGCACAGATACCCACTGCCACCACGAGGTCATGCTGGAGATGCTGCCCGTCCAGCCCTCCCGCCATTGATCGCCCTTGATGTTATGACATCATGAATGAGGAGAGGCAAGTGGAAGATAAAGAACACAGAAGGGACGTAAAAGCACAAATTATGTCATCCAACTCTTCATAGCTAAAGTCATTAGATTCTCAGATGCCGCCACATATGGAAAAATACTGAAGACAAATGCAGTGGCAGTATACTTCAGTCCAGCCATCCAATAACACCTCTCTCTCCATCCCTCTCTCTTCCAATACCAATTACATAGTTCCCCAATGATGCATTTTGCAAAATAAATGCCAACCCTCTCCTTGCACAGTGATTTTCCATTCTCTTTATAAGAGGTTTTGACGTTCCAATCCACTACTTTAATCATAATGACATTTTGTTCCTGATAAGAGTTTGAACCCAGTGACATTTTGACCTCAGAGATGTTTGGGACACAGTAATTTTCCCCAGAATCACACCAAAGTAATAAATGGAATCAAGAACTTATTCTACAGTAAACGATATTAAAACAATGGCATTTCTTCATCCACTTTCTACACATGACAGCAAAATTTTCTGTTTTTCACTTTTTTTTTCTGTTTTTCACTTTTATATCACCAAAATTATTTTGACCTGTAGTAATTTCTTTCATTTAAATTTTAGGACAATGACTGAATTCAACAAAATGTGTTTTGTCTACATAAGGCCTAATTTGTGGGTTTTTCTGCAACTGCTAAATTTCTTTTGTGGAGATTATGCTATAAAGTTAAATTGTTTCTCATAAGATGGTAAGATGATACTTTTTAAAATTTTCTTACTAAGTCATGTGAAAATGAGAAAGAGAGAAAGGAAATAGAGAGACAAAACCAGAGAAAGAGAAAGATAGACAAAATGGTGGAGAAAGGCAGCACAAACAAAAATTAAGTGACCTCTTTCTTTTCATTTTCCTCTTTTGGAATATTTCATTACAGAAGCTACAAGGTAAAGCATAGATAGGCCTTCACTGTAAGGGTGGACAGTTGTGGCATGACAGTGACCCAGCACAAGGAGGGGTAAGGAGGGCATCTCCACGGGAGAAAACCTTACTGTTGGATGTTGGAGTCTGAGTGGAATAGGAAGGCATCCACATGCGGATGGAGAGATCCTCGAGCAGGAAGCCAGAACGCTTGTGGGGTAAGAAAGGCAATCTCACTGTGGAAGGAGGGTAAAAGAAGCCATGGGAGTAGGTCCAGGGGACCCAATCAAAGAAGTAAATATATTAAAAGTAAAGAGGGCTGAATTTCACACTCTTCGAGAAGGGAGGGATAAACATGGAAAGAAAAAAACTACAACAAACCCTGTGACAATAGGCAGAAATGGAAACATTGTTGCGAACTCATGGTTTTCAATATAGAGTTGGATATAGAACTGCAGATATAAAAGTGTAGATGTATGTCTATGGAAATACATACCTACATAAAAATGTTCTCAATCTCTGTACACCAGAAGGTCCTAGAAGGAGCATAACTCAGTAACAATAAGCTTACCTAGTGCCCAGATTCTGGTTTCTAAATAACATCTTCACTAAAAAGAACCAGGGCTTCTTGGAAAAATGACTAATTTCAGGGTTGTGACAGGAAAAGTATGAGTTTGGAACAGCTTGCTGTGCCAGGAATAAGAAAATGTTCACATAATAATAGGGACCTGTCAAAAAGACAAAAAAGTCCCCTCAAACAGGCTGCCACTAGCCAAATCTGGGAAAATTTGACCACCAGAACAAAAAAAATAATAGTGAAATATAACCCACTCATTAAACAGAAATCATGAGTCCATACTGATAAAGGGTGAAAGTCTGAGGAGTTCCATGGTATTTGCATAATCCATCTTTCCCACAAAATATTTATTAGTTTCAAAGAAAAAAGTACAAGAGAGAAGCCTGGCAATCACCACCTAAATTGTGGTCAAAAAAACACTGCAGTAAAGGGACAAAACAATATCATGTGTCAACTGAAGAGATGGGAAGAACAAAGAATCAATTCTATGAAAACCTAAAACTAATAATAATGGAGAAATATCAAAGAGACCTAAAATGGAAGATGTTCTACAAAATAACTAGCCTGTAATTTCTATATTATAAAGGTTTATATCATATTATATATTATTAAAATATATTATGTATTCATACATATATATGTATTATGTAATCATATGTATGTATGTATTATATAATCATATAAATATGTATTATAAAATTCCTGTATTATAAAGGAAATCTCTTCTCCAAACTGAAGAGATTAGAGACATGACAACTAAATTCAATGCATGATTTTAATAGAAAGGACATTATTGGGACAGCTGGAGAAATCTGAAGGGTATCTCAAGCAATGACGATGTTAATATTACCTTCCTGATACTAATGATTATACTGTGGTTATATAAGAGAACGTCTTTGTAGGAAAAATGTACCAGTGTATTCAGAGATGATGGGGTATTCTGTCTTCAACTTATTCTCAAAGTGTTCAGAAGAAAACAGCTCTTTGTACACTTAAATGAATAAATATAAAAACAAGCTAAAACCTCTCCAATTTGCTAAAAGTCGGGCCAAAATATTCTAGGACCCAACTACTGAGGTCCAAACATCCTGCTTCACATATAGTACAGAGAAGAAGAAAGAGCCCATCTATTCCCCCCTGCAAATTATCTTTCATTATGGCTACAGCTCCAGAGAATTACCAAATAGACATCTACAGGTGGCTTCCCAGCCAGTATGACCGGTGCCATGCTAGAAGATCAAGGGCTTACAGAATACTGATGCCCTAAGACCTAGGATTACTAAACAAGGCTCAGAGTAGCCTTAGCTAGAAGATTTCTATTCCTTACATGATATCATACTTTTCTCTGTGTGCTACATTGTGGAAAAAGATTGAAAACAATGCCACAGAGTATACCAGGTACATGAAGATTCAATACACACATTCTTCACTCTTTCCCGCAAGAAAGCAATAAAATACGCAATTCTGCTCTCAAACAGTCATCGATGACAGTTAAACAATTAATGTCATCTTGATAAAAGCACTAAAACAAGAGGTCTGCCATAAAAATATAATTGATTTACCTGTTGAATTAAAGAGGATAATATAAAAGGGCTCATCTGTTTCTGGGATATCATCTTCATTAATGAATACAGATATCCCCTGCTTTCGACTTCCAACTGCAAAAACAAGGACTTCTCCTTTTTCAATGGGAACAAAGTCTCCATCTCTTGCGGTAGCCTTCCCATCCATGGTAGCATATTGGACGGTGCAGGCAGCATCAACAGATCCATTTCTGAGCACTGTGAAGTTAGCAATCTCACCTTCCCGAACTCTCACCACACGGGGTTCTGAAATATTGATGAAGAGAAGAAGAAACATGTGAGCTTTTCTGATCCCATCTATATATTTTCATATCACTTCATGTTTCTCCCTGCCCACAAAACAAATACCCTCCATTGTGTCTTTGCTTAAAGATTCAGCTCTGGTGCCATGAAGGCTTCTCTGATGACTTCTAGTCAATAAGCTTCCCCTTGCCTTAATTCCTACAGAAGCCACTGTCTTCAACTTCTAAGTTGTCAGTAAATTAGTTGCTATCTGAAATCCTTGGTCTACTGTTTCATATACCTCATTTCCAAATCTAGATTGTAACTTCCTTGAGAATAAACCCTGATACCTTATATTTTAATTTTGCTACAGCAGTTAGAATGCTGAGCACAGGACTAATTCATTATATACATGTTAACTGGAGGTTGAAAATATGAAGCAATAAAATTTAAGATCTTTAAAAGATTCCTGCAATTATAAATTGAACAGCTTGCAAAAAAGAGCTTAATAAAGCATTAGACGCTGGGGCACCTGGTGGCTCAGTCAGCTGAGCGTCTGCCCTCAGCTCAGGTCGTGATCTCAGGGTCCTGGAACCATGCCCTCATTGGGATCCCTGTTCAGCGGGGAGCCTGCTCTCTACTGCTTGTGTCACTCTCTCTTTCTCTCTGTGTCAAATAAATAAACAAAGTCTTCCAAAAGAAAAAAAAAAAAAAGGGAAGGAATTAGATACCAATTAAGTTCACAAATAAAACTAAAAACTGTCACCTATAAAGAAAAAACTATTGTTTAGAACAAACTAAATGTTAGAGGGGACGTGGGGGGTGGGGATGGGTGAAATAGGTTACGGTATTAAGAAGTTCACCAGGTGATGTACAGAAGTAATGAATCACTAAATTGTACACCCGAATCTAATATAACACTATATGTTAACTATAATTGAATTAAAATAAAATAAAAACTAAGAAATGTCTTGGGTGGCAAAAGAGAGTTCTAAAGAAGAATGGGGAAGCCTTAATTTACATGTCCAGTAAAGATGAGGTTTTAAGTAAGTGAGCATCAATTAGGTATAATACCCAGACCATGAACTGGCTACACCATGAACTGGAAGAAATCTCATGGAAGAGTATCCTTTCTTACACAAACACAAAAGAAATACCCTGGAATTTGAAGGCAGAGGAAGAACAAAGCTAATGAACAGTACTTGTTTTTTTTATTTTCTTTTTCCTTCACAAGACCTTTAAAAATGTTTCTTGGGGTGCCTGGGTGGCTCAGTGGGTTGAGCCATTGCCATCGGCTCAGGTCATGATCCCAGGGTCCTGGAAGGGGGAGCTCCACATCGGGCTCTCTGCTCAGCAGGAAGTCTGCTTGCCCCTCTCTCTGCCTGCCTTTCTACCTACTTGTGATCTCTCCCTCTGTCAAATAAATAAATAAAATCTTTAAATAATATATATATATTTCTTAAAACATCAAATGGATTGAATAATGATCATCCAAACAAATCATGAAATCATATTCAAATAAGTTTCCATTGTGCTGAATTGAAAATGTTCAATTATGAAAGTTATTGAAAACATATATATCTACTATTTAAAAAGATGTAAGCTCACTCAAAAAAGACAGCAACATCACCTGCAAAATAAATGGGGTCATCATTTCTTCTAATCCTCAGAGTTGCAGTTGTTTTATTTCCTATTTTAGCTCCTCCAGTGGCATTAAGTAGAGTAATGGTAAACTCTTCCATTTCCTCTGGAATCTTTTGGAAAATATGACACATGTTTTAAGTTAGGTGATTTGTATAAATAATTCCATTATATATTTCTAAATTATTTTTATCTTTTTAAAAAATAGCTCTATTAATGACAGGACTAAAGTCCATCACCATTTCTGATTCAAGTAGGACTCAGACCCAAAAAAACATTCTAATATGCAGGTCATCCAAAAAGTCACTTCTTTCTGACTCATAAAATGTGATTAAAAAAAAAGAGAGAGAGAAAGAGAGAGAGAGAGATTTTGCCTACAAAAGCAAAAAATATAAATGCCACACAGGTCACATTATTTCTGTAAGAAGATGGGATATATGTTATTTACAAGAAAAAAACAGAAAAATGAATTTTAACCCATTTAGAACAGAGCTCATAAAAGTAACAAAAGCTGAGTTAGCTCTCAAAGGCCTCTTACAAACCTCACTGAAGCTTCACCCATAAAGACCTCATTCCCATGCCCTACCAAGATGAGATTCTCCACCATCTCTGAGCCTATATAAATCTCTAGTTGGACACTATTTCTCTTTCATTCCACCATGTAAGCTAGTGTTCTTCATATCCTAAAATAGAAGACTGTTGGAATTTTATGTCTTAAGGAACAAGCCCAAGGGAAAGAAGAGCCTTCTGGGACCATTTAAACACAGCTCTGCTCAGAAAGGTCCACTCCCATTGATCCTAAGTTCTTTCTCTTCATTACCAATAAAATGACCACCGCCCTGGGTCCATGATCCATCTGATGACTGTCCTGATTCTGAGAATGCACCAATAGGATATTTGGTAGATGGTACCCTTGGCTTCAAATGGCCAAAGTATAAGCTGAGAACTTAACCTCACCTTGAATCCCTGATATTTAACATCTATGCAGTGTCACTGGCAACTGCAAGTTCTCTAAGAGTTGAAGATGCCTTCAGGGAAACAAAAAATATTTCTCTCTTGGCTTCTATTTAGAAATTATCATACCTGCATTCTTTATCACATATTTTGATGACAAAATATATTGCCAGATATCTAATTATTAAATAAAAAATAAATATTAAGCAATGACAACAAATAAAGAGAGTTACATATGCAACACTTACCTCATCTGGAAGAGAGTAAAGGGTGATGTTTTTTGAAAATTCCTGATCTCCAAAGAAAACAGTCCCTTGGACAGGAAATACATCTTGCGTAAAGTCTGGACTAACCACCCATGATACACTAACATCACCAAAGGTGCCTCGATTTCTTATTACATCATAAACAGCTGTGAAATACAAATGTGTATAATATATATGAATATATATTAACAATTCTAAAATGATGAGTAAAGAAACTGCTCATAAAACAAAAGTAAAAGTAAGAACTCTTTTTAATAAAAATCAAACTTTTGCTTAGATTGCCTCAAGTTATGTATCTAAATGTAGTAACCTAGTCTTCTTTCTTCAGGTATAACATTTATAAAATAAATGGTCTTGATCTTTTCTATCACAGTTTGGGGTTTTAAAAATCATTCTGCACAGGGAACAGAATGGGGATTAATTAGGTGGACCTATGACAAAGTTCTACAAGGATATGAGCTAAAAGCTTCTAGAGGAAGTTATACACTCAAAAGTAATTTTCTCACCTGACAGACATTGCTCTAAAAATAAGATCCTTCTCATTTCAGGGCACTGTAATAGCTCCCTACCAGTAATTCTCAGTTTTAAAGTCTTTCCTATTTGACTCGCTTCATTCTTCGGTATTTGACTTCTACCACATAATGGTTAATTGAAATCAAAATATAACTGAAATCATCAGTTATCATCACAATACTGATGTAAGAAATAAAAACAGGAATTCTAAATATGATTTTAAAAATATTTATAGCTGTACTATATGTAATTTTTAAGGCAGATGGACAACTAAAAGTAACTATTCACTAAAGAAATAAACTAAAAAATGACTAACTTCCTCTTCAGTAAACAGTACTAGAATATAAGAAGCAGAATAAATTACCACTATAGGTATCGTCTCCTTTACTTTCATTTATCATAACAATTAGATCATCAGAGACAAATTCTATAATCCCATGAGGATCATCATTTTTTAGAATCGTTATGTTGACAACCGTAGCACTTCCCAACTTGCTTTCCCGTTCACCATGGCTGCTGAGGACCACCCAATAGTGTTCATCCAACTAAAATGAACATGTCAAATTAGGAAAAATATAAAGTTGAAATTTTAAAGCAAATAAAAATGTATCTATTCAAGAATATTAATACTGTTTTCCAGAAACATCCCACTGACAGAAAAAAACAAAAGAGCTTATATCATTCCTAAAAAAATTGTCTAACATTCTCCTACCAATTAAGTGAGACATCAGATATGAAAGTATACATTATCCAAAAAGGGAAAAGATAAAATCATAATGCTATACTGACGTAGTAAGAAGACTGGACCTTATCACTGATGATCCAGCCATTTAAGTTAGTAAGAGTAAATAAAGTAAAATTAATTTAAAAACTACTTATGTATTGGTGTGCAAATACAATGGAACAATATGTGATTCCATTAATATAAAACTTTATTTATTTTTAAAAGTGATTTTACAGGGACGCCTGGGTGGCTCAGTTGGTTAAGCAGCTGCCTTTAGCTCAGGTCATGATCCCAGGGTCCTGGGATCGAGTCCCACATCAGGCTCCTTGCTTGGCAGGGAGTCTGCTTCTCCCTCTGCCTGCCACTCTGTCTGCCTGTGCTCGCTCTAGCTCCTCTCTCTCTGACAAATAAATAAATAAATCTTTTAAAAATAATAAAAAAATAAAAATAAAAAGTGATTTTACAGAAAAACTTCAGCTCAAACCCACATCATTAAAAGTTCAAACAGATGACACAAAACATAAACAAAGCTTAAAGAAGATGAAGACTGATCACAATCATTTCATATCATTTGGTATTTCCTTATTAGGACAAATGTACATAATTCAAAGTTGAATAAATCTCACTTTGTTTTTTAAGCTTTTTTTTTCTTTGGCAAATGTAAGGACCTCGCAAGCCTTTCTTGTTCACTTCTCCTGTATCTTCTTATCAATGTTTAAGATATTTACATTCATAATATACTAGACACTACCAGCTTTCCACAAAAGCACATGAAAAAAATAAAAACCTGTACCTCTGGTATTCCATCCAATCTTGTTAGCAACGTGATTACAATCTCCCATTCCCCAGGTTTAAATTCTAGCACCCCTGTGTTTCCATAGAACTCGTTGCTATCTCTCGGCTCTACTCGGTAGTGTAGAAACTGCTTCACCAGAGCTCCCCTGGATCGGGTGATGTGGAGCTCTACAGATTCCCCTTCCTTAAAAAACAACAACAACAACAACAACAAAAATCCATGTTAGTTCAAACTCCAAGATTTTTCATCTGAGGTTGTAAGTACAAAATAGACTAACGTTTCTTTCGTACTTACTTTTATAACATAGGGTCCTCTGGATGTAGGAGAAAATTCAAAAATTCCCCCAGGATCATCATTTTCCAAAATAATTAGGTCACAGCTAGTATATCCAGATTTTAGCACTTGATTTTCCACACTGACCCTGGAGAAGTCAGAAGGAAAAAAAGGAACATGCTACTTCTAATCTTCATACTGAATTTTGCAGCCTTATTTACAATATTTATAACACTTCCAGATAATGAATATGAAGGTTATTAGGAGTTGAAATTTAAACTGAATTTAAGTGTATTAAAATTATATAAGATCAAAATACTTTTTACTCATAATATTTATGGAAGAACTTCTATTTCTGAATTCATTACATCTTTCATATTTGACTTAAATCAAATATTTCAAAAATATTTGTACACCAAAATTATTGTCTAAGTATACCATAAAATAAGTAATCAAAGGCTATAAATATATTTTTATAAAGAACAAAATCTACAGGTTTGTTTACAGTTTTATGAAAATTTAATTTGTAACATGTAGTTAGAAAATACATTTAAATAAAATTGCTTTAACTTTACATGCACTTGAATTTTTAAAAATTTTTAAATTTTTAAATTTTTAAAAAATCTAAGGACATAAGATTATACTAACTAAATAAAAGTTGGATAACTGCACGGACTAAAACAAGCCACACTGATCAAACATAAACGAAGTTATGATTAGATTTTAGAAATATTTTTGACCTTTCATATAATTCTATTCACCTCACTTTTAACTTCCTTTTTTGTTATTATAAAAGAAAATACAGAACATATGCCAAAAAAAACATGGAATATTATGGATCTGAGATGCACGACTTATTGAGCAATTTCTACACATCTCTCAAAAGAACATATTTAAAGAAGATTTTTTTATATTTCTGGTTTTTATGGTCAGTGTATAATTAGAATGATCAAAGAGACTGGGACGCAGGGCTCTGGGAGTTTAAAGCCTGCATGCTCTTTGAGAATTCTCAGACCTGCGGTCTGTTCTAAACCTTCCCAAATGTCACTTTCTGTTGAACCAAAAAGTACTCAAGATCAGACCTCAAAATTACAATGAAGCCACAATCAATATGTAGAAAAGACAGCTCACTTCCTATGTAATAGAAAATCAGAATTATCTTCCTTCCCTAGCTTTTGGAAACCTGACAACCCACACCTAGCATCCTCGTGACCGCAGAAGAGACAGCCCAAATAATAGGAGAGTTATTTGTTACATCGTTAATCCAGTCATGTGATTTTCACAGTGAATATACCCATATTTCATACATGTTCCCCTTACCATTAGAAAATGAAACGACACACAAAGCATGCGCAGGCATCAAGCAAAACTTCTCAAGACCTGCAGTCATGCAGAACCACAGCCTTGTCTAAAACAATGGCTTGAAAAGCAAAAAGGCTGAACAACCAAAACCAAGGCATTATTTTGTACACTTACCCAAAATACACGACAAACCTTTCGGTTTCTACCCTGTCAACACAGAAAGAAGTGTGGGAGGGGGAAAAGCAGACAGAGACACCATTTGCCAAAATCTCACTTAATACTGCTAGAAATTTGAACGACAGAGGAAAAATAAAGCTAAAGAAAGCTTTCCTTTTTTTTCCTCCACAAGCCAGTAATGTTCACTTTATAGGAATTCTGCACACTGGCTTCTCTGCTATTGACAAATGCTAGCAAGAGTTTCAGCAGTTCCCACTTAGGGAAGATGACCCCATGGACAGCCAGCATGTCAACAGCCACGGAAGACATTCCTTTCCAGGCCTGCTCCAAGGCGCTGGGGTCTGTCAAACACTGTGCGTGCTCACAGGCCACAGCAGCTGAGCAAATCTCATTCAGCTTGACTTATAATTACTTAGTAGCTTTAGTGAGGTTTAAAAAAAAAAAAACAAAAATCTTCATCCTCAGACCGAAACCCAGTTATTCTTTGAAAAAAATTAAAAACTCTAGAAGCAAAGAAATACATACCTTTCATCACTTGCCTAGAAATATAATTAAGAAGCCACAAGATAGCATTTTTGTCTTTTAACTCTGACAAATATTATTTAAATAGAACTTCGTATCAGGAAATCTAAATACTTTTCCAAATCCCCAGTGTAATGCATTTTCAAACAGTCTTGAAAAATACATGTCAACAGGCACAACCCCAGGGCTTATTTGCAAGGTCAAATTACACTATTTATATATATGGGGTTATACACAATATATACGAAAATTTTTCTGAAATACACTGGCAAAGCGAAATTTTTTTCTGATTTGGGGAAAACTGAACAGTAAAATATTTTTAACTGGTATGATACTGAAAGCATTACAAACTGTTTAACTCCAGAGCAACTTTTATCTATACTAAATATGGAGAATTGCCATTTGAATTTGACTTTAGAGAAAGTATATAACGTACCACAAAAAAATCGCTTCTCAGCCTTTTGGCTAAGATCAAGTGTAAGGTACCACAATAAAGTGTTATTTCTGTTGTATTATTACATCATAACATTGTAATAACACTTACTACCATTCATTCATTTTAGTTTTGTTAAAAATTTATAAAATCAAGATGAGGTTTAGATAAAACATGTGATTTTTAATTTTAGATGTTATTCTCACATTTATTTAATTAAATATATCTTAGAACACTCAAATGTTACTGGCTCATTCTTACTCATGTACAATTTAGATAATATAAGTAAACACTGTTGCTAATTGAATTAAAACATTTTAATATAAAATTAAATGAATTTCCTGTATTTGAAAAGAGAATAACCATTAATTTCTGAAATACTCTAGCCAATGATTTGTATTTCCTTGTGTACTGTTTTTGCCCAAAGGAGAGAGAGAAATGAACACTTAAAAATTATATTTAATTTAAAGGTTTATATGATCAAGTTAAAAAATGACTTTTTTGGAAGAATACAAAAAGTATTCATTATAAAACTTTCGAAGGTGAAAATTAAATCATTCTTTAAGCACTTAGCCAAAGCAGAAACTCAGCTAAGAGTTTTTATGAATTGCTAGATCTTGGG
Source organism: Mustela erminea (assembly GCF_009829155.1). Lineage (NCBI taxonomy): Eukaryota > Metazoa > Chordata > Mammalia > Carnivora > Mustelidae > Mustela > Mustela erminea. The sequence goes on from NC_045616.1 coordinate 50,607,918, forward strand.
TTAATAAATGCTGTTCATTTTTTTTCGAGACTGCTCATTGATTTAATGAGTAGTCAAACCTAAAAAAAAAAAAAAAAGGTAATTCTCAGTTTTCATTTACATTTCACTGATTTGTTAAAGTAATTTGAAATACCTTTCCTTAAGATTTAATGTGAAATACATATTAAAAGCATAAGTCATTAAAATGAGACATTTAGACAGTGTGTCTATTAAATTTTTTATTTTTTTAATTTTTTTTGTTTGTGTGCTTTGTTTTACTTTCTATGTAAAAAAGGGAGTAAACAGAATTCACTTATGAAAACAAACAAAATATACAGCAGACACTTAGTAGATTTGTTCCCTACATTCTATATTTTTCTCTGACATAAAAATAAGATGTTTACACAAAATACTTACAAAGAAAAACCTAATGGTAAAATATAGATAGGATCAGGGGTTCCATGAAATAATACACTATTTCAGTCCTGATTAATACAGTATAAGATAATGCCAATTGAATTTATATGTGATTTTTACTGTTTATAATATATGAATTTTGAAAAGCACTCCAGTCACACTAACCTTCTCAAATATGTATCAACTTTAATATAGATAAGCTTGGCTTTGATTTTTTTTTTTTTAATTAACTGACATCAGTTAAATGCAGAACTTTTTTTCACTTTTGGAGGTTTTCTGTATTACTGAAAAAAAAATTTCTCTGAGACTGTAGTATTTTCCTAATATAAATTATCCACTGAGAAATGTTAAGTAAATCCTTATTATTAATGGAAAAAAGCTTTAAATTTGTAGTTTTGATTCTCCATAACGTGTGTATTATTTAGTGTTCAAATTCTATGTTAAAAAGAGAATTTCATTATATTAAGATTAACGCTTTCTTTTTACTCATTCAAAAAAGCTCTAATCCCCTCCCCTGCTGAAAATGAAGCAGACACAGCTGTTTGTTTAACCTAACATTTTTGATTTGTTGCTGCCTAGTTTTTTAATATAGCAACTTATTAGCTATGCTTATGTTATATCTGATATCCTCCAAAAATTCTCTGTGCAATGTTTCCTCATAATGAATAGCAGGGTAAAAATTCACTATGTCACAATACTCACAGTCTAACCAGAACCATCAACAACAACAAAAAAAGTCAGAATCCCAGCAAAATGTCATCTATTCAGTTTTTTCTCTTTACTTCATATGGAGGAAAGAATTAAAACAAAAAACAAAATTATTTCAGAGAACTCGAACATATATAAATGTTACTAAATAAACATAAGCTAAATGGGTTATTACCTGTCTAGAGAAAGTGTTACTGTCTCATTCATTTCCGGTGTGTCATCAGCTTTGACTGTAATGTTGATTGTTGTATCACTTTGCCCAGATAAAAACACAACAGAGCCATTAAAGGGACCTATATCATCCAGGGTCACTGCTTTTGAATTAAAGCCAGAGGGCTTCAAACTCCAATAGACAGTAGCCTGGCCATCAGTTCCATCCCGATGTAAGGGAATGTATACCTTATTTAAAAAAAAAAAAAAAAAAAGGAACAATTTCTTCTGAAATATATGCTAACAAATTATGTAAGCTTTTCAGTTAGTGCATGGCCATGTTATTATATGAACATATGTACTCTGCATAGAGAGGCCAACTATTAAATAACAATAAAATATAACTGAAAATATCTTCTTTTTATAAAGCATAAAAATAATTTTAGATATAACTTTTTATTAGTTTTTGCTAATCACATTTATCTGCAAAACTGCTCCCACTTAAAAATATCCCTAACCTGTATTTTGTCTTAATAAAAGGATATTTTAAAAGCCAAAGAACAGTGAAAAAACCACAGAACATATTGGTTAAATACAAAATTTTCATCAGAGTTTCTCCCCCCAAAAAAAGAATTAATGTAATATCACAATATAAACTGAAAGATAAAGTTTTGTAATTAAAATAGAAAATTATGAAAAATTCATCTTAAAGTTATGGAGGCAAAAATAAGAAAATAATAATATAAATAAGAACAAGAAATGTTTCTAGCCAATATGATACATGCAATAGAAATAAACTGAGATACTCAAATAGCTCTGGGTGACCGTGGGCAAGTTACTTAACCTCTCTGACCTCAATTTCCTCTAGTGAAATGAAGCTAGGACTTACCCATTTTGCAAGTCTGTGGAGAGGATTAGAATGTCTCTCCATTCAATGAGCTAAATAAATGGCAGCTTTGTAATAATTCTGAAACAAATTATTTTTGGTAGTTTTACTTAAGTACAGTACATTTCAAATATAGAAAATAGAAGGATTATAGATAATGATAAAGTTTTTTTTCAAATAAAGAATATAAATGAAAACTTAATGGTAGATACACTATTCTTTTTAAGCCCCTAAAAAACTACCTTCTTTGTTCTTTGCTTTTTAACACAACCCATTTTGAAAAATGGAAGATATTTTCCTCACTAACCATTCTGCTAATCTGACTATCAATGGTCCAGGCTGGAGACTAGTAAACAAGACAAGATACTTAAGAAAGACAAAAAAAAATTAAGAGTCACCCTGAGGGAGTGGGTGTGGCCAGGGCTATGGATGGGACAAAGAGAAAGAGAACTGAGGGAAATTTCCATACTTTCTGTTTCCCAGAGGGGAAGAATGCAGGTTTACAGAGCCCAAAATTTTCCCTCAAAACTAATTTCCCTCAAAGGAAAAATATGAAATGGTAAATTGACAGCAGATAATGAATAAAAGAAATCCACTCTCTAAATGTTTTTAGTTTTTAAGTTTTTAGAAGAAAACAGTATATTAGTAAAAAATACAAAAATCAGAACCATCTTGAACAATGAGATACTCTGCCAATTTCCAGAATCAAATATACAAGCAAAGGAAGTCATGGATACCATATTCCGACATAAGACTTTGATAACAAAAACACTTCTCCTCTTTTCCAAGCTGAACCCAAACCCACTTTAAATTCAATCTAAGTTAGGAGAGTCTTAGAGAAGGTTTCGGGGATAGACAGTGACTCAGATAATGGTAAAGCTGAAAGAGTCATCCCTAGATAAATGGCAGGAAAATTCAATCAGGGTAGGGTACACATAGGGGTGGTATGTTTATGAGTGTGCTTCTGTGTGTGCGTGTGTGTGTGTGTGTGTGTCCACAAAAATTTACCCATATATAAAAAATGTCTCAGATCTGGCATTCCACAACTTTCCCACCACCAAGTGGAATGGTGATCCAAGTGGATCCCTTCTGCCGCCAAGCACAGAACCCACGGCAGCCACCCTAGTCCTGCCCAAAGCAAGCATGAGTAACACTAATAAATACAATAGGTCAGGGATACCTGCAATACATGTGACTTGGTCAATAAAAAAAGAAACATGTTTAGCTATCACTCTGGCAAATGTCATAGCACTATCTAAAAACATCTACATCAAAACACCCAATTCTGGCCATGAACAATTAATTCTAGTTTTATTCTAACAAATATGGCAAAAGATGATGAAAAATCACATATTCATTAGTTACTTATATCAAATGACACATTGAAGACTTGCTGTAAATGGTGAAGCTTTTCAAGATCTGTTAAGTCTGTATGTTAACTCTACAAAAAAGGAAAACTGTCTATGCCTTATCTCAGACTCATTAGGGCTCATCAATAAGAAAAAGCTTACTTACCACTTCAGCAGCAGAATCTTCTGGTTCGTGTAAAATGATTGGAAGATTGCTAAGGAAGCCAATTTCTCCATTTGCAATGTCTGGAGTAACCACTAAAGAAATATTTTGGATTTTCCCAAATCTAGGACTTACAGGTGGGATTGGGGGAATTATGTTCACCAACTCCACAGTTTCCAACTATAATAAACAAACACAAAAAAATTAAAAGAAGAGAAAATTTTAATTAAAAAAAACTTAATAGCATGACAACAAAATAAATAAGTAAAGATCACAAACTTGGCAACTTCATCTCCTCTTTCAGTCACCATCCTACTTCAATCTCCTACACTGGCTTCTTGAGGTTTTTGTTTTTTCTCTTGTTATTATTCCCCAGCGTTCTCTCTAAGCCCTTTATCTTAAATATCATACCCTCTCCCTAATAATACCTCAATCTCTCCTGTGAATTCCAAATCTTTCTAACAACTGTCCCTGGACATCACATAAATGTCACACAAACACCTTACAGTTAGAATATCCAAAACAGAAATCACTACCTCCGTGTTCCCTCACGACTAACATCACCACCACTACCAACTGCTTTTCCTCCTTAACACCTGTACCCAACTATCTTGACCCTAAAGGCAAACTGAGAGTTGCCCTACGTCTCATTCTTCTCTTCCACTGACCCACACTTCCAATCAATCACCCCCTCCCCTTCTATGCCAGAGAAAACTCACTATCTGAAGATCGTTCAAAACTCCAAATATAGGGCGCCTGGGTGGCTCAGTGGGTTAAGCCGCTGCCTTTGGCTCAGGTCATGATCTCAGGGTCCTGGGATCGAGTCCCCCATCAGGCTCTCTGTTCAGCAGGGAGCCTGCTTCCCTCTCTCTCTCTGCCTGCCTCTCTGCCTACTTGTGAACTCTGTCTGTCAAATAAATAAATAAAATTAAAAAAAAAAAAAAAAACTCCAAATGTAACCTAACATGTCTCACTGTTTAAAGAAAAACAGTGCATGTATATCACACAGTATCCCCGCGCCTAATGAACATGACCACTAGAGTAACTTCCACAGTATTCTCATCCCTTCATCATCTCGCAAGTCCAAAATGTGCCCACTCTTAAAGACCAGCTAAATCTCCCCCTTTCGTGAAGACTTCCTAGTATCTGCAGCCCCTTCTATCCTCTTTCTGAACTTCTACAACTGCCCTCCCTAAACTTAGAACTTTATTATAAATTTCACATGTTGCTTGCTTATCGTTTTGCAAATTCCAGATTTTTACTTCCTAACATAGCCCTTGTGAGTCTGTGTTCTCTTCCTCAGCATTTCACCAGGCCATGACACAGACCCAAAACTGCAGCTGAAACACAGTAAATGCTTGTCAACTCATCCCTCTAACACAAAACGAGCTCTATAGGAATCCTGGTATATTACAAACCTTCAACATCTTAATATTCTAACTTTCCAAAATTCACCTGATCAATCCATACCGTGTTCACTTGAGGAGTACAGGAATAAATAATCATTACAGGACTGCAAAAACAATAAAGATTTTAAGCTGAAAAGCAATTCTGAACGTAGTAACACATTATGGATCTCCCACTCTTTGGAGCCCTCTGATAGGCTTTGTAATGTGGAAACAAAGCCAATAAGTAACTACCAGAAGAGACTTGTGATTTAAATTGATTTTCCACAAACATACAGGAGTAGTTCTGATCCCACACACAACGTCACCTTTTATGACAAATGATATATATTTTAAAGACAAAAGCAAATGCCCTTTCAAAATGTCACACATTTTGCTTTATGAATTGATAAAGAAGATGTGGTATATATATATTTAATGGAATACTATGCAGTTATCAAAAAACCCAAAATCTTGCCATTTGCAACAACATGGATGGAACTAGAGGGTATTATGCTAAGCAAAATGAGTCAATCAGAGAAAGACAACTATCGTATGATCTCTCTGATATGAGGAATTTGAGAGGCAGGGCGGAGGGTCATGGGGGAAAGGGAGGGGAAAATGAAACAAGATGGGACTGGGGAGGGAGACAAACCATAAAAGACTCTTAAGTTTCAGGAAACAAACTGAGGGCTGCTGGAGGGAAGGAGCATGGGAGGGACAGTATGGTGACTGGGTGATGGACATTGGGAAGGGTATGTGCTATGATGAGTGCTATGAATTGTGTAAGAGGGATGAATCACAGACCTGTACCCCTGAAACAAATAATACATTAAATGTTAATTTAAAAAAAAAAAAAATCACCTACAGGAGGGGTGCCTGGGTGGCTCAGTTGGTTAAGAGTCTGACTCCTGATTTCATTTCAAGTCATGATCTCAGGTTTGTGAGGTTGAGACCTGTGTCGGGCTCTGTGCTGGATATGGAACCTGCCTAAGATTCTCTCTGTCTCACTCCCTTTCCCTTCCCTCCCTTTCTAAAAATATGTAAATATTTTTAGTATTTTTTTTAAATCTAAAAGTCACATACAGGAGAAAGATACAAAAAAAAAATTTGAGTCATTTGAGTAGGAGAAAAAAATTAGACTGACACATTTTGTCAAATATGGTATGTAGTAAAATAAAATGTGTAATTCTTTAGTATACTGCATTTACTTTATAAGATAAATAAAATGTAAAGATAAATAGTAAAAACCACATATATGTCATTCTTTCTAAAGAAAAGAAATAGATATACATGTAAATTTCTACTTATCTTTAAAATAGTGCAAAGAATAAACATAAAATGTACATATTATATGTATAGATAATATATATATTTAATTTGTATCTATACCTAATGCATATATAAAATGTATTTAAATATAAGGTATACATTGTTTGGAGGCAAAGAGGTTTCTAAAATACTTGGTCATGCGTGAGTAAGCATGTGTCTGTGAATGAACACTCTCATTCCCATACATTCACCAAGAGCTAAACTGATAATACTATTCAAAACATCAGAGTATTTTCTAAATAAGAAACTTTCTAAAAAGAAAGGAGGAGAATAAGTAAGTCATATCTCACATTTATCAAAAAAATTAATTCTAATACAGGATTTCTGAAAAATACAAAGAAAGAAGATACAGAATGCTATGAAATGAACTGATCAAAAGGAAAATGCTAATTTTCCATGGCTTATTTCCTAGTCCCTAAGCCTTTTTGTCTGGGTTCCTTAAGCATCTGCTAAATCAAACTGCCCCATTCATAGAGTCGTTCTTTGCTTTCAGACAGTTTGCAACTGGGACAGCACATTAGCAAACCCCAAGTCTGCCAAAAGTTGTATCTCAGACTTAGCGTATTTAGCCGAGAGGGTAAGGGAAGAACGAGGAGCTCACGTCTCAGATTCTCTTTTCTTCAGTTTCATTCAACTTCCCATGCAGAATCTGAGGCCTCCTATTCTTGAGTTGCTCATCCATTATGTACTACACAAACATAACATTCTAATTTCAACCAGCCTTCCAGAACCTACAGCTGTTTTGAACCTCAAGGAATTGTGTTGGTGACTAATAGTGTCTTTTTTTTTTTGCTTAACTGTTAAATTAACTGTCTGCACTCTAAGACCTTTTGTTTTTGTAACTGAATACAGAGAGCTAAAAAGAATTGGGTCTGGAATTAATGGTGCAAACAGATTTCTAAACCGGCATCACCAAAATTCAGACACTACACACTTCTTCAAGTTTTCCCTGACTTTTCAAGTAGCATCAAGAATAAATTCTGCCATGCTCATATACAGTGCTGAACATAGCTCGGATAATATCTGATCCATAGATGGTCCTCAATAAACTTTTGTTGACAAAGGGATTCTCTGCAGCTACTTGGATAGATGTACTAGATATTTTCAAAAGAGTAAAAACTTGATAGAAAGGTTACTAATATTGGCACAGATATAGGGGGTCTGTATGCACAGTAAAAACTGGTCTTGAGGCAGCATGAGAAAAGAAATCACAGAGCCAAAATGGGAACAGAAAAATTCTCCAAAACTCAAAGTCAACAATTAAACTCATCTCATATCACTGCAATAACTACAAGAACGCCAGGATGCCTAGGCCTCCATGAAACTAAAAGCAACTGTGTAAAATCTTTGCTTTCTTTCACTTGGGTTCATAATTTGGTTCTCATGTCACTTGTGCCCTATGCAAGACTGGAGACACACAGAAGGGAGAACTGAAAACTGATATACCTTAAACATATGTTATGAATTTAAATATTTGTGCTCCCCCAGAATTCCCACATCCCCTGGGTAATGGCACATGGAGATAACTGGGTCATGAGGCCAGACCCCCATGATGCAATTGATGCCCTTATATGAAGAGACGCCAAAGAGCTTGTTTCCTGTCTCTTTCCACTATGGGAGGACACAGCAATAAGACATCAGTCTGCAAACCAGGAAGAGAGCTCTCAAGAGAGCTCTCACCAGACACTCCTCATGCCAGCACCCCGATCTCGGACTTCCCAGCCTCCCGCACTGTGAGAAATAAAGGTCTGTTGTTCAAGCCACCAGCCTATGGTATTCTTTTTAGCAACCTGAACTAAGACAATATACATCAATGACAGTGCTCTGAATCCAGAGGACAAGGACAGTAGAAAAGGCAAAGCACAGCGTTGATGCCAAAAATAAAAACAAAAACCCCATCAAATTCTGAAACTCCTCATAACAAGTTATTTTCTCCCAGGGACTCTTGAAAACTGCTAAGTTTGGGAAATGCTGCCCTCAATGCAAACTGGTGAAATTAGTTATGCACTTTCATGTATTATTAGGCCCAATCTTAAAACGTCATGACCTCTTTTTTATAAGGCCAAATGTATACCTTTTTAAAAAAATTTCTAAATATATCTTCACATGTGTTCTGATAGCAGCATTCTAGTCCCTTTAATTTCTTGCTCAACATGGCCAGGGCCACGGACTCCACCACATGCTCAACTCCACTTCACAGATGCGGATGCCCCATCTGGCCACTCATGTCACAAAAGCATCCCACAAGCCACAGGGGAAGCAGACACCACTGTGTACAAGGCCATGTTCTCTTCACCCATCACTCCAAGAGAAATTCAGGGGTCCTCCAAGATGGGTTATCCTCATAGACAGAAGTATGCATCACATCATACCTTCCCCATTTTGAGGTAACACAAAATACCAATAAAAAAATAACAAAAGATGAAGAGGGGGACTGCGTAGCTCAGTCATTAAGCATCTGCCTTTGGCTCAGGTCATGATCCCAGGGTCCTGGGACTGAGCCTCGCATTGAGTTCCCGGCTCAACGGGAAAGCTGTTTCTCCCTCTGCTACTCCCCCTGGCTTGTATTCCCTCTCTCACAGACTCTCGGTCAAATAAATAAATAAAGTCTTTTAAAAAACCAAACTAACAAACAAAAAAAGATGAAGAGCAGAATCTCCTAACATTAAGTGGCATAACCTTTGGAAACAATGGCAAAATGTCTTCTTGTGGGTACACATGTTACAAAGAGGTATCCTCTACATACTGATAAATCTTATATCTCCATAATAGGTCACCTTCTAGACTGCTCTACTTGGAGTCCTCAAAAAATATACAAATGGTACGAGCATGAGCAATGTCCCAGGTGAAAACATACCAAAAAAGACAAGAGTTTTCAGAATGAAAGGGCCTACCCCATCAAGCACCAAGCAAAGGAGGAAACAGTTCTATGGAATTCAAAACACTAAGAAGGTTAAAAAAACAAACAAACAAACAAAAAAAACAAGCTCTCAGGGTTAACAAGCAAGTTACCTAAAAAAGTAAATAATGTCTTTCCCCTAAAATTTCTCATCAGCAACTGTGCTATAGAACAATACCCTCCAAATTCTGAAGAAAAATGTATTTACTTTTATTTTTAGAGAGGGGGGAAGGGAGAGAGAGAAGGAGAGAGAGAATCTCAAGCAGGCTCCACACCCAGTGCACAGTCCAACGCAGAGCTCAATCCCACAATCCTGAGATCACGGCCTAGGCAGAAATTGAGCGTCAGACACCTAACCAACTGAACCATCCAGGCACCCTGAAAAAATCATTTTAATCTAAAAATTTCTACCAAGCCAAACTATCAATGTGAGTTTGAAGTTTTGTTTTTAGCTTTTCAAAGACTCAAAAAGTTTACTTTACATCTTCCTTTTCTGCACATGTATTTGAGGAAGACATTACAACAAAAACCAAACACAATCCAAGAAAGAAAAAGCAAGAGATAAGAAAACTCGGGAGCTCAGTAGAAACCATTCCAAGTAGCAGGTGTGAAGCAAGCATAGAAAGCAGTTAGTACGGCTAACTCACCATCCAACATGTATAAGAAAACTGGAAGCTAGAATGTGGTGAGGATGGCATATAGAAAGGGAGCAGTCAGAAACACTACAGAAAACAGTAAAAACCATAAAACAAAGTCTAGGCAAAAATATGAGACCAATTTAAATGTGCATGATTCGAAAAATTAATTGAATATGAGACTTCATTTGATACATATTTCGGTTAGTGAAATATGTGGAGATAAAGATTATAAACTCTTTATCAACCCATTCACACTATTTGAATTTCTATTAAATTTATTTACATAACCAAAATTTGATACGCATCCTTTATTGCTTTCTAATTTTCAGAATCAACCAATAACAAACGCATGGAAAACAAAACCACACTAGTATGTTATTTTTTCGAGTTCCTTCTACAATGATTTTATTATAAATATGTTCTTTTGGAATAAACAAATATTGCATTCAAGACTATTTATCTGCAAACTTGTTCTAAAGTAATAAAGGAAGAGAAAAGGAACCAGGAACCACTCAGAAATAGAGATAAGTAGCAAAGACACTTGCACGCCATGCTAAGCGCCTTTTTCCCAGAAGTAACAGAAGGTTAACAGGGAATATCACATATCTCATTAGCCCATTCAATTAAAGTGCAGATTCTTTTAAATTTTGGCAATAAAAATAATGTTTTGGTTAATAAAAGGTAAGAGATAAGAAAGACAAAGTGGAAGAATATGTTATAGGGCCCTAACTTCTTTTTATTTTTTTTAAAGATTTTATTTATTTATTTGACAGAGATCACAAGTAGGCAGAGAGGCAGGCGGGGGGAGGGGGCGGGGGAAGCAGGCTCCCTGCTGAGCAGAGATCCCGATGCGGGGCTTGATCCCAGAACCCTGGAATCATGACCTGAGCTGAAGGCAGAGGCTTTAACGCACTGAGCCACCCAGGGACTCCCCTAACTTTTTTTTATTAAGTAGATGAGAATCCAGAGATTCTATCTATAGTTAATAGACAAACAGATTTTTTTAGTATGTTATTTTAAAAATCTACACAATTTTTCTCATATTGCTTTATTTCTGAAATGCCTCCCCTGCAGTATCCATCATGAAAAACAGTATTTATCCTATAAATCCCATTCTTATATTTTCCTAAATCAACTCAAAAGAATGGTGGATCTCTTTCTCCTTCTCTCTCTCAATCTCTCCCCTACCTGCCCTCCTCCATTAACAATCTGTGTTACTCCATTTTGTCATCTGTTATTTTCTGACCTGCATTTCAAGTCAGTATACTTTTATTAAAGTATTAACTTTAGTAGGAACCTTGTTTTCTTCATCCTTATATGGCTTAGGAGCATACACTTTCTCTCCTTGGACGCCCTCAACAAATTGTAGTAACTAATGGTAGCATCCAAACCATCAATGTGGCAAGATAAGGGTTAGTTAACTCTCTCACACAGACAAATACATTTGCAGTTGAACCAAAGTTGAAATTGTTCTAATTACAGTACCTTTACTAGAAAGTAGGCCCCATTCTGAAGGAATGCATCATTTCTTATTGGTAGTTTCGTGGTGACTTGGATTTTTTGTTCTGGAAAAATGAGGTTATTTCTCCTGGACATATTTAAGATGCCATCTTTTGCTCGCAAAGGGTCCACAGCTCCAGCAGGAATATAAAGGGCAGAATAAAGCATCTTTACATCTCCTTTAGTTCCTCCTCCTCTTCTAAAACTCAGAAATAAATATCGTTCACCTGGGCTGCTTTCAATCTTCTGGTTTTCCATAGGAAAAAATGTTATTAGGCCATAAACATCATCACTATCCTGAATGTAGAACAAAAGCTGCAGATAAGGAAATAAAATATTAATGTGTAGAATTCTCACATCTGAGAAGACCAAACTATTGATTTTCTAAGCTATTCTGATTTTTAATAGTTATTTACACATCATGTCTAAAGATGATCACTTTTTACATGTAATAAATTAAAAGATGAATCAAAAACCAATCTGGCAACTTTCCTAATTTATTGTTTGTGGAATTTTTTTGAAGAGTAAATTTTTCATTTACGGAAAAGACCATCTTGAGTAATGGAAACATACATCATTTCTAAAAACAAGTGTCCTTCCTGTTGCACCCACCTAGACATAAAAGTAATACATGTGATCAAATTCTTTGGCTCTTCAGTATCACAGAAACATTCACACAAGTAAAGCAGAACAACTGATCTACCTCTGCTGGTTCGCTCACTTCTGCACCTCCTCGTACTGTATGAGGCAGAATCTGAAGTAGATAAGCTTCTGCTTCTTCTGGAAGATCATCATTAACAATAGTAAGAGAAATTGATGCCAACATCTGCCCTTGTGCAAAATGGAGAACTCCGGAACTTGGTCTGATATCTGCTGTTACTGGTGAGGGATCACTGCTATTCCGTGTCAGTTCCCAGTTCACAGAAATATTCCCATGGGTGCCACCATTTCTAACCACTGTAATTTCTTCAAATCTAGAATTTTATAATAAATACATATGGTCACATATTATACTTGTTTCCCTTAGCTGGGCTTTTTCTTTTTCTTTTTAAGATTTCATTTATTTATTTGACAGAGAGAGAGATCACAAGTAGGCAGAGAGGCAGAGAAAGAGGGGGAAGCAGGCTCAGCAGATGGGGGGCTCGATCCCAGGACCCTGAGATCATGATCTGAGCTGAAGAAAAAAGCTTAACACACTGTGCCGCCCAGGTGTCCCCCCTTAGCTAGGCTTTTTTCAACGTCAAACTGGCCATCAGATTTTGGTAAAAGCAGAATCCATATCATAGAGAACGAATGGCTGTTTTTAATATGAAGGGGTAGATACGTAAATGTGTCCTGGGAACCTACTGCAGTATGAATTCACTTGCATTTTTATCCATTTATTTATTTATTTATTTATTTATTTATTTGACAGAGATCACAGGTAGGCAGAGAGGCAGGCAGAAGCAGAGAGAGAGAGGCAGGCACCCCACTGAGAAAGGAGCCCGATGAGGGACTCGATCCCAGGGACCTGGGATCATGACCTGAGCCGAAGGCAGCTGCTTAACCAACTGAGCCACCCAGCCGTCCCTCACTTGCATATTTAAATCACTCTGAAAATAAGAGAGAAAACAGCAAAACCACGGTGGAAGAAGTGACACAGTTCGACTCTATGTCCAATGGCACAAGTACTGAATCACGGAATAATATATTAAAATAATCATAGTAACAGGCTTAAAATAAACCATACCTTGATGTTGTATCTTCATCAATTACAACTGTCCTTTCAAACAAGATACTGTTGAATGACAGGACTCCATAAGGTTTGTCATTTGGCTTAATGGTGATTTGCACAATAGAAGGGGGTAATAGCACAGCATCTCCCTGCAAGGTATCTTTTAGTAATACAACATGAAATGATTCTGCAATCTCTGGAATGGTGTCATCAACTATCTGAAATTTCAGGTGTGATTCATGAGTAAAAGGTGGAAAAAAAATAGTTGGCATTGGCTGAAGATCAATGAAGTCTAAATTTTCCTGGGCATGTGCTGTTGAATTCCCAGTTATAATAACGTAACTGATTGAAACCTCATATTCGTCAGATCCAATCAGATGCCCATTGTCATCTTTTCCACGAACCACTGGAATTAGGAGTATGTGGTCTTCCTCAGGGACCAAATAAATATTCTGAACGAATCTCACGGGACTATCATTTTTCTTAATGATTATTTCAACTGAGCTCCTAGAGGTGTTGATCTCAGCTCCTCCTTCCACACTTTTCAGTTGAATCAAAAATATTTCATCATTTTCTGGTACCTGTCAATAAATATAAACAACAGCAAAGATATCAATAGCCAAAACATCTGCAAAGAAACCAGAGTATACAAAGTTTCTATGCTTCAGTACAAAGAAACAAAAAAATGTTAACTGAAGGGAGTAGAAAGGCTTGTTTAAAATCTACATATTAATATATCTTCCAAAGTTACATAATATATTTTAGACAGGGAAGGAAAAGTTCATAAAGCAATGGTATGGACAGGTATTAAAATATAGGTATAATGTCTTCCAACCTTGATCAATCTTTAACACTAATGATTTGACAGTAAGACTAGACATAAAATTTTACTAGTTTTATCAAACTGGTAGAGTCAGAAGTATCATGATAGTAATCTAACAATAATATGTAAGAATATCTAAGAATCTGGGATAATATTATAAACATATAATATCTAAGAATATGGAAAACTTTAAACATCACATGCAAATAATTTTCAACATGTGAATTATTCTTGCTTTTCTCTAAATGATTTCTAATTCAAAAAGTAAACATATACCAATCATACAATTTCCAAAATACCCATCATGCCTCTGGAGAACAAGCTATAAGAGTCACTCTCAGGGAAATGTTGACCTTGTTAGAGTGAAACTTTTTTTTTTTTTTTTTTTTTGGCAGCTGCACAGAAATCCTAGGGATAATCTTCACTATGCTGTTTAGATAAATTCTGTTTTATGAATAAAAGGGAAGAAAGAAATCTTTTTACTTCCATCAATAGCAATACAAAAGGTAAGGCTAGTTATCTAAAAAAAAAAAAAAATGCTGTGATTTGATTGGTGATCTTTTTACTGCCCAATTTTACTGAGGAATAATTGACAAATATGACTAACATATTTTAAATGTATACATGATAGTTTGATATACATATACATTATGGAATAACTGCAGAGATCCAGAGAATTAACACAATCATCACCTCACACAGTGATTCTTTTTGTGTGAGTGACTGAACACTTATGATCTACTCTCAACAACTTTCAAGTATACAGTACTGTATTATTAACAGCAGGCTCCATGCTGTACATTAGATGCTCAGAGGATGATCTTTTAAGTTTCTAAGTAAAATGCATAATTAATCATTGCCCCAAATTATAACCTTTTCAAGGATCTAAAAACAAAAGGTTTTTACTAGCTTAAAGAACCAGAAGAACTAGAGTCATCAATGCTACCTATTATTTCATTTTTTTTCAAGAGAAACAATTCTTTTTTTTTTTTTAAAGATTTTATTTATTTATTCGACAGACAGAGATCACAAGTAGGCAGAGAGGCAAGCAGAGAGAGAGGAAGGGAAGCAGGCTCCCTGCTGAGCAGAGAGCCAGATGCGGGGCTCGATCCCAGGACCCTGGGAACATGACCTGAGCCGAAGGCAGAGGCTTTAACCCACTGAGCCACCCAGGTGCCCCCAAGAGAAACAATTTCTAATGTCTTCTAAATCATTTTTCTTCTCTTGAGTTTTTTTGTGATTTGATTTCATGATTTTTTTTTTTTATAGCAAGGTAAGGGATAAAATTCCCAGCTATTTCATTCTCTGTTTCTGACAATATTAAGATTGTTTTATTAAAAGTTACATTTTCTCTTATTTAGCTCACAAGAGATACCCTTGCACATTATTGTTCAAATCCCTTCCCTTCTTAGTTGAGTTAGCTGTGTCACATATCTCAATCCTTGGTAACTTCAGTATGAAATGTAAAAATTAAAACTAAAGTCTTCCCATGAATGTGAACATTTAAAATACCCAAACAAAAGAATATCAATTACAGTAGAATCTTCTTTGTTTCCATAGTAAAATACTTATGCTGTGTAGGTAGTACTGTAACTGTTCAAAACTGAAATCACCAACAAAAATCAATCACCAGGGTTTACAAAATGCTTAAGTTTTTGTAATACATGTGGTTGCCGGTTATATTCAGGTTTATCAGCTTTTAGATATACAATTTTATGTGAGATAAATTAGGTAAATATTAATCAGATATACTCCAAAATGGCTCTTTGTATCTAAAGTATACACTAACTAGTTAGTACAATATACTAACCTTACATAGGACTATGTTCTTGAATAATTTCAAATAGTGAACACAGTTTAATGCTTGACATAATGTACTCCAACATGTCTTTACTACAGGCAGAGTCCCTGTCCCATTGAAGCATTTAATAGTATCTCACCTCATCATCGAGTACTGTCAAATTATAAACGACTGTAGCTCTGCCAGGGGGAAAGGTGATATTTCCTTTAACTGGGCTCAAATCTTCCTCAGGTGAATTTGGGCCACCCTCTACCTGCAAAGAAACACACAGTGTCATTGATAAACACAAAATATTTCGCAAGAGTATGAAAATATTTCACAAGAGTAAGAAAGCATTACTATGATTCAGACTGACAAAAATCAAAAATCCACTTAAAAATGTTTGGAGAGAAGAATTATGGAAAACTGTACATAAGTCTGCCCTTCTAATTAATAGTCCAGGAGTATAATACAGTTATAGATGTTGACTACAATCACATTAAACTACATGATTTCTAAGCACTTTTTCTTTTTTTCTCAGGCATTAAAGTAAATCTGAGAAAAAAAAGACAGATTTTCTTGACAGGTATGTATTCAAAATTGGTAAATTCTCTTAAGTAACAGAATCAAATGGCAGTACCAGCACTGACTGTATAACGTTGAGCAAGATATTAAATAACCCCAAGGGATACCTGGGTGGTTTAGTCACTTAAGCGTCTGCCTTTGGCTCAGGTCATGATCTCAGGATCCTGGGATTCAGTCCTGCACTGGGCTCCTTGCTCAGTGAGGAATCTGCTTCTCCCTCACCCTCTGCCTGCCACTGTCACCACCCCCTATCCCCAACCTGTGCGCGGGCATGCGCTCTCTCTCTCTCTCTCATCTTTAAAATAGGCATAATGCTATCCACTTCACAGGCTAGATGTGAAGACGTAATAAGACCATTCTTTTTGAAAAGTGCTTATTAAGTACTCTGTGCCTGATCTCTGTTACACGCTAAGGGTATAGCAGTGAATAGGCAAACTCCCTACCCATAAGAACCTACATTTAATGAAAGGAAAAAATGATAAATAAAGGTGTATTTTTCAGATGATGGTAAGTATTATGGAGAAGAAATTAAGAAGGACACGAGGGAGACAAAGTTCTGGGAAGAGATGTGGTTCTTATATGTAGTGAGAATCAATGTAAGGCACTTAGAACAGTAAATGGCAACATTAAGTGCTCAGCAAATACTAGTTGTAATTATTTCAACAAAACAAAGGCTCAAGACTCAAGAAAGTAACTTCAGACATCCAGAAAGCAACGTTCAAAATTTGCAATTTTGCCTTATCCTTTCTACAACCAATTCTTTTCCCAATTTTTCCCACATTTGTTATTAGATACATTTTCAAAAATGTACTATCTATGACTACTGCATATTAAATTAGTGCTACTATGTTGTTCACACATTATTCTCTTATGGCATTTTATTTTTTGATGTAATTAACATAACCATCATATATTGCAGGTCTCCGTGAGCACAAGAAGAACTCTACTATGTTTCAGAATTAGGTTATATAAATCCAACTATCCATTTTATTGATATTGCTATTAATAGTTAAAATAGAAACTGGTAAGATAGAAATTAATGCTGTAATATTTGAAAACAGCATAAGAACATGTTCTAGATATTATAAGGCACAAAAATTAGTTGAAGATTTGAATATGTATCTCATAAAATAGCAATATGGTGACGCATTGGTGTGCCTGTGGTCAGTAAGCAATCGAATGGAATGGTGACAGGTAGCACCCTAAGAAACCTGCCTCACCCTCAGCCTATCTGAGTCAAGTCAAATGCTGTAACACCTATGGACCACCATGGTGGAGTCTGACTGCTCTTAACAGCATCCATTAAAAATATTTTTTTAAATGGGGAAAACGTAAAATGGGGGAAGACTAAACATCAAATAATCAAATAATTTTACATAAGCCTAAGTAACCCATGGGTATTTTTAAAATTTACATCCTTGAAAAGGTTTATCATAAAGGTTTAATGAATTTTTTAGAATTAACATTATTATTATTTTGTGGTTTATTATTACCAACCAGTATATAAAATGATACATTGTGTTTCATGGTAGCATAGTACATGCAAGCAACAACAACAAAAATCTTTTATTAACTATGAAATCTATCAGATAATAAAAGTATTTATTATTATTTCAGTTTGTTAAGGGTCATGCTTATTATAGAAAGGACCTTGACTTATAACTTAATTATATGTATATATATATATATAACATATATATATAATAACTTAATTTATAACTTAAAAGTTACAGCCACCTGATGTGAACTCTGATGTTTAAAGTGATTTCAGACTAAACTTACCTCAAAAGTCACAGTAACCATTCCATAAGTTCCTTTTTCTCTGATGAGAGTAAGAGGCACAGATTCATTTCTGCCCCTGGGCTCACTCACTGTGATTGAAAAAGGCTAGTGGAAACAGCAAAGACAGGCACTTATATCAGCCAGAGGTAGAGGTGGTACAAACTGTTAACCTTAGAAATACTAAATTTACATAGACAAATTAATCCACATCATACCCTAAGAATGTGAAATGCCCTAGCATTAATAGCTGTAGTTAATAAAAATGCTTGAAAAGTTAAAAATAATAGTGTAAAGGGAACATAAAACCTGGTCAAGCAAAAGATGCAAGTTCTTGTCCTGATTCTACCATCAGCTAGCTATTCTGCTGAAAGATCTTAAAGGTTATTTAGTGAAAGATGAGAAACTCAAATGCTCACAGGGACCCGGGATGTCAAAAAACCAAGCTGCATCTCCCCCTGAGAGTAGCTGATTGTGACCACCCAGGGGCAGCACCACCAACAGGCCTTACTCCTAACCACTGTGCCCTTCTCATTGGCCAACCTGCTAGTGAAAAGAAGAGGAC
Source organism: Mustela erminea (assembly GCF_009829155.1). Classification (NCBI taxonomy): domain Eukaryota; kingdom Metazoa; phylum Chordata; class Mammalia; order Carnivora; family Mustelidae; genus Mustela; species Mustela erminea. Next base: position 50,626,570 of record NC_045616.1, read on the forward strand.
TGCTATGATTTTCAGGACATGACCACTGGGGGAAAGAAGCCAGGGCTTCAAATGTTGAAACACGCTGGCTTGGGTGCCTGAAACCGGGCCTAGAAGAGGAGGAAGCGGGAAGCAGCCAGGTGCATGCTTTCTAGGGCAGTAGTGCCCATCTCTCCTGGTAACCCCAAGCCTCAGTGTCCCCATCCATAAATGGGGATCAGAATATCTGTCCCAAAGACATCAAATATCATCAGTGCTCTCTTCATCATCAACAAAATCATTATCCAGGCCAGGAACTGAAGCCAGCCTATTTAGCAACTACTGTGACCTCAACAGTTTACTTTGTTTCATTTTAACCTTATGGCGCAGGTGCCCAGTCGGGGGCTCCCTGGCAGCACAGCAACCACAACAGTCAGGGACCTGCCACCAATGCTAGAGACTGGGATTCATTCCCAGAGGTTAAGAGGTACTATGTCAAGAAAAAAGGGGGGTGAGGAGGGAAGGAGGAAGGTAGGGAGGGAGAAAAGAAACCTTTAAACAAGTCAGTATGAGGTTGGGGATGATAAATTGGGAGCGAATATAAAAGAAAGACAGTAAGGAGAAAAATTAAGCAATTAAGAGAGCCTGCTTCATAATTAACTAGTAATTCCCTATCATTTAAATAGAACTGACTGATTAATTAATTTAATTAATTTTGTAAATGACAATATAATGGAGGTCACAAAATGTCTACTATATTGACATTATCCACATCTTTTTTTAATAAAGATACTGCAATTAAAAGATCATATTTATCTATAGCTTGCCTTGTTACAGAGATAATTTAAGGTAAGAAAATGACATACAATGCACCAATTGTAGCAGCAATCTAAATTGGAAAATAAATAAAAAGCTGTGGAGTATCATCATCTTTTAGTAATGATAATTAGTAACATGATTCAAAAAGCCTCAGTATCAGGAAGGTCCTTGTAGTCTAAATCTTAGTGGCAAAATCCAATTGTATCCAAGATAAATTTTGTTTTAAGAGGTGGAAACACGGGCACCTGGGTGGTTCAGCTGTTAAGCATCTGCCCTCAGCTCAGATCATGATCCCAGGGTCCTGGGATGGAGCCCCACATCAGGCTCCCTGCCCAACAGGAAGCCTGCTTCTCCCTCTCTCACTCCCCCTGCTTGCATTCCATCTCTTGCTGTCTCTCTCTCTCTCTCTCAATCTCTCTCTCTGTCAAATAAATAAATAAATAAAATCTTTAAAAAAAAAAATGGCTGCATCATTTAAAAAAAAAAAATAAGAGCTGGAAACAATTTCTCTCAAGGGGGAACCTGTCTTGTGTACTTCTTTCTGAAGATAAAACTCTGAACAGAGGACACACAAGAATTCAGTGATCAAGAGAAAAGAATGAACTGCTGAGCAAAACTGAGGAGATGATGAGGAGTTTTAACCTTTAAGAAATATGAGTAAGTGGGAAAAAAAATCTCAGGGTAGGGACTGACAACAGAATTTTTAAGAACTATCATGTCTTCATTCTATTCAATTCTGAGTTGACTATAGGTTTTTCCAGTACTCTTCCAGTAAATTTTTCTCATCTCCAACCTTCAGAGAAGGAGGACAAACAGTATTTTCTTTCAGTGGCAACTGAGAAAATCAAGCAAAAGGAACTAGATTACAACATCTGCTACAGCCTAAATGTTTGTGCCCCTCCTCCCCCCACCCCAAAGTCATGTTCAAATCCTGGGCGGTGGGGCCTTTAGGAGATGATTAGGTCACAAGGGCAAAGCTATTCTGAATAGGACTAGTGCCCTTATCAGAGAGACCTCCCACAGCTCCTCTGGCCCCTCCTGCCCTTTGAAAGCAGCACACGAAGACATCTAGGAAGCAGGCCTTCACCAGACACGGATCTCAGATGTCTCTGCCTCCAGAACTGGGAGAAATTGTTTCTTTTGTTTTTAAGACACCAGTCTACAGAATTCTGTCACAGCAGACAGAACAGAATAAGACAACATCCAAGTTAGAGACCAGCAAAGGAGGCAACGAATGAGTCAGATGGGAATGATCAGCAGGAGATTAGGACAAGAGATGGCCATGATCCCACAGGCCTCCTCAAGCTGAAGAAATCTTAGGTAGAACAAATGAACAGTCTACAAAATGTGGGACATGGATGAAGTTCAAGAAAATTTTATTTAAATATCAAATGGTAGGATGCTACCAGGTAACATCATGAAAAATAACAAAAAAAAATTAATAACTATTATCTAGCAACCACAAGATTAATCAAATTGCAACCATACCATATTAAATGAAATAATTCCAAATGCATTGTCATTTGATAATATTGTCACAGTCACAGTCCTTGGCCATCCAAGTTTGACATTTGTTGAAGGTTTCTAAAATAAAAGCCCAAGAATAAGTTAATAAAATTAAAAATAAGAGGAACAGTGAGACATTTTAATAGTTTCTGTCTTTGCATAAGTGTTCAGAATATGAATAAAAATACACTTTTAATGCAGATTAAGAAAATATATTCAAACTAAGTCAACCTGGTAAAGCAGTCCCAAATAAACTTTTTAAAAAACCACTAATCGGGACGCCTGGGTGGCTCAGTTGGTTAAGCAGCTGCCTTCGGCTCAGGTCATGATCCCAGCATCCTGGGATCGAGTCCCACATCGGGCTCCTTGCTCAGCAGGGAGCCTGCTTCTCCCTCTGCCTCTGCCTGCCATTCTGTCTGCCTGTGCTCGCTCTCTCCCCCTCTCTCCCTTTGATAAATAAATAAAATCTTTAAAAAAAAAAAAAAAAAAAACCACTAATCACTGACTATCAAAATATCAATCACTATAATGATAAGTAATCACTGGCTAGTAATGCCATATTATAATTAATGCCATTACTAATGTAACAGAGAATTAAGTAAGCAGTGTGAAATTCTATTCAAATATGACTTTTTTTCTTACACTACAGAAGGTGCTGAAGCTTAACAATTATTTTTTTCTGTAAGTCACAGAGCCAGATTAAAGATGAAATATTAAAACATCTTTTCTAATCAATAAGAGAAGAGTTTCCTACAACATTTCTATTAATATTCAACAGCAGCATAAAGGAATATGCAAAAAAGTAATATACAAAAGCAAAAGAGAACTATTTCAAGCATCATTTTCACAAAAAATTTTACTCATACTGACCTAATGATTCTAAAAAAAATTCCCTCAGAAAAATTAACTAGAACAATGTTAGCAGTCATTACCTCAACCTAATAGATCAAGCCATAAAGGACAATTAAACCTTGGGCTATTCAAGCATTTTTCCCAGGGGCAGCCCAAAATAATTCTAAGGCGCAGGGACCTCCCACTTCCACGCCTGCTTTTTGTACCCTTCTCCTTTGAACTTAGAAGTTTAGGTCATTCTTTGTGCATCTGGTAGCAGGGGAGGGATAAAAGAGAAAAGGGCCAAATGGAAGACCGGTTTTCTTGAGCATCTGTCATGGCAATTCCTAAATAAGCTGAATGGATCCAAAAACTAACTGTAGAATCTTCTAAACAAGATTGTCTGAGGAATAATAACCACAATAATAAGATTGTCTGTGAAACTGCCGAAAAGGTTGTCAGTTCTGAGTTCTGTGAAAACCACCTCCAGTCTCTAGATGGGCTTTACCTCTACAGAAACAGATTTTCATGCGCTGTAAGGTTTCTCTGAGTTTAAGGGGCAAAAGGACTTACCTGTAATGTTAAGTGAAAAATAAAAGTTTCATCAGGCTCTGGTAAGTCATCATCACATACGGCTATGTATACTGTCCGATTTGTTTCTCCAACAGGTATAAATGCTGCAGCATATGTGTCAAAAAAGTCACCGGTGTCATCTCCATACAGCTATCAATTGCAAAATATAGGTATTTCTTACAACAGTGTTAGGATAGGCATAACTGATGCTAACTGGAGTAATCAACAGAAAAAAACAGGAATCATCAACTCAAGCTGATGTTTATAGACAGGATATACCAAAAACAAAACAAATATTTAACAATTGACAAAAATCACTGTCAAAAAAAATTATTAAAAATGAGTCTAAGCATGGGGCCCCTGGGTGGCTCAGTGGGTTAAAGCCTCTGCCTTCAGCTCAGGTCATGATCCCAGGGTCCTGGGATCAAGCCCCACATCGGGCTCTCTGCTCAGCAGGGAGCCTGCTTCCCTTCCTCTCTCTCTGCCTGCCTCTCTGCCTATTTGTCATCTCTGTCAAATGAATAAATAAAATCTTTTAAAAAAAGTAATAAAATAAAAAAAAATGAGTCAAAGCAAAAACATTTGCTTATACTCTGGAATGTAAAGGAATCATTACACAGAAAAGTAATAATTATATATGAAAGTAAGGATGTGAATATTTTTTCTATACCTCTTTATTGATCTGAAGTGGATTACAGCAAACCTGACAAGAAAACAAACTGTAGCTACAACAAGAAATAAATAGGAAATAAAAAGGAATAGGAAATAAAGCAGGAACTAGCCTGCCAAATTGTATCAGGAAAATCAGTAATTTTTACCTTTTTGGTTTCAAAGAAATGCTTTTTTCCAAAACTCTCAACTGAAGTTTTATTTAAATTCTCCCCCACAACTCCAATAAAGACCTAATTCCTTTAGTCATCATAAACTTTTCCTTAACTTTTTAAGACTTCATTCTGTAACAGCAACACTGCTAATAAGATTTTCAAGGGAGCAGTAATTATGAAATTATAAATGAGCAACTTCTGGTGCAAAGCTATATGAGTTTTCTTTTGCCAAAGAACTCAAAAATGAACAACTTAGCTACTGGAAAAAATACTATGATTTAGTAAAAACATGTATAGGAAAATTATAGTCAATTTCTAGTTTTCTTTTATAAAAATAAAATTTAAATACTTGAGATTAACTTTTTGAGGGTATTGAAAAACTCGTACTCCTATAACATAAAAAGTGGCACAGCCTTTTAGAAAGCATTATCAAGAGCCATTGAAACAAAGAGAAAAACACAGCAATCCAGTCCAAAAAATCACTTAACAACCCAAAATGTGTAAAAATTGATACATATGTAAACATTTTCATCAAAGCAGCATTTATAGCAGCAAAAATTGGAAGGAACCTCATTGAAAAACAGGTGAAAAATGATTGAGAAATGATGATGCCACCATCGAGAGAAGCTGGGAAAATGAAAGGGCAATCCCAAAACATCCCTATGATACAATCGAAATTACGCATAAAAGATGATCAGGTATAATGTATACTCAAGTCCAAATGAATTCATTAAATATATTCACAGGTCATAAATTAAAAACTCAAAGCAATGCACAAAATTATAAAACTACGTTTATTTCATAAGCAATTTTTCTTCTTTATCTCTTTTTACGATGTTTCACAATGTGGTAATTTAATCTCCTCCTTCAAAACTTATTTTTTTTTTAAAGATTTTATTTATTTATTTGACAGAGAGAGATCACAAGCAGGCAGAGAGGCAGGCAGAGAGAGAGGAGGAAGCAGGCTCCCTGCTGAGCAGAGAGCCCGATGCGGGGCTTGATCCCAGGACCCCGAGATCATGACCTGAGCCGAAGGCAGCGGCTTAACCACTGAGCCACCCAGGCGCCCCCAAAACTTATTTAAAAAAAAAAAAATTTCAGGCACTCTGGGTCTCAAATAGAGCAACATCCTTAGTGGTCATATGACATTTTTTTTTTTTTAATTTAATTTAATTTTTTTCAGTGTTCCAAAATTCATTGTTTTGCACCACACCCAGTGCTCCATGCAATATGTGCCCTCCTTAATACCCACCACCAGGCTCACGCATCCACCCACCCCCTTCCCCTCCAAAACCCTCAGTTTGTTTCTCAGAGTCCATAGTCTCTCATGGTTTGTCTCCCCCTCCGATTTCCCCCCACTGATTAAACATAGACACAAATAGGCACACAATCCACCTAATAACTAAAGTGTGTATAATAAGATAACTTGATAAACAGTTTAACAAATCCTGCCTAACTTCTACTTAAGTTAATGAATTTCATTTCTCCCAAGCTCTCTGACAAAATTCATTTCTAATTTGTCATTTTTCAGCTTTTACATATTTTATGTATTTTCCCTAAGCCACCTGAAATAAATATCTGAGCAGAGACAACCTGTAACCAAATTACTAAAAGTAAAATTTTCTTCTACTTAGAAATAGTTACTGATGTCTTTGGTTTTTATTTGTTTTCACATTAAATATATGAACATTTTAAAATAATCAGCCTATACCTTTACAATAGTATTATTGTCAAGTGCATATGCTACCTTGGAGCGCTGTGTAAACTCTATAAGAAAAATGAATGGAATAGTGTAACTGCAAGTCATTTATCATAATGAAATAACTCAGAATCTCAAACATTAAAAAAATACTATCACTGAAACTAAGAAATTTCATATCACCTATTTCACTAAGAATAGAACTATATCATTTCTTACCGATACAATTGCAGTGACATTTGCAGGCTCTCCTATCCTTTCGATGACAAGACGAATAACTGTTGTACTTGTTTCATTAACTACAAATTTTGTTTGTCCGGCAAACCTTATTTCTGTTTCTCCAAACACAAAAGGGATGAATAAAGCTGAGAGGAGATTTACTAGTAAAGATGCAGAGGGCATCCCTATAAGGGGGGGAAAAAAAAAGCTTTGAATGTATTTTCATTACACTGTTGCTTACAGGTATAAACATAGGATGAAGAGCTAGACAGTCAACAACTAAGACATAAATACATCAAATATTAAGCATCCAACTTAAATACGTGATCAAAGAAACAAGTTTAAAAAATCACAATCTCTTCCGTGGTTCTTTTTTATGATTCATAACTACTTTTTGTTCTTTAACTTATATATCAAGCTAATAGTTATTAGTAGCCTTAAACTTGTTTATTAAATTAGGGTTTTTAAAATTTTTGACCCTAAAACTTATTCTAAGAAAAAACATCAAGCAGTACCTTGGAAAGAGTTAAAGCCCATATTTCCTTCCCCCAAATGAAACTGTAAAATGTAAGCTAAAACTAAAAAATTATCAAATGGATCAATAATCTTAATGCGGTTTCTTCATCTTTTTATTTGATGATCACACAAATATGAGAGAACTCTTAAAAGTGGTATGTAAAAGCAGTTGAAGCTAAAACTTTATTGTAAATTGATTTCTTGGTTGTTTCTACATTTTCCTGAAATTTGTCTCATTTGAGAATGTTTTAAAAAAAATTTTTTAGTTACTGCAAGGAAACGCTAAGTTTTAAGTTTTTTAGTTATTGAAAGAAATGCTAATATTTTCAACATATATTTCCAGGACTTAAATTTCTTCCATTTAACAAGCTAAAATATTAATATCATTTCTTAGAAAATGTCTATGTTGCTTTAAAAATAAGCAGCATAGACAAACATTTGACAGTATGTATTTCCTTCTCTTCCATAAGTTCTTTTGTTTTCTTCTTACTAGACTGTGTGTGTTTATGAGTCACCAATAGAGTTCCTGCTTTCAGCACTGTGTGATTCAAGTGTTTTCAAAAGCACAACAGTGCAGTGGCCTCTTGAAAGCACTGTTGTTTTGTAATGTAGATGCACCTCTACAAAATGTGAACAACTGATCTCACGGATCATTAAGATTCCAATGGATTATGTGATCAGTCACACGAACATAACAAGTTCATGTGTTTTAAAGGAGAGTTGCATTATGCACTCTATGAGCCAAAATGCTTCCTATTAATCTTTACCTTGGTCACAAAGTAATAAAACTTTCATGCATGTGGTACTTCCACTTGGCTACCCATGGCGTTATATTTAGAAACCACCAAACACACAAGATCTTGATATATTTTAGTTTAAATGCAATTTGCTCAGTCAAGTATACTCAAACAATGCAATCTGAGATTGCTTAAGGATGTCTCCCATATTTATGGCTGCAAAATCCACAGACAGGGATGCAGAGGTCAGACGGAGTCCAGGAAGGGCCAACAGAGACAGAGATTCTGGAGGACCAAGGCATTTTGTACACCTGTGCCTTCTAAGAATGTTCACCCGTCCTGGGGATAAGGGACTTGGGGGAAGAAATAAAACAGCTCTCTCTTCCCTGACTTCTAAGGCAGAAACCCTTACCAAAAGTAAGTTAATTTAAAAAGTGAGAGAAAGGGAAGGAAAAAGGCAAAGCCTGGGTGAGTCAGGAGATTAGGAGCAGCTCTGGGGCCACCAAAGACAACTGAAGGTCTTCTGTGGAATTCTAAAGCCAGAATGATTTCACACCTCACTTATGACAAACAGTAGGGGAAAAAATGGACTAGGAATGAGAAAGAGAATACAGAATGGAGGGGTGAGGAGGCAGTGAGCTTGGCTTTGGATGTGTAAGAAAAAGATCAACTTTGGTCTATTGTGATTTGAAAGAAAAAAATTCCTTGAACGTGAGATGTGACAGAACTTTGAGCTGAGAGGAATACGACACCTGAAGTTCTAAGTGAGAAAGAGTGAAAGTGAATTACAGCATGACAAGAGGCTGGGGAAATAAGTTCTCAAAATTTGTTCTGCATCAGAAGCAGAAATAAGTTCTCAAAATTTGTTCTGCATCAGAATCAGTTCATATGTTTGTTAAAGATGCTAACTCACACACTCAAAATTTTTGATCCAGGGAAATTAGGTTGAGGCCCAGGAATCTACATTCAACAGGCAGCCCTACTGATTCGAATTCTAAGCCCAACTGATCCTGGAGACATACTTTGACATACACTGTCCGGGAGTGTAAGGAAGAGTGTGAGGAGTGTGTTTGGGAGTGGACGTACAATAAACCACATTTGCAGCTTTGAGTTAATTACTGAATTTTTCAAGGCAATATGCTTGAACTTACTGCAGACTTCCTTATTTTTTCCTATACGTTATTATATTATATTCTAAGATTCCACATATCCCAAAGAAAAACTGCAAAGACCTATAGAAAGCAATCAGACCAGCGAATGTTTATGTACCATTGTAGAAACTTTACTTAACCTTAGCAACATCCCTCTGAAGAAGGTACTAGTAGCATTAAGCTCATTTATAGCTGAGGAAACTAAGGCACAGAGAAGTTAACACATATGGTGCTACTTAACTAAGTAAATGACCAGGCAGGATTTGAACCCAGCAGTCCACATGCAGACTCTACCCCATAACCATACTATATTGCCTCTTACATACCATTCCTACAAATCACATCCCTCCATCTTAAAAAATTTGGTAGATTGCTTATGCTACCTGTTTCCAAACATTCAAATATTTTAAACTCATGCACAATAACCAAAACTTGCATGAAGATGTATAATTACAAGTCTCCTAAGTCTGCACATTATTATCCTAATAAACATTACATTTATTTAAAGAAACTAAGGTTCTCTTGACTACTTTAAATATTTAATAGCATCTTTTAATGTCAGGACCAATGAGCTCAAGTGGTGCATTCTTACAGTTTCCCAGGCAATTAGAGCTCCAAGATCTTCTGGGTAAGTCAGTAAATTCATTTTAAATTGGTGCACATCAGTGAATTTTGAGATTATGTGAAATGAACAAACAAGCATGATTGGAAATGCCTCAAATTCTGTGACATCATTGATAATTGAATCTCCCTTGCTTTCATCTTTTCAACTCGTAAGAAAAGTTGTTGAGGCAAAGTTGGCATTCAGCAGAAACTAAAAGATGAAGAAAAAGCTTTGAAAGTGAAGTTCCCATTAGAAGACAGGCATAATTACAGAAATGCTGAAGTTTCTCTTTTAGAGTAACTAGGTACATTTTCCTCTATCATACTAAAAATCTAGTCTTTGGAACTCTCTTTATTAAACTCAGAAGAAAAGGCATTAGCAACTGACACAACATGTAAATCTTTTATCTATTTCAGGTCACTTTTCTCGTACTTGATTTAAGAGAAGTTTTACATGACCCATCAGACCACCTATTTTAAACTTCTCTGGGAAATGAATTCCAAACATGTGCTTAAAGATGTCCTTAATTCATTGTCTGTCACAACTGTCAAAGAATAATTTTAGCAATATTAAGGCATTCCTCTGCTCTGTACGGGCATAATGTTCTAATATTCAAATTATCTCCTTTTCAGCTATTATTCATGTTTTCCTCACCCCTTGCTCAGTATGACTCAAAGGAAATGAAAGCTGTTCCTGTCAATAGATCTCTTATGTCTGAATACATTTCTTACCATGTTAAAACAATATGAAATTTATGTTACTTTCTTGCTTATTTCCTGAGTTTTACTATGAAGTTTTGATAGAGTCCTGCTAACGTATAAGCACAAAATGTTCACTTTTTAGATTCCAGTAATCATATTCAGCCTATAAAAAGGTCATCTGATTCTGAAAAAAAATATTTCAAAATTAAAATCAGGAACATCTTAGAATAGTTTCTACAACACATATTGGTTGCTTTCCAAAGAGCTGATTAAAACACGGTATGACATTTGTGCAGCGAGCCCCTGCTCGCTAGACATCATGCAGCACCCAGGGCTCATCACTGACGATACAAACATCCCTAAGATAAAGCTCTTGGCTCTATGATACTTTCGGCAATCGGCGAATGCTTCAGATCAGGCCGACGGGAGCCAAAAAGATAATTCTAAGATTCCTGTTTAAGCATAAAGATGCAGATTCCCTCTACCGCTGGATTTGGGATCACTTTGATGGGGGACAGTTTCCTCTAAAGCCTGGAAATAAAGCCAAAACAGCCAGAGACAGAGCCAAGATGTGGAGAGGCGCCAAGTCTTGATAATCAAACTCTGCTTCCTGAATCCAGCTTTACCCTCGCCTCTTCAGTTACTGAGGCAATAAATTACACTTTTTTCAACAGTCACCTTAGGTTAGATTTTCTGTCACTTTCAACACCAATATTTATCCATTAATCTCCAACCTGTGACCCTATGAACCCATGTCGGGATATACCAAGTGGAAGATTTCTCCTCCTTCACTCCAACATTCAACAGTCTTACTTGGTCTTTCTAAAATTTTGTGGAAAAAATGCCACACTAGCTCTTTCCTGTTCCCATGCAATATTACCATCTATAATATTTTCCCCTCCCACCTCAAAACTGACAATGACTAGTAAGGAAATTTAGGACACGCAGACAAACCAAAGTTGTCTTCACAATAAAACAAAGTGGAACAGGAGTACACCACATTGATTTGGTTTCTGGAAAAGTTGATACATTCTGATTCTCACAAGGAACCCCAATATTATGCTTCTTTAAGTTAGCACAGCATTAATTCCTTTCTCTTGCTTTTTTCCTGAATGCCTACCTCTTCTTTCTCTTGGGAAAACCTACTGCTATTCACCAACTTTTTTGTCCATTTGGGTTACTTAGCATACAACATATTAAACATCATTTATAAAATAATACTCTCCCACATAATATGTCATACTAACCCCCGAATTCTACATCCCTCTTATCTAGGGTATTACCTTCCTCCTATCTTACTTCTCATTACTAGGTTCCTTGGGAAAGATAGCCAGTATAGTATATCCTGAGTAAATGGGAATAGCCATCTATTTTAAGTTCCAATAAGTCTGTAGGAACAGAATAAAATAAGGTTTAGAATAAAATAATACATGAAACTAAGCACCCAAAAGATGACAATATAAAAAAAAATTTAAAAATGATTTTGCTGATTGTGCAGTAATTAGCTCTCATACAAAAACTGGTTACTTTTTTTTTTTTTAAGATTTTATTTATGTATTTGACAGAGATTGTAGGCAGAGAGAGAGGGGAAACAGGCTCACTGCTGAGCAAAGAGCCTGATGCGGGGCTCAATCCCAGGACCCTGAGATCATGACCTGGGCCGAAGGCAGAGGCTTAATCCACTGAGCCACCCAGGCGGTGGTCACTTTAAAAGTTAACTTTGTCAGGGTACCTGGGTGGCTTGGTGGGTTAAGCCTCTGACTCTTGATTTAGGCTCAGGCCACGATCTCAGGGTTGTGAATGGAGCCCCACTTTGGTCTCCATGATGAGGGTGGAGCCTGCTTAAGATCCTCTCTCTTGGGGTGCCTGGGTGGCTCAGTGGGTTAAAGCCTCTGCCTTTGGCTCAGGTCATGATCCCAGGGTCCTGGGATTGAGCCGCGCATCAGGCACTCTGCTTAGCAGACAGCCTGCTTCCTCCTCTCTCTCTCTCTCTGCCTGCCTCTCTGCCTACTTGTGATCTCTATCAAATAAATAAATAAAATCTTCAAAAAAAAAAAAATCTTCTCTCTTTCCCTCTGTTCCTCCCTCCCTCCCCCACTTAAAACATAAATAAATAAATGGTAAAACTTAACTTTGTCTTTTTAAGTTTTAAAGTAAACAACTGTACAACCCCTAAGAGTGATGGGACACAGCGAAATGACAAATATTATTAATGCAGAATTGAATGGATGAATGGATGCATTGACCTTTTGTTTCAGTTGTGGCCTTATCAATGCCGTAGCTAGCATCTTCCCACGGTGTGACCACCAGGTAACTGATACTGAAAATATGATCCTGATGGAAAAGGTTTTCTAGTTTAGAATTACTTCAATTCTATTACATTTACTAACGGGCATTCTAAAGCTATAGAGTTACTCCCACGGAACAAGAGAAGTTTCACCACTCGTATCATAAATTATTCAGCCTCTAAGAATTCTTAACTTGTGTTATTTATATTTGGGTGAGTACTACAAAAAAATTGATGTTTTCCTTCTTCCATACAAAAACAGAATTTAAATTTGCAACTTTCAATAAAAAAGTAAGCTAGTGATACAAATAGAGGAAAAGCTAGATATTTTTAGATTAAAAAAGGTATAGTCTCTTATAGTTATGTGGACCATACCTAAACTTTACTTTACTACCCTTGTTTAATTAATTTTAAGTTTTTAAGGAGAATATTTTATTTTATTATATAATAAATATATATATATGTGTTGGCACAATATTAAAAAGTACATCTCCCTCACACCAGCCCCCATCAGCCATATGCTTCTCCTACCCAGAGTCAATTACAATTATCAGCTTCATCTGTCTCTCACAAGAGAGAATCTATGTATATATTGAGATGTACAACTATAGGAGAAAATTCCTGTGACAGATTTTGTTTTCTTCAGCTACAGACTTCAGGAATCTGCGCATTTTCTCAAGATGGTAGCTGATAGAGAAATAGATAATGGTTTGATGTTGACACTCATGATGGGAACACACATAATTGTCTCAAATACACTCCATCACCATTATAAATCTCATCAATTAAATGATCGTGTCCACGGACTTTCACCACACTCATCAAGTCACCCTTTAGGGAAAGAGACAAAAATCTGGCAACTTGCACTGTCCTAGACCACATATTGTCAAGCCTACATTCATCAGGACTTCTTGACCTCTGTACATGAACGTAAGATTCATCCTGGGATTCCCTTTGACTTCTGCCCTTTGATCTGTTTGCTGATTCCATGTTTTCTTCTTTCTTGATTTACTTTGTTTATTCCCTTGTTTTGACAGAGAACATCCTCCAGTAACTTTGTAAGAAAGGGTGTGTAGAAACAAACCTTTTAAATCTTGTATGTTAGGAATTATTGTATATTAATCTTCCACTTAACAACACTTTCACTGGGTATAGAATTTTAGGTGAAAATAATTTTCATCATTCTGAAAGCCTTGTTCTATTATTTTCAAACTACCAGTATTGCTATTAAGAAATCCAAAATCGGGGCACCTGGGTGGCTCAGTGAGTTAAAGCCTCTGCCTTTGGCTCAGGTCATGATCCCAAAGTCCTGGGATCGAGCCCCACATCGGGCTCTCTGCTCAGCAGGGAGCCTACTTCCCTCTCTCTCTACCTGCCTCTCTGCCTACTTGTGATCTCTGTCAAATAAATAAATAAAATCTTTAAAAAAAAAAAAGAAATCCAAAATCACTTTGATTATGAAACATTGTATGTGTCTTTTTGCATTGTCCTCCCTCTGGAAGGTTCTTCTCTTTGGCATAGTGTTACACAATTTCACAGGACTTTTCTTGGAATGGGTTTATTCTTGACCATTTGTCTGAGCCCTCAGCCCCCTTTGGTCTGACACTCAATTTCAGATCTAGAAAATTTTATTTTACAAGGATTTCCCCTCTTCCATTTTCAGTTTTTTTCATCCTAAAACTCTTTTATTTTTCATTTTTTATTTATTTTTTATATACATATAATGTATTTGTTATAGGGGTACAGGTCTGTGAATTGCCAGGTTTACACACTTCACAGCACTCACCAAAGCACAAACCCTCCCCAATGTCCATAATCCCACCCCCTTCGCCCAATCCCCCCTCCCCCCAGCAATCCTCAGTTTGTTTTGTGAGATTAAGAGTCACTTATGGTTTGTCTCCCTCCCAATCCCAACTTGTTTCATTTATTCTTCTCCTACCTCCTTAAGCCCCCATGTTGCAGCACCACTTCCTCATTTCAAGGAGATCATATCATAGTTGTCTTTCTCCCATTGACGTATTTCGCTAAGCATGACACCCTCTAGTTCCATCCACCTCATCTCAAATGGTAAGATTTCATTTCTTTTGATGGCTGCAAAGCATTCCATTGTGTATATATACCACATCTTCTTTATCCATTCATCTGTTGATGGACATCTAGGTTCTTCCCATAGTTTGGCTATTGTAGACATTGCTGCTCTAAACATTCAGGTACTCCTAAAACTCTTATTATTTGATCTTGGTATTCTGGGATTGACCCTCTCACTTTTTTGAAAAGATTTTATTTATTTATTTGACACAAAGAGAGAGAGAACAAGCAAGGGGAGCAGCAGGGAGAGGGAGAAGCCTGCTGCCGCTGAGCAGAGAGCCCAACATAGGCTCTCTGTCCTGAGCTGTCTCTGTCTCCTGAGCTGAAAGCAGACACTTAACTGAGCCACTCAGGCACCCGACCCTCTCATTTTCTTGTCCTTTATTCTAATATCCAAATCTTTGACCTTTGCCCTGAGATTTTAAATCACCATTAAATTTCAGTTGCACTGATTTTTTAATTTATGCTATTGTGTTTTCAATTTCTAAGAATTGATGGTATACTGTTCTTTTTCTGTTAATTAAATACCTTCTTTTATGTCTCAGAAAGTATTAAATTTTTAAAGTTTTCTCTTTATAGTCTCTGTTACTGCTAAGTGGCTTTGCTATTTAATCTGGGATTTATCTTCTATATAAGATTTCTCCAAACATCTGGTAATTCTTGATGATCTGCATATGCTTAAAAGTAAGAGACTAAAAGGATGATTGGATGTGCTGAATATATGGATCTGTTTATCTGAATATGATTAAGGGGGTGCTTGGGTGGCTCAGTCATTAAGTGTCTGCTTTTGGGTCAGTTCATGATCCCAGGGTCCTTGGATTAGCCCCGCATCAGGCTCCCTGCTGTGGGGGAGGAGAGCGTGCTTCTCCCTATCCCACTGTTTGTGTTCCGTCTCTCACTGTGTCTCTTTCTGTCAAATAAATGAATAAAATCTTTAAAAATATATATGATTAAGAATCAGAGACCAGAATGAAAATTTGAAGTTTTGAGCATATATGAGAGAGTGTAGCTTGTCAACATTGGGTGAAATGAGTAAACTTTTTATTAGAAAGTCTCAATTTTAGTCCCTTTAGAAAAGATTTTACTCTCAGGTTGATCAGGTTCCCCAAAGAAAAATTTTCCATTCTACTATTTAGAAGATACAGAAATAACTATGAAGCCTTCAGGGACCAAGTGACTGGAGCCTCAACAATCAGTAATCATATATCATATAGGGATCTTCACCCATCAAATATGCTTCAGATCCCCAATCAAGAAACCATGCTTAACAGTTTCCAGAGAATAAACAGTAGAGCTGCAGGGAGGAGGGTCAGCAATAGTACAGAAGAGATGCTAATTCTAGGAACCCAGCTACTCCCAGGACAGATTCCATCCCATCTAGTTGTCTACCCAGTCCACTCCCCATAGTTACAGAGGTACTTGGTACTCCCTGTATTTTTTTTTAAGAATCCTGTGCAAATTTAGCATCCCCTGG
Organism: Mustela erminea; assembly: GCF_009829155.1. Lineage (NCBI taxonomy): Eukaryota > Metazoa > Chordata > Mammalia > Carnivora > Mustelidae > Mustela > Mustela erminea. Next base: position 50,642,557 of record NC_045616.1, read on the forward strand.
CCTACTAGCTTATAGAGTTAAGCTGCTGCTGTTGGTCTGCTAAGCCAATTATTACTCATCTGTCTGCCTTCTGGCTCAAAAACCACATTGTATTGTCTCCTCTTCTATTGTTGTGTGGCTATACAACTTAAAAAACAAAAACAAAAACAAAAAAACTTTACCATAAAGTTTTAGGTGGTTTAGGAAGATCCAACCTTAAAAGTGCATAAGTTCCTATGCTATCCAATTTTCTTCAATATTCAAGTATAATTTTAGATCCTGTCATGATTCTAACAAAACATTTTGGCATCTCCCATTAACTGCTTCCAACAGATTATTTTCATCACCTTCATATTTTCAACTAGTTATTTTTTTCTTTTTCTCTTTCACGTACTTTTGTATTAATCATGCATTGGGAGCCAAAATATCTAGGATCTAGTTCCAAACTGGGTGATGGGCTCATGGAGATTTACTATACTATTTCTTCTACTTTTGTGTATGTTCAAGATTTTCCATAATAAAAAAAAGGCTTTATAAGAAAAATCTCTGAAGGCTCCTAACTGCACTTAAAGTGCAGACTCTACCACGGACTACAAGACCCAGTACAAACAGACCATACCTATTCTATCAAGTCCCACTCTCCCCCTCACTCACAGCCATCGTGGTGGTATTCCAGATCCTTGGATGAGTCAAGCCCTTTCTAACGTCTATGACATAGCTGGTTGCTCCCCAGGCCTAGGACTCTCTTCCCTCCTACCTTTCCCAGGACCCTTTCTCATCTTTTGTGTTTTTGCTTAAATGTCATCTTCTCAAAGGGACTTTTCTATTCTCTGTATGTAAAGACGTTTGTCCTGATAGCCTCCTCTCAGCTTTTTGTTTCTTTCATTGCACTTAATCACAGTTTGCACTTATTCTGTCTCTTAGAAGAAAAGCACCATCAGGACAATGACCTCGCCCATCTTGGATTCTCAACACCTAGCATGAGTACAGAGATGAGGCTCAACAATATTGATAATTTTTAAGAAAAAGCATCTAAAACTTGGACATTAAGCAAAAAAGCGTGTGCGGTGTAATTTCAATATCAGATAGGGCACAGACCCATCCAAGATTTAAAGAAATGCACTTTGTTCAACTCAACATTTTTTTACTATCAATAAAAGGCTTCAGACTTAGTGAAGTTACATGTAAATTTGGAAATTTTCATGCAGTAAATGTGCAAATACTTTTTGTCCAGTGAAAGAGATATCCAGAAGTTATAGTTTTATTACTCGGAGGACAATGCCCAGCTTTATAACCAACCTAGGAATCTTATCTCAACATTCCTTTATTAATTTTCCTGTACATATTTAGTTCCTCAAAAGCTCTTTGAAGCTTTTGAAGCTTTTTTATTAACATTCTCTTGGTTTTCTCACTAATGGGTTGAATATCGACATGTGTTCATCTTATATTTTTATGAGAGTCATGTTTACCAACTTTTACAGAGTGTGCTTTAACACAATCTCTCTTTTTTTCTTTTTTCTTTCTTTTTCTTTTCTTTTTTTCCAGAAGAGTAACGATGATAGAACAAATCACCCTGGCACATGCATACAACATGCATACAACGGCTCCACAAAACCGTTTCAGTAAACAACTACACAGTTTGAACCAAAACTTCCAAGGAAAACAAAATGTTACTAAACACAAATGAAGTAAGTAAATGCTTGAGACATGAAATCTTTTAAATAACGTATGTGCACCTCAGATTTCTATCGTATTCCAAAATATTTAAGCTTGACATTTCCCATGAGGCCATACAGTCCCAATTGCTTGAGTCATCAACTGGATCACAAAAGCCATTCAAGCTGTTCATATTTGAATTACAAATGCTCACCAAGATAACAGGAAGAACAATGTGCAGAAGCTTCCATTCTAGACTACGTGGGGCTCTAGAAGATTATGGATTTCAAATGTGCTCTCTCTACCCCACTTTGACAAAGCACAAAATGAAGGATTCACAACACTGAATCCTTTGAGGCAAATTTAGAAGCAATAAAGTCAATCAGGACGTGTGCACAGAGATTCCAAATATGAGTGTGCTAAAGGTATCGCTTGTCAAGGAGAAGTAAAACGCACTTGCCCTTTTGCTCCTTTGAAATACAAGGATTGTGCGTCTCAACAAAGATTTCGTGAACCACCATTAGATGGCACCCCTCCATCTTCAAAAGCAAACATTTTCTTGAATCATGAAAAAAGGTCCTAAGAACTTAAAGATAGATTTTTGCCACCTATAACTCTGTAAAAATATAATTTGCAATTCCTCATAAAACTCAAAGACAAAAGTCACAAAAGCAATTTTATTGAAACTAAGATCTCACTGAACACTGCTATAATTAGTTCTAGTCTTTCATACTTCTGGGATTTAGTGTTATCTTAAAAAAAAAATTCTCTTAGCCAATTTTTCCGAGTTTCTTTCTATTATGTATCTATTTATAGAATATCATTTGTTTTCAATGACGAATCTAGGCACTGTCCTTTCTAAAGGAATTATATGCATGCATGGCAGGTAAGGGAAAGAACAAAGTAAAAAGTTTCATGTTTGACGTTGAAAACAGAGGTTCACCCCAAGAGGTCTACAGACATGTTTCTTAGGCCAAACTGTGTCTACGAAATAATATTTTAAAAAATTTTTCCAAGATTTAAAGTTTGAGGATGTCACATTTTTAAAAAATTTATTTCTAGGTTATTTTGAAAAAACTGAGTCCGCATTTCTACATGACATCGGTTGGCTCCAGCTGAATAGCAACTGTGAATTATAAAGAGAACTTGAATTCCAAGTCCACACCAATGTCTCCTCTAACTGGGATCAAAGAGGAAAGTAAAATACTTCTCCTGTTTATGCCATTCAACAGTAGAAAAACAGATACCAGTGTGTGTCCACACATACACCTGCACACACATACCCCTTATAGGCTGTCCCCAGTGTAGGGACCCAGGAATTTGATTTTACAGGGCAAAGGGAGAGCATTCCTAGCAGTACCCTCTTGGGGATCCTGCAGTAGAAGTTATGAAGAGTCTAGCTGGACACTACCAATGCCCCTGGGGATGCTGAGTCCCCAGTCACTTCTAGTCTCTGCCATCTTCACATCTTTGCCATCGATGGACAAGTTAAGCCACTTCTCTGGACCCAAGTTCCCTCAACTGTTAAAGGGAAGAAAAAAGAACAGCTACAGCACTAGGGAATTTGTGAAGCACTCAGAAATTCATTCCAGTACACCAGGAAGTACCAGTTTCCAGGCTCTGGACCTTCAATATCCAGTGGCCAAGAGACTAAAGGAAATAAGACTGGGCATCCTAGGCTGTCCTGTGTGAGGCTCTCTTTCCACCCGCCCACCCATATAATATAGCAATACTAGAATGAAAGGAGGAGGTCTGATATAAGATGGAAACATCCAGAACCTAGAAAAGTTTGCAAAGCACAATGAAAATCCAAGATGGCACTTCTAGGTCTGAGGGGAATGAACTGCAACATTGTATTTGAAAACAAAATGGTGAGACTCCTCTTGGAAGGCCTGCAAAACTCAAACAAGAGAATCAGCTACCTCTACACACTATGTCTGGCATGGAAAGCACAGGTAGAAGAGCTATCCGGGAACTTTAGAAATGCCTACCTACCTGGTTGCACCTATCACTCCAGACTCCAGAGAGGGAAAACAGTACTTCTGAGAGTTAGAAAAATAAGTCTGTATTCTACGTATAATAACTTGAGGTTCCTCCTGAGGAACAGAGAAGTACAAAAACAAAACAAAAGATAGACCAAGAGGGCGTGAAGATGTTTTGAGGTCAAAACTACTGTCAAAACTGTGCTGCAGGTGAGGATAATCTTCAGACTTTAACCCCACAAACCTTCAATTTGTTTTTGCCATTGAAGTATATTTGACATATAATATTAGTTTCAGGCATACAACATAGTGATTCAACAGTTACATACATTATGAAATGCTCACCACTTAAGCATAGTCACTGTCACCACAAAAAGTTATCACAATGTTATTGATTATATTTCTTATGCTATACTTTCACAACCCTGTGACTTATTTATAACTTAAGTCTATACCTCTTTATCCCCTTCACTTAGTTTTCCTATCTTGCCACCCATCTCCCCTATGACAACCACTAGTTTGGCCTATATTCATGAGTCTGTTTCTCTCTGTTATTTGTTTGTTCATTTGTTTTATTCCTGCTAAGTAAAATCATATGGTATTTATCTTTCTCTGTCTGACTTATCTAACTTAGCGTAATACCCTCTAGGTCCATTCATGTTGTTGAGAATACCAAGACTTCATTTTTCTTTATAGCTAAGCAATACTCCATTACACATATATAACACAACTTCATTATCCATTCTTCTAATAATGGATATTTAGGTTGCTTCCATACCTTGGTTATTGTAAATAATGCTGCAACAAACATAAGGGTGTATCTTATCAAGTATTTTTGTTTTCCTTGGGTAAATACCCATTAATTGAATTACTGAATCACATGGTACTTTTATTTTTTAAATTTTTTGAGGACCCTCTTATACTGTTTTCCATGATGGATGCACTCCAATTCCACCAACAGTATATGAGGGCTCTCTATTCTCCACATCCTCACCAACATTTGTTACTTCCTATCTTCTTTATATTAGCCATTCTAATTGGCATGAGGTAATAGCTCATGGTGGTTTTGATATGCATTTCCCTGATGAATAGTGATGTTGAGCATCTTTTCATATGTCTGTTGGCCATCTGTGTGTCCTCCTTGGAAAAAATGTCTACTCATTCTTTAATTGGATAATTTGTATTTTTTTTTTAATTTTATTTGAGAGAGAACACAAGCTGTGTGGGAGGGACAGAGGGAGAAGCAGACTCCCCACTGAGCAGAGCAATGGATGTGGGGGTCAATCCCAAGACCCCAGGATCATGACTGAGATGAAGGCATATGCTTAACTGACTGAGCCACCCAGACACCCCAAATTTGTTTTGTTTTGTTTTGTTTTAGTGTTGAGTTGTATGGGTTCTTTATACATTTTGGATATTAAGCCCTTACCAGATGTATCATTTCTAAATATCTTCTCCCAATCAGTATGCTGCCTTTCTGTTTGTTGATGGTTTCCTTCACTATGCAAAAGCTTTTTAGCCTGATTTAGTCCTAAATGTTTTTTTTGCTTTTGTTGTCCTTGCCAAATCCAGAAAAATAGTGCTAAGACTGATGTCCAAGAGATTACTGCCTTTATTTTCCCTTAGGAGTTTCATGGTTCCATGCCTTAACATTTAGGTTTTAATCTATTTTGAATTCATTTTTGTGCATGGTATAAGCAAGTGGTCTATTTTCATTCTTTTGCATGTAGCTATCCAATTTACCTAACACAATTTATCAAAGATACTGTCTTTTCCCCCATTGTATATTCTTGCCTTCTCTGTCACAGATTAATTGGCCATATAAGCATGGATTTATTTCTGGGCTCTTTATTCCATTCAACTGATCCATGTATCTATTTCTGTGCCAGTACCATACTGTTTTGATTACTAGAGCTTTGCTCTCTATTCCATTCTATTGATCCATGTATCTATTTCTGTGCCAGTACCATAGATTACTAGAGCTTTGCTGTATGTCTTGAAATATATATGCCTTGAAATGCATATGTCTTCAAGTTCAGTTTCTCCAACTTTGTTCTTCTTTTACTCAAGATTGTGTTGGCTAAAAGTTGGTGGAATCACAATTCCAGACTTCAAGGTCTATTACAAAGCTGTCATCATCAAGACAGTATGGTACTGGCACAACAACAGACACACAGATCAATAGAACAGAATAGAAAGCCCAAAAATAGACCCTCAACTCTATGGTCAACTAATCTTCAAAAAAGCAGGAAAGAATGTCCAATGGAAAAAAGACAGTCTCTTCAACAAATGGTGTTGGAAAAATTGGACAGCCACATGTGGAAAAATGAAACTGGACTGTTTCCTTACACCACTCACAAAAATAGACTCAAAATGAATGAAGGACCTCCATGTGAGAAAGGAATCCATAAAAAATCCTTGAGGAGAACAAAAGCAGAGACCTCTTCAAACTCAGCCGCAGCAACTACTTCCTAGAAACATCGCCAAAGGCAAGGGAAGCACGGGCAAAAATGAACTATTGGGACTTCATCAAGATCAAAAGCTTTTGTACAGCAAAGGAAACGGTCAACAAAACCAAAAGACAACCGAAAGAACGGGAGAAGATATCTGCAAATGAAATATCAGATAAAGGGCTAGTATGCAAAATCTATAAAGAACTTTTCAAACTCAACACCCAAAGAACAATCCAATCAAGAAATGGGCAGAGGACATGAACAGACATTTCTGCAAAGAAGACCTCCAGATGGCCAACAGACACATGAAAAAGTGCTCCACATCACTTGGCATCAGGGAAATACAAATCAAAACCACAATAAGATACCACCTCACACCAGTCAGAATGGATAAAATTAACAAGTCAGGAAATGACAGATGCTGGAGAGGATGCGGAGAAAGGGGAATCCTCCTACACTGTTGGTGGGAATGCAAGCTGGTGCAGCCACTCTGGAAAACAGCATGGACGTTCCTCAAAAAGGTGAAAATAGAACTACCCTATGACCTAGCAATTGCACTACTGAGTATTTACACTCAAGATACAAATGCAGTGATCCAAAGGGGCACATGCACCTGATTGTTTATAGCAGCAATGTCCACTATAGCCAAACTATGGAAAGAACCTAGATGTCCATCAAAAGATAAACAGATCAGGAAGAGGTGGTATATATATATACAATGGAATACTATGCAGCCATCAAAAGAAATGAAATCTTGCCATTTGCAATGACATGGATGGAACTAGAGGGTATCATGCTTAGCGAAATAAGTCAATTGGAGAAAGACAACTATCATATGATCTCCCTGATATGAGGAAGTGGAGATGCAATGTGGGGGGTTTGGGGGGTAGGAAAAGAATAAATGAAACAAGATGGGATCAGGAGGGAGACAAACCGTAAGAGACTCTAAATCTCACAAAACAGGCTGAGGGTTGCTGGGGGGAGGGGGGAAGGGAGAGGGTGGTTGGGGAAGGTATGTGCTATGGTGAGTGCTATGAAGTATGCAAACCTGGCAATTCACAGACCTGTACCCCTGGGGCTAATAATAGATTACATGCTAATAAAAAATAATTGTTTTTAAAAAACGATTGTGTTGGCTATTCAGGGTCTTTTGTAGTTCAATACAAATTTCAGGATTTTCTGTTCTAGTTCTGTGAAAAATAATACTGGTATTTTGGTAGGTATTACACTAAATATGTAGATTGCTTTGGATAATATGGACACTATTTATTCTTCTAATTCACGAGCATGGTATATTGTTCCCTTTATTTGTGCCATCTTTGACTTATTTCACGAACATCTTATAGTTTTCAGAGTTTAGGTCATTCACCTCTGTGGTTAAATTTGTGTCTAAATACTTTATTCTTTTTGATGCAATTGTAAATTGGATTTCTTAAAATTTTTCTTTCTGGTATTTCATTAATAGCATATAGAAATACAACATTTCTATATATTGATTTTGAAACCTGCAATTTTGCTGAATTCATTTATTCTAATAGATCTTTTGGTGGAGTCTTTAGGGTTTTCTATCTATATGTCAACTGCAAATAATGAGTTTCACTTCTTCCTTACCAGTTTGGAGGACTTTTACATCTTTTACTTATCTGATTGCTATCGCTAGAATTTCCAGTACTACATTGAACAAAAGTAGTGAAAGTGGGCATCCTTGTCTTGTTCCTGATCTTAGCAGAAAAGCTTTTAGCTTTCCACCATTGAATACAATGTTATTTGTGGAGTTATCATATACAGCCTTGAGTATGTTGAGATATGTTCTCTCTATAACAATTTTGTTGAGAGTTTTTAATCATGAATAAATGTTGAATTTCATCAAATGTTTTTTCTACATCTATTGAGAAGATCATATAATTTTTATCTTTCATTCTGTTAAGGTGATGTATCACAATGATTAATTTGTGGATATTAAAGCATCCTTGCATCCCTAGACTAAATCTCAGTTGATTATCGTGAATGATCCTTTTAATGTATTGTTGAATTCAGTTTGCTAATATTTTATTGAGGACTTTTGCATCTATGTTCATCAGGAATACTGGTCTATAATGTTCTTTTTTTTTGTAGTGTCTTTTCAGGCCTTGGTATCATGGTAATGCTGGTCTCATAGAATGAATCTGGAAACATTCCTTTTTAAGACATTTTGGAATAGTTTGAAAAGGATAGGTATTAATTCTTCTTTAAATGTTTGGTAGAATTCACCTGTGAAGCCATCTGATCATGATCTACTGCCTACATATAATACAAAAGTAAATTTTTTCTTCTTCTTCTTAAAAGATATAGTGCTTATTTCTGTTGTTTTAAATGTAGCTCAAACTCTGTTTCACTATTATGCTGGGGGATGACAGGATTAAATTTGATTAAAATTTTCTTACAGCTGTGGTGTAATTAAAAATATTAATTCCTTGGAATCATTAATATGTAACAAGTATGAACTAGTACACAACACTCATGGTACAAATATGTCACCATGACATTATTTCTCCAAATTAAATTAAATCCTACTCCAAATACCATGGGTCATGCTAGAAGGAAATCCAGCTTTATCTCTTGAAGGTCCCCTACTTGCATGCTCCAAGAATTCCAGTGGCATATGCATTCCTAAAGGATGTATGGTATCCCTATCTACAGTGATCCAGCTGCCACTGAGCCTCAGGACCCACTGCCCTGTCTGAACCTGGTCTCTTCCATCTGCCTGGCCTTGCTGTTTTAGTCTGTGGCCCTCGTGCCACACTGGCCCCAGATCCTAGCATGGGTCAGCATAATCTCTCAGAGATAGTACCACACAACTGCCTGTATCACTTCTTTAGTGCTATCTTCAGTGCACAGTATTCTTAGGCAGTTCCCTCCAGCTATAATTTATAGCTGTTATAGTGCAAAGCCCTTCAAGAGCTTAGTCTTTTCGTTCATGCACACTATTTTTAAAGAGCTTAAAGGAGGAGCATCTGGGTGGCTCAGTTGGTTAAGTGGCTGCCTTTGGCTTGTGTCATATTCCCAGGGTCCTGGGATCAAGCCCCTCATGGGGCTCCCTGCTCAGCAAGGAACCTGCTTCTACCCCTGCTTCTGTTGCTCTCCCCACTGCTTAGCTCTCTCTCTTTCTCTCTCAAATAAATAAATAAATAAAATCTAAAAGAAAAAGAGTGCTTAAAGAAATGTGGACCCTATTGATGGTCTTAGCTATGGCTGTATCTAACATTCATTCACCATCTGGCAACTTCCGAAAAATATCCAGAGTCTCTACAATGTGCCAGGGATTGTCTAAAGCCTAGCTATGCAGCAGTAAATATGAAAAAAATGAAGATATTAAAATAGAATTTCATCTTGAAATTTTTCCTAAGTTAAAAAAAAAAAAAGGCAACTAGATCAGTTTTTATCTCCCAACTCTACCCTTCACACTGATATGTGAACAGTTACTGGGAAATGAATTATACACCTGTATACATTAGAAATTAGAGTAAAGTTTATTCTATTTTTTTTTAAGATTGTATTTATTTATTTGACAGAAAGAGAAATCACAAGTAGGCAGAGAAGCAGGTGGGGGGTGGGGGGAAGCAGGCTCCCTGCTGAGCAGAGCCCAATGCGGGGTTAGATCCCAGAACCGTGGGATCATGACCTGAGCCGAAGGCAGAGGCCCAACCCACTGAGCCACCCAGGCGCCCCTAAATTAGAGTAATGTTTATTCTCCTTTGCTTTCATTGCTCTATAAGAATTTCCATCAGTATTAACTACCTACCTCTGAATATTTATATTTCAGAATTTTCCTTCTGAAGAGAAGAAGGAAGAAGGGAAGAAGAAGGAATTCTCTCTTCCTCGACTTCTACAGACGGTCTCAAAAATGCAACACCCATACTCCCCTGAGAATAATCCACCATCCTTACTTCCGACCCCATTCTTTCATGTTTTAGACTTTACTCCTATTAGTCCTTTACTCCTATTTTGCCTCTTCTCTTTCTCCTCTCCCTCCCTCTCTCCAGTTCTCCCTAAATCCCAAATGCAGTCTTCCAACCTACAATCTTCCATCCTCAGTCTTGCTTTCTCTTCAAGCTTAACATCTCAACTGTATTCACCCCTTCAATAGCAAATTCAAACTTTCCCTCTGAGACATCTCAGCTTTTCTAATCTCTATGAAAACTTGAAATTCCAACTTTTAAACTTTCACATAAGTTCTTAGAAGTGTGTTCCCCAAAATGTGTTCTATGCAATGCTATCCCCACATTTTGGCCAAATTAAAGAATTCTGTTGTGAACTACATTTAGGAAATACATTTGTATGGATACTAAACATACCTTCTTAAATATTCAAAATACTTAAAACATAAAACAAATGCCAGAAAGGCCTAAACACAGACTTAACTTTATTTAATCCATCATTTTTCAAATCTATGATGTCACAGAACAATTTTCCCCGACTGATATCTATTTACAACCTACAGAACTAGACTCATATTGTCAACTACCTAGACACTTCCATGTAGCTACCCCACAGTATCTAGCAAACTATTTTGACTAGAGTAGACAATTACCCTTGTTAAATAAAGACCCAATCCTACATGTTGACCTCAAGACACTTTCACCTAACTGCTGAATATGTCCATACAGATGTCCTACCAGTCCCTCAAATATATCTCAAACCAAAACAAAATGCTACAGACCTCCCAACCCACCTTCTTCCTCTATTCCCTAACTCTACATACTTGTAGCTAAGATGAGTTGAGTACCTCTCTCTTATAAATGACTTAGAATGTCATTTTTTGACCTACAACTGCATCCATCATCCAGTATAATTTGGTCTCCTTAAGAAGGGATATTGTACTTTATCTATCTTTACATCCTCCTCTGCTCCAAGCCTAGTCTTATCCCAAATCATTAAGACTTTTTTTTTTAATTTCAAAAAAGAATTTGTATTATAGGAAATTATAAACACTTGTTTTGGGGTCATACTGCTAGGCCAAATCTATGCCCTGTCCCTACAATCTGTGTTAGGCTGACAAGTGACTTAGTGTCTCTAAAACTCAGCTGTATCTCTAAACCTCAAATTTCTCATGAAAATGTGGTAGTCATGAAGATTAGAAGAAGTGAGATATTTGGCATTCTTAGTACACTGCCTAACATACAGCAACCACTCACAACTCACCCATTCATATTAATAAAACCAAAGTTTCCACAAGCATGTATCAAGTAAGATTCCAGGTTGAAATTATTTTTAGCAATTTGCTCCAGCAATGCTTACCCAGAAGAAGCCAACCACAATGTAGGACATCTGACTACCTTGAGACCACCATGCTTGATGAAGTCCAAACTAGCATGGAGATCCTGGACAACTTGTATCCTGGAAAGAGAGATACCTGGACAATTTCCAGTCGTCCACATATGTCATGTCCAGACATGACATCACAACCCAGACATGGGAGTGATTAATTGTCAGATGATTTCATCCTCAGTGACTCTCTGGTTGCAATTCTATGGTTCTCTGGTTGCAAGAAGAGTCCAGAGAAGCCCTCTAAACATCACAGCTATGAGAGATCATTATAAATTAATTTCAGCCATTAAATTTTGGGGTGGTTTATTGATACAGCAAATAGATAACTTGAACATTTCTTCTCACGATTCTGCCATTTTAATATATATTAATTTCCCAAATCAAATATAATGTGTCACTTCAATTACTACATAATTATTTAAAATAATGAAGAACACATAAATTATGGATACAAGCCCTCAGAGCTTAATTAAAACCTAATTATCACAATCTTAGAATTACATGAATATATTCTCAATCCATCATCAAAAGAGGGAACTTCTGATATGTTTAGTACCGAAGTATTTTTATAAAATGAAAATGGCAGAAATATTAATCAAAACAAGAATACAGACAAATCTCTCATCGTCTTTTACTTATCCTAAGCTGTTTTCCTCCTTATTTTCCATTCCTTAATTTCTTCTTTCAGCTGCAATTCATTACTTGAAGAGAGAACACATTCCCCCCCCCAACCACCCCCCCTCCACACACACATAGTCACATACTTCTAAAAATTCTCTATACCTAAAACTTACTTTTGAAGAAAACTCACAAGCGAAAAGGAAGCCTTTAATAGAATTCATTGTGTGCATCACCAATATCTTTCACCTCTTGACTTTGCCTTAGGTGATCTGGTGTCATAAATTAAAATAAGGGAGCCTTTTTTAATAATGCAATGACTCCCCCAGACTTGCCCCTTTCATTATTTTGCTTTTGATGAATATGTCCAGGGCACAAAACACTTTGAAGTTATACCACCCAATGTGTCTTCACCTTCTATCACAGTAATCGTCCCTTCCTTCAATCATAAAATTTAGGCTAATCAGCTGGTTTTAAAAAAAAAAAAGATATCCATATCATTTTTCTATTTTTTTTTTTTACAATTCATGAAAGACAATTTTTTTAAAAGATTTTATTTATTTATTTGACAGACAGAGATCACAAGTAGGCAGAGAGGCAGGCAGAGAGAGAAAGGAGGAAGCAGGCTCCCTGCTGAGCAGAGAGCCCGAGGAGAGGATGTGGGGCTTAATCCCAGGACCCTGGGATCATGAGCTGAGCCAAAGGCAGAGGCTTTAACCCACTGAGCCACCCAGGCGCCCCGACAATTTTTTATTTATGCTTACTCCTCCAACTTTAAATTTTAACTTGACCCTATTTCAAATCCATAGTTCCATTTAAGTTTAGCAAAGTCAACTGCAAGAGTTGAGAATATCAGAAGATAGGTCAACTAAGACTGATAACTTTACAAGAACTGGCTTACTTGAATGGCTCTTGTAAGTTGGACTTGCTGTCCCATTATCAGAGCACATTCTCTCCCACTCTAATATCTCCCATTTCCCTAACTCCAGCTATGTCCTATAACTTTAAATATTCACTCGGGGTTTAGGATATACTAGAAGGATGGTAATAAAGGGGCGCCTGGGTGGCTCAGTGGGTTAAAGCCTCTGCCTTCAACTCAGGTCATGATCCAGGGGTCCTGGGATCGAGCCCCACATCGGGCTCTCTGCTCAGCGGGGAGCCTGCTTTTCCCTCTCTCTCTCTGCCTGCCTTTCTGCCTACTTGTGATCTCCATCTGTCAGATAAATAAATAAAATCTTTATAAAAAAAAGATTTTTTTAAAAATATTTTATTTATTTATTTGACAGAGAGAGATCACAAGCAGGCAGAGAGGCAGGCAGAGAGAGAGGAGGAAGCAGACTCATGCTGAGCAGAGAGCCCGATGCGGGACTCGATCCCAGGACCCTGAGATCATGACCCGAGCCGAAGGCAGCGGCTTAACCCACTGAGCCACCCAGGCGCCCCCAAAAAAAGATTTTTTTTAAAGATTTTATTTATTTATTTGACATACAGACAGATATCTGACAGACAGAGATCTCCATCTGTCAGAAAAATAAAATCTTTAAAGAAAAAGAAACTTTTTTAAAAAATATTTTATTTATTTATTTGACATACAGACAGAGATCACAAGTAGGCAGAGAGGCAGGCAGAGAGAGAGAGGAGGAAGCAGGCTCCCCACTGAGCAGAGAGCCCGATGTGGGGCTCGATCCCAGGACCCTGAGATCATGACCTGAGCTGAAGGCAGAGGCTTAACCCACTGAGCCATCCAGGTGCTCTGTGACAAAGTATATTAAGAGAATTCTCACTTCCATCAACCTAGTCCTTTCCTTCCCTTATAGATAACCATTTTTCTTAGCCCCTGAATTATATTGCCAATGTTTCTTTGCAAAAATAACTATATATAGACAAACTGAAATAAATAAAGCAACTATCAAATAAGGATATAATTGCACAGATAAAATAATTATCTCTAGTAACTTTAGAAATAGCATTTTGACTGACCACAGTAGAATAAATTCTAACAAATACAAAGAAAGCTTATATGCTTCATTCAGTATTCTTATTGTCAGTAGTAATATCAGTTATTATAGTGTTTAAATTATATTTTTATATTGTAGAATATATATTTTGGAACCACATTTTATATGTTGTAGAATATATATTTTGAAACTACACACGTTTATAAGATAGGACAAATAATAAGTCATTACATAAGAGAAAACAGAAATGACAATAAAACCAAAGAAATTATATAAAGTATCTGGATGGTTAAATTTAAATTGGAAATACCAGTCTCACCTCATGACATTTTTTCTTTGTAAACTACATATTTCTGACTTCATCTATCAAAAAGGCTTAGAAGTAATGACAACTCAGTAACAACAAGCAACACAGTGCTTAGATTTTTGTCTCTAAACACCATTCCCCAGTAAAACCAGAGTTTCTTATAGGAATAACTGATGTATGGGGAGGGAAATATGCAAAATGAACCTGAGCGAGGAGTCTGCTCCCCACCCCCCACAGCCTGCCTCTCTGACTACTTGTGATCTCTCTCTCTATCTCTTTCTCTCTGTCAAATAAGTAAATAAAATCTTTAAGAAAAAAAAGGAAGAATTAAATATTCATCCTGTCTATTCTGGGTAAACTCCTTTTCAGAATAACCAAATATCCTAGCCATTAAGGAAAAGTTCTTCCTTAAAGAATTCCAGCTAATGTGGCAAGAATGACAGAGTTAACAAAGCATGGTTGCAACTTCTAATAAAATAATTGTAAAATGATCATTTGTGGATGAAACAATCAGATAAAAAATCAATTCAAACGGACTTAAAGGCTTGAACATAAAACTTGAAACCATAAAACTCTTGGAAGAAATTATAGGGGGTAGGGTCCTTGACATCAGTCTTGGCAATTATTTTTTTTTTTTAATTTGACACCAAAAGCAAAAGGAACAAAAGCAAAACAAGAGAAACTACATCAAAATTTTTAAAAATTTAAAAAAAAAAAAACTTCTACAACACAAAGGAAACCATCAACAAAATGAAAAGGTAGCCTGGAGAATGAGAGAAACTACTTGCAAATCCTATACTGATAAGGAGTTAATATCCAAAATATATAAAGAACTCAGAACTCAATACCAAAAAACAATCTGATTAAAAAATGGGTAGAGGAACTGAATACACATTTCCAGAAGAATGCATACAAAAGGCAAACAGCTGCATGAAAAGGTACTCAACATGATTAACCAGTTATCAGAAGAATGCAAATCAAAACCACGATATCACTTTATTCCTATTGGGATGACTATAATAAAAAAGAGATAACTGTGCTCACAAAGCCCTTGAGAGTTGTACATTTATGAGCAAAGTGGTTATTTTAAGTTTTAGAGTGGTTAGTTATAACTGAAGCATATATAAATTTGGGGCTCCTCTTCAAGTAAGAGTGTACAAAATTAAATACAAAATTGTTAGAGCCCGTTATCTCTCTTTGCATTCTCCCGCTTTCAACCTAAGTCCTTTTGTCTAATGTGTGTCCCTTGTAAACAACATGTAATTGGTTTCTATAATGTTTGGTCTTCTCTGATAATCACTGTGCTCTTACTGAGGAGTTTGATTTATAGTCGCTTATTATAATTAGTCATACATTTAGAAACTTTTCTGACATTTGTGCTTTTTGCCCTACTCTTACACAGTTTTACTTTTTCTTCTCTTGCTTTCTTTCACTGTGCTTGTGAGTTGATGTATTTGTTCTTTGAGAGTTATCATTTTTGCCCCGTAAATTTTTAAAAGTTTCAATTTAAATATCTTCACCTTACTACTAAACCATAAAAGGATCTTACAATATTCAAAACCAATCCTCTGTCACACAAACCCCACTAACATGCTAATTTTATGATATAAGCTCTATCTTATTTTACTTAACTCTCAATGTATAACAATAGAATTTAGAATTTAATCATTAATATTCTTTGTTTATCCAAATGTTTATTCTCAACTTTAGTCAACATTCCTTACATTTTAGACCTTTCTTGGATCATTTCCTTCTTTCTGAAGTTCGTGAGATAATAGGCAAATGCTAGTGAAATGTTATTGGTGTCTATTACAGACAAAATAAGACTTCAAGGCAAAACGCATATAAAGACAGTCACTATACAGTAACAAAAATGTCAACTTACCAGGAGCTAAACTAACACAGAGTTCAAAATATATATATAAAACACTGCTGGAGGGGCACCTAGGGTGGGTTAAAGCCTCTGCCTTCAGCTCAGGTCATGATTTCAGGGTCTGGGATCAAGCCCCAAATCTGCTCAGTGGGGAGCCTGCTCCCCACCCCCACCCTGCCTGCCTCTCTACCTACTTGTGATCTCTGTCAAAAAAATAAATAAAATCTTTTCTAAAAAAAGGCCCTAGAAAGAGGGGTGCCTGGGTGTCGGACTCTTGGTTTTGTTTCAGATCATGATCTCAGGACTCTGAGATCAAGCCCTAAATCAGGCTCTGCCCTCAGCATGGAGTCTGCTTGTCTCTCTCTCTTTCTCTCTCAAATAAATACAATTTTAAAAAAATAAAATAAAAAGCCCTAGAAAGACTCATGAGTCAAAGCAGCAATTATTATAGAAATCAGAACCTGTATGATGTAAACCTAAGTGGAGTTCTTTAAGGAGACTTCCTTAAGGAAGTACCTGTATTAGAAAATAAAAAGGCTACAAGATTAATGTGCTAAGGATCCAAAAGAAGTCTATAAAAGTAAGAAAGGAAAAGAAATATTAGGAGCTGACACTTGAGCTCTAGTAGCTTCAAGATAAATTTAAATCCTCTTTAGGAATCCAGAGGAGACCAAAGAAGCAAAAGAAGAAGGTATCCTTCATGCACCCTAATCATCAAAAATATGGGCTTCATGTGTGACAATATCAGCTAATAGCAGCTAAAAGCTAGGCTATTCTAATTCCTTTACATGTGTTAATTTCTTTGATCCTCATAGCAACCATTTAAAATATAAGTAATATTATTATGCTCATTTTCTGATGAGAACCTGACATATAAATTAAATATATTTGTCAAGATTAGATCTCAGAAATCCAAAGCCAAGACTCAAACCTAAGCTCTCAAGGTCCAAATCCTATGTTTTTAACTAAATACTAGATCAATATTCCAGTCTTGCTAGGAAAGATCTTATAGGAAAGATAATTTTAAAAGCCACTATATTTATACATCCTATCATATAAAAATGTCATTAAATAAAAAATGCACATCTTTATTTTCTTCTCTCTATAATCAAACCTAGCCTCTAATTGGCAGCATAGCCTACTCACTAGCACAGTCTACTGAAGAGACCAGTCCTATACCTAATGGTTAATGATGTAACAAGAATGGTTATTATGTAGAATTTCACACTCACAGTGATTTTTCCACTTGCAAGGGAATTAGTTGTTGGCATACATTTTATTCGTGAATGACATGATACTTTAATGAGAGTAGAAGCAATGAAAGAAGGCAAATAGGCATTCTAATTCTAATTCTCTCCATGCTTACATTCACCTTCTGGGGAGGGAGGGAAAAAGGAGTTAGCTGTCTAGAAGAGTAGGGTTAAGATTTCTAATCACAGTGCCAATGAAATCGTTGGGATTTTAAAATGTTAAAAAATCACTATAAAATCTGAGTTTTTGAGGTCAGTAGTTACAATTAAATGTGAAAGTAGAAATCATCCACTCAGCATGTTTTTCATGAACATGGTGGAATGCTTCACTAAACACTGAAGGAATGAATGGCCAACCCCCAGTATAAGAGCACACATGAATATTAGTGAGAAATAAAATAAGATGAAATAAAATCCCCTAAACTATAACAGTTTCTGGAAATTCTATTGATTTTATTATTCCAAGTTCTCAAGTAGTAGTTATAGCACTGACTTATAAAAACTACGACACTCTAAT
This sequence comes from Mustela erminea, assembly GCF_009829155.1. NCBI lineage: Eukaryota > Metazoa > Chordata > Mammalia > Carnivora > Mustelidae > Mustela > Mustela erminea. Next base: position 50,660,457 of record NC_045616.1, read on the forward strand.
CACCTAAAAACAAAAACAATTTCCTGAATTTGCTGACTTTCTCCAAGAAAGATTTCTTAAATATTAGGTAAAACTGCCACTCAATATCAAATTGCTTTGTAATGGTATTCAAAGATTATCTCTAATTATTTATAATTTTGGTGAAAAATGTTCAAAAGAAGTGAAGACCTGATTTGGAAATATTTTTATTGTAGTGAGATTTTCAATGTAATGCTACCTGATGAAACAGATCTACTTATATTAGGAAATTTAAGATAAGAAATCAATTCATCTAAAAATTAATAGAAATGTTTTTATGAGACACCAAAATATAATAGTTTATGATCATTACTGTGATCATTAAGGAATGGACAACTTTTGTACATTAAACTGAAGACCTGAGTTTGCTGCTGTTTTTAATTTTGCTGACTTTTATAAATCTTTGTTTCAATTATAAAGTAAAACAGTTAATAACTTACAACCACGTGATTAAGGTTACATGAATTAATTCATGTGAACCTACGTTGCAAATCCCAAGGTACTAAGCAGAACTTTAAAATATACTTGCTTCTAACAAAATTAAACAAATTCGTTCAAATTTGTTTGTTCAAACTTGTTCATTTTATAAAATACATCAGACACTTTCAGGAAATTAGTTAAGGTTTTAGCTAAACCAATGCATAAATGTACACACACACAGACACACACCAGAATTACTGACAGCTGATAAAACTATACATTAGTGAACTGGACTTGTCTTTTACCTAAAGCCCAGTTCTCAAGTGATTTACTGAATTGCCCTCCCTAATGAAACATTTTAAACCTTTTGTAATTTGTCTTAGAAACAAAAATAATTTTTTTCTCATTTTGGTAGTTTAACTAATGTCATTTAGATGAGTCCCTACTGAAAACACAGAAATCATTAGAGAATTGAATTCAATGTGCATCAAATAATATCCAATCACATTTCTGATTTTAGCATATCCTAGATAGGTTAATTACTATGCCAGCCAGGACTATACTTCCCTCTTAAGAAAAAACAACAGCCAGTGGTGAGGGAGAAGTCATTGGCTGCAAGTTCTTCCTTTATGTCGTTTTCTCACAATCTGGTCCTTTCTTAAATGTCTTAGTTAATCGGCAAAGGTCTATGCAAGGAAAGTTCCAACTGGTGAACCCTCAAGCCATACCTGATACATCTTCCCCATAATGTGACCTTGAGCTTAAAAGAAGGTATAAAAGAAAAGGGATAAATTTCTCCTGAATGCATCCTGGCTATTTTACCCACCATCGCAAGTGACCCAGCAATTCCACTCCTAGATATATAACCAACAGAACAGAAAACATATGTTCACACAAAAACTTATATAGAAATGTCCACGATATAACAGTCAAAAAGTAGAGATAATCCAAATGTCCGTCAACTGATAAATGGATAAAGGCAGTATATTTATATATTCATACAAAGAAATATTGTCCAGTCGTAAAAAAGAATGAAGTAGTGATACATGCTACCGCATGATAACTTTGAAAACATTACAGTAAGTGAAAGAAGGCAGACACAAAAGGCCACATACTATACGATTCCGGCCACATACTATATGATTCCAGCTATGTGAAATGTCCACAACAGCCGTATCTTTAAAGACACAGATTGGTTGCCAGGGACTTGGGGGTGGGAGAGGATGGGAGGGAAGATTAATGGGTACCGAATTTCTTTTTGAGGTGATAAAAATGTTCTGGAATAGACAGCGGGGACTGTTGTCCAACTCTGTAAATATATTAAAAACCATTGAATTACTCACTTTAAAAGGTAGGGTTTGTTTTTTTTTTTTTTTTTTGATGAGTGAATTCTATCTCACCTTTATTAAAAAAATCCAACTGACCCTGCACTTCCAGCCATCTCTTTCTCTTCTTTCAACAACTACAGTCAAGTTGATCTATTGTGTATCTGGGACAAGACACCTGGATCACTCCTCCCTCTGCACCCCTGATCCATGCTATTCCTGGGGCTCTTCTCTCTACTTCTCTCCACTCCCTCTTCTTCTCCACCATTCTTCGAAGTCCGTATCAGGTCCCACTTTTTCCATACCACTTTCCATCCCTAGTGGACTGGTCTGCCAAAGCACAGGTAAGCCTTCTTTATTTCATGCCTGTTCACCAACTCTGCTGAATATAGTTGAATAATATACAAATGACTCTAATTATAGGTGCAGATAGGGCTCTCGCTTTATATCAGAGGTTGGAAATATAAAAGATAGTGCAATTCTTTCATATACGTTCTCAAATTATATTGATCACGTGCCAGACTTAAATCTAAAATATTTCTCTTACATCTTTTCAGTGAAACCTTATTTGAAAAATGAGAAATGTATTATTTTATTTCCAAATAATTACCTACGTACAACTTTGCAAAAATACTGCTGCATAAAAAGATGAGCTAAATTGAATTACTGCCCCATGACACAGATTAAAGGATAATATTATTACAATTATCCTAACAAAAGGACTATCAAAACTATACAGTGCTGTCTTAAGAAGAATAGGATATGGGCATGAAGTATATTAATATTACCTAATTATCAGAATTCATGACTAAAGAAGCTAACAAAATCTTATCTTCAATTAGCACACAAATACAAACCCTTGAATTATTTCCACAGTATACTTTAGAGCACTTGTTCACTTGTTACAACACTTAAAAGAAATTCTTTTCTCTTTTACACATATTCCCCCACAGAATTCTTTTTTGCAGAAAGAGTGCAAAGTAAATACAAATAATTAAGAATTGCTTCTTCTTTGTTAATTTTGAGTCATCTCACCTATTTCCCTCTATCTAACATATATACCTTCTGTTCACTGTGCCCACTGCATGCAGAAATAAACTAAGAGTGCCACACAATGCCTTTTTTGAAGTTGTATTTTGAAGCTTTTTTATTTGAAGCTGTTCTGTATCTTTCAACCTGGGCCACATTTCGATAATGACTATTTAATAATTACAATCATCCCCTTATTAGCGTGGCATTTCATTTTCCTTGCCTTATGGCACCCCGCAATTGAAGGCAAGGAAAACTCTCTGTTGATTAGTTATTTAAGACCAGCAACAATAACTATGCTGGAGAGAAGGCTACTTGGAGAGGATTACATAAGAGCTGGAGCTCAACTGCCTCAGACAGAGAGCAGCAAATTATAAACCCAAGTACTTCATTGCATGTAACCAAATTGGCTAGTTGAAATGCTAATTGCCTTTCAGCAAAACTAAAGACAGACAGGGAACCTTGTGCTTCAGAGAATGAAATGCATTTTTACTCCACTTCTGCACTATTGTCTTGCTGAGAATCATTTGAAATCTATTCATAAAGGTAGCTCTTTCCCTAACCTTTAAAATGTGGGAAATTTATTTAGCCCCTACCAGCACCTCCAATGCACTGATGGCCAAGATGAGAACAGATGGTTGGATTTAAGCCACGTTAAGCCCCTAATAAAGTAAGGCATGAAAGAATTCTATGTTCAAATATACAGCACAAATCAAGAAAATGTGCCTAGGAAAAGGAAATTTTGAATAACAAATAAATTTATGAATGAATGTTATCAAATACTATCATCCTTAAAACATTAATATTTTCAGCATAATTATATTCAAACACATATGGCAAGAGCGATCATGGCCTATTTCAAAGAAACCCCCAGCCTCCCTTTATACTTAATAATTTTCTATTAGTTCAAAACTCATTTATGGAGAATTATTCCAACAGCCAGTTTTCCCCCTTTATATGAAAAAGGGTCCATTCGGGGTTTTCAGAATCCTGAATATATGAATGAGAAATGCCCTATCAGCATCCTGCCCTCATTCTGAGATATAGCCAGCCTTACGCCTGACTGCACCAGAAAGGGCCCCATGACCACCTGCCCAGCAGCTGGGGGAGGGACTTGGTCTGGTACATTTTGAAGTGTATAGTGTGTCACAGTGGAATCAGAAAACACAGCCTTTGTATTACCACAGTCTCCTGCGACCCAGCTCCACCCTTCTCCTCCTCTTCCACACCTCCATTGGGGCAACAGAGCTCGGACGCTGTGGCCTCTTGTGTGGCCTGACATCCTGACACACTAGGGAACCCTCCATACATGCAAAGATGCCCCCCACCCCGTCTACCCGCCCCCACCCCATCCTGCCTTGTGAAGGGAGAAAAACGGGCATGCATGCCCAGAAATCAACTTTCTGTACTACTTCATTCTGTATGAGTCTTTTTAACTTCATTTCTCAACAAGTATCATTATTTATAGAAAGTTTGAGCGGCCTGAGAGTGACAAAACACTTAAGTTGAGCTTTCAATCGTAAACAGTTCCAATAAAAGATTCAGCTCTCACCCCGAATCAGAAGGAGTTATGGCAAAAAAAGAAATCTTTCTGGCTAGATGTTCATCAGAATCTTTGGACAGTGGAGTTCCTGGTGATTTTTCTTTCTCCTGTACTGTCTGAATTTCCCACATGATTTTGTATAGTTATTTCCAAGTCAAAGAAGGAGATAGATGGACATTCAACCGCATGTAATACTAAGCTGTTTAACTTTTCTCACAAAATCAGGGAAATGCCCATCCAAATCTCTCCCTGATCACACTACATTTTATAATCAAATTAAGCTATCATCATCTAAGGAGCTCAATATGCTTTAAAAGCATCCATAAATTATCTGGTTGCCCTCTATGTGAAGTCAAAGTAATGACAGCACAGTGCTTGCACGCGGTGCAGACTTTTGGACCCAGTGTATATAATGACTTATCAGAGGTAAATACAAAGCCTATAACAAAGTCAGTATATTAATCATTTTGCTCAAATCTAGAGACACTAAAGAAAGATATAATATAGTCCCTGGCCTCAAAGATTTAGTAGACTAATTGGGTAACACTGAAATTTTCAGTAACAGTAGGACAGAAATATTAAAATAGAGCATGAGGCAGTGTTTGGTTGATGTCAATAAGTCATACTTGTAATGACCAAGTTAATCAGTTACCATGCTTCTTGTTTATTAATTTATGGGAGTATCCAGTCATAATGCAAAAAGAGAACCTGTGACTTTAAGTCTCTCAACTTTTCTGTTTCAGTTTACCCAAGTAGGAAATAAAGAGGTTGATGTAGTTTAGCTCCAAATTTCCTTCCAGTGCTCAAGGAGTGCAACAGTGTCTTTACAGCCTTTGACTTTCTGAACACTAAGGGATCACACACCCAATCTAAGGCAAAATATATTTTCTTTGTGGGTCCTCCCAGGTCACAGATCTTTCTGCCTCAGTTTTTTATCTGCAAATCAGGATAACAGTATTTGATGATTAAATACAGAGTTACTCTTTTTAAAGGGCCTAGAATTCCTCAAACACAGTGGGCATTCAGTAAATGCAGTATACTATTATCATTCACTGTGGGGGCATGAACAAAAGGGTTTAGTCACAGTTAATTCTGTTGTGAACACTTTTTCTTTGGGTACAGTATGGGCAAGGGCACCTGCAAGGAAAAAGATGTATGAAATACTCTGCCTCGTACTAGCTTCTGCCTTACCATATTATTGCTAATTATTACTTTTATTACCATCAAAGTATTTGTGTTCCAAATATGTCTCACATTATCCTTTCCCAACAATGAATACAACTGGCATTCAATATTTGATATATATACACAGCATAAAACTATAACTGCTGTTATTAAAATATAATAAATGTTGACTGATACATGATTTCTATTTCTGATATTAAGACTCAGTGTTGTTCCATAATTTACCTGCACCTCATCATGTACTTACATTTTAGTCTAAGATTATTTTTAGTTGATGTTTATACATGGTTTCAGCTTTTAATCATCACATTCAGTATAGGGTAGAGCTTAGAGCACTCAGGAAAGATCCTTGATCAGCTCTTACTAACCGGAGAACTTTTGCAAGGGACTTAAACTTTCCATGCCTCAATATCATTATCTGTAAATTGGGATAATACTAATCTATGGTCTTGTGGTAAGTGTTAAATAACCTATATAAAGAGTTTCTCAGAATTCATTACATAAGAGGCATTCAGTAGGCTACTATTGTGACTCCTCATGGAAAAAACATGGAGATACAATTTGGCCATACTTATTTTTAGTGTATACATGTTGGCTACTTGTTTTTAAAAGGTATAAGGAGAATTAGCATCTCTACCTGAAATAAGTCTTTTCAGTTACCTGGTTCCATCCCTTTATTTTGTAAAGAAGGAAAAATCAGGTGCAGAAGGATGGATGAATGTCCAAAGTCACAGTAAGTTAACTGCAAGCCAAGACATAACTAATTGCATATAGTTAAAAGATTCTATTATGTCACAGTTCACACTGTATTTGGCACAACCTAAGTAAATCACCCCCCAAAAAAATGTTGGGGCGCCTGGCTCAGTGGGTTGGGCCTCTGCCTTCCAATTGGGTCATGATCTCAGGGTCCTGGGATAGAGCCCCACATTGGGCTCTCTACTCAGCAGGGAGCCTGCTTCCCCAGTCTCTCTCTCTGCCTGCCTCTCTGCCTACTTGTGATCTCTCTTTCTCTGTCAAATAAATAAGCAAAATCTTTTTAAACAATTGTTGTTGTTCCTTTGTATCTTGACTAAAACATCTTTTTTTAATGTTTTTTTTGTTGTTGTTCTATCTAGCTGTTTTTATAAGTGACACACAAAGGGGAGGGAAAAGACTTTAGTAATGTAAGGTAATAACTTCAGAAAGAATTTTTAAATAATGCTGTATTAGTTAAGGTGTATTTTTTGAGCTTTATCCTAATGATTGGTAATCATGCACTCTCAGGATTTGATAGGAGTAATTTCTAAAACAGTCCACAGCTTACATATAAACACATTACAGGCATTTTTAAAGGTTGTAGGTTTCGTGAAATGTTAAAAGTCGGTTTAAAATAAAAGTTACAACGAGTAAGTTAATATAGCACCTTAAAATGAGATTCTTCCCCCATGAACACTAGCACAGTTTCTTAGTTTTAATTTTAAGAAAAAAAAATCAATTTTAAAATACCTGAAGACATTAAAAATGTCTAAGCTTTTAAAAAATGTATATATTATTCCACGGTTCCAGGCTAATTCCAAACTCCCTGAAATCAACATATTTCACTGAAAATTCCTCGACACAGCGGTTATTTTTTAACATAAGACTCCTTAAGTTCATTTCAGCGTTCTCATTATTACCTGTGGCGCGCCGTTCTTGGTCGGTTATTTTCCAAGCAGACTTTTTAAAATTAAAGCTAGGGTTCGGGTTTCAAAGAGAGGAGAGGAAAGGGAAAAGGAAAGGAAAGTTTTCCCTCTGCTAATTCCCACTTCTCACGTTCCTTGAGACCAAGCTGCTTTTGCAAGCGCGGCTGGCAGGAACCGAGCGCTCACCGCCCCGCCGCAGCCCCGGGTGGAGTGGAAGCGGACAGCTGTGCGGGATAAGCGCAGCCTGCCGCGCGGGGCGCACGCCCTGCCTCCCGCGCCCACGCCTCCACCTCGAGCAACAGGTGCGGGAGCAGCGCCTCTGCGCGCCGCGCGTGCTGCGCCGCTCCCTTGTAGCACGGGGATGCTCGCGGCACCATCCCCCAGCCCTGGCCTACCTAGCCCTGGGGACACCGACATCCGCGCGCGCCCTTCGGTCCCCGCGGGTCCCTTTCGCACACCGTCGTTCTGCCTCTCGCTCGCGTCCCTAGGCTTCGCCGCGGCTGCTGGTCCTCTCCCCTGCTGTCGGGTCAGGACGGTGGCTCCATTCTCCTCCCCCCTCTCTCCTCCCCCATCATCCTCCGTCTGCTCCAATAGGACTCGCGGCTCCCCGGGCTGCGCTCACCTGACCAGCGGAGCGGGGGTGGCTGCCCAAGGCAGCGCGCCCCCGTCTGCGCAGCGGGCAGCCAGGTCTGCGCTCTGGCGTCGAGAACACCCTGCAGTGGCCATCCCTAATGGACTGTTCCGGCCGCCGGGCGCCTAAGCTGACCTGCCTGCGCGCTGGAACCCGGGAGTCTGGACTCCGTCTGCACCGCGCAGGGGAGATACGCGGTTCGGGCTTCTTGGTGTTGTACTCTTTGACTAAACTTTGTAGTTTGTCCCCTTGGGCACCGGGACACCATCTGCCACCCGACTGGCGGGCACTCCGCCCTGGCCACTCCACTGTAAGCAATTCACGGTGTTCTTTCTGAGAAGAAAAGCCACTTACTGGTTCTTGCTCCTTTCAGAAGGACATTTATTTGAACTTTGACTGAAGCGCCTCCCCTGAGTTGTTCACAATGAGAATTTGCGCACAAATGGGTGAAGTATTAGAAAGGAGGACCCTGCCCGTACATGTACTTAGAAACGAAGACTAAGGTCAACTTATAGGTAAACTATGTCTCTTTTATAAACGAGGGTTAATTCCTACCTTGTACGGTTGTTACAAGGATTAGATGAATAAGATCCTGTGTGAATTGCCGCGCTACAACTGACACGTGGTAAACCCCAATAGATGTTGGCAATTATTCCCGGGGCTTAAAAAAGGAAAGCCCCCGAGGTCAGATCAAATCATCCCCGTCGTGCAAATACCCGTCTGCGCTAGAGAAAAGCACAGGCAGAATTCTTAAAAGTTTCAAACCCGGGAGGAGGTTAAAGATGAGCAATTGGCAGTCCAACGTCACCTCATTGCTGATCTTATGGACGAAAAAATTAAAATAAATGCTGATTGGCGCGCCTGGGTTGCTCAGTGGGTTAAGCCTCTGCCTTTGGCTCAGAACATGATCTCAGGGTCCTTGGGACTGAGCCCCGCATGGGGCTCTCTGCTCAGCAGGGAGCCTACTTCCCCTCCTTCTCTGCCTGCCACTCTACCAACTTGTGATCTCTCTCAAATGGATGTATAAAATCTTAAATACATACATACATACATACATACTGAATGAATGGCTTAAAGTCTGAAACAAGAATGGATCTTATGTCTCCTAATTCCAAACACAGAGCATAGGGTATCCTTATGAATCTCCATTGGAATAACTAGATAGTTACTTTGAGTTGCAACAGATAGCTACTTTGCTCTCAAGCAAGAATAATTTAGCATTATTATGGACTGTTGCTGAACATCTCATCTCACAGCTGCAACAGTCAACAAACAGCTGGGGGTACTAAAGCAAAGATGATTCAGGCAAAAGGGTTCTGGTACAGAAACTGCGTAGGAATGCAAATGATGCACTTCGAAGCATAAGAACAGGTAGTGAGAAGAGCAACTAAATGATAAGGACATTGACTAGCTTTCCTGTGATGTTCAACTAAAAAGCTGGACCTGGGTCTAGAAACTGTAAATCCACACAGCCTAGTGGAAGAGTAGACACAGATGTGCTTACTATAACCTACACTAAGGAAACTGAAACGTGGAGACAATTTATAGTCAAAACAGTGAATCAATTATTCATGCGGTGATAACGTGAAACAGAAAAATAAAATGTTAGAAAAATATTTTCTTCACATTGTTTTAAACGTGTGTTCACTGTTAATATGCCCCATAGATTTACAGTTTCTAGATTATTCAATATTCTAAATTCAGCCCATGGTTTTATTGTATTATTCATAAAAAGGCTTTATTTGCAGCTAAATGTTACTTCAGTTTATTAAGACCCTGACAAGGTCAGTGTCTATCAAACCGTTCTGGCTTAAGCATTGTTTCACCAAGTCCTGTGATTAAAAACATTCTCCACAACTGGACTTGCTCAGCATGCATTTTCACTCTGTGTAGGACACCACCTTAGGCACTGTGATGAACTGAAAGTAAACCTTAAACCCACTCTCCTTCTTAAAGCTACCTCAGGGAACTAAGTAATTCATTAACTACTTCTACCGAGTGTTTAGGAAGAAGATGATACTGGAAGGCACTGTGGGAAAAAAACAGTGATCCCAAAAACACAACCCTAAGTGCACTGAGCTTGCACTGTCTAGGGTGAAAGTTTAATGAGCCAAAAAAGCAGACAATGCCAAGCAAAAAATGAGCCTCCCAGAAAGTGCTAGTGATATCCCAGGAGGAAGAGATTATGTGGAATGGTGAAAGCTTCTCCAGAGAGCTGATGATCTTTGCCTTGAAAAATAAAACACCAGAAAACAGAAAAGCTGGTACTTTGAGGACAAATATGTGACAGGGTGGTGCAGATACTATCAAATACCGTATTTACCATATGCCCAACACATTTAAATCTGAGCTCCTCACACGGACTAAACGGACCACATGATTCTGGCCCCACTTTCCTCTCTAGTCTCATCTTATACCATTCTCCCTCTTTTCATTGTATTCCTATCACACTGATCTTCTTTCTGTGGCTCCAACACATCAAAATCATTCCTGCCTCAGAACCTACGCACAAACTTTCCCCTCTGAGTGGCACTCCATTGATGGAGATCTTCATATGGCTGGCTTCTCTATCATCTCCTTCATTTAAGGGGTAGCTCGACTATCCCATCCTCACAGGCATCTGCCTTGATAACTTCCACAGGCACTCTTAGCCATTACCTTGTTGTGCTTTCTTTATACAACTTATCCCAATAAATACCTTATGTGTTTATTTAGGTGTTTTTGTCTACCTGTAAGAATAAAAGCACCATGATAGGTAGGCCCTACGTCTTTCTCATTTGCTACTCCATACCTGGTAGCTAGAATAAGCTCTAGGAATTGGGGGGGAGGGGGAGAAGAAGAAGAAGAAGAAAAATAATAATAAGCTCTAGGATATAGTAGCGGAAATTCTACACATCTGGAGGAGAAGGAAGGGGGGCAAACAGGCCTGTATAATAGAATAGGGTTTTGTGAAGAATCTGGAAGGCCAACATATGAAAATGACTCCCAAAGCTATGTCCTGGTGCTTCACAATTCAACATTAGAAAACATGACTTGACCCCATAATAAAATACAAATACACCTGAAACCAGTATTCTAAACTTCTGCCATCATTTACAGCACCAAGAAATTTTGTTCTTCAAGTCATGCTTTGGTAAGAAAAACAGAAAAGAAGTGGATTCCTGGACATGTGGACGTGGGAGGTGGCAGGTGCTGCTGAGAGAGAGGTGTTGAAAGGAAAGTTGAAATTTGAGAAGACAAAGGTGGCCAAATTCCTAATTCTGCCTCAGTGCAGCACTGATGGCCCTTTAATAATCTCCGTCAAATCACTTCTCTGTAACTTTAAATTTCCCACAGTCAAAAGTAATTCATTTGCTTGACCCCGTAAGAAAAGTACTGATGTCATACAATTTTTCTTCCTTCTTCAATTTAGTTAGACTTACATACTAAGTAACACTTTATAAATCTTCAAAGATTTTTGTAGTTCCTTGAAAAAGCTATTTCTCATATGTGACACTCTGAGTTCAGATTTCTAAGTGTAGGCACACATAAGGGAATTTTATCCAAGGAACAAAACCAAGCTTAGGCAGCCTCCACGTAGCTTAACCTCCAAAGAAGTAGAAGCAGGATATTACTTCAAGGGTGTCTAAATCTGGGGCACCGGGTGGCTCAGTCCATTAGATGTCTGCCTTTGGCGTGGGTCATAATCCCATAGTCCTGGGATCAAGCCCCACCTCGGGAATCCTTGCTCAGTGGGAAGCCTGTTTCCCCCTCTCCCTCTGCCTGCCGTTTCCCAGCTTGTGCTCTCTCACTCTCTCTCTCTGCCAAATAAGTAAATAAATAAATAAAATCTTAAAAACAAAACAAAAGAGCTTCCAAATCTGTCTGCCAGAGGCTTCTTCTGTTTAAGCCCTAGGTCCCAGGCAAGAAACAAAATTAGACTTGTCAGGAGCTTGTCAAACTTGGACTCCCCTTTCTTTCCACACTCCCATCAGACCCATCAGGCTACTGGTCCCCCATCTCTCCTCCCTTGCACACCAATATGCAGTAAAGTTCTCAATAACATGTAGGGTTTATCATCTTAGCACTCCATAATGGAGAAACAGAGCCTAAACCCACATTCTCAAAGAACCTGGGCACAATAGTAGTAGCTCACTAAATATGTGTTGGATGAATCATGTCACTAGACAGATAATAAGGAGGAAGACCCACTGTGAGACCCAGAATTAGAACTTGTGAGCCAGAGGGAATAATTTCTGCCACTAAAGGATCAAAGAATCCATTTAATAACTGAGTATACTTGAAGCTGAGACTCAGTTTCCAGATCAGAAAAAAACAAACAAACAAACAAAAACTAGTATTCTTGGACCTTTTGGAAATAAAAAGCCTCAAAAAATCTGAGCAATTCCTTGAACAGTCTCTCACACAGAGCTAATCCTTGGTGTTACTAGTTAGGTGAACACTACTCGGAGCTGATTCTCATATAACTGATCTCTTACTTGCTAATACATGAAAGCCTACAGCATCTGAGATGCCAGACCTTGCTTTTCCCCTTTTTCAGATGCTATCATAAGCCTGCTAATTGCAATGCATATTTTAGGTGAGCACCTATTTAACCAGAAGAATTTCTAGACACTCCAAATATGAGCATGGACAGAATGCAATCTCTACCTTCCTGTAGCCCTCTTTGAGTAGAGGAAAGAAGATACAAAATTGTGATCATTCAAAGTACAATGTGACCAGTGCTGTCAGAAAGATAGCCGAGATGGTTCAAAGAAGGGAGAGATGAAATTACTGGATCGCATCAAGATATCTTTGCTCTTGTCTCTCATAGATCAGTCACTCCCTCACTGCTTTGGTTCCCAGGACAAGCTGTTATCTTGCCTCACAGAACAGACAGGTGCTCCCCATTACCTCTGGACCTCTGAATCTGAGCCATATTGTGATTAAGCCACACTGAACAGGAAACATATACAAAAATAGTTTGAAACCTCTATGGCAAGAGTCAGAACTTTTTCAGTAAAGGACCAGACAGTAAATATTTTAGACACGCGAGCCATGCAGTCTTGGTCACAACCGTTCAAGACTGCCGCTGTAGTGTGAAAGCACCCAAGGCAATATGCAAACAGATATGCACAGATGTGTTCCAGTAAAACTGAGTCACAAAAGCAGGCAATGGCCAGAAACAGCCGAGGGGCCACAGTTTGCAGACCCCTGCTCTATGCAGAAGCAAAAGTTACTTTAGTTATCAGGTTCTGTTCTGATACTTGTATCCTAAATCAATTAATTCACTCAACAATCATTTATGGAGTGCCAGTGATATAGGATGCTTTGCACAGGTAAAGATGAATTGGCAGATGCTCCCAGACCTCAAGAAGCTTTCTTAGCTGAATTCGCTGTGCTGTTTGACAAGAACATATGATATATATTCTAGTCCTGATTCCTTGCAAGATTCCCTGTCCTCAGTCCTCTTCTTTTTTGCCATCTGCTATTTCTTTTTTTTTTTTTTTCCTCTGCCTAGTTTCTGATCAATATTTTTGTCTGAGCTTCACAACATCTATATATTCAGGTCCTGGCTAAACTCTTGCTTGCTCTAATCTAAAATTCTTAACCCTTAACAGTTTCGCCTAGAGTTCTTCTTGCCCTCTTGGGCAAAGCATCAGCAAAAAGGAAAGAAAATAAACAAAAAGAAGCAGCTAACACCTATATACTGATGGGGGCTTCTTGTTCACTTGTTGTGAACATTGTACAGTATTATAAGTCAAAGTCCTGAGCAGGCCATTTTCCTCTCCCCTAGAACAGGGGATTTAGCCACGCCAGAACCAAAGAAATAACTACGACTTCTAAAGAAAGCTACCAGACACTGAGGCCAGATTCTGCCTCCAAGGCTTTTTAGGAGGTAAAATGACGATAGAGAACAATCACCTACCTCCATCCTCACCCCACAGGATAGAAGAAGCCTTGAGGGGACAGAAGGTCTGGCTTTTTTCTCTCCTCCTCTTTAAAGGAGGGAGAAAGGGCAACTTCTCCTGATGTTGATTATCAGCTCAGGCCAATAGATTTGTTGATCTGTCCTGCCCCTGAAAGGAAAGAGAACTGAGAAAGGAAGCTGGTAGGAGAGAGAAAGAGTACAAGTTGGCAGACCCGCTCTCCTCTTTGTACAAGAACGTGTAGATCTCCTATAGATTGTGACGGCACAGAAGTTGCAGTACAGCATAATCTTGCCAACACCTGACCCTAGAGGATGGACAAGCCATGCAGTGAGAGGATCCCAGGAACAAGAGGCTGTGTACTTCCGGGAACTAGCTGAAGAGGAGGGTTAAGGGAGAAACCATTTCAAGGAACCATACAAAGGGGAGGGCTCACAGAATGCACCAAACTTATCCACGTGCCTTTGAAAAAATCAGCATTACAGTCACACAGGGGTTAGCCCCTCGGTGTTTTCTGGAGAACAGCCAGAGCCATAAAAAGGGCACTGTGCCCATAAGCAGTCAAAGAGATAGTTGTCCTCCTAGTTTCCCTCTCAACTCTCAATATTAGAAGAGTTAAACCTTGCGAGAATGCTGAATCCTAACCACTAGACAACGAGGGAGTCTCAGAAGAGTTAAGCCTTGAAATGGACTGGGTAGAAAAAAAAAAAGAGAGATCATTCTAAAATCAGAGTCAACACACACACGCGCACGCTATACATGTTAACAACTCACCTTGCTTCCACCCCATTTCAGATAAAGAGCCGGAGGAAGCCTTGGATATGATCTGAGATTGCCATATAATGAAGTTGCGGAATTTCCCCCAAAACAGTAGAAAAGAATTACTTGACATGGAACAGATAGGGAAGAGACGAGACAATAACAGTTTTGTGTTCATGTTTGAAGTTCATGTTTGAACCCCACTGAATTAGAACTCCCTGGTAAACTAGTTAGGTAGGCACTTCTGAAAATGTGTGCTATGGATTTCAGTTTCCCAAGCTTGCAAAGGGCAAAAGTCTCAGTAATTAAACCACAAATGTGGGAAACATCCTTAGAAAATCATGATAAAATTGTAAAAGGTCTTAGTATTATCATAAATAAACCAATTTAAGATTGTTTAACTCACTGTTTTATTTGACCACAGAACTTTTTTACCCCCCTCAGATAAATGCCAACTGGAAAGTTAGTGGAAAGAAACTTGTTTCTTTGGGGTTTGGGATCCTTATGGTTTGGGGCCATGCCAGTCTGTGCCATTCCCTCCAGGGCTGCAGGAGTTGCGCAATTCTTGGGATGCCCCCTGGAGTTGTTCCCGCCGATGAGGACCCCATGAAAAAACAGGAGCCTTATTAAGGGATTGAAAAGCAGAAGGTCGGGGAGCCTGGGTGGCTCAGTGGTTTAAAGCCCCTGCCTTCAGCTCAGGTCATGATCTCAGGGTCTTGGGATCAAGCCCCACATCAGGCTCTCTGCTCAGCGGGGAGCCTCCTTCCCTCTCTCTCTGCCTGTCTCTCTGCCTACTAGTGATCTCTGTCTGTCAAATAAATGAACAAAATCTAGAAAGAAAGAAAGAAAGAAAGAAAGGAAGGAAGGAAGGAAGGGAGGGAGGGAGGGAGGGAGGGAGGGAGGAAGGAAGGAAGAAAGAAAGAAAGAAAGGAAGGAAGGAAAAACAGAAGGTCTTGGAAAATTTAGAGGAGTAAGTCCTTCTAGCAGGCATAAGTCTTACGTCAGAAATGAGCTTAAAATTAGAAATCTGGAAGAGCTGGAAGGTTTCGATCTCATGGCTCCTGAGAAGCCTTTTCTTCACATCTTGCTTATTGTATGCAAAACGTCCACAGACTAAAAATAAAACAAAACTGACACCAAAGCCCTAGAAAATGTTACATATGTACAGTTGTGTGATGCAGGGAGCCAGGACAAAGGAGAACGGCAGAAAAGTCTCCCACACAGTTCCAGCGGGAGGTAACTACACATCTTCCCAAGGAAAGAGGAGCATTTCAACCCTGGTTGGTTCTAGTGTGGCAAGTAGGGTCCCCTGACCACTGCTGTCCAGAAGACTCCACTAAGCCAACTGCAAGAGCCTGAACAGGTGACAGGAGTCATGGTCTCCATATTTTACTATCTTGACAAAGCTTTTGATTACCCTGGATCTTTTCTAGGCTACTTAGATTACCTAGAAGTGACCAACTTGTCTTGATGTATTATGATTGTTTTGAAATCTCTAACCTTCTGTGTCACAGGCTTCTCTGTAAAGTATTTGGTCCTTACATAGATGGAGTGTGAAAAGAATAGTTCCTCCTTAAGACTGAGGTTTTGACAAAGTAGCAGTCAACTCAGACCATCACAGACAACAGAACTTGAATGAGCATTTTAGAATTTTTAAATCAGACATTTGATGACAACAAAACAAAACAAAGTCTAATAACAACATCAAAACCTTTTTATCTCTTGCTTTTTGTGTGTGAAATTCATATTTCACACAAAAATATTAATTTTTTGTACTTATTTAGGTTTCTCTTTTAAAAATTTCTATACTTTTAATATTTAATTTTTCTGAAATTAGTAAGTAAAAAGGGAAGGATGAATTATGACTTTTTGTTCTTGCAAAGTTTTTAAATCTTCATCCTCCTACATTAAAAATGTTTTTCCTTAAGAGGTTTATTTATAGAACATACCTGAGATTTTGTAAAATCAGGAGCACAATTTCTATTTTTAAAGGCATAGAAGAGCAAAAGTGTACATTTTCTTATGGTTGGGCCCAGATAACGCAAAGAGATAATATAATGTATATAAATTGAGCAAACTTAAATAAATTTGTTATTCTTTCACACTTTAGTTTCCTTATCTGCGAAATGAAAATTTTCATACCTACTACACAGAATTGTGTATAGGTTGAATAAGGTGAACTCTGCTATATAGTAAGATTTTAATAACTGGCTGAAAAACACTGAAATAAAATAGAAACAATTATTTCCTTCTGCTGAATTACAGATGGAATTGAGAAAGTTTTTATTCTAAGTTAACCAATCCAATACACCACAGTGGTAATTATATATAAATAAATTTACAAATTCGTAATTATGTATTTTAAAGCATTTTCCCATTAAAATTTTTAAATAATTTCTCTTTATTGCTGAAATGTGATTATATCTGTCTTTAATATAATTGGATATCTTTTATACTAATAAGGAAGCAAATATGCATGTAATTGTTAATAGCTCCACCAAACGAATATTAAGATCAAGTACTAGCCAAGTGTACATATTGCTTTGTTACAAATAATCTCATTTCCTTACAAATTTTAAACTTATACAGTAGTATTTGATTATAGATATGTATTTTATTTTTATTATGGCCATATGCAATACTTTATTACATTATTTAGCGAAGAATAAATTACGTACGATTTTATGTCTTGTGGGAAATATTTTAATTCTTTATCTTCCCAAGATAAAAATATCCCTTCCTCAAGAAATTTATTTACAAAACATTCACAGAAAATGCTGAGACATTTTTAGATTAATAATGGTTTCTATTTCTGAACAAGAAATGTGTCTCAGAACAGCTTCTCTTGTATTTTAAAAGGAATTTCCCCATAAATCAGTTATGAATGTATATGGAATCTTTAATCCTTTAAGAACAGCTAATTAAATCTTTTTTCCCTAGTTGCCTCTGGTATAGGCCCGCTGTGTGTGGTACTTCCCATGGCTTGTCATTTTGTTTTAATGGCAGGGGGAGGAAACCAGCAAAGCTCAGTAACCACACTGCATATCAAAATGTCACCATGGCAGCATTTGTCCACTTGTCAGAGTCCTTCTGAAATGACTCAGCCATTCATTTTGTTGAATCAATATTGAAGCTTTTGAGATTTATTACTTGAGGTTTGGGAGCAGGCAAAGCAAACAAATCCGTCATTCCTAACATTGAGTTCTAGTTGGGCTGAGATTATGATTGCTGTCTGCCCTTCATTTATGAGGACAGATTATAATGTTTCCACTCCTTGCATAATTACTTTGTAATAAGCTCTCATTTATATGCCTGATAGTACGGTGGAAAAGCATTTAAACTTTCCAAAAACATTCTGTGGACTATGGTAAATTTACTGAATTCCAATAGCTAATTCCCTGGGAGGTGTCAGGCAGGAGGGCAGGGAGGAGAGATGTGAAGCTTTTGACAGAAAATCTTTAAATCTCTGATTTAAGATTCTTCAAATTCCGTTTTTTTATATCCCACCTTTTTGTCTCTTTTTTTCTTTTTCTTTCTTTCTTTATTTTGAGAGAGAAAGAGAGAGAGCTCGAGCAGGGGGGGGGGGGGAGAAGCAGATGGAGAGGAGCAGAGGGAAAGAACAGAGGAAGAGGGAGAGGCGCAGAGAGGCCAACTCGGGGCTCCATCCCAGGATACCAGGACGACGGCCTCAGCCGGAGGCAGACACTTAACCAACTGAGCCACCCAGGTGCCTCTATATATCCCATCTTGAAGCAAAATTAACAAGAACCAGGATAAGAAAATTATCTATTAAATCCTTCTATTTAATAATGTCCATTTACTGATACTTTCCCCATTCAACAAATAGAAGATTCTAAAACTATTTTAAAATACTGAGATTTCTTCAAAGACAGTTTTATAATCACGTAAGTTTCTAGTGGATTGGGTCACAAAATGGATCTGATTTGTTAATGCAAGCACTCACTGTACGTATTTTCAGTTATCACTGAACTAAATTCAGTGCACAGGTCAGTGTCCAAAGATGAAGTGATGAGAAATTTTCAGAAGTATAGATCTGTCTGACAAGATCCTGACAAGATCCTGAAGATCATTAAAGCTTCATTGACATACCAGGCCAAGTGGAAGGGAGAATGGGCAAGCTTCTCATTAGAATTCCTCCTTTAGATCTCTTCCCAGAGCTGAGGAGTCTCTCCTTTAACATCCCATGACCTAGACCGGTCCTACTGGGATCAGCACAGGATGCTGCCATGCTAGTATCCTCAATGGGGTGAGTCAAAACCAGATAACATGATGGAATCATCTGTGTTGGTTATAGGATCTGTTCTCCCAGGACCCCCAAATTCTACCCAGGACTTGCGCAATCTGAGGTCATGTTTATTTTACCAATGGCTACAAGCAAACAAAGCCATTGCAAACAAAGCTCCCACTGTCTATTTCCCACATGGGTGAGAAAATCAAGCCCAGTGGGAAGACAGGTTTGACTGATGGTATGTTTGGGCATCATGCCAGGCCTTGCAAACTTCACATAGATAGGGATGCCTGGTCCACTTAATGCACACATCTCTGCCAGCAGCATAAGACCCAAGTTTGGAGTGTTCTACTTTTCAGATGTCCAGTAAGCTCTACTTAACTTACACAATTCCATGCAACCATAAGAATTTTAGATCGTATTGAAAGACATATAAGAGTACTTTCTGTAATTTCTGTTTACAGTAATGAAAAAGTTTTGGAAGGAGGTCATAGTTGTATAGCACTGTGAATGTAATAAGGGCTACTGTATTGTACCATTAACATGGTTAAAATGGTAAATTAAAAAAAAATGTTTAATTAATATATAATGTATTTTTATCCCCAGGGGTACAGGTCTGTGAGTCACCAGGTTTACACACTTCACAGCACTCACCATAGCACATACCCTCCCCAATGTCCATAACCCCACCTCCCTCTCCCCCCCTCCTCTCTCCAGCAACCCTCAGTTTGTTTTGTGACATTAAGAGTCTCTTATGGTTTGTCTCCCTCCCGATCCCATCTTGTTTCATTTTTTCCTTCCCTACCCCGCAACCCCCCACCCCACTTTGCCTCTCAACTTCCTCATATCAGGGAGATCATATGATAATTGTCTTTCTCTGATTGACTTTAAAATTTTATGTCTAATTTACCTCAATTTATTAAAAAATTCATTTTGTTAAATATAAAAAAAAGCCCATTTCAAATGAGCAAATCGTATGCTGTGTGGATTAAGTCTCAAGAAAATAGCTGAAAAGAAAAAAAAGAGTCTTCTGCAGAACGCTTTAATGCTTTTCCTATAGCTTGTGTGCAAGTCAGTTCATATGAGAAAATGTACGCTGGAAGTGTCTCACCTTTCAGAAAACCAAAATCCTTTTTGAGTTTTCTTCTTTGCAGGGTTCTGAGAAAGTAAAAAGGTTTTTAAGACTGTGCTTGAAAGAGTGCTATGCAGACAAATACAGCTTTAGCATTCCATTAGAGCAATCCTACATGGCCTACTCCCAAACAAAACGGAGTTCCCTAATACTTTTCAGTTTTTCTTTTCTGTATTCTTTTCTCTCTCTTTTTTTTTCTTCAAAAACCAAGGAAGTGAATTGTGAATATTTCCTACAAGAAATGCTGAGCTGGTTAATTTCCAATAATTATAAAATCACGGGTGGTCAGTAGTTCAAAGAAAATCTTTCCCCAACAAAACCAATTATGAGCAGAGACTTTAACTGTGTCCCTTTATCCACTGCCAAAATGCAGTATCAATAGAACAGAATGTGAAAGCTGCAGCTTTGATATGAAAGGTACTGAAAGTATTCATCTTTTGGTAGTTGTTCTGCCACCATATGGAATGGAATAAAAGGAAAAAGAATTATGCAGCATCGACTTGAATTATGCAATCGGAGAAAAGGAAAAGCAAATCATAACCAGATGTGTCTATGCATACAGTTTATTACAAAAACTTTCTTTGATATCACTAGGCACCCAATGCACTCTATTGGTGGTGTGAAGTAATTGAAAATAATATTAAGAAAGGACTTGGAGTAACATATCTTATCATTCAAATGGAAAAGCATTTACAGCAGAGAACTGGTATCAAAGATGTCTTTAAAACATCAATATTAGGCTGAAACATAAGAAACTGATATCTGCTTATACGAAAATGGTCAAACAAGGGCAAAATGGTATAACAGCAATTTCATGTGCTTCAGCCTAATACATAATTTTCCTCCTAATTCCAAATGGCGTTTTCTCTTCATCATCATCACCCAATGGAATAAAAGACATTTATTTAATTTTTATTCAGTTTCAGGTCATTTGTTTAATTTTACATTGTTTAGTGTTTTTAGCCACCTCATATGGAACGAATCCATGAACACGTGAGTCAATTAATGTTCCTTTTCTCCCCTTAATCAAGAAACATTTTTAAGTTGGATATACCAACATTTCTCACTCATCAGTCTTTTGGGGCCCATTGTCAACATCGGGAGGCATGTTAAAGGAAGCCCTTCCTTATTTGAGATGATGCTAGGAGGAAGACACTCTTGCCCAGACCAACTCTGCTCCTGTATCTTTTGTACATGCTAAATCCCAGGCCTCTTCCCTCTGGGTACCTTGAAGTTTCAGGGACAGGTATTATGGGAATGTTGAGAGACTGAAGGATCTGAGAGGGAAGTTTAGGGCTGAGTGAAGCTTGATACTAATGAAACTCGAGGTCAGAGGCAAATCCTACTAGTGGATAGTCATCCTATCTACAATCAGAAACACAGTCTCCTAGAGGGTCTAAAGGGAAAGCTTCCTGCTGGAAATAGAAGGTAGGCCAGAAAAGATTAGAAGCTAGTTCTCCTTGCGACCACTGTTGAAAGAAGAGCAGAAGAGAGGGAGGCAGAATGGGACTGAGCTGAAAGAAAAAAAGAACTATGCCACTCAGGGATGCCTGTACAATCTAGGTTAAATATATAGCACGGGAGGGGCTCCCAGGTGGCTCAGTCAGTTAAGCGTCTGCCTTCTGCTCAGGTCATGATTATGGGGTCCTTGGATTGAGTCCCACATTGGACTCCCTGCTCAGTGGGTCATCTTCTCCCTCTCCATCTGACCCTTCCTGCCCCTTCTCCCTGCTTGTGCTCTCACTCGTGCACTCTTTCTCTCTCTCAAATGAATAAATAAAAAATCTTAAAACATAAATATATATAGCCCTGGAAGTGGGATGAGGGAATGAACAGGCACTGTCTGAACGCCAGCGTTCCACACCCAGAGCAGAATCAATATCCAAACAAACGCTTAGCCAAGGCTCAGACAACTGCTGTTGACTCCTATGGCAGGGGCAGAATTTGGGTGGCATTACTGAACATTTTTCATGTTGTCAGTGATGATCTGCTCCACTCAACAGAAGGGTTCTGCCTGCAGTTGACACAAAAGCAACATAACACACAATACTGGACAGGAGAATAATCACAGGAGAATAATCTTTGAACAATGTGTCCTAAATCAGAGTCAAAGGTCAGAGTCACTCTGGCACTGACTGAGAAAGTAGTTCTTTTCCAGGGCTCTGTATGTGCCAATCCTGAGAAGGAAATACTGCAAAGAGGTCCAATACCTAAGTCACCAGTTTACTGAATTAACACAATTCTGTTCTTTCTCACCACTGACTCACTGAATGTGCACTGTTTAAGGGGCGCCTGGGTGGCTCAGTGGGTTGAGTCCCCAACTCTTGATTTCCATTCAGGTCATGAACTCAGGGTTGTGAGATCAAGCCCCATATCAAACTTTGACAAGTCCTATATAGGGCGGGGGGGCTCCTCCCTCAGTGGAGAGTCAGCTTCAGATTCTCTCTCCCTCTGCCCCTGCTTCCTGCTCACTCGCACACTCTATTTCTCACTCTCTTTCTCTCTTCCTCTCTCTCAAATAAATAAATAAATAACTCTTTAAAAACAAAAACAAAAACCTGCTCTGTTCAAAATTCTTTTCTGTCCCCAGAATGAAATCTTGGGTGGGCCCCATATTTCACATTCATTTTCAATTATGAACAAATAGTCTCACTCTCAGAGAGTGCAAAGCAAAGCTTAACTTCCCATTTAAGTTTGGCAAGTTCTTCTCTTGCTTGGGGCTGATCCTGGTTACAAAGCCTGCAGTGAGGAAGGAGGACCCAGTCACTCATTTTCTCCATCCCTCCCAACTCCTCTACTTTTCATGATGCTCTTTAATTAATGGCTCATTTGGTGTTGAGAAGTAGAGAAGGAGATGAACAAAGGTTAGGAAAAAAAAAAAAAAAAAAAAGAAAGGTTCTTTCCTGAATTAGTTCTTTGGAGACTCATCTATGGGGATACCTGACATGGGCTATGTTTCCCTGGGCAGACCACTTGTAATCAACTTTCCAGTCTCTACCTTCTGGTAGTCCTGAGGGATCACTACATCCCACCAGTGTGGTCTTTTTAGACAATTAAGAGCCTTCTGTTGTGTCCACAACTGACCCTCAAAACACCACATTTTCCCCCTGGTCACTACTCTTACGGCAGGGCAGTGTTAAACTCACCTTTTGACTTTTTCAGAATGAGTCAGGTACCGGTTCCTCTGTCCCTCAAACTCCAGGTCAAGCTCTCCAGGTGATTCTCTGCTTCTCTACCACTTTTGCCTAGAGGTGGTGGAGATAGAGGACATAGCACAGTGACAAGTCTCTTCAAAAAAATTCTCACTACAGACCTCAAGACCAATCTCCCATCCTCACTTATCTACCCTGAAGGTAGGTGATGAATTAAGAGTCTCCAAATTGGTTATCAGTCTCTTTACAATGTAGTGAGTGGTGTGATTAATCTCACAGATTCTTGAACAACTATCTGAGTTCAGAACTCCGCTCCACTATTGCCAACTATAAGATAATGTCTCAGTGTCCTTATGCACAAAGTATTGAAATCTGTAAGAAATAAAAGCAATGGAGGAGGAGAGCTTGGGAAGTTTCTGGAATAAAAGAAACTAAAGAGGCATGACAACTAAATGCAATTCATAAACTTTAATTAAATTCTGGATCTCATTTTAAAATAAGTTTAAATAAACACAAAAAGAAAACCAGATAAAGAACATAATCAGAGCAATCTTGGATATTTAAATATGGACTGAATAATAGAGAGTAAGATTTTATCAGTATTATACTTGAGTGATGGTTATGTTGTGGTTTTGTAAAAGAATGTCTTTGTACTTAGGAGACATATGCTGAAATATTTAGGAGTGAAGTGTCACGATATCTGTAACTTATTCTCAAATTATTCCTCAAAATATTGTCTTACAAATAAAAATAATGGTGTCATACACATAATAAATCTCTTAGAGCAATACCTGGCATATAATAAACAATTCTGTAAGTGTAAATTATGGATTATTAGCACAGATACCTAGACAAAAGGAAAAAAATCTCCTTTAAAATTATTATACATTTGTCAAACTGAGCTAATGTACTGAATCATGAATTTCCTAATACCCTCTTCACCTACTGCTCACCTTTCCCAATCCCCAATACTTGTCTTTCTTTAACTTCTCCACTCCTCCCTTCAAACCATGTCTCCCACTATTAAGACAGTTTCCAATCTTCTACTTCACACTGTGATAACTAATATGATCAGAAGGATATTTTTTCAAGTTATGCTTTAATCTGTAACACTTAGATTCACAATTTAACTTATATTAGAAAATCTTTGTATCTTAAAACTCATACAGTAAATTGGCTTAAATAATTCTAAGTATTTACATTACTGACAATTAAAACTAAGGACCACCTGGGTGGCTCAGTGGGCTGAAGCCTCTGCCTTTGGCTCAGGTCCTGGTCCCAGCATCCTGGGAAGGAACCCTGCATCAGGCTCTCTGCTCAGCGGGGAGCCTGCTTCCCTCTCTCTCTCTCTCTGCCTGCCTCTCTGCCTACTTGTGATCTCTCTCTCTCTGTCAAATAAATAAATAAAATCTTAAAAAAATTAAAACTAAGAATGATTCAGAATATGTAGTTATTAATTCAATTAAAAGCAAACCCATTTCAGGTTAACATCAGTAATATATTTTTATGAAAACCGTATTTCCCAAAACAAAAATATTTAGTGAGATCAGTGGCATCATTTACCATTTTACAAATTTCCTTTTGTTTTTTTAATTTTACTTATTTATTTGAGAAAGAGAAAAAGACAAAGAGAGAGGGAGAGAGCAGGAGCAGGGGGGAGGGGCAGAGAGAGAGTGAGAAGCAGACTCCCTGGGAGTCTCAGGGAGTCCCTCTCAGCAGGGAGCCTGATGCCAGGCTTAATCCCAGGACCCTGGAATCCTGTCCTGAGCTGAAGGCAGACACTTAACTGACTGAGCCACCCAGGCATCCAGTGTATTTCTTTTTTTTAAAGTTGGGGTAACATACCTAACATAAAATCTGCCATTTTTACCATTTTAAAGTATACAATTCAGTGGTATTTATTAGATTTATAGTGTTATGCAATTCTCATCACTACCAGAACATTTTCAGGACTCCGGTAGGAAGACCTGGAGCAATTAAGCAGTGACTTCTTATTCCTCCCTTTGGGCAGTCCCTGGAAACAACTAATCTGCTTTCTGTCTCTATGGATTTGTGTATTCTGGGTATTATATATAGATGGAATCATAGGGCATGTGGTCTTTCATGCCCGGTTTCTTTCACTTTGCATAATGTTTTCAAGGTTCGCCCATGTTGTAACATATAACGGTTGTTCATTTCTTTTTGTGGCTGAGCAATATTAGATTTTATATACCACATCCTGTTTGAAGTGTATGTGTACACCACATTTTTTTTTGGTGTGAAGTGGCATTTCATTATGGTTTTGATTTGCATTTCCCTGATGACTAATCCCATTGAAGATCTTTTCTTATGTTTGTTGACCATTTGTATATCTTCTTTGTACATCTTTGGAGGAATATCTACTCAAGTCCTTGGCCAATTTTTCATCAAGTTTGTATTTTTGTTACTGAGTCATGAGTTCTTTATATATCCTATATACTAGACAAGACGTGTGATTTATAAGTATTTTCTCCTACTTGGTGGAGGTATCTTTTCATTCTCTTGATAGTGTCCTTGATGCCCCCAAATTTTTAGTTTTAGCGAAGTCCAATGTATCTAAAAACACAAAATTGTGCTTTTGTGTCATATCTTTAGAAACCATTGTCAAGTCACATATCATGAAGGTTTACTATGCCTATTCATTTTTCTAAGGTTTTAATGGTTTTAGCTATTTATTTATTTATTTAACAATTTTATTTATTTACTTGACAGAGACAGACAGTGAGAAAGAAAATACAAGCAGAGGGAGTGGGAGAGGGAGAAGCAGGCTTCTCTCTGAACAGGGAGCCCATCACGGGGCTCGATCCCAGGACCTGGCATCATGATCTGAGCCGAAGGCAGACGCTTAACGACTAAGCCATCCCAGCACCCAAGTTTTAGCTCTTTTTTTAAATATATATTTATTTATTAGACACAGAGAGAGAAAGCACATACAGGGAGAGCTCCAGAGCAGGGGTCTGATGTGGAACTGAATCCCAGGACCCTGGGATCGTGACCTGAGCCGAAGACAGATGCTTAACCACTGAGCTACCCAGGCGCCCCAGTTTTTGCTCTTACAGTAAGTCTTTAATCCATATTGAGATTTTGTGGGTTTTTTGGTATGTGGTGTGAGGTAGGGGTCCAACTTCATTCTTTTGTGTATGGATAGCCAGTTGTCCTATCACTATTTGTTGAAGACATTCTTTCTCTATAGAATTATCTTGGCACTTTTGTAAAAAATCAACAGATGTATAGATTTATTTCTAAGCTCTCATTTCTATTCAATTGACATAGGTCTTTCCTCATGCCAGTTACCAGAATATATTTTTTTAAGATTTTGTTTATTTATTTGACAGAGAGAGATCACAAGTAGGCAGAGAGAGAGAGAGGGAAGCAGGCTCTCTGCCAAGCAGAGAGCCCAATGCAGGGCTCGATCCCAGGACCCTAAGATCACGACCTGAGCCAAATGCAGAGGTTTAACCCACTGCACCACCCAGGCACCCCAGTTACCACAATATTTTGATTAGTGTAGTATTTGGAGTAAGTTTTGAAATAGGGAAGTGTGAACTCTCCAACTTTGCCTCTCTTTCTCAAGATTTTGACTAGTTGGAAACCTTTGTCTTTTGTTATGCATTTTAGGATCAGCTTTTCCAGGTCCACAAAGAAAGTCTTTTAGGATTTTTACAGGGATTGCATTGAAACTATAAATCTCTTTGGGGAGTAGTCATCTCAACAGTATTAAATCTTCCAATCTATGAGCACAGGATGTCTTTCCATTTTTTGATATTTTTTTCATTTCTTTCAGTGTTGTTTTGTTGGTTTTCTGTGAGCAAGTCTCCTTGGTTAACTATATTCTTCTTTTTTTTTTTTAATATTTTATTTATTTGACAGAGAGAAGTCACAACTAGGCAGAAAGGCAGGCAGAGAGAGAGGAGGAAGCAGTCTCCCTGTGGAGCAGAGAGCCCGACGCGGGGCTCAATCCCAGGACCCTGGGATCATGACCTGAGCTGAAAGCAGAGGCCTCTACCCACTGAGCCACCCAGGCGCCCCGGTTAACTATATTCTTAAGAACTTATTCTTTCTGCTATTGTAAATGGAATTATTTTCTAAATTTTCTTTTCAGGTGTTCATTGCTAGTATATAGAAATACCAGAGATTTGTATGTGTTGATCTTGCATCCTATAACTTTGTGTCCTGCATTTATTTATTTTTTATTTTTTTTTTAAAGATTTTATTTATTTTTCAGAGACAGAGGGAGAGAGCGCGAGCGAGCACAGGCAGACAGAGAGGCAGGCAGAGGCAGAGGGAGAAGCAGGCTCCCTGCCGAGCAAGGAGCCCGATGTGGGACTCGATCCCAGGACCCTGGGATCATGACCTGAGCCTAAGGCAGCTGCTTAACCAACTGAGCCACCCAGGCGTCCCGTATCCTGCATTTATTAACTATAATGACAGGTAGATTATTATACTTGCTTTGTATTCAATGTATTTCTGTATATCGTTTTGGCTGAAGTATTTTAAAAAATTCAGATCCTCTTAAATATTTTCTTAAGATAGGCAGAAGGATTTTCAGGGTTTTTTTTTTTTTTTTTTTTTTAGATAATTGTAGATATTCATCCTTGATGTAATATCAAGACTCAATTAAGTGATAGTTCCTTAAAGGTTCATTGCAATGTGGCATCTGTATCATATCAAGGGTTTTTTAGTCACATTAAAATCCTTTGGCCTTACACTTCAAATGGATCTCTTATCTGTGTGTGATTTTATAACACTGTGCATTTGGAAAATATTTGGTTCTCTGAGTAATGCAGATTTTCCAAGTGCTGACACGTTTCATTTGATGGTATTTGAAAAACCACTTTATTATCACCATCAGTTTTATCACACAGTTCTTTCAGTTTTAGGGAGCCTATAGAGGGAATAAAGTATTCTTAAATCTAATTTTTGCTTGAGATAGCAAATTCTGTCTTGTTTTCCTTGAAGTAACTGACTTATTCTGTTCATTTTCAAGAAAATAGCTGCCATATGTCTAAGTTTTACTGATCATAGTTTTTCTGCCAGTCATTCTTTCTATTAAAGTTGTGCCCTGTGATAAAAATGGATTGTTCAGTTCCCAAATCAAGTAAGGGCACAAGAGTTTTTCCTCCAGACAACCATTGTATTTTAACATGCAGTAAAAGAGCTTGATGCATGTTTCCCATTTCATCAGAAAGAATAATAAAAGAAATGTAGTCAAGGGTTGAGATTTAATAATCAACAAACATTCTCAAGAATTTTTTTTTTTTTTTTAAATGAGAATGTAGCACTGGGCAATACAATGATTACTGATACAGTTTGGTGCTGCTGCCTTGATTTATGCTACAGATCCAGTATAAGTGCAAATGATAACACAGTGAGCAAATAACTTCTTAGAATTAGTGTAAAAATACTTTTAACCCTGAGGACCCAATGAAGGACTCTCAGGAATTGGTAAGACCATACTTGCACAACAAATGTGGCCAGTCACACTTGGACAACAGCTGGGAAAGCTATTGAAATGTCAGTTTTACAGGCTGCCTCAACTTCAGAAATGTTGAAAGAAGTAGACGTTGCTATTCTTATCATAATCTCCTTGAGGAAATTTTCCAGTCCCTTAGCAATGCATTTGGATGCTCTCATTACATACACCCAACGAGGAACAGCAGTCTCTATATTCAGCTCTTATGAAACTAGAATTTTAATGGCTAAAGGGCAGATACTTACAGAAAGGTGGATATAGTTCATGGAAGGTAGGGCGAGGCAGGAAGAAAAAAGAATTCACGAAAAACCTTTATTGTGTATTCACATCACATTCACCTCTAAAGTCTATCCTATCCAGCTGGTAAGGCCAAATAAAGTAGAAGGGCTATCATGTCTATTTTACAATCTTTCAATGAAGTGAGTGAAATAATAAGATTGAGAAATCTGTACAAGCCAAGTATTCATTTACATTATGTTATGCTATAGATAACCAAATCTGTAATAAAACTTTAAGGACAAGGTAATGAAAGGGAAGTTAATCGAGTTTCTGTTAATATAGATGGATTCTCCTACAAAATAACAGATTAGATTTAGAATTGAAAAGTACTCTGAAGGAAAAAAAGTCCTTCTCAAAACAACACATAAAAAAATGTTTCAATGTGTTTCTTTTTAACCGACTGCTCACCAATCAGCATATATCACTGCCAAACACTCTATTCTGCATAGAAAGGAAGAAAGGTTTCACTCCTCTTGCTCTATACCCCACCAAGTAAATCCAAGTGTGAAATACTCTTTGAAGTCAGCAGGCATTTTTTGCTTCAAATAATTCAGAAGGGATTTAGAAGCCAGATAGGATTAAAAGCTTGGGGGGAAAAAACGGGGGCGGGGGTGAGGGGGAACAACCTTAACTGTAAATAAGAAAACATAGTGAGGAGAGAGAAGGAAAATTTTACTTAGATCCAGCAATTGTTGAGGTGGTAAATCTAGCTTATTCAGAATTAATGGGGGAAAAGACTCCCAAGGACAGACTTGCTAATCGAAGTATACAAGAAGAAATATATCTTTAAAGCCAAAACTGTGCCACCTCGTAAATTGAGATCCTTTGAAAATATATATATATATTTTAAAGATTTTATTTATTTATTTATTTATTTGACAGAGAGAGATCACAAGCAGGCAGAGAGGCAGGCAGAGAGAGAGAAGGAAGCAGGCCCCTTGCTGAGCAGAGAGCCGGATGCGGGGCTTGAGCCCAGGACCCCGAGATCATGACCTGAGCCGAGCCAGGTGCCCCTGAAAAAATATTTTTAAACCAAGTATTTTTAATCCAAATTTTTTGGACGAATTGGACATTCTCTCTGATTCAAAGCAACATCCCTCTTGCCTGAGTTACTTGCCTGAGCAGCCTACTCATCTCCCTGCTTTCAACCCTAGCCATCCTAAGTGATCCTTTTCAAAGGTAGGTAATGTTCTCCTCTGCTCAAAGCCCTCTCGTGCGTGGTTTCCCATCTTGTTCAGAGGAAAACTCTGTGTCCTGGTAAAGGCCTACACAGTCTCACCCAATTCAGCTCCTTCTAACTTCATCTCCTGCTGCTCCCCCACATCGTGCAACTCTCATGGGCCTTGCTGGTTTTCTTGCTATTTCTTCAATACACTAGGCACACTTCCTTCTGCCTAGCAAGTTCTCCTCCCAGGTACCAACAGAGCTCATGTACTTTCTTCAGGCCTGTGTTGCTCTATCACCTTTTCAATCAGACCTTTTCTTTATTGTTTAAAGGTTTTTGTTCATTTAGAGAGAGAGAGAGAGAGAGAGCGCGCACAAGCAGGCAGAGGGTCAGAAGAAGAGGGAGAAATAGACTCACTGCTGAGCAGAGAGCCTGATGCGGGACTCAATCCCAGGACCCTGGAATCACGACCTGAGCCGAAGGCAGACCCTTAACCAACTGAGCCATCCTGGTACCCCCAACCAGGCCTTTTCTTACCCACCCTATCACAAATGCAAATTCCCCCCACCCCAAATACTCCAACCTCCTTCCCTACTCAATTTTTCTCCATTCATTCAACACCATCTAACACACTGATGTTTCATTTATTCATTTTAGTTTTCTCTCTCTTCCACCATAAGAATGCAAGCTCCTTGAGAGCAATGATATGGGCCTGTTTGTTTGGGCATATATGCTCAATGCTTAAAACAGAGCCTTCAACACAGTTGTGTTTAACTAATTTTTCTATTGAATAGATGTAATTTCTGACTAGACTTTGTCAGATAAGTACTTCAGTTTAGGCACATAGAGCTCACTGCTCTATTTTTTTTTTTTTTTTAAAGACTGTATTTATTTGACAGAGAGAGAGATCACAAGTAGGCAGAGAGGCAGGCAGAGGGAGAGGGGGAAGCAGGCTCCCTGCCGAGCAGAGAGCCGGATGTGGGGCTCAATCCCAGGTCCCTGAGATCATGACCTGAGCTGTAGACAGAGGCTTAACCCACTGGGAGCCACCCAGGTGCCCCCCACCTTTTCTTAAAAGACTTTATTTATTTGAGAGGGAAAGAGAGTGTGCACAACCAGGAGAAGGGGCAGGAGAAGGGGCAGAGGGAGAAGCAAACTTCCCCCAGAGGAAGGAGTCAAATGTAGGACCCTGGGACCATGACCTGAGCTGTCAGACACTCAACTCACTAAGCCACCCAGGCGTCCCCCTGTGATTCTTTATATGGGCATAAAAGTTTCACTTTTGAATTTCTATCTTGATATTTCAGATACTGTTTGTCAAGCCGAGGACTGTCACAAAAGTGGTCTCTAACTATTCCTAGAGACACAGGCTAGAATGAAGACATCCCATTCTTTCCATTCTTCCTTTATGTTTCCCCATGCCCTAATCTTCTTGACTTCCTGAGCACACCACTGAACACCTAAAATAATCTAATGGATGTCTACTCTCTGGACTCTATTTTTATTACTCGCCACTGTCAGATAATCACTTTCTGCTCTCATTCAATGCTATAGACTGGGCCATTCTTTTAATGTTTTCTTTTGGTGAAGTGGACTTAATTTAATTCTGTCTGACCATTCAGGTCTTCGGAGGAGAAGGCACAATAACAAGCAGTTTATAGGTTCTTAGGCATTCACCTGCACCAATTTACTTATGTGACCACAATGATGGCAAAGATTATGGGAAACAAAGCATTTAAGTTACAGTCTACTTAATCCTAAACATATAATTATTCATTTTTATATGTAACAACTACCTAGCTAATGAATTTAAGAATAGTATTTTTGAGACTAGTTTTCATCTAGTAACATCTATACAGACGGAGGCATCAGAATGTTTTCAACTCATATTTAATATTCCTGAATTACTTACTAGCATTTATAAGCAATTCTAGACTCTTTTTTTTTTTAAATATTTTATTTATTTATTTGACAGACAGAGATCACAAGTAGGCAGAGAGGCAGGCAGAGAGAGAAGGGGGGAAGCAGGCTCCCTGCCAAGCAGAGAGCCCGATACGGGGCTCAATCCCAGGATCCTGAGATCATGACCTGAGCTGAAGGCAGAGGCTTAACCCACTGAGCCACCCAGGTGCCCAGTAATTCTGGACTCTTAAAGTACCCTTGGTTCTTCTTTCATCCACATTATGGAAGAGTTGTGACTACGATAATCACTGTGTTTTAAAATCACAGAGTAAATGGCAACTAGGGAAGTTATCTGGTTCATCTCCAGAACATATCTAAACCACGCAGTCTTTCTTTTTTCCCTCCAAGACTTTTACGGAAAAGACACAATAATTTTCTGTCTGTATAGATTCTCTCTCTATAGGTTCAATCATGAAGATGACAGAAGAGGGGAGCTTTTTTAGGTTTCACCCCATAAGACAATTTTAAATTCATTTGAGTTGAAGTATTTCCTTAGTGCACAACAGTCTTTTCCAGTTTTGCTTCTAGAAAGTAGAATTAGAAAGCAAGGTCAATAAAAGGATATAGGATGGAGCAGAGAGTAAAAGAGCAGAGATGAAAGAAATCTGGCAGAGGGAAATGAAGAAAAAAGTTAAAAGGAATTCAGTTTTGTTACCCTTTCATTTTTTTTTTTTTTTTTTTTTTTTTTAAATTTCCAAGGGACTTGATCTGGTTCTTTTCTCTAGGTACTCACTACTTGAATATAAAAGTACAGACTCAAAAGTGATTAAGAGATGGATGGTTGACTACTGGTTAAATGTAGATAAAACAAGTCTAGTTATTTAATAATGAAATGCGTTCAGTCTTCATATTGTTCAATATAATAAAATCATGTGGTAATAAAAATCCAACCTACATAGAGAGGACTAAGAAGAAAAGGCAGAGTCTTCTGCTTATTCTCCTGATACATCTCATACTTTTCAACCACTGTTCAAAATTCCTTTAGTAATTTTCCAGAAAGAAAAATTAAATGTATCTCCCTGCATAGATACATCAGTCTGTAGAGGTTGTGATGGGGGATATACACTTAAAATTTTATTACAAAGGAATTACATCATACTTTTTATATGTAACTTACTGTTTTTTCTTTAAAATATACTTTGCAGGGGCACCTGTGGGGCTCAGTTGTTAGCAGCTTCGGCTCAGGTCATGATCCCAGCGTCTTGGGACAGAGCCCCAGCCGAGGCCTCAGACAGAACCCCAGCCCTGCATCAGGCCTCCTGCTCTGCAGGAACCACAGTGTTCCCTCTCATGCTGTGTTTCTCTCTGTCAAATAAATAAATAAAATCCTTAAAAAAAAAAAAAGAGAAAGAACGAAAATACATTTTGGAGATTTTTTCCAGGTGCCTAAGTCGTGGAAACTCAATGAGGAAGGGCACTCTTTTTAAGTACTGTATTCCCAACGTTTTGAATTAAGGTCTTGCATATATTTTTCCTCTAACGAAAATGTGTTAGGTAAATGAATAAATAAATCAGAAAATATAGAATAACTTCATTCTTTTGAAGTTAAACATTAAACATTAAACATAACATTATATTATTTAAATGTACAAGAAGTATCTAGTCTGCTACATTTAGAATATTTTCAGATTTTTGGCTATTACTGTAGGAATGCTTGCATTCCTGAACATCACAAATTTTATACATATGTAGCTCTAAGTGAACCCAAGGTAATTTCTTAACCATATAATAGTTCGACTGCATTTTTAACTTTGATAGATATTTCCAAGTAACACTCCTAGCCAGCTGCATCAATTTATCCTCTCATTACAATACCGTTTTTTATTCTGGAACAATCACAAAATCTGAGTCAGTGACAGAAACGCACATTCCTTGAAACTATGTATTCTTTCATGTAGGCGTTTTAACTAAAACTGTGTCAGATGCGATCTCAAAAAACTGAAAATCCTTTTGGCTTTGCTGAGCTCCGGGGACATCCTTTTTCTCAAAGAAAAGTACTTGTTACTACTGGCCTGCTTTTTGGAACTTGGCCAAAATTCATGGTTAACTGATTCCTTTGTATATTTTAATAAAATATAATTCTGTTATTGTCTTTTTATAAGAATTCAATAACTGCACCTTTGTTAAACATAAATAACAATTCAAGAACATGCAGATATCATTGAAAAAAAAAATTTATAGAACGGACCCAGGTAGCAGTCTGTAGAAGTACTTGTAATTCTACCACTCTGGCTCTCACATGGATTCCACTGCCTATTGACATTAAAATAAGAAAAGTAACCTACATGCAGAAAGAAGGTTGTATTCCCATTAACATTCATGAAGGCTGAGCAGCTGAAACCCTACATATCAAGTAGGGAATATATCTTTTGTCTACTGATGAGAAAATGTCTCAGTGACAAATGGTTACAGACGGGTGTCACAAGGGCAACACCACACAGAACAGCGACAACAAACAAATAAACAAAAGTCTTCTCCTGCAGTTCTTTTTGTAGCATTGTGGACGGGCGTGCCTATCTCCTTAAATAAAAGAAAAAAAAAATTGCGGTGCGAAATTCCTAACCTTTACTGAAGGCACTTCCCGGCAAACAAAAACAGTCTTTGAAAGTAATTCAAAACAGAGCTTCGAGGTCTTCATGATGCATAAATACCCAGACTTTCTGAAAAGAAGTGCTCTGCACTCTGCATCCCAGCTCTTTGGGTCAAACGTGTATCGTCGTAAGACAGCAAGCACACTCATCCAAGGGTGAAGTGTGTAAGGGGAAGTACCAGGCACATCATGGAAACGCTTTACATCATTTACGTAAATTCAAACACATTATCATACGCATTTAGCAAATTTGAGATAGTTATCTTATAGACGCTAACAGTGACTGCCAGTGCCTTTCAGTTAATTTTCAAAACCAAGTGAGTTAATTTGTAGACAGCCTGTCTCACTGAGAATAGGGAGCCTGAGAACCAAAGCCCGTGGGCAAACGTGTCCCCGGGCCCGACTCTAGGTGGCCCACTTTCCTCACCTATAAACGCAAAGACAAGCAATCGTACCCCGCCGACCAAGGACTTCATTCCAGTATTTTGCCTCTTCTGCAAGTCTAGAAGCTTCAGCAGTTAGAGTAATAAGCACAGCACAATTTGCTAAAACATGGATGTCAACACTGAGCTTCCGGGCGTCCTTCTCCACCCTACAGAAAGCTCTAGGTGCAGACCAAGAAGAAATGTACAACGGCCCCCGTCAAATCCTCAAGAACCTCCCTCCTCCTGAAACCCCACCGCCGCGTATTTTCTACACAGTCTGCCAGCACTCTGTGGACGAGGGACAAAGGAGAAGCCGGCCAGGCTCTCTGGAGAGCGGGGTCAGCCCCCAGCCTTCGCCTTGGGAGCTATTCCCTATGGATGAAGGGGCGGGGCAGAGGGGGAGGAGACAGGGGCGGGGCTGGAACTCGGATCCCCGCCACCCGGCCCTGACGGCATCCCTGCGCCTGCGCGCCCGGCGTGAGCCAGTGGTTGGAAAGCTCCTGGGTCTGGTCTTCACCTCGAGTCCCCGCCCTCTGCCTCCTTCCCCGCCCCTTCCCACCTCCGCTCTCCTCCTCCTCCCCCACTCCTTCCCACCTCCGCCCACTTGACGCGATGACGCACCGCAGGTTTGCGGACGTGGCGGCGGCGCACGGCCCGGAAGGCGGAGACGTTGGCGGCGGTGGCGGCAGAAGACGGGGGCAACCCAAAACGGAGGGTTGGTCATGAATTTGCCCGGGACAGGAGCCGCGGCGGCGGACGTGGCAGCCGGCTCCTTGTTGTGTCCCCGTTGCTAACAGAACAGGTAAAGATGGCGGCGAGAGATGGGAGGTGTCCTGGTCCTGACCTGTGGGATAGGGCCCCGGCTGCGTCCTCGCTGGAGATGGCGGGGAGTCCTCGGCCGCAGGTGTAGCCGGGGCGGCCGGGCAGGGCTCGGATCCCGGCCTGCATGGACGAGACCCCGAGGCAGGGGAGACCTTCGCGACCAACCCCACTGAAGCCCCTCGTTACATACACTCTTGGGGAAACTGAGGCTCAGAGGAAGGACTCCTACCTGCCAGTTGCCCAGATCAACGCATTTACAACCTAAGCACTGTATTTTCCCCACTTACTATTTTGTTGAATAAATGTTGACGGCTTCTTTTCCGCACCGTCCAAGTGTGATGGTGTAACAGAAAAATCCGAGATCATTGCAGGGGATAAACAGGGGAAAACAGGGAAATAAAAATAAAAAGAACAAGAACAAAAAAAAAACCCTGGGTGTGTGGAATGGAGAGGGAGGGAACTTAAGTTTTAAAAACTGAATTGGCCCTGGCGGGTACAGCTGTGATACTATCGCAATGCTGAACTAGCTTGTGCCCTATGGCCCTTTTATTGCTCTCTGCTTAAGGAAAGGCAAAGCCAAACACCGAACAATAATTACTACAAAATTAAGGTGTTTGGGAAACCATTTTCAGTTACTGAGTGAGCCTTAACAACGTGTCCATTCGTAACTTTTGGGACTTTTTGTAATCTAGATAGCATGCAGAGTTTTTTCAGTTTTCTTAAGAGGGGATTCCTGCTTTTTTGCTACTCTAATAATTAAGACAGGTTGAAGAAAATTGAGCCAGATGACTTCAATACAGTGTACTTTCTAAACTCTGTATGGTTGACTTAGATAATTATCTGCTTGGGCCAGAGTCTAGCCTTCCACTTGGTCTGGAGGCGCAACCAATTCTTGATTATTCAGAAACAGTATCTAGTTTGTGGTTTTCTTCTGCCTTCATTTCGTTACACCAAGAGAGTGAAAAGATAGTGAGATGAAGTTCTAGTCTTTAACTATTATTTAGCATTGTACCATGGAGAAGTTTTGATAGAAATATGTGAAATGGCTTTGGGCATTGCTCAGTGAATTGCAGCTGTTCTAAGCCAGTTTGGGATTCTAAGAACAAATTATTAGTGGGGAAATGTCTAAATGTAAATTGCTGTTAATTTTAAGTGGTTCTTTTTTTTTTTCCTTCAAGATTTTATTTATTTATTTGAGATCACAAGTAGGTAGAGAGGCAGGCAGAGAGAGTGGTAAACAGGCTCTCTGCTGAGCAGAGAGCTGGATGATGCAGGGCTGATCCCAGGATTCTGGGATCATGACCTGAGCCAAGGCAGAGGCTTTAACCCACTGAGCCAACCAGGCGCCCCTTAAGTGGTTCTTTTTTTTTTAAAAAAGATTTTATTTGATAGACAGAGATCACAAGTAGGCAGAGAGGCAGGCAGAGAGAGAGAGAGAGAGAGAGAGGAAGGGAAGCAGGCTCCCCACAGAGCAGAGAGCCCAATGTGGGGCTCGATCATAGGACCCTGGGATCATGACACTAGCTGAAGGCAGAGGCTTTAACCCACTGAGCCACCCAGGCATCCCTAAGTGGTTCTTTTTAAAACATGGACCCCTTCTGAGAACAGGAAAACAAATATTCCCCCCAGAAAAATGTACGTAAGTATAAAATTTTGCCTACGACTCCACAGAATTCACAGACATTTCCTAAACTAAAAACACAAGATAGTAAAGACTTGGTTAAGTAGAAATAAAACTATTATCTATTTTAGGTGAAGCTGAGATACTTTTTCATTTCTCTGAGAATTAAGAATAAAGCATCCTTAATTTATCATGCTATTAAAACACGATTAATCTTTGAACTTCTTAGAGTTGTCACTTGGTTAGAACTCCATGAAGGAATAGGTGTGACCAGGACTTCAAAACTGCTTTAGAGATGTAAACTGGATAGCTTTCTTGAATTTGGTGGCTGTGAATTTAGGAATCACAATACATGTTATTAAATAGTAGCACCCTAGGGGGTGGGGATGGGTGAGAGAGTCAGCTTAATATATAGTTACTAGTTAGCTGTGTTATCCTACTAGAAAAACTCTTGAATTTCTAAAGCATTGCAAGTGTTGCTGTAGAGCAGGGTCAAAAACTGGTTTTCACCCCCGCCCCCAAAAAACCTGTTTTTCAGGGGTTATATTCAATGATATGAGATAGTTCATATATTATGTCCGTATGTGCCTACACACAGAACGCAATCTCTTGTCATCCATATTACAAATTCAGACTTTTGGGAATTTTTGTTTGTTTTCTCTTTTTCACTTGGTATTTGTCTGTAGTATTTACAACTGAGCTAAGTCCTTCTTTAAGGCACCTTTTTAGGGACACCTAGGTGGCTCAGTCAGTTAAGCCGAGTGCCTTCTGCTCAGGTCATGATCCCAGGGTTCCGGGATTGAGTTTTGCTTCGGGCTCCTTGTTCACTTCTCCCTCTGCCTGTTGCCCTCACTGCTTATGTGCTTCCTCTCTCTGATAAATAAAATCTTAAAAAAAAAAAAAAAAAAAAAAAGACACCATTTAAGTTTGCTTTCTGTGACACAGTATTTTGATGGTTTCTTCCTCTTGTGAATATCCCTTTCTCGCTTCTTTGCAGGCTGATTTTCCTTCATTCAAAATACCAAATATAGCAGTTCTTCAAGGCTCAGTCTTAGCCCCTTCTTATGCTATACTTTCTTTAGGTAATTTCATCTATACCCACACAATTTCAGTTTCTACTTAACGCATATGAGCCATGAATTATGGTAGGGAGGTGGGGAGGTTGGGAAGTAGGGAGGTAGTACAAAAGATACTCCAATCCCACATGCACTTAAAATTCAGAACAAGCCGAATATTTGGGTTCACTGAAGTGTTGTATTTGTACATATAAAATATGTACAATTCATAGTTCTGATAGAGTCAAAGTATATATTTTTAATACATGATACAAAATTATTTCCTAATTTTATTCACATGCTCAGAATAAGTGGAGCTTCATTTTTGACTTTAAAAAGATAGCAATTTACTTTTGCAAAAATGTTTATCACCCCCATATTTTGTAATATATGGTTTATAAAAATGGATTACCTCTTCCAGATATGTTAATTGCACTTCAACATCTGTAAAACTTCAACCTAAATATTGAAATACCTAAAATCATTTTTTCTAAAGTGTCCTGAATATAAGATTCATGTAACTTGGGTGAATGGCTCAGGTACATTCCAAAGTTTTCTTCTTTCCTCCTCAGATTTTGACATGGCAGGGAGACATCAGAATCGTAGTTTTCCTCTTCCAGGAGTTCATTCAAGTGGTCAAGTACATGCATTTGGAAATTGTACAGACAGTGATGTGTTGGAGGAGGATGCTGAAGTTTATGAGCTTCGATCCAGAGGAAAAGAGAAAATCCGAAGAAGTACATCAAGAGATAGACTTGATGACATTATAGTTTTAACAAAAGATATACAGGAAGGCGATACTTTAAATGCAATAGCCCTTCAGTACTGTTGTACGGTAAGTTTTCATTTGATTTTGCATAATGCTATCCAGAATAATTCGTTCATTAGCACAAATTGAAACAAGTTCTGTGCTCTTTTATCTTCTTTTTCCCTTTCTTTCCATAGAAATCTGTATTTATGTTCGTAGCTGTTAACTTTTTCCACTTTTAAGTGAATTTCTGTGTATTTCTAAATCAGTGATTCTGTTGTCAGTATTGAAAAACACCCATATGTGTTATGTTTTCTCCTTACTCAAGTTGTATGAGAATATAGAAATATATAAGGAAAAGTTTTTCTCTGCCACTGCTTCCTGAAATACAGTTTGGTGTTTCTTCCCATAACTTTTTTGTGCTTATAAAAACACTAAACATACGGGGTAATTGGGGTGATCACCCTTGTTTATTGGGCTTTTAAAAACTGGTTTAGGGGCTCCTGGGTAGCTCAGATGGTTGAACATCTGCCTTCGGCTCAGGTCATAATCTCCAGGACCTGGGATTGAGCCTCACTTTGGGCTCCTGCTCATAGGGAGTCTGCTGCTCCCTTTCCCTCTGTCTCTGCTTGTGTGCTCTCTGTCTCTCTCTCTCTCTCAATGCATAGATAAAATCTTAAAAAATAAATAAAAAAATAAAAGGAAAATTTGTTTATACTATGCCTATTACTCAAGTTGCCTTTTTCATTTTCTTATATATTAGGGTCATCGCTGAGTGTCTTATAGATCTAACTCATTATTTTATATCGCTATATAGTATTGCGTAGTGTAGAAGTGCTGTAATTATTAAGCTGTTCTCCTATCACATAGTCATTTTGAATTGTGTGGTGAATATTGTCACAACTATATCTTTAAATTAAATGGTGGTACCTTTATTTCTGTGGAATAGATTCCCAAAAGCATGATTGATAAATAGAAGGAAAGGTATTATTTTTAATTTTAATAATATTAAACTCTGTTTGAACCTTTTTTATATCTGTATCATTATGTCCATCTTGCATCTGTAGCATGTAATGTTTTCATGTAAACACATAGATCCAGAAACTGTTGGAACATTTTTTCAAACTTTTTGTCCTCATACTTCCAGTAGAATTTTGTAATGTATGTATCATGTTATCTCCTGGCACATTTTAAAGTGAGCTTAAATATTTCCTAATGACTTAAAGGATATAATTTCCAGAATGTTGTCAATGTTGATATTTAAAAATATGACTGTTAGAATACTGTTTATATGCACTAAAAGAAAAAAAGATTTATTTATTTTAGAGCTTGCGACTGGGGGGAGGGGTTGAGGGAGAGGGAGAACCTTCACACTTGCTCCTGAGTACGGATGGAGCCCGAAGCTGGACATGGGGCTCTGTCTCATGACCCATGAGATCATGACCTGAGCCAAAACCAAGAGTCAGATGTTCAGCTGACTGAGCCACTCAGGCACCCCATATGCACTTTAATAGCATGAAATTTTTATCATCCCTTTTTCTCCTTGATTAATATTTTTACCCTCCCCCCACACTCTTTCATAGTGTTCTGTATTTTTATACTTGAAAGCCCTTTATTGGTTACCTATTATAATTCTCTGTAACAGAAACATACATATTTATAAATTTATTTATACAAATATATGTAAATTTAAATTGAATTTTAAAAAATTTCCTGTGACCATGAAGTTTTGTGTTATTTTCCTCTGAATACAGTAATTACAGAACTTCAGTTGATCAAAACAGATATGACAGTGTTTTAAAATTTAATAATGTAGTTTATTAAAATGCATTTCTTGGTGAGGGAAGAAGAGCTGGATTTTTTTTTTTTTTTGCAAGTTGTTCAAGTATGGCAACACTACTTTTTATTAGGTCATAGTAGACCTGATTTCATTTTTTAGTGTATATAACTATGTGAATACATGTTTGTAGAGAAGTTTCAGAATGTGCTTTAGAAAGTTGATAGAAAACAATCAAGATTTAAAAATTAGGAGCAAAGCTAAAATTATCAAGGTGGACGTCCAAGAGAGGAGTGTGGTCCGGTAGCTTCATTAGAGAAAGACATGGGTTTTCCTTTAATGAATCTGGTAAATTGTCTTAGAAAAGGAGAAATTTGAAATGCCATCTGAATGATTAAAAATAGGTCATATTTCCAATGAGGTGAAAAGGAAAAAGTATATGACTATATGAGTATATGAGGAGAAAGGTATACCATAGTGATGTGGAAGGAGAAAACAAGGGGAACAACAGATGAAATTTTTATAGGTGTTCCAGAGATGAGTGGCATAGACTGATGGGAAGAAGCACATTGAGCTAATGGAGAAAAAGTTTGATCTATTTAGTAAGTACACTATTATAAAGTTTTAAGGAATGCTGCCGAATGGTGGGCAAACCTACTGGTGAGTTGGAGGGGCCCCAACAATAAAGAGGTTAGTGGAATAATTCAAGTGAGGAAGATCAGGGCTTAGACTAAAATATGTGCGGTAAGACTGGAGAAGTTTACAGAAAATCATTTGGGTATTCTACAAGATGTATTAGTGGATTCCTCATTTATTTATTTGTTTATGATTATTATTTTTAAAGATTTTATTTGTTCATTTGACAGAGATCACAAGTAGGCATTTAGGTGGGCAGAGAGAGGAAGGGAAGCAGGCTCCCCGCTGAGCAGAGAGCCCAATGCGGGGCTCGATCCCAGGACCCTGGGATCATGACCTGAGCCTAAGGCAGAGGCTTTAACCCACGGAATCACCCAGGTGCCCCAAATTCCTCATATAAAATGAAGAATGACGAAAGGGTAGCTTAACATTAGAGGAAGGCAGGCATTATCCGCAGTAGGGAAAACTAATATAGAGTTAGGGAGTTAAGTGCTCTGTTTTACCAGGAGTTCAACCAGCAAAAAAGGATGAACCTTACAAAGGATTTATCACTTAAAAAATTGAGTACTTAGTGCTGTATTCCTCTTATAAATAGTTTTAAAAATTACTAAAAATATGCCAGTCATAAAACAGTGACAAGAGGACAGAAAGTCCAAGGTTGGAATCCTAATGCTATCAAGAAAGTTAGTATAAAACAAAATGTAGGGATATTTAGAGTGAGAACCTAGGTAGACTACTAAACCTTGGAAGCCTGGTTCAGAAAGAGTATGGAGTGGTTATTAGTCAGAATAGACAGTACCGAACAAATGAACATTTAAAGAGAATAGGGTCAGACTTGGGTTTGTCAATGAATCTTCATTTGCTTTAAGAAAAACAGTCTTGAGGTTGTAAAATTTGAAAGCATCCTTTTTCTTTACTGTCTCATCTAGTTACTCCTTAGTCCTCTCTCTATTCTCCTCCCACGTGTACACTTCCAGGGAATTGATTTTTCCAGGAATTCTTATTCTTCAGTGGACTTGATCGGGAATCTGCAATTGATCAGTTCACGCTCCCTCCTAAATACCCTCTTTTTTTGACTTCCTTGATTTTGCATCTTTCTGCTAGTGATTTTTCTGCTAGTGATATTTAATTATACTAAATATATTAAATATAACTATTAAATATTATAGCTGTTATAACACACCATATATTGCTATTTTAAATGTTCATGTGTTTTAATTAATCTTTACAAAACCCTATATGGTAGGTTGTGTTAACTACTGTCATTTTACATATGTGGAGATTGAATTGCAGAGAGGTTAAACAACTTGTCCCATATCAAAAAGCTAGAAAGTCATCAGAACTGTCCTTCAAACCCAGACAGTCCATACTTTAAATCGCCATCATATATTGCTTTCTTGGCCACTCTTTCTTCTTTTTCTTTTTATTTTAAAAAAAATTTTTTTAAAGATTTTATTTATTTATTTGACAGAGATCACAAGGAGGCAGAGAGGCAGGCAGAGAGAGAGGGGGAAGCAGGCTCCCCACTGAGCAGAGAACCCAATGCGGAGCTCGATCCCAGGAACCCGAGATCATGAC
Source organism: Mustela erminea (assembly GCF_009829155.1). Classification (NCBI taxonomy): domain Eukaryota; kingdom Metazoa; phylum Chordata; class Mammalia; order Carnivora; family Mustelidae; genus Mustela; species Mustela erminea. The sequence goes on from NC_045616.1 coordinate 50,703,619, forward strand.
CTGAGCTGAAGGCAGAGGCTTTAACCCACTGAGCCACCCAGGTGCCCCTCTTTTTTTTTTTTTTTTTTTTAATTTTATTTAATAGTAATTTCCGGGGGCACCTGGGTGGCTCAGTTGTTGGGATTCTGCCTTTGGCTCAGGTCATGATCCCAGGATCCCAGGGATTGAGCCCCATATTGGGCTCCCTGCTCCGTGGGGAGCCTACTTCTCCTTCTCCTACTCCCCCCTGCTTGTGTTCCCTCTCTTTGCTGTGTCTCTCTTTCTCTGTCAAATAAATAAATAAAATCTTCTAAAAAAAATTTAAAAAATGTAATCTCTCTACCCAACATGGGGCTTGAACTCAACCCCAAGATGAAGAGTCCCACGCTTTTCTGATTAAACCAGCCAGACACCCTTAGCCACTCTTTCTTCATCTCTTTTGTAGATTTCTCTTACTCAATATACCCCTCAAGCGTTGTCATTTCTCAAGAGATCTTTCATGTGTCACTTTTTTCTTCCAGTCTTTTTTAGTGAATCTGTCTACTCTTGTGACTTCATTTACCGTTTTTGCTGGTAATCCATGAATCTATATTTTGAGTTCATTCTTCCAGATTTCAGATATATCTATTAACTCCCTGTTGGATGCCTTCCACTTAGATATTTCAGTTACCTCAAAGTCAACGTGTATAAAATCTGTGTTTATTCTCTTTCTCCCTCCAGACTGTTCCATATCTTAATAAATGGCATCATTAACCATAGAGTTGGCCAAGACATAAGTTTTATCCTAGACTAAGCACTTTGCCTCTCTGACATCAGTCAGGTGATAAATGATCAGAGCTTAGGTTAAAGCATTGACAGAAGTCATGAATGGGACTAATTACTTAAAGGTGGTGGGAGAGCCTATCATAATTGGTAATCTGAGGAACACTCCCATGCTCTCCCTCTTGACAGTGGCAGATGGATAGGATATACAGATAAGGTGAGAACCATATAATATATCGGGAAAGCTTATAAATAATGACCAATCTTGGGGGTAATTGACAATGCATGAACACTGAGAAGTTTGGGAAAAATGTCACCAGAAGACAAATGAGGAAGAAAAATTATGTTATCAATTCTAAGATGCATGTTTTTTCACACATTTTAACATCTTTGAAATTAGAATGGTGGTATCCTCAATATTTGGTGTTTTAGGTCTCCCCCCCCCCCAATATATAAAATAATGACACATCTTAGAGTGGATGGCAACTGAGTTTTGATAAAATGTGGTAATTTTAGTTGGGTAAGTTGACATTTGCCTACACTTTAATTGCTAGACTGGAAGAAAGAACATAAATATTTGTAATTGTTCCTTCCCAAATTGTTTACAAACAATAGAAAGTGTGATATTTGTGCATGATGTACAAAGAGAAATATCAAAGGATCCCAGAATCTACTTAAATACCTAGGATTACTGTTAATAATACATGGGTGATAGTAAGAAGTAATTAGTGATTTCCCAAGACCGGTAGATCAAAAGTGATGTAGAACTGTTAACCACAAAATAAAATCTGGGTGTGATAACTTCATACTGCTAATAATTAAGCTCCATTTTCTTTTTTCCCTTCCAAAAGTAACTGGGATGAATGACTATTGTTACCTCTATTTTGATGGAGAATTCAGATGAATGTTGCTTTTTTTTTGTTTGTTTCTTAACAGGTAGCGGATATCAAGAGGGTTAACAATCTCATCAGCGACCAAGACTTTTTTGCCCTTAGGTCTATTAAAATTCCAGTTAAAAAGTTTAGTTCATTGACTGAAACACTTTATCCTCCAAAAGGAAGACAGGCTTTACGTCCTTCATCTGTTCAGTATGTTCCAGAACAACAGGAAATTTTGCTAGCTAATGATTCTCTTTCTTCCACTGAGTCAGCTGATAACTTTTTAAAAGAAGTAGATCGAGACATAGAACAAATAGTAAAATGTACAGACACCAAAAGAGAGAACCTTAATGAGGTAGTATCTGCTTTAACAGCACAACAAATACGCTTTGAACCTGATAACAAAAACACTCAACGTAAGGATCCTTATTATGGAGCGGACTGGGGAATAGGGTGGTGGACAGCTGTAGTGATAATGTTGATAGTAGGTATAGTAACGCCTGTATTTTATTTGCTGTATTATGAAATTTTAGCTAAAGTGGATGTAAGTCACCATTCAACAGTGGATTCTTCACATTTGCATTCAGGAGTGACACCCCCATCACAACAGAGAGAAGTAGAAAATGGAATTGGTCCAACTAAAGGAATACCCTTTGGCCAACATGATCATAAACTATATCGCCAAGATTCTCAGTCACCTGCTGCTCAACACAAAACATAGCAGTTGGCTCATAATTGCAGTGTTAATGATCATGTATATCTGGCGTGTGGTGAATCAGTTATATTCAATAACCACTTTAAAGGCAGAAGTTAGGGAGATTGAAGATGCTTTTGTTTTTCACCCTTTTTTTGGAGCCAGTTACAAGTAGATTGAGTATAAATTCCTACACTTGCTAGTTGTTGATATTGAAAGCTGTAAATCTGTATCTGTTGTATCAATGCTTAAAGCAAAAATGAATTTAAATATGGGTCTAGGAAGTTCTTAACTCAGAAAATGCATCATTTTTCTTATTCAAGCCTGGTTATGTTTAAATTTTATTTTTCAAATTATTTTTTGGTTTAAAGTTACTAATTTTAAATATATTAAGCAAAATAAAATTTATAAGCCCCCCAGAATAATGTTTTGCAGTTAGGAAGTTGCCATTTGGTCACTAGAACACTGGATTAGGTCAAGACCTAAAAGTAATCTTTGTCTCTTAAAGCTCTCTGCCTCTGCTTCTGTGATTATAATTGCTTCTGTTATTTGAAAGCACTTTTGTAATTCTTTAATGAAAAGTGTTACATGAGTTAGCATTATTTAGGAAATAAATCCTTACATACTGTGATAAGTTGTTGCTGTGTTATATGCAGTAACATGCCTTAATTACATTTAATGCCTTATAATATTACGTTATGTAAGCTAATACAAGTTTTAGAATTAAAATTAAGGATTATTTCTGATGGTCCAGTGGGATTCATAGGCCCTATAAATTCGTCTCCATCTTCACTATCAAGGAAAACTTCATAGGGTTAAAACAGATTTTCACTGGCTACCTCTGGTCTGTTGAAGAAAGGGTTCATTAAGCAAAAGCAAAGGTGCAAGAGACCTTTTGCATTAACAATAACAGACAAATTATTTGTTGGTCTGTTAACCTACATTTTTCAAAGAGGAAATGTCCAACTTAGACCATTTTTTCCCTCTGAACATAGCATCATATTGGGGAAACAGAGGCCACAGGTGTGTTGATCAGTTGAAAGGGCTTGATAGTGCTACTTTGTAAGATTTGTTGGGGATCAGACATAGTCTGGCTAAATAAGGATCATTTACATACTGATTTCCATCATTTAATTTCTTCAAGTATGTATTTTTAAAATGTAACCAAATGATTCATTAGAAGAAAGTTTGGTGGAGTCTGGATTGCCTGTTTTGTGTATAATAAAGTGTGTACCTTAAGTTATATAACACCACCTCATTTTCTGGGCATTATTTCCTAATTTTTAATGTTTCAGGTTTTAACTAGTCATTTTATATTTCCAACTCCAATACTGATTTTTAAAAAAGGGGTGAATAAGTGCATATGGTAAATGAAGTTTCATGTACTTTCAGGAGCAAAGTATCATAAAAAAAAAAAAAGGACAAAGAAGTCAAGCATTAAAGCCCTTGCATGTATTAGAGGGCCTTAGACAATTATTGGAAAGTGTTAATATGGAAGTTATAGCAAAATCATTTGTTGAATAACTTTTAGATTGGAATTTTAAAAATTGTTTTAATGTGCCTTCGCATCTTGAAAAAAAAAGTGTATGATCTAATTTATGTTCAGTGTTAACTTGGTCAGTTTACATTGTATTTATTATGCTTGCTGAAAAATCAAGTTTTAGGGAAGAAAAATGGATTGGATTATTTTAGGGTAGAATGAAGAACTTTGTTTACATCAAATTGATGAAATTACAGAGTCAGTGATTCCTTTTTGCTAGTGCTGCTTTGAAATTGTGATAGATCTGATTTCCAAAATAACTAACTTAAAGTAGTGAAGTGTCCTATGTACTTGATTAAAAACCATTTTGTCTTGCAGCGTGTCCTGTTTCGCGAAGGAAATATATCCTTATGATACAATCAGGCAGTTTCCTTTTTCTATATATTTGAATCCTGTATAATTCTATATATGTCATATATATAGAATTTTAGATTCTAATCTTTAATGGTCATTTAAAAAAAATTTCCTAAGCATTTAATAGATCTAGAATAATTTTACCTTTTAAAAAGTACTAATATACATCAAAATTTGTAGCAAATAATTGCTTTGTAAAACTTAATGAGTTACTTGATATTATGGATTTAAAATTGTGTTGAAATCCTTATTTGAATTTACTTGGATGCTTTACATTAGAAGGTACATATGTTATATATATGCTAACAATTGTGAATCACTGCATTTGGTTCACTTAAAAACTTGGGAGTTGTAAGTGAAGAAAAATCTGCTATTTTTAGGGCAGATTTTTTTTTTTAAGGCTGGCTACAAATGGTTAAGTTGTTTTGAACTATTGAATGCCATTTAAAATTTTTGCCATTCTACTAGAAAATTATGAGATTCACCTCTTCAAAAGATAGGTTAAAATGGATCATTATAATTAGAAAGAAGACTAATGTTAAATGAGCTTTTCCGAAGGACTTTTTGTGTTTTTTAAAGCTTTTCTTTTCCTGGACTCTGCTTGCTTGTTCAGCAAGCATTCCTAAATGAACCACTACTTACTAAATTAGTTCTTAAGGTATCTACTTTTTAAGTTACCTACTTGAGAATATGAAGAATGTTTCAGAAATATCATGAAGCAAGGATCCAGTCAGAGCGTTACAGGGTAAACGTGGGTTTTTAGAAGTCTGTGTTTAACAGGTGCATTATGATGGGTAGCATTCTTATTTTGAATTACAACAGCATTGCTCAGGAAATCAGTATTTTTCTTCCACGTATGTGCATATTGCACTGTTAGATCATAGAACTATCTGAATGCTTTATTTAATTCTTTTTATGTATGCAGATACTATAAATCTTTTGTATAATGTATTTTATACAAAGGCAAAATGGAATTGTAGAACATTGTTAGCATGAACATCTGTAAAACTGGTTTTTAAAACTTTTTGCCCTTATTTTTCATATTTTAAAAGATATGCCAAATGTAATAAAGTTTCTATTTTATTATTCAGTCTAAAATGGAAGCTGGTGAATTAATTGAATAAAACAAATGTTTTCTCCTCTTCTGTCAAACTCTTTGATGTAGACATACTGTGAAGGTAGATAGAAGTGCCAAAGGTTTACCAATTCATATTTCCCCCGTTATACAGAAATAAAGTCCACTGAGTTATTTATAGGACATAAATGAAAACAAATGTCAGATGGGTGTCCTTTGGATGTACTTGGGTAACAGGGAAGAAGACTTTAACAGGCACGGTCCATGGCTGCTTATTAGCAAGCTGTGGGTCACATGTTTAGCACCATGATCTAAATGTAAATTTTTATCATGAAACAACCTTTCCACTTCAAGGATATTTTTCAAAATTAACCAGTAGCAAAAAGAACTGAAAAAGTTGTTTGAAATTTTTATTTATTTAATGGAGGAATTTGTGATGTAATTCTTTTTTCCCCTTAAAATTGTATTTAAGCTCACTTTTTAATAAAAAGTTTTTACTCTAGAGCCTTTAAGTATATTAAGGCAAAGCCACTGACACTGTACATTTTAATGTGGTGGGGGTAGAAAGGTTAAAATCTTCCAAATTCCTTAGTATTATCTTGTATCCACTGTCAGTCCACGACAGCAGTGGTCTCACTAATACTACACTATCTGCCAAATCTCTTCATTTGTTAACATGACTTTAATCACCTAATGTTTTCTTTTGTGGGCTTATTAAGAATACTTGGTAACTGTCATACTTGCTCAATAAATAGTTATTTCACTACATAAAATCTGTATTAACAAATCTGTTTTCTCATACATTTAAGTAGGTTCAAAATAAACCATGTTTATATAAAACAAAAGGACACAAAATTGTTTTGTAAGAATTTAATGTGTAAACAGGAAAATAAGCATTATAGCAACAAAACAGTTTGGCCTATTAATACAGCAATTTTAAAGACATTTCACCAACAAGTACTTTTTTATATACAGGAGGCTACCTCGGCATTGAAGTTTACCTTCTTACGGAATAACTAACTTCACAGTCTCAGATTTTAAGCCAGAAGGACAAGATTCATGCTGGTAAAGCAACCTGCAAATACTCCCTGTTCTCACAGTTAGTCTACTTTGAACTTATAAAAAGAGGAAGATAGTGCACTTAAGGCAGATGGATGGGGGCTCCTGAAGCAAATCCCTGCCCAAAGGGGCTGTCTTACCATCTGCGGACTAAAACTGGAGGCAAAACTGAAAGCTAGGAAAGAAAATAAATACCTGTATCTTAAGTGTGTCTGACCAATTCACAGGGTCATCTGCAGAGTTAAACTGAAGCAGGTAAATAGAACCGTTGAGATCAGATTTCTATAAATTAAATGGTATTTGGCTAAAGTATTAAGGAGGTGAGAGAATAAAATATCAATATTTTATTTAACAAACCTAAGTGACTATTTGCCCATTAAAACTAGAACCTTTAAGTCTAGTAGGTTGCTGTTTTAACATGGACTTTCTTTTGTTTTCCATTTAGAATGTTTAAAATTTCCTAGAAACTTATTTCAACAAATAATTCACATGTGATGGGCACACTGAACTAACAATGGTCTTTACACTCACCTTGAATAATCTGAGGAAATATTAAAATTGAAAGTGATGTTTTTCCTGAGAAAGTCATGTTTCAAAATGGCACAAGACATAAATTTTCTTCAGTCCTTCCCTCCGGAACATAAGATGGGAAAATCAGTATAAAATAGTTTGTGAGGACAACATGCTTGTTTTCAGTCACTTAACGAAGCTACCAGTTTTCAGAGGGTGAGAACCAAGTTTAAGAAGTGATCATTTCTGTAAGGTATGAATGAATATACACGGCAAATTTCGGTTAGTGTGTAAGCAATTTTTATAGGAAGTAGTGTACAGGTGGAGAAACTAAGGCACAGAAAACTTAACCAAGCTCATTTTCAAGGTTGAGTCTATAGTAAAGGTAGAAACAGAATCTAGGGCTTTGATTCTCAAGATTAGAAGGTAATGGGACTATCCTCCCCAAAGGGAAAAATAATCTTTGTTCTTTTTGGTAGAGAATATTAAGAAATCATTTAAAAATATACAATATTAATTCCCTTGAAAATCTTTGGCATTTGTGTGTGTTTGGATGCTGGGGGGTCTAGGTATTTACTCTGCCAAGATATTAAAAGTCAGGGGAGCCAGTTTTTAATCAAAACCAAAAAGATTAATCTTAACTTTAAAATGACCTGAGTTTTATTCTGCACTGTTCTACAAATCAATTGGATAACTGAGTCCTGTGAAATTTAACAATAGCCATGACAACTTACAGATTTTGTACACATGGATTCTGCAGTGAGATTTATACGACTAGAACTTTCTCTATACTTTTGTAAAGTACAAAATTAGATATCTAATTTTTCATAAGCCCAACTATTCAAAGATAAAACTTAACGACAGTGAGATGATTATATGTTAAATGGTATTGAGTTGGCTCCAAATTCGAGTATTTTTTTAGTATTCATTCCAGGTTTTTGTACGGGCTGAAATGTGACCTGGGAAATTCATGAAGTTCAGAGTGGCATTTTTCCCTGTATGTTTTTGATCACAAAACTTCTAATCTCATAAAATATGCAATTGTAAGAGCTCCAGTAGGGTTTTGTAGTCATAATGCAGCACAGAACAGACCATGCAAAAGAAAAAGATAAAACTACTTTCAAGTTTCTTTGTTTTTAAAGTGCTCTTTGTGCAGTATTATTACATCAACTTCCAGACTAGAGAAATTCACTATAATGATTAGTAACAGTTTTACAACAGATCGAGTTCCATAAGAGTAATTTGTTCAAGTATGAATACATAGATTAAAAAATGCAAAAACTCTGGGCACATTGAAATCCCAGTGATAGAAGAGAAATCCACTTGAATACATAAGACGGATGACAGGGGTGTTGAGAAGGAAATGTCAGAATATCAGAGACTGATTGGTAAGGTAAGTAGTATGTAAACTCAAAGTGGTTCTGAGTATTTCGACAGCAAGTATCTGCCCAGCAAAAGAGGAACAAAAATATAATATTCCTTATCAGAAATAGAAAACAAGCCCGTCCAAATGTTCAGAAGTGGTATCATCAAGATATTTTTGGAGAAATTTCCTAGCTAATAGGTTGCTTCATCCATGTTGTCGTCACTGTCTGCACCAAAATCATCTCCATCTTCAAAGTATGAATTAATGTAGTCATTTTCCTAAGTGAAATGATATATTCCTCAGTAAACATTAAAATAAGTGAGTAGTAAGATCATTATTAAACAATATAATGTAGGCTGTCCCTTTAAGTTTCTAAATATCAAGTAATAAGAAAACATAGTAGGCTTTTGAAAAGTCTCTGCTATTTCATCTGCTTAAAAATTACATTGGTTTTTCATTCCCATCTACCTGTGCTGCTTTCCACAAGACCATCACCTCCTATAATTTTCAGGCACCAACTAGTTAAGAGAAAATGAAGGAATGTCCATGACACTTCAGTAGAATGATACATTGAATTCATTACACCTCAGGAGGACGATCTATGGTTTAGTTACCTATACCACTAAACACTCCAAACAAATGTACAGACACTCAAGAAACAAAGCCAATTTACATTAACATTCATTAAACTACACCAGAACTGAGGTTTTCAGTCACGGTGTGTAACAAAGCATAAGTAGAGGGATTTTTGCTTCTGGCCAAAAAACAAGCTCGAAGACACAAAATGAAACCTAGAAAATGCCATATTCCATCTAGGGCCCCTCAGTTTCCTTGAGGTTAAGAGTAATTAAGTTCCTGGGAACGTTTCAATTATCAAGACTGGGGAAGACTCTTATTCATGTAAATGATTCCCGATATTTCTGTGCTTTCTGTCAAAAATTAAAAAATCCATTTTGGATATGGATTAAAAGATATTTAAGAGAGTTATTAACTAAGTGCAGTGTATGGGATATATTTGGATTTTGACTGGGATGAACAATAAATTTTTTGAGACAATTAAAAATATTTGAATATTGGGGGCACCTGGGTGGCTCAGTGGGTTAAGCCTCTGTCTTCAGCAGGAAGCCTGCTTCCTTTTCTCTCTGCCTGCCTCTCTGCCTACTTGGGATCTCTGTCTGTCAAATAAATAAATAAAATATTTAAAAAAAAATTGAATATTGGCTTAATATTTGATGATATTAAGGAAATATTTCATTATGTTAGGTATAATAATAATATTGTCATGTTGTTAAAGGGCCCTTATTCTTTAGTACATACTGAAATGTTTGTGGGATGAAATGATACAATGCCTGGGATTTGCTTTGTAACAATCCAAGGTGGATGGGAAATGGAAGTCAGGGGATAGGAATGGATTGGATGAATGAATGAGTGGTTGAAAGAATGGCTATACATTGATGATTGTTAAAGCTGTGTGATAAGTCCATGGGTGTTTATTTTACTTGTCACTAGATTTTTTTACTTCATTGAAATCTACCATCAAAAAATTAATCTCTACATCTCCACTCTCTATAGCAAGAGTTATGATAAAGTAAGAAGTAGAGATGATTCTCAAAAGAAGGTCACCTGGATGTCAGCTTTTTTAGTACCTGCATGGTGGGATTTTTTTTTTTACATATAAATTTATATAAATAATGCAAGATAACTTGTAATATTCAGATACAGATTTTATTACTTTGTCTTCCCTGACACTGTAAGTTTCTGTATCCAGTAAGTTTCCATAGCATCCCCAGGAAGATGGCCTCGTTTCTCTGGTGCCAAGAAATCCAGTAACATCTGGAAGCCTGGCTGAAGCCTTGGGACTAGTGTACAGGGGAGGGGTGCATGGTTGAGAGTTCAAATGAGACCACTTTGTAAATGAGTTGGAAGGGATACTTCACTATTCCAAAGTCAAGCATATGCAACTTTTGCTTTAGACACGAACACTTCCAAGTACATTCAGTGATTTATTTACCTTGGGTAATTTTGTGATGTTAATAATCTTGAAACAGGTACAAAGTGAGAACCTGTTGAAACTGATGGCTTAAGTGGTCCTTGGCTTTCATTTGAACCCTTGCTTTTTCCCTTAATTACAATATTCAAAAGACTGAAGAAAGAAAAGGTCTGTGTTTCTTTAAATTGACAGAGGTGTTACTTAGATAATTTGCTCCATTTACTCTTCAAAAACAATGCTTATCAAACCCTCAATATGCCAAGTTAATTAACATGAATTTTTCATTAATTAATTGCTAAAAAGCACCAAGAGTAAGACTTTAAGTCTAGAAAGTCTTTAACTGAGCTCCCCTCTTCATCCCTCACCCAGACTCATATTCAAAACATGTATCCTTTCTCTACTAAAGTGGAAAGTTGTTTGGTTGTTTTTTTTTTTAATGATATGTATTTATATAAACTGTGTTTAGTACTCTGCTAAGGCCCAATAAAGAATTACTAGAATCTTGATGTTTGCTATTATTAGGGATGATCTTAATTTCAACAGAGTTCACCTCAAGCAGACTTTATAAAGAGAGCATTCCAAAAGCGAGTCTTGTCTAGGAAACAGAACACTACTCACTCAAAGATAATAATAGCACGCCACAATCTCCAAGACCAGTTGCTATACCAAAAATGTCTTCAGATACTACCAACAACACCTTGGAGGGCAAAATCACCACTGGTTCATAGTAACAAGCTTTCAAGCATGATTTAACCACAGTTCCTTTCAATCCAAGCAAATGAGCTTTCTAAAACACAAATACGATAAAACTATCCCGCTGCTTTAACCCTTCAAAGGGTACCCGCAGCACTCAGGATAAAGTCCTATTGCTCAGCCTGGTATTTAATATTTGTCTTCAGCTTTGTCTCTCCATGTCCCCTACTTGAACTCTCTAGTCCAGTCATTTTGACTTATGTGGTCAATTACACTATTAGTGCTACACTCTCATTACCCGCAAGCCTTCTCCGCCCACTTTCCTTTATTTGCAAATCTCCTCCAGTCCATTTCTCATCTTGATCTGATTAAGTCTTCAGATTGATTGTCTTCTTTGAGATACCTTTTTTCACATCACTAAAATGGAGTTTGGTGTCCCTCTTATGTACCCTTATGGCATCCTGTACTGTATCAAACCATAGTATTATTCAGTGTATTATGACTATCTCCTCTCTTGTGTGTCTCCCCACTACACCAATATCCTTGATGAGAGAACTGTTTCCTATCTTGATATTCCCCTTGCCTAGTACAATTCCAAGCATATGTATGGCATACAATTATTGCATAGTGAATGAAAAAAAAAACAAGGACTAATAGGTATTTATAGGGCAACTAAAATTTTGGATAGGGATTGTAGAGAGAAAAGGAAATCCAGGGGAAGGAGTCTGAAGAATACTGACATTTAAAGATTAGAAAGAAGAGAACTCAAAACAGACCGTGAAAAGGCACCAGAAACAGGAAAAAAAAACAAGAAGTGTTGTGTCCCCCAAACCAAGAAAAGCAACAATGTTTGCCTATGTCTTGGCATGCAGCACAATGCCTGGCATAGAGTTGATGCCATAATTGCCTTAAATTGTTGAATTTAAATAAAGGAAATAATACTTTAACAATGAAGTTGTGAGCAGTGTTAAATGTTGCAGAAAAGTGAAATCAGAACTAAAATTTATCTATTGGTGAACTTGATGGCAATAACTTCCATAGCATACAGGTGGAAATCAGATGAAAAGAACTAAAGAAAGGAGGGTGGGGGAGCGAGCAAGTGAAGCCAGCTGAACAGCTTTCCAAAAGATAGCAGGACACTTGGAAGGGAACACGGGGAACATACTTCATAATGAGAGATGAACATGTTTTAATGCATGAATGGAAGAGATGAGTAGGAAGAGACTGAAAATATGAAAAGGGAAAGGACACAAGGATGATGGACCCCCAAAAGGAAGGACAATTAACTCTAAATACAATGAAGACTATTTCTTTCACTAAAAAACAGGAGGAGGAGGAAAGACATTTAGTTTGAAGGCAGAGGACATGAAATCAAGGGAATTTCTTCTTGATAGCTTCATTCTCTGTATAAAGAGGTTATTATCTGCTAAGAGTGAAAGGAAAAGATGACAAGGAGAGGGATTAAAAAAAAAAAAAAAGAGAGAGAGATGACCTAAAATAATTGCTGTAGACAGATGATAAGAGAAACACAGAGAACGTGTCAGTCAGCAAAAAGGGGCTAGTGAGTGTTGCTTTAGGAGCATCAGTTTCTGGGATTCCTCAGAAAAGCTCAACAGGTGGTTTGGAGGGAAAAGGGGAGACAGTGGAACTGATCGAAGGTTACCTTGATCTCAAGTGTGTGCTGGGAGCATACAGGAAGACAGTAATGTCAAGAAAGCAGTTAAAGGGTAAGCAAGGATCTAGGCCCTTGAGGGAGAAAGATTAAGACAGGGAATGAGTAAAGGGGAAATAGAGAATCAGAGGACTGGCAGTCTCAATCACATCAGAGTGCAGGAATAAAAAAGTGAATGATCTGCAAAGAAAGTTGGACACAATATGATATTTTTAATTTTAAAATGTTTAAAATTTATCTGAAAGAATAAAGAATACTCAGGAAAATTCTTCCCTAGAAATAACAAAAAATGAAAAGCTTCTATTAACTGGAACAGCAGAGTGATGGTTCAAAACTACGTCCCAGATATACATCTAAGCAGAAGTGGCAATCTAATAGCTGATACAAGGGAATTGCAAATCAAGGAAGAAAGCGAATTATTTAATAAATGCAGTTAGTAGCTGGCCAGCCACTTGGAAATAGATAAAAATGGATCCAAACCTCTCTCTTTACACCAATATAAATTCCAAAACAATCCAAAATTTAATGTAAATGAATTAAAGTATATAATAAAGACTTCGGAGATACAGCACTTTCAGATAAAGAAAAGATTTAGCATCATGTGGGAAGCTGAAATGGAGTGAAGACAGAGTTCACTGCCATGGAGAAGAAACTCCCAGCCTAGGGTTACTGCATGAGGTACCTACTAAGTCCCAAAGAGGCTGTGGCCAACAAAGTTACCCTACTCAAAAGCACCCTGATAGGCTCTAGCCTATTTTGAAATGCACCATGTTTCTAGAAGTCAGAAATCCCAAATCCAAACCACTAAGTCGTAACTCAGATACTGAAGTTTAGATCATACCTATTCTCTGCCAGTGTCCACACGCACTTTGAGGTTTGAAACGCGATGGTATGGCAGGGGTTTCCTCTTCAGACCCTAAATGACTAAGTCCTTAATTATAGTAATGGCAGATTTAAAATTTTATGTAGATAAACCTTCAACTAATCTGATCGATTCGCTTCACTTGTGGCCTCCCACTTACAAAGTTGCCTGTCAAGTTCCTCTTACCTCCCAGATTCAGTTTCGTATCTTGATTTCAATGTTAAAGTCATTCTCTTGATACTAAGGAACTGATACCAGTGATGATGACATACCCTTCGTTCCCATCAACTTGGTTCTGGTTTGTTATTTTGACTATATAGCACATATCTGACTCCTCAGTAGAGAACCCTTAATAAAGTTCCTAAGTTTACCTCTTCTTGCTCTTCTTCATCATACTCCTCCTGTTCTGCGGCGTCATCGTCGTCCTCCTCATCGCCTTCTTTACTCTTCTCTTTGCCGCCTTCTTTCTCTTCATTTTCCTCATCTGATTTTTCACCATCACCTCTCTTTTCCAGCTCCTGGTATAAAGGAACCTCATTAATTTAAGTGGAACCCACTAGACTTTGACCTCCCTGCTCAGCTTCAAGAAAACACAGTTACCCATCACCTTATTCTAATTCTCCAGGCCACTACCTAGGAAACTTTGAGTTTGCTCAACAAAGGAAGAACTCTCTGTCCTGTCATTATACTAGTGTTTTCATTGAGTTTCTAACTTCATAACTGGGTCTCAGGGATGGCTTGGTATCAGCTCTAAGCACAATACTTTATTCTCACGATTTCTGTCTTACCTCTCCCCCCCCCCCTTTTTTAAAGATTTTATTTATTTATTTGACAGAGAGAGAGAGAGAGATCACAAGTAGGCAGAGAGGCAGGCAGAGAGGGGCAGGGGGAAGCAGGCTCCCTGCCCAGCAGAAAGCCCGATGCAAGCCTGGATCCCAGGACTCTGAGATCATGACCTGAGCCAAAAGCAGAGGCTTAATTAACCCACTGAGCCACGCAGGCGCCCTTACCTCCTTCTAACACACTGAATTGATTGAGTTCATAGAGAGAAACTTTCAGAAGGCTATTTTGTTATCTTTCCAACATAAAAGGAGAAAAGAGAATGTGATGGCAACGTTTCAAAAATGTCTACATTGTGTGTGTGTATGTATATATGTATTTATTTAAAAAGTAAGCACTATGCCCAACATGGGATTTGAACTCACCACCCTGACATCAAAAGTCGTATGCTCTACCAACTGAGCCAGCCAGTGACCCTATGTTAATACTCATAATTAAAACACAGGATCACTTTAGTTAAGATATGATTGTTCTTAAACAATAAACAGAACATGAATTTCTATAGCTGCAAATGCTCCATCCTATTATATTTGCTTTGTAGATTACACATAAAGAGAAAACACATTTTGTATTTGGAGTGACTACAATTTAGTTATTCCTTTACTGGCTCTTAAATACTTATTTTAAAAATCCTTTTAATTATATTCAAGTTTGAATTTAAGGAAATCAAAGGCAATAAAAACACTACATCAGAAATATTCAATTTCTTTTTTTTAATTTAAGATTTTATTTATTTATTTGACAGACAGAGTTCACAAGTAGGCAGAGAGGCAGGCAGAGAGAGAGAGGAGGAAGCAGGCTCCCCACCAAGGAGAGAGCCCGATTTGGGGCTCGATCCCAGGACGCTGGGATCATGACTTGAGCCGAAGGCAGAGGCTTTAACCCTCTGAGCCACCCAGGCACCCCGGAAAGATTCAATTTCTAATCAAAATTTAAGTTCTGGGGCGCCTGGGTGGCTCAGCTGGTTAAGTATCTGCTGTTGGCTCAGGTCATGATCCCAGAATCCTGGGATCCAGCCCTGTGTCGGGCTCCCTGCTCAGCTTCTCTCTCTCCCTCTCCCTCTGCCTGCTGTGTGTGTGTGTGTCTCTCTCTCTGTCAAATAAACAAATAAAATCTTTTAAAAAAAATTCAAATTCCACTTTTTTACCTCATTCCACTGAGGCAGAACAAATAAAACAAAGGTAAAAGACATAGGATGATTTATCTTCACACTGACTCATGTTGCCTTATATGAGTTATTACTATAACACATGCAATTTTTCAAATTGACAATCCGTTTGGAAAATCGCAAGTAAACAAAATAGTGTTTATAGATATATCTTTGGAAGTGTCTACAAATACACACACCCACACCCACATATAATGATGCTATGTTGACATTAACATATGGAGTCTTTTCAATTTTAATCTAATTAAAGTAAAGAGGTCTACGACCCATAAATTTTGTGTAGTTACAAGGGAATTGTAGTGCTGTACTTATTAAGCTCTGTGTAAGGTATATACTCTATTTGAAAAATCCTGCTATTAGCTATTATTTCATAATTAGCAATAAGCATATTTAAACCAACTATGGAGAATGTTTTTATTTTATTTTTTATTTTAAAAAACAGACAGAGAGAGAGCACAAGCAGTGGGAGCAGGTAGAGGGAGAAGCAGCCTCCCCGCCAAGCAAGGGTGCCCAATGTGGGGCTTGATCCCAGGACCCCGGAACCATGACCTGAGCTGAAGGCAGATACCTAATGACTGAGCCACCCAGGTGTCCCTGGAACATGTTTTTAAAATACAAAAATCATTCACTGCTCTGCAGGTTTAGGAAGTCTTTATTTCCATTACTGTCATTTCAAATATTATAAAAAATAATAACTTTATTTATATTACATAGGACTAAGTCAAATCCGTAAAATACTTAAATCGCTTAAATATAGTAGATTTATGAAACTTACAAAAATGATCTCAGAGCCACACACATTGTCTCATTACTTTTTTCTTTGTGTGCTAAGCTACTAATTTTGGTTTGTCTACTTTTTAATCTCCATTTAACTATTTACCCACTACTACCTTACAGATTCGTTTTAAGAATAATGTGATGAACACAATGTGAAAACACTTCTCAAACAGTTAACTTATAGAGAGGGAAGAGTTATTCCAGTTTAAATAATATGCAGCCAACCTATAGTTTCCCATGTCAA
The DNA here is from genome assembly GCF_009829155.1 of Mustela erminea. Taxonomy (NCBI): domain Eukaryota; kingdom Metazoa; phylum Chordata; class Mammalia; order Carnivora; family Mustelidae; genus Mustela; species Mustela erminea. Next base: position 50,720,082 of record NC_045616.1, read on the forward strand.
GCAGACAGAGGTTCAAATATTAGTTTACTGCTGTCTGATTATTCACACACATGAGATTTGACTGTTTGTTACTTTCTCTACATCCACAGTTTTTTTTTTTTTTAAGATTTTTATTTATTTATTTGACAGAGATCACAAGTAGGCAGAGATGCAGGCAGAGAGAGAGGAAGGGAAGAAGGCTCCCTGCTGGACAGAGAGCCCAATGCGGGGGCTTGATCCCAGGACCCTGGGATCATGACCTGAGCCAAAGGCAGAGGCTTTAACCCACTGAGCCATCCAGGCGCCCCATCCACAGTTTTATTATATTAAAACCTGCAACTACTTTTGCTGAAGAAATGAACAATAAGAAAGTCATCCAGAAGCTAATTTTGCTTGTTAACGGAGAGATACAAAAAAAGCTAACTCATTTAATTTTCAGATTTAAAACTTCAGTTTTAACATGTACAAAATGAAAAAGGTGTTTAATGTAGAATATCAGGAAGCACAATTTGTTCTGATGAGAAACCAGATTCAGATCAATCCTCCTTATGGCACATGTCATCTTAGCAACTTCTTTCCAGGAAGCTTTAAGAAGAGTCAGTTGCTAGTTCTGCAACCCTTTCCATCATTCCACCACGGTTAAACCTGACAGTTATCGCTATTCCCTCAATATCCTCCTGCCATTATTTTCAGATTTGTTATCTCTGGCTCAAGCACTGGTCAAAAAATAAAATAACTGAGTTTCTGTTATCACAGAGCTGTGCCAACTTGACCAGGCAAGTAAAAGTTTCAAAGCCTTGACCTCCTTATCTGTAAGTAAGGAAGAAAAATACCCATCTCTCCTTGTTGTTATGAAGTCTTCAGGACATAAGGTATGTAAATATCTTTCACCAAAGAGCCTGGTACATAATAAGCTGCTATCATTATCATCATGATCATTACCATCAGTGCAAGGTAGTATCTGCAAGGACAGTGGGAATACATTGGCATAACCTCCATGGAGAGTGGTCTGTCAATATTTATCCATATTATTTGATATACATAACTATTGACCCAAGAAATCCACTTCAAGAAATCTACTTGAAGATGTAAAATGACATACTTAATATAAATTCACTATAGCACTGTTTATAATAGCAAAGCTCTAGATGAAACATGGCCATCAATACAATACTGGTTAAATAAATTATGGTTCAGTCTTATAGTGCAGCCAAAAAAGAAAAAAAAAAAAATGAGGCAAACTCTACACAGACTAACGTAGAGCCGTCTCCATTGATTACAAGTGATAAAATGAAAATGCAGAAGAGTATAATACGCTAGCTTTTGTCACGAAAAAGAAAAAGAAAAAATCTGTTATTTGTTACACATAAAATATTTCTGGAAGATCCATCTATAAGAAACTGATAATACTGGTTGTACAAGAGGGGAACTAGATGGTTAGGGACAGGGATGGGAGGGCAAATTTTCAGTTTATTAACCTTTTGGATATTTTATCTTTCAATTTTTGAAATATTAAAAACAATGAAGGCATAAAAGTAGTTCCATAAGATCTACTTTTTTCTCAATAGAATCTTCTACACTTACCGAGAGACAGAAAAAAAAGCACTAACAAAGTACATGAGTAAAAATAGGAAAAAAAAAAAAACAACGAGACTTTTTTTTTAAAAGAAATACATTTTAGGTATGTAACTCATGTTTCTTTCCCATATGTATTTCCAGTGTAAGGAGAAAGTAGTGATACATGGGAAAGGAAGTAGGTAACAGAAGGTAAGGTACATTGACAGGTAAGTGGTAAAGAAGGACAGGATGGGGACGCCTGAGTGGCTCAGTGGGTTAAGCCGCTGCCTTCGGCTCAGGTCATGATCCTAGGTCCTGGGATCGAGTCCTGCATCGGGCTCCTTGCTTGGCGGGGAGCCTGCTTCTCTCTCTGCCTCTGCCTGCCACTCTGCCTGCTTGTGCTCGCTCTCGCTCCTCTCTCTCTGACAAATAAATTAAAAAAAAAAAAAAAAAAAAGGACAGGATGGAGCTTTTTTTTTTTTTTTAAATATTTTATTTATTTATTTGAAAGAGAGAGATCACAAGTAGGCAGAGAGGCAGGCAGAGAGAGAGGTGGAAGCAGGCTTCCCCACTGAGCAGAGAGCCCGATGCGGGACTCGATCCCAGGACCCTGAGATCATGACCTGAGCTGAAGGCAGCGGCTTAACCCACTGAGCCACCCAGGCGCCCCAGGATGGAACTTTTTTTTATATCCCAGCCAACAAAGTTCAAATCTTTCCAGTTACCCTGTGTGATGGGCTTGTTTCTGCCAAATCCACATATTATCAAAAGTGAGAGAAGGTGGAAAGACTGAAAAAGGTGAAACAAGGCATGACACTTTTTCAGCTTGCTCAGATAGCAAGAAGAAAACCTTACCTCGATTTTTTTCAACACATCTGCAGTATTAGTGAGTGAAACGCCTTTGCTTGTATCTTTCGCCTTTTCGGATTTGGGGCCTGCTGAAGTAAAACCACTGTTAACACATATTTCTGTAACAGTAACTCTGCATTATGTTTTTTGGGTTTTTTTTTTTGCCTCTTCATATGCTGCCTAGCAGTGATATGTCATGGCGGACAGTCACATAATTTGCAGACCGAATTAATTTTCTTAATTAAAAATAAAAATAATTTTCTTAAATAAAAATATTATTTCTTAAATAAATAAAGAATAACTGAGTCAGCAGGCCTCACCAATTTTCCATGATGAGGAGTAAATGATAATCACTTAAAGGATACTTTCCAACACTGTAACCAGATATATTTCTACCAGTACTGAAGATCTGTACAGGAAATTAATGTTATTAAGGCCTACACTGACTACTAAAATGTTACCTAAGGTAGAAGCATGAGAGGACCAGAGAAAGACTCTCACAAATATATCATCTGCACTGGCTTCCTGTTCACTGATCAGTATATCTTATTTTAACTAGAGCAATTCAACCAGGTTTGGAAAATAAAAAACAAGTGCAGAATAAATATGCATTTGTCAATGGTTAAAGAAATGAGGAAGGAGTTATACTCATGCAACGTAAGCCTCATCTTTGGCATAAAGATTAAAATGGTTAAACTGAACGTATCTGTTACATGAATCTGAAAACTCAAAGCAATGTAAATAAAAAGTTTTAATGGCTTTTGGATTTTTTTTTAAGCCATATAAAAAAAATCATGCATTAGAGGCTATTCTAAAACCACAGGGAATGGAGAATTATTTCACATATAGATCCAGCCAGTCAGTTACCAAAGCATTATGATATGTTACCAAACTGTCCCATTGTGATCAAAAAGTATTATAGTCCTTTCCCCAAATCAAACTAAATACCTAGAAATTCCTTGGCAACAGAGGAAATATGATTCAGAAAGATGTAATTTCATTAAAGATTAACATTTAACCTATAGAAGAACAAATTTCTAGATTGTGGTGGATGACCCATAACTGACAGAATTATAATTTACTGTGTTATACCAAATTGCTCCTCAGGGAGTCACTGAGCTCAGAACCCCAACATATATATTTGTGACATTTTGCTCAGAAAAAAGGTAACAGTTAGATTTAATAATGGGTAACTTTCTCTGTTCCCCTTGAGGGTAAAAACCGTTTAATTTGAACTGTAGCACATAAAATGTAGTATCATATATGAACTAGATCTCAATATATATTATAATATAGATGCTAGAAAACATTAGTGTAAGGACCTATTTTAGCTAGAGCACTTCCATCCAGGTTAAACAATAACCTTGTTGTTTAACCCTTAAACTGTCCCTGTAGCTCTTCCCCAAGGGACTTACTTAAAAACATGTCCCGGAAACCAGTCCCAGGTAACAAAGCCTAAATACAAGGGTGGGTCAGGCCAGGTGGAGACATCAGATCAGTAGGGGGATGCATACTGTCTCCCTAGTTACCAAGGAGTATGGGCCCCGCCCCTTGGGGCACCTTTTGGGCGCCAATTCTGACCAAGGTGATAGGCTAATTCAAATATCTACTAGGGTAAATTGTAAATCAATTGACCATTTATGTGTGACCTAACATGACTGTGCTGTGTGTTACAATTTCATTGGCCACCTGTGCATGGCCAGGCCTAACCATATGGCCTTTGCCCTTAAAAGCTAGTCTGTGAAGCAGAGAGAGGTCGCCCTCTCTGTAAGAGGTGTGGCCCCGAACGTTCGGTTTGATTTTTGATGCTTGGTGCGAAATAAAGCTTTGCTTGACCTTCACTTTGTATCAGTCTCGCTCCTTTATTCACGGACCCATTATTGGGGGACTTAACAATTAGCTAAGAATGTAATTTACTCACATCATAAAGTCTTTTTCTCTAAGAATCTTCTGTTGAATTACTTAAGTTTCCTAACACACAAGGCTATTAACTGGGTATTATAGAACATGGTCAGGTAACTAAACTTATTAAAAACTACTGATCTCTTGGGACACCTGGGTGGCTCAGTCGGTTGAGCAGCTGACTCTTGATTTTGGCTCAGGTCATGATCTCAGGGTCCTGGGATTGAGCCCCATGTCAGGCTCGACACTCAGCAGCAAATCTGTTTCAGGATTCTCTTTCTTCCTCTGCCCCTCCCCCGGCTCGCTCTCTCTCTCTCTCTCAAATAAATAAATCTTAAAAATTAAAAACAACAACAACAACAACAAAACCACTACTGATCTCTTAACTAAGAAAGTCAGTTGCTGAAAGGCCACTAAGCGTCTTTTGGTACTTATAAATCTGGTTTTATATAATCACAAATTCTTTTATGTATAACTGGGAGAGAAGTGTCAAATTACCAAAATTTGTTGGGATGCTTGGGTGGCTCAGTTGGTTGAGTGTCTGACTCTTGGTTTTGGCTCAGGTCATGATCTGAGGGTTGTGAGACAGAGCCCCAAGTTGGGCCACGTGCTCAGTGGGGAGTTTGGAATTCTCTCCCTCTCCTTCCCCCTCTGCCCCTTTCCCAACCTACATGGTTTCTCACTCTCTTTCTAAAATAAATAAATCTTTAAAAAAAAATTGCAAAAATTTGTTAAAAGACTGTTTTAACCCAGAAACATTAATATGCATTTTTTTCATCTTTGGCCAAATACATGCATATATTTGATTTTTTAGTTTGTTTGTTTGTTTGTTTTTGTTTCTTTCAATACCTGCCAATAGCTGGTTCTTCAAGAAACAAAGTTTTTCAGTCATTGTCTTTTTTGGGTACTGTTTACTTTCATGTAAATCAGTGAAGGTCATTTTAACAAAAGAGAGAGGGAGGGGGTAGGGAGAGGGTAGTGGGATTATGGACATTAGGGAGGGTATGTGCTATGGTGAGTGCTGTGAAGTGTGTAAACCTGAAGATTCACAGACCTGCACCCCTGGGGCTAATAATACAGTATATATTTATTTTTTAAAAAACATGCAAAAAATGAAAAAAACAAAAACAAAAACAAAAGAGAGAGTATAAGTTTATCAGGAATAAAACAGAAATTTTACAATATGCAAAAAAAAAAAAAAAAGCTCAGAATAGAAACAGAAAGTTTTGTGGTTGTTGTCTTATTCTTTAACAAATGGAAATTCTGACACATTGGACATTTTTACTAATAATCAATTTGTATTTAAAGTTCCAGGGATGAGCAGTAGTGTGACGTATTTGAAAATAACAATTTTTCCAAATCAGATACATTCTTTTTTGGCTCTTTAAAGTCTGCTATAAATTTGTGATTCATCAAGACATAACCAGTATTAGTGTATGATATTATACTGTAAAAATAATATATTTGCCTAATAAAAGCCAAAGGTACAAAAGATAGCAGATAAACTATTATATCTCAACATACAGCATTTTGGTTTTTTAAGAAAATATAATATTTTATATTCAAGCACGCTAAATATTCTTATAAATTGTAGTTCTGAGGTAAAACAAAATAAAAATATTTCCACTTTAAATACATATGTTAGAACTTATTGAATTATATATTCCAAATATATGCATTTTATTACATGTCAAAGGTAATTCAATAGAGCTATCAAAAGGGGAGGGGAATCTCTTTCAAAAAACAAGAAATAAAGCAATACTTCCTATTCTAAGAGGCCAACATTACCCTAATACCAAAACCAGACAAATATTACAACAAAGGAAACAGGGGCACCTGGGTGACTCAGTGGGTTAAAGCCTCTGCTTTCAGCTCAGGTCATGATCTCAGGGTCCTGTGCTCGAGCCCTGCATTGGGCTCTCTCCTTAGCAGGGAGCCTGCTTTCCCCCCCTACTCTCTGCCTGCCTCTCTGCCTACTTGTGATCTCTGTCTGTCAAATAAATAAATAAAATCTTTAAAAAAAAAAAAAAGAAAGGAAACAGAAAACCAGTATCTCTCATGAACATATAAGCAAAAATGGTCAACAAAATATTTCCAAATCCAATCCCACAATGTATAGAAAAAATAATACATCATGACCAAGTAGGACGCATCACAGGTATGTAAGGCTGGTTCAACCTTCCAAAATCAATTAACATAATCCACCACATTAATGGGTTAAAGAAGAAAAATCATGTGATCATATCAACAGATGCAGTAAAAGCATTTGACAAAATCAAACACCCATTCATCAAAAAAACTCTTAGTAAACAAGTAGAGGGGAACTTTGTAAACTTGATAAAGAATAGCTATAAAAAAACCCATAGCTACATCACACTTAATGGTGAAAAGCTTGACACTTTCCCACTAAGACTAGGGACAAGGCAAGAAAGTTCCTTCTTATCATTCCTTTCAACAGATTTGGAAGGAAGACATAAAAGTGTCTTCATTCACAGATGACATGATCATCTATGCAGAAAATCTGAAGGAATGAGGCAAAAACTGTGGAAACTAGTAAGTGATTGTAGAAAGGTTGCAGGAGGGGCACTTGGGTGGCTCAGTGGGTTAAGCCTCTGCTTTCAGCTCAGGTCATGATCTCAGGGTCCTGGGATCGAGCCCCGCATTGGGCTTTCTGCTTGGCAGGGACCCTGCTTACCCCTCTATCTCTGCCTTTCTTCCTGTCTACTTGTGATCTCTCTCTCGCTCTGTCAAATAAATAAATAAAATCTTAAAAAAAAAAAAAAGAAGGGTTGCAGGATACAAGGTTAATATGCAAAGGTCAGTTTTGGGCTGAAAGAATGAGACAAAAACGCTGGAAACTAATAAGGGATTATAGAAGGATTTCAGGATACAAGGTTAATACACAAAAGTCAATATATATTTCCTATATACCAAAAATGAGCAAATGGAATTTGAAATTATAAATCTGATACTACTTACATTAGCACCCCCCCACACACAAAATACTTAGATACAAACCTAACAAAATATGTATAGAGTCTATATGAAGAAAACCACAAAACTCTGAAGAATGAGGTCAAAGAACTAAATAAATGGAGAAATATTCCATGTTCATGGATAGTAAGACTCAGTATTGTCAAGATGATAGTTCTCCTAACTTCATCTTTGGATTCAATGCAATTTTGGTCAATATCCTAGTAAGTTATTTTACAGTATCAGCAAACTGTTTCTAATGTTTGTGTGGAGAGGCAAAAGATCCAGAATAGCCAACATAATGTTGAAGGAAAGAACAAAGTTGGAGGACTGACAATACTGGACTTTATTTGATTTTAAATGGTATTGGAACAACTAAACTTCCACATGCATAAGATGAGTCTAGGTAGATCTTACACCCTTCACCAAAATTAACTCAAAATGGACCACAGCCTAAATGCAAAACACAGAACTACAAAACTCTTAAAAGATAACATAAGAGAAAATCTAGATGACCTTGAGCTTGGTGATGACTTCTTAGATATAATACCAAAGCCATGATTTATGAAAGCAATAACTGAGAAGTTGGACTTCATTAAAATTTAAAAACTCTGCCTTGCAAAAGATAATGTCAGGAGACAGAAAACAAACCACAGACTGAGAGAAAGTATTTGCAAAAGACATATCTGATAAAGGACTGTGTGAAATAATAGAAAAAATATATATTGGTCTCTGTTTCTGGTTCCTGATACAGAACTCCTAAAACTTATAATTTCTTAAGTGATAAGAACACTAGGAGCATGTTTTGTTCTAATATTTAGTCTTTAAAACTGGTTCCTGACAGAGTTCCTAATCCTTTGGAATTTACTTGGTAATAGGAGTGTGTTTTGTTCTAAGGAGGCCATTCTTGGTGGGCTCTTGGATCGCTTCAAGAGGGAGGCTAGTCACAAAACAGGACAAACTATGATTAAAAGATTGGAATTTTCAGGGGCGCCTGGGTGGCTCAGGTCATGATCCCAGGGTCCTGGGATTGTGCCCCACATCAAGCTCCTTGCTCAGCAGGGAGCCTGCTTCCCCCCTCTCCCTCTGCCTGCTTCTCTGCCTACTTGTGATCTCTATCTCTCTTTCAAATAAATAAATAAAATCTAAAAAAAAAAAAAGATTGGTATTTTTCAGCTCCATCCCCCATTCCCAGGGAATGGGGAGAGGGACTGGAGATTGAATTAATGAGTGATCATACCTATATGATGAAGTCTCTATATAAATCACCAAAGTATGGGTATTTGAGGAGTTTCCTGCTTGGTAAACACATGCACATAGTGGGAAGAGGGTACACCTCAAATCCACAGAAACAGAAGTTGCTGTGTTGGGAACCCTTCTAAACCTTGCCCTATCTATCTCTTCATCTGATGTCCATCTATATTCTTTATCATATCCTTCATTAAATAATAAACTGGTAAACCTAAGTGTTTCCCTGAGTTCTGTGAGCTATTCTAGAAAATGAAATCCAAGTGGGAGGAGGGTCATGGGAACCTCTGATCTGTAGCCAAGTCAGACAGAAGTTGTGGGTAATGCGGGGAACCTACTACTAGAAACTGGTATCTGAAGTGGGGAATAGTCTTGCTGGGCTGAGCCCTCAACTTGAGGGGTCTGTGTTAATTCTAGTTGCTGCTGGAATTGAATTAAATTATAAGACATCCAGCTGCAGAGAACAGCTTGGTTTGGGGAAAAAATTCCACACACCTGGTGTCAGAAATGTTGTGGTGGTAGTATGAGAGTAAAGGAGAAACTCACAGCATAAACTGTGAGTTTTTCCTATAGACTGTTATCCAAAATATACAAAGAACTAAAACTCAACAGTAAGAATGTGCACACACACACACAGACATACACAAACATTAAAAAGTGGGCCAAAGACCTTAACAGACATCTTGCCAAACAAGATACTCAAATGGCAAGTAAGCATACACAAAGATGCTTCACATTTGTCACCAGGAAATCCACATTAAAACAGCAGTGAGATACTACCACATACCTATTAGAATGGCCAATCCAGAACACTGACAATACCAAATGCTAGCCAGGATGAGTAAAAACAGGAACTCTCATTGGTTGCTAGTGGGAATGCAAAATGGCAGAGGAACTTTAGAAGACAGTTTAATGGTTTCTTGCAAAACTAAACATATTCTTACCAGATAGTCCAGCAATCATCCTCTTTGGCATTTAATCAAAGGAGCTGAAAACTTATGTCCACACACAACAATGGATGTTTATAACAATTTTATTCATAATTGCCAAACCTTGGAAGCAATCAAGATGACATTTAGTAGGTAAATAGATAAACTGGCACATTCAAACAATGGAATATTATTTAGTGCTAACAAAAAAATGAGCTGTCATGCCATGAAAAGTCATGGAGGAAACTTAAATGCATTTTACTAAGTAAAAGAAGCCAATCTGAAAAGGCTACATACTGTACGCTTCCAACTCTATGACATTTTGGAAAAGGCAAAGCTGTGGAGAAAGTAAAAAGATCAGTGGTTGCCAGGGTTTAGGAGGAGGAAGGGATGAAAAGGCAGAGCACAGAGAATTTTTAAAGCAGTGAAAGTACTCTATGATAATACAACTGTGGACATGTGTCATTATGTATTTGCCAAAACCCACAGAATGCAAAATAACAAGAATGAATCCTAAAGTAAACTATGGGCTCTGTGTAATAGTGCTATGTCAAGGTAGGATCATTAATTGTTACAAATGTACCACTCTGGTGGGGGATGTTAATAATGGGGGAGACTATGCATGCGTGGTATCGGGGTAAGAGATGGGGGTATTTCTTCTCTTCTCTTAGTTTCTACTCCATTGTTGTTAACTTTTCTGGCTACTTCCTTTTTTCTCTCTTTATTCTTTATATCCAAATTTCCCAAATACTCATTTATGCTAGCTGTCCCCTTTTCCTAAATTCTCATTTACTGTTTAACCCATTCCAATCTGAACTCTACCCTTACGAATCTTTTAAAAAGCTCTCACCGAGGGTAGCCTGGATGGCTCAGTCAGTTATGCATCAGACTCTTGATTTTGGCTCACGTCATGCTCTCAGGGTTATGAGATTGAGCCCCACGTCAGCTCGGAGTCTGCTTGAGATTTTTTCTCTCCCTCTCTCACTTCACCTCTCCCCCTCACATTCTCTCTCTAAATAAACAAACAAATGAAATCTTTAAAAAATGAGAAAAGCTCTCACTAAGGTGAACAATGATCAACATGTCAAAAATTAATTTACATTTTCCAATCTTTATCTTACTTGACCTCACAGCAACTTTGGTTAACCTCCTTTAACACTGTTGTTACCTCTTTTTTTTTTTTTAATTTGACAGAGAGAGATCACAAACAGGCAGAGAAGCAGGCAGAGAGAGAGGATGAAGCAGGCTCCCCGCTGAGCAGAGAGCCGGATGCGGGGCTCTATCCCAGGACCCTGAGATCATGACCTGAGCCGAAGGCAGCGGCTTAACCCACTGAGCCACCCAGGTGCCCCTGTTGTTACCTCTTGAAATAGTCTCTACTTCTTTTTTGTTTTTAGGATTTTATTTATGTAATAAATAATAAATAATTATTTATTTATTTGAGAGAAAGAAAGCACAAGAGCAGGGGAAGCAGCAGGAGGAGACAGAGAAGCAGACTACCTGCTGAGTAGGGAGCCTGATGCCTCAATCCCAGGACCCTGAGATCATAACCGGAGCAGAAGGCAGATGCTTAACTGACTGAGACACCCAAGTGCCCTGAAATAGTCTCTACTTCTTATGTACTCTTGCTTCCATAGTTCTACTCTCTTGGGCTCGCCTCTCTTCTTCCCCTCTCTCTTTTTTTTTCCATCTCCTCTGTCAGCCTATTAAATTTTGGCATTTCTCCAAGGTTAGGCTTAGGCCTTCATTTCCTCTAATTCTCTAATTTCACCCTAGACAATCTCATACTTTCCTCGTAGTTTCAATTAAAGTATCTATGCTAATCACTATCATCTCCATTTTGAGGTTCACCCCCTTGTACTCAACAACATGCTTAACATTTCTACTGGTATATTTCAAAGGAACCTTAAAGACCACCTTTAACCTGAACTCATGATCTTCCCCTCACAAACCTGGTCTTTCTCCAATGTTCTTCCCTCAATTACATTAGTAATTTCTTATTCATCTTTCAATCTGGACTTCCTATTCTGTTTCTCAAAGAAACTCCCCTGACCTCCCAATGAGGACATTGTGTTTTTGTTTAATGTTTTTACTCCATTTGACTGTAAGCCCCATTAGGGCAAGGATTATTCCCACTTTGCTCATTGTTTTATTCCTTTTACAGTGTCTGGCAATAGTAGATGCTCAATAACTTTTTCGTCAGTGGAATTATGAAAGAACAACACATTAGAAACTTTCACTTTGGTATTTTATGTACAATATAAAGTTCTAATCCACTAGTTCCCAAATGTTAGCAGTTCGAAATGTTTAAGCTAAAGACTTAAAATATATGCATAGCAAAGGAAACAGTCGACAAAGCCAAAAGAACTTATCAAACTCAACACCCAAGGAACAAATAATCTAATCAAGAAATGGCCAGAGGACATGAACAGACATTTCTGCAAAGAAGACCTCCAGATGGCCAACAGACACATGAAAAAGTGCTCAACATCACTTGGCAACAGGGAAATACAAATCAAAACCACAGTGAGATACCACGTCACACCAGAGTGGCTAAAATCAGCAAGTCAGGAAATGACAGATATTGGCCAGGATGTGGAGAAAGGAGATCCCTCCTACTGTTGGTGGGAATGCAAGCTGGTGCAGCCACTCTGGCAAACAGCATAGAGGTTCCTCAGAAAGTTAAAAATAGAACTACCTTATAACCCAGCAATTGCACTATTGGGTATTTACCCCAAAGATACAAATGTAGCAATCCAAAGGTGTACTTGGACCTCAATAATTTATAGCAGCAATGTCCACAATGGCCAAACTATGGAAAAACCAGAGATGCCCATCGACAGTTGAATGGATAAAGAAGATTTGGTATATATGTACACACACACACACACACACACACAGGAATATTACTCAACCATCAAAAAAGGAAATCTTGCCATTTGTAATGATGTGGGCATTACAATAAGCAAAATAAGTCAATCAGAGAAAGACAATTATCATTTGATTTCACTCATATGTGGAATTTAAGAAACAAAACAGAGGACCATAGGGAAGAGAGGAAAAAATAAAACAAGATGAAACCAGAGAGGGAGACAAACTGTAAGAGACTCTTAATCATAGGAAACAAACCAAGGGTTGCTGGATTTAGTGGGGGGATGGGGTAATTGGATGATGGTCATTAAGGAGGGCACATGATGTAATGAGCACTGAACATTATGTTAAGACTAGTGAATCACAGACCTGTACCTCAAAATGAATAATAAATTATATGTTAGTTAATTGAAAAAAAGAGCTTAAAATATAGGTTGTATAACCATTAAAAAAGTTTCAAATATGCTAAATTGCAATATATGTCTCCAAAGGCAAAGGAAACAAAGCGAAAAGGAAATTTTGGGACTTCATCAAGACCAAAAGATTCTGCATAGCAAAGCAAACAGTCAACAAAACGAAGAGGCAACTCACAGAATGGGAGAAGATATTCGCAAATGACACTAACAGACAAAGGGCTGATATCCAATATCTATAAAGAACTCCTCAAACTCAATGCACACAAATAGATAACCATGTCAAAAAATGGGCAGAAGACATGAACAGACACTTCTCCAAGGAAGACATACAAGTGGCTAACAGACACATGAAAAAATGTTCATCATCATTAGCCATCAGGGAGATTCAAATCAAAACCACATACCACCTGACACCATTAGAATGGCCAAAATTAACAACACAGTAAACAATATGTGTTGGAGAGGATGTGGAGAAAGGAGAACCCTCTTACACAGTTGGTGGGAATGCAAGTTGGTGTAGTCACTTTGGAAACCAGTGTGGAGATTCCATAAAAAATTAAAAATAGAGCTTCCTATGACCCTGCAATTCCACTAAGGGGTATTTACACCAAAGATACTGATGTAGTGAAAAGGGCCATCTGTACCCCAATGATCATAGCAGCAATGGCCACAGTCGCCAAACTGTGTAAAGAACCAAGATGACCTTCAATGGACGAATGGATAAGGAAGATATGGTCCATATATACAATGGAGTATTATGCCTCCATCAGAAAGGATGAATACCCAACTTTTGTATCAACATGGATAGGACTGGAAGAGATTATGCTGAGTGGACTAAGTCAAGTGGAGAGAGTCAATTATCACATGGTTTCACTTACTTGTGGAGCATAAGGAATAACATGGAGGACACTGGGAGAAGGAGAGGAGAAATGAATTGGGGGAAATCAGAGGGGGAGACCATGAGAGACTGTGGACTCTGAGAAACAAAATGAGGGTTTTGGAGGAGAGGGGGTTGGAGGGTTGGGTGAGCCCAGTGGTGGGTATTATGAAGGGCACCTATTGCATGGAGCACTGGGTGTGGTACATAAACAATGAATTTTGGAACACTCAAAAAAAAATTTAATTTAATTTAAAAAATTGTTTATATACTTGAAAAGTCTTTCTTGGCACATCAAAATTCCATAATTAAAGAAAGGAAAAACAACTAAACAAACCAAATCGAAATGAAAATCGACAACAAAAACTTTTAACAAAATAACCAAATGCTAAATATATTTTAAGGAAAAGCATTCAGAACACTGAGTGTAACTTCAGATTGATAATTCAATAAATAGAATTTGAGCAATAACTTTTTTTAACCTGGATTATTACATTAGTCAATGTACCTTTTTTGCACTTCTTCCTTGGCATCATTTCTCTTGGGAGTCTTCTCCAATCTGCATGTACAAAAGAAAAAAAGATACAAAAACAGAAATTCCCCTTCGGGATTAGCAGCACTCACTCAACATGACTATTTTATTTTATTTTATTTTATTTTATTTATTTATTTTTTTTGACAGAGAGAAATCACAAGTAGTCGGAGAGGCAGGCAGAGAGAGAGGGAAGCAGGCTCCCTGCTGAGCAGAGAGCCCGATGCGGGACTCGATCCCAGGACCCTGAGATCATGACCTGAGCCGAAGGCAGCAGCTTAACCCACTGAGCCACCCAGGCGCCCCAACATGACTATTTTAAAGGACATGAGAGGGGGCACCTGGGTGGCTCAGTGGGTTAAAGCCTCTGCCTTCAGCTCGGGTCATGATCCCAGGGTAGCGGGGAGCCTGTTTCCCCCTCTCTTTCTGCCTGCCTCTCTGTCTACTTGTGATCTCTGTCTGTCAAATAAATAAAATCTTAAAAAAAAAAAAAAAAAAGGACATGACAGGAGCACCTGGGTGGCTCATTCAGTAAATCATCTGACTTCAACTCAGGTTGTGATATCAGGGTTCTGGAATTGAGCCCCGAGCTGGGCTCAATGCTCAGCGGGGAGTCTGCTTGTGCCTCTCTCTCTGCTCCTCTCCTTGCTCATGTTCTCTCTCTCTCTTTCTCTCTCAAATAAAGAAATGAAATATTTTTTAAAAAACCACCACCCCAACAACAAAAAACAAAGGATATGACGGGGTCATCTGGGTGGCTCAGTAGGTTAAGCACCGAATTCTTGGTTTCAGCTCAAGTCATGATCTGAGGGTTGTGAGATTGAATCCTGGATCAGGGCCCAAGATTCTCTCTCCCTCTCTCTCTATCCAGCCCCCTCTCAAATAAAAAAATAAATCTTTAAAAAGAATAAATGACATCACTGTTGCTTCTGCAATGAAAATAAAATTTCCTAATATCTGACTGTACAGATTTGGCTTGGGAATCAAAATATAATAGTAACATATTTTCTCCTATGAAGAAGAAAATTTCATTTAAAAAATTGGGAGGTGGGGCGCCTGGGTGGCTTAGTCGGTTAAGCATCTGCCTTCCTCTTGGGTCATGAACTCAGTCAGGGTCCTAGATCAAGTCCTGCATCGGGCTTCTAGCTCAGTAGAGTTTCTGGTTCTCCCTCTCCCTTGGCAGGCAGTTCCCCTGCTTGTGCTCCCTCTCTCTCTCTCAAACTGTATCAAATAAATAAATAAAATCTTTAAAAAATAAAAACAACTCTGGGGCATCTGGCTGGCTCAGTCAGTACAGCATGTGACTCTGATCTTAGGATTGTGAGTTCGGTCCCACATGGAATGCAGAGATCATTAAAAAAATAAATAAACTTAGGGCGCCTGGGTGGCTCAGTGGGTTAAGCCGCTGCCTTCAGCTCAGGTCATGATCTCAGGGTCCTGGGATCGAGTCCTGCATCGGGCTCTCTGCTCAGCAGGGAGCCTGCTTCCCTCTCTCTCTCTCTCTCTGTCTGCCTCTCCATCTACTTGTGATCTCTCTCTGTCAAATAAATAAATAAAAAATCTTAAAAATAAAAATAAAAATAAATAAATAAATAAATAAATAAATAAACTTAAAAAAAAAAAACCCAACTTTCTAATAGTGCTATAAAATTTCTATGACATTCCTTCAATAGCTACATAGTATTTATCTAATCAATCTTAAATACAGAAATTTTCATAACAAGAAAAATAATGTAAGAAAATTTTTATGAAGTTACTCATAAAATACTGTTTGATAAAAAGTTTCTAAAATAGTATAGAATCCCATTAAAAAATAAACCTAACATATATTTTTATATATTTAATATTTGTGCCGGGAAACATCTAGGTTCTGAACAAAATATGACAATAATTCTTTGTGGATGTTAAGATTACAGCTGCTTTTCTTACATATTATTTATTATTTGACTCTGCTGTATTTTGTAAGTTTTCTATAGTGACATGTATATCTTGCAAAATAAGGAATTGTTTTTTCAAAAGTTAAAATATGTGACCACAATCCCAACATGTGCAAAATTAAATAAACAATTCTAAAAATTATCCAAAAACTTTATAATTAAAAATATAAATAGCGAAGGAAAAGTAATTCTCTTTAAGAAATAATTTTGCCTGGGGGCCCCTGGGGGGCTCAGTCACTTGAGCCTCAGGTTCTTGATTTCAGCTCAGGTCATGATCTCAGGGTTGTGGGTGAGATTGAGCCTTGTGGGGAGTCTGCTTGAGATTTTCTCTCTCTCTCCCTCTGCCTTATCCGCTACACACTTTCTCTCAAATAAATAAGTAATCTTTAACAAAATTTTTTTGCCTTGAATTAGCTATACAATTCCTCTAATTAGTCACTTTATTCCAATTTTTAAAAAAGAATTATTTATTCATTTTAGAGAGAAAGAGGACACATGAGCAGGAAGCATTCCTCACTGAGTATGGAGCCCTATGTGGGGCTATATCCCAAAACCAAGATTCAGATGCTCAACTAACTGGGCCACCCAGGCATCCCAGTTTCTTTACATTTTGAAGCACAGAACTAATTAGAAAAATGAAACAACATGAAAATAGATTTAAAAAAATACTGCCTTTCAAGAAAAGCTCAGTGTAGTTCGCAGAAAGCATTTGTATCTCAAGCTATTTTACCTGAACTACTAAATTTGGCTTTGAATCTATTTCTGCTTTTATAAGTGAGTCACAGATGATCACGAAAAGGTATGTAAAGAGAATCATTCAGGAAATGAATATTTATGATGTGGCAGATGTGAAAGATCTGAGACAGGAGATAGGAGAGTGTTCAAGGGGAATCCAACCTTATCAATGATCTACCCTGGAAAGATCACTATAACCCGTGCAAGCAATAATGCTGGTAAATGCCATTTATGCTCTTCCATAAAGACAGTTTCCACAAAACACCAAGAACAGAAGTCAAAGGGAAGTAAGTTAAAAATGAGAAGACCTGGGTTCTAGTCGTACTTAACAAGTCACCCAGATAAATCACTCCATTTCTATGGCAATGTTTCTTTATCTGCAAAATGAATGAGCTGGATGAAATCTATCTAGCTTCTTCCATCTTGCCTGTGCTTAAGGAAAATTTGTGAACACTGAAAAACACTCTCTTAGCTATGGTTCTATTGAAAAGGTATCTTAACAAATAAAAATAGTCTCTGTGTGCTTGACAGAAAGGAAGATCCACGAGCATGACTTAAAAATGTCCTTTAACTAGTCTTGTTTTCTCCTCAAAAGCTGTAAAATCACTCACAAACACAGAAGTATTACTGGTACTGTAGATTAAAACTGTAATTGTAGCAAATGGAAACGGAAAGCCCAAATGGGTTTGGCAAGTCCTATTTTATAAAAAAGTATCTTAAGAACTTTAAAATCGGGCACCTGGGTGGCTCAGTTAAGCCTCTGCCTTCGGCTCAGGTCATGATCTCAGGGTCCTGGCACTGAGGCCCATATCAGGCTCTCTGCTCAGTGGGGAGCCTGCTTCCCTTCTCTATCTCTGTCTGCCTCTCTGTCTACTTGTGACTTCTCTCTGTGTCACATAAATAAATAAATAAATAAGAACTTCAAAATCACTTCAACTCTTCCTTGTTATAATATAAGGAAATATCCTAGTTTTCAAAGGATATACATTACTAATTAATTACAGGAAAGGAACCAGGCTATTTTCCTATAGCATTAATTCCTATGGTGAAAATAGAAAAATTTCCCTAAAAAAATATGGGGTAGGGAGATAAACTTTAAACATTATTTTAATACTCTCACTTTTATAATTACCTGGTATCCATTCCTCTTTGTACACCTTCATGTATCTTTTACTATATCTTTCAATATCTAGAAAAAAGACAAGAAAGTGTTCATTAGAGAAGTCAAGAATAAGCCTGAACTTCAGCCACTCCTAAGCCATAACTAAAAACAGCAGATACATCTTTTATTTCAGGGTCCCTGGGTGGCTCAGTTGGTTAAGTGTCTGCCTTTGGTTCAGATCATGATCCCAGGGTCCTGGGATAGAGCCCTAAACCACGTTCCCTGTTCAGTGGGGATCCTGCTTCTCCCTCTCCCTCTGCCATTCCCCCTGCTTGTGCTTGTTCTCTCTCTCTCTTTCTCTCTCTCTCTGCTAAATAAGTAAATAAATAAATAATTTAAAAACAAAACAAAACAAACCCCAAAAAACAACTTTTATTTCACACATAGGGAATTTCCTATATTTGTACATAATGTGTTCCTGAACACCTATTGAAAAGTTCAATAAATATTACAAGTTTGAGGGACCCATTGCAAGAAGCAAATGGGTACGAATGGCTGGGGGTGAGCAGAGAGCTAAACCCTAACACAGTGTTCAGAATCAGACAACCTGACTTACCTCTGAGAATATTCGCAAAAGCCCAAAGCCAGGTCAGGAAGCTACTTACATATACAGGCAAGAAAGTCTTCTTGTGACATTAGCCTCCAGCTCCCACTCTTAAAATCTTGTTTAACTGGGATTTATTAACTACCTACGTGGAGATGGAGAGCTGTATGCTCACCTCCAGGGCTTGATATACACATTAATACACAGTTAGGCTTCTCAATGAGCTACTCTTCACAATCCAGTGAGGAGGAGAATGGGGAAAAGGGTAGGAGTAGCTAAGTTTGGACATGAGGGGGTATGAATGAGCAAGCTTCAAGTCTTCCTTGCCAACTACTGACAATTTTGCAGGGACCTTCTGCAGTTGCCCCAAATGGGACTGGCTCTTAAATCTGCTTTGTCCACTTTGCCAGAAGAAACTCCCTCAATGAGGGCCCTAACTCTTTCCTAGCAACTTAAGTTGGCAAGCAACACCACCAAGCCATAGCCTGAAACCAAGGTTCATCACAGAAAGTGGTTTAGGAGTATAGCCATGAAATAGGGAAGTTAATACAAATGATGCAAATGTAAAAAGCAAGACCCAAATATGTACTGATTTCTCTTCCATATTAAGAACAGGATTCCACATAATACTAACAGCACAGTGTTAAACAAAAACAACTAAAATAAATAGTAGATCAGGGAGACCAAGAAACCAAGCTCTTCTAGGTTTTAATTGTTTTGACTTCAGTATTTTTTTTTAAAGATTTTATTTATTTATCTGACAGAGAGAGAGGGATCACAAGTAGGCAGAGAGAGGCGAGGGGAAACATGCTCCTTGCTAAGCAGAGAGCCTGATGCAGGGCTCGATCCCAGGACCCTGGGATCATGACTTGAGCTGAAGGCAGAGGCTTTAACCCACTGAGCCACCCAGGTGCCCCTTGATTTCAATCTTGCTCTCAAGCTTTTTATTTGTAAAGAGAAGTCAGCACAGATGACAGATTTGCATTTTTAAAATTTTCTCTACAACAGATTGCATATTTTGGAAAAATTTAACCTTTAGTAGTAAACTGTAGATAAGCAATATTGAAAACCAACTACTGAGATCCAGTTAAAAAGAAGTAAAGGATTTGAACAGACATTTCTCCTAAGAAGATATGCATGGAAAAAAGCACATAAGATGTTCAATGTCATAGTTATTTTGGAGACTCAAATCAAAACCACAATGAGACACCACTTTATACCCAGTAGAATGCCTATAACCAAAAGGCAAGGGTATGGAAAAACTAGAACCCTCATATATTGTTGGTAATAAAAATGGTGCAAGCACTTTGGAAAACAGTTTGGCAGGTCCTCAAAATGTTAAATATAGAGTTAACATATTATTCTAGATAAATACCCAACAGAAATACTTCATGTCCACTCAAAAACATGTACATAAATGTTCAAAGCAGCAAAAATCGTGATAGCTCCAAAGTGGAACTGACCCAAATGTCCACCAACTGGCAAATGGATAAACAAAATGTGGCACATAAAATGATGGAATATTATTTAGCCATAAAAAGGAATGAAGCATGTTGTACCATCAGTGAATTCTGAAAACATTACACTAAGTTAAAGAAGCCAGGCACAAAAGGACACATTTTATGATTCCTTTTTTCTAAAGATTTTATTTTTAAGTAATCACTACACCCAATGTTGGGCTTGAACTTACAATGCCGAGATCAATAGCTGCCTGCTCCACTGACTGAGTCATTTATATGAAATGTCCAGAACAGACAAATCACTACAGACAAAACAGATTAGTGGTTGCAAGAGAATGAGGGGTGATTCTAACAGGGATAGGGTTTCTTTCAGGATGACGAAAAAGTTCCAAAAATCAGAGAGTAGTGTTGGTTGCATAATTCTGTAACTACACTAAAAGCCACTGAATTACATATTTTATTTTATTTTTTAAAGAGTTTACTTATTTGACAGAGACAGCGAGAGAGGGAACACAAGTCAGGGGAGCAGGAGAGGTTTAGCCTGTTGTGGGGCTCAATCCCAGGACCCTGGGATCATCACCTGAGTCGAAGGCAGATGCTTAATGACTGAGCCATCCAGGTGCCCCAGGTAAATGTATAATTTCTATTAAGCTTTTGAAATTCTAAAAGTGGCTTACAGAACCATTACAACTATCACTCCTGTTGCTACCTCATTGGCCTTGAGTGGTTCAGGAGATTTATCTCTCCATATACCCTTGCAGCTGTAATCCATTAAAGTAATAATATTCATCAGTGTTACAAAGATAATAAATTTCATGTAAAGAAAATACCAATCATTTCTATAATTCTACCCAAGAACATTATAAACAAATTATGAAGCTATCACAACAAGAAACATTTTTATTCTATGCCCTTGGTTCTTTGTAAACTCAATACCCTGAGCCACTAGTCACTTAATTACCAGGAAGCCTTGAAACCTCTTACCCTTATTTATTCACATGAGTCCCTAAGTCTCTCTTTCCTAAAGCATGTAGGTGGTGAGTGATAGGATAAGGTTGGCAAAGGTACAGTGGTACACCACCACCCAGAATACAGCTCCCTCTGACAGTTGCATACTTCTGTTCAGTCTGGCCAATTCTTTCTCCTTTGTGGTGTGCATGGTATATAAACATTGTAAATATGTATACACATACACATAAATAAGCATATATATTTACAATATGTATTATATTAACCTTTATACATGCATATGTATGTGTATGTTTTTTCTTAAAAACTTCATTTTCAACTATAGTTTTCTAAAAACACATTACAACAGAAAAGAAAAATAAACACGAAGATTTCGAAGGAGAATGTACTTGTATCAATTCAAAGAATTCTATGCAAGCATTTTATCCAGAAAGAAAGAGAAACAAAGATTCCTTGTATTTTTAAATACTTTGTGCAATTATCAAAGATAAAGAGCCTCTTAATCCAGGTACAAGGCAACCACTCCCAGAAACCAGCAACAAAATAATGTTCCTAATGTCCCTGTTTAAAAGACTCACGGGTAGGCTTTAATAAAATGGCATACTTGTAAGTTAGACTTGTGCTCTAATAATTATCATATTTAGTTAGGTTAATCTGTTCCATGGTCTAGAGAAAACAATAATTTTAAAAAGATTAAAGTATACACTATTATTTTTTCTAAGAATAAATGTTTATTAGTTCATTTAATCTTACTTTTTAAAATCTTTAAAATGAGAGCTTTAATTTCATTTTTTAATCAAATAGATAAAAACATGCAATATAATCATAAAAGCCAAAAAAATTCAGTATTTTAGAGATAAAAATGTCTTATGAAACCATTATATCAATTTTAGGCCATATGTTCGAAAAATTAAATGAACTTGTCTAAAATGCTTCTTATAATTATAAGCACATATAATATTACTATATGAGACTTTCTTTTTGACTCTTAGTTCTAAGTCTTTTATGCAGAGTTAAAATGGAATGCATTTTTAATACTAATGGAATGAGATGATACTGTATGAATTTCTCATTCTTTAATGATGTTTTGGGAATTCAAGGATGATATCGATCTCTCTAATTTCATCATTCAAGGGCAGAAACTGAAAATCAATATAGATCTACTGTGCTAAATAACTACTCAGGAATGGGTTCTCTTCCTCTAAAACCACTTCCCACTCCCTGTCTGAGACTGTCAAGCCTTCTCCAGCTGTAATTTCTCCCCTTTGTCCTTGGTATAACCAATGAGTACATGCTTGATGCTTCCTATTATGTCTGATATAGAAATAATAAGCCAAAATATAGTCAAGGCTTTTAAAAGTTTTAATCAAAATATTAAATAATCAGAGAATGATATAAAGGATAATAATCATTGCATTATATATATATATGAGCAAAAAACCCACTTTAAATCTAATAGCAGGCAACTACTCACAATAAATAATGTTATATACACACAATGAAATACCACAAAGTCATTAAAATTTCCAAGAATACTAAGGATAGGGGCGCCTGGGTGGCTCAGTGGGTTAAAGCCTCTGCCTTTGGCTCGGGTCATAATTTCAGGGTCCTGGGATGGAGCCCCGCATTGGGCTCTCTGCTCAGCAGAGAGCCTGCTTCCTCCTCTCTCTCTCTCTACCTGCCTCTCTGCCTACTTATGATCTCTGTCTGTCAAATAAATACATAAAATCTTTAAAAAAGAAAAAAGAATACTAAGGATATGTGAAAAGGCTAATAACTTGCTATTGTGTAGAAAAGGAAGATACAAAGACCATGAATACAATTTTATAAAAAGAATACCCATATAAAAGAAAAAAAATCCAGAATATACAATACAATATTAATAGATCCCTAGACATATGCATTATAGGTAACTTTTATTTTTTAATATTTTTGTTTCTCAAAATTTTCACCAAATGCATAAAATTTCTCTTGAAAGTTAATTTTAAAAATAAAATATCAAAAAGTTTAAAATACATTTTTTCTTAAATCAACATTAAGTATGCTTTTCCAGGTAGTGGATAATTTCTGACTGAACTAAATCCATCAACCATTAAATGCATTAACTGACCTTTGTATCTTATATAGAAACATTATTTCATCTGTATCCATTCAGCCACATAATCAAAGATTCTACTACCCACCTTGTTTTTCTTCAGGTGTTTCTATGTAATAAGGCATTCTTTTCATAGTTTCTCTCAACTCCTGTTTCAAGGCCAGCATATAATCTTCACCCTCTCCTGCTTTCAGTGGCACTGGTTTATAATCTGTATCCTTTTTAAGAGACAATTTTTTTTAATAAATTAAGTTTTTAAATATCCTTTTTGTCTATAATCTGGAAAATGTCAGTTTTATTGAAAAACTACATCTTACAGATTTTAAGTTTTATAATCAGCTCAAAAGATGTTGAACTTTTGTCATCTTTTTAACCTTTTAGCCCATTTCCTACCTTGCTCTTATTTTAGAGGTAGGAAAGAAAGATGCTTAATTTTCCTCTGACCACACCAACAGATATTTTATTAAATAGTCTGTTGACCATGATTACATAGTTTAGAAGTCAAGGCACCCAAATGACAGCAACTGCTTTAGTTTCCTATTAATCTCAATTAGTAGTGGTGGTATTAGTGGAAGCAGTAGCTTAAAAAAAAAAAAAAAAAGAATAAAAGTAGCAGCTGTTATTTAGCAAGTGGTTACTCTGACCAGGATGTCCTCAATATACAACATCCATGATCCCAATTAAGTATCATCAATATTTTCCCTTTGACAGTAAATAAATTGAGAAGTGAACAATCTCTAAGCTCATATGACATGTAAATGACAAAGCAGGAATCTGAATTTACATTTTCAATTTTTTTTTTTTTTTTTAGACAAAAAGAGAACACACGTATATGGATATGTGGGGGTGGGGAGATACAGAGGGAGAAGGAGAGAGAATCCCAAGCAGGTTCCATATTCAGAGCAGAGCTTGACTTAGCGTTTGATCCCAAGACCCTGAGATCATAACCTGGGCTGAAATCAAGAGTCAGATGCCCAAATGACAGCCACCCAGGTGCCTCTCTATGCCTTCAATTTTAAAGAATTACACACATGCACATATATGGATATATGTATGTATATTCATAAAATACATATGTTTATTAAATTGTGGGGCCTCCGGGTATACAGTAAAGACATTTCTTAAAAAAAAAAAAGACATTATCAGAGCTAAGTATAGGATACATTTTCAAAATTTCACTCTGAATGTATTCATTCATTCTACAACTATTTATTGAGGGCTTACTATATAATAAGCCAGACACAGACAACAAGAGACACCATGATGAACTAATCAAACTTCCTGCCCTTATGGATTTTACATTCTAGGGGAGAAAAACACAAGATGTAAGTAAACAATGAGGAAATACACAATTTCAGATAGAGATTAGTGGCATGAAAACAAGCTGGGTAGAGGAAAGAGTGATGGACAGAGTACATGCAGGCTGGAGGTAGTTGGTCTAAACATGGTAAGCACACATGACCTCTCAGGAAGTCATGTTTGGGCAGAGCTCTGGAAAAAATTAGGAAGCCATCATGGAAAGACTTGAGAACAACAGATGGCTCTAGTCAGGGAAACCAGCACAGGATAATGTCTGAGAGAACAAGGAGGCCATGATGGCTAGGGAGAGAGAAGGTTGGTGATGAGAAAAGTTAGAGAGACACCAGCAAGGCCATATCAAACAGAGCCAGTTTGCCAGCAGTAAGGAATTTTAATTTTATTCCAAGTATAAAACAACATGTCCTAATATTCCTGGTGTTTAGAAGTATCCTCACACATGCAGAAGAGCTTGTTTTAAAAGAAATCAATGTAGGGGTGCCTGGGTGGCTCAGTGGGTTAAAGCCTCTTCTTCCAGCTCAGGTCATGATCCCAGGGTCCTGGGATGGAGCCCCGCATCGGGCTCTCTGCTCAGCAGGGAGCCTGCTTCCTACCCCCCCACCCCCGTCTGCCTCTATGCCTACTTGTGATCTCTCTGTCAAATAAATAAAATCTTAAAAAAAAAAAAAATCAATGTATAAAGTGACATTATGCCTCCGCATGGGATGTTTACTGTTTTACTAAATATCAAAAAGGGAAAATACCAAGAACAAAAAGTAGAGACTCCCTGTGTAAGACATGTAGATCCCTAGATACATTTGTTCAGGGTACTCTACTTACATAATTCTTTTGACAAGTGACTTTTCCCTTTTGATATAGGGGAAAGATTTCTGGATTGAGAGGTATATGGTTATTTATGATTTTTCATTTTTTTAATACTGTAACACATACATACCTGGAAATGTTAGCTTAGGTTTTAAACTAAATGCAAAGTGAAAGCATTAAATATTATGCCAATTAAGTTTAATTTAATGAGCATACTCATTAAATTTAAAAGCAACACTAAATGTAATAGGAACACTTAGATGTTGAGAAACAGCAACAAAATTCAAATTGACTTTCAAAAAATAGAGAAATAAGCAAAAAAAAACTGGATTAGGGAATAGTAGACTGAATGGTATTCTAGGGAATAAAATCAAATTCTATAGATATAAGATAAGAAAATCATTAAGTGGAAAAAAAAGTGGAGTAGGGAATAGTAGACTGAATGGTATTCTAGGGAGTAAAATCAAATTCTATAGCTATATGATAAGATAAGATAAGATAAGAAAAGAAAAGAAAATCATTAAGTGAAAGTCTGGTAGAGTGAGGACCATTGGGGACCATTGTAAAATCTAACCTGACATTCAAAAATATTATTTTGATGTTGGAATACATCAGAAACAGCAATAGAAGATGCAGGAATTAAAAAAAATTCTTTCTTCGTTCACACAGGGCTGAGTATATTTAAGGAAAGGTGAGTACAGTTTTTTCTGTGTTTTAAGAAAGCCGTGTTAAAAATCAGAAAGAGGTTCAGGGAAGAACAGCAGCAGCAAAGCACACTCTTTTTGGCTTTCTTACATTTAAGATTTTATAATGGTATCCTCTATTCAGTCCTATATAGAATTTTAATGTTCTTTAAAACATGAAAGAACCATGAGAAATCCACTTTTAATGTACTTACGGGAAATAGAGGAGGTGGTTTCAATACTACATCAGGTAACTTTTCACCTCTGCTAAACCCAACGGCCTCAATATTAAAGGTATAAGCTGCACGTCCACGTCCTTTATTCCCAGCCATCAGAATTCGTTATACCAGAGAAGTGGGTAAATTCTGAAAGACATCATGTAAAAAAGGAAACCAACATTTTAAAGCAAAATATAAAACTCTGCCCGTTAAGTAGCACGGCCAATTTAAAATGCTTCTGGAAAGGAAAACTTGTAAAGAAAGAAACAGGAAAGACTAATTTCTGGACCCCTCACACCTAGTCATGCCTGGCAGGTGATATGAGGATGGCCTCAACTACCTCACCTCGGCCCCACGTGAACAGCTGACCCTGGGGCTCCTCTGAGACATTGCCTGGACCACTGTACAACCAGCTGATGTAGTTCTCTCCACCCCTCTGTGATTTGGCATCAAGATCTCAGACCTTTGTGAAAAGCGTGGACAAGAAAGGTCTAGCTGATGAAGACAGACAGACTTGCTTTTACATTCAACGTGAAGACTATCCTTAGTCACATACACTATCCTTAGTCATATACATTGAGATTTTTAAATGATTTATTTATCCTAGAATTTGAGTATTGGTAAAAATCCTTGAGATTTAATCTAATGTCCTTTTAGAAATGGGAACAGGCTCATTAAGATTCTGAAGTGTGTCCAAGCAAAAAAAAAAAAAAAAAATTAAATTAAAGGCACAATTACTGTACTCTTTTCAGAGGACTCTGAAAAACAATCTGAGGGTTTTAAAGGGGTGGGGGGTGGGAGGTTGGGGGAACCAAGTGGTGGGTATTAGAGAGGGCACGGATTACATGGAGCACTGGGTGTGGTACAAAAACAATGAATACTGTTATGCTGAAAAAAATAAATAATTTAAAATTAAACAAAACAAAAAACCTGTACTCTTTTCAACTCTGGGGATGGCAGAGATTCACGTACTCAAGTTTTGCATTGAATTTCTGAATTGTCTGAAACATGGTTATACTATATATGTGCTGCCGAAGCGAGCACAGAAACATGGTTATACTATAGAGTGAGAAGTGAGCTGGCAGCATATTAACAGGGGTCCCTAAACCAAGGCTTTTTCATTACAAGTCTGCATTCGACTGTAGTGATGATTATAACACACATCCTCTAAATCTCTTTTCCCACTGATACATCATTCAATCCTGCAAGCCCAACAAAGCAGTAATATATCCATACCACTCAACAGTCCCTCTCTCTTTCTTCCTTCCCATTATTTGTTGAAAACATGAGGTCATTTCCTGGACAATGCTTCTCCAAATTTAAGGCACACGAGAATTACCTAGGATCTTGTTAAAATGCGGAGTCTTTCATTTGGCCGAGAACCTGCATTTCTAACAAGCTCTCTGGGGATACCAGGGCCGCTGGTATGCAGTCCACAGTTTGAAAGTAGCAATGCTATACATTCTCCCATTTCTGAATCTGAGGAACTGAATCTATGAGATGTGGCTTAATACATTCCTCTAGCCCCTGTATTTTCTAAATAGGTGAGCTAGACGTTTACTCAAATTTGAGTTAAATTTTTTGCAAGAAGACTTAAAAGAGATGCTCTGTTCTTCCGACTGCATCACATCAGGATGCACATGAACTAACTCTCTCTCGGTGATGTTCTCTGGTGAGTGGGTTCAGGTACTATCAGTCTGTTTCATCTAGTACAAACTTCCCCATCAGTTTCTACCTAATGATTTTAGTAGTCATTGATGATTATAGTCTAAATTCATCATTCCATTATGTACTGTAATTCTATTCTTTCCATATCTACTAATTGGAATTCTATCAGGAATCAATTTCCCTCATTCACTATTTCGTTACAATGAAGCACAAGTTATACGGGAAAGGTGCTTATTTTAATAATCAGGCTCATTCCATCTGTTCAAAGAAGGGGAGAATATCCAAATGGCTGTGTTTCATTTGCTGAGTCACCCAAACATACACT
Organism: Mustela erminea; assembly: GCF_009829155.1. Taxonomy (NCBI): domain Eukaryota; kingdom Metazoa; phylum Chordata; class Mammalia; order Carnivora; family Mustelidae; genus Mustela; species Mustela erminea. The sequence goes on from NC_045616.1 coordinate 50,748,132, forward strand.
GAGCCCACACAAAGCAGGTTTCCCAAGTATGAAAACTGCTGAGCAGAAAGACACACCTTTACTCTAAGAAATGAAGTGTGGGAGCCCAGGAGGCATGGTTGAGACCATGGGCTTACTTCCAATCTGGGATTTGCTATGAAATAAAGATTAAGAAGAATTCTGGGTAACATTTCCCAAAACACCTGATCATAAGAATTACCTGGGGAACTTGTTAAATAAACAGAATCTCAAGTGATCCTCAAGTATTCAACCTTACACCAGAATCTTTGGAGGTGGGCTCTAAGAATCAGTTGGGAAAATTCACCCTAAAAATAGAGTTACCAGCTACCACTGCTTGATGAAATACCCCTTGAGAAATATCAAACCCTACTGCCTCTACACTTCCATATTTATTAAACACTTTTGGGTATATAAACTGTTATCAGTAGTGAATACACTGCCCTTGACAGAAAAATCAGTCCTAGCTCTTGAGCCACGCTTAATGATTACATGGTATTCTGGCCTAGAGATTCATCTCTTTTTAGTTTGGCTATTAGGAGTCTTTTGTCCCATACCTAGAGAAACTGACACATTCATTTTCTTCTCTCGCAGAGCTGAGACGTATTTCTTGGACTCCAGTAACTGTCTCACAGGAAAAATGGCTCACAAATGAGGCCTAAGTCTCAATCTTTGGAATCCTCTGAGTTGACCACTACCTTGTCCTTTTTTCACCCTCCCAAACTTCTTGACTAAAGGGCTTTTTTTTTTTTTTTTTTTTTTAATTTATTTGACAGACAGAGATCACAGTAGGCAGAGAGGCAGGCAGAGAGAGGAGGAAGCAGGCTTCCTGCTGAGCAGAGAGCCCGATGCAGGGCTCGATCCCAGGACCATGGGATCATGACCTGAGCTGAAAGCAGAGGCTTTAACCCACTGAGCCACCCAGGCGCACCCCCCCTTTTTTTTTTAACCAACTTTCCCCATTTCCTCATTATCCAAATCTTCCTCTACTTCCTATAGACCAACTTCACTGAGTCACTCATTCAACCAGCATTGAGCATTCCAGGCACTGTGGCAGGACCCAGAAAGCTTTGAATAAAATTGTGTCCCTGTCCTAAGAGCTTGTATTTCAGCAGCTGAAAGAACACAAACATGTAAACAAGTAAGCGTGTAACATAATGTGTGTATTCTTGTCGTGGGCTGAATTGTGTGTCCCTCCCTCCCCCAAAATATGCTGGAACTCCTAACCCCCACTACCTGTGAATGGGACCTTCCTTATTTGGAAGTAAAGTCTTTGCAGATATAATCACATTAAGATGAGGTCACAGCAAATCAGGGTGAGCCCTCTTCCAATGATAGGCGTCCTTCTAAGAGGGAAATCTGGGCAGAAAGACACGCACAGCGGGAAAACACCATATGAAGACAAAGGCGGCTAGTAGGGTGCTGCAGTTACAAGCCAGGAACACCAGACAGTGCCAGGATGTTCTACAAGCTAGGAGAGGCAGGGAGCAAATTTTTCCTCAAGGTTGTCAGAAAGAATGAACCCTGTTCACATCCTGATTTCAGACTTTGGACCTCCAGAACTGCAAGGGAATAAGTTTCTGTTGTTGTAAGCCACCCAATTTGTGGTAAAATGTGAGAGCAGCCCTAGAAAATGATCAATACAGCGCTGAAGAAAAAGAACTCATGGTAAGGGGATAGAGAACAACATAGGAGTATGGTAGTGGCTTTTCACAGAAGGAAGGGATTTCTCTGGAGGATAAATCTGAGCAGCATCCTGGAGAAGGCCTGTGAGCCACAGGAGGGAGGGGCAAAGCAGAGATAATTAGAGAGAGAAGGAGATCAAGTGCAGAGGAAGAAGTTACATGCTGGGAGTGTCCAAGGAACAAGAGAGCCATGTTGTTGGTAAGGAGTGAGGAGTAAAGAGAGGTGGGTTGAGGACCTGGAATCATCAGAATTTAAAAACAAAACGAAACAAAACATACCTCAGGCTTCCCCCCCAGAACAACAAAATCACAATTTCTGGAGATGGGATTTAGGTCTTAGGACTTTTTAAAGCCTTCCCAGAGATTACAATGTGTAGCCCAAATTAAGAACCACTGATTCAGATTAAAGTTTGCATTTTGTAAAAGAGGAAAGTGCAGCCCTGAGAGGCTAGCTGACTGCCTAAAGACACGCAGTTAATACCTAACGAAGACAGAACTGGGTTAAAGCCTCGGGTATCTTTCCATTGTCCCTTCATCTACATTATGCTATCTGAAACACACTTCTAGGTTAGCTGAAGATTTTTTAAATCCCACAGATATCTTTAATCTTTACAAAGAAGTGATTTTTAATGGCGAAATTGACTGAATTTAAAAGTGTAAAATCAGGGCGCCTGGGTGGCTCAGTGGGTTATGCCTCTGCCTTTGGCTCAGGTCATGATCTCAGGGTTCTGGGATTGAGTCCAGCACTGGGCTCACTGGAAGCAGGGAGTCTGCTTCCCCTCTCTCTCTGTCTGTCTCTCTGCCTATTTGTGATCTCTCTCTTTGTGTCAAATAAATAAATAAAATCTTTAAAAAAAAAGTTTAAATCAGAAGCATCATCTTCCATTTTGGAATGACTCCTGAAAATTCCAATTCAGAACTGTTCTGAGATAGTTTGATGGGTGTAGTTCAAGCATCCAAGAGTTGAAATGCAAAGCCCATTCTAATCAATTATAAAGACAACCTTGCAGCAGAGCCTGAGCTAATCTCTAAAATTCCTCATATTACGAACATTTTATGAGTTATGTTCTGGCCTAAATGCATTGTCTTCCACATCTCACACTGTCCCTTGCATATATTGGCAAGGTGAATAAATGTACAAACAGATGTAAGCAGGCATGGAAGCTGTGGGAGGACTTGAAAGCCAGGTTACAGTACCTTTCCTGATGAGAGTGACACCTAAATTGTCCCAATCAGAATCCCATAGTCATACTGACCTCCTCCCCATCTCCCTCAATCCCCTCATCAATAGATGAACGTTAGGAAGGTCTTACATGCTGACCTTCCTTTACCTCCGCTTTTGTTCAGACCTTTACAATTTCTCACCTGGATCTCTAACACAGAACAAGTAAATTCCCATGGCCAGACACCCCTTTTCAATCCACTTTCTAGTCATCTTTCTAGAACATAAACCTCAATGTGTCACTCTCCTTAATTAACAAAGCTTTGAGTCTAACTTTCTGCCTCTTGCGCCCTGCATGCCATACTCTAGCCACTCTCAACTCTGCTACACCAACTCTTGCTTGTAGCATTCTTTCTGCCTGGAATACATTCCTTCCACATCTACCTAAGCAAGCCCCAACATCATTTAAGATGCTGTGCAAATATACTTTTTCTCCACCCAACATGGAGGTAGGTCTCTCCGTAGGAGGAGAGAGAAGGGAGAGACCTGCTTTTATTACTCTTTTAAAAAAATCATGGTGTAATTGTCAGTTCTTGTCTGTCTTTCCAGTAAGCTCTTCAATTACCCATTCATCAAGTATTCATTAAGCACCCTCTGTGTCAGGCCATATTCTCCATACTGGGCGTACAGCAGTGAACAAAAACAAAGCTTCTGCTCTCCTAGAGCTCACAGCCTAGCACAGGAAATGGAAAGGCCATTAGTTAAGAACTAAGTTCTTAGTTAAGAACTAAGAAAGGACAGACATTCAGGGAAGTGTGTGATGCAAGCAGAAGGATCTGTAATCATGAAAGCCTCCTTGAAGACTTATTCACATTTTCATGCTCTATCACTAATCAGAGCCTAGCAAAAGTCCAATAAACACTGGGTGAATTATTGCTGAACTTACTGCCTAGTAAAGATATCCCTCCATTTCTCCTACAGTGGTTCCCCTCTGCCTAGAGGAAAAATACCCAACTACAGAAAGCTCTGTACTTCCTAGCGGAGGGCATCCTAACAAACTGGTCTTTTAAGTCCTGCTCAAATACCACTCTTAAACAATCATTTCCATTTGTATCCTTATAGCACCTAGTTTTTACTCCCTCTGTGGTATATACCCTCTACTGCTTTACATACAAATATTTGTGCATAGTTATTATCTTCCCTCAAATTCTTGAAAATGCAGATCACAACTTCTCCCCCCCCCCACTCCAGTTCTATTCTCACATATCATCTAGCTCAAGACCTTGCATGTATGGATAGCCCTGAACAGAGTGACTGGATAGATTCTAACTAGATTAGGAAAATATTGAGAAAAGCTGCATCCTCACCAAAGGCTTTAGCAGTGTAGGGGAAGACAGTACATTTCTCCTATGAAGGCTTATTAGTAGCTGCCACAAAAAGGGTTTTCTTAATTATTTTTTATAATGCTATCTCATGGGTATCTTTATAATTTTTCCTGGCTGAGTAAGGAGGTTGGCCAAGTTCTCAAGGGAATTTTTGAAGCCTAACTTCATGTTTCAATTGCTGGGAAGTGTTAGGTGGGGACAGGGACCTGGGGTTAAGAGTAGGGGTAATTTCTGTGGAGGGCTGGGCCACACCCAGGCACTATCCACGTTTTCCATTCTCACGAGGTGCGACTGCCTCCACCTTTACTTGAGCCTTTCTATCAAGTTTCTTTGCTCTCTTCTAAGAGTGGACGAACTAACCAAAAAAAAAAAAAAAAAAAAAAAAAAAAAAAAAAAAAAAACGGAGGGTAGGGGAAGGAATACAGAATTTCATTTTTCAGAAGACCAGAAAAACATTATTAACAAATTCTCTCCCCGCGATACAGGGGAGAGTGCCAAGAGTTAGGAAAACATACAGAATAGTCGGTCCTTAAGCAGCAAGTCTGCGGCAATGACTCGTGCCTGAGCCAATCACACAGTCACCAGATTTGAAAATCTACCATCATTAATCCCCTTCTAACTCACTGCAAACAGTCCCAGGAAGTGGAGACTAGGTAAAATCTGGAAAGGACGGTTTTCAAAGATTTTGAAGGGATTAGGAGAAGGAAAGGTAGAGAGATCTCTCCACGCCCCTCAATCCAGAAGCGCTTTAGTGAATCGCCACCCTGACTCCCCCCACCTTCTCCATGTGCCCATTTAACTTCTCTCTACCCTCTCCATCCTCCCAACCCCTCAATCACTCCCTCTGTTACCTGCTCACTAAGTCTTGAGGCTTGGGTAAAACTGTGCAGCCGAAGTACCGGCCGGCAAGGAAGGGGTGCAGACAGAAGGCGCGGGCGCTGGGATACCCGTTCCACCTCTGGAGAAGCGCGCTCCGCCCTCCACGCGGCCTCAGAGCCCTGTTCCGATCACAACCGGTAAGCCCCGCCCACTCCCTAGCTAGGCCCCGCCCGCTGGGCCAAGAGCTTTTTAGCCCTTGGCAGGCGCCGTACTCGTCCATCCGGCTTGGCCTGACTCTTTCGGCGCCGGTTGGAAATGCGCTTCGTAGCGCGCGGTGGGTGGGAGGACCTGGCACCTCCCCCGCCCAGCTTCTCGCCTCTGCAGTCAGACCCCTGGGGTGAAGAAAGTGTCCCCTTCTGGGTCTCCAGTCTGCTGCAGTGCCCCTGCGTTAACGCTCTCTCGTGCTGCAGCTGTTGAAGCCGCGACTATTCCCGCGTCTCGGTGCGGGCAGAGCCACCTCTGCTCTCTGCGGACCTGGCTGGAGGGTGCGGGCCGACTCTCCAGGCCGCGTCTCGGCGCGTCCTTCCTCTTAGTTCTCCCCCCCACCCTCGCATCTCCCGGATCCCCCGCCCTCTCCTCGCTCTGCGCCTCCTCGCTGGCTGCGGGCTGACCGCTCCACACCGCCGCAGCGCCTAGCGTCTGGACAGCCTGCCAGAGGCACACACACCTACACCCACTCCACCCGACCGCACCCCTGCCCAGCATGTCCGCTCTCGAGTGGTACGCCCACAAGTCCCTGGGCGACGGCATCTTCTGGATTCAGGAACGCTTCTATGAGTCGGGCAACCGCGCCAACATCTGGCTGGTGCGCGGTTCCGAGCAAGATGTGGTGATCGATACGGGCCTGGGGCTGCGCAGCCTCCCGGAGTACCTGTACTCCTCTGGGCTCTTGCAGGATCACGGGGCCAAAGAGGACGCGGCGTGCCGGCCACTGCTGGCCGTGGCCACCCACGTGCACTTCGACCACTCCGGAGGCCTCTACCAGTTCGACCGGGTGGCCGTGCATCATGCCGAGGCCGAGGCGCTGGCTCGCGGGGACAACTTTGAGACCGTGACCTGGCTGTCTGACAGCGAGGTGGTGCGGGCGCCCAGCCCCGGCTGGAGGGCCAGGCAGTTCCGAGTGCAGGCGGTACAGCCCACCCTCATCCTGCAGGATGGTAATGGGCCCTCGCGGGCGCGCGCTCTGTCTTTAAGGGAGGGGATTGGGGAAAACTGTTCGAGGGATGCATGCTGCAGACGTGCGTGGCTTTAAGCTGGCCCGTTTTGTCACATCGCAGAAACACCACTACTCTTTCTTCCTTTCTTGGGTGGAAGCCCACTCGATGGGAGCCAAGGCCATCGCAGCCTTCCCTACCAGAGACCAGTTCTGGCACCGTGTGGCAACGCCAAGTACTGGAATTAAATCCGGCCCCACCCCCTAGTCATCTTCCTATGCAAGATACAGTAGTAACACTACAAAGGCTTGTGACTAGGGATTACCCATTCTTTTCCCCGAACACCTGATTTCCAGACGCGTTTCTAGAGAAAAGACTTCTAAGTAATGACTCCTCACAAAGAGTTCATGACATGCTCTGTGCTTTTGAGGCCGGCTGACTTCATCCGGGATGTCAGTGGTCACTGCTGGGTATAAGCAATTCCCACCTGTAGGTTTAGAAAGCCATTAGAGAGCGGTGGTTCCAAATCTGCTCGTGCATCCTTATCTCCAGATAGGTTTCTGTTCTTGTTGTAGCCTCATTAGAGAAAAGCTTGATAGTGAACATAAAAAGAGTGTGTGAGTCTTACAGTATGACAATATATGGTCTGGTTTAAAGCAAGGCCTGAAAAAAATTAATAAGGAGGTATTTCCGGTGATGCTGAAGTATGTGAACTCATGCATGGATAGCCTTGGGCCTCTGGTTCTGTAAAAGACAGGATGGGGATCAGAAAGAAACTAATGGAATAAGAGCCCTCTCAACCCCAGCACGTTGAATAATTGAGCTAATTAGCCACAACAGCATTAATTTCCTTTTTTTCCTTTCAGAATACTTTTGTTGATTTCCTTTTATCTTCACAACAGGTTTGAAGTGAGATGGCTGACCCCTAATTAGATGGCTTGCCTAGAGTCCACAAAGCAAGATAGTGACAAAAGCTAGGAATGGAACCAAGAATGGAGAGATCAAATCATGTAGATCATAAATCCTACCCCTTAAATACATTTTGATAATTCTGAGTAGGATATGAAACCCCTTCTCACATTTTTATCTTGAAACCATTTTAATTGCCAATTTTATTTATTAAAACATTCCTTCAAGAGGTAGAAAAATCTGTTGCACAATAAGGCTACTTTATGACTGACCAATATGACAAATATGAAATATTTTATAATAATCAGTTTATCATACAGATGAGATCTTGAACATTTGAAATATCAAAAAATAGAAAGCAAGATTCTGTACCTCACACCTCACTGAAAAAGTCTTTTCATTAAAATTTTAAATCCAAAGATTAAAAAAAAGACTTGTTAGGTAGTAGTCATTATCTGATAATTTGAGATGAAAGAAAAGTAGATATACAGTCTTCTTGTATTTTTTGATAAAATCGATACTTTTTAGAGGTAAGATTTCCATGCAGTTGGTGGGTATTCAGAGTTAATTAGTTGTAGCACTGAAACCAAAAAGTGTTTACATTAGTATTTAAAATATATTAATTTGAATGAATAATAAATTACTTCTGATTTATTTACTTTTGCTCCTGTGCCAGCAATAGGAAATGAATGGTGAAAGAATGATAAGAATTACAATTTTATAAGTAAAGAGCCCAAGCAGGCCTGAATATCATGCCTGAGATCACATATCCATTTTGGAAAAGAGCTAGGACTAGAATCCAGGTTTCCTAAATCCCAGTGGATGGTAGTAATATTATAGCATTTTGGAACTGCAGGGGGCCTGTAAGCCTTTGAAAGTGTGGAAAAAAAAAAAAAAAAAAAACCTTAATATTTACCAAACACTTAAAGCTGAGAATAGTGTGTGAAATCAAAAGGTGTTTTTCATAAGGAGCAGAATGCCTCACCTCTCAAGTAGTATCTAATTTCCTCTTTTCTCAGGAATATTAATTTCCTTTTTCTTCTGAATGGTGTGGCTTGCTGACTTGCTGTTATCATGATCCAGATGCCTGGAAGGAGATATAAAGTATTTATATGAAAAATTCATACAGTTATACACACACATGATCAGCACATACCAAACAGCATAATGTTGTTGCTTTAATTAGAGCATAAGGAGACTGAAGTCATTGGTTTATTACATTTCACTTAGTGAATTGAAGATCACTTGTCATGAGGAAGCATAAATCTGGGCACTGTATAACTAATCCTAATGCTGACTTGTAAATGGGGGACAAAGAGATATCACCATCCAGTGTATCATCTTAGATGGAAAACAATTCCCCCTACCAACAGTGAAATAGTATCTTCCTCTAAGAAGATAAATAAACCTTAGGTTACTATAGCACCTTCTTCTTGACTGGGCATATATCTTTTTGTCTCTTTTTCACAATATTCAAATGATATGAAGTGCAGGCATTTTGTCCCCTGTTATATATGTTTAAACAATTTACCCAGAGTCACCAAAATAATCACAGTTAGGACAAGTGGACTTAAATCATTTGGGGAGGTTAAAAACAAAAAAATAGATTCCAGGAAGGTAGCAGGTTGAAAAACACATCTATCTTGGCTCCATCCCAAACCTAAGACTATTATAAAGGGACCATGGTTTGTCTGTTTAACTGTAAATCCATATTGAACTATTTCAGATGCTGCAGAGTAAATGCGATGACTGAGTCAGCAGTTTTATCTTCTGGCAGCAATGGGAAATCAAACACCAATCCAGTTTGCACTGCAGGAACCTTAAAAGGCTCAGGAATTAGCAGTAGCTGGTACCTTTGTAGAGGCAAAGGAAAGAATAGGGAAATAAGTAGAATTGGTTGAAAGCCATTTAAGAGGCTATTAAAACTCTGGAATGCGCATCCAGTTACTGTGTCCTCTGGGGTGGGTAAAGCAGAGGAATTTCTTGAGTGAAAGTGCTAAGTACTATTGAGCTCAGGATTCAGTATGGAAAATAGAAGAAAAGTGTGTGTGTGTGTGTGTGTGTGTGTGTGTGTGTGAGAGAGAGAGAGAGAGAGAGAGAAGGAGAGACAGAGAGATAGAGTATGTTCCTTACTAGACTTCAAGGGTACACACAGGTCTTTATCCCCCAAGTAGCAAATTGGAAGACTTTTACCCGGGAAGTTTATCTAGCCCTAGAGGAAAGACTAAGATGCTGATCCCTCATCAATCTTTGACTTGATCTCTCAACAGTGAAGCCTTGGTCACTGGCCCCGTGCATGCACTACACGCAGCCTTTTCACTCCCCATTCTTAAACAGGCAACCAAGCATTATGAAAATCCGAGAAATCTGTTTAACTTGAGATCAAATACTAAAAAAATAGCATAAAGCAATTTGAGGGTTGAAGACTATCATTAATAGCATCAGGGGATGACAGAAGCTATTGCATTCAAGATATCCAGGAGACAAGAGGATGCTTTAAACATAAGCAACAGAACAGTATACACACACACACACACACACACACACACACACACACACGAGTGTAGGAATTTAAAACAGCAAAGGTTTCTTTCTTTTTTTTTTTTAAGATTTATTTCAGAGAGAGAGAGCACATATATGCAACAGGGGGAGGGGCAGAGGGTGAGTGAAAGAAGGAGAGAAGCAGATATATGCCTGCCCCATATGGGGGTCGAAGTGGGGCTCAACATGGGGCTTGACCCCGTGACCCTTAGAAAATGACCTGCCAAAATCAATAGTCAGTCGCTTAACTAACTGAGCCACCCAGGCACCCCTAAAATGGTAGAAGTTTCTTAGTAGAACTGGAAGACAAATTTGAAAAACTTAAAAGAAAGAGCAGAAAGGCAAAAATGAAAACTAGGAGAGATCCAGTAGAGGACCAGTTTGGAAAAATTCAACATTGGAATAAAAGAAGCACAGGTTGAATAGAGAAAGTGCTGGAAAAGAAAGGATGATAGAGATAATTCATGAGAATATTCCGTAATTAAGGGATGTAAATTTTTAGGTTGAGAGAACCCGCAGAGTTCCTACCACAAATAAAACACACCCAACCAAAGACATTTTATTGTAAAATTTCAGAATACTAGAATCAAGCTTCCAGAAATTTAAATAAAAATGTCATCTCTACAGAGGCATCTGGGTGGCTTTGTTAGTTAAGTGCCTGACTCTTGGTTTCGGCTCAGGTCATAATCTCAGGGTCCTGGGATCAGCTCTAGGTAGGGCTCCACGCTCAGCAGGGAATCTGCTTATGGATTCTGTCTCCCTTTCTCTCCCTGCCATCCCCTCCACACACTCTCTCTCTCTTTCTCTCTCTCTCTCTCCATCTCTCTCTGTCTTAAATAAATAAATAAATAAATAAATAAATAAATCTTTCTTAAAAAGTCTTCTATACAGATCATAATGGCTTTGGAGCTAGAAGAGAAGAATTATGCCTTATTTGAATGCAGTTTATTTCAAATTGAGAATTCTACATCCATTTCACTAATAGTGAAGTTCTCAGAAAGATTATTTCTCACATGCTGTTACTTAGAAAGTTACTAAGATACAATTTTATCCTACTTACTCCCTTCAAAATAAGGAAGTAAAGCAAGAGGAAAACATGGCATATAGGAATCATGAGATCTAATACAAGAAAAAGTTGAAAGGAAGCATCAGGATGATGGCAAAGATGGCATTCCAACAATGATACTACGCCAGGCTTAAAGAGCTCCATACAGGAGCAGTTAAATTATTACTCTTGTGGGAGGATGAGAGGATAAGACATATATACACGTGTAGTGCCAGTAGAATAATGAAGAGTAAAGAGAGCTAAAAATCCTTGTATTTCATCATGGAAGTCAATAAATATAATCTAAAATTTATAAACCAAGAAATTGTGATTGAAATCAGTACATCTAATCAGCAAATCAAGAGATGAGATATAAAAATTATTTAGAGATGGGTGTATATAGTAGAGGCAGCTACCAGAAGAAAAATTGTTAAAAAGTGGTTGATTCTTGGGCGCAGGATTGGAGATAGAGTCAGAATGGGGCAAATAACTTTTTCTTACACTTTAAGCCCTTTTGGAATATTTTATTTGAAATATATATTTAATATATATTTAATATATATATATATATTTCTTTGATTAAAAATGAAATAAAAAGATGGGGGATACCAAGTTGGGAAGGGATATTTGAGAAGCCAAGAGAAGTTTAGTATGGCTGGAATCTTCTATACAGATCATAATGGCTTTGGAGCTAGAAAAGAAGAATTATGCCTTATTTGAATGCAATATATATATATATATATATATATATATATATATATATGCAGTTTATATATATATATATATTTCTTTGATTAAAAATGAAATAAAAAGATGGGGGATACCAAGTTGGGAAGGGATATTTGAGAAGCCAAGAGAAGTTTAGTATGGCTGGAATCTGATGACAACTGGGTCAGGGTGAGGGCTTAAAAGGATATTTTATGTGTGTGTATGGTTGTGTGTGTGATTATACATTTATAAATATGATATATATATATGGATACATTTCATAGGCAATTCTGATTCTTAGAAGTGATGAAATTATTTATATGAGTGTTACAAACGTATGGGAGGCACATGTAAAGCCACAGAGTAATGGCAGATCTAATGATATTTAGCCATATGGCCTTATCAACTGCTTACAGTTGGTATCTATTTTGATAGGTGGGCACTTATGACTTATCTGTTGCTAAATATTTTGAATATCACCTGGGTATAACCACCGACCAATAAAAATTCTATCCCTACATTGGTTATTATCCACAGATTTTTTTTTACTCAGTTTCTCTCACTCCCTTTCTATACACTTAACGAAAAAAAATCACTCAGATAGACCCATTATTACACCAACCTAGCTATAATTTCTTTACCTTACCTGCCAACCATACATGAATGACAGTGGTTTGTGATCCCCAGAGGCACTTTAAATCTGCAACAATTACCTTGTAAAGGAGTCTGGCCCCTTATGACTATCCTTGGTAGATACCTCGGAATGGAATCCGTGGTTCTTATGGTAAGTGGATGTTAATTTTTTAAGAAAGTGCCTGTTTTCCAAAATAGTTACATAGTTTTACACTCCCACATGCAACAGATAAGAGTTCCAGTTTCTCCACATCTTCGTCAACACTTGTTTTTGTCCATCTTTTTTTTATTTTAGCCATTCTAATGAGTATGTAGTGGTATTTCATTGTGATTTTATTTGCATCTCCCTAATAACTAATGATGGTGAGCGTATTTTCAGGTACTTATTTGCTATTCAAATATCTTCTTTTTTAAAGAGTCTATTAAAATCTCTTCTTTTAAAAAAATTTTTTTGTTTTCTTACTATTGAGTTGTAAGTATTCTTTATATATTCTGAATTCTAGCCCTTTATCAGACATATATTTTGCAAATATTTTCTCCCAATATGTGGGTTGCCTTTTCATTTTCATAATGGTGTCTTTTTAAGCAAGAAAGCTTATAACTTGGATGAAGCCCAATTAGTCATTTTTCCTTATGATTTATTTGTGTCATATCTAAGAGCTATGCCTATCCCAAAATCACAAAGATTTTCTCCCTTTTTTTTCCTAGAAGCTTTTCATTTAGGTTTATGATCCATTCTGAGTTACTTTTTGTTCATTTTGTCAAGTGACAGTTGAAAGGTTCTTTCATGTTTATATGCATATGGATATCCAAACTGTTCTAGTCTAGTTTGTTGAAAAGATTATTCTTTTTACCCATGGAATTATCTTTGTCAAAAATTCGTTGACCATAGATGAATATCTCCTTTTGGACTCTATTCTCTTCCATTGATTATATCTATCCTTTAGCCAGCACCACACTGTCTTAATTATTGTAACTTTATTATAATTCTTGAAATTAAGTAATGTAAGTCCTCCAACTTTGTACCTCTTTTTCAAAATTGTTTTGGCTATTCTAAGTCATTTGCATTTCCATGTAACTTTTAGAATGAGATTTTCAATTTCTACAAAAAGGTCAAGATTTTGATTGAGATTTTATCAAATCTATAGATGTACACTCACCATTATAGTAGCCGCTAGTCATATTTGACTATCTAAATACAAATTTAAATTAATTAGGATTGATTAAAATTAAATTGTAGTGCATTAGCCTTTTTCAAGTACCATTAGCCACTTGAGGCTAGTAGCCACATGTCCAGTACTGGACAGAGTTGATACAGAGTATTTCAATAATCTCAGGAAGTTCTATTGGGCATTGTAGCTATAGGAAAAATCATATTTAAATACCATCTTAACAATTTCGAGGCTTCCACTTAATTGATATATCTCTCCTTTTGTTTAGGTCTTTAATTTCTCTTCATAATGTTTTTATACTTTTCAGTATATAGATATAACAAAACATCTTTTATTAAATTTTTCTTCCTATTTTATTCTTTTTGTTGCTATTATGAAAGAAATGGCTATTTATTTGTTTATTTATTTAGATTTTCATTTATTTATTTGACAGAGATCACAAATAGGCATAGAGGCAGGCAGAGAGAGAGGAAGGGAAGCAGGCTCCCCGCTGGGCAGAGAGCCCCATGCGGGGCTCGATTCCAGGACCCTGGGATCATGACCCAAGCCAAAGGCAGAGGCTTTAGCCCACTGAGCCACCCAGGTGCCCCAATATGCCTTTTTTTTTTTTTTAAAGATTTTATTTATTTATTTGACAGAGAGAGATCATAAGTAGACAGAGAGGCAGGCAGAGAGAGAAAGAGGAGGAAGCAGGCTCCCTGCTGAGCAAAGAGCCCGATGTGGGACTCGATCCCAGGACCCTGAGATCATGACCTGAGCCGAAGGCAGCGGCTTAACCCACTGAGCCACCCAGGTGCCCCCCAATATGGCTTTTTAAATTAAATATTTTTGATAGTTCACTGATAATATGTAGAAATACAACTGATTTTTTTTTAAAGATTTTATTTATTTGACAGAGAGAGAGAGCATGCACAAGCAGAGGGAGTTAGAGAGGGAGAGGGAGAAGCAGATTCCCCTCTGAGCAGGGAGCACAACACAGGACTTGATCCTAGAATCTTGGGATTGTGACCTGAGTTGAAGGCAGATGCTTGACTGACTGGGCCACCCAGGTGCCCCTACAATTGATTTTCGTATCTGATCTTGTACCCTGTAACATTGCTAAACTTTTTTTTTTTTAATTCTCTAGCATTTTTGTACGTTTCTTAGGATTTTCTACAAAAAGATCTTGTTATCTGTGAATAAAGACAGATTTACTTCTTTTGCAACTCTGTGTGACATTACTCTTTTTCTTGGCTGACTGCACTGGCTAGAATCTTCAGTGTAATGTTAAATAGAAATGGTAAAAGTAAATATCCTTGCCTTCTTCTTATCTTAGTAGGAAAGCATTTAGTGTTTCTATTTAGTGATATGTTAGCTGTAGGTTTTTCATAGGTGCCCTTTATCAAGTAGAGGGCCTTCCCTTCTCTTTCTAGTTTGCAGAAAGTTTTTACCACCAGTTAGGGTTGGATTTTGTCATATGCTTTTTCTGCATCTATTGAGATGTCCATATGGCTTTTTTCCTTTATTTTACTAATATAGTATATTACATTACTTGATTTTCAGAGGTCAAACAAAATTTATATTTCTGGGATAGACCTCATTTGGTCATTATCCTATTTATAAATTGCTGTCTTTAATTTGCCAATATTTTGATAATGGTTTTGAGATGACTGTCATTAGGAATACTGGTTGTTGTTTGTCTTTGTCTACAATTGAATTTGAAAGCTTTCCCTCCTCATCTATATTCTGAAAGTCAAGATTCCTTCCCTGTCCTGAGTGACTGACAGAATTGACCAATGAAGCCATCTTTGAGCCTGGGCTTTTCTTTGTGGGGAGATTTAAGTTATTTATCAACTTCTTTGCGTGATATAGGTCTATTTAGATTTTCTGTTTCTCCAGTCACTTGAGGTAATTTGTCTCTTCCTAAAAATTTGTCTTTTTCAACTAAGTTGTCAAGTTTGTTTAAAGTTATTCATAATATTCCCTTATACTCCATTTAATTTCCTTTGGGATCCCGTCTTTCATTCCTGATTTTTGCAATTTGTGTTTTCTCTAACTTTTTTCTTTGTCTAGCCAGTGGTATATCAATTTTGTTCCTCTTGTCAATGAACCAGCTATTGGTTTCTTTGACTTTTACTATTGATTTTTTTTCTTATTTATTCCTGTACTGACCTTCATTATTTATTCCTTAACACTTACTTTATATTTGATTTGATCCTTTTCCTAGCTTAAGATCAAAATTTTTGTTAGAAACTTTGATTTTAAACAGTTAACCCTTTATAAATAAGCATTTAAAGCAATAAATTTTTTTCTAAGCATTGCGTTAGCTGCATCCCATAAATTTTGATATATTTTATTTGTATTTTCATTCAGTGCAAGAGATTTTATAATCTCCTATGTGATTTCATCTTTGATCCACAAGTTATCTAGAGTTGTGATGCCTACTTTGTGTATATTTGGATATTTCCCATAATATTTTTGTTAATAATTTCTAATTATGTTGTAGTCAAAAAGTTATTTTTATTTTATTCCTTTCATATTTACTGAGACTTGCTTTATAGCCTCACTGAATAGCATGATGAATATCCCATATGCAATTAAAAAGACTGTATGCTGTTTTAAGATAAAGCATTTTATATATGTCACTTAGGTCAAATCAGTTGATAGTTGTTCACATCTTCTGTATTCTTACTGATTTTCTATCTACTTGTTATACAAATTATTCAGAAAGGTCTATTTAAATCTCCAAGCATAATTGTTGAACTGTTTATTCTTTTCTAAAAAAGTATTTATTTTGGAGCACCTGGGTGGCTCAGTCATTAAGCATCTGCCTTCAGCTATGGTTATGATCCCAGGGTCCTGGGTCGAGCCCCACGTTGGGCTCCCTGCTCAGTGGGAAGCCTGCTTCTCCCTCTCCCACTCCCCCTGCTTGTTCTGTCTCTTGCTGTCTCTCTGTCAAATAAATAAAATCTTAAAAAAAAAAAAAGCAACTTATTTGTTGGGGGTGGGGAGAGAGAGAGCATGAATGAGTACAGGGGGAGGGAGAGAGAGAGAGTTATAAGCAGACTCCACACTGAGCATGGAGCCTACATGGGGCTCAGTCTCATGACCCTGAGATCATGACCTGAGCCAATATCAAGAGTCCACTGCTTAACCAACTGTGCCACCCAGGTTCTCCTGAACTGTTTATTCTTATTTCAGTTCTGTCAGTTTTTACTTCATGAATTTGTAGTCTCTTTGTTAGGGGCAAGCACATTTATAATTTTTTAGTGTGTTGACTTAATGTATATGCCAATAAAATATACCTCTTTTCTTTTTTTTTTAATGTTTTATTTATTTTTTTGACAGACAGAGATCACAAAGAGGCAGAGTGGCAGGTGGGGCGGGGGGAGGCAGGCTCCCTGCTGAGCAAAGAGCTTGATGCAGGGCTCGACCCAGGGATCATGACCTGAGCCGAAGGCAGAGGCTTTAACCCACTGAGCTACCCAGGTGCCCCCCAAATGTATCTCTTTTCTTTACTAATAGTCCTATTTTGTCTAATATTAATATAGCCACTCTACTTCTCTTATTAAACTTTACGTGGTATGACTTTTTCAACCTCTTTTTGTCTTTGACCTTGTAGTTCCTCTCTTATAGACTGCATATATCTTTTTTTTTTTAAATATTTTATTTATTTATTTGACAGAGAGAGAAATCACAAGTAGGCGGAGAGTCAGGCAGAGAGAGAGAGAGAAGCAGGCTCCCGCTGAGCAAAGAGCCCGATGCGGGGCTCGATCCCAGGACACTGAGATCATGACCTGAGCCGAAGGCAGCGGCTTAATCCACTGAGCCACCCAGGCGCCCCGAGACTGCATATATCTTATCTTTTATTATTATTATTATTCTGAAAGAGGTAATTTATTTGAGAGAGAGAGCATGTGTGCATGAATGGGGGGAAGAAGTGGAGAGGGAGAGGGAGCAGCAGACTCCCCATTGAGCAGGGAGCCTGACTCAGGGCTGAATTCCAGGATCCTGAGATCATGACCGGAACCAAATTCAGACACTTAACCAACTGAGCCACCCTGGCACCCCTGTTCCTTTGCTTTTTAAATCTATTTTGACAATCTCTGCCTTTGATTACAATGTTTATCCCATTAACATTTAATGTAATTATTGCTATAGTTGAATTTAGGGCTGCCATTTTGTTATTTGTTTCTGTATCTATTTCTTATTTCTCCCTCTTTTCCTCTTTCATTGTCTTTTAGGCTTAACAAATTCTGATTATTACACGGTTTAATTGCCCTGTTAACTTTTAAATTATATGTCTTTAATTTTTTTCTGTATGTATGTTTGCACTAAAGATAACAATATGGAACTTTTAAATTATGATGAGTAACTTAAGCTAGTACTGATTTAAATCCAGTGAGACAGCAATTTTGCTCTCATACTGCAAAGAGCAGCATTCATGAATTGTGTCATCAGGAAACTTATACCATGGATGTACTGAAAAATAAAAGGTTTGTGGTCAAATAAGTTTGAGAAATGGTACAGTCATATCTCCCTTGTGTATATCTACAATGTAGATTAGCACATTAAAAAGCTCTCAGAAGCCTTGTTGAAAAAAATCTGCTTCATTTTCTTTGAAGGAAGGGTTTCCCAAAGTATTTGACTACAGAATCTTCCTTTTCTTTTATGTATCAGACAACCTACAGAAATAGTGTTCCACATAACTCACTTTGACAAACACTGGTCAAGCAAACAACA
The DNA here is from genome assembly GCF_009829155.1 of Mustela erminea. Classification (NCBI taxonomy): domain Eukaryota; kingdom Metazoa; phylum Chordata; class Mammalia; order Carnivora; family Mustelidae; genus Mustela; species Mustela erminea. The sequence continues at coordinate 50,766,124 of NC_045616.1, forward strand.
GAAATGAAATACAGTCAACTTATTTTTAATTCTTCATTAAGAAATATTGTGTTTCTGAAATAAAATGAAAATAAGTGTCATCCTTCTGGAACTCTTTGACACCAACTGCTGATTCTTTTCAATCAACTACTGGTTCTTTTATTCTTTAAGTGATTGAAGTCAAGTATACAACATGTTTATCTGTAAACTCTGTTTCTATTTGTAGGTGATGTGATAAACCTTGGTGACAGACAGCTCACTGTTATGCACATGCCTGGTCACTCCAGGGGCAGTATTTGCTTACATGACAAAGACCGGAAGATTCTTTTCAGTGGAGACGTTGTGTATGATGGATCACTGATTGACTGGCTCCCATACAGCAGGATAAGTGACTATGTTGGAACATGTGAACGTCTGATAGAATTAGTGGACAGAGGTCTGGTAGAGAAGGTGCTTCCTGGGCACTTTAATACCTTTGGTGCCGAAAGGCTTTTTCGATTGGCTTCTAACTATATTTCAAAAGCTGGGATATGTCACAAAGTTTCCACTTTTGCCATGCGATCTCTTGCAAGTTTAGCCTTACGTGTAACAAATTCTAGGACCTCACCCTAGTATCTATACTGATAACCTATTATGATTAGTTCTATAAATTAATCCAATTCATTTTGTGCTGTTTAAAATGATTAATAGTGAGCATTTCAAGAAGTGCTTTATTAGAGAAAAAAGATTGAGAATGAGTAAACCAAAAAAGGAGGTTCTTTGTTTAAATTATTTCCTTCTTCCAAATAAGAAATCACTTAAAGAAGCTCATAATTTGCCAAGCTGTCATCTTGTAATATTTGTCACCTTGTAATATCCAGAAATGACATAGAAATCTATGCGAAAACAAGGAGGCATTTTGCAGTAACAGAAAGAACTCTCCTTGCCTCCCATTTGTTTTCTTTTATTTCCTAGATGACCTAGAAAAAGAGGCATAAACTTTTATGTTTATAATCCAAACTTGATATTTTTAGTATATTATTTAAAGGTAAAGGTTCTTGAGTTTAAAATACATTAGTACTCAATACAAACATATAAATTAACATTTAAAATGACAGCTAAAACAGTCCATTGTTATGGCACAGAATTTTTATGCTTCATTTATTTATTCTTAATGTAATTATAGTGTACATTATATGTTGTGTAATTTTACTTACAAAGAGTACAATGAATTTTGTTTATTGCAAAGCTTTAAATATAACTTGCAGAGTGCTTCAGTAAAAAGCTACTAATAGCATTGTTTGTTATGTGAGTGTAATATTTTCAATCATAAAAGTGAGATTCAAATGTCTGTAATCTAATTACAAATTGTCAGATTTCTCAAAAGGACACTGTCAGGCAAATTTGAAAATATACACATTGAAAATATTTTTTATTATATCCTATTTTAATATTAACAGCTATTATAAACAAAATTTTTCTTGTTAAATAGCAGCTTCAGTATATGTCATATTTTATAGTATCAGAATAATTATAGAGATCTACAACATCCTGATAGAAATCATTCTTTTACTTACCATAACATACATATGTACCGCAGAAGGCTTTTCAGATTAATTGCAAAATATGCATTAGATATTGACTTAGAATGAATTGCCTTTTTTATCCTGATTCACAACACCTATTCCTGTTCAGTATTTTTTGTCTTGAATGAAAAGAAGTCTACATCTATAAAGTTATAGGAAAGGTTTGCCCACTATTAAGTAAAACATTTTGGTTTGGTGCTCTTTATAATTTATTAAAAAGCCTTTTGGAATATTTCATAAAGGTTTTTTAAACAGTTTTTTCACTGCCTTTTTATTATTGACATGTCCCAAACCAAACTGAGATAGCTTTGGAAACCAGATTTTTTAGTATTAAGAAGGTTTAGCAACTTTTATTTGCAAAAAATTGTGAAATGTTCCCACCCTCCACCCACCCAGGTTCTTTAGTCTTTTATTCATTCAACACATGCACCCCACACATTCCACATGCATACACACAGTAGCATACATATATACTTGCACAGTATTGTGCTAAACACTGTGGAAGCTTAAAAAGTCAAAGAGACTACATCTTAGCTAGAAGTAGAAGGCAAACAAAACATGAATAATAATATATGCAGGTTGAAGCTAATACAAATTACACAATAGTATCAGGGACATAAGTGGAGGGATGTGGAGTTTGGTTAGGAAAAGATTCCTGAAGGAGGGGTTTTTCAGTCCCATTTGGAAAGACGATTTGGTAGGTGGTCAGGGTAGGGAACAAAAGATCCAAGAATAGGGATGGAAGCATTGCTGTCTAAAGTAGGCTATTCCCTTGTGACAATTTAAATTTAATTTTCAGGAATCTTAGATCTTCCAAACACCAAGAATTTAGCATGAGAAAGGTGGGTTTGTGATTGTGTATATAAGAATCATCCTCAGTGACAGACAAGCTATACTGCCACATGCCACCAAATGGATCTTCTCATTCAAGGCAGTTGGTCTGTTTCAGTTGATAGTACAACATCAAAGATACAGATTTGGTTCAGGGCAACTAAAATCACTTAATAAGCCTTAAATATAGCCATTATTTTTATATCAGTAGCACAAAAAAACAAAAACAAAAACAAAACCAAAAGTCCTTAACCATTGACCATTTTATCATACTTTAGGACTTAAAAAAAAAAAATCAGGGTATAGTAGGCACTAAGTTTTATTGAGAAATATTTAAACCTGATGAAGGCTTTCTTTATTTCTTAAAAGTACAATTTTTCAAAACATGTTAATTTTATTTTTAAATTTCCATTTTTTTTTTACATTATATAAAAACATAAGACTGATATTTTGCTTTTGTTTCAATGTGAATAAATTGGGGAAAGGATCTATCATTCATTTAGTGCCCATGCTATGCATTTTAAAATATGCATTATTTAGTTTAATCCTGGCCCCTGTGCCAAGAAGTAATTGGCCAGCCTCATACAACATAACTTCGAACAAAGCTGGTAATGGAACACAGGTCTGTCTGCGTCCCAAACTGTGCTCTTTCTCTTTACCTGCACAAATAACATAAAATTGGCAAAATGTATTTTTACTTTCCCAGATGCCACATGTGCCAAGAATAAAACAAGTGATGTTAAGCATAATAATAGCATATTTTAAAAGAAGCTTTAAAAAATATATTTTCACCCTGACAGTGACCCGTGTTATAATTTATGGTTTTTGGAACTAAGAGTATGTAAGTATAATTCAAAATTGTCAAAATGTAAGACATTTAGAAATAAATTTTATTTGTATTGTTAATAACTTAATCTTGGAAATTCATTTTCCTTAGATGGTGTTTCCTTTTAACTAAGAAGTCTAAACTAACAAAAACCTTGTGTGTTATCCTGATACAGTTGAATGAATGATTATGTGTAGTTCTTATATGATAGTAATATAATTGTGACATGCACAAATTGTCTTCATATAATTTTCAGATATGTGTAAGTAAACATTTGTGTGATAAATATTAAAGTGAACATTTTATTTCGATCTCTAGTTGGTTCTTTTTCTAATAGTAGTAAATTCCCACTTAATTTCTTACAAGGATATTTCTTATGTGAAGTGCAGTTTTAAAAATGTGTAGTAAGTAAGATATCAAATCTGTGAGTAAGACTAGGGAATCCAGAAACTGAAAATGTCCATATAAACTTTTAGTAGTTAATAAATATGGCATTTTAAATCAATGGATGAAAGATGGAACTATTCAGTATGTATCCCAATTGTTCATATGGGGGAAAAAAGGCCCTTAACAGCATAAACATATATTCTACATGGATTAAAGACCATAATTTGAAAAATAAAACCATATGTGTATTAAAAGAAAATTTAAATCATGTTTAAGACATTAGGATTGGGAAAATCTTTATATAGAAACAAAAAGCAAGATAATATCAAAATTTAAAATGTCCTAGAGCTTGGATACCAGAAAGTGAAAAAGATAAATTAAAAGAAAATATTCACAAATTGTAGAACAGCAATTTTTGTTTTAACAACTATAAAGAATGCCTACAAATCAGTTTAAAAAAAGGTCAACTACTATAAGGGAGGGAAGACCTTTCCTCTACCCTCAGGTTCTGTGGCTGGGCCAGAGGATTAAACTTAAAAAAGTTTAAGTTTCAGAAAGTTGGGAGCAAAGCATACAACTTTTTTTTGATGTTAATATTTTTATATGTATGGTGAGGCTTTTATATATAAGAAAAGAAAACCCAAAGAAGTGAATAGGATTGAGGGTTTACATACCATTTTAACAAAGAACAATAATCTGGGGAGACTGACGAGACAGGATAAGAGGGTTTGGATAGGGCTTGGTAAACTGTGGGAAAATGACTAAGGAATAGATGAGGGAAATGGAGGAAAGACAAGGGTTCTTCTAGAAGGACTGTTGATACAGATTAATCTTGGTGTCAACTCCCTGTCTCCAGTGTTAAGAATGTTCTCTTCTTCCTGATACCAGGGAGGGCACCTTCTTTAGGGGAAATTGTATGCCCTGTTTTAGGTAGAAAGGGAAATGTCAAAGAGCCCTTCTTTTATCTGTTTTTTTCTCACTTGCTTTCAGATCAATCAATATGCCAAACTGGCATATTTTGGGGTGGCATGTTCTTTTCCCCTTTACTACCTACTACAAAAATGGATAAATTATATGAACAGGTCATTCACAGAAGAGGCAACACAATGGCCAATAAACATAAAGAATTATGTCGAACTTCAGCATAATCAGGGAAATGCAAATTTAAATAATAAGACAGTTTACTCTAACCAGATGGGGAAATTTTGAGAATATGGAATATTGCCAAGAGTAAGGGTAAGTAGATATTTTTATGCCGTGCTGCTAAAAGTATAAAATTTAGGGAGGGGGCATTTGGAGTGTGATCTGGCACATTCTGATTTTGGGTTAAGCATTGTAGATTGTAGAGCATACACCTTTACCTCTGCTCCTTTCTCAAACTTGATCAAAATGACAGGAAAATCATTTCTTTACTGAACAAAACTCAAGAACATCAAGAATGGAAAAGGAGAGAACCCTATCAGCATGTTGACCCTGAACAGCTAATAGATGAGTGAAAATGAATTTGGTAAACCCAAGAAGGCAGAAAATAAGAATAAGGAAATCTGAGAAACGATCTTATTACACCAGTCCCCCTCCTTGACCCCGCAAAGGCTTAGATTGATACTAGGTACCTCTAGGAGTTGTGGTAAAGGTCTTTTTTATTTAAATTGTTTGCAGTTTAGACCACCAAATCCCTCCCTAAATACACTAGTAAGCAATTTCCTCTCCCTGACCTCAAGGAAAATTGGAGGTTATTTTAGATCTACCATGAAGTTAAGTAATATGTAGGTTTAGGGCCTAGCTCTTGCTTGGGCCCCTGCCATGGACCCGAGAGGGGCCCAAGAAATGTGTTCAGATGGTCATTTTGTTTGTTTGTTTTAATGTGCAAAGCTTAATTATTTTTTATTCTTTCTCTCAAAGCCCGAAATCACATGTTTCAGATCCCACAAAACTGGAACTTGTTCCTGACTCTAGGATATTGTGTGGAGAAGGTAAAGCAGGATCTCTGTTGACAGGAAAATGGACCTTGTTGAACTGGAGTCCTATATTGAAAACAGAGGGATTTAGCAAAGGCTTATGTACAGTGAAAGGTTGCATACTTAAAGTTCACAGTCCCAGAGAGTCTTCCAACCTAGCTCAAGGAATGTTGGCAGCTATTGGCAAGAGACTGAAAGACATTTTTCTTAGAAATTTGACACCTAAAAGACCTAATGATACTGAATCTGGGGTCCCCAAAGAAAGCGCCCGGTGAAATCACCTTACAGTCTAGTGCACGATTGCAGGGCCTCTTTTCCTTGCCTCTCCTACACAACCTTTACAGTGTTCTACTCTTTTTTTTAATTTAATTTTTATGTTTTAAAATACTTTATTTATTTGAGATAAAGAGAGAGCACACACAAGTTGGGGAGAGGGGCAAGGGAGAAGTAGACTGCCCACTGAGCAGGGTGCCCAATGCAGGGCTTGATCGCAGGATCCCAAGATCATGACCTGAGCCAACAGCAGTTAACTGATTGAGCCACCAGGCACTCCTCAAGTGTTCTTTTCTTAAGTTTAAATATATGCACCAAAGCCAGCATCTTGTGGAAAAATCAAAAGAATAAATAGAAATAAATGCAAAAAACACTTAAAGCAGTAGGAGAATTTAACAAAATAGCAGTATATGAAATGAACACTAAAAACCTATCGTTTTCACCAAACAACGCATACAGATGGCAATTAAGCAACTAAGCTGTTCTTTGATAGGTGAATGGATAATTGTAGTACATCTAGACAATGGAATGAGCTATCAAGTCATGAAAAGATATGGAGGAAACATAAATGCATATTATTAGGGCGCCTGGATGGCTCAGTCTTTAAAGCATCTGCCTTAGGTTCAGGTCATGATCCCAGGGTCCTCAGATTAAGCCCTGCATTGGGCTTCCTGCTCCGCGGGGATCCTGCTTCTTCCTCTTCCACTCCCCCTGCATCTGTTCCCTCTCTCACTGTGTCTCTCTCTGTCAAATAAATAAATAAAAACTTCAAAAAACAATAAATGACTATTACTAAGTTAAGATGCCAATCTGTAAAAACTACATACTATATGATTCTGGAGAAGGCAAACATTAGAGATAGTAAAAAGATCTGTGGTGGGGGCAAAGGGCTGTGTAGTTCAGTCAGTTAAGATTCCGATTCTTGATTTTGGCTCAGGTCACCATGTCAGGGTCTTGAGATCAAGCCCTGAGTTAGCCTCCATGCTCAGCAGGGACTCAGCTTGGGGTTCTCTCTCTCTCCCTCTCCCTGCACTTGCTAGGGGCTGGGGTTAGGGGAAAAGATGAATAGGTAGAATACGTAATGATAGTTACAAGTCACTAAGTATTTGTGGAACCCATAGAATGTACATCAAGAGTAAACCCTAAGGTAGACTGTGAACTTTGGATAATTATGATATGTCAATGTAGACATATCAATTGTAACAAATGTTCTGTTCTGATGGGGAATGTTGATGATGAAGGAGGCTATGCATGTGGGAGCAGAGGCCTATGGGAAATCCCTACCTTCTGCTCAGTTTTGTTATGAACATTAAACTACTCTAAAAAAAAATAAAAGCTTTAAAAAGAACTACAGTCTAGGAGCACCTGGGTGGCTCAGCTGGTTAAGCACCTCCCTTTGGCTCAGGCCATAATCTTAGGGTCCTGGGATTGAGCTCTGCATTGGGTTCCCTGCCTAACAGGATGCTTGCTTCTCCCTTTCTGCTCATGCTTTCTCCCTGTATCCCTCAAATAAATACATAAAATCCTTAGGGAAAAAATATCTATAGTTTTTATACAAACAAAAATGAGTTCAAAGATATAAATTACAATAATATTATGTATTTAGAATAATTTTTAAATACCTAGCCATACACCTACAATACATATGGAAACATATATAAACATAAATGAGAAATATATAAAAATCTATATATTTGAATATATATATGTTCAAAACACATAGAAGGAAAACTATATATATATTTTTAAATATTTTGTTGATTTATTTGTCAGAGAGAGCAAGCACAAGCAGGCAGAGTGGCAGGTAAAGGCAGAGAGAGAGAGAAGCAGGCTCCCCGCTGAGCAAGGAACTGGATGTGGGACTCCATCCCAGGACTCTGAAATCTTGACCTGAGCCGAAGGCATCAGCTTAACCCATGGAGCCACCCAGGTGTCCCAGAAAACTATATTTTAAAAAATACTATGTACTTAGATAGAAACAGTGGGAGATAATTCTCCATAAGTCTCTCGTGCTTCTGCACAGCTGACAGATGCACTGACTGCCTTGGCTGCACACTATCTTTTTTAAAAATATGTTTATTATTAAGATTAAATTTACATACCATAAAACTCACCCTGTGTAAGTGTACCGTATATTCACTGAAATGTGCAACCAACACCACAACCTAATTCCAGAACATTCTTATCACCCCCAAAAGAAACTTTGTACCTATTGGCAATTTCTCTGCACTTTCTCTCCCTGCCAGGCTCAGGTAACCACTAGTCTACATTTTGTCTTTAGGGATTTGCCTATTCCAGACATTTCAGATAAATGGAATAGCACAGCATGTGTCTTTTGACTCTGACTTCTTTCATTCAGCATGTTTTCAGGGCTTACCCATGTTGTAGCATGTATCAGAATTTCATTTCTTTTTGTTGCCAAATAATAATTGATCATTTAATGTACACAACATTTTGATTATTCATTTCTGATATTTGGGTTGTTTCTACTTTTTGATTATTATGAAAAATGTTGCTATGAACTCAAGAAATATTTGTATGTGGCTGGGGACATGAGACACTAAATGGAACAGAGGGCAGCCAAGGCAGCAGAACTAAGCTCAGGCCCATTTGATAAGTTACTTGTGATAAGTTGCATGAGAAGAGTTGTCCAATCAAAAAAGACACTTTGTTCTCCCAAAGTGAAATTTTTATATACTTTATGAGATGTTCCTGGGATTTGCCAATGCCTCCTTTCCCATTACGAGTTTTAACTTTAGACACTGATCAAAATGATTAAACTAGAATTCTTTGGACTTTTTCTGTATTTGTGAGGGGCCTGGCAGTATGCTGCCTAATGAAAGAAGGCAACACCATATTATTAGTTCATAATTTCAGTTATATTTTTAAATGCTTGCCAAAATCTTACTTTATAGTTTGAATCTAGTTTCATATGGGCCAGTCGTTTCAACCTGGTATGCATATAAGACTTATCCATGGAGTTTTATGTAAATAAATAAAGATTTCCAGGACCTATACCAGACATACTGAATTCTATCACTTAATATTCTTAGTATATTTTTGATATACTATGTATAGTATTTCTCAGGATTATATGTTATAGTTAATATTCTTTTCCTTTTCAAAACTATGATCATCTATTTTTTATGGATCAGGTGAAACATTCACTGACCTCTTTTTTTTTTTTTTAAGATTTTATTTATTTACTAGAAACAGAGAGAATGCATGATAGAGACAGCACAAGCGGGGTGGAGGGGTAAAGGGAGAGGGAGAAGCAGACTCCCCACTGAGCAGAGAGCCTGATAGGGGGCTTGATCCCAGGACCCCAGGATCATGACCTGGGCTGAAGGTAGAGGCTTAACCAACTAAGCCACCAAGGTGGCTTCTGACTTCTTTGAAAATAGGCTTAATCATTGTCCTTAAAGACATTTTGTCAATTTTTTTGGAAATGGTTTTATTTGGTTTACATGCTATAGAAGCAACCAATTTCTTTGTTAGTTACACTAATCTTATTATAACCTCTCATTAGACCTTTCAAATTTGAAAATTATTAGTCATAAATTAGTCATAGCCATTTTAAATCTCTCTTATCTATGGACAGTTTTCTTTTATTCTTTTGCTTGTCTGAAGCAATCTACAATTAGCTACAGGTCTGAGTGTGTGTATTTAACAAAGAAGAGTTGTTTCAGAGCCCAGTGGAAAAGGAATGTGCCAGCTACTTCAAACTACTAACACCTCAAAGAAGAGGTTCTTGGGTGTAGGCTTTTCATGATACCACTTAGACAACTGTCAGAGCATACTGGGGGCTGGAGTCAGGATTCTAGAACACTTTTGTTGAGAAACAGATGGCTTCAAAAGACTGCCATCTCAAGATCTAGTGAAAAAGTACTGAATAAACTGATAAGGGAAATTTTTATTGTGGTTATTTGTTTAAAATATTGTTGATATTGTCTTTTTTTAAAGTACATTTTTTGGGGCAGTACATACAAATCCTTTCTTCCTTCCTTCTTCCTTCCTTCCCTCCTTCCTTTCTTTCTTTTAAAATATTTTATTTATTTATTTGTCAGGGAGACAGTATGAGCAGGGGGAGGGTAGGCAGCAGGCAGAAGGAGAAGCAGGCTCCCTGCTAAACAAGGAGCCTGATATGGGACTTGATCCTAGGACCCTGGGATCATGACCTGAACCAAAGGCAGACACTTAACTGACTGAACCACCAAGCATTCAAAGGCATTCCTTTGATACTGTCTTAATGTTCTGTTTTCTAGATATATAAAGAAGCCTTGTCTTTCCTTCTTAAGCTATCTGTAGTCCACAGCAATTTAATTAGCTTTTTGTAAACTGAAAACATTTGAAAAGGATATCAATTTCTCATTGACCAGCCCTAGCCCAAGCCCCAACATTCAGATACTCTTAATGATAAATTTATTTTGCAAGGTGCTATAGTTATTTGCATGGTTTCAGTGAGAATCTGCCCTCCTTTTTGCTAGGATATAATTGGCAAAATCACTAATAGAAGAAAGGTTTGCCTACAAAGTCATATTTAAGAATGGTACTCATTTAATCAGATATTACAGGCTACTTTTTGGGAATTAAAACTGACCTTGCTTATGCACCCACTGCCTACTGAGTACTTTCTTGAAAGCTGGCCTTTACCTGCCTTTCAGAGTCTCTTCTGTAGACTGAAGTTTGTGCCCCCCAAAATTTATATGTTGAAACCTAATCCCTAACATGCTGGTATTTGGAGATGGAAACCTAGGGAGGTGATTAGGTCTTGAGGGCAGAATCTCTATGAATAGGACTAAGGCCCATACAAAAGAGGTCCCAGAGAGTTCCCTTACCACTTTTGCCATGCAAGGATGCAGTGAAAACGTTATTGTCTATGAACCAGGAAGCAGGCCTTTGCCAGACATAGAATCTGTCTTGATCTTGGACTTCACAGCTTCCAGAACTGTAATATATTTCTGCTGTTTATAAACTACCTTGTCTATGATATTTTTGTAACAGTAGCCTAGAGGGACCACGACAGTTCCAGACTTAACAAGTGGGAAGGAATTTGCTTCCTGGCAGACCAGAAATATTAGGAGATTTTGGATACTTCAAGAATGAGGGATTTTCCCAAATTAATAGGTACTGTTTATCAAGATGCTGTGCAGAGAGTTTCTTGGGTTTGGTTTCCTTGCCTTGGAAGAGTAAATAGTAATGCATACAATTCTTGTCTATAGACATGCAAATAAATTCTTCCTGGCAGAAGGAGAATAGGGACTCTTTCATGCCAAAAAGCAAGTTTTATGTCCCTCTACAAATTCATTTCAATATTTTTGGGGTCTACAGAGATCTCTGTTCTTTGATTTTTCCTTTTAACCAGTTGTGACATTTTCCTGGTTCTCTCATTAAGAATAAGCTAAATAGGGGCACCTGGGTGGCTCGGTGGGTTTAGCCTCTGCCTTTGGCCCAGGTCATGATCTCAGGGTCCAGGGATAGAGCCCTGTATTGGGCTCTCTGCTCAGCGGGGAGCCCACTACTCCCTCTCTCTCTCTGCCTGCCTCTCTGCGAATTGCGATCTCTGTCAAATAAATAAATAAAACCTAAAATTTTAAAAAAGGCCAAATATTCTCCAGTTGGAAGAGCATGCAACTCTTGATCTCATGGTCACGAGTTCGAGCCCCACATTGGGTCTAGAGATTACTTAAATAAATAAGCTTAAAAAAAAAAAAGAGTAAGTTAAGTAGAATCTTTGACACATGTTCCTTTTATATCTATGTGAGTATCATGATTTTAACCATCTCTGAAAATCATCCTTTAATATGACTTATTCTCATATTGGCCCATTTTACAACAAACTTCATATGCCTAACACTGTTTCTTTTCACTTACATTATTTGCTCCTCATAACAACATACTATAAAGTAGGTACTATTAATAGCTTGTCTCCCTCCATGCCTTTGTTAGTGGATATTTATAAGAAGAGTTTATAAATAAATGAACTAGGATTAAAATCTAGGCAGTTTGGTTCAAAAATCCACACTCTAAACCATTATTGTATACTCCCCATAAACAGAGAAAACTTTAACCTTGATGACTAATTTTGAGTCTCAGTTACAGAGATTTCTCAAGACAAATCTATAAATTTGTTTCTAATTTTCATTTGGCTTCCCTTGGAGCCGGAAAATTAGGAAAAATGTGCTAGTTTTCATAATACCACTATTTCCAGGGATATTGAAAAATGTGGAAGAGTCATAAACAAATTTGAAATTCTTGTACCATCCCTCCCTGTCAATAAACATCTTATAAATTTAATTCTGTGTGATCACAGCTCTGGGCCATGTTAAAAACAGGAGAACAGGTTGAAAATGGAGTCACTTATGCTAAGCCTCGTGTCACCAAACTGAGACTTTACCTAATTACGTTTTAGTTTTCCCAGAAATGTTATCTTAAACCAGCCAATCAGGAATCGCCTGATTAGTACTAGTTAAGTAATTTCCGACAGACCAAGGCCATCCACTAAAGAAAAGTAATTTTGGAATAACAAATCTGTTTTTTAGCCTAGTATAATTTCCTTGTTCCCACTCCCTTCTGGTTATAGAAGTCTTTCATTTTGTACAGTTCCTCAAAGCTCCTTTCTATCTGCTAGATTGGATGCTGCTTTATTGCAATTGATTTTTGCTCAAATAAACTCTTAAAAATTTTAATATGTCTGCCTTTATCTTTCAACAGTCATGATTAGAGTAAGTTTGGGCCCTCAAGTGAGAAAGTCAAATTCTGTGAGATACTCCATATCACTTCACCATTTCCAGCTTCCACTACAATTTCTTGACTGATTATAATAGTTGATAATGATAAAGATTCTATATTATCAATAAAAGATTAAATTATATTCAAAAATTTCTTAGAAAAACAGCAAATATATAACACAATTTACAACTATTTACATCCCAAATGGTTAAAGTAGGTTGAAGCTTGAAGGAAAGATCATCCAGTTATCTGGAAAACCGCCACCCAGAATGCTTTTATTTCCCAAGGTGTTCAGTTAGCTGAACTTCTATTGCATCAGTTAGCAGCTTTCCCTGCACTGCATGAAAGTCCACTCACCAAAATTAAATAAAGTCTTGTTGCTATTCACCTGGGAGCATGCTATGCCACATAAGACTTCTTTAAAATCATGTGAATCAGGGGTTCCTGGGTGGTTCAGTCAGTTAAGCAGCTGCCTTTGGCTCAGGCCCTTATCTCAGTGTCCTGGGATCCAGCCCCAGACGGGGCTCCATGCTCAGGTGGGAGTCTGCTTCTCCCTCTGCCCCTCACCCCTGCCTGTGTTCTCTCTCAAACAAATAAAATCTTTAAGAAGAAAAATAAAAATAAAACCATGTGAATCAGCTCAACACATGTTCATTTCTGTAGTTGTTCTGGAAGTAGCTGCCTATCTTTCTTAGGTAATCCCAGGACTCACCAAAAGTGAGTTACAAGTCTGCTATTAACTTTAAAGTTTAAATCAGATGATCCCAGACCTATCCTCCAACTTAAAAACAAAAACAAAACAAAACAACAAACAACAAAAAATGATCCAGAGGTGTTTGGGTGGCAGGGAAAAAAGTGGATTGATATTTTAATTTCTTTATATAGAAGAGAGGGAAATAACAATTCTGAGCCTTGACTGAACATCTGAATCATGTAGGAGTTTTTAAAAATATGAATGCCTGGGATGCACATAACCAATTAAACAGTATATCTGGGGATCTGTAATTTTAAAAGCCTGATTACCTCAGTGCTTAGAAGTTTCATTGGTTAATGTGATGCTTGGAGGATGGGTTAAGAACTGCTGCTAGCAGTATTATTATACTTCTATTTTGAATGTCAACTTAGGTAACTTTAATATATATACATTTTTAAAGATTTTATTTATTTATTTGACAGACAGAGACCACAAGTAGGCAGAGAGACAGGCAGAGAGAGAGGAGGAAGCAGGCTCCCTGCTTAGCAGAGAGCCTGATGTGGGGCTTGATCCCAGGACCCTGAGATCATGACCTGAGCCGAAGGCAGAGGCTTTAACCCACTGAGCCACCCAGGCGCCCTTAATATATTTTTTTAACAAATTTTTAAAAAAGATTTTATTTATTTATTTGTCAGAGAGAGAGCACAAGCAGGCAGAGTGGCAGGTAAAGGCAGAGAGAAAGAAGCAGGCTCCCCACTGAGCAGGGAGCCTGAAGCTGGGCTTGATCCCAGGACCCTGGGATCATGATCTGAGGCACAGGCAGAAGCTTAACCTACTGAGCATCCCAAGTAATCCATTTTTAACTCATATTATTTCCCCCACCCTTTCCAAGATAGTCAGGGTCTATAGGATTGGAGTAATCAACATATATTTTTTTTAAAGATTTATTTATTTATTTGACAGAGAGAGATCACAAGTAGGCAGAGAGGCAGGCAGAGAGAGAGAGAGGAGGAAGCAGGCTCCCTGCTGAGCAGAGAGCCTGATGTGGGGCTCCATCCCAGGACCCTGGGATCATGACCTGAGCCGAAAGCAGAGGCCTTAACCCACTGAGCCACCCAGGCGCCCCTCAACATATTTTTAAATAAAAAAAAAAATCCAGTTGCAACAAATGACAAGTTGGTCAGTCTCTCCAGTTTTTTTTTTTCCTTAAAGATTGATTGATTGATTGATTGATTGATTGACTGATTTTAAAGAGAGAGAGTGAGAGCGAGAAAACGCACAAACGAGGGGCAGGGGACTTGGGGGCCAGAGGGAGACAGAGGAGAGAAGCAGATTCCCCACTGAGCACAGAGCCTGATCTCATCACCCTGAGATCCTGACCTGAGCCGAAATCAAGAGTCTAACGCTTAAGTCACGGAGCCACCCAGGTGTGCCCCACTCCTCTTCTGTCTTTAGATACAGTCCAAACCGGTTCTCCAACATCCCTTCATAACCACCAGTGGCAGTCACTTTGGCTGGTTTAGAGGATGAAGAGCCACATATGTTTGATCGATGGAAGGGTAGCTGATGAATGCAACTAAAACAGCCAGTTGCATTCCTGGTGATACTATCTCTCCAGAGCCTCTTTTTTTCCTTTTTAAAATTCTTATCTGCCACCAGCCTCTTTGTCTTTCAACCAAAGTTCTTTTTTAACTTTATTTCTTGCTGTCATCCAACCAACATAGACAGAATAGTCTCAGAACTTGGAATTTCACTTAAAAGCCTTTTCTGATAGGGCACCTGGGTGGTTCGGTTGTTAAGCATCTACCTTTGGCTCAAGTCATGATCCTAGGGTCCATGGAACTCCCTGCTCAGTGGGGAGCCTGCTTCTCCCTCTTCCATTCCCCCTGCTTGTGCTTCCTCTCTCTCTCTGTCAGATAAAATCTTAAAAAAAAAAAAAAAAGTGGTCCTTATCTTTGGTCTAATGAAGGTTCAAGGGATCAATGAGTCTCTAAACTTGAATGGGAAAAATTATATTTATCATACCACTAATGTATAACAGAAATTATTTCCTTTGATTATTATTATAGGCAACAAACTACAATAGTGTTAGTAGTATCTGTGACTTTGTCACCAACAAAAGTCACAGATATTTTTACATTATAGTTGTTGCAGAGATCTTAAAATATCTCTAATATTTACCATTGTTTTGAGTTATAGGGACAACTATGAAGAAACATATACATTTATCACCAATATTTTATTATTTTGATAATGATATTTCAATATAATTGATTTCTTTTGTAATCTTTTTTTTTTAAGATTTTATTTATTTATTTGTCAGAGAGAGAGGGAGAGAGAGCAAGCACAGGCAGACAGAATGGCAGGCAGAGGCAGAGGGAGAAGCAGGCTCCCTGCCGAGCAAGGAGCCCGATGCGGGACTCGATCCCAGGATGCTGGGATCATGACCTGAGCTGAGGGCAGCTGCTTAACCAACTGAGCCACCCAGGCGTCCCTCTTTTGTAATCTTATGTATTTCAGTTCATGCACTTAAAACTGTTCTGAGGGGGCAGGTCATAAGCTTCGTTGAAGAGGCAAAGGGGCCCTGGCATAGAAAGGATAGAAGTCTTTCACTTCTGGTCAACCTTGACTGTTCAATTTATCTCCACTCCATGTGGCAGGGGGTGCTAGTTAGCACCAGTATCCATTCTTCCCATTTTCCTTAGCAACAGAACAGTAGGGTTTTGGGGAGGCAGTAATAATGTTCTCACCTGAAAGACTACATTTCCGATACACTCCTTGTAAGGAAATGTAGCCTTGTGACTAAATTCTAGCTAAAAAGTTGGAAGTCAAAATGTTATGTAGGATTTCTGGAAAGTTTGCTTAAAAGGTTCAGCTTAGCTGAGCAGAAGATACTTTTGGCTTCTCCTCCATACTCTTTTCTCCAGTCATGAAAAAGTCTATTCCTTATGAATGGGCTTTTCAGTCACCTATGCCCTTGAAAAAGAAAACTGTGGTGTAACAATGGTAAAGCAGAAAAAGTGAAGGAATTGAGCTCCTTGAACTGTAGAGAGCTATCATATCATCATTGGATGGCTTACTTTGGGAATGATTTTACATTAAAAAATGAACACTTTAGGTATATTTCTGTTCTTAATCGGTGAACACAATTTCTAACAGATATATCTCACTTATGACATGTCCTATTGGTTCTGTCTTCAAAAATCTAATTCAAATTCACAATTTGAGTATTTCTCACTGTTTCCACCATTATTACCCTGGCCCCAGCTCCTACCAAATGTCACCCGAATTATTGCCATAATCAAATTCTTTTTTTTTTTTTTTTAAAGATTTTATTTATTTATTTTACAGAGAGAAATCACAAGTAGATGGAGAGGCAGGCAGAGAGAGAGAGAGAGAGGGAAGCAGGCTCCCTGCTGAGCAGAGAGCCCAATGCGGGGCTCGATCCCAGGACCCTGAGATCATGACCTGAGCCGAAGGCAGCGGCTTAACCCACTGAGCCACCCAGGCGCCCCCATAATCAAATTCTTACTGGTCTCTCTTCACCTCCTTTGGCTCCCCACAGTGTATTCTCAACAAGGGTCCCAAGTGACTTTTTAAAAATTCATAAGGTGGATCCTCACTCCTTTAACCAAAACCTTCAACAATTTTTTCCCTCTCATCCCAAATATAAGTTAAATCCCAATGATGGCCTATAGTTTCATAAGATGTTACCAATCTACCCTCTTACATCTCTTTTACCACTCTACCCCAGTTCACTCAATTCCTGTCCCTTTGCTCCCTTGTTGCTCTTAGGATATGATAAACATGTTCAAAGTAGGTGCTCAGTAATATATCAACTGAATAACTGGGGAAGCCAACAGAAGGCTATGTCAGGCCAATCTTTGTGTAGGCTAGAATTATTCAATGTGGTAAGCTTAATTATTCCAAATTATTGCATTCTTAAGTGTACTGTTGATATTAATAACTAATCCTTGGGACTACTATCAGAATAATTTCCCTAAAACACTGGTTTCAATAGTACTTTCCAACCCCATATCATTTAATAGTTATACATTTTACTGATAATTAAAACTAATGTCCAGTCACAAAAACAGACACACAGAAAGACCCTCAACTCTATGGTCAACTAATCTTCAACATAGCAGGAAAGAATGTCCAATGAAATAAAGACAGCCTCTTCAACAAATGGTGTTGGGAAAATTGAACAGCCACATGCAAAAGAATGAATCTGGACCATTTCCTTACATCACATAAAAGAACAGACTCAAAATGGATGAAATACCTCAATGTGTGACAGGAATCCATCAATATCCTTGAGAAGAACAGAGGTAGCATGACTTCAGCTGTAGCAACTTTTTCCTACAAATATCACCAAAGGCAAGGGAAGCAAGGGCAAAAATGAACTGTTGGGACTTCATCAAGATCAAAAGCTTTTGCACAGCAAAGGAAACAGTCAACAAAACCAAAAGACAATTGACAGAATGGGAGAAGATATTCACAAATGACATATCAGATAAAGGGCTAGTATCCAAAATCTATAAAGAACTTATCAAACTCAACACCCAAAGGACAAATAATCCAATCAAGAAATGGGCAGAAGACAGGAACAGACATTTTTGCAAAGAAGACATCTAAATGGCCAACAGACACATGGGAAAGTGCTCCACATCACTCATCATCAGGGAAATACAAATCAAAACCACAATGAGATACCACCTCACACCAGTCAGAATGGATAAAATTAACCAGTCAGGAAATGACAGATGTTGGCAAGGATGTGGAGAAAGGGGAACCCTTCTACACTGTTGTTGGGAATGCAAGCTGGTGCAACCACTCTGGAAAACAGTATGGAGATTCCTCAGAAAGTTGAAAATGCAGTTACCCTATGACCCAGCAATCACACTACTGGGTATTTACCCTAAAGATAGAAATATAGTGATCCAAAGGGGCACATGCACTTGAATGTTTATAGCAGCGATGTCCACGATAGCGAAACTATGGAAAGAGCCTAGATGTCCATCAACAGATAAATGGATCAAGAAGATGTGGTGTATATATATGTGTGTATATATATATATATATATATATATATATATATATAATATATATATAATAGAATACTATGCAACTATCAAAAGAAATTAAATCTTGCCATTTGCAATGACATAGATGGGACTAGAGGGTATTAGGCTGAGCAAAATAAGACAATCAGAGGAAGACAATTATCATCATATGATCTCTCTGATATGAGGAATCTGAGAGGCAGGGTGGAGGGTTGTGGGGGGTAGGGAAGAAAAAAATGAAACTAAATGGGATCGGGAGGGAGACAAACAATAAGAGACTCTTAATCTCATGAAACATACTGAGGGTTGCTGGGGGATGGATTGGTAGGGATGGGGTGGATGGATTATGGACATTGGAGAGGGTATGCGCTATGGTGAGTGCTGTGAAATGTGTGATGATTCACACATCAGGCTGTGAAAGCCTGATGATTCACAGACCTGTACCCCAGGGGCAAATAATACATTATATGTTAACTAAAAAAATAAAATAAAATAATCTGAAACAACTAAAACAACAACAACAACAAAACAAAGCCAAAAAAACTAATGTGCAGTGAAGCTTGTTACTAGAGGTAGAGAAGCTGAAGAGTTTATTTGTTCTTATTGGTATACTGTTAGTTCATAGCAAAATAATATAATGAAATTGAATTACATATAACATAATTGCCCACACAGTTGGTATAGTTAAATATAATTAAAAAGTTACTTGCTAGTAAAAGAGTTGAGAAAATGTTTATAAAAAACTCTTTTAGGGGTACCCAGCTGGCTCGGTTGGAAGAGTATATGACTCTGGATCTCAGGGTCATGAGTTCAAGCTCCACATGAAGTGCAGAGATTACTTAAATAAATAAAACTTAGGGGGGGAAACTGTTTTGTGCTTATATATGCATCCTTTATCATTTATTTTAATTCTTATTTATTTAATACTTACAAAATATGTCATACTAAACTAAATACTGTGAGAATATACAAATGAATTTGAAGTAAAAAATATTGGAAATGTGTTCTATATTATCAAGTCAGACAGTTATTATGGTAAGCTATTGTGAAAAATGAGATACAATGAGGGAAAGAAAGAAAGTAACTGAATCATTGATCAAGGAATCCAGAAGAACACATTTATATTGAGGTGATTTGTTTCCACTGAGCTATATAGGCTACTTAAAACTTTTAAAAATGCTTGACTATTAAGTAGGCAATAAAATGGACTAATTTTTAAATAGTAAAATGATATTTATTATGGCTAAAACTGTAAAAACTACAACCTTGAAATGTAGGCCCAGCAGTTAGCAAGGATTTGATATATTTTTTTAAAAGATTTTATTTATTCATCTGACAGAGAGAAATCACAAGTAGATGGAGAGGCAGGCAGAGAGAGAGAGAGAGGGAAGCAGGCTCCCTGCTGAGCAGAGAGCCTGATGCGGGACTCGATCCCAGGACCCTGAGATCATGACCTGAGCCAAAGGCAGCGGCTTAACCCACTGAGCCACCCAGGCGCCCCAAGGGTTTGATATTTTTAAAAAAGATTTTATTTATTTATTTGATGGAGAGAGAGATCACAAGTAGGCAGAGAGGCAGGCAGAGAGAGAGGGGGAAGCAGGCTCCCCGCTGAGCAGAGAGCCTGATGCGGGGCTTGATCCCAGGACCCTGGGATCATGACCCGAGCTGAAGGCAGAGTTTTTAACCCACTGAGCCACCCAGGCGCCCCAAGAGTTTGATATTTTTAATAGAAATACATGTATGTTGATAGAATTACATAGGACATGCCAAGGAAAACTCAACTTGACTCTGAGGTTCTATTTCATTTCTTTTTAGCAACATTTTATTTTATTTTATTTTTTTTTATTTCCAGCATAACAGTATTCATTATTTTTGCACCACACCCCGTGCTCCATGCAATCCATGTCCTCTATAATACCCACCACCTAGTACCCCAACCTCCCACCCCCCGTCCCTTCAAAACCCTCAGATTGTTTTTCAGAGTCCACAGTCTCTCATGGTTCACCTCCCCTTCCAATTTCCCCCAACTCCCTTCTCCACTCTAAGTCCCCATGTCCTCCATGCTATTTGTTATGCTCCACAAATAAGTGAAACCATATGATAATTGACTCTCTCTGCTTGACTTATTTCACTCAGCATAATCTCTTCCAGTCCCGTCCATGTTGCTACAAAAGTTGGGTATTCATCCTTTCTGATGGAGGCATAATACTCTATCCCCAGGGGTACAGGTCTGTGAATCACCAGGTTTACACACTTCACAGCACTCACCAAAGCACATACCCTCCCCAATGTCCATAATCCCACCCCCTTCTCCCAAACCCCCTCCCCCCAGCAACCCTCAGTTTGTTTTGTGAGATTAAAAGTCACTTATGGTTTGTCTCCCTCCCAATCCCATCTTGTTTCATTTATTCTTCTCCTACCCACTTAAGCCCCCATGTTGCATCACCACTTCCTCATATCAGGGAGATCATATGATAGTTGTCTTTCTCTTCTTTTTAGCAACATTTTAATTTAAGCTTCAGAGTTGTAGGTAAAAAGCACTGGGGAATCTGCTGTAAGAATCACCATGGAAACCACACCATGTTCTCAGGTCACATTAACAAAATCTTTCCAACCTACCAAGGACGAGTTTCCTGCATCTGGTTGTGCTACGACTAGCAGACAGAGATTATTAATTGTGTGGTTGCAAGTAACAAATGCACACTCAAATTAGCATCAGTAAAGAGAGTTTTATCTAAAGGAGAAAACTGGTCATTTCAAAAACCCAACTTTTCCTTTCTTCTGGCTTCTGCATCTCTCTGTGCTTCTGGGTTTACTTGTGGCATCTCTGCTCCCCCATAAGTTACCTGTGCTTAGCTTTGATTTGCTGTCCTTTGTAGGTCTTATCCTGACCTTTCATTTAAGTATTTAGCATCTTCTCACTCATTGGCTCATATCTCTAACCAAAAGTCTCAAGAAAAAGAATCTGATTGGTTCAGTTTAGGTCAGGTGTCTCCAGGTGGTGGTGGTGGTTAGGACCTAGTAAAAGTCCTTACTAAGGCTGTGGCAAGTTAAAATACACATTATTGGGGCACCTGGGTGGCTCAGTGGGTTAAGCCGCTGCCTTCGGCTCAGGTCATGATCCCAGGGTCCTGGGATTGAGTCCCGCATCGGGCTCTCTGCTGAGCGGAGAGCCTGCTTTTCTCTCTCTCTCTCTGCCTGCCTCTCTGCCTACTTGTGATCTCTCTCTGTCAAATAAATAAATAATTTTAAAAAAATACACATTATTTACAGTTTTGTGACATCCTTAGGGAATAAAGGAGTAAAACAGGCTGTGGTGATAATATATCCCCAGTTCTGTTCTGGAATCTGTTAAAAATTCTTTCACACCTTTATTCCCTGCTGATTTTAAGGAATTAAGACAGTGTACACACACAGCATCTGAGTTACAAAAAAGGTTGACAAAAAAATTAATGTTGCCATACTGATCCTTCCACTTGTTATCTGAATGACAACTCAATCAGCAAATATTTATAGATTCCATTCAGTGACCTCAGCACTGCAGCACTGGGGCCAGAAAAAGTGATATAACTGATCTTTGATGCTCAAGTTTTTCCTAAGTTATGAGACGTTCAAGCCCCCAAAGAACCCATTTCCATTGTCTCACAGTTGTCTCACAGTTTACACATACTTATTATTTACCTGCTTATCAATGCAGTTCAATTCTTGCCCCTACTTCTCCAATTACACTCTTACTCCTCAGAACTTGCCCCTTCAACAGACTTCAAATGGGAGAGAGATTCGAGAAAATTCTCTTAGGGAAAGTTTTTGGGGGGAGAAAGAAAAAACACATCATGTTTATTCATGTATTTATGTACGTATGTATTTGTTGGTTAAGTGATCAGATTCTAAAACAATTCAGGAGAATCCATATAACAATTTGGTTTTCTTGTTTCTCTTCAGAAAGATGAAAATCTGCTTTTTGGGATCTGTATTTCCATATAGCACCAATTACTGGACCCAGTAGTAGTTTCTCTCTTTAGGTGGCATATAAGCTTCCCAATCTGCCATAGTTTCCCTACTGTTGGCTGTTTTATATCCCCCCTCTCACTTTACTCATTTTTATCTGCCTTGCCGTTATAGGCACTTGTGTTTGCAAACTTTAATCTTTTTTACTTAGTTCATGAGATGTACTGTATTCCCTTACTTTTTTCCACATCTAATCTCTGGAGGAATTGAGACACATTTCCACATTCCCAATTATTGTGGCACCATATCACACTTAAAATAGTGAGTCAAGTGGGAGATAAGTCATTTCTGTTCTCCTTTGATTTAGGAAAAATTCTTTACTCTCTTCCTCTGACATCTACTTCTAGAATTAAGGAAATCCATTGTCTGTTAATGGTAATAATTATTCCAAATCTTAATGATAGCATTCCTGATTTAATCATTGTCTTTTTAACCATTTGTGTAGGAAATCTAGTGGAAAAAAAAAAAAGCCTCCTTGTGGTTTGCCCTAATATTGCAGTACATGGAATCTTATAGCTCTTTCTTTAATTATATTGCTCATCCCACAACATAATTATTTTAAAAATGGTAATGTTAGGAAAAATTTTTGATTACTTGAGAAGGAACAGAAGAGATTACAAAGTATTGCAGATCTTCTGGAAATTATCTGATTACATAAAGTTGTGTATCTTTGATCACTTTCTACTGAGGAGGTTATTTTACATTTTAATACAGTAGAAATTCACTGACACAAAACTGATGGTAATACAGATAATTCTGTAAATGGCAATGCAAATAAATTTAATTTGTCTTGCAGATATAAAATTTATTTCTTCCTGTAGAAAAGATTACCACAAATATTAAATTTTATTGCTCCATAGCTTATTAACCAGTTTCTTTCTTTCTCTAAAATAAATAAATCTTTATTTTTAAATTTTTTTTATTTTTTTCAAAGATTTTATTTATTTATTTGACAGACGGAGATCACAAGTAGGCAGAGAAGCAAGCAGAGAGACAGGAGGAAGCAGGCTCCCAGCCAAGCAGAGAGCCCAATTCAGGGCTCAATCCCAGGGCCTTGGGCTCATGACCCAGGCCAAAGGCAGAGGCTTTAACCCACTGAACCAGCCAGGTGCCCCTAAAATAAATAAATCTTTAAAAAAATCTTTCACATTTGTTGATTTTATATTTAAACGGAGTAAAAAGTGTCTGTTTCTTTTTGAATATTATACCTTAGCAGTTAAATACCTGACATTTTTATTATATTTCAATAGTTCCAAATAAAAAAGACACATAGATTACTAAATATGTAAACTTAAATTACACAAAAATTAGTGGTAATAATTTTGAGGTAAAAAGGTTATTTTGCTGTAAAGTGTGTAAACCTGGCGATTCACAGACCTGTACCCCGGGGGATAAAAATATATTATATGTTTATAAAAAACAAAAAATAAAAAATTTATATAAAAAAAAAGAAAAACACAGGTGTATGTATCAAAAAGTTCAGGTTAGAAGGTTATTATGGAATTTGATGTACTGGACATCTCACTGTGATGGTAAATAGGTTAAAAAATTATCTGTATAAAAAAAAAATGAACCAGAATAGTGGGAACGAGTTAAAAATAAAAGTTGTCCTATGAAGTTAAAAAAAAAAAAAAGTTATTTTGACTATAATGACTATAGTTTTTGCATGCAATCTGTAAAATTATCTGTCATAAAGGAATCTCCCAGAAGGTTTATCTGCCCTCACACCCTTCCTTTCACCCTTTTCTGTGTTTTTTAATCCACAAAGAGGAAAAAGATTTTGGATGGTGAAACTAGTTCAGAAAAAAAAAGTAGTTGAAAGTAATGAAGATAGATTCAAGAGCGCTGGTTCAGCGGTGTCTTTCTGTACTTGGTCTCCTTACAAGTCTAGAATCTTGAAAGTAGGTGTGCTCCAAAGCGAAGCCAATCCTTTTCAACCAAAGGGACTCAGGGACTTCTGTGGTTATTAGGGAAGGATGTTAATTTACTACACTCAAACACACGAAAGTACTCTTTAACTGGCCTGGGGTTTTCACCTCTGCAGTTTTCTTTCTTTAAAATTTAGGAACAGAAGTTTGGTAGCTGAGGTCAGAGCTTTAAAACATACTAGCAGTTTGCTTCAAGAACCGTTAGTGTACGGCAATCACAAGGAAACAAAGATATTGCCATCTAGTGGTATAATTGAAGAAATTCAGTAAAAATTTTTCTCCTAAGGTTTCTATTAACACTTTTTTTAATGTGGCACAAGATAAAAAAGCATTCATTTTTAGAAAGCAATTATTAATACATTTTTCAAATCAAGGTTTCAGGGTTGGCAACTCTTTTTGTTCTTTTCAGGTTATATTCCCTATTTATTAATCTCAGTAGGATATGAATTAGGACAGGCAAAGATGTTTCCATAATTGGAGAAAATATATATAAAAGAATATGTTTCCCTGAAGAAATTGTTAAACAGCCTAAATCAAATCATAAAAGCAAGCGGTCAAATTAGTATTTCATATCTAATTTTTTAAAAGTACAATATAAAATAAATGGGTATATATTGCACGTGGTCTACAGCTAGGGTCTTATACCAAAACCTTTGCTTTTATTAAATAGTTCCTTTACAGCAAAACTAGGTTGGAAAAGCTATTCTATTAAATTAAATATTATTTTATCATTGACTTTGATTATAAAATAAGAAAGGTATTTTTATAAAACTCTCCAATCCAAAAAACTTTGACATCTAAATTTATAAAAATTATACTTATAAATCCATCAGAATTTTACTTACAGTACAGATAAACAGAAAACCCACAGATTTTATCATCTGTTTTCTGTATTGGTATATTTTTGTAGTCTGTAAAATGGAATTGCTCGTCTGTATTTTAGAACTATTTCATTTCTAGTAATAGCATGAGAGACTGTAGTTCAGAAAGATATTTTGAGTCCATCTGGCTGTGATAGGAATTCTCCCAGGTTCCCCTTGGATTTTCAGATCATTATGTACCCAGGTATCATCAAAAACAACGTTAAAAAGATCCTGAGTATTCTGACTCCACTTTTAAAGCATTTTTACATTCTGGGGACCATAATGGCTCATGCTGGATTTAGCAGAGTAGAGCTCCTTTCTCATTATTGATCAAAAGAGTGACACGGCAAAATCCATCCCAGCCTGGGACAAATAAGATAAAAGATGTCTTTTCCTGGCACCATCTAGGGTAGATAGAAGAGTCCAGAGGGGAGACAATAAGCTAGACAGAGGGACAGATTGATTCAGCTTATGATCCTTGTATAAAATGATAAATCTTTTATTCTGAAAATGGTTCCATGGCTATGATCACCATGCCACTCCTGGGCAGTGTGTGAGAGGTAAGGAGAAGGAAGATGTATTACTATGCATATTCATTCTCATCCTAAAGCACCCTCATTCAGGTTACAACAGATCCTGCTGTGGTTGTATGGAAAATAACAATAGATTCAAAGTTTTGAGTAAGATTTGATTTTGTCACCTATTAAGAAAACTGTGCACAGGAAGAGTGTGATGTGGGCACACACGAGCCAAACTGTATGATCACACTCCGAATTCCTTGGCTATCTTTGATAAGTATGCAATCTATCTTTATATCTACTGAGAGGGAAAGATGAAAAGAAGACACTCGATTTCCTTTTGGGTACAGTAAGTTACTAGACAAGCCAATGAAGTCAAAATACAGCAATGCTAAACTTCAAGAGCTATTTGTAAAGTGTGCTGGTAAATTCTTTCAAAATAGACCACAGGCTTTCTTTAGAGGAAATAAAACATAAGTGTCTACCAATTTGTAGAAATGTCAATCTTTTTTTCTACAGAATATGTAGATTTATTTCTTATAGGGGATCATTTTTTCTCCAAGATCTTATTAAAAATAGAGACCTTTGCCTTTCTTCTCTCACATACTAAATTAGAATCTATGCAGTTGGGCTTCAGTCATCTCTATTTTTAACAAGATCTCCAGGTCTTTCTGGTATATTTAAGTTTGAGAACCATTCTTCTAGACTTCTTTAACAAAATCAGTAAGACTAAATACTTTTCATGGAAAAAGCTTAAAGGCCATAAAGGGTGAAAAAAAATAGACCAACAGGTCAGATTTAATAGTCACTTGGCTGGAGGACTGGCAGATCACCGAGATTTCCAATTTCCAATACCACTGGCACAGGGAATAATTTTTCAATGAGTCTTATTACCCAAGGTGGCAACCTGATAAAGTCTCTGTGAAGGAGTAGACAAAACATAAACATGTGTATTAATTAATTAATTCAAGAGTTACTTATTAAGGGATGCCTGGATGGCTAAGTTGGTTAAGTGTCTGGTTCAGCTCAGGTCTTGTGTTAGGCTCCTTGCTCAGCAGGGGAGCCTGCTTCTCCCACTGCCTGCCCCTCTCTCTGGCAGATAATAAATAAAATCTTAAAAAAAAAAAAGAGTTACTTATTGAATACCACCTGCATGCTAGGTACTATGTTGGGCACTAGAATTATAGAGAAAAAAAATTTTTCCCCTTAGGAAGCTCTTAATATAGTAAAATGATTCTTAGAGTTCAGAGGGAACATAAATTATCTTGAGTACTTGATAAGAATGCAAATGGTCAGGATCTGAGTATGAAGAATACTAGTCTATTCTGTAAGACAGAAAGTAAATTGACATTTATAATGCAAGTGGTAAGTTTTTTGTTTTTTGTGTGTGTGTGTTTTTTGTCTTTTGGTTTTTTTTTTTTTTTTTTTTTTTTTTTAGAGAGAGAGAGAGAGTATGTGTGCCTTGGTGGGGGAGCGGCACAGGGAGAGAGAGAATCTTAAACAAGTTCCACACCCGGCTCAGACTCAGACATGGGGCTCAATGCAAAGATCCATCTCATGATCCTGAGATAATGACTGAGCAGAAATCAAGAGTTGGATGTGTAATCAACTGAGCCACCCAGGCACCCTGCAAGTAGTAAGTTTTGTTTTGTTTTTAAGATTTTATTATTTATTTGAGAAAGAGCGAGAGAGATTGTGAGCGAGGGTTGGAGCAGAGGTGGGGCTAGATAATCTCCAGCAAACTCTATGCTGAGTGCAGAGCCTGAGGTGGGGCTCAATCCCACCACCTTGAGATCATGAACTGAGTTGATACCAAGAACTGGATGCTTAAGTGACTGAGCCACCCAGGCCACCCACAAGTGATAAATTTTAAGAGATATACAGATATGTTATTTGATCACTGATGCAAACCAATAGTGAAAGGTAAGTACCCTTGAATTCCTGAATGAAAACTAGTAGTTTTCCAGATAATGAAAGGTAGGGAAGAGCACAGAAAATGGCACTGAACAGTGAGAAAGTGTGGTATATATGAGGCACCAAAGAAGGTTTCTTACATCTGGAATTTAGAAGTTGGGAGTGAGGCACAAGGGTTATGGGAATGGAGAAGTAAACATGGCTGGCTAGATCATGAAGACTCTTTAACTTTACCCAGAAATAAATGGTGAATCATGGAAGTATTTGAAGTAGTGTATTAAGGGATGATTACATCAGAGTTGGGTTTTAGAAAAAGCATTCTGAGAGTACATAATGAATGGGCTGAGTGGGAGTCGGGGTGAAACAAGAAAGTAAGACTGGCAAGAAGGCCAGTTAGGAGACTGCCAAGATAATTCAAGCAAGAAATGTGAAATGCCTGCTTTCAGGTAGTGTTGCTGGGTTGGAGAAGAGAGAAGGAAAAGATTGTTAAAGTAATTAAATTGATGAGAAAGGGAGAAAAGGTGGGGAAGGGAGGAAGAAGTAATGTGAAAGATGACTCTAGGTTTCTGGTTTGATTCTACTCATCTCATCTCCTTGGTGATACTGTTTCCTCTTTTTAATTGGGAAGACTTGTCTTTTGCTCCTATGACAAACACATTATCTCACTATAGAAGATGCTGCTAATGCTAAGCACATACTCCCTCAGTGCCCTCCAGAAATCACCTAGAGCCAGAGGTAGTCTGTCAAGTTCTTTTACACAACATTGAGACTATTATTTTCAGATTCCAATCCTTATTACTGTAAAGGCTGAGCCTGAGACTGGCCTGCCAGAACATGTTTCTTCTCCCTTTACTAAGCATGGTAGTCGTGTATAATTTAGAAGTTGGGCAGATCACCCTTGAATGAGGGCAAACGTAATGACATAAGGGCAGAAAGTAGTATGATAGATAATCTTTTTTTGTGTGTGTGTTTTTTAAGATTTTATTGTGTGGGGGACACCTGGGTGGCTCAGTTGGTTAAGCAGCTGCCTTCCGCTCAGGTCATCATCCCAGGGTCCTGGGATAGAGTCCCACATCAGGCTCCTTGCTCAGCAGGGAGCCTGCTTCTCCCTCTGCCTCTGCCTGCCTCTCTGTCTGCCTGTGCTCGCTTACTCTCTCTCTCTCTGTCTCTGACAAATAAATAAAAATCTTTAAAAAAAAAAAAAGATTTTATTGTGTGGGTACCTGGATGGCTCAGTCTATTGAGCACCCAACATTCAGTTCAGGCAAGATCTCAGGGTTTTGGAACTGAGCCCCAAGTCAGACTCTGTGCTTAGCAGGGAGTCTGCTTGAAATTCTCTACCTCTGCCCCTCCCCCTGCTAGCTCTTTTTCTTTCTCTCAAACAAATACATCTTAAAAAAAAAAAATAGATTTGGGGCACCTGGGTGGCTCAGTCTGTTAAATGTCTGACTCAGCTTAGGTCATGATCTCAGGGTGGTGGGATAAAGCTCTCAGTGAGGAGTCTCCCTTCTCCCTCTATAACACCCCCCGCCCCAGTTGCACTGTTTCTCTCTCTAAAATAAATAAATGAAGCTTAAAAATACTTTAGTTTTAAGTAATAATCTCTACACTCAGTGTGAGTCTCAACCTTACAACCTGAGACCAGGAGTCATCAGCTCCACCCACTGAGCCAGCTGGGTGCCCTTAGATCAACTACTCTTTACTCTCTGCTCTACTTGTCAGGTTCCCTGAGCACTTTCATGGGTTTAATTTCTGGTTGAGAATTTGAAGTGTGAGTGACGAAAGGAAAAAGGCGACTGCCATTTGAAGGTCATTAAAAATACTATATCCAGAACTCAGCAGCAGCTCTTACTTTTCTCTCCTTTCCTATAATGTTAATAACCCATACTAAAGGGAAACATCAAGGAAGAGCATTAGAAATCAGAAGATCTACACTCAATTCCTTCACTAATTAGCTATGTGCCTTTTAGCAAATCACCCAACTTCTCAAAACCTTGCTTGTTGTCAATGAGAAGAAGGGTTTCAAGTAACTTGATTTGTAAGTTCCTTTCTAGTTTTACCATTTCTGTGATTCTATCTAATCCTGAGTTAGAGTTTCTTAGATAAAGGAGCTTCATATACTAGTCTGCTTTCCTACTCCTTGCACATATTTTGTACTTTCCTCAGTTCATGCCTTTTTCCTTTTTTGTTTTTCCCACCTGGAATGATTTTTCTTCTCTTACAAAATTTTGACCCAACTTTTAAAAGATCCTTTGTCTTAATGACTGCAAAAATAATTGTGCCTCTGAATTCCTGAGCATTTATTATCACACCACTCATTCATATGGTACTTAGCACTTACAGCACAAGAAAACTCTGCATGAGACATTACAATAGGCATAGAATATAGAATTAATTGCCAGAGAAGTGGTTTGGACCGTAGTTCTCAACATGTGGTGGACAAATCACATGGAGTTCTATGACTCTATGCCTTTCTCTCTCACTGATCAGACCCACACTAGTGTGTCATAACACTCCAGGTTGATATAATTAGTATATAAATGAACTCAAATACTTATATAGGCCATAATTCACAAAAATGAAACAGAGCATTTGCAATAAAATACTGAGTGAAGAGGACTCTGGCAAAAATGAGAGCTCAAGTCCCACAGAAAGAGGGCAGCAATGACTTTGTTGTGAAGGGAGTGCAGCATCTGTGATGCTAAATGTTGGCTTCTTTAAGGAAGCCAGAAATCAAAAGTTTTTGTTTATCATTCACGGTTTTCAAATGTTAGTAACAAAATGAAACATTTAAGTATACCTCCTGTAGGTCTTTTTTAGCTGGTAGGAGGTCTCTGGTCTCTGGTCATCTCTTTTTCAGGCCACTGTGGGCTGGCTTTTTCAGTGACATTACTCTCCCAAAAGGTTCCTGTTACCAGTTTTGTGACCCAAAACAAGGAACTTAACTTGTTCCAGAACGAGTTTTTTGCTTATGATACTCACCTCACAGAATGTATGAATAGCAAATGAGAAAACACCTATAAGAGATAGCACCGAGATATAGGCACAAAGTCCTCCATGCTTGTTTGTTCCTGCTCTGCTTGAACCACACTGCAATTCAGCTTCCTCCATTGACATGGTATAACTTTAAACATCTGTGTGCCATCTGCCCTCTACCAACACCCACTCTTCTCTCCTCACTTTCTGAGTTCTAACTCTTTGAATAGAGTGCCCTCTCAAGTTGTGTGTTAAGTTCCTTAAGGGTAAGAACTATCCTAGTTTTCCCCCCACATTTAAAAAAAATATTGATATTCTAGAAAATTTCATTCATATACAAATAAAGAATACTGGGTACTCATTCATCCTCAATAATTTTCAACATATACCCAATTTTGTTTCATCCACACTCCACCAAATCTCTGCCCTCCCACCACTGCACAAACAGTGGATTATTTCAATCTGACTATCGACATGATATCATCTTCTTTGTAAATAATTCAATGTTTATACAGTTTTGTAAGTAGTGTGTAGAAAACAGAATGGTCTTGTGGAAAGATTCTTAAGGATGATGGGGGAAGGGAAGGATAAGCAGGATAGGACCGAAATATGTATTCCTAAAAGATAGGAATTCTTTTCAAGTAGAAAACCTGTGTGAGCCAACATTAAACAGCTGAACAAAATACATCTATGGGCAAAATTTGGTCATAAGGCCATAAATTTGCAAACTTTGCTACAAATAATAACTGTGGAGAAGGTTAAGCAGTTAGGGTTGAACTCAAAATAGAGTCAAGTTAAAGGAAGAAATCTCCAATTACCAGGTAAACCTGGGAGTTTAAGGAATTTTCTACTTTAAAGTTCTCATAATTAGAAGAAAAACTCAAAGTGCATTTTGCATAAATCTTGATTGGCAATAGAAATGCTATCTGACTATTTAAATTAATCCAATCTGGCTCTTGACATCAACAACTTATTAAATGTGCTCTTGTTGAAGTTATTAATTTTGCTAAGTCCAACTCAGTTGACCCCTTCCTCCTACCTGGTTTCCAAAACAGCATTTTCTCCTGGTTTCCCTTCTACCACATTGGCAATACCATTTCACATGCCCAGGATTTGGTCTTGAACTTATTTTTGTTTACACGCACACACTGTTTCTAGCTGATTGTATCTGGTTAAATGGCTTTGACTGCCATCTAAATACTGATGACTCTTTTTTTTTTTTGTTTAAGATTTCATTTATTTGACAGAGAGAGATCATAAGTAGGCCGAGAGGCAGTCAGAGAGAGAGGAGGAAGCAGGCCCCCTGCTGAGCAGAGAGCCTGACTTGGAGCTCTATCCCACTGGGATCATGACCCAAGCGAAAGGCAGAGGCTTTAACCCTCTGAGCCATCCAGGCACCCCAAAACTGATGACTCTTAAATTTATTCCTAGACTTTACTCTTCTTTGAGGCTCTATATACCCATACACATATTTATACATACATACTTACATTTTAGAATAAATTTTACCAATATAAAGGATAATTGCACAGACTTATAAATAATAATGTAGACAATATTCCTTATTGTAAATTCCACATAGCATATTAGTTCTTGCAGAATTCTTTCATTGATTTTTGTTAAACTCTTGAATCTGTATTGAACCTACAGTTTCAGCTGATGAGTAGGCATACTTCCATTATGAATGTCGGCTAATTCTTTTCACTATGACAATAAGTAAGATGATAGTCCCAAGTTTCCACTGATTATAGAATTCTCTCTGTTCCTGGATTATGTCAAGCTCATTCCTATTTCAGGTCTTCTGCATTTACTCTTCCTCTTCTCTCCTTCAGTTCTTCACAAGACCAGCTTCTGATTCTAGCTCATGTCAGGTTTTTCCTGACCACCCTAACCAAGCAGCTTTACTTACTTCAGCTATCCTCTATTCCTTTGTTCTCCTTTATTTTCGTCATAGGGATTTTGCAGCTACCAGTTCTGAAAGAGCAACGTATGTGTCTCTGTATGTATTTATTTCTTTGAACGGATGATGCCCGCTTATGACAAAAAAAATTACAACAGTGCAAAAATATATCCAGGGGATTTCCACTTTCAGGAAGATGGAGTAGATGGATATACTTTTCCAATTTATAGCTAAGGACATCAGGCTCCAATAAACAACATGGTGATGAGTTCTCTGGGTTTTCTTTTTGCTGAACATATACCAGAATGGGTGCTGGAGAAGCCAGCAGGCCTGGAATTACCAATGGGCACCTATAGAAAAAGCCCCAACAAAAGCTGCTTCCTTGAGCCAAAGCACCAGGAAAAGGGAAGCCTAGTAGGACAGAAAACTTTTAGAAAATAACCTATTTACCTTAGAAGAAACTATGACCGACCCCACCCCCACCCATATCAGCAAAGACCAAGTGGATAACCTAGACTTCATGTAATTATAGCTTTATCTTCCAATAGGCTGCCCTCCCCATAGGCAAAATTTGTTAAGATTCCCAATCATATAGTTGCCCCCACTTCCTTGGAACCCTCAAAATCACACAACCAAAGCGAAGTCCTTTCTCACACTCTAAGAGAGTTCCCTCATGATGTATGAAGGAGGGAAAAAAAACAACCCAAAATAAAAGAACTCAACTTGTTCAACTACAGGTATTTCTGGTAGCTTTTGGCTGAAGAGGATCAACATTGTGAAGTGGCTATAATCTCTCATTATTATTATTATTTTAATAATAGTATGTTATCTATACCGGTCTGAACTTTTTTTTATCATACTTAATGAAATATTCCAAAAATATTACATATTAGTATCTATAGATCTGTCTTACTCTTTTTAACAGGTTTATAATAATTCCATGCTATGGATGTAAATCAGTATATTTTACCTGTCTTCTGTTCATGGACAGTTAATATTTTCCCAAACTTTTTTTCTTTCTTTCTTTTTTTTAAAGAGATCTTTTTATTACTTTTATGTACAGAAAATTCAACAGCACACACTTAGCCCAGTTTGGTGGCCTGTTCTTTAGCCTTTTCCTCCTTCAACTTGGAAATGCAAACCACCAACCTTGGACTCAGGATGTTGCTTCCCTCGTGACAATGAATCTCATCATATCTGTCACTGGAATTGGTTCTGAAAGCTTCCGCCACCTTAGCCAGAGCTCTTTTGTCTGTTGGGTTAAACTGTCTGAATGTGAGAGTGGTGCAGGCCTAGTTGTGGACCAGATGCCCCAGGCTGGCCTTCCTGTTGATAATGGCATATGGAATCCCTGTCTTACAATACAGGGCAGGCAGGAAGACAACTAATTCAATGGGATCCACATCATGTGCAATTACTACCTGCTGAGCTCTATTGTTTGCCACTAAGGTGGTGACAGCATTAACCCCTAGAACACACAATCAATTTGCATGAACACTCAGTTCACAAAAGCAGCTCTACTGTGGGCCAGCTATGATTCAGGGTTAAAAAGCTCAAATTTTACTCTTCACAGATTCCATATGAACCAATCTTTTTCTTTCATAAGCTGTAATGAATAGCTTCGCACATACGTTATGTACAAATATATCTACAGAATAATTTCTAGGAAGTATATTCAAAGTGGTTCAAAGTGTATTTTAAATTTTGATATGTTTGATCTCCAAGCCTTGCCCTAAATGACCTAACTAGAAAGAACGTTTAAGGAAGACTTCCTGCTAATTCTCCATAGTAAGTTTGTAATTCCAAACTCTGATCTTTGCAAATCCAGCAAGACTGGTATCTCACTACAGTTCATTTTAAAATTTTCCTTATTTTTTAAAGAAGCTGAACAAGTCATATGTTTACAAACTATGTGTACATCTTTTTATGTGAGCTGTCTTCTCATATACAGTTGATGCTCAAACAACATGGGAGTTAGGGGCACTGCCATCCCTCCCACTGCTGTGCAGTTGAAAGTCAACATAGAGCTTTTGAATCCTGCAAAACTTAACTAGTAGTAGTTAAGTTGGCCCTCTGTTAACAAGAGCCTTACTAACATAAACAGTCTATTAACACATATTTTATATGTTATATGTATTATATACTCGATTTTTACAATAAAGTAAGCTAGAGAAAAGAAAATGTTATTAAAAAGCCTTTAGTAAGAGAAAGTATATTTATGTTATTTATTTTTTAAAAACGCACATATAAGTGGGCCCCCACAGTTCAAACCTGTGTTATTCAAGGGTTAACTGTATTTTTACATTGTTGTAATACAGAAATATATTATTCACTTTATGTTATTATAACATATAATACATTAATATTACAATATATAATATAATATACAACCTAAGTAATCTTTAACTTTCTTATTGTACATAGTATTTTATAGTCTATCAAATTTTCACTTGCAGTTTATTATGTAATTTAGGAATAAGCATATATTTCCTCACCCTATCCTATGAAAGCTACTGTCTTGATTCTTAGTTTCTTATATCTACATTTACAAAATTTACCTTTACTATAATGATGAGCTATTGACTGGCTTAAGCCCCAAATATAAGTTTTTCAGTGTTTCCTTTCTCTTCTAGTCAGCAGTTCCCACATTTTGCTCTTTAGTCAAAATACTTTTTCTCTTTTTGTTTAATAGCCTAATTTATTCTCTCTCCCTCCTGGTCTCCCTCCTCCCCTCCTCTCTCTCTCTCTCTTTTTCCCCCTCTCTTTCTTTTCATATCTAAGCTGTTGCCACAGTAATCACGTTATATAATTAGATGCCCCAATTTTGGGAGGAATGAGAATTTTTTCAGGAACATTATGATTTATTAAACTAAAAGAACCATTATTTCCCTCTTGCTCTTGATGGTGTCTGCCTATAGTATGTAGATGGTAGCTAAAAATAACTCTGTTAATTTCTACCTCTATATCGCGTTCAGGAGGATGTTTAGTGCCTCATTACTAATGAGAATTCATCAAAAAATACAAAATCCTTTGTTTTTTACTGTTGTGATAAGAACACCATTTGGATTCAAAGACATCCTATAAATCTATAAATGTGAATATCTAAATACAACTTGTTTGGTTTTAAGAAATGTAAAGTCAGATAAAAGAGGTTATGAAATTTCATGTTTAACCAAAGCTCACAAAAGGGGTTAAAAGACCACAGCTGGTTACTAAATATTTTGATTTGGGGAATAGATCTGAGATTAATAAGTCATTTTCAGTTTTATCTAAAGCTTCATAGGAAAAATTTCAATCCATCAAAATAATTCAAAAGCTAGATGGTTTATTTTTTAAGTGGAAAGCAGCTTCTTAATAAGGACTTGTAGATTCTACTTCACTTTCATTATATTTTTCAGCATATTTTTATCTTGAATATTGTGCTCTTTCCAGTCAACAGTATTGCAGTCTACCTGTATTCACTGCTGGAAGCAAAAAGTGTGCATAATCTTAGACATAAACGTGCCTCACTATAAGGTCCTTAGCTCTGGGCACAAGAAGCCTTGAGAGCCCCATGCTTTGGAGCCCATTCTGGCCCTTTTGTGCTATATTCCACATGTGGTGAAGAGTCCCAGGCACCTCAGGAGATACAGCCACCTGAAGGGTAGCAAAATATTCTACCTCAAAATATGCCTCTTTGACATAAATAAAAAGTACATACATAAAAAGTATTTTGAGCTGAAAGCAAGGCCAATGCCATTGGAGAGCACAGCCCAAGTATAATGGTGGCCAAATGGCTGCTATTTGTCAAAGGTGAGAACAGACTTTGGATTTTCAGGCTGGAGTATCCACCCATATACACTGGAGGCTCCTCCCAGTGTAGGACAGAACTGCAAGAAGAAAGAAAAGGCTGACTTGGTCTGGCTCTTCCCACATTACCAGGAATCAGTTTGGAAAACCAAAGAATCAGCCTTCCTCTTCTTTTTTTTTTTTTTTTTTTTTTTTAAGATTTTATTTATTTATTTGACAGACAGAGATCACAAGTAGACAGAGAGGCAGGCAGAGAGAGAGAGAGAGAGAGAGAGAGAGGAAGCAGGCTCCCTGCTGACAGAGAGCCCAGCATGGGGCTCGATCCCAGAAACCTGAAATCATGACCTAAGCCAAAGGCAGAGGCTTAACCCACTGAGCCATGCAGATACCATAGACTCAGACTTCTAATTTCAAACCTAGACTCAGGTCATTATGAAGTTGTATTTGTCAAAGTAGGAAGACAAAACATATTTTATTTAATAGCTCATTAGCTTGATGTATAACTTTAAAATATTTATACATAAGGTATATGAGGCCTCATTTGCACTAGCCCCCACAGATGTTAAAGAAGTGCCTAGGTTCCCTACTCTCCATGGGGTCTTTTATTCTGACTCCAGATTATTCTATTTTTCAAGCTACTTGTGAAGGGTAATTTTCAGCAACTCTGGTCCTTTTCAAAGGGGAACTAGTATTCATCGATTATCTTATGTGAATACTTTATATACATTAGCTTATTTAATCTTCCTAGCCACTCTGTGAGGTAAGTGGAATTTATATCACAGGGATGAGAAAACTCAAGAAGTAAAGTAAGTTGCCAGATTTCAAAGCTAAATGAAATAGTTAATTGGCTTCATCAAGCCCTCTACTCTACCTCCTGTGGTCCTTTCCCCTCAGCTCCTAACTTTAGTGGATATCCTTACTTTATATTTTCCTAAAGAGACAGAGAAAGGGTCTGTGAAAATCCCTAAGTTATCTTCTATTTTACAGTCCTTTAGTTTTTTCACCCTCCTTCTCTTTCTTTATCTTCCCTCTCTTTATTTAGACAATTCTCCATTTTTTTTACTCCAAGATGTTTAGTCTTACCAACTTTCTCTTCTCCCTCACTCCCATCTTCAATGTGTACCTCTCCACTGGCTTCTTCTCCCCTAACGAAGCATTCCCTATTCTAAATTTTTTTTTAAGATTTTATTTATTTGTTTGATAGAGAATGAGTGAAAGAGAGCACGAGAGAGGAGAAGGTCAGAGGGAGAAGCAGACTCCCCAAGGAGCTGGGAGCCCGATGTGGGATTCGATCCTGGAAGTCTGGGATCATGACCTGAGCCGAAGGCAGTCGCTCAACCTA
Source organism: Mustela erminea (assembly GCF_009829155.1). NCBI lineage: Eukaryota > Metazoa > Chordata > Mammalia > Carnivora > Mustelidae > Mustela > Mustela erminea. The sequence goes on from NC_045616.1 coordinate 50,803,673, forward strand.
CTGAGCCACCAGGTGCCCCGCATTCCCTATTCTAAAAGAATTTTAAAAACAACCTTCTTTTACTTGTTGATATCTTTATTAATTCCTTAATTTTATGTTTCTCTTCACAAATTTCTTCAAAGTGAAGTTAATTCCTACTGCTTTATCATCCCTTAGCCTTTTACAGGCTAGACTATTTTCCTTAACTCTGCAAAAATTGCAATCAAAGGCCTTGTAGAAACTAATATTTTTGACAGATAACCTTAATAAGATGCATAAAGTGCATTAATTTTAAGTACACACATGATTTTTAGGTGTCCATACACCCTTGACACCACCATACAGATCAAGATATAGAGCATTTCTAACACTCTCTAAAGTTCTTTTATGTCCTTTTCAATATAAGCTACCACTATCCATCCCTGCTTACCCAGAGGTAACCTCTATTCTGAAAACTATGAACATTGATTGGACCTGCCAGTTGTTGAGCTTTATATAAATGGAATCATGTATAACATACTCATCATGTACTCTTTTGTATCTTACTTATTTCTCTAAAAACAATATTCATGAATATGAATCTTACTGTTATGTTCCCATTAGTTTTGTGTGTTTTTCTTTATCACTGGTAGTATTCCTTTAAATGAGTTTACCTCTAATTGTTCTTTTACATGTTAATGGAAATTTGGGGGTGTTTCCAGTATGGGGTTAGTATGAATAAAGCTGCAACAAACATTCTTGTGAAAATTTTTTTGGGAGAACATACCACTACTCTTGGATATATACCTAGGAGTGAAATTGCTGTGTCATAAGGTAAGTGAATGCTTTAACATTAGTAGAGACAGACAATCTTACAAAATGGATCTATTATTTTACATTCCTGTCAGCAATCTTTGAGAGTTGGTCCACATCCTTTGTCATAATTTGATATTATTAGTCTTTTAAATTTTTAAAATTTATTTTAACATTACCCATTTTAGTGTGTTTGTGATAATATTCACTGCGATTTTAACTTGTATCTTCCTGATAACTAATGATGTTGAACACCTTTTCATATGCTTATTGGCCTTTAGATACCCACTTTTGCAAACTGCTTGTTTGAATCTTTTATCCAATGTTCTTATTGAGCTTTCAGTCTTTTTATAATTGATTTGTAATGCTTTATCAGATATATATATATTGTAAATGTTTTCTTCCACTCCATGGCTTGTCGCTTTACTTTTTGAATGGTGTCTTTGATGAGCAGAAAATTTTAATTTTGAGGATGTCAATTTATCAGGTTTTATTTTTATGATTAATGCTTTTTAAGTCCTGCTTAAGAAATTTTATCTGCCTCAAAGTCCTGGAGATATTATACTACATTTTCTTTTAAAAATTTTTCAAGTTTTTCTTTCATATAGAAATCTATTATCCAACTCAAGTTAATTTTTGTGTTTGTGAGAAATGGGAATCATGTCCACTTCTTTTTTGTGTGATGTTTGGTTGCTATAGTACCATTTATTGCAAGGTCTCTTTCCACTGACTTGCACCGGTGTCTTTATAATTAATCAACTGATTGTAGGACTAGGTCTATTCTATTGATACATTTTCCTATCCTTTCTCCAATGTCATACTCTCTTAATTATTGTGATTTACCAAGTTTGAAAACCAGAAGCCTTTTCTCAAACCTTATTCCTGCTCATTTTCTGTGCAATACATGAATTTGCCTACCATTCACATTTTTTATAGGGATAAATAGGCATAAGAATCAGGGAGATTTGTCTTTAAAATATGGCTCCAGCGCTACATGATGGTGATGTGGGATCATATGAAAGTTTACAAAAAACTATAGAAAACTTGGAAATAATGCCAAAGGATAGCTATATGTTATTTTGGAATATTGCTTAATAGTTCCACACAAAGAGAATTTAATTCTCTAGGAGGTTTACCTTTGTTAGTTGTTACTGATTAGAGCTAAAACTGTGTAAAATGTTAACCTGTAGATTTTGCCCTCTAGAGATACAAAACCTTTTTGTCTGGTAGAGAATGCAACTCCAAAATCTATAGTTATTTTGACTTGTAGGACATTAACTTGTATGACATTGTAATTTAGCCAACTTATTTCAGCGTGCCCTTTGTGACTGTCTAAGTATACTGAGTTTTTCTATTTTTTCTGTGAATTAGCTTTCTTATATTGCTGGCCTCCTCATTACAAATTTAAATAGATCTTAGAAGCGCGGCTGAGTCAGTTAAGTGCCCAAGTCTTGATTTTGGCTCAGGTCATGATCTCAGGATGTTAGATCAAGGCCCATGCTAGGCTATGTGCTGGGCACGAAGCCTGCTTAAGATTCTTTCTCTCCCTCTCCTTTTGCCCCTTCCCCTACCTGTCTTTCTCCCTGCCAAAAATGGTAGATTTTAAAAACATATTCATTCTGTATTTGTATAATAGTCATATATTTAAATTTTAAAAATTATGCTTTGAGAATAATGAGGAGTTTAATATTATTCCAAGGACTTATACAAACTAGATGACTGGTGATGCCATTACCCAGGATGGAGAATACATAAGTATTTTATTTTATTTATTTATTTTAAAGATTTTATTTATTTATTTGACAGACAGAGATCACAGGTAGGCAGAAAGGCAAGCAGAGAGAGAGGAGGAAGCAGGCTCCCTGCTGAGCTGAGAGACCGATGCGGGGGTTCAATCCCAGGACCCTGGGATCATGACCTTAGCCGAAGGCAGAGGCTTTAACCCACTGAGCCACTCAGGTGCCCCTACATAAGTATTTTAGATGAAGATAATTATTTTTGTTTTGGTATATTCTTTTCTATTATGATGGAAATGCATGACACGAGTGGAAATCTAGGTTTAAAGATTGCGAATAGGGGGTTAGCAGAAAAAATTTTGAGCAATTTTGGAGTCATCACTATGTAGGAGGTAAGAGTGCTATAGTATGGGTGCCTGGGTGGCTCAGTGGGTTAAGCCGCTGCCTTCGGCTCACTCAGGTCATGATCTCAGGGTCCTGGGATCAAGTTCCGCATGGGGCTCTTTGCTCAGCAGGGAGCCTGCTTCCCTCTCTCTCTCTCTCTCTCTCTGCCTGCCTCTCTGTCTACTTGTGATCTCTCTCTGTCAAATAAATAAATAAAAATCTTAAAAAAAAAAAAAGAGTGCTATAGTATGAAACTATTAAGAACATCATTCTCAAAACAAACAAACTACTGGGCAGTGGATAAAGAAAAGCAGTCAAAGGAAATTATAAAGAAGTAGTAAAAAGCAACCATGACAGCAATTTTAAGGAGTGGTCAACATGCAGATGCAACCCAAGGAGCAACAGGAAGAGAACTGAAGAGAAGAAATTGAACTGAGCAATTAAGAAGTCTTTGGTGACCTAGTGAAAGCACTTTCAGTACAGAGGTGAATGTAAGTCAGATTTGCTGTGGGTTGAGAGAAAATGAGATATGAGGAAATGGATGCTATGAATATAGATTAATGTTTCAGGAAGTTTGGCTCTAAAGCCTAAATCAGATCACAATAATTCACTGGTTAAAACCTGCTGATGGATTTCCATTACACTTGAAATAAAATGTATCCCTCATCATGAACTACTCTACTCTATATAATTAGGACTCTACTTATTAGTCCAACTTCTTGGACCATTCCACCACTCTTTATACTTCGAACTTAACAAATTCTTTCCTTTCCTTGATTGTGCCAACCTTGTTCCTCACTCAGGGCCTTTGCCATTTCCTCTTTTAGGTATACTCTCCCTTCAGACTTTAGCAAGGATTGTGCAACAAAAGGAAGATATATTGGTCAGATCTCCCTCTGTGATGAGTATAGTTAACACATTTTGGCTGCCATATTTTCAAATCTACTCACACTGAGGCTACGTTTACCCTGGGCTGAATCTAGCTGACAGCTGAGTACAGAACGGGTACTAGAGCTTGGCTGTTCCTGCCTAACGCAAGACTCCTCACAACAGGGCCTTTATCCTTCACAGATGTTTCCTAGTCTCTTTCATGACTCATCCTATCTTGTCATCTCCAATTCAGAAGACCTAAATGGATACAGTGGCAGTCATTTAATATCACAGCTCAAAAGTCACTGTATCATAGACCTTCTCAATGCTATAGTACTCAACCCATGGTTAGCTGCTATTCCATCGTCGTCTTCTGTCTTTTCTACATAGAATTTATCATTGTACCTTTTAAGTTTTTAAACTGATTTTTATATGCTGACTAAAGTAAATTACAGACATTTTGAACATTTCACCTCAAACACCCTAGTTTGTATCTCTAAAAAGGAGACCATTTTCATAAATGGAAAAATTATTATTAAAATGCCTGATTAAATTAATAGTAATTTCTTTGTAACATGTAATTCCTTGTCCATATTCAAATTTCTTCAATTTGTTAATGTCTCCATAATGCCTTTTATAGCTACTTTGTCCAAACCACACCTTATTCTAAGACAGGGCATTCTATCTAGGTGTAATATATTTTAAGTCCCTTTTAATCCAGGTCAACCCCCTTTTTCAGGCACTGACTTGTTGAAGAATATGGCCAGTTGTCCTATAGAATGTGTTACTTTCTAGATTTGTCTGATTGTTTCCCCATAGTGTCTTAAAAAAATTTTTTTTGAAAGTGGTTTCATTATCTCCTGTATTTCCTATATATGAGAAACTAGATTGTAAGATTTAATTAAATTCAAGTTAAACATTCTTGGTTAAAGATCTAAAAGGCAGATTGAGTACTTCATATTGAATTATGTAAGCAGACATACACTATCTGGTAATACTCCAATTGGTGATAACTTAGACTATTAGATTCGACTGGCGACACCCTGTGGCAAACTTACATTTTCTCCTTTGAGGCCAGAAAATGTGTGCTATGTGGTACTAATTTGGAAATATATGAAGATACAGTGCTCCATCACAATCAATGATTCTACTACTTTTAATACCATTATCTTAACTCAAACTCCATTCTTTTGCTTGTGTATTTACTTTGCTTAATGTAGTCTTTTGCTATAGAGAAATAACACACAGTAGAATCTGCCAATCTTAACTTATTAGTCTTCTAAGTCTGCAATAACAAAATACCACAGACTTGAGGGGTAAACAATAGGAATTTGTTTTCTCACAGTTTTGGAGGCTGGAAATTCAAAAACAAGTTGCTACCTAGGTTTCTCTGGAGACCTCTCCTTGGCTTGCAGATAGCTGCCTTCTTCCTCTGTCCTCATATAACCTTTATTCTGTAGGTACACATCCTTTGGGGCTTCTACTTCTTATAAAGACACCTCTCCTGTTGGATTATAGTCCCACTCTTACAATTTTATTTAACCTTAATTACTTCTTTATTTTTTGAAGATTTTATTCACTTATTTGAGAGAGAGGGAGAGAAAGAGACAGAGCATGAGTTGGGGGAAGAACGGAGGGAGAGGGATAAGCAGGGAACCTGACTTGGGACTATCCCAGGATCCTGTGCTCATGTCCTGAGCCAAAGTCAGAAACTTAACCAACTGAGCCATCCAGGTGCCCCAAGACTGGACATTTTAATACCAGAAAATCATAATTATAGAAATGGGACTTATTCCTATAGTCGACATGAAAATGACTGAAAAGAAAGCTGTAAGATATGTCCTAAACATAAAGTAACTGGAAAGAGAAATTTGATAATATATACTTGAAAGCAGTGACTGGAGAGAAAGAGAATGAGTTTCTTTCCATTTGAAACAGGTCAAGGTCTGACTGCACAATAAACAGATTTGTTATATTATGAAAAATAAAAATCCCTCGTCCTCCAAGTATATTTTTCCTACTTCATTATTTGCTGTTATTTATTTATTTAAAAGATTTTATTTATTTATTTGACACAGAGAGAGGGAGAGATCACAAGTAGGCAGAGAGGCAGGCAGAGAGAGAGAGGAGGAAGAAGGCTCCCTGCTGAGCAGAGAGCCTGATGTGGGGCTCGATTCCAGGACCCCTGGATCATGACCTGAGCCGAAGGCAGAGGCTTACCCCACTGAGCCACCCGGGCGCCCTGCCTTTATTTATTTTTTTAAAGATTTATTTATTTGAGAGGGTGGTGGACAAAGCGAGAGAATCTCAAGTCAACTCCCTGTTGAGTCCAGAGCCTGATGCAGGGTTCAATCCTAGAACCCCAAGGTCATGACCCGAGCTGAAATCAAGAGTCTGATGCTCAAATGACTGAGCAACCCAGGTGCCCCTGCCTTTATTTTTTTTAACCTTGACATTTTGTCCTTCATTGGTTTTATTATCATATTTGCTTTCATTGTGAGGGTTTTTCTTTTTAATTGCTGTACATATATGTATATATTATACTCTTAAAATGATACAATTATATATTATGCTCTATATCATTTTATCTATTTATACTTATTGATATAAAAATAAGAGTGAAATACAATATTGGAGTACCCCTGGATTATTCAATCTCAAAGACAACTCTTGAAGTATATACAATGATGAACTTTCTGAAATCCTTATTATGTTCTCACACTTGGTTTTTGTCTTGAAAAGGAATGGAATTCTAAGTTCAGAATAATGTGCTCTTTTAATTTTGGAGTTATTTTATTATGTTCTGGAGTCTAATATTTCTGATGAGAAATCTGATGCTAGTTCAATTATTATTCTTTTATAGGAAAGCAGATTGTCCCTGGAAGCTAACCTTATTTTTGATGTTCTGAAATGCCTTATTGACATATGGTTCCTTTTACCACTTCGGTTTGCTCAGTACTAGGTGTGTCCTATCAGTCTGAGAACTTACGCTGAGCTTTTTTTTTTTTTTTTTTGTATGCCTTTTTTTTTTTAATTTTTAATTTTTTAAATTAACATATAATGTATTATTAGCCTCAGGGGTAGAGGTCTGTGAATCGCCAGGTTTACACACTTCACAGCACTCACAATAGCACATACTTTCCCCAATGTCCATACCCAATCACCCTCTCCCTACTCCCCTACCCCTGGCAACCCTCAGTTTGTTTTGCGAGATTAAGAGTCTCTTATGGTTTGTCTCTCTTCTTTTTTTGTTTTCAAAGATTTTTATTTATTTATGAGAGAGAAAGAGAGAAAGAGCATGAGCAGAGGAGAGGGGCAGAGGGAGAGGGAGAAGCAAACTCCCTACTGTGCAGGGAGCCCAATTTGGGGCTTGATCCCAGAACCCTAAGATTATGACCTGAGCCAATGGCAGTTGCTTAAACAGCTGAGCCACCCAAGTGCCCCTATACTGATCTTTAGTTTCCTGAAATTTTTCTTCAATTATATATTTGATATTTTTCTGTCTTTCCTCCATTTGTTGCTGTTTCTGGAATTTCTGTTAGTCATATGATGAACCTATTGAATTAATCCTCCATATTTTTTTCAATTTTTCCATGTTTTTGTCTGAATGCTCTAAGTTCTGGAGTATTTCAATTAAATCATTTCATCATTCTATTAAATATTTTATCAATCAGATGTTTATTTTCAAGTCTTTCATTATTCTCAGAATGTTCCTCTTTCAGAGTATGCTGTACTCTTATACATTATTTTCTCGACTACCTCTTAGGAAGCTTAATATTATTAATTTATTATGAGTTCATTTTGCTTCCTAAGCTGACTCTGAGTCTTCCTAGTTGTTTTCCTTGGCTGATCATTCATGCTGTTGATTTTCTTCTTATCTCTGACAGTTTTTGATTCTTCATTCATTTTTAAGAATGGGATTCTAAATAGATGTGAAGAGAGACAATACTGGGAGGGGAATCTGGAAGAATTCAAGTGCTTTGGTTTCCTAAAGAGTTTTTAAATTTTGTGTCTAGCGCTTTTCTTATTTCTACCCTCTACTGTGCCAGACAACTCTAAGCCTAGGGTCTCCCTGGGAGTATGTTTGGCAGATCAATTCTCTCTGAAGCTTTAGTCACCTGCAAATTCTAAGGAGCTGAACTTCATTTTTTTTTTTTTTTAAGATTTTTAAAATTTATTTATTTCAGAGAGAGAGAACATGAGCAGGGCAAGGAGCAGATTGAGAAGCAGACTCTCTGCTGAGCAGGGAGCCCGATGTGGGACTCCATCCCAGGATCCTGGCATCATGACTTGAGCAGAAGGCAGACACTTCACTGACTGAGCCACCCAGGCGCCTCAAGCTGCTGACATTTTGAGGATGTTGCATTTGTGAACAGGCTTCCATGTCTTTTTGATCTTTCAGGTATTTTTTGAAATACATTCTCTGTATGTGGTAGCTTTCCAGATTACTTTAGTATTAGAAATTATTTCTCAGGTGCCTGGGTGGCTCAGTGGGTTGGGCCTCTGCCTTCGGCTCAGGTCATGATTCCAGGGTCCTGGGATCGAGCCCCACATCAGGCTCTCTGCTCAGCAGGGAGCCTGCTTCCCTTCCTCTCTCTGCCTGCCTCTCTGCCTACTTGTGATCTCTCTCTGTCAAATAAATAAATAAAAATCTTTGGAAAAAAAAAAAAGAAATTATTTCTCAACTATAGTTTTATTAAGGATTCAGGAGGAAGACTAAACAAATACTACTGCTACTATCTCCTTAAACCACAAGTTCTAACTACTTTTGGTTCTGGCCCTGGATTTACTATTCTGAGGACAATAGTAGCAAATACATTTTAATATACAATATAGCAATTTTTGCATTACTATTGTTTTTCACCATTTTGTAACTTATTATATGCAATTATTCTTGAGACGATTGTTAGAACAATTTTTATAACATTCAAGAAAAAAATGGGGGTGCCATGGTGCTCAGTCTGTTAAGCGTCTGCCTTTGGCTCAGGTCATTATCTCAAGACTGTTGGGATCAAGCCTCTTGCTGGGCTCCCTGCCCAGAGTCTACTTCTCCCTTTCCCTCTGCCCCCACTCCTCCCGCTTGTATAGGCACACTTGCTCTCTCAAATAAATAAAATTAAAAAAAAATTTTTTTAAATGAAGAATTTTCATTTTGATTATATTAAATTTGTAGATAAATTTAGGTATAATCAACATTTTTACAATACTGAAACTTCCCATCTCGGAGAATAGCTTGTCAATTTATTCATATCTCCCATCCTTTAGTAAAATGTTGTGATTTTCTACCTATTGATCCTACAGATTTCCTTTTAAGTTTACTTGTAGGAATTTCACATTGCTGTTATTATCTGAGCTTGTAATTCCTTGATGATTTTGCAAATTGTTCTGAAAATCAGCTACTTTACTGAATTCTTTTTCTTAAGATTTTATTTACCTGACAGAGAGAGAGAGAGAGAGAGAGAGATCGATCACAAGTAGGCAGAGCACCAGGCAGAGAGAGAGGAGGAAGCATTTCTTTTTCCAGCCTTCCTGTAGCAGGAAGTGAACACTCATTTTCACCACTATGCAGAAGTGATATATAAACTTTACTGTCATTCCCTTAGCAGGATATCCTGATGAAAAGATTTTAACATTTAAACATTTAAAAATCTATTTTCCCAGGGCACCTGGGTGGCTCAGTCGTTGGGCATTTGCCTTCAGCTAGGGTCATGATCCCGGCGTCCTGTCCTATCGGGATCCCTGCTGGATGGGAAGCCGGCTTTCCCTCTCCCACTCCCCCTGCTCATGTTCCTGCTTTCTCTGTCTCTCTCACTGTCAAATAAGTAAATAAAATCTTTTTAAAAAAATCTATTTTCTCAAATTATTTGCCCACAAAACCCACTCTTCATGAAATGACCATAAACATTCCACAAAATTCTAGTGTCAGAGGTACCAGGTTTAAGAAACACTAACATTTTTTTTCTTCTTTTTTAAAAAAATTTTTATTTATTTGACAGAGATGACAAGCAGGCAGTGAGAGAGGAAGGGAAGCAGTCTCCCTACTGAGCAGAGAGCCTGATGCAGGGCTCAATGGGGGGGCTCGATGTGGGGCTCGATGCGGGGCTCGATGGGGGGCTCGATCCGAGGACCCTGGGATCATGACCTGAGCCGAAGGCAGAGGCTTTAACCCACTGAGCCACCCAGGCGCCCCTTTTTCTTCTTCTTCTTCTTCTTTTTTTTTTTTTTTTTAAAGATTTTATTTATTTATTTGACAGACAGAGATCACAAGTAGGCAGAGATGCAGGCAGAGAGAGAGGAGGAAGCAGGCTCCCTGCTGAGCAGAGAGCCCGATGTGGGACTCGATCCCAGGACCCTGAGATCATGACCTGAGCCGAAGGCAGCGGCTTAACCCACTGAGCCACCCAGGCGCCCCTTTTTCTTCTTTTTTTTTAAAGGGAGGTTCCTTCCTTCCTTCCTTCCTTCGACAGAGAGAGACAGACAGACATGGAGAGAGCACAAGAGGCGGGAACAGCACAGAGGGAGAAGCAGGCTCTCTGCCAAGCTTGGAGTCTGATGCCGGGCTGGATCCCAGGATCCTGGGATCATGACCTGAGCCCAAGGCAGACTCTTAACTGACAGAGCCACCCAGGAGCCCCAACACTAGCATTTTTCAAATATGCTGTTCAAGTTAAAAATGCACCTTCTACATCTGGTTTATTAATATACATTTTATTAGAAGTGGACTTTGAACATTTACAGCCCTTTTTCAGGTACTGAACTTATCTCCTTAACCTAGAATTATGATTAATTAATACAGATTTGTATTTCAAAATATCTTTGCATTAAAAAAATAAATTCTATTTGGTTACAGTAAAATGCTCCTTTAAGACAATACCAAATTGACTTTGCCAACATCTAAAATGTTTGCACATATGTTCACTAATGAACATCAAATATGAGCCAGGCACATAGAATGGTGGACAACATACACTCTCTCCTCATAGAGCATACAGTGATTTGAAATGCTTTTAATGCTTTTTGTGCTAGCTTCATATTAGCTAGAATATTTAAGTTCTCCATCATGCTTTGAGTTTAAAGCATAAGAATTAGCTCCTCAGGAATTTTTATGAATTCGAAGTTTTTTTTCTTTTAGTAATCTCTACAGCCAACATGGGGCTTGAAACCCGGATCCCAAATCAAGAGTTGTCTGCTCCTCACAAATTTTTAACTCACCCATAACTGAGTGGGCTGGATGCCTTCTTATTTTATGGCATGGAATTCTGGCATCACACTATCATTCAGTCCTATCTATAGTTATCAACCTAATTCAATTTTCTTTTTTCAGTCATCTGTTTTCCTTAGAAAGTGACTATACGGGGCACCTGGGTGGCTCAGTGAGTTAAAGCCTCTGCCTTCAGCTCAGGTCATGATCCTGGGGTCCTGGGATCCAGCCCCACATCTGGCTCTCCGCTCAGCAGGGAGCCTGCTCCCCGCACCCCTGCTTGTGGTCTCTGTCAAATAAATAAATAAATAAAATCTTTAAAAAAGTGACTATACCATTTTGATATTAATATTTATTGGCAGCATGAAGTTATATGAGGTATTTTAATAATTTGTAAAGCTCCCTTTTATTACTACTTTTTTGGGGGTAATTTTTAAAAAGTAAGTTTTAAAAAAGTTTTAAAAAGTTTTTTAAAAGTAAGTTTTAAAAAGTTCAAGACCCAGTGTGGGTCTTGAACTCACAACCCAGAGATCAAGAGTTGCCTGCTCTATAGACTGACCCAGCCAGGCATCCCAATCTCCCAACCTCCCTTTTAAACTACCAAAAACCTTATTAGCAGCAATATTTCCTTTTTTTTTGGACTCAAAGTTTATCGTAAAAAGTACTTTAAAAAGGGGGCGCCTGGGTGGCTCAGTGGGTTAAGCCACTGCCTTTGGCTCAGGTCATGATCTCAGGGTCCTGGGATAGAGTCTGGCATTGGGCTCTCTGGTCAGCAGGGAGCCTGTTTCCCTCTATCTTTCTCTCTGTCTACTTGTGATCTCTCTCTGTCAAATAAATAAATAAAATCTTTTTTTTAAAAATCTTTTTAAAAAGTACTTTAAAAGGGAAGTTTTCTAATTTTGTTTTTTTTGGGGGCTATCCGTGAACTTTTTTTTAGCTCATCCTTCTAGGCCTAACTTATAGGCCAAATCATTTTCTTCTGCCCTGTTGTGTTCTTTCCCTTCTTTAAACGTGTGTATTTGTGTGTGTGTGTGTGTGTGTATACATCTCCTTTATACATATACCATAGGGTTTCTTGATCTTCCCCCTTCCCCTGCCTGACCCCACATTCAGGCTATTTTATTCCTTTAAAAGGTTTACGGCTTAGTTCAGTGCTTTGTTCAATGCAACAAATACTTATTGAGCACCTATGCATCAGACATTGTATTAGGCACTAAGAACAGCGTATCCTGCACCTCAAGAAAACTGATCACCCAAATGAGCTTCAAGAACTTAGTCTGCAACTTCAGATAACATAATGTGCATAAGCAGCTTATAACACTGGAAAATAAAGACGTAAGAGAACAAACCCATTCGGAGAGGAAGAGGGGAGCTAAGAGACGGTTAAGTACCGCTTCACTGTAATAGCCTCATAATCCAACCCCCGAATGATACAAATGTAATCTACAGCACCTGCCTTGGAATCACTTGGATAGTTTGTAAGGAAAAAAAGAAGCCGGAGAAGGATACGTTTTAAACAAACTCCCCATGTACTCAGACCATCCAAGATTATAGAATACAGCGAAGCCAAATTTGTTAGACCTCATTCCCCAGCTATTCCCTCCTCCTAGCTGAGGAGGCTAACCCCGCGGCCATGCCTCTTCCCCTTCCTTCCTCTTGGAGCTGTATGTTTTGTCCCCGGTCTCCCGTCACAAGTTATAAGACTCCCCTAGCCTGCGCCGAGGTCCACCCACCCATTAGCCCAACGCACCACGCAAATACCAAAACCCCAGCTCCGCAAAGGATTCGGGGAAACCGCAACAGGCCAATCCAAAGGGCGGGGGGAGGGGCCGCAGGAGGCGAGGGAAGGGCCGTTTGCTTGATTGACGCGAAATATGCCTAATGAGAGCAGAGGAATCGTGACGCTTCCGCCTTAATGGGCAGGACGTCAGCAATGTCAACCAATCCGGCTCAGAAGTGTCTACCTTGTGGGAGGTCCTTGAGGCCGCTGAGGTCGTGGTTGTCTGTTGAACGGCTTGTGGAAGTTGTGCTGCCTTGGGTAGGGCGTTAAAATCGTTCTTGAGAGGAACGTCTCTGTCCGAAGAGAAAATGAGTTTAGCTCTGAGGTCGGTAATGAGGAGGCCGCAATGCTCTCCACACCCCGCAGCGGGCCCCAGGGCGGGTGTGTGTGGAAGGGAGGTAGTTGGGGCCGAGGCGAGGAAGGGGGTGCAGGTTGGGACGTGGGAGAGGAGCCTCCGCCAACCTTCCCGGGCCCGGACCCCTCACCCTGGGGACCCTGGTGTCTCGCAGGTGATGAGTCCCGTGCATTTTTGTTGAGCTAGTTAACGTCTATCAGCGCTTTCGCCTTTGCACCATCAAAAGGGTGGGTGGTTCCAGTTGAGGGAGAGAGTGAAATATCGCGATGTTTCTTCTCGCGGTGTTTCTGCGAGAAATCAGGCCGGGGAGGCTCCGTCCTTCGGTTGAGCTCCGCCTTCTTGGTCTGCGGCCCCACCTCAGCTGCGGCGATACCGTCCTGAAACTCTAAATTTTGGCCATAACATAAAACCGTTCCTTGCTCTTGGGTCTCTGTTTGAAGGTATAACTGGAGACACACTTAAATGACTTTAACTGGTAATCTCTCTCTTTGGGTTTTCAGTTTTTTTGAGTTTCTTTACCTTTCATTCTCTTCCAACCTCTAACCCCCTTGTCTGTTGCCCCCAGCGCCATGTAGACGTTTTACCTTAAAAACAGGTAGTTACGCGTCTCTAAATAGGTGCCTCGTTGGTCTGAGAGGTTGTGGTGGTAGCCTTGCCTGGAAGCAGTTGTAGGTCTGTGGGACTTGGCAGTCCAGAGAAAATGACCCCGGGAATGACCACGCTTGTGTGAAGTCTGGTCTCTTGTGAGAAAAGGTTTTCCTCAGCTTTATTTATTATACCTCTTCTGATCACGTTCTACTCATCTCTTGCCTTTTGTTGTAGATTTTTAGAGAGCAAATCATAAGCAAATAGATAACACGTTTGATGAAATTCAACCAAGTTTTACATTTTAAAGTTTTTTGATACTGTTTGGTTTTCAAAACGTGTTCTCATATGGATGTTGCAGCCGCATTTGAAATTCTGAAACACTAAGATCAGTGTAAGACATTTCTGGCTTTTTATTTTTATTTTAAAAAAAAATCTTTTTTTTTAAGATTTTATTTATTTATTTGAGAGAGAGGGAGTGAGAGAGCATGAATAGGAGAAGGTCAGAGAGAGAAGCAGACTCCCCGTGGAGCTGGGAGCCCGATGTGGGACTCGATCCCAAAACTCCAGGATCATGACCGGAGCTGAAGGCAGTCGTCCAACCAACTGAGCCACCCAGGCGTCCTCTATTTTTTTATTTTTAATTTTAATTTATTTTCCTAAAGATTTTATTTATTTGATTGAGATCACAAGTAGGTAGAGAGGCAGGGAGAGAGAGAGAGGAGGAAGCAGGCTCCCTGTGGCGCAGAGAGCCCTTCGTGGGGCAATCCCAGGACCCTGGGATCAGGACCCCAGACGAAGGTAGAGGCTTTAACCCACTGAGCCACCCAGGCGCCCCGTTTCTGGCTTTTTAAATAAAATTTCCTTTAAAAAAAAAAATATTCCAGGGTTTATGAGAAACTAAGTCTAAATTTACAAGTGAGATTTATAAAACCATTAACTCTTCACTTTATATTATAGAAAATTAGCCCAAATATACTTTTCTTTTTGGCATTTGATTTTCATGGTATATTTAGACTTAAGTATTTTGGTTGATTTGTTAGTATCAGTGGAAGAAATTGTAAATAAAGGCCATTAAAAATGTGTAATCTAAATCACTTAACCTACAATGCCAAAAAACTTTGTAAATTGTTAAGTTATATGCCCTTTTGGTAGTAATTTTGATAACTTACAAATGCTCTCAAAAATAAACCAAATATATAGTGATCATCAATTATGAATTTTCCTTTTTTTTTTTTTTAAACACTATGTGTTAGAGTAATGTGAATAGTAAATATGAGTGTTTTGGTTTTTTGTTGGGATTTTTGTCATGAAAGTAATGTTTTTTATTCACAGTTCTTATTTCTTCCACGTTAATATGATTGAGAATAAGTATGAAGCCAGAAGGAGAGAAAGTTAGGTCCTCATTTCTTATAATAACCTGTAACACTTTACAGTTTTAGAAGTGCAAATTTATAGCAGCTAGACTGTGGGGTAATCAAGGCTTTGACTCATGTAAGGAAAATTTCTTCATTTTTCTCCCAAATACTTCCTTTGTAGAAATTTAAAAAATTATTCATTGGTTAATTTTTTTTGTTGTGTTTTGGAATTTGATTTTAATCATTTAGATGCATAGGAGAATTGGATTAAAGTAGACTGAATAGATTTTTTTCTTTTCATAGAAATGAGCTAGTAGTAGACAAAACAAAGAGGAAAAAAAGAAGAGAACTCTCTGAAGAACAGAAACAAGAAATTAAAGATGCTTTTGAACTGTTTGACACAGACAAAGATGAAGCAATAGATTATCATGAATTAAAGGTAATAGTAATGTACTTCAAAATGTATATTTTTCTGTTAAAATGATTTGCATTTTGGACTAAAGTATTTAAAATGGTTGTGGACATATGAAACGATTTTAGATGTCCACAGTTAAATGCTGTAATAAAATTACAGTAAAATAAAAAAAAATTAAAATTAAAAAATAAAAATTTACTATTTAGTATAATAAAATCCTAACATCTTTTTAGACTTTTCACATTGTAAAGTAAATAGTATTTTAAATATAAAAATACACTACTATGGAGGGCCTTATTTTTCATTCACATAATAAAAATAATTCATACCATAGGATTTAAATAGTTCTCACTTTTTTTGTGTGTGTGTAACTCATTCTTTTCTCACATTGTGAGTGTTATTTATCTTTTAATTTGAACATGTTAATACATTCTTTACATACTTTCTCTGCTGCAAACAGTATAAGTGATGTCTGATGTTGACACATGCTAATAGGGGAGAATGTCAACCTTAGGGCCTAGAATAATTTATAAAGATGCAAGAGTTTGTTTAGCGTAGTACAGATTTCACACTCAGCATGAGAAAGGCAACATTTTGGTAGCTCTTTAGCTCTCTTTTTCCACAGTTTTTTTTTTTTTTTTCAGTATCCCAGCTTTGATCAATTCTTTTATAATGTCTCTTCCATTTGTTAGCTATTGTTAATATCTTGGTTTGGGATCTTATTTCATACCAGGATCTTCCTAAATGGTTCCTCCATTTCTCATTCACTCTGTAAACTGCCATTAGATTAATCTTTCTAAGATTATTTCCTCATATTGTTCATTGTTTGTAAACCTTTAGTGGCTCCTCATTGTACACTGCATAAAGTTCAGATACCTTTGGTTTTTATTGACTGCTCCCCTCACTTTTACTACTGTCTACTTTTCTCACTTGCTAATCGCTTATTTACACCTGAGCTCTTCCTGTTCAGGTAAGGGAAGCTGCTTTATTCACTGTCCTCAAGTCAGTGTCTGTTTTATAGCCAGTTTTTCAGTGCTCTTCTACTTTATTTCATCCATTCATCAGAGAACAAATGACCTTTCCAAGTAAGACTTCTTTAATCAGTATCATGTCTCTCCTTTCTCGTTAATAGTAACAAGATCTACTCTTTCTTTAAACTCAGGGGCCTGGACTATTTATACTGAATAACTAATCATGTAGAATCTCAGGATAACTCTTATTTTAATTTTTTTGTCTCTTCTTGTATAAATTTTTAATACTTATGCTATGCCTTTTTTTCATTTTGGTTGTTAATCATTTGAGAATAAATAACTTGTTAAAATGATCTGTATAGTAAGTCCATTGTATAGTATATTTTATAAACATTTGGCTTGTCCTATAAAAAAAGGATATATAAATGAAAAAAATTTGTTTATCTTCAGTAATGGAGAAAAACTATCACTTTGATTTTTTTAGAGACCTAAAACTTGCAAAAGAATTAAATGTTTTATTAATGTGCTGACATCCCTAAGTTGTAAAAACTTACTTAAGAATTGGAAGTCACTTGTTTCGAAAGAGTGCTTTATAATTTTGCTTTTCCCTTTTTTTCCAAAAGGTGGCAATGAGAGCCTTGGGGTTTGATGTAAAAAAAGCTGATGTACTGAAGATTCTTAAAGATTATGACAGAGAAGCCACAGGGAAAATCACCTTTGAAGATTTTAATGAAGTTGGTGTGTATTTTAATAGTCTTTGTAATTAGCACTTGTTAGGAAATTATCCATTAATATTAGTATTTTTTTGATTTTCTGGGTTATGGAATTTTGTTATTGAACATTGCTATATAATATAGTTATTGTATGGGGGTTTGGGAGCACTCTTCTTACTTTAAAGAAGAAAAATTAAGATTAACAGTTTCATTATGGTAGTTACCATTTTGTCTTTTATCCTGAAGATTCTAATCAAGGAACTATTGTATTGTTTTTTGTGGAAAGAAATCTTCCTAAGTAATGTGTGTTTATATTATGTGATAAAACTAAAAGCGTGATCAAAAATTATTTTTTCTAAGAGTAAAACAGAAAATTCAGTATCCTTTTGTTTGGAAAATATTTCCTAAGACCATTCTGGTTTGTGATTTTTGTTGGCAGAGTGGGAGAAGAGAAAACCTTTAGCATTTGGTATCTTTGACTGTAGGTGAAGTGCATGCCATCTGGTTGACAAAGCTTACAAGGGGCTACATATTCTGTATGACTTGATCTTAGTGAATAAAGTCATCTGTTTAAAGTTGAGGGCAGAGGGGTTATAGTAAAGGAGGCATTTGGCAAACTCAAGCAGGAGAAAACATTTTAGAACAACTAAGTAAGCATACTGTGCCGTGAGTTTAATATGATTGAATTTTCATATAGTTGATTTTAGTGAAATAGTTAAAGCATATATCAGGCTTTTTTAGAATAGAAGATTCTGGAAGGCAAAGACTTTGCTATTATGATTTAAATATAGTCCTTAGAATATTATACATGGAATGTACATATATTCAGGGTTTTTAAAATTAAATTTTCTAAAGCAGTAATACAACTTTATATAGGTCATGATATAAGCATATCATAGAGTTATATTTAGATATTTTAAAAGTGTAGGAACAAATCCAGTTACACATACAAAACTTTGTGTAAATATTCAGAAAGAAGTAATATAGAAAGCAAAAAGAAATGGCAGTTTGGAAAAGAGATTCATATCATTAAATAATCTGAAAATTCAAAATCAAGGTGAGGAAGAAGGAAGTTAAAGGATAAATCTAAAAGAGAAAGAAAGCATGACACAGAAGATCCCCACCTTGTCAACTAGGAATAACTGTTCAGAAAGACAGCTAATCCCTTTGGGGAGTATATTATGTTGTTTTCTTCTAATCTGTAGATTTATTTACGGGAGCAGAGGGAGGGAGCCATCTTTATCCCGTTAGGTTTTCAGTATTGAAACTCTTCTATAGTTTATGATCTTAGTCCAAGTTCTTACTTAGATTGTTGATTTATAGAAATGGGTATTAGGATATAGTGGCAATGATATTGTTAGGAAAGAGCTACAATTCAGGCACATTTGGTACAATGTAGTGGTTTAGCATGGACATTTTGGAAGCAGATTTCCTGGGTTCATATTTTGGTTTTGCCACTTACTAGCTGTTTAACTTGGTCATTTTAGTTGTCTGTGTCTCATTTACAGCTATAAAATGGGGATAGTTATACTATCTGGTGGGTTCTTGGGAGGAGTAAATAAGTTAATAAGTAAAGTGCTTATTAGAAAGGGGCCTAGTTATAGAAAGTACTATTAGATATTTGTTATTACTACTTTTAAAAATTGTCTTTGTTTCACTTTTAGTGCCTAGTAATGATTGTGTATGCATCACTGGAACATAAAAAGTATGGTACTCATGTATTTATCTTTTTCTGATTATTTCCTTTTCATAGTTGTGGGCTATTTTAGGCATTATATCATCATTAATAATTTTATTCAACACATTATTTCATCTTAAGTAAAATACAGGTTTTTTTTTTAATTTTTTTTAAAGATTTTATTTATTTATTTGACAGATAGAGATCACAAGTAGACAGAGGGGCAGGCAGAGAGAGAGGAGGAAGCAGGCTCCCTGCTGAGCAGAGAGCTGGATGTGGGGCTCTATCCCAGGACCCTGGGATCATGACCTGAGCCAAAGGCAGAGGCTTTAACCCACTGAGCCACTCAGGTGCCCCTAAAATACAGTTTTTGAAATTGTGATTTTAGGGTGCCTGGGTGGCTCAGTTGGTTAAGCAACTGCCTTCAACTCAGCTCATGATTCTGGAGTCCTGGGATCCAGTCCCATATCAGGCTCTCCGCTCAGCAGGGGGTCTGCTTCTCCCTCTGACCTTCCTCCTCTCGTGCTTGCTCTCTCTCATTCTCTCTCTTTCTCAAATAAATAATTAAATCTTAAAAAAAAAAGGAAAAAAGAAAAAAAAGAAATTGCGATTTTATTAGCAGTTGAAGTCAGAGTCCCATGCCATTTTCACCTTTTCCTGATCCTCTATCTTTTCTGTATTATAAACAGAACACTGATACTGGAATCTTTCCAGAATAGATGACAATGACTAAACTGTGCTCTGACTTTCAAAGATAGAACTTTTGACCAGCTTAGCACATATTTTAGCTATCCTCATGCTGCCTATTAAAAATCTGAGTAGTCAAATAAAAATTTATTACTGTTTAGAAATACACAGTCAAGAACTATGTATTCTCTCCATTTGTTAATTATTTTTCAATAATAACAGCACAGGTGAATGTGTATTTTATCTTTTGGAATAAATAACTCCAAACCAAAGCATTTGAGTCTTAGTTTTCTGTATTGTCTGTTACTTTTGAAGGATATTGTTCTACAGATGTTTCTAGATGAAGTCTAACACTGAACCAGAATTTTCCCAATGTTAGAAAAAAATACTAAAGTATGTTTCATGTAATTTAAGAATCTAGGCTGCTTGAGGTTAGTGAGTAGTATCAAAGGTGTTTTAGGAATTGCTCCTTTAAAGTAAGACCAAGATAAGTCAGGTGTTTGTTCTCATTTTTGGGGGGACACAAACTAATTATTCCATTGCCTGTTTAGAATAGAATATTGCATTACTGTCTTTGCTTTGCTTATTTAACAAACATTTGCTGAATTTTTTGGCATTAGGTACTTTACTGGGTTGAGGGAGGGGAATTAAAAGTTACTAAAAGGTTCTTTCAAGGTGCTTACCATTTAAATGTAGGTAATAACAAGCTGTAGTGTTCTGTGGTAAGTTATAATTTTGTTTAGAGCAGGAGTTGTCCAACTACAGCCCTTAGGCCAAATTCAGCTGTTGCTTCCACACTACCTCATCTTTTATGCTGCTTTTGTGCTGTCATGGCAGAGTAAGTAGTTCAGTCAGAGATCTTATACTTTCCTCAAAGCCAAAAATATTTACTATCTGGCACTTAACAAAAACAAAGAGAATTGTCAATTCCAGGTCTAGAGCAATTGAAGAAGACTTTGCAGAGGCGAGTTTTAATTTAGACCTTTGGGGATGTGAATAGAATTTCATCCTAAGGAGAAGACTGTAGGAATGAGTAGCAAAAGACATTGCAGGCAGAGAAAACAGCATCAACAAAGAGTGGAATGGTAGAAGTATAGTATGGGAAACTTCAGGTAGTCTCCTGTTGTCGAGGTTAGGGAAATGGAAGGATAGAATTGGGCCAAATAAGTAAAGTCTTGTTGCATCATGTGTAATGCTTGGACTTTAGTCAGCAGATGATCATTTTCAGTTTCTGAGGAAGAGAAGATGATGTGTTTTAGAAAGGTAACTCGGTTAAGAGTTTTAAAGATGGGTTGGAGGGAAGACAGACTGCAGACAGGAAAATAACATACTTATATTATGCTGAGGGTGTAAGAATGAAAAGAAACATATTTAAGAGTAAAAAATGTGTCCTCATAATCACAGGTTAGGTTTATGGGATTCAAAATACTCAGACTTCAAATATGGGAGATTATCTGTGAATGGTGCTATTCTCTATTTTGAGGTGGGGCATCACCAGTTATCTTGGTGATAGTAGGAGGAGTTTGGGTTCTAAAATGTTGAGTTTAAAGTAACTTGTATTTTTGTATAAAGACCCCCAAAAGACAATGAGAAATATAGTTGAAAGTGTTTTTCCAGCAGTACTTTTAATGATTTTTGATAAATTTTAATGTGTTTTTTTAAAATGTGCTGTGTTCTTAATGAGTTTTTTTAAAGGTTTGTTTGTTTGTTTTGACACAGAGAGAGTACAAATAGGCAGAGAGGCAGGGAGAGGGAGAAGCAAGCAGGTTCTCCACCGAGCAGGGAGCCCAATGTGGGGCTCGATCCCAGAACCCTGGGATCATGATCTGAGCTGAAGGCAGACACTTAACCAACTGAGCCACCCAGGCGCCCCTTTACTGAGTTTTATAATGTATAAGGTCTAACTATTTTGAGGAAATATATTTCTGGTAGTATAATTTTTTGAAAGTAGATTTCATGGGCTGAAATTTGTGAATTAGATTGAACCCACCTTAATTGTATGTTAGTTGACTTATTTTCATTGGAAAAAAAGTGTATTTCTTATAATTAAATTCTACTTGGTGGAATAGGAATAGAACATGAAGGCATAGAAGAGAGTTACCATAAAGTTATTATGTTTTAGTTGTCCAGAATGGTAGGTATTTATAATTCCCAAGAAAAGTTGTATTCTAAGGCAAAGTATTGATAAAAGATTATATATACACATAAGTCTGAAGTAACTAACACAATTAAAGCACTAGTGGGATAAGAATTTATACATCTTGGAGCCCCATCTGTTCCCCACATCACCCTGTTGCTTCTTTAAGTACATTAATACTTTCAGCAAGCTGCTTTTTTGGTTCACCTGTCATGTAAATTATTTAATTGGTGAAGAAAATTTCTTAACACTTTTTTTTTTCCTTGTCCTGCTTTTTTGTTGGGACTAAATTCAAAATAAGTTGAGTATGAGCCATAGAGTTAAGCATGGTATTTTATTTTGGTGTTATGGCTGTATATATGCCAACTCCTTTTTGATTGAATATTTATGAGCTTTGGTGATTTGCATACTTATAGTAATATAGTTCAATTAGTTACTTGAAAGACTTTTTAGGTACAATTAATGGATAATAGAAAACTACTAAATATGTAGGTGGATGATTGAACGTAGATGCTTATCCTAAAAGCTTACTCAAACCAAACATGATGACATTGCAGCAAAACAATAATAATTTTTTGTGGGCTTGAATTTTTTTTTTTTTTGGGTGCATTAAACATTCTAGTACTTCCCATCTACAAACATTTGCGCAAGTTTTTAATGATTTTGTAAAGCTCACCAGGACTGAGTTATTTTTAATGGCACAGTGAAAGTCATAAATAATTTTTGTTGTAGTGGTAGACTAGCATGTGGAATTACTTCAAAGATGTTTACTTAGATATTTTCAGAATTTGATCTAGTAACTTAAAAACATTTATACCTCAGATTTTTACTTTAATTGTATTATTGTGGCTATTGAATAAAGATTGCAAATGTTGAAAATACTGTTTACTATATTATTACATTTAGCCTATTAAAATGTATTATTACTATTGAGGTCTGGTATTTATCACTTTTAATTTTAGTTGTCTGAGAATTATTATCTTGCTGAACAAAATGGGCATGACTTTAGAGGGATCTTTCAGACCTTTCCTTTTTCTTTTTGGGGGTGGGGTGGTATGGAAGCTTAACTATAATCATTTTCAATCCTTTTGGTAACCGCTTTTCATTTTTGGAAAACGCAGAGTTTCCTCAAATCATGAAGATATCAGTGGAATTTTCATCTGTCTGACAGTGTGTCTTTATCAATGATGGCACTGCATTTTATTAATTTGTCATGATTCTTTTGTCTTTAAATTGGATTTAATTTGAGGAACAGTAATGTTATTGTTTAGACATCAGACATCTTTTATCTAATTAGTCTTAATTGTTTTGTTGGTATATCATCTCTACAACTAAGTTTCAAACTCCTAGACTTCTGTGCTTGCTGTCAGTGGAGCCTACTACAATTCTTGATAATCGTAGACCTTAAATAAATATGGTATATAATCCTTTTTATTATATAAAAAGAGATAATTTTGCTTACTCTTATAATAGGATAAGTTGTTGATAACGTAGATTAAATTTTAAAATATGGATTTGATTTTTCTAATTTCAGGTTTATCTTTTTGGGTTTTGGGGCTCTGATTTGGCAGTTTATTACAAACTAAATGTTGAACAGTTCACAACTTTAATTCTCATCTAACACTTGGTTGATTTCACAGATGAATGCATTTGTGATTATAAAGTTTTGAAAAATTTTTAAATTTCTCTTAACTGTAGTGACAGACTGGATATTGGAAAGAGATCCACATGAAGAAATATTAAAGGCATTTAAACTATTTGATGATGATGATTCAGGTAAAATAAGCTTGAGGAATTTGCGACGTGTTGCCAGAGAATTGGGTGAAAACATGAGTGATGAAGAACTTCGGGCTATGATAGAAGAATTTGATAAAGATGGTGATGGAGAAAGTAAGTTTTAAGTAAAACACATATTCCAGGTATTATTCCTAATGTATACATATAGTAAATTTTTCTAAAAGCAAATGATTTTCAAGACCCATTACAGAATGTCTGTTTGATATAATTATTGTTCATCCTATAATGGGCTTTTTGTGTAAACATTTCACATCATTTAATTCAGAATGATGCAGACCTTTTAAAACCAACTGTACTGTTTGTAGTATGAGGTCCCATACTTCCAAGAATTTATTTTACTTTTCTTTGAGGATGAAGCATCTCCAAATTTCAGCTACTCAGTAAAATATCCGCTTTTAGTGGTTTCTTCCTTAACCTACAAGTACTAATAAACTGTAACTAAGTTCTATTGGTTCTACCCTTTGAAAGTTTTGAATCTTTCTTTATATCTTTGTTTACTGCTGCTGCCCTAGTTCAGGCCCTAATTTCTTTCTATTAATGTTATCATAGCCTCATTATTTCCTTGAATGCCTACTGGATACCGTGCCTTGTGTGCTAACTGGGGCTACACCTTGAAGAAGGCAGATATGGTCTCTTTAGCTTCCTAATTGCCCTCTATGCCTCTGAACCTCCACCCTCTAACATATTGATAACTTTCTTTTCCTAAAGTACAGGTTTGATGATGTCATTCCCCTCTTCAAATACTGAATGATTCCTCGGTGCCTACAGAGTAAATTTTGAAGCTTTTTAAGATACGTTCTGCCTTATCTAGTTTTATTTCCCACTATGGTCTTCCCACTTTTCTGCTTTAACCTTCACTTCCCATACATACGTGCCTCGTGCAAATATACTCTATCCTGGAAACACTTTTTTTATGCTGTGTCTTTTTCATCATGCCATTCTTAATCCTAGAATGTTCTAATTACCAGGTTTTGTCTACTAATATGTCTGTCTGTCTGGTACAGTTTTTTTTTTTTCTTTTTAAAGATTTTATTTAAAGACAGTGAGAGCAAGAGCAGGGAGAGGGGCAGAGTGAAAGGGAAACTCAGATTCCCTTGCTGAGCAGGGAACCTAATGTGGGGCTTGATCCTAGGACCACAGGATCATGACCTGAGCTGAAGGCAGATGCTTATCCGATTGAGCCACCCAGGTACCCCTCTCTAGTACATTTTAAACTTCATCTATTTCTCAAAACCCTTCCCTAGTATTCTCTGATGAATTATGAGACTTCCATTTAGAGGAACAAAGTATTTTGACGCTTTTATGCAATGCCTTCTGTTAGCTACATACATGTGTATCTTTCCAGTATATTGTAAGTCCCTTAAGAGCAGTATGGAATCATAGTGTGAAAGCCTAAGGCTTTGTAGTCCTACAGATCTGGACTTGAATTGGATCTCTACCACGTATGTAGTTGCTCTGTAATGTTGTGCAAGTTTTCAGTGTTTACTGAGTCTTGGTTTCCCATTTATTAAAATGGGAAGGGTGATACCTTCCAGGGTGGTTTTAAGTATTAAAGGAAGATATTTGAAGGTCCCTAACATTAAATGGAAGCTTGTTGTCCTTTTTTTGTATCTTTACTCATCTTTATATTCCCCTTAAATTTAAAAAAAAATTTTTTTAATTTTAATTTAATTTTATTTTTAAAGATTTTACTCATTTGAGGGAGAGAGAGAGAGAACGAACCCAAGAAAGGGGGGGAGACAGAGAGAGAAGCAGACTCCCTCCTGAACCAGGAGCCTAATGCAGGATTCGATCCCAGGACCTAGAGATCATGACCTGAGCCCAAGGCAGATGCTTAACCACCTGAGCCACCTGGGCACCTCTCCCCTGCACATTTTCTTGAACATAATGAGTACTCTGGTGTTTATTGACTTGAGCCCTAAGCAGGATTGTGTGTTACAGTAGGTATATATTAATACAGTATCAACTACACATATATACATAAATATATACATAATACCTATATTACTGGAAATATTGGAAATAGTGGCATGCTTAATAAGGAGGCAAGGCAGTAGCAACCAGCTATTCAGGTTTGTTGATTGTCCTTTAGAACTGTACATTATTATACTTTATACTTGTGTAAATATTATTTAAGCATTATGAAACTTTAATACTAGGTCTTTGAAGGATATTGATAGATTTATTTGTATTTTAAAATAAAGATTATTAATACTTGAGGAAATTTAAATGATTTCTTGAGCTCTCACACTAATACTTGGATTTAGTATCCACTGCCTTCATGTTTTAAAAACTTTTCTGTCTTCCCCAGCTGTCTGCTGTTACCCTAAACTAGCTTTAAAGCAACCCTGTTCTGTAAGGGTACTATCTTCAATGGCATAGAGAATCTTGGTATGTCTATTTCATAAGTCTTTAGTAATGGTTACTACATGTGTCAAAAGATAGTTATTTTCTTTTCCTCTACTATGTACATGCAAGCTAGATTTTGGTTATTAGCTTCATTTGACACTAGAAGAAAATAACAATTAGGAAGTTGCCTCTTAAATTCAAACTTGATGTGAAACTTTCACCTAGAAAATGTGTCCATTTCTTGCATCCCTTTTAGTCTGCTGTGTTTGCTGCTTTTGAATCTCAGAGCTCATGCCTGTGCTCCATTGCTTGAAGATTTTAGTGCATCCTTAAAACATTTCTTTGGTTCTAAGTACGTGCTTTAAGTCTCCATATAACTATTGCTTGGGCATCCTACTGTCATTTATTCAAATGACTAATAGGCAAATAACATTTTTTCTTTTTTCCAAGTGATTGATTACAAATAAATACAGTGATGCATAGTCTTTTATTTTTAATATTTGTCTTTTTTGTGGGGGGAAGGGGATATTCTTATATTAAATTCATCTAATCTAGTAGTTTCCAATCTGGAATGTGAGTTTCTGGGGTGGGGACCTTCTGAAGTATTGCATGCAGTCTGAGTGTATGCAATCAGATATTGTCTGTCGACTATATGAATAATAGTATTGCACATACATAAACTTATTTATATCTGTAAATGCGCTTGCGATTTATAAAAATACTTATTATTCAGAACTCATAGTAGCTATTTGACATTATCTATGTCTCAAACAAGGCATGCTAAATAAGTATGACTTTTATTATGGCAAGTCCAGGAAATTATTGTGGAAAGGCATTTTCATGTTCAGAAATAATGAGAACTATAATCCATTAGTTTGGCTTTGGGGACTGCCTTAACTTATATGGGTCTCTGTAGCTATATGAAAAACTGTCCGTTTTTGACAAAGTACAAATTAGATTTTATAATAACTTGTTAATTTGGATTCTTTGGGCTGTAGTTTTGTTTAGATATAACCTGTTTGCTTTGTGTTTGTTAAACTGGTAAAGATCATAGTGCTTGCTGTCTTTTTTGTGCACTTCAGTAATTCTGTCTTTTTGAATTTTTCACACTTTAGGATTTAGGAGCAATGAAAAAAAATTTTTTTAACTGTGTATATAGAATAATAAATATGGTAAAGGAGGAGTTCCAGAAAAAAAAGATAAAATGCAAAATATAACTAAAGCTGTGGTAATGATACAGAAAGAATCCCTTCCCTATTATTACTCCCAATGTATATAAAACACAGTAAATCTTTTTAGAAAAATAAAAACATTTAAAAACCCAAAGTGTAAATAAAATCTTTAAAAAAGGTTGGGGAGGGGCACCTGGGTGGCTCAGTCAGTTAAGCATCTGCGTTTAGCTCAGGTCATGATCCCAGGGTCCTGGGATTGAGCCCTGTGTCAGGCTCCCTGGGAGTCTCCTTTTCCCTCTCCCTCTGTACCCCACCACCTGTGCATGCCCATGCATGCACGCGTACTCCCTCTCTCAAGCAAATAAAACTTCAAAAAAAATAAAAACCCTTAGGGGACCATCTTTAAATAATGAATACTAACACTTATTTAGTAGTTAATATGTTAAGATTCTGTGCTTAGCATATTATATTATATATTACATTATTTTTCATAATAGCTTTTGTGAAGTAAGTACAGTACTATCTATTAGTGCACAGGATAGATGTATCTATAGGTGAGGAAACTAATGCTCAGAGATTAATAACCTGTTCCTGCTTTTATCCACACCACTGTATTGCCTTTTAGGCTAAAAAGTAAAATATTAATTAGGTTTCTATGTTTATGGAGTTCTGAAAGTTACATGCTGTTATAATATGAAATATTCAATACTCAGTATTCAATAAAATAGTCAACTGTCACTTCAGATGCTAAAATTTGTTTTTTCCCCCTCCAAAGCCAGATGGTCTTTAAGGTACTTAATTCGTATTTTTTCCTTAATTTTATTTATTTAAGAAAGAGTGAGCATGCACATGTGCATGAGTGGTGGGGAGGGACAGAAGAAGAGGAAGGAGCTGACTAGCCCCAACCCCTTGCACTGAGCAGGAGCCTGACTCAGACTTGATCCCAGGACCCTGAGATATATGACTTGAGCCAAAGGCAGACGCTTAACCAACTGAACCACCCAGGTGCCTCATTTCTCTAAATTCTATATTTAAAAGACATGTAATAGAATTTACCCTATGAAATGATTGACTTAGGAAAATTTGGTTAAAAGGCAGAGTAGAGGAAAATGAAGTGTTGTATTTGATTCAATAAATATTTTATCAGGTGCCTATTTAAAGGTAGGCATTATGCTAGATTTATTAGATATAGGAACTTGATATAAGATATTATTGATAGAGAAGGAAATGTACAAAGGCATACAGATTTTCTTAGTTTTCTGAAAGGCTCACTCTTACTAGAGGAGCTAATTTACTTTGCTTAGCCTCTTCTTTCCCTTCAGCTTTCCACTTTTTTGGATGTAAGTATTCTGTTTTAGGCTGTGGAAATTATGGAATAGTTTAAAATATATTTAAATGGTATAATACTTTAAAGTGTTCATACATAAATATAACAAAAATTGACTCTTGTGATTTTAAAACTATATATGAAAATTAATTTTGAAATTTGTAATTTTATAGGTGAGAGAAAAAAGTTCTAGGTCTTTAAGGAACAAATCATACAAATCATATTTTTCAGATTTTGAGTAATTTGATCATAGCTCTGTTATGCTATTAAAATAATTTATAGTCAGATTATTCTAAGGTGGTTTTTCTTAAGAACATACTCTTATTTCTTATTTTGGTCTAGATACCTCAGTCTAGATTGACAGAGTCAGAGGTTCTTAAATGTGAAAGTGTATAATGATGAAATTATTTAAACTTTTATATGTATAGATATATTTTTTCTTTTTTAAACTGGGAGAGAAAGGGTTCATAGCTTTCATAACATGTTGAGACATGTTTTTAAGTGAAAAAATTAAAGATCACTACTACAGTTTGTTAAGATCATTTTGAGTAATATAGGTTATATATTCTGTTTTACTCTGTCATAGTGTCTTGTAGATGTTTAATACTGAAATGCATGGATTCATGGTTCATTATCAGCTCTGGACATCTCATTCTTTTTTAACTCCTTAGAACTTAATTTCACAATATTTTCTTTTCTTTCTTTATTTTTTTTTTAATTTTTTTTTTAAGATTTTATTTATTTATTTGACACAGAGAGATCACAAGTAGATAGAGAGGCAGGCAGAGAGAGAGGGAGGAGGAAGCAGGCTCCCTGCTGAGCAGAGAGCCCGATGTGGGACTCGATCCCAGGACCCTGAGATCATGACCTGAGCCGAAGGCAATGGCCCAACCCACTGAGCCACCCAGGCACCCTCTTTTTTAAAACTATATTGCTGATGGTATCCTACCTTAGCTTTCTTTCCACCTCTTGTTAAACCAGATCATATGTTTTTATTTCAAAGCCCAAGTCAAGATTTATTCTTACCTAAATTTTTCTCAGAAGTAAAGATTTTTCCCATTAAGATGGAATGTTTTCCAACACAGAGAGCTGGGTTTTGCTTTTTTTTTTGCTTTTAAGAGTTTTAAAAAAAAAAATTTTTTTTTTTTTAAGATTTTATTTATTTATTTGAGAGAGAATGAGTGAGAGAGAACATGGGAGAGGAGAAGGTCAGAGGGAGAAGCAGACTCCCCAAGGAGCTGGGGGCCTGATGCGGGACTCAATACTGGAAGTCCAGGATCATGACCTGGACTGACTGAAGGCAGTCGCTCAACCAGCTGAGCCACCCAAGCACCCTTGGTTTTGCTTTAATAATAGATAATACTTTGTTTTATTCTCTGTTTCACTTATGAAACATAACTTCATAATTTATTGAAACTTTTTTTGTGTGTGGTTTCTGAAACCAGTACATTTCATTCCTGATGTACATATTTTATCTCCTCAGCGTTTTCCTCAAACGTAGAGGAAAATGTTAGTTCAGTACAATGAACACCTTTATACCTTCTACCTAGATTCAGTAATTAACATTTTACTGTATTTGCTTTGTCATAATATTTTTATTCTAGATTGTTTGAAAAATATATCATGAACTTGACCTCCCTAACATTTTAGCATGCATCTGCTAAGAATAAGGATATTATCTTTCATAATTGTGATACTATTGTTACTGCTAAGAAAACTAAAAGTAATTTTATAATATAACCTAATACCTTCACTTAAGTATCAAGATACTATAGAATAGGAACCTTGGTGTCTGTTTATTACCCAGTAGAAACATCTAAAAGATGGTATCGTCGTTCAGTATTTTCAGATGAAGAAACTGAGACACAGAACTGTTCTGTCCCAGAGCAATGACTGGAATCCAGGTCTCTTTTCTTTTCATTATAGTGTGCTCATTTTCATTATCAAAATGATCATTCATAACTTGTGCTTTGTTAAGGTATGTGTTAAATTTTGGAGCCCATGAAGTCACCTGTTTTACAAAGACAAAGTGTTCTTTTCTGAACATTTCTGTTGAGAATTTATGTGTATGTGTATATATTGATTTTAAAAATTATATTTAATAAGAATAACCTATTTATTTCTAGGTTGCTTTCTTAAAATTGGATTTCTAAACTGGAAGTTCGTACTGAATTTTATTTATTGTTTTGGTGAACTAATAATTTGTCTTTATGAGTAATTCTACATTTACATATAATCGCTGTATTACCTTGCTAATTGAGATTAAATTTTTATCTTTAAAAATTATTATTTCTCTAGACATTTTTGAGGTTTGGTGACCTGGTTTCAACTTTTTGTTTTTGTTTTTTTCTTTAGTAGGCTTTTAAATATTATAAAGTTAAAAAAACAACAATTTGACTTTTTAAAAAATTGTCACATATTTTCCTTTAGAATTGTAATATACTTGCATGATAGATTTAATAAGCTTATTTATAAAGGAAGGGTTTACTATATGAATTAGTAGGATAAAGATTACAAAGCGGATTTAACCATTTAAGAAATTAAAAATATCAAGCTTTAAAACTGTTTGTGCAGTGTATATAAATATTATGGTTATGACGAACTTTTTTGTTTGTAACTTTAATTATGTTTTTTCAGTAATATTATAGAATACAAATTTATATTGTTTATCACATGTTATATATTTTTGTATTCACGAGGTTCTACTTAATAAACATGATCAACTTCATATCAAAAAAGTAAAAGAAAAACATACCAAAAAATATGCCTTGGTTTATTAATAATTTTGTATCATATAAAATTTAAAGATACTTAATATAAAAATACTAGTATTGTTCTGAGAAAAAAATGTTCATTTCTGACTTACATTTTCTTTCTTATCACAGTAAATCAAGAGGAGTTCATTGCTATTATGACTGGTGACATTTAAAGAATTACAAGGATAAACACTAAGAATGTTGCTGTTATCATCTTATATTCTATTTTTGTGCCTGGAGCCATGTTAAAAACAACAACAACAACAACAAAAAACTTAGTTCTTTTTTTCCAAAGGGACCAAAACTAAGTGTCTTATGTATTCATATTTTCCTATTGTTATGTTTCTTTGTATGAGCAGTAGTGTTAGCACTCTAATAGTTTAGCTTTGTATTTATAATATAGCTTTTATATATATATAAAGTTTGAAAAATTAAATCATGTAGTACACATTGTAAGTTTTTTATGCGTCATCAGTAGTCACTTTTGATGCACATGTTATAGACTTTCATTAATAAAATGTTTATTTTAGTAGTATTTTTAAGTATGGTAAATTTTCTGTTCTCTAATTCCAAATATCTGTAAATACACAGTTGTATCTTTCTTAAATCTTTTCTCTTTGTAGTACTAGTTTCAGAAACAAAATTAAAATACAAATAGCAATAGAATAGCACATTTTTCCCTTACAAGTTTGACATTTTATGTTTCAGTACAAGACGATGATTCACAGGCATAATTCCTTTTTTAAGAGTCATGCCTTCCAGTTTGGAAGGAAAAAGTGGTGTGTGTAAAGACCCATTTATTCTCTTATATTATATTCTCTAGCATTTCTGGTGTCTTAACATAAGTTACAGCAGTTAAATCTGGATATTTCCCTCTCAGACTAATTGAGTACAGTTTGAATCATCTGACTTCTTGAGAAAGTTAAAGATTTAAATTTTGAAATTTTGATCTGTTAAAAATAATCTCTCAATTAAACATCACAATGATGAAAATAGAAAACTAAGCCACAGAAGTCATTTAAGATTGTTTTACCTGTAAAGGAACGTTCTGTGATTTACCAGGAAACAGTAGAGACCAACTTTTCCAGGTATTTGGTGGGCTCTTCTGCCTTACAGATATATATGTTAGTGGGGAGACAAGTGGTTTCGTGAGATAGATTGTAGAAAATTGCTACCTATACTGATCCTTCACCAATAATCTGGTTCCTCGTGATATGGGCTCTCTGGAAGAAAGTTGTCTATTTCAGTGATCTTTCTTAAGATTTCTTATTTTAAATTTAAAGTACAGTAATAATTTGAGGCACTTGAAATAAGCTTCTAGAGTATTACATAAAGAGTTACTAGAAATTTAACAAATCAATAGGGAATAACAGTGGTGACATTCCAAATAGTTAACTAGAAAGTAAGTTAATTGCTCATTATACTAAAATTTAATTTTGAATGTGAAATCAGTGCTCACAATAGTAACAATATCCAGGGCAACATATATTCTTTGAAATTAAAAAAATTTTATCACCCTTACTGTTGAATTGGCTTCTCTGTCTTAATCACAAAATACGTTATTTCCAGGAAATTAAAGAATAAAGAAAGTGAAGAATAAAACATAAAAGTAAATCTAGTCTGAGGAACAAACTGAGGATTTTGAGGGGTGGGGTACTGGGGGTTGGGTGAGCCTGGTGGTGGTATTAAGGAGGGCACGTATTGTATGACGCACTGGGTGTGGTGCATAAACAATGAATTTTGGAACACTGAAAAAAAATTAAATTAAATTAAAAAAAAATCTAGGCTTGATCATCTTCTGCCACTTTATTGGAATAAAAATAAAATAAAAATAAAAATTTTGTCACAGTGATAACTTCTTTTTATTCTTCATATAAATACTTCGGGATACGAGCAAATTTTGTTTCTTCTTACTGTGAGCCAAGGAAAGAGTGCTCAGCTCATTTCTTCATATTGTGGAAGCTTTTGCCTGCAGAAGGGTATGAATAATTTTTTTCAGTATAAATAATCAGTATCTGTAGAGTTGAAAAGCTGGTAGAAATAGCCAGGAGGGGTGGCATTAAGAAAAGAGTGAATTTGCTTTAACAGGGAAGTGGAGGTGGGTATTAATCTTATTTATCATTATAGTCACATTTCATGCAATGGCATTTCATGATGTAAGAAAATAATTTGTTTTTTGCTTAACTTGCCTAGTTTATTACTGTTCTGGTGTCCTGGTAAGCTTTGATAGTTTGGGATTTGTCAGCTAAAATCTTTTCCTTTGTTACAAGCCAACAAAGCCTACTCTCTAAAGAACCTATGTGCCCATTATGGAAGACTTTCAATTTTTTTTTTTAATTAACATATAGTGTATTATTTGCTTTAGGGGTACAGGTTTGTGAATACTGAGTCTTACACATTTCACAGCTCTCACCATAGCATATGCCTTCCCAATGTCCATCACCCAGCCACCCTCCCTCCCCCTCCCACCGCTACCCCCCAGTAACCCTCAAGTTTGTTTCCTGATTCAGAGTCTCTTATGGTTTATCTCTCTTCCCGTCCCTTCTTGATTCATACCCCCCATGACACCCCGCCCTGCCTCTCAAATTCCTCATATTAGATCGTATGATAATTGTTTATCTCTGATTTATTTTGCTCAGCATTAATACCTTGTAGTTCCATCATTGTTGCAAATGGAAAGATTTCAGTTTTTTGGATGGCTGCATTGTATTCTATTTGTGTGTGTGTGTGTGTGTGTGTGTGTGTGTGTATACACATACCACATCTTTATCCATTTATCTGTTGATGGACATCTAGGTTCTTCCCACAGTTTGGCTATTGTGGACATTGCTGCTATAAAAATTTGGGTGCACGTGCCCCTTTGCATCACATTTGTATCTTCAGGGTAAATACCCAGTAGTGTGATTGCTGGGTTGTAAGGATAGCTCTATTTTAAACTTTCTGAGGAACCTCCATACTGTTTTTCAGAGTGGCTGCACCAGCTTGCATTTCCATCAACAGTAGGAGGGTTCCCCTTTCTTTGCATCCTTGCCAACACCTGTCATTTCCTGAGTGGTTAATTTTAGCCATTCAGACTGGTGTGAGGTGGTATCTCACTGGTTTTGTATTTCTCTGATGCCAAGTGATGTGAAGCACTTTTTCATGTGTCTATTGACCATTTGGATATTTTCTTTGCAGAAGTGTCTGTTCATGTTCTCTGCTCATTTCTTGATTGGATTATTTGTTCTTTGGGTGTTGAGTTGGGTAAATTCTTTATAGATTTTGGATACTAGCCCATAATCTGATATGTCATTTGCAAATATCTTCTCCCATTCTGTCAATTGTCTTTTGGTTTTGTTGACTGTTTCCTTTGCTGTGCAAGAGCTTTTGTTCTTGATGAAGTCCCAATAGTACATTTTTGCCCTTGCTTTCCTTGCCTTTGGTGATGTTCTAGGAACATCAGCAGCTGAGGTCAAAGAGGTTGCTGCCTGTGTTCTCAAGGATTTTGATGGATTCCTGTCTGGAGAAGACTAATGTTGGGACGACAGGTGTTCAGAACTCTCCTAGGCAAAGGAGATAGGGTTACCTGATCTCTGAGAATAGTCACCATTGTTACTTTAGAGAAGATTATTTCTACCTGTTTTCCTTTGCATTTAGATGAAGGTATAGCAATATTTCTTTTCACATGAATATTGTATGCTGTGTAGCTAAGTTTTATAAAGGAAATGTCTTTTTAAAAATTTAGTAACATTAAATGTTGCTGTTTTCTAGGTACACACATAGATATATACATATATATTTTAATCTTAAAAACCTTCTGGGGATGAATACTATTGGATTGACTTTATTTTACACACAAGAAAACCAAAAGCTTAGGGCACCTGGGTCGCTCAGTCATTAAGCATCTGCCTTCAGCTTAGGTCATGATCCTAGGGTCCACTGGGAAGCCTGCTTCTCCCACTCCATTGCTTGTGTTCCCTCTCTCACTATCTCCCTCCCTCTCTCTGTCAAATAAATAAGTAAAATTTTAAAAAACAAAAGTTTAGAGGGTTTAGGTTACTTGTTCCAGGTAACAGGAATTGGATTTAGAATTTGACTCTAAGCTTTCTGACTGCAGAGCCTACTCATAGCTACTAGATTATCCTCTCTCCTTACAGTGACTTTTATAGACTGTCTCAAGATGTAAAGGATTGGACCTTTAAAAGATAAAATCTGGAATTCAGAAGCTCAACAGCAAAAACATTTATTAAACATTTATATCTAATCTAGCATGGCATTCATGTGTAATTTCATGTGAGTTGGTGTTTGATGCCAGACCTCTGGAAGCTAATAATCTTAGATAGTCTATAGTTACGGGGGCAACACACTGAAAAACTATATGTCGGGAAGAAATATATTAAGTGAAAATGCAATAATACCAAGCAAATCTGAGAAAGTACATATTGAATAGTGAAGACTCAAAAGATTGTTACTTTGGGGGTACCTGGGTGGCTCAGTGGGTTAACCCTCTGCCTTCAGCTCAGGTCATGATTTCAGGATCCTGGAATTGAGCCCCGCATCAGGCTCTCTGCTCAGCCAGGAGCCTGCTTCCCCCTCTCTCTCTGCCTGCCTCTCTGCCTACTTGTGACCTCTCTCTCTCAAATAAATAAAATCTTAAAAAAAAAAAAAAAAAGATTGTTCTTTTGAGAGTAAAATTTAGGAAAATATTTTTTTCAAATTTACCCTTGTGGAGATTTTTTGGGGGGGGGTGGAATTGCTTGAGTGAAGAGAAAACTTAAATTCTTAGTAGGAAATAGAAGGAAGCTTGGGTTAGTAGTGTGGTTGATAAGAGGGTATGTGGGATAGTCTTTGAGGCATTAAGCTGGAAAGGAGAAGGGTTTATGGAGTAGGACCTGCTATAAAGCAAAGCTCTTCCAGATCTTAGTGGAAGTGTTTTGACTAGAGAAGGGGTCAGTAAATGTTATTTTAATAGAATGATGAAATATTCAGGACTTGGGTTGCAAGCAGAAATTCTTGGCATGAAATATGGCAGTCATCTGGATGACAGCCTAGTTACGTCTTGGGAGATCTTGGTTAATTAAATAGCTTAGGTTTGCCCATATTCAGTTGAAGTAGGTAATTTGTTTACATTTGCTGATTCTGTTTTCAGTCATCTGTTGTCCTGT
Organism: Mustela erminea; assembly: GCF_009829155.1. Taxonomy (NCBI): domain Eukaryota; kingdom Metazoa; phylum Chordata; class Mammalia; order Carnivora; family Mustelidae; genus Mustela; species Mustela erminea. The sequence goes on from NC_045616.1 coordinate 50,839,859, forward strand.
ATGTAGTTAAAGCATTCATTGAAAGCTTCATCCAACACTGAAATATAGAACTAGTTAAATTTAGATATATAAAGTTAAATATAAATCTAGTGAAACAAAATCTTTGATTTATCTGAGATAATATATTTATGTTGGAGTTACCTCTAAGAGGTGTACTCTAAATAGTAAGTGAATTATTAATAATATCTAATTGCCTACAAAATCCAAATTATCTTTTTCTTCAAAACTCTGGAAACCTAGATGTCTTGTGCTAATCTGAGAATACGTAAGATATTTTTTCATTATGTGATAATTTTAGGAAGATTACTGACATTTTATAGAGTCAAGGATCAGCAGGGTTACTTCCATTTTATACTTAATTAAAAGTATTTAAAGTAGGTTTTTATTCTATAATGAAAGAAATAAGGATACTTAATGGAATCCCTGGAGTCCGACATTTCTACTTTTAATATGCTGTAACATTTGTCCAACACACCACTGTGTTCTCTGAAAAGAGCGATCATTTTCACTGTATGGCATTACGATAGACTGTATATCCCCAAGGTCTTCCAAAAGGTCCATGTAAGCCTGACAGCTAGGAAACGTGTACTGTTGTAGAACATATATTCTGGTGACTTACTGATGCAGGCCTACCCTTGATGGATGGCTCTTTAGAGTAAAAATCACTCAACATACTCAGCTAAATGCTATGTAATAAAAATATTTCCAAATCTTATTCCCTATCATTGAGGACCTCCTTAAATTTAACAGCAGGTTAAAGATTTGGGGTTGGCTTACTGAGGAGCAATCTTTCATTAGGAAATATGCATTTGGTTGTCTTGAAAGTTCATGCATTTAAAGTCCCTGCCAAGCAGCTAGACTTAACCATACTTTCAGCAAGATCTACATTTTCCTTTTTCATTTTCCATTAAGATAAAATGTTAAATTAAATCTGAAATAGCTGACCCCAAACTAAACTTTCCAGGGGACCTTTTCTGTACTGGTCTTGCTGAGAGATAATTGTTGTTAAATCTAAGTCCTGAGGAATGGTTGGACATTATTCAACATCAGCAATAAAAACAAAATAACTCCTTCAAAGGAAAAAAAGCAAGATTTGGGTTTTAAAATTTTTGTTTATGATAGAAAACTTCAAATCTATTTGGTTGGTTTCACTGCTATTGCAAAGATTAAATAATAAAAGCTAGGAAAGATTAAAAAATTAGAAAATTTAACATTCTATTTACTTCATTTGGTTTTGGGAAAAATAGATTATACTTGTGAAAATGTTTTTGTATTGCAAAAATTAAAATATAAATTTTTATAATCAGGCTTGTCCTATACTTGGAATTATTGGTCTGTGGACCCAAGTGACCTATAGCAATCTTATCCTGGAAATTCTGGTAGTCCTCTTAGGGACTCTTGGGTATATCCAGATCCAAGTAGCTAGGATGTGCTTGGGAGTGAATTCTAAACCTACATTAGTTTCTGGAGTATTCACAAGCAGATAAGCAAGCCAAGTGTTAGGTCTGTTTGACGGAAATACATGCTTGGAGAACCTGGGGTATCTCAAAGTAGAGAATTAGATAAGTCATAGACTGTTAACATTGGGTCAAAATAATACTTAACTATTTCCATTTGGCCAAAATACTTGAAAATTGTAATTTATATTTCTACTAAGTTATTATAGTCAAAAGATCTTTTAATTATCTTAAACTAATCTTGGTTTATCGGCTATTAGGATCTTCACTTCTAAAAAGCTAATTCATGTGAAAAAGAGAAAAAGCAAATCTTTTCTGAAAAGAGTTGTTTTATTATTTAAAATTTATATCTCATCTTTTTCCAAAATAGGATCTATAGCAGACTTCCTTAGACAAATACAATAAGATTATTAAGTTAGAAACTGTAGATCACAAACCAGATGGAAGGGAGAAGAGACAAATAAGAGTCAACTTCAGTTATTCGGGGTTAATTTGAGTCCTGAAATTAACTGTGGCTAATGCACAGCAGAGACCTTGGACAAGACTTATGTTTCCATCACAAATCGCTGCCTTTTTACGACTTTTGCCCTCCCCTTATACCCTTGTCTCCCTGGGATTAGAGAAGAGCTGAATTAACTGAAGTACCTCTCACTGGGGTGGGAGTCAAAACCTATGGCAGCCCCTCCTTGTTCTTCACCACCCACCCCCAACTCTCAGCACCATAGGGAAGGGGAAATGCTAGTCCCTTGCTATGCTTTAGTGTTGTTCATTTAGTTAAACTGTTCCTCTACAATCAAGAAACTTGTCTATCCCAGGAATCCAGACTGAGGTTAAAGACAAATGAAGAGGTAAAAGACAAATGAAAAGGTAAAAGAACTTGACTTAGAATATGGCCTATGGCATTGATGTGGAAGTTTCTGAAGTGCTAATTTGCATACTCAGTATTTGCCTCATGACATGTTCCATATTCTCTTTTCTTTTCTTTCTTCCTTCCTTCCTTCCTTCCTTCCTTCCTTTCTTTCTCTTTCTTTCTTTCTTTCTTTCTTTCTTTCTTTCTTTCTTTCTTTCTTTCTTTCTTTCCTTCTTTCTTTCTTTCTTTCAAGATTTTATATATTTATTTGACAGACCCAGATCTTCAGTAGGCAGAGAGGCAGGCAGAGAGAGAGGAGGAAGCAGGCTTCCTGCTGAACAGAGAGCCTGATGCAGGGCTCTATCCCAGGATGCAGGGATCATGACCTGAGCTTAAGGCAGAGGTTTTAACCCACTGAGCCACCCAGGCGCCCCATATTTTATTTTCTAAAGAAAACCTAGAAATATGAAATTAAGGAAGCTAAAATTGCTATAATGTGTGACATTGTATCTTAAAACATGGCTTAGGATTCTAATGAATTAAGTATCGAGTGACACACTACATCAATAGCTAGGCCTCAAGAAAGCCAGAAATGTAGGGGTGTTGTGGGAGAACTGGTCAGAAGTTAGAATGTTGAGTGGCAGGGAGACACTGATAGCAAAGGACTGCTCAGTAGTTATTGGTTTGTGTGTTCACATGCTTTATGATCTTGGATATTCTGAGGTATCCAGGAGCTCTAGGGTGGGAAGAGCAGCTAAAGAGAGACTGTATCCTCTAAATTTCAGTTTTTGCCACGGTACTGATGCTGCTTGACCTGGGTTTACCAAAGATCACAGAATGAAATCGGAGTTCCCTACTGTTCTAAGGTGATTGTGGGTGGCATCTACCAATGGAATTGAAGGGGAATACTTCCTTCTAGTTTCATTTCAAGACCTGTTTCATTCCCGTGTCTGATTGTGCTTTAGAGCCTAAGGAGTCCTTTGCCTTGTAATAAATATAGACCAATAAGAGGAATCATTAGCTAGATTTGTGTAATCTATTAGTCTAATTTTTTATAAAGATTTATTTATTTATTTATTTGAGAGAGAGAGAGAGAGAGAGAGTACAAGTGGCAAGGAGAGGGAGAGTCACAAGCAGACTCCCCCTAAGGTGAACCCCTGCACTGGGCTCAATTTCACGACCCTGAGATCAAGACCTGAGCAGAAACCAGGGAGACACTTAACCGACTGAGCCACCCAGGCGCTCTTCTATGAATCTAATTTTTTAAAGCATTATTGTGTTGCATATTCTGCTTTGTTAATCTATTAACTAAATCTTTGTTTTGAGGGTGTTCTCTTTTGGGGAAGAGGTTTTGATTCTGGTAATTATGAATGTATTAAGAACAGATTTACATGTAGAACTGACAACAGTCAAACGGGAGGCTCTCTAACCTCTATCTTTAATCAGCCAATTCTCTCAAACATTTCCATATGCATTCCCCCCCCCTCCCCTGCCACGGAAGAATGTACTTTATCTGTTCAAATTAGAATAGTGACTTGGAGAGAAAAATAGGACAAAATGTATTTTCAGCCTCCACCAGGGGGACCTATTGCTGCAACTAAAAAATTAAATCTGAGAAGAACATGGATTTCACATGCCAGTTACATGACAGTAATTTTTATTTTTTTGGAAGCACACATACATTTGAAAAAAATGCTATTATATTCCACATAATGGTATTTCACGTTATAATTTTATTTTTACATTATATTTAAAAATTAAAATATAAAAATAGGGATATAAGCCGTGAGGTTTTTTGTTAACCTTTTTTAGTAGACTGACTATAAAATGAAAATATAAACTCAGTCTTTATCTGAGAATAATTTATTTAAAATATCTATATGATAACCTACATAAAAGCAGAAAAAATCTTTTCCACAAAACACATTTTTGAATTTTGCCAATTCAGTTCATTTTATTCCCTACTCTGTTGGCTTTTGTCTGGGATTTAAAGGCTTACAGTTTTTATGAAATGTTTTCATTCATATAGTATATGAATACTGTAAGATTCATAATCACAAAGTGGGCAAGTTTTATAGTCACAAAATTGGGAAATCCATATTTTTGCTTCACTTCTAAGAGTGAAGGAAAGTGGACATATTTTGTGCTTTCAGATTATATATGTTTTCTTATATCAGTTACTGCCCTATTTATTCATACCAGTATTTCTTAATATCCCTTAATATTTTTTATGGTTTAAGTAATTCCATTCTATATTCTGGCAGTTTTTATCTGACTCATATTACTACCTTCTTTTTTATTTTATTGATTGAAGTAATTTATAGTAATGGTTTTCAGTGATGAGTAGAATTTACAAATCCTGTGGGGCAAATGATACTATACCCATTTTTCAGATCAGGAAATTGAGGCTGAGAGTTATTGCATTACTTGAGTAATGTCTTATACTCTGCCTTCTGATTCTGAGCCCCAGTATTCTTTCCACAATACCATAGCTGATTTTAATAGTTCCAGATATGGACTAACCATTGTTCCAAGCATACTTCCTCAACCTAGACTAGTGAACTCATAATCTGAGTTAGCGTAACTTCAAATCAGATATATTTTTCTGCCTTAGATAGTCCTTTGGATAATTTCCATTGTCCGTAGTGAATATCAACACATGGCATTTTTAGTAAGACGTATTTTTTTGTAGATACTGTATACTACACTTGGCTCCATAATGTTGTAATGATGCCTTTGAATTTCTGCTTATGTACACACACACAAGCGCACACATCATTTTTCTTCCCAAAGAAAAGTTTTAACTCAACATTATGAAGAATGGAATGCAGCTTAAGCAAAATGAAATGAAAGTGTACCCTAGACATATGAAAAATTTTACTTGTTCTAAGAGAAATGCATGGTAAAGTGCATTGAAATACAATTTTATCTGTTAAGTTATTTTTGTAATAAACTCTGTTAAATGCTGGGATTTGGGGTTAGTAAATAGACCAGACAGTTCTCCACTATTGGGATTAAAAATTGGTTACAGCCACCAACAGGGCAATTGATAACATCTATCAAAACTATAAATGCTCGGCAGCACTTGGCTCAGCAAAATGTTCTTTGAACTTTAGCCTATGGATATACTTGTACAAACACAAAATTATGTTTAGGGTTATCATAGGTTTATTATCACAAAAAATGAAAGCAAATGTCGCTTGATAGGAGGGTGCTTAAATAAAATACTATACAGCTGTTAAAAAGAACAAGACAGCTCTATACTGATATGCAAAGAGCTTCGAGCAACATTAAGTGAAAACCGCAAGGTACAGAATAGTCAAGTTACTTTTTGCGTAAAAGGGGAAGAATAAGAATATATTCATTTTTCCTTGTATACACATAAACTCTTGAAGGATACACAAAAGATTAATAAAAGTGATTACCTGCTTGGGGTTGAAGGCAAAAGAGGCAACTGGATAGCTGAGGAACAGGTACAAGAGACACATTTTCTTTAGAACCATGAGAATATTTTACCTATTTTTAAAATGTATGTGAGAAAGAATATATAAACCAGAGATTAAGTAGACATAATTTTGCTCCCAAAAATGACAATAAAGGAATACTTTTTTTTTTTTAAAGGCTTAACACTAGCAAGAACAGAGAATGGAAGAGGAAGAAACAGCAAATTTGGGGAAGTTGGAAAGCAGGTGTATGAATGGTACTGACTTAGCAGACCTACAAAACCAAATTCTTTGCTGACAGTGGGAAAAGCTGAGAAGCTTTCACATTGCAGATTCTCTAAAATGTTTAGGAATTGCCTTTACCAGGTATCTCTGGAAATGAGATTGAAGGTGGGACTAAAAATAGGAGGATGGGTTGGCAGCCTCTTTAAGAAGCTGTTAAATCCCCAATTGCACAGCCAGGCAAATTCTCTTTCCCAATCTTCAGGTCTAGCCTCTGGAATGGGGGGAACAACACAACAAAAAACTAAACAACATACTCCACAAAACTCTCTGGATTGAGATGTACTGGGAAGGGGAGGAAGGGGGCAGTAACTTACTGAGAACAAAGTGATTAATTGAGCATTTGCATACTGAGTACCAAGACCCTCTCCCTTGCCTCTCTTTTCCCACTTGGTGCCCAGATTAACAATCCAGTCTAGGTTGAAGATGCTTCATTATGAAATCTGACCAGTCAAGAGAAAAGACATCTGGGGAACCCAATGAAATGACCAACCAAAACGCTCTACAGTAAATCTCACAGTTGACAAGTGCTAGCTAGCATGAACTAAGAGCTTTTGAACAACTTTTTAGTGCCTCCACTTTTAAATGTGAAAAACCAAAGTTACTAAGGAATTGAGGAGAGTTTTAACAATGAAAGATAAAGACTATAGTGGATGCTGTGTTGGATTGCTCAACTCTTTCCTTCAAGAACTGAGGCATTCCTTCCTCCAGCTTCTTAATGCTGGCTTGAGGGCTGACAGCCGAGTGGCTGTATAGTGTCACTTTACCCCAGGCTTACATCTCTTCCCAGAGCAGACCACATCCAGTCTGGTTGAGATACAGGGTTTCAGTTGTGAACACAAAGATATGTTTCCTTTGCCTCATTTAGGACAACCTCTAAAGGGCCTTCCCATCTTCAGAGCTCCCTGTGGGACTGGCAGTTGCAAGTGCATCACAATTCAGTTTCTTAGTTGCTTAAAGCTGTTGCTCTTGAAGGCACTCCCCAATTAACCATCTGGCCCTAAATCTCAGTATCAGGAAACCCTGCTCACAGCACAATCCCAAACAAATAAATAGAAAAAAGTCGGAAGAGAAAGATTAGTAACTTTCGGTAGACAAGAGAAGATATTCTTCTGACCTGCTCCAATCTGAATTGCTCTTAGGCTTAGAGGATGACCTGTTCAGAATGGAGCAGGTCAGAAGGATTCTGGCAGAAATTATTCAAGAAGATGAATTTACTAGAATACCTAATGTGAATAAAAAATTAAGAAGAGGGGTGCCTGGGTGGCTCAGTGGGTTAAAGCCGCTGCCTTTGGCTCAGGTCATGATCCCAGGGTCCTGGGATCGAGCCCCGCGTCGGGCTCTCTGCTCAGCAAGGAGCCTGCTTCCTCCTCTCTCTTTCTGCTTGCCTCTCTGCCTACTTGTAATCTCTGTCAAATAAATAAATAAATCTTTAAAAAAATTAAGAAGAGATTTAACAATTTTCAGAGAATTTGGGGTTAAATAAGCAAAAGTAGAAGCAAGACCATTATTAACTCCAGTGAAATGAAAATCGATGCAAGAAAAAAGTAGTAATAATGTCCTTTATTGGTTGACTCCAAAAAAAAACAAAACAAAACAAACAAAACCCCACATCATAAAATGTAGATATTGAATATTGATCTAACCAAAATTTGTGAAATCATATTGGGATGATAAGGGAAGTGTGTGTTGTATACATGTGTGTATATGCTCATGCATGCATATTTGCTGGAGTTAGAAATAAATGTTCATCTTCTATAGATAGAACTGGTAATGTAAGCATGGAGTATACTTTAGAATTAAGAGCATAAACTGAGTCCAGACTACCTAGGTTTGAATTGTAGCTCTGCTACTTTCCAGTAGTATGATCTTGGGCAAATTACTTCTCCATGCATCAGTGCTTATATGGAAGAGGGAGATAATAATAATACAAATCACACAAGGTTATTGTGAGGATAATATAAATGTGAGCTTATACTGTTATATAGTAACTATGATATAAATATTTTCAATTTATGTTATCTGTTATGGACTGAACTGTTTCCCCCACAAATTCATATCTTGAAGCCCTAAGCCCCTGCTCCTAGTACCTTACAGTGTGATTGTATGTGGAGATTCACGCACATGCCTTTGAAAGAGGTAATTATGTTAAAATGAGATTCTTAGGGTGGGTCCCAGACTACTCTGTCTGGTGTCTTTATGAGAAAAAGAGATTACAACATACAGAGACAGACACAAAGGATGCATGGGGACAGAGAAAAGACCATGCATGGCACAGTATTTCCTTCTTATAGATGGCATACAGAGAAGGTGGAGGTCTGCAAGCCAAGGGGGAAATGCCTTAGGAGAAGCCAAACCAGCTGACACTTTGATTTTGGGTCTTCTAACCTCTAGAACTGTGAGAAAATAGATGTACTACTTAAGCCACCCAAGCTATGATACTTTGTTATAGCAGTCTTAGCAAACAAATACATTATCATGTTATTGAAAGATTGGATGGAATACCATCAGATTCAGTTTAAAGAACTGAGAGTGTTTGCCTCTGAGAAGCAGGATATGACAGTGGGAAAGAGAGGTTGCATTGTTTTTTTTAAGGGAAGACTTTATAGAACTCATCAGTTTCTTTAACTATGTATACTTATAACTTTGATAAAACTACAGACAAAGAAATGGAGGGCAGTGTCTGAAAAAAAACAGAGTTAACCTCTTCCCTTTTTTCATCTGAGTGATTAAGAAGTCTCTGAAGTTCTCTTTCAAGCACTGTGGACATCTGGGGTTCTATCAAAGATGCCATCAAATGGGGATTAATGGCACTTTGGGCACTATTAATGCCCGCTAAATTTAGTCTAGCCTCAGTACTGTCCAAGTAGCTAATTAGGACTCATTGCTCCTGGGTAGTAACCTGACTTCACCAATAACTCTTTTGTAGCTGAGCCCTTTCAGAGAGATTGTGAAGTTCTCACAGCACTTGGTAAGAGTTGTTATATATTTGTTATGGGGATAATATTTTTTGTATTGTATTTCCATATGGTTTCCTTTATCTGGCCTCTCTTTTCTCTCCCTGTGGCCCGTCTGACAAGGAAGATATAATCAGTTAGTAATAGAAAACCAACTAGAAATGTTTGACCGTAATGAAATATTCTCACATGTAAGAAGAAATCCTGAGATGGTTTGTTAGTGTGTGGGAGTCTAGTTCAATGGCTAAATAACATTTTCAAGGACCAGGGTTTCCTATCCTTATTCTGGGCTGCAACTTGTACCATGCTGGCTACTCTCTTCGTAGGTGCAAGATAACTGACAGCACCAGTTCCAGACCTCATGTCCTCAGAAACATTTTTCAAAGGCTGCATGAGAAGACATCCATATTCATATCCCTCTTTAAGAAAGGAAACTTTTGCTAGAAGCCCCCAGCACAGTTCTCTTTACATCTCAATGACCATAATTGCATAATTCCTGAACTAAGTAGCCAGAGTAATGGAATTAACAGGGTTCCCTTAATCCAAATAATATTCCAAAAATGGAGAGAGAGTCTCAGGCTCCCCTGAAACATACCTCTGACCCGTACTTGGATAAAGTTAGGATTATTTTAGCAAGGAATAAGAGAGTTGAAGGGCAAGTGTCATGAAATAGGGAAGAAGATATATATATATTTTAGCAACAGTTCTGGTGTGATGGGAAGGGGAAATAGAAAATTCTTTCACTGTGAAGGGAAGAGAGAGAAAGGAAGGTGATAGATCAGAGATGAATGTTCTGGCTCCCTACCTGGAGGTTTAGCGTTAGGGAGGGGTATTGTGGGCAGAAACTGAGGGTGATAGAAGCAGCCAGAGTCTTGTTGAAGGGACCCTTACTCCTAGCTTCTCAAGACAGCTCAAGAAATTCTAGGTTTTTTAGGGAATCCTAATGTAAGTAAATCAAATTTGATTTGGGCTTTTTAAAAAAGTGCATGCATTAAAATATTTTTTATTATGTAAAGATAACCATGATTCAGTACAGAAACAAGCAACCAGGTTACTTATATTTATTTTGTTCGCACTATGTTTTCTTTTTGCCACATATGTTTAACCAGGTGGAAAACAACAGAAAATTTTCGTTTTTAAAAACAAATATAACCTGGTCAGGAATTGAATTTACATTCTAATTGCATTATAATAAATCAGGAATGTTTATGGTCCCATCTAGCACCCAGTTAAAACTCAACACATGTATAACAATAATAAGAAAATTTGTTGGCCAAAATGTTGTAATAGCTACTCAAAATACATGAATAAATTTTAATATTCAGAAAAGAAATAACAGACATACAGAGTGTATTTGAGGCACATGTATCATTTGAACAAGTGCCAGAGTTATGTAGCGAAAGATTAAAGTGTGATTTAGAGATATATTCACGCTGTATGCACGTGCATCGCCTCCATTAGCATTAATAGAATTTACATGCACACAGAGAACTGAAATTTGTTGAAAGGCAAAGGAGGAATGATTTTTAACTCTGCCTGTAATTCTAGAAGCATGGGACTATATTATTAAAAGCTCTGTGAAAGGCCTTAATTTAGGAACTGAGATATAGAAGCTTGATATCAAACTACTACATGTATACTTCATTTGTATTATTAGAGAAAAGTGAGCCAAGCAGGCTAAAGAATCTGTCAAAGACTGTTATGGGATCATAGTACTGTGTGGGAAACAATATATGTGTTTTGAATGTGGAATAGTTTGAGGAATATGAACAATTTCTAATCTGAGTCAAAATGTAATTGTTGTCATTGTAACCATTAGGAGTGTGTGCGTGCGCGCGCACACACACACAAGTTACTTATATTACTTGTATTTACCTATAAGCACCTGTTCCCTATCCAGGATTTAGGAAAATATAAATACTTGACTATTGAGTATAGATTTTTTTTGTTGCTGCAAAAATAGCAAAACATTGTTGGATTGCAAGTTTCCAGGGAAATTTGGGGGTGAACTGGAGGGAAAAGTAAATTTGTATCCTCCTCCCATGTACTCCTTACCTGGAAATGAATCTCATTAAATATACCCATTCCTTTACTAAGCATTAGGAAGAAATAAATTAGTTAAATAATTAATCAGACCAAGATGGTGACAAGTGATAGGCTTCACTTTCTGTGGGAATACTTGTATTTGAAAGTACATCTTATTTTGGAAAGCCCCTTGGCAATATAGTTATTGATTCATTTGCCACATTCTTATTTAATGTCTACTATGTGCCAGCCACTTTTCTGGCTTTGCTGACCCAGAGGCAAATAAGGTAAATTTTCTGACCTCATGGACTTTACAAGTGAGCAATATGCATTAAGAACTTTAAAAAATTTCTGCACTTTTTGGTTGTTAACATATCTGTATTAACCCAATCTAATAAATACTTAGAGATTTGCACAAAGATTGATGCATATAAATTCCCACTGCATAATTATTAAATGCTCAGATAGTTTTGCATGTTTTGAAATTCTTTGTAATAAGAAATGGATATTTCTATCGATTAAAAAGGAGTACTTTTAATTGTCTTGTTTTTTTTCTGCCCTTTTTTGAAATTTCTGAGCATACATTTCTTTTTTAATTATAAATGTTTTTAAAGACATTTTTAGTTTAAAGATATAGAACTGATGAACTTTGGGGATAGAAGATATTTGTAAAAAGCAAATCCTCATGATTTCCCTTGCTTACATGCATTGTCTTCCCCTGATTTTTGAAAGATTGCTACTGCTTGTGCCAGAATCCTGTAGTGGATTCTTCTGTCTCATACAAAACTAGCTCAGAAATGTTTGAGGTGCTGAGTGTGAGTAGAAATACTTGAGCCAGAATTGAGCTTTAAGTGAGAAGATAGTGCAGAAGGAGCCTGGGTGTTTTCCTATTTCTTACTAAGAAATGTGATTGTCAGGTGCTCAAATGCAAAATATGTCATAATATATTCACAGCTATTCCATTTTACTTCTAGGCAATGGAAGGATTGAAAGTTCCACCCCCTGTGAAGTTAGGTAGACTATGTCACGTGATTTGGCTAATGAAATCTAGCAGAAATGCTGCATGTCAACCAGAGGTGGGAATGGGAAGAGCCTGTCTGTACTCCATGGGGTTCCCTTGCTGTTGATGATTATGAAGCTCTGTGTTAAGATGGGGCTTCTACAGCCTGGGTTTCCTAGTGACTTAGTGATAGGATTGAAATCTCCTGTGTTCCTCCTTTGATATTTAGTGTGGAAGGAATTACAGGGTTGTGTTAAGTTACTGCACTTTAGAAGTTGTTTATTATCACATCACAGTCCAGTCCCATGGAACTAATGAAAAAGGTAAACAAAAGTTATGGCATTTAGATATCTTTTTTAATTTTAATTTTTTAAATTAACATAAAATTTATTATTTTCCCCAGGGCTACAGGTCTGTGAATCATCAGGCTTACACATTTCATAGCACTCACCATAGCACATACCCTCTCAATGTCCATAACCCAGCTGCCTCCATAAACCATATCCCTCCTCCACCACACCCCAGCAACTTAGTTTGTTTCATGAGATTAAGAATCTCTTATGGTTCGTCTCCCTCCCAATCCCAACTTGTTTCATTTTTTCCTCTCCTATCCACACAACCCCCCACCCTGCCTCTCAAATTCCTCATATCAGAGATCATACGATAACTGTCTTTCTCTGATTGACTTATTTCACTTATTTTACCATGATACCTTCTAGTTTGATCCATGTTGTTGCAAATGACAAGACTTCATCTTATGATGGCTGCATAGTATTCCATTGTGTGTGTGTGTGTGTGTGTGTGTGTGTGTGTGATACATATACATATATATATATATATATATGTATATGTATCACATCTTCTTTATCCATTCATCTGTTGATGGACATCTAGGCTCTTTCCATAGTTTGGCTATTGTAGGTATTGCTGCTATAAACATTTGGGTGCACATGCCCCTTTGGATCACTACATTTGTATTTTATTTATTTATTTTTAAAAAAGATTTTATTTATTTTATTTGATAGATAGAGATCACAAGTAGGCAGAGAGGCAGGCAGAGAGAGAGGGAGGAGGAAGCAGGCTCCCGGCTGAGCAGAGAGCCCGATGCGAGACTCGATCCCAGGACCCTAGGATCATGACCTGAGCAGAAGGCAGAGGCTTTAACCCACTGAGCCACCCAGGCACCCCACTACATTTGTATTTTTAAGGTAAATACCCAGTAGTGTGATTCCTGGGTCGTAGGGTAGCTCTATTTTCAACTTTTTGAGGACCTCCATGCTGTTTTCCAGAGTGGTTGCATCAGCTTGCATTCCCACCAACAGTAGGAGGGTTCCCCCTTCTCCACATACTCGCCAACATCTGTCATTTCCTTACTTGCTAATTTTAGCCATTCTGACAGGTGTGAGGCGGTATCTCACAGGTGTGGTTTTGATTTGTATTTCCCTGCTGTCGAGTGACGTTGAGCACTTTTTCATGTGTCTGTTGGCCATTTGGATGTCTTCTTGCAAAAAAGACTACTTGTGATCTCTATCTGTTCATGTCTTCTTGCCCATTTTTTGATTGGATTATTTGTTCTTTGGGTGTTGAGTTGGGTAAGTTCTTTATAGATTTTGGATACTAACCCTTTATCTGATATGTCATTTGCGAATATCCTCTCTCATTCTGTCAATTGTCTTTTGGTTTTGTTGACTGTTTCCTTTGCTGTGCAAAAGATTTTGAACTTGAAGTCCCAATAGTACATTTTTGCCCTTGCTTCCCTTGCCTTTGGCGATGTTCTAGGAAGAATTTGTTGCAGCTGAGGTCAAAGAGGTTGCTGCCTGTGGTTCTCAAGAATTTTGATGGATTCCTGTCACACATTGAGGTCTTTCATCCATTTTGAGTCTATTTTTGTGTGTGGTTTAAGGAGATGGTCCAGTTTCATTCTTCTGCATGTAGCTGTCCAATTTCCTGAACACCATTTGTTGAGGAAACTTTTTTCCATTGGACATTCTTTCCTGCTTTGTTGAAGATTAGTTGACCATAGAGTTGAGGGTCCATTTCTGGGCTCTGTGTTCTGTTCCATTGATCTATGTGTCTGTTTTTGTGCCAGTACCATATTGTCTTGATGATTACAGCTTTGTAATAGAGCTTGAAGTCTGGAATTGTGATGCCACCAACTTTGGTTTTCTTATTCAACATTCCTCTGGCTATTCTTTTCTTGTTCCATATAAATTTTAGGATCATTTGTTCCATTTCTTTGAAAAAAGTGATGATACTTTGATAGAGATTACATTAAATGTGTATATTGCTTTAGGTAGCATAGACATTTTCACAATATTTGTTCTTCCAATCCATGAGCATGGAATATTTTTCCATTTCTTTTGTCTTCCTCACTTTCTTTCATGAATAATTTATAGTTTTTTGAGTACAGATTCTTTGCCTCTTTGGTTAGGTTTATTCCTAGGTATTTTCTGGTTTGGGGTACAGTTGAAAATGGGACTGACTTTTTAATTTCTCTTTCTTCTGTCTTGCTGTTGGTGTATAGAAATGCAACTAATTTCTGTGCATTGATTTTATATCCTGACACTTTACTGAATTCCTGTATGAGTTCTAGCAGTTTTGGAGTGGAGTCACTTCTCCGCACATCCTACCTTCTGGAAAGTGGTCGATTCTCTGTTCCTAGAATTGTTCTTCTCCTCTTCTATCTCCTGTTGAGTTTGTAGGTGTTCAGAATGGCTTGATAACTATCTAGGACCTGATGATATCTCGGTCTCATACTCCTCTGCCATCTTGCTCCTTTTCTATTTAGATATCTTAACAGCAGAGATTTCCATCCACAGATCACTCACTGAATAGTTTATCTTTCAAATGAATAATTTGATTTTTTTTTAACCCAAGTGGTTATCATACACTAATGAGTAAGGAAGAGTTGAAATCTCAGACATCAACTCATTTATACTTCCAATATCCACCCCTTCTAGTGCAAAGAATGTCTCTACGTTTTAAATTTCTTTCTTTCTTTCTTTCTTTCTTTCTTTCTTTCTTTCTTTCTTTCTTTCTTTCTTCCTTTCTTTTTTTCTTTCAAGATTTAATTTATTTATTTGACAGAGAGAGAGAGATCACAAGTAGGCATAGAGGCAGACAGAGAGAGAGGGGGAAGCAGGCTCCCCACCAAGAAGAGACCTGATGTGGGCTTGATCCCAGGACCCTGAGATCATGACCTGATCCAAAGGCAGAGGCTTAACCCACTGAGCCACCCAGGTGCCCCTCTAGTTTTTAACTTTCTCTGCAGGTCATACCAGTCACAGGATGGTGGGAATTGTTCTGGCATGGCTCTAAAATAATAAAATCTCTCTCTCTCTTGAGATATATCTCTACCCCACCCCTATTCCTGACACCCCCTATTCCCCGCCCCTATTCCTGAGACCCAGGTGCCCATCTAATTTTTAACTTTAACTTTCTCTGTGGGTCATATCAGTGACAGGATGGTGAGAATTGTTCTGGCATGGCTCTAGAATAATAAAATCTCTCTCTCTCTCTCTCTCTATATATATAAAATCTCTCTCTCTCTATATATATATAGAGAATAATATAGAATATTATATTATATATATAGATAAATATAGAGAGAATATATATAATATAGAATATATATAATATATATTTTATATATAATATCTATATATAATATAGAATAATATAGAATATTATATTATTCTATATATATAATAAAATCGCTCTCTCTATATATAGAGATATCTCTCTCTCTCTCTATATATATATATATATGGCTCTAGAATAATAAAAGATATATATATATATATATATATATATATAGAGAGAGAGAGAGAGAGAGAGATATCTCCACCCCTACCCCTATTCCTCACATAGAGCTCTTGAAATCTTTGTAGATAGGGGTGCTAGGAGAATCTTTTTGTCCTAATATTTTTCTTTGATCTCACTTTCTGACACAGAGCTCTTAAGACCTTTGTAATCTCTGAGCAATAGGAGTGCCCAACACAGAGCTCCTAAATTCCTTGGAATTTTCTGGGTGATAGGAATGTCATGTTCTAATGAGCTGACTCTGGGTGGGCTTCTGGGTGGGGGTTGGTCACCAAAAAAAGACCAAGTCATGATTTTAGAAGTTTTGATACAACTTTTGTATCAACATGAACGGGACTGGAAGAGATTATGCTGAGTAAAATAAGTCAAGCAGAGAGAGTCAATTATCATACGGTTTCACTTATTTGTGGAGCATAACAAATAACATGGAGGACATAGGGAGATGGAGAGGAGAAGGGAGTTGAGGGAAATTGCAAGGGGAGATGAACCATGAGAGACTATGGACTCTGAAAAACAATCTGAGGGTTTTGAAGGGGTGGGGGGTGGGAGGTTGGGGGAACCAGGTGGTGGGTATTATGGAGGGCATGTATTGCATGGAGCACTGGGTGTGGTGCATAAACAATGAATTCTGTTACGCTGAAAAGAAATAAATTAAAAAAAAAGAAAAGAAAAAAAAGAAGTTTGAGACTTTCAGCATCACCCTTTATTCTCTGGAGATAAGAGAGAGGCTGGAAACAGTTAACATTCCATCATACCTATGTAAAAAGGCCTCTGTAAAAACCCCCATAGGACAAGGTTCATGGAGATTCTGGATTGGCAAACATATTCATGCTGGAAGACGGTATGTCTTCATGGAGACTGGATCTCCTGTGCTTGAGACCTTCCCAGATCCTATGTATCTCTTTATTCGATTGTTCATCTGTATCCTTTTTTCACATCCTTTATTATATAATAAACTGGTAGACCTGTATGTTTCTCTGAGTTATGTGAGCTATTCTAGCAAATGATTGACTCTGAAGAGGGGGGTCATGGCAATCTCTACTTTGTAGCTAAGTTAGAAGTTGTGGGCAACCTGGAAACCTACTACTTACAGTTGGCATCTAAAATTGGGGGCAGTATTGTAGGACTGACCCCTTAACCTAACCCGTAACCTGACTAATTCTAGTTAGTGTCAGAATTGAATTGAATTGTGGGACACCCAGCTGGTGTCACAGAATACTGCTTAATGTGAGGAAAAAAAAAAAAAAGAAACTCCACACATCTGGTGTCAGAAGTATTGTGAGTGTGGTAGCAGTATGAGAGTAAAGGAGAAACACAGAGAAGTGAGTTTTTCCTTACAAAAGGCCCATTACCTATAATCAAATCTACCCATAGAGGGTCAGAGAACAGTGTGTGAGTTCTTTTGTGGCTCAGCCACAAAAGCCATCTACAAAAATAGAACCATTGCTTTAGATGAGGGTAAAAGATCTTTGAAACCTTGACCTTGGAGAATGGAGAATGCTTAGTATTTTTGTTTACTTATTTTTATTTATGTAAAGCTAGAAGTTTCTAAATATGATTCTGTGATTCACAGTTTACCTACTGCTTTGTAACCATACTGTTATATTTCAAGTAAGTTGTTACAAACTGAAGGGACTTTTGTTTGTTAACTCTGCAAAGTAACCATTATAAACAAGTGGCATGCTTTTATAAAATAGATAATTATGAAGCATCTAAGATCATACACACTTTCCTTGGTGTGTATGTTTTATTGGTTTTCTCTGCAGATTAATTTTTTTTCATCCAAATAGTCACCCCAAAGTTCCCAAATTTATATAAACTCAGTTTTTACCACCAGCAGAGACAAATTAGAATGTTTCAATCCTAAATACAATTTCCTGGAAAGAGAATCTGATTGGACAAGCTTTAGTGTAGTATCCAAATCTGGCCCAATTAATTGTGGCCTATGGCCAACAGGTTACCAAGTTAACACATTGGTTCCATGACTCCTCTCTGGATGGAGTAGAATATTTGCTCTCAGAGAAGGAGGCTGACAACCCACAATGTATAGGCTGCAGTAGCTGAAATACAGTACAGTTGGAAATCATTGCCCTAGTGTATTATTAGTACAATTAAATTAGTAGTATACCCTCAAAGTATTTAACCATCGCAACAACAACAATAGAATTGTTCCTTTGAGCTGTTATGCCTGTTAAAATATTTTAGATGGTTTTTATTTAAATTAATAATATAAAGAGAAAATGTGATTTGGAGCACGTCATTTTTAACAACTTTATCATTAAAAATGACTGTATACAATCATAATATCAATGAGTATATAATAACATATGGAGATGAGAATGAGTTTTTGAGTAAAGTTTATAGAAAGTATATGAAATAGTGATTTGAATGATTTAAATATCACTAGAAGAGGTATTTTATAAATCAAACAATATATATCAAATTCCAAACTCAAGGAAGTAAAGAAAGTATTAAAGATTTGCATTAGAGTGGTGTTTTCTAAAGTATTAGTTTACAAGCTGTGCCTCCAAAAGGTTCTATGTTGTGTGTAGGAGAACTGCTCACTGTGTTCACCTCTTGAAAATTCATATTTCATATTTGTATATCAGAAGCTCATAGGAGTGATAGTGTTTAACTTTGTAACCCAAAATAAGAGTGTTGCAGAATTAGTGTTATGAACTCAGCCAGTTGTTTTACTTTCAGGGCTTCATATCACCCACTACCTGTTCTTTTTTTTTTTTCAAGATTTTTATTTATTTATTTGATAGAGAGAGAGAGAGATCCCAAGTAGGCAGAGAGGCAGGCAGAGAAAGAGGGGGAAGCAGGCTCCTCCCCGAGCAGAGAGCCCAATGTGGGGCTCGATCCCAGGACCATAAGATCATGACCTGAGCTGAAGGCAGAGGCTTAACCCACTGAGCCACCCAGGTGCCCCTACCTGTTAGTTTTTATATTCTCCTATAGTCAGTTGGAATTACTGTATTCTAATAGTATATGTTTTAGAAAAGAATGAAAAGAACAAAGGTCAGGCAAGTGTTGGCATTTGTCAGTCTCCTCAAATCCTCTTTGGTATTCAAACAACCCTTAATAGAGACCATATCACTAGGAGGGTTTGTTGTTACTGATTGATAATTGATGGATTATCAGTTTGTGTTGGACAACTCCACAAACCCCTGAAATGAGCATCTGTTGTGAAGTTAGGCTTAGTCACTTTAATCTATACTTTTATATACTGCAAGCATCTCATCTCCATGGATACCATAACAAACAGATGTTCTTAGCTGAAGTCACTTTGAAAGAGTTCAAGTGATGATAAATGGAAAAGAAAAAAAGGTAAGACTTCACTTTATTCTTTACCAAGCAAGTTATAGCTTTAGTCATTTGTACATTTATCCAACTAATGCTTATTGAACATTTACTATGTGCGGGGCACAATGTCGAGTTAGACAGTCCCACCCTTTCAGAATTGATATTTTGTCGTGAGAAAGAAGCTTGTCTACAATCTGATGCTAAATATTACACTATATTCCAAGAATAAATACAGATTTTTGGGGAGCTGTAGGCTTTGGGGCTGGTATGAAGGAGGTTTGAGGTTGACTATTAGCCAATTACTGAAGGCTTAGCATAATGGTTCTTAAACTTTAGTGTAAGTATGCATTAGCATCATCTAGCAGTTTGTTAAAACACAAATTCCTGCCCTCAACCCCAGAGTTACTAATTCAATAAGTCTGGTGTAAAGACTGTGAACTTGCATTTCTAACATGTGCCTAGGAAATGCTGATGCTACTTGTCTTGGGACCACACTTTGATAATCACTAACATAGGGAGTGTATTAGTTAACTATTGCTACTATAACCAATTACCTCAAAATTAGATGACTTAAAACAGTAAGTATTTATTATCTTACGTGGTTTCTGTGGACTCAGGAAACTGGGAATCCTTAGCTGGACGGTTTTGTCTTGAAGTCTCTCATGGGATTGTGGACATTGGTTAGAGCAGCAGTCACCTAAAGGCTTGCCTGAGGCTGGAAGATCCACTTCCTAGGTGGCTCCCGTGTGTGTGACTATTGGCAGGAGGCCCCAGTTTCTCACTGGTTGTTGGCAGAAGGATTCAGTTCCTCATCACAGCTTTGCCTTCCTTATCTCTTCCTAGGGATGCTTGACTATCCTTATGTCATGATATCAGGCTTCCCCTGAGCAAGTGATACAAGATCAGGAACAGGAGGAAGCTGCAAAGACTTTTATGAAAATAGTACATGATTACATCAACCACATTAAAAGTGAGTCACTAAGTCCCAACCCATTTAATGGGAGGGAAATTAGCATCCACCTTTTGGAGGGAGAAGTATCAAGAGACTTGTGGATGTATTTTAAAACCAGTATAGAGATTATACTATAGTACTTCACTAATAATTAATTTTTACTTAACTATTAGTAAGTTAATCAGTGACTAACTCTTCCAGGATGATAATATGATAGAAGCAGAAATGTTGCAAGGTGGGAATTCAATAGCCAGAATTGATTATTACTATATTTTTACTTTCTGTGATTTTAAAATATTTTGAAAATGATATTAGTATAACAGTGTTACTCATATTTTGAATATTGCTTATATTGTGGCTATTCCTATTTTATTTAAGTAAAGAGACTAGGCTGTCTATTTATTTTATGTGTGTATCTATGGATGGGTGAATCCATGTAGCTCTGTACATGTAAGTTTGAACTAGTGTAAGAGTGTAAGTTTGAACTAGTAAAGGTTATGAACATGAGGTTCAGTGTTTGAGTCCTGGCTCCATCCCTTACTAGCTGTGTCATCTTAGGTAAGTTATTTAGCCTCTCTAGAATTCAGTCAGCTTCCTCATCTGTAAAACAGATTTAATAACAGTACCACTTTATAGAATAGTTCTGAAGATTAAATGAGACATTAAACGTTAAAGACCTTAGAAAGTACTTGAATATTTTTGTTTCATTATTTATGGATACACACACACACACACACATTAAAATGGAACAATTCAAGAGGGATTAAAATAAAAAATATACATTGAATTTAGAGCATAGCAGACTCCCTAATGTTTGGAGATATAGAAAAATTTATATCTCAGTCAAACAGCTTTAAATTAAACTCTCCTCTGTTTAAAGGAAACAACAACAACAACAACAACAACAAAATTCAGCTATTTCTTGTAACTTGCACTCTAGCCTTGCTATATGGTTTCCCTTTATCCTTCTCCATTCTTCCTCCACTCTTAAGGAACACCCCCTTCCCCAAACTTCTTGCATTTTAATGCAGAAACATGTAGTCCTCCCTTTCTTTTTTTCCCTCTTATGACATGGGTTTTTTCCATCCAAATGGATCAGCAGGATATTTTCCTATACAAATATCATTCTTTTGCTCTGTAAGAAGAATTCTGGTGCCAGTTATTTAATATATATTTTAAATTCTGCCATTATAGATTAATTATTTAATTATTAATTATTATATTATTATTATATTATAATTATTAATTATTTAATTCTTAAAATATTAGCAACCATGGCTACTGATTATGCACTGTTTGTGGTAACCATGAATAAGCTGAGCTTATGACCTACTCAAATAGAAAGGAGGCCAATTATAGGTCTAGTGCATACCAGGACTTGGTAAATTTTGAGGAATTATGTATCATGAACATTGTTTTTAATAATCCCAATTGTCACTTTGTATTCCATGTCACATAATTCTGACTAATGAAAATTTTAAAACCTCAATTTACCAGAAGGCAACTAACCTCAATTTGAAGTTTTAGAATACACTTTCCTTAAAAGACAGAGGCAAAATTCAGGGTTATAGGATCCTAGATTCTGGCCCAGGATTCTGTGTCTTTAACATCAGAGGTGTAGAAAAAATGATTAGTGGTCACGAAGATGGCTGAGGTGTTAAGTCTTGTCATCAAAAAAGGCTTTTTTGTGTTGTGTATCCTTTACTTAATGCTTCTCTGTTTTGTCTTAAGATCAGAATCAGGATCACCCCAGAGTTATATGTATAAATATCAAATTCAAGTGGAATCTCTTCAGGTAGAGCCCCAGGATCTGCACTGTAGCAAGTTCTCCACTAATTCTTCTGTACTATAAAATTTGGTCTGCTCAATTAAACAGTTTTAGAAAGATGTCCAGTAACAAACTAGAATCTACAAAAAGGATTTTCCCATTCATGATTAGTTAGCCAGAGATTATATTAAACAATCTAATTGTCCTTGCTAATTGAAATTTTATTATCATATGGTGGGTTGATCAGTTTTGTTTTAAAGATTCTGTTTGTACCTTTTAGTTAGACAGTCAGTGTAGCAGTGAATATTTAATGACTGATTTTAATGAGACAGGTAGTAGAAGAATAGAGAGGTATAGAGTAAGAAAAGGTTAAGAACTCAGGTCTCCTTACTTCTAGTCCAGTGCTATTTGTGTGGGTTTTTTCTTTTTAGGGCTTTTCACCTCTCATGTTCTGTTTTTAGTTTTTAGGGTTTTGTTTTTGTTTTTTACGACTTTATTTATTTATTTGACGGAGAGATAGAGCCAGAGAGCAGAAGTGGAGGGAATGGCAGAGAGAGAGGGAAAAGCAGGCTCTGCACTGAGCAGGGAGTCTGAGGTGGGGCTCGATCCCAGCATCCTGGGATCATGAGCTGAGCCAAAGGCAGATGCTTAACCATCTGAGCCACCAAGGCACCCCCGTTTTTAGTTTTAATAAAATTAAAACTTCCCTCATTTATTTTGATTTTTTTTTCAGGTTTCATTAGGGGTGTGTGTGTGTGTGCGTGCGCGCGCGCACGCTATGCTTAGAAAGATCATAGGCTTTGAAATCAAACTGAATTGTGAATTCCAGTTCTGCCACTTACTATTTGAGTGACTGTGAGCAAATTTAATAAGTTCTATGAACCTCAGCCTGTTAATGGAATAATTCTTACATTATAAGGTTATTGTAAGGATGAAACAAACAGATGCGTACATTTCTTTCCTTTACTTCTTCCTTAGAGAAATTCTGGCCAATATAAAAAAATATTTAGATTAATTTAACTCAAGTAATGGTATATATCATTTTCAAATTACCAAATTATTTGTGTTTACTTTTTTCCTAATAGGCAGTTTGAAGATGAGCAAAGGTGTTTTTCTGATTAATTGGTTGTTCTTTCACTTCACAGTAGGTAATATTGATCTGTCTTCTTTGTAAGGAAAGCATGTATCAAAGTTGCAAGGTGCCAAGCAGTGTCTTACTCAGACCGTATCTCCTTTAAGACAGTACCAGGATCCATGCTTTAGGAAGTGCAAGGGAGAGAATTTTAAGTTATATGTGCCCTCAGGTGTCTTGGATTCACTGATAGAGAGACACAGTAAACAGACAGAAAGGTAAATAAAAATAGAAGACTTACGTAACATTTAAAACAACTTTAGAAGAGCTGACTGACCTGGGCAGTGACTAATTGTCATAATGCTCATAATGCTCATTAGCATGAATATGTGCTAATGCAATTCTCTGAAGAAGAGTCAACTTTTACATAAAATAAAAGCATCCACCTGAAGCCGATATTGGCAACCAGAATTATGTTTTTCCCCCTCCTATATCCAGGACAACCCAGGCAGGACGCAAAGGAATGCTGTCCCTACTTATTTACCACTCTCTATTGTAAGTTCATGAGACATAAAACTCGACCTTACTTTTCAGTGTTAGAAATTATTCAGGAGAATAGCATTGAAGTATGTAGTATTTAATCTTTTTTGTAATGATCAAAATACGCAAAGAGAAGGACTAAAATGATAGAGCAGATGGAATGTTTCCTTTGTCCTGCTTACGGTATTAGAGCATATGATATAAACAATGGCTTATGCTTTGATTCTCAACACCCTTTAATAATGAGTGGGGAAGCTGAATCTGTATATCTAGACAAAGTAAAATTAAAAAGTCAAACAAAGGTTAAATTACTTAATTTTAGAACCTAATTTGAATATTTCAGGTATTTATTTTTTTTCCACACTTTACCTTGCCATCAGTGATTTTTTTTAGGATTTATTTTATTTTTAAGTAATCTCTACACCACATGTGGGGCTTGAACTCACAACCCCGAGACCAAAATTTGTGTGCGTCACTGTCTAAGCCAGTCAGGCGCCCCACACCAGTGATTTTTTTTTTTTAATTTCATGTTTTCCTCCCTTATTTCATTTAGGTTGTCTCCTAAGAGTCCTGGTTCCTTTTATTTATGTCTTTAGAAGCCAAGGTGTGTTCATTTCTACTCAGGTGTCATTGCTTCTAGACCCTATTAGTGGACATAACAAGGAAACACATTCTCTCTCTCTCTCCATGACTTTGTATGTAAAAACTGTGATTCATACCAGTGTCTCCCAATTCCAGTCTAACACCACTGGATCCTTTCTAGCCTTCTGCCTTTCATTATCTGTAAAACAGATACCTGGCTTTCATTGTCCGCAATATTTTTATTTGCTCAATCCTAGAATATAGTTTCAGAATAATTTATTAATTAGGGGATAGTACTTCTGTACAGTTTCTTTTGTGTTTAGACTTAAAATATATATTAAAATATTTTTATCTAAAGTTACTTAGGTTAGTTCTTTTTTCCTTTGTCTCCTGAAATAGGGTTATATTATTCATGTCTGATATAGTTAGGCTCATTTGTTGCTATTTATATTCCATTCTGGGTTTTCTCTGAGTCCTGTTTGATTTTAAACACTTATTTGTATTTTATATATATGAAAAAAAGTTATTGTTCTAAAAAATCAGAACTATATATAAAGATATACTTAGAGATAATCCCACTTATGCATTCTACCTGCTCCATTTCCTCCATTTCTTCCATTCTGTTCCTACTCCTCATATCTACCCAATTTCATTAATTTCTGGTTTATCCTTCCTATGTGTCTTTTCACTAAAACTAGAAGATACATGCGTATTTTCTTATATTTCCATTTACTTTTTCTTACGTGAATAGCAGAATACCATAGATACTCTTTTGCATTTTGGTGCTTTCTCATAACCATGTATCTTGGAAATCACTCTGTATCAGCTCATAAAGATGTTCTTATTCTTTTCTTTATAGCTGCATAATTCTGTTTGTGGATGTAGCTTGGTTTATTCATCACCATTCCATTTAGGGGCATTTAGGTTGTTTCTAACATTTCAGAATTATAAATAATGCTGCAATGAATAACCCCGTACATATGTGTTTTTCCGTTATTGTACATGTATCTTCAGGGTAAATTCCTAGATAGCTGGGTCAAAAGGTAAAAGCATATATAGTTTTATTAGTTATTGTCAAATTCCCCTCCAAAAGGGTTTGCCAATGATATATGAGAGTGCATGCCTTTCCACAGTCTCACAACGGAATGCATTCTCATACTTCTAAATTTTTATTGATCTTGTTTGTACAAACTTTAGTTTTAATTCTCTTAAATTTTACTGTTGATTTGGAACTACCAAATCAACAGTAAATTACTGTTTATTTGAGAATTACTCTTCTTTTTTTAAGATCTATCTGATGATTGTTTTGAGATCCTGTAGTTTTATGATTTCTTTTTTTTGGGAGGGGGTCACAATCATAGGGTTTGGTCTATCCATTCACTGACTACCTATTGAAAAAATATCTTGAGTGGCCTCTATTTCCCAGACAATATGCTAAGACATTATACTTGCCCTTGAGTTGCTTATTGACAGTGAAGAACAGGTTAGCAAATAAATGGACAATTATGAGATACACACAGTTCTGCATGGACAAGACCTTCCAGTGAGAGAAGAGAGAGCCAGATATACTCTGAATTGCAAGTAATTTATTGCAACTTCCATATAGAATTCATGTATGTACTCATAGATATGGTGAAATGAGAGAGAAATACAGTCCAGGAGGCATGCTGAGAAGTTCAGATGTCACCTAGAGGACAAAGAAGACTTACCAAAAAGTTTTAAGCAGAACAGAGATATGATCAGGATTTTTATTATGGCAATGACAATGAGGGATTTTCAAAGAACTCAAGGTTTATCCTCAAAGTGTTAAACTATATTGAATGCATAGAGGTAAGTATGCTAGGTCATGTAAAAGAAAAGAATAACCCCAAAGGCAAGAATTGACTGTGACCTTATATAATGCAATACTTCTTTAAGAAAAAATGGATCACTCATTTGAATGAGGTCAGCAATTAAACAAGCAAGGTAAAGGGAAGTGTTATCTGAGGAAGTCTTTGCCTGCTTTGGTGGTTTAGAGTGGGTTCTTTATTCCAAAAAGGAGCTGCTCTTGGTGTCTGGGGTTTTCCAGGAGAATTTGAAAAACACTCGTCATTATAGTTATCGAAAACCAAGACCATCTATACCCAGAACAGCTTATGGCGTACATTAATGTGACTTTACTATTCAGATGCTTCATTAAGGTGACTTTATTATTCCAGTCTTTTCATCAATCTGATTTTACTGTTTCAGAAAGTTCTTGCCTGGGAAGATCAAGTTGCCAATAAGTTTATCATTTATTTCAGAAAGTTTCTGAAAATCCCCCCCCCCCACCTTTTTAAAAGATTTATTTACTTTTAGAGAGAACATGCACGCTGAGTTTGGGGGAGGTGGAGGAGGGGGTGGATGCAGAGAGAGAGGGAGAGAGAGAGAATCTCCAGCAGAACTTGCATTGAGCTCAGAGCCCAAAGCAGGGCTCGGTCCTTTGACCCTGAGGCATGACCTGAGCCAAAACCAAGAGTTGGAGGCCCAACTGACTGAACCACTCAGGCACCTCCTGAAAATTCTTTTAAACCCATATTAGAATGCTCAAACTAAAACAACATCAAACAGCTCTTTACTTTTTAAGAATTGCTTCAAAATCCTTTATTTTTGAAAACTTTCCCCCTTTGGTACCTATCAGTCCGAAACTGTTAGATCACAGATTTGCCTATTCATAACCAAGCCCTTTTTCTCACACCAAAAGATCCATCTTAAACCAAGCTCCCCAAATCTTAAACCTAGGTGATTTTTGCTTCACCTCTTCAGACACACCACCAAGATTCTTGTCCAAGTAGTGGCCTCACTTACTGTGGCAAGCAATAAACTCAAGTTTGCTTTAGGAACAGGTTATTTTGGTGGTGTTTTCAGGGAATAAAGTACACACAGGATTCATTTCTCATTCCATCTACAAATGATGCTTTTTGTGTAATGGTGACACATCGTTTGGAATCCTCAGCCAAAATTAACAGTTTGAGAAGGTCTGAGTTAATTTTGTTATTTTTTGTCTTTCTTTTGACCTGGCACATGACATTTACAGGTAGAGCAACATCAAGGAAGGGCCTTGTGCCTCACTCATAGTCATTGCTATTCAAATTCATGCACTTGGAAATGTATAATAAGTTCAGGAAGAAGTGAGTAACCTATATATCCTAGCCAATCAGCCTACATCCACCAGGAAAGGCTTTTGAAAAAAAGAGCTGTATAGATTTTATGTAAATTTGGTATTTATGAGCACCAAACTTTTAGCACTGACATCTGCCTGAGAAGAAACTTCATTTACAGCAGCGGCAGAAATGAAGTTCACTGTGAACTAGTTTTGGATACCATATGCTTTAACATGCAGAAGAGGAGGGGAGAAGAGGCCTTTGAAAAACTGATTTTTCTGGCTCTCGCTGTGTATGATGTTGCGTGACAACACTGTGACATCATAACGTAGGCTATTTCATTTGCGGTTTGCCCCACTCCAGTGCCTGGCCTGCAACAGCACAATCGGGTGTGTTCGGGGCCCTTCCCTTCATGGAACTTCAGGCACTTCCCAGGCGTTTTCTTTCTAAACCTCACAACATCTCTCAAAGGTATTGCCAAACTGGAGACAAATTTCACAGTTTAATCATGTGGAACACATTGGTAAATATAGATGTGCCTTTTAGAAAGTTGCTTCAAAGTGTATTTTGCAGCTCACGCGACTGTTTCTCAGGGTGTAAACCAGTGGTGTAATGTAAAGCTTTCGGCCCTCCCCCCTGGGAGCTGGGATGAGATGTGTTTGGCAGCGCGCAGTGGTGCAGGAGGAAAGGAGGGTCGTGCGGAAAAGGCAGGCTGACGGTTTTGTTACACGTCCTGCCCTTTCCTTCCTATCTTCCCCACACAGGGGTGCCTCCTTTTGCTCCAGCTCGATCTCTTCTTTTGCAGCATCAAAAAAGAAAACTGAGCTCTAAAATTTCACTTGTAATTAGGAGTTTGGTTAGATTTTTAAGGCACAACACAAAAGTCCATTTAGTTCACAAGGCCTATTGATTACAATCCTGGCGATCCTCTTTCCTCCCTCCCTTTCTCTCTTGTATATGTGCTGCACTATAATCCCAGCAATCTAACCAGTACTTATAATGTAGTTTTATGGGAAAAAGAGTTCTTAATGAAGTGGGAATGTGGCACCATTGCAGACATGTCTGTTTCTTGCTCTAATCTCTTCAAATCCAGTATGAAGAGGAATGGACTTCTTCTCAGAATATCTCTGCCTCCCCAGCCACACCCTTTTCCTTCCGTCACCCTCACACCTCCTGATCTCCTAGAAAAGATCCCTTCATGTGAATCAGAAACCTGGACATGAATTCTACTGGTGTCCCTTAATAACTGTATAAACCCCGAGTCATTAAACCTCTAAACCTCCCTGAACCTGTTTCCCCATTTGTAATTTTTACATACGACTAACTTACAGGGATGTTGTGAAGATTAAATAAAATAATATGTTTGGAAGAGCCGAAGAGCTGAAAATAATATGTCTGGAAAAATGTGGCCAGTGGGAGAAGTCTTTGACTGTTTGGTTTTCTGGGGATGATTTGTTCCACCCTTTTTGGTATCGTCCAAGCCAGGACATTTTCAAGAGTGGAAGAGGGAGCTTCGGGACAACAACACACATAAACTGGGCCTCTCCCAAGCAAATCCGGATGTGTGATCAATCTCTTTAGAGAGAATTTTCAGAGGGCAAGTGCCTGTGCCTAATTGTACCCTTTATTGTGGATGGGGATGCCTGCATTCTATGAATAAAAATATCACTTATTGCCCACATACAAGCTGAACTTCTACCACCTCTCTCTTATTTTCACAGCTCTTTGTATAACTTGTACTTTCTCAGATGTGCTACATGGACAACAGGTGGCACATGCGACTATTTCAAGTGGTATACAGCGAACATTATTTTTTTTTTTAAACTGTCAAGTCAGATCTATAATCTTGGAAGTAAACATTTTTTAATAAGTTTGTTTAGACCAACATTTGAATTGATTTAAAGAAAACAATTAAGTTAACCAAACTCAGACGAGTTTACGATTATAGAAGGTTGACCTGGAATAACTAACAGGTGGGTAGCCCTGTTTGATTGGATGCAGCCGATAGAATGAAGGAACAAGCTACTCAGTGTTTGGATGAATAGCTTATAATATATAACCCTTCATTCCAGGACAAGTGCTGTGTTTAAGAATTGGAGTTCAGGTAAATTCCCAGTTGTGGCCCAGATGAGGAGAACAGAAATGGAGTAACTGCAGTTGAAGATTAGCCTTGGATACATTTTTCTGGTAAGTCTTGGGCTTCCCCGCCACTTTTATACATTATTAATATAAACTATGTATGAAGAATTGACAACACTTGGCAAAATTTAATACATACCCTTTTTTAAACTTTGTGGGGACGTTTTGGGAGACATGATTTAGGATGGAAACTTCTTTCATCTTGTTTTGAGAATTCTAAGAAAAAAGACTCCTCCAACTGTTTGAATAGCTCATTTAATTACCTGGTAATCAAAAAGTCTTTCTGATTGCTGGTCCCAAAACTTTCTGCTTTAAGTGTATTGTCCAAAGAAACAGAAACACTGGAAAGGCATTGCCATTCTACCTCTCAGTATTTGCTGCAGAGACCACCGACAGCAGCGGACTTCCTAAGCCTCACCTCTGTGTCTGTCTTCTCTGTTTTCTTTCTGCCTGTGATTTCTCTTGTCAGTAATGAATGCTTCTTATTCTTTCTGTTTGTTTGCTTAAAATAGAGACAATTTAGATCATGTACCAAGTTACTTGAGTATGAATGATTAGAGGCCAGCCCTTAGCAATTATACTTTTGCAGAAACACATCAAAATATTTGATAGATGGTCATTCACAGATATCTGTGTGCACTTGAGCTTAGGGTTTATAAAGGTTTACAAGTATTTATGTATGATTTTATGTGTATTTTCAGAGCCTTTTTTTTTTTTTTTTCTGGTGGAACTTTGAAAAATGAAGAGAATTAAGTTGTTTCTAAAAAGCCAAAGCAGCCTGCCATCTCTTTTTCTTTTCTGGGCTACGGTCCAATTTGCACAGCAGTTGCAAAGAAAAAGCAAACGCATCACTAGATTCAGCGAGAAATATTGTAACAGTATGTAATCTCTGTCAAGATAAAATTGCTTTGTGATTTACATTACAATAAATCCTGACCTTTAAGTGCTGCAGACTAAGCTAATCTGTGAAGTACTTTATTCCAACACTGAATCAGCGAGTGAAGCTCAACCAAATTGACTGTATTAGTCCCACCGTGGTGTGGTTAAAGAGCCTATATATATCGAAGCAGATTACAGAGCATTGTTCTATGTGTACTATAATAAGTAGAATAATTGAAATATTCAATCTGTTTCATCATTGTGAAATAATAGAATTATTTTAACCTCCTTTCTGTTTGCCTATTATGGGAATTACAAGTAGCTTCATTTAAATATCATTAGGGACTGATTTAGATCGATGAGAACAAGGAAATTCAGAATTAAGGCTAAAATACCACATGACATTTCAACCTTAATTCACTTCTTATGTCTGTTAATTATTTTCTTTTTCTTTCTTTCTTTCTTTCTTTTTTTTTTTTTTTTTTTTTTTTTGCTTAAATAGTTAAAATGTGTTGAATTTCTCAGGACTAGCTTTTTGCTTTTTGACTCCCCAAGTCAAGTGCTAAGTTTATCAATCATTGGAGAATAGAATTTTCTCAGAAATATGGATTTTAAAAATCAGTTGAATTTACCAACTTTGGGAGATTTTTAGCCATTATTTCTTCAAGTATTTTTCTCTCCTTTGTACTTTTGGCTTTTCTCTAGATTTTGATCACACATGTAGGAGACAACTTTATATTATCCCGGAGATCAGTGGTACCTTTTTTCCCTCCAGTTTTTCCTTTTCTCTCTATGCTTCGTTTTGGATAGTTGCTGTTGCATGTCTTCAAATGCCCCCCCCCCCCCCCCGCCCCCGCAGATCCTAATTTGCTGTTAACTATAACATATCTTTAGCTAATTCTTTTCTCTCTCACATATGCCTTTTTTCATGTGTGGTGTCTATTGCTTGGATACTGGATATTGTGCTTTAGTTTTTTTGGTTGCTAGATTTTTTTTGGTATTTCTATAAATAGGGTATTTTGTATCTTGTCCTGGCTGAGTTTTAAGCTTTGTTATGCAGCAACAGCCTTTAATCTAGGGCTAATTTGACCCTGCAACAAAGACAGTATAATCTGAAGATACCTCCTCATGCTTCCTGTATTATGAGGTATTCCCATTCTCGTTGGTAGGGACAAGCACAATTTCTGGGCCTGTAGGAGTGGAAATTGGCCTTCCTGTTTCCTGTTGCTTCTTTATTTGGTCTAAGGTACTATCTTTTCTTTTATGTGTCAGCTGAAGATCTGTGGGAAATCCTCCACAGAGCTCTGGGAATGTCTTGTCTGTGTAGATCCCTCCTCGCTGGGAAATTCTACCTGTCTTGGCATCCCTGAATTTCAGTTTCTGTCCCTTCAACTGAGCAGGACCACAGGGCTCAGTTTAGGTTTTCTTCTCTTCTCCAAGAACAGGAAACTGCCTTTAGGAAGTGAGTTGGAACAACAGTGGAATTCACCGTTTCCCTTTTCTTAGGGACCACACTCCTGTGCTGCCTATTGTTCAATGTCTGAAAACAAGTCTTTCCTGTATTTTTGTCATATTTTCTCATTGTCTAAGGTGGGAGACTCCTTGTTACTCCATCATGGCCGGAAGCAGATGTCTCACATAACTGGAGTTTACAAGGAAATTTAAGATTTCTATTTAACTTTTCATCAGTTCCTGCCAACATACATTTCTGGAGACCTCAAAGTGACAAGAAGGTTATTGAAACAAATTCTGGACACAGTAAACTGTAGCATTGTTAATGCCCATGTCTAACCACAATGCAATATAATGATTGCAAAGGACATAGGGCACCATAATCACTTTAGCAACCTAAAATTAGAATTTTTTTTTTTTTACTTCTTTCTGAGTTGTATACAAGAAACCAGTGCTAGAGTCCTTCTTTCTAACAAAAGTCATCTTTCTAATAAAATGGGATTTCCTGATAAAATAGTGCTAGAGGCTTCTCCCATTGTTTCTTATGCTAACTGTTGCTGTACTCTGTTTTAAAGTTACATTGAGTTAAGGGGAATAGTCTTCATTTTAGTAAGACAAACTTTTTTTGTTATTTTGTCTTTTTTTATTTTAGATTTTTATAATAAATTTATAGGGTGCCTTGAGGGCAGCCTAATTTGCATCATAGGGGGCCACCTAAGAAACTCACTTGGGACAGACCAGTCTGTTCTGCCTTGGAGCACTATTGCCTAGAACCAGAATTGTTCATGAGATACCCCATATTATAAATAGAGACATCCTCGGGGCACCATATCAATGTATACTGGATGCTCTTCTCATGCATTTTTGAGAGGAAAACAGCAGTTTTGATATCAGCAAGATGAGAGCAAGTATTCTTGATGGTAAAAGGATACCTGAGCACTTACCTGACATTAGTATTTTTAAAGGTCAATTTCATAGTTCCAAACAATTTAAAAAATAAAATACAGTAATTTTCTGGAATCTTTTGCTTTAGTGCTTAAAGAGTACAAAACTAATAATTAGAAGGAAAGATTATATAAAAGTACTGATACATTGATGTAGATAACGTTACACACACATACATACACACAGTCTTTCAGGCTGTTATTTATTTTCTTAGCAATTTAAAAAAAAACAACTGCTAACTAAGAGACTGGTATAACCTGATGATTTACCAACATTCAGATTTCCCATGACCTAATAACAGACTAATGTATATGAGTCTTCTGTTATATCAGTTAAATCAACATGTATGTCTAAAACAACAGTTTTATTTTTGTTAGGCTAAAGCCTTAACCTTGGCCTGTGACACTTTGCAGTGATTTGGGGGTTTTCTTGTCCTCAGGTCTGTTGAGAGAACCCTCTGCGGTCTCACACAGAAATGCCAACTTTACACTCATTGTGTAGCTGTTGTTTTGTTGCCAACTATTTGATTTGAGGATTCAATAGACTATCTTATCATCTATTTTGTTTTAGATATTGGTCTGTGGGTTTTTGGTTTTGTTGTCCTGTTTTTATATTTTTGGTGTTTTTTTTGACAGAATTTGGGGTGATTTAAAACTGCCCCACTGTCACCACCCACCACTATTTTCCCAGAATTTCCCTCTACCTTGACTTTATAAAAGCTTTTGTGTATTCACCTGTTAAAGGGAATGAAATGGTCTCCTAATATCCCTTCCAACTCTGAGATCTGTGACTGTATAAGATAACCCTGTTTGGACCCAAAATGAAGTGTGGCCTCACTCTCATGTTTTGAGACCCTGCATGTCTAAGATTAAATCGCTGTGTGTTATATTCTTCGTCCAAGTCAGTACTTGTCCTTACATCCACCCGTGTATCTATCCATCCATCCTAACACAAGCACTGAGCCTCTACCATGTACTAGCTTTGTTTCTCCAGGTCCTTATCAGGTTTGCTTGTGCTATTTGAAGCTATAAAAGCCACACTATATATGTTGTTTCTCTGATTTATGAGCACCAAAGCAGACTTGATTATTACTTGGAGGTGAAATGTGAGTGTTATGGATTTTGTTGTTGTTGTTTGCTAAGGGTAAGGGGAGAGATGAACTATTCCAGCTTTTTAATATAGAGGATTTCTTGCCTGCCACCACAGTCTGGACCACTTAGCATGATCAAATCGGGGCTTGAAGTTTCTCTAGGATTTAATAATGAAAGGAAGAAAGCCAGCTGACCTCATCATTTGGTTAGTAGCCAACCTCTATGATCTTGGATGAATTGAAAAATCTAGGCCTATGGCAATTCATATTATTAGTTTATAGGCATGTGACAACTTGGTGTTACCAGATAGCCTTATGTAGGCAGCTGTTTGCTCTGTGGTAAGACAGTCCTGCTGAATAGTTATCAAGAGAGACTCTAGCAAATGGGAGCCGAAAATGCACTCAGAGAATGTACAAGGGCAAAATTTTAGGCAATGATTTATTCCTCCAGAATAATCCTGAGCTCAACAAATGTAGATTTATTTACCTTTTACCACATTCCCTGAGGTCGTACAATTTATATACTAAATATTTATGGAATACCTACTATATACCACTCATTTTATTAGGTACTTTATCTTTTTATCTAATGTAATTTTTATCATAATCTTTTTCTTTTTTTTTTAAAGATTTTATTTATTTATTTGACAGGCAGAGATCACAAGTAGGCAGAGAGGCAGGCAGAGAGAGAGGAGGAAGCAGGCTCCCTGCTGAGCAGAGAGCCCAATGCCCTGGCTAGATCCCAGGACCTTGAGATCAGGACCTGAACTGAAGGCAGAGGCTTTAACCCTCTGAGCCACCCAGGAGCCCCTCTTTTTTTAATTTTAAAAAATATTTTATTTATTTATTTTAAAGAGAGCGAGAGAGTGTGAGCAGGAGAAGGGCAGAGGGAGAGGGAGAAAGAATCACAAGCAGATTTAAACTCAATGTAGAGCCCAACCTGGGGCTTGATCACATGACCCTGAGATCATGACCTGAGCAGAAATCAAAAGTCAGATGCTCATCTGACTGAGCCACCCAGGCACCCCAGTGTTTTCTTTTTTTAAAGTCATACTTACAGGGACACCTGGATGGCTCAGTCGGTTAAGTGTCTGCCTTCAGCTCAGGTCATGATCCCAGGGTCCTGGGATCAAGCTTCCCACTGGGCTCCCTGCTCAGCAAGGGGTCTGCTTCTCCCTCTCACCCCTTCCCCCTACTTGTGCTCTCTCTCTTTCTCCCTCTCTCTGTCAAATAAATAAATAATATCTTTTAAAAAACTATGTTTTATTCAATTGTTTATGTTATTCAATTGTTTATGTTGTTTGCATTATTATGATCATATTAATTTTTTATTTACATTGTTATGATCATATAAAATTAATGCATAGTGAGCCATATATTATACTGTATTTCATTTTATTTTTGATATAACTTATGTTTTCCCTGAAATAAAACAATTTACTTTCTTTTTTAAATTTTCTATGTAGATATCACTAATTCATCACAATTTTCTGACAGGACTGAATTTTTTTTTTTTTTAAGATTTTATTTATTTATTTGACAGAGAGATAGAGAGCACAGTAGGCAGAGCATCAGGCCAAGGTAAAGGGAGAAGCAGGCTCTCTGCTGAGCAGGGAGCCTGCTGTGGGGCTCAATCCCCAGACCCTGGGATCGTGACCTGAGCTGAAGCCAGACACTTAACCAACTTAGCCACCCAGGTGCCCCCAGAACTGGAATTCTAATACTTTGGGTGAACATTGTATTTACTATGTGTTAGAGATATATCTACTAGAGATCTCTTTTATACTCAAATATATACTGGTTGCTAAATAGACCTGCCCCATAACTGTCACCCTGAGATTTTCACTTACATGTCTGTTACACCTTTTTATTGTGCCCCACTTAACTCTAGTGCTTCTTCTGACTTTTCTGCTCTTTCATTCTCTTTATGCTTCAGTTTGGATTATTTTTT
This sequence comes from Mustela erminea, assembly GCF_009829155.1. Taxonomy (NCBI): domain Eukaryota; kingdom Metazoa; phylum Chordata; class Mammalia; order Carnivora; family Mustelidae; genus Mustela; species Mustela erminea. The sequence goes on from NC_045616.1 coordinate 50,875,493, forward strand.
TTTCCTAAATGAATTATTTCCTAATTCATTAATCCTTTCTTTTGTTTGTCTAATCTGTTATACCTATTTACCAATTTCTTAATCTAAGTTGTTTTATCTTTTAATTCTAAATTTTCATGGATTCTTTTTAATATATTCAGTTCTGATGAAATTCTTCATCTTGCCACTTATTTTCTTGAAGGTTATTATAGCTATTTTAGTCCATATTGATAACTGTAATACCTAGACTACCTGAGTGTCTCTTTCTGTTTTCTTTTTTTTCCCTTTGTTTTTAGTCATTTTTGTCTTCCTTGTGTGCCTGGGGATTTTTTACTTAATGCTGTACGTTGAAAATTACAACTGATACAGGTTCTGGATGATTTTCATCTTTTGCCAGAGAGAATTTTCTCTTCTTTAGCAGACAGAGGAGGGATAGATCACTTTGGTACATTTGCAGATAGTCTATTTCCAGTCTGTTCTTGGTCCTAGAGGATTTCCTTTTGGAGATCTTTGCTGAGAATCTGGAAGTGTTTATCAAGACCTCTAATCCTTGTTGGGCTTTGAACTCCAATTTTCAATTTAACTGTGGTCAGTTAAAGATTTTTCATCTTTTTTTGTTTTTAACTGTAGATTTCTGCTTGGTTTCTTGGCTTCTGAGCCTGCAAAATTTAAGAATCTGCAAATACCTTGAGGAAAAAATGTTCCCAAAAATGTCAAGTTTACTTCCTCCTGTGGTCCCCTTTACTTTTGGATATTGGGTCCTCAAATTTTGGAAGCCTGGGTATCCCTGATGAACTTGAATTTGAGTCTCCCCAACTGACAACAAATTCTAGACCAACGCTTTTTGTTCAGTTTCAAAACCTCACAATACAAATGAACAAATGCTCTGAGGACCATCAGTGAATATAAGACCCACTTCAGTATATTTCCCTTTCTCTGTGATCTTGGCTCTTCAAATCTTGGTTGCCTTAGTTGTTTTCAATGCCTTAAAAGAACTGTTTTGGGCACCTGGGTGGCTCAGTTGGTTAAGTGTCCAACTCTTTATTTTGGCTTCAGTCATGATTCAGGGTAGTGGGATTGAGCCCTGCATTGGGCTCTGAACTCAGTGGGAATTATGCTTGAGATTCTCACTCTTCCTCTCCCCCTTCTCCCCTGCCCTACCCCATCCCTCCCTCTCTCTCAAATAAATAAATAAATAAATAAATAAATAAATAACATCTTTATTAAAAGAAAAAGAACTGTTTTCACCCAGATTTTCATTTGGAAATCCCGACTTCCAGGAATTGAAAAAATTTTTACATTAATTCTGTAATAATTTATCTCTTTCCATTTCAGTTTTTTCTTTCAGCCATTCCTGGTATTTTGATATTGAATCTCTTTGATTTTCCCTTAATGTTTAACTTCTTTCTCTCACATTTCTATTTCTATATCTTTTCCCTTGGGCCAATTCAGAGAAGAATCTTTAATCTTATGTCTTGGGGTATGGAGTAGGTATGGTTGCTGGTGTCTGAGAGCCAAGTATGGGATGGGGTTGTGGGAAAAGGTTGTTGCTAATGTAAACTTCCACCCAATTCCCATCTTTTCAACTTCATATCTTTCCCATTCCTTCAGCTGTAACCTGAAGCTTGATTCAGAACTTCCCTAGTTTGTCCTCTCCATAGAGTAAACTTCAGTCTTCAGAACAAATGGATGAGAGAGATATGTCTATAATTTTGTTTGCAGTCCCACTATATACCCAGCTTCAGAAATGCTTGGTGCTGCTAGTTCTTGAGGCCTTCCAAGCTCTGTGGCACAATTAGATTGTAGACTTAGTTTTTGGCTTTCTCTGATATTTGAGACATTTACCTTTCATCCATTTGTTTTTCAGCTTTTAAAATCATCTTATCATCTCTTGTCTCCTGCCTTCTCTCTCATTTTTTTGTCCTTACAGATTTAGACTTAAAAGTTTGTTTTGTTTTGTTTTGTTTTTCTTATGCACATGTGTGTGTGTGTGTTTAATCCAGAGCTTTGGGGATGGACCAGAGAACAGGTGTGTTTAATCCACCATACTCACAGGAAGTTTTAGGTGCTTTGTATATATCACAACAAACTTCCATTGCAGATATTAATATATACAAAGAAAATACTGGATGGCTCAGCCAGCGGAGTGTCAACTCTCGATTTTGGCTCAGGTCGTGATATCAGAGTCCTGGGATTGTGCCCCGTGTTGAGCTGCATTCTCAGCAGGGAGTCTGTCTGAGATGCTCTCCTCTCCTCCTCCTCCTGCCTCACCCCATCTCTCTCTCTCTAAGAATAAATACATCTTAAAAAAGAGAGAGAAAATACTGATGGAACACAGTAGATGATAAAGTTAGAACTGAAACACTCTCATGAAAACCCTCATTTTAGAATGAGGTGGGATTTTTTGTTTTGTTTTTACTTGAAATTTTAGGTTTTCCTCACAATCATGAAGGAATCCAATTCTTTTCAAAACTAAATGATGTGTGAAATAGGAATTTTTGCAACACACTTTTACTGCTCTATTTAGCAATAAACTCTTATATTCTTATCACCCTCTAATGAATTATAAATTTTCAAAATCTGATGTAATTTTCTAATATATTTTTCATTTTACTTGAAATTACTAATACTACATTTTGGAGAAATTATTTTCTTTTCCTTTTTTAAGGATTTTATTTATTTATTTCTCAGAGAGAGAGAGAGTGCAAGCAGGGGGAGCAGCAGGCAGAGGGAGAAGCGAGATCCCCACGAGCAAGGAACACAACGTGGGACTTGACCCCAGGACCTTGGGATCATGACCTGATCTAAGGCAGAGGCTTAACCAACTGAGCCACCCAAGTGTCCCTGGAGAAATCACTTTCTAATTGAGATTTCTCTAAGTCAAGATTATTCTCCCCAATAGATTATCTCCATTTTCTTTCATAGAGAATAAATTTTTTTATTTAACCCTCATTTTATGTTTTTACCTAAAGCCTCCAAAATTTTGAGAAATTTCTTATTTTGTTTTATTTTGGGTTGTTCTAGAATTTCCTTTTACTTCCTCTCAATTTATCTTTGACCCTGGTGACCCTTAGTAAAAATTTCCCTCCGTATTCACCACATAATGATTTTCTTTTTCTTTTCTTTTTTTTTTTTTTTAAAAGATTTTATTTATTTATTTGACAGAGAGAAATTACAAGTACACTGAGAGGCAGGCAGAGAGAGAGAGAGAAGGAAGCAGGCTCCCTGCTGAGCAGAGAGCCCGATGCGGGACTCGATCCCAGGACCCTGAGATCATGACCTGAGCCGAAGGCAGCGGCTTAACCCACTGAGCCACCCAGGCGCCCCTCTTTTTCTTTTTTTAATTGAAAACAAGTAAGATCTTTTTCAGGAGACAATTTAAAACATTTTATAGCAAATGTAACATAATGCTTGGAGAGTTTCTGTAAGAAAAACCCCTAAAAGTCATGCCAGCTTCACTTTCAGATTTCTAGTAAAGAATGGAGAAAGCCCTGCCTGTGGGGCAATTTCACACGAGGAAATGGAGATATGATGGGCTGTTATCACTTCTAAACATTTTTGTTCATGAGAGTTTTAAAGGAACATATTTCCCTTTTGAAGTTGTCACCTACTTTCAGGAAAACCTTTGTCTCCACTTCCTTCTCTATTTTTTAAGAGGGAGGGCAGTTATATCTGCTAAACATTTGCAGGAAAAATATCCAAATAATCAGAGAACTGAAACCAATATGAATGCATCTGATGTTATATATTATTATTTGAATTCCAAACAAAGTTGGTCTCAAATGATATCATTGGTCTCTGTATCTCTTGGCACGCAGAAGCCTCCACTTTATTGCCTTTTCTGAAAGAATCAAAATTACTTTCTTTTGTTAAATGCCTAACAGATTTTTGAACTTATTTTAAAAAAATTTTTACTCCCTGGGAACTCTTTTTCCCCTATGAGATCAGAAACAGTCACTTGCTTGGTATCTCCTTTGAATGATGTGTATATTCAGTTTATCTACTTTTCCTTCAAATTTGCACTTTTTTTTTTTTTTTTTGAGGCAATCCCTGAACTGTTCCATGGTGTTTTTTCTCTCCCAACTGGATTACAAGCTCTTAGAGTTAACAAAGGAGTGCCATGCTGACACATACACTATGCTCAGTAAATGTGGTACCCTTAAATGCAGGAAATATATGCTTGCATTTTAATTCTGGAGTGTGTGTTCTTTAGTGAAGGAACTGAGGAACTGATGAGAGCTCTCCATTTCCACATGGAATCCTGGGTGGTCTGCTAGGGGCAAAGAAACAATAGGAGGCTCTGACTTGGGAGTCTTTTTAAAAGAGCGTAGTGATATTTAGGATATTTTCCTTGGTGTTCTACTGGCATACACAGACTAGAGGAAGATAAAAATGAAATAAAGAAGAGGAAACAGTTTTAAAGTAAAGTAGTACAATTCTAACTGAATAAATGATCAATTAGCAGTTAGAGGCAGATTGTAGAATTTTCCAAAACAAGTCAGTAAAGGGAGATCTAGAAACCACAGAAGAATATATTTCTGTGTCTATTATAAGTCATGGTGACCTCTTCTATAACAAGGGCAGCTTCCAACAGGCAACTCTGGGTAAGAATTTAAAAACTAGTGTTAGAGCCAAGTAGAGAAAAATAAAAGCATGAGCAAGAACAGCTTCAAAATGACTTTGTTTCAAAGCCTCTTAATGATAACAAAATATTAGCAAAGAGGAATAAATCCCTGAAGGAAGAAAGGTACAAGTAGGTATTAAAATTACAAATGTTAGAAAAAAGAATCACAAATTGATGCAATTTCCCCCTAAGAGTAGCAGAAAAAGAGATATAAATAATTTTGATGAACTGACTCTCTCTGATGTTGAAATTACTTCTTTTTTTCTCTCTCTTTTTTAAGATCTTATTTGTTTATCTGAGAGAGAGAGAGAGTGCAACAGAGATAGAGAGAACACAAGCAGAGTGGAGAAGAAGAAGCAGGCTTCTTGCTGAGCAGGAAGTCCCATGAGGCCTCGATCCCAGGACCCTGGGATCATGACCTGAGCTAAAGGCAGACGCTTAACTGACTGAGCCACCCAGGTGCTCCTACTTTTCTCTTTTAATACCTAACTCGTGCTGAAATATAAATTCTTGGTTCAAACTTGCATTCTCTCTGCCTTGAATTGTGTCTGTCTCCTTCTATCCTTTAATTTGGTCTTTTAGGAAGAAAATTTATATGACTCTGCGCTGACATGCATGTGAGGTCTTGCTAATATTTTAGCCCAGACTGGAAGGTGAAACATCAAAGAATATAGGGAACATTGAAAAAACTGAGGAATAGCAGCCAGTAACTCAGATGATTAGAATAAGGGATGAGAGATATGGTAGAAGCAGATGGTTACCAGTATCTCCCACATAGCAGGGTCCAATACATATTTGAAGTAAGAATGACAAAAATAAATACTGTTATTGACACTGAACAAAATTGTCCCACACCAAAACAGATAATAAAAATAGCTACAATTTATCAAATGCTTTACACATGCCACACACTGTTCTAAGTATTTTTGTATCTTGTTTAATTTGTAAAACACCTTATTCTCCGTGTACCACTGAGGAAACCAAGGCTCAGAGATGTCAAATGTCTAGCCCAAGTACTCTTATCCAGTAGCCATTGGAGACAAGACTGGCTTCAAGTCCATTTAAATGTAGAGCTTGAACTCCCATATATTGTGATGATTCCTCTTCTTGAACAAAATGGGTAAGGTCAAGATGTCCCCAATGTTGTTTGGAAGATGAACTAGGTTCCAATATAACCTGGCATAGAGTTTTTGTTTTTATTTGAACTGTAAAATTGCCTGGTAGACATCTTCATCTGTATGTTCTGTAGGCCAGAGTCAATTACTGAAGGGCTTTCCTTTGATAGAACTCATTGTCTTCCATGCAAGCTTCTTCCTTCTTTTTCCCTATTATGGATAATGACACTATGCCACCCAGAAGTCTATGAAGAGTCCTGCTTTTGCAGCCTCCACAGCCAATTTAGTCACTTATTCTTAGGTCTTCACCTTTGCAATATCCGTGCAGTCTGAACCCTCTTTCTTTTCCACTGCTGATGCCTTTCTCAGGCCCTCATTTCTTTTTCTTGAATTATGTCAGGAAAATTTTGATTTGTTTTACTCTCTTCCATCATGGTCCTTTCCAGCTAAAACTCAGAAATGCAGCTGGAGTCATGGCCCTTGGTTAAAAACTGCTGCCCTAGAAAAAGAAGTCTCTTTGCTCCCATGACTGCATTCATAATCTATATGCTGATAAATCACAGATTTATACCTCTAGACCAAATTTTACTTCCTAGCATCCATACTAATGTTTCCAGTTCAATAGACAATCCACCCAGTGCCTTCGACTTTCTCCCTCTAATACTCAGCAGTTACAAGTTCTTACAGCTCTACTTCCTGAATAGCTTTCCTTCTTTCATTTTTCTCTAACCTAACTGGCAATGTTACTGTCCAATCTAACACTTCTGCAATAGCCTGAGTCACTGAAGCAGCCATGATAATATCTTTCTGACTTGCTGTATATCCATGGTTTCCCACTTTAAGTCTCTTCTCCACACATTATATTTCAAGTGCAACACACACTGTTTATCTTTTTTTTTTTTTTTTTACATTTGGGTTTCCTTGAAATTGAGATAAGTCGTGCAATTTATTTTGTATCTGCAGTTTAATTAGAAGCATTTGTTGTTTTAAATAAGTCATATATAAAATGATACATTGTATATTCAGTGACATCTTAGAGTTGGTGAAATATGATAATATTTCTGGATATGCTACTTTCTAGATATGCTACTACCCTGCACAGGAGCTTCTGTGACTTCCCATTTTAGAATAAAATTAAACATTTTTCTTCTTCTTCTACTTCTTCTTCTTCTTTCTCTGCTGCTGCTTCTGCTTCTGCTTCTTCTTTGTCTTTTTTTTTATTATTAAGATTTTATGTTTTTATTTGACACACACACACACACAGAAAGCATAGGCAGGGGAGCAGTAGGTAGAGGGAGAAACAGGCTCCCCACTAAGCAGGGAGCCCAAAGCAGGGCTCCATCCCAGGGCAGTGAGATCATGACCTGAGCTAAAGGTAGATGCTTAACTGACTGAGTCATCCATGTGCCCTTTCTTCCTTTTTCTTTTTTAAAAAAATTTTTTTTTAATTAATTAATTTATTTTTTTAAAGCAGGCTGCACGCTGAGTGCAGAGACAAATGTGGGGCTTGAACCAAGGACTCTCAGATCAAGACCTAATCCAAAATCAAGAGTGAGTTGCCTAACTTACACAGCCACCCAAGTGCCCTCAATGAAACGTTCTTAACATTTCTATGAGATCCTGCATGTCTGGCCCTTATTTATCTCTAGAGAATCATTTTGTGCTGATCTTCTCTAGTTATCTATCCTTCAACCAAATATTAGTTAGCAAATATTAATTGACTGACTACTATATGCTAGGCACAAGAATGATACATCAATGAACCAAGAAATCAACATGGCTACTGTCCGTATGGTGCTGATTATGCATTTGAAGACTCCTGGCTTATCCTGATTTGTCATGCTGTTTCTTGCCTCAGAATCCTTAGTCCCTCTCTCAGAAAGGGCCCTTCCTCCTCCCCTTTCTCTATGTCCTTCTACTTTGCTAAGCCCTACCTCTTACTTATATTTCATGGCTTCTGTTACACAAGTCTGCCCCACGGTTATCCTGTTCAATACTCTCATGACTCCTGCACTTCTTTTTATGACTCTCACAGCACTTGCTTTCTTGGGATTTGTCTTTCTTTCTGGACTGTTTGGTCCATGAAGGCAGCGACTTCATCTGTCTGACTCATGGCTTTCTCCCCAGCCCTTAGTCCAGCGACTGGGTCATAATAAGTCCTCTTTAAATATTTATTGAATGAATAAGTAATGGAATTGGAAACAGGAATTCAATTTTAAACCATCCTAAAATACTCTGAATTTCTATCACTTGAATATGTTATTAAAACAAAACAAAACAACAAAAATAGAATCATCTACACGTGGGCTTAGATGAGAAGTTTTAGGCTGATAGACAAGAAAGGAAGAAAATATACTATCAGTTTAAATCTGAGAGGCACAGAAGTTGATATTAAATATCATAAATATTTTCTTCCTTTAAGTGTTATAATACTCTAGCTTCATTATTTTCATTACACATGAATGTACTTACAACATATGCATAGTAGTTTTTGTGTTTTGACAGATTAGATCATATTCTTCCTCTGCTAGTCTTAAAAGCCTCCTTCTCTTTGGACTACTCTTTGTATTAAAGATGAGCTTCCTTTTGCATCATGTATTTGCTCAGTGGATTATGTTTATGAGTTAGCTGTACATTGAATTCCGAGTGGTGAATTAGCCTAACATTCTAGATTTAGTATGCTGTTTTGCAAACATGGGTCCAGTTATATTCCCAAAAAAGCAATAAAAAAGAAACCCACTAGTGTCATCTTACTTTTAAATATAGCATGTTTTCATTAGTGTTCAAACCAATTTTTTAAAACAATTTTTAACTGCTTTTCTTTGCTTTAAATTTTTCTTCAATTATATATATTCTAGTTCATTATGCATATTTCTTATAATTGTCTCTACATTTATATTAGCATAATCTTCCTCAGTGTTACTAAAGAAAAATTTGAAAAATAGTAAAAAAACCCTTACTTTTTTGTAAGAAAAATTATTCCACAATAAGTAGAGAAAGAACCACAACTTTAGGTTTGCTAGTTATTGAATTTTAGCTCTCCTATTTTTAGCAACATCTCCCAAATCCTTGGATGAAAAGGCTATAAAATGTGAAGTATTATTACCATAACCTATAGCAACAAACTACCTCAACATAGGTATAATCAAAAGGAAAATTCTTATAACCACATTCATATTCAAAGATCTTGTGATAGAAGCCAACCCCTGTGGGGGTATTATTTTCAAACATAACAGGTTGACATTATATAATTACACACTGCTGGATATTGAAATATCAAAAAAGGAAAAAGTGCTTATAGTAGTACTCACAGCACACTATTATGAGTATTCACATTTATCCACACATCTTTAGAAAATTATTTCTAGTTACATATTATAGACTTTAGCAAAGATTTAGTGATTTATTTAATATCAATATTAGGTTTTGACATTAATGTCTTAGCAAGCATAGGGAGGTGTGGTCCTAAAACTGACTTCCACTCAATAAAGGGGCCCCAACATGAACCTCTTCTCTATTGTTCTTCATTCAGTTTGTTAAATAGACATTTTATATATGTATGTGTAAGTAAATATTCAAAATCCCATTCAATTATTTTTATGATTTGTATTCACACTTTACTTAATTTTTCCCATTATTAACTTTTCCACTTTTGTTGATAACATTGTTCCTTTCTAAGATGAACTTTTTTTTTTTTTTTTTGGGTCCCATTTTACTATCTACTTTTTTCTTTTTGCATATACTACAGACATGATGTGGATTTGTCAGCATTTCCAATTTCTCAGATTTCTTTCTCACTCTTCTCAGTGCCACCTTCCTCCCATTTAATCTCTGGACTGTAACCGACTTGTACCTTTCTCCCTTTCATATGTCAGGTTTCTGGTATTTCCAATTCTCTTCACTTAACATGAGCTTTTTGGTCTGTGTGGTGCACTGTGGAATGTAGTTTCACAAATATTTAGGTTCCAAACACCATTATTCTTAGAACTTTACCTAGTCTCTCAAGTTGGTCAGCTTTGTAGTCTTAGCTCTTCTTTCTACTCCATTATATAGGTACGATCTATTGATTGCTTTTGAATTTCTCTCCTATCCAGTCTTCTTTTCTAAAAGAAGATGCCTATAATCATAGGGTGTATAATTTCATATTTAATATTCTTTTTAAAAAATATTTTGTTTATTTATTTATTTGACAGACAGAGATCACAAGTAGGCACAGAGGCAGGCAGAGAGAGAGGAGGAAGCAGGCTCCCTGCTGAGCAGAGACACCCCCCCCCCCCATGCGGGGCTCAATCCCAGGACCCTGGGATCATGACCTGAGCCAAAGGCAGAGGCTTTAACCCACTGAGCCATCCAGGCGCCCCTTCATATTTAGTATTCTTAACTTTTTTTTTTTTTTTTTTCTGAAGTGACTTACCAATGGGAGAGTAGGATTGGAGAAGAGGAGTGAGATAGAGAGGCGAAAGGGTGAGACTGAGACACAAATATAATATATTTGGGGGTAATATTAATGTGACATATAAGAACAGTCACTACCTAAGAGTAAATTCTAGTAAAGCAACAGGCGAATAATACAAATGTAGTCTAAGGAATAGTGTACTTCTTTTTTCAGCAACAAAAATCAACCAGTCAACCAACCATGTAATAACAGAATAGCTTGTCCCAATTAACAAACCTGGATTTAAGTGGCTACATGCTCAAGACCCTTCCTGGGTTAGAAGAGGCCCAAAGGGGCCTTGGCCTTTACTAAACTAGCTTCCACTACGGACTCTGTGCTCTGTCCTTACACCTCTTGCTCTTTCTTTCTAATGGCGCAAGGCAAGAATCTAGATGCTAGGATGAAACATGAAAGTCTTTTAAACACCACTTCTCCAACTCCCTACCCCTCCCTACCCTCACCCATGCAGGAGTGAGTAATAACTACAATAGGTTTTCAGGAAACATTTATGGATAGAAATAACAACTTACAAGAGAAAGTCAATTAATTTAGTTAGTTTGCTTGCTTTTAATAAATTATACATGGAGAATCCATATTAGGGGTACCTTAAAACTTCTGTAGGTGTCATCTTGAGGTGTGCAACTAAAATCATTATCTTTCAACAGAAATAAAATTGGAAAATCTTGTTATCACTATAAAATTAGACATATGTATAAATAGGCATCAAATAAAAACCAAATGCAAATACTTTGAAAAAACAGTATTACTATTCTGCTTTATCTCCCATAAAATCTGCTCTTCACACCCTTTATGGCCTCTTTGGGGTGTTGCTGTTGATGAATAAAAATATTACTTTAAAGACAAAACAAATTTCTTTGCTCTAATTAGACAAAATGAAAGCCTTCTGTTACAATTTATATTATTAAAATTTTGACATTTTCTAATGGCATAAAACAAGTTTTATTTTTAACAAAATCTTTATTGGAAAAGTGTTTTGAGGAGATTTCCAAGTTCTAGTGAAGCTTGAGTTTTTGTAATTATTTGATCCCCAAATTAAAGTGTAATAAAATAATTTTAGTAGTCCTTTATCCATTTTAAATAGTAATTGACCTCTAGAATTATATGCACCCAGAGTAATGTTACTTGTGATTAAAATGTAAAAAGATAATAATTATTAAAAGTTCATACATAAGAGAAATCATCATTTCTGGACAACAAAGTCTTTAGGGGAAAACAGTCAAATAGGATTTGCCTATATCAGAACGATTTGAAAGGATTCTTTAATTTGGACCTTTATTTATGAACCCTACAAGATTTTGAAAATAACTGAACTGTATAACTGTATTTAGGAACAACAAACTACAAAGGACATAGAATGAGTTCTAATCTCCATATTTAGTTCCTCTCATTAAGGAAGTGGTGATAGCTCTATACAATGTGGATAAAGGCATTTTCTCTGCTGTAAACCCAGACTTCTCTTTCTTCCATATTTTTTGTTTTTTTAATATATAAATATATGTCTTATAGCATAAGATATATCTTTTTCTTGCATCATGACCTTTATTAATTTTGAAATATGTAATTATAAATGCTCAAAATGTACCTTAAAGTCTTTTTTGGAAATTTTACTTTTTCCAAAATGTTTCCTATTTAATTTTCTTTTTCTTTTCAGATTTTATTTTTGGGGCACCTGGGTGTCTCAGTCAGTTAAGCGACCGACTCTTGGTTTCAACACAGGTCATGATCTCCAGGTCATGAGATCAAGCCCTGCGATGACAGCTCCATGCTCAGCAGGGAGTTTGCTGGAGATTCTGTCTCTTCTCCCTCGTCCTCTGTCCCTCCCCCCATCGAATAAATAAATAAATAAATATTTTTGAAAAAAGATTTTAAGTTATCTCTATACTAAACTCAGGGCTTGAAGTCACAAACCCGAGATCAAAAGTCTCATGCTCTACCGACTAAGGCAGCCAAGTGCCACATCCTGTGTAATTTTAAAAGGGGTGGCTATTTTATGCTGTAACATCTTCTTATTCTATTCAAAGCATTCTGGGCCTGTGCTCATTCTGAAAATATTTATCAAGCACCTGGGATGTGTAGGCATTGAGCTAGGTACTATGGACACAATAGTCAATTAGATACCATCCTAGTCCTAGGGGAACATGGAAGAAGGAAGAAGAAGTTTGGTCTTCATGGGTCCAGAAGGGCTTCCCAGGAGAAGAGCTGGTGAAATTGAAACCTGAAGAGTGAGTAGGACTGAGCTAGATCAGGTAAAGTGGAAGAATGAAAAGACTTCCCTGAGGAAATAGCACGTATACTCTTAAACTGACGAAGGTTTCTTTGCATAGATACTTTTTGTACACGTGTGATGGGAATGCTGTTGTAAATTACTCTTAGCAGGGAAGAGTCACTCTTTGCTTTGTGTAAGTGCTAAAATGGATACCTTCATATGGAGACCTATGAAACTTTTTCACTGTTGACTAAGCACGCCCACTCCCACCCCCAGTAACAGCAACTAGCTGGACTACTCACTTGCATACAATACAATGAATGCAGATTTACATGTTTGACCTTGCTTGTCCTACCTAACAGGTGTACACATTAAGGAGCTGAACAAGATAAAAGAATATTTAAAAGGAATAGTTACAGTGTGTTTAGCTGCAGGCAACAACAACAACAACAACAACAAAATCCCACCTAAATTAGTTAAACAGTTATGAAATTTATTTTATGTAATTGGCAAGTCAGGAGTAGGAGAGGCTTTTGTCGGACAATTGCAGGTGTCGGGTCATTGAGGATCCAGGTTCTTTCTGCCCATTATGTTCTGGCATACGCAGCATGGGTTGCATCTTACTCCTGCTTCTCCCTTGTCATTACTGTCAGTGACATCAGGACTGGATGATTTATTGTTCACATTGAACAGGAGAGAGTGAAATTTGCCTCAAGTATGGAACCAAGTCATTCCCTTTACTCTGGTGTAATTGGGGACACGTCCTACCCTAGACCCAAAGCGGTTTTGAGAGTTACACAGTTTTCAATTGCTCAGTGGAGAAGTATCCAGAAAGTGGGTGAGGAATCAGGATATCCTCCCCTGAGTCATGGAGAGGAGGCGTGGATACCTAAGAAAAATCATCTCTTTGTTAGGATGGAGGAAGGGAGAATGGATGTGGGATAGACAAACAACAGTGTGTCCAACCACGTGGTTTGGTGCACCTTCATCTTTGTTTAATTCAAATTCGGTCTCCTGACCAGAGGAAAAATATACTTCCATATCGTTGGGGGGGAAAGGTCATAATTCTAATGGATTCTAGCTCTTTGAACCACGTGTAGTTTGGTAATTAGGGGGAGATGAAGTAAACGTTGAGTTGTGGAGACCACTGTTTTATCTTTCCTTTCCTTTGCTTCCTGAATTGTACTTTTGAATTTCTATATTGGTTTTTGTGGTCCACGTTTACCATAGAGTAGAAAGAAATTGCAGGCATTTATTTTGCTGTGAAAGTATTTTTAGTTGTTTTGTGGGCTCTGTATCAATTACTGTATAACATAGAGTTAGGAAGGAATGTGCAAAATATATTTAGCAACCTTTGATAATATTTTAAGAGCATTTGATTCTGACACATGCTATATAATTTATAGAGATGCAGGTTACATCATTATAAGGTTACATATTGGGAAATCTACAAAAAAAAAAAATCCTTAACAAAAATACCTTCTTGAATCACAGACTGAGGAATGTTCCCTCAAAGGAAAAATATGCCATGATTGCTCAGGTTTTTCTTTTTCCTTTTTCTTAATTTTCTTTTTGAACTTCCTATGCAAGTGTAGTTTTGTTGCTTCCCATCATGACAAATAGGTGCCTGAACCAGAAGAAATTTGTGTCAGTTGAATGATTGACCCTTATTTTTTATTCAGGACCATTCTTTCCCTCTGGCTACACAGGGTGGAGTGAGGTACTTGCCAGAGGCTGCACAAACAGAAACATATTCTCCAATGGAAGGGGCGGAGTGGGACTACATATGCAAACACAAAAGGTTTCTTTTTGCAAGTTTGTTCAGGGCAACCTTTGATGGACAGAAGGGAGCATAAAATGAATAGTTGACAAGAAAAATAATGATTTCCATCTAATATTTGCATAGTGACATATTTTTCAGAGTCAGAGTGCTTTTTTTTTTTTTTTTTAAAGATTTTATTTATTTATTCGACAGAGAGAGATCACAGATAGATAGAGAGGCAGGCAGAGAGAGAGAGGGAAGCAGGCCCCCCACTGAGCAGAGAGCCCGATGCGGGACTCGATCCCAGGACCCCGAGATCATGACCTGAGCTGAAGGCAGTGGCTTAACCCACTGAGCCACCCAGGCGCCCTGAGAGTGCTTTTGTCTATATTCTCTCCCATGACGAACTAGCTCTGTGGTAAGAGAAGGATGGTAATAGTATAACCATTTTACAGATTAGGAAATCAACATAGATGAACATTAAATGAATTGCCCCTGGTCGCAAGTTCAAGAATGAGGTTCAGAAATTCAAACTTTTTGGTTTTTCTTTTTCAGAGTGTGTGTGTGTATGCTCTAGTGAAACGTTTTACTTTCCTTTCTCTCTCTTTTTTTTTTTTTTAAGAAAGACAACAAAACAAAAATACAAAGAAAACAAAAGAAAAAAGAGTGGAACAACAACAAAACCTGCTATGTTAAACATTCATAATGATCAATTTCTAGAGAGTACACATTTGCTGGATTAGGAACTCTTGCCAGGTAGCAACTGTGAATGTGTAGAAGTTGAATGACTTAAGATACTTTATAAATACCCTTTGGAATACAGTATTTTCATTTTTGCTTCTCATTTTCCTCTCAGGCGGAGGTCTTACATATGTAGTTCAATGTCCCTCATGTCCATGTCTTCTACTTTTGCTTTTATCCTCTTATTCCCCCTCCTCAAAATCTAAACTCATCCCTCTTTTGGGGATGTTTGGGCCTCACATTTCTTGTGAACCTTCTGCTCAGGGCCTGGAGACTGTTAGTGGGCCCTCTCACATTATATAGAGTATAATTGTTGAGGAAAATACGTGAAGGGGAAAAATTATTGTTGGGTGTCTTTGAAATCGTATATATCATAGGCTGGTTAGCCATTCCTGGGCATGCCCCCAGATACAATCTTAAGAAGTTGGTGATTGACACATAATTGGCCCTCAATAAACAGCAATAGATAACTATCGAATTTGCTGCTGGAGTGGCTGTGTTGTGTGATTTCATGCTTTCTGAATACAAAATAGCGTTTTGAGTAAGGTATGCTTTTTGACAGCTGCTGATAACATCTGAGAGACAATTTAATTCATCTGCAACCTAGAGCAGCAGCAAAAAAAAAAAAAAAAAAAAAAAAAGCCAACAGGCTACATCACTACTCCTGCTTAGTTGATGAATACCAATAAATATGGATGAAACACCTGAAGGAGCACACAAATTCATAGTTAGCAAATTTGCCAAGTATGCAGACAATGGATGTACTGCATGATTATGTTTGTTGAAAATAAAGGAGAGAGACACATAAATAGGGCCAGTGAGAATGAAGACTCAGTGACAGCATCGCATAATCCTCCTAAAGTATCTTTCATCTTGGGTAGTTTAAAGCATTTAAAAATGTCCTCATGACACCCTTCTGGTACTAGTAGACGGTAAAGAAATATCAACTCCATTTGAATGAGAAAGGGTACTGAAATGGGAGTCGGAAAGTTAAGCAAACTGCTTAGTGTCTTGGTCTCAGAGACGGCGGCTGTCTCTATCTGTGGCAAGAATATTGTGTCATTTGCCCCTAAGCAATCTTTTTCTAGCTCTGTATAAATTATCTACCTGGCAAAAAGAAGACTGAAGCTGGGAGCAAAAATATACTTCTGTGGGTGTAATTGTATTCGTGGCCAAATAGAATTTGGACTTCTTCCATTAGCAGGAATGCCTGGTGGTAGTACTAACTTTAAAACCCTGAATTGTCAACAAACAGAAGGAGCCTAGTTGAACAGGATTAGAGAGGAAGAAATGAAGAGATGGGATAAATACACGGGCACATCCAAGGATTTAACCTGAAACTTCCTTGAGGAAGATGAATTTGTGGGAGGAATCTTTTACCCCGCGGCTGGGCTCATGTCTTTCTCTCTACTTCCTCAACCATTCCTGTCCCTTTCTGCTCCTTGGTTTCCCCAGAAGTCCCACAAGTCAAAACCGGAACAGCCAGGATCCAGGGCAGGCTTCTTCCTGGTAAGGAGTAGCAGTACTGCCAAAATTCCTTCATCCTTCTGAGGAAGCTGAACATTTCCCTGAAGCACCTCGATGGGCCATAGCTTCATCCCCCCTTGACTCCTCTCACATCTTGCTTACACCACCTCCCACCACACGGGTCCCTGCGGTTGCTGCGATAAGCCAGGCCTGCTCCTGCCTCCGCCTTTGCACTTCCCGTTTCTTCCATTGGAATGTTCTTTTTAGTCAAATAATATCTTCATAGCATGCCTCCTCTGACCCCTCGCTGTAGATTTATTTATTTATTTTAAAGATTTTTTTTTTTTTTTTTTTTTTTTGAGAGAGAGAAAGAGAAGCTGAACACATGTGTACTTGCACTCGTGAGGAGGGAAGGGCAGGGGAGAGGACGAGCATCCCAAGCAGACTTCCTGCTGAGTGGGAAGCTCAACATGGGGCTCTATTCTGTGACCCCAAGATCATGACCTGAAGCAAAATCAGGCCCAACTGGGCCACCCAAGTGCTCCCACTCACTGTAGATTTACAGTGACAAATGTCCTGTTTTGCCTGAGACTGAAGAGTCTCAGGACATGGGATCTTTAGTTTTAAAACTCTGTCACATGGAAACTAGGATGCATTGGTCACCTTGTTTCAATTGCAGCTTCTTCTATTTGTTTGTTTGTTGGTTTACTATTTTTCTTAGTATTTGTCACCATCTAATACCCTGTAAATTTTATTTACTTATTTATGATCCTTTGGCTTGCTTCCTCACCCAGTGTTATCTCCAAGAGGGCAAGGATTTTTTTTTTTTTAATTTGTTTTTGCCACTGTTGTATCCTCAGTGTCGAGCATAGTTCAGAACAGGTACTTGGTGACTGCTTTTGAATGAATGAATAAATGAATGAGTGAGAACTTTAGAAAGTGCTTCTCATATACAAAGAAACTATATTGGGGATGTATTTCCTAAAGCGAATTATTTGAATCCATAAAATCTTGGTCAAATGTATCTTGACTCCCAAAATAAATGCACGATTTCCTAATGAGTGACACATTTCTTGGGAAGTTTAAACAACGTTTTTGTTAACAATTTAGAAGGAAAGGGTTATTTAATTTATTTTTAAAACAAGCTTTGGTAAAAATAGACTATTAGTAGAATGTAGTGTTATACCTAAACAACATATTGGTGGATCATTTGTGGTGGTTTAGGGCAGCTAATTTTAATCTATTGTGAAGTACTTATAGTGGAAATTCAGTTACTTTTAATACATATGAGTCTCCTGTTTGCCCCCAGGAAAACTTAGGTATATGTTTGGTTAACAAACTTAACATTTCTCTTAATACCCAGTTATTATTGACTGGATGAATGGATGGATGACTTCAAAAGGCAAATGCACAGAAACCCAAGTGAATCAAAATCTCTCTTTGCTGGACAAGAAATCAGAAGTGTTGAGCTGCCATGTTTATAGGGTGGCACTCTAAGGTGTCTGGCTTTTACCGATGTTAGGATCTAACCTGGGAAGCCTGGCCAAGTTGTCCCCTTGTTCTGTTATTTGCGAACACCTGGGTTGTCACTCGCATGTCCATGTCAATGATGTTCTGTGGGGAAAACATTGCATCTGGGGTCAGAAGCCCTATGTCTTCATTCCTTCCCACTGCTTCACTTTTTATGTGGCCTTACACTATCACTTAACCTCTGGGAACCTGCATCACATAATCTGGAGATGTGGATGAAAAGGCCCACCTACTCTAGAGGTTTGACATAAGCTCAAAATAGGAGTAGAGAGGCTTTGAAAATCACGAGGTGCTATGGAATGATGTAAGGTAGGGTGAGTAGGGATGGGGCGCTTCCAGGGTGCATGTGTTGCAGGTGATTGAGCAAACACTGCCAGAGGGGTCTGACTTTGTTTCCTGCTCATATCTATTTCCCACCACACAGGGGAAGCTTCTCTCTTTCATCAGTAATATCCAGAGAGTATCAGGGATGGAGCCTGCATTTTTTTCCCCCCTTCAGGTCTATAGTCACTTAGATTTTATTCTCAAAATACATGATTAAAGAACTACTCTTCTAGTGGCTTCTTACCAATTTTAATCAAGTCACCTTTACAGAAGCAGACTACTCACTGAGAGTAGGCTTTTGTTCTCTTCTTTAAAATAGGCATCAGGAGTGCTTGGCCAGCTCAGTCAGTGGAGCATGCGACTCTTGGTCTCCGGGTTGTGAGTTCAAGCCCCATGCTGGGTGCAGAACTTACTCAAAAACAAAACAAAACAAAACAAAACAGAACAAAACAGGCTCTCCATTTTCACACTGGTGAATAGCTACAAAGATGCCAAATAACGGAGTGGTTAAAACAGACTCTGGACCTGCACTGATCAGATCCTACCTCTGCCATTTACTGGGTATTTGGCGTTGAACAAGTGACTACTTCCGCATGTGTCTCTCTCTTCCTTGCCTCATAGAGTGTATGAGAATCAAAAGAGTAAATAATGGGAAGTGCTTAAAAAAGCTCCCAAAGTGTAGCAAGTGCCATGATATTGTTATTGCATTACTATGATTATGTTACCCTAACTGACCCCCACTCAGACGGGATGATTTGACTCTTACTCCACACCCGGTTTCTGGTTTCTTTTTTAAAGCATTTACCAAGAGCACAATGACTATGCTTCATTTCCCTTCCATGAGTTTTAGGGCACTTAATGCAAATTACATATTATGTCTAGAGACTAGTACCCACCTGCCAGGCTCTTCTCTCCCTTGGAAAAATCCACCATGGACTTCAGGTGTAATTTTTGGATTATTACAACCTATAGGATAGGGCAATCACAATTCTTTTTTTTTTTAATTTTTTAAAGATTTTATTTATTTATTTGACAGAGAGAGATCACAAGTAGGCAGAGAGAGAGAGAGAAAGAGGAGGAAGCAGGCTCCCTGCCAAACAAAGAGCCTGATGTGGGACTCGATCCCAGGATCCTGAGATCATGACCCAAGCCAAAGGCAAAGGCTTAACCCACTGAGCTACCCAGGCACCTGGCAATCACAATTCTTACCAATTATTGCACCATCTAAGGGAGATTGCTTTGCTTGTAGGAAGCCCTCTGTTGAGGAAAAAGCTATATATAGTTTCTTACCTGTATCTTGCTATGATGGTATTTCCTATCTCATTTTTATGTCAAGCTGGTTGACCCAAGGAAGGACAACTGGCTCAGTGCAACTCATCTATAGACTGTCCAGTGAATCACCCATGAGGTGACTTTGCATGTAGGCTCTGTTGAAACATGAGTGATTATTTAGGCCAACTCAGATGTTCTATTTGGGTACATCCTACCGAAGATGTATGGAGAAAGCAAGAGTTATTTTATTAGGAGCTGTAGAGCTGAGTGAGCTGAAGTAAGCAGTTGTCACTTAGAGAGTAAGCTGTGAGCAAGCAGAAATCATGCGTTGTAAGCAGGAGGCAAAAGACCTACTACAGCACAGAGTGAGGTAGTTGGCTTGGTAGTAGCTACCGCAGAAGAAGCACAAGTTGTAAACATACATCTGTACCCATACAAGTGAGTGACAGAAGGAGATCGACAAAATCCTTCTGTTGAAGGGGTGATAAGCTAACTATCTCCCATACCTGGTTTGAGTCTTTCAGTTTTTGAACTCTTCCAAATTCCAGAGGTCCATGGTTGTGTCTGGATTTTCTAGAGATTTTGTGAGTCTGCATGCTCACAGTATATATTCTTCTTTTTTTTTTTTAAGCTTTTTATTTATTTATTTGACAGACAGAGATCACAAGTAAGCAGAGAGGCAGGCAGAGAGAGGGGGAAGTAGGCTCCCCGCGGAGCAGAGAGCCCGATGCAGGCTCTCAGAACCCTGAGATCATGACCTGAGCTGAAGGCAGAGACTTAACACACTGAGCCACCCAGGTACCCCACACAGTATATATTCTTATTATTTCAAGTAATCTGAATGAAGCTCTGTTCCTTACCAGCCAAAAAACTTAAGGATCACTCTAGATACCAGTTTTCTTTCTTTCTATCTTCCTTCCTTCCTTCTTTCCTTTTTTCTTTCTTTCTTTCTTTTTTTTTTTTTTTTTTTTTTTTTTTTTTTTTTTTTTAAAGATTATTTATTTATTTATTTCTTTGTCAGAGAGAGAGCAAGCGAGAGCGAGCACAGGCAGACAGAATGGAAGGCAGAGGCAGAGGGAGAAGCAGGCTCCCTGCCGAGCAAGGAGCCCGATGTGGGACTCGATCCCAGGACGCTGGGATCATGACCTGAGCTGAAGGCAGCTGCTTAACCAACTGAGCCACCCAGGCGTCCCTCTTTCTTTCTTTCTTAATAGAAGGAAATAATAATAAACTTTAAGATCCTTGTTGGCAGGAAATACATTACATTTATCATTACAAGCCTAAATTCTAAAATCGAATGTATTTATGATACTTTTACTCAAGAAATGTCTTTGAATAGATAAATGAAAAATAACCACTGTTATTTTCCCCCCTGTTTGGTTGAGATATATTTCTCATACAAAAAATGTAGAATAAAAAGTAAAATAAAGTTTAATATAAATAGAATATTTAGTATTCTGTTTGTTGAGTTTGATAATTGGATTCACCATGTACACCACAGTCAGATATTAAATATTAAAATTATCAAATTATTATTTTAAAATTATCAAATTTATTTGATTATTTTATTTATTTATTTGATTATTAAAATTATCAAATATTAAAAAATATTCCCATTATTCCAAACAATCCCTATGCCCCTTCTAGTCACTCTCTGAACCTGCAAGAGGTGATCACTTTCTGATATCTTTCACCACAGACCACGTATTCTTGGACTTCAGATAAAAGAAATCACACAATAGAAGTTTGTTTTTTTTTTTAAAGATTTTATTTAGTTAACAGGCAGAGATCACAAGTAGGCAGAGAGGCAGGCAGAGAGAGAGGAAGGGAAGCAGGCTCCCTGCTAAGCAGAGAGCCCCGATGCGGGGCTTGAATCCAGGACCCCAGGATCATGACCCAAGCCGAAAGCAGTGGCTTTAACCCACTGAGCCACCCAGGCACCCCACACAATAAAAATTCTTATGTATCCTGTTTCATTTACTCAACATAATGTTTTTGAGATTCATCCATGCTGTGTGTGTTTCAGAAGTCATTATTTTTTTAATTAATGAAGAGTATTCCTTTGTATGAACAGAACGTAGTTTATTCTTTCTCCTGTTGATGGATATAGGATTGTTTCCCAGTTTTTGGCTATAAATATTTCTTTTTGTGGACATTTGTTTTAATTTCTTGAGTAAGCACCTAATGTGAAATCACTGTATGACAGTATATATGTATGTTTGCTTTAGTAAGTAACTGTTGACTCATTTTTCAAGGTAGTTGTACCATTTATATTCCTATCAGCAGAGTAGTTTGCCAATGTTTTGCATTGTCATTTAAAAATTTTTTTGACTATCATAGTATATTTGGAATGATACCTTATTGTTTTTCATTCGCATTTCTCTAAAAATTAACAATGTTAATCATTAAAATTTCTTTTTTAATTGACCGTTTGCAAATCTTCTATGTAATATTTGCATCTTTTGGCCATTTTTATTAGGTTATTTATTTTTTCTCTGCTTATTTACAGAATTTTTTATATATCCCAAGTCATTTTTCAGATATATGTATTATAAATACTTTTTTCCTGGCCATTGACTTACCATTTACTTCATGGTGTTTTCCTGATGAGTAGAAATTTTTAATTCTAAGACTGTGAGCCTCCTCAAAAAAATTTTAGGACATTTTGTTATATGAACAAAACTAACCATTTTTAGCATTTTTGATAAAATATTTCAGGATATTGGAGGGAAATCAGCCTTCCTGAAAAAAAAAATGTATAAATTTTTTCAGAAAGATCAGTAGTTTGTGATCAAGAACATGAATTGTCCATGAGATGTCTATACTTTCCGATGATTATGAGATTAATAAGTCAGTGGTGCTTGTTCCATATTGGTGATTATTAGAAAATAAATGTTTTTTTTTTTAAAGATTTACTTATTTATTTAAGAGAGAACGTGCAAGGGGGGAGGGGCAGATGGAGAGGGAAAGAGAGAGAGAAGCAGATTGCCCACTGAGTGTGGAGCCCATGAGGGAGGTGGGAGGTGGAGGGGGTACTCAGTCTCATAACCCTGAGATCATGACCTGAACTGAAATCAAGAGTCAGATGCTTAACCAACTGAGCCACCAAGGCAAGCCCCCAAATTAATTGGGTTTTCTGTTTAAAATATGGACCACATCAACTTATTGCCATCTTGAAAGTAAACCATTTACTTTTTCAATTAAATGACTACCTTCCAGATTTGAATTTTTACCTCTTGAGTTATAAAGTACCCGGGTAGTATTTGTTCTTAATATATAGGTGCAAAGTGAAGTTTCTCTGACCTATTGGCTTGTGGCTCACTTGCAGTCACAATAACTTGCTATTTGGAAGTGGCTTTGGATATGCATCCAAGTAAGTGTTCAGTACAGTACTTGGCACATAGCAGGTACTCTGTATTAGTTGTTATTGCTATAATTATTATTACTCTCCTCCATAGATCTTGCAGGGGTGCCTGAGTTTGCCTACTGGCAAACTATATCTTATCATGAATAATAATACAAGTAATAATAACACATCATATATTATTTTGGCTGTTTCACATTGCAGATACACTCTCTGACTCTAGCCTTCTTCTACTCAGAATGCTTTCTCTAGTCTCAGATGGATACCCATCCTTAGGCTGCTAAGAACAGCCTCTACACCTTTTATCTGATACCATATATGAGCGCAGATGCTTCTCTTAGTATTCTACAATCTGTCAGATACCTGGTTATTAGTTTTATCCAAATTAACTGAAGGTTCCTGGATAACACAAGGTAGGAGCAGAGATAATAACTTGACATTTATACTAGAGGAATTCTGGATTCCAGTAAAGACAACAAAAAGCCACAACAAAAAATACAAACCCACACCTACTCCTCCAGTGAAACGAGGAGAGTTAGGAAGGTCTACAAACTCCAAACAAAATACAAGTTGGGGGAAGAACATATGAAACCAGAACAGCATGGGATACCAAATGGTGTTGCAGGGTGGCAGGTGCTGCGGGAAAGAATTGAGAGTGAGATTTTTATAGCAGAAACAGAACACAAAAAATAATGGCAAACAGTCATCCCTCCAAGAGGGAGCCCTACCTGAGTGAGAACTCCTGGGGGTGTTTGGGCTAGAAGAAGTGAGGAGAACAAGTGTGGAAAGTTGCCCTGGAAGACATTAAAGAAAATACCTGTCACAGTAACAACACAGGGCAGGTCCCTTGAGCCAAGAAGCTGGGAAAGCCACATTGACCTCTCTTCTCCCATCCACTAGATTCCTCTGATAATAGGGAAGCCAGGATAAAGAAACTCATTCAGTTATGAGTAAAAAGAAAAAATGCTACATCCATACATAGATGTCATAAGGAAAGACAGAAAAGTCAGAGCTTAGCAATGGAAGAAGAACACTACCAAAATTAGATGAAAGTTGCAAACAATGTTCTTATAAAGAAAAGCTATATGTATATAAAGCGATCACAGATATTAAAAAAAAAAATCACAAAATAGAAATAAAGGCCAAACAATAGGAAGGTTAAAATGGGAATTGACAGGAAAGAAACTGGAGAAAAAGAGTTATTTCAGAAACACAAATTAAATTACAAAAAGCACAAGAAACACTAAATATCTTGAAAACATAAGCATATGGGGAAGAAAATAAGAAAAAAGACAAAAGACAAAAATAAAAGACCAGAAAGAAAAATAGTAGAAAAGACAAGGAAGATCTACAAACATATAACACATTTTTGAGGAAGAAAAACAAAAACTGTAACATAAATATTTAAAATTGCAATTCATAGGAATGTCCTTAATATTATATAAAATTTGAATCTACATATTGAAAGGGCATATCATATACCTCAGAAAATTAATCCAAAATGGCTAATATTAAGACTTAAGAAAATAAACTAATAAAAGATTACTGGACTTCAAAGAATAAAAAATAATCCTTTGGTGGCACATGGCTGGTTCAGTTGGTGGAATGTACCACTGTTCATCTTGGGGCTGTGAGTTTGAACACCATGTCAGGTGAGAGATTACTTAAAAATAAATAAATAAAATACTAATACTAATACTAATACTAATAAATCCTCTGGAAAACTAGGCACAAAGTCCAAGTCAAATCAAGTTATATCAGACTTTTCAATAGGAATATTCAATGTTGAGAAAACATTATAGAGCTTGGTACTCAAGAAACTGGGAGCCAAGGAGTATACATCTACCCAAACTCTCCTTCAAATGTAGAAGTTGTAGATAAAAAGGGTAAAACATATAAGAACTTGCAGTTGCATTTTTTCCAACCAGACAGCAATGGCAGAAGGACTGGTAGTAAGCAATACATAGATATAAATACAGTACCAGGAGCAGAAAAAACATATAGAAGGATGTGGGTGATATAACACTGTACACATGTTGCATGCCTTGATGATTTAAGATCTGAACACCTGAGGAAAAATGGGAGAAGGGGTACAGATAGTAGAAAATAGAATAAGCACAATAGTGCTCCATAAGTTGTAACTGGGAAGTAAAGTAATATTTTAAGGTGACAAATCAAGTAGTAGAATTGTAAGCATATGTAAGAGTCTGAACATAAGTATTATGAAAAATAATTACTGGCTTAATTTGGATGATGAAAGAATGGAAGATGGGGTAGGAGGAGTTTAGGAGAAATAGAAAAATTAGTCAAACTATTATCCCTTAAAATATTACTATGGCTAGTTGTTTTCTATACTATTTAAACTGTTCTAGTTTAATAAAGAAAAACATAGGAATGTGTCCAAATTCATTTATGAAGAGAGTATATCATGCAGACCAAAACTACTAAAGTTGCACAAGATTAAAAAAAAAAACCCACAGAACAATATTACTTCTAAATATTGATGCAACTATATTCAATAAAATATAAGCAAACAGTATTCAAAAATACATTTAAAAAACCCTTCATGACCAAATGGGGGTTCATTCCAGAAAAGTGAGGCTAACTTGATGTTAGGAATTTAAAAGAATTAAGGCAAAAAAATCATATGATTATGTCTACAAATGTTGATAAAAACATTTGACAAAATTCAGTCTCCATTTCTCCTTTATAAAAAAAATGGCAATCAATAGAATAACTATATGTAGAAATTTAGAAACATATATGTATAGATATCAAACTATACACCTATGTACATACTTGTGTGTCATTCCCAACATAACTTCTTACATAATAAGGAAGCATTTGAGGTGTTCTCAGTAGTCAGGAATAAGACAATGACATTAGTTTTTAGCACAAGTATATAAAACTTTACTGGCAATGTTAACTAGCACAATTAGATAAGAGAAGAAAATTAAAATAAGAATAGGAAAGAAAAAGACAATCTATAAATGAATAACTGGAAAATTGCAAGAGAATCCATTAAAAAACAATTACAAACAAAGCTCAGAAAGATAACAGGATATGAAATTAACATACACAAATAAATAGCCTTAACAGACACAAAAATATGAGTGAAATGATAGTATCAAAGACAAGACCCCATTTACAACAGGAAGAAAAAAAAATAAAATATAGTACCTAGATAAAACTTAACAAGAAATATGCAAGTTTTATAAATTGTTCTGTATATTTATAGAAACCCAAGTTGTTTCTCAAGTTTATAGAGAAAAATAAACAAGCAAGATGTAACCAAAAAAACCAACATTTCTTGTCTATTTCAGAAAAGAAGACAAATGTATTGCCATTTTTGTTGGACTTGTATTAAATTCATAAACTAATTTAGGGAGTGTTTAAATTCTTAGAAATTGAGAAGCAGAAGACCACCAATAGAAAAATAAGCAAAGGGCATGAAAAGAGACAATACAGAAAAAAATTCCATATGATCCCTAGACCTGTGAGAAGTTACTAAATAAATCTTAGTCATAATAAGTGAGAGACAGGTTAAAATGACACCAAGGTACGTGTGTCACCTATCAGATTATCAACACATGAAAGTTCGGTGATACACTCTGTTGGTAAGCCTGTGGGAATAGGCACTTTCTTACACTGCCGGGGGAAGTGGTTATAAAATGGTACAACTTCTTTGGAAGGAATTTGACAGTATCAAACAAAATAATAGGTGGCTTTTTCTTTTTTACCCAGCAGTAGGAATCTTATGGATGAATCTGTGCAAATTGTTAGAGTCTATCTAAAGCCATGGGAAAATTCACCATATTGGCACATTTAGTCATGAGATCCATCAGTCAAAAAAGAAGGGTCCAAAGTACTTTGTGCATTATATGGCACAAAAATCATTAAATATTGTGGATCCTGAACATGTTTCATTGCAACATGTTAGTCTTCAGTGTATACATGTGCATATTATGGTGATGCATTTCTTGTTTACATGAAATGTAGCCTCATGCTGAATCTGAGCCTACCTGCAAAGCTCTCTCTACTGTCCATGTGAATCTGAACATTGTAGCAGTGGTTGCTGGTTTTTACATCTGCTTTTGTAAGGGCCTGGAGCACTTGCAAGCCCCCTGTGTTTCGTCTTGAGCTGTAGATGGAGAAGATGTCAGATGCAAGGAGATGCCAAGGATAAAAGATGCCTTTTCTGCTCTGTTTGTTTGTACTGGGTGCAAAGGATACTTGGAACTTAATGATTTGTAGTATCTTTTTTTATTTTTTTTAAAGATTTTATTTATTTATTTGAGAGAGAGACAGTGAGAGAGAGCATGAGCGAGGAGAAGGTCAGAGAGCGAAGCAGACTCCCCATGGAGCTGGGAGCCTGATGTGCGACTCGATCCCGGGACTCCGGGATCATGACCTGAGCTGAAGGCAGTCGTCCAACCAACTGAGCCACCCAGGCGTCCCAATGATTTGTAGTATCTTGAGTGATCTTTGTACTAAGGCAGGATAAAGTTTAGCAAATTCCAACACACACACAAAAATGAGATCTAGAAGGGTAACTGGACAGTATTGCGTAAACTCTACACACACGTGACCTCATACCTGAATGGAGGTGAAGCTGTCAGTGCCCTGTCCATTCCCATGTGCTTTCTAGTCCAGCTCCTGGTCTGCTTTCACGAAATGAAGTTCAGCCTGTCCCATAGCCAAGAGTACCTTCTACTCTTAATGCTCCAAGGTCCTGTACTCTGAACTGTAAGGCCCAACATGAGCAGAGACATTTTTCACTATCCCAGTTGCACACTTGTCTCAGGTGGCCTCTCCTGTTCCTGGACCTTCCCACTTCCACTTTTTTCTAGGGAAACCCTGATCTTAGAATATCTCTTGTGTGCTTTCGCTCCAAACAGTCGCATGAGAACATAACGGCCTCACTTTGAGTTTTTTCAAAGTCTGAGTTAATTTAAACTGTGAGGGAGTTACCTGCAATCCATTATAGTAGAAGGCTTTTCAAACCTGGCTGTGCTTCAGAAGCATGCTTGGAACTTTCTGTGATATAGATGTGCATAACTCCATCCCCAAAGATTCTAGACTCCAGTTCATTCTTATATCCTTGAAACCAGTATAACATCAGGTATCTTTCCAACAGTTCTAAGTCTTAGTTCCTCCTCTTCTATGAGCAATAATTAGATGTATCATGCTTCTTCATCTACAAGGAAAGCAAGAGTTTGCAGATATGCTGCAGTGAAAATGGAGATTTAAAGGCTTTTTTTCTTTAAAGAAAAGAATCTGCAGAGGTCACACTGAGCTTTTTCCATGATCTCAATGTATGATTCAGCTCTTTGTCACAGCTTCCCAAATATTGATATGTAATATTTGCATAACGAAGGGACTCATTGTGGTATTTTTTTCAAGGACAAAGGAAAAAGTGGTACATGATTTTCACATCTTAGAGAACGTAAAGTTGCTCACAGTTTTCAAATGGCAGGTTTTCTAGTTTCAAGTTTCCAAAGTGTTTAGAATCAGTGTGCCTCAACTTACCCAGGCACCTCTCCTCTTCCTAGCCATTCCTGGACCAACAAAATATCAAACCAAGCTGATGTCAGGAGCGCAGCTAAGCCAAGAAGAAACATCTCTCTCTATTACACAATTAACATCCTGCAACTTTGCCCAAAGTGAAACAAATAGGAATAAAAACTTTTTAAAGCTAATGATCTTTAAGAAGAGGAAAGAGGAACAAATAATTTTGCCATTCAATTTTCTTGCTGAATTTAAAAATTCAAATTTAAAGATTTAAAAAATAAAAAAAAACCAACAAATGACTTTCTTTTTTAATGCCAAGGGAAAAGATGAAGTAAAGAATGCAGATTAATGAGAAATCTA
This sequence comes from Mustela erminea, assembly GCF_009829155.1. Classification (NCBI taxonomy): domain Eukaryota; kingdom Metazoa; phylum Chordata; class Mammalia; order Carnivora; family Mustelidae; genus Mustela; species Mustela erminea. The sequence continues at coordinate 50,904,204 of NC_045616.1, forward strand.
ATAAAATAAACCTACTAAAAAATTGAGAGTATTCCTTTAAACTTTTGGATTGCCTTGGGATGCCTGGGTCGCTCAGTCAGTGGAGCATGCAACTCTTGATCTTGGGATTGTGAGTTTGAGTCCCACCTTGGGTGTAGACATTCCTTAAAAATAAAATCTTAAAACAAATAAATTATTGTATTTAAAAATTTTGGATTGGGGCGCCTGGCTGGCTCAGTGGGTTAAAGCCTCTGCCTTCGGCTCAGGTCAGGACCCTAGGGTCCTGGGATTCAGCCTCACATCGGGCTCTCTGCTCAGCAGGGAGCCTGCTTCCCCCTCTCTCTGCCTGCCTCTCTGCCTACTTGTGATCTCTCTCTCTGCCAAATAAATAAATAAAATCTTTAAAAAAAAATTTGGATTGCCTTATAACCTATAGTAGAAATTTTAATGAAGACCAGAGTAGTTTTGTGGTATCAAGTTCTCTTTACCTACAAAACATGTAGCATTTTAGACCAGTTAATCTCTATGTAGAGTACTTGTACTATAATTAATGTTTTCTTTTATGGTTACATGAACTCAATTATGTTTTTCTAGAAATCTACTCAGTTCAAGTTTATTTTTTCTCTTGGGAAAACAAGTGTCTTATGTTAAAATTATTATGAAAAGAATGTTTTTTAAAAATAATCGAAGAAATAATTTATATCATCCTTACAATTTTAATTAAGACTTCCAAAATGTTGCATGTAGATAGACTGCTGTCTTAACTGACTTGTGATGTTTCTGTATTAGTCCACAGACTGGATTTCAAGGGGTTTATTATATCTCGTTATTAAAAATTAAATATTATTTTGGAATAAGTTAGCCAGTTCTCTCCAAGAACTTGTGTGAAAGATTTGGGTGGTATTGTCTCAAGGCATGAGTGTGCCTCTTTCTCATTGCCTCTGTGCCCTGCTCCTTAGTGAATTGACTTTCCCACTATAAGCCAATTAAGGAGAGCATTTATACCCTAATAAAAAGAGCTACCAGACCAATTTGTTAATAAACAAAAATTCTCACCTCCCTCCCCCTACCTTTCTCTTATTTATTAGTTCATTCATTTGCTCAGCATAGATAACTATCATAACTAAGAAAGAATGCTTTGTGGCTAGACTCTTCCTCTTTTACCTTACCTTTAGAAGGTAAAAAGTGTTGACAGAAGGAGAGTCACTTAAACACACACACACACACACACACACACACACACACACGTAGCTTTGGATAACATTAGTAAGATTTATGTTTGAAAGAAGCCTATCTTCTCCAGAATAACTTATGCTGTTACTACATTAGAGATAGAACTGGATAGAAGACGTCCAGACATAACTGGAACTGCATAATCATCTCCCAGAATTCTGTTTCTTCCTTTGACCACACTTAGCAATTTCATTAGTGTTTAGGTTTTTAAAAATTGCACACCTCAAAACAGTCGAATTCCAAATTCTAAGGTCATATGTGTAGATACATATTTTTGTGTGTGTGTGTGAAGAAATAAGTTTGTACATGATACATAGAAATGTGAAATATAATCTCTGGGTGGCAGCATGTATTCACCAGCAAAAAGTCCTTCCTAAGTAATGCCATTTTCATTTCTCTTAGGGATTGCTAAATTGATGGGTCAACAATATTCCGTGGTAGAGTGGGGCTTGGTCACTTGACAGTCTCTCATTATGTACTTTTTGAGCAGGTGCTGAAATATAGAATTAGTGATAATGCAAGTAACTGATATTGAATATAAGTGTGCAACTAAATGCAAAGAAATTTAATTAATGCACCAATATCACTTTTTAAGACTCTCTGTAGTGGAGTTTCATAATGCTCTGGTTTCCCTATTAAGAATTTTTTTTTTTATTGCTTTGGAAACAGTACCCAAGCTTATAAAAATTGCAATTAATATAAACTTTGAGGTATAGTAAGTATATTAGATAACAGGATTAATACTCACTGGAAAGATGGAACAAAACCAAGCATATAAAGTTTTGCAGATACTAATATTAAGTCCTATGATTATTAAAGTAATATAAATAGTCAGAAAGTATAAATATTGTCAAGACCTTATTAGCATTGTGGTTAATCCTAAATGCAGTAGGAGACAAAGAAAATATGTTTTGACTGTTAAGGCATATAATTACAGGCTGCATTAGCTGAGACATGGCATGATGCCCATCAAGAGAGAGACTTTTCCTGGGGCACTGTTTTCTAGTTAGACCAAACTTGTGTTATATTCAGTTCTAGGTGTCACAATCTAAGAGGGACATTGACATACTAGAGTATCAAAGAGAAAGGGGGAAGGTAAAAGGTAGAGTGTCTGGAAAGTGTAAGAAAACACTTGAACGATGTGAAGGTGTTTGGTTTGGAACCAATGACAACCTGGGTACATGGCAGCAATGTTTGAATATTTGAAAGCCTGCCATGTTGGGGAAAGAGAATTTTTTTTTGTTGTTGTTTTCTTTGGAATAATTGGTATAGGGTATGGGGGCTAGGTATTGGAACCAGGAAAGTCCCTCCAATAAGAATTAGAACTATTTAGCAAGGAACCATTAGCTGTTAATTTCCCATCATTGAGAGCACTCACCCAGTTATCCAGTGTGAATGGTCATCTGTCAAGGACTGTTGTATTACCAAAGCCTCTAAGAGCCTTCCAGTGTTCAAGAGTTTTTACTTCTACTTTTAGATACTTAGTGACATCCAGGCAGAATATCAAGCTGAGTGACTGCACTTACACTTTTGCATTTGGATTTTTGTTTGTTTGTTTTGTTCACAGGATGGCATACCCAAATTGTTAGAGTTCTGTTTGTTTTTTTTAATAATTTTTTGAGTTGCAACTACTGATAGCCACTTGAATATATATTTTAATAATATTAGACAAATGAAATAATGTAATCTATGACATACTGTGGTCTGGATCTTAGGAAGTATTACTGATTTAAAACAAACCTCAAAATCATATGTAGAAATAAAATATCTTATAATAATGTTGAGACATGTTTTCCCCTTGCTTTTTGCCATAGTTGCCCATGCATCAGATACCTCACAAACACTGAGTTGAAGTGATGCTCAGATTATTAACTCATGTTTATGCTTCTAAGGGTCATTTGGAGAGGCTCTAATCTTCCCAAGTATATTTTCCCTGATTTGAAAAAGTGATTTCATTTTTTAAATGAAAGATTTTTATGTGAATCACAATGTAGAATTATATATCACTTTAAGAAAATATTATGTCTACATTATCCTGATTTAAATTTAAAATTAATATCTTATAAATTAAATAGCAACTATGATGTTAGCTGGTTTATCATTTATGTTCTTTGCATTTTGAAGTGTAATATTGTCTTATTTCTTATTTATTCAACATTGAAAAGCATTGGTGATTTTCTTAAATACTTTTTTAAATAAGAAAAGAGTGAGATGAAGGCAACAGTAGTACTAAAATTTTTTGTTTTGTTTTGTTTTGTGTTATTATTGAGGGAGAAGAATCCATATTGCCTTGACAGAGAACACAATACACTTTTATTTCCCCTACTACTATAGGTAGTTATTTTCAAAACAATTGAGAACTAACAGAAAATAAAGATACAACAAAAAGGTTTCAGGAATTAAGTTAAAACTTTTAACAGAGGCCTTTAGGCATTTATTCTTTGACTAGGTTGTATCTTCAACGATTTATTTTTACCAGGGACAAGGGACAGAGTTGCCCTTTATCCCACACTTTTATTTTCTATGGTAATAGGGCCTTTGGGTGAGGCCATCTATATATTCCATAAATATAACTGTTACTGACATAAATGGAGTGGAGCATATAAACTAGCATTCATTGTTGAAGATCTTATAATGTTTGTCACTCACCTAGACTTCTTGTTTACAGTCTCTGTGGACACAATTGAGGGTTTAGCATTAGTCTGACTGTATGTATTTTTCTTCCTCTAAATTGTAGTCATTCCCTTGTGAATTCAGTTCTACCCCTGAGGTTACATCTTTCATTTTACATTAGCAACTCACCATTTCAAATATTTATATATTCAGGTTATCAGCTGTCTAGGGAAAAATAGTGTATTGTACACTTAAATCCTTTTACCTGCTCCAATTTTTTTATTTTTTATTTTTTATTTTTTATTTATTTATTTTTTGAGGCAGTCAGGAGAGACATCATGGCCTTCTATTTGTAGTACTTGGAAGAATACATTTTAAAAAACCATCCTAAAGAAGAAATCTGGCCTGTAATTGATTTTATGTCTTAATACATGTTCAAAAGAAAATTCATTAAGAATATTTTTAAAAGCTCTGTGATTCAAAATGAGAAACTATGAAAAACCACAGGATGAAAAACAGCCCTCCAATTCTTACCTTGCACATGCTCAGTTCCTACTCTCTGCCAGGAAGTTACTGTGAAGTCTCTAACAGTGCCCTTACAGAGTTTGTTTATGCATATACTTGCTACAAATCTAGATATTTATCACTTTTTATCATAAAACTGGCATTATATTACACACATTAGTCTGTATTTTTCTTAAAACTTAGCCATGTAGCACTCTGATTTTTTCATAACTATGTAGAGTACCTTTTCATTCTTTTTTTATAGCTACATAGTATTCTACTGTACTGATGTTCTATAGAAATGACTCAGCTGGTCCCCTATTGGTGGATGTTCCTGTTGTCGCCAGGATTTCACTGTTACAGTGCGTAATGACTTACCTTATTTTTATATCTGTTTCACACTTGTGCAATAATATCTGTAGGGTAAATCCAAATGGGATTTTAAATATTTTGATTTCCTTTTTAAGGAACAGCTTACTAATACTTCTTAAAGATTTGGACAAAGATTGATGCCAACCCATTCTCCCTTTTGAAATTTGGGCATGTGGAATCAAAAAAGTTTTTTGTCCCTTTTATAAATGCCTGGCCGGAGATTGCACACTTTTTTCCTATAGCTGCTCTAGAGAGTGTGGGCCTCTCAGCAGAACCCCTGGCTGGGCCCAAGTGAGCCTCTGCATTCCACAACCACGTTTCTTGTTCAGAGAACTACTTTTACAAACTGGCGCACTGCTGCTACATGTCTCCTTGAATTACCATTTCATTGTTTAAGAACAGGTCTCTTCTAAGCATGAGAGGAGGAGTTCTTTATTCTTTTACTAAATTGGTCAGCCAAAGAACAGCTTTTGGTGAATAAAAGATATTCTCATTTTAGCAAATGAAGGGGAAGTTCTATTCCCTCCAGCCCAATGCAAAATGTTGTTATTCCTTAAAAATGTTCTAAGTGCTCAAAGTGCTGGAAACTGTTCAGAACATACCACAGAACCCAGTTCCTCCCTACATTCAAAATGTTTACATTCTAAAAATGACAAGAGAGGGAAGGTTGGGAAGGTAGCTAGATCCGGAACAGATGGGCACATATGCCCTCTCTCTCTCCTTACCAAATGCAGTCCTATGGATGGCTCAACAGTTAATGTAGATTTCTCTTTACTAAGTTTTATAAGTAACTCTGCTGTGCACAGCCAAATGACTTGAAATGTGAAGATGTAATGCCTCTTTGCTGTGCCCTGCTGTTCAAATGTTCTCAGCTTTGACAATTTATCTTGCTGGAAAATGTCTTCAGAATGTCAGTCACTTCAGTTTCTGCGCTTGCCATTTGCATGTTGCACACCTGCCGGTATCGTTGGTCGTGTCCTATTGTTATTTTTCTGTGGGGACGGGGAAGGTACAGTATTGCATTTTCAGACTTGGAGTTCAGTTTGTGTGCAGTTTGGAAATAATTCTTATAAGCCCAGACATTCTTCTTTACACCAGCATCATCTATAAACAACTGTTTACGGAGTGCCTGGTGAAATTTTAGCTCTCCATTAGCCACTTGGGGAGATAATTATAGGTGAATGACAAGATAAATTCTTTGTGCCAAAAGGATTAGGTCCCACATGAGGATATACATAGATATATAGACACACAAAAAGGGACTCACAAGTGGTATTATCGAGGTGAATGTAGGTGCAGATATTCCAATAATATTTAAATCAAAATATGTTAGTGGTGGTTGCCTCTGATAAGGAGTAAAAGATTGGGGGAGAGTATAAAGAGGAATAATTACTCTGTGTCCTAGATTCTTTTCTGTTGTCTGTTTTCCTTTTCAGAGAGTGTGTAGTCACTTGTTTCAGTGAACATGGGGTTCCTCGTATAATTAAACAGGAGTAATTTTCAAAACAGCAATACAATAATTTTATGTAACATTTAAGATAGCATAGGATATTTTTGGCTGCAAGTAATAGGAAACTCATCTTACAGTTATCTGAGATAATAGAGTATTTGTTACTTGACACAGTCAAATCACAGAATAGGATAGTTTCAGGGCTGGTTCATCGTTGGCTCAATGACATCATCAATGAATGAACTTCTTTCCCTTTCTGTGCTCTGCCATAAATAGAGTTGTCCTGTCCAGGTCATAGTAATGTTCAGAAGCTGGAAACAGGAAGAGGGTGCGTCCCTTCTTATGTCAAATTTTTCTGACATCTCTAAAATCTTTCATTTTTAGAAAATTTCAAGTTTATGCCCTTTACCCAGTTTTAATAATTATTGACATTTTGCCAATCTGTTTTCATTTATTTATCTCTTCTCTTTTTTTTGTTTGAGTTTATTAAAGCAAGAATCATATATTTTGCCCATAAACATTTCAGCATGCATTTAGCAAGTATGGACATTTTTATTCAACCATAATATCATTATCACATATAAAAGTCATAGTAATTCCTTAAAATCATTTTGACACTAATCTGTGCTCAATTTTCCCCAACTATGTAAAGAAAAAAAATATTTCAAATAAGGCCCATATATAGTATTTGTTATATTTCTCTGAGTCTACTCAGTCTTTAGCCATCTCTCTCCATTACTTTTATTGAAGAAACTATGTCATTTATTCTGTAGACTACCCACATTCTGGATTTGGCTGATTGCTTTCTTGTGATCCATTTAACTTGAGCTTCTTTGTTTTATTTCCAAACTAGAGATTCAAATATAGAGACTTGAATAGATTGATATTTATTTTTGTTTTGTTTTTGCAAGAGCGGTTCATAAGTGCTATTGTACACTTCCTAACAGTTCAGGTCAGAGCACAGAGAAAGTCTGGTTGTTCTACTTTTAGTAATATCATGATTCATCAGTAAATTCAGAAGCTGTCAATATATTTATATTATTTATAAAATAAATAATAAAAAGAAATAAAAACAAATTTTTATTATTTATAAAATCCCACATCAAATTTTACATAATATTTTGGCATCTCCTGATACTTGTTGCCTAGCTTCATTATCTCTTAATGGTTGTATTTATTAATTGAGTTCTTGAATAAAGAAGAATTTTCCTCATCAACTATTGGTTACTCAAAATTCAGGAGAGAGAGAATAAATGCTGTATACTTTCTTTTCCTTATTATTATTATTATTTTTTTACTTTTTCAAGATGACAAAACATCAGAAGTTTCTCCTTACTTCTTATTTGCCACTTGTGCAACACATGACCAGTTTTAAAGTAATCATTTGCCAGGGAAATGGAATTACCACAATTGACTTAAAGCAAACAAGCCCAGTCTTTTGAGAACATGGCTGATTTAAAATTTGAATGAATTGTGTGGTTTTAGAAAAGAAAAGACAGAAAAATTGCTAGTACGTAGGCAACAACAATGCACAGTGGAACACTACCATCTATGTTCATGTGATTGTGATCTCCTTGTTTTTTGATCACCAGCAAGTTGACTGAATTTACTAAAATAAACCTCATCCTTTACTTGTGTACTCTGAGTACTCTTCAGTTTCTTTGAATATTCATTTTTATATGTTAACTAAGTCTTGCAACTTAGTTTTTTTTTTTTTAAGATTTTATTTATTTATTTGACAGAGATAGAGTTATTTATTTATTTGACAGAGATAGAGTGAGCACAAGCAGGGGGAGCGGCAGGTGGAGGGGAGAGGGAGAAGCAGGCCCGCCACTGAGCAGGGAGCCTGATGTGGTTCCATCCCAGACCCTGAGGTCATGATCTGAGCCAAAGGCAGACGCTTAACTGACTGAGCCACCCAGGCACCCTTCCACTGCAACTTGTAATGGTAAATTTACCTCACTGTGTTACTTCCTTCTCCTTCAATGGCCTGACATTGCTTTAAGATTCCATGGTCTGAAATTCCATGGTATAAAACTTTCCTGGGGCTGATCTCAATACCATTGAGTTCTTGCTACCCAAGTCACCTGAGGAGTATTTGAAAGCCCTGTGTGAGACTGAAGCATAGAAGAACACTGGGAAGAACATTTTTAGCAGAGATGATTCAGATTTCCACAATACAGGATTTTATCCCAAGTTAGCTGTATTCTATCCTCAGAGAGCTGGTGGTTTCACTACCCACACTGATACCTCCTAATTACTATGATCTTTCCTATACAACATGAGGGTGATGTCTTGAATACCTGGAGTCAGATTCTTCATTGGTTTGTTCACATTTGTGAAGTTATAAGAGACCAGATTAAGAGATTGATTACAGGATAATATGTGAACAGGAAGAAAATGAAGTCTAACTGAAAGGACTGTTCTTTGTTGGTTTTCTGAGATATGAGGGGAAAAAAGTACACACACACACACACACACACACACACACACACACAGACACTCACACACACACACGCACACAGGGTTCAGAGGAAAGCCTAGATCATAGTCCAAAGAGATCAGTATAAATATAAGCTGAAAGGCTGAGGGTTAACTGTAATGGTAGAATTAATAACAGGAGATTTTGGAGAATATTATCCAGCTAATTTTTATTGAGCATGTGATGTTGTAAGCCATGTTCTAAGCACAGTTCTGTGAGGTAGATAAATTATTCCTTTTTTTTTTTTTTTTCTTCTTCCAGGTGAGTTACAGGAAAAATACTGTAAATTCCAACCTTATGGCTTTCTGGAAAAGGCAAAACCAAGGAGACAGTAAAAAGACCATTGGCTGCCTGGGATTGGAGGAAGGAGAGATAAAGAGGTGGAAAACAGAGGATTTGTTAGGGAAATTAAACTATTCTGTATGATACTAGAATGGTGGATACATGTTGTTGTACATCTGTTAAAACTCATAGAACGTACAACACCAAGAGTGAACCCTCATGTAAACTCTGCATTCTGGGTAAAAACAATGTGTTGATTGTAACAAATGTACCATCCTGGTGGGGGACACTGATAATGGGAGAGTTATGCATATGTAGGTACAGGGGGATGTGGGAAATCTCTGTACCTTTTGCTCAATTTTGCCATGAACTTAAAACTTCCCTGAAAAATAGTCTATCAGGGCACCTGGGTGGTGCAGTCAGTCAAGGTCCAACTCTTGGTTTCGGCTCTGGTCATGATCTTAAGGTCATGATATTGAGCCCTGTGTCTGTCTCCAGGCTCAGTGAGGAGTTTGCTTAAGACTCTCTCTCCCTCCTCTGGAAAACAGTATGGAGTTCCTCAAAAAATTAAAAACAGAACTACCCTGTGACCTAGCAATTGCACCCCTAGGTATTTATCCAGAGGATAGAAAAATAGTGATTTGAAGGGCCAGATGCACCCCACTGTTTATACCAGCGATGTCCACAATAGCCAAACTACAGAAAGAGTCCAGCTGTCCATCAATGGATGAATGGATAAAGAAGATATGGTGTGTATTTATGTACACACAAACACTTACAAACACAGACACCACAATGGAATATTACTCAGCCATCAAAAAGAATAATATCTCCTCATTTGCAATGACATAGATGGATTTAGAATGTGTTATACAAAGAGAAATAGTCAGAGAAAAACAAAATATGATTACACTCATATGTGGAATTTAAGAAACAAAACTGATGAACATAGTGGGAGGAAAGGAAAAATAAAATGGGATAGAAGCAGAGAGGGAGACAAACCATAAGAGACTCTTAAAAAATAGAGAACAAAGTGAGGGTTGTTGGAGAAGTGGGTGGGGGGATGGGGTAACTGGGTGATGGGCATTAAGGAGGGAACTTGATGTAAGACCTGGGTTTTTTTTTTTTTTTTTCAATAAAGATTTAATTTATTTATTTGACAAAGAGAGGTCACAAGTAGGCAGAGAGGCAGGCAGAGAGAGAGAGGGGGAAGCGGGCTCCCTGCTGAGCAGAGAATCCAATGCAGGGCTCCATCCCAGGACCCTGGGACCATGACCTGAGCCAAAGGCAGAGGCTTTAACCCACTGAGCCACCCAGGCGCCCCAAGACCTGGATTTTATATGCAACTGATGAATCACTATATTCTGCCCGAAAATTAATAATACATTATATGTTAACTAACTTGAATTTAAATAAAACAAAAAAACAAAAAACTCTACTGATTTCAGATTTAATACATCTAAACATTTCATTAAAATCCCAAGCCTAAAATTTAAGATTATATTAAATGTTTTAAATACCTTAAGAAACAGGTAAGATGTACCCAGAATATTAATGACACCAAAACCATAAAATGTTTAAAAAAAACAGTTTCTCTCTCTCTCCCCCTGCCCCTCCCTCTGCACTCTCATGTCTGTGAGCATGTGCACACTCTCTCTTTCTCTCAAATAAATACGTCTTTTAAAAAATATTTTATTTATTTATCTGACGAGGGTGGGGGAGAGCACAAGCAGGGGGAGGGGCAGAGGGAGAGAGAGAAGCAGGCTCTTCACTGAGTAGGGAACTTGATGTGGGGCTCGATCCCAGGACTCTGAGATCATGCCTTGAGCTGCAAGGAAGAATCTTAACTGGTTGAGTCATCCAGGCTCCCTTCAAGTAAATAAATATTTTAAAGATTTTATTTATTTATTTATTTATTTGACAGAGGGAGATCACAAGTAGGCAGAGAGGCAGGCAGAGAGAGAAGGAAGCAGGCTCCCCGCTGAGCAGAGAGCCCGATGTGGGACTCGATCCCAAGACCCTGGGATCATGACCTGAGCCGAAATATTTTAAAAAATAAAGTTATTATTGGGGCGCCTGGGTGGTTCAGTCGTTAAGCATCTGCCTTCAGCTCAGGTCATGATCTCAGGGTCCTGGGATAGAGGTCTGCATTGGGCTGCCTGCTCAGCGGGAAATCTGCTTCTCCCTTTCCCCCTCCCCCTGCTTGTGTTCCCTCTCTTGCAGTGTCTGTCTCTGCCAAATAAATAAATAAAATCTTTTAAAAAATTTTAAAAAACAAAGTTATTATTATTTTTTTAAATGGAGCTTTGCCATTCTTTGGGAGCTTCCTAAGGATTCTAAACATGAATTTCCGTTCCTGAGATCCCATGGTTGGCCTTCTCTTTTTACCTAGAAATAATTGTTCAGATTTTTAAAAATTCTGTGAACTATCCTTACCTTTCATTAAATTACTTTTTATGTGCAAATTAGTCAGAGTTGCTTTTTGTTGCTTAAAACCAAAGAACACTAACTGCATATCCACACATACTCATCCATGTTTTATGGCCTGTTTTTCTGGGGGAGAAAAAAAAAATTGGCTTACAAGTTGTAGTCACATCTTGGCCAAATGCAAGGAAGCTTTAAGGTTATTCAAAACCAGCTGATATTTCAACACACTTTGAACCTGACTTCGCAATGTTACCAAAGTGAGGTTACCTTCATTTTTCACAAACTCAAAATAGTAAGAGCATTGTCGTATTCGTAGGTAGATATACTGTTATAAACATACTATATATATATATTTATATTTTATCTACAAAATGACAATTGCATGTGGTTCAACGTATTACATGCATGAAAAGGAATTAATACTTTGCTTTTTCTTCTTGCATTTCTGTGTTCTCAGGAGCAATCTGTTTAGGCAGTAGAGTGGATGAAAAGAAACTTAGAGGAAAGGAGAGGGTGAGGGTAGGAGAAGTAGGATGAGGTCAACAATTCTTGGCGAAATAATGAAAAGGGAAGTGAACTGCGAAATAGAGAGAAAGGAGATGTGAGGAAAGTTTATGGTCTGCCAGGCTCTCCTGGCTTCTCTCTGTGCTCCCAGCACGTTACACGGGTCTCTGGTCTAGTTAATGCTTGTGATTGTGCCTAGTTCTTATAATTTGCCTATGGATATACTAATGTCTAAGATGAAACATATTTTCAACGAGGAATAAATTACACTTCTCTTCTTTTAAAAAATTAATAGTTAAAATTTCAAAGCCTGTTATTGATAATAACATGGTTACATTTACTCCATTTCCTGAGAATCAATGATAGACTAAGCACCTACTTAATCTTCCCAATACCCCAGTGTGCTACGTTTTGTTGCTCTGATTTTACAGACCTCAAGTCTGTAATTTAAAGAGTTTAAGTGGGTGCCTGGGTGGCTCAGTGGGTTAAAGCCTCTGTCTTCAGCTCAGGTCATGATCCCAGGGTCCTGGGATCGAGCCCCACATCGGGCTCTCTGCTCGGCGGGGAACCTGCTTTCTCCTCTCTCTCTGCCTGCCTCTCTGCCTACTTGTGATCTCTGTCAAATAAATAAATAAAATCTTAAAAAAAAAATAAATGTTTAAAAAAAAAATGAAGAGTTTAAGTAAGTTTTCCTGAATCTTTTTGTTTGGTAGTAGCTGACTAGAACCGGCGCCCAGGTCTTTGTTTTCACTCCTACCTCTTTTCATGGGCAGTCGCTTTTGTCTTGATTCTTTCTCTCTCTTTTTAAAAGATTGATTTATTTATTTTAGAAACAGACAGTGGATGGAAGGGTAAAAGGGAGAGAGGGGCCGAGGGAGAGGGAGAGAATGTCAAGCAGTATAGCGGAGTAAAGCCGGAGCCCCATGCAGGGCAGGATCTCCGAGATCATGACCTGAGCCAAAACCAAGAGTTGGATGATTTACTGACTGAGGCACCCAAGTGCCCCACTCTTGATCCTCTCTTTAATTCTTTCCCTGAGTTACTCCTTCATACATCCCATGTAGATTCTTTGCTTCGGCCTCTGTGTCCTGTAGCCTCATGATCTCTACTAATCTACTGAGTAAATCTTAACTTTTCCAATGTAAGAACAGAGGAAGCCCAAGAAGCAATGCTAGAATTTTTAGAGTAAGGCAAAGAGGCTATGAATATTTGTTCCTGTTATGTTTGTTTGTGGATTTTTTCATAAATCCAATCTTTACTGTTTTAAACTGACCTATTTAAATGCTTACCACCATATTATTTGCACCTCAAAGTCCAAGTTTTCTATATATATATTGACAACTGTTTTTACTTCTTACTTCAAAGTGGTGAATAAATACATGTTTCTATTCTGTAGTTCTCAACTTTTTTGTAACCTCATGAAGCCTTTTGGTAACGGGCCATCCTAGAACCAAATTCTCAGACATTCATTAAGTGCATGTAAAAATGTGTTCACTCCTATAATAAGTATTGTGGGGAGGCAGACGTTATAGTTGCAGGTTAGTTAGGATTATAAAAGCTGTTCCCAGGGGGAACAATAGCAAGCAGTATAGGACATCATTTGCTGAAGTATAAGGTGGAGATTGGAAAAAGTATTACAAATTCACAGAAGTGAGGGTTGCTGGGGTTTGGAGTTGCCACATAGGGAAGTGGGATTTTAGCTGGCCCTTTAAAGAGAACAGTCCCTAGGATGGATGAAGAGGAGGGAAAACATTCCAGACCAAGGCAGCATGAATAAAGGTAAAGAAACAGAAATGTATGGATGTCAGGAAATAAGACCAAAGTGACAGAAAGCTTTCTACTTTCATGGCTGTTGGTTGAATATTTGATCTGTGCCAACAGTTGTCTTTCTATGCCATGCACTTTTTAGTAGCTGTCAGTCACAGTTCTGCTGCTTTTCAATATTTCTAGCTTGCTTTGTTGTTGTATGGGCTACACTCTTTGGAGTTTATTATTTTACTTCATGGTAATGAAATAGCAATTTTTTTTTTTGGTATATCCCAGCGTTTCGCACAAAACCAGGCATATGCCTGGTGCCCAGTTAATGTTATTAGTGGGATGATTTGATTGCACACTAGTATATAAGGCTTAATTAGATTTTTTAAAAAATTATTCTCTGAAGTCACCTCTTTTACGTAATCGGAATGGTGTAAGAAGGGACAGACTCAGGTATATGTCACCATCCCGGGGATCTGTAAGAGTGGACCGAAACGCTGTCTTTTCTTCTGTGTCTGTGAAGAAGAGGGAAGGTGAGGGCAAGGAAAACATTGTCATTTCAGAGAAAAACACCAGTAAGCCTGTAAGTGTGAGAAGCTTTCCAAGTGACAGGAGGATTGCTCGGCTTTGCTTCCCGTTTGCTAACACTGCATTTTTGTGACAAGATCCTAGATACCATGGCAGACCCGTGGGTGGCCTCCCTTGTAAGCACCTCAGAAATGTGTTCTCCTTGTAACGAAGCCATGAAATCAAATTTTGTTTGGAAACTGACTGGCTTATCCTTCTCTTTGAAAGTAAGCATGTCACAGGTATTTATTTCCGGCACAACAGCTTCATCGCCATAACTAATAAATTCTTTACACCGAGACCATCTGTACTAAGCACTGGCATGGATAGGAAGTGCTCCTGGAGTGAAGACATTTCAAAGACATTTTAATACAGTGGCACCATGCGGAGGGCATTAATCTTTCTTGTGATTTCCTCTTATTGTAACAATGGAAAAGGCTTCTAATGTGCAAACCTCGTTAAATCAATCATCTTGGGAATTTAGATGCACAGTGTGATAAAGGCAACAACTTTCTCTACCTTAAGGCAATTTTCCATATGTTTTGGAAGTTGGGATTTAGGGAAAATAAGCTCTTTGATGGATTTATGATTCAGCTTCAAATGTAATATTTGAATTATTCACTTGATTAGCCAAAAGAAATAGATAGTCCTAAAGAGCTAATAAAGTGAGTTTCACTTTTAGATAATATTTATTGTTTACACGGCTGCTTTGTACAATCCTTTTATATCTTTTAAGCTGTAACTACGCTGACAGAATATAATAGGAAATGTATTAATTTGGAGCAAGGAACTATTTAACTGTTCTTTATTTATTTACAATCCTTGCTATTTTTGTTAAGAACTTAACAGCTCTTATTTGACAAAGCAATTTTATGAAGAAGATTAAGAAGTGTGAGGAAAATGCTTAAGACAAAATGTCCTATGTTAATTATACTTCAAAAAAACAAAAAAAGACAAATGTCTTAAGAGATACAGATTTTTGTCTAGGCTTCTCTTCTTCCTGTTTGTATATAGAAATATACATTGAAAAGGAACACTAACTTCCATAATATTTTAAATTTGGACCTAAATGCACATGGGTTATGCCTAAATAACTACAACATTAGTACTGACAGGTGGGAGTGACAAAGTTGTAGGAGGCACTGTTTTAATGTTAGAATGAGATCGGCCAGAGGAAATGCACAATTAAAGCATTTGCTTTAAATTTCTGCTGCTATATTAGGGAAGGAGCTGAATTCAAAATGTTAAGCTTGATTTGCTTTTATTAAATGCCATCTATTATTTACCTCGCTGCTGGGGTATTTCTGGATTTCACAGCAAGATGGTTAGTGTGGGAAGGTCTACGGGTTTACAGGAACACATTGGCCCCATGGTTTGTGCATCTGTATCTAAACTATCCTGCAATTAATTTGGTCCAAGTTTAGAGATGGCTGGATCTTTAGTGAGCTCTGTCTGAACTGTAGATATTGGTTCCAGGAATATCTAGATCTATAGAGCAAGTGGGAAACTCTTGCTCTGAACTCAAGAATTCCACAAATCAATATCATATTGAACCAGTTTTCTCACTGCTTTCCTGTAGTCCCTAGTTTGGTATTTTTGGAAGTTATATTAACTCTTTCGAAGACATTG
Organism: Mustela erminea; assembly: GCF_009829155.1. Classification (NCBI taxonomy): domain Eukaryota; kingdom Metazoa; phylum Chordata; class Mammalia; order Carnivora; family Mustelidae; genus Mustela; species Mustela erminea. The sequence continues at coordinate 50,920,001 of NC_045616.1, forward strand.
ATGTTATATCCTAAGGGACAAGTGTTTTCTAATTATATCATACTGTGTTATCTAGCTCTATTTCAGTTTGAATTGCATTTATTATGTGGCAATAACGTGTTAAAAACAGACCAAAGAATTAGCTGAAACAAAGGAACTCTATTATTTGAAATTAATTCATGCTTAGTATTAGGGAATTTAAAATATCAACTATTAATCAAATATTTGATACCAAAATATCAAATATCAAACAATATCAATTACATATCAAAAGTCTTATATATATATACATATATAAATATAGATACACATACATACATATACTATAAACATTTTGCAGAACTGAGATTATATTCTGTAGTCTCAGAAAGAAGAGTGTAGCACCATTTAAAAAATCCTAATTGTATTACTTCGCATCCTGAAGGATCACTGAGTCTATAATCTTTAAACATTTATTAAACCATGGTTTTCCTCAGAAAATCAAGGTTTGATTAAGCATTACACCCTTGGAAGAGAAGTAGAACATTGCAAGTATTTATACATGGCCAAAAGCTTACGAGGCATATGGGTAAGCTTACACTATCTTCTAATTGACAACCTATATTTCTATGGCTTGCTCAGAGGAAAATGACAACTGTGGGAATGAAATAAGCCATCAAGGTAAGTGGTTATCTATGTTCTAACTGAACCAGTGGTCATTTTCCAAATATAGTTCGTTTCATAAAGTCGATTTACGTATGGGTGGCATCAGACGTATTTTCAAATAAGAACACCATCATTTTCTCCCTTCTCCTCATCTTCACCCCTTCTTGTCCATTATCACCTCCTCCATCTTCATACTTACCTGCATTCCAAAGGGTTTGAACCTAAAGATACCTCTAGTAGGCTTTTTGGTGGCCTTTGCTTGCCATTAGCCTTTAACAAAATTTTTCCACTGTGATGATCTATTTACCTTCACAGTTAAATGAAGTTGCCTACAATGTGGCCAGTCTTTCTTTGCTGTACTTCTCTGGGAAAGCTGGAATGAGCAGGTCCCTATTCTCTATCTACCTGGTCGGGAGCCTGCTTCCTCCTCTCTCTCTCTCTGCCTGCCTCTCTGCCTACTTGTGATCTCTCTCTGTCAAATAAATAAATAAAATCTTAAAAAAAAAAAAAGAAAATGTAAATTAATGTTTACCTGGTTGCCTTCAGGAGATTGTGCAATGGAAGTTTGATTCTATTAGGAAAGCTATGAGAATGGATGAGATAAATGAGCAGAATATGTCCCTGAACACTGATACTTGGATAATAATGGGGCTAGAGAAGTAAAAGGCAGTAGTACCCTCAGTGGCTAAAGGGCTGGCTTCCTTTTTCAGCAGTGCAAAGAGCAACCACAAAGCAAAGTCTTCACTAGATAGAAGGGAGAGTACTCTTACAATCCAATCACACACAAGGAAGTGTGTGAGGAACTTAGGACCCAGCCAGAAGTAAGGCAAAGATGGTAGGTCTTTTAGTGGAAGGCTTGGAGACAAATATCATTTTATAGTATTGGTTCTTATACTATATATAGAGATACATATATACTATATATATATATCATATATAGATACCTATATACTATATATAGATACACATATCTATATATAGTATATATAGATACACATATATATACATACACATAGTATAAGATAGATACACATATCTATATATAGTATATATAGATACACATTTCTATATGTGTATCTGTAGATATGTATAGATACACATATCTATATATAGTATATATGTATGTCTATATATGCATATATGCATATACATATATAGAGAGAATATATATATACATATGTATATGTAGAGTATATATATGTGTGCAGACATATATATATATGCAGCATAGTCTTTGTAATTATACTATATAATAATAAAATACTATACATTATATACTATTCATTATTTAAAAATTAGCTGTTTTGTCTGATACTATATAGATACAAAGGTATTGTTATTATTGTACTCTTATGCCTTCCATCTGTTGCCAGATATGCTCATATCTTTCATCTATAATATAGAACATAGTTGCTCCAGGCATGTAATTGTGATTTAGAATAAGAATGAATTGTGTATGAGTATGTGTCAATCTATAACAATGGAATTCCAGGTATTTATTTATTTATTTATTTATTTATTTTTAAAGATTTTATTTATTTGACACAGAGAGATCACAAGTAGACAGAGAGGCAAGCAGAGAGAGAGAGAGAGAGGAAGAAGCAGGCTCCCTGCCTGCCAAGCAGAAAGCTCGATGCAAGACTCGATCCCAGGACCCTGAGATCGTGACCTGAGCTGAATTGAAGGCAGAGGCCTAACCCACTGAGCCACCCAGGTGCCCCCCAGGTTTATTTTGAGAGGAGCACAATTTGTTAATAATGTGGTCTTAGGAACGCCTGGGTGGCTCAGTCAGTTAAGCATCTGCCTTCGACTCAGATCGTGATCCCTGGGTCCTGGGATCAAGCCCCACATCAGGAGTACTTTTCCTAGAGACTGACTGATTCTGGCTTTCACACCTTGTTTGATGAGTACTTAAAAATGTTTTCCAAGATCCTCATGAGCTCAGTTTGATATCAGTAACCTTTTCTCCTCCTTTGTGCCTTTGATATTTTATACCCTATCTTTGATTAGTTTTTTCCATCCATTTCAAACAAAACCAATATGGCCCGCAGAACTTAGGTTTGGAGACCACCTTGTTTTTGCCATCCTTGCAAGGATGCTGCAAGTGGCATGGAGTGTTAGGGCTACAGATGGACATTCCAACTTCAGGGCATTTCCAAATTCAGCTGTTGAGAAAGTGATTCTTGCCCCTAGAATGTTAAGGAAGTGAGAGCCTTAATACTGTTGAATGACTTTGGCATGATTAATAGAGTAGGATGTCTATTGCAAAGAGGGGCTAGAGTGTTTGGTAGCTTTCTGGAGAATGGTAGAAGCTGGGAAGAACATAGAAAAAAACATGATAAAATTAAACCAGGAATGGGAAAAGGATTATTAAATAGCGTTGAGGCCTGAGTAAGGTTGAAAACTGTTTGGAATGGATCCTTACCTAGAAGGAGGCAAGATGGAGTACCAGGTTAGGTAGGAACTTTTGGGTAGGTGATTGGGACAGGACACCATTCAGTGGTTGCAATAGTATCTTTGTATGTGGGAATCAAAGGTGACTAAGACCTATCCTCAAAGAGTAAATAGTGTATTGGGCACTGAATGTGCCTTGTCAAAAAGCAAAGCCAAGTACAAATAACTACAGTTCAAAACCGAGTTTGTGGGTGCCTGGGTGGTGGAGTCAGTTAAGCATCCAACTCTTGCTTTCGGCTCAGGTCCTGATCTCAGGGTTGTGGGATCGAGCGGTGACTCGGACTCTGTGCTCAGCCCGGAGTTGGCTTTACGACTCTCTCTCCCCCTCTCTCCCTGTCCCTCCTCTCACCCCTGCACTCTTTCTCTCTTTCTAAAATAGAAATAACTAAATCTTTTTAAAAAAATGGTGAAAACCCAAAACCTAGTTTCAATCCAAGTGGCCAGTCAAGAGTGAAATCTATGTAAGGAGTCAAGGTTATTAACAAATATAATCATCTTCATGAAGGCTGGGATGGGGTTAGAAAAAAGATGGGCCAGATTGACTCCAGAGCTGACTAGTGGACAGCTACTGCCGCTTATTGTGGTGGTGGCAATCTTGGAAGTTAAAAGCAATCGAGGAAAAAAGACATGGTAGGTGTTTGTAGAAGCTGGTCCATGTTGCTATCCGACCTCTTTTAGAAATGGTTTACAGTTTCACAGCAGAAGAGAACAGTTAGGAATTTTAGGCTTTGGAATTGGCCAGGCAGATAATTGGAAGGGTTTGAGGTAGAGTGATTAAAGAGATTAGTAGACTAGATACAGTGAGGTTCTGACTTTCTGGAAGAGACTAATTGCTGGGAAATAATTGTCACGATGAGGTTAAGTAATGTCGACTGTCATGGTATAAATTTTTTTTTTATTCTTTAAAATTTTTGAATATTATTTTATGTTAGTCATCATACAGTACGTCATTAGTTTTTGATGTTGTGTTCCATGGTTCACTTTTTACATATAACACCCAGTGCTCCATGCAATACATGCCCTCCTTAATACCCATCACTGGGCTAACCCATCCTCCACCCTCCTCACATCTAAAACCTTCAGTTTCTTTCCTGGGGCCCATAGTCTGTCTTGGTTTGTCTCCCCTTCTGATTTCAGCCCCTTCATTTTTTCCCTTCCTTCTCTTAATGTCCTCCATGCCGTTATGTCATGATATAAACTTCTTAAATAAGTTCTAACAAGATACTATCTTTCTCTCAAGTGTAATCAACTCTCCAAAAATCACATTCAAAATAATTTGACCCTTTTCTCTGTTTATATTTCAAGTTTTCTGTAAAGGAAGTTTGCATCATTAACTTTCATTTACCTTTACAATGTAATTTCTGTGAGAGGTTTAAAGATGTGGCACATGTGAGAAATGTACCCTCTACATTATTCATGTATCAATCATGAGCTAGAAGAAATCTTACATTCTTGAGACGCAGAGCTGTATAACTATAGCACAAATGACTGGTTAGTCCAATTTGGTGCCTGTTCAGGGACATCCCTGGGGCAGTGCATGAGTGAGAACCTGGAGCCTTAATTTATCACCACTAGAGTATTAAGGTAAATCATAGCAAATCATATCTTATGGTTTCATGTTCAATTCAACCACAGTGTATAGACATAGATTATTTTAAGTAGAAAATATGTAGACTGTGTAATCATTGTATCTAGCCCATCTATGTAATTCAGAAACAAGATTTTGGGCTGAACTTGCTAGAATTTGGCTCGTTTAAACTGAGTAATTCCCTGATTCCTTCTCTTCTATTCCTCACAATCTAAACTACCAGTCTATGCAAGGAGCATGATTATATTTGAATCATAATTCCTGGTACTCGTTGTTTACCAGAAAGTTTTACAGTGAAATTGGGAGTATGACGCTATCTCCTTGCTGTTGTCAAAACAAGTGTGAATCATAGATAGATGGACAAATTGCCTGTGTAAAATGCCTTTTATTAACAAGTTTTAAAATTTACTGTCTACAGACTGTATCTGCAGGACATATAGTGGTTATGGAAATAATCATTGATCTTTAAGAGGTCATTTTCAGTTTCTACACATAGTGAAAATTAGTAAAGTCAACAACTTAGGAAGGTCTTACGTGGCAAAGGACAAATTTGGACTAATATCTATTAGTGACTACTAAGAAACTCATGAGTTTTCTCCATCACCCACACAGGTATGCAGTTCCTGCCACCCAACTAAGAATGACTACTCTTGTATGACCAGCTAAATTCCCCTGGCTGCTAGGGCTATATTTTTCACTTGATGCAGATATCTGCTAGTTCCTTCCCAGGTGTCTGCTCTTTGTGTTTTCTATAGACTTTTCATCCTCAGTGGCCACCTGGTTTGTATTCCTTTTGTTTGATTCTAGCTCCCATCTTCTTTGGTTCTGAATAGTTTTGCAGAGATCAGCATATTCTATTTCTTGCTGAATGCCTCCCTTTCTGTGAGTTACATTTTGTTGTTTTTGTACTCTCATTTAATCTTTTTCTTGCCTCTTTTCTAATTAACTCCATCGTTGCCTCCTTCATTATGCTTGTAATGAGGTCACAAAGGTGTTCTGAAATTTTACTTTTCCCATCTGCTTCAGGGTTCCAATTAGTTTTCTTTGGAATTCTAAAGTTTTTTGCTTAGTAGAAGCTTCCAATAAGGCTAACTCTAGGATGGCCTCTTTTCCTTCATCAGTTCATATGAAAACTTTCAAGATTATTCAGGCTCTCCATGGTGTAAAAAGCATCATTTTCTTTAGCTTAGAAATGGAGTTTGAGACAACAACAGTTGAGCTACACAGAAAATTTAAATATCTTTTGAAAGAGTGTGAAGTCTGTTCTTCCAGATTGCAAGTAGATGCAGGTGAGAAATTTCAGAAAGACACTTTTATCCACACTTGGACGTGAAGGGTATGTAGCTAACACAACAAAATGAATTTTAAAGGAAATTTGCAAATAATATATTTTAAGGGAAAAGTTTCTTAACTTTAGTATCTTGCTCCTGGAGCATTATTTTCATATAGAATTTTTCAGTAGGCTATTGTTTAGCCATTGCTGTGGACTGAATTGTGTTCCCCTGAAATTCATATGTTGAAGCCCTAACCCCCCGTGTGAATTTATTTGAAGACAGGACCTATCAGGAGGTAATAAAGGTTAAATAAGGTCATAATGGTGGGGGCCCTAATCTGATAGGATTGGTATACTTATAAGAAGAGGAAGAGAGACCAGATGTCTCTCTTTTCTCACATATGCTCTGGAGAAAGGCCATTTGAGGATAAAGCAGAAAGGTGGCCCTTTGCAGGCTAGGAAAAGAGTTCTTACAGAAACCAAACCTTACCAGACCTTGATCTTAAACTTTTTAGCCTCTAGAACTGTAAGAAAATAAATTTATGTTGTTTAAGACACCTAGTCTATGATATTTTGCTATGGGAGCCTGAGCAGACTAATCCAGCCATTTAAAGAAATTATTTTTAGGGGGCACCTGGGGAGCTCAGCTGGTTAAGCATCTGACTCTTGAATTTGGCTCAGGTCATGATCTTAGGGTCGGGAGATCGGGCTCTGCCTCAGGCTCAGCCAGGAGTCTTCTTAAGATTCTCTTTTCTTCTCCCCTACCCCTTCCCCAGTGTTCTCTCAATAAGTAAATAAATAGATCTTTAAAAAAAAATTCTTTTAGTGAAGCATTTATGTAGTTTGTAAAATAGGACATAAAACTGTATGTGTAACCCAACTAATGTGAGTTTGCTCCTTGGTGAGTTACAGATAGATACTACACCAGGTGGAGTTGTCACACAAAGAAAACTATTTGCAGTGAATAAAGAGATCATGGGGACTAACTTCTAAAGCCCCGACTCCTGAACAGGGGTAAGATAATTTCTGTTTGTCAGGGTTAGGATGAATATTCAGAAAGGGGAGTTTTGTTGTCCCATGTAGAGGTGGGTATAAGTTGTGTGGGTATGCTTAGGAAACATGCCTGTACACGTATCCATGTTATGTTAATGAAGCTCGGGCTTCAACTTGGGTAGAGAGTTTAACATTATAATGAGGTAGAGGTAACTGTGGGACACTTCATGGTCCTTCCGTGCTGGTGTGAGTCAGTGGTTGAGCTCAAACTGGCCTAGACCAGCAGGAGCTCCTCCAGTTGTTTGCATCTGAAAGATAAAAGTAACATTCCCGTGGAGAAGAATGGGGTCAGTGGAGGTCTTGCTAGTGACAATTTTAATCTCATTAACTCTGTGGTACAATTTCATATGCACTAAAATCTTAAAAAGCGTAGAAGAAACTGAAACCCTTGTATATTGCTGGTGGGAATGTAAAATGGTGTAAGCCACTTTGAAAACAGCTCAGCGGTCGCTCCAAGTGCTAACGAGAGAGTTAACACATAGCTCAGCAATTCTGCTCCTCAGTATATGTCCAAAAGGAAAGGCAACATACATCCACACAAGACTTGTACACAAATGCTCATAGCAGCATTATTTCTGATAGCCAAAAAGTAGAAAAAAACCCAAATGTCCTTTAATTGATGGATAAGTAAAATATGGTTTAACCATACAATGAAGTACTTTTCAAGTATAAAAAAGAATGAAATAGTGATACATGCTACACCAGTAATGAACTTTGAAAACATTTTGCTAAGTGAGAAGCAAGTCATAAAAGCTACATACTGCATGATTCAATTTGCCTGGAATAGGCAAATCCATAGATGCAGAAAGTAGCCAGTGGTTGCCTGGGGCTGGGTGTGGGCCACTGGAGGGAATAGGGAGTGTTTGTTAATGAAATGGTATCGGGGTTTCTTTTTTATTTTTTTTTTTAAGATTTTATTTATTTATTTGACAGACAGAGAGAGAGCAGAAGGGGGGAGGGTCAGAGGGAGAAGCAGACTCCCTGCTGTGCAGGAAGCCCAATGCAGGACTTGATTCCAGGACCTTGAGATCACTACCTGAGCCGAAGGCAGATGCTTAATGACTGAGTCACTGAGCCGTCCAGGAGCACCAGCCCCCCACCTTTTAAAAAGATTTTATTTATTTATTTGACAGAGACTGAGAGAGAGCGAGCATAAGGAGGGCATTGGGGTTTCTGTGGGGGAGGAAGTAAATGTTCTAAAATTGATTGTGGTAATGGTTGCACAACCCTATGAACTTACGAAACAACATGCTTTGTACATTTCAAAAGGGCAAAGGGAATAGTATATGAATTAAATGTTAATAAAGCTATTAAAAGTGTACATACTCATACATAAACACATATATAGAATCAAACTGTAAGGAAATACATAGAAATATTAATAAAGGCTTCATGTGTGTTTAGCTGGTTTTCTACTTCTTCTTAATACTTTGTAATATAATATATATATTTTTCAAATTCCCAATAGTGAATATCCTTTTCAATAACTAGAAAATAAATAAATATTGCAAACAAAGTGAATGTTCACAACTCACATGCTCCAAGCAATGTTTTTCTCAGAGGTTTCCCAATCAGTAACAATGACAGGAACTACTGCTACCCACCCAAACTCTCCTGTCTGCCTACTTATTGAGTGTTTACCATATACTAGGTTCTCTGCTACATGTTTGAAAGACAAGCTGTATGAAGTATGTAAACTTCTTGAGGACAGGGACTCTGGTCATTGTTGTAAAGAAAGCCAGTTTGGTGTATGAATGGAAGAAGAAATGAATGAGGGCATCATTTTCTCTCCTTCATGGAGGTGACAGACTAGGTGAGGCAAAACTTGAATGGGTAATGGGTGCATCATGATAAGCATAGGAAAAAGGATGCTGGTTTTCAAGTGTTTTTTTTGTTTGTTTTGTTTTGTTTTTGTTTTTTTTTTTAGATGGAGCATTTAAGTGGGACACAAAACCCAGGATAAGATATCTAGGACAGTCTTCTTATAGAAGGTGGTTGCTAATCTGAGCCCTAAAGAAGTTGTGGGAAGGAAAGAACAAATTCTAGGCAAAGAGAGCAGCACATCCGTACCAAGACTAAAGGTGAGCTGGAGTGTTGTCCCTTCAAGAAACTCTGAAAGCTATTGTTAAGATTGTTTGGAGGACCATGAGTGGAGTTGTAATGACAGGTGAAGTTGGAAACACCAGAGGGCACAGATCATAAGAGGCCCTGCATGGAGTGCTGAGAGGTTTGGATTTTATCTTGAGGCAATGGTGAATCATTAGAAGGGTTTAGATCAGGAGAGTATTCAATTATATTGGTTCTTCTCTTGGTTTAGAAGAGTCCTCTGTTTAGGTTCCTTTGTTATAGGTGGTATTTACCTGGAGTTTAGCAAGGAGTAATTTAAAAGTAAAGGAGGAGAAGGCTTGGGGGTCTGTCTCCTCCTACTCTCACCTCTAACCCTGTCGAATAGGAAGTTAAAATCCTGGGTCAGAATGAGAGGGAGACACTTGGGCTGGAGTTTTGAATTGGTTAGCAGGAGCCGAGAGCTGTGACTCTTGGATATTCACTCTGGAAGGATATTACTAAAGGCTGACCTTCCTCTGAAATGGCCAGAGCTAGGGTTTCCAGCCCTCTCTAGATCTCTCTAGATCTCTCTAGATCCATCCAGTGTGTGTGGTTTTGTCTTCCCTACCCTATCAATCTACCTACCTACCTATTTGAGCTTTTAATATTTATAGGTCATACTTGACAGATGACTCTTAGTTACAATTATAATTACTCTGAATAATGTTTTAATTCCACCTTGTATTTTAAAGTTATAATATTTAAACCCTCTGTACCACTCTCTTAGGTAATAATGACATTGTATTTCCTATATATTTTGGCCATATAAATAACTCCTGGCTTTAAATCTTATAATCTTTACATGCAAAATACCATATCCTAAACCAACATTATATACAACTAACCAGAGTTGGAGTCCTTAAGTGTTTTTGTGTGTGAAGGAAGGGGAGGATTTAATGTGGAGAAGGGATCTATGTTTTTGTTTTTGTTTTTTTTTTTAAAGATTTTATTTATTTATTTGACAGAGAGATCACAAGCAGGCAGAGAGGCAGGCAGAGAGTGGGGTTGGGGGGGGGGAGCAGGCTCCCTGCTGAGCAGAGAGCCTGATGCAGGTCTCCATCCCATGAACCTGAGATCATGACCTGAGCTGAAGGCAGAGGCTTAACCCACTGAGCCACCCAGGAGCACCTGGAGAAGGGATCTGAAGGAAGCTATTGCGGGGATCCTTGTTTGGGATAATGGCAGTCTGAGCTGATCTGATATAGTGGCAGAAATTAGGGAAATAGTTAAGGTATAAGCAGTAGTCAGGGTAACGCCAAATGATAATAATAATAATAGAGAGCACTCACTAGGCACATAGTGCCGAGCACTGTACTAAGTTTTATTTATTTATTTATTTAGATTAATTAATTTATTTATTTTATTTACCGGGATGTTTTCATTTAATTTGTTTAATCCCTGCAACAGACTGTGAGTTAGAATCCCTTCACTGATTCATGTACGTCTAGCCTTGACTGGCAGCGTGCTTCAGCTGACTTTCTGAACAGTTTTGATCATAATAATATTGATTTCCTATCAGTTCCATTAACATGCTTTGTTCCTCCTTACTCAGGGCCTTTGTGTATGCTGCGCTGTATCTGGAATGTTCTGCACACTCATTCCTACCTACTCCCAACTCAAAAGCAATTATCTAGTTAACATCTACTTTTAGATATAGCTCAGATGTTCCCTACTTAGAGAGGACTTCCTTATACCCAAATCTAGGTGAGATCCAATTATTTCATGATCTTATAACACTACATATCTTTATTTCCAGTAGTAATCTCAGTTATAAATTTATGTTTATTGGTATGTTTATTTGGCTTATTGTTTCATATACTAGGTTATAAATTTATGGGGATAAGAGCCATACTTAGGTTTCAGTTTTATTTATCTATTTATTTTTGATCATCACGATCTCCCCAGCACTTAACACATTGCATGGCACATGGTAGTCAATTGATTAATATTATCTAGACAGATTGTGAATGTAAAGACTTTCGCTTTCCCCCATTTACTTTTGAGAATTCATCAGTTTACAATGATTCTCTCACTACCACCTGTGGCATCCTTTCCCAGTACTTAGAGTGACCACTAGTACTCCAAACACTATGGCACTCAGGATTTCTCTTGAACAATAATAGTCATCATGCTACTGTGACTTCCAGGTTCCATCTGCTTCCAGGATTCATTCCTCTCCCTGTGACCAACACTGTTCCAATGAGAACAGAGCCTTTTAATTTTGTAGATTCATAATCAAACACAAAGATGTGTGCCTGTGAGTTGACCACTAGTCGAATCAAAATCTGGAGCAGTTATTTTTGAGACAAGAGAATGGACAGTGATCAAAGGCTGGGAACTTTTAGTGCAAATAAAGGTTGGCTCATGCATTTTAAAGACATGACATTCATAATATCAGAGTGCAAGATGAAATTGCTACTGTAGAGATTACAGTTCAAGAAGGTAGTAAAACTTTTGGCTTCAAAGGCAGGAAGACCAACAACTTTATCATTTCTCTCTGCCTGCTTGAGGGAAATTTAAAAACGAGACAGAAAAAGAGACATCTCTGAATTCAGTTTTCAAAAAGTCAGGAAATTACAAAATTGAATCTACTTTAGGATTTTTATTATGTAAAAATATTCTATGTATATAAAAGGGAAATGACAAGATGAAATTTTTTGCAGTAACAAGATTATAGGTGAATTTCTTCCTTTATTTAATTTTGATTAACATTCTATCATATGCAATATATAACATATTTTTCAAGGAACTCCAAATCTTCTGTAAAATTCCAAGTTGTAATTACTGTGTATTTACCAAGTGCTAAATTTTCTATTATATTATTTTTGTTATTCCCAATGACTACCCTGAGATAATGATGTTGAAAGGCAAAAAAAAAAAAAAAAAAAAGATAGAAATTTTCTTCAGGTCTTGTACCTTGTGAGAGGTGTTGGGATTTGAGCCCTGCTTATCTGACTCCAAGCTTAATTTTGATCAGTTGTCCTATTTTGTTTCCTTTTAGAGTCACTTGAGACAACATCTTAAAAGAGTTTCCAAATTCCCTGATACTGTCGAAAGTATTTCTTCCTCTGCTGCTTTGTTAATTATTTCAATAGTTATTTATTAAACATTTGCTGTATGCCCATGATTGTTCTGGTTTCTGGCTGAGCAAAGGCGAACATAATGGACAAGGTCCTTACTCTGAGGCTACTCTTGTAGAAGAAAAATAATAAACTTTAAAAATAACAAACCAGAAAACTATGAGATCATAGTAAGTGATATGTAGGGAATGAATGTTGTTATCTGTTAGTAACTAATTACCGGACCCCAGAAGCTTGAACTAATGTGAAGACCTCTCTGAGGAAGAAGCAAACATTGTAGCTGAGATCTGAACAACAAGGATGTTATCAGCAAAGGAACACATTTTTACAAAGGCCTATCATGGTATGTTTAAATTGTGGAAAGAAGAACAGTGTTGCTAGAGCATAAGGAGGAAGCATGTAGCTGGGTCATGTAGAGATCTATAAGCCAGAGTAAGGGTAATGGATTTTAGTTTAATGGACATAGGAGGTCCTTGGAAGATTTCAAATAAAAAATGTGATTTCTGTTGCTGCGAGGATGGTGGATGGTAGAGGAACAAGCAGAGAAGCAGAGAGAGGACACTGAAAGCTGTTATGATATTCCCATACACTGACACCGGAAGCTGGCAGTGGTTTTGTTGGGCACAGAGGTTTGCAGGCCAGTGTTCATCAGAATTCCCTGGAGGGCCTACTAAAACACAGACTGATGCCTCTTCTTCTCCTTGCCACCACCAGTTGTCTGATTCAGTGTTTCTGGGATGGAGCCTAAGAACTGCCCAACAAATTCCTAGATGATCCTGATGCTGACTCTCCAGTAGACAAAGATAAAAGGGAGAAAAATAATACAGATAAAAGGGGAATAATTCAGAATGTATTTTACAGTGGCAGTGGTAGAACTTGCCAATGAATTGAATTTAGGGAGGAGAAAAAGAGAGGAACCAACCCCTAGAATTTTGGGGAACTTGGGAGGGCTTTTCACTGAAATGAGGGTTCTTAGGAAGGAACAGTATTTGTGGGATCGAAGTAAGGGAAGAGTCAAGATTCAATTAAATTAGGGGAAAATATGAGGACATAATATTTTATACAATTATACTGGATTATTTAAATATGACTTTATATGATTAATTGCAGTAGTCTAAATCCTTTTATTGAGCTGGGAAGGTTGGTGTAGGTGGCTTGGGTGGATTCCAACTAAGTTTTGGGGGTCAAAATAAAGGCTATAGCAAAAGAGGGTACAGTGAGGCTGTTGGAAGCCAGAGTTATGATTCAAGCCAGGTGAAGTGACTGAACAAAAATTATGTCAGAAAAAAAAAAAATATCAGAAGTAAGTTTGGCAGACTCTATATGATAGGACTGGCTGGTGTTTTTGTCTAGGGCATATGGGCTGCAAAGTGCTTTGATCAACCAGACCAATTTAGAGGATGAGTGGCAAGACAGGAACATATTTCTTAATAAGTAGATATGATAATAGTAACAGCTAGCCTTTATTGAGTGCATAGTGTTTGTTAGGCATTGCTCAGTGCTCTGCATAGATTATTTAACTCTTGTAATATTCTTGCTAAAAAACAAAAATTTAACTGACTAAATTTGGAAAGTGTAATTGTCTTTATCCAACAATTGGGTTGCATCCCATGTAGCAAGTAGAAAGGATCTCTGAGGAGCTGTAGAAAAAAGGTTTTTATAAGCAGAAGCAGGTAGGATCAAGGAAGTCATAAACAGAAGATAGGATTATTTCAAGCAAGATCACTTTTCTTTGGGGAAAGGGAGTGGGCAGGGGTCTATCAGGCCAGTTACCTCTCTAATATTGATCAGGAAATAATTTGTTAATTATTTCAATAGTTATTTATTAAACATTTGCCGTATGCCCATGATTGTTCTGGTTTCTGGCTGAGCAAAGGTGAACATAATGGACAAGGTCCTTACTCTAAGGCTACTCTAGTAGAAGAAAGATAATAAACTTTAAAAATAACAAACAAGAAAACTCTAATATTGATCAGGAAATTCCTGACTATAGATTTAAAATTCCAGTCTTGGGAGAGGTCGAAACTGCAATTAAGTTAGGTTTTAAGTCGTGGTTGCTGATGTAGCACAAGTGACTCCATCTTGGACTTCCTTGTTTTAATACTGTATAGAAGGAAAACTCCTCTATTCTCACAACACTTCTGACACCAAATGTGTGCATTTTTATAAACCAAGCAATTCTCCATTTCTTGGAGGACACCAACCAGGTGTCCTACAATTTAACCCAAGTCTGATACTGACGGATATTTGTGCAGACCCTACAGGTTAAGGGCTCAGTCCCAGGAGAGTGCTCCCCACTTGAGATACCAATTGCATGTTCCAGGTTGTCACCTGTAGTTCTGCCTGATCTGCTATAAATCAGGGGTCCCCACAAACCCCCTCTTTGGGTTTGGTGATTTGCTAGGACAGCTCACAGAACTCCAGAAAGTGCTTTGCTTACTATTACTGGTTTATTATAAAAGATGCAACTCAGGAACAGCCAAATGGCATTAACCGATATATGTGGCAAGTGGTGTGGAACTTGTATAACTTTTCTGGGTGGGTCAGCCTCCTAGCACCTGATGGTTCACCAACCTGGAGTTCTCTGAACCTGTTTAGTCAGGGGTTTTAGAGAGTCTTAATTAGAGAAATATAACTCGTTAAATTATGGACAATTAATGATTAACTTAATGATCCTCCATTCCCCCCACCACCCCCCTCGGGATATTGGGGGAATGGGGCTGAAATTTCTAAACGCTAATCACATTCTTTGTTCCCCTGGCAACAAGTCTTCCCATTCTTAGGGGCTTTCCAAAAATCACCTCATTAACATAAACTCAGGTGAGGTTGAAAAAGTTTTGTTATTTTAACAAAAGATACTACTTTCACTTCTGTCACTCTTTTTTTTTTTTAATTATTTATTTTCTCACCATAACACATACCCTCCCCAATGTCCATCACCCAGCCACCTCATCCCCTCCAGCAACCCTCAATTTGTTTCCTGAGATTAAGTGTCTCAGAGTTTTTCTACCTCTCTGGTTTCATCTTGTTTCATTTTTCCCTTTCTTCCCCTATGATCCTCTGTCTTGTTTCTCAAATTCCTCATATCAGTGAGATCATATGACTTGTATCTCTCTTGCTATATCAGTATTCAGGGACAAAAAACAACCATTATGACAAAAGATACTCCTTTCATCTTTTTCAGTTGAGAAATTGTAAGGGTTTTAGAAGTTCTGGCCAGAAGCTAGGGAATGAAGACCGAAATATATATTGCTTATTTTGTCACAAATTTATGCCCTTTAACATAGGTATCATTATAATCCAGTTTTATAGATGAGAAAACTGGGTCTGAGAGGATTGATGTAGGCAGGCTTGGTCTGGGGACCCAGAGAGGTCCTAATAGGACCAGCCGAGAGGTCCTTGAATTTGGGCAGGACAGAAATCAAACTCAAGCCAAAAGGAAGTGAGAGCAGAGTTTACTGAAGATACAGAGAGAGTGTAGGTATGAACAGAGCAACTGGGAGACTCTGAAAGCAAAGTTAACTGAGTCTCGTCTTTGCTTGGGGTCTGGGGTTTTTATTGAGGATTGTGGTCTGGTGTACATTTCCTCTCAGGCATCTAGGAACTGGCCAAAACAAGGACAAGTGCTCAAGTGTCATCCATAGGTCACTTATGCCCTAGAGTCAGGGGTCTTGGTGAGCCAGGGTCTTGGAAAACTCATGAGGACCCTCCCCAATCACTCCTTAAAAATTATCTGTTGTGCTGAAAGACTCCAAAGAAATAATTAACTTCTTGACCTTTAAAAGGAGGACGTACATTATCAGTTATATAAAGCATATGTGATGTGGAGTTGTAGGTCCTAGCAAAAATAGAACCAGGAAAAGGAGCTTTAAAAAAAGCAATTTTTCATGTGGGTCCCTTTAGGATAGTATAACTTACCTGTATAATTTATCTGACGTGATATAGTTTGATACTGATAGAGCTAGAATTCAAAACTAGGTACTGCTCAATTTCAGTATAGTTTAATAAAGTTTTACTCTGTACAGTTTATTTTTATTTTTTTAAAAGATTTTATTTTATTTATTTGACACAGAGAGATCACAAGTAGACAGAGAGGCAGGCAGAGAGAGAGGGGGAAGCAGGCTCCTGGCTGAGCAGAGAGCCCGATGCAGGGCTCGATCCCAGGACCCTGGGATTATGACCTGAGCCGAAGGCAGAGGCTTAATCCACTGAGCCACCCAGGCGCCCCCTCTGTACAGTTTTAAAATGAGCATTTTACTGGGGGGAATATTGAGGTATTCATTTAGACATCCTGAGAACCTGAGTTGGGGTGGAAATGCCAAGGAATCCATGCGCTGAATATAGGCTCTTCAAAGGCGGGGAGATAACTTTTATAAAAGAAATAGATTACTTTGTACCACTATATTATGCTAGGTTGTCATTTAGTAAATATTTTTTCAATTTTTAAAAATTTCATAGAAACTACTTTACAGACTGTGCAATAGTGTGTGTCTCTGTGCATACAGATGCAATCAGCACATTGCTGGTTGGTCTTCATTTCTGCAGAAAGGACTTTCAAATGCACCTTGTATTAATAACTGAAGAATACTTTCACAAATAGGACTTTATTTATTGTATGAATTTTTGTGCCTTGAACAATTATGGAATGATAAACATAAAACGAAATGTGTCTTGATTGGGTATTGATTTGAATTAAATGGAAAAGCAAGAAAATCCCAAGTTGGTCAGGTACATAGAGAGAAATATGATACAATTGGGGGCTGGGAAGGTGTTTGGCAGAAGTACTTGTTTCTAAATATTTCTCTAATAGAACAGATAGGTTCGCAATATGTTGCCATTATCTGTGAGGAGTCCCTAATTTAAAAGTAGTCTCCTGAGGGCAGCATCCAGTTGTCGTTAACAACTGATACTGGAAGTATTTGATATCTAATTAAGAGCTGGAGTTAATGAGAATGGAGTCCAGGTAGGTTTTTCAGGAATGAAGTTAAAGCATTTTCCCAGAGCTAGCTTTTCATGGAGATAAGCTGGAAGGAGTGAGAGGAAAACACAGAGAAACGCTGCCCCAGCTGGGCACTGGAGTCTCCCATTCTGAGGGAGACTGCCTTGCCTTAAAACCCTGCTGACAGGGAAGTGGTGAGGATTTTAACTACACTACATGACTCAGCCTTTCTTCTCTGGCCAAAACAGTTTATCTTGCTGTGGGGGGGCTAGTGAGAGGGTAAGACATCTGAAATAGTGCAGCTGTTTTATAGAGCAGCCAATGACCTATGCCATAGTCCAATACAACAAGGTGAGTTGGACCAATTAGAGTCTCCCTTTCAGTTTGAGCTAGAGCTGAGAGGATGCTGTGGTGTGAAGTTGGCACGAGAGTGGACCATAATGAAACCGGAGTTTTTAGGGAGCTCACATTTTGAAGAAGCAAAGGAAGGCAGTAATTATGACCACCTAGCCCAGGGGAGGCAGACACAGAGAGTTACTGGTTCTTCAAGCCTGTGAGTAATCTCATAATAAGCGTGCCTGCTCATATGATGGCCTAAGCCAACCTCCCTTGTAGTCAAAGGACTCCGGCTAAAATGCTGCCTGGTTAATTTTTGTTTAGGATGATCTTGATAGAAAATACTGAAGTGTGTGATCACTATGCCACTAAGTTTCTAGAAGAAAGCAGGCAGTGTTATTTAAGAGGAAGGCATTAAATTTTATATACTCACTGGTAATCTAACTTCACAATCAGTCTTCTCAGCCCACCTACTTCTCTGATCTAATCTTGTATGAACACGGGTTCTGAGACTCTGCATAGGTTAAAAAAAAAAGGGTGACTACTAAAGGGAGGTTAGTAAGCATTGGGAGACAACTATGAAATTATCTATAGCTCTTGATTCTATCAAATAGATGTGAGCAAAATTTTATCCAGATTTAGTATAGAAACACCAGGGGCTACCCAAACTGAGTTTATTAAGACTTTTTTTTTTTTTTTTTTTTTTTTTTGCTTAATCCACTTTAAAAAGTATATAGGAAAAGGAAAGTTTGTTGTGGCATCATTCCTAACATTTTGGTTCCCACAAATGATTAGCTTTACCAGAGGATATAAAAAAAAAAAAAATAAGAGCAAAAGATCATGAAATGAGACCATATTGTCCAAACAGGCTATGTATGCCTTGGCAAACAGAACGCATATATTAAGACAAATCACATTTAATTTGCCAGAGAACTGGATCAAAGCTGGCACAGAAAAAGACTCCTGTTGGGCAGATCAGGCAGGGAAGCTTAACAGTGGTCCTGTGAAGTAGGGAGACCATTTAATGTATCTTCCAGACTGGGACATTTTTGAGAGTAGTAGGGATGTTACTATTAATTACTAGGTCAATAGATGTAAACTAGAAGTCTTCCAGGAAACTGGATGTATGGTTATCCTATAAGAAAGCCAATTCATCATTTCCTCTGAAAAATTGCATTTATCTAATGGTGAAAGAACTTAAAGGTGGCAAGTCCCAAATTTAAAAAGAGGAAGAAAAAATCCCAAATCTAGTTCTTTTGAAACTGCCTATTGTTAAAATGATTAACAAAACTCAACATATCAGGGTTTTTATTTTAGGGCCACATTTTTTTTTTTTCCAAAGATTTTACTTATTTATTTGACAGAGATCACAAGTAGGCAGAGAAGCAGGCAGAGAGAGAGGAGGAAGCAGGCTCCCTGCTGAGCAGAGAGCCCAATACGGGGCTTGATCCCAGGACCCTGGGACCATGACCTGAGCGAAAGGCAGAGGCTTTAACCCACTGAGCCACCCAGGCGCCCCAAGGCCACATTTTAAGAAAGTTTATTTAGGTTTTGGGGGTGGGGAGCTTTACTCTTAAAAAAACGGCATCTCAGCTACTGCTGTGAGGATTCTTGGATGCCCAGGGCCCAGCTCACTTGTGCTAGGCACACCAGCTCTGAGGACTTTCTAGGCCAGGTCACATGCACTGGAATTTAGTTTAGTTTTTTTTTGTTGTTGTTGTTGTTTGTTTGTTTTAATCAAGGTAAAATTCACATAACATAAAATTTACCATTTTCACCATGTAGAGTTGAGTCTTTTAGCAAGTTTAGCACTGTTGTGCACCCATCACCATGATCCTAGTTACAGGACCTTTCTATGATGCTTAGAGGAAATCACATGCACATTATGGAGTCAATCTGCATTCCCCACTCTCCCTGGACCTTGGTAGTCAGTAAACTGTGTTCTGTCGCAGTGCATTTGCCTTTTCTGGGTACTTGATATAAATGAAATCACATAATATAGGGCCCTTTATGTCTGACTTCTTTCCCTTACCATCATATTTTCAAGGTTCATCCATGTAGTAGCATGTATCAGTACTTCATTACCTTCCATGGCTAAGTAATACTCCATTGTGTAGATGTACCATATTTTGTTTATTCATTCATCTAGTGATGGACGCTTGGGTATTTCTACCTTTTGGCTATTTAGAATAGTGCTGTTATGAACATTCTTACACAAGACTTTGAACACCTGTTTTCAGTTTTGAGGGGTATATACACCTAGGAATAGGACTGTTGGATTATATGATAATTTTATTTTATACTTTTTGAGAAACCACAGACTTTGTTTTATAGGCAGGGCAGCCATAAGAGTATTCTCACAGAGGTCACCCAGGAGAGGGATTCAGGGGTGGCCATCTAAGTATAGGGTCATTTCCTCAAAGGTTTGAGGCCCAAAGATGTATATCACTTTTTTTTTTTTAAGATTTTATTTATTTATTTGAGAGAGAGTGAACATGGGTGGGGGAGGGGCAGAAGGAGAGGGAGAGAGAGAGAGAAGCAGAATCCCCACTGAGCAGGGAAACCCAGTGGGCAGGACTCAATCTGGGACTCAGACGAAGGAAACCACTTAACCAACTGAGCCACCCAGGTGCCTTGTATATCACTTTCTAATGCATAATAGAAGTATATTTGTTTGGTTATTTCTAAACCAGACAGACTTAGGAAGGAAGCCTTAATACCTAACACTTTACTCCACCAAGTGATTTATTTATTCAATAAAATGAGGTTGGAAATTTGGCAGGGATTTTTGGTGGCTGGGTTATGGACATTGGGGAGGGTATGTGCTATGAGGAGTGCTGTGAATTGTGTAAGACTGATGATTCACAGACCTGTACCCTTGGGGCAAATAATACATTATTTGTTAATAAAAAAAAAAAAAAGAATTTTCTCTGCATCCAACACTTGTCTTGGTGCTACCGAGTCTCTCATATTTCTTAGATTTATTTTGAATTTACCAACCTTCACAAATTACAAAAGGAGACTTTGCTGTGTTTTTTACTTTGTATTTGTTAAGTGCCACTATTCTTCAGAGGCTGATCTTTTAATATCTTCAGAACAGATTATTTCCTTGTTTTGTTAAGAAATTGCTAATATGGGGCACTTGGGTGGCTCAGTGGGTTAAAGCCTCTGCCTTCAGTTTGGGTCATGATCCCAGGGTCCTGGGATCGAGCCCTGCATCAGGGTCTCTGCTCAGCGGGACCCTGCTTCCCTTCCTCTCTCTCTGCCTGCCTCTCTGCCTACTTATGATCTCTGTCAAATAAATAAATAAAATCTTAAAAAAAAAGAAATTGCTAATATAAAAAATGAATATATAATATAAGCACACTGGGTTTTTTCCCCTTACTCTTTTTAAAAGTATTATTCTTATCTTTATGGAATAATTTTTTCCAGTGAAAGAGTTTATTTACTAGAAATAAACCCTTTCTTTGTATAAGAACAGAAGGAACACATGTCTTTGGAAAGCTAACAGATAGGAGTCTGTGTTTTTGAGTATTTTACCAATATTATTTAAGAAGTTTAAACAGAGGGTTGACTAGCTTCCAAATCAAGTTGGGAATACTGTAATATACTTTGATTTCTTTTGGATGGAGGGTCCAAGAGACAAGTTTTATCCTGGGTTTTCTTGTTTTCAACTAATGAACAGGCATGGGATGTCTAGGGGAGTGACACGTGTAATCACTACCTATTATGATTAGACAGTGGTTTCAAGTTGTTTCCTAGCTTCATAAAAGCTCTCTCTGTCTTTCAGAATGTTTACTCAACAGATTATATATGTGCAAAAGACTTATCCTATAGATGTGAATACATTTCAGCTCATATGTGATAATTTCTTTGCTTTTAAATAGCTTTTGGGGGGATGTATACACATATGCATATTTATAATTATATAATTGTATGATTATACAAGGGTCAATTGATTATATTTTTGTTCTCCTTTATTCCAAGAGAGCAGATGAAAATATTCTCCATTCTGTCCTTTATTAAGAAAATTTTGAATATCTTTGTCTTTCCACTATTGTGGCATTTATTTTGCCAAATAAATTAACTTCCCACTTATGCTCCCAAGCAATACACCTTTATTGATTAAATAAGACAATTATAATTTTGCTTTATTAAATTTCACGTTTCCTCTATTATAGAACTAGCACAGACCATAAATAATAATAAAAATTCAAGATCATAATTAATAAAATGATCAGAGGCAATGACAATGAGAGGACTGAACAGATGAGCAAGACTAGCAAAGTGACTAGACAGAAAATGTGTACCACACACTGGAACCCTGGCAAAGATGTTGGAGGTCAGCACGTTGGTCAGAAAATTGATTTTTATCATTTCAAAGACCCAGGCTAGTCATGGATCTTTGTGTGTGTGTGTGTGTGTGTACACTAAATATATATATATACATAAATATATATGTATATATATATTCTATAGAATCAACAGTGGAATGCAGATTGTAATTTGTTAGGGTTTCCCCCCTGCATTGTTCAGGCACTATGATTGCAAACCTTGAGGTCTGAACATGATACTTTGGTGTTCAGTGTTGGAAAGGAGAGTTAGCAAAGGAAAATCACCCTGAAATACCAGATTCTTTTGACTGGCGAAGGAATAAAAATAACCAGGAAGAGAGAACAGCAGCAGAGGGACAGCATCTGTTTCACTTTTTTAGGAACCGCATCTCATGGACCCATTCATTAAAATTCCAGTGCGCCGATGCTTGCTTTCTGTGAAGCTGCATTTCAGCCCTGTTAGATTTGGAGGAGAGAGAGGGAGAGGAAGAAAGAGAGGAAGAGCAAGAGGGAGAGCCCGAGCGACAGCGTCCTCATTTTAAGTGTTTCTCATCTACTACATTGGATAATATCTACTATGGGGATTGTAAACTTTCAGGCACAGTGATATATTTTTGAACATCTGAGATACTACACACTGAAAACACCATGAAATAAAAAAATCTCTTCACACTTCCCAACTGGCTGTTTATCAACTTTTTCCTTTCCCACATTTATGCATGAAGTGTCCCTTTGCAGCCAGAAACCCTGTGGTGTTTTTGGCTCTGATTTGGACAGTAACTTGCTTATTTTCAGAGTTAATGGCAAAAAGCAAAGAAAAATGTAGTCCATTAGTGTGTTACATTATGTAAAGAAAACAAGAATGCCAAATACTGCCATCCAGTATACTTTCCAAGCATCTATTTCAGCCTTTTAATTTCAAATCAAACATCAGATCGAACAGTCCTAAATAATAGAGTTGGAAAAAAGTTAAATCTCTGCCTGCCTAACAGCGATTGACCCACTTATTTCAAGTTTCTGTAAACCCATCCTCTATCACGAAACCTCCAAGGGGAAACAAACAAATGTATATATACTTACAGGACCACAGCAAATATTGAATATTGACTTGCCTGATTTCCTTTCCTTCCCTTCCCCCAAGGGGGGGGCACTGTAAGGTTTAATTCTCTCCATGGCTGCGTGCTTGTGCATGTGTGCATTGCAGATTTAATAAGCCATGACGATAAAAGGTGAGTAAAGTGGGTTGTTGGACTAGAAGGGTATGTGATCCAGAAACTTGCTTTGAGGTTCTTCAGGTAAGATTTTTTTTAATGGATACTGAGTATGAATAATATCGCTAGTTTGTAGGTGATCCTGAAACTAAATAGATGCTTTCTGTCGGAGGGCTGCCAAGGGCACCATAGGGCTACTAAAGCAGCTCTGTCTTCTTTAGGCAGGGGATGCTCCTGAAATAGGTTATTTCAGTAGCATAATGCAATTCTACCTTCCAGGCCAGTAGTTCCAGGAAAAAGTTTTATTTTGCTCAGAACAATTACTGAAATTACGCTATCCTAGAATTAAAGGGTATTTTCTTTCTGTTCATGTAAAAGCAAAAAAAAAGGATATATCCCAATGCACTAATTGTATGAATAAAGGCAGTTACACACTTATTCTTTATATCTTTATAAGTGTGTAAGAAAATGTTCAGAGGGGTTACACTTGTAACTTGTAACATTGCTTTCCTCATGGGAGCTGATTTGGATTGGGGTGACGATCGAGTGGGACTTCAGAGTTCTTCATAACATTTTTCGTGTAGTGTGTGTGCATAAACGTGTCACTTGAGACATTAAAAATTAAAATAATTTCAAGAGTTATCTTTTCTAGGTGCTTGCCCTTAAATAGAATATCTAAGCTGTTCAAGATAGTCTCTTACTTTTCTACTTAAAAGTTTTTAATCTACGGAAAGCTGCATTCCTAGCCATTCTAGTATTTTTTAGACGGTGAATTTTTTTTCCCTTTATCTTTAAGTTAAATTAAGAGGATGTAAATATCTCTACGCATTTCTTTTGGTTCTGTTTTCTTCTTCAGAGGTGAATATAAGTGAAGAATGCTGAGCAACATTTCATGAAACAACAGGGCATTGCTGAAAATGGCAGCATTCAGGACAATTTGACTATCAGCATCCCTAATAACATGGAAGTACTTCTAGAGCAAAGTATAAGAGCAAGAGTAGGAACAACGATACATTTTGTGCATAAAGTCTTTATTTGTAAATATCTTAATCCAAAGCCTTAAGTTTGCAGGTGAAAAATGCAAAACCCATTGAGTCATTGAGTTTCCAGTTTCATCTGCATATCTGGCAGGTATCTCCATCGTGGTGTTTTTAAAATAGAAAAGAATGTAGCACAGTATAGTACTTATTTAATTTGGGTAAATCAGTCCCCAGGTTCTTGATGCATAGCTTTTCCCTTGCTAGGTTCAGTTAAGACTGGCTCAAGCCTCCATGTGCCAGACTGGCTAGAAATGAAGATGTGCAATTGCTGGGGCCAACCAGTTTACAAGTTTGTAAAGAATTTCAGGGGTTATGCAGACAAAAAAGAAGCCCTTCCCCAGCAGCACTCAGTCATGCAGATGGGCCCTGCATCAGCTTTGTGTCCTTGACTGCCACCAGTTTGCTTCCCACTGACATGTTCCTCCGCTGCTGAGCCCCAGATTTTCTCCATCTGCTAGGCCATGCAGCAGCAAACTTGGCTGGGGCTCACCCATGTGGTCTTTCAAAGGAAGATGACTCTGGGTGTTCTTCAGATTCTCAGTGCCCAGTCTTTTTAACCCCAAACACAACGCTTCTCTTTTGAGGCCCCACTGCTGGGCACAGAGTTGCTTCCGTGACTGCCCATTGGGAATCCCACAGTCTCCCATCCCTCCTTCCCTCCTATTATACAAGGGTATCTTTTGCCTCAGAAGTTTACTCTCTAGGCCAGGCTTTTCTTTCATTTATTAGGCTATATCTGTTTCTGTTCTCTTAATTTCTTTCTTTCTCTCTTTCTTTTTAAAAGATTTTATTTATGGGTGCCTGGGTGGCTCAGTTGGTTAAGCAACTGCCTTCAGCTCAGGCCATGATCCTGAGGTCCTGGGATCGAGTCCCACATCAGGCTCCCTCTGCTCTGCGGGGAGTCTGCTTCTCCCTTTGCCTTCCACTCCCCCTGCTTGTGCTCTCTCTCTTTGACAAATAAATAAATAAATAAAATCTTTTTAAAAAGATTTTATTTATTCATTTAAAACAGAGGAAGAGAGAAAGAGACAGAGAGAGCACAAGCAGAGGGAACAGAAGAGGGAGAGAGACTCAATCCCAGGACCCTGGGATCAGGACCTGAGCAAAAGGCAGATGCTTAACTGACTGAGCCACCCAGACACTCCACTGTTCTCTTAATTTCTTACCTGGCTATTCCTCTTGTTTGCTGACAACTCTTATTGCGCCCCGATCACCTGTTTACCTAACTGCCTTCCTTGCATACTGTCCAGGCTTCCTATTACTGCACTTTGTCCGGTATGACCTGAAAAGATCATTCTACTATAGTAACAAACTATTTAACAAGATAAACATCTTTAGTTTCTAGTGATTGAGAATTCCAGGGATTGTGTCCCATGAAACAACAAATTACTAAGAAGAATGAGATAATATATTATTTAAGCTGCATAATCAAACTTATGAAGGATTGATTTATATCGAAAAGGGTTTATGGGGGCACACAGGTGGCTCAGTCATTAAGCGTCTGACTTCCACTCAGGTCATGATCTCAGGGTCCTGGGATTGAGCCCCATATGGGGCTCCCTCCTCAGCAGGGAACCTGCTTCTCTCCCACTCTCCCTGCTTGTTGTGTTCCCTCTCTCACTCTCTCTCTCTGTCTCTGTTTCTCTCTCTCTGTTAAATAAATAAATAAATAAAATCTAAAAAAAAAAAAAAGACATTTATGTATAAAAGCACAATGTAGCTACCTTCAGCTTTTTTTGTTTTAAATCTTTGTCACTATTAGTGTGTGGGGGGGGAATCCCATTTGTTGCAAGCCTGGTTTATACCACGATCATAACTAGTTGTGATATTAGTGTGATCACATCATAGTCTGAGCAGACCACCAATTACTTCTTTAGAAAGAAAGTACAATTAAAAATATGTTGGAAAGCCAAAGGCTATCATTCTGCTTTACATAGTCTAACAATTTAATATTCAAATGTTCATATCATCTTAGAAACTGTAATATGACAGCTTTAAAGTAATTAAACATATCAAGGAGCAACAACTTTATATATTTTTTGTAAGTAACTTCTTCCAAGATATTGATAGGATATTAGCATCAATTTAGATTGCTTTTAACTCTGCTTAGCTGGCTAGGGTTTGCTTGTATGACAATTAAGCCTGTCAGTTCAGAATGTCTGTTAGGAGTGCCACCATCCTTAATAGCTATATTGTTTGGGCCATTGTTTTTACCTATAGATATATTCCTCTTGTAAGGCTTAAACGTTAATCTAGTCTTCCTTTTATGTAACCTCTAGGTCATCTTAGCTTGGATATACGTATAATACTTCAGTCATGTTATAATATGCTATGACCCGAATCTTTCTTGGAATAACTGCTAAAATCAAGAAATAGGGGGAAACAGCTATTATTAGTTGGTCATACCATGTATTTTCCTTTTCAGATCTTTGAAGTACACTTTTTAAGTAGATCTGTGATAACTCAGGTCAGTGAGACTTGCATAGTTTGATTTAATCTCAAGTACTTTTGTTAAATTTTATTTTTTATGAAATGTATTTCACTTTTGACATTAGGACGAGTGCAGCTTTGAAGAATTCACGTAAACCTTCTACCAGCACTTTATTTTGCTAATGAACTAGAATTGATCTCTGTAATCGAAAGATAATGATACTGTTTGACTATAATGACTAAATACCAAATGAAACTCTGCGCAAGTAAAATTCTACACAATCCTGGATATAATGTGATTGCTTTAATTAATTGTGAAATCACATTGTATATCTTCTTGAAATTGTTTAATTATTAAAAAAAATCAGAAATGAGCAGTAAAAATGTTGCTGAACTAGTCTTAAGTTTTAACCTGGATTCTTTGCAAAACCTTGGGCAAGTCACCCAATTTTCTTGGGGCTCAGTTTTTCACCTACAGACCTGGTAGAACAAGGTCATTTAAGGTCTCTTCCAGCTCTTCCCTCTCTAGAATCTGAATCCCACCAAATTGATTTTTCATAGTCAGTAAAAAATCTGAACAAAGCTAAACTGTGAAATATTTGACAAGCATTAACAGGATTGAACATGTTTTAGACGTTCAGTGTTCTGTAGGAGAAAAGAACAGTTAGATCTACTCCCTACACCCCTCTCCCCCCATAACTTGTATTTTTAAAATTTTGAAACACTGTACAATTGACAGTTATTCTAAACTAGTTTTATAGTTCTTGTGGTAAGGATGAAGGGAGAATGCTTAAACGTATAATTTCACAGGGCATGTTGTGCTTTATAAATGCAGTGACAAACGGCGGTTTGGGTAGGAGATCTGGGTTAGCTTGGGTGGTATATAGTCCAGACTATACTTGACTGGGTTTATCCTTGATAAACAGGGTCATGAATCTTATTGAGATTTTTTTTTTTCACAGGGATAAGAAAAAGAGAGGGAGACAGAAAAGCAAAAGTGCCTGCAATACCAGAGCACCTGCTTTATTAAATCTTCCCCAGGGAGGTTCATTATTAAGCTCTGGAATATAAGATCTTACTATAAATGGCAGATAGGAACCTGTACTCTCTTCACTTGTAATATGCATATTTTACTGATTTCTTATTAAAATCAAATTTACCAATCAGCTTATGCACAAAAATATACTTCTTTGTAGAATTTTATGGGTGGATACAGCATATTAAATTGTACGGGAAATGTTCACATATTCATTAATAAAGACTCCTGCATGAGACAAAACGATTCATTTTTATTGCCTTTGCATTTTTAGAGTCTGTGTAAGATAACTGTCTTAAAAATATCAGAGAGAAGATTTTAGAAACAGGTAAAGCAGACTTGCTTAATATACCAGAAAATATCTAGCTTTATTTTTACTGAGGGATAAAAATAGTATATGCGCATATATTTTGAAATGAAAGGGTATAAATAAAAATGCAATTGTAGAGCAGATAACCTGAATTAATAGACTGCTATTTATCTGCCTTAGTATTCACATGAGGCTAGATTTTAGCCATTTACATTAATAGACTTTTAGCCAAATAATCTCTGAGTTACAATACTTGATTTCACTTTATAAATTTTTTTAAAGGACAGATTTTTTTTTGAAGGAATAAGTATTTTACTGTATTGTAAAGAAGAATCATATTCTCATAGTCTTTTGTCCTGAATAAACAAATTCCATGTTTGCCACTTATGATTTTTTTTTTTACAGTGATGATTGAAACACTAAATAATTCAGTTTAATTCAGACAGAGGAAATTTTTTAAAAAATTTTTTATTTTAAAGATTTTATTTATTTATTTGACAGAGAGAGATCACAAGCAGACAGAGAGGCAGGCAGCGAGAGAGGAGGAAGCAGGCTCCCCGCTGAGCAGAGAGTCCGATGCAGGGCTCGATCCCAGGACCCTGAGATCATGACCTGAGCCGAAGGCAGCGGCTTAACCCACTGAGCCACCCAGGCGCCCCTAGACAGAGGAAATTAAAAATTTTGTTACAATACACAAATTTCATAGCTTTCAAGGATTGTGGTGACAGAAGGTCTATTTTATCTAAACCTGGAAAAGAAATGCAAAAGGAAGCACTGAGAATGGGGAAGAATTTGGGATTAGGGGTATATCACTGGAGGGTCTGGGTGAAGTTATGCTGAACATAAAATATTGCTTTAGACACATAGTAAGCCCAGCAACACCATGGGTGCACCTGTAATCATGGCCTATGTTAATTTTTCTGTGATTAGTTGGCTTATCTGAAAAATGGGGATGATGGTAGAAAATATAAGGCAAAGGCAAAAACAGCAAAATTTACTTAGGAACTATATTTGAAAATTTATTTTAAAATGAAAAGTTTATTTTCTATGGAAGTTTAATGTATTAAAGTAGATTTTAATGTCATAACTAACTAAAGAAGTCTAGGAAGAGGGATGCTATTTTTTTGGTGGAGGACTCTTAATGTTCAGAAAAATGCAGTATTCATAGTATGAATTAGAATAAAATCTATTCCATGAATTCAGCATTTTCTAAAAACTGATAAAAGTTAATTGTAAAAAGTCTTATGAGAAAAAGTGGTAGTTATACCCCAATAAAAAAGGCAGAGAGAGCACAAAAACTTCAAGGCTTGTATATGTATAATGAATATCTTTTCCTACCATCAGTCACTTTCATTTTCCAAACTGACGCTATTTTAAAGACTACATATATATATGTGTGTGTGTGTATATATATATACACACATATATATATATATATACGTATACACACACACACACATATATATGTAGATATATATATAAAGTTGATGATTAACTTCATCATAGTCATTCTCCAAACCAGGAAAAAAGGCAATGATATTACAACTGTGAGACCAGAGTGCTGAGCAGGTTTGTTGAATTCTGTGCAGTAGGCTAGGGAACCGGCGTATGTCCGGGCGAAATTCCTCTTGAATATGCTCCTGTTCTTCTGAGCTGGTTCTTCAGGGACAGGCAATTTCAAGTCTCCTTACCCAGGAGCTCCTTCTTTCTGGTTGTTGTGACCTAAATTTGTTAATACTATATAGACAATGATAAGTTGTACTTTGATTCATTAGGTCTGTAAATGCTATTTTATTTTAGAGACTGAAAAGGAGGCAAAGTTCTGTGTTTGCCTAAGTACTGAGAGCTGGTGAGGGCCGGCAACAGAGATAAGGCCATCTTACCTCTCTTTGGCTTTTAGGTAAACTCTGTTATGAGTTAAGAAAACTGCAGCTCAGACATCATTTTACACTCACAAAATAGACCAAGTGATCATGGTAAGACATAATGAAAAAGGGTAGCTTAGAAATGGAGAAGCAGAGCTTCTGATAGATATCCTATCAGAATAGGATATTCCTGATAGATATCCTAGGAAATGCTAAGGTGTAAGTGACATAGAGGCCTTTGAGGCTGGGGTGGTGGGGGGAAACGGAGAGAGGGGGAGAGCCTTAAGACTTTAAGGTTCTTTTTGGCTCTTTTATACTGTATATGGTTTAATACTGGTTTTTACCTTGCGATTTAGATGGGTTGGATAGGGATAGCAGTTCACCTCAGTTGGCCAGAATCTTTTCAGTCTTCAGTATCCTAAATGCCTTAATCTGACTCTGCTTATCTTGCCTTCCCTCACCCTGTGCCCTTCTAGACTTTTGATACCACAGGTATTACTCCTGTCCTCTATTAGAGAGATGACAGGAAATTAACGTAGTATCATTAACTTGAGTGCGCTTTGCTCGTCATGATTAGAGAAGTTGGTAAAACTAAAAAAACTGGTTTAGAGAGCAGTAGTTCTTAAGAGCTCAAGATGTGGTCACTGGGCCAGCAAGAGCAGTATTCCCTGGAACTTGCTAGAAATGAGGGACTCTCCCTACTTCCCCCCAATACTGAATCAGAAACTCTGGGAGGAGGCCCAGCAATCTGTTTTGACAGTTTCTGTAGGTGAATCTTTTGTGTGCCAAAGTTTGAGAAGGAAATCTAGAGACCAGAGCTCTTTTCTCACTTCCACCACTTTCTAGCTGTTAGATCTTGGTTAAATTTTGCTGAACTTTTCTGAGTCCGCTTCTTGTGTCTGTAAAATAAGAGGGCATCAACAATAGCCCTTCTAGCTTCCATTCTGTGAGTCTGGGATTCTAATTACCTGGTCAAAGAGAATGTAGTGAGGGAAACAGTGCCTGGATGCCCAGCTACAGAGATAAGTTTGATATTGCTGAGTTATTTGCTCCTTCCACATGTTTAACGTACAGCGATCCTTCTCCGTCCTCGTTAGCTCTGTGTCTTCCATGTAGCAGACACTGTAAAACAAAATGAGCCTGCTAAATAACTCAAGACCAATTCAATCTCAAGTAAGTAGAATAGATTACAACGATCTGACTTTTAATTGTTGAAGATGACACAAAGCATCAATGATATTATAAAATGTAATTTAAAAAATACACAGCTTTTAGGGGAATGGCTTTCCCCAAATTCACCATAAATCGAGTGCTCAGAGAGCACGTAATTAAGTCTAGAAGCAATAATAGGGTGACATAGCCCTCTTTTTACGTGATATAATGTATTTAAAGTTTAGAGACCGATAAACATAAATTTTCATAAGGATCTGCTGAAGTACACTTTTGATAGCCTAGTGAAGATTAGTTGGAATGGCCAAAGGGCAAATCTTTTACTTGTAGATTTCCTACTATCCTCAAAGCAGTTTTCAAATGGTAACCTGCTTTTCAACTTATGCAGAGGTATGACACATGATTTGGAAAGCTATAGCTTCTACTGAAAAGGTATAAATGTATGTCTTTATAAGTATTAGCTATGAATGTGAGTATTTGTATAATATACAGGGACTTAGGGCTGCTTTAAGACACTGAATTCTGGATACTGAGAAGTGCAGGTGTTTGACATTTCCTATATTTGGGTTATGTCAATACTGCAGCAAAAGTTAATCTCCTTCACTCCTTCATCCCTTTATTGTACTAATCTGAGTCATTATTTATGTATATATGAGATACCAGTTTTTATAAAAGGCGCAACAGTGATAAATTTGCTTTGACTAACTTGAGTTATGTTAAAAAAAAAAATTAGCCCACCAGACACGAGTGGCACACGTATGATCTGGCTTTCCTTGTCTGTGTCTGTTCATAATCTCATTCAATCAAGTTGGGTACAATATACACTTGGTAGCTTTGTTTAACAGCCTCTGTCTATGTATATGCATGCTTTTTTCTTTATACAATTGAATGTTTAGTAATTGAAGCTTGTTTATGATATCATGGAAGCAATATGATTACAACAATTTTTAATTTTTTTGCTTATATTCTTGGTATACATAAATCAGGGAATTATTTTTAAAAAGGTGCTTGTAAATGAGGTCTTGGAGTAGCTTCGTGTAAAATTATGTAAGACCAACTTTAATTGAGGGTGACTCTTCAGCACTTTGTAGGAAATCATCATATCCTCTCCTTTACAATACACGATACCAAATTATTTTCTGTTGGCTTTAGGTGGTCCCTGAAATTCTTTGCATCAAAACCTGTTGTTAAATATATAAAAAGAAGACAATACAGGGTCGCGTGTTCTTTTAGAGTGGCAATGTCATTTGTCCAGAAGGGGGCGCTCTCAGTCCGCATGCAGCGGAGCAGAGCAGACAGTCTAGTATCTTCTCCGCTGCTTGGAAATTGTCTGACAGGAAAATATCAACACAAACCATGCGATTTGCCGCTGGAGCACGCTGGACCTCATCTGCTTAAAAAGATGCACGGATATAGTCATCACAGTTCATAATTTAATAAACTGCTAAAAAACCCACACATTTTCATTTTAGCGACTTTGGTCTCACAACTAAATTCACATTGCTACAAAGACATTTGAATTTTGCACTAATATGTCATGAGCACTGCACCCATTGCAAATTAATGAGTCTCTGAATAGCACTGTGCATTTGTCATTTGAATTTATGCTAATGCAATGAGGTCTCCTGGTGATGCTGATAGTCCATAGCAGCTGCTCGAACCAGAGAATGTACCAGCCCTTTGCTTCTGCTTTATATCGCTACCTCCTTTCTTAGCTTTTCTGGCCTGTCACTTAGGCGGCAGTTCTGTAGCTGGTTATTGATAGGGCTGCTAATTATCTTTGACTTTACACTATTGGCCTGACCCCCAACACTGAGCAGAAGTAATGGATCAGTGTTGAGAGAATTATGTACATCATATGGTGACAGCCTCAGACCAGGAGGTCAGAAGGAGTTCATTGAGAGCCAATGGTATTTACAGAGGATGTTGGTATGGAAATTCGTAATATTTTTCAGTGATATTGTGTAATTTATATCCATAGGTCAATCTGAGAAAGTGACTGGGACCTTTGCAATCATGATGAACAGCATATGTATGCGTGTGCAAAAAGAGAGGGTGGTCCTTTTCAATCTATTCTATTGCAATCTGAGAAAATGGTCATGGCAATACTTCTGGGGAATCAAGGCGTTTGAGTCCTCCTTATGGTTGTACAAACTGCTTACTGGCCAAAGAGATGTGGTGACATGTTTGGATCTAGTGGAGGGATTGCTGGCATATTGTGTGTGGGAGGGAGATGCACAAATAACCATTTTCATGGGACACAAATCAATGACGAAAGGTTCTCACTGTTATCTTCTTAGGCCAAGTCTTAATTACAAAATTAAAATTTTTCCTTAGACTAGTGTTTCCATTTGACCTGCTTCTAGAACGAAAAATGAAAAGTATGTAGAATTTATTCTAATAGATTCAGGAAATTAGATTTGGTGTTTAGTAATGTCATGGAAAAATTAAGCAGAAAATTAAAAGCTAAAAACAAAAGTATCCATTAGATTATGTACCTTTTGAAAATTGTTACTGAATTTAAGAAATATTCTTTTTTCTTCCCGGGGCCAAAGAAAAGCGTGAAAGCTTTTTTTTTCAAATAAAAAAAAACATTTTTTTTTTTAAAGGGGCAAACAAACAAATGTATACCCTGATTAAAATGTGGCATTGTTAGCATTCATTTCCTCAATTGTAAGAGAGGCTGAGATAAGTAAGAGCCAGTTCCTGAATTTATCTCCAGAGGGGGAAAAACATTTCAAAGCAGGTATGTATAATTGTTTGTTAAGTGATGACAGGAGGTGTGGAGTATAGAAGTAAAAGTGACCTATTAATTTCAAGTAGTGCCCAAGAGCAATTATTTAGGAATTTTTTCTTAGGAAACTCATAATAGCAGGAGGGATTTTATCCTGATTCCATGGGCTGGTACGCTGCTCAGAGCCCAAGCCCCAGGAGATGCACACCCCACTATTTCTCTCTACCTGGAGGTAGCAACCTGAGGTTTAAAGGGCCACCCCGGAGAAAGCAACCTGCCTGAGAAGGCTGCAGAGATGCTTCACTATAGGCGCCTCTGTTTCCCATCAAGGCAGGGAGACGTTTTTCACTCTTCTTGGAAAAACTTTGAAATGTAAACTGTTTCGATTGATGGCTCCTTCTGGCCTTGGCAACTCTTTTTGGTAGCTGGTGCTCTTTCTGTAATACTTGTTAAAAACGTCTCCGAAGCAAAGATGTTGTTTTTTATGTGATTTTTTTCCCCCTAAGTCAGTACATGTGTGAGTACAGACAGGCTCTCATCTCGCACGGCGGAGACTGGCAGGTGAACACCTACTCCTGTTGCCCTTCTTCATTTGCAATACTTTATAAGATTAGTCTCTTTGAAAGCTGTTTTCAGTCTAAACTGTCAATCCTCTTCGAATGTGGTCCCTCTCCCTGGGAAAGACTTCTTAGAACTCACGAGAATGTTGTGGCCTGAAAGCCCCTTTCTTCTCTGGGAGATGCTTCAGTGAGTCTCTGCTACCTTGTCCCTAAACCTCCTACAGAGAGGCTGCCTGGGGGCAGCTTCACAACTGGGATGCACATCGGAGGGATCATATGTTTTCAAGCTTGAAACTACAGACACAATTTCCCCCACCACCCACATCATTGTAACTCTTTTATCTAGTGTTGGAAATTTCATTTTTGGTCAATCATCTATGAAATGACTATGCATATGTGCGTTCTTAGAGTCTTGTCACATTCTTAAACTATCTCCATGTGGAAAGAATTTAGGTGGTGACATAGATCAATCTGCTTAAACCAATTGATTTAGAAAGCGAAATTGTCAAATTGCATAAACCAGTGCGAAAAGTGCCCATTTGAGTCTAAACATTGACTGCTTATATTGATCTGTTGGACTTAGAATGGTTAAATGATTTCTTTATCCTGGGCTATATCAAGTCAAGTTCATGAATTACATATTTTTATTTGTTGGGGAGAGATTTTTCTTTGTCTGATCATATTGGATGCATTATACTGCTCCGTTTTGCAGCTGTTGCTTTTCTTTTACGTGCATCACTAAGAGGAAAGCCCTATGGCCTGTTTCAGAGTGGAGCAGCCCTCTCCCCCAGTGTCTTGCACCCTGGGTTCTCTCTCTTGCCAGACACTCTCTCCACCAGTAGCGCAGTTTGAGGCAGAGAGGCTGTGAATCAATAGCTTTTTGATTTGCAAGTGTTAAGGCAGGCACTGATTAAATGTGTGATTGGAAGGGCAAGAAGCCAGGCTGGTCTTAGTCCTCATCAGCCAAGTGGCCGCCCAGGTGCCCAGAAATGCTTCTTTCCTTCCATGGTCTCGTATATTTGTACACACATTACACACACACACACACACACACACACACACACACACACACGTACGTACACGTGACCTCATACGTAGGCATACACACAAAGTTGGGCTGGGATTATCACACTCTGCTATTTTTAGTTTTTACAATTACAGATAAACAACAAACACTTGTGTGAAGTTATCAACAATATTTCTTAAACTCATTTTTGTATTATTTGCCAAAATACAGAGAAAGTTAATCTCTCCTAAATCAATATGAAACATTACATTCCCTTCTTATGAATGTCTTACAAACCAATGTTTTAAGTTGCAACTGATTCTATTTCATTTTAGCAGTCAAGGGCATATGTATTTGGTATGTTATGATTCTTAAGCTGTGTGTACAAGCCCTGTGTCAGGTTCCTTGCCTTCGAGATGCTTGTAATCTTGTATGAAAACAGAATTAGAGGCAATATAATATGAATAAATGTAGAAGATATAAGCAATATGACATTGTTCTTTTGTATTAAAGAGAAAAGTGTTAGGTTAATACTTTTCTGAACAATGTTCTTGATTTCTTACGTATCATTCTTATATTCTTTGTTTTTAAAAAATGTGAAAAAATGCAAACCAGTAACTAAACGACAAAATGGCTTATGACGTCAGTGCTTAGCTTGCTTTTCTTTCCCCCACACCCTCTTTTTCTTCTCCTTGGTCCTATTAGGGACCTCAGAGCTACACTGAGACCCTATTCTCCCTGCCCAGAGGGGAGATATGTAAGCCAAGTAGAAATCAAACAAAGGATGAGACCCCTCTGCAGGCCCAGGTAGAAGTCCTGGGACCATTGGACCATTGGACCAACAGATTTAGTTTTCAATAAATTCCTGCCCTTACAAAACTTTCTTTCTTTATCATAATGGCTTAAATTTACTGAAGAGAATTATGGCAATTCACTCCCCGGGAGATCTTAATATTCTCATTTGTAATGTAGGATAAATCTGTAAAAAATTATAAACAATTAGGTGATACCTAACAAACCTTCTAAAGAAAAAAATTCTCAGGATGCCTGGGCAGCTCAGTGGGTTAAGGCTCTGCCTTTGGCTCAGGTCATGATCCCAGAGTCCTGGGATCAAACCCTACATAAGGCTTTCTGCTCAGCAGGGAGCCTTCTTCCCCCTTTCTCTCTGCCTACTTGTGATCTCTGTCAAATAAATAAATAAATTAAATCTTTTAAAAAAAAATCTCTTTTCTGTGCTTCCAAATGATAACATCATGGAGTTCCAATTTTTATTACTTTGGGTCCTGGAGACTAATGCATAGTAAAATACCCCAAAAAGCAAAGAAAACAAACCCTAAAATTATTTAAAGAATTTATTTATTTATTTGACAGACAGAGATCACAAGTAGGCAGAGAGGCAGGCAGAGAGAGAGAGGGAAACAGGGCTTGATCCCAGGACCCTGAGATCCTGACCTGAGCCAAAGGTAGAGGCTTAACCCACTGAGCCACCCAGGCACCCCTACCCTAAAAAGATTTAAACCAAAGTATGTTTTCAGTTTGATTAAGAAGTAGCAGGAAGAAAAAAATAATCAATTCATCCTGGTAAGATTTCTATCTTAAAACTGAAGATATTAGTAAGAAGAAAACAATTATATATATATATATATGTGTGTGTGTGTATATACACACACACACAGTTTTATAAAAAAATATTATTATTGTGGTAAGAACACTTAACATGATCTCTGCCCACCTAACAAATTTTTAATTGTACAATACAGTATCGTTAACCACAGGCATTATGTTGTGTAGCAGATGTCTAGAACTTACTGTCTTGCCCAAGTGAAACAACATACCAATTGAACAACTCCCCATTTCCCGGTCCCTCAAGTCCCTGATAATCACCAGTCCACTCTCTGCTTTTATTACTCAGCTTTAATGAAGAAGGAAATACTGCATATGTGACAACATGAATGAAACTGGAGGACATTATGCTCAGTGAAATAAGCCAGTCGCAGAGAGACAATTACTGCACGCTTCCACTCACAGGAGGTATATGAAATACTCTCAGAGAAGCAAAGGGTGGATGTTTCAGGGAGCAGAGGAGAGTGGAAGAAGAAAGGGAAGTTGCATATAAATCACTTTGCTCAAGTCCCTGAAAGAATCTCTGGCATCATCCTCCAATTTCTTTAGCCAGGTTTTCTGTTACTAAATAACTCACCTTTTTTGCTTCTTTCTGCTACAGACACTGGGATATAAAATGATAAAGACTTTCGAGCTCCCAAAGTACAGAAGGAGTCTGCATGATCCCAGCCATGTACACTATGTGGGGGGGAAGGGCAAAGATATTTAAAAACTTACCAGCGCACTGAAAAGAGAAAAATTACTGAAGTGAGGAAATTTGAGACTGTCACCTAACATTTATTTAAGGTCACTTGAGAGAGCTTT
The DNA here is from genome assembly GCF_009829155.1 of Mustela erminea. Lineage (NCBI taxonomy): Eukaryota > Metazoa > Chordata > Mammalia > Carnivora > Mustelidae > Mustela > Mustela erminea. The sequence goes on from NC_045616.1 coordinate 50,957,577, forward strand.
TAAAATCACAAGCGAGAAAGAGAAATTAAAATGCTAACAATCATTTGAATATCATTTGAACAATGTGTGCATAATATCATGATAGGGCATTTGTGGGGCCTGGTCCAGTTGATGATGTGGGGACATTAGAGTAAATTTTCACCCTCTCTTTTAAAACGAGGAACAGAGCAGTACATGTGAACTAAAGCCCTGTAAGGGGAAGCAGCTGATCCAGAAAATACGATCCATGGCCCTTAATTTTTGGTTAGATGACTGACAAATTTGAAATTCGTAAGCTTGCAAAGCCCGTGTCATACCCCTTGGCCTCTCTGTGTGTCCTGGAGGGCCCGATTTAAGGGGATGGTCTCTGCAGGGCAGGCATGTAGGAAGTGCTTGCCAAGTGATTTATTTTGCTAAAATATGATAATCGGCTTAGTAGGACTTGGTAGCTTAAAAAAAATCATAAACGGTATGGAAAAGATGTCTACATTTCTAAATCTTTCAAAAAAAAAAAGCCTTCAGAAATTTTATCTGGCACTATGAAAATAGACTCCACAGAAGATTCTTCCCCTTCCTCCTCCCACTCCCCAATTTAAATCAACTAATTAAGAAAGACTGTAACTAGAAGGGAATGATTAACTCATTAACTTAATCATTGTCATACTTGTGAATATGGACTTATACCAGAGTTAAGAGGTTAATGAATTCAAATATATTGTCAAAACTGCCTATGGTTTTCAAAGAGGGGGATTTTATGTTCTGTAGTTTACATGCTTAGAAGTTAGAACTCGGCTGTGATAAAGTTTGACATCAAAATAGGTTACTGAAATGGTGCAGAAAATGGTGAGTAGGAAAAATAAGAATTTCTCTTTACCACCATTGCCACTATCATTGCTACCTTCAATACCACTGCCACAAACACTACCATCATCTTCACAAAGACTTTTCTTTTTTCATCTGAGCAGCTGGGAATTGACTTGCTTGGGCATTGGGCTTGGCCGTATATAGGGATTTTGAGATCCCTAGAATACAGTCTGGCCATATACCCTTATTCTGAATGTTTTGTAGCGATGGGTTGATGGATTAATGGCTAATGAGTCCATTACCTACCCTGTTATCCATCAAATATAGCAGGCACTGAGCTAGGTGCAGTGAGTGGATCCAGTGTTCCGCAGAACAGCAGCAGTTACCCCCCTCATAAGCACTTACCCCCTGGGGAGTTGCATTCAACACAGGATACAAGTAAATATCTAATCGTAAATTACACAAGAGAAGATGAGAGACTACCCCTCATGATGGGACTTGGTTTAGGTTAGGAAGCTTCTCTAAGGAAGTGACACTTCTTGAAACCTGACGGGTAAGAAGGAGTGGCTTGGTGGAAGGTTGGGAGGAAGAAAACTCCAGACAAAGCTAACAGTAGGTGCATGAGGAGACCATGCAGAGCCTTTGCTTTGCTTTGGGATTGAGGATTTTGTTTTAAGAGAAACAGAGAGCCACTGAAAAATTTTAAGAAGGGTCGACATGACCAGAATTTTATTGAAAGAAAATCACCATGGTTATTTGTGAGAAATATACTGGAGGAAGGAAAATGGTAGAAATATAGGAATAGTGGTCTACCTGAGAGAAGACGGTGCCTCAGTAAGAAGGTGGAGATGTAGAGAAGGACATGGATTCAAGATACAATTTGAATTGATTGTTAGATTATGAATATTTAATAGATACTGAATTGATTGGTAGAATTGATAGATCAGGCCTAGTGAACAATGTGTACCAAAAGAAGGGTTTGCAAGAAAGTCTCATTTGTCAGAGATTTCCTACCCCACTAACCACTTACACAATTGTATGGTGATCCCACCCTTGGAAGAGAAATACTGTGCAGTGCAGCCATGTGGCACGGCTCCAGGGGAACTCTCACAACTTTTCTTTGTGATTGGGTGTCCCCTGGAGTTGTGCAATGCAATGGCCCTGGGGCTGTGGAATATTGATTGTGCTTTGTTGCCTATAAAGATTATAACATGGGATGTTATTTACGCTGAAGGCCTCCATGTATAGTTATGTTCTCCTGAGGGGCTGGCTGGGGACTGGAAATGCACCCTAGGAAGGGGAAACCATTTACTAGTTGGTCCCAACTAGGGAACCTTTGATAATTAATAATTTAATAATAATTCACTGTCCAAAGTGTTGCTCTTATATACTTTGTGTATCCTAAAGGGTGATCTTCTCCTAATTATGTGCTACCTGTAGCCCTGTTTCCATGAGGTACCACAAATCCACCTCTTCAAAGCATAGAAGATGATGGTAGACAGGGTAGTAGCAAAAACGTTTATAAGTTGGAGATGAAATAGACATCAGAGGAAAATTATCCGTAGTAGTAAGGAGGAGCCATCAGTCAAGACAGGAGATTTGGAATCCAAAGCTTCTGGCTATCATTTTCATACATTCTCTTGAGTAGGTAAAATCCTTAAGCAAGCCACCCCTACATCATCACAGCCCGCTTTCACCTTGGAATTCCAGGCCCAGCCTTTCTAGTGTTCATTCACATGTTCATAAACGCAGATCACTGGCACCACTTTGAAGTTTCCTTCCTTTGTCGGTAGGAAATAAGCCAAAAGAGAGAAACTCAGAATTTGTTCCTCTCCCTCCCCTTTCCCTATGTTCTCCAAATCTTGCACCTTGACACCTCTAAGGGGCTGCAAGTTTAGACATCCAAAGGCTGCTATTTCTACTCTTTTGATTTCTGAATTTGGCCTCTGAATGAAAAGCTGAGGAATCTTGATTCAATCTTTATTTTATTTTTTTTAAAGATTTTATTTATTTTATTTGACAGATAGAGATCACAAGTAGGCAGAGAGGCAGGCAGAGAGAGAGAGAGAGAGAGGAGGAAGCAGGCTCCCTGCCGAGCAGAGAGCCCGATGCGGGGCTCGATCCCAGGACCCTGGGATCATGACCCGAGCCGAACGCACAGGCTTTAACCCACTGAGCCACCCAGGCACCCCTCAATCTTTATTTAAATTTAAAATAATTCAACTCTTCAACCTTAGGTCTTAATAATCTTTTTTTTTTTTTTTAAGATTTTATTTATTTATTTGACAGAGAGAGTTCACAAGTAGGCAGAGAGGCAGGCAGAGAGAGAGGAGGAAGCAGGCTCCCCACTGAGCAGAGAGCCCAATGCAGGGCTTGATCCCAGGACCCTGAGATAATGACCTGAGCTGAAGGCAGAGGCTTTAACCCACTGAGCCACCCAGGTGCCCCAGGTCTTAATAATCTAAAACAGAACAGAACACATCTATTTTACTCCATAGTTGTTCTATCACTGTCTTCATTATTGTAGCAAAAACACCACCATCAACCCATTTGACAAGACAGAACCTGGACATTTTTCTAGTTCCTCCATTCTCCTTTCTCTTCTTACTCTCATCTGTTCCCTGAACCTATATCTTGAATCCATCTTTCCTCCATATCCATTGACCAACTAAAGCAGGTGGGGGGGCACCTGGCTGGCTCAGTTGGTTAAGTGTCCAACTCGTGATCTCAATTCAGGTCTTCTTCTCACGGTGGTGAGTTCAAATTCCATGTTGGGCTCCATGCTGGGTGTGGAGTCTACTTAAAAAAAAATTTAAAAAGCAGCAGCGCCTGGGTGACTCAGCTGGTTGAACATCTGCCTTGGCTTGGATTGTGATCGCAGGGTCATGTGTTGGAGTCCCGCATCGGGCTCCCTCTCGGTGGGCAGCCTGCTTCTCCTTCTGCCCACAACTCCCCCTACCTGTGCATGCGCTCTCTCGCTCTCTCTCTAACAAGTAAATAAATAAAATTTTTTAAAAAGGCAGTTAGAGGGCGCCTGGGTGGCTCAGTGGGTTAAGCCGCTGCCTTCGGCTCAGGTCATGATCTCGGGGTCCTGGGATCGAGTCCCGCATCGGGCTCTCTGCTCAGCAGGGAGCCTGCTTCCCTCTCTTTCTCTCTCTGCCTGCCTCTCCATCTACTTGTGATTTCTCTCTGTCAATAAATAAATTTAAAAAAAAATAAAATGAAAAAAAATAAAAAGGCAGTTAGAAGGATTTTTGTTAAATGCATATTTGATCACTTCCTTCTTTTGCTTAAGTTTCTTCAGTGACATTTTATTATCTTTAAATACAATTAAAATTTATTGGCAAGTCAGACAAAGTCTTTAATAAACAACTGATGTCTCCTCGCTACCTGTTTGTCTGTTTTCATTTCCTGCCATTCCCATTTAAGTTACACTGAAATGTAGATTCTGACATAGGCCTGGTCTTAAACTCTGTGACTTCAAATTCTTTTCCTCCTTCCTGGCTCTCCCCTTTATCCACAGTTTTCTGGCTAACTCCAAATAATTCTTTAAGACTCAGATCAAAAATAATTTCTGATAAGCACTGACATGCCCCCTGTACCTGACTCAGGAACCCCCTTCCTGGGTGGAATTAGGGGCTTTTTCTTGCATTCTGTACTGGAATCTACCATATGGTTTTATTGTATGATCTCTGTTGGATTGTTTTTTTTGTGTAGTTCTAGTATATATATAGAACAGTGACTAGGAATGTGGACTTTGGAGTTATGCAGACCTCCCAATCAAACGTATGACCAGGCAAAGTTTGGTTTCTAAATCTATATTGATAGATTATTGATTGAAAAACATAATGCAAATAAAATGCATAATTGTGCCTGGTGCATACTAAATGTGTAACAAATGTTGTTTGTTGCTATTGTTGGTATCAGAAGGAGTAGAATCTTTTATCCTTAGTTTCTAACAGAGTATATATCACTTAATAGATACTCATTAATTTTGACTGATTGAATAAATAAGTCTATACCAAGGGAAATTGGCTTATAAAATCTTGAGGAAAATTTGAATTTCTTATAGGAAAACTATCTGAAGTTCCAAGCAGTTTGGATACCTGACCATTTTCCACATTGCATTGTCAAGGGCATGAATATGGAATACTCCACATTTCATAACTGCCTCTTGATTTGCAGGTTTAAGAAAAAAAAACTGTAAGTGTTCATTTAATTAAAATTGTTGGTATCACCTAGCAGAATTTAATACGCCATGTAATTATGAGTGATATAAAGAAGACTTCTGGGAACATTTTATGAGGTGTATGGCATAAGGATGTTTCCACCAGATTATAGATTCCATATCCTGAATTCCCAAATATCTAGTTTCTATACAGAGCTTATTATTTTATTTTCCTGTGTGAATCAGCTGATATGTAGACATTTGAAGGCTGTCCTCTTTTCCTTAACTCTATACATGTAATTAGCGATCATTAACATACCTAATTAGGTAAGATTATATTTAGAACAAATGTTTTATCTGTAAGTATTATTCATAATAACCAATATAACTAAGTCTTATTCATATATGCCAGTGAAGCAGATTAGTTACGTGAACAACTTTCTAAATTTTTTGGTTGAAATTTATAATATGCTTTGTTATTTTTGTTTGAATTTTATGTACAAATGTTTGGAAATAGAAAAGAATTGAACCAAGTGACAAAGATGCAGTGCAAACCACAGGTAGGACTTCAGGGACTCATGCCCTGATTGGCACTGAAATTAGGCACCTGGACTCTGAGGGTTGGCAGGGATCTCAGAGACTGTGGAGTCCAACTTTCTACATAACGAATGTTTCTCTCCATGCCCCATCCCCGAAGTCTTTATCTAGTGTTTCACAAACCTTTCGCTAGTGAGACTTGAAATAACTCTAGGGAGTGTTTTAAATTTTTTTGGTGAAACCCTATTTTCCTGTAACTTCCATGTATTTGTCTTAATTGTTCTCTGTGAATATATTCCAAGTATTGATTTTCACTTGACGAAAAGCCACTTTAAACAATACTTTTTATCAAAAATGCTTATTTTATAGAGAAGACTAGAAGATTTCTACTAGAAATTCTGGAGTTTCTAAGATAAAAGTCAAGACTTCCGTGATGGGGGAAAATTAGGTCATTCCAAAAGTTTTAACCATACTTCTGCTTAAGAGAGGTGGTTTTGTTTTGTTTTGTTTTGTTTTGTGACTGGGCCATTTGTGTGTGAAAAGATTAAGTCTGAGGTTGTGGTCTTGAAGGTGAAAAAATGCTTTTCACGGGCTTCCAAAGAAGGAGAGGGTAATGGGCCAGTGATTGGGGGAGAGGGAAACCAGTAGCTATAAAGAGGGGAGGATGCTGTGAGATGGCCAGAGGCCAGGGCCTGAAGAGAAAATATTGCCTGTGGAAAAAATTTGCTGTGATGGGATTGGCACAAGCACTTAAGAGATAGGGTTATCTGGGGGCACCTGGGTGGCTCAGTGGGTTAAGCCTCTGTCTTCAGCTCAGGTCATGGTCTCAGGGTCCTAGGATCAAGCCCCACATCGGGCTCTCTGCTTAGCAGGGAGCCTGCTTCCCTCTCTCCCTCTGCCTGCCTCTCTGCCTCCTTGTGATCTCTCTCTCTGTCCGATAAATAAAATCTTAAAAAAAGAGAGGTAGGAATATCTGGAACACATTTTTATTTTTAGTTTTTTTTTTTTTTAAGATTTTATTTATTTATTTGACAGACAGAGATCACAAGTAGGCAGAGAGGCAGGCAGAGAGAGAGAGGGAAGCAGGCTCCCTGCTGAGCAGAGAGCCCTATATGGGGCTCGATCCCAGGACCCTGAGACCATGACCCGAGCCGAAGGCAGAGGCCTAACCCACTGAGTCATCCAGGCACCCCTGGAATACATTTTTAATCTTGTGGTTTGCATGCTGCTTCCATGTATTGCCCTCCATCTTAATCTGTAGTCAAAAATCTATATGTTATACACCGCCTTTTATTCACTATTCCTTTTATTATTGGTACTCAGGAGAGAATTGATGGAAAAGGGGACCATATTTCATAATTGGGTGAGCAGGAGTATAATAATACAGCGGAGAACCTTGAGGATGTTTGGGGTGGGTTTGGATTTGAGACTGGATTTTCTACTCATCATATTTTGAGATAAGATTAATTTCTTAAATAATACTAAATATAGGGTGCCTGGTGGCTCAGTGGGTTGAGCCTCTGCCTTCGGCTCAGGTCATTATCCCAGGGTCCTGGGATCGAGTCCCGTGTCGGGCTCTTTGCTCAGCCGGGGACCTGCTCCCCCCCCCCCACCTCTGCCTGCCTCTCTGTCTACTTATGATCTCTATCTGTCAAATAAATAAATAAAATCTAAAAAAAAATACTAAATATAGGGGAGATTGAATACAGTTGGAAGAGTTGAGAACACTCAGGTTATTAAGGTAGGGTCTCACTTAAAAAACTTAAAATTTTATGATTGTAGTGGGCTACTCTGGATGTGTCTAGTTATGTTGGAGTATGAACTGGTAGGATTGTCTGAACCCCATTTGCTGTTAATATTTTCTGTATTATCTGAGTAGAAATACTGCTTATATTCTGTCAATGTAATTCTTGATAAGTGGATAGTTGTCTTTCCTATTTAGTTTTCCATATATTTAATGACATGAAAGCATATTATTTCAAGAGAAAATCTAAGTATTATACTTTCTCTTTACTCATGGCCTCATATTTTACATAGTTGTAAATCATTTACTCAAATTGCCATCTCCCTTGGTTGGTGGTTCTAACTAAAGAAGTCCTGTGGTGTAGGGGAAATACCCTAAACTTAAAGAGTTGGAAGATCCTGCCTTGAATATTAGCTCTGCCAAACATAATATGAATGCTTGGAATGTCACAAATTCTGAGTCTGAATTTCTTTATCTATAGAATTCAAATTTCAGAACAACTTTTCTATCTTCCTTATAGAATTGTGGTGATTGTCAAATGCCATGATATGAAAACATCTTACATACCAAATACCCATACAAATTGGAAGTGATATCATTTAAAATGTCTAATAAATGTCCTTTAAAGAAATGGTGTGAGGCATAAGGGGTAAGAATAGCACACTAGGGATGCTTTTGAAATCTCTTTGTTAAAAAGAAATATCCAATTAGAAGAAATGGAGATACTTTCGACTTGTCTATGAAATCATTATTTTGCTTCTATAACTTTGTAACTCTCCATGATTGAGTGAACCATCCAAACGACAAGTTTTCTGTATGCTAATTCACATCTTCAATCAACTAAATTCTTCAGATAAATTGCACGTCCTTTAAAAAAATTGATAACTATGCTATATAATTCACTGCTTTAGCAAGGTAGCTACTCAAAGTAGCTACTCCCCCCCCCCCCCCCATTGGAGGGCATGTAATCATTAGCAAAAAAAAAAAAAAAAAAAAAAAAAGGAAAGAAAAGCCCCAAACCTCCAAGCTCAAGCAATTTAATCTTTTTTCCAGTGAGAGGCATAAGTATACATTTCACAAGTCATACAAAAATACAATTTTATATCATGGCCAGTTAAGGAATGAGAGACACTGAGGGGAAGAGAAAAAGGAAGAGTAAGAAGACAGAATCTTTCATTCATTGTGTTTTGAATTCTTACTTTTCTTTATTTCACTGCCTAAGTCCTGACTTTTCTTTCCAAAGGCTTAGAAAAGCCTTCTGCTACCTAATGGCTATTAAAATCCATGACTGTTGCCTGGCATCCAGTATCTATTTCTTGGCCACTCTACTGTTATTGTGACCCATGCCTTTGTCTCTCCCCACAAGCCCACCTTTATCTGAAGGCCAGAATCAGTGCCCCTGGTGGGAACATGGGAATAGCACCTCTTTAAACTATCACTCTTTTGGTCCTATTGCTTTTGCAGTGTTCAGATTTCCTTCTCACACCCAATTTAACTGTTGAAATGAACTGCTTGGGACGTACCTGGCTCTTTTCTGAGAATCTCAGAATCAAGTGTTACACACGATGTAGGGACCTCAACCATACAATTAGAATTCTATTTGGCACCTTTGCACAACTGGATGAACTTATCAGTCAAGAAAGGGATGTTGGGTAGGCAATTAATAAGGAAGCTTGCCAGGGGCTTAATGAAATGAGGTTCAGGACTGGTTTCAGCTTATTGTCTGGTTCCCCCTCACCAGTCTAATTAAAGCACAGATTTGAAAGCTAAGAGGAAGAATTGAACATTATCCTGATTAATTTTCATACTGGTAAGACCTTAAGCTGATTTCTTACCTTCTCTGGGCTTTAAAGTTCATAGCAATTTGGCATGCACAGAACAACTGCTTAATGGTGAGCCATTTTTTCCCAAGAGACTGAAGCTTCTAGAAAGCCCAATGGATGACTTTTCACATCCTATGAACTGGAGCAAACATGTGATGCTGCCAAATTGGAGGGCTTACCCTGCCTTAGTTGGACCAAGACCCCAGTGAATGCCAAGGCCCAGCACAGTGCCTACTTAGTGACTTGCTGACTACCTCACCCATACTGCTGGTGTTGAAACAAATTCTATTTGGAAACAGTCCAGATTCTTCTGTGTCTCCTGGGGGACTCTAGAATTTTATAGTGCATGTTTATATTTGTGTAATCAGCACATTTTTCTAATTAAGTGGAAATTAGTGTGTTTTACTAAGTATAGTTAAAATTATTGCCTTTAAACACCAAACTACACTGTAAAATATAGCTTACAAAATTGTGTGTAATAATAATAATATATTATATAGTGCTTACTGTGTGTAAACATGGTTTTAATTGCTTAACTTGTATTAATTCATTTAATCTTCACAATGCTGCTAGATTAATTTTCTCTTATTAACCTCAGTTTACGTATCAGGGAGGGTCTTAAGGCCAAAAGAGGTTAAGTGATTTGCCTAACTTACACAAAAACTCCAGGTTATACAAAACATCCCACCTTTATTCTTGAATGACAAAAACATTTAATAGAAATCAGTGTGGGCTTATGTTTACAGGTGTTTGTGTAGGAAGAAGCAAAAAATCAGGAGATGGGTACCTGATTTAGAGAATGATTGAGTTAAGATTTAGTGACGAGGAGAGAAGATTTGAAGACTCAGATGGCAGTGTAGATAGTAGTATAGAAAGTGTAAGAGAAATGGAAAATTCAAGATGCAAGAAACATGTCTTTTCAAATTTTATGGGAATAATCTATAGATTAAGCAGTGAGTAAAGATAAAGTAAAGTGAAATAACTTAAGGAAAAGCAAGAAAGGTTAATTCAGGGAACTTGTGTGGACCGAGTACAGTCCTGATGCTGACTCACGTTTGAGTTGTTCAAAGAAGACAATTTCGATATTCAGTAAGAGAATTGACTGAAACCTTGACTGAAAGATTGGGCTGAACTAATGACCAAAGAGAGCCTTTCCTTGGATTTGGGGGAAAATAGGGACAAACTGTTGAGAAATTTACCCAAGCTGTGAGACACATGAATGGTAGTCAGAAACTATATGCATTAGGACTGGCTGTTAAAAAAAAAAAAAAAAGACTGGCTGTAAACATTGCACATTTAATTCATATTTCCATCCAAAGAAATTGTCTAAGAATGGGATATCAATCAGCTGGATACAAAGATAATATCTTCTTTTAAAATGCTAACATGTAAAAAGGCTTACAAGAATTTGATGGACTATGTGGATACATTTTTCCTTTACAACTTAGTCCTCTGTATTTTTTAAAGTTAACATATAGTATATTATTTATTTCAAGGGTACAGGTCTGTGATTCATCAGTTTTACACAATTCAGAGTGCTCACCATAGTACACACCCTCCCCAATGTCCATCGCCCAGCCACCCCATCCCTTCCATCCCCCTCACCTCCAGCAACCCTCACTTTGTTTCCCGAGATTAAGAGTCTCATAGCTTGTCTCCCTCTCTGGTTTTGTCTTGTTTCATTTTTCCCCTTCCTTCCCCTATGATCCTCTGTCTTGTTTCTCCAATTCTTCATATCATTGAGATCATCTGGTTATTGTCTTTCTGATTGAGTTATTTTGCTCAGCATGATACCCTCTAGTTCCATCCACGTCATTGCAAATGGCAAGATTTCATTTCTTTTGATGGCTGCATAGTATCCATATATATATATATATACCACATCTTCTTGATCCATTCATTTGTTGACGGACATCTAGGTTCTTTCCATAGTTTGGCTATTGTGGACATTGCTGCTATAAACATTTGAGTGCACATACCCCTTTGGATCACTACATTTGTATCTTTGGGGTCAATACACAGTAGTGCAATTGCTGGGTCATAGGGTAGATCTATTTTCAATTTTTTTGAGGAACCTCCGTACTGTTTTCCAGAGTGGCTGTAGCAGCTTGCATTCCCACCAACAGTCCTCTGTGTTTTTAAAAGTATTTATTTATTTATTTATGAGAGCAAGAAAGAGAGAGGGAGAACAAGGAGAGGGGCAGAGGGAGAGAGAGAATCTCAAGCAGACTCCCCTCAAAGCCCGGAGTCTGATGTGGGGCTCAATCTTATGGAACCTGAGATCATGACCTGAGCCATAATCAAGAGTTAGATGGTCAACTGACTGAGCCACACAGGTGCCCCAGAGCTCAGTCTCTTTGAGCCAAAGTTCTCTTTTTATAGTATCTATTTGGTAATGTCACCAGTACTTTGCCGAGATGAATTCCATAGGTAATGTCAAATCAATAATACAACCAATTATGTAGAGGAGAAATAAATGAAAAGATTAATATTAAAATAGTATGTATTTCAATATGTAAATTGTCTGGCAAAGTGACTCTAAAAGACATAATGAAGTAGTCAGATGTTTGCTCCTCTTTGAAGAATTGCTTGGATTTAATGATATAAAGGCAAACTGACACAGTTGTGTTATACTAGCAGCCCAGATACCACGAGTGGTGTTGTTCTCAGTGATGTGATTTTCCAGAATGATGAACAACTATAAGCATGCTTTCAAACAAAATAAAATGCCATCTTCTCTCATTTTCCGTGTATGGTAGATCTAAAAGCTGTGTAAAGCATACTTGGTGTTTATATGTGAAAGGAACTTAAGGTGTAGGCTCATGTTTTTCACCTAATTGAATATTGGCATGATATTCTCAAGTCAAGAGAGATGCTGAATAATAACTTGTGGTGCAAGGTGTCCAGCATTCCTGGGTTCTATCTACTAAATGTTCATAGCGCCCCCCATCACTGTGGCAACAAAATACTTAAGTGCCCGATCCAATATTGGGCACTCATAGTTTTTAGTCTGCAAAAGCAAAAGAAATCAGACTCTGCTGTCAGTAGTTTCTCAGGATGATCAGAAGACCATTTTAACTTTCTTAACACTTTATGTAGGCCATGAGAAGACAAAACAACAAAACACCCCCAAACTGAATGGCTTAAAGCAACAATGATATGTTGTTTTTCATAAGTTGGTTGGTTGGGCAGTTAATTCCTATGAATGCCAACTGAACCTATTCAGTCATAGAGACTGTCCAAAATACCCTCATACAGTCTTAAATTTTCACCTGGCAAACATATATTTAGTCTCCAAATCTCAGTTAGATATCACTTTGTCTAGGAGGTATTTTCTGATTCCATATTCTAGACTGAATTCTCCATGTGGTACTCCCATAGCATTCATTTCCTAACTCTCATCACATTTTTAATAACTTGGGTATTTTCACTGTCATATTATGAATTCTATGAAGGTGAATCCCATGTTTTTTCATCATTGTACCTGGTTATGTTGTCCCAGATAGTTAAAGGGAACATATTTTTGCATTGTATTGTATTTGAAGTTGATTTGAAATTCAGTGTGTGAATCAATGACCAAAAAATGTAACCTAATAGTTTTAAAAAAATATTGGTAGATTATTTAAAATGTCATTGTATTAACTTAATTTTAAAAATTTCCCTTGGAGATGAAGGGAAACAATGCTTTTGATCAATAGAAAAATATCTGTACAAATAACGTGCATTTACCCTTCAGTGAGGCATTGCATCATTACATTCTCCACTATTCTGCTAGTGGGTGCTTAGAATCTTCTTTGGACATACATCCTTACCCATCTGGATTTCTTACCACGTCCTGTCCCATATTTCTTGGGTCCATACTCTAAATGTTGAACTTAGTTTGAATTCTTAGTTATTTGTATGCAAATGGTAGATATCTTTCCTTCCTAGGGATTTATCCACAGTTTTGAGTCACACTTCAGTCTCATTACAGCATACTTAATTATTATGCTTGATGGTTGGCCATACTCTCATGTTGTCACTCACAGGCTATACCTGATCTGCACAAATGTGAATCTCAGACTTCCCCTGTACGTCTAATCCCATGTTTTGTCCTGAACCTGAGAAGGGGCCATGGCACCCACAAAGCTCCCTTTGTGAGCTCTCCAGGCAAATGATGTTGTTTTATTCATTTAATGATCCTTCATTCAAAATACATTCTTATCACTAATCTCTGAGTCCTGTCATGGTTCTAGGATTACAACTTTGGGAAAAAAAATCAGACTCTAGTTAATAAAAAGTCCACTTCTCAATAGGCTTTACATCTCAGAGGCTTTATTGAACTATTATATTAGTTTAACCAGTCCAATCTACTTTAAGTAAAATTTAAGTTCTCCCTATGAAAAGCAGGCACTGGTTTAGAGTATTTCTATGGTCCCTAGCAAATGCAGTATCAGAAATTTTGGAATTCCTCTCACATTGCTTCTTTGTGAACACCCCATTAAAAACTCCCAGATTACTGGTTTCTCTCTGCCTCTAGTTGGTGTGGTATCCATGCTTAGATAAGAAACTGGAACCTGGGAGAGTAAGGTGGGATGTGAGTAGGTAATTTTTTTATTTGCATGCTGCCTTACACATATGCTTAATCAGCCTTGTAGTTTGAATAAGTAGTAGAAGCAATGCTATGTATTTGAGCTATTTTGAGACATTGAAAACATTGTGTCTCTTTCAAAATTGGCCATGTCTTTTTGATTTTCTTCCCACTCCGAACATAAAACAGGTGCACCAGCAATAGTTGGCACAAAGTGAAAAAGTTTTTGCGTTGAAGACTGATCATTTCTTGTAGTTCCCTTTATCTTAGTCATCAGTGTTGATTCAGAGATATTAAGTATGGTAATAACTTGAAGCCAAATTAGTCGAGATTTGGCCAGCACTAACCAGGGTTTGCTTTTACTGTGGGAGGAACTTGAAAAAGGCAATATTGATTATGTCTGGGATATGCCAATTATAATTTGACATTCTGATTTCTGCTTTTTGTTTAACTTAGAAGCAGATTCTGCTTTGCTCTATTTGTGAAAGACAACTGGATGAGTGAAGATTGCTGCAACTTGCAGTAAGACTAGCAGTTTATCTGAAATCCTAGGCAGGGAAAACAATATCTCCTTTTTCCTTTTTCTGATTCAAAGTATGTGGAGTTGAGGAATATTATTGACCAGGATTATCTAGGTAAAAAGGGAAAGATGAAAAGAGCAAGAAAGCCATGAGTGATAGCGGAGATGAAAATTAAAACAAAATATAATAAAGTACTTAGAAGATTTAAGTATGATATATAGAGTGATGAAAAAAGTTAAAAGAATTATGTTGCCATGAAGAAAACAGTTGGGGACAGAAAGGGTGCAGAATAACTTGATACATAGGAAATGGGTATTTTGTCTGGCTGAGATCATTGCACTTTAGCATGTGGAACAGGACGTTAAGATGAGATTCTTCTCTTAGCTTTGGCTGAGGCATGAAGACATCAGTGGCTACATTCAAGAATGAATTATGAGAGTGGACACCTGGCCTGAGAATCAGCGAGATGACTCTGAAATGTATGTTGAAGATCAAGAAAGAGGGGAGAGGGTAGGATTCTGTGAAGGGAGTTTTTGGAGATCTGTGTGTGCTGTGGGTGTCACCACTCCTCTATATAGGAGTAATTGAGAGAAGTTCAGCTGAGAGAACTAGATGTGTGTTTTTTACAGTTAGGAACAGAGCAGACTGATGTCTGATTCATGCCCAAGTAAGCTGAAGTGGACTTTAAGGGAAAACGAGCGTGTCTGGAAAGTTTCTGTAAATTCCTCTGTTAAGGGGCCAAAAGTGCATGAATTGTAGCCACGGGGAAAATTCAGTAAAAACATAAGCTTGAAATAATTTAAACATGGGACTCTGCAAAAGAAAATGGTGTGTCAGGATGAGAGGATCCCAGAGTAAGAGGCTAAGGGGTATGCCGCTGAGGTCAGAAGCCAAAGAAGGATTAGGGGCAACCAGTCGCGGATGAGGCACTGCCTTGGTCAAGGGAGTCCCGTTTGCAAGTGCCCAGCATGAAAGTCTCCAGAGAATCTGCAAAAGCAACTATGAGAGAATGATTCTGTGAGGTCTGAAGATAATGGTGCCTTTCTATGACAGCAAAGTCAGTAAGAACCTTTCTATGTCTTTTACTTCTCTTACCTCCTACCATGAATTGGAACCTGTAAAGTCAAGAAACAGCAGCTATTGATTAAGGGAGAAAGACAAGAGAAGCAAGGGAAAGAAAGAAGAAAGGTATCCCATATTCCTGAAGGCAGGTGGCCCATCTGATGCCAGCCTTACACGGAGAGCAGTGGAAGAGTCTTAGTTGTGAATGAAGTTGGAAGGGTTCATCAATATATTGGATTAAATATTGTGATGCCTGAGTAAAGGGTTAAAGGGACCATAGGAATTTCTATCACCAAGAAGAACAAGAAAATCGTGAGGCTTGCTTGACTTTTAATCCAACGACGGGGATGAGTTTCCTGTTGTGATCCTGTTTAAAAGTACAGAGGAAGACAGAAATCACAGAGATAACTTTTGATTATATGCCATGAGCCCTTTTCAAAATATTGGTTCCAGAGGAAAAAGCATAGGCCCTTTCTTGAAGGAGATGTGCCTTGAGTTAAAAGATCATGAGCTTTAGAATTTGCTTCAAAATCTCTGATCTGCCATGTCTTAGTTATAACCCAGAACAATTTACATAACTTCTTTGAACCTCATCTATAAAATGTAACATAGTAATTTGTGAAGCTCCAGAGTTAAGTTCAAGGAATGTCATTTTTCTCCACCTTCTCACTCGCTTTTCTAGATAAAATCTGAATCTATTATTTTAAAGAGTATACTTCATGAAACTTGTGGTAGATGGTGTGGGGTCATTTAAACATGGGATTCTGGAGAAGAAGATGGTGTATCCGGGTGAGAGGATTCCAGAGGAAGAAGTTAAAGGGTATTCCACTGAGGTCAGAAGGCACAGAAGGATTAGTGGTAAAAAAACTTCCCATAGGTTAATACATATATATAATTATATGTATAATATATATCATCTATTATATCTATATACATATATATAGATATAAACAATTACTATTACTATATAATTCTCTCCAGAAAACAGATTATAAATTCTTTGAATGCAAGAGAGACAGCAACAATAATGAACATAGTAAAATATGATAGTCAGTGGAGACAGTTACCGAGGACAGATCACTAACATGGGTTATTAGAAATAGGTATGGTATGAGGTGGCCAAGTTCAGCTGTATGGATAAAATCAGACAAACTGGATTTGATAGGATGATGGCATAACAGGCAAGTATGTAGGATAGAATCTAGAAGTATTTCCAGATAGAAAAAGATAGCTTGGGCGAAAGTGGAAATGAGCAAAGCATAACCAGGGGACAATGAACTGATATTTGTGATGGAGCAGAAGACTTGTGTAGGTTTGGAAATCCTTTATAGGGATTTATAGGGATTTATAGAAGAAGGAAATAAGTGAGTCGATAGAAGATTCTTACGAACTGAGCACTTTTGCTTGGCACGTATATCATAATTAAGGTGAAGATCCTGAAAGTTTTGGATGGGGAAAAAGAAATTGTTTGAGAAAAATTAATCAACTTTGGTTTATAGGGTGGGTGAGCAGGGGATGAGACCATTTACAGATTATTGCAATAGCCAACTCATGAGGATCGTGAACTCAGAAAGTAATAGCTGTGAGAATAGAAAGAAGGGATGAAATATAAGGAGTGAAGAGTTGACAGACTTCAGAAAACATTTGCATTTTCAAACATTACACAACGAAGAGTCTCTGGGCCAGCTCTATCCAAGTGAATTTTCAGATTTTTGAAATTTTCTCTGTACTGTGCAATATGGTAGTCACACGTGGCTATTGCTCACTTGAAATACAGCTAGTGAAAACTGGAATTGAAAGTTTTATTTGATGTTAATTACTTTACATTTAAATTTAAAGAGCCCCATGTAGCTCATGGCTACCATGTTAAGTGTGGTATCTCTTCCACAACAAACTGCAGGACCCACACGTGAGTTGGTAAAGGATATTTTGAGTATTGCATTGGCAGAATTGCCTCCTACCCAGTGATTTGAATTTGGCACCATTGCTGTCTTTGGCAATTAGTGCAATGAGTTGAATATTTTATTATATTTTTCTCTGACTGTCTTATGGAAATAGAAAAATGAAAATGCTATTACTATTCTTAATACGTGTGTGTTTCATCAATTAAACAATTAAGGCATGGGCAGAAATTGTTAAGTATCCAGAAAGTGGTAAAACTTCTGTCTCAACCAAACCTGGGGAGAAAATAAAAATAAAAATCAGATATAAAAAATGGTAGAAATAGACTGCCAAGGGTAATTTGGGATTTATGTAATTTTATTATTATTATCCTCATCATTATTTAGCAACAGTGCTTATAGGTGCAGTGACATGGAACAGTATCATTTACTTTTCTCACATTCCATTTCTGGTTATAATTTCAACAAGGAATGTAGGCATTTCTTCTATAGATCACTTCTCACAACATTGGAAGTTATTACTATCTTCATTTTTAATGGAGAAAATGTGACTAATTTTTCTATAACTACACATCTATAAATGACAGATTTTGGACAGATCTAGCCGATGCCCAAATTTCCATTTTTGGAGTAGTTAAACATGGGACAAAAAGTCTTCAAGTTATCACATGGAATAGTTCATGTTTTAACATTTTTATCTTTGGTTGTTCAGATCAGGCTTATTCTCTCAGCATTAAAGCTAGATGTAATCACATATTTGAGTCTTTAGAGAGTTGATAATTAATTATAAAAATATAATGATTATTATATTAGTAAATAATATTTAGTATTTATTAATGAGGTAAAAATTAATTTCTTAAGTCAATATATTTTCTTATAAAATGTAATAGGAAAGGTTTATCTGCTAGAAATTCTACGCTGGACCATAACAATCACCCTTCTGATTGAGACTGATATGTTCTTTTTCTTCAAGTTCATGAAAGGAAGTACAAGGAGGATTGTTCTTTGGTTCTAATCTCCAGTTGTCAGCAAGGAACCACAAAACTGTTGTAGACCTTTCCTAAACAATCAGCAGTCTTGCTCAGGTAACCATGTTTCTGAAAGCCAGCCAATCACTAAACACACTGAAAGTTAGCCAGTAACTATATACTTCCATTTTTTTTTTTAAAGATTTTATTTATTTATTTGACAGAGAGAGATCACAAGCAGGCAGAGAGGCAGGCAGAGAGAGAGGAGGAAGCAGGCTCCCCACTGAGCAGAGAGCCCGATGTGGGACTCGATCCCAGGACCCTGAGATCATGACCTGAGCCAAAGGCAGCAGCTTAACCCACTGAGCCACCCAGGCGCCCCTATATACTTCCATTTTTAAAGTCAGCCAAATCCCTGGACTCTTTGCTTTCCCCAAACCCAATACAAGATCAGGTTTTTGCTTGTTCAATAGACTGTTTTGCCCTGTCTTAGCCTGCAACAAATACATCTCTGTTTCAAATATAGTTGAATGGTGGTCTCCTGCCTCAGTATTTCTTTCCTATTTTACTAGGTGAGTGATGCTTTCCTAGTATTTATGACTGGAAGTGTTTGGCAGGGGGCAAATGACAAAAGAGATTAACTAAAAACCTGGGGAAAATATCTTTTTCTCCTAGGTTCTCATGGCCCTCCCAATATTTAAATATTAAAAGATAAATAGAGTGACCAGTTACAACTTGGTCTCATAAACTAACAAATATTAAATGTCCTTCTTTCTCAATCTCCTTTTTCTCTTAGGGTTTCTCCAGTACCTACTGGGAATAATCTGAATTTATAGAAAATCCAAGGGAATGAGAATTCTTCCATGACCTGAAAAAAGAATTTGTTAAAAATATGATTTCTTTTAGGGTGCCTGGGTGGGTCAGTCAGTTAAGCTTCCAACTCTTGATTTCAGCTCAGGTCATGATCTCAAGGTTGTGAGATCAAGACCACTGTGGGGCTCTGTGCTGAGCCTACTTAAGATTTTCTCTCTCCCTAAAGACAATTATCATATGATCTCACTGGTATGAGGAATTTGAGAAACAAGACAGAGGATCATAGGGGAAGGGAGGGAAAAATGAAACAAGATGAAACCAGAGAGGGAAACAAACCATAAGAGACTCTTAATCTCTGGAAACAAGCTGAGGGTTTCCGGGGTTGGGGGTGGGAGAGAGGGGGTGGCTGGCTGATGGACACTGGGGAGGGTATATACTATGGTGAGTACTGAATTGTATAAGACTGATAAATCACAAACCTGTACCCCTGAAAAAAGAATGAAAAAATTCTCCCTTCCCCCCAGCCCCCCACTCATGCACTCTCTCTCTCTCAAATAAATAAATGAATCTTTAAAAATATGATTCTTTTATTATATAAAACACAAAATTTAGGGGCACCTGGGTGGCTCAGTCAGTTAAGCATCTGCCTTCTGCTCAGGTTATGATCCCAGGGTCTTGGTATCAAGGCTTCTCCCTTTTCCGCTTCCCTGGCTTGTGTTCCTTCTCTAGCTGTCTCTCTCTCTCTCTCTCTCTAAAAATAAATAAATAGAGAGGGTAGTTGGGTTATGGACATTGGGGAGGGTATGTGCTATGGTGAGTGCTGTGAAGTGCGTAAGCCTGACGATTCACAGACCTGTACCCCTGGGGCTAAAATACATTATATGTTAATAAAAAATTAAAAATTAAGAAATAAATAAATAGATAAATAAATAAAATAATTAAAAATATGACAAAATTTATATAAATTTGATTATTGATTGAATGTTAAATTTCATAAGGTTATATAATTGATCTCTTTGTAATTTGTTACAAAGTATCCTTCTGCCGTTTGTAACTCCTAATAAGAGATTCTGAAATGTCATTCCCGCCCTTGTTATTATAAGAGTAACATTGCCCCTGTTTGATGGAGAGTACGTCCTTAATAGTCGTCTATAAATGATTACGTGGCCATTGTGGTTTTTACTGCAGGGTTACAAGATTCCTGGACCTGAAGAGTTAAGACTAGAAATCTGACAACATTTGGCACAGTATAATACCATAGTACTATGTACAAATTAAAATGACCAAGTTAAAATTTATCTTAAGAATGAGATTGCAAATGTGATTTCCTATGAGGGACTAGAAATGGGGCAAGTGGCATAAAATAAAGGGTATGAGTCTTGATGGGGGGGTTCTCCTTCAAGTCATGTCTTCCCATTGAATATAATAAATAAGTAAATAAATAAATATCAATAGATATATTTATTTAAGCATTTTTTAGTAGATAAAGGATTAAATCTGTGGGATTAAGCTTTCAGCATGTATACAAGAGGGAATTAGGTAAAATAAACTGGAAAGTAGTACACAGTGATATGCTGGAATCCCCATGGTTTGGGTCACCAGAACCAATTATTACATATTTAAGAATTTTGCTAGCTGGTTGACAACACATTGGGAAGCTTGAGCTCTGCAGTGATAAAAGTTTTTATACCTTGGAAACTGACAAATACTGTAAATCAAGGTTTCTTCTCCTCCCCACCCCCACCGCTTGTGCCCTTCTGTTTATAGTTATCTTTGTCTGAAGATAGATTTTGACACCAGTTTGTTTTTATGAGCCACATGGACCCCATCATGAAAATACTGTATTCTTATTTCTTTGTGGAAAAGGCATAACACCAGACAGATGTGTTTTCTGACGAAATTGAAGTGGAATTATTTACCAATTCTAAAATGAGGTTTAAAGGATGAAGTTCTAAGTCTCCTTCTCTTTTTCTTTCCTTTTTGTGACTACACTGAGAAATTATAGGCTAGTTGGGATCAGGTATAGGTCTATTGTCATAGTGGTACACTATTCACAGCCTCACTAACAGTATACAAGGACTCCATTTTCTCTTCCACCTCAACAACTGTTGTTCCCTTGCTACCTTCTCTCTCTGTGTGTGGTAATAGTCATTCTACAGGTGGAGTGTTATTTTCTCGTGATTTTGATTTGCATGTCCCTGATGATTACTGATGTTGAGCACCTTTTCATATGCCTGTTGGCCCTTTATCTGTCTTCTTTTGAAAATATCTATCAAAGTCTTTTGCCCATTTTTAATCAGGTCATTTTTAAATTTGTTTACTTTTTTTTTTTTGCCATTGAGTTGACTTTTTTTTTTTTTTTTTGCTATTATTTTGGATATTTACCCTTTATCAGATAAATGGTTTGCTTACATTTTATAGATTGCCTTTTTTCCTCAGTTGATTATTTTACTGTGCAGAGGCTTTTTAGTTTTATGTAGTCCCCCAAGTTAAAAACAGAACTACCATGTGATTCAGGAATCCCACTTATGGTATATGTTCAAATATGAAATCTCAAAGAGATAGCTACACTTCCAAGTTCATCGCAGCATTGTTCACAATACCCTAAATAAGGAATTAATTCAAATATGCATTAAAGAATTAATGATTAAAGAAAATGTGGGATAGACATACAATGGAATAATATCCAGCCTTAAAAAAGAAGGAAATTCTACCATTTGTGACATGGATAGATTTGGGAGACATTACACTAAGTGAAGTAAGTCAGTCAAAGAAGGACAGATACTCCATGATTCCACTTTAGAAGGAAGCTAAAATAGTAAAACTCATAGAAGCAGAGAGTGGAATGATGATTTCCAGGAGGAGTGGAAATGAAGAATTCTTGTTCAAGGGGTATAAAGTTAGTTATGCAAGATGAATCAGTTCTAGAGATCTGCTGTCCAACGTAGTACCTAGAGTTAAACATATGGTATTGTGCAGTTAAAAATGTGCTAAGAGAATAAGTCTCATGTTAAGACTTGTGTTTACTCACCATAAAACAAACAATCCCCCCAAAAAACAACGACAAAAACAAAAGGACATAAGGAAACTTTTGGAAATGATGCATAGTTTAATTACCTTGATGATGGTGATGATATCATAGGTATATACACATATCTAAACTCATCAATTTGTCTACATCAGATATGTAGTTTTTACATTCGTTATACCTCAGTAAAGCTGTGTGGGAAAAAAGAAATGAAAATCTAATGGCTACATCTTGATTAATTCATTCTTTCATATCTTCAAATTTTGGTGACTGTTAAAAAAATGAGAAATTCTAGATCTTTGGGGAAAACAAAGGAGTCCTTTACCTCAAGTAACTGTGAAAAAAATGTAACAAAGTTTCAGCAAAGACAACCTTTTTCTTTTGTAGGCTAATCTCCTAGGAAGGGATTCGAAGGCCATATCAGCATCATCATAATAAGTGTGGAATGATCATTTTCTTTGTATCCTGTGTGATCTCTGGGAATTTTGAACCCAGATTCATTCTAGATAGTACAGCAATGAAAAAAGAGAAACATTCCTTAGTACTCTGTGGGAGGGGGTTTATGGGATTGTGGCGGGGCTGGAGGGTATATGAATTGGCTGCTCTTTAGAAGATTCACCTCTACTGGAATCTGATTAGTTGGTGATTAGTGTTAAGCAAAGTTAAATGATGATTTGGATGAACAGGGTTAGATTTTTAAGGCTCTTTTTATTTGCCTTTTTGCTTTCTTGCTGTATTCTGAGAAATAATTTGAAGTTAGGTTCCATTTCCTATTTTAGTTTTTCTTGTTAATATATTGATTCCCATCTTTGTCTGTATGGAGAAAAAAAAAAAATCCTGATACCTGGCCCCTATCCCAGAACAATGAAATTAAGAGCAATTGAGAATCACTGCCCTGGAATATAAACTTTTAATGGGTTCAAGATAATTTTAATTTAATTTTGTTTTATCACTTAAGGAGTTAATTTCTAAGTTGGTTGTTCTCCTGGCTATCACATTTTCATATGGTTCTCTTAACTTTCTTTTTTTGTATATATGAAATATTTTTGATCAGATGACACCTACTGAATAGGCGGCTGTTTTGTCCAGGACATCAGTTCTACAGGCTGTTAATTTGATAAGCAGTTTGTGTGCTTTGTTTTCCTTGATATAAAAAAGAACCTATTGAGACATCAGCACATCTGGGGGAAAACATGCTTTTAATATTTAGGTTGTTATTATTCACTTAAAATAAAAAGCTATCAAACCTGACATGTATCTTTAAAAAAATAGAAATGAATCCTTATGGGTAATAATGAATATGATTTTGAGAAGAAAGCCAACTGGGCAGAGAGCCTTAAGCAGTTTTTCTTCATTGTTATTTTATCGTAGGACAGGACCTTTGAGGATATTAAAATATGACTCTTGTCTATTGACCTTACAAGAGATGCAGCTCCTGTTAAACACGGTCGCTTTGTTTTTTGCTTTTGTTCTGCTGGCTTATACTGTGGTTTGTTGATTAATTAAAAAAATCCTCAAGACATGATGTAAAATGAATACCGTGTTCTGGTGACTGGTATATACCAAACTAGAAGCAAATTCACATGAGAAAAGTGCTCGACAAAAATATTTCATCTAAGATATTTTCCAGCTGAGTTGCCTTCGAATTCTGTTCCCACCACATTCTCTGAATTGCACGTTGGAAAAGCTGAGACTTTTAACTTATGCTCTGCAGAGTACTGGGAACTTGGGCACAGAAACCAGGTCATTTCTTTCCTTTTTTTTTTTTTTTATTGCTGTCTTTCTGCAAGGATTTAATTATTTTTTATATTGTTTATGTAAGGGAAGAACAAATTTAGGAAGAATTTACTTTAAGAACTGTCAGCTATCCCAGTTATATATTCCCATGCATTTTGTTATTATTTTGTAACAGTGTATTTTGTTATTATTGACAAATGATATGGGTCAAATGATAATGGCCTTTGTAGCCCCAGTTTGGGTTTATATCTGTTTTAAGTATAACAGTATAAGAATCCTAATATTGTTTGTAAACAGAGATCAATCAACAGAGATCAATGTGTTTTACTGAGAGCATATTACCTAAATTTGGGCTGTTATCAGTATTGATTATTGCATGCCAAAGGTGTTTTCAGGTCTCTACAGTAAATGTAAAGTTTCTTCCTTAAGTGTTTACTGTCCAAATTACATATTATTCAGCAGGACTATCCAGGCATGAAATAAACATGTTCCTGGATTCCTCTGCTTTTATATGCTTTCTTTGTTTCTAATTTATATCACGAATCATTTGGCAAGAACCATGTTTAATCCTATCAGCACTTATAGAATAGTAAGTGAAGTAGATCCCTATCAGTTTATTGAAGAATTCCAGTAGAAGAGACAAAATGACTTTATTGAAGAGATGGTGTAGGATTTGAAGAAATCCGGGGGATTTTGAAAAATGGCTGACTTTGAAGAATATTTGTTCATTCGTGAAATACTAATTGACTACCAGTTGTATGCAGGGCACCCTACTAGACCATAAACACATACATCCATATATATGTGTATATATATATATGTGCATATGGATGTATTTGTATGCATACATATACACACATTTTTTTCTTTATTCCTAGGAAACTCGGAGTCTGTTGAGGAAATGAGATGGATACAAATAACTATAAGGCAAGAGAAATTGTGAAGAATGAGGCTCAGATTTACACTTACTCCTTGTTCTACTATTAACTAGTTTGTGATAGTAGGCATACCATAGAGCCTTTCAGGAACTTAGTTTCCACGCCTGTAATATGAGAATACAAACTACTTTGTCTCCAAGATCCTTTCCAGACTTTAAATAAACATTATTAAAAGGGCACATTTATGTGATGTACATTTTAATGCACTTGAAAATATAGTTATTCCTTAGTAAGAAATTATCATCAAAAAGCTGATAAAAATTGGATGCATCTGTAAGAGCTAGAGAAGGCTGGCATGTGTATCAGATGTGAGTAATCAGGAGAAAATCACTCCCTTGGTTTTCTTCTTTCCTGTTCCTGGAATGATCTTCCCTCAGAACCCCTGCCTCCCTCTTTGGCACTCTCCCTATGCTCCAGGTCTTTGCAGATAGGTCACTTCTTCTGAGAAGCCTTCCCCGACCAACCTACTCACAAAAGTCTCCCTGCCCACATTTCTCTATCACACACCTTACTTATTTTTCCTCATAGCTCTTATTACTCCCTATCATTGCATTTTGTATTGGTTCATATTGTTAATTAGCTGCCTCTCCCACTAGGATACAAGCTCTATTATGAGAGAAATTTTATTTATGTGGTCCATTGCTGTTTCACCAGCTTCTAGAACAGTGTCTGGTACATTGAAGCCATTATATAAACACTTATTGACAAAGAAAGTAAACTTCCTTAAAATGACTCCAATTTTTGAACAATAGCCCTTCCTCTTTTTCTACAATATCTATTTACTTCACAAGTATTATAATACCTAAATAGTTAACTAATTTGTGCTAGCTTTTATAGATCAGATTTCAGTTTTGCTTCCTTCATTCCTTCCTTACTTTTGAAATGTGGAAAGGAATTTTCAGTAAAGTAGTCAAGAATGTGGAGCCTTTACTTACTCCTCTCCTAAATGTCAACTAGAAACCTTATGAGATTGAACTTTCTCATGAGCTTAGTGTTATTTACAAGCTTTATCAAAACAGATAGAAGAAATAATTCTTGCAGTTGTTTTCCATTTTATTTTTAAGACAACCTGAATGTACACGAAGACTAAATATATATAGGTATGTATATTTATTTTTAATATTGAAATGAGCTTTTTGAACTTATAAATTATTTGTGTCTGTTCAGGTCAGAAAAACAGATTGTACTTTTATTTTTGATTCAAAATGAAGTGTCATAACAGTGAAAAGCTGAACTGTAGCTAAATTTGGCTCCCATCATAAATCATTAGAATACTTAGATAGTCACATTGTCATTGGCTACAAAGTCGATGGGGGCACTTGCATAGGATGAGCTCGCTCTATAAGGAGAATCCTCTTGGAATTCTGTAGGTGAAAAAAGGTTTCATTATTTGGGGCAAAAATGGAATGAAATTGCTTACATCAAACTTCTTTCCCCTTTAAACAGAGACTCTAGAAGTCCAAACAAAATGAAATAAATTAATTGGTCACTTATATGAAGCTAAATTATAAATTTTTATAACAAAAGCTTAACTTATTTGAATGAAGTAAGAAAAAAGGAGAGATAATCATAGGTTTTTCATAAACCCTGTATTCTAGCATAACTGATATTGATTTATAGCTTATATTTTAAGTTTTTAAATTTTTAATTTTTAAAAGCTTTTTAAATTTATTTTGAAAGAGAGAGGGAGAGCGCGCACAACCAGGAAGGACAGAGGAGAGGGAGAAAGAATGTCCCAAGCAGACTCCTTGCTGAGTGAGGAGCCTGACATGGGGCTTGATCCCATGACCCTGAGATCTTTACTTGAGCTGAAACCAAGAGTTGGACACTTAACCTACTCTGCCACTCAGGTGCCCTTATAGCTTATGTTTTTATTATATGCAATTGTATTTGTGAGTTCTTGCTTTTTATTATCACTAGTATATTAAATATGTTTCTAATTATCATAGATACAGACATAAATTTGGGTATTTGCATTTTGATTTCATGAATTAGTATAATTGTGAAAAAATACCTTAAGCAGATTAGAATATCAGTTTTCACCTTGGAATTTAGGCTACTTCTAACCTCTGATACCTTATGTATGTGTTGCTGGTTTCTGCTCAAGAAAGAAGCCATGGTCAAAAACACCTTATGTAATTTGCTTCTGTTTGTAGCTTGACCCACTATTGCTTTAATGTGGCCCCTGGCAACAGATAGCTTTGATGAACTGTGTTTGCTACAACTGTCTGCTATTGATAGTAGAGAAAATGAAGGACTCTACTTTTTAAATAATATGGGCCCCTTGATATTCACAAGCACAGAAAAGTCAATCAAAATATCATACTTGTTCACCATTAGTATTAAGTCTGTGTTTCATCCTTTCCAAAGTTGAGCAAAATGGGTAGGAAAATGGGTATGAATTTAAGTACTTGGGTTTATACCACCGAAGCAAACATGTTTGTGCTAGGCAGTGATTGCATTTGTCGTTCTGTTCATTTTAAAACTGACTCATGGCTGAATTATGAATGGGGCATTGGCCTGTAATTTACAAATGGAAAATTTTGGATCAGTGCCTCCCGGTTTTAGCAAAGTCAGATTTTATCAGTTTTGAACTATTGGCAAGTGCAGCATAGCATGAATATTAAATAAATCATTCATTTTACTAGTTAACAACATTGAGAGTTTGTACTTGATGTGACGGAGGCTGATGATCCTAATGACTCTTCCTTCCTCCTTTCTCCTAGCCATGGTTGATGTCTACGGTAGAGGCAGTGGTAGGTTGGCAATAGCTAAGTGGGTAGAATCCTCTCATCTGACTCTTAGTAAGCTTTGGGGAAGGTGTCTGTCTCAACTCATTGGTAAATCTCTTCAACATTTGGAGGTATTAAGCATCTCTTTTTATTTTTTAGGAGTACAAAAAGGTTTGTTATCATATCATGAGACTTCCTGGAGAGAGAAGGGCAGGCCTCTCTAGACTGTCCAAAAATGGCTTGAAAGAGCAGAGAAAGGAGACTGATTTGGAATTTTTATGGTGGTTAGGGCATAGGAAGTGAGGAGAACTCCTGTGCATGAATAGGGGTTTGCATATTTTGAACATCCCACTGTTATCAAAGAAGAGAGCACCTGGGTTTTCTTTTCTTAGTTATTTTCTTATTTGTATTTTATTATTTTTGTTTTTTAGCTTTCAGCCCTATTTGTTCATTTTGGAATTATTTGTTTAAAATATTAATAAGGTCTTGGGGCACCTGGGTGGCTCAGTGGGTTAATGCCTCTGCCTTCAGCTCAGGTCATGATCTCAGGGTCCTGGGATCGAGCCCCACATTGGGCTCTCTGCTCAGTGGGGAGCCTGCTTCCTCCTCTATCTCTGACTGCCTCTCTGCCTACTTGGATCTCTCTCTGTCAAATAAATAAATAAAATCTTTAAAAAAATTAAATATTAATAAGGTCTCACTTTATGTTCAAAATTTGAAGCAACTCTTCTTGATTTAAAAAATTCTAATAATTTCACAATTCAAACCTGGTGCATCAAGTAGCCCAAGTATTGAAACGGTATTTTCTTTGTTTCTGCCTGAAGTTGATACTTAAGCTATACACAGTAATACTCCCATCCTTTGTAACATGTGAATTTTGTGAGCACTGAATTGGGCAAAGTTTTCATTAGTTCTAGAACCAATGTCTATTTCTCAAACATCATAAACACCAGGGTACAATGTTACAATGTTGTTTTTAGAAACAAGTTCCCTGAAATATTTTATATAACCAGATTCTAATGAAATACGCATTTCAAATGGAGTCATTCCCAGGTTGTATGATCCTAAGACTTCTCTGGGTCTAGCTTCAAAATCAGTACTGTTGCTGGTATGAATGGCAATTATTATTCACAGACTTATTCAGACATTAATTTAGAAGAGAGTTTATTAGTAACACCTGCTTACATGTAGTCTTTGTGTCATCTTATGGCTCTGAATAAAAAAAGAGAGGTAATTTCAAATTTCAAGGAAAATTTGATGTCCTTCAATGAGATTTATAAGGGAAAAATTATGTGGCTATTATTTCTTATACATGGGCAGGCTATTTAAAGAAAGTGATAAAATACTGGTGTGTGAAGAGGCAAGGAAGCTGGTTTAAGAAGGAGAAAGGTGAATCAGTGAGGCACTGGCCAGTGATAGAACAGGGTGGGAGACGGAACAGTCAAGAGCTGTAATTTGGCTGTCGAGTGGCATGTGGGAAGGGCACAGAAGTCAGGTAAATCATGAGTGCTGTGAGGGAATATATAGAGGGGTATATACATTGTAAAGAGGTGGAGAACATGAGAATGTCTTCTCTGATAAGAGAAGTTCCAGTCTGTGATAGATCTAATGCATCACCATTATGTATGTGTATCATCACAGCATATACATACATGTATATGACTATATCATGTGCACACACACATGCACATATGTACATATATATATATTTGAATGTTCCTGTATTTTATATGTTTAATCATACTATGATTACATTAAAAGAATGGGATAGCGAAAGTATACAGTTTAAAAAACAGTGGGAAGGTTGTATTATCTTGCTTTGTCAGTGTGACAGGGTGGCTTCTTGTCTTAAACTCTGTATACAAGAGAGAGGGCCCTTGCAGTCTCACTAGTTAACTGTAAACGAGGCCCTCACTCATTCCTGTCTGCCAAGCCGTTTTCCTTCCCTCATCCTAACTCTCTGTGATGCTGCAGTGGAGATAATCTGGTGGTCAGCAAAATATCACCAACCACTGCATCATAGTTTCCCCTCTCTTATAAAAAACAAAAAAACAAAAAACTGTTCTGGTTACAACTTTGGTTTTCCTCCCCTCCACCCCCTGGCTCCCAACTCCCAACTGTTTGGAACCTCAGAGATTCCTAGAGACTTTTGTTCTTTCATACCTCCCTAAGAATGGAAAATGGTCACTTCTGACTTTGGTACCACTTGAACCCATGAGTCTTACTCAGAGTCATGTGGGCCCCCTCTGGAGGGCAGAGGTGGGGGTGGCTGTTGGGAGGGACTAGAGTTTCATTTGCCTAGTACTTGGCTGTAGGGCCAACCTAAAGGAAGGCTTTCAGAGTTCAATCAGTGTCCTAGGGACTCTGCCCTGATCTGGGTTGGCAACAGTGTTTCAGAGTGCTCACACTAATTTTTATCACCAAGTTGAGGTACTCTGTTTCCAAGGAGGTCTGGCCCAATTCATGCAGTCTGGCTAGTACTCAGGAAGGAAGATGGATGAGAGCTACCCTGCAGTCAGGATCCTAATCCAACAGACCTGAAATGGCCCCAGGAAACCAAACCTGGTCATCAGAAAGAGAGGGAAAAATGGTCAGTTCTGGGGGACTGTAGTTTAAGGGGAGCACAGGTGTTTGGGACTTCTCCCAGGAGCCCTTCACACCAAATTTAAGTCAGAAAAACTAGTGTTTTTAGTACCTCCTGGCTGAGAAAGTCACACCCAAAACACTGTCAAGCTTAGCTGCAACAGTCATATGGTCATTTGACCTGTAGCAGGTGAGGTGTGTTGCCGGGGGGCGGGTGATGAAGGTCATCAGTACATCTCTGGGAAAGGCTAGGGAAAACCGGAACCAACTGTGCTCTTTGTTTCTGTTCTCATTCTGAGCAGAGACATCTTTAGAGGATATAGTCTAATCGTGTGTGTGTGTGTGTGTGTGTGTGCGCGCGCGCGCGCGTACGCACGCATACTCTTACTCTTTTCATCTAACTGAAAAGCTAAGTTTTTAAGGTTTGGATTTGGGTTTTCTAACAACATGTACAGTGTTTCTAAGAAGGAGTTTGGATATATGGGGAAGGTCTATGGCACAGAAGCTAGCAAAGATAAGAGATTTCACTTAAGATTAGGACTAGTATCTTTAAACAAAAAGTGGGAGTGGATTCGGAGGCATCCTCTGATGGTTTCTTTATTCTTTTTAAAGGATGGTTTATTCTTGCCGGAGAAATCTTAAAAAAAGTTCTAGAGGTTTAGATCTGTATTTTATTTATAGTTAATATCTACAGTTTTCCTCCAAGATACTCTGGTTTAGAGCTTGGAAGGAGGAGGATTTGCGATAAAAAATGTACAGAAGTGAAAGACTATAAAGAACACTCATGACAAAGGCACAAGCATTTGCATTTCATGTTTGTAAATGACTCATAAAGTAATGAAATCCTTTATGGTATTTCCCCACATGAAACTGAAGTCAAAAGCTTTTAATCAGGTCTTCCTCAAATGCATCCTCCAATAATTTTGTAAAGAATTTTTGGTTTTCCCTAGAAGAGAGATGGGAGTATCTATTTGGATTAACTGTAATGGGAGGGAAAAATTAGTTAATTCTCTCTATAGTGGGTGAAAATTGGAGGTTGCTCTAAGGACAAATGCACAGGAATGACATGCCAGGACTGCTTGCACAGAAACTCATGTGCTTAGGTTCAGTGTTTGGCCTCAGGCCAAAGGCTGCAACTAACAGGAAAGTGTCAGCATCTCAATATAATTGCATGTCCTGGAGCCTATTATTGCACTAATAAAAATGCTTTTCAATAAATCTGAGAAAGGAAGTGGGGGGAAAAAAACACCAGAAAGAAAGGAATTGCCTGAAATATTTTATTATATTTAATAAAATTCTCATTAATGGAAAGAGTAGCTTTCTGCTAAATAAATGTACTTTAATTTTATTTTCTGATTAATTTGATTTGGGGGAAAATGCAAGTACTTTTTTTTTTTTCCCCCAGCGTACTTTCTTAAGAGAAGAGTAAAAGGCAAGTAGGCATCCCTGTAGGCGAATATTTTCTCAAGGAGAGGAAAGAGGAAGGGGGACCAGGACACTAGAAGCCTAGAGTTTAGCTAGTAATTATGTCACTGATGTACTGAGTGACCTTGGGCAAATGATTTAACCTCTCCATCCCCATACATAAAATGTAAATGTTTCAAGCTTACAAAAGTCTTTGAAATAGTAAGGATATCAAAGGTACTTGACCTGTGTGCTATTACTTCTAATGGGTGCAATAGAGAGCGTATATGATCACTAATAATATGATCACTAATAATGAGTACACATGGTACTCACCTGCGTGTTCTTATAGGCACTAGCCCTAGTAATGTTAGTATAGGAATGTAACCTATAAAGATTTTTCTATTCTGCTTCCTATAAAACAAAGAAGCACAAATAAGAGGAATAATGATAACCAAATTGTGTAGCTCATTTGCCATGGCTGATGTTCACAGAAATAAAGGGAAGGAAAAGGAAAAGAAATTCTTTTGCATCGAGTTTCTACCAAGAGCCAGATGTTTACATATGTTACCTTTTCTCTTTGTGTTTAGCAAAATTTCTGGCACATAGTAGGTATTTGACGAGTATTTATTGGGTGAATGAATGCTTCTTTTTTCTCTTTTAGTTTTCAAAATAACCTTAGAAGGCAAATCTTGTCTCCCTGTTATAGAAGAGAATGAGATTAAAACTAAAAATTTGATTAAGAGTGCATGGCAACAAATGGTAGAGCCAGAATTTGACCACTGACTTGTCTGACTCCCAGAGGAATGTTCTTAGCAACAAGACTTTGGTGGTATATTTTTTTTTTAATTTTTTTTTTTATTTTATTTTTTTTAATTTATTTGACAGAGAGAAATCACAAGTAGACGGAGAGGCAGGCAGAGAGAGAGAGAGAGAGGGAAGCAGGCTCCCTGCTGAGCAGAGAGCCCAATGCGGGACTCGATCCCAGGACCCTGAGATCATGACCTGAGCCGAAGGCAGCGGCTTAACCCACTGAGCCCCCCAGGCGCCCCAGTGGTATTTTGATTAATAGAGGTTAACAGTCCGAAGTTTGATAGTTATTATGATGGCTTTATTGGGTGCAAAAGAAGTTGACGTGATGAGATCACCTATTCATTTTGGACTTAACGGGATTTGGTTAGTGCTTTCCATGTGAGAACTATATCTGAATGGAAGTGTGAGGGAAAGGGAAGGAAAGGGAGGTGCTGACTGCCTTTGCCTGGCAGAGAAGCTGGCATGGCCTGTGTGGGATCTTGTGGTCAAAGCTGAGCTGCAAGAACACTTCTCACACAGTCATGGATGTGAGGAGCTATGAGTGGAAGATGTAAGTCATGAGGGTGAGGAGGGCTCAGGTACTATTTTGAGCTGGGAAACAGGGAGGATCAAAGGAAAGAACAGCAGGTGAGTGGGTCCTAGCGTGAAACTGCTGCTCATGCTTGAGCTCTCCTGTTCCAGCTACTTTGGTAAATGGCTGGGGGAAAGACATGTTTTGACCATCGTAGGTCAAAAGCTGTCTTTGCCTTGTGTGCTAGTTGTGACTTACTGCCTCTCTGTTCCCAATCTACCCTTCTTTGCCCTTGCTTTGTGCTATTGGAGCTAGAACCTGTAGACATTTTTTGTTAGCCAGCTGGCACAGTATTAACTTTGCTGATAGAAAGAACTAGAAGGACACTGCAGGAGGAAAGGGTTTCTCTTCATCTTTTCAGTGTATTTGTTTGTCTTTGTTCCCAGTAGCGAACATTCTTCTATTAGTTTAACTAATGCCCAGGGGTTGTTTCTCAGAGATTGTCACCAATACTCCCAAGGGTAGCTTTCTGGCTAGTTTCTCCAGCAGCAATGATGGCTTCCTGAAGGATCTCACCAGAGCCTTGGAGGGGGGCAGCTTCCCAGAGAGCCTTCCTGGCATTCTAGGGGATGGTTTTCTCTTTGGCACCCCAACAGGCAGTTTGCTGCAGGCCAGCCCTAACCAGTGGCGGTCAAGCTAACTCCTCAGCTTTCCAAGGGCCACAGCCACACCTTCCCTAATGAGGTTCAACTCTCAGCCTTGGGGAGAGCTCTCTGCCCGATTCTTTCTTTCTCTGAATACTTCATCTTCGCCCTAGAAGTAGGGGCTGCTTCCTCCATCTGCTCTTCTCATGTTCTTTACTATTCTTTTACTTCTCTGTAGTTACTCCTTTGGTATAAGTTAATATATATTCTTTTAATAGTACATTGTCCCTGCTTAAATTTCTGGTTTGGTTTCTGATTCCCTGCTGGTCCTTGATCAGTACGCCAGCTTCCCCTCAAAAGCAGAGCTTGAGACAGAAGCCTATGTGAGAATGTAGTCTTAAGGAGCTGGAGACAAGGACAAGGGAGTGAAACAGGAAGAAGGAAGAGGCAATACAACAATGCGTTATCAAGTTGTTCATGCCAATGGGCAGCCGGTTTTTCAATCCCATGGAACTTTCTGAGAAACCGTGTGAAATATATCTCAGAACTGATGGTGGAAAGAACTGAGAAAGTGTTTATCCTTTGGCTCCCCTGTCCCGTTGTTCAGAGTGAAGACCTGCCAGACTGTATCAGCTTGAAAGTGGTTGAAGCCTGCAGGGAGCCGGTTGCCTCAGCAAGAGGTAAAGCCAACAGAATGTGTAAGCTGATACATAAGGGATGTTTGGTGTGATTACCAAAATAAGAAATGAATATTTAAAAATCTTTTCTCAAATATTTTACAAAAACTTGGCTAAATTTACAGGGTGAGAAGATCAGGTTAGTAACTGAAAAATCTATGAACTGCAACTTGGTTCCTTCATTTAGGGTGTCTAGATCCAGTTAGGGCAAGAGTAGGTAGAAGATCAGCCCTGCATAGATACGCACTGAGCAGGACAATGTGCAGTTGATGTTAAATTATGGTACTATAGGAATTTACTGGGAGACATTGCATCTTACTGGAGCAAGAGGCCAACCAGTCCAAGAAATGACATTATCTCTGCCAAAGCTAAGAGGTCATAGATAACTATGGCAAGGAAGAGGAGACCTTGTCAGGAATTCAGGAAATAACAAGAGAGAGGTCAACTTGCTAATAGTTAAGGCAGCAACTAAAAGCAAAGGCTAAAAACCAAGTGTCTCAGGATTTTGTTATTTCTAGGGCTGTGGATGTGATTAGAGAGAGAAAACTATGAATCCAGGAAACTTCTGATACCAAAAGGAGAAAGTCTTGGAGGAATAGTGATACCCTCCATTCTGCTGTCCTCTTTTTTTTTTTTTTTTTTAAAGATTTTTATTTATTTATTTAACAGACAGAGATCACAAGTAGGCAGAGAGGCAGGCAGAGAGAGAGGGGGAAGCACACTCCCTGCTGAGCAGAGAGCCCAATGTGGGGCTCAATCCCAGGACCCTGAGATCATGACCTGAGCCAAAGGCAGAGGCTTTAACCCACTGAGCCACCCAGGCGCTCCTCTGCTGTCCTCTTTGATAGACATCTCCTGATTTCCTTCCATCCACTTTCCATCTTGACTCAGTGGGGGATGGGAGAAGTCTGTGTCTTCCTTCCTCTTCTACCAGGCCACTTCCTGACCTCAGGCTGGAACTCTCTCGCATCCTCATTATCTGAGGCCCATAGTATTTGTTTCTGGCTGGTTTCCACTTACCATTTCCATTTTTTAATCTGCGAGCAAAAATTACAGAGCTTGACATTTATTTTGCAAATATTTATACTTTTTAACTTGGAAATCCTCAAACATATTTTCGAACTTTAATTTCAGAAATCTTTTTTTTAAAGATTTAGCATTTTTTAATTCAGGAAGCTAGCAATTTATGTGAATCATGCAGAAAGGATATACAGTGGTCTGCAAAATGATTGATTCTCCAAGTAATATAAAGGTTAGGGGTGGAAGGAAATCAGAAACAAATTTTGAAGGCGGCCGTGAGAACCAACATCGACTGAGAAGTCTGGCTTTGTGTAAAAGCTTTCATTTTCCTGGTTAGAAATGCAACCAGAAAGACATTATCTTAGATTTGTAGCTGAAGAAACTGACTGTGGAGGCGCATGACTAATGTGCTGTAGGTCAGATAGACCAGCCTTTCCTGGACTTCTATGTCCACAGTCATTTCTTCCTTTTCTGAAATCCTCTTGCACATTTTATAGATAGTGTGATTTGGGCCCTTCTACTATCCAGACCTACACTGTCAAAATATTTTTAAGCTCAGCCTCTTCAGTTAAATTAGAGACAAGCAATATTTCCTTAATATTACTTAATATTACTAGTGTCTAGTGATGCTAAAAGGATGAGGAGCTCCATGTGGTTCAGGGAGAAGACATTAGAGTTGGTGGATTGATGCCAATTCTGTCACTTACCAGCTGGTGACCATAGGAAAGTCACTTAAACTTCCTGTGTCTCAGATTCATTATTTTATGAAATGGGCATAATACAACCTGCCAGGATTTTTAGGATGATTAAACTAGGTTCTGTAGCTAAACAGTTCCCAAAGTGTGCTCTTTAGAATACTGATTGCAAAAGGTACTCCTCCAGGGGAAAACTCCTTGCTTAAATTAATTTGTGAAATGTAGTGTACCTCTTAAACTTTTTGAGTCACTATGCAAACTACCATATTCAGGAATCTGGAAAGTTCAGCAAGAGAGAAGTCTGTTTACCTTTTTTAAGTGTTATGTTTTCATGTAAGTGTTTCTCATAGATGTCTGACCAACCATTCTTTCAGTTAACATATATTGGATAGGTAGAAGGTGTGCTGAGAAACATAAATAACATTTGGAGCTTGTGTTATGGTATTCAGATTTTAGGATTTGATTCTTAGATTGAAGGATTATAGGATCTGAAGGCAGTTTATCCAAAAATGTTATTAAGTTAAAAAAAAAAAAGGAAAGTGTAGAAGATCAGAAGATGTTCCCATTTGGATTTAAAAAAAGATATGTATTGCTATATGGTATTAAAATTTTGTGAAGGATGCAATAAACTATTAGTACTAGTTTCATCTGTGATGGGGTCTGTGGTACAAGGGAGTCACATATATATTTATATTTACCTTTTTCCTGTTTCCACTTTTTACTGTAAGCAAGAATTACTTGCCTAAAAAAATAGAGGACAAACCAAGAATGCACCTTCATTTTTAATGAGTTTTAATAGATTAACACTTTAAGAAAGCTTTCATTGCATTATTTCTGAATCATTAATCATTATTTTTTTAATCGTTACTTTTGTAAGAAGGAATTTTATGATCAGCGGGCCAGTTTCTACATTTGTTACATGAGCTTACCAGTATGGTTATTTAAGTGTACAACAGTTTTTTTGCCTTATTATGTGCAAGCTTCAGCAAAGATGCTTTTCTCCCAGCTAGGAATTCTACTTCTAGGTTTCTTGCAGCATGGAAACCAATGCTAGAGATTTTTAGTAATATCAGTCTGTAGATTTATATTTCCAGTTGATTCTTTAATCCAGAATCAACTTACTAAATGGTGCTATCATTGAAAGCGCCAAATAATTTGTGAAGAATTTAGTAGTTGTGTAAGACTTTGTATTTGCTGGCTTACGAAGTTGGAACTACATTTAGGCCAATACTCATTCAGAAAGGTCATACTGTTTGACATCTTACAGGTTCAAATCCAAAAAGTATAATGTGTTATAAAGTACATCCTAGACATCAATTTCTTACAAGGCAGATGAGGTGGATTTGAATATGCAGTGATCGATAATATAAACAGGAAAGAAAGAAAAAGCTTCTTTTCCTATTCACAACATAAGGAAGGTAATTTGCAGTGTATTTCCAGTACATGAGGTACTTAAAGCACATTTGGCAACACTTAGCAGTAAGTGGCAAATCATTGTTATGTCTCTCAGTACCCTACACACCCTCATCCATCCGGTGTTGGGGCATTAGAACAGTTCTGTGGCTACAACTGGTCTGTAGGTCTTGCCAGTCTTTCGATTTTTGGATTTTGCCTTAAATCAACTGGTCTGTTTTTTTTTTTTTTTTAAACTTGTTCTTTAGGTGTAGATGGAAGCTACTGGTTTCATCCCTAGTAGGAGATAAAATAAACAGAGATGGCCTCTTGTTTTACCACTATCTGTCCATTCTTCCTCCTCCCAAAGCCCTGGGCTGCTCTCCATTACTGATTTCCCAGTGGGCTCCACCCTCCGTTCTCTAGCTAGAAAAGTCACCATTTCCTTGTGGACTGGAATTTCCTGTTTGATATCCATCTAAAAATAAAGTCAGAGGGAAAGAAAGGAGAGGAAGTTAAGAAAGGTCAAAAGGAATGCTGCGGGGGGGAAATTTCTTGTTTTCAGAAGTGGCAGATTAGCATTTAAACCAATGAAGGAGAAAGCAGAATAGCAATTTCTTCAGGTACCTTTTCAGTCTTCTTTCTTCTTCCTTTCCCAATGCCCATAATTTGAGAATCAATAAGCAACAAAGTATGTTTTGTACCAACCCCAAACCATCACTACCCAAGGGCAATGTGTTAAAAGCGTGAGTGAGGATATCAGTGATCAGCTAGGGAAAGTTTGTAGTGTTGGGTACAATCTGCTTTTTATTCCCCACAGTTGTGAACATCTGTTGAACAATTACATGTCTCTACCAACATTAGGATGAATCTTGATTGGTATTTTAACATTTTAGAAAATTATAAAGCAGAGATGTGATAAAGATAACCTTTGTTGATTTGTTTTGCCATGTGTTAGGCACAATCTGGAATACTTTACGTATAACAACTCATTTAATCATGGCAACCCAATGAGATAGGTGCTATGAATATTATTTCCAATGTAGATAAGGAAAATGAGGCATAGACAGGATAAATATATTCCCCGCAGTCTCATAGCTAAGTGAATAATCTGGATTGGGTCTCAGGCACTCTAGTTCTACAGCTAGTCCCCTTAACCACTGTATAGTACAACACAATCTCCTGATAGATATAGAGCATTATGGATGTGAGGAAATACGATTTTAAATAGCATAGTATCACTTGATGGTTTTATGTATTATATCACAGAACCTTAGAAAATGGAGAATTTTGGGGCGCCTGGGTGGCTCAGTGGGTTATGCCGCTGCCTTCGGCTCAGGTCATGATCCCAGGGTCCTGGTATCGAGTCCCGCATCGGGCTCTCTGCTCAGCAGGGAGCCTGCTTCCCTCTCTCTCTCTGCCTACCTCTCCATCTACTTGTGATTTCTCTCTGTCAAATAAATACATAAAATCTTAAAAAAAAAAAAAAGAAAAAGAAAATGGAGAATTTAGCACAACAATGGTAGGTGAGAACTAATACTAATTGAGTTTGCAAAACACCAGGCCATTTGCATGCATGACGAGGTGGAGACAATATCTGGACGCTTCAGTTGGCTTGGGGGTCAGGAAACTTTGACTGTAGAGGGCTAGAGAGTAAATATTTTAGGTTTTATGAGCCCTATATGCCAGTTTCTTTCTCTTCCTTCTCCTCACTGTCTTCTTCCTCTTCTTTTTCTTCTTCCTCCTTCTCTTTCCTCTTCCTCCTCTTCTTCTTCCTCCTTCCTATGCCTTTTTATTTATTTTTTATATTTCTCAGCATTTATTAGGTATTTATAATTCATTTCTTTAAAATTTTTATTTTATTTAAATTCAATTTAATTAACATAGAGTGTATTATTAATTTCAAAGATCCTTCCTACACCTTTTTAAAATGCAAAAATCATTCTGAGTTTGGAGCAATACCAACCAGGTTTGGCTCTAGGTCATGGTTTCCCACCCATGGGAAATGGGTGATGAATTTCCACCCTGGGAAATGAAGGTGAATTTGCTTAATTATGTTTTGAAAGGGCAGTCCATCAGAGGTCTGGCTCCACTCCACTCAGACTCACTGAGACTCTCTTTGTGTTGGATCAGTTCTCTGGCTTTTTCCTTCATCATTGTAAGGTGGTAGCAAGATGGTAGCACGGAACAGTTGCCTTTCCATGCTTCCTTATTCGTGTTTAAGGGATGGTGTCGTAAGGTAGATAAAGCCTCTGCTGATGAATTCAAAGCAGAGATCCTGAGCATCACTCTAATTGGACAGTCTTGCATTATCCACAATCTAGACTGGTTTTTGAAACCAGGAATTTATGGCATTTATTGGCTTAGACATGGGTTGCATGAACTCTCAAAGAATGTGTGGCAAGAGAGATGGAGTTACCTGTAAGTCCAACTCATTAGTCTGGAGTGGGTCTTGAGATTTTGCATTTTGAATGAGCTCCCAGGTGATACTGACAGTTTCTGGTCCATGGGCCACACTTTGAGTAGCAAGATTTATCTAAATCTAACCAACATAACTATTAAATAATGAGAGACTGATGGGATAAATGTGGAGTTAATCACAATGCCTAGAATTGTTTACAAGTATATTTTTGGTAACTGTTGAAAGTAATGCATGTACAATATATGGACTAGAATCAGGACATGAATAATAGTTATTGCCAAAGTTTTATAGTAAGAGAAGATTTTTTACTAATAGAGAGAGAAAAATTCAGAACTACCAGGCCATTTCTGGAGGGAGGCATGAGAAGGTAGAGATAGAGGGGTGAGAGAAGCCAGGAAGAGAGAGAGAAATAGATGAGCAATGTTATATGATCATGATTTTACTTTAAAAATTTGTGAAAACTGAAAGAAGGAGACTGATTTTTCTGTGGAATGAGGCAGAGGTAAAATTTAAGGAAGCCAAAGCCTCAGAATCAAAGAACACTGATCTGTATAATTGCCTCATGGATTATCGGAAGTCTTGGAGGTGCCAGTTTGAAGGACTGGGGATTCTCATGGCCCAGTGAAAGCCACCCAGTTTTTAACATCCCAATTATATGCAGTATTTTATTAATCACTCCAGCAACTTTGTGAATTGGGTATTATTATTCTTGGTTTTAAAATGAGGAAACTGAAGCTCTAAGATACTAAAGAACCTGCCCAGTGTTTCACATAAAGTAGAACAGAAATTTGTGTCCCAACTGGACTAACTGTAAGATCCATGATTATTTGATTACGCTAGTCATTTTCAGAAAAAGAAAGAAAGAAAGAAAAAGAATAAGAAAAAGAACAAACCCTCCCCCATAAAGCCTCTTAAAAATGAAATGTGAGGGGCACCTGGGTGGCTCAATGGGTTAAGCCTCTGCCTTCAGCTCAGGTCATGATCTCAGGGTCTTGGGATCAAGCCCCACATTGGGCTCTCTGTTCAGCAGGGAGCCTGCTTCCCCCTCTCTCTCTGCCTACTGCTCTGCCTACATGTGATTTCTCTCTCTGTCAAATAAATAAATAAAATCTTAAAAAAAAAAAAAAGGAAATGCAAGCGGGTCCAGTGGTGGCTTAAGAATTTCTATACGGAAGGATTTGAGGGTATGTTATGGCTGTGTGTATGTAAGCTATGCTTACACAGGCTAGGATGCTATTTTTACTTAGGTAGTATGTTTATTGGAGATGGTTCCTTGGGAGTCAGTTAAATACCCTACAACCCATTTTTCAAGGTGTCCCCATGTGGGACCTAAGTACATGATAGAGACAAAATTGAGCTTCTTGCTTACGGTCTCTCAAGCATCTCTAAGGAACCTTAAAGTGAAAACCACTGAGGTATTTACTTCCTATTACTCCTAATTCTGTAAGTAGAACTGAAACCCAGAGATCTAAAGTAAATTGTCCAGGGTAACATAGGAAGTTAGCTGCTGAATGACTCTGAGGATTATTAAGCCCAGGTGCTTAGAGATCGATTTCTTCAAATTGTATTTAAAGTACAATAAAAATTAAGATGATTGCCTAAAGTGTTAGAGTATTTTGAGGCTTGTGGAAAGTAGAATATTTTAGAATTAAGATTTGCTTTCTTTATAGAAGCAGTATCAGGTAAGGCATAATAAGATGTACTTTCAGAGTTTCTCTTAGTGTAGTATAATAGAGTTTTATTATTTATTTTTGTTTTATAATATTTTTGTTTGTTATAATTTTGGAGGTTCGGTTAATGTTTTACCAGAACAATGTTTCTTTTCTTTTAAATACTCGATTTTGTGTAAGTAGCCATATTCTTAGTTACTACTACTACATACAGAGGGCAAAATTTTGCCAGCAGAATGTGTATTTGAAATTAAATTAAAATCAATGACAGGTTAAAAGGAATTCACTTTACATAAGAACGTTTTTTTTTCTTTTAAAGCATTACTTAAATTAAGTGACACATGTGTCTATGTTATTTTGATTTTATAACTGTCAATTATATTGCTGTTAATTGCCA
This sequence comes from Mustela erminea, assembly GCF_009829155.1. Classification (NCBI taxonomy): domain Eukaryota; kingdom Metazoa; phylum Chordata; class Mammalia; order Carnivora; family Mustelidae; genus Mustela; species Mustela erminea. The sequence goes on from NC_045616.1 coordinate 50,999,130, forward strand.
GTAGGGCCTTGTTATAAAAGTGTCTTTTAAAAAAATATTGAAGAATAAATTCATCTGAATTCAGTATTGACTCTGCCTTCTATTAGGCTTTTGGCCAAAATGTGACTCAGTAGGGTGAATACAGTAGCTGAAGCAATATAATAGCTCACCCTTGGAAATCCTTTGGAGTAAAATGGTAACCACAAGGGCAAAGGGGCATGCCTTGACAACAGTGCCTTTCATTGGTGCAGACGGTCAACTAAAGGACAACGCACAATGTTTCAGGCTCGATCTATCATTCTAATGGCTCAGCTATTTGGCAGGAAGCATCATATACATAAAAACTCATGAGACTAAAATTAAAAAAATATTCATGTTACCCTAAATCTCAGTTTCCTGGGTAGGAAAATAAAAAAAAGACTAAAGACTGATTACAAGGAGAGGGAGAGAGAGAAGAAGAGTGGAGGAAGGAGAGGAGGCTGGAGGCTGTTACAGCTGGTTTGGACTTCTGTAAGGTTATCCTTGAGTATTGTTGCTCCTCATTTCTTCCCTACACTCATCACCAGAATAAGCACAGTTCCTGTGCTTTATGTGAAAAATCATGTAAGTTCTCCTTTTATATTCGCTTTGAAAAACATCCTTTTTTTTTCATTCTTGAATAGGGATTCTTATTTTTTTTTTAATTGGGAAAAAGCTAGTAATTCACTTTTTTCAGGTATATTAGCAGTTATAAAAAAGTGAGAGGACCACCTTGTCAGTAATAGGGTATTTATGTATAAAGCATAAACATTTTCTTACTTGGAAGTTTTCAGGTCCCAAACACTCATATGTACATTTGTGTAACTCCCTAGTGAGGAAGATAAAATGGTAAGTTGTCCAGATATGCTATGGATAGACAATTTAAAGATTATTCATATTTTTAAATCTCTCGATATATAGTTTCAGGTCTTCCTACTTTCTGTAGAATCAAATTTGGTTCATATGATATGAATCAAATACCGGTTTGCACAATGTGAAATAAAGAGCCATCACTTTAAAATACTTTTTCATAGGTCGAAGACTGGTTGTGTTTTATCTCTACAGCTCCAAATGCATATAGCCTTTCTTTTCATTTCATTTTATGCTGAAGGGATTCAGAATATGCCATCTCAAAATATACCACTTTGAGCTGAAGACAATTAAGAAACAGCCAACACAAAAGGAACTCTCTTGCCTTCCTCTTCCTAACTAAAAGTGGGCATACATTTCCTTTTGTGAAGGTGTGCTTCCCTCCCCTCTCTTGCACCAGGAAGAGAACTACCCTTGTCATCGGAGGCAGAAAGTTAGCACTGAGATGAGTCTTTATAAACAAACCTTACTCATATAACTTTTATCTTCTATTATTTTTCCCTCATATGTTTACCTTCCCACAATTTACCGTCCCTAGAAGCCCAAATCTTTCTCTTTGTCTTGCCATTTCTCCATAATTTATTGCCCTTTGTTAAGATGGTATATAAGCGCCCAATTTTAACCACTCCTTTGAACTACTCATCACTGTGTTCACCTATGTGTATGCTCAGGATATGTGTAAATAAACTCTTTTTTCTCTTGTTACTGTGTCTTTTCTCACTTTAATTCACGGACCCTGGCACTAAAGCTAAGAGTGTAGGGGAAAAGTTTTTTCCTTTCCTACAATGCCTATCTGGAAAACTCAGATTTCCATTTTATAAGAAATTTTATTACTTATACTGGATAATTCGATATGATCATCCTGGCCAGTGTAAACTCAAGTTGTGATAAATTGGTGGCTAATTACACAGTTTTTAATTAAAAAACTAAAGTAAAAGCTTAGTTCAAAGGCCATATATAGGGAAATAATATTTTTTGCTATGTTAAACCATGTGCATACTCCCCACTTCACTGTCCCAGCTAGAAACCTGCCATCTTGACTACCCTTTTGAATAAGATAAATGAGAGCATTTACTGAAGAGATAGTGAGTTGGAATCTAACATGAAGAATGCTGTGTAGATTAGTAGATTAAAGATCTGGGTTCTGGTTGATTCTTTCAGACAGATCCGGGGAACTGATGGATCCAGGGTAGTGTGTGGATCTGGAAGTCAGGGACAGGATTTGTATCCAAAAGTAGGGTGGTGGTGGTAGTAGCTGAAGTGTGAAGGAGAGAAGCAGTCCACAACCAGGGTACTATTCAGGAAAGAGAGATAGGAAGGGGAAGAGGGAGTAGATACAGAAATCCGGAGTTCTGAGAGTGCAGAATAGTTGAGCGGATGGGTGGGAGGAAGACTTGGACAATGCCAGAGAGAAAAAGTAGATCTGTGGCTTGGACAACTGTGTTAAGTTAATATAACGGGTTATAGGCAGAGACATATGCTGGTCCTGGTCTTATATCTTGTGTGATTTTGGCCACTTTACCCTTTTCATGGCCATTTATCATTTCAGTTCAGGCTTCCTCTCTTTAAAAAAACAGATTACTAAACCTCTTTGTAATTTTATTCAGCAATTCAAGTTGATTTTTGATAGAAGAAGTTCTCCTTTTTCTTTTTAAATTCAACTTGAATCACTAAGATATTCTAGAAAGATAAAGGAAACTCTAAGCAGACAGAAATCTAGCAGGCAAAAACCAGGTCTAATGTTTTTTAAAGGAAGATTCATATCATTTTTTATTGCTCAGGGCAATTTTTCCCCAAGTGTGTCCAGAGGAATACTTGTATGCAATGAAAAGTACTTATATAGAGTTCTTTAGTTGGGACTACTCAGAACCATTTTTATTATAAGATCATGCTTGGTATTGAATCAATTTATTTCTGGAGGTCCTTCCCATCTTGAAGTTTAATAGAGCTATTAGAATCATGTAAATTCAATCTGGGATCAAGAGAAAATAAATTATTTTCCAAATAATTTTTGTTCCCCCTTTTCCAATTTATTATTTCAGCAGAAAGCATCACAAGGATAATTCCAAGCATTCAGTGGTAAATCACCTCGGCTTCTACTGAGGTCGTAGTGATCTCAGATCACTACGTGGAGGAGATATTATTCCATTCTGATTGGACATCTGTAGAACTCCAAAGGCTGTTGTAGCCAAAAAGCTCTTGGGAATTCTGACTCCTAGGGTTCCCAAGGTCCCACCACCTTGGGCCAACATTTTTTCTTTCATTTTTGTTCAGTCACTGGAGCTATTGGAAATTAGCCCCTTACTGCGGTTGGTTTTCTATTCTATTCTATTTCAGATTTCCTTTTCTATTCTACTTCAGAAAGGCTCTTTGATTTTCATCCTGATGGGTTTCATCTTGACGGTTTTCTAACTAAGTGAGAGGCTGATACTAAAGCAGGAATGAAAAAGGAATCACTGTCTGTTCAAACTTGCACTGTTAGTTGACTGATAGATTGTCCACTACTTGGGGATTTCCTCCAGAAGGGCCAAGCCACTGTGAATTCCAAATACATTTTGCTCTGTGAAGTAACACTGTTAATAAGAACCTCATGAAAGGTTTGGTTTTTCTTCTTTGCCCCCTGAGAATAACAAAGTAACACTGACTGAATAAACTGGACATTTTTGTATTTAAAATATGATAAAATAAATTTTGTTTTATGCCCAATTTAGTGGAGGTCTAAATGTTGTTTATTGGTAAAAATTTAATCTACAAATTAGAGATATGTGTTTATTGACATGTCTAAGAAAATAAAATCACATATTTCTTTTAAAAATTGCATTTATGAGTGGGAAAAAGGGGAAGCTTCCACTTTCCCTTATTCCTTTAAGAAGTAAAGAATACCTTTAAAACCCTCTAACAGCTTTTCTTTTATTAGTAGCTAAAAGAAATCTCAAGGAGAGGTGGATACTTTAAAAATAAAAGGAGCAACATGAAAAGGCGCTCATCTTTCTGAAACCTCTATTGTTCAGTAATGCCTAATGTTAGACATTAAAGGTTTACATGTTCATCATCATATTTTATTGAAGTTGGTAATAATTTACTTATTATCTGCAATGGGTTTCTGAAAAATATTTCTCTTTCCATTAAGGATTTCATTTTCAGCATTTACTTGTCAGTTAAATCCTCACATCATTAATGTAACTTCTCATCACAGGCAAAATTGAATATTCATGCCTAGCTCAAATCACTGTTATTTTGGCCTCTTACATTTTTTTTCCCCCCTGAAAGTGTAGATTGTTAACCCATCACTTTACAGCTAAGATTGTTCGATTTCCTGAGACTGCTTTGGTTTGTCAGTGTAACTTGAAGTTTACATTTGGTCATTTTTCCATGGACGATAATTTCTGCTTTTAACCTTGACCAGGTCCAAGCATGTCATTTAACCCCTTGCTCTTTGCTAGCTACTTTATTAACTTTTTGGTAATATTCTTTGTCCCAGAGCCATGCTGTTTCAACCCTTCATACAACGCCTTGCCTGCATGGCAAATACAATCCTTTAATGATGATCATTCTCTTAAATGCCTGACCTTCACCCAAAGAATTAATTTCCTTGTCTGAAAGACATTTGAAGGGTATTTTTAGATGGTCAGACTTAGAGGAGATGATCTCTCAAACCCCTTAAAACCGTAAGATTCTAGAATCCTATCTGATTTATCTCACTTTTGGTGAATCAACATTAATGAGGCTAGCTTTCAAATACATTTTTTTGAGGTTAAGGACCATACTTTCCTTAATCTGTATTATAGCAGGATAGAGTTTATTCTCCCTGCCAATCCTCCCCTACCCCCACACATACAACACACCATACTGGTTCCTTGCACATAACCATCTACCTTCTAAGGCCAGGTTCTAATTGATCTAGGGTAACAGTAAGAGGACTTTTGTAATGCTCCACAGGGAAAAGATCGACAAAGACTCTTTTCACATAATAACTCACAGGAATTGTGATATTCTGAGAGTAGATAACTTCGGCATTTTAAAATTCTGATTGTCTTGTAGCTACTTGATTCTAAATTGTAATCACTGAAAGACGCTTTTCCTCATCTCCTTCAGAAGGAAAAGAAAACAAAAACAAAAACACCTAACCCTGAAGAACAAACAGATAAACAAAACTTTCTTAAATTGAATGAAACATTGGCAACTAGTCCAAAGTTGAATAGGAGATACGAGGGTAGGCTGAGGGGTAGCGTGGTTTTTGGTGGGAAGCAAATGGATTTTAATGAGCTATAAGACCTGTCATGAAGGAGACAGGGAAGAGGTATGGGGGATATAAGAAAGCAGAGAGGGTGCAAGGTTGCTGTACCTGTTTAGGAGGGACTGTGGCCAGAATAAGATGACTATAATGTAGAAGCATCTAGAATGGATGCTATATGGAATACATTATATGACTTAAGCCTGAATATGCTTAGGCATCTTATGCTTGTCATTGCTTACTTAACAATAAGATATTATTTTGGTAATGAATTGTACAGTTCTGGGCTTTCTATAAGGGCATTATAAGAGGATTACATTGTTAATATACAAATAATATTCATTTAGGAAGTGTTTATGCTAAAATATGTATGACGGCAATGATGAATGTCAGGCTTCAGAATGTAAGCTCCTAGAAAGTAAGTATATTTCTGGGGAACACGCTGTTTGTGAGGCTCAGTTAATCCAATTCTCCTTTTGCATTACTCCCTTGATGGCACACATATTGTTTCGGGTCATGCTTAGCCATTTAATAGCTGACTTACTATCAGAGAGTTATTTGGGAAAGCCACAGGGCAAGAGAGAGCCTAATTAATATTAAACCTCAACAATAATTTGGGCTTGTTTTCATAAGTTGCCTGGTAAAGGAACATGCCAGCCCTGGGTTATCGGTATGAATTAATGGTGACTTCTTGTGCTGCTGGCCAGAATCATTATACACTGTTTAGCATACAAATTATTATGGATAATATTTTTGATATAGTAGAACTTGACTCATTCATTTCACTAATCTGCAGATCCAATAATTCTCAGACCAACCTCAGCCATCTCTCCTTACTCTCCGTGGAGCTTATTAATGGCAAGAGCTGTCATGAAATCTCATATTACAAAGAATTCATTACTTCTACAAAAGATGCTGGAGTACATTTATTGGTCTATTACCAAATAATCTAATAAAAAATTAAATTGCAAGTCTATTTATCAGGTAGAAAGAGCAGTACTCTTTTTTGTGATATGACATCATAGCAGTTCATCCCATCCATATGCATAGAAAGTACTTACACTGGTTAGTTTGCCCTGATCTTTAATAAGTTTCTTCATTAGTATGACAATAAAACTTTAGAAGAATAGTTCAGTGGTGGAAGAATTCGGCTACGTGCAGGAATATTCAGCAAAAGTAGGAAGAATGGTAAGTGTCTCGATAGGTGAAACAAATACAAGATTATTACTTATTGTGTCTAATTTTTTTATGATCCCCACCCTCCATAACAATCCAGTCCAATCCAATTTCTTAGCAAATTTACAGTTCATATAACAGAACAGACTGAAAGAGAGTCTGTAAATGGCAAACTGTAATAAATTTTCCATACAAATGATGGGTTAACTATCTGGGGGGGAAAAAAAAAAGCAACAGGCCAGAGTAACAGTGATTTGAGCTAGGCATGAATATTCAATTCTGCCTGTGATGAGAAGTTACATTAGTGATGTGAGGATTTAACTGACAAGCAAATGCTGAAAATGAAATCCTTAATGGAAAGAGAAATATTTTTCAGAAACCCATTGCAGATAATAAGCAAATTATCACCAAATTCAATAACACATGATTACTGCATGCCAGCTAATTCATTATATGCTACTTGACCTTTGGTTGAACAACAGTATTTCTGTGCAACTCAATTCAGCAATTTACAATTTGAGTGCCTACTATGTGTATCCTATGTATAGCTATCTTGGTTAAGATTGAGAAGAAATTCAGTTCCTTTGTAAAGCCCTTCATTTTATTTTAATCAATTGAGGGAAGTGCTAAATAAATGCAGTAATATCACATGCATTCAGCAAATATTTATGAAATGCCTGCTGAATTTGCCCTCCTTATAACTGTGTAACAAGATGTTAAATGGGAAAATTCAACTTGGATACCAAGTATGATAATATCATAAGCCAGGGAGAGGTACCACGTGATTATGCATATTTTCAATGCAAATGATAGAAAACTGGTTTAGGATTCATGAGCCTTTGCTTATTTTGAGCATATGAAAAGGTGGAGAGCCGAAAATTCAAGATTATTTGATGAATGGGATTTCTTTGGAAAAAGCTGAGATATGATCCCTTCTTTCTCTTTTCCCTCTAAGCCCTGCAAGGAAGGGCAGGGAAGTGCTTTATCCATTTTTCCTAAGTGAAAGGACATAGTAGACTAGCCTTACTTACATTTGAGAAAAAAATTTAAAACCCTTTGGCAGCTATATAAATGCCCTGTCTAGGGATCTTGACACAGTACTTCTTTTCCCCCCATCATAGGCAAAAGAACTTAAATTTTAAGAAACAGATGTGTAACTCTCAGTAGAGATGTTTCCTGGGGACTTTTTTTTGGTGATGGTGGTTGGGGGCTTTTAAATAGAAAGCTTGCCATGGAGAGCGCTCCATGCAAGTGGCTATGTAGAGTACCTGGAATCTGCAGCTGGGGTGTGATGGGCAGCACCTGGCCAAAGAGGAGGTACTTCCCATGACGAGGGACTGGCATTCCACGGAGCTTGGCTGGAGAGATTCTTGAGACCCCGAGAAAGGATCTATTAAGAGAAAGCGTCATCTTTAAATAGTCATCTGTTTAAAAGAGTATGATGCCATTTTACCCTTCTTTCTTTGAATTCCTTCAACCACAGAGGGGCTAGAATCTTTGAGTATCCAGTTGGTGGATGTATTAAAAAGTCCAAGATGGAGAAAAAAAAGAAAGGAAAGAAGGGAGGACAGAAGGCAGGAAGGCAGGAAGGCAGGCAAAGGCAAAGAAAGGGAGGGAGGAAGAATGAAAAAAAAGGAAGTCAGAGGCTCTTCCTTTCCCAAGGTAGAGGTCTCTGCAGGGAAAATTAAAAATTAAATAATTTAATTGAGACAGATAGTATTTGTGATTTGGAGGACTTATTTTTCCAAATATATGGAGTAGATACTCTTTCCCAAATTCCTCTCATTAAATAGAGCTAAAATCCCTGGACATTATATGTAAAATAAACATTGACAGTGAACATTGAAAGAAGACAGGAAAGCTAGGGAATTTGGGACCCAAGGACAACATGGTGGAGAGTTCCCTGGGTTTTATGCTTCATAGACCTCAGACTGGGTACTACAGAAGTCAGTAATCCAGTGTCTCAATGGGTGTGGAAACAAAAACAAAGCAAAAACATACACACAACAAATTCTTGCTCTTTCTCATCAAAGGACCAGTCTAGCAGAAAATTTTAAGACAATGAATTTTTTACCTAGGCAAACATGGCAGAAAAAATTATTTCCCTTCCACCACTTGAAAAGATGAAGTAGAAAATCCCAAGGAATTTTTTAAAACCTCCTAGAACTAGTAAATGTGTTCAGCAAGGTCACAGGATACAAAATCACAAAATCAACATAAAAAATAAATTATATTTCCATACAGTAGAAATGAACAAATGAAAACTGAAAATAAAAATATAGTGTCATTTAAAATCATTTAAAAAAGAGATACATACTTAGTTGTAAATGTAACAAAATATGTTTAGGACTTTAATAAACTGCAAAATACTGATGAAAGAAATCAAAGAAGATATAAATAAAGAAATGGATCTGCTGTGTTTCTGAACTGGAAACTTAAACATAGCAAAAGTGTCAATTCTTCTCAAATTTATAAGGTTGAATTCAGGTCCTATGAAAACCCCAGCAAGATTTTTTGTAGATATGGATAAGTTTTTTTTTTTCTAAAATGTATATGAAAAAGCAAATGTACTATTATAACTAAAACAACTTTGGAAAAGGTAGTATATATGAGAGGAATCATTTTACTCAATATTAAGAATTAATATACAACTACATTACTCAAGACTCTATGTTGTAGGTCGGGGGATAAACTTCTGGATGAACAGAACAGAATGGAAAGCTCCAAAATAGCCCCACAAAAATCATAAGACTCAGTGATATTTGACAAAGGTATAGAAGATACTTAATGGAGGAAGGATAGTCTGTCCTCCCTCCCTCTCTGTCTCTTTCTTTCTTTCTTGATTTTACTTATTTGTTTGACAGAAAAAGAGCACAAGTAGGAGGAGCAGGAGGCAGACAGAGAGGGAGAAGCAGTCTTTCCGCTAAGCAGGGAGCCCAGTGCAGGGCTTGATCCCAGGATCCTGAGACCATGACCCAAGCCGCTTAACTGACTGAGCCACCCAGGCTCCCCAAGGATAGTCTTTTCAACAAATGATGCTATCCATAGACCAACTGGCTATCCATAGGTAAAAATATGAACATTGACCTAAACCTTACTTGTACAAAAATTTAGTCAAAATGGGTCATAGAGTTAAATGTAACTTACAAAACTATAAAATGTTAGATGATAAAGTAGAAAAAAAGCTTAAGAGTTCCTAGATATGATAGTACAAGTAAGATCCATAAAAGAAAAGAATAATAGCTTGTACTTCATCAAATTTAAAAATATTTTGTTTCGCGAAGGTCTCTGTTAAGAGGAAAGTATTTCCAAACCATATAGCTGAAGTTCGTATCTGGAATATGTAAAGAACTTTCAAATCTCAATAATAAAATAAAACAAAACCCCCCAAACAGTTCAACCAGAAAATGGATAAAAGACATGAACAGACATTTCATTGAAGTGGTAAGTGGATTGGTATTGAACATAACTGGACATTAAGGAAATGCAAGTTAAAACCATGATGAGATACCACCACTACCTATTAAAACAGCAAAAAGAAAACATGGTGACAACATGAAAAGCTGTCTGTGATCTCTCATACATTTCTGTTGGGATTGAAAAATTGTAAAGCCATTCTAAAAAATTTGGCAGTTTAAAAAAAAATAGACATGCATTTACTATATGATCCAGCAATCCCAGAGAAATGAAAACTTAACATCCACACAAAAACTTGTATGTGACCATTCCTAGCACCCTTATTTGTCATAGTCAAAAACTGGAAACAACCAAAATTGTTCTCAACTGAATGATTAAACAAACTGGTACATCCATACTAAGGACTATGGCTCAGAAATAAAAAGGAATAAAGAATCAATACATACAGTTCTTCAGTGGATCTCAAGGACATTATGCTGAGTGAAAAAAAAAAAGCCAATCTCAAGAGGTTACATTAAACATAATTCTTGAATTTACAAAATTATGGAGTTAGAAAGCAGATTGGTGGTTGCCAGGGGTTTGGAGGTGGTGGTTGAAGGAAATAGGGGTGATGTTTAACAGGCAGTTTGGGATCTTTGCGATAATAGAAGAATTGGATATTGTGATAGCAGGGGAGGCTACACAAATCTACACATGTGATAAAAGGATGTAGAACTACACACACTTTGTACCAATGTCCGTTTCCTGGCTTTGATACCATACTATAGTATGTATAAAATGTAACCACTGGGGAGAACTAAGTGAAAGGTACATGGCACCCTCTCTGCAGATTTCCTGTGAATATATAATTCTTTCAAAATATATTTAAAAATGTGTTTGTGACTTAAAGTGTTTGTTATAGTTTCTATTATCTGAAGATAAGCAGAAAAGTCATAGGACTTCTGAATTTTTTCCCAGAGGGGAAGAATTGCTGTGATCAGTGAACAAACTTAAAGGGACAAACTTAAAGAGACAAGATCAAGTTGTTTGTATGATTGCACTCCATGAGGACTCCTTGTTAAATCTACCCATTACCTGTAATACTCTCTTTCTCTTAAAATAGTTTATTCCCTGGTTTTGCTTGACATGACACCCTCCTCATTTTGCCAATCCTTCTCACAAAATCTTTTTGTTCGTTTTTTTGCTTTTAGTATTTTCACTTTCGTTTGGTGGAGACACTAACCAGCGAGTCACCCAAGCTTTGACTCATTAATCTTTGCTTCTTTGCTACTCCAGTTCCCTCTCTTCCCCAGATAATCACTCACCAAGTCCTGTTGACTTCATTTTCTGACACTTTCTTTGCTACCACTTCCCTTGTTTTCACCTTCATTTACTCTCACCTGAATTACCGGGACATCTCCAACCTTCACTTCAATACTTGCTGGTTTGTTTTCCTTACCTCTATCTTCCAACAACCAACCAAAGTGCTATATCTAAACCGCATTAGAGGGGCGCCTGTGTGGCTGTCGCTAAGCATCTGCCTTGGGCAACTGCCTTGGGCTCAGGTCGTGATCCCAGAGTCCTGGGATTGAGCCCCGCATCAAGCTCTCTGCTCCGCAGGGAGCCTGCTTCTCCCTCTCCCACTCTCCCTGTTTGTGTTCCCTCTCTCTCTGTGTGTCTCTCTGTCAAATAAGAAATAAAGTCTTTAAAAAAATAATAATAAACTGCATTTGACCCTGTCATGTCTAGCCAGAAGTGTTTTAGTGGTTGTCCATTGCGGACAGGAAACTTAGAAGCCCCTTAACTTGCCAGCCAAGGCTCCCGATGATCTCTCCTCTGCCATGCTCTCTGCAGCCTGCCTCCTATTTGGTACACAGATTTGTATCTCTGTGCTGTTGTTCATGCTTCTACCTCTAGCTTGAATGTTGTCTTTGACTGAAGTACTAATAGACACACATACACACCCTCTCATTATTTTCAGATTCAAGGATTCCACGAAACCCTCTATCACCCTCTTAGGCTAGATCAGGTTTCCACCTCTGTGCTCCCTAAATCGTTCTCTCATGTAGACTATGCCTATGGTGTAAGTGTAGTCTTACTCTATAGGCCGCGAAACGGATTAAATTCTCTCTAGGTCTTTCCAAGTTTGTTTTTAAGGAACCCATAAGGTAGCTCGTGATCATCTGGTGTCTCTCATTCATCATTCGTTCAAATTCAAGAGACATTAGTTAATTGCTTCTGTGTCAGAAGTACATTAGGGACAGAGATGCAAAAGTAAGTGAGGCACAACTGTTGCCCTTGCTTACCTCGAAGTACATGACATGCATTTTATGTTTGTGGTCAAATGGGAAGAGGACAAGACTCTCTTGAATAAATTAGCAACCTGACGATGGTGTGTTGGCATCCAGATGAGCTTGGGGGAAGTGCTTCATTGCTGAGGCTTGCTGTGGGAGGACCAGCGCTGGTGCGGAGGCTTCCTGTGGTCAGCATCTGCACACCACTTGCCTCTTTCAGGATGGATAGAGCCACAGACTGTTAGAGTCAGTTTATGCCTGTTAATTCACTCTGAGCATTTTAGCAGTGAGATTGGCTATACGGTGGGGCATTTGGAAACCAGATCTTTCTCAGTGGCATTATCCAACAAAAGAGCTTTCTGAAGAGTGAGAAGGATTTACGGCAGTAGTCAGTTGGTAAAGTCAGAACTTAAAATATTTTTATCATCGAAGCATCACACTGACTGCTGGTTTTCTACCATCTTTTCCTCCTTCTCCCAATCTTGATTCTAAACATTACTCTGTTTTTTATTGCTATTTTGGTTGTAAAGGATTAGAGAATGCTATAGTAAAATGTTGTAGGAATTATAGAAGACTGAAAATGCTTGGTGTAATGCCTGGTCCTTTGTAATATTAAACAATCTGTGTAGAGAAACAAAAAAGGGTGTCTTTGCAATTTTGTTAGATATCAAAAGAACTCTTAGAAGACAAATTGGAGGAGCAATGCAGCCTCTCTTTTTATAATATGACAAAGAGCTAATTCAGCTTCTTTAACAGAAACTCACATAAGCCCAACCCTTTCAAAAAGCCTTTATATTCAATGTAAAGGAAAAATGTGTCTTCAAATCCTTGGAGTTCAGCTTCCACTGGTTTCAATGGGAGCTGTACATTCAGAGCCAAGGGCTAATTTTGGTCTATGTGTTTCCCCAATAAGTCCTCTTGGGTGATCATTTTAGTTTCAGCAAAGTGTTTCCTCTAGCTATAAGAGCCAGTGTTTAAAAGTTTAAAGTAATGCGAATAGGCCAAAATCTAAATCAATATTCTGTAGAACAAATAAAGAGAACAGAGATTTAGAAGGCAGCCACATCGTATGTGCTCCAATTCCCTGGTAGGCAGATCAAGGAGGTTTCAACAAGAACTTAAAAATAAAGAAGCCTAAAAAAACATGTTAACAAAACTGATCTCTCCTCCTCGCTGAGAAATGACTGGTTATGTTTTCAGATCAAGACACTGGGGTCCCAAAGGGAAATACCATCGTGTCATGTCAAGTGAGTTCTAACACGCAAAGAGGATACAGATCAATAGTGGCTTATTTATCTTCCTCGATGCCGGTGATTTGAACGGAGTTTGTAAGGACTTTGTTTAGCTTTAAGGCATGCTACTTTGGTTCACATAGTAGCTTATGTGGAAATTACATGGTATGAATGCCACGTTTTCTCCTTTTCTCCACTGCCCATTCCTGCTTTCAGTGCCCCCTGACAAGTCCCCTGACTTAATAATTTTGTGGGGAGGATGACTTGCCCGTTGATCTCTGGGGCCCTGAAGATTACTTATTATCTTTTACCTTTTGAGAACCTTGAGTAATGCTAGCTCAAAGCCAACGACTGGAAAGAAATACTGCAGTGAAAGAACATCCAAAAGCAAGTTCATCACAAACCATAGATCATAACATTTGACTTCCCTATAACAGTAATTTGAGATATCATGGTAGGAAAAACAGACCACTGGAATGCGTAGGACCTTCAATATGCTTTAGAAGAGGGTTCAGTATAAGACAATTTAATTGCTGAGATGCCAAATGCATTTTATTATGAGGAAAATTTACTTTTAAAGAATATTCCATAAATGTAGCAATAATAAAAATAAATGGAACTTGTAGAGTGACTTCTGTTCCAGAGCATATTTTTACATTTATGATCTTATGAACCTCTCACACAGTTGTTTAAAAGGATTCCCCTGGGGCGCCTGGGTGGCTCAGTGGGTTAAGCCGCTGCCTTCGGCTCAGGTCATGATCTCAGGGTCCTGGGATCGAGTCCCGCATCGGGCTCTCTGCTCGGCAGGGAGCCTGCTTCCTTCTCTCTCTCTCTCTGCCTGCCTCTCAGTGTACTTGTAATTTCTCTCTGTCAAATAAATAAATAAAAATCTTTGAAAAAAAATAAATAAAAGGATTCCCCTGTATGATATGTTCCTAATAGGCAAATACAAAACTCCGAAGAAATAACTGTTTAAAAAAGTTGAAAAGGTGGGTGCCTGGGTGGCTCCATCAGTTAAACTTCTGCCTTCAGCTCAGGTCATGATCCCAGGGTCCTGAGATCGCGCCCAAAGTGGGGCTCCCTGCTCAGCAAGGAGCCTTCTTCTCCCTCTCCTTCTGCCCCACCCCCCCACACTGTGCTCTCCCTCTAGCTTGTGTTCCCTCTCTTGAGTAAATAAATTATAAAAGTCTTTTTTTAAAAAGTGAAAAAGGGATAGTCAGTGGGGAAATACTAGGGAGGTCTGAGTTACAAAGTACCACTCTTTTTTTTTTTTAAGATTTTATTTATTTATTTGACAGAGATCACAAGTAGAAAGAGAGGGAGGCAGAGAGAGAAAGAGAGGAGGAAGCAGGCTCCCTGTTGAGCAGAGAGCCCGATGCGGGGCTTGATCCCAGGACTCTGAGATCATGACCTGAGCTGAAGGCAGAGGCTTTAACCCACTGAGCCACCGAGGCACCCCACAAAGTACCACTCTTAATATGCAGCAATTATGTATCTGTTTTGCCACAATAAAAGAAATGAAAGTATAGCGATGAGACTACAAGTTGTGGAAAATATACCACAGCAATATTTCAGGAGATGGATCCTCCTTAAATAAGGGTTACTGAGTCACTGAAAAGGTGTTATAAGTACCCCACATTCTGATTCCACTGCCTTTTCTATTTTCTTTTCCTGTGGAAGCTATGAGAGTTCCCTGAATTTCTTGGCTCTATTTTAAGATACTAATACTTTAGTCAATGAGCAAATGCTTGTGAAAGTGCTTAAACATGAGTTATTTTTTTTATTATTTTTTTATTCTAGATGTTATTTCATATGATTCTCAGAGTGTAATTCTAGCAATTTTGAATTTTTTTACTTTATTCCCCTTTTCACTCCTTGATTTGTATTTGGAATTACAGAGGCTATATATCCGAAAGTGTCAAAAGTTCCACCCTTATTCTGGAGAAGTATGATGCCACATTGGGAAGAAGGAGGTTATGCAGAGGAAAAATTAAGTTACAAGGTAGAATATATCCGGAGGAGTAGAAACTTAATAGGGAAATCAGAGGAGTTTTTCATGTGCTGCTGGAGTAACTGTTGAGGTCTGTATAGAGGTTTCCAGAAGAAGCCTAGAGGGAATGGTGAAAGCACTGATGCAGGGGTGGGTGAGGGGGTAGAAGCAATAATGATAGAGCAAGGAGGCGACAAGCACCACCACTTAGGACATGACATAGAGGCGATGTTAATGAACATGTGCACAAGAGACAGAGGCTGATTAACTCGCAGGTTGGCTTGACAGGGGAGGAAGGTTTGTGTTAAAGGGCTAGTGAAAAAAAACAGGACTGAAAAGATGACTGAAAAACAGCACACATTAAGCTATGGAGTTTGAAGAATCTTCAGCAAGATGAGCAACTAAGGTTTCTGAGAAGGGACATGACTTGGTAAAAGCAGTATTTTAGACAAATCTGGCAGGAATGTTCAGAGATGGTAAGTCCGGTATTAATGGGAGCAATTAGGAGGTGGCCCTACAAAGCCAGGCATTAAGTGTTGAAGGGCAAGAGTTATTCCAGCTCTGTTCAAAACCCACGCATTTCTGTGCTTTGGGAGCACAGAATTCCCTAATGTTCCCTAAGAGGACATCCATCTCAGCAGCTTTAAGCCAAATGGGATACTTAAAAATTTGCTGTAGGGATTATGAAAGTATCCACATTGGTAATTAAAGAAATGAAACTGTTTTGGACTCCAAATTAACTGAAATGTAGAATTGCAGACCAGGAGTAGCAGATGCTCAATTTATGTAATTCTGGAACGCTGTAAGGAAGAATCACTACCTTATCTAGGAGGGAAAGGGTTTTCATTTCAGGGTTTTGGAGACTGACCAGACTTGCCTTGGTTAGCTCTTCTTTATTTTCCCTTAGGCCTTGCCTGCGGCCCTTGTCCTAAATTCTTTCAGTGGACCACTTGACAATGAACTCTATGTCAGCCTTTCCTGAAAGAGCAGATGGGCAGCCACTCAACGTATCCTAGCTTACAACTTGGTTAACTAGCAGCATGTGGCTCCTTGTTTACCTTTCTGGGGCTGGTTTTTTTCAAGAAATTTTTAGAGAACTGAAGAATTTAACAGGAGCTGTGACTTCCCTAAATATCGGTGAGGTCAGATTCTACTGAACTTCAGGATTAGTAGTGATCTGCGTGTAGTCTCCTTTTGGTGCTTGTTATACTCTCTGCAGCTCTATGTGGTCCTTACTGTTCCCGAATGTCTCTTTAAGTTAAGATGTCTAGGAGTTGGTAGAGTTGGCAGACTACGACGTTACATGCTGTATTATTCATTGTTTGGTGACTAGACTTCATATCTGTGGTAAAAATAAACATGATGCCTCTCAGCTTATTTCAATCCATTCAGTACTCTTGAATGGCTTCCTGTAACTGTGTAGACTCCCTTTAAAGAATGCATGAAGAAGAGAGGTGGAGGAGGAAGAGGAGGAGGAGGTGGGAAAGCGGGGGGGGGGGGGAGGAGGACAGGGAGGGGGAAGGAGCTCCATCTCAAGCATGAACTGTATGACATCATTTTTAGAAGCAGGCTGAATGGCAACTTCAGTTTACAGAGAAGCGCAACAGTCTCCTTTGTCGCACTCTCAACATGGAGTTTATTTTTCTTCAACCTCTATGGTTTTCCTTTCCATTCTTTAATGTGGAAGTAGTCATTCTTATGTGTCAATATCACAGGTAAAAAGCAGGTTGTAATTTTTCTTATTAAGATGGAAGAACCGATTTCTGGCCATGTTGGTTTCAACTTTACTTCAGAAACGTACCAGTAGGTGTTGCTATGCTAGCACTAATGCAGACTCTCAAAATTAACTGGTCACTCTGTGGTGAGTGGGTCCCCAAATAATTCTAATTTGTGTATTCTTTCTCAAAGATCAGAACACTGCTACCAAACACTGACACCAAATACTGAAGGCTTGACGGGATTGTTTTGACTGCAAAGTGAGTTTTTAAATGAAGAAGATCTTCTATTCTGTTGTGTCAATTTGTAAGCCTGGAAAATAATTTCATTGACTTTCCAATAGTTAAAGTATTTTGGCCTTTGGAGGAGTAAGCGATAACCAATTTGTGTTAACTGGAAAAAAAAAGATCATTTTTCTCCTTTGCTCTTCTTAATTTCTACACTTCATTCATAATACATACTACCATCACCGCTGTGTCCCAAATGCACATAAAAAAGGGGTGGGGGGAAGTCTCTCCGCCTGGTATAGCTTCCAGGCATAGATAACCTTTGAAACATGCTCTGGCTTGTCAGACAAGTGAATTTACACAAGACCCACAGTTTAACTCTTCATAATATACCTCAACATCTCAAGTATGTTTATCCTGCAAAGTGTTTTCATATTCCTATGTGTAGGCAGAAACAAATGATTTCCTTGAGTTAACATCTATAACCCTGCTGCCCGTACTAATTATTAAGCAGAAACAACAGACGCCACTACTTCTGTTTTTGACTTAAGTTTGTTAAGCAAAAACTAAAAACTCGAAAGAGATTTTTTTGTTGTTGTTATTTCTATATTCAAAGATGAGGTTCTTAAATTTTTTTTAAAAAATTCTGTTAATTGACTCTTAGGCAATAAGCCAACCATTTCAGTATGTGTTTTGATGAAAAAGGAATATACAGTTCGTGTGTATTATACGGCTTCTACATTTGACGTTTCCTCAGTTGTACCAAGTGTGTGAAATTGAACAGTAAAAATCTGAACCTGTCAGGCTGCTTTTTTCTTTTTTAATTGCTAAACACATATATTTCAGATGAAAACTTGTGCTTTGATCTGAAAACACTGTTTAAAGAATGTGAATGTTGTATACACACTGAAAAGTAAAGACATTGGTGAGGGAAGGAAAGAATAAAGCTTTAGAAGGAGACAAGATACAAAGAATTACTGGGGATATGAAGCTGTTATATTTCTGTTTTCATAGTTGCAACTATTCAATAATATGAGGCAATAACAGTTTATTGAGCCTTTAACAGGTAGGGCTGAATCACATGAGCCAAAGAGAACATAGATTTTTCTATAAATTGCTCAGTGCTCATTTTAAAGTAATCTTTAATAAAACAGTGAAGTGCTTCTGTTGTAGAAATCTCTTAGCACTTTCTAAATAGCAAAACAATAAAAACATTTCGAAGAGTAGGGTTCAGGGCAAAGTAAACAAATCTGAACATTTTTTCCCTGTATTTTTTATAATGAATTTCCATTGATTTTTTATAGTCATATGCTTTGTGATGTGTGATCTTTTCCCCTGCCTCCTTCCTTCTCTCATTCCTTCCTTTCTTGCTCCCTTTTCCCCATCTTTCTCAGTGGTGTCATTTGGGGGCAATGCTACTATGTTAGATAGCTGAGTGAGATTATACAAGGTGAAGGAAAAACATTCCAAGTTTTTCTCCCTGTAGAGTTTCATTATTGAAATGTTCTGAAGTCATGGGTGGTGAATGTGAAAATGTAGAGATGCAGATTGGTTGGTAATCGACCCAGTGTTTGTAGGAACTGGAGATGTAGCGTTCTAATCATTCTCTGTACCATCCCATGGAAGCTGGATTTAATTCAGCTAAATGGCCCATGATACAGACTTCACTCCCCTTCAATTTGGTTTCTCCCCTCTGGCGAATTCTTAATCAGAACTTCCTACTATTTAGTAACTAAATTAAAATCTGTAAATTGTAGGAAACTGCATATAATGCAATAATATATCCATAAGCATTGAAATTGCTTAGAACATTACATGTAATGAACATTCTAACATAATAGTAACATAGTTAAGCTTTGGTATGGGGAAATAATCTGGTTAGATATGGCAATAAAGCATAAAGAAACACTTGTCTTTATTTCTGAAGAAAATATTAAAAGGTGGATGGTTCTTATGAAGAAAGTACAGATTTAAAAGGAGGTAGGTATGAGATTTTCATACAAATAATAATTATCTTTATGAACTGATTGCTTAATATGTGACAGATATTTTGCTAAGCATTCTACTTACCACATTTCATTTATTCTTTGCAGCAATTTAATGAAGTATTACAAACTTTTTACATATCAGAAAACTGAGACTTAGAAATGTTAATTTGCCCAAGTTCCCACAGCTAACCAGTGTTGGAGCTTGGATTCAAATCCAGGTTTGCCTACCTGTAGAGTTTGGGCTTTTAACAGTATGTTATAGAAATACAATCAGAATATATTTATACATTTAGTTTTTATTATTTTTATTTATTTTGTATGGAGTGTTTGTCTTAAAATGTGATCAAATCAAAGAGATAATTGGAAGTGTGGCTTATTTAACAAGTTTAAATCGGATTTCCTGCCCTGAAGGTATTTGTAATGGAGAGTCAAACACTAATCCATGAACCTGTGAAATAGTAAGTCAATAAATGTGAAACTCTAGAAGATTAGAGTCAATAGGGATAGTGGGGGAGAAGGCTACCTGAGGTGAGACTCCATACTGAATCCTATACAAATAGAGAGGTGTCTGAAAGTTACCAAGAGAGATTGGTAGAAGAACATGAAAACATTACTAAAAGTGAATGAGTTGCTATCAGGAACAAGTGAGGCCAATACACTAACTCATTTCTTAATTATGGTTGTACATTAGAATACTCTAGAGTGCTATTTAAAATTCAAACACCTAGGGCATCTGGGTGGCTCACTCTGTTAAGTCACTGACTCTTGATTTCAGGTCAGGTCAGATCCTGGGGTCCTGGGATTGAGCTTCACGTGGAGCCCTGCACCGGGGTGCTCAGGGGGGTGTCTGCTTAAGGATTCTTAAGGATTCTCTCCTTCTCCCTCCTTTCTCTCTCTCTCTCTCTCTCTCAAATAAATAAATCTTTAAAAATAAAATTACATTCAGAGACCTAGGCCCTACCCTTGACCAGTTTAAAAAATCTTTGGTAGAGAGGTTTGGGGACTTGGGAATGGAATTTTTAAAAGCTTTCTGGGAATCCTAATGTCCAGCCTGTGCTGAGAGTCACTGATAATGCCATGTTGGTGTATTTGTGTTGGGGTCAAGTAGGAAATTAAATTAATTGGGCACTATGTAGCCACAAAGATGGCAAGATTATGTGGTTGGACTTGATGATATAGATACATGGGTATAACTGGAGATTTCTGGGCAAGAGGTCAATTCAGTGCAGTTCAACTAACAGGAACTGAAAACTTTTGTATAAGGAACTCTGGAGAACCATAATAAGATGAACAGAATATGCTCTCTGGTCTTTAAAGTTTTGTAAATGTAGTAGGAGGTATACTCGCAGCTGTATGAAAACATGCACATGTTAAGGACTATAATGTGAATGCAGAAATGCTCTGAGATTACTTAGGAATACCCTATTGGAATACCCTATTTCTGGTTGGGAATATCTGAAAATTGCAAAGAGAAGATAACATTTGAATTTTAACCCAAAAGTAAAATGTTAAGTTTTGGAAGACACGAGGAGAAGGGCATTCTTAGGGTAGAAAGTCCTGGAGCTCAGAGGCCTGGAGTTGATGTGGATGAGGGCAGGATGGTAGAAGCAGAAAGGAGCCGGATGAGAAAAGGGGAGGAGGACACGAAGAGAAGGAAGGCCATGGGGCCAGAGTGCTGCAATGCCCAGCTGAAGGTTCAGGCATGCCCCTGACACGCCCCGTAATGGACTCCACATTTGCCCTCAAAAGACTGCCTGTGCTGCTCAGGAGGGAGGTGAGATGTAGCTTAAGATCAGCTGGAGGAGGAAATAGTAAGAAAAAGAGGGGTCTGCCAGTGCAGGACATTAAATGTGCTGGAAGGAATGATGCTCAACAGGCCACACATTCTTCTGACTGTCAGCATGACCCTTTTCTAGCTGCTAATACCCTGCCAGGCTTTCAGTCTCGCCTTCTCCCTTGAGCTGTTCTTGAGTCATGTTAAGGAAGACTTAATTTGAAATTTCTCTTTAGTCTAATCGCATGTTGTTTAAATGCGAGTTTCAGCATTTATTACGTTTTATTAATGTGTGACTATGTGTGTTTCTCCATTACACTGTGAGTTTCTTGAGGGAAAAACCACTTTACCGACGTTTATTACAATGTGGATACAGGTGTACAAGATGGTAAGTAGCTTGTCTGGACCATAGAGAATATAAAAGTATAGAGTTTATAGTTCATAGTATAGCCTAAAAGCATATGGTCTATATAGTATATAGTTTTTAAAAACCCTAATATTTTAAAATAAGTTATTGAGCTCTTATACACTAAACTCATTATTCAAAATTAATCTTTTCTGTAAACCTGTTAGGTAGACATTATCTTCATTTTTCTTTTTGTAGAAGGAAATCAAGGCTTAGAGAGGCCAAGCAACTTGCTCAGCATCATATTGCTGATGCTAGTTGCCTGACCCCATAGCCTCAACCAGAACGAGTCAGTATACCATACAGCAGTGGTTCTTAGTTAGCAAGTATCAGAATCACCTGGAGGGCCCAGCTTGACTCAGTATTATGGGATGGGACCCAGCAGGTGACACTAATCCTATTAGTTGGGGCACCTTATTTTGAAAACCCATTACCCAGAAAGTCTGGTTTGAGATGTTGCTCAGAATTGATTTTTTTTTTTTTTTTTTTTTTTGCAGTATTCCTAGATGGTACTAGTGAGAAACTGGTAGCGAGAACCACTGTTCTTGATCATGAAAAGCCCTGAATCCTAATTGGATTTTATTATGGCACCTGTTGACAAAAGAGAGTCATGCATGATGGTATTGCTTTCTGATTATGAGAGGAAAATGAATTGGCAGACGTACTCGACCAGAAGTATGAGACAGGGGGTTGGGGGTGGGGGAGACCCTGAAAATGGAATCTTTCCCTCTTCTCTGTCATCTCGCACACTGGAGTCAATCAGATCTTCCCAAAACATTGCTTTCACCCAGCTGTTATTCAGACAGGTAAGTCTGAAAGCCCCCAACAAGCTACTGACCTCACCTTTCCTAGCAGGCTGTGTTTTGTGGCACAGTAGCACTTCAATTCTGATCACCAAGGCTTTTCACCAAACCTAAGATTAACACTGTGCTTTTGTGTCTTCAGTTTTCCTTGATGATTTTGATGTGCCTTCCCCACCTCATTCTGCCAAATCCTATTCACGTGAACCCCTAATCTCGCTACTTAAAAAACAAAACAAAGCAAAACAAACAAAGAAACAAAAAAGTACACTTAAATTTAACTGGTGGTAAAAAGCAAACAGCATGGACAGGCTGAAAAAGAAGACCTAACTTTCCTTGCCCCCTCATCCCCTAGACTACATCCCAGAGGAAAGAATCTTTAACCCTTTTCACTATTTAATTCTTTATGTTGGTGTTTTGTGATGAACAGTATTAGAAACTATTTACTTCCTGTCCTGAACATAGGATAAAGGTCTCTTAAAGTCCTCATTTCCCCTTCCTATACTCTTTATACAGTAATATGATATTTAGTCAAGTCAGTTTTCAGTGTTATGACTGTGATCTTGTTCTCTCCAGATTGAAGTAAATCACTATTTTGTTTTTATTTTCTAAGTGTTTTTTTTTCTGAAGTTTTGATTGTTCCCTTTTTCCTTGCCATGATTTCTTTCTAATAACTTCTCACTTACATTTCATACCCTTTATCATATTGGTATTTTTTCAAGTTTTAAAAATATTTTTCTTTGTGTCCTCATGACTCTTTTTTTTTTTTTTTTTTTTGCCATGTGGGGTGGTTATCACCAAAACTGCTATAAAGCAGTAATCTTAGAGCTTCCCTCAATACCTTCCTGGTCTGAATCAACTGATTTTTTTGGATTTACTTTTTCAGCTTATATCTTTTGGTTTACTCCTTCCTTCAGCTGGAGCACGTTCCCAAATAACTTCCCAAGAAAGGGCATGTGAGAGGAAAATTGAATGAGTGCTTACATGTCTGATAATGTTCCTTATCCATAGATACTTTATTTACAGTTTGGCTAAATTCTTCAGAAATCAATGGGGAAAACTATATTCCTTCAGAAATTTGAAGACATTGCTCCATTTTCTCCCCCTAATGTTCAGTGTTGTTGAGAAGTGGCATTCTAAATTCCTTCATAAGAGAATTAGATATTTCTTCTTATAGGAAAATTTTAGAATCTCCTCTTTTTAAAGAAAGAGCTAGTGCAAACTAGGGGAGGGACAGAGGGTGAGGGGAGAGAGAGAGGGTGAGAAAGAATCTCAAGCAGACTCCCCACTGAGTATGGAGCCCAATGTGAGGCTCCATCCCACAACCATGAGATCATGACCTGAGCCAGTTAAGAGTTGGACACTTAGCCAACTGAGCCAGCCAGGTGCCCTGGAGAACTCCTCTTTTTAAATAGTGTTCTGAAACATTGTTAGGACATCTGGTATGACGATTTCCATTTACTTATTAATATTTCTGTTCCTTTAGGAGAGTATTTGGAAGTAAAAACCAATCCCATAAGCTTTGGAAATTTTATTTTATACTTTTTTTTATGTAATTTCCTTCTCTCCATATGTTCTGTTCTCTTTTTGTCACTTGTTGAATCTCTTAATTTACAACCTTTTATTTTACATAGTTTCCGTCAGACTTTCCATCTTTTTTTATGTTTTGCTTTATCTTTTCAGTCTATCTATATTTTATCTTTTAACCCATCATTTACATTTTACTTTCATTAGCACTTTTAAGTGTTCTTTCTTGTTCTCCAACTCTTGCTTTTTTTTTTTTTTAATAGCACCTTATTTATGAGTTATAGGCACAACATAATGTAAGGGGTATAAAATTGTTTTCACTATTTATTTAGTGATATATTTTGGCTCATTTTTTACTCCTTTCTTACAACTTGAACATTTTTTAAAAAATCTGATGGTCTTGTTTATACTTAAGAGAAAGACCCCCCCCAAAAAAAATTGAGTGGGAATTCTGTGTTTTTTCATGTAGCTCATGGACACAAGGGATTATTTTGAAGTTATTGTTTGGGGAGCTGACCGTTATGTCTAGAGAAGTGCTATGTGTCAGAATGTGGTGGTCTTTCTCCAGGCTCATTCAGTTTTTTCCAGAGGTGAAACATTCATTGTCCTTCTAGGGTATAGAGATCAGTCACTAGTATTTTCTATAGTACATGGCAAATGAGTCTAGAGTTTATGGGGACTAATCAACTTTTTTATTAACTATAACCTTCTGTGAAAGCTTTTTAATATGTGGTTTTGTTCACATCAGTTATTATCTCTCTCTCTCTTTAACATCTTCCATAATTTTGTTGAAACCTATTGTCTGCCAGTGGATCCTCTACCGATTCTAGGCTGAAAGCCTGGGCTTTCAGGAATGGAGGATCTTCCCTGGACATGACCTCATCTTGGTTTGATCATTGTTCCTGAGTAAGTAGCATTTGCTATAGGTTCATAATTTTCTATTTTGTGGCTCTTATTTTAGTGAAGTCCTGGGAAGAACAAAAGTGAGTTTGTGTGTACAGTTCTGATTTTTAGCCCTAACTTAAGGTCCAATGGAGTACTAAGTTCTATAAAATTTCCCTTTCCTGACTTCTTTCTCTACTTTGATAGCTCTCTCCTCAAAATTCTGTTATAGTAAATCAATTTATTTATTTTACCATTTATAATACTTTTTTTCCTATATATTAATTCTGGATTTTAGACTTTATGTCTATACTTCTTTTTTTTTTTTTTTTGGTCTACACTTCTTTTGAACCCTCTGGCACCAATACATATATGCTGGACATGTAGTGAATGACTTGAAAATAATTGTTCATTGGTAGAATCCAGAAACTGAAGGAAAACAAAGATACATCCATGACTGATAGTAGAAGCCTTGGTTATCTGCTAAAATACAGAAATATTGACAAAGGACGAAGTTGGGAAGGGAAGCCAGTGAATGTAGTAGACATTTGTCAGAACTTTTTATTTCCAAAGATTCTTTGAATACCCTTTCTAGTTTGATGCTATAACTTACCTTATTAATCCCTCTCTAAAGCTGAGGGCAGTAATTCACTTTCACAACTTCTTACAGATACGATGTAGTCATGTAATTGAGGTATCTTTAATCAGACAGTCATCAGTGAGACTTCAGTTCAGAAGTGAGTAGGAGAAAAAGTAGGCACAATGAGTAAGTAATTTCAGGTGAAGATGGTGGCAGAGACATCTGCCTTCCAGAGCAGCAGTAGAATGATTTCTGGTATCCTGTCCTGGGTGCCCTAGGCTGTAGGTGTGGGCTTTCCTGGGTGGCCCTTCAGTTCTGTTAGGATATGCTCCTGACTAAGTAGTCTTCAAACCTGATCTTTAGGTGATCTTGGACACTCTATGTACATTCTTTAAGAATCCCTCTGTATTTGCTTGCATCTAAGAACTCTAAGTGATATATCAAACAAGAAATATGTGTGTGTGAAATAAAGTATAAAAGAAGACAAAAATAGATCTCAGTTTTGTTTTTTTATGTATACATGTAACATAATTGAAGAAAAACAGGTTTCTGACAAAAAGTAGAACCAAAAGTAAGAGGACAATAAGTTAATATCAACTATAGTCAAGGAAAGGAAAGGAAACTTGTTTCCCATTATATAATAATACAAAAATGGAGGGAATAAGGAGTACTCTAATTGGTTCTGCAGTAAAATGCTTTTATAAATATATTCATCGAAGTCTAAATATTTGTGAACTCTTTGGGGATTGAGCATATTACCTCTCCCACTAATTCTTGTCAGGTTAATGTTGGTAGTAAATTATGTAATTGCTTATTGACATTCCTTCATTTGTTCTCCCAACTACTTGGCCCTGCATGGAATAAACCATGCTCTGAGAAAAAACAAATGCTTGCTCTCCAGTAACCATGAGTGAGTTGCTTGAATTAAAGCAGCCAAGGAAATAATTTGCTTCAAATGAAGTTTCCATTCCTATTTTTGTATGGGAAGTCTTGGCTAACATATGAAGAGAGAGGGAAAGATAAGGAAGTTTGTGTACATGTCAGTAGGGGAATATATCAGATAGAATGTGGGCATAGGAGTATGTGTAAGAAAACTGAATTTAGGTTAGTTTTGAACATGTTGGGATATCAAGAAAAGCATGGTAATGAGGTATAATTGGGAATATTTAAATGAAATTTGGGTAAAAATTTATGCCTAGAGACTGATGAGAACCATTCATAAGGGGGTAATGATTGAAGCTGGAGAGCTGATGCTATTTCCAAAGGAAGACAGTAGAGAGTCACAACAGAGGACCTACTACTGAGCATGGGAGGAAACCCCTATTAAGGGCTATTGGAAGAGGAAGAATAGCCAAGGAAGATAATGGAATAGTCAGAGCTAAAGTATGAGAAGCAGAATAGTGTTTCTATCCTAATGCAGGCAAATCCAGGGAGATTCTTTAAAACAGCCCAGTGCTACGAAATGGTGAGATCTTCAAAAACTTTCCTTTTTATCCCAATCCCTTTATTTCATGATACAGAGGAGAAGCTCAACAAATGTTTGTTGCATGTACAAATTTGGACAGAGAAAGGAATATATAAAATAAAATAATCTGAGGCGCAGAAGAATCCAATAAAAAGATTTTATAAATTGAAATAGATCTTTATGTGACTAAAGATACAGGGAATGAGCAGTAGAAAGAGAAGAATTAAAAATATTGCAAAGAAAGTATTAAATGAGGGAAATGCATGTATCAAAAGTCTTTTTATCTAGAAAATTATTAAAATAGAATTTATAGATATATCTCTTTTGATATAATGCTTGAAAAAGAATTGAGATCTGATCTATTTCAAGTCACAGTGCAGTACGAACCTTAGACCATAGGATTTTGAAACTCCAACAACACTCATCCATCTAATTTTATAGAAAAGATCCCATGAATTATGTTTGATCTTAAAGATTGGTTTAGGTTCAAGGATTACCAAGAATTAGCCTAAAATCACTTTTTCTCTGATTTACTAATGAACTGAACAATTTAAGATACACACAAAGTCAAAGGCACAATGAGAAGGTGCAGCTTCTTGATGCATTCATTTTATCAGCTGAGGTGCAGGCTAACCTGCTATGACAAAGTGTACCTGATCCATGAATCCAGCAAAGCTGGAGGATACATAGTTGACTTACTTATAGAATTTCTACACACCAACAAGGAAGCAGCAGAAAGAGAAATCAAGGAATTGATCCCATTCGCAACTGAACCCAAAACCATGTTATCTAGGAATAAACCTAATGAAAGAGGTAAAAGATCTGTACTCTGAAAACTACAGAACACTTATGAAAGAAATTGAATATGATACAAAGAAATGGAAAAACATCCCATGCTCATGGATTGGCAAAACAAATATTGTTAAAATGTCTACATACCCAAAGAAATCTATACATTCATGCAATCCCTATCAAAATACCGGAAAAATGAAAGTGGACCACTTTCTTACACCATACACAAAAATAAACTCAAAATGGGTGAAAGATCTAAATATGAGACAGGAAACCATTAAAATCCTAGAGGAGAACACAGGCAGCTCCCTCTTTTACAGCAGCTATAGCAACTTCTTGCTGGACATGTCTCTGGAGGCAAGGGAAACAAAAGCAAAAATGAACTATTGGGACTTCATCAAGATATAAATCTGCACAGTGAAGGAAACAGTCAACAAAACTAAAAGCCAACCTTTGCAGTGGGAGAAGGTATTAGTCAATGACATATCTGATAAAGGATTAGTATCCAAAATATATAAAGAACTTATCAAACTCAACACCCAAAAACCAAATAATCCAGTTTAAAAAGGGGCAGAAGACATGAATAAACATATTTCCAAAGAGGATGTACAGATGGCTAACAGACACATGAAAAGATGCTCAACATCACTCATCATAAGGGAAATGCAAATCAAAACCTCACACCTGTCTGAATGGCTGAAATTAACAACATAGGAAACAACAGATGGTGAGGATGCCCAGAAAAGGGAACATTCTTACACTGTTAATGGGAATACAAACTGGTGCAGCCACTCTGGAAAGCAGTCAAGAAGTTAAAAATGGACCTACCCTATGATCCAGCAATTGCACTACTAGGTATTTCCCAAAAGATACAAAAATATTGCCCTGAAGGAATACATGAACTGGGACGTTAATAGCAGCATTATCAACAGTAGCCGAATTATGGAAAGAGCCCAAATGTCCATCAACTGATGAATGGATAAAGAAGAATATTACTCAGACATCAAAAAGAATGAAATTTGCCATTTGCAACCATGTGGGTGGAGCTTGATTGTATTCTACTAAGCGAAATAAGTCAGAGAAAGACAAACACCATCCGCTTTCACTCATATGTGGAATTTAGGAAATGAAATATGTGGGGACACCTGGGTGGCTCAGTCAGTCTGATTTGATTTCGGCTCAGGTCCTGATCTCAGGGTCCTGGGATCAAGCCCTGAGTTGTGGGCAGGGGGGGGTCCCTGCTCAGTAGAGGGTCTGATTGTCCTCCTCTCTCTCGGCCCCTACCCCTGCTCCCACTCTCTCTCTCTTCAAATAAATAATCCTTTTAAAAAATGAAACAGATGAACATAGAGGGGGGAAAAAAGAGAGGGAACCAGGGTTCTTAGTGAGGAGGTGGGTGGGAGGATGGGCTAAATTTGTAATGGGTATTGTAATGAGCACGGGGTGTTAGATGTAAGTAATGAATCACTAAATTCCACTCCTGAAACTAAGATGACACTCTATGTTAACCACCGGAATTTAAAAACTTGAAACTACAAAGGGGCGCCTGGGTGGCACAGTGGGTTAAAGCCTCTGCCTTCGGCTCAGGTCATGATCCCAGGGTCCTGGGATCAAGCCCCGCATCGGGCTCTCTGCTCGGCAGGGGAGCTTGCTTCCCTTCTTCTCTCTCTCTCTGTCTGCCTCTCTGCCTACTTGTGATCTCTTGTCTGTCAAATAAATAAATAAAATCTTTAAAGAAAATAAAAAGAAAAACTTGAAACTGCAAAAATCAATCAAGAAATAAAAGATGTGTGTGGGTTCAAAAAAACCAAACAAGCTCAAAGTGTATCTGCTCTATAGTCTTAAGAGTGAGAGCGGTTCATTTTTCTCTCATGGAGAAGTGTATAGGTGATGACTAGTGTGGGGCTGTCAGAACAGCTCCGTCACCCACCATGGCTCTAGTCATCACCACTTCACAGCCAATGACAGGGGGACAGAGAATTCAAGGTAAACAGTCTGTACGAATGAAAGTGACTCAGAAGTTGTAGTCATCCCTTCCATTTGTGTCCTATTGGCCCATATTTAGTCATATGACCACACTTAGCTGCAAGAGAGGTTGGGAAAAATAGTTCATAGCTGGGCACCCATTATTGTCACTGCATCTTAAATTCTTTAGAGTCTAGGATAAATGTTCTTCCTCCTAGCATGAGGTAGGTGTTTCAGTTGGGAGAACTGAGGCAATGAAACAGACAAGCAAAATGAATACTTAATGAAACATCACAACATATTGAATAAATATGAGAGAGATTAAATACAAATTTACAGAGGCATCTATTTAAAATGACAATTCTATTTGGGTGCCTGTGTGAGTTCCTACCACGTGGCATTTTCAGCCAGTGTGTGTCTATTGTCTCTGGGCAATTAAAATTATTCAGCATCAAAATCTTAGCTCTGGGACCAGAAAAAAGAATCTAAGAGGCATTCACTGATAGTCTGATTCGAAACAACTGCCTTTCCCTTTGCTCTATTCATACATATTTCAGTCGGCATTAATGTAAAGTACCTCGTGGGCTCTCTTCTACATGAAATCCTTGTTCTCAGCTTGGCAGCAGTCCTGGCACTAGGTTCTAAATGGTCATTCTGGGATGGTAAATCAGCAGCCCTCAGCTGATGGGTCTCACAATGAGGAGATTGCTGGAGGCAGGTGGTGTTGTGAGGCGTAATTCTGTTGGCATTAAGTGACAATTCATATTTGCTACAGGAGCAGTAAATTGCACTGTTTTAAAACAGGAAGTCTGAGTTAAAAGCTGTGTAAAACCATTATACTGTAGCCAGCACTCCAGGCTTTTCTAATTAGGTCATTTGGAAAAAGATGACCTTTTAGTTTCTGTGCCTCTTTGCTGGGGACACATGTTTCTAATTATCATTTGTATTTTACTCCGCCAAAGCTGTTGACAAGCTGAGCTTTTTGTGTGTGTGTGCATGCCTGTGTGTGTGTGTGTGTGTGTGTGTGTGTGTGTGTGTGTGTAGGCGCATGCGCACGGGTACTTATTCTATGAGTTAATAACATTTCTGTGTTCTAGCACTGGGCAAATAGAAGAAGATGGAAACAATACGTGCAGTAATTCTAATGTCAGAGCAACTAAAAATCATATGGATTTGTGTGAAGAACACACTAAAGGAAGTTTCTGATGTTCCTAGTGTTAGGACAACTTGACTGGAATTTTGTCTAAACTCCCCGTATTGATGTTTCTTCTCTTTGGGCTGGCAGGTGTGGACACACCGTGTAAGATACAAGGAAGAAATGAACTTAGGTCCACACTGTTACCCGAAACATAACTGCTAGTCGTGCTTCAAATTCTGTCCAGCACTCAAACCAAAGATCTCATGATGGTCTCTTAAGGCTCACTTGTCCTTCTGCATGCTGTTCTTGGAATATTTACAAATGCAGACACATACTATCTCTGACTATCCCCTCTTTGACAAGAAGTTCTGAAGAAGGGACAACATGATTATCTGTGGTTCAAAAATATATTTCATGGTTTAGGAGATAA
This sequence comes from Mustela erminea, assembly GCF_009829155.1. Classification (NCBI taxonomy): domain Eukaryota; kingdom Metazoa; phylum Chordata; class Mammalia; order Carnivora; family Mustelidae; genus Mustela; species Mustela erminea. The sequence continues at coordinate 51,030,009 of NC_045616.1, forward strand.
CGGAAGAAGCCAGGCATTCTCTAATGCTGGCTGTTCCACTGATTTCCTTTTCTTTTGTGGGGAAAGTTTCTCAGTGTTGTATTGGGTTCTCCATCTGAAATCATAGAATCGTAAAATCACAGAGCTGGCAAACCTTTGAGAAGTCTTCCAGGTCACAGTCTGCCTTGAGGCCTTTCTGAACTTACTTTCTCCTGGAATATAATGGTCTCCTATTTGCTTGGCAATCTCTCACCAGGGAGTCTTGACAAGGAAGGATGGTACTATCTAAATGTTTAATATACAAATTACTCTGGCAGTTTGAGGAAAATGTATGGAAGATGATTTGAAGTTTATTATGAAATTGCTAATAATTTATTCAACTCAATTTTCTCTTAGAAGTCCTATAGTGGATAATGATGGGTCTCTAATGGAGTGCTTCCAAGTCTGGAAAGGGAGCTGGCAGTCACTGTATGATAGAGGTTGGTGACCTGCTAAGGATACTGAGCCGGAGTTCTGAGCAGCACAGCCTGGGTCCGTCCCAGGTAACAGCATCATATTGGGGAAGGGTTTCTTGGTTTGGGCACTCTGAAGTCTGCTAGTTTTCTCCTACTGCTCTGGTGATTCTAGAGGATATGGCTTTTATTTCTTTCAACTCTTGAATAGAAACTCTTGAATAGAAACTACTACTGAGTTGTTTATCAGTGATTAAAACATCAGTGCAAGTGGCTGAAAGGAGGGCATTTGAACAGATGATGGGGCTGAAAGTTGGTGTCCGAAGACCCAGTCAAATAGCTGGTGATTTATGAGATGACCATGAGAATGTACCTAGCGGACCTCCCAGTGCGGTAACTATAATTGACCAAAGTTCCCCAGCTGGAGCACTCGGAAATCTATTGCCACATTCACACCGAGGCCACACTTTGTAGCCAGTAACTGAACTGGGCAGGCATACTAGGGCAGACTCATTTCTGGGAGACACATGACTCTTCCGGCAGCCACCTTTGGCTCATAGACTTACCCACCACCACCAGAACTTCCCTTAGGCTGTTGGGTGAGTGCTTTCCCTCTTCGGCTCCTCAGGGAATGGTTTACACATGGTTATCACCACTTTTCCATTTTCCTCTCTCTCTCTCTCCTTACTTTTACCTACATCGCCCTAATGAAATTCTGGGCATGGTAATCTTTATGCCCTACACACAACAAACACTAGGCTAAACCCACCACACAGCAGAACATCACAATGGGAATAGAACTACATGGTATTTTTCCAAGGCAATAGAAATCTACTTTACAGCACTTCTTTTGAAGGCTTGGGGGTACTATCAGAGAACACTAAGATGAGAAATGAAGACTTATCACCGGTTCAGATCTCACCTGTTCCAGATGCCATCTGGCAGGCTCAGGAAGCATCGTTTTCACTGACTCTGCTTACCCCTCTGCCTATGATGACATTACTCAGGGTTGTGTTATCTCCCTTAAAAGGGAGTTCTCTCAAATCAGTTTTTCCTGGAAATCTGGGACATTTGTTCTTGCCTCCTCCTTCGTTTCTCATCCTAGCCAAAGAATTTAAAATGAAGTTAACAACATCCTGGTTTCCACAGAGATGCTGTTCATAAAAGCTATCATTCAAACTTAGTCTAAAATTCCCTCTTTCAGAATAAGACTTTGGTTTTTCTTGTGCATTAAACAAAGGCAATTAAGGCGATTTCCTAAAATCGCATACTGCTTTGACCCCTAGATCAGTGTTTCTCAAACTTGGCACTATTGACATGATGGACGTAATACTTCCTTTCTGCGGGAGTCTGCCCTGTGCGTCATAAGGTGTTTCGCATCACTGCCCCAGTCATGACAACCCAAAATGTCTCCAGACGTTGCTGAATGTGTCCTGGGGAGCAGAATCACCCCTGCTTGAGAACTGCTGCCCTAGAACAACAGGAACAAACTGAAAGCAACTTTCAAAACAGCATTTTTGCTTCTGTATGGATGACCACCTGTGCTGCACATTGACTATAATGTTAACCCAAAAAAGTAAAGTATAAGAAAGAGAGTGTGTGTGTGTGTGTGTGTGTGTGTGCACATACATGCATATTTGTGCACATACATGCAGTAGCTTAAGTCTGTGATGCTGGGAAAAGTGAACTGATTTGCCATTTTACAATGTTATTGACTAATGCAGAAAAAAAAAAAAAACACCAAAAATTCTCCACTACTAAACCCACCACACAGCAGGACATCACAATGGGAATAGAACTACATGGTATTTTTCCAAGGCAATAGAAATCTACTTCCAGCTTTATATTTATTTACCATGAAACACTTGCTAAAAAAACATGACTTTTTGAGATCATATATCTGCCGTGTCAAGGATGCTCTGTTGCCATCCCTATGACACATAATATTTCTGGAAGTAGATTATACCTGGAGGAATGAGGGCAGAGTCCTCAGCTGGCAGTGGTTGGGCATTGATTTTCTCTGGTGATGACACATCATCACCGTCTGCTGCTTTGTAAAATCCCCCCCGCCAATGCTTCATTGGTGAAATAGTCCATTTGCCAGAGTGGCTTACTGGGGTCATCCAAGTTTTGGCCTTTATTTTAGTGTGACTCCAAAGGGCAAACCATTGGGGGGTGGCTATTGTGATGGGTGGGTAGAAGTAAAGCTCTGTCTCCCTCCTTGACACATTGTACATGAGATATAAAATATTTCTGAAAGTGGATGAACTAAGAATTGGGCAAGATATAAAGATCTTATTTGCCATGTAGGCTTTTCCTGATGTATTTCATTTTTTGGTTTACTCCTCTCCATGATCTTTTGATCAAATCAAAGAATGAGGCTATGCGCAATGAAGCAGTTACATGATGATGCTATATTTTAATAGTTCATTATATTTAATGACCCCAAAGCATAGGCAATTGACTAGATTATAAAGATCAAAAACCACAAGCTGGGGGGTTGCCTGGGAGCCTCGGTTAGTTGAACATCTGACTCTTGGTTTTAGCTCAGCTCATGATCTCAGGGTCCTGGGATCCAGCGCCTTGTTTGGCTCTATGCTCAGTCTGCTTAAGATTCTCCCTTTCCCTTTGCCACTCCTCCATTCACATGAGGACACTTTCTCTCTCTCTCCCTCTCTCTACCTCTGTCTTTCAAATGAATAAATAAGTCTTTAAAAAAAATAAAGGTCAGAAGCTGGAAAATTTTGGAGGCATATGGTAGGCAAAAGGCAACTCTGTCTATTTTTTAAATCTTTCCACCTAGGTAAAGCGAGGAGTGGCTATTTAATAGTGGGTCATCTCAGGGCCATTCCACAGGTATCTTATGACCACCAGCCCCTGGAATCACCTGCAAGTGAACAGGAAGACAAAATGCCTAGTTTTTGCATAAGAATCTCTTTCCTCCCTTGTATTGTTGAGAACACTAGGAGAATCATTATCTTAAACACTCAAGGTGTGGCAAAATAATACTGAATTGGAATCAGCCTACTAGGACTCCATAAGGTGGCTGGGGACTTTGGAGGAGTCACAAGAATCTCTGCATCTCAGTTTCCTCTTCTGTTCCCTGAAGCCGCTCCTTTCAAAGGTCCCTTTTCTGCTCTAATTCCTTGTGTCACCCTCTAAACTTATGCTTCCAAAATTCTTTAATGTTTTCTAATTCATCTTAAAATTTTATGAGACTTTTGCATTTGTCTGTGTATGTTTGTCTTAATATAAAAATAACAAGTTATTTTTTTTTCCACAAGAGACCTGCTTTATTTTTTCCCAGCTTTATTGGGATATACTTGACATGTAACATTGTATAAGTTTTAGGTGTACAGTGTGTTGATTTGATACATTTTTACATTGCAAAATGATTACTACCCTACCATTAGTTTAACACCTCCATCACCACACATAATTACTTTTATTATTATTTTTTTTTTGGTAGTGAGAACATTTAAGATCTTACTCTCTTAGGAGGTTTCAAGTATAAAAATAATGTTTAAAATTAATGAGTCCAGTGGATGCTATGACAAGATGAGCCTCTTTTATTTGGAGGCTTCTGCAAACCCCTGGTATGTAATACTGTAACTTACTTCAATTTGGGGAGGCAGGCGAATAACCGTTTTAGCTCATCCCTGCTCTTATCAATCAGAATAGGGTAGGTTATAATCTCAAGATTTCAGTGGCTTGAAATAGTAAAGTTTTCTCTTTTTTCCTCATAGCAAATAGTCTCCGTTGGTCGGCAGGGAAGTTCAGCTCATTCTCACTCAGGGCCCAGGCAGAGGGAGGCTCCTTCTCTGCACTTTATGCTCCATGTCAGGCAAGGCAGGGCAGTGGAGATGTGGTGTATTGTTCACTGGCTCTTATATCACTTACATTTCATTGACTGAAACAAGTTACAAGACCATGCCTAGCTGCAAAGAAGGAGGGAATGCCATTCTACAAAGTTCCAGAAGGCAGAGAGCCAGAATGAGTTGGCAAACAGGACTAATGCTTACCACATCAGCTAAAATCAAGAATGGGACAGAAAGAGGTGCCTAAGAGAGCCAGCAGTGGTTTTGGACATGTCACCAGAAGATTACCAGCTCTCTAGGAGTCTCTTTACACATGAACTCACACAATGAACTCATGATTAATTTTTATTTCCCTTTACTATTTACACGTTTGCTTCACAGTATCTTCAAAGAATATATGAGATTTTGAAGACTACAATCACATTCCAATCCTGCTTCCCTGAGATTACTTCTAGAGACTACCTTGACTGGAGTTCTTGGATTTTTAGATCCCTCTGTCCATGCGTGACAGTTTTCTGTATGACTATAACTCCCACAGCTGGTTAAGTAAACAGAGTCATTATCTCTGGATCCTGCTGGTTTACATTTCAAAGGACCGCCTTATCTCCAAGTTTTTAAAGGGTATCTCATTAGCAAAAGAAAAGGGCATCCTCCCTCTTTTGAGTACTGTTTTGCTCCCCACAGAAGGAGGGAAGACATTGAAGACCGTGGAGATGGACTCTAGACAGTCTACCTAGGGTCCTTTTCAGTTGCCCTGGGTCTAGAAAGTGCCACACCAGGTTTGCACTTTTCTCCTTCCAGCCACGGACTGTCTGTTGACCATTAGGAAATATTTTCTGAGCATATTCTTTGTAACATGGTGCCAGGAAATACAGAAAATCTGAGGCAAACTGAACCACCTCTCTCGCTCTTGCTCTCTCTCTCTGAGGCTCCTGGGATATTAAAAAATAAAGTAAAGCCAAAAAAGGATCATAGAAACTGTGATGAATTTAAAGTTGTTGGATGGAGTGCTTCTTTTTTAAAACTCTTGCCAGTATGTCTATGAAAGTCTAGGTATAATCTCATTTGGAGATATCAAAAATCTAAATTTGAGTCTTGTTTTTGAATACGAGGCTTATGCCAAATGGTTCTCTTGGATTCTCCCAACCCCACTATCTCCATGATAGGTCCTGGTAGTAAGTGTAAGACATTTTGTCTGCCCTTGAGACACTCAAAATCAATTTAGGGAGTCGGTATTAAAAATATAATACAGACACTAATACAGGTGGGTATAGAATAAAGTGCTTAGCTGGCAGCAGATGCCATATGTATTTTTAAGAGTTTCGAGAACAGAGGGATCATCGTGGGCTAGAGTAGTGAGGAGTGTTGTCATGTAAGGCTTAGGATAAAAGGACAAGAGGATTTTAGGAAAAACAACAATGACAACAAGGTATTGACATCCTTCTATAAATCTATATTCCATTAAAACTGTCCCTGCTCTATCAGTTTCACTGTTGGTCCATTCTCAGCCAAAAGCCCCCCAGAGCTGAGCCCTTCCGAAATCCTGTATGATTTAAGCCCTGTGTTTTCTCTGTCTTTGAAGTAAGTTAATATGTGAACCAACCACCACCAGGGATGCAGATCTGAGGGCAAACAAGGGACTTTGTTCACACTTCCCTTTGAATCCAGGAGGGAGCTAATAACTTTCCTTCCTGGTTCGCCAAAACATGGCAGGGGATGAGCAGTATGGATGGCAGAGTCGACGCAGGCAAGCCTTCTGGAGGGATTTCTTAAGCTCTCCGCTCTTTGAAGCCGTTCAGGATACCGCATGTGGAACTATCCTGAATGTAGTGAGAACAGACTCGCAAAACCTTCTTGCTCTAGTGGGGCTGCGAGCATCCCCTACGGCCTCCCTTTTGGACAGCAGGAGCCCAGGGAGCACGCTCCATGGAGTCACCAAGTCTGCAAGAGGTGGGAGAACCCTTTCTACTCATTGAATCCTGCTCTCCTCTGTGGTGCTGACTGGAGGGGGGGAAGCTCATCAGACTGAACTCCCTTCCCTTCTAAGGAGGGATATTCCCTCCCCCCACAAAACCAAAGTTAGAGTTTTTGTTTGAAAATGAATTCTTAGACTCTGGTTTTAGTTAGAAATTTCCATAGGGAACAATAGAACTATAGTACATTTCTAATTTAAAACTTTGCATTGTTGATGAAGACTTGAAAATAACAAGACCAGGCAACCCAAACATCTGTTACTTTCAATCTTTTCTCTCTCCACTTGCAGCAAGTTTGTGGCACAGTTTTGGAATGTGGGAACCATCTCTGATCAGTATTTTGGGGGGGGTTTGGAATGCACAAGAAAATATAGATAAGATTCTGTGCTCAAAATTTATAATGCATTGCAGATTGCACTGTGGGTTTCTGAAACAACAACAGAAAAATCGTGGTGGGTTTTAAAGCAGTTTGGAGAAATAGCACAGCTCTTTGATGTAGGGTATTTAAATTAAGGTTAGTCACAACATAAAGCTCAAATTTAAAATGTGTCTCCTTTCGATTACCACACATCAAACTACTTGTAATAGAGTCAAAATTGCATTTCTCTAGGGGGAAATGCAATGCTATTTTGATGATCAAATGTACTGGGAACAAAGGTTCTTGTTAGCCCTACTGAGTATGGTATAGACAAGTTTCAGTCAACTTGGCTGTGGTCCAGTTGTGATGGCTGAGCAGGGTGGTTTTTGGAATCGGCAGCCTCTGGTGAGGAAAGTGGGGCTGGGGTCTGGTGGAGGCAAAGGCCAAACTCTCAGCACTCCGATTTGAGGCTTAGAATGCTCCAGCTCCCTGATCCCTGGCTTCTGAGTCAAGGAGAAGGGCAGCTCACTGTGCAGAGGCTCAGGAGAGCCTGAGCCACACAGCGGACCTATGGTAAAGGATTCCCATCCTTTGGTAATGGAACAAATCCCTATATGCCACATTATTATGATAATCATGATGATGACCCCAGTGATTTTCTGGCAAAGGCTTTTTTAAAATGAATGTGACTTTGAGACGCTTACTATTTAACAAAAGTGCTATTACAGGGCAACCCACCAAGAAGTTATCATCTTGTGCAAAATATTAAAGGCCATTTCCTTCCGAAGGGCCTAGGTCAGGCAGCCTGCAGCCTGGCAGAGATGAGGCGGTGCTGAGAGGAGCTTGTGTATGGGGATGAAGTTTTTCCCTCCACCCTCTGAGGTTCGATAGCAGGGTCTATGGAATAAATGAACACTGGGCAGATTAATAAGAGGAAAGTTTACTGTCTTTATTATTTTTTAACATTCCATACATAGGGATGTCACAGGGAAAAATAGATACCCTCCCCCAAATGGCGAAATTTGAGAGCTTATGTACTGTCTTAACAGAGGAAGGGGAGTAGGATTGCAAGCCCCTTAACAAAGATGAATGGGCCCTTAGAATAGACAGGAGGCATGACAGTTTGTGACAAAGCTTGTCAGGGGGTGGTGTCAACTTCTAGTTTCCTCTGTGACCAGAATCAATCTTCCCTGGTTGATTAAACTCCCAGGGAGTGGATTTATAACAACTGAGTTCCTTTTGGAGGATCTGTCTTTAGGCAATAAAGGGAAGTTCAGAGAAAGCCTCTCTGCATTTGCTGTTTTCGAGTGTCTTCAGTTCACAACAAATCAGTATACCGAAGTGGTGTATTTTACGGACGGATGGTGTGTCCTGAACCATCCTTCCTTCAGTGCCCAGAAGGTAGCCTTATCTGGCCATCAGCAGTGAGGTCCTGAGCTGAACTAGTTGGGAATAAAGGATGATTAGGTGAGCAGGCTTGGTCTGGAGCTATCTCTAAAGGATGGGGTAGAGAGATCTCAGTGTCACATATTGCAAGGAAGCTTGGAGCTAAGGGTGGTAAAGCAATTGCTTCTAAGCCTGTGGGCTCCTATCTGATGCTTTTCTGGACTCCCTGGGTTTCCTTTTTCTTAGTGCTCTGTCTTTTGGGGAGACTTTTGGGTCTTAGTTACTCAGGTCTACTTGGTTCTTCAGTTTCATCATTGGCCCTGTTTTTTCACAGTGGGCCATTACCTGTTATTGCAGGGAGTGTTGATCTCCCTAGGAGCAGCAATGGAGGGATTGTTCTGTTTTCCCCTTTTATTCCCCCATGCATTCTATAACGTACCATTCTTGACACTTTAAAAACTAAGATGTTCCTTCCCGATTCCTATGACCCAGAGGATTTGTTTCCTGCTTGCTTCTCTTATGAAATAATAACTTCTGAAATGTATGCATCATAGATCTAAATCAGAATTAAGACTGATCTCTTTTAGTTTGGAAATCTAGGGTCTGTCTTTTATAATTACATCTCTGCAGAAGTTTCTGCTTAGTATTCTACCATGTTGGATTTTTCCTAGTTGCATTCTTATGATGGCTGTATCTGCCTGCTAACTCAAAACAAATATGGTGGCCTATTAGGCTAGAAGATTGCTGTCGCTCCAACAAGAGCAGTCCTTATCTCTAGTGTCAGTGTGCATTGCTTCCCACAATTGCAGAATCTCACCCCTAGCACCCTAATTTGGTACCTTTTTTCATGAATCCGAAAGGCTGCTGAGGTAGAAGTTTGCAGAGTTTAAGGAAAAAAGAGAATATCCAGCCCTCTCTCTCTTTCTTTGTAAGTGAAAATAGTGGTGCAGTTGCCCTGTAAATTGCAACTTGAAAATCCACAAATTTAAGTAGTCTTCCATGCAACTTCAGAAATATTTTTAAATAACTTCACTTTGAAATGTTGAATTGAGTGGCACCTGGGCGGCTTAGTCGGTTAAGCATCTGACTCATGATTTCGGTTCAGGTCATGATCTCATGGGTAGTGGGGCTCTGTGCTCAGTGGGGAACTCTGCTTGAGGTTCTCTCCTTCTCCCCCTCTTCCCACTCATGCTCTCTCTCTCTCTTTCTCTCAGATAAGTAAGTCTTTAAAAAATGTTGAATTGAAAGGTTTTGAGAAGAATGGTGTATGTATAACCTGCTTCAGAGGATAACTATGGGTACCCTCCCATCGTTGGGTGTCATCTTACCTGTGTATGCCCTCTTTGCCCTTAGGCCTTTCTCTTGGCTTTGCGTTCCAAGATCTATTCATACATAAGGTTATATTCACATAACATACGCATGTTCATATATGTACATCATATATAAATTAATGTACATGGCACGCAATAGAATTATGTTGAATCAGTTAATAAACATATGCTGTAGAGTGTGTGTGTGTGTGTGTGTGGAGGGTTGGTTTGTTTAGCCTGTGGTCTGTAGATGGAGATACCAGGAGGAGTTTTCTTCTGTCTCTGAAGTTTTTATTTGTAGCTTCGGAGATTTTGCTTTCCAGATAATTCCTTTTCAAGAAGTTTGAAGAAAATTTACAGAGCAGTTTTAACTTACCTGTAGGTGGAAAAAAGGATAATTTTTACACTTTATAGCAATTTTGGATTTTTCACATGTGGATAATTCTGAGTTTACAAAGCAAACACTTCAAAATTTCCTATTCTTTAAGTTGAAATGGTTGAAAGTAATATTATGTTTGTATTTTGCTTTTCATAATTATTACTATATATACTTATATACTTATGTAATTAACACTACTATGAATTTGTGGTTGATTAGTTTCTTACTTTATCAATGCATTTTTTAAATCTTTCTGAAATCTACATACATCTTAGACACAAAAGATATACTCTTTTTCTTTTTGAAACTCTGGAAAATCCACTTATTTGCTTTTAGCTCTGGAAGAAATTATATGTATTTTTTGTTCAAGGAGGCATTTACTTTAAGCTGAAAAATAAAGCATACTACCCCCCCCAAGTCTATTTTAATATCACCTTCAACTAAGTGTGAGGGAGATTGGGTTACTGTCTTCCTCACCTTATCCACTTTATCTCAGAGTGGTTTGCAGTTAGACGGCATTGGTCCTTTTTATATAGGTGACAACATGTCCAGGAAATTTATGATGGTGTAAAATCCTATGGAAGATAGAAATTCTCTCCTTTGAAAGTGGAATGTCCTCTACTACTGGTAAGAATAAGCCTTTTTTTTTTTTTTCTTGGTATTGAGAGAACTTCAGGGTTTCTGCAAATTAGGAGGAAAAATCTCACACAGTCTGAGAATACAGCATTTGGGAAAGTTTGGCTACTGACATCTAGTTGCTCTTCTTTCATTTCTTGGAGAAATAAATCTGTAAAAAAGTAAGACTTTCAAGCGGTAGTAATAAAGACTGAAATTTAACTTCTAAGGTCTTTCAGTATTACTAACTCAACTCTAATTCAATAGTATGCCCAGACTGGATATTAAGTATTATTTTAAAGTATAGGGAACAGAACATGTAGTACATAGGCAAAATATTGTTGTTCCATGAACATCATGTTTGACATTGCCCTACTTCTCTGGGTAGAATTTGTAAGTACAATCTTCCTATAGGCAGCAGCATCACATTCCTGAGCATTTATATTCCCCAAATTATCTGAGACAGGTTGGCAAACTAGGGCTGCAGGCTCACTCTAGCCCACCAATTGTTTTTGCAAAGAAAATCTTTCTGGACACAGTCACGCCCATTTATTTGAGCCTCGTCTATGGCTGCTTTTGTGTTAAAAGGCAGAGTAGGGTATTCATGATACACACTGTACAGTTTGCAAAGCAAAAAGTATTCTGACCCTTAAAGAAAAAGTTTGCTGACCCCCTAGTCCAAGATATTAATTTTCTTCATTTTTCCTCACTGATGGTACCACAGAAAACCTTAAATAATATTTAGCCTCTTGTGAACAAAGTTAAAGTAAAACAAAGTATGAAAACGACAGTCTCTACTCCCCCCAAAAGGAAAAACTCTTAGAAAATTTAAGAGGTACTGATATGAATTAAACTCCTAGGATCCTGAAATAAGCTCATTAAAATATGTTGATGTTGATGAAAAATTGTCGGGCAGCATATGAGAAAAAAATACTGGTCCAACAATCAGAGGACTTATGTTCCTATTTCAGTTTTGCCATTCTCTAACTCCGGCATTGGCATCTTCTCTGGTGAAGGGCAAGCCAGAAAACACTGTCGGAATTGTGGCCCATACTTATTTTATTTCATACAAAAGAGGAGGTGGGCTGGACTTGGTATGAGTCCTGTGATTTGACCACCCTGCTCTCAGGGTGATAAGCCTGATAAGCCACAACCTTCATGGGCTCCGTTTTTAGGAGACCCCAAATCAACAACACTTTCCAGTTTTAATATTTTTCTATCTTGTTACATGAATCAAAGTCAATGTTTACACATGGCTAAGTTTTACATGGATAATTTTCTTACCACGTGGCAAATAGAGTCAGAACAATACAGGTGGGAATAGTATGTGACAAGAAACTCAATTTTGACATTTCCTTGTATAAGAGCCTCTATTCCCTTGTAAGACAATGATTCCAGACTTAAAAGTGTGACTCAACAACTATTTGATCTTACTCTCAGTTTTGTGGGTCAGAAATTTTGGCAGGGCTTGTTTGGATGGTTTTCCCTTAGAGTTTCTTTTGCAGCTTTTGTTAGATGTGAGCCAGGGCTGTGGTCATCTGCAGGTTTGACTGGACTGGGGATCCATGACACCTGACGGTTAATGCTGGTTATCAGTGCAAACTTAGCTGTTAATGAGAGCACCTACATGTGTCCTCTTCCCCTTGGAGATCTTGGGTTGGCCAAACTTTTCGCATGGTGCTTAGCTTGTCCCGCAGTGAATTTTCCTAGAGAATGGGTGGAAGCTGCCTGACCCATTCTGACCTAGCTCCATAGATACGTAGAAGTCACAAGTTTGCACAGATTCAAGTGGAGGAGTGCTAAACCTGCCCAATGTGAGAAGTATCAAAGAATCTGGGACCATATTACAAAATCACCACTCCTAGCTTTTGTGAAGTTTAAGTTTATAACTCTTAACACCAAGTTAGTAGAACTTCTGTATCAGCTATTATATAATTAACCACATTTATTAAGGGCAAGATATCATGATTAGGATCTTCTTAGGTCTCAAATGAAGCTGACAAATGTGTGTGTGTGTGTGTATCCACTTCTTATCTAGTCATCATCCATCAATGAACATTTAGGAGATACCCACACACACTGGAATATTATTCACCCTTAATACAAAAGGAAATCCCGTCATTAGTGACAATATGGATGAAATTGGAGAAAACTAATCTAAGTGAATTAATCTACACAAGTAAAAGTCAGGGCAGAATGGCTGTTACTAGGGGCTGTAGGGCCGGGGAAATGGAGAGATGTTGGTCAAAGGGTATAAACAGACATAAGACGAGTAAGTTCTGGAGACCTAATGTATAGCCTAGGGACTACAGTTAATAATGTGGTGTAGTATGTCAAAACATGCTAAAAAAGGAGACCTTAAGTGTTCATCATACACACACGAAGAAAAGAGGTAACTGTGTGAGGTAATGGGTTTTTAAATTAGCTTCATTAATCATTTCAAAGTGTAATCACCTCAAAATGTATATCTATATGAAAACATCACCTTATACATCTTAAATACATGCAATTTTTGTTAGTCATGTCTCACTAAGCTGGAAAAAAAAGGTGGTTAGAGAAGTGGTGTGGGCGGGGAGTTCAGATAGGACTTGTCAGCCATGGGAAGGAGTTTGGATTTCACTGAGTAAAGTGAGAAGTCCTTACAGTGTTTTAAGCAAAGGCATAATACTCTCTAACTTAGATTACTGATATCCCTGTGGCCCCCGTGTATCTAATAGCCTATGTTTTTTTGTAAGTGGGCAAGAATGGAGGCAGAAGGCTCTAATTGGAGGCTTTTGTGTAATTTTGTGTGCAAGATGTTCATGGATTGCAGTAATTGTTAACAGTACGGGTGATTAGCAAAAGTAAAAACAGATAAGAAACTATTCCCATTTTCCAGGTAAGTAAGTAGAGAGAGATTAGCCAATTTTTACAGAAGTGGTAAACTGGTGGTATTTGAATCTACATCTAATTTCACAGAGCAACTTCAGCCAAATGTCACATAGATTTGTCACATTTAAATTAGTGAAGTCCAATTAAATGAGATTTTATTATAATTTAGGTGGATTAGGCCAAATTAAGTCATTAACCCTGGTCCTATTTTTAGACAATTTTTACGATCATGCCTCTTCATTATCTCCATGTTCAAAATATTTAAAATATAATAAATTGGATGAACTGTAAATTATATCACCACCTTTTTATATTATTTTTATGGCAAATTGGGAACTCTCTGCAGATATAAAACCCAGAGCCTCATATACACATCCTGCATTATCCTGAGGATCAAGGCCTAGTATTGTCAACCTGAGAAAGGTTGTTATTATCAGTCCTGGGAATTGATAAATGATCAGTAATGTATCTGAAATTTGTTTTTCTTCAGGTTCAATAAGGGCGGAAGAGAGAACTGATGGTAATCTGGAAGCAAATCTAAGGAGTGTCTCCTTTTCCTGAGAAGCTGGATGTTACCGGCAATTCCTCATGGTACCTAAAGGGCCTGGAGAGGTTCCCTTAACTGGGTCTTTCTTCCTTTCTGCAAGGGATGAGAGGGAGACTCTTCAGTTCTATTCTTGCGGCAGCACTTTAAAAAATGTTTATTGGAGAAGAAATTGACTCCTTTGTCATTAAGTTCACAGAATCTTTTTGTATTTTCTTCACTACGTTACCTCCCCTGTGATCTCTTTGAGTTACTGGCAAGGTGATTTACTTGTAGCTCTAAAACCTCTCTGTTCCTTGATTTATAGGTTATACCGTGCTTCCTCTCTTGCACATGATCGAGATCTTCAAAGTGAGCATCTTTCAAAGGAGCGACAAGCAAAATACAGCTGCAGGAGCAGTAACTCCCTGTTCAGCAGCTTTGCCTGCTGTCACTGTTGACTGCTGGAGGTGGTGATCCATGTCAGTCACTAAAACGACACCTTGGCAAGACTGCAATCTGTTCCCAGAGTTTCTGTGTATGGCAACACTTTTAGATAATGAGGTTTTCATATATTCTCAGCATCTCACACAGTGCCTGGAACATAGTAGGTACCTGGTAAATGTTTATTAATATTAACTAGAAAATCACATTTTGAAGGCTTTGCTGACCTGCTAGAGGTAGATTTGCTGCAGAATGAAGCAAGGCAAGAGTTTCCTCTTCCATCTTGGATACATTTTATTAACATCAGAATAAATAACTCTCCAAGCAGGCAGAGACTTTTAACGAGACTCAATGGATTGATATAAACTTATATTTTTAAGCCATCAAACTAAGAAGAGGTTAAGACTAACGTTTACTTATTAAGATAATTTCCTAATCATTCTTATAAGAACTTAATGAGTGACAAACTGACGCTGGATATAAATTTATGATTTCCCAAAATAACATTTGATTGGTTTGAGTGATGTCTTACATCAAGTAATCATAGTTAATTTTTGCTTCTGGAGAGATTTGACTTTACCAGTCTATCATGTCATCAGATGTATTTCAAGAATGATTTCTTTGTCTGTTGATACAGAGTTAAAGAATTCCTATGGAGATTCTTGAATCTATAACTTGTATTTTTATCAGGGCAGATGGGAGAAGTTCAGAATAGTGGCAAAAAAACTACATCTTCATCTGAAATATACTGCAAACACATAAAGAATGATTTCACATAGAAAAATATTTTTAGTCATATAAATCAAGGACAAATTTAGGATTTTTCTCATATCTGAGTTATGGTGCAAAAAACAGCGGGTCACTTAAGTTTAAAGGAAGGTCAATAAACACTGAGACCTTAATTATAGTGTAAACGTCAACAGTTCCAACAACGAGAGGCTGGAGTTGTAAATTAAACATACTATAAAACAAAAGTGAAATGCATTTTTCTTGTTATATTTATTTCTCTAGCATTTAATATCTATCATTAAGACTGATGTTTGCCTTTACCTCACAAAAACCACCCAGGTCTGAAAGAAATTTCAGAGAGTAAAATATGGGGACAAAAATGTTAGGTTTTACATTTCTGGGATTCTTTTCTAAAGAATGAATTTTGAATTATCATCACTTTTGTAATGAACAATCACCTTAACAACAAAAACAACCCCCCCAACATTAATATCACAGTCATAGAAGGCACCATGAAAACTGGGAATAGGGTAATCTTTCTGTGTAGACAGAACTCAGGCAACATGTAGGAATGGAGACTTATCTTGGGTGAGGCAAAAATGTTCCCCCTATTATTCAAGCACTTACTTCCAGGGCTGATACATTGAGTCTGCATCCAGCTATCTTTTTACCCAGATTCCAGTTCTTCCACAGACCAGGCACAACTGTTCTTTCATGGTCTTTACCCTTTTCCATAACAGTGGTGAGCGCTCACCCCAATTGCCCCTGCTGTTTCCCACTGTGCCCTTGCCCTTGTGATATGGGATTTAGCCCGCTGCCCTGGTTCTCAAACCCTGGCTGCACATTGGAAGCCCCTGTAAGCTATTACAAACTCTTCATAGACTGGCCTCTCCTCCAGAGATTCTGATTTCATTGGCCTCGGTGGGGCTCAGGCTTTGGGAATTTTGGACAGTTCCTCAGGTGGTTCAGAGCTAAGAACCTGTGGTCGAGAAGGAAGAAGGAATAGATCACAATTTGAAGTTCTGCCTTTTAGCTCTCATCCTCAATTTCATGTTTCTCCACAGGTCCCCCAAGAGCCTCACAAAACCCAGGGCAGCCAGTCTCAGGTGAACCAGGGTGGTGGTCCATGGTTCCTGACTCTTGCCTAAACTTCTTTCTGGATTCTTATTGTCTACAATCTTTCTCAGGTGAGAAACTCAAAAGAGAGGTCAGAAAGGGTAAGGAATCCTGATGGTAGCTGGTATCATATCGGAATACATGGTGGAATGGATTCTTTTTACATGTGCAGTAAGTGAATTGGGAAGAATGGGGGGGTAGTGGATTGGCACACCAAAATACATATGTAGCAGAATTAATCAAAGCAAACAATATTAACCAACAGTATCACAGTAAGCAGCATTTCTATAGGATTTGGAAAATCTCAGATTCAAGTGCTGGCTTTACCGTTGCCAGCTGGGTAACTAGTACAAATTACTTACTCCTCTCTGAGCTTTAGTTTCTTTATCTATAACACAGGCACAGTATCTGCTGTGCTCTCCTTACCTGTTTGTTTTGAGGATTAAATTCAATTACAGAAGTGAAATAACATTTTATATTATTAGGTGATATATAAATGTTATTACTATAGGTTGAGCTGCTTTAATACGTATTTATATGAGCACATTTCGTGGTTCACTTTTTCAACAAGGGAATAATTCTGGGGAACAATGGTTATAAAACTGTAATGAAATCAATGTGTCACAGTCCTCAACTAATCTGCCTGGGTGGCAAGTTTATAAAAAATGAAGAATGCATCTTTTATAAACCTGATGTTTTAACCTTATATAGGGTACAATTGGTTATGGATTTTGAAAAACAAAGTGCCATATGATTTTCTCATAATTTAAGAGATTTTATTTCAATAGCTATTGAGTACATAGTAAACATTTAAAGGGGGGAAAGCCCTACGGGAATAGGAACATCTGTGATCCTGATAGGTTATGGAAGAGGTCTTAGTTTTGTCTTAAACAGTTTTGTCTTAGCCAATTTGGGCGGCCATAACAAAGTACCATAGGCTGAGTGGCTTAAATGACATTTATTTCTCACAGTTCTAGAGACTGGGAAGTTGGAAATGGGTTGCCAGCCTGGTTGGGTTCTAGCAAGAGCTCTCTTCCAGGTTGCAGTCTGCCAATTTATGTCCTCATGCAGTGGAAAGAGGGTGAGCTAGTTCTCTGGCATCTTCTTAAAAGGGGACTAATCTCATTCATGAGGGTATGAGGGTTGTGTCCTCATGACCTAATTATGTTCCAAAGCCCCCACTTCTAAGTACCAACACACTGGGAATTAGACTTCAAAAATTTAAAAAAAAAAATTGTTTCAGAGAGAAAGAGAGATTAAGAATGAGCCCCCAAGGTGGGGGAAGGGGTAGAGGGAGAGAGAAAGAATTTTTTTTAAAAAAAGTGTTTATTTATTTATTTGTCAGAGGGAGAGAGCACAAATAGGGGAAGTGACAGACAGAGGGAGAAGCAGACTCCCTGCTGAGCAAGGAGCCAGATGCAGGACATGACCCCAGAACCCTGGGATCATAACCTGAGCTGAAGGCAGATCTTAACTGCCAGGTGTCCCAGAGAGAGAGAGAATCTTAAGAAGGTTCCATGTCCATCACAGAGCCCAACAGGGGGCTCGATCTCATGACCCTGGGACCATATTCTGAACCGAAATGAAGAGTCAGATGCTTAACCAACTGAGCCACCTAGATTTCAAAGTTTTAATTCTGAGGGGACACAGACATTCTGTCCATAACATGTGACTACCAGAAATGGAATAATAGGTAATGTCCATTTATACCATTTGCTGAGCCCATGCTGTGTATGGGGTACCATACTATAATCTCTGGATGCTTCATCTCATTTAGCCCTTCCCCCCCCCGATTTCTATGTTAATTAGATTCTAGTATATATTTTTTTAAAAATCAATTTTATTGCTGTAAAGGAAAACAAAAAAATGCCAAGGCGCACTGGGTCTGTCATTTCCCTCTTTAGCCCAAGTAGTCTGACTCCAATTCCTTAATTTTTTTTAAAGATTTTATTTATTTATTTGACAGACAGAGATCACAAGTAGGCAGAGAGGTAGGCAGAGAGAGAGGAGGAAGCAGGCTCCCTGCGGAGCAGAGAGCCCAATGTGGGGTTTGATTCCAGGACCCTGGGATTATGACCTGAGCCGAAGGCAGAGGCTTTAACCCACAGAGCCACCCAGGTGCCCCCAATTCCTCAATTTTAACAACTGACCTGTACTGTCTTCCAGAAATCAATCTTATCAAGGTTTATTGGCATATTTATTTGTGGGAAATTGGCAAAAAGAACTTAGAATGAGGAAGAAGGATATCTTAAGGTTTTTTTTCAGAAATAGTTACCCTGGCTCAGTGTGTAGAGCTACAGTTGAACTCTGTGGAGGGTGGAGCTGCACATACTAGTTGAAAAAATTGTTCTCATGAGAAGCTGTGGGTGGCTGGTACTCAATCACCCTGCTTCAGGTGATGGAGTGTGACATCACTGGGTCTACAGTGAACTGGGGTTTTGAGAGTATCAGCAGACAGCATTCATTGTAGGTTGCAGTTACAGTGGTCTCAAGTCATGGGCCTTCTACATTACACAGGGCACCAACCAGGAGAGGAAGAACATGATAGAGACCATACTGTAGTAGACTGCCCTCGGTTATGAGTAGAGGCAATATTCCCTTAGGTGTTCCCAGAGGAAGTCTGTGGGACACTTTGTAAAATCAAGAGGAGACATGTCCCAGTAAAACACAGGTGATTCCTGTGGAAGTGACTTCAGAGTACCTGGAGGCTGGGGTGGCCTCAATAATAATAGGAGCAAGAATGATAACAATTACCTTATCATGTGCTCTTCTGAATGCTTTCCATACAATTATCTCAATCTCTAAAGCAGTTCAATGAGCTAGACAACTAGGTAATATTAATACCGTCATTTTACAGATAAGCATCTTGGAGATAAATAACTTGTACAAGTTCACACAAGTTAATCAATGTAAGGCAAGATTAAATCAGATTTTTCTGATCTCAGAACCCATGCCATATATTACACTTTATTTTCTTATTAAAAAAAACCTAGCTGAAGAGGGTATTATACACCTTTTGATTAGAACTACCATGAAAATTGGAAGTGGTTAAATGTCAACCAGGCTATTACACCAAGGGCATGAATACCAGTGTTGGATTCATTAATATAACAGGACACAGCTGGGGCTTTTTGTTCAGTATGCTCATAGTTTCTTCAACTGATCCTATGACCTGCAGAAACTATGCTAATCATTTAGGAACAACAAGTGCAATTAATTACCCTCTAAATGCAGCTTAAGTCAAAAAAAATGCTTTGAATAAAAGGATTTTGATTGTTTGTTTGTTTTGCACTAGAAAGGCCAGCATTGATCGGTGATTCCCAATTACAATCACAAACTCATGTTGATCTCAATATAAAAAAACTGGGTCTTTAATCCTGTTGGAGGACACCTCAGTTTGAGATTTTAGGTCTGGTTAGGTATGTTCATAGGAATATGAACAGATTCCACTTAATTATAAAGGACAGGAATGTTGAAATATTGAGAACCATGTATCTACAAGCACTGAAAATGATAATAGGGCAAAAGGGTTTCAGTGATTTTATTAGAATATTAAGCTATAACATCAGCTGGAACTGCGCACCATATTATTGCTCCCAGGGTATATGGGTCTACCTGATTTATCAGCCTCAGAAACCGTCTTCTTTCATCATTGAAGTCTAGTTGGCTCCTAGATGCAGAACTGGCCCAACATTCTGGCCCTCTGAATGAGATCGCCCATGCTGTCATTTTATCTCTGATCTTAAGATCGAATTATTATTTAAACTTTTTCCTTATTCCTGTGACTTTGTCCTACTCTGTCTTCCAGCTCTGGACCCCAAATGCTGGCATTTCCTCTGTGCTGGAGTTCTGGCTTGGTAATTTGTTCAAGACCATGGCCTTCCCCCCCACTCCCCCCGTAACTTGAATCTTTTCTAAAACTCCAACCTGGTGGCTGGGAAAACCCCTCAAGATTCTCCCTTACTGGTTATCTTCCTGCACAGACATGTGACCACTTTCAGCTGCTGGACGTTGACAGCCACATGCGGCAAGAGGCTACTTGGTATTGCAGTGGTTGTTGAACCTCAACTTTCATCAAAATCACTTGATGAATTTTTATAATTCAGAACTCTGGGTTGTACCCCCAAGAGATTCTGATTCGTAGCTTCTCTAGGTAGGACTCTGCAGGTGGGTAGAGAGAAACACTGCCCGTTGTCTGTTGTTACACCAGTGCCGGCCAACATTGCACTTCTTGTTCTACCAGGTCGGTCCCTCTTCCCAAAGGTCTTGTCACTTTATCCTACTCCAGATGACCTTCAGATCTCAGGTGTGGCCTCCTCTCATCTCCAAACACTGTTAGATGGTCTCGTATGTGCTACTGTATATTCTGTCCTTATCTCATCCTAGCACATATAACATGGTTTATATTTCTCTATTCACTTCTTTATTCATATAAATATACACTGCCAGACTATGAACTTTGAAGGGAAGGTTAAGTAATGTTTATCTCTGAATCCTCACTGCCTAATGTGGTACCAGGTGCAGAGGAAGAAGACAAAAGATAGTTACTGAATGGTCTGGTCTAAATGGGTCTAGATAGTGGCTGGGCTTAGTCAGTCTTACTCAGCTGAGTCAGCGGGGCTACTTGAAGATCTCAATTTGAATGACTTTAGGGATGCTGTTCTAGACCTGTTTCTGGGACGGGAAAGAACTAAGCTTAAGGACACAATCTAGCCCAATCTATCCAGTTGATTGCTAGACTCTGATATGGTTTCCAGCACTGGTTCTCACATAAGGAACTTCCTCAAGTACAAACATGGAACCAGGCCCATGTGGTTTCTTAAAATTCAAAATATTCGAATTTTCAGTGTGAAATAAAACATTTTGGACATAAGGCACTTAAGTGTTAGAGAAAATAGGAAGTCTTCACGTTGATTTGGGGCTGGATCTTGTGTTTAGAGATAGCTGATGCATTTCAGAAAGCAGCAGTTTCCTCTTATTTTTTTTTCTCTCCCTTCTTGTTGGAGTTAGTGTCTGATTTCATGCCAATGAAACCTAGAATGTTAGAATCACTGAGTTCTGGTTTTGGAAAGGAGGACTTTTGAGATGATCATGTTTACAGATGAGGAAAGTTGGGTCAAATATTTCTTCAGTGTCTGCAGGGTACAGCAGAATAAAAAAAAAACAAAACTGAGATCGGAGGCTATACAGAGCAGGTAGTTTTACATTTTGGCCAGATCCCAGATTTCCTGATCTCCATGACAATCCTTGCTCTGTCCAGAAGTTGCCATGCTGAAGTGGAATCATGGAGACCACAACACATGCTTATCTGATTTGATCCTGCCTTGTAGCAGGCTGTTTTCACTCTCCTCTGGGTCTTCATGATTTCTTTTTATAATGCATTGTTTTTTCCCAAGGTCTTCTATTATTTTTGTTGTTAGCCTGTTGAGTGTGTGTATTTCAGGGCTAATTATCTTATTACTTATTTAAGACACGTATCTGGAATTGGCAATAAGGGAACATTTAAGTGGCGCTTAAGAAGGAAATGGAGGGCAGTTGAGAATGGCCATACTTAGGCTGCTAGATGTTTTTTGGCTCATGTTTTATAAGCGCAGATTTTATGATATTGTATATCTTCTCAAATATAACTAAACTCTTGCCAATTCTGATGATTTCCTCTAATGGAAGAAAGCTGAGGTTTGCATAATATAAAATGGAGGATAGTCCAAAAATGATTAATATTTGACATTTGAGTGTTTTTCTACTTATTTTTTTCTCCAGCAAAACTTCGCTTAGCATCTTATATGCCAGACCCTGTGCTGGGCACTGGGCATCTATGTGTTTATCTGAATATAAACATGGAAGCCAATTTAGAATTTCATCTTAGAAAAAAACATTAGAGGTACAATTTTAAACAGTAGAGAAGCTTTTGAGAAGCTGTTTTTCGTCCTATATTTCATTTCTCCCAGAAGTCTACTCTTGGTGGGGACTTGACTTTTTTTCTTAGGTTAATATAAAATTTGCTTTCTCTCAAGCTGTCCCTGGAGGAATCCTCCTGGATTAGCTGGTATCTTTGTATGCAAATTGCATAGAGAGACTTGGGATGTCAACAGAACTGTCATTATATAGATTAAATGTTAGCCTCTAATGTAATTTCTGAGCTATAATCTAAGTAAAGCTACAACAAATGTTCTCAGTACACTAGGAGGCAAATTCTGTCTTTGACAAGCCATATTGTCTAGTCGGGTGATTAAAACTGAATTGTACCATTAAGGAGAAATCTCAGTAAGTATGGAGAAGATTTAATGAAGCTGAACTAGTGCTCTTTTAGAACAGGAAGGAAGTCACACACAAACCAATAAATAGTATTAGATAACTCTCTTTTGCCTCTTGAAGCTAATATTTCTAAATGCTTACAGTAAGGATATAATAATATTTCTGATGCCTTTAATCATTCCAGAACTGCTGTGGATAACCAGTTTTCTTAAAGGTAAAAGCACAGAGCACCAGGTATCCCTTGACTAAGTAATAAATGGAATATCTGAAATGCAAACTAGTATCTAAAATCTAAAAGTAAAAGAAAACACAGAGGATCTATATATTGATAAAGGTTAGAGTGCAGAAATAGAGATGTAGGAAGTATTAGTCTTACAGACACACACACACACACACACACACACACACATAATGTTTTAGATGATAAAGAAGAATGAAAGGTGGTTAAGTTTCATTCTAATCTGTCCATTTTACATTTTTACTGGACAGACTCAATGATTAGGTAAACCCTACAAGGTCTAATGTCATGTAAGAGACACTCATGAGATCCTCCTTTCGTTATATTTATATTAAGATGTCTTCTTCATAAGGTCTCTGTCAAAATGTAAATATAAGGGTGACATGTAGGGCATACTGACTGTGTAACACAAAACATTTTTTGGATTAAAAAAGTGTTGCTCAGAATAAGGCAAAGTTATGGGAATTCTAGAAAGATGGGCAAGTTTGGAAGGACGCTTAGGGGTAAGGGATGATGGGAAGCTCCTATAGATGGGATGCAGCCCTACAAGGATAGGTAAGGGTTCTAGAGAGATGGAAATGGGTGAGAAGGCTTGGGGCAGATGAAGCTGCCAGAGAGGCTCCCCCTCTCTGATGGGTGGCCTGTGCTGCTGGGAGTCTACCTTGGTAGTGCTGTCACTGCACACTTTTGTACTCATATTAAGTGGGACATTTAAAATCACAGAGCAAATCATTCTACCTGCCTTATGTAGCTGCTTTGAAGATTAATGAGGTAACGCTTAAAAAGGGCTGGGGATGAAAGTTCACTATAAATGTTTGTGTACTGTGCTAAGAAGAGCTCTCTTTTGGAGCTGGTGTTTTTAAAATAAGTGTAAACATTTAGTGTTCCTGGTGCCTCCAACCTATTATTAGGGAGCTACTACATTGGCAGCTGGACAAAACTTTGGTATTTGATCCTCTTTGATGTTTTTCTCACAGTTTCCCTGGAATATTCTCCACAGGGATGAGCCTTGTCAGGTTGGGTCAGTCACTTCATACAAATGTAAAAGAAGAAGACAAGCACTGGATCCAGGAGCTCTGAGCATGGCTACATTACACCTTCATGCTCCACACCCCAGTGCTTACAAGCCCAGCAAAGCAAACATAGATACATAATGCACACATTAGCAGATGTAGGCAGAACCTTGTTGCATGTTTGCATAGACAGAAGTGTAAATTTGAAAACTATAAAACAATCATTCATGGTTTGGTATGGGTTTTGTCTCTAATGATGCACTGGGGTGAGGGGTAGGGACCTGGAGAGTGCCTAGGCATCCAAGCTTCATAATCGTGCCCTGGCCAGGAGAAATAGCAGCTGAGAGCCGTGAGTGGCTTTTCTTGTGGCTGCAGGAAAAAGTCAGGGATTCTAAGTGGGAAGATTTCCTGAGTGTCATCTGTAATTTTCTTCTTGCCTTTTTTTCTCCATGGCAGAGACATATGCTTGATCTATAATTGGGTGCTCAAGGAGTGAAACCTGGATCGAGTCACCAACTTGAGTCTTATTTTGTAGCTTGGCCTAATGGATTAGCAGTGGTATAACTGGGTACTTGCAAAAGGAGTAGTGATTTGCCAAAGAGACTATGAAAGGGGAGAAAGATCTGGACCATCTTCTTATTTTACTGGGCTACACTGAGTAGGAAAAAGGAAACTGAAGTGAGGAATGGGGTCTCCGTATCTATAAAACCAGGAAACAGAAGTGTAAATACTGTATCGTAAGCAGAAAGAAACAGGGCTTCTAGATAGAAGAGTTAAAAGTTAGCAAATCTCTTCCTTCTTTTCTTCTTAGGATGGGATCTATTTTCTTTACCCCTTGCCTTTCTCCTCCCAAATATTGGACTTTGCGTTTTAAAATAGAGTACATAGAAGTAATATACTAGAAAATTCTCCAGAAGGAAATTTCTATACCTGTCTTGCTGGTGCAGGATCCTAGGTAATAAATATGTTTAAATATATGGCTTAGTGATATACTATAATTCTAAGCACTTGGGTTTCAGAGTAAGATAAGGATTTTTCAGAGAATGAAAGATGATAAGGAGGGAGGTTCAACATGGTAAGGGTCTTCTAACCCTGCGATTGTTTGGAAGAGGGCAAGTGGATCCCTAATTCTTCCAGGAAACAAAACCAGAAGTCCAGAAGCACCTTTCCTTTTGTTCTTGCCAGTCTGCAAGAACCTGTGCTTGCCCACACAAAGAAACTTGACAACGCTTTGGCCTATAAACACCGGCATACCAACTGTACTAAATCTTTGCCCAGCTATTCTGGGTAGCTAGAGGAAAAATAGCAGACTGCATAGGAGGATGCTTGGGGGCCCGCCAAGGCCATGACGTACAGGTTTCCAAACAAAGCTATGGCTGAATCAGAAAAAGCATGTCTGAGTCAGGCTCAAATACAAGGCCTCCTCTTCTCAAATTTCTCAGCTTCTTTCACAGGAAGAAGAGTTAGGGATTCACAGTACCTCTCCCAACTCTCAGAGGTTATCCATCCAAGAGGCCATCAGACTCTATTCTGTTGAAGTTTTGTGAAACCTAGAAGGGGATGTTGGAGGAGGTATTCTCTGTATTGTTTGCTTTTTACTTTGCGGTTTGGCCACTAAACAACTCATATACCAGGGCGCCTGGGTAGTTCAGTCATTCAGCGTCTGCCTTTGGATCAGGTCGTGATCCCAGGGTGCTGGCATCCAGTCCCATTGGGCTCCCTGTGCTCCTCTCTCTCTCTCTGTCTGATGCTCCCCCTACTTGTACTCACGCTCTCTGTCAAATAAATAAATAAATAAATAAATAAATAAATAAAATTTTAAAACAAAGAACTCATATACCCTCTTCAGTGAAGCCAAAGATTTCCAACGGAGGGCTAATTAAAACTACTGGTATTTTCTTAATACTGTTTAATGTTTCAACAGCTCTAATGACTAGCTCCATAGCTGTAGCTTTCACACTGCTGTTAGCATGGAAGAGAAAAAGATTTTGGAAAAGTATCTTTCTTGTGTTAAGTTGTTTCTGGTATCTGATAGCTGGATGAATGGTTTATTTTTCTTTTATCGGATGTGGATAGAATTGGTAGTAGGGTCCTCTATTGGATATTGAATAAAATAACAGGAAAAATTATCACACTCACATGTATGGAAATCTAGGTCCCTCTCCTTCCTTTCTTCTTTTTTCATTCTTTAAAATTAAAGTTTTGTTGTTTTTTTTTTTTAAAGAAAGGATCCAGGTTACATCAGTCAGAATCTCTTGAATTTTCAGAGAAATAGTTTTCTCTCCTAAGTGACCAGGTAAATTATGGGTGTGATTTAAACAATAGATGTTTTACATATAAGCACCTTAGGGGTATATTTCTTCTTTGTCCAGGAAACATCTTAACCAAGCCTCAATAAGTTCAACTATTTAGTAATGATGTGAATGCCCACACTGAAATCATAGTGTTAACAATTTAAGCAATGAAATTTTGGCCTGAAGAAAAGCTGTATTTTTAAGATCAATTGGATTAGCTTGGGCTGCCGTAACAAATGCCATAGACTGGGTGGCTTAAACAAAACAAAACAAAAATTACTTCTCACAGTTCTGGATCCTGGGAAGCCAGCTGATTCAGTTCCTGGTGAGAGCTGTCTTCCTGGCTTGCAGACAGCTACCTTTCCCTGTGTCCTCACATGGTGGAATGATAGGGATCTGCGGTATCTCTTCTTTTTACAAGGATACCAGTTCTGTGGGATCAGGGCTATACCCTTATGACTTCCTCTAAACCTAATCATTCCTAAAAGGGCCTGTTTCTAGTCACATGGGGTCTAGTGCTGCAACATATATATTTTGGAAAAGACACAATTCAGTCCACAGAGCCAGTTGTGGGTAGTGTGAAACCTTTCGATGTAAGTCTCAATTCAAGAGACAGATCATTCAAGGGCCACAAAGAAGTAGAAGGCTACATGTTTTTAATAATCTCCTTTGTGGGGGAAGAGACCTAGATATAGAAAAGGGTACTCCTTTTCCTATACTGCCAGTATGCCTTTTGAATTAAAAATATGGGATATAAAATACTCATCATTTTAAGAACTTACTTGAAATCCATATCTTTTTTTTTTTTTTAAAGATTGTATTTATTTATTTGACAGAGAGAAATCACAAGTAGATGGAGAGGCAGGCAGAGAGAGAGAGAGGGGGAAGCAGGCTTCCCGCTGCGCAGAGAGCCCGATGCAGGACTCGATCCCAGGACCCTGAGATCACGACCCGAGCTGAAGGCAGCGGCTTAACCCACTGAGCCACCCAGGCGCCCCTTGAAATCCATATCTGATTTGATTTAGAGAAAGGGATAGTCAGGGAGAAAGGGAGAGCGGGGGTGTGGGGAGAAAAAGAAGAAGGAGAGAACAGAGAAATATTAAAACAGAGGGAGAAATTAATGGAGACAGAAGTGGCCGCAAAGAAGGAAGGACTCTTAGGAGAGAAAATGAGAGACACATGTAGACGAGTAGATGATGGAAGTTCATAGAAGGATCTGTCAGTGAGGGGCAAGGTTGTAGGATGAGCCTTTGGATATCTAGCATGGGGGTCACTAGAAGCTCTGGTGTCAAGTACCTGGGTTTAAAATCTGTCCAGTTATTTACTCTGTGGTCTTAAGCAAATTAATCTCTCTGAGCTCAGTTTCCTAGTTATAATGTTTATCCTACGCTATGGAATTAAGGATTAAGTGAGCTAACACTTAATGCCCGACAAATAGTAAGGGCTCAATAAATGTGAGCTATTATTATGACTACTTGTCCTCCTTTGACATGTGCTCTGTAGCTGTTGTTGACAGCTCCTTACATGGGGATCACACTCAGGTCAATTTTCTCTGTGACCTGGCATCTCTTCCATGTGATTATGGACCCGGAATTATCTTGCCTATGATTTTGTAGCAGGTATCTTGGTTTAATGTGGACCCCCCATAAAACCTTCTCCCACCCCCATATTATAGTTATTAAAGATGGCGTTCTTGATGACAAGACTCTAACTTCTTGAGGCTCATTATAGGTGAGGCTCAATGAAGATCTCTTAACTGATAAATATTATTTGATATATCCATTCATGTCTTTAAGAGAATGATTTGCCCGTTGGCTTGGAAGTGCTTTGAATGTATGTGTGTTAAACAAGATTTGGGTAAATTATAAATTTCCTTGATTATAATTTTCCCTTTATCAAAGGGACACTCAAGATATTTGTGAAATCTGATTCACCAAGTGAGTAGAAGCTCTAAATATGTTTTTGTTTATCTTCCTTTCTTGGCTTTTAAAAATCTCAAGTCCTTGTGTTTGGAGAGAGGCAGTTCCTTTTAAGACTTCATCGTGTGACCAGAAGCAGAAAGGATCAGTGACCTGCTTTTGAGAAATTTGCAGTTCAGTTTAACAGATGATGTTTCTGGGAAGAGGCTCATGTAAGACAGACTTGAGAGTTGCCTGAGAGTTGCCTGTTACCCAGTCTGGTGTTCCCGAGACTATAGCCCTGATGATGTGGCCCTGCGTATGTTTTAGAATTTGTGAAAGGTGTGTAGGTGACTAGTCATAAAAACCAAACCCTTTTATTTTTTTTTTTTTTTTTTTTTTTAATTCACTCTCTTTCCTTTTTACTTTCTGTTCCTACTTCCATTTCCTCATATCTCCTTTTTCTCTTGGCCTTCTCTTTTCCCGCTTACTGTCACATAGAACACGGCCTGTTTAGATTGTAACATTAGTTCTGAGAAGAGACTCATAACATAGGCAGGGAAGAGGAAGTATGTGGACTAATAGCAATGAAAAAAATAATAATTTGGGTACATATGAAACGAAAGCTATGCTTCTGGTTACTTTCTGCCTCTATTAGGGACTCTTAGAGCAAATACTTTGTAATTGTATTTTACATGGTGACCTTCTTCCTCTTTGACTTTTACATTTTCTCTCTCTTTCTGCTATTGGCCATACTCAAGATTATGTATTTGTACGCTGTTACCTTGTCTACATGAAGAAACGTACTCCAAGCCTCTGTTGTCTGATATATTACACCAGGGACCTCACAATCTGAATCCTATCCGGAAGAGTAGCAGGATGGGGGACTTTGAGATAAACTTTGCAAGTTATGGGAGGGCGGGAAGAGAGTTTGGATTACAGGGCCCTCGAGTTCCTTTGAGATCTGTTTATCCTCATTGTGACTATTTGCATTTTCCCTGTAAAGCTTCCGTTTCTCCTTTTCTGCCTTTCTCAGTTTCTCACCCACTCTGCTGTTAGGATGGGCCTGGCTGTGCATTTCTGGGTTGTAATTCTGCGCCTGTATGCTGTTTGCGAGGAGTGTCTCCCTAGACTCGACTTGGTGGCTCTGCACTCGGGGATGTGGCTGGCACACTTTCTGTCCTATTAGTATCCTGTTCAATTAGTGTTGCATGACAGGCCCTGGGAGTGTCTACAGCCTCGCTGGGGAGTGACAGCAGAAACCTGCTTTTTGTTGGTGACCCTACAGGGACTTCTCCATCAGGATTTGAATCTCTGGTGTACAACTCACTGCATCTCATTCTCTGCTAATTTGCATCTTAAGCGAAGCATCTTACTTTCTAGTCATCCATATTTATGATCTATCATAATACATGGGTGACTCCTTTCAGTGCAATTTTCCAATGCCATTAGTCTCTGTATTCCAAATTAGGGCCACCCTGATAAATAGGCAAATAGTTTAGCAGATTTCAAACAGGGATTAGATAAACAGGGGTAAATAAGAATGAAATAACACTTGTACCGAAGCCAGCTTAGAAAAAAAAAATGCAGTTTATGTCAACATCTGATCACCTTAAATGATATATTAATAGTAATAATAAAAAGTGCCTTGATATTTGTGTAGTATAGAAAAATACACTAAGCACTTTCATGTGCATTTTTCATGCGTGCACCTCTAAAACCTGTGGAGTATGGCAGAATGGGAATACAGAGGAGAGAACCATCAGAGAGATAAAAGACTTATCAAAAATTTCCAGGGGCAGGTTGAGCTGCTGCCTTCGGCTCAGGTCATGATCCCAAGGTCCTGGGATCGAGTTCCGCGTCGGGCTCTCTGCTCAGTGGGGAGCCTGCTTCCTCCTCTCTCTCTCTGCCTGCCTCTCTGCCTACTTGTGATCTCTCTCTGTCAAATAAATAAATAAAATCTTAAAAAAAAAAAATTCCAGGAGCACCTGGGTGGCTCAGTTGGTTAAACGCCCAACTCTTTATTTCGACTCAGGTTGTGATCTCAGGCTCCCTAGGTAGAGCCCTGTGTAGGGCCTCTGTGCTTAGCTCAGAGTCTGCTTCTCCTTCTGCCCTTCCCCCTCTGCCTTCCTTCTCTGTTCCCTCCCTCCTCTGCCCCTGGCTTGCACACTCAGTCAAAAATAAATAAATAAGTCTTAAAAAAAAAAAGTTCCAGAGCACACCTAAAACCCTAACCTTCTGTGTCCTAGTCTTAGGATCTAGTCACAATAACAAGTTGTTTGGTAGAGTAACTTTAGAATGGAGAAGGGTTTAGGAAATGCTGTTCGATCTAACAAACAGGAATGGAAGCTTCATGCTAGGTTTTATGTTAGGTTCCAGGTACACAATGATGAATAAGAATTGAACTTTCGTGCTTCTCCCCCTTATTAGCTTCTGCTAACCAGTTTCTACTCAGACAATACTCATATTCCAACTGGCCTGGGGCTGTACCTTCTGGATACGTGATTCAGTATCCTACTTCTTCAACAACATCCCAAGATGGAACTAGACCCCTTGCTAGAGCTGGGGTTTGCATTTCCACTAAACCAAGAAGAACCTGCATCCTAGCACACACCTTCCATTCTTAGATGAACAGGAATAACTTTTTGCATCTATTCATGAAGATGAACCCTAAGGAAGGCTGGATGGCATCTTGGCTGTCCTGATGCACTGAGACAGACGTGACATCCACTTAACATGTCAAACTTTAGCATGCCTTCACCAGAGAAGTGTGGCTCTGGTGGTGAGAGTGTGAGTGAGGGCGAGATTGGAAGGAGTGGGAAGGGTTTGAAGAAATTATGATTTAGACTGCTCTTGAGAGATACTGTGTGATTCATGATCATCTCTTTTTGGTAGGCTTTCCCCTACCTCGAAAAATGCATTTCTTAACTTGTTGTAGTGACCATCTCATCGTTCCTTTCTTGTTTGGATGATTGGTCTATGGTTCTAATACCATTTTTTAACCCTTAATTCCATCTTATTAGCATAAAATATGGCTTTATCCCCTGCTCATTTCTTATCTTCTCCAAGGTACAAATGACCTAATTACTAAAATAAATGTCAGTATATTTTCTGTTCTCATCTTCTTTGACCTCAGCACAGGAGCAGACAGAAATTACTGAGCCCACTTTTCCTGAGACTTTTCTTGAATCCTTTTCCTTGGATTGAGCAGTTTCTATTCCACAACTTTTTCTTTACTCCGTCTCACCATTTTTATTCCTGCTGTAAGCTCCTAAATGTGGACACCACTAGATCAATTCTCTATACTGTTTATTCTCTCACTGGATATTTCATTTATATCCACTGATTGAATAATTATCTATATGATTGATTTATAGATCAGTAGATCCTGCTATATCACTTTAGATAGATGATCTGCTACTTCCTCTGAAATATTCACATTCAGAAAGTCTCCCCATCCCCATTTTAAAAAAACAAAACTCAAAACAACAAAGTTGAAAAAAAAAAAAAGAGTTATCTTTCCTGACCTAAACCTTTTCTGTTTCTGTATTCTCTATTTTGGTTAATATTATCACCATCTACCCCAACGTAGAACTGAGATCACTTTAACTCCTCTCTCATACTCTGATTAGTGTTACTAAGACTAATCTAGTTCTTAGGTGTCTCTAAAGGCTCACTTCATCATTCCCAATTTACTGTCCTTCTCTGGGCCATCATCTCTTTTTCCTTAGACTAGTGCAACTGACTTCCAGCTATCTTACAACTTATTATAACTTTTCATGTGGATACAATTCTGTTTCCAAGTGGATAGTTAGAATTCCAACAAAAATATCTTATATTTCCTGCGGTAATCAGGACTGCTCCTTATACATAGTAGGGATTCAGTAAATGTTTATGAATATCTTAAACCACATGGATTTTTCCAGGAACAAATCTGATTGAATTCTCTGTGTTTGGTCCTGTAGAACGTGTTGGCATGGAAACATACTAATGTTAGACCTATGGAGGCTTCTTCAGTGTGGTGGGGAAAGTCTTGTTTACTAGGCATTTTTAACTGATAGCACTAACTTTTTGATTGTGCTATAATATTAGGCAAATATCAAGTTACATTATGGATATGCTCTACTTCCTTGTGAAGTCTTCTTTGAGATTTAAATATTCATGTTTATCATATTTACATATTTAAATCAAGTTGTATTATGAGTATGCAGTGCATTATGGGTATGTGATACTTCCATGTCAGTTATAAATATGCAAATATAATCTACTCTGCATTGAGGTAAAATGTTTCTTGGCACTACTGCTCTCAGTACTGCTTTCATACTACTGTGGTATGAACAGGTGATAATAGATGGCTGCAGTGAGTTTTAAGTATAGTGGATTCTTCTCTTATATGTAGACCAGATTCCTCAATGAATAAAAAGGGCAAAAATTACATAGAATCAAAATAACACTATAATTCCCCTAAGAAGTTGTTACATGAACATGGACATGAGGTATTACCTCACTGTGTCCAAAATATCCATATCTTCTTCCTAATGTTTAAAAAATTACTTTTTCTGGGGTGCCTGGGTGGCTTAGTCAGTTAAGCCTCTGCCTTTGGTTCAGGTCATGATCTCAAGGTCCTGGGATCGAGCCCCCCCATCAGACTCCTTTTTTTGCTGGGAAGTCTGTTTCTCCCTCTGTCTCTGTTCCTCCCCCTTGGCTTGTGCTCTTTCTCTCTCTGTATCAAATAAATAAATAAAATCTTTTTTTTTTTTTTAAGATTTTACTTATTTATTTGAGAGAGAGAGAGAGAGATAGGAAAAGAGCATGAGCAGGGAGAGGGAGAAGCAGGCTACCCGCTCAGCAGGGAGCCTGACAGTGGGCTTGATCCCAGGACTCTGGGATCATGACCTGAGCTGAAGGCAGACGCTTAACTGACTGAATCACCTAGATGCCCCTAAATAAATAAAATCTTAAAAAAAAAAAAAAGTTCTTTCCCTAGTTGAGAAACAGATGACTAGATAACTTGTGTATAGGACACAAACCTCAAAATGCATACTATTAAACCCCAGAATCATACTCAGCATGATAGGATGCTCAGATTATGAAAGGAATACATAAACTGTGACAACTAAGGGGACATGAAGCCACACTTCCAGTTTCTAACATCCCAGTCTGTGCGCTCTTTGAATGGAAAAGTGAGGAGAATCACTCTTCCCTTTATTTTTTAAATTGTTAAAATTCGTGTAATTAATTTTGCATAAGTTAAATGAGCTTAGTCCATGACTCCATTGAACATGCACTCATATATGTATAGAATAGATTTTGACACCCTGATAATTTTTAAATGAGGTAATTTTATGCTATTAACTGTTTGTGTTTAGAACACTTCAAATATCTGAAACAACTTTTAACTTTTCTTCATTAGCAGTGAATTTTGACCATAAAATGTAAAATCTAGATTCTCCCAGAAATTAAAGATCACTTGGTCTTTATTTTATTTATTAAAACAAATTATTTATTTATTATTATTATTTTTTAATTAACAAGGATGTTTTGCATCTCCCCATTAGAACCTTGGTCACATTAACATGGACACATGATACCACACTATAAAATACTTCAGTTTCATCGGTTTTAAAAAGGTATAACTATGGAAGTTACTTTCATAGTACTGCCCAATTTCTTCCGGATTATTGTAATTTACTGTTAATAAGTGTATTTTGCTTCACATTTCTGGATGTGTTTGAATAAGTTTGTGGGACTCCTAAGGATGCAACATTCTATAATAAGGAATTGCTAATACATGATGAGTTGTCATTATTTAAGTAACTCTTTAACCTGGTCAAATGTTCTTAAATAAGTGGGTGTGAGGTTCAACAGGATCAAAGGTAATTAATGTTTTCCAGCAGTAAGTGTGATAAATACTTGCTTGTTAAGTCAATAACAACAAGACAAAACTTGAGTGTGAAGTAAGGGTGGACTATAAGTCAATTGCAAGTAACATTCATGTGATAGATACACTAATTTGCCACTTGTTGTTCCAGCAAGATTTGAAAAATTAGATAGTTGAAGTTGCTATAAGGAACACAATTTACTGCACAGATGCCCCAAGAGAAAACTTTAGGCCTCAGCTTCACCTATTGACTTTTGCCAAGTAGTCACCTGGGGTCTGTTGTGAAACAATCTGTGATCATTCACACCAGAGCAATAATTGTGTAGAAAAATTAGAAACAATTAAACACTCTGCTTCCTGGTAATATAATGCTGTTTGTTTACGATCTGCAAGTACTTGCTGAAGAGTACGATGGTATTGGCCTAAAATAAGAGTAGAATAGGAAAAACTGTGGAAGAAATGATAGCATTCTCCATTGAAATGAAATTTAATGAGGGCGGTGGAGAAACGTAATTGTGTGTTCTACCCGACTCAACTTTTAATTTAACTGGGATCTGTAATATGTGTTCTATAGTTATTGGTACTTAGTAAAATAAGTTACAAGTCTTGCTTCTACCCATTTACTTGGGAGTTTAAAAAAAAAAAATTGAACGAAAGGTGGAAAAATAAAAAAGTTTTCTACACGGTCCCTACTTTTAGATTTCCATCGTCATAAGTTTTTAAGATGAGAAATTGAAATTATTTTAAAGTTAGTTATGGTTGGTGCAGGTGGAGGCATCCCCAGGGTTGGCCCAGCTGCTGCCGGCCCCGCGACCCGACTCACTGCTCGGCCTCTTGCTGGCTGTGGGAACACCTTCCCGCACCAACAGCATCGGATCTTTGGCCGCCCACGTGGAGCTCCTCGGATCTCTTACTTGCTGCACTTCCAGGAGGAGGAAGGCTGCAATTCTGAGGCTGAGGTCGGCAGGGTCAGGAGTCCTGAACAGGAGCTGCCAGGCCACGCGGTCCTGCCTGCCTCCCTCAAGGCCCGCCTTGTCCGCTTCCGCCCTCCAGGGGGCGCCCGTCCTGCCTTCCCGCGCGGTCAGCGCCCCTGCTGTGCGTCCTGAACCGGAGCATCTAGGGATGGACCTTGGAGGAGGAAGATGGCGGCGGCAGAGCCAGGGCTGAGGCCGTGTCCACTTGGGCGGCAGAAGGTAGGATGGCTTGTTTGAGGAAGGTGAGGCTAGAAGGATACCTGAGCGAGCCTAGAGGACGAGAGTCCAGGCGCACTGTAGTTTCCTGGGCTATGCGGAGCGGGGCCCATTCTCCTATTAGGCTGAGCATCGGCGTCCTTGACGTCTGTGCAAAGAGTTCTGGGTGCCACCCGCAGTGTTTCCAAGTCGTTAGATCTGGAATGGGACTCAAGAGTTTGCATTTCTAGGACGTTCCCAGGTGTTGCTGCTGCTGCTGATCCAGGCATGACAATTTGAGTCATACATAAAAAGATGTTTATCAGGATATGCCTGTCCTGATAATCTCCTTCTGAAGAGGCATCAAAGTGCATGAGCTGGGGGACTTTTGCCTTATGTGTCATGTTCAATTTTTTGTTTGCAATGAGGATATGATAGTTTATTACTTGTGCAAAGACCAAAAAAAGTTATGGTTAATACAATAATACCCAAAGATAAATATTCACCTGATTTATGGTTTCATCAATGGTGGGTCCTCTTGACACTGTAATATACTCTTGTTTAACATTCAGATATGATGGTTTTTCCCAGATATGGGTGTTTTCAACCTTTGACATTTATTGGTGAAAAAATTGACAGTGTCCATGGAATATGGGAAAGTATCTCATGGTTATAAGTAGCTTTTTAAAAAATTTGATTTCCTGTCACACATACTTAACTTATTCAGATGTCTATGTGTTTCCTTGGTATCTTACTCATTTATGTACTTGCTTTTGGTGACGAGGCTTAATTTTTCAAAATTAAGCTGAGTTTCCTTTTCACCTGGGAATTGTTTAAACTAAGCTCTATGAAATATTCTGTTAATTTCCTGGCGTGAGTAGAATAATTTTCAAGATGGAACTTCTCAGAAGAACATTCTGATATGTGCATAGTATCACTGATAAAAACTAAGCACATTTCTAGAAGAATGGGTCTCTCTGTAATAGGAGAATGCTGAATAGTTCTGGCTATTAGGTTAAAAACACTGTCTCACAGAGGCTTTTCCCTTGTTTCCTCCTATTTCTCTCCAGCTCCTCCTTCAAAGTTCCCAGTGTCACACTGTTGATAGGAAACTGAACTAGCACCAGGTAGGCTTCGGTCCACGTGCTGAGTCTGCCGCCTGCTAGTCATGAAACTCTGATCAAGACTCTTCCCCTCTCTGACTAAAATGTACACAGATCGGGGCAATCTGGGTGGCTCAGCCGTTAAAATGCACATAGATCATACAGGGGTGGTTGACAGGAGCTCCTAGTTTACAGGGTGGCTGTGGGGATCGCAAGAGCTAATGTTTATAAAATACTTAGCACAGTGCTTGGCACACATAGTTAAAAGCATACTCATAATTCCTTCTAGGATTAAGAGCAAGCCTCCTGCTTGTCTCACTTTCATCAATTACCCAGCCTCTTCTGTATCCCAGTAAGAATCAATTCCACATCTCCCAGCTGGGATTGTAGGTAGAGAAAAATAACATCTTCCACACATTCCTTTCATTGCTCTTCTCGGTAACATATCTTTTACATGAGTCCCCAATTTTCCTTGCCTAATTTATAATGTTAATGATAATTGATAATGACAATCCTCAAAGAATTTTGATCTAAACTATTAATATATTTATTTTATAAATGAATAATATATTTAAAGGGGTGAGTGAGCAATCTTTTTCTACTTTTTATAAATAAACTGTCACTATCAGGTACTACACAATAACAAGATTGGAAGTAGGATTGGAATTTGCATTTTTCCAAGACTGATACAGGAAATCCATTTTAAAATCACAATAAAACAACATCAACAATTAATATCAACAACTATAACAACTATTAACTTTGTGACAGACATCATATTAAAAAATTCATATGTGTTATCTCTTAATTGTTATGTCAACCCCATGAAGTAAGTAGGTACCACTATTATTCTCTGAGAGTAAGTGCCTTGCCAAAGGTTATGAAGCTGATGTGTAGGAGAGCCACATTTGACCCTAGATAGTCTCATTCCTGTCTTAACCATTATGCTGCCCTGTCCCCCAGTATGTGTGACTATATGGATATTAGAATGATTGCATATGGGTTGTATATCTTCTTAGCACTAAGCAAAATTTCAGCAGCTGTCAGAAAAATCTTTTCTCTGTTCCTCCTCCCTGTGCTTTTGCAGTCACTGTCTGCTATGATCAGGGTAAGTTCATACTCTTCTCTGCCAAACCCCACCTCTTTCACTCTTCCCTTACACTTGGAAACATAACTCCAGATAGTCTTTCTGTACAGACCAGAAAAAAAAAAGGATTTGGCCTGTAACTCTTGTTACCAGTTGCCCTTTGCCCAAAGCCATGAACTTAAGTCTGCATGCTTGTGATTTTTGCTTATTTTCTATGCAATGTCAGTTGCATTGTTGCATCTTTGCCTGCATGATCATTTTTTCAAATCCCGAGTTCAGTAAGGGGTCAGAAACAAGTTGCTTCTTGGTGTCACTGTGCAGTGGGTTGCATACAATAGGAGCTCAGTAAATAGTTTCTGATGATTTTATAAACCTAAGAGGAGCCTAAACAGAAGTGGAAACTGCCTTAAGGATTTAAACCTCAGTGGGCCATCTGCATATTGTCTGTGTACAATTCCGCATACTAAGTGTTAATTTTGAGATTTCCTCTTACTCTAGAGACATAGTAGAAATGATTAGGCTGAGAATCACAACCCTGATAATTAGCTTAGAGATTCTGAATCAGGATGTGTGCTGCAAAAAAAGTGATTTTTTTTTTTTTGGAGCATTTGGCCCTAAGGGGTTGGATAACCAGCTGTCTCAGATTTTATACCTGCCAACATCTGGTTCGGTCAATAGGTACCAGGAAATGTAACAGAGCAGGAGGGAGTTCTAACTCTTTCTTGACCTCTAGAGAGTAGGACAAGGCCCCAATTCTCTTTTGGGAACAGTTGGGAAAATATAGAATTATTTATATTGTATAACATTTACAAAGTGCTTCACAAGCATTTTTTTAAAGCCCTTGCTTCTCAACTTTATTTGAAGTGAATGTGTATATATCCCCATTTTATTGAGCTTGTTAAGGTGCAGAAAGATGTACTTTCTTGCTTTGATGCCCAAATGAGTAAACAGCAGACCAGAACAAATATTCATATACTTCAGATTTCATTCTGTTTTTTCAGTTTTTATGTTATCTTATTTCAAAGGCAAATAAAACCAAGAGGGGAGGAGAATGGAAAAGAAATATAGTAGAGTAGACCAAGGGGGAAATGTTAAAAAAAGATTATTTATGTACTTCTCATCTTTTTAAAATCTCAAATGTGTGTTGATTCTATAGTGGTTTAAAGATGTAGTCATGGTTTGGGGCACCTGGGTGGCTCAGTGGGTTAAATCCTCTGCCTTCGGCTCAGGTCATGGTCCCGGGGTCCTGGGATCGAGCCCCACATCGGGCTCTCTGCTTGGCAGGGAGTCTGCTTCCTCCTTTCTCTCTCTGCCTGCCTCTCTGTCTACTTGTGATCTCTGTCTGTCAAATGAATAAATAAAATCTTTTAAAAAAAAAAAAAGATGTAGTCATGGTCTTTGAGATAGCCTAAGAAAACATTACATCTTTTTTCTACAACTCCTATAATCTTGCTGACTGGTATTTCCCCCATCTGACCCTGACTGTGCTATGTGGTGGAGGGAAAAAAAGAAGAAAAAACACTTAACCTATAATTTTATACTTGTAGTGTTTGTGATACTTCAGCCTCTTCCAGTTTAACTGGTCCTCTGATTAATTGGTCCATAGACCTATTTCTTTCTTCCCTTTTCTTTTTCCCAAGGTAGCCCTTGGGTTCAGGAGAAATACCAATGATCTTAGGGCACTGGGGTACGGGAGGAGGGTCTTTGATCTTGTGCTGATTTTGTCTACAGTGTAGCTGTGTTGCCCCTGGGTGAGGACTGGCTGGTCTCTGATGAGGTGTGATTAGTTGGTAGTACACTTGGCTGGTATCTTGCTGCTTTCATTCATACCTGGTGTGAACCTCCTATTCTACTAAGACCATAACTGTATTTGTGTATGTATGTATATAATTCATATGTATCATAAAATACACATATATACACACATGCAAAATATACACAGAAAACATAAACAGTCATATATATATATGTGTGTGTACATGTGTGTGTGTACAGTTTAGAAAACCGGGTGCAATATGAAAATGCAGGCTCATAAGTGTCCAAAGTTGTACGTTTGTTTTCTTAAATAAGCAAAGTACATGAGATTTTGTGTATGTGTGTGTGTGTGTGTGTGTGTGTGTGTGTGTGTGTATGTGTGTATTTCTCTATGATAAGACCTTATTTTTTTCCCTATATTATTAGGGGGTCTTCATATTCACTAAATCAGTTCTGATTTGGAGGTTTGCCAAAATAAAGTTCTGTTGGCTTCAAAGAAACATTGTGCTTTGCTGATCTCTGTAATACTAGCTTTTGGAGACTCTTAATTTCCAATCCAAACGATTTTGCCTAACCTTTTACAGATAGACTCACATAGTTTGGGAAATCAAAGAGAAAGGCATTTACAGCTAGATTGTTATGATGATCTATATGACATGATGAATAAATCTCTTTCTTTTTTAATGTTAATATCTCTTTCTACAAATCTCTGATGATTATACCTTGGTCAAAAGTAATGGTCTAGGAAAAAATATTTTATTTAAATGTCTGTCAGATAAATAAAAACCTGAAAAAAAGAAAATAAAAGAAAAAAATTAAATGACTGTTGGAAAATCCACAGTATACTTCTGAATAGACTTATTTGCAGGGAATGAAGATTCTCTAAGATACGTATGTACCCATTGCTATATCTTTGAAGTTTTTAATCTGTGCATTAATTTTAGAATTTTATCTAATGATGTTGTGAGAACTAAGAGAAAAACCAAAGAATAATTAAGATGCATTTTGCAAATTATCTGTATATTCTGTTTTTTTAAAAAATGAAAAAAGTCAGTCATGAATACAAACTCAGGATTCTGACGTATATTTTTTTGAATTTATAGCAACTTGTTATTATATTGTAATATAGGGGACTTGGTTTCAAATGGCCTGAAAACCTCTTTTACACTAGTCTTTTAAAGATGCATATTTTTGAGCAAGAAAAGAACTTCACTTAATTTTGAAAGCATCATGGAAGATCCAAAGACAACACAATACCTAAAATGATTGCCAGGCTTCCAACTCTTTCTTTTTGAAACTGAATCCAAAAGGAAGTTATTTATTGGCTGCGTAATTTTTACCTGGAGGTCTCCTTTAAGATTTGTTGTATCCCTGAACAAATATAATTCCAAGATCTATTTAGATTAATTGTAAAAATAAATATTTACTGAGTGTCAGCAATGAGGGAGATGTTGAAATCTAGTATGTGTTAATATTTAGTTAAAGGGAATTCTTTTTCATCATGGTAAGTTAGGCCTATCTCTTATTACTGAGTGAGAAGTAAAGCAGCCTCATGGGTTGAACTGGGAAAAATGCCAGTTACACATATATGTGCAACTACCTTCGGGGGATCTTACACATTTTGCAATCCTTGTTTTTTTTTGGGGGGGGGCAATTTCTTTCTTTTCCTTGATGTTTTCTAACCTAAAAGATAAGGATTTCTTATGCTTGTTATTCTCAACAATGGTGTAATTTTAAAGCTCTGTGAAGTACTCAGCTTTATAACAAGATAGTTCCTTGGGCAAATATCTTTTATTTTCTTTTTCCTCCTTCCTCCTTCCCTTCCTCTCTTTATCCCTTATTTTTCTCTTTTTCTTCATTTATTGTTCTTTTCTTCCCATCTGGAATCCTCCTCCCACCAGCATCAAAGGTAGTAAATCTGCATTTTTTTATTTAAACATTTGTGAGTTCTGCAATTCAAAACTTGCCCAAACATTTGAGAAGTTTTTTTCTATTAACAAATGGAAAATAACATGTTAAAAACATAATGTCTATCTATAGAAGGTAAAATACATTAAAAATAACTTTCAGCAATCTTTTGAATACTTTCCAGAGCACCATCAAATCGTGTCCAAATACTGTGCTGCTCTGGAGGACCATAACAATGGTAGCATTTGTTGGTGTTTTTGAATGTGGAGCGTTGATCATGGTAGTGTCAGGGAGTGGAATCAGTGAAGGAGAAAGAGAAGGCTATATTGACAGAAGCAGCAAAATAACTGGAGGAGGCTGGGTTCAAGATTGCTTATCTATGGTGTTTGGTGTAGAGCGAATGTTTGTGTTCCCTCAAAAATCATTCTGGTGAAACCTAATCCCTGCTGTGATGACAGCCAGAGGTGGAGCTTTGGGAGGTCATTAAGTCATGAGAAGGAGCCCCCAAGAATGGAATTAACAGTCTTATAAAAGAGATCCCAGAAGGCTCTCTCACTCCTTCTGCCATGTGAGGATAGATGGAGGAGACCATAGTCTGTGAACCAGGAAATGGGCTCTCAGGAGACAGTCATTCTGCTGGTATCTTGATCTTGGACTTCCCAACCTCTAGAACTGTGAGGAGTAAGTTTCTGTTATTTAGAAGCAACCCGGTCAATGGTGTTTGTTATAGCAGCCTCAACAGATTAAGACAGTTTTGGAAGCAGCTGCTGAAATGGTGAGCCAATGATGGTGTAAGTAGGCAGTTGGAGTGCCTTCAACTGGTACATTATGGTGTTGTCCTCACTGAGTAGTTGCACGCAGTTGAGTGTTAAAAGAGACCATGAGCATGAAAGGGAGGTTACCACATGAATTAGGATATTAGCTCTAATTGCTAATTAGATTCTTTTTTCTACTACAATTTGTGCTACACCTTTAAATTTAAATGTAAACACTGGGGCAGTGCTCATTGTTACGGTTTTGTTAGATTTATGAAATGTCCACAAAGTGCTTACATCTAAGCTGGCATTACTTTATGTGCAGAGTAGTAGGTAGGAGGCGGCTTTAAGCAAATCACTGAAAATTGCAGAAAATATTGCAGTATGTCAAGTGATTTAAGTTGTCAGGAAGGTTCGGAGATTAGTTCAGTTACTGAATTTCATGCTTAGTTCTTTCCTTTTTTTTTTTTCTTTTTTGCAAAATAATACTAGAAAATAGAGGTTAGCTATTACTCTTACTTTAATATTTCTCTTCTTGATTGCAATTGACATTTTTATTTGGACCACAAAGCATACAAAATATAGCCATATTCTTTTTCTCTTAAAAAAAGGTTGCATGAAATGAAATTCAGGCCATACACCTCTGTCTATTTCTTTTACATTTTGATGCAAGGAGCAGAGCATCTGTACTAATTTCTTATAGAAGATAGTTTTAGTAATGCCTCTTCATGTTGCTGGAATACATTTATTTAATAATTATTTTTGAAAGGTCTATTGCATGTCAGGAATGCCAGTACATGGTGGTTGGGATACATTACTGAATAAAGAAGACAAGGATCTCTACCCTAGAATTTACATTTTTAGCAGGAGAGGCAGATAATAGCCAAATAATAAGTAAGTAACTTATTCTATGTTAGAAAGTGATAAGTACTGTGGATAAAAGAAAAGTAAAGCAAGGTCAGGAGGATTGGGCTATTATGTTAAGTTCAGGCCATCTCCTCACTGGGATGACATTGGGGGAAAAAAATTGAAGAAGGTAAGGATTATGGCCATGAAGATCATTTGGGTAAGAATGGGGCAAGAATTGTCTGGCTGACTCAGACAATAGAGCCTGCGATTCTTGATCTCAGGGCTTTGGGTTCAAGCCTCACATTGGGTGTGGGGACTCCATAATGAATGAATGAATAAATGAATGAATGTCCCCAAAAGAATGCCCCCATTGAAATGTGTATTGCAGGAACAGTGGGGACCCATGTGTTCTTCCACATCCAGCACACCTTGTCATCTGACAAGGTGGAAAGTCAAGACTCCTTCCTTCAGTCAGTAAACACATAGCAAATGCCTGCTGAGCTTTTGGGAAATTAACATGTATCCTGACTGCTTAGAGCTTATAATTTATGGGGAAAATATGCATTAAACACCTAAACACCTTAACTATGCCTGTGAAATGTTTTCTGAAGTGTGAGGATGCCACAGAGGAATGTAGTAGGAGATTTGACTTCACCTCACACTCAGCAATGATTTTCTCAAGAAAATGACTTTCTGGAGATGTGAAGAATGAAGAGAAGTGAGTGGGATCAATGAATGAGTATCATTTTCTAGATAGAGGAATTAGCCTGTGCCAGAGGGACTGAAGTGGGAAAGAGACCAGCAAGTTTATGAAATTAGGAAAAGGCCAGTGTGACTTGAGCATGGAGAGCAGGAGGAATGGTTTGAGTCAAGGCTGTGGCCAGATGTTACACATCCTTAGACCATATTAAGGAGTTTGGACACTACCTAAGGGCCAGATGAAACCACTTGATGAGTTGTAATGTGTGCTGGCATTATAGAAATAGCAGCTAACTGGGAATCGGTGGACCTGGGGTCTAGAGCTGGCCATGGTACTAACTTGCTGTATGATTTGAAAAAGTAAAAAATACCTCTGGGCCAAATTATTTCATGCATCCATAAATAAATTTATATCTATATCCTTTTTTAATAATCTTGTCCGTATCTATATCTATTTGCTAGATTGCTTTGTCTTTACAATATTGTCATAGGTTGAATTGTGTCCCCCCAAAAGATAGATTGAAAGTCATAACCTCTAGTACCTCAGAATGTGACCTTATTTGGAAATAAGGTCATGCAAATGTAATTGGTTCAGTTAAGTTTAGGTCATAGTAGGGAAGGATGGGCCTTTTAATCCAATATGACTGATTTTCTTATACTGAGGGAGAGATTTGGGGGCTTGCAGAGGGAAGACAGCCATGAAAAGACAGAGGCAGAGATTGGAGTAATCCAGCTAAAGGCCAAGGAGTGCTAAGGATTGCATTTTTAACTAATTACATCTCAAAAGACCCTGTTTCCAAATAAGGGTCATATTCACAGGTTCCAGAAACTCAGACCTGAATATATCTTTTTAGAGGAAACACATTGTCCCATCTATTGTTCCTGTTCTCTGAAGAATTGTCTATACTCATCGTTTTGAATTTCTTGTGATCCTATTTAATCCTATAATTTGGTTTCTTTTCCTATCACTACCAACTAGCTACCATGAAAAAAAGTCACCAAAGATCCTCTAAGTGCTAATCCTTCAGATAATTTTTAATCCCCATCATACATGACCTCTAAAGGAATATTTGAATCTGTTGGCCACTTCTTTTCTCTTGAAACTTCCTCATCCCTTTGTTTCAAATCTACATTCATAATTTTCTTGTACTTCTCTAAATTTTTCATCCCTCTGCCTGTCCTTTATTCACTGGTTTCCCTTGAGTCTTATGCACTTTTTCTGGTTCATTCATCCATCCCTATGTCTTCACTCACTGAATGTAAGTTGATGATTCTCACATCTCCATCTTTAGCCAAGACCACTTTGAACCCCAGGTTACAGTGTTGAAATCCCTACTGGATAGCTCTGCTTAACATGTCCAAAACTGAGCTCATTGTTTTTATTTCATAACTATTCCATTTACTCCATTCTAGTGAACAGTATCACCATCTACTCTTTCATCTGAATCAGATACCTGGAAGTTGAATTAGATCCCTATGCTGCTGCCATTCCTCACCAGTCCTTTTTATTGTTTTTTCATCTTCATTGCACTGGTATTAGTTCTTGCAACATAGCTGGTCCCCCATTCCCAGTTTGTACTCTCTCAAGTCTGCTCTCCAGGATCAGAGAGGTCTTTCTCAATAAGAACCTTAAGATGTAAATCTTCTACTCAACCCCTTGAATTTTTTTTCAATTTTTATTTTTTATTGTTCAGAGAATAACATTCCAGCTCCTTAGCATGGTATCCACAGTCAGCCTTCTGCCTGTAGCCTAGCTTATGTTCTACCTGCCAGCCTTTAAATGATGCTTCTCTCACACCCTGATGGCTGTTCTTATCCAAACAGGCCAGGTGACTTTCACAGCATTGCTTTTACTCATCCTCATCCCTTATAATAAAAGCCCCTTCCCCAGTCTTCCTGAATGAACATCCTTCATGTTTTTTTCAAGTCTAACCTCTAGCATTATATTTTCTGTGAACTTTCTCTGATTGTCCTTGCTCAAGTAGTTCGCCCTTTATCCTTTGAGATGTTCTGTCT
Source organism: Mustela erminea (assembly GCF_009829155.1). NCBI lineage: Eukaryota > Metazoa > Chordata > Mammalia > Carnivora > Mustelidae > Mustela > Mustela erminea. The sequence continues at coordinate 51,074,882 of NC_045616.1, forward strand.
TATCATCTGTGACATTTTATGAATTTAATGTGCATGCATCTGTTTCCTCTTCTACACTGCAAATACCTTGAGGGTAAGGGCTACTGTATTGATCGTTTTATTTCCAGGACCTAGAACAGTGCCTTCCCATAACTAGTGCTTAATGAATGTGTTTTGAAGGTATAGCATATGCAGTTTCCAAGTACTTTAGTTTTAAAAGGAGCACAGTAACTTTAGGATTTTGATTTTTTTATGTACCAAATTATTTCTCCAAGTTATTAAAAAAGGCAAATCTTGAAGAACTTCCAGGAATTAAAAAAAAAGAAAAATCCAGCTGAATATGAAATCACTTCATAGAGTAATAATGCAATACTATACTTTGAAATTTTGCCACGGTCTATATTCCATTATGTTTTGTAGTTAATCACTTTTGCTTTAAAAATTCTAAGTTGATCAAAAGGTAAAATAAGAGGGAAACTCTCTCTCTCTCTTTTTTGAGAAAGAATGCGCAAGCACACACACAGGATTTGGGGAGGGGCAGAGGGAGAGTGAGAGAGAGAGAATCTCAGGCAGGCTCCTCACCTTGACACAGAGCTCAATGCAGAGCTCAGTCCCATAACCCAGAAATCATGACCTAAGCCTAAATTAAGAGTCAGAAGCTTAACCAGCTAGGCCACCCAGGAGCCCCAAGGGAAACTTTCTTTAAGCCAGCAGTGGCTGGTGAACCAGTATGTATTGTCTTCAATGGAAAAGAGTTAGTCAACTTTTCCTTGTTTCATCCTGTAGGACAGAGGGAGGTAGTGACCATAAGCAGTAAGCAATAAATTCTGTTTAAAGAGGGCATGCCAATAAAGGTTTCCCCACAGTGAGGAAGCTGCTGCCAGTTCGTTTTGAATGCTTAATGCTTTATTATGTTGTTTCTGGATGGCTTTCCTTCTTTCTTTTCCCACTCCTTGGGCCCCTCCTCTAGGGCTCAGTAACACGGTAGAGATGCTTTTTGACAGACAAGAGATAATCTTACACTTGACTTCCAATATCAAGGCATTTTAACCGGCACACTTTATATTGAATAATTCATGGGTATTCAAGCTTTAGTTCACTCCACAAAGAAAGTGCTTTCTCTTAGCAGCCACACTAGATATGAGCAGCTAATTCATTATTTAAAGAGATTAAGTATTAGCAACTGGTACTGGCTCTTCAGCGCTCTCTTTATTCCCTTTGCTCGTGTTATCCCCAGCCTCTCAGCTGCCTAGAACAGTTTTTAGATTGATTTTACCATATTTAAGTCTTTTTAAAAACAGATCTACCCCAAAACCTCACTATTTTCAGACTGCTTTGTCCTATTTTAAAAATGTAAAGCAATGTCTGTTAGAACTCTGTGAATCTCTGCAGGCTCGCAGGAATATATACAATTGCAACTCTTTTTGCTTTCAGTTAAGAAAATGTGGCAGGTGGGAGGAATGTAAGAAATCTGAGTTTGTTCAAATTTACAGACCACTTGCTGCAATAGGCCAAGGAAGGCTTGGGCATTTTAAACAGGTGGTGAAAGTGGATGAATTCTCAACTTTCAAGTATTGTTCCTCTGAAAGGAAAAGTCCCCATGGAGAACTGTCCTCTTTATATTTTGAGAGAAAATGAGAGGAAGAAGGGTTTGAAATGTCTGTTTCTCTTTTGTAGACAGATCCTCAGGTTGGATCTCATTCACCACAAATTTTCACTCTTTCATTACCAGTTAAGAAGAGAGAGGAAAATTTGTCAAGAGGTTATGAGGTTTCACTTTCTGTAAACCTTGCTAAAGGGTACCATAACAATGTAAGCAGGTCTGGAATGGTAAAATAGTGAGAAACGTATATACACAGGCACACACACATTTATATGAGAAACTTTTTTAAAAAAGTGACTGATGCTGAAGAAATGTATTTTCAGGATGTGAAATGAAAGAAAACATTGGATATCATGTTGCTTAAAGCAGTAATAAATGCTTCTCTTAATTTTATATTTTGGATTAGAGTTAGCCTTTTCTAGGAGTGTATTAAAGCAGATATTCCATTAGAATGATAAAAATAAGTTGATGGTTTTATTTCTACTTTATATGGCCTGAACAAAACTGGATGCCTTTAAAACTAAGGAACCTCTAAACTTGTATAGCTTTCCTTTCACATTTAAATTATTCAACGGTATGGATTGTAAATGAACTCCCTATACCTCTAGAATGCTCTTGAATTTCAGGTAACTTCTACTTTCTGGGTAGGGAATGTATTATGTGCATATTTTATTCATTCAAAAATTTCCTGAATTGGAATATTGTAAAGAAAATGGGAAAAGCATATAATAGATGATCAATAAAAGATATATTTTTTGAATGACTAAAACTTAAATAAGCCCAGATTGGGCCCATCCTGTGAAAAACCTTGCTTTGAAAGGGAGAAAAATATGTCTGCATCAAAAAGCAATTGCCCTTTTATTGTGTTAAACGCAAGGTCCTGTGCATTTACAAATATTCAAAAGCAAGATACTGTCCTTACCTCGTAACAGTCAATGTCTACACTAGCCTTAGAGCCATCAGGGAATAGAGAAGTGAGACATAGGAGACCAGAGGGTCACCAAAGTTGTTTCTTAAGGTTAGATTCTACAAGCTCTTTCTTGTCTAGTATGCAAGGAGGAGCCTCAGTTGAGTATTTTTCACACAGAAGAGTATACAATGGTAAGTGGCTTGGGTTTTGAAGTTAAAATGACCTGTGTCTAAAATATAGTTCTACCATGTAATAGCTGTTGCAACCTTGAGGAAATGGTGAACTCTCCCCAAGCTTCTTTTTCTCATCTGTAAAATGAGGATTTTAATAATATGTACCTCATAGGTATGAGAATTAATGAGATAATGTCTGAAAATTGCTTGCATAGTGCTGAGCACATAAGAAACATTCAGTAAACCTCTTTTCAAAAAGTGTTTTTGGAAAATTAACCTGGCACTGACATAGAAATTTAATTTGCAGTTGAGATTGTAGAAGTTTAGGAAATTGCTGCATTGTAAAAAATGGGGAGTTTTATGAAATGCTAATGTGTTTTGTCCTAATGTAAATAGGCATTCCGGATCAGTTGTGGCAAAAAGGAGAAAAAAACATTTCATACTGATCTTGGACATAATTATCCGTAGATAACAAAAGAGACCTGCACAATATGATCTGGTAGCTACCATTTCCACTGGGGTGTTTTTACATGTCTTCGTTGAGGTAAAATATGTTTTAAAAGAAAAATAAATGTAGCTTTGTTCTTTGCAAAGTTTTATAAACATTTTGAAGTTTCTGTAAAAATTTGATAGTATATGTTGTGCTATGTATTGATTATATTAAGCATTCAACTGAGAAAGAGATTGGAATTGAAATCTGTTTCTTGAATGGGAAAAAGGATTGGAGAATGAGGGGCCCATCTATTATTATAACTTAGCTTTAAAAACTTTTTTAGGGATCTGAATTGTGAAAGATTGAGACAACATAGTTGGACAGAAACTGTCTTCTCCAAGAATCAGAATTTAAATTACGAATCCCGCATTTTAAGATTTATCTATCATGTCATTTGTCACATAGAATCTATATCTTTCTTCTGGATTTCTTCCGGAGACCTTTTTAAACAATACTATATTTTTCTAGCACACATATACACACATACACATTTATAAACACAAAACTTTCAAATGTAGGTAGCCACGCCCACTTCCTCTGAATGATGGAATCTCAATAAAGAGACAAAATAAGAAGACTAAAATACCATATATGTATAAAAAATTTATCAATCATTCTAAAACTTTATAAAAGTAAGCTATTTTTTCCCTTTGTAAGCAGGCTTACTTTTATGGATTAAAAGTGCTGACAGCCAGTCTGGAGGACCAAATTGTGTTTGGCAGTTCTCATTTGCAATTAGCGAGGGACACCATTCCTCAATGGTAGGGTCACCTAACCAATGCCAAGTTGAAGTCCACCCACAATTATTGAATGCTGACAACATGCCCTCCTTGTGCCATATGCTGGGAACTTAAATAGGAACTAATGCTGGAAACTCAAAGAGCTAACATCAAGATGTTTTTGACTGAAGGCAGATACTAGAATATTTGTATTATTTTGGTGTATGTAGCGAGTACTCTGTTGCTAATAATAGTAAAAGACCTAAAGTTTGTGAATGACATGAATTTTTCATCTGTCTAAAAGGAGTCAATGTTTATGCACCACACCCAGTGCATAACAATGAATTCTGGAACACTGAAAAGAATAACATAAAATAAAATGAAAAAAAGAAAAAAAGAATTTCCAAATGCCAAAACAAAAAAAAAAATAAATAAAAGGAGTCAGTGTTATTCCTCTAATGCTATCACTTGCACTAATGTACTTGAATGAATTCAGATATGATTTTAAGGAGGATGAGAGAAATCACGAGTAGAGCCACAACTATGCAGCAGCCTCTGGCGACCAGCCATTAGTGCTCTATGACTAATAGTTGTGTGCTTGGAGTGTTTTGTAGAATTTGTGAAGTATGACATTACAGTTGCTTTCATTGTCTTTATAATTTTACCCATGAATACATTTTTAGTGAAAGTGTGAGACGAGATTAAACACCGGTGCTTAGAGTTTTATACAGTTAATTGTCTTATTGAGAATGATGTTCTTTACATAAAATTATGTTACAGCCTATACATTATATGTAGTAATAAAAATGAATTATATTTATTTATGAATATCCCTAGTGTTACACAGTTGCTCAACTTATTAATGTTACTTGTTAAGTACAATTCTAGAAAGTTCAAAATTCATATTTAAGAAATGTGGTTTAATATTATAGAAAATATTAGTCACTTATTTTTCCCTATAAAAACCATTTTGACATCTTTAAAAATATGATTTAATTTTCATGTTTTATAAGTACTTTTTTGAATGCTATGCTAATGAAAATAAGACATCCATATTATTTGGTTTATTTCCAGATTTTTTCACTTTTTCCTTTCCCACTGAATTGTATGGCTCTTGTAAGCATTATTTGACTTGTGGAATACAATGGGGAAAAAAGAAAGTTGGGACGCAGTAGCCTAGTGGATTTCAATTATACCTTTTCTCCAAGTGTGTGATTGTCCTATACAGACTGTTGCAACAAGGCCTGAGAGTTATTCAGCTTTCAGTTATTTGGCCAGCTACAAATCTTGTCTTTGATACTTATAACCTGTCTATTTTCCAAACCTCAAATTTCCTGATTTTTATTATATTCCTTTTTTTGGGTTCAGATTGCCCACTTCTCTGGGCTACTAATATTAGGATTGAGAAAGTCTTTCCAGTTATTGACCAGTTCTGTCCAGACAGGGTAAATGAGGACCCTTTCCAAATGCTTTTTGGAAATAGTTATATTTAATGCCTCAGATTTGATTTGTCAATCTTATTTCAATTGACTGCCTTACCATCTAAATTCCATATTTATGAGAAACTGAATTAGTATATATGGGGTGATTCAAGAGCAGTAAGATATTTCAAAGTTGCTACAAAGAACAGGTGTATTTTAAAATAATATGAGCCTAACAGGGCTGAGAAAGCTGCATGTGTCTAGAACTAAACAGACCCATAAGAAAATAAAGATACATTACTGGCCAACTTTGGTGCCAGAAAAAAGATTGTGAGTTTTAAAATGTAGGTATCAAGATAAAACCTCAGAAATTATGTTACAAAGGAGGAAAAATAGAACTAAATCAATCATCTAAATTCTTTTGGTAATTTTTAAAGTACTACACTAATTTCCTCTCTAAAGACAAAAATAACAAGTAAACTCAACAAATAACAACTGGTTATAAGAACAAATGTCTTTAAGGTGACATCTTTTTGATTATTGATACTCTAGCTTCAGCCCATTATTATTTAGCTGATTTGGGTTTGAAAAGTACCTCTTTCCCTTTAACAACCTATAAATTTTTGCCACCTCAACTGTAGACAATTTAAAGAAGGGAAAACCATTTTTCTTTATTGTCCCACAGGTATCGTCTTTTAAACAGAAATTCAAACAAACCATGGATTCTAAAACACTTGAATCAAAACAGGGCCGTGTGTGGTATATTCAGCTTTTGTCTCTAAAACCTATGCTATTACCCACTAATTCAATTAATGTAGATAAGTTTTGGGTATTTTATTACTGATAAGCATTGTTTAATACAGTTAAAAGGTCTAAGAAAGCTGAGCTAGAATTACTTCAGAATTGCATAATTTTTTAAAAAGATTTTATTTATTTATTTGACAGACAGAGATCACAAGTAGGCAGAAAGGCAGGCAGAAAGAGAGGAGGAAGCAGGCTCCCTGCCAAGCAGAGAGCCAGATGCGGGGCTTGATCCCAGGACCCTGGGATCATGACCTAAGCTGAAGGCAGAGGCTTTAACCCACTGAACCACCCAGGCGCCCCCAGAATTGCATAATTTTGATGGCTGTTTTTGTGTCATTTAACTTTTTTAAAGTTAAATTAACTATTATCCATCTTTTTCTTTTTTTAAAGATTTTATTTATTTATTTATTTATTTGAGAGAGCAAGCACAAGGGGAGTGTTGGGGGGTTGGGGGATGGGGCACCAGAAAGAGAGGGAGGAGGGAGCCTGATGTGGGTCTTGATCCCAGGACCTTGAAATCATGACCTGAGCTGAAGGCAGACACTTAACCAACTGAGCCACATAGCTGCCCTCTATTATCCATCTTGTCAGTAACAAATGATGTAGATATTGTAGAATACATATATGCAAATTAGTTATACTGTGCTTTAGGAGGTATAACATGGCTTTTTCTTGTTGATTATTATCTATTTAGAAGTTTTCCTTTATGATTATCAGTTAAAAAGCAATAACAGGCCAAAATTAAAATTTGGCCATGTATAAACCATAAGGTAAATTATTCTGAACGTGGGAAATCCAAAGTGATTTCTTCGGTGAAGTTGAGATACAACATGTAGAAAGAATTTTGTCAGACCCTAGGCAGCCATGCTACTAGAGTCCCAGGACTCAGATTGTAAGAGAAGAAACACTTTGCCTTCCAGAAACATTTGTGTATGGGGAATACTGCAAATGAAGGCAGATGTAAAATAAAAACCTGAAGGATTTAACCCTTGAATTCTTCTCTTTAGTTTGTTCCAGTTCCTCCGAATGACTGAACATATCCTGAAATGTCTATTATCTGTCCTTTATCTGTATATCTACCACAGAAACTTTCAGTGTATACAAATACAAATTATTTGATATTGTCAGGACATACAGCATTTCATGTAAATTCATATATGACTTATCCACAGAACTGAAGCATGACTCTGAGAATTGCACTTAAAAAAATCAACAATTTGAGGAAAAAATGTCTTCAAAGTAGTGAAATGTTTCTGGGCTTCCTTAAATGAACACCCAGCCATAATTTTTTCCCTCAAATTCAGAATAAGAAAATGCTTTGGGTCCTCATACACTGAAGCTTGAGAGAGCCCCCCTCCCTGAGGAGTTCGTAAGCCTTTGGTATGTCTAATGTTATACTTTAGTTTGTTTCAACCACGCTTTCAATCTTTATTGCTGTCTATGAGCCTATGTTTCAAACAGCCCTTCTATTGATACTCTCTTTTCTCTACCATAATTTGTATATTCTGTACAACCTGAGGCTGAGAGTCTTTGCTTAACAGAATTTTCTCTACATACTGGACTCCAAGCAAACTCTCTGGGAGCTATTCTATGATTATAAAAATCAAAACTATTTTCATTTGTAGTGTTATGACTGGACACTTACTGAAACCGTTTTGATCAGGGCTCCAAGAAACAAACACATATAAGTAAGAGTTGGGCCCTTCTGTGATCAAATATGCAAATAGGTCACACTTTGTTTTGTTAATGTTCTTGGGAAAACATTGCTTATAGGCAATATGGGCAAATAGGGCACGATTAGAGTTGCTAAAACTCTAGAGATCTTTCTACTTAGCTTAATATAAAGTATTAGAGACACAGAAATTCTGTTTTGAATTATTAAACTATTACTTTTGAATTTTGTGTAGCCAGATTTCCCAGGGTTTCCATTTAGTGTTTACTAAACTAATAAGAGTTCCTTCTGGAATCAGCAGAACTCAGCTCTGGCAGGGACCTGGTAAAGTTCTAGCCCTAGATGCGAGTAGGAAATAAAATCTCTTTGCATTCCTTCTTCCAGAGAGGAGAAATAAACAAGTCCCATGAAAAATATATGTTCATTGTATTACACATTACACAAACATCTCTTTGAGATGTTTGTCGGTCACCCCTCCCCCACTGCACTGCATTTTGAGAACCTAATACCAGCTACTAGAAGTTATGTTGTACTACAAAAAATAGAAGACCTTAAAAAAAAACCCTCAGGTATAGCTAGCATTCAAAATGCTAGATAAATGTAAAATTAATTTCAGTTGCATAAATATCTAAATAACTCTTGAGTTAGAGTTGTATTAGTTCCTTTAGATGATGTTCAAGGTGTAGGAAGGCAAACGTGAACATAGATATTCATTTATCTCTATAAAATACTTTTGGCTTGAAATTATTAGCCTTTATGTCCAATTCAGATAGCTGGCTAGAGAACTCAAGATGCCAAGACATCCCTTCTATTGTAGCATTTATAATTATTTTTTAAAAGATTATTTATTTATTTATTTGACACAGAGAGAGATCACAAGTAGGCAGAAGCAGGCAGAGCTGGGTGGGGGGCGGGGAAGCAGGCTCCCTGCTGAGCAGAGAGCCTGATGCGGGGCTCGATCCCAGGACCCTGAAATCATGACCTGAGCCGAAGGCAGAGGCTTTAACCCACCGAGCCATCCAGGCACCTCCACTGAGCCACCCAGGAGCCCCTCTCTCTCTGCTTTTAAGTAAAATAGCATTTCAGTCATTTGGGAAAACTGTATTTGAAAAAAAAAATTCTTTTGAGAAATAGTTTTTGTCTCAGTAGTTTCCAACTAACACATCAAACTGTACTAATAGGTCTCACACATGTAATGGACTGTTGCCATCACAATTCCTTAAATTGAAGGTAGAGGTTTGGAAGGAGCTCTGGAACATGGCTCCAGAGTTTGGCTATCTTGCTTTCAGCCTATTAGTTTTTCGGCAGTACCTTCCCCAGCTCCAACCGGTAAAAGTTTAGGGGAATGAGTAGTTCTCCTTTCCTTTCCTTTTTCTTTTTTAAAAAAATGAAAGTTTGAGTGACAGACAACATTATATTAGTTTTAGGTGTACAATATAATGATTTGACATTTATATACATTACAAAAAGTCTAGTTACTGTTTCTCAACATACAAAGTTACAAAGAAAAATATTTTTTCTTATAAACTTTTAAGATTTACTTTCTTAGCAACTTTCATATTTATAATACAATGTTACTGACCAAAACTAGCACCATGCTGTGCATTTCATCCTTATGACTTAGTTATTTTGTAACTGGAAGTTTGTATTCAACCATTTTACTCAACCCACCCATGCTCCTCCCCCTGGTAAACACCAGTCTAGTTTCTGTACCCATGAGTTTTGTTTTGTTTTAGGACTGTTTGTTCTATTTCTCTGAAAAATGCCACTGGAATTTTAATAGGGATTGCACTGAGTCTCTAGTGCTTTGGGTAATATGCACATTTTTTATAATATTAATTTTTCTCATCCATGAACATTGGCTATCTTTCCATTTATTTTTATTGCCTTCCAGTGTTTTCATCAGCATCTTATAGTGTTCAGTGTATAGGTCTTTCATCTCTGTGGTTAAATTTAGTCCTAGGTATTTCCTTGTTTTTGATGCAATTGTAAATGGAATTGTTTCCTAATTTCCATTTCTGATAGCTGTTAATTTATAAAAACACAATAGGTGTTTTTTTGTTTTGTTTTTGGTATAGATTTTGTACCCTACAACTTTATGGAATTGTTTATTAGTTCTGACAGTTTTTTTTTTTGGTGGGGTCTTAAATGTAAAATCATGCTGTCTTCAAATATGATAATTTTTCTTCTTACTTATCAATTTGGAAGACTTTTATTTCTTTTCCTGCTTAATTGTTCTCTCTAGGACTTCCAATATTATAATGAGAAGAGTGGATATTCTTGTCTTATTCATGATTTTAGAGGAAAAGCTTTCAGCTTTTTGTTCTTTTGTGATATTAGTTTTCATCTGGTCATATGTGGCCTTTATTATGTTGAGGTATGTTTCATCTATACCCACTTTGTAAAGATTTTTATCATATATCTGAAATTAATGATGTAGTATATGTTGGCTAATTGAATTTAAATTAAGAAAGAACTTTTATTATAAATGGATGTTGAATTTTGCAAATGCTTCTTATACATCTATTGAGAAGAGTATATGATTTTTTATTCTTCATTTGTTAATGTGTTACAACAGGATGATTGATTTGCAGGTGTTGAACCATCCTTGCTTCCTGAAGTTATTTCCTACTTGATCATGCTGTATGATGCTCTTAATGCATTGTTGAATTTAGTTTGCTATTTTGTTGAGGATTTTTGCATGTCGGTTCATCGGGGATATTGGCCTGTAATTTTCTTCATTTGTGATGTCCTTGTCTGGGCAAGGTATGCTGGCCTTGAGTTTGGGAGCATCCCCTCCTCTTCAGTTTTTTGGAAGAGTTTGAGAATAATAGATATTAGCTCATCTTTGAATGTTTGGTAGAATTCACCAGTGAAGCCATATGGTCCTGAACTTTTATTTGTCAGGAGTGTTTTGATTACTTATGCCATCTCCTTACTGGTAATCAATCTATTCAGATTTTCTGTTTCTTCCCGATTCAGTCTTGGAAGATTGCATGTTTTGAGGAATGTATCCAGTTCTGGGTTGTCCAGTTTATTGATGTGGTCTCTTATGATCCATTGTATTTCTTTGGTATTAGTTATAACTTCTCTTTTCATATCTGATTTTATTTTTGTGCACTTTATTTTTTTCTTAATGAGTCTAGTTAAAGTTCTGTCAATTTTGTTTATCTTTTCTGAGAAGCAGCTCTTAGTTTCATTGAGCTTTTCTGTTTCTGTTTTTGTCTCCAGTCATTTATTTCACCTCTCATCTTTATTATTTCCTTCCTTCTACTGCCTTTGGGCTTTGTTATTCTTCTTCTAGTTCCTTTGAGTGTAAACTTAGATTGCTTGAGATTTTTCTTGTTTCTTGAAATAGGCCTGTGTCATAAATGTTCTTCTTAGAACTGCTTTTGCTGAATCCCAAGCATTTTGGACCATTGTGTTTTCACTTTCATTTGTCTCAAGCTGTTTTTTAAATTTCTTCTTTCATTTGTTTATTGACTCATTGGCTGTACAGGGTCTTGCTGTTTAATATTTGTGATTTTTCAGTTTTCATGTTGTAATTGATTTCTAGTTTCATACCATTTTGGTCAGAAAAAGATGCTTGATATGATTTCAGTCTTCTTAAATTTATTGATACTTGTTTTGTGGTCTAGCATATGATCTATCCTGGAGAATGTTCCACATGTACTTGAGAAGAATGTGTATTTTGTTGTTTTTGGATAGAATGTTCTGTATATATCTATTAAGTACATCTTGTTTAATGTGTCATTCAAGGCTGATGTTTCTTTATTTTCTGTCTAGATGATCTTTCCATTGATGCAAGAAGGCTATAAAAGTTTCCTATTATTATTACTGCCAATATCTCTCTTTAGGTCTGTTAATATTTTCTTTATATATATAGGTACTCCAATGTTGGGTGCACAGTATCCTCTTGTTGGGTTGACCCCTTTACCATGTAATGCCCATCTTTGTCTCTTATTACAAATTTTTTGTTTTAAAGTCTGTTTTGTCTGATATTAAGTACTGTTACCCCAGCTATTCTTCTTTTCTTTTTTTTTCCATTTGCTTGAAACATCTTTTTCTATCCCTTTACTTTCAATCTGTGTGTGTTCTTACATCAGAGATAAGTCTGTTATGGCAACATATAGATTTTTTTTAATCCACTGACCTTCTTTATGTCTTTTGATTAGAGAATTTAGCCCACTTATATTTAAAGTAATTATTAATAGTTAAGTACTTATTGAAATTTTGGTGTTTTCTGGCTATTTTGTAGCTCCTCTGTTCCTTTTTTCTCTTGTTTTCTTCACTTGTGGTTTGATGACTTCCAATTTAGTATTATGTTTAGATTCCTGTCTCATCTTTTATGTATGTATTATAGGTTTTTGTTTTGTGGTTATCAAAACTTACTTATGGTCTATTTTAAGCTGATAACAAGTTAAGTTTAAACACATTTTAAATCTGTATTAAAAGAATAAAAATAAACACATTTTAAATCTGTATTTTTACTCTCACCATGTTATATGTTATATTTTTGATGTTACATTTTACATCTCATTTTGTGTATCTTTAACTAATTATTGTAATTAATAGTTATTTTTACTTCTTTTGTCTTTTATCTTTCATACTAGTTGTATAAGTAATTTACTTCCTCTACTACATGTTTACCTTTCTTAGTGAGATTTTTACTTTCATATGTTTTATTACTAATTAGTGTCCTTTCTTTAAAACTTAAAGAAGTCCCTTTAAATTTTCTTATTGGGCTGGTTTAGTAGAGACATTCCCGTTTAGCATTGCTTATGTGGAAGATCAGTTCTGAATGATAACCTTGCTGGGTACAGTATTCTTAGTTAGAAGTTTTTTCCCTTTCAGTGCTTTAAATATATTCTTCTGACCTACAAAATTTCTGCTGAGAAATCTGTTGGAAGTCTTACGGAGGTTCCCTTTTATGGAATAAGTTGTTTTTCTCTTGTTGCTTTTAAATTATCTCTTTAATTTTTGGCATTTTTATTATAATGTGTCTTGGTGTGAGTTTTTTTAGTTCATCTTGTTTGGAACTCTCTGGGATACCCAGATCTGCATATCTATTTCCTTCCCTGGGTTAGGGAAATTTTTAACCATTATTTCTTCAAATAAACTTTATACCCCTTTCTCTCTTCTCTTTCTGGGACCCTATAATGTGAATGGTATTCTACTTCATATTATCCCATAGGTCCTTTAATCTATCTTCATTTTTAAAAATTCCCTTTTTCTTTTCCTCTCTTTGCTGCTGTTTGGGTGAATTCTACTGCCCTGTCTTCCACATCACTGATTCTTTCTACTCCTTCATTTGGTCTTTTATTAAACCTGTCTAGCATATTTTGCTCTTCAGTTATTACTTTCTTCAGCTATGTGAATTCTTTTTGATACTTTCTTATATTTTATGCCCTTTCTTCCTGTGTTTATCCCTTTTCCTTCCAAGTTCAGTGATAATCTTTATGACCATTATTACTTTGAAGTCTTTAACAGATAAATTACTTACCTCCATTTTGTTGAAGTTTTTTTCTGGATTTTTATCTTGTTCTTTCATTTGGAATATATTTCTCTGTTTCCTCATTTTACTTAACTGTATGTTTGTTTCTATGTGTTAAGTGAAATAGCTCTCTGAATTTTGAAGGGATGGTTCTGTAGTGAGGTGAGCTTTATTGCTTAACCTTCCCTAGTTTTTTGTTGTCTCTTGAACTATTAGGCTGATTGTTTTAGACCCATGGGTCTCAGAAATTCAACCCCTCCTAGGGTGTTCAAAGTGCATGTCTCCTGTGTGGTCTCTGTATGTGTACCCTGGCTTAGAAGGTCTTGGGTGGGAGGCAAGGCATTCACCCATTGCCTTGGCAGGAGTGGGGCATGGCAGAAGCACATTGGGGAGCACTAGCAGGTTATTACAAGGGTGCAAAAATGGTTCCCACAGTGCCAGCACTAGTAAGGTAGAAAAAAAAAAACATGAAAATGGTGCCTGATAACACCCCCATCTCTGTGGAGAATTTCAAAAGGCTTTTGCCCCTCTGGCAGATGCTTTAAGATTAACAAATGAGTCTTCTTCACATATGGTCTTGGCATTTTTCCAGCTGCTGGTTTTGCACTGGGTCCAGGGATTATTGGGTTTGCTCAGGAGCCCGTTAAGATCATAATCTCCATTCTCTACAGCCTTATGGTTCTCTTGGGTGTAAGCCCCACTGGTTTTAAAAGCCAAACATTTTGGAGGTTCATCTCTCTGGTACAGGTCCCAAGTATTGGGGTGCCTGATGTAGAGCATAAAACCCTCACTCCTCAGGGTGGAGTTCCATATTTGTGAGACCTCCCCCTGCCCCACCCTGACTCCCACCCAAGACCTTCTAAGCCAGGGTACACATACAGAGACCATACAGGAGACACGCCCTTTGAACACCCAAAGGGATTGAATTTCTGAGACCCATGGGTCTAAAACAATCAGCCTAAGAGTTCAAGAGACAACAAAGAACTAGGGAAGATTAAGCAATAATGTTCATCTCACTACACAGTTTATGAGACTTCAGTTAGGACCCGATGGTGGGTCACTGTGTTAGGAGTGAGCTTTCGGCAAGACAATCTCTAACTGTCCTACCATCTTGATCTGATCCTTATTCTTCGTTGTGGAGTAGCTGTTAACTAGTTATCAGATTCTTTTCATAAGTAATTGTTCCACATGTAGCTATAAATTTGTTGTGTCTATCGAAAAAGTGAGTTTAGGATTTTTCTATTCCACCACATTAAACTGCCTCATCTTTTAATTAAAAAAAAAGAGAGAGAGAGAGAGAACCCCTGCTTCATGTTACCACTTGGAAATTTTCACTTTTTTACCATTTTTACACTCTGTGTTCTTATCCAAATCCATTCTAATTCTTTGTGCTTTTACTGAGTCCTTTCTGGTCCTGCAAAGAAACAGGGGAAAGCTGTTCTGAATAACTGATAGCACAGCTCTCCATGCAATTGATGACTTTTGGCTCATGGCTGATTTGCTGTGACAGAAGCAATGTGTGACTCATCAGGGGCTGCTCTTGAGTCAGTGAGTGATAAGACAACTGGCTGTATCTCTAAAATACTCCTCAAGTCTGACTCTCACACTCACTGGCTTAAAAGCACAAGAATTAAGAACACAGGATAGGATTTTTGTCCTCATTTGAATCTTCAGATGATTTCATTTTCAATTCAGCACCCCAAACTCAAATTTCTAAAAGTTCAAACCACTTGCTTCCTGATACATAAAGGTGACTTCTAAACAGTATTACATTTAATATGGAGGGATAGTCAGTGCCACATGATGAGTGGTATGAGGAATTCCAGGAAAATCCTTCTATCAATATTAAGTCATCAGAACTAGAAATTCCTTGAGAAGGATCAGAGATTAGTGAGAAGAGTGCTGGAGACAGCCAGCCCTGGACTTGAATTTCTGCTCTTCCACATAATAGTGATGGGCATGTGGAAAGAAAAAGGTTGGAGATAACAGAGCTAAGGTACTAAGGACTGGGGCGGGGGGTGGTGGGAAACAACATGTGCCAACCTGGAAGACCTTGGATGTATATATGTGTGTATATTGGAGAAAGTTGGGTAACAAGCGATCATACAAAAGATAAGGTGAGATAACTGCAAACACAAATACCAAATACTTTCATAATGATAACAGTAAAATATAAGGTGAGAGAAAAATTTCAAAGTTTACCTAGCTAAATTTGTTGATACTCAAATGCAGTTAATTAGATTTATTCATTCTCTCACCCTCTCTCCATATATATATTAATTTATCATATATATATCATATTACATGTAAAAATCAATCAATCAATCAATCTATCTTTCTGTCTCCTCTGAGCCTGTTGTTGCACATCAGATATGGTGTTAGCCGTTGGGAATTCAAAGGCAATAAGCCATGGTCTTATTACCTTACATTTG
The DNA here is from genome assembly GCF_009829155.1 of Mustela erminea. Taxonomy (NCBI): domain Eukaryota; kingdom Metazoa; phylum Chordata; class Mammalia; order Carnivora; family Mustelidae; genus Mustela; species Mustela erminea. The sequence goes on from NC_045616.1 coordinate 51,090,582, forward strand.
CACACTACTTTGTATCTTTCAAGGTATTTTCGCATGTATTAGCTCATTCTGTGTTCTCAGACAGAGAGATAATTAGTCTTGCTAGGTCATGAGAGTCTGCAGGGGAATGTTGTAAAGAGTCATGCCCTGTATCTTGGTATGGCACCTTTCCATGTGACTTTGGAAAGAGTATGGGATTATAAAGTCTAGAGAATCCATGACTGCCAAAGGTAAGAACTGTTGGGTCCTAGAAGTTATAAATTATGCAACCTCATGAGTGTTGAAAGAGAAGGTATCTCCATTTATCTCTTTCCTGAAATGTCCTGTGTCCTGGGAAGACAGTACTGTTCCCTTGCAGAAATGCTAGGATATCTGTGAGCCCATTTGCAGAATCATGTTAGTTGCATGGGCTCCCAGTGGGGGGGGGATTGTATAGCTAACTCTCCAGAACAGTTATGAGGCCTACTCTCATCCCAGGTGGGAAAATCAGGATCTTTTAAAGCACTTCTTTGGATAGGTTATAATATAGGATCACAGGGTGAATGAGGATTTACATTCTTAAAACAAGCTAGATAGACAGATACTCAGGAAGGCATTTTTCCAAATGAAGGGGAAATGCAGAAACAAATTTTGAAAAAATGTCATCAGAGATATTATCCATTATCATTAAATATAGATAGACAATACAGAATGCAATTAATGTTATTTTTGATTCCTGGCAGAACTTGAGATGGTGGTTTGTCTGACTGCTATAGGACATCAGTGAGTGGGACTGGGCCTCATTAGGCAGGTGAAAGGAAGAACAAAAACTGCCAACACAACAAATGGAGCCCCTTGGTACAGACAGTTAATGCATTTTGTCATATTATAGTGGAAACTGTAGATCTCCCTGGTAATGATGAGAATAGGGAAAACAGAACGCCCAGCTAAGATGTTTAAGGACCTAAGTGGTTGTGAGTTTATGAGACTTCAGTAAGGAATGATCTTTGGAATACAGCCATTAAAATTGAGTTTCATTTGAGCACAAACAGGTTCAAACAATAAAGGTTGCTGAAACCTTTATTTCAAGTGCATTGTGGAAAATTTCAGAGCAAATCAAATTTAAGTTAGCAGTATTTAATTTAGTTTAAGAACCAAAAAAAGAAAATGTATCATATATTAATAGGTCAGATAAACCCCCTCTTTAACCTCCTTCAATGGCTTCTCAGTGCTCTGAGGGAAAAACCTCATTTTGTATTATGGCCTCTGTATTAGGTCTTGGCCATCCCAGTCTTGTTTCAATTCCTTAACATGACAGGCCCCTTCCGGCTTTAGAGGATCATCTTCTCAATCTCTTTTCAATCTATGTGATGCACCATTTTTCAAATTTTTGCTTAAATATCACCTCTTTGGGAAAATTTTATTGAGTAAACCAGATCCTCCCCCTCACCTCTTCTGCTGCTTCTCATCTGCTGTTGTTCTCATTTTAATCCCATATTTCTTAGGATTTTTACTATTTTGTTAAATTTTTTGCGTATTTTACCTGCTTTTCACACCAGAGTATAATATCCATGAGAGGGGGCGCCTGCGTGGCTCAGTGGATTAAAGCCTCTGCCTTCGGCTTAGGTCATGATCCCAGGGTGCTGGGATTGAGCCCTGCCTTGGGCTCTCTGCTCCACAGGGAGCCTGCTTCCTCTCCCCTTTCTCTGCCTGCCTCTCTGCCTACTTGTGATCTCTGTCTGTCAAATAAATAAATAAAATCTTAAAAAAAAAATCCATGAGAGAAAATGCTATGTTTGTTTCCCACACCATGGTATTTCTGGTGTCTAGTAGAGTAACTAGTAAGATAGACACCCAATACATGATTGATAAAGAAATGAATGAAGAATGTCAGTTATTCATATTAAATTTAAAACATTACAAGAATACAGGGGACCTAATTTCTGAAATTTCTTTCATTGGCTATAGTTAAAGCAGACAGAGAAGGTGGGCTAGACCAAAAATCATTCTTCGTGCACATCACAATTAATATGGTGCTAGTGTGCATACTGAAATGTTTAATAAAGCTATCATCACAAAAACTCTGAGGCAATGTGGGAGCTGATTTAAAAACAAATACAAGGACATATAATGCTACTTTAGATGCACAGGGTCTGTTATAATAAATTACTTTAAGTCCAGAAAGAAACTTTGTTTATCTACTGCAGGTGTCATTTCTCCTTAGTTCATTGGGATACTTGAGAAACTGAAGAGTAATAGTGTGTAGAAAGCACACCATCTGGATCCTAATTTTGCTGTAGAAAGTCTTTGCTCTACATGATAAGCATTGGCAATACAGTGATGAAGGGAGACAGGTTTCTTTGCTTCCTGGAGCTTATAGTCTCAATTAAAAAAAAACCATTTTATTTATTTGACACAGAGAGATCACAAGTAGGCAGAGAGGCAGGCAGAGAGAGAGGAGGAAGCAGGCTCCCTGCTGAGCAGAGAGCCCCATGCAGGTCTTGATCCCAGGACCCTGGGATCATGATCTGAGCCGAAGGCAGAGGCCTAACCCACTGAGCCACCCAGGCGCCCCATTATAGTCTCAATTTTTATTGGAATTTTCTTCTTAAGCCTTTATCAGTTGCCAAATTGGGCAATATTTTATGAGACATAAAATGCTCTGTGAATGTCTGTGGTCAATTCTCAGTGAATATCTTTAAGCATTTCTAGTCTAATCTCTCTCCCTACTTTTCTTCAGTGTTTGCCTTTGTCCTCTTGTTCTAATGCTACATGTTTAGTAACGTTTTAATAGAAAGTCAACATTTAGGGGAAAATGGACTCTGAAAGAATAGAATTCTTATTTCCAGCATTTTTTTTAAACTGGAGAACTAGTCTACGGCCATACCACCCTGAACGCACCCGATCTCGTCTCATAAACTGGAGAACTAGAATAGTTGTGTGACATTATATCTTGGGAAAAATGACTCTGGTGCAGGTTTTTTTTTTGCATTAATATGTCTTCCTTCACACGCATTAGTGTGAAGCACCCACATTTCAAACAACCACAAAAATAAAGCAAAAGCCACTTTATTTTTTACATTCTGAATTCAGTATATATACTATAACTTAAAACTGTTGATACTGCCACATAGAAATCACTCAGTATGATTTTATTTTCATGCCCTGTATTTAAAAATAGAATATGCTGAACATATCATTATAAGAATCACTTATTAAAACGTTTTTTAATTTATTATAGCCTCCAGGAATTTTGAGATATGAAAGATATTTTTATTCTTTAACAATATACTCATTTTTTTTGCTTTTCATGGTTTTCCTTCCACATATAATTTCATATTTTCAGTATATTACTAATACTGCCTACAAGTGTTCCTCATTTTTTACTTCCTATTTATTTTTAGCCTGTGATTTTTAGATACCAAGTAGCCAAGTATGTTATGTTGTCCTTAAAGTAAGAGTAAGCTCTTTTTTTTTTTTTTAAATATTTATTTTTTGAGAGAGAGTGTGTGAGCTGAGTGTGTGTGGGGGGGGAGGGAATGGAAGGGGCAGGAGAGGGAGAGAATCTCAAGCGGCTCCCTGATAAGTGCAGAGCCCCTATAGGGGCTTGATCTCAAGACCTTGAGATCATGACCTGAGCCTAAATCAAGAGTCCAGTGCTTAACCAACTGGGCCACCCAGGTGCCCCAAATAAGATAAAGTCTTGAACGAAGGCATGAAATACTTTTTTGATTGAAGTATACAGAATTAAAAACATGAATTTTGTTACATTAATTTTGTTTCCTTGGAGATGTTTATATATTTACTTTTTCTGGTAAAGTTGTATTCTGGAGAGTTGAGTTCATTAGATAGACAAGACAGGAGTCACATCACTATGTTTTAGCTCTCTGCTTTGCTTGATTTTTGTTCCTAATCATTTGAGATCAAAATCAGCTCTAATCCTTTTATTTATCTTCATGTGAATGATTCCAAATAATGTCTGAAAAGGTGGTACATGCAACCAGGAATACACTCTCTTTGGTAGTCCTCCAAAATTAAGCAAATCATCTTTGCTTTGCTGCTTTTCTGGATGTATAAATAAAAGTAAAAAGAAAAAAAGACAATTTTAAAACTTTTCAACAATGTGAATATATAGTTAATGCTACTGAACTGTACACTTAAAAATGTAAAATGGTAAATTTTATCTTATTTGCATTTTACTACAATTAAAAAAAGAAAAAGGAATGACAAAATAGAGAAAAGGAAAAAAGAAAAGGAAGAAGAGAAAATCACTTGAAAGTTGTCATGATATTCCACTCCAGGAACCACTCAAAAAATAAATAATAAATAAAGCCAGCACATTCCAGAGATATGTCAGCATTGCCTCAGGAAGACAAGAATAAGGAAAAACAAACTAATAATGAAAATAGCATGCAAACAAGACAACCCTAATTATTTAATTATGGAATTTTAGAATAATGCCTTAACTACATTATTCTGAATAACTATCAAGACAGTACCAATTATTTAACCATAGTGTCCAGAATTGTATTATTATAGTATTTCAGTGATTTGGAAGTTTATAAAAAGCTGTTCAATACATAAAATTTTAGAAAAATAAATAAGGACTTCTTTCTTCTACAGGTTTAATGGGAGAATAACACAATTAAGTTTAAAAGGAGAGAAAGAAGTTATTGGAAAAAGAAGAGGTGAAATGTTATTGCAGAACATTTAATTCTTGATTCTTCTTGCTGCCAGTAGGAGCATTAATGTTACAATAAGGAAAGTCTTGAAAAAAAGATAAAATGACTATTAAATAGAGAATTAGGAATAGTTTTTGAAAGGGAGTTTGAGTCATACCAAAATAAAAAAAAAATTCCCTTTCCTACATTAAATCCTTTCTAAAAAACTTCTAATTTTCAAGTCTTTCCAGATTTTCAAAGCTCTTATAAAAGTATATAAAGCATTCCTTCACTCATATTCACCATAAAATAACATCTCACATAAACGTAATACAAAGGTCAAAGCCTGAGGACTAACTCTGATATGGCTCCTTAGTCAATACTAATTGGCCATTTTCTCAATCATACTTTTCCATTTGTGATCTTGACATCTTGAAAGAGTGCTAGCCAGTATTTGGTAGAATAAATCTACTTCAGATTGAGTCAGTCTGATGTTATCTCATACTAAAGTTGATATATTGCATTTTTGCCAAAAATAGTGGAGAAATGATTTTGCGCCCTTCTCCATGCATCATGTCAGAAGACCCTTTTTAAGTTCTGATACCATTTCCCCTATCCCAGCCCTGGTTACTTTTTTTTGGAAAATGGTGTTTGAGGGGAAAAAAAATGTGGTGTTAGGCATGTTCATTACTATTGGGTAGTCATTCTTCTAGACACTGTCTTTCTTACTTTCTTCTTTTTTTTTTTTTTTTTAAGATTTTATTTATTTGAGAGAGAGCATGATACAGAGCAGAGAGCACAAGTGAGGAGGTTGGGGGAGGGGCAGAGGGAGAAGGAGAAGCAGATTCCCTGCTGAGCAGGGAGCCAGATAGCCAGATGCAGGGCTTCATCCCAGGACCCTGAGACCATGATTTGAGCCGAAGACAGACGCTTAACTGACTGAGCCCACCCAGGCACCCCTCTTCTAGACACTCCTAGTGGACAGAACTAGGAAAAACACATACACACATATACATATTCACACAGATGAACATAAATATATGAAAAAAATATATATATCCACACACATACACATACATGCATACATTATACACATTTATATCTATTTCTAGATATACCTGTATTAAAAACAACAGCAACAACAGAGTTTATACTGATTAATCCAATTTTAATTCAAACTGTCCAGTCCATTCTAGCCTTCTCTTTTATTCTATTTATTAGTCTTTACTCTGACAATGAGATAGCTGTCTCTCGTACCACAACATATTTGTCTGCCAAATCCTAGATGGCACATAAGGTAGTTTCACAATTGTTAATCTTATACTCCTATGAAAAATAAAGTTATTACTTAGAGTAAATATTTGTGCTTCTGCTCTAGCAGTATATATAGTCAAAGTATTGCTTTATATAATACTTAAGCTAGCTATCCCAACACCAATAAATTTAATACATTATTTCATATCAAATAGAAGAATTGCATTTTGAGCAAGAAAAACACCATGTGACTGATGTAAAAACAGTAAATGTGCCTGAGTGGTTGGGGCTGTAGCAAGATCTTTCTTTTATATATATTTTTGGTTTTTAATTTTTTTAATCTACTCTAGTGTCTATATTAGATTTAATTTGGACAAAATGTAAGCTCTAGTGACCAAAAATAACATTTTCTTATTATTTTTTATTTTTATTCATGTGATTTAGAAAGATATTATACAGATTAACTTGGAGAACTGTGGCAGAAAGTAGGTATACCATTTATGTATTTTTAACATGTGCTTCTTTTTTTTTTAAAGATTTTATTTATTTATTTGACAGAGAGAAATCACAAGTAGATGGAGAGGCAGGCAGAGAGAGAGAGAAGCAGGCTCCCCGCTGAGCAGAGAGCCCGATGCGGGACTCGATCCCAGGACCTGAGATCATGACCTGAGCCGAAGGCAGCGGCTTAACCCACTGAGCCACCCAGGCGCCCAACATGTGCTTCTTTTTAATGTGAAAGTCATAAATTCTCATAAGATGGATAAAGAAAAGTAGTATAGATGACATTCAAAACCATTTGTTACCTCATTATCTAGAGACAACCACTGTTGAAATCCCAGTGCATTTGATTCACTTTTAAATATGGGTATATGAAAAAAAAAATAAAGATGGGTATATGAAAAGCTAAATGTATAGCTTTTAATCCTTCTCTTTTCACTTCTATTTACATTGTAAGCATTTTCCTTGCCACTAAATATTCTTCAAAAAACATGATTTTCATGATTTTTCATGAGTATTTTTCCATCAAATTCCATAATTTATCTAGCTATCTTCCAAATGTTGGTGATTTAGGCAGTTCCCAATTTTTGGGTTCTTTTAAAAATACTTGATCGAGTGTGTTGACCCTGTTATAAAAATTATACATATTTGATGGTGAATGAAGGGTTAGTGCAATTAAAATGTAGTAAACACAATTTAAACGATGGTTAGAAACTCTTAAGGAGAAAACAAGTGGCAAGACTTTTTTGAATGAATAGAGGAAACTGAGGAAAGTGGAAAAGACAAATTCACACCAGATGAAATATACAGGAAGGTTCTTCTGTACTGAGATGATGGGTGGTAAAATGTATTGACCCTTACCACCAACATTCTGTGAAAGAAATTTTACTGGGTCTATCAGGGTTTGCTATATAACAAACCATTTCAAAATTGAGTTGCTTAAAACATCGCACTTTAAAATTTTTTCCATAATTCTGTGTAGTAGTAGGGCAGTTTTTTTCATCTGAGATGGCTTGGGCTTGGAATAGATGGTCTAGGATGGTCTCAATCACATAGCTGCTTTAGAAGGGAAAGCTGGATTCTCTCCACATGTGATCTTTCATCCCTCAAGGAAGCTATCCTAGGCTCATATATGGTATCAGAGGAGTCCCTGCTTTTTTAGGAGAGTTTCTTTGAATTTCTTCCCTAGTGCTTACCAAAGATTAGGTAAAAATAAGTCCTTAAGTTGGTTGTTGGTTAAGTTGGTTGTTGGTCACTTTGTTCATGGAATTGCTCCATTTCAGTTGTTTTAAGACTTTGGACTCTTTGGACCATATCATATGGACCACCTTTTAGAATCACCTTAGGAGCTTCTTAGGAAAAAAAATCTGATGTGTGAACTTAAGATACAAAGGTTCTTTTTTTTTTTAAGTTTTTCTTTATTTATTTGATAGAGAGCAGGGGAGAGCACAGGCCGGGAGAGGGGCAGAGGGAGAGGAGAAGCAGGTCTCCCAGGTGAGCTGGGAGCCTCACGTGGGGCTTCATCCCAGGACCTTCGGATCATGACCTGAGCAGAAGGCAGTCGCTTAACTGACTGAGCCACCTACGCGCCCAGGTCCAAAGGTTCTGATTCAGTAGGCTGCAACCAGATCTAAGAATCTTAAACCCTAAGTACCCTTAGGATTTTCTGATGCAGATAGGCTAGATTTTGAGAAAACTCTGTTAGGTTATGACTCAGTGTATTACAAAAGCATAAGGGAAATTCATGAAATACATGTGGGTAAGAGATGCAACAATTTAAAAGTTGATATCCTAATTTAAAAAGAATAGGTTGTGTCCATTGCGTGCTTTTATTAAAGAGTTCATTTCCTCTTTTCATTTGTTGTGGCTGGCACTTCTGTACTGTAAGATGGGCTAGACTGAGGAAGCCTTGAATCTAGAGAGTGGAAGTGGTTCAGAATTGAGCAAAAACCAGGAGTCCAAACTCAAGAGCAAGACCAGAGTTCTAATTGTTGTTTTGGGGAAGTGCACATGGATTTAAAGCACCAAGAAAAAATTCCAAAATCAAAATACAAACAAACAGACACACATAGATGAAGCTACTATTAACCTGAGGACTGCACGGGTTCCAGATATGACATACAGAAATAAGAGAGAAAGAAAAGATGATGGATAGTGATCTAAGCATTAAAAATGCTAGATTAAGGTTTACAGGTAGATGTGAGGAATGCAGTTGGTAGGGTATCAGGATTAAGGGTTAGGAAAACCAAGTAATTTGTGGAATGTCATTCAGATTGGAGAGTTATCTAGTTCTGGAATACCAAGGTGGAGTCTCCTGTGACTAATTTATTTATTTTTTTCAATTTCCAGACATAAAGGAGAATATGTTGTATGATTCTGTTTTATGAAGTTCAAAAAGCAGGCAGAACTTAACCTATTATAATAGAAGTCAGAACATTGCTTACCTTTGGCGTATGAGGGGGAGTGGCAATGACTGGGAAGATACAAGAAGAGGCAAGACGCTTCTGTGGTGTTAAATAGTATTTTACATTTTGATCTGGATGGAGGTTCCATAGACATATGTTTTTCAAAATTTAACTGGGCTGTACATTTAAGATTTATGCGCTTTCTGTTATATCTCAATAAAAAGTAAAAATTAAATACATGAAAGAGGCTTTTAAAAAATATACTTCTAGACACCGTCAAAGGAGGGAAGCTTAGGTCATTTAAATGAGGAAAAAACACAGCTTCTGATTTTGTCAGTGAAGAAACTGAGGAAAGTGGAAAGAACAAATTCACACTGGATGACATATATGGGAAGTTTCTTCTGCACTGAGAGAATGGATGGTAAAATGTATTGAACCTTATCACAATTTCTGTGAAAGAAATTTTACTCAGCCTATCAATTTTTGCTGTGTGACAAAATTCTTTTTGTGTTTTTTGGATGAAAGGTATTATATCTTCATGGATTCATATTATATATTACTATAATGAGGCAAGTTTTGTACCCCTTCTATTCCTGTTTTTTGTTTTTATAGTTGAAAATATTGATAGATATTTTCACCTAAATAAGTAGGTGGAAAAATTTTTATGGTGTTGTCACTTTTTTAAGTTCTTTATCAGTCTTATGTCAAAAATCATATGGGGATATATTATTAAAATTATATTTCAGTTGTCAACTTGATAAAGATCTCCTTCAATTTCCTTGTAAGCAAGGAATTAGAAGTCATTTCTCTTGCAAAAGAATTTATTATCTAGTTATTAGTCATCTACTTTGTCAACAACATAAAGGCTTTGCCAAGTCTTTTCAAGTAATAGTCATTCCTATTACTTTTTCACGTGAAGACACCTTGCTTAACTCAATATACTCCGAAAAGGCTGGTGAAATAAAAATATCATTTATTTCAATACATTTATGCCAATGTAATTTATGATAAAGCACTTTTTTCTTATAAAGTATCTTATATTTATTTCTATCAAAACTTCAGTTATATACTTAACTCTTTCAGCTCATGGAAAATGTTTATCTTAAACCTAATTGGAAAGTTTAGTTTCATTGTCAAATAAATCAGCCAAGGCAAGCTGTCACAGAATGTCTAATTTCATTTTTTAAATTTACAAAACACTGATAATTTTCTCAGATAACCACATCGCTTTGGATTTCCAGAAGTGATTCTGATGGGTAAAGCAGGGATTGAGTCTTAACATGAGTTTGCTAGTAAGGTGGCTGCACCTTTAGTATTTTGTTCCTGTGTGTCCACAGGGCTCTCCCTCAGGGTAGTGTCAATAGGCAATGAAGGGGCAAGATGGAGTAGGCAACAAAAATTGTCTTCACTCATGCTACCCTACTTAGAATTTATCTAAATTCAAATGATTCCAAAGTGGGCCAAATTGCCACCTTTAATTTCACTTTTAGTCCTTACTGGAAATAGGTATACTATAAGGATGGACACAAAGCTGTGGCATATATATATTGTGCCTTGATTTAAGAAGTCTTCACAGATATCAGCATTTCAAATTGTTCCTTTGATGGATGCCAGTCAGTGCAGTGTAGCGCTGTGAGGTTCTAGATGGATAAAAACAAATATGCTTTTTATTTTCAAAGTGGGAGAAGAGTGAATATCAAAAGGCAAGTGGAGAGGAGAGTATGTTTGATTCCTGGGCAGATTTATCTAACAATGGGCTATTTATTTCCTGTTTGAAGGTTAAGTATGTATATGCACAAACATACATATGTGTATAACACGTATAAAAAAAGTAACTGAAATGATTTTTGTTGGCCTTTTATTTTTAGTAGTTAAATTTGGCAGATGAAAGACAAAGCTTTGTTATTTTACTGTTATTTTAAATGGATGAGGAGGCGTGCATTAACTTATATTTCCTTTTTAAAAATTTACCTATTCTTTCAATTGTTAAAAAGATTTTCTATTTTTAGAGCAGTTATAGGTTCACATTAAAATTGTGAGAAAGCTACAGAGATTTTCTATGTACCCCTATCCCCATATATGCAGAGCCTCCTGCATTATCAACATTCAACACCAGAGTGGTACATTTGTTACAACTGATGAACTTAGGATGACATACCATTATCCCTTGAAGTTTTTAGTTTACGTTATGGTTCACTTGGTGTTGTACATTCTGTGAGTTTGGACAAATGTACAATGACATATATCCACTGTTCTAATGTCATACAGAATATTTTCACTGCCTTAAAAGTCACTGTGTTTTGTCTACTTTTCCCTCCTGATCTTCCCACCCCTCTACCTCACAACTACTGATCTTTTTACCGTCTTCATAGATTTGCACCGCCTTTCAATTTTGTATGTGCCAGAAAATCATAGGATGCTATAAGATTTCAACAGATCTGAAAGTTAGGAGAATGCCTTGCAGAGTTAAAATTAAAAATCCTGTCTTTTCTGGAAAGGTTACCTACTGTCTAGCTAGAGAATAAGATAGGAGAATTCATAGAAATAGAATCTCTTTGAAACTTAAATCAGGAAATCCAAATGGATTGGGTATAGTACTTTAAAGAATTTAGGTTATGAATAAAAGGGGAAGAGTACAATGCAACTTTTGCCCCTTTTTATTTAAATTAATACAAAGTCTTAGTTCCATGCTTGATTGGAGGAAAAGAATAAAGTGTCAGAAGGAGACAATGAAATATTTGTATGAAAACATGGGCTATTAATTTAAATGCATGATGCTGTTTTTAAAAATATGCTAGTTTAAAATGTATACAAGTTCATTTAAAAATTAGGAAAAAAGCAAAAAGAAGAAATAGATATTACTCATAATTATAATATTTAGAAGCAGTCATATAATACCTTTTTTCAGTTATTTTTCCATGCATATGTATTTTGGTATAGCTGTAATTATATTGCATTTATAATGTGGTTTTAACACCTGTCACTTTTAATATTTTGTTATTTAACTAAAAATTCCAGAACCCTAATTTTAATGACTCTATGGTATTTCATCATATAGCTGTATTATAACTTAAGGCATTCTCTAGAAGCTGAAAAACGTAAGGAGCCATATTTTCTCCTAAGCCTCCAGAAAGAAGTGCAGCCTTGCTGACACCTTCATTTTTAGCTCAGTGAGATGTGTCAGAATTCTGTTGTTTTAACTCACTGAGTTCATGGGGATTTGTCACAGCAGCAATAGCAAACTAATACATAGAGAAGTGCTTTTTTGGTGATTCACTATGGTCTGGAATATTAAAAACCTGCCTTTATTCATAAAATCTGCCTTATTATCATTCAAATTTCAGGTGCTTTTTGCCAAAACACTAATTAAAATATTTACTACAATTAGTTTTTTTCTCCACTGACCTTAATAATATTAAACAGATGTTTATTTATTAACGTCGCTTTACATTTTGCATGCACATTATTTATGATTTTCATTTTATGTACTGATCAAAATCCATTACCTTTATTACTTTAGTTGCCATTTCTGGGATTGGCTCACAGCCCTAATTTTATTCCTTTCCATTTCTACTGCATAGAATTGGAGAGCAGTAACTCAAAAAATATAGAATAATACTAATACTTTTCTCCTCCAGTGAATCAGCCCCAAATTATTTTTTTACATAAATATTTCCATTTAAAAAGATGTGATGTTTGGATCTCTTTAGGGTCTGAATTTTTTTGAAAGTCTATGTTAATAGATTTTTTTTTCATTTAGTAAACATTTACGGAGCACTGTACTATGCTGAGTTTTTGGTAAAAGGTTGATATACATAGATAAGAGACAGTTTGTCCTTTTAGGGATGTCAAGACAAAAGCTAAGAGTAGGATAATGGTAGGCTGGACTTGTGGCGAGCTTGTAAAAGGAACACATAGGGAATCCCTATTATCTTTAATTTTAAATGATCTGCCAGCTTCTTCCCTGGTCCCACTACAGTCCATTCTTGAGACAGAAATCAGAGTAATTCACTTAAACGTAAGTCATAACTCAAACCCCTGAGTGGCTTCTCAACTCACTCCGAGTAAATGCTGGAGTTCTCAAGGTCTATTAGGTGAAAGGCCTCACTTGTCTGCCATCACCACATTGCCCCATTCACAGAGCTCCAGGCATGAAGGCATCCTTCCTTAACACATTCTGAGCATGTTCCCACCTCAGGCTTTCTGCACTTGCAATTCTTTCAGTCTGGAGCATTCTTCCTCTGAATATACAGAAGTTTGTTCCCCTTCCTGGGAATTACTGCTAAAATGCCTTAGTATCATTAAGACTTTCCCTGACTTCCCTATTTAACAGCAGTTACCCAGTGGGTTGGGATGTCCTAGCTCCCCCAGCCTGCTTCATTTTTTTGCTATCCTATGTTTTCTTTTCACTTACATGTCTTATTATTCCCTGTGGTTTATTAGGTGTTTTATCTCTTCTCTTTCTCCGTTCATTAGGAGGTATGCCCCAGGAAAAATTTTAGTTAATGTGATCCCTGCTGTACTTCCATGTGTAAGACAAACTTGGCACAGAGTAGGTGCTCATATATTTGTTGAATTTATGGTCAAATGAACAGAATTTGATTCAGTTTCAGGATGTCAGAAGTACTTTCCTATGGAAGTTACTGTGAAATTGGTTTTAAAAGATGACAAAGAGTGACGGTGAAGGGAGAAGAGAAGGTACGCTAAGCAGAAGAGAAGGCAGACAGTAAAGCAAGGTCTTCCAGAGTATTAGCCTTTAAATGGATTAAGGTCGTATCAAAGATATTTAGTCTTACTCTAAGAGAACTTATAAACCAGCTGGTGTGTACATCTTATCTTCCCAACTCAGAAAGAGAAATTCTTTCCATTACAAGTGGAAAGAACACTGAAGATGGATAAACAACTGCTTGTCCAAGACAAAAAAGTACAGTGCTGTTTTATCAGATGAATGAAAGTGCAAACCCTGGGACACTTGGGTGGCTCAGTGGGTTCAAATCTCTGCCTTAGGCTCAGGTCATGATCCCAGGGTCTTGGGATCCAGCCCCACATCGGGCTCTCTGCTCTGCAGGGAGCCAGCTTCCTTCTCTCTCTCTCTCTCTGCCTGCCTCTCTGCCTACTTGTGATCTCTGTCTGTCAAATAAATAAATAAATAAAATCTTAAAAAAAAAAAAAAAGTGCTAACCCTGGTCATACGTGTTCCCAGTAGTATGGTTTTTGTATGTTAGAAACTTACAGGGATGGAAACTCTAACTTGAGAAGTTTTCATTTTCTTTGCGTAAAACATTTGTTCTGCTTCTGCCTCAGTGTTTCTGTTTTCAAATTTCAAAGTATATTTTGGTGACAGCTTTGCTTTAGGCTGACTTTCCTCATAGGTTTTATAGACATCCAAATCTAGTGGATGGTAGAATACGTCAGTACCTCATACAGAGGATAAAGGAAAGGGTATCTTTGAAAATTGGTCATTGAGGGCGCCTGGGTGGCTCAGTTGGTTAAGCAACTGCCTTCCACCCAGTTCATGATCCTGGAGTCCTGGGATCGAGTCCCACATCAGGCTCCCTGCTCAGTGGGGAGTCTGTTTCTCCTGACCCTCTCCCCTGTCATGCTTGCTCTCTCTCTCAAGTAAATAAATAAAATCTTAAAAAAAAAAAAGAAAAAAGAAAACTGGTCATAGAAGGCTGGGATTTGGAATTATAGAAACATAGTCTGGTATAATAACTGCCTTCAGGATACTTACAATTTGATGCAAAGAGTAAAATGAACAAAAAAGTTGCTATTATCAAAGTCACAACGTCCAGGCACCATGATAAGGGATTTCATAATCATTAGTATCCCTAGCAATCTTATTACTGTGTTTATTTTACAGATGATGTAAATGAGGTTTGGAGAGACTAAGTAACTTGCAAAGTTACAAAACTAGGAAGCAGTAGAGCCACTTCTTGACTCCAGATCTGCTGACCTCCAAGCTCATACATCATTTTTCCTGAAGACACCAAATTTTGTATTTAAAAGAAATGCATTGAAAGTTTCATATGGGAATATATAGTCCCATATGAATCTTTTAAACTATTGTAAACTATTGTACTTCATATATATATGGAGTACAATAGTATATATACTTCATACATATAGTATATATATACTTCATATATATGAAGTACAATAGTCAAATAACATAAGCAACTAGATATATATATGCATATCTATATATGTATATAAACATGTATGTTTATATATTTTCATATATATATATATCCACTTGTTTATAATATTGGAGCAACTAAAAGCAAGTAAATTCATCTTTGCTCTGTGCACTTGGCTAAACTTAAATACCAAAACACAGAAATTACCAACATTCCTCTGCATTTAGTTATATTTTGGGGGGTAGGTGAAAAGTTTTAATGAGTTTATCAGACTTTTATTTTCCCAAGAAGTCAAAAAAATAAAAACAAATTATTTCCCAAAGTGTATTTACTTTTCTTTGTTACTTTTATATTGTTAAATAATATCTGTCATTAAGGATCTAATGTGTATAATACTCTCAGTTGACATCTATCTTTTAAAATAAGCCACTTCATAAAAATTTGGCATTTAAAGAAATGCATTAACTTTTTCAGGCCCCCATTTATTGCTCTGCTGAAGTAATTCATTGGTCTGTTGTACATCCTGGAGTACTTTGCTGGCAAAGTGAAGAATGTCATCTGTTAAAACTCCAGAGAGTATGCTCCCTTCTGTAGAAGCATAATGACTTATTAAAAACAAAACAAAATGAAACAAAATAACTCTGGAGATTTTGCCGAAGGTTTTGCAAATACTTTTCCGTGCCTCTCTAAAAACCTCCATGTTTCTGAAATTCCTAAAAATTCAGTAAAATCTCATTAACTTGATGTTGGTATTTTAAAACTAGTTCTAATTTGAAGAGTGATTCCCAAGTCACCTAAATTACATTATCTGTACAAATACGAAAGTTGAAAATCTGGTGCGAGTGCAGTCTGCCTCTAGAAACAGCTAATATCAAGCAACTGTTTTTAAAACTCTGAAAACAGAGTTAGCTCACAATTTGTAAGGCACCTAAAAAAAGGCAGAAAGGAAGAGGATAAAGTTCTGTTTACATTTTATTTTTTTCTTGCAACTCTTTTTTTTTCTAATCCCTTGTCAAATAGTCATTTATGACTATAGCAAATGGTTTGCCTAAAGGAGAATCTCTTTAAGTGTTTGCCTCGCTCACTGAAGATCATATAATGTTGATTTTATGTATCTTTAATTCACAGGTGTTTCTTCTGGGTCTCTGTTATTTTAGATCATTAGAACTTTACTTTCTTAAGGTAGAAATAGCACAGATGTATTTATATGGATGGAAAACAGACTTCAGTTTTATCTCATAAAATCAAACTTTTAATCTTTTTTTTTTTTTTTTTAAACCAGGGTCATCTTCTACCACTTTATCTTGATAGCACTTGAATGAGCCAATGAACTTAGACTCAAGGAGCCTTCGTCTTCTTTGAATCTTACTTTGTTTTTCTTTTCTACTTCCATCTAATGAGTGGCCAGATCTGACTTTTCTTTTGCAACAGTACTCATTGCTTTCTATTTTTGCAAGGCTGTTGTCACAAACTAAGTTCATGTCCTTACTGTCTAATACCTGCAAATGTGGTGATGGTGTTTCTGTTCTTAACCCCAGTTTCAATTTTTTCTGTACATCCCCTCTAGGACACCGATTAATTTAACTTCTTGCTCAAGAACCAGTAATGAGTCTCATTTTGAAAATCATACTTGAGTTCTTGGAACAAGCTGACCCCAAAACTACGTTTCTAGCATTATTTCCACTTCAATTTACCACAAATCCTTTAGAAAAACTGCACAATAATGTTTTTGGTATATGATATGATTTTTCCTATAGGTCACCTTTGCTCATGGTATTTGAAAATAACCTTTAACAATTCCAGATATATGAGCATATATAAATTGCCATAAGTTTATATGGATCTGGAATATAAGCCGAAAACCAGAAATCTTGTTTTAACCACCATGATATTATGCATCTATATTTGTTTAATGCTCAAATGAATCAATCACACCATTTTTTCTCCTATTAAATGACAACACTGTAGCATCCTGGGAGTGAACATTTTGGGTTAAATCTATTTAAGAAAAAAACCCCTATTGTCTACCCAATAAACTTTTGAGGTAGTATATAGAATGAATAAGAGGATGGACTCTGGCCATAGATCACCAAGATTCAAATCCTGCCTGCTACTTGCTCGCTCCTTAATCTTGAGCACATTATTAAATTTCCCTCTGTGTCTTAATTTAGAAATGCTATCGCATGTTTATAAAGAGGATTAAATGAGTTAACATATGTAAAGCACTTAAAATAGTATCTGAAACTGCAAATTATTAGAAAAATAAAGACTAGTTATTAAAAATATAGCAAATTTCAGAATGTCAAAATTTAGAAATTTAAAGACCAATGTTCTCTCTTACCTCTTTAACTTGATTTTTATCCACATTTCTTTACTGGATACATTTCCTACAATCAGTTGCAGCCTTTGGGCATTATAAAATGAGAAGACCCTGGGCGCCTTGGTGGCTCAGTGGGTTAAAGCCTCTGCCTTTGGCTCAGGTCATGATCCCAGGGTCCTGGGATAGAGGCCCGCATCGGGTTCTCTGCTCAGCGGGGAGCCTGCTTCCCTTCCTCTCTCTCTGCCTGCCTCTCTGCCTACTTGTGATCTCTGTCTGTCAGATAAATAAATCTTAAAAAAAAAAAAAAGAGAAGACCCTTTCTCATTGTAACCCCAGTGAAAGAACATATGTGACTTGGGGTAAGCTGTCTCTTGAAGGCTCCACAGCCAAAACTGCTTCTGCTGACCCAGAGACTTTATCCACAATGTTGCCATAGTCTTTGAGAATGCTGAAGGTCAGAAGGATTGAGAACCTTGAAAAGAATTATAATAGCTAATTAAAATAGTTAAACTTGTTGATCAATAATATATGCCAGTCGCTGTTTTAGGTATTAATCGTATTAATCATTTCAGCTCCTTTGAGTCTGATGACAATCAAATGAAGTAGACACCATTGTAATGAATTCCTCTTTTTTAAATGAAGAAACCAAGTTAGAGAGGGAGTAAATAACTTGCTCATACCACAGACTGGGTGACTTAAACAACAGAAATAAATTTTCTTACAGCTCTGGAGGGTAGAAGTTCAAGATCAAAGCTGTCTGCAGGTTTGGTTTCCTCTGAGGCCTTTCTCTTTAGCTTGCAGATGGCTGCCTTATTGCCTTATTGACCTCACATGGTCCTTTGCTCACATGTCTCTGATATGTTCTATGTGTTCAAATTTCCTCTTCTTATAAGGACACCAGTCAGATTGGATTAAGGACCACCTACCTTAAGGGTTTCATTTTAACTTAGTCACCTCTTTAAAGATCCTGTGACCCAAATACAGTCACATCCTGAGTACTGGAAGTTAGGGCTGCAACATATAAATTTTGGAAGGATATAGTTCAGCCCTTCACACCTCTGAAATCTGTGACCCCAGAAACCCTTTTCTAGAATGTGTTACATTTTAAAAAAGTAAGCTTCAGGCAAAAAATTTCATTCTTTTATCATATTTCTTTCAGTTAATAAGCATCTGATAATTTTGTCAACACTAACACTTACTTATCTCCTGTCCTTTTCTGTCTTCGAACATTCCTAATTCTTGGAAACTTCTCACAGTTTTATCCCATATGGCACTCTCATCTGTCTCTACCTGTCTCTGCTGTTTTGCTCGCTAGATCCCATCTTCTCTCAATGAGTGGAGGTTCTGGGAGAAAAGTTGTTTGTTTGTCCCATGGTTCTCTTTTGAGAATTTGCATGTACTTAGTTCTCTTTTCTTATACACTTTCCCACATGACTGGCAAAGAGGAAGAAGGAAGAGTGTGGCCCTTCTTGTATTCATAGCCTCTACCCCGCGACAGTAGCCTTAATTGAATACTTGCTCTGAGCAAAGCACTGTGAAAAAGTGTTTTATATCCATTCATATTTTTAGTTTCACCTGAGTTTTATGTTAGCTAAATTTATTACCCCCATTTATAGATTATTATCCTTATTTGCTGATGTTTAAAGAGATTATTTTAGTTGCTAAGTGTCACAGAGCTAGTAAATGATAGAGATGGAATTTATACTTCAGAGGTTGGCTTCTTAACCCTGGTGATACATAGTGGCCTGGCTTTTATAACTGGTAAATGTTTATCATTGTATTTGACATCACTGAGCAATTTCTCTCTATAATGGTGAAAAATTTGTAGAAACTCATTTAAAGGGGATTATTCCAATTATGTAAGTGTAACACTTTCATCTTCATGATTATCAGCTATTAGAGTGTGGAGATTACCAAAATGAACACCTTTAAGTTGCAAAATGACTGCATGTTAAGACATTCATACCTATTTGTAAAAAGTCCCTCATAGAGCCCTTGGGCTGCATGCAGGTGCTAAACATAAACGGAACCCTGATAGGCTCTGAGAAAAAGAATCCCATGTTCCAAGTATAAGTAGGAAAGCCAAATATTGCACTGATTCTGGCTCTGGGAAAAGTACATACTGTTATATTCCGGCACATCAGAATTTTCCAGGGATGTGCCTGGTGTCTTGGAATTAAGCCAATGTGATTTTCCTGCCATCTAAGTCTTGCTTCTTTATAGGTCTCTGTGCCATGTTCATTATGTAAATCATAGCTTCCTGTCCCTGAATTGTGAGACTTTTCTCTTTCTCTATACAAATGGAAACACCCTCACCATTTTCCAGAATCTTGCAGATATAATCATCATTTGTCCTTTTATAGCTACAGGCTTTACTTTATACAAATGTATGAAGGAGAGAACTGATGAAGGGAAGTTGTTCATACATACCCATACTATTCAATAATTATTCTTTTATTTATTGATATTAATATCTAAATAACAACCCCTAGGCTGTTTAATTTTGGCAGAGAGGGGAATATTTTATTTTTCTGTTGGTTTGCTTATACTTAAAAACTTAGACACAGGCTTTAAAAAATTATGATGTTGTATATAATTCTCAATTTCAAATACATTTTACTGGTCCTCAATCTTAGTTCAGTCTGACAAATCCTTTTAGGATCCTTGGAGAAATATTGTAATTTCTTAATCAGTTTAGAGAAACCAATAAACGCAACATAAGCAACTCAGTAAAAATAGAAATTAACAATATGAAGAATCACTAAAAACTACATACCTATGATTTTTAAAATGTCATTTAATTAGAATAAAATGTAAATATTGATTTATTTTCATTGAGACTTGGGGTTAGTTTTTAGTATGAAAGATTAATATCATCTAAATAAAGTAATATATGAATGCCTAGCATTTTATATAAAATTAAAAGAAGAAATGGGTTATCTAGGTTATAAGGAGCATGTATCCAGTTGATATAAAGTCATTCAGAAAAAAATCTTCATATTGCCTAAATGACATGATGAAATGATGGCTGACTCTCAACTTAGAGAGAGAGAAGAGTCTTTTAAAGTCAATGATAAAGGGCAAATTCTTTAATTCTGGTCATAATGAAGATTTTTGATAGGATTTAAATATCTTGAAAATCCTGAACCTTATTCTCTGTAAATTTACATTATCTTACTTGTAATTACTAGTGAAGACAAATTTATTCCCATTATTTTTGATGATACACAATCCGTTATCCAACCAGGAAGTTTAGGAATTCAGCAAGTTTAGGAATGCAGACATACCACAAAGTGCGAAATATGGCAGAGAGGGGAATAATACGGCCATAGTAGCTGGCTTGGAGAGCAATCAAAAAAGCCTGCAAGATGGATGGGTGGCTTTCCAAATTCTGATTAGAAATTCCAGTGTAGATTAATGGGGACCTGACTGAAATCAATACATTTCTTTTGAAAATTGGCAGTGGGTTTTATGTTGAAGGTTCCCAAGATCATCCACACGCTTGAGGGTTGAAGGGCACATAGGGTTCAGAAAAGCTGTCATATTCAAAGTGATGGTTTATTACAGTGAAGGGATATAGATTAAAATCAGCAAAGTGAAAAAAGCTTGTGGGGCAAAGTCCAGGGACTGGCAAGCTTCTGGGGGTT
Source organism: Mustela erminea (assembly GCF_009829155.1). Lineage (NCBI taxonomy): Eukaryota > Metazoa > Chordata > Mammalia > Carnivora > Mustelidae > Mustela > Mustela erminea. The sequence goes on from NC_045616.1 coordinate 51,111,465, forward strand.
CCTTCCAGTGGATTTGGATAGGAATGTACTTAATGCTCTTGAAATGATGTGTAACAAAATATGTACAGTGTTGCCAGCCAGGGATCCTCACTCAAACATTGGTGACCAGAGTTTCTACTAGGGATGTGTCATGTAGGCATCCTCATGACTGACCTCAGCTAGTCAGACTTGAGAGCCACCCTAGATCAAACTGAAATAAGAGTAATCCAAGGCTTCAGTCATTAAAAAAATTCGTATTAGGCAGAATATTTCCAGCATTCAGAGATGATCTCCCAGAAGCCAGGCCAAGGGCCAGTCTTAAGTCAGTTTTTCCTTTAGAATGGGCAGGGTTTGAAAAGTCCAACCCTGATAAGTTTATAGCTACAGAATGGTAGATATATAGGTTATTTCCCTACAATTTTATTCAAACACATTTTCTCAGAGTAATTAAAACGAAATTGTAGGGTTCATGATGATAAGAGTTCTAACTGTGGAAGAAACTACTGTTCTGAATCTTATTAATGGAGAGTTTAGTAAATCATCTAGAGTTCTAGGAGATCCATGTAACTCAGTATCCTTTAATAAAGGAAAGAGTACATTTTACATCAAATCAACTATTCGTATCTTTTTGACACAGATAGATAACACAAAGTTGGTATCATTTTGTTTGCTTAGTAACCAGTGATAGATGAGTTGCATCTGTGGTTAAGTTAAAAGTAATAATAAAACAGTGCTCATTTTTTTTTTAAAAAAGATTTTATTTATTTGACAGAGATCACAAGTAGGCAGAGAGGCAGGCAGAGAGAGAGAGAGAGAGAGGAGGAAGAAGGCTGCCTGCCAAGCAGAGAGCCTGATGCGGGGCTCGATCCCAGGACCCTGGGATCATGACCTGAGCCGAAGGCAGAAGCTTTAACCCACTGAGCCACCCAGGCGCCCCAACAGTACTCATTTTTATATGGTGAAATATGCATCTTAAATTAGAATTCCCCAAATCTCAATATAGCTACTGAATATAATTGAATATTTCATTAATATGTTACTCTATTTTCACCAATTTTATCTCTGGAAAATAAACATATCTGTCACTTCTAAGAAAAAAAAATTCTTTTTCTTTCATATGAATTAATATTTTTTGGGAAAAGCCAGAAGAACAAGATACAGAACCTCAATGGTTTCAAATAGGAGTATAGTATTTTTGTAATGAGCACTGATTTATAAGTCTAACCCCCAGAGATGCACACAGGTTTATCATCCAGCTATAAATGTCTAAATGTGTAATGGAATACAAGGTCTAATTTCTAAATTATTTGTATTTGATGATGCATTGTTCATTGATAAATGCAGCCGAAGCAAAAAAACAAAAAAACAAAAAACAACCCCCAAAAACTTCAAGTTTGGTTTTTTTTTTTAAATGTTGGTCATACAATGCATTATATTAAAGCTTTTAGATAAAAGGCAAAAATATTATCTAATGTGATATTATGGGGGAAAGATAAAAGAATGAAGGAACATGACCATTTTTATTTGTTTGTCAGCTTTCTTAGTTTTTTAGACCCTTATAATCTCTTTCAGTTTTGGAGCAAACATATCACGTGTGACAGAGTATCAGTGGTTAATATTAGAATCAGGGTATCATGAGAAATATATAGTAGAAGCAAGATACTATTACTTTTTGCTAATAACTCATGCTGGCATTAATTAGCTCTAACATAAAAATAATAGAAGCCATGCATACCTCTCCATGCATAGTTTGGAGGTTCTTTTCTCAAAAATGATTTGTTCAGTTAAATCTTAATAACAATAGACCTGGGGCGCCTGGGTGGCTCAGTGGTTAAGCCGCTGCCTTCGGCTTGGGTCATGATCCCAGGGTCCTGGGATCAAGCCCCGCATCGGGCTCTCTGCTCTGCGGGGGGCCTGCTTCCTCCTCTCTCTCTCTGCCTGCCTCTCTGCCTACTTGTGATCTCTGTCTGTCAAATAAATAAATAAAATCTTTAAAAATAAATAAATAAAAATAACAATAGACCTAATACCCTTCATTACAAATTCAAAGTCGCATATATGTACATATATTTTAAAATAGCCAGGTTGCTTATGTTGTTTCAAAAAACAGTAGAACTTGAGTTGACACAAAAGAATATGACTGGTTATAATTATATCATAGCTGGAAAAGGAAATGTGATAATAGTTTCTTGACAAAGAGCAGAGCAACTAAAGATAGTTCTAGATTCCACTTCAATTTAGGATGTAGTGATGGGAATGGATTGCCACAATTGCCACATTTCTCCAAATAAAACTTTTCCTAAGATAAAACCAAAACTTAAGCCCAAGAAATCCTGAGCTCAGAGCTTAGAGAAAGGTTGTTAAATGTCAGTTTGAGGTAAGGAAATAAAGATAGGCATTAGTGATCCATAGAACATTTCTTAAGGATGCCACTGTCAAAAGTCCTTTTTACCACTGCCCTATGATTCTTACTAGTTTGCCTTCTTTTAGAAGTTGTTTTTCTCATCAAATTTGATAATTTTAGATAGACAAATGACAATTTGATTGACAGCTTGACATTGCTAGATAAACTAATTCATTTTTGGAATAAATTCAATGTCCAGTGGCTCAGAGGCTTCATACTGAATATGTCAGAACTTTGTTCTTGTTTAATAAGTGCTTATATTTGTATAATTAATAATAACCTAGAAAGATAGAATTAGTCAGAAGAGTTTTATGATAACTTATTTTTTGTGACAGTTTCTTAAATTTGGGTATTTTTAAAAATCTAGGGTCAGTTCAAACTCTATTCTTAAGTAGTGCTTTCTGAAGTAGTTTTCGCTGGAAGACATCCCAATTTGCTTTTTAAGGAATCCAGATTTTCAAAAGTATAAACGTATAATGATTTTATTTTTGAAATTCAAATGTAACATACAAGTCAGTTTACTTTTAAATGAAGACTTGCCTTCCCATTAGAGAAGCTAGATTGATAAATAAAATCTATTATTTTATTACCCACATTCCCCAGAGTAAAGTATAACTCAAGTACATGACCGTAATTTTGCTAAAACTGTGTGATCATAAAAATTACAATAGCTACCTTCTCATACTTCCAAATATGGAAGATTAGCAAAACAATAGCAAAAATTCAATTAAATTCAAGTCATACTTGTTGAGATCTAACTTAATGGAAAACACAGTATTATATCCTTTCAGTGAAACTAGAACAACTGAAGTGTTCCAGTACAAAGAAATTAAAGATTTTATCATGGCAGGTAAACATAACAACTGTTGTTATAAGTTGAGATAATGAAGCATCCAAAAATTCTTATGAAAAAGAGGAAACTAGTATGAGCTCAAAGATACGGAGACAACTCCATCAAGGAAGTGGTGAGAATAACCAGTCTTAAGTGATGGGTCCAATTTGGACAAATGGAGAGAGGAAAACAGGAAGGCTTTTGGGGAAATCATAAAGAAACAAGAAGGTTGGAATAATCAAGTTAGGGCCATAAGGATGTCTGCAGTATTAGACATCGACACTTTGCAGACTTGGACTTGGCTCTGTTGAATTAATAAGGAATTCCATAGAGCACAGTTTTTTGTACTTTCAATCTGAAGAAAATCTGAGTACTGTGTTTAGATTCCTGCTACATTTAGACTCTTGTGTCTCCTTTTCAATGCACTTTGACCCTGAATATTTGGATGCCTAATGATAATGTTAGGATTTAAGGAAGCCATATTTTGAAAGACATTGGAAGGAAATTAAAATATCTATTATCCTAAATTTTATCCTAAAATTTCTAGAAATACTGCAAACTTGAAGAATAATGGAAAAAATGTAGCAAGAGTTCTTACTGAAGAGCCCCTTATTTCCTTTTCAGGAGGCTTTCAGGTGGCTTTCCATCCTGATACCCCAACACAGCTATTCTCAGTATCTCTACTCTGACATTTGCAATAAGGAACAATAAGGTATTACTTCATTTCCATATGTTCACCAATCAAAAGATTATATTCCTGCTGGTGAGTCATTTCCAGAGTAGTTCACTGGAGTTTGGGATCAAGGTCAGGAAATACATTAAGCTTCCTTAAGTACAATTCCTTCCTCAATTGTAAATCCTGGTGGCTCCAAACAAGATATGACGGATGGAAGTGAAAAAGTAGATTGTTCTAGAATTTATTAAGGTGGGGTGGATGAAATGAGAGAGGAGAGAAGAAAATAAATCATACCAGAGGTTTGTTATGGTAAATCAAGGCATAACCAGCACTTCAAAATGTTTCCTGTGGTTGCAAACTGCCACTTTATATATGTTGCATATAGTATAGAGGATAGAAGTCTCTCAAATAGAGTGTCTGGATCTGAACTCTTGACTTGACCATTACCTAACTATATTCGGGGCAAGTTACATAACCTCTTTTTCTGTAAAATTAGAACTTCTTAGTATGTATCTCCAGAGTTGTGCTGATTAGTAACTCTGAAGTGTATACTGGTAGGTACTTGATAGATATTTAAAGTTGTGCATAGCTTATAGTGAGTACTCAATAAATCCTAGAAATTATTATTCAGTAGATATTATTATTTCTATTATAGTTTGGTGACTTTATAATTCTAATATATTACAGAATTAGGATAATCATGTCCACTGATCTTTTACAGAGTGCCATATTGGAGACATTTGAGCTATGTTTACATACCTAAGTGGTTTGTAATTTACAATAGTGGAGCAGCTGGTTCATAGAATATCAGTAGTAAGAGTATACTATAACAGATTACTTCAGAAAGACAGAATGGGTGGAGTTAGCAGACAGAATCATGGAAAGAAAGTTTTGATCACTTTGGGCATAGGTCGTATTTAGTAATCTGTGTGACATCTAACCTTAATAGATGAGACAAATATTTTTAGTTGAAGATGTTAAAGGTTAATAAAAATTAATAGTTGCAGGTTAATATAAATTAAATTGGAAGGTTAAAATAAGAGATGTCAGAACCTCACACATGCTGCAATCAGTGGAAGCCCTTTAGCATCCCAGAATCTCTATCAGCATACACTTTGGCAAATAGAATGTGCTTGCTATGAAAATTCACCTTTAAGGTAAATGCCCTAGCTCCTTCTTCCAAGAAATTGCTATTTTTAAAGTATTCTTATGCAGAAATTCTAGAGCCATTGAAAATTACAAACACCATCTCTGTGCTGGTAGAAGACATCTAATAACCCTTTCACCCTTTGCTTCTTTTGATGTGCATAAAGAAGATATCTACAGTACTCAGTGTAGCGAGTGTGAATCTTAGACTCAGACGATTTGATTTTCCAGGGTGGGTGGCTGAGAGGGTTTCTATGAATTTACTTAAGTGTTTCCTTTTCTAGTTGAATTAGGAACCAAAATAAATTGTGATGGACATCACTATGATTTATTAGTATCAGATTCTCCTTTTTCTTCTTAAGAAAGGTCATACTTTTCAGTTACCTTGCAGTTAGGAGGACTGGTTTCTGATTTTAATCAGTGCAGCATGAGCAGAAGTCACGTGTGAGGCTCCTAGTCTGAGGCTGCGCAAGGTCCTGCTGGCATCTCTAGACTCTCTTCTGTCTGAGGAATTTTGGAAGTGAGCCCTGGGATCCTAAGGGATTGAGATGGTAAACCACAAAATCAGATTAGCCTAGATTTTCAGGTTTTTTATTGGAAAATATCTGTGTCAAGAGTTGCCTGGGTTTGTAGAAGGCTTAACATAATAGAAAAAATAAACTTTTATTGTGTTAAGCCACTGAGCTCTTGAGCTTGTTAGTTATCACAGCATAGGCTTTCATATCTTAAGTAAGGTGGTGGGTTAAATAATTACTTACTATAGAAAAAAGCGATTTTTGTTTAAACATATCTTCAGTTTGGGGATGATTAAATTATTCACATTCAAAGAAAAAAAATACCAAATAAGCAAAAACTTAGAATCATGGTATCGCTTTATCTATCTATCTATCTTCATTCTCCCATTGCTTTCAAATTATTGCTATTATATATATATATATGGGTGAAGCAGGGAAGCAGAATTCAGGCTGCTAAGAAAAGATGAGTTTCTACTTTTTTATTACTGATTCTTTCTTTTTGTTTTGGGCATGGGAGCTAAGATTTCCCTCATAATCCATATTTTAGATAATTTTCCACCTTGCTAAAGATTATTTTGTGTTTCTGCAGTTTGTAAAAGAAAACTGTTTCAAACCCACCACGCTAAAATGTAGTTACTTAAATTACAGAGACAAAAGGAAGCTGAGAACAGGAATTACTAAATACTTGTTCCCTTGTCACGGAAATTTTAGAAACTAGTGCAGAGTGAGTGGTGTGGGGTGTATGTGTGGGGCGAACATTTGAAAGAGGGAAGCAGGAACTATTTTGTTGGCATCACCAAAAAGTTGGTTCAAAGTGGCTCATATTTTATTTCATTTTTTTGTACAATTAATGCCTTTGTTATTTCTATTCTCCCCAGAAGATGTGCAAATATTAATATACTTGACTTAGTTAGGTTGCTTGTAATGACTAGTAAGTATGGTGTGGCAGATTTCATTTTCCAGAGAGAGTTGCACCAACATATATTTCAGCCCATGTGCTTTTCTTACAATGTAACATTGATACTCTGTCACTGAGAGGTAGGTTCCATGTTCTTCCCCACCTTGAGCCAGGGCCAACCTATGTAACAACTGCTTCTACCAAGAGAGTGCTGAAAGTGATGCAGCAGGACTACAGAAGCTAAGTCATAAAAGGCTTCTGTGTGTTTATCTCTGAGGGATGTATGACACAGGAAGCCATGTAGGAAGTATGGCTGCCTTAAACCTCCTGTAGAGACAGGATCTCTAACTGTTCCAGCCCCAGCTCTGCAAGTCTCAGGCTGGGCATCAGATGTAACGGGTAGGTGAGCCTCTAGATAACTTCAGAGCTTAGTCTTTGAGCAGTAATAGCCAAGCCTGACTTCACACAAAACACTGATAATCCTGTGGTTTCATGAGGAAAATACATGTTATTGTAGTTTTAAGTCAAGTTTTTAAAAATTAATTTTTGAGATATTTCTGTTTGATTATATTAATTATGTTATTTGAGATATAATTCACATGCCGACAGCTTCACAAAAGTATAAAGTTCAGTGGTTTTCAGTATATTCACAAGTTTGCGTAACCATCACTGCTATTTAATTTAAGAACATCTCATCATCAGAAAAAGAAACCCTATATCCATTAGCAGTCACTCCCCATTCTTCTCCTCACCCTATCCTCTAGGAAACAATCTCTTTACTATTTCTGTGGATTTGTCTATTTTGTGTCAATGGAATCATACAGGATATGGCCTTTTTGCGGCTTGTTTCTTTAACTTAGCATAATGTTTTTAGGGGTCATCCATGTTGTATCAGATACCAATATTTCACTCATTTTATGACTGAATAGTATTCCATGATATATCCCATGGTATGGATAGACCACATTTTTATTTATTTTACTTTTATTTTTTATAAGTTAATGGACACTTGGCTTGTTTTAATTTTTTAGCTATTTGAAAGTCCAATTGTCAGGTCATATGGCATGTGTATGTTCATTGCCTTGAGGCACTGCCAACATATTTTCCAAAATGGCTCTATCATTTTACATTTTCATCAGCAATATATGCAGGTTCCAATTTTTCCACATCCTTACCAGCAATTGTTAATGTTTGTCTTTTTTATTTATAACCATCTTAGTGGGTGGGAAGAAATTGCTGGTTTTGGGGTCCTTTGTTACATAGTCATGCTAACTGGAACATATGGTTTGAATGAAAAAATGCCAAATTAGAAATCAGAAGACATGAGTTCAAGTACCATCTTTATAGCTTGCAAATTGACCTTTGCAATTTATCTGCCTTCTGAGCCTTACTTTTTTCATTTACATGATGAAACTATTTCTTTCAGTTCTTAGTTTCTTTCAGTTTTCTTTTCCTTACCATTTAAGTCAACTTATCTAAGTATCCATTGTGATTTAGGTAAACTTTGCAATGGACATTTATCTTTGGCATGAAGGTACACATGGATTGATTTCATTTTTTAAAAAAAATTAATAGAAATTGGTCTAATTAATCAATGGTCAATTACATGTCTTGATTACAGAAAAGATTGATGTAATGATAAATATGTCACACATATTTATTTACTTATTTATTTTAAAGATTTTATTTATCCATTTGACAGACAGAGATCACAAGTAGGCAGAGAGGCAGGCAGAGAGAGAGGAGGAAGCAGACTCCCTACGGAGCAAAGAGCCCAATGTAGGGCTCGATCCCAGGACCCTGAGATCATGACCCGAGATGAAGGCAGAGGCTTTAACCCACTGAGCCACCCAGATGCCCCAATATGTCACATTGAAAGCCAAGGTGAATGAGAGTTTTTGTATGGGGTTGTTGGACTTAACTTGTTACCTGAATAACTTGAGCAGTATAGACTGATACAACATGACAGACAAATTGACTTCTGGAAAGTAAACTCAGCAAGTTTCCATTGTCCGTTTGGATCCTATTACTCTTAGAAAGAAATTTGTGGCACCATTTTATGCTTCATGGCCAATACATTGATAGGACCAGTTGGATGTTGTCAAGAATTTGAGGTTATATCACAGAAAATCATTTAGTGTTTTCACTGACCATTTAAAATAGGTGCATTAGTAATAAATACATGTCATTCCAGCAAAGTCAACTTAGTTGAAGTCCTTAACATCATGGTACAGTATAACCTCCCTTTGATTATTCATTGTTTGAAACTTCAAAAGGAAGATGAATCCAGTAAAAATAGTAACTTGAAATTTTTATCTTATTCATTTAATCTGCTTTATACACTTTGACTTGCCTACACAATCATTCAGTTGATTGGGTACACTTTAAAGGAAAAAAAAGTCAAAAAACAATGTTTTTTGGCCTACATAAGAAGAAAATTGTACTTTTCTTAATTTTTTTCATGTATGACTAACATGTCTGTAACCTATGTCACTGGGAAAGAACTGAGGAAAAGGAAGTGAAATTGTACATGTAGTATTCTTAAAGAAACCTGATGTGTTTCCGCTTGTGCACATGAGCTTCAGAAAGATGACTTTGTTCTGTTCTATTTCTCCATAACACTTAGAAGAGTACCCTTCATAGAATCATTTCTTTATAAGTATCAATTAAATGATAAATATTTAATCTTAGAATATGAAAGATTTGCCTACACTATACAGGTTATAACACAAAATATTTAGTTTTATGTCTGGAGTTTTGTCCGCTTAAGTCAGTAATCGTGCACTTGTTAATTAGTAATTAAAACCCTAACTATGCATATTGTTGGAGTGGTTAAAAAAGGCATATGATCCTATAAATGTAGTGTAATGTAGTGGAATACCATTCATTTGAGAAGTTGCAGTCATGGGCGCCTGGGTGGCTCAGTTGGTTAAGTGTTTGCCTTTGGCTCAGGTCATGGTCCAGAGGTCCAGGCATCAGGCTTCTTGCTCAGTGGGGAGTCTGTTTTTCCCTCTACCCTCAACCCTTGCTCACGATCTCTCTCTCTCAAATAAATAAATAAAATATTAAAAAAAAAAAGTTGCAGTTAGATGCCAAACTTCTGCTTAAAAATGTCTTTTTAATGGCAAGTTTCTTGTTAGGCATCAATTCAGAGACCTGGGGTGGATCAAACTGAACGAAATCTTACGTATAGACTTATACTTTATTTACATGTATTTAGAATGAGTATGTAGACACAACAAGACCAAACAAGGAAAGATTGGGTATATTCCAGTTAGATCCCTGAGGCTCTTAGACTATATGGCTCTGTTCAGTTTTGGATTAGCTGAGCTACCTATAGGGTAGCTCAGGGTGTTGGCCTGTTTTTTTTTTTTTTTTGTTCAGGGTTGCCCAGGTTACATGGTATGTTACATTGTACCTCAAAGCATAAGGAAGACTTAAAACTAACCATTGAGAATTTATCCTCTTATAACTTTAGAGAGATCCAAAATAGAATACACCTGCAGGAGAATGTAACTGAATCCCATTAAGCAATCATCTGCCAATATTTGAATTTTGAGAGGATGGTATTAAATGTCTTGTTAATTTAACTATGCTTATAACACCAAGTTCTGAGATTGTGTTGAAATAATGTTAAAATAAATATGAAATAACTCAAACTAGCATCAGAGACACATTGAAACATAAGTGAAAAACAGCACATGAATCTATCTAGCCAGTTTATATCACCCTAGAGATTTAGATAAAGAAAAACAAACATAACCTTTTCAGCTGTTTCTCACAGGGGAAAAAAAGAAATGAAACATTTGATTATAATTGTTTTAATGAGCTATGATTCAAAATGATGAAGTTGTAATGGTTTGGGTAAAAAATATTCTGTTAATGAGCTTTTATTTCTATCCAAATCTACAAGATATAAAACTCTCCAAGGATAAAGTTTAGTGGCAAGGAAGTATTTACTTTCTGAAAATTAAAATACCTAATATTTATCTGCTCTATTTTCAACAAACATACTTATCAATTATTGGGATTAGCATGGAACACCAAGGATTTAAAGAATACAAAAAAACTCTTCAGTGGACATAGAATATGTTTATGTTACTAGTTCCCACACTGAACTTTAGCTGTAAGGTAAATTCTTTGCCCAATATTTGGGAGTTGTAATTTATATCTGTTATTTTAATTGCAGGGAGTTACAGAGTAGTCATAAAGTTGTTCCACGTGAACAGCAAAACTACCAGGTTCATTTAAAGTAGGGCATTATAAAATGATGCTTGTTTTGGATATCCACTATCACTTCTTACTAATTCGTGTTTCCAAAAGGAACGCTATCTGAGGAAATACTGTGTGGTGAACAGATGTCTCCTGGTGATTGCAACTTTCTAACATGACTCCAGATAAAACCAAGCAATGTAGGAATTAACAGTGTTGTTATTACAAATTACAAAAGATTAAATATGAGCAATTTGTCTTCACATTAGAATTCTAACTAGTTGACAATGAGAAACAGAAAAGATATTTTATCATCTCAAGAGTTTTATGAATATTTTTTTTAATCTTCGTTTTACTAGTGAGGAGACTGTGGCAATGAAGAATTAAGTAGCGTATGGGGCGCTGGCTGGCTCCGTCAGTTAAGCATCAGACTCTTTAAAGATTTTTTATTTATTTATTTGACAGAGAGAGATCACAAGTAGGCAGAGAGGCAGGCAGAGAGAGAGAGAGAAAGAGGAGGAAGCAGGCTCCCTGCTGAGCAGAGAGCCTGATGCAGGACTCCATCCCAGGACCCTGAGATCATGACCTGAGCCAAAGGCAGCAGCTTAACCCACTGAGCCACCCAGGCACCCAAGCATCAGACTCTTGATTCCAGCTTAGGTCATGGTCTCAGGGGCCTAAAATCAGGTCCCACATAAGGCTCTGCACTCATAGGTACTTTATTGAGCTGAAAATGAGTTAACAAAATGATGTTTCCAGTACATGTTTTTAAACTGTTTACTACATGTATGAACCATAGTTATTAAGTAGCATAAAATATATTTCTGAACTTTCCAGAATAATAACCACTTACTTATCCACTTAAAAAGTATTTATTGAGTCTTTACTGTTATCTACCAGGATGTTCTAAGGACTGGGAATAAGATTGTAAATTTCCTGCCCTAACTGAGATTATAGTCTAGCATTATCATATTATACATATCATTCAGAAACTTGCTTCTCTCAAAATTGTGCTATTAGTACAAATCCATATACACATAAATTAAGTTCTGTATTTTCAGTTACTATACCATTATGTAAATATACCACCACTGATGAGTCTCACTACTCATAAACATTGAGATATTTATCACTTTTGTATTACTGTTTTTTGTATCACTATTGCATTAAAAATCCATGTCTCTTTGTATATATGTGTGAGAATTTTTGTTTGATGTATATATTTATGTATTAGTCAGAGTAAGCTCTTTGTGCTGTCATACAGAAGTCTCTCCGAATCTCAGTGGCTTAACAGAAAAGAAATGTGTTTCTTGCTCATATAAAATCTGTTATGGATTCAGATGACTCCCCAGGATAGCTTTCCTCCATGTGATTGGCTCAGCATTCCCCTGATTGCCTTGATCTTATGTTCCCTACACATTAGCATATGCTTCCAAGATCATCTTGGCAAGGCAAGTAGGAGCTTAAAGGTCTTATATTCACAATCATATATCGAGCAACATGTGACATCCATTTCTGTTTCCCAGTTACTGGCCAGAGCTAGCCAGACCTAAAGACAATGGTCCTGAGGACTATAATCCTTCTATATACCCAGAAAGAGGAAAGAATAGTTTATATTCATAACCTAGCCATGAAATTGTCTTGTCATGGGGTAAACATAATCTGCATTTGTAAGATATTGGTAAATTCCTCCCCAAAGCGATAGCTTCAAGTTTATATCCCCATCAGATGTACAAGAAAATCCCTGCTTCCCCAAAGATTCACCTGGGCTTTGATCCTGTTAGACTTTGTAATTTCTGGCCAAGCTGTTGTATGTTTATTGTTATCTCATTATTTTAGTTTGCACTTCCCTGGCTACTAGTGAGGTTAAGCATTTACTAAAGGTTTCTGAAATAAAAAATCTATTTAGAGAGTTTGCCTTTAGGGAAGAAAGGAGTGAAATGGGAAATAAGAGGTGACTATGGAGGACTTGAGGTTTATCTGTACTGCTTTATTTCTTTAAAATATGACTTGAAAAAAGATACAGAAAAATGTGGGTGATTGTTAATTTTAAGTAAAGATATGTTAATACTTACTTCTTTTGAATCTCACATTATAAAACAAGTTTAACATTGTTTAAGTTTTATTAATAGTTATTTATTTATTCATTTATTTATTTTTGTTAAGTTAGGCACTGTACAGTACAGCCTTAGTTTTTGACATAGTGTTCCATGACTCATTGTTTGTGTATAATTTTAACATTTAAAAAAAAGATGTATTTATTTATTTATATTTATTTATATATATTTTAAGATTTTATTTATTTATATTACAGAAAGAGATCACAAGTAGGCAGAGAGGCAGGCAGAGAAAGGGGAAGGGAAGCAGGCTCTCTGCTGAGCAGAGAACCCAATGTGGGGCTCCATCCCAGGACCCTGGGATCATGACCCAAGCCGAAGGCAGAGGCTTTAACCGGCTGAGCCACCCAGGTGCCCCAAAAAAGATTTATTTATTTGAGAGTGCATGTGAGCACACGTGGGCTGTGGGGTGAGGGGTGGAGGGAGACAGAGAAAATCTCAAGCAGACTCCCTGCTGAGTACAGAGCCTGACTCAGGGCTTGATTTCAGGATCCTGGGATCATGACCTGAAATGAAATCAAGAGTCAGATGCTTAACCGACTGAGTCACCCAGGTGCCTTACAAATTTAACATTTTTAATTGTTTTTTTTGACTCACAGTCTCTTACCTTGATCGTTGGTGCTGTATTTTACTGTGACTCTGGTGACAAGACATGTCTGGATTCCGAGTAAGTGCTCTTAAGACCTGATACCTTTGACCAGCTTCAATTTAACTGAGCCTTTTGGGATTTGGACATTAAGAGAAAGAACTTGTTTGCTCTAATTCAAGTGAAAGTGAAATCATATCTTGAGAATCCATAAATGTGAGATTCTCTAAGAGTAGAGATTATCTTTCTGAAGTCATAGCTAGAGAAGGAACATTTAAAGGGAAAGCAGGTCACTGTATTTGCCATCTTAAAAACAACAACAACACCACATATTAGGGGCACCTGGGTGGCTCAGTGGGGTAAAGGCCTTTGCCTTCAGCTCAGGTCATGATCCCAGTGTCCTGGGATCGAGCCTCACATCGGGCTCTCTGCTCAGCCCCGAGCCTGCTTCTCCCCTCTCACTCTGCCTGCCTCTCTGCCTACTTGTGATCTCTCTCTGTCAAATAAATAAATAAAATATTTTTTTAAAAAAAGAGCTCTTTAAAAAAAAAACTCGTATTAAATGATTTAAAATTTGGATAGTTTATGTAAGTAATTATTTTTAATGTCCTTTTGACTTACATGTGTGTCTTCAGAAGGAATATGTAACTATAATTTCAGCATTACAGGTTAATTCTGCTAATTGGGCTACTTCCCAGGTAAATATATTAGTTATTCTTTAGTCTTAAATATCTTGGTCATTGAGTTTGAAACCAAAATGTACCTACCTACTTATTATTTTCCCTAGGGAATTTTAGTAATGGATTGATTTTTTTGTGAAACACACAGTCATACTGGCTGATTGGAAGAGTTTTCATGTTTTTCACTAAGCAACATACCCTGAATTCTGACTCCATAGTTTACTCTGGCTTTTTATTTCTAGAGTTTCAATGTGTGTTGCCCACATCTGACCTGAAAAGCAAATTTGGCCTTACATCTTAGAGTTTTAAATAGTTAAAGGCACTGTGTTTTGGAGTTAAAATATTCTTTCTTTTTTTCTTATCTGTGAACATTCCCAGAGTTTAATTCTTGGCCATTTCTCTTTCCTTTTTATATACTTTCCCTGGATCAACTATGACTCATGGTTTTGACTTTCACTTCCATGTTGATGGCCCTCCTCTTCACAGAACTTCTTCTATTTATAATTTGGTTAGGTTCCAAAAGGTTGGTTTAAGTCTGTTTGCAAAGTGACACTTAAAATGAGTAACTGCTAACACCCTCTGATGGTACTAGGCAGAGTTGATTATTTTTTCCTCTCTTCTGGCTCATAGCTTTGTTTGAGTCATAAGAGAAACTTTTGTTCCATTTACCCCAGCTTCAGAGGTCGGTATCTCAGTTGCTTTTGGGACTTGTTCCCTTGGTGGACTGCCTATAGCTCCTCAAACTGTTTTAAACATATTAAAATTTGGGATCATTTTCTTTACAAATAAACTCTGCCTTTCTCCTTTCTATATAAAAAAATGATAGTTGAAGTCACCAGAACTCAAGGTCTATACCCTCCCATCATTTTAATCTCATACATCCATTTTCTTCAAATGCTGTAGATTCTTTCCCTATACTTTCTCTGATGTCTTTATATTCTTTGCCCTGACCCTTATGAATAAACTAGTTTCAAAACCAATGATCATGTGCTTTGAAGATTATAGCAGAGTACTTCCTCTTCTCAAGACCTCCAGAGCTCTTGTCTCACCTATGCAGCCACTGCATGTGTATTCCTACAGCTTTACATGCTAGTCCTTGGCTCAGTGGTTGATACTGATCTACAATTTATTATTAGATAATATTCAAAATCCTCAAAATGGCATCAAATTGCCCAATAATCTGGTTTTATGCTATTAGCTAAAATTTATTTCCTATCTTTCCAAAGGGAATCCTGCATTCCATCAAATTAAGACATTTCCTCACAGATGCAGCCTGAACACACTTTACTCCAAGCTTTTTGCTCCTAGGACTAGCCCTGGATTAACATTTCCTCTTTTCTCATATAAATCTTGGTGGTGTTTCAAAATCCAACTTAAGCCTCAGTGCTTCTTGAAATTTTTCAATGATCCCCCATTTAAAAAATCTTTTTTATTATAAATATAATATAGATTTAAAATAGAAGATTTTTAAATTTCAAAAAGCTTCAAAAAGTTGAAAAAAACACATGTAAATATTATCTAATGCTGCCTTGTTGACTTTGACTTTCATTATTATTTTGATGATTCTCCTTTGGAGCTTGAGATCCAGGTTCAGTCTCCTATCTTTAATTGCACACAGAACTTTTTTACCTAGATGGCCATAAACTCAAGCATTACAATTTGGCATATTTTATTCCAGTCTTTTTTTAAAAAATGTATTTTTATGTGTTTAATACTTTTATATTATAATGTTAGGTAAAACTTTAAATAAGACTTTGATGGCTATATATCATTCTAATATATAAATCTTCCTTACATTACACTATATTTATATATCTTTAATAACTTTCAATATTTGTTATTTCTTATTCTAAAAGGTACCAAAAAAGAGCATTTTTAGATATAAATCTTTATCCAATTTCAGATGTCTCTAGGTTAATCTTTTAGAAATGGAATTATTGGGTTGAAGGTATGAAAATTTTATATTTAAAAAAAACTCACATTGTCAAATTACTTTCAAGGGCAGTTTTATTCATTTATAATCCCAAATCAAGATTCCATAAGACAGTGCCTGTATTTATTGTGATGGAATAGTGACTGAACAGTTTTTTTTTTTTTCCCTAGTGAGATTTAAAAGGCTAAAGGTAATATAACTTTAGGAAAATTATTTAATCTCTTTTGTCCCCAGGCTCCTCCATAAAGTAGAGAATATAATAGGCTTTCCCTCATGGGTTTGTTTTGAGGCTTTAATTTATAAAATATTTTGCATGGTGCCAATACAAAATGCATAGTCAACAAATAGTAGTTGTTAGGATTATAAGTGCCAGTGTATTACACAAATTATTATTCCATTTATATATTTTTTTACTTTAGACTTCATACATTTGCTAGCAAGAAGGAGTTTCCAAAGTGGTTTCTTTAATTTAATGTTAACAACTTGGGGGCCCCTGCGTGGCTCAGTCAGTTAAGCATCTGCCTTCAGCTCACGTCACGATCTTACGGTCCTGGGACTGAGCCCCATTTTGGGCTCCCTACTCAGTGGGGAGTCTACTTCTCTCTGCCCCTCCTCCTGGTTATGGTCTCTCTTGCACTCTCTCTCAAATAAATAAATAAAATCTTTCAAAAAACGATGTTAACAACCTGTACATTTTAAAGGAGTTTTAAATATAGATGACCTGAGGTTGCTTGGGTGGCTCAGTTGGTTAAGCATCTGCCTACAGTTAAGGTCATGATCCCAGCGTCCTGGGATTCAGCCCAGTGGGGGAGTCTGCTTGTTCCTCTGCCCCTCACCCTGCTTGGGCTGTCTCTCTCTGTCTTTCAAATAAATAAATAAAATCTTTAAAAAATATATATACATATATATAGATGCCCCAAACAGTAAAACAGAACTCTTTTAAAGTATTATAGGTTTCTTTGCTATGTCACCCAGGCCAAATTTCTTCTTCCACTTGAAAAGTCTGTGAACCTCTAGCAGCACCATCAGTCAGCACCTCACCACTCTTCTTGTAGTAGTTCCACATGGAGACGTGCAAGTGTTAAAATTAAACTTCTGTTAATCTTCAGTGGAATATGATAGGGATGCATTTCTAGGTTTGTGGAACCTAAAGGTCATGCCATTTTAGAAAAATTTTTAAAGAAAATAAGAAAAATTGTGAATTTAAAAATTGCCAACTTCCCTACCAGATTCTTGCGAAAAGATGGGAAGAGTGCTAAAATTATATTCACTTCTTGGGAAATCAACTCATGCTCCTTTGAGTGCCCTGCCATACTTTGCAAAGTACCTTTCACACAATAGGTGCTCCATACACATTTGTTGACTTGAACAGGAATTGAGACTTGAATAGGAATTACAGAATTATCACAGATGCTTTGATATTGGTGTAGATAAAATGTTAGCTGTATTCCCATGATCTGCATATAGCTGTGATGTAGAAGTCGAAAGTTGCTGACAGCATGTTAAATATAAAGTACAAAATCCACCCTTGATTTCTCTTCTGACACCCCTTTGTAGCCCCTTGAGGTAGAGACTACAAAGGGAATATAGCCATCTCTGAGAAAATTTAATTTATTCCTGCTAGTCTCACAATTTGAGAGATTCACTCACTAAGTTCTTTTTTTATGTTCTTACTCTCTAAAATTATTCTAGTGGAAATAGAGAAGTTGGCTGCCAGTGTCATTGATAGAATTAAAACTGATCATAGATTTTAATCATAACTAACAATATCTGAATTGTTAAAGAGAAGAGACTTGCTCTCTTCAATAAGGGACCACTTTTTTTTTTTTTTTTTTTTTTTCCCCGTAAGTAGGCTTCAGGCCCAACATGGAGCCCGGTGTGGAACTCGAACTTATGACTGTAAAATTAAGACTTGAGCCGAGATCAAGACTCAGACACTTAGCTGACTAAGCCCCCCATAAACCTGAAGGGACCACTTTTCAAACTCTTTCGCCAACTTAGGACAACTGAAGAAACATTCCCCAGCAGGTTAAGCCCTGTCACTAGAAATAACAGTTGTTCTCATGTATTACAAAATCCAGACAGATGAAGTCCTGTTTGTAGTTTTGATTTGCTGAAGAACAACAAGAAGAGCAACAAAAATGAGGTGAGCAGTGTTTACTGGTATATGCTAAATGTGCCCACTGGATTTAAAGATTAAACTACTTTAAATTGAGGCGAGTTGGTTTCTGCGTCCGGCTGTGACTGCATTCTAACCGTAAAAGCTTCTTACTTTGAAAACGAAGGTTTTAGCAGGCTGCCCTGCTACTGCCCTAGTGGCTTTAATTGCTGCCCTTTCATAAAGTCCACTTCTTGTTTATCCCTTAACTGAGAGAACTTCAGTTTAGAGTACGTATCTGCATCTTCACAGCTACTGAACTGCTCTTTCACCTGAACACCTTGTTGAGAACTATTTAGGAGCCTGGCTTCATACTTCCCTTACAACAAAGAACAAAATGTTCCCGGCACAGTAATTCTACTTAGGAATGGATAGATTCTCACATACTTAAATTCTGAAAGGTACACGAGATGGTCTGTTCTAAATGACAGGTTGCTATGGTTACATTTTTCTGTGGCTCAGATGGGGATAGGGGACAATTATCAAGTTTTGTTTGGTTGATTTTAAGTAGTTTAGTTACCTGGATACTCAACAAGTAAGAAAACTGGGGGGGGGGGGGGAGACTTGTTTTCTTCTTCCCCAGAAAGGTAACAGTCATGGGGGGGGGGCAGAAAACAAAACCAAACCCACATTCTAAACAACGTGGTCAATTACTTAGTTCAGATAAAGAGTTTCTAAACTGTTGACTTTACTTAGAGACTTGCACAAGGCCTGTGAACAGAGATAGTTTAATTCTATGAATTGGATTTTTGTTAACTCAAGTCGATTCTGTAATACCAGCTTTAAATAATTTGCCTCCTTTCCAAATTTGTCCTGTGCTTCTCAAATGAGTATGTGTGTGTATTTTAATAGTTACTTCTTTTGTCAGTTTTGCTGCTTGGCCTTCCCCCTCCCTCCCATGGTGGAAGCGAGATTGTTAATTAATGATATTCCAGAGGCAATTTCTGGAGTGACTATTGGAAAACCCTCCTTAATTAACAAAATGATAAATTCCCCACTGCAGCAGTGCTGCAACGAAGTTCATCTCTGTCATTCAAAATCCATGATTCTGAAACAGTCTCCGACATTTTTGTGAGGATGTTGGGCACTTAAAGTCTGGGTCTTTTATCAAAGGTTCCACAGTAAGCTGGAGAAGGAGAAATGAAGAGTGAAACGGAGAAAGAAGAACTGGACAAAATTAAAATGCTCTTCTGTCATTGTAATAGTTCATATGGGCACTGACAGGAGAGCATTTTAATTTTGTCAAGTGTGTCTGCTACTCATTTATTCCATCTCCTGCTTGTTATCGAAGTTTCAGATTAAATGTAAAGATATGAATGTATTGCCATAATAAATTTATAAGTGGATATTTAAAGAGCAAAGATTTGAATGACACAAATGAACCTCGGTGTAGCAGTAAAGTAGATAGGATTTGTAGAAAGATGCCACAGAAGTCAGAAATGACTGCTGGAATCGCCTTAATTAAAAAAAAAAAAAAAAAAAAAGGAACTTGAGCTGCATGAGCAACCACAGAAGGTATCTAATACGAAATTAGGCTTACTTTACATTATTTATGCCACTCTAAAATAATCTAATAAAAGCTTTAGAAAATCTGATTAAACTGTATTATTCAAATGTAAGGCAAGTGCTTAGACAATGGATAACTAAGCTGTTAAATTTGGGGGCAGAAGGTAAGATTCCAGACCAAGTTAAAGCAGCATGTAATTTTAAAAGTATGGATTTATTTATAAGGTATCTATAAAGTATAATTAATTTTTGAAATTATATTTTGTTAAGTGATTAGGAATCCCAGTGGAATAAACTGTAGAGGTAACACTTTGTAAGGAAGGATGCCTTATGTTACTCCCATAAGAGGCTTGGTATTTGTTCAGATGTCCCAGCAAAACCACAACCTAAGACACTTTTGAGGAGTTGTCCTAACATTTTTATTCATAATAGAGAGAAAGTGATGCAAGGAGGCATTGGCTACTATTACATGATGTATGGTTAGGACCCAGAGTGCCGGGCTGGGAAGAAGCAATGGGGAGTTAAAATGAGGACACAGGGATAAATTATTTGACATGATCCTGAGCAGACCTGACTTTTGTAATGACACTCAAACAGCAGATAACCCTGAAGGCAATCTGAAAAAGAAGAATAAGGTGGTCAAACTAGCAGATATGAAAGGAGATGAGTAAGCTTTTCTAAAATGTCTGAACCGCTATTGAAAAGCATGTCCTTCGATTGTGACCACTACTTCTTTTTTCTTCTCCTGCCTGCTGCCTTCTGGCTAATAAAGGATTCACTTTTGCTTGTCTGCTTTAACACAGAAGAACCCCAGTGAGGATTAAGTTATAAGGATTTTAAAAATGCATACAAAAATAGCAATGGAATAATAGCACGAAAAGGACCTTGCTTAGGCTGGTTTTCTGATTTTATCCAAGTAAATATCACCTTCAAAATATTATCTGACTTTAACTTAAATGAAAAGGAAGAAGATGATAAAGTTCCCCACTTAGCTTCAGATCCAGTGTTTTGTTTTCTGTTGAGTATAAATAGTAAACCTTAGAAGCAGTTCATTTAGTTACTCTAATACTTAAAAAATCCCTTGTGGGACTAATAACAGCTCATCCTTTTGGTAGACCTATTTAGTAAGTTGAGGTGTGGGGAGAAATGTTGGGGACTCTAGCAAATGACCTATGGCAATAGATTTTGCCCAGTAAGTATGTGTGTATGCGGTACATGCCCTATTAAATTTTCAAACCATTAAATTGATTTTATTATAAAGTCAAGTTAATATTAAAAATTTTTTTAAAACTAGATGTTATTGATAACATCTATAAACTGGAAAACTAATTTTGGTGTATGGCATAGGTCTTTGATAAACAATATATAAAATTGAGATTTCCAAATTGTGGTATGTAGCAGGGTCACAGTTGATAAATTGTGACTGAATTATGTGGTCTGTAAGTAATCTTTCTCATGACCACCCCATCACTGACTAGTGTGCAGGGAGGGGTGGTAGGAAGAAATCTTGACAATCAGTGGTCTCCTGGCCTCTTCATATTTAATAGTCTCTTTGGTAAAAATGCTAGTCCTCTGAGTTTCCTTTTCTACCCCTAGATAGTATCTGTCTGGCAATGATAGATGACAATGAGGAGAGTGTGAGTACTCCCTTATGGCCTCCATGGTTGTCATGAAGGAAGCCACTACTCAAGTCCATGGTCCCAGTTATTTGCAAAGAACATATTAAAAGCTCACTAAAATTTCTTTTTTTTTTTTAATTATTTATGTATTTAAAAAGAAAGGCAAACTGCCATATACTGTGCCTCATTTAGATGTGTCTGAAGTCTGAGAAGCTTGACTACCCTATGTTCTCCTACAAATAGACATCAAGAGCTTGTTTGGAGGTTCTAGCAGGAAAGCACAGCTACTGGTATACCCTTGACTGAAGAACAGTCCTCCTCTGTCAGGGAAGGTCATCCTCTTAGACTGAGCACACAGCTATGGGAAGGATGAACAGGAGTGATGAAGGGGGGAAGGGGACACCTACCTAGCTAGCCAGATAGCCACATCAGTCCTGGAAATCCATGAGGTGGCAGATGTCACAGCCGGATTGCCCTCACAACTTAAAATTTTTTGATCTTGATCCCAGCTCTCTGTTCTTTCACCTTTCCCCTCAGAACCCCTATCACTCCTTACCAAGGCATATATAAGCCCCTATATGCAGACCGCTGGTAACTAGGAACGCTATCTTTGGCTAATATCTCTAGCCACCTCTCTTTACTGGTGCTGCACTACCTTTCCTCCTCCACACTGCCCAAGACTTGCAATTTTTTAATGTTCCCAAATTCCTCATAGACATTTAGAGTTTCCATAGACCCCTCCTCAAGTTTGATCACTTTTTTCTCTACCTTTGGCTCTCATCTTGATCCTCACTCCACTAAGGCCACCAGGGGAGGGCTTTCTACTTCTCTTTATATGTGGAAATAATTTCCTGTAAGTCAACATATTAGGGTTTTCTAGAGAAACAGAATCAATAGTATCTCTCCCTCTCCTCTGCCCTCTCTCTAGCTTTCTGTCCATCTTTGGAAAACAAGAGTGTGGAAGCTGAGAAGTCCTGCCTTGGTCATCGGTAAGCTGGAGAACTAGGGAAGCTGGTGATGTAGTTCCATTCCTAGTCCAAAAGCCTCAGAACCAGGAGAGCTGATGCTAAAACTTCTAGTCCAAGTCCAAAGGCCTGAGAGCTAGAGAGCTGATGGTATATAAGTGACAGTCCCAGGGCAGAACAAGACCAATGTGGCAATTCAGTAGTCAGACGGAAAGAATGAGTTCTCCCTTCCTGTACCTTTTGTTCTCTACCGGCCCTGACTGGATTGGATCATGCTCACCCACATTGGGGAAGTCAGTCTGCTTTATTAAGGCTGGCAGATTCAAATGTTAATCTCATCCAGAAGTACCTCTGCAGACACATCCAGAAATAATGTTTAACCAAATACCCTGTCTAGGGTACCCTGTCACCTAGTCAACTTGATGCATAAAATTAAGTCATAGTTCTATACTCTTTTCCAGTTTTACTACATTCTTCCCATTTTATCTAACTCAAAATGCACCCTCCCCCAGTCCATACAGTTTGATCAAGTGCCCTGTGAACTTATCCCTCAGTACCTCTCTGACCTCATCTCCTAATAATTTTCCTCTTGCCCATTCTGCTCTCACTACATGGACCTCCTCTTGCTCTCCAAAAATATGAAGGGACCTCAGCCTCAGGACTTCTTACTTACTATGTGAAAGTTCACATATACCAGATACCAGCATTGCTGGCTCCCTCATCTTACTTAGGTCTCTGTTCAAAGATCATCTTGTGATACACTCCTTTCCTTTCCACCTTGGGTAAAATGGGAACCTTCCCCCTAACATACTCCACTCTCTGTTCCCTTTATCCTTCTTCATTCTTTCTTCATAGTACTAGCTGTCTGAATATCATGTTTTACTTGTATACATATTTCTATTATCGGTCTCCCCCTACTAGAATGTAAACTCTATGAGAGTAGAAATTTTGTTTTATTGAATGTTATATACCCAGTAGTAGAATAGTATCTGGCACATAGTAAGAAATAATGAATATGCACACATACATATGTACATATGAAGTCAACATGCATACACACATTTGTCAGATGAACAGATGATAATGTTGGATGATATGCAGGAGGATAAACTGATTTACTGAAAGGAAATATGTGTGGGGAGATTATTTCCAAAAATACCACTTACAACACAGAGGTTGCTTTTATTTCATATGGTGTTAGATTTTTTTTTTCCCCCAGAAGAATTATTTTAACATTGTTTGGAAATCTAGTTAATGTACCAATCAATGTCGTTGGAAAAATACCAGATAAATCATTGTGTGTATAAACAGAACTCCTTCCTTCCTTTCTTCCTTTCTTTCTTTCTTTCTCTTTCTCTTTTCCTTTCTCTCCTTTCAGTCAGTTATTTCAGAAAACCAGTTCTGAGATAAAATATATATTAAAAAACTAGGTCCATTTCACAAGTGTTTTATGTTCTAAAAAGTAGTTCAATTCAATTTACCCTAATTAGTAAATAGAAATTACATTTTAAGCAATGTCTTAAGCTCTGGCAATACAAAATTAATCAACATGTATTCTGTGAAGGATGATTTATAAAAATAGTGGTTTATTTTTATGGAGTTTTGTATTTTACAGAGTCTTTTTATGTATATTCCTTACTTAATTCTCATAGCTATTTCTGAAGTAGCTTGTTACCCTTACTTTTCAGAGATTTTAGAGGTTAAGAGACTTGCCCAAGGCTTCACAGCTAGTAAATAATGGAAGCAGAAGTTAAATTTAGGCTTTTATATGTCAAACTTGGGATATTTGCTTCCTTCTTATGGTTTATATTTTTAGGCAACTTCATAATTTAAAATATGATTTATATACATTATCTACTTTATATAAAAACATTCCTGTGGGCATATTTTGCCAAGGAAAATGTGCTTTATAAAAATACCACTAAGATGGTCAAAGTTATATAACTTATTTGTGGCAGAGTCAGTTCTTGATTTCATGACTTTTTACACAAATATCAGTGCCTTCTACATTGTTCATTTGACCCAAAAGTTTAGTAGCTGTCACATTAAGACTGAATCAAAAATAAACTAAAAAGAAAAAACACTGAATTTTAGGATAAAAATTATAAAATTTACTCGATTAAAAAAATTCCAACTAGTTATAATGAAGCAGTACAAAATATATCTGTAGTTCATACACATGAAGTGTATATTTTTTATTCTATGGGCTATTAGTTATCTATTTACTATAGTTTATTCAGACTTAGGAGAGTTTATAAAGTTCCATAAAATTAAACAAAATAGAAAAATTTTAAAGTCATCTTTAAAGGATAAATAAGTAAATAAATAAATCAAAATTGTATTTAAAGAAAATAATAAGGGAAAAGGGCACCGAACAGCATTACCTACACTGGGTGACCACATTTCACTCTTACTCAAAAAAGAAGTGTGGTGTGTGCCACAATTCACTGTATTCAAAATGTAATGATAAACCAGTGACTTAGAGGAAACAAAGATTTCTTTGAAATGAGATCAGAAAGAAATTGCTTTTGAGAGTGTTCATAAAATGACATTATGTAATATCATGAACATTTTCAGCAGTGTTCTTAGAATTTTGTGAGATTGTTTACAGTGTCTCTCAATATAAGATTAGCCCATTACACCAAAACACAATTCATAAAAGAAATTCACTGCCATTTGTCAGGCTATTATAAAAATAGAAATTATGAAGCTGAAGAAAGGGGATTGTTAATATAAGAGTTCAAATGTTGGGTAAATCCATATGAGCCTATGTCTTCCCTTTGGGCTCTTCGTCTTGGTATAGATTCTTCTTGTTATGGGAATTTGATGGGATCATGTGATTTCTCCTAAGGCATTGCTTTTGCAGATATTTCTGCAGAAATACCTCCAATGGTACTGTAGGTAATAATGAAGACATTTGCAGTGAAAGGGTAAAATGAAAGAGATACCTGAGTGAAGGTTAGAGACAATAAAAGGCAACTCAGACTCTTACTCATGAAAATCTGTATTTGTTATACTATTGTAACTATGTGCCTGAACCAGCCCCAGTGCCTGAACAACATTGATGTTCCTGAAAGATGGGACTTATTTATGTGGCTTTGATGAGTCCCCAGGACAGTGTTGTGTGCTACCTGGGTTCTGGGTACCTTGGTTTGGATAAGCAATACCTAAGGAATTGTGTTAAGACAGAGGCCATTTACATCTCTTTGTTCTCTTTTTGAAGCTTTCAAATTTTTATTTAAATTATGACATATTAAAAACATAAAAATTATAAAGATTAATGCAATGAACGCCCATATAATTACTCACCAAATTTTAAGCATCTTAATAACTTGCTATTTTAGCTCCAGACTTTAATAGAATTACAGATAAAACTGATGGCCTCCTTGCTGCAGTCCTTGCACACACTGTTCCCTTCCCACTCTTGAATCACCACTCTCCTTAAGTTGGTTTGTATCCTTCCTAAAAATGTTTTTCCTCTTTTTTACTTTTACTACTTACGTATGGATCTACGAAAAACAGAATATTGCTTGTGTGATTGATAGCTGAAATATGCATCGTTCCGTAAACTCCTTTATTCAACATTATGTTTTCAAAATCCATCCATTTTAATACATGGAATCTGTTTTGCTAAGCTTAACCCATGGTGTCCTATTTAGAAATGTACTACTGTGTATGTATATCATTACCCAACTGATGGATATTAACTTGTTTTCAATTTTTCTCAATTACAAAAAGTGCTGCAGTGAACATCATTGTTCAAGTCTCCTTGTATGTACATTTAGATTTATTTCTAGTATATATGCCCAACAGTGAAATTCTTGGGCCTAATGTATGTACATCATTTTTTTAATCTATCATCTATCTATCTATCTATCTGACCTATCTATCTATCTATCTATCTGACAGAGAGAGATCACAAGTAGGCAGAGAGGCAGGCAGAGAAAGGTGGAAGCAGGCTCCCCACAGAGCAGAGAGCCCAATGCAGGGCACGATCCCAGGACCCCGAGACCATGACCCGAGCCAAAGGCAGAGGCTCAACCCACTGAACTACCCAGGTGCCCCTGTATATACATAATTAGCATAATGAGATTACCAAGTTGTTTTTCAAATTTATACTGTTACCTGTGTTGTGTACCAGATCCATTTAAATTTTTTTGTCAGTATTTTGGGGTAAGATGCTATGTTATTATTATTTTTTTTTTGCTGTTTTTTAGAAATTTTTATTTTTTTAAGAAAATTTCTTTTCAGTGTTCCAGAATTCATTGTTTATGCACCACACCCGGTGCTCCATGCAATACGTGCCCTCCTTAATACCCACCACCGGGCTCACCTAACCTCCCATTCCCCTCCCCTCCAAAACCCTCAGTTTGTTTCTCAGACTCCACAATCTCTCATGGTTTGTCTCCCCCTCCAATTTCTCCCAATACACTTCTCTCCATCTCCCCAAGTCCTCTGTGTTATTCCTTATGCTCCACAAATAAGTGAAACGATATTATTGACTCTCTCTGCTTGACTTATTTCACTCAGCATAATCTTTTCCAGTCCCGTCCATGTTGATACGTCATGTTTTGTTTTTTAAAGATTTTATTTGTCAGAGAGAGAGAGGGAGAGAGAGCGAGCACAGGCAGACAGAATGGCAGGCAGAGGCAGAGGGAGAAGCAGGCTTCCTGCAAGGAGCCCGATGTGGGACTCGATCCCAGGACGCCGGGATCATGACCTGAGACAAAGGCAGCTGCTTAACCAACTGAGCCATCCAGGCATCCCACGTCATGTTTTTTAATTTGAATTTCCCTCATTCAAGTAGAGGAGGTTAAGTACATGTTCATGTATTTATTGAACATTGAGCTTTCCCCGTTTGGGAATGTACATAATTTTTGCCCATTTTTCTATTTGATAATTTTACTTTTCATACTTGTATTTTATATATTATGGATGCTTTCATCTTATTTGTTATACATGATACAATTATGTTTTCCAAGCATGTGTCTTAAAATTAAATGTATATGTCTTTCAGCTAAGCTTATGAACTCTTGTCATAGCCTAATTTTTTTAAACTTTAATGTAGTCAATTAAAAAAATTTTTTTTAATGTAGTCAATTTACTCTTCCCCCTGTTTTATGTTTGGTATTTGAGACATATTTTTCTTTATTAAGACCTTAAAATATTTGCTCAAATTTCCTCCTGAAAGTTTCAAATTTTTTCCTTTACATACTACTTTCTTAAGGTGTCTGGGATTGATTTTGTAAGTGTCATGTAGAGAGATCCAGTTTCCTTTTTCTACTTGATACTCCTATACTTGGAGAAATGGGAGATTGTTTTCCATTTAATTAGCAAAGTAACACAACATCTTGTATTAAATAATCTGTTCTTTTCTTACCACAGTGTAAAATTTGGTTTATATAAAGTTGCCACTTGTGCACACACATATCTGGGCTCTGTGTTATGTTCCATTGTTCAGTAAACCCCTCTTCCTTCTCTTTCTTCTTCAAAATTGCCAGTTATTTTTGGCTCTTTACTCTTAGGTATGAATTTCAGAATCCATTTTTTTTTTTTAAGTTTCGCAAATAGTTTTATCTGGTTTAGAAATCATACTTATGTTAGCCTCATGAAATGAGTTGGGTAGCTTTTTCTCTTTCCAGGTTTCTCAAACAGATTTTTTAAGATAGGAAGCATCTGTTTATTGAAGGCTTTGTAGTGTCATTTCTAAAATTGTCTCTGGTTCATATCTTTTTCATGGGAACTACTTTTGGATTAATGATTTGTATTTTTGAATATTCATGACCCTTTAAATTTTCTGTTTATTCTTTAGTTAGTTTTCATAATGTATATACATATATATATATATATTTTAAGATTTTGTTTATTTATTTGACAGACAGAGAGAGATCAAAAGTAGGTAGAGATGCAGGCAGAGAGAGAGAGGAGGAAGCAGGCTCCCTGCTAAGCAGAAAGCCCGGGACCCTGGGATCATGATCCCAGCCAAAGGCAGAGGCTTTAACTCACTGAGCCACCCAGGTGCCCTGATAATATTAATATTTAATATTTTTCTAAAAAATTAAATTTCATTGAAATTTAAAAATATATTGTCATTTATTTGCTTATAGCATTATGATGTTAAAAATCTTTACTCTTTTCATGGTTATGTTTTATGTATGTTCATCTTCCTTTAAACTTTTTTTTTTTTTTTGAAGATTTTATTTATTTATTTGACAGAGAGAGATCACAAGTAGGCAGAGAGGCAGGCAGAGAGAGAGAGGAGGAAACAGGCTCCCTGCTGAGCAGAGAGCCCGATGCGGGACTCAATCCCAGGACCCTGAGATCATGACCTGAGCCGAAGGCAGCGGCTTAACCCACTGAGCCACCCAGGCGCCCTTCCTTTAAACTTCTAATACTTGTAATTTTTTCTCTCTTGATTAGTCTTCTAAGTATTTTTCTTCTAGTTTTTCTAATGTATCAACTTTCACTGATAATTTCTATAGTTTTTTTCTCTTTTAACTTTTACCATCTTGCCTAGCTCTTTAATTTTATTTCACTCTTTTGCTGATTTTCTGAATTCTACACCACTTATTTTGAATCATACTTATTTTTAACAAATCTATCTCAGATTATAAACTTAACCTCTAAATTTTGCATTAGATGCAGCCCACTAGTTTTTTAATGCAATTCTTTCATTGCCATTCAATTTTTAATAATTCATTAGTTCCCCTTTACTCCTTAACCAATGCATTATTTCATGATTTACTCTTTATTGTATGCTTAATGTAGATATTTATTGTTTAAACTAAGAGCTATTTTAAAATGTGTTTTCAGTTTCAAACACACACTGTATGGTATTTTTATTATTCATTTCTTATTCAACTATGGTCGGACAACATGGTCTGTGTGGTAGTAATTTTTCAAAATATTTGTTGAGATTGCCTTGTGACCTAACTCTTGATTAATATATGTAAAAGTTTATATCTGTGCTTAAAAAGAATATATGTTTTGTATTTTGGGGAGTACAGTGTTCTAAATTTATCAAATGGAGTCATCTAAATGTGTTGTTCAAATTTTATATATCTCCTATACTTATTTTGTCGGTTTGTTTTGTCAGTTTCAGAAAGAAAAATGCTAAAATATCCCATTTTGATTGAGGTTTTGTCAGTTTTTGTTTTTTTTTTGTAATTCTGTATTTTTTTAAAAATTCTGTTCAAGGTTATCTTTTTAGGTATATGTAGAGTCAATAATATCTTAGTGGTGAATTGTCTTACTATTATCTACATAATAGTAAGTTCCCTTTTATATCTATAATACTATTTTATTTGCCTTGAATTTTATTTTGTCTGCTATTGGTCTTGCTATGCCAGCTTTGTTTTGTTTAATATTTACTGTGAATTAACAGTATACTTTCCTTCTGAAAATTGGCACCTTTTCACATTTATCTAACCACTGACTGAGTACCTAATCTAAGGTGAGACATACCACTCAGCAATATGATATTGCCAACCATATTATTTTAAATATTGCCTCTTCCTGATGTAGTGCCCCACTCTGGAAGTGAATCATGAACTGTCTTTTTCAGGGTTATGTTCTACATTTAGATTTATTTCTAGGTGGTTCTACATTTTTTCTTGTGGTTCACCGTGAAGGTTCTTGGATGGTTTGTAGTTGAGTCAGCTAGGGTGAGATGTGAAACTTTAAACATCCTGTAATCAGTTATCCAGTTTCTCTCATTTAAAATGGACTCCCATGGAACCAAAGAGTAAAGTATAAGAGAATCTGCAAATTGATTACATGAAGTTTAAAGTGAAGCTTCCCTGCAGAATTTGTAAGAGAAGGAAATAAGATTGTCCCTAGAAACTTAAACCATAAATATTTTTCCTGCAATTTGCTTTTTTCACTCAATTATATTTTTATTTTAATTACCCATTACAACAAATGCACTCCTTAATTCCTGTCACCTGTTTCACCCATTCCCCCACTCACCTCCTGTCTGGTAACCATCAGTTTCTTCTTTATAGTTAAGAGTCTGTTTACTTGATTTGCCCCTCTCTCTTTTTTCCTCTTTGTTCATTTGGGGTTTTTCTTAAATTACACACATCAATGAAATCATATAGCATTTGTCTTTCTCTGATTGACATACTTTACTTAGAATTATACTCTCTAGTTCCATCCATGTTGTAGGGAATGGCAAGATTTCATTTTTTCTTATGATTGAATAATATGTCACTTCTTTTTTTTGTCCATTCATTAGTCAAAGGGCTGCTTCCATATGTTGGCTATTGTAAATAATGCTGATATAAACATAGGGGTGCACATAATCCCTTTGAAATAATGTTTTTGTATCCTTTGGGTAGATACCTAGTAGTGCGATTGCTGGATTGTAGGGCCATTCTATTTTTAACTTTCTGAGGAAACTCCATACTGTTTTCCAGAATGGCTACACCAGTTTGCATTCCCAAGAGTGCAAGAGTTCCTTTTTCACCACATCCTTACCAACACTTGTTTTTTTCTTCTGTTTTGTATTTTAGCCATTTTGACAGGTGTGAGGTGATATCTCATTTTTGTTTTGATTTGCATTTCCCTGATGATAAGTGATGATGAGCATCTTTTCATGTGTCTGTTAGCCATCTGGATGTCTTCTTTGGAGAAATGTCTATTTATGTCTTCTGCCCATTTCTTAATTGGATCATTTGTGTTTTTGGGTGTTGAGTTTTATAATTTACTTACATATTTTGGATACTAATTCTTTATTGGAATTGTCATTTGCAAATATATTCTCCCATTCCTCAGGTTGCCTTTTAGTTTTATCATTTCCTTTGCTATGCAGAAGCTTTTTATTTTGATAAAGTCCCAATAGTTAATTTTGCTTTTGTTTCCTTTGCCTCAGGAGGGATTTGCCTCAGGAGACAGACCTAGAAAAAATTTGCTACAGCCAATATCAGAGAAATTACTGCTTTTGCTCTTTTTAAGGATTTTTATATTCTCAAGTCTCACATTTAAGTGTTTCATCCATTTCGAGTTTTTTTAGAGTATAGTGTAAGAAAGTGGTCCAGTGTCATTATTTTGCATGTTGCTGTCCAGTTTTTCCAAAGCATTTGTTGAAGAGACTACCTTTTTCCCATTGGATATTCTTTTCTGCTTTGTCAAAGATTAATTGACTATGTAATTATGCTTTATTTCTGGACTTCCTGTTCCATTCCTTTAATCTGTGTGCCTGATTTTGTGCCAGTACCATACTGTTTTGATTACTACAGCTGTGTAATGTAACAAAGTCTAGAATTGTCACACTTCCAGATTTGCTTTGCTTTTTCAATATTACTTTGGCTATTCAGGGTCTTTTTCAGTTCTTTATAGCTTTTAGGATATTTTGTTCTAGCTCTATGAAAAATGCTTGTGGTATTTTGATAGGAATTGCAGTAATATGTAGTTTGTTTTAGGTAGTATAGAGGTTTTATCAATATATGTTCCATCAATCCATGAACATGGCATATCTTTCCATTTCTTTGTGTTGCCTTCAATTTCTTTCATCAGTGTTTATAGTTTTTAGAGTATAGGTCTTTCACCTCTTTGGTTAAGTTTATTCATCAGTATCTTATTATTCTTGGTGCAACTGCAAATAAGATTGTTTTCTTAACTTCTCTTTCTGCTGCTTCATTATTGGTGTATAGAAATATGACAGATTTCTGTAGATTAGTTTTGTATTCTATGACTTCATGAATTCATTTATTAGTTCTAGCAGTTTTTTGGTGGGATCTTTTGGGTTTTTCTGTGTGTAGTATTGCATCATTTGCAAAAAAATGAAAGTTTGACTTCTTCCTTAGTGGTATGAATGCCTTTTATTTCTTTTTTGTTCTGATTGCTGTGGCTAGGATTTCCAGTACTATGTTAAATAATAGTGGTGAGAGTCAACATCTCTGTCTTATACCTGATCTTAGGGGAAGGACTCTCAGTCTTTCCCTATTAAAGTTGACATTAGCTATGGGTTTTTCATATATGGCCTTTATGATATTAAGGTATGTTCTGTCCAAACTTAATTTTTGAGCATTTTTATCATGAATGAATGTACTTTAGCAAATGCTTTCTCTATGTCTATTGAAGTAATCATATGGTTCTTATTTTTCTCTTATAGATGTGATGTATCATATTGATTTATGAATAGATCTCAGTTGATTGTGGTGAGTGATGTTTTTAATGTATTGTTGGATTCAGTTTGCTAGTATTTTTTTGAGGATTTTTTGCATCTATCTTGATCAGGAATATTGGCCTGTAGTTCTCTTTTTTAATGGTATCTTTAACTGGTTTTGGTATCAAAGAATAAATTTGGGTTTACTTCCTTTTTTATTTTTTGGAATAGTTTGAAAAGAATAGGTACTAACTCTTCTTTGAATGTTTGATAGAATTTGCTTGTGAAGCCATCTGGTCCTGGACTTTGATTTGTTGAGAGTGTTTTGATTATTGATTCAGTTTCTTATATATCATTTATTTCTATTTTAATTTTTATTTTTTCCTTCCTTCTGCTGCTTTTAGGTTTTGTTTGTTGTTCTTTTCCTAGTTCCTTTAGGTGTAACATTAGGATGTTTGAGATTTTTCTTGCTTCTTGAGAGAAGCTTGTATTCCTAAAAAACTTCCCTTTTAGAACTGCTTTTGCTGTGTCCCAAAGGTTTTGAACCGTTGTGTTTTCATTTTTATTTGTTTTCATGTATGGTTTTATTCTTTTCTTTTATTTTCTAGTTAGCCTATTCACTGTTTTATTTTTTTCTTTTATTCCCTGGTTAACCCATTCCTTGTTCATTTGCGTGTTGTTTAACCTCCAGGTATTTATGGTCTTTCTAGATTTTTTCCTTATGGTTGACTTCTAGTTTCTTAGCATTGTGTTCAGAAAAAGATGCATGGTATGACTTTGATCTATTTGAGTTTGTTGAGGCTTGATTTGTGGCCTAATATGTGATCTGTTCTGGAGAACGTTCCATGTGCACCTGAAAATAATGTACATTCTGCTGTTTAGGGTAGAATGTTCTGAATATATATGTTAAATCCATTTGGTCCATTGTGTCATTCAAAACCACTGTTTCCCTTTTGATTTTCTGTTTAGATGATCTGTCCATTGATGTAAGTGGGGTGTTCGTGTCCCTTACTATTATTGCATTATTATTGATTAGTTCCTTTATGGTTGTTATTAACTGTTGTATGTATTTGTGTGATCCCATGTTGGGTACATAAATATTTATAATTGTTCTATCTTCTTTTTGGATTGACCCTTTTATTATTATATAATGTTCTTCTTTGTCTCTTGGTATAAAGTCTGTTTTGTCCAATGTAAGTATTGCTACCTTGGCTTCATTTTGACATCCATTTGCTTGAAAAATGTTTCTCCATCCCCTCACTTTCAATCTGTAAGTGACTTTAGGTATTAAAATGAGTCTCTTGTAGGCTGTATATAGATGGGTCTTGTTTTTAATCCATTCTGTCACCCTGTGTCTTTTGATTGGAGCATTTAGCCCATTTATTTTCAAAGTAATTGTGAGGGATATGTATTTATGGCTATTTAATACTTCTTTCGTGATTGTTTCTGAGGACTTTCTATGATCCTTTCTTGTCTTTTTCCTCTTTAATGGTTTGCTGGTTTTCTTTAGTGATATATTTGGATTTCTTTGTCTTCTTGCAAATTTATTAGTGGTTTTTGATTTGTGGTTACCATTAGGTTTGTATATAACATTTTGTGCATATAACAGTCTATATTAGGCTGATGGTAATTTAAGTTTCATCCTATTCTTTACTCTTCCCCAAGTTTTACATATATGGTGTCATATTTTAGATCTTTTTATTTTTGAGTTCCTTGACTGATGTTTTACAGAAATATACATTTTTACTGCTTTTCTGTTTCCTAGATCCATAGTGACATTTTTGGTCTTTCTTTTCCACTTGAGAGTCTTCTTTATTTTTTCTTGTGGGGCTAGGTTAGTGGTCATGAACCCCTTTAGTTTTTGTGTGTCTGGGAAACTCTATCTCTCCTTCTATTCTGAATGATAGCCTTACTGGATAGAGTATTCTTGGCTGCAGATTTTTCTCATCTAGCACTTTGAATATATCATTTCACTCATTTCTGGCTTGCAGAGTTTATGTTGAAAAATCTCCTGCTAGCCTTATGCACTTTCCCTTGTAAGTTCCTGACTTTTTTTTTTCCTTGATGCTTTAAAATGTTTTTCTTTATCACTATATTTTGCCATTTTAATTATAATATGTCTGCTTTTGTTGATTTTGGTGGGAATCCTCTGTGCCTCCTGGATCTGGGTGTCTGTTTCCTTCCTCCAGTTAGGGAAGTTTTCAGCAGTTATTTCTTCAAATAAATTTTCTGCCTCCTTTTTCTCTCTTTCCTTCCTCTAGGACTCCTATAGTATGAATGTTATTATGTTTGATGGAATCACTGAGTTCCTTAAGTCTCTTTCTGTTTTACATCATTCTTTTTTCTTTCTTTTATTCAGCTTAATTACTTTCTATTGCTCGATCTACTAGATCACTAATTCATTCCTCTGCTGCTTCCATCCTGCTGCTCTCTTCATCAAACATGTTTCTCATTTTGTTATTGAGCCCTTTATCTCTGCTATGTTACTCTTTATCTCTGTGTTAAGGGTCTTACTCATGTCTTCCACTCTTTTCTCAAGTCCACTGAATTCATATGATCATTTTTTGAAATTCTCTACCAGGCATGTTACTTATATCTGTTTTGCTTAGCTCTCTGGCTTTAAACTTCCCCTCTTCTTTTATTTGGGATAAATTCCTATGTGTTCTCATTTGTCTAAGTCTCTGTGCCTTTTTCTATGCATTAGGAAAGTCAGGTACATCTCTCCCTTGAGGGTAATGGCCTTGTGAAGAAGAGGTCCTTTCTTGTCCTGCCATTTAAAATCCCTTATTCCCCAGGGTCTAGCACTTTCAGAGTGTTTCTAATATATGCTGCCTAAAATCTTCTATTGTGTCCTAGGTGCTTTATCCTTTGGGCAAGTCATCTGCAGAAGCTCTCTTTGCCCATTGTGGGTAGTGTTTGGTCCCAGGCCTGAATGTGGTGCATTTTAATTAGGTATTAAACTGGGTCTGCTTGTGAAATGAGACCTGTTGCTGCTGCCACCAGAATTGAGGCTTTGCAAAACTCCTAGGCCTTGCAAAACTCCCTGCAGAACTCTTGACACAGTGTTGGGAGGGGTATGGTCTGCTCTTCTGTGGGCGGGGGGCCTACTGTGTTGAGACTGAGGCAAGTATGAGTAGGAAGGGTGGTTCTTCCGGAGTGTGGGAGGTGGGGGTTTGGTCTAAGCAAGTTAGATAGGGAGTGTTGGTGTTGCACTGGTTCCTGAAGGTGGCCCTATGCTCATACCGACAGGCAAGAGAGGGAAATGGCACCTTCCAGTTCCTTTGTTCCTGGAGAGGTCTCTGTGAACACTGCCTCTCTGGGACATACTCCAAGATAAGCAATTAACCTCCCCACTCTGTGCCCCAGGCACTCTTCAGATTTTAGTCTTCATGCAGGCTCTTTGCCCTGCGTTTTCTCTGAGAGTAGCTCCCATCTCTTCCCAGCTCTCCCAGAGCCAAGCACACTGACCTTTAAAACTACAGCCTTTAAATGCCGCTCATTACAAGAACTCAGAAAATTCAGGCTTCTCACTTTCCAAGCTAATTGCTATGGGGATTCATTTCCCATGCACTTCCATGTATGCTAGTCCATCTTTTGCCTTTCTTTATGACTGTGGCTCCCTCCCCACCACAGCAGCTGTGATCCATTTCTCTCCACACTTCTGTCTTCTTCAGTGTGGCCTCTTCTGTACCTTTAGCTGTGGAGTTTGTTCTTCCAGTCTTCAGACTGATTTCTGGAGTATTTAGGATGATTTGATAGTTATCTAGCTGTATTCATGAGATGAGGCAAGCCTAGGGTCCTCCTACTCTGCCACCAACTTCCTCTTGCCTTCCAAACTAACATTTTTATACAACTGCATCAAGACTGGGGAATTTTAAGTTGCTTCAGAGATACGCCATAGGAAACTCTATTCTGAATGAAGGTACTATAGAAAAAATTTGTCTAACAATAAGGGTAGTATTTGGCTGTGAAGTTTAAGGAAAGACAAGTCACAGAGATAAACTTTGAATGTCCACGCAGCTTTCCCAATGGAGGGAGCCTTCCTTAGCTAAAGGGCTTTGGGTTTGTGTGGTCCTATTTACTAAACCATAATTTCTGAGAAAAAGACTACAAAGAGTTGTAGTTAACAACAACCATCATGTACTTTAAGCCTAATATAAGACCATCCGCTTTATCTTCAAATGGTGACATAAGATTCTGTTATCCTGATGCCATTAAACATTGATCTAACTAAATTCTCTTGTTCTAATTCCATGCTCATTGAGCAAACTCTTGGTTATTATTTGGTTTTCCACATAGGTCTGCTTTTAGGTAGAAAACTGACTGGTTATCTGGACAAGATAATTCTATTGCTGAAATTAAATATATTTCTCACTGTAAGTTAATAACTTAGTATTCTCATTATGATTTTATTTCCCACATGTCTGTTTTAAAAGGTAGTATTGCATATAGTTAAAAAAGAAGGAGCTTTTTGATTTGGAATGTATAGTTATTTCTTAAATGGTTGTATAGTTTTCCATTTACTTTTGTGTGTATGTGTGTCATTTTTTTTGAATTATTTTTTTAATTGAAGTATAATTAACATATGGTGTCATATTAGTTTTAGGTGTATAATGATCATATAATGATTCAGTGATTTTATACATTACTCATTGTCCATCACCGTAAGTGTTCTCTTAACCCCCTTCATCTATTTCATCCAGCCCCCCATCCATTTCTCCTCTGGCAACCACCAGCATGTTTTCTGTATTTTAAGAGTCTGGTTTTTTGTCTCTTTTTTTCTTTGCTTACTTAACAAACATGTTGTTTATTTAGTTTTTTCCCTGTGTTTTGCTATACAGATAATGCTATAAACATCTCCTTTACATATTTTCTAAACTCATGCAATGATGTCAATAAGATAAATTTAAGAAGTTGCTTTTCATGTGTCTTAATTTTAAGAAAGAATATGTTGATCATGTTCACATGAGTATTTATGGCACATGTAAATGTGTGTTGCATTTGGGTTTATATCACACTGTATATCTATATATCAATAACTGTATTTGAATTGTGATGTTATGTTGCACTGGAGCTTATATAACTGTCTCATGACTAGTTTAGAGGAAGAGTTAACATGCATCTGCCTTAGAGAGATGACTATGCTTTCAGGCCCTGAAAAAGTTAAGTGTCTGAGCCTGCAGATTTAAGGAACAAGGCCTTGCCTAAGGAAAATTCTCAAGGACAATATATGTGATTCTGAGGCTTCCCATGAGAACTTTCCCAGGTGACATTCTGACATCACTGTATACATTAATATTTGTGCTATTCCTTCCATTATTTATTTAAGTAGTTGACAGATAATTTTTTAGAACTGCTTTATTTTCCCTGCCATAGTTTATCTCCCACTACTCTGATTCCAGCATAGGTTTCTGACTTTCTGCTTAATCCATAGCTAAATAATTGGTCACATAACTCTTTCCTTGCTTATTGTAATTGCCCCTTGACTGTACTTCTCACTCACATGGCCTTTGAAATCTGTGTGTTGCACAAGGATGATGGTTGAATTATTGCCTGCCACTTTTCTGAACCCTGCTATCTCCTTTCAGCCCACCTAGTAACAGCAGAGACAACCATTTTGCATACAACGTGTCTCTTGTCATCTTGCCAAGTTGATTGGCCCAAAGTTAGGTATGTTATCCAAAATATTCAATCAGAGTTTTTGACCATGTCCTTATGCCTGTTATGTTGTGGTTTCACTCTGACTGCTCTTTTATAAAATCAAGAACTGGAGGGAACTTTTTTATTTAAATTATTTGGGAAGCCAAGAGAGTTGGTCTTGACTGAGATCTTGACTAGAATAAATATATGGGTAAAAAGATGTAGGTAATGAGAAATTAGGAGATATGACTTTCCACATTACGTATAACACTTTAGTCCTTGCTTTCAGTGTATTTCTTCCTGAAGCTCAGCTGCATTTCTGTTTTTGAATTCCTTTAACATTATATTAAATGTCACCTTTTTTCATGAGGCTAGCTTAAAAGGGTTTCTATTAAAACTATATGAGCAATCACATTGTCCATTCTATCCTTTTCTTATTTCTGTATCTTGAATACAAAGCTGTGACCCTCAGTCAAAATTTTCCTCCAAAGTCTTCCATCCATGTACCAAAGCTTCAAATTCTAGGTGGTTTATGAAATATGAAGCTCTTTGTGCTATTTGTGAATTTATTTATCTCATGAAGTGAAAGCTTGATCACTTTCTCTGAAAATTAATTTCCATGTAAAATATTTCAATATTTTTTATACTATGGATTTTTTTAAAGTAAAAACTTCACAATTTTTAAATAACTTGGAACATTACATATTTGTCTATTTTTATAATATATATACATATGTATACACACATATGCATGCACACACACACACATTTTCTTCTCCTAGGCTAGACTTTCAACCAATTTGGTGTGAATTTTAATGTTCATAGCAAAAA
Source organism: Mustela erminea (assembly GCF_009829155.1). Lineage (NCBI taxonomy): Eukaryota > Metazoa > Chordata > Mammalia > Carnivora > Mustelidae > Mustela > Mustela erminea. The sequence continues at coordinate 51,150,270 of NC_045616.1, forward strand.
TTGAAGCTTTTTTTTCCACTTAAGAAGTTACACTCTTACCTTTTAAATTTTCCCAGTAGAGTTGCACAGAATAAAAATGATTCTTTGATAGAAGAAGAAAAAATCTCATCTCTTTTCATTTTTATCTGTACTATAAATGTCTATTTAGTTCCCATGGAAATGCAAACTCAAGTTTAAAATATCTGTGTGCATGTGTTTGTATATGTGTATGAGGAAAATCATGCTAAGAGTAGAGCCATCAGTCATGTAGGCTAATACTCTGTTTCTGACAATGAAATCAGATTAAGTTTGGCAAGAAAGATGCTTTTGTCCTCTGTGGAGCAAGCTCAAGGGGTTAGGGTTGTTGGAAGTTGAAGCAGAATAAGGGGAAATTCTCCAGAAAACATGGTATATTTGAATTATTTTAATGTGTCTTCTGAAGGTTTCATTCTTTGAAAAATTGTATATGATTTCCTTCACTAGAAACTTCAAAAATAAAAACGTAAGGTAGAACAAAAACAGAACGAAGCTTATGCCTGGACTGACTCAAGCCCATCTGGGAACACTTCTCAGATACTGGACATTTCTCGTGAGGGTGGTGTATCAGTCCTAAGGGACTGATTGTGTTTATTTGCAATCTTAAAATCCTGAGGGGAGTCCATGGCGGTAAACTCCTGTTTTGATTCCCTATCAGAACTCTAACTGCTGAAGTATCCCTGATAAAGCTCTATCTATTATTTCTTGGCCTTCTTTCAGGAATGGGTAGCATAGCTAAATTCAGACATTAAGCTCCAACCAGGGTCAAAGGGCAATTTATGTCATCAGCTAAAAACACTGTATGTGTGTTTATTAGAGTATTGTCAATACAGATGAAAATGCCACTTAGTATCTTATGTTTGGCCCTAATTACTTATATTCATTAAAATTCATAAGCATTAAGTTGGTAAAAAGCTTCAAGTAAGAAAACATGCCAAGAGTAATGTACTTTTCTTGTTACCTGCATTTTGTATTTGAGAAAACCGGTATTGCTGCCTTGAAAAATTTAATGACCAAGGAGAGATGATTGCTACAGCACCTGGGTAGCTCAGTCATTAAGCATCGGCCTTAGGCTCAGGGCATGATCTCAGTCAGGGTCTGGGGATTGAGCACCATGTTGGGCTCTAAGCTCAGCAGGGAGTCTGCTTCTCCCTCTCCCTCTATCTCTGTGCTCTCTCTCTCTCTCAAGTAAATTAAAAACAACAACAACAACAACAACAACAACAACAAAAAACCCAAAACAAAACATTATTGTTGTAGGACTTCCTTTTGTTTAAGTACTTGAAGAATGGTAAAAATCTTAGAGATGGCAGGTTATGTAATTCAAATAACCTTTCTAAAATAGAGGTATTTATCAACTTCTCTAATTAATGTCATTGAACTTTGGCTTTCCTACCTCTAATATAAGGGAATTGAGCAAATTAGAAAGCAGTCTTTTCCATGGACAGCTAACTTTAACAGTTTCCTTCTTAAAATGAGCTATTCTTATTTTCTGCATAATTGGATACATGTTACTTTCACTTGACTATTGTCACAAATTGTTACAACATCACTGCTGAACCTAATCCTCCCAAGTGCTTAAAATCACATAGGCATGTATTTTCAAGCAGATAAAGGAAGAAAAATAAGCTGCTTGTTTTTGGTTAATATCCTTGTTAAGTTTATACTTTGAGCACCAGAACACCACAACAGAGAGAAACGATTAGACAGTTTGAAGGACCCTGCCTTTCTCAAAGGGAAGCATCCCAAGAAGCAATGTGGCAAATGGTGCTAAAACCATGAGCTTATTGGGTCTAGTGCCTTTCTAGACAGGTGGAAATGAACAAACAAACAAAATAAGACTAACTGCTCCTGTGTCAAGGAGGAGCAGGAATCAAACTCACTGGAAAAAGCTCGAGGTCAGTGTTAGACTCTCCTTTCACCTTTTCTTCCCTATCCCATAAAAGAGAAATAAGAAAAAAATAACCAAAGCTCTCTTTGATCCTTTAAGATCCATCTAAACTGAATTCTTCTGTGATTTTTTTATATGCTATTATCGACTCTACAGAACTCCTCCCTTCCTTTTTGTGTCCTACTATGTTCTGCACACATGTCTAGCACAGCACCCAAAACACAATTGCATCTACTGGCCTACAGGTTTAGCAACTTGAACCAGGTTGTAAGAGCTCCACGATGTCAGGCACCATGGCTTATTCAGCTCTGAACAGATGGTGGGCTGACTCCTGACCCTGAAGAGGTACTTAATTTCTACTTACTTCTACTTGTGAAGAAAGGAAAGAAGAGGAAGCATTCCCTTATTGCAAGACACTTGTTTCTCTTCCTGAACAGCAACTTCCTTCCAGATAATAATTCACCTTGATTGGCTTGAACTCTGCCATTCTCTCTGCCCCTCTGTTGTTGAAATCTTGTCTCTTGGAGCCCAAAACATGAGTATGAAATGTAAATCAAATTCAGTAAGTAGATAGATCCTAGAAGGAAGAAGATATGCTTCACTGTAGCTTGTTTTATGACTCTGATTTATTGTTCACCACAGCAAAAAAGTGAAAGAATTGTACAACATATTGTATATAACCATTACTACTGAAGCAATTTGAATTGCTTTCTGTGAGTATACTGTCACTGATCTAATTTTTACTAAATGTTAAGCAGGTTTTTGTGCTAAAAATATATTGAGCTGAAATAGTGGATTAAGAAAGATGTTGTTCTAAATCCCATCTTGTAATTTTCATTTAATGGGTCTAAATTCCTTGAAGTCTCAGACTTTAAAATTGACTTGCAGAGATCTTAAGTTATGGCTCCGAATCCCTTTGGAGGAGGTGCTTATGAATATTAACTGTACCTTAGGATGCACTGTGTTGGTACAAGACTCATTTGAGCACAAAATTAGTGAGAGGTGAATGATGAATAATGGGCTCAGTGTGTGGAATTTAAATATTCCAAAGAACAGACTCTGTATGGTATTGTAAAATGTCTTGTAGCTTCATTTCTGATTTTGAAATGTTACAGTGCTTGCTTATTGTCACAGCATGATCTTCAGCACAGTTGGGTAGTGCTTTTTTAAAGTAATGCAAATGCATGAATGTCAGAAATACCTTCAAATATCGAAGACTGCATCTTTAAGGAGTGCATTTGGCATTAAACAGTCTTTTCCAGCTAATGAATTTCTCAAGTTACAAGAATAATGGCCTTTTTAATCTTAGCAAGAGTAATTAAACAGACATTTGTTATTAATGATGTTGTTAATGGCAGAAGATATTGAATTCTCACATTAGATATTATATTGCTTGAGAGTGATTATTTTGATTATCAGACATATGAGTATATGATGGTCTTAAAAGTACACTTCCTTAAGAGCATTGTAAGTACCAGTTATTTTAAATAGAAAAAGAAGTCCCTTAACTTTAATTAATACCAAGAAAACTGAATGTTTCCAAACGGAGGCAGAATTAGCTCATGGGGACTAAGAACATTTGTTTGATTAGTTCTACTCATCAGCTGAAATGGTGTTTTTCTCCTATTGAGATGGGTATGTGCAGCCCTCAGCTTGAGAAAAAAATTACTTACTCAAAGTCTGCTTCAAAACAGAAAGGCAGATTATGTTTGTTGGCTGCTCTATGTCTGTTTACCTCCCCTAACAAGTTCCTCAATTCTGTTCAGGAATTCACCCTATTCTCAGCTTTAGAAGGGCATTTTAATCAATCAGATCATTCATTCATTACACAAATATTTACTGAGTGTCAGTTATGGTCAGGTACTGCTCAACGTACTGGGAATATAGCTGTGCAAATAGAATAAAACAAAACAACAGAGCCAAAATATCACAAATAAATAAAAGCAATGTAAAAAGACAAAACTACCTACCTACTATGATTGGAGTTAATGAATTAATCAAAGCAAAGCCAGTCATGCCACAGCAGTTCCCAGTTATTCTCATGGTCCAGTGTCAGTGGTGGGTATGTTGGCCAAGCGGCCTTCTTTAGGCTGGAGAACAAGGCTTTTATCTCTGCTTACAGAAAGAAAAAAACATTCTTTCTATCTCTTTCCCTCTAGATATAAACAAAACAGCAGCCTGACCCAGTTGCCACTGGCAGCCATTTTGGGTTATCCATGTCCTGCTCTAAAAGTATCTGAATAGATACAATTTTTTGAATTAAAATTAAATACTTCTGTGACAAAACTGAATGGCTGTGTTCTTTAAGTGTATGACTGATGGCTTGGGGCATCAATTGGGGCAAATAAAAGATGCTTTGGGGATTTGAGGATCAGGGTAAAGGGCATTTTTATAGCAGTCATATTGAGGGAACTATTGAGGGATGAGCTAACATGTACTGGTAGGAGCCACAGGATTGGATTTTGAGGATGTTTGATCAAGCTTAAAGGCAGTAATGGCCCATACTTAGTAAAATAAAATTCCTGAACTGCTGGCGTAAGTGGTAGAGGAAAGAATTAGCTCAGGGAAGTGAGCATGCTGGAATTTATATATTATGTGACGTCAAAAGACCCACCAGAGAATTATGTTGCAGGGAGGTTCCAGGGGACACCCCATTCATCAAGGCCATCAGAAACTCATTGGTGAGAGGAGTGTCAGCATCCTGAGGTTTAGTGGTAGATTTTCTCTGTAGGCTGGAGCTGATGGCAGGAGTCATTGATCTGGGATCTTCATGAGTTCTTGAGAATAATGACAATAATGAGAATAATGGGTCTCTGAGACAATAAGCAGTGCTTAACCATTAAAAGCCAGGGACATCACAATTATTTTAAGAATTAGCAAGCTAAGAGGGGTTAAGGCAAGGTAAGAGGCTAAGGAGGTTGTCCACAGGGAAGGTTGTGGTTAATAGAACATGGCTTTCTGGGGTCAAAATAGCTCTCATGTGAGCTACTTAATATATGCCATAAAAGACAAGAATGGATGATAAGAAGGTATCTGATGGTGGTTGCTCTAGACAGAAGCCGTATTCTCTTACCCAATTTTGGTACCTGAGTTAGTTTCCGACACAGAGTCCAATGATTGAGGAGGTGGCCGGATCACTCAAAGACCCCTTGGCAACACAGTGTCAAGTATATACTGCAATAATTCCCTTAATCTTTCCCCAAGAGGATCTATGGATATTTAATTGAGTGCCCATGCATTGTGGAAAGGGAAATGTGAGGTATTTCCAGGGCTATTTAATACAGGGTCTGAACTGACATTGATAATCAGCAGTTGTAGTACCACCAGCTGAATCCCTGGACTATGCCGTAAGCACAATTACAGTGGAGGATACCAAGCAGAAGCCTTTGGAATTGCCTTCTCCTGCCACCAAGACAGTGAATCCAAACCAGTATTGACTTCTGGGAGGGATTACAGAGACTAGAATCACCCTTAAGTATCTTAGGAGGCAGGAGTGGTGGTCTGTATCATATTTCTATTTACAAGTCTGGTCCCTGCAGAAACTGAATAGACCTTTGAGAATGACTATAGAATGCCGGAAGCTCAGTCAAGTAGAGACCTGAGTGAAACTGCTCTGCTGGATGTGCTATCTTCGCTTAAGTAAAGCAATATATTCTCAGGTATATGACATGTGGCTTGATGTAGCAAATTTGTCCTATTGTAGTCAAAAGGAGGATTTGAAATAGTTTGTACTAATGTGGAAAGGGCAATAATATACGTTTAATGTTTTGTTCCAGGTATATATTAAGTCTCCCACTCTCTTCATGATATAGTCAGAAGATATTTGGAACATCTAGACATGCCATAAAGCATCACATTGATCTATGTTATATTAATAATATGTTGATAAGGAAGAATGAGAGAGATGTGATTAGCATGCTGGAGGTCTCAGTGACACATGTGCCTCAAAGGGTGGGAAACAAACCCATCAAAGTTTCAGAGACCTGATAGGTCTATAGTTTCTAGAGATACCATAGTTGGGCACCTGGATGGCTCAGTTGGTTAAGCAATTGCCTTCAGCTCAGGTCATGATCCTGGAGTCCTGGTGTCGAGTCCTGCATCGGGTTCCCATCTTGATGGGGAATCTACTTCTCCCTCTTACCTTCTCCTTTCTCATGCTCTCTCTCACTCTCTCTCTCTCAAATAAATAAATAAAATCTTAGAGATACAGTGGTCAAGGGCATGCTGGGATACTTCATCTAAAATTAAAGGCAAATGACATTATTTATTTATTAAATTATTCATTAATTCGTATTTATTTATTTATTTATTTATTAAATGACATAATTTATTATAAAGACATTATTCTCTCACCACAAAGAGGGCATAACATTTGGTAAACCTCTTTGTGTTCTGGAGGTGGTACATTCATATTTGAAATATGTCCCAGCAGATATGTAGATGATACAAAAGGTTTAGCTTTGTGTGGGGCCTAGAACAAGAAAGGACTTTGCGGCATATTAAGGTTATAGGGCAAGCAAACATCATCTTGGGGTATACTTTCTGGTAGACTCTAGGATGCTTGAGGTGTCAGTGGTGGGAAAATATGCAGTTCACAGCTTATGGGAAGCCCACTGGGAGAATCATATTGAAGGCCCTACAATTCTAGAGTAAGCATTGCCCTCTGCAGTGGGGAAATAGCTCCTGAGATGTTACTGGATCCTGACAGAGACCCATATGAGCTGGGTTCTGTCGGATGCCTGAAGGTTTTAAGTTGGATGGAACTGTCAGAATAAATAATAAATTTGTGTTGAGCCTGAGCAGAACAGAAAGGACAAGAAAACTGCATGGGCAGATAGTTTTGATCTCTCCCCCCTTGTCTGTGCCACAACCCTTCCTCAGCTCGTGTTTGTGGTCATCTGGGGATGTCCTTTACACTGCTGAAGGAAGAGGAAAAAGCCCAAATAATGAATGGAGTCCTCACTAAATAATCAAATACACTGGTTCACTATGTGGGTCAAACCAAAAATGGATGAGGTTGCTTTACAAGCTATACTCAGACAGTAGTAGGAGACAACTTTGCCGTTGTTAGAGTTTCTAGTGGTGCACCTGGTTACCTACTCTGTGTGGAAGAAGTAGCCAGAGACGTCCTTGCACCTGAGCTCTCAATGGTAGAGATTCTGGTTCCTGAATGGAACATGCTCTTCTCAGGGGCACACTCAAGCTGGAAAGGAAAAAGCCACCTATGGTCTCATTTTTCTGTGTGATTAAACATAATAACCTCAAACTGCCTGGCCAATCATTTAGTCTTAGCAGAAGCTCAGTCTTTTTTTGTGGCATTTCCTGTGATCTCTTTCTCTTTCATGAGTTCATTTCCTTCATCAGGAGTAATGAGCTTTTAGTTAGGTGTAAGGAATAAGGGGGCATGACCTTGACTTCATTTTCCTTCTCTTCTTCATTTTATGTCCCTCGATTGTCTCTGTGGCCCCAGAAAGGTGCAAATCAGGAAGCTATGGGTCTAACAGTTCTGCTTATATGTAGAAGTGGCCCAATTTATTGAAGAGAAGGCTTGTGGCTTACACTTTTATAGCTGAAGGAACAGGGCTGGGCACTAGAAGGTATGGAGTTATACCTACTGTACTGTGTGAACGAAAGAAACCATATCATGTGCTGTTGCTGTGAAGTGATTGTCTTCAACATCTCAGTAAATGACTCTGAGCTTCTGTTTAGTCATTCTTGTTACAAATATGAATTAGATTGTGGGCTGACTTGGCAACCTAGAAGAGATTTCTTTCAAACCAGAGATTCAGTGGGAAATTATTTTTCAGTGGAAAGGAAGCACTTTAGTCCAACTTGGGGACAGCTTCCACAGTGACATAGTGTGTGCTTCTTTTGGCTTTTGAATCTTTATTTCTCCTGAGAAAAAAAAAAAAGAAATTGAGCAAAGCTTTAAAACATCTACGAGGCTCTAGAGAGTAGAGTTTACAGAAAGCTGAATTATGCAGCTCTTTGAATCCATGAATTGAAGCTCTCCTGCTTCTGTGGCTTCCAGCAGACGCCTTCTAAGAAGCACTGGTCTACACTGCTTTCTCTCATCAGGAATCTCAGCCATCTTAGTTTCAGGGTCATTTGAATCGCATGGTTAGCCTGGTTCTTTTTTCATTTTCCAAAATATCACAAATAGTTTTGTGTGTGTGTGTGTGTGTGTGTGTGTGTGTGTGTATGTGTGTTTTTAAGGGAAAAAAGAAATCTGGCTTCAGTTGTTAATTTCCTCTGTTCCGTCAAGATTAGGCTAGTAGTTCTGAGTAATTCTGGTTCATTTTCTCAAGGGAGAAGGCCTGAAATAATCCAGTGTTTATTTTTATACAAATTCTCACAGTGCTACAACATTTCAGTGACTTCCTGGGATGTTTCTAGTTTTTCACAGGGCAAGAGGCCATTCTCAGAGGTAACTCCTTCATGTAAACCTAAAAATGGCACTTTCCCACATTAGAGTTTATCAGGAAGTTTAAAGTTCAGTAGTCCTCCTCTCTTTTCTTTCTCGTCACAGAGAAAGGAAAAAATAAGGGGCGGTTCCAGCATTTTAGCTCATTCCAGTACGGTCATTCCATTTCAGTATTTTGGAACCTGGGAAAGAGGCAGGGAGATTGTAGTGTATCTTGGCTGAGAGATGGCTGGACTGGGAAACAGGACTCTCTGTCATTCCCTGTGTCACTCTCTGTGTGACCCTGACCTCTTCCCAGCATTCCTGACCCCACCTCTGAGTTGGGGAAAATAATACTTGTCATGTAGCCCTCACAGCATTCTCCCAAAGCCATGAGATACTGTGCTGGAAAAAAAAAAAAAAAAAAAAAGGAAATTTTGTTCAGAAGGCCAGCACAATGGCGTTTCAACCTGCCTTGCTGGATTTGCCCTCTACTACTCTTTCTCTGGGACCCTTTCTTTCAGCCCAGGTGGTAGACTCACTCTCTGTTCTATGTAATGTGCAATTGTACACCTTTCCTCAATGTCTGCTGCAGCTGCTTCTCTGCCTATTTAATGTTTAAGATCAGTCAAAACCCAACTCTTCAGTTTAGCCTCACTCTTTTCCTTCCTGTGACTCTTTTCACTTGATATTTCACGTGCATACAAATTTCCTGCTGCCCTGTTTGTGGAATGTATTAAAACAATTTTTTGTTCTCCTTTATCTCTTCTAATATAGACGGAGTACTGGAAGAACTCAAATAGTCTGTTTCACTGACCAAACAATCTTTACATCAGCTCCTTCGCCATTCAGTTTGGGTTTTAATGATGTCACGAGCCCCTGTGGGCACATGGTTGTTAAAGTTGCATGCCAGATGTCATTAAGGTATACACATTCAAACATACGAAGTGGACGGTAAAAGATCTTTGTGAAATGTTTAGCCTAGAGTGTTTAATTCGATCCTAGAAGGCAAAAATCTCTTAGTGGTGTCAGGTCCAGAGCTATATTTAAGTTTATTGTTTCATAACAAGTCTGGTCTATTTCAGTGTATTGTTTTCTGTACAAGGTCTCCCCGTAACTATGCATTATAATAGACTGTTGCCAGCATTCTCAAAGTTTCAGAGATGGATTCTTGATTACTTGCTTCCTGCCCCAGGGATTCTTGCTGTTAGGATTGTCATTAAACAAAGCAGCCTCCCTGGCATTGTATTCTGAACAAATAATTTGCACCTTCGTAAACTGATTAACGGGATGAGTTTGTTTTGATAATTGATCCTTGACTTGTATTTTAAAGGACAGCAAAATCTTAGAGGTCTTCTATATTTGTTACAAATGTTTTTCCTGGAATTTTAAAAATAATTTAGAAACTCAAGTAAAAAAAGAACATAAGAAACAAATGAAGTCTGGAGACCATTATTTTAATTATTCTGGATGTGAATTACCATGGTGACCAGCCCAGCTCTAGACTTTATCTTCTTAAAGTCATCTCCCTCCCCCAACCCAAAGTGAGTGATGAGATCTTTGGCACAAAGACAATGGCCCATATGCAGTACAGCACACAGAGAAAATTTTATAACCTAAAATATTATTACTGTGCACTACTCTGTCTGAAGACCAAATAAGAATCTTTGTTGATTAACTGGCTTAAAAAAAATGCTCCATATTGACAAGTGTTCTTCATTTCACACTCCAAGTCAATAATTCTGTCAGTCATACAGCCTTTGGCAAGTAAGAGGGAAAATTTCTCCCAATAAATCTATTGTAATCATGGGATAATTTGACAGCCATTCTGTTTTCTGATGTTTAATTACATTTTGTTTGTTAGGTTTTCTTTTCCTTTTCTTTTTTAGAAGCTTGAGGGAAATTCATACAAATATCAACAGATGTCAAAGAGTTTCAAATAAAACAGAGAAGTAAAAAGTAAAAGGAAAGATTAGGGATAGTAACTGACACACTTAGCCCAGGTGGAGAATTTGGTTGATGGGTCATTTTGGTGGTCTCATGAAATCTAGTGTATAACTGTTATTGGTAGAGTGTATATTAAAAAAATTGGTACAGCACATTTTAAAAGTGGGAGGGAGATTTTTAAAGCTATGAAAGAGTTCACAATGTGACACTAGCCCTTAAAAAAGACTTCTCTTTCTATTCTAAAGTGACTCTAGGATTGGAGTCATATTCAACAAACAATGGGGGAAACATTGTCTAAACATAGTTGTCAACAGACTTAAAATGACAAACACTGTACCATACAAAATTATTTTTGGTATTTCTTGAGGTAACAGAAAGAGGAAAAGAGTAGATTTTCATTCGATATGGTATAACATTTTTATAAGGGCTAGAAAAATGCATGATTCTGACATCCTGAACTCTTAAAATTCCCTTAGGAAATAGCCAGAGATGGATTTTGATAGAAACAAATTCCCATTTTAAACTCTTTATAAGCATTTTTCTTATTATTCAGGTGGTAGCCCTTTGGGCATTGCTTGGGAAAGCAGAGTGAGAAAGTATATGTTCTTAACTGGTTAATGAAAAATTGAGATAAACAAGAGTTGCTTAAATATAGATTTTTCTCCTCACATAATTTGTCTCATTAAAATGCTTTTAATATTCTGTATTCTGATTTTCCTTGAAGGAAATATTGTTCTACAAAATTCCAATGAGACATGCTAAAAATAATGTCTGTGACAGAAATGTTAATTTCCTATCTAAATAATTAAATTTAAAACTATTGCATTTTATATTTCAAAAAAAGATCATTAGATCCTTTTCCTTAAGGGAAAACTGAGACTAAGAGAGCATAAAAAACTTGCCCAAAGTCACAGGGCTAACTATGGATAGTTAGGGTTGGGTTGAACCCAAGTTACTTATCTCTACTCTCATTCTCTTTCCATTATGCTAAATCATCACTGCGTATTTGAAAGTCTGCCTTCTTTCCTTTCATTGCAAGAGGGAAGTCTTGTTGAAGTCTGCATACTAGACATGCAGTGCAGTAACTTGATAGAATGTTAGCTGCCATGTAGGGGTCCAGTAAGCTAGATTTATGTTTGGGATGTTATTAAGTAGGTTTTTATTCTGTATAGGTTACAGTATTTTGTATGGGCTGGAAAATATATGATTAGAATTTTATTGTTACTATTCTAGGGAATCTGAAAACACAATTGGCTTTGTATCAAATTATGAAATAAATAAAATTTTCTTTTGAAACTTCGATTTTTCCACTTAGTGTCATTTCTTTTACCTTCCCTTAGTGTCTTTCTTTTGGGATTTACTACCCTGTCATTTACTTTTGATCATGACACTTTGAAACCTGGATGATATCAATAATATTTAATTTATTATGAATTCAAATGATATGCTACCTCTCCATAGAATATTTGTATTTTGACATTTTCATTGTGGAATGAAAGACCATCTCTCCAATTATAAAAATGAATTCAGGTACTAATTAAGAGGTTTAAAAATAAGTTTTCTTAAGATTATTCTGTTCCCTTAAAATCATGCAACCTATGTAGTTGTTTACTCTATTTTTTCCTCATCTTAAGACTTCCTCTTTGGCATTTGTTTCCTGGAACCATAACCATAGGCACTCTGCCTTGTATCAGAGTTTGTAAAAAAGAGTTATTGGCATGATTTTTATTAGATTTAGTTAAATTTGTAAGTATTTGTTAATCTTCTCTATGTACTGTGTTTAACACTGTGAGGAAGAGAAAGTTGGGTAGAACATTGGACTATCTGGAATATTCTGAAAGATCTGGAATGTTGAACACCACATTTTCTAATTTTCTATCTTCGTAGCTCAAAACATGGGTTTAAGGTCCTTTTCTATCAATTCCATGCAGTCATTACCAACTGATCCAAGTTTATATGCTTTAAAAAAAATTTTTTTTTTAGTCTATATGCTATTTGAAACCCATTTGTTAGCTCTACAGGAAAGTACAGTGCAGTGCTTCTCAAACTTCTTGGACTCAAGAGCTTTATATAGGCTTAAAAATGGTTGAAGATCAAAAAGACCTTTTGTTTTTGTGAGAAGTATCAATATATACCATATGAGAAATTAAAGCTAAGAAAGCTGAAAACTTTGATTTATTTAAAAATAACTTTAAAGCCATTGCTTGATATAAGTACAAAGTAGCATAACATATTTTTATGAGAAAATACCTATGTTTTTCAACACACATGCACATTTAATGAGAAGGATGGCATTCTTTTTCATATTTATAAATATCTTTAATGTCTGGTTTAATAGAAAACATACGTGCTTCTTCATTTAATCTGTTGTTATACATTGTTTTGGTAAAGTTATATAAAGAAAATCTAGTATTATATACATATATAGTTAGAAAGGAGGAATATTTTAATAGAGTTTTCAGACAATTATGGTTATTCTTCTTTGATATTACACTAAAACTCAACAAGTGCTAATAATCTTAAAGGTCATTGGAATTGTAGAATCTGAAAGCCATGCCAAGAACTTTCTGTACTCATTAAATTAAGTTCTACTGCACTGTTTTATACTTTGAATTTATCTTTTATCCATACATGATTTTGTAACATCATTATTGATGATTTGGAAAACAGTGGGCTACTAAGTTATATATCTACCAATGGCTGACACATTTTACTTTACAGTATTAATAAAGTGCATTCATTGATGTCACCAACAATTAATCAGAAAAGTTTTTAAGTATTGGGATGCTGTCATGATGACAGATGCAAATTTTCCAAAGTTGTAAGTTCTGCTTGAATACTTAAATTTTACTTTTGGCAAGAAATATTGTCCAGATAGTTTTCCCTTGAAGTGACAGTGTCATTTTTGTCAATTCCAAAACAATGTCTGCCAAATAAGCAAGTCTGAGTAACCAGAGTTCATTCTTTCAGGTAAAAAAAACCTGTTCCCTTAAGAAAAGTGGCTAGTGTGGTGGAAACTTTAACAATCATGTGGTGCTTTTCCGAGAGATGACCATTATATGGTCATCTTAAATATGCAGTAGGGATTTAGGTGTGCTTCCCATTTTGTCACATAGAATATTTAAAAAAAACGTGTACTCAAAATGTGAAATTTAATGAAACTGGCTTTTTATTTATTCTTTTATAATGAGTGTGGCAGTGATGAATACAGAGACTACTGGGAGAGTTTGGTGCCACTGCTTTCATTCAAAGGTACCAGCAGCTTTATCTGTTATTTCTTTCACACACAGCGCAACACTATTAGTGCAAATGCCAATAGTTAATTTAAAAAATAGTATCTTAGGATTATTAGGAAACTAGTTCTGAGTTTATGGATCCTGAAGGGAAGTAGGGATTCCCAGAGCTCTGTGGGCCATTATTTTGGCAACTGTTGCTAAAGTGTACAGAACAATCTAGACTGATACTTATCAGCTATTGTGATTCTGAAAAAAGAAGTTTGCTTCTCTAGGCCTCAGTTATTTATGAAACGAGAGAAAGTGGAAATCTCTAGCCTTAAATGCTATACTTTTCTGATTTTTTTCTGTTTGCCTCTATATTGCCATTATATGACAGGGCAGAACAATTCTAAGTCCTGGAAATAGCCCTTTGCCAATTATTCAAGCTGTAATTCATGTCAAGAAAGGAACTAAGGATGTTCATTTAAAGTATTTTCTTACTGGTGTGCCATTTGTGGATAGGAATGCCATTTATTTCTATTTTTCTTTTTAAATTTGAAATAATTTTTGGACTTTTAGTTTTGTGTGATTATGATTTTTATACTTTTATATTTTTGTATTATTTTAATTTTTATAAAAGAAAATCAGGTCTGCTAATAATAATTGTAGTTACCATTTATTGAACAATGTGTTAGGCAGTATGCTAGCTGCTTTAAGGTCATGAGTTCATGTAACATTCTGACATCATCGACAAAATACTCAGTTCCACAAGATTCTCCCTAAACTAATGGAAGTGAATTACTAATCATGTGATGAAATAGGACTTCCTGTTTTTCTAAGCTATGTTTTGAATGAACTTGAATATTTAGAAACACTTTTGATACATCTACAGATATATACATATATGTAACACACACAAATGCGCTTTATTAAGCAAAATATCATCAAGATTTTTGCAAGACAAACAGTAATAAGTAGGTATTTCAGGTAGATAGAAGTCAAGTTCGTCATGAACAAATTTGGAAGTCATTTTAAAAACAGAATTGTGCTTCACTTCTACTATATGGAGTTGTGTTATTATAGGATATGATCTTTTTCTTAGTCCCAGAGGAAACTGACATCTGTATTTGATTTAATGAACTTCTGTTTGTCCATAACCCCATGCAAAAGAAAAGACCCTAATGCATCCATGAACATACCCAGCTTTTCAACTTTGTTCCCAGAACTCCAAGCCGGCACTCTGAGAAAGAGCTCTCAAGTTTCCACATGTTTTGACAGACGGAGTCACTTAAAGTTAGCCCTCCTGTGAATCTACATTTATCTTTAGATTGATGAAAATAAGTTTTTTGTTATATTTTATCATTATTATTGTTTTAAGCAAATATGAGAATCTTAACATGATTTTTGCATTAAATTATGTCACTCAAATCTAAGTTCTGCTCCCCTGTTTTTTGGGGGGTTTTTTGGTCCTGAATTTTGAATAAAGATTTAGAAGGAACATAACCACAGTAGTATGTCAGGGAATCAAATAGATGTGATTAGATCAATATCAGTTCCGTGCAAATACCTGCTATTGAGTTTTACCTTTCTCCCTGTAAGGGATAGCTAAAGCACTGTTAAAAAGCTCTTTAGTATGAACATTTGAAAATGTAGTTTTGTGCTGATGCTAAACTTTAATAACTAAGGCTTCTTTCCATGTTTTTTAAAAGCCTGACAATAATGGCTCAGTAATTACTGAACTAATGTTATCAATTCCAACAGATATCACATTTATTAAACAGAAAATGCTATGTTGCTGTTCATCAGTTAGAAATGTGTGTAATTGAAATATGAAAATGAAGTCTGTTGGAGTATGTGATTCATCATGAATTCTGCAAGCCCTACACTAACTCTCCTTTTCCTAATTAAACTGTCAAATTGAAATCTTATAATTAATGCAACCACATGCCTTACACTAGGTTTTCCACCCGCATGTAAAGCTCAATTCAGCAGAAACTTTGCAAGCGCCTTCTCTAGGACAAATGCAATTCTTTGCTCTTCTGATCTCGAGCAGAAATCCTGCCCTCCTCCCCCAGCCACAGAATATTGTGTAGCAGGAGATTTTTGTTCTCTGCATGATTAAGAGTGGAGTGGGCTGACGGGTTTGTCAGGGAAGCTGGTAATTCCTGCTTTGAGTTTTTCGTGGTGAGGCAGAAGAGAGGAAGTTGAAAGCTGGAATGAAGCCTTCTGTATTCCTTCTGGCATTTTATATTTCTATACCATGACTAGGCTATTTGTTGGTATTGTTAAAATTTAAAGACTGAGGTGGATTATTTTCCTGATGATAGCTTTGAGGGCACAGCATGATTGATAGGAATTTATTTATATTTAGGGTGAAAGCTGTACACATATAACATTGTATGATATGTAGCTGGGAGATATATATATATATATATATATCAATCATATATGTTAGATTCCACTTTGGCAAGGAGATATCTTAGAAATATTCTTACTTACAAAGTGCTTATTTATGCATATCTCTGTGAAATCACTTAGGTGGTAAAAAGATTTTTATCTCTTGTGTTAACTCTGATCCATTGGTAGTTGCTCCCTGGGCTGTCTTCTTAAGAAGGATTGTGAATTACTCAGGAAAGGACAGATGTTGGTGAGGATGCAGAGAAAGGGAAACCCTCTTACACTCTTGGTGGGAGTGCAAATTAATGCAGCTACTCTGGAAAATAGTATGGAGGTTCCTCAAAAAGTTAAAAATAGAACTACCCTAGGACCCAGCATTGTACTCCTAGGTACTTATCCAAGGGTTGCAGAAATAGTGATGTGAAAGGGCACATGCACCACAATGTTTATAGCAGCAATGTCCACAATGGCCAAACTATAGAAAGAGCCTAGATGTCCATCGACAGATGAATGGATAAAGAAGATGTGAAATGTGTATGTATATGTGTATATATATATATACACATATACACACACACATACATATGCACATACACACATATACATACTATGGAATATTATTTAACCATCAAAAAGATTGAACTCTTGCCATTTGCAATTACTTGGCTGGAACTAGAGGGTTTTATGCTAAGCAAAAGAAGTCACTCAGAGAAAGACAAATATCATATTATTTCACTCATATGTGGAAATTAAGAAATAAAACAGATGAGCATATGGGAAGAGAAGGAAAAATAAAATAAGAT
Organism: Mustela erminea; assembly: GCF_009829155.1. Taxonomy (NCBI): domain Eukaryota; kingdom Metazoa; phylum Chordata; class Mammalia; order Carnivora; family Mustelidae; genus Mustela; species Mustela erminea. Next base: position 51,166,941 of record NC_045616.1, read on the forward strand.
AAAAACAGAGAGGGAGGGGTGCCTAGGTGGCTCAGTGGGTTAAGCCTCTGCCTTTGGCTCAGGTCATAATCTTGGGGTTCTGGGATCAAGCCCCGCATCAGGCTCTCTGCTCGGTGGGGAGCCTGCTTTCCCCCCTCTCTCTGCCTGCCTCTCTGCCTACTTGTGAACTCTCAACCTGTCAAATAAATAAATAAAATCTTGGGGTGCCTGGGTGTGGCTCAGTGGGTTAAGCCTCTGCCTTCAGCTCAGGTCATGATCTCAGGGTCCTGGGATGGAGCCCCGCAACGGCTCTCTGCTCAGCAGCTAGCCTGCTTCCCTCTTTCTCTCTGCCTGCCTCTCTCTGCCTACTTGTGATCTCTGTCAAATAAATCTACAAAATCTTTAAAAATAAATAAATAAATGAATAAATAGATAAATAAAATCTTAAAAAGGAAAAAAGAAATAAAACAGAGGGAGGCAAACCATAAGAGATTCTTAACTATGGGAAACAAACTGAATGTTGCTAGAGGGGCAGTGGGTGAGTGGATGGGGTAATTGGGTCGTGAGCATTAAGGAGAGCACTTGATGTAATGAGCACTGGGTGTTATATGCAACTGATGAATCATAAATTATACCCCTGAAACTAATAATACACTATATGTTAACTAAATTTAATTTAAATAACAAATTAAAAAAAATATTGTGAATTTATCACAAACAGGGCAAACAGGGTTAGGATCAATTAGTAATGTCTGATATGTTGAGGTAACAGGTGCTGGCAGAAAATTGATTCTTAATTCTATTCATGGGTTTGTCAGATTTTTTTTTTTAAGATTTTATTCATTTAGGGGCACCTGGGTGGCTCAGTGGGTTAAGCCGCTGCCTTTGGCTCGGGTCATGATCTCAGGGTCCTGGGATCGAGCCCCGCATCGGGCTCTCTGCTCAGCAGGGAGCCTGCTTCCTCCTCTCTCTCTGCCTGCCTCTCTGCCTACTTGTGATCTCTCTCTGTCAAATAAAAAAAAAAAAAAGATTTTATTCATTTATTTGAGAGAGAGAGAGAGAGAGAGCATGAGAGGAGAGAGGTCAATGGGAGAAGCAGACTCCCTGCTGAACAGGGAGCCCGATGCGGGACTCGATCCTAGGACTCCGGGATCATGACCCAAGCTGAAGGCAGTCGCTCAACCAACTGAGCCACCCAGGCGCCCGGGTTTGTCAGATCTAAAGAGATGTCTTTGTCAATGCCTTTTCACCATGCATGATGTCTCTAGTCTTTCTGTTTTTTATTAGACACTAACTCTGGTCAAACTTGAGTTTCAAGTTTATGGTCAAACTTTGAGTCTTAAGTTTTGTTTTGTTTTGTTTTAAATTTTTATTTATTTATTTATTTGACAGAGAGAGAGAGATCACAAGTAGGCAGAGAGGCAAGCAGAGAGAGAGAAGAGGAAGCAGGCTCCCCGCTGAGCAGAGAGCCTGATGTGGGGCTCGATCCCAGAACCCTGAGATCATTACCGGAGCTGAAGGCAGAGGCTTAACCCACTGAGCCACCGAGGCACCCCATAAGCCTTAAGTTTTACAAAGAAACAAGTTTCTGATTTTAATAATCAATAGATCTGTTCTCAGTTTCTACAAAACAGTATTTTATTCACTGAGCTCATCTTCTACATAGGTGCAGTTCTCTTCATTCTCTGATTCATTTGGACCTGTAGGCCTAACTACATTTTAGGAATCTCTAGTTCTCAATTTGGTCAATTAATTTGCACAGTTATACTTATTTTACCTGCCTAAATAGAGATAGCTAGTATATCACTTGTTAGTGTATCCTGGTCAGGCTGGCAGGCAGGTTAGAGCAGTTCATGGAGAGTCATGAAGCATCAACATTAATGGTAACAGTTCAACTCAGTCTATAAATCAATGAATATGTGAGTATCTAAAACACTGCACTATATGAGTGAGTGGGACTGACTGGGTGGAGCTAGCGAGAAAAGGGTTTCTCTCTCTCAATCTCTCTCTCTGTTTTTTTTTCTTAAGTAGGCTCCACACTGAGTGTGGAGACCAGTACAGGGCTTGAACTCATGGTTCAAGATCTGAACGAAGATCGAGAGTTGGACACTTAACTGACTGAACCACCCAGGCCCCCTAAGGGGCTTTCTCTTTTTATTCTATGATATATATGTATATATTTTTTACCAGTGTATATTCCTTTATTGTTTTTTTTCAATGTTGTAAACTTTATACCATTCTATTTACAAGCATATGTAACTTGCATACCAGCTAGGACATCTCTACTTTTTATGATTTAGGCAAGATACTCTTGAACCCCTGTTTGTGACCTAGAGTAACGTGCTACCTCCAAGATTTCTGAGTATTACTGGTAGGCTTACATTTTCATGGCTCTGGCTTCCTTGCTTCTTTTTATTTTCCTAATTTCTCTGTACCTTCTAACTATTTCTTTATTTATGCCTTGGCTCCAAACAAAGCATGGAACTCAGACCCTTTCCTTAATTTGCACAGACCCATACCTACATGACATGCCCTCTATATACACACCAACTTTTTTGTGTAGAGCAGATGTTTCTGCAAATTTGAGAAGATAAAGAGTATTTGATGCCACAATAGCACAAGCAATTTAAGATGAAATTATTCATTATAGTTCCTAGGAGTCCTTTGGCCCTAATACCATGTTTCTCTGCCCAAAATTTTGTTTCTCCGGGTCCTTCTCTGAAACTGAGAATTGAGTTTTTTGTCACATATGAAAAGAGAAGGTAATGCACTTTGCTCTTTAGTCCTCTGCTGAACAATAGGTTTAATAACTGGGTTTCATCCTTTCTTTCCCTCACACGGTGTAGAGATTATACTTCCCTAGACTTATGCTTTGCTTTAGAGTTTATATATGTGTGTGTGTGTGTATATACACATACACATGTATATATACAAATATATACATATATATACATAAATATATACAAATATATATATATATATATTTGCCAAACATATACAAGTACATATAGGTCTTTTTGTATGTACATGGGGGAGTGTATTTTCTTCAGCCATTACCATGTTGATTAACCTGTAGTTTCACTACTAGCAGCAGTGCTGTACGCATGTCTTTATAACTATGAGGTTTTCTAGAAGTACAATGAAGTTTTCAATAGATAATATTATTCTGATCCTCACAACGGATGTTTCTTAAGTATAATCCACCAATCCAGTGTATGAACATCTTCATTTCACCACAGCATTGCCAAACCCTCAGTATGTTCTAATTAAAACAATTTTGGTTACTCTTCCAGGGATCAAAATGGTGTCTTATTTTTAATTTGCATTCACTCAGTTAGTAGTGATGTTGAACCTTTTTTAAATTTTTTTAAACTCATAAGTTAGCTATTTGGATTACTTCTTAGATTGCCTATTCTTATCCTATGCTTATTTTCCTGTGCACCCTTTCTATTTTTCTTGTTGTTTTGTGAGAGCTTAGCACGTACTAAGAATGCCGGCTGATTTTTATGCATTAAACATTACAATTTTGTCCAAAAGTGTCACTTATCTTTTATGTTGTTTAAATTATATTTTGCATCCCAGGAGTTTTAGATTATATTTAATTTTTAATCTATCACTGATTTTCTTGGTGTTTTCACATACGACATCAAAAGCCATTTCTACTTTTCACTACTTTAACTTCTCCATAGACTGGCTTCGTACATATGGATCTTTATAAAATTTACTTTTTTGAATGTAGTGAGGTAGGATTCTGATTTCTTCTTTTTCTTTCCCCAGTTATCTGAACATCACTTATTGAAGAACTCAACATTAAAAGCTGATTTGAAATTCCACTTTCCATGTATTGAATATACAGAAATCTATATACAAAGATTAATTTCTGTATTCTGTTGCTTTAAAAATATTCTGATACTCTGCATAATGCTGCCTCTTATTATATTTCATTTTCAATTAATTTTTGGCTGTTTTTCAACTCACTAACATGTATTCAGTGATTTCTTTCTGGGCACCATGGCTGGCTTTCTCCATCCATTCTCTGCCACACAGGGGTTGCTCATGTGCTGGCTAGGTTTATAAATATCAAATGTCACGTTTTCTTTCCCAGTTCTATGAAGAGATGAAAATAAGAAATTTCTGTTATCTTAAACTTATGATGAATCTTTCATTCTACTTCTGACTAAATGCCAAATCCCTAGGCATATAGTTTTATTAAAATATTTGAAACAAATAGTAATCTTGTTAAAAAAACAGAGTTTACACTTGTTACGCTAGGACAATATAGTAGACTGTATTTTTTTTTTTCTCTAATTTTCTCAGAATGAAAATAATCATGTGATTTTTAGAAAGCATGTCTACATGGGTGGCTAGGTGGCTTAGTCGGTTAAGTGTCCACCCTTTGATTTCTGCTCGAGGTAGTGATCTCAGAGTTGTGGGATCAGCTCCGTGCTGTGTGTGGAGCCTCCTTGTAGTTCTTTCTTTCCTTCTCCCTCTGCACCTCCCCCCATGTATACATGCGTACATACATTCTCTAAACTTTATGTGCATTTGTGATACATTCTTTGTGAATTTGCAGAACTCTTAGGGCAAACATGATGTACACTTAAAAAAATTGTTATATCCTGCTCTATTACCCTCAAGAAACCCCAACTAAGGTGGCATTTATGTCTCTGCACAGAATAACAATGTTCTTCAGTGTATGCATGGGGATAGAGGTCATTTAACTATAATCCCACTTGGGCATCTCGGAAAGAGTGCAACGAGGAGTTGCTGAAAACAGAGCTGGAGCCTGTGGGCATTTCTCCAGTTCACACTCTTGGAACTGTTCTGTGTCTCTGCATGGTTGTCTGTCCAATATTTAAATGGACTGACTTAAAAATACTTGCTGGCTGGTGGCCAGTTTTGGATAATGTTGGATGGGAAGGGATTCTCAAAGGAGAGATTAAGGGAGGAAAAAAAGGAATAATCAGTTTCTCATGGGACTCAGGAAGATGCTAATGCTCTCTGATAAATGAAAATGCCACCTGTGTGTGATGAATTATTGCCTGTTTCTTGTCTATTTCAACTTAATCTAGCAGAGGGGTTCAGAACATAGCCAATACAGTCAAACATGGCAGGTTCTAGGCTTGGCTCTGCCATTTACTCTCTTAAGTCAAGTCGAACAAATAATTTCACCTTTCTGAGTCTTAGTTTCCTAAATAGTTGTAAGATTGAAGTGAGGTACTCCATGTAAACCCTTTGAAAAACACTTAGCAAATAATACATATTCAATAACTGTCAGTATTATTAGCTAACTTTAGGGTAGAAAAACTCGTTCTGGTATCACAGAATAGATAGGAGCAATACCTCTTATACAACAGGTGGTTTTAAGTTTGACTGGACATTTATCTTCTCCTGTTTTCCTGTGGGATATACTGCATAAACCATAAGAGGAGAGGAGGGAGAAGGAGAAATCAGCTGTGACAGAATTATGATGCACTTAGTTTCTATTTGGAAGATAAACTGCTTATCTGGACAGACAGGTAGAGAATACCAGTTGGATGCAGAGGACTAGAAAAGAGTAAAGCACGTATTTATAGACATTTGTATGAATTTGAATTATTTTATGTAAACATTTATCAATTTGTGTTCATCTTATATTGCTCAACACATTCTTTACCCAAATGAGGCCATCTGGGAATTTCAGCTATGCCCACTTCCCCCACAAATTAATGCCCATGTATTCAGAATGGATGTTTTCAACTACGTACTGTCAGAATTTTGGCCCCTATATTCCCAAACCATTATTAGTAGCCCATTCTATTGTGGCCGAGTGAGTCTTCCATTCACCCTAATTGCCTTTAGCTTTAATTTAAATCTGTTTCCTTTTCTTTCCCCTTCAGAGATGGATAAAAGCTTGACATTTTCATGATAAAAATGTCTCCATATATGTGAAGACAATAATTAACTAATCTCTTAGAGTTTCTATTTGGTAGACTAAAAAACTCGATCCCTTTAACCTTTCCTTTCAGTTCATTTGTGAAAGAATTGGCTTAAAGTGCTTTCAGACTTTGTGTCTTGAACTCTCACCCCTTGAACTTGGCATTTCAGTCAAAAAGGGTGTGATTTTTTTTTGCTAGGCCACAATATGATTTAATTATAATAACGTTTAACAATAATGTAATGATTACAGACTTCAACATAAATGCAAAGATGTCTTTTTTTAACATAAATGCTGTCCATTCACTTAATACAACTATTGTTTACTATGTGCCAGCCTGGGTGCTAGGGAAACAGTGTCAGGTGTGACCTGAATAGTCCCTGTCCTCATGAAGTTTATAATCTAGTGGAGAGGAAAAAGACAACAGATAGAAACTAGTAAGATACGTAGTATGATTTCAGATAGTGATAAATGACCCCCAAAATTAAAGCAGGGTAAGATGATAGATGACCTTCTGGAAGAAGGTCAGGGGCAGTTTTTTTTTTTTTTTTTTTCTGGGGCAAAGGGGAGAAAGACGGAAGGGGGGGCAGTTTTAAAAATGGTGGTCACATTTGAAATGATATTTTACAGAGAGCAGAACTGTGTTAAGTCTATAGGAGGATCTGGGATCTGGGGGAGAGCACGTCAGGCTGAAGAGTAAAGTGGTGCTCAGATGTGGAAGAGCTTGGGGATGAGGTAAAGAGTGGTGTCAGCTGGGCTCAGAGAGGTGATGGAGGCCAGGCTAGTCAGATGGCATCTGGAAGGTGACAGTTCTGAGTTTGGATTTTTCTCCAGGTAGGAACGAAAGCTGCTGAATGCATAAGATCTGGACAAAGTTGTGATGCAGTATCTTACAAAATCCCTGTGCGTTGTGTGAAAATGGATTATTGGAAAAAATATTAGAAGCAGGGAAACCTGTCGTTGATACGGTTTTCCTCATGCTCTATACATGTCTTTTCATTCCAGTATGCCTTTTTTCCCACCACTGCCCAATTTAAGGATCTGAACAAGGAAAGAAGACAATTTTGGAATGTTGTGTTTTTGCAGGTCTTGAAAACAAGGGATATAAAATGTCTTCAGGTAGACCTTTCTCAATGGTCAGGTATGAAATGCAGTAAAAGATCAGGGAAAGCTGCAAAGTGATGATCGAACTTTTTTTTTTTTTGTCTGAGAGATAATTTCATTAATGTGGGGCCCAAAGAGGATTGAAAACTACAATAGGTGTGGAGATTGAAATAAAATAATTGGCAGGGGGGCGCCTGGGTGGCTCAGAGGGTTAAGCCTCTGCCTTCAGCTCAGGTCATGATGTCAGGGTCCTGAGATCGAGTCCCGCATTGGGCTCTCTGCTCGGCAGGAAGCCTGCTTCCTCCTCTCTCTCTCTCTGCTTGCCTCTCTGCCTACTTGTGATCTCTCTCTCTGTCAAATAAATAAATAAATAAAATCTTAAAAAAAAACAGTTGGCAGGTATTATTTAGCCTCTTGTTCCCAGAAGAAGACACATGCAAAATAAACACATGTGTTGATGATGTAATTTATAATTTATTAGCATATGATTGGCTTGAATTTGATCCTGTTGTTCTCTGCAATATCAAAACCTAGCTCTTTAAGTTAGTTTTCTTCATAGAAGTAATGATTATGAGGCCTCTACCCAAATCTCGTATTCTTTCATCACTTTAATTTTCAGCTTTCCACCTTGAAAAAAAATCAAAGCACCAGTTCAGATGTTTTTCTTTTTATAGGATTATTAGTATTCTAAGAATATTGAATTCTACAATTTCCACCACAAATATAATACTCACCATTTTATATACATCAAAGTGAAATTAACCACCCTCAGATAGCTTAGAAACCTAAACCCCACATAGGGTATTTTTCCATTATGGTAAGACACATTTTTGAGCTCACTAATTTACAAATGTGCTTTTGGATGACAAGCTATTTGCAAAGATTGAGACCATATTGTGTGTACTGCACAGAGGAAACCTGAAGGACAGATAGCCGGGTGAGGTTGATGAGGAGCAATGAAGTCTGTACTGCATGTTTTTAGTAGGAAATAGTTAATATTTCCTCAGCTTTGCCTTGAACCTGACTCATCTGCTGCTTGATATTTACTGAGACTAGAGGAGTTTTTTTTTTTTTTTAACCTTTTGAGCAAGTTGGCTCTGTGTGCAATTATGCCCTAAAATGGAGCCCTTAAGCTGTGTTTTGAGGGGTAAAAATAATCACAGCAGAACAAAAGTGATTCACCTCTCACTTTGCCAGAGAAAAGCAGATGAAGAGAGCAAGAGAGTGAAAACATTGTGACCACTGAGAGACAAGCTTGTTGGAGGTAACATTATTTAGTCTTCAGATGTTTTATGCTCCCCTTTCTTTACTAGAGCATCAGTCTCGTTAGCATGTATCCAGAAACCTGCCGCACGCAGTCTTTTCCCATAATGATTTACTTAACTTGTCATCTCATCAGAAAATGAAGCCCATGTACTCCTCAGTCCCAGCCATTGCGGGAAGTGATTTCACCATCCTGAGCAACGGGAGCTGCTGCTTCTTTGGCACTGTAGTGCCCAGACTCCATGAGGCGTTTGCCTCCCTGGACAGAGGGGCCTTGTTGCTGAGTAGGCCCTACTGTACATATTACTACAATTATACTGGATTAAATGGCAGTATAATCGCATAATAACTTTACTTGGCTGAAGGGGAGAGTGCAACTTACAGAGAACTGTGATTTCCCAAGGGGCTCACAAAGCAGAGGAAGCATTCGAACAGTGGAAGCAGAGCTGAGTGTTTTATTCCACAGTCCTTGGGATACTTATAACTCGCCAATGATTAAGAGCATTTTGATTTGTATTCTTCATCAAGATTATACTGTACATTTTGAACAGGTTTGATTTGGGTTATTCTCTCATTTGTCAGTAAATTGTAATTGACCAACTTATTCCTGTAGCTTTTAAAAATAAACATCCCCTCGCAGGGCCAACATTTTTTTCTCCTTTTTACAACAATCAAAATGCAGAAATGCACCGAATAATTTTCATTAAAAAATGTGAGTTTCTTCTCAAAGATACCAACTACAGTTATGTTTCCTCTGGGGTTATTATTTCAGAAACTAACTATGCATACACACATTTAATCTTTCACTCCTAGAGAGTGGGCAATAAGCAATGTGCTTAGGGTGCAAAACTCAATACCAACGACTAACACCAAAAGTGTATGCCCCCAAATTGAGGGGTACAGTCTGCCATCAGGAAGACACCAAACTTTTATCCAAAGTGTCAATATAAATAATTGTTCCTCCTAAATTTTTCAGGAATAATATTTTAGAGGAGGAGCCTTCTTAATTTTCATGGTTGACTTGTCAGATCTAGGAGCTATGGTAAGAAAGCTCTGGAAAAAACCAGAGATGAGATTTTTCAACTTTGATTTCTGGCAACAGTTAGCCATTGGGAAATGGTTTTAAATTTACTTAGTCTTTCTATTACTTTCTATTTCTATTACTTTCTATTACTTACTTTCTATTTTCTTTTCCTTGGCTTAAGAGAAATATGGATCTTATTTCATTAATATTAACAACATTAATTCCAGTGATCATTATCTGAAATCCGTATATTTTGCTTAAATGAAGATCTGCTTAAATGAAAATCTACATAGGGGAATATTTCTGTATTAGATATTATACTAATTTTACATACAATCCTATAGATACTTGCCCTGGTGGGTTTTCTTGAAAAAAAAAATATATATATTCTGATAAATCTCTCCCAAATACCTGTTTTATTCAGAGGAAAGATTCTAAAGCAAGGGTTGAAACTTTCTCTTCAGAAGTTTTTCCAGGGTAAGAAACTCTTGCTTTCTTTGGAAATCCTGTCTTTACGCCCTTAGCAGTTTTAGAATTAATCTTTGTTTTTCATTTTCTGGAAGAAACATACAAGGTGTGCTTGTACAGGAAAAGAAAATGAAAGGAAGGAAACGAGAAGACAATAATTCCTCCTTTAGCACATTCTCTTTTTACTTAAACATTTGTGGAAGTGAGAATGTGTCTGTGTTCAGAGCACAAAGCTTTAGTCTGTATGGTTTCATGCTTTTAGAACCTGTTCTCTGTGTAGCGGCTCAGATGGAGAGACCAAAAGCATGTGTAACTCTCTTGGCTCAGCGGCAGGACAGCAGCATTCTACCCCCACACTGTAGGGGACATTAGACGAGGAGCTCCAACGCCAACCTCGGGCTCACCAGGGTTCAAAGGACTGATTGCTATGGTTCCATGCTAGAATTTAAATAATATTTTGGATGCATTTCACAATGTCTTCTCTCTCTCTCTCTCTCTCTCTCTGGCTCTTTTCCTCCCTTTCTCTCTTTCTCTCTCAAACACACACACACACACACACACACACACACACACTCCTACTCACAAATACACACACACACATACGTATATACTCACACGCACATTTCACCTTCCTTATGAAGAATTATTCTCTGGACAGAGGGAGGAAAATTGCTCAAGATATGTTTTAACATTCTATGCACAGCAACACTGATTTTATACTACATGATATTCAGAAATAGCTTGAAAATAACCCACCCAGTTCTGAGTATTCACAAAGCCTTGTTTATCCTGAAACGGAATATCATTGACTGTACTATCTCTTCTCCTTGGCTGCATTTTTTAAAAAGATTTTACATTTTATTAGCCCATTTATTTGAGGAAAAGTATGAAAACAAATGCAAAGCTTACTATGAGTCTATGTCTGGTTAATAGTTGTTGATTTTATAAATGTAAATTGGAGGAGTTTAATATGTAGCATAAATGTTTGGAGACACAAGATTTCATGACTGCCTAACTGAGGGTTGACTGCATCTATTACCATTTCAAACGAAATCTCTGAAGAAATTTATCTTTTACATCTGATGTTGATTTGTTCCACCCTACCTAGCTATCGTGGATGCCATCTCCAGAAATACCTTCTACAAAAACAGTGAATAATGTCCTCTGGATGCTTAAGATTTCTGATTGATTTGTTCTCTACCCAAATCTCCCATGTCCCACACCTGACTTTACTGATTATGTAATCCATGCATCAGGCCTAGATAAATGACTAAGATGTGTCTGGCTGTGTGCTTAATAGAGAAATTTCAATCAGCCAGAGTTCTGTTTCCCTGTTATGCAGCAGGCAAACTTTTTTCCCCAGTATATGTTTGACACTCTAATTAATGGAATTTCATATGGGAGGGGCTTTTTATTGTTATATCAGGTCACTGAAGGGCATTTTTGGCTAGTTAAGACTGACTCTCCAGTATCAATATGATGATATCCTTGATGATCTACAGTGAGCTTAGCCCTAACTACATCTGCATGCTTGTCAAATTGTCCTCATAAATATAACATGTCGCAGAAGAGAAGTTCTGATACTCCATTCTCACACCTCAGTTGAACAGTTTTCTCCTTTCTTCCACATCCCAGCAAATGGCACCACTGTTTGTCATCTTTGATTCTTGCCTTTTCTTCAACACTCATATATGATACATCAGAGCATTCTTTCGATTCTGTCTACAAATGGTATTTAGATATGACTACTTCTTTTTTTTTTTTCCCCTCACCACTACCCTGATCCACATCTCTGTTGTTTCTCTTGTAACTTCTGACAGGTATCCCTGCTGGTTTTTTCATTGTTCTCTTATTTAGCTTACTTCAAAGACCAATAAGACCATTTCCCACCCAGCAATTCCCATTACTTCTGAGATAAAACCAGCTTCTCCTCAAGGCCTTCCAAGTCTTGCATCATCTAGCTTTTCTGTCTTGCCTACTCGTGTTCCTCTAACACACGAAGATCACTTTGATGTTTGACAGCATTACCTTGTCTTCCTACACTGCTCCTTCCCAAAGTTTCATGTGGCTGGCTCCTTCTCTCAACTCTTGTGAATCACTCTATTTATTTACTTACTTATTTATATTTTTAGAAAGAGAGAAAACAAGGTGAGGGGAGCAGGGGGTGAGGGGAGGAGAGGCAGAGTGAAAGGGATTCTTTTTTTTGTTTTTTTGTTTTTTGTTTTTTGGTCACAGAGAGAAAGCACAGGCAGGCAGAGTGGTAGGCAGAGGGAGAAGCAGGCTCCCTGCTGAGCAAGGAGCCCTATGTGGGACTTGATCCCAGGACGCTGGGATCATGACCTGAGCCGAAGGCAGCCACTTAACCAACTGAGCCATCCAGGTGTCCCAGAAAGAGATTCTTAAGCAGACTCCGTGCCCAGCACAGAGCCTAATTTGGGGCTCAATCTCATGACCCTGAGATCATGACCTGAGCCAAAATCAAGAGTTGGATGCTTAACCAACTGAGCCACCCAGGTGCACCTCTTGTGAATCACTTTAAATGCTACCCTTTAGAGGTCATTTCATGCCCACTTACCTAAAAGCCCTATCCAGAGGGCTGTGTTCAAACCCCTTCTCCCAGTGTTAGATTCTGTCATTTCATTTCACCTTGTTATTTTTCCTCTATAACCGTGCACAGTCTGTTATGTATAACTTATGTCTGCCTTCCCCAAAGATGTAAATTTTGCAAGAACAAGGACTATGCCTTTTCACCATTGACTATTCGGTGCTAGGAATGGTGCCAGGCACAAAGCAGATGCTCAGTAAATACTGGTTGAATTAATGCTGCTATACCAAATAAAGCTTTATATTCTGGTTTTATGAAATTGAAATGAAATTCATGAAGACATTTGTTTTCTTATAATTTATAAAAAATGCTACAAAACAAAAAATAGAATTAATAATAAAAACCAATATAATAATTCCTCTCTGTAGAAGTGTAGTAATACTTGCCTCTATGTGCAAGTAAAATGGAAAAACTCATCAGACTTAATGATTCATTTAATTATGAAATTTAAGAATGAAAATTAATTTGTTTTACAGTTTCAAATGACTTAATACACAAGCTTATTAAGCCTCAAGTATTCAAGAGGTAAGTCAGTCATTCAAAAATCTCAGTAAAGACCAAAACCAAATACATGTGAACCCAGAGTTCATTAATCATAGTTGTAAAAGCAAATATTCATTGAATCATTTCTGTATGAGATCTTTAACATTATTATTTTGTTTGACTTTCACAATGTTGTGAGTCGTGTGTTTTTATTTCCATTTTGCAGATGAGAAAGCTGAGGCTTAATGAGGTTAGGGGATTCTATAATAGGTGCCAGTTCTCATAAGTAGTAGAAGCTTGAAAAGTTTGAAACCCAAAATTTCTGTAAATAAGTTTGAGGTCTTCATCTGCCCCTTTGATGTCTTTTTTTTCCCCCCTTCACATGCTTCTGATTTGAGAAACTTGCAGATAAAATGAAGCCCTATCACGACTTTTTTACAAACACTATTAAAGTGTACTTAAGTTTGTACTTAGATGCAGGGAACAAAATTTGGCAGCATATCAAATACACTCCTACCTCATTCCTCAGCTGTGGTTTGTACCAACTATCTTATAGGCTGGAATTTTGATCAAACCAAATGATAGGAAAAACACATATCCTTCAATAACTGGCCAGGATAATAAATGTTCAGAGCTGACATGGGATACTGTGGAGGAAGCACCATAAATTTCGTGCCGAATCAGCTTAAGAAGGCAAGCTGAGGCCAAAGAATCACAGCTGTCATTTGGCTGTGGGAAAGAGTTCAGAGGTCCCTTCTACTGTTCATTCCCATGAACTTGAGGTTCTCCAAGGGGCACTTCAGGAGGTGACGTTCCATTTTCTGTAGTAATGTGACTCAGAACATGACAGATCACTAGTAGTTAATCAACAGGTTATGATAAAAGTCCAACCTGATTTATTTCTTTTGCTGGAGATTGGCTGTATTTTCACATACATATAAACACATGTGTGCAACCTAACAGATCTAACAGAAACCAGTCTAAAGGGTCCAATTGACATTTCCAACTAATATTTTATTCTCTAGAAATTCATAGGAATTATAAGACATAATTAAATATTTCAAATTTCCAAATAGAAGTGACCTCTACCCACAAATGTAATTTTTATTTATGTGGTATAAAAGTCATGTTAACATTTGAAAAATTAACTCAATTTAGGAGAAATTTCTTTTGTGATGGAAGGATATGACTTAATCCAAATATGGAATATGGACTATTAAAGAAGATCATGAGAATGGAACTCTGCCAAACACAGGGTTCTGGTAATACTGTTAAGATCTTTTTGGGTTCCATGATCTTGAAATATTTGTCGTGATTGACAATTTGTGATAAACCTTACATTGTTGTGAAATGTAATGATGATGATGAGAGAATAATGGTGATAATAAAAATAAAACAATATCTAACAATTATCAAGTCCTTCTGCATGCCAGAAACTGTTCTGTTTTGTATTTATTATTTAAAAAATTATTTATAACAACCCTATAGCATAGAAACTATTATTATTGCTTTCATTGGTGGGCAGATTGAAGCACAGGGAGGTTAAATAATTTGTGCAAGGCCAAACAGCTAATTTGTGATTATAGAAAGTTATTTGGAGATAATTGTGATAAAGGAAGTGTATTCTGCTCTTATTCCATCAGGAAAGAACATATAGGAGGGCACAGTTAATGGAGAGGGATGCTAATTTTGCTACTACATTTGCTAAATAGTTGATAATCCTTTAAGTTGGAGGACATAAATTGACAGAAAATAAAGAAAAAGTAACACTTTTCCACATTCTTGCATTTTTGTTAAGTTCTTTAAGTCTCGATATAGTGTATCAAATATATAAATACACCCCTTATTTACATCCTGTTTGTGGCCCATTTTGGCATTTGATTTACTGTTTTTAAAAAGCCAGAGGATCTGGTAGGGTCACAAGCTTTTGATTGGAGGAGGAACAGAAATGAGAAAGGTGTTCAATTCCTTAGGGCAATGGTTGATTTATTTTGACTGTTGTCTTTCTGTCGGCATACTTTTTTTTGGTACCATCTCATAATTGGAGCACCAAGAAAAGGTTGACTTTTTAATGCTACTCAAATAGAAAAACAGTAACAGCAGAAATTAGAGTGCAGTTTTTAACAAATAGTTTGAAAACCTAATACACTGCAAATGAAAACAAACTTCTTGGTCTTTAAATTATAACAATAGTGAGAGAATCAGAAACAGCTGTGGCACTTCAGGAAGAAGAAAAATACTCAGCTGTAGTGTAGAGGGGTGATGCTGAACTGTAAAAAATTGTCATTGGGTTCTATTACATGCAAGCTAATTAATGATAATGAATCTTGTTTTTTTTTTCTTTGTACATTTGGTACATATTTCAAGATGAACAGGCGGACTACTCTGTGTGCATATCTATGCTTGCCTTGGCATCCGAAATAGTTTCTCTTTTATTCTGTGAAACTGAGTATAGAAGAGACTGTCTTTACTTTAAGCCAGTAACTGGGTTGATTCGTAGGCTGGCTCTTATCATTATTATTTAATTCCTCCATCATGTAAGACTTTTCATTTTCCCCCAAGGTCATCAATAATGCCTGCCGTAACTCAGCATTGTGGGATCAAAAAATTAAAGTGAAAAAACTTCTATACTTGGTAGCTGGGTCATTATTTTAGAATTAAATAAATGTTGGTTACATTGTTACAAGTGACTGCACATGGTGAGAACATGATTTCTTTCTCTCTCTCCAAAGCTAAGAGGCTACTTTCTGTGTTTTATTTGTATGTTTATTTGTATTTTTATATTTATGTCTCTCAGTAAGCAGGCCCTGGAACAGCAAACAGTCACTTGGTATTTTGGGAAAGTGTTCATTGAAAATATCATGGGGCTGTGTTTGCTGTGTTTCTGTACACACATTGTATATATGGTTGGCAATATATGTGGCTTTCTAATTTTAAAAACCACTTATAGGGGTGTGGGCACTGTGGCCAGAGTCTTGGGATCTAGATGAGTAGATAGACACCCAAAAATCATTAATTTTGTAGTTTTGCTCTAGTGGCAGGGCTGTACACATGTTTATGGTAGTGATGACATGACTACATTTATTAAGATTCAGAAAGCTTTCATTTTCCTAGACTTCTCCAACAAAACCACAATGATACCTTCGAAGGAGACAGTCCCCTGCCCTCACCTCAGCTGCTCTTTTATTCACCACAGCCTTAGGGACACCTTTGATTCCTCCTGCTCATTAAGAAAAAGGCATAATTGTTCTTGTTTACTTATCTTTTGAAAATTATTGAAGAGCTTTTCTAAAATAAACAAACCCCCAACTAGTCTAGAAAAGGCCTCAAAACCATGGAGCCTCTTGGTAAAACAGTTTAAACCAGAACTATATTTGGTCTTTAGACTGATACTGTGACATAGACAAAGTAACACTGCAGTATTTTGAGGTTGGTGTAGAATTAAGGGTTAAAGGAAAGAGAAGAACAGATCAGACAATAATTGTAGGAGAGAAAAACTTTTCTTCTTTTCCCTTCTAGGGCCCTTGGCTGGTCTAATCATTAAATTGACATAAGATAGATTAATAGGAGATGGGACACCTGGGTGGCTCAGTTAGTTAAGTGTCTGCCTTCTGCTCAGGACATGATCCCAGGGTCCTGGGATCAAGTTCCTCATCTGGCTTCTTGCCCATAGGGGAACCTGCTTTTCCCTCTACCTGCTGCTTCTCCTGCTTGTGCTGTCTTTCTCTCTCTGGCACATAAATAAGTAAATAAAATCTTAAAAAAAAAAAAAAGACAAATCAACAGGAGAAAAATTTAATTTTGTAGGTATAAGAGCTTATAGATTATGAGACTAAAGTAACCAAAGCAGGCAACTTTTATACCTTTTAGCTGAAGTAACAGTAGATTTGTGAAGAATTAGTAAGAAAGAAGTTCAGGTTTGGATTAGTAAAATAGTGAAGAAGTAGCAGGGTTTATTAATACAGCCTTCTTGCCCTAAGTTTCCTATTTCTCGTGATAAGGATGTCTTTCTCCTGGGTCAGAAAGGATACCTTTCATATGGGAGACTTCCTTCCTGCCATCAGAGGGACAAAGGAGGGTGAGTGTGTCCTTCCTGCATTGGTTGTTTCTTAAGTAATTTAAATCCAAAATAATTAGTATGCCAAACTGGTATATTTTGAGGAGGCCTACCCTGAACTCCATCATCGTAAATTGCCTTCTTCTTTTCCTTTAAACTTGTACGGACCTTAAAACTTCAAGTGGACTAAAACTACTTTCATATTCCTTTGTCCCTTCACTTCTGAGGTTGAACACTTTCAAACCTTTCCAACTCACAAAGTGCCTTCAATGCTATCAGCTGGTCTCTGAAATAGGTTAGTTTTTAAAAATTTATCTATTTGTTTGTTTATTTGCTTCCTTATTTAGTTACTTACTTACTTATGGCAGTTCTGCATCCATAGAGATAAATCTGTATTGGTAAAGTGGTAAAGTGTATTGGTAAAGTGGTAAAGATTTTAAAATGGAGAAAATGGAGAGAAATGGAGAAAAACCTAAATCAGTTATTGCAAATGTAGCTCATGAAAGGGAATAACATGTATATGAAGGCTAGAAATGATTTCCATGACGTAAGTGGAACTAATAGAATAAAATTGTGAAGTTAAGGCTATTGCCAAGAAAAATAAACTAATAGTAAAAAGTAGGTAAATATGATAGTGGTAGGAGAATTGACTATAATTAAAACCTGCTAATAAATTCCTGCAAATCAGGACCTTTTGATTGTTTGGGTGGGGACTAGTTGAACTCTACTTTTGCTTAGCAGGAGATAGCAGAAGTTAATATTTATATATTTTGGAAGTGAATGTAATGTTCATACTGACTAGAAATAAAGTGTTTTCCAGCGTATTTATGCATTTAGTAGCATCTTTTAACATAAAACACATTTGATGATGTTAATTATAACTTAGTCCTACCCATTTGTTTAAAAAAAATCTGCTAAGAAAGCTAAGTAGATATTTGTTAAAATGAGAAATGTGCATTCAGATTTAGATTTTACTGCATAAAGTAATCATTTAGTTGCTAGGGAAGATTAGATGTTCATTAAAAAATACTTTTGATAATTCTGTAGAAAAGGTACTTATTAATAATCCAAGTGCTATGAATTTTCGATGGAAATCTATCTGGAAAGCAAATGTAATAAGTGCAAGGACCGATATTTATAATGTTATCATCTTTTGCAATGCTTATCTCAGTATTTCATATTTAATTAATTCCTTTATTATATTATAAAAATTTCCCCTGATTTCAAATAATATATCTTCATTTTAGAAAAATTGGAAAATAAGAGGGCAGAGAAAATAATTTTAAAATTGCCTATTATTCCCCCCATAGGAACAGTCATCTTCCTTACTTGTGAAAGTTTTAGTGTTCTTACTCTCCTCCTTGTATCTAGGTGTGTGTCAAATGCACGTATGTATCTCTATGTATGCATTCTGTTACATAGTCCACTTTACATTGTATATGAAAACTCTATTTCTAAATTAAAAACACATTTTCAGATTCCTTACATTTTCTTGTCTTAATAAATAAAATCTAGTAAGGAGAACAGTTAAAAAAAATAATGCTTTGCACAAACAGCAGGCCATCTGTTACTTTCAGGTAGACTGATAGCACTTCCATGAGTCAAAGGAGCTAATCTGAAATTATTCATCAATAGCCCATCCACAGGGCCCACATAGAGCAGGATCTGATAAGACTAAAGAGTTAAAAATTTTGTATTTTTCAGTCAACCAGCCCTCCAGTTTATTGCTTGGATTCTTTCATCATCCTTGAAAACTATTAACAGAACATTAATTCTTCATCCTTCTTCCTGTGGTGTGATGCCCTTTACATGTTTGAATCTGATCATAAGAGCCTCTTTGGATTGTCATAAATGTGGGCTATAGTGAAACTAAGAACAAGCAAGTGTCAAATTCATCGTACAAAGTGACAAAAGTCCTGCTAATAGTTATAGTCAGTTCAGTATTTACAACTCATGCTTTTGACCTAGTTTTTGTTTTCCATCTTTGTCTTATTTTTAGTGTAAATCTTTGCCAACAAAAATGAAGTCTCCTATCTTCGGGTGCTAGTGCTACTTCTTTGTAGCTTACAACAAAAATGTGCCTAGTGAGTGTACCTACATCTATGAATATAGAGATCTGGGAAGACAGGAATATGTTAAATGGGACAAGAAAGCTGTACTGACATAATAAATAAACCCGTGAATGAGGTTAAGAAATCTGAAGCTTAATAAAAGGAAGGTGTGTTTCTCAGTTTCACCAAGTCTGATGAAATTCAAAGGATACTTCCTTTACAGGTCTCAAGGTTACAGGCTGCTTCTGCTTCTGTCTGTGGCTTGGTCGTCTAGACATGTGGCCTTTAAGGTTGCCACTGACAAAGGAGAGACAGAGGAGGCTTTTATTTTAGCTCCCTCAGTATGCAAGTAACATGTGTCCCTTCTCACCTCTTAGTCTACCTGCCAAACTAGTCACACAGCTTCAACCTAATTATAAGGGGAGGTAAGGAAATTGTGTGGGGTGTATCAGTCAGGTTTTGACTAGAGAAGGAGAACTAGTAGAGATACAGATATCAAGAGATTTATTATAAGAAATTGGTTTATAAAATTGTTGGGCCTGGATAGGCAAAATCTGAAATCCACAGAGAGGGCAGGCCACCACGACGTGGGGATTGCAAGTGGGCGAGAACTCACAGGCGTCGGCTGTAGCTGCTAACTACAGGAGGACTGGTTTTTTTTTTTTTTTTTTTTTTTTGAGATATTATTTATTTATTTGACAGACAGACATCACAAGTGGGCAGAGAGAGAGGAGGAAGCAGGCCCCCCGCGGAGCAGAGAGCCCAATGTGGGGCTCAATCCCAGGACCCCGAGATCATGACCTGAGCCGAAGGCAGAGGCTTAACCTCTGAGCCACCCAGGCGCCCCAACAGGAGAACTTTTTGTCTCCGTGAAGCCTCAGCTCTGTTTTCAAAGCCTTTCAACGGATTAAATTAGACCCACCCAAATTATCCAGGATAATCTGTTACTTAAACTCAGCTGATTGTGGCTTTTTTAATTAATCTGCAAACTTCCTCCACAGCAACACCTACTAGTGTTTGATTGAATTACTGTAGCTAGCCAAGTAGACTCCTGACAAGAATGAGAATAAGAATGAGAATGAGAATGAGGAGGAGGAGAGAGGGGGAGTGGAAGAGGGAAGAAGTGGAGGAGGAAGGGGAGGGGGAGGAGAAGAAGAAAAACACTGCAAGGAAGCATGTGGAATAATAGGTGAGCTCTGTCTCTGTCAGGATATGAGATCATTATATTATGTCTCATGAGGCCTTACGCATTAACAGCTACAACAAAAAAAGAGATGTGAATCAATGGCCCTGTGAGTTGATGTGTGAGAAGAATGAGAACAATCATTTAATTATATAATATGCACATTTCATCATCTAAGTTGAATGAATAGATTATTGCAGACATTTAATCTAGAAAAATTTTATCCAATTCTTAGAAACCTGTCAAGAACCAGCAAGCACCTCATCATACCAACTTATCCTGGCTTGAGGTCGTTTTGGTATTTGGCCTAATTGTGTTACTAACTACGTTTTTATAAATCCTGTTCTTATTTTTCCATTCCAACTATTTTGTTATGCTATATTATTGTTCTTATCGCCTAAGCATCATGTACATATTTGTTAAATTCTTATTATGAGTAGGTCCAAACTGGCCTGCTCCTTAATCGTAATGCTATAGAATTTAGATTTTACTTGAAGTTTAAATGCTGCCTCTTAATTATCTTCCTTCCTTTTCTTCTGCCTGTTGGCATTGCCTTTATAACCCTCTTGTGCTTCTCATTAGCAGCCCACTGAGCTGCATCATCTTCTCACAGTGACAACAAGCAAAAGGCTTCAGTTTAGAAGCTCCCCCTTACCACCAGCCAGTTGGTCCTCCCCATTGCCCAAGTCACAGCTTCCTCACTGTTGTTAGCATCACCTGGTAATGGTGGATGCTGTTTCACGTGTTTCCCCGTACTCTGAGAGTAATATTTGCCAAGAGTTGGCCAGACATGATAGTGGACGGAATCAAGCTAGTCTTCCATCTGCTGCCTGCATGTGCTGTCTGTGTATACCCTGCATATAACCTGAGCAGAAAGAGACTTGCTTCCACAGACATCAGTTCTACCAGGTGGAGCCAAAAGCAAGCCCTTTCTGGCCAAGTTGTGCTTAGCCTTTCTCTGTTGGAAGTTACTCTTTGCCAGTCAGGCAATAAGTCAGAACTAAAAGCTGCAGGAGACAGACAAAGCGATGCAGAATTAATGAACTTCTTTGTGCCAAAGTACAAAAATAATATTTGGGCAGTAAACATTTTCGTTTTAAGGTCAAAGTTATTTCACCTTGGGACCATTATTAGATTAACAGGTGATTTATCAGGCACAGACTGGACTGCTTTAGGTGGGCCTGAAGGAAAGTGATTGTGCCCGCTAAGCCGAAGTGTATACTTCTCCTTCGTTATCTATGAGGTCAAGATCTCACCTTATCATAACATACCTAAACCTGGATTCTTATTGAAGAATATCATTAGTGCATGGTCTGAGTAAGCAATATGCATTTTTAAAATTGTCTGAACACCTCTTTACATGCCAACTCTGGCGATAATTACCAAATGTCTATATCTAGAAAAACAGGCAATTCAGAAATATCAATTTGTGCTATTATTTATGATACACATGTGCTAGTTTTCCCTAAATATAGACATTTGGTAATTATCACTGGGACTATTTGTTACAATTCCAAAGTAGATACCAATGAAATAGAAATAATTTATTTGGTAAAAATGTAAATGCTGAAAAATTCTCATTATCTTTTTGTAGAGTACAGTTCTTAGTTTCCTATTCATATTTCATGTAATAATTTTGGATTAGCCATCTGGTTTGTTGAGGGTTGAAAATCTGTTTAACACCAACGCAGAATTTTTGTTAAAAAATAAAACAAGTCACACAGAAATCACAAATGTTTTTCAGGTATTTCACAATGCTAATAATGAATAACTTTTAGGAGACTGTATGTAAATTTGCACTTTTATCTTTATCACCTTTATTATTTTTCTTCTTTTTCTTCTTCTTCTTCTTCTTCTGCTGCTGCTGCTTCTGCTTCTTTCATTTGTGCAACTTGGATTCACCTGCAGCATGTTTTTGAAACCTATTTTTCAGGGATGTGCCAGTCTAAATGGTTGAAATATAACAATTCTTACAAAAAATTTGTGTTGGCCCACCCACGTTACTCTAGCACCACTCCTTCCCTTGTCCAAATGGTTAGCTCAGTGGATTAGATATAGCATTTTCTCAGTGATTCCACGTCTATATCCCTGAGACTGAATTACCTCCTCTCTGCCTCCATGTCTGCAAAGAGACTCCAACCTGTTGTTACTTATCCTGGGTAGATGTGGTTGGTCCACACTAGGAGACAGGGAAGCAGAATATGGATTGATTAGTACAGTTCCACTGCTTCACAGGTGTAGAAAACCTGGAGTGTGTACTCTAAAAAAGGTGGGTTTGTAGTGCTATTTCTTTGGTCTTGGTATACACCATTCTCATCAGTGAGTTTCCTTCCAACTATACTAGGAAACAACCTGTGAATGTGGGTGTGTGTAACTCCATCCCAAATCATTGATCCCAAGACAGCAAAATGTATTCTGACGTATCTTGCTGAATTATTTGGTAGTCATATTTGGTAGTCATATATTATTTGGTAGTCATATATTATATTTGGTATAATTTGGTAGTCATATATTATTTGGTAGTCATATATTATACCCGAGGTGTTAGAACATCTGAATAAATTGTTTCACCCATTCAAGTATCAAGCAGGGTGGATGTGGGTTGACCAGCATATCTGTGGTATTGGACCCTGGAGACTAAACTGTGGCTCCTGCAGCTTCTCTGAATATGGTATTAGGAAACATTCAGGGTCTTTCAATGGAAAGATGTAGAATTCTGTTAAGTACTCCTTCAGACACCACCTATAAAGAAATGCAGCTTTGTGGAGAAGTGCTTAATGGAATTTGAGGAAGATTTTCTGTTTCTATACAGACTGGGCCTAAAGCTGAGTAAGAGAATCCCAAGAAGCATGCTTCTAGATGCCCGGAGAAACAACTGGAAGGAAGCAGGTTGGCTTTTCATTAGATTTTGAAGTGACTCCTGATTTTGTTTTGATAGGGAGAAGAATGTTCAGCTTTACTATATGATCTCATATGTAATCATCTACCCTCTGATAAGGAAAAGGCGAGGGAAGTATTTTTTCCCTTTGTAGAAGTCCTCTAAGGTGTAAAGGTGGAGGTTTTAAGAAAATGTGTATATAGCTATGTTGTACATTGAACAAGAGATTCAGAATCTTGGTCTTCTCAATTCTTTATTTTTTCCTTAAACTTTTTAATCTGGAAAGGAATGAAAAATGATCCATATATTACTATCAGGCCAGCACTTGTGCTGCTCCCAGTAACAATCTATTTTTGTTGTTATTGATGTTAATTTGGCCAAGGTAGAAAATAAAGGCTATCATGAGTTAAAAGGCTAGTAAATGGATATATGTGCAGACTGAGCATTCCCACACAAAGCTATGCACAGGTAGTAAGGTGTTGCAGACAACACTGACTGTTTTATGACAACACTGAGCAATTAGCACAAAATTAGTCTCTTGCTGCAAGTAAAGACACACTGAGTGCTATAGGCATATTGAAAGGCTCACAGACCAGTGTAGCAGAAAAATACCATAAATAGCCTTGGTCAAATCAGAAAGGAAAAAAAAAAAAAAGGAATATTCGAATCAAAAACCTATAGAATGTTTATATTCTAATCCCTTTCACTAGGAAAAATGACTCTTGTCTCCATTGCTTTTATTTGGGATAATTCTGTTCACTAACTGGTGAGGAATACGAAGATAAAAGTAGTTAAGAATATGAGAATATCATATTAAGATATGATTAAGGCTTATAATATCTTAGGTGGTGCTTAAGTATATTTGGAAAGGGATCTGAAGTGGATTCTGTCCTCCATTCTGTCAGTTTTTTGCAAGAGATTTCGTGTGAGTAACTCGAGTTTCTGTACCTGGTTCTAGAAGATGACAGCATTCTCTTACCTAAGTGATAGAAAGAACTATAGTAGAAGGGGATGGAAATGGCTGGGTGGGGAGCAGCAGGAGTATTCTCAGACAAGACAATTACAGTTTGGAGCAATGCAACATAATTTGCATGGGCCCAGTAATTTCTGAATATTAATTTGAAAGCTGAATTAAAAGGTCTCAGCTTAAAGGGAGTGATTCAGTGATTCTGTCTTCTGGGTGTTTTCTTGCTTCCAATGTTTATTTTCTACCCACTTTTTTGCTGTTCTTAAAAACACACACATACATACACACACACACACACACACACACACACACACAGTGTTTTCTATACAGTACAAACAGTTCTGTACCTACTCTGTGCATTTTGAGGCACAAGACAACTAAGAGCATTGTTTTCACATTTAAAGTTTAGGTCACTCTGTTACCAAGTCTAGGTGCTTAATTTTGTAACTCTTCCAGTCTGACTCTGAAATGTGTAATTCTGTGGTCTCTAATGTCTACATTCTGCTGATTCTCCAGGGGCAGAAGGCCCTGAGCAAAGTAGCTCTTCCTACAGGTCTTGCCAGGTGAAGTACAGGCAGTCAGCTCTGAAGACTCCAGCAGGAGAAAATGCTTAGGAGTATGTGTATGCCAAAATATATTTTTAAAACTCTTTCTATTTATGATCTGTAATCCTTCATCTCAGGGCTGTTAGGCACTGCCCTTTTTTGAAAGCTGTCCTTTTGAGTGCTGATACTAAAACCAAAGTCTCAAAGAATCACAGAAGCCACTCTTTTCCTAACTACAAGCTTTAGGGTTAGTTTTAATAGCATGCCATTCGCCAGACTGCCCGAGCTGCTGCAGGCTACGGCTAATTCCAAACACTAAATAAGATGGGGAATCCCATTTGGTGGGATTGTATCATAAAGCCACAGTTGTCTACGTATACATGTTCCTGTGCTTAGCGTTGTGTTGACAATAAGAAGAATCATCATACATTTCTATAAGAAATGCAGGGCTCTTTAAAGTGGTCTTTTTACAGCATCCCTGCGAAGCATTCCTTGAAAATATGCTTCTCTGGGTTTCCCCAACTGAAGACACTGATCTTCACGAAATCAAAACGTGAAACAATTTCCAGAAGTCATACTTTTTAACTCTGGGATGAGGGTTCACTCCACTTAGGAAAACTTGATAAAAACATCACTGTATCATCCTATTATTCTAATATTTTAATAACTCTTATGATTCTGGCAGATTCCTTTTCTAAAAAGAAATACTGTCTTTTTTTCTCTAAATCTGTTTGAATGTTCAAACTTAAATCTAAACATATTCCTGAAGCAAAAGCAAAGCCTAACCTAACCTTGAATAATATTGATGTATTGTTTTAATCAGATATAAATACCCTTTAACTCTGTACTGCTCCTCTCCATTATGGAGATAAAGTTCTACCTATTTATGATTAAAATGGCCAATTCTTGGAGCTGCCCAAGCAAGTCATAATATGGCTATAAAGAAGACCCCTCCAACGAATGTCTGTGTTCAGACCAAATTATCAGAATGTTCTTTATCCTCCCATGCATCTTTAAATAGGGTGCCATTAATGCCTAGAATTGGGAACCTCAAGAGGCAGCCTATACTAGATACGAATTCTGCTCCGAAGGTACTACATGATTATGTTGTGAGATATTTGCAGAGAAGTTTATTTTGGGCTGGGTGAAATTAGCATCTTTGTTTACAAGAATACCATCTCACTGATCAAGTTAAAGTACATGCCTAATAACCAGCATTTCTTAGGCTTTTATGTTGCCCTTAATTAGACTCTTCAAAGTTAATTAGGGGAACAAATGGTACTTTTTGTTCTTTTAAGTCCCCTTTAACAGCTTTCTCACACTTAAAATGTTCCCACATTTATAGGTAGCTTGGCTTCTGCTTTAAACCTACTGGTTAACTGCTCATTGGCTAACTCCTCCTTCATTCACAGAGTGCAATCCACTCTATTTTCCTGGGTGCCTTTGATTTTTTTTTTTTTCTTCTTCCAATTTTTAACTGTTAATATGGTTTATTTTTAGATACAAAATTATTCATTAATTTTTTTTTTTTTTTGTTCCTGTTTGGGAACAGCATTTTGCTCAAGGCTTAGAAACTGGCAAACTAAATTTGTGGAACACTGGCACATGCAGGGAGATGAGGACAGTTTTTGCCCTATAAAATTGCACAGAAAAATTTGAGTTTTCCATTCCCCTACCCCTGAGCATGGAGTGGTGGTAGTGGGTAGGACATAACACACTTCATTTGAATTAAAGTAAAAATGATTGACCTCATTTGAGTATTTTTCTTTTTTAAAATATTTTTCCTTGTTTTTCTTTTTACTAAAGGGCTTATTGCATACAGAAAGCTGGCAGTTAATATAATAATCTAATACCAAGGATGTAAGATTTTTCAGCCATGATGTCTGTCTGCTTTGTGCTACTAATGGTAGCATAAGACTATTAGAAGTGAACCGAGTAAATGAGAAATAGTCTTTGCATTAGAGCAGGAGTCTGTCACTCTTCTGGCAACCCTGCAGAGAGCTACACATCAAAGCCACCACACTGTGCTAATAGTGTCACTTATCCCACAGCCTTTACACTGTCCCATATGCAGTGACTATGCAGGGGGTGCGCACATGAGGGTGAGAGGGGAGTTGACAATGTGCTAGAAGAAACCGTAGGAGATAAACTGAATGTGATTTATCACCTCTAATCCTTGCAATGAAAAACATTTAGGAAGAGCAAATAATTGAGGTCTTTCAGAAGTATGTTTTTATTGAAAAAAAAAAAAAAAAACAGCAACAACCAAAAACAAAAAAAAACCCCAAACCTTGAATTAATTAGCAACCTAAAAATGGAGGAATAAAAATATTTTTAAAAAATCATGGGAAAATTCTCAATATGTTTATATAATTGGAAAAATTGGTCTTTAAAACAATCTCCTTAAAATTATATGCCTGAAAAAAATTATATGCCTGAAAGAATGTAAAACAACATGCGTTCATGCTTGTTTTTATATATGGCAGTCCCAATTGCAGGTCTCTACATAACTCAAGCTGCTGAAACTATTTCTATTAAGAAAATATTTCTATTAAGTTGAAAGCAATATTTCTATTTCTATTAAGATATTTCTATATCTATTTATTTCTATTAAATTTTTCTATTTTATAGAAATATTTCTATTAAGCTGAAAGCAATGGGTGATAATGTATCTACACTCTACTTATCATCGTCTTCCTTCCCGGGCTGATACTGTTTTCCCTGTATTTGATTTTTTGGCTGTTGTTGAGTAATCACCGAGTGGTACCAGATTGACTGGCTGGGAGGGTGAGAAGCATGCAGGCAGCCCAAGTGGAGACCGAGAAAGCCGCTCCCGGCCCTGCCCCTGCGGGTGGAGCTCTGCCTCCCCATGCTGATGAGGTAACTCCACAGAGCTCGCTGGTGCCTGCTCCAGGATTTCTACCAGGCCTCTGGTGAAAGGGCCAGCTTTATTTCTAGGTCACTCTACTCTGTTGTTCTCTTAGGACTGAGCTAGCTGTCCATGCTTCTCCTAGAGTCCTTTAAAATATCCAAACAGTTTGGGAGAAATGGGAGGGAGGGATTAAAATGGCTGAGTTGAAGTTTGCCTGTATATTTCAAGCATGTACTGAGTTGGTATAAAAAATTTTCCCACAATGTTGGTGTGCTCTAGGAGACTATAAAATGAGCATTTAGAAAAAAAGGAGCATTTCATGGAAGATAAAGCCAATAGACAGAAGGATTAAAAATAAACACCCCATTCTTTCAAATTACCCCAAGACCTCTTTTGCACAATTTTGGCACTTACACCTCTTATTTGGAGGTCAAAACCGACAATTTCTGTTTACTGGGCTAGAACTTTTAAGCAACCAAGAAAGAAATCATACAAGGGATGCCCTGAAGATTCCACATTTTAATCTAGAGGAGTCTTTGAGTCCATTTTTTGACCCTCTTTTAATCTTATAATTGTAACATATGAAGTGATTTGGTTTACAACCCATTTTGAGTCTTTGACAGCATGAAGGTAGGACGAGTTCTCTAGGACCAGGACAGAGAACTTTTTAAAAAGCAAAAAAGGAAAAACTGCAAAATTTGGGGGGTCTTTCAGGGTAGACCAGGAATCTTGTGATCTGACATTATGCTTCTGCATGAGGATAATATCATAGAAATGAAATGAATTTTGCCAACTCTAGAAGAGCTGTTCCCCTTCTCATAGTCTTATCTTAGTTAATAGCATCGCAAATTACTGAACCTCTGAGACATCCTCAGTCCTTCCTTTACCCTTCCCCCTCCTTCCTTACCCAATTAGCTTTGTCCTATTGATTCTCCCTCTTAAGTAGATCTTCATTTTTGGTCCCTGTCCTAATAGCCACAGCTTTATTTTTGGGATTATTGCACATTTGAGACCTTATTCTTCATTCTTCATGTTTCATATCCAGTCCCATAGATTAGATGTAACAAAAAATGTTCACATATAGTCTGTCAATGCTTGAAAAAGGGGTCTTGTGTGTCACTGTTTTCTGGATGCAACTGCCTATCACTTAGTCTCCCCAGTTTTAATCTATCCACACTGCCCGAAGTCCTCTCTGAAATCACAAGGCTGATCCTAGAGTGTGCCATGCTACCATTACATAATCTCCAGTGTCTTCTGGGAGAACGACATTCATCATGATGCCTCCCCAGTCTTCCCCTCCACAAACCCTGCCACCTTCATCTCTTCTCATCTCCCACATGCCCCCTACGCTTCAGCCACAAGGAACTTCTCACCATTCTCTGAATATGCCACTCTTTCAAACTTTGTATTTTCCCATATGCTGTTTCTTTTCCTGGAGTGCCCTTCCCTCCTTTCTCTGCACGGCAAACTCCCACTCATGCTGCAAGACCCAGCTCAAATGCCATCTCCTCTCTGAAAACTTCCCCACTTCTGCAAAGAAGAACTGCCATTCAGAGATCCACTAGCTTTTTGCGGACGTCTCTTTCAAGATAATTGTAGATAGTCTCACCCCCAACTGTGGGCTAGAAGGGCCCGACTTAAAGGTCTTTGATCATCCTTCAGCTTGGGAGATGTCCATGTGGTCAGAAGGGTGTTACCCAAACCTCCTCCTCTCTGAATTATGCTCTGGATACCTGGTACCATAAAACTTCCTGCCCAGATGGCCCCAGTACCATCCCAGAAACTGTTGGGAGTCCTTTCCCTGGATCTTTACATCTGAGAGTAGTCCTTGCAGTTGGTGTGAGCACCACTAAGTTTGAGGGTTGGGTGGAATGTGGTTGGAGCTTGGACTTGTTGCTTATGATGTCCTCACACAGGTGCCCAAGGCTCTTCATGATAAAAGACAGAGCTGACTATGGGATGGTGAGAGAAGGTAGGAAAGTTACAGGCCTGGGGCTGAAGGCCAGCGTCTTCAATGACATTGATCTCCAACCTGGAGCTCTGAGGAATTCAGGAATTCTAAATTTGAGCCTTGTAGTCCATGTTATTAAGAAGGCATATTTGTCAAGGTAGAATTTTTTAAAAAAAAATTATATCCAACTGTTTATAGCTTAATTTGTAATTAAAAAAGTATTTAAACATCAGGAACAGTCCAGAAATTGTTGGGAATGGGCCTTATAGCTTATAGCATAGTTATTTCTTAACATCCTTATCTCCTTAACTAGACTGTGAGTTCACTAGGGCTAAGACTCTTCTTTTTTTTTTTTAATATTTGTACTTCAGTGGTTCAATATTTTGCTTGAAAATACATTTGTTGATATAAAAAATTCAAGTATTCAAAACACTTGATTTAGAGAGGCAGGAACATGTATAACAGAATTTAAAGAACAGTATGTAAATTGGTTCAAAAATAAATCAGACTTTTTCTGGTTGAGAAACAGACTCATGAACCTTGGGTAATCATCAGTCCCTAGTATGATGAAAAGAGAGCAGCACAGTAGGTAGGGATACAGACATCGTAGGCTTCTGAACTTCTTCCTCCCACAGACATTGAATTTACAGACACCCATGGAGCAGTTCCCTCTGAGAGAAATTCTGAAACTAGCTAAGTGAGTCCTACACACTGGGCAAATGAGAAAATACACATACTAAAACAGGTAGGAAAGGCTGACAACACTCTTTCCATATACTCTCCCTGACACAGTAACATATAGTCGGGAGAGAACCCCCAATTCCCAGCTTTTTTCTGAGCAGCAGAGAGTTTGGACTGCACTTCTAGTGCCCCACTTTTAAGCTTCCACAGCAAGGATGGACCCCAACAACACCAGTTTCTGAAAGTGCACGGGGCTTGCCTTCTCAAGATCCAAAGGACTGTAGTAAGCAAAGAAGCAGTTCTTAATAGGTGTGCAAGCTCTTCCTGTGACTCTCTTCCCAGGGCTCAGGGCAGAGGGGAGCAGGCAGCAAGACCTGTCCCCTTGCCTTTTTCCTTGGAAGAGATTTGAATGTATAGTTTATAAACTGCTGCGTGAGGTTTCAGCTTCTAATTTGCATGCATCTAGGAGCTGGCTGTGATTCTCCCAGAGAGCAGGGAAGCCAGTGAACATTTCCTCCTCTCTCTGGCTTACTCCAACAATAAAAACAAGTTGCTTGTATAAACTTATCCAAACATCTCGTGTCCTAACTTTTATAACTGCCACCCAAGGGATGGGTAAATCAGTAAATCACCTAGTTTTGATGGTCAGTGGGGCTTTTATTCATGAGTCTACAGCAAAAAAATAAATAAATAAACAATTTTTACACAAGAACAGAAGCACCCCTCTCCCCCACTTCCCCTGCAGCTATATACCTGGACTCAATGCAGAGGAAGCAGGTAAAAATGCCCACCTCCCTGTTTTTCCCTAGAAAAGCCATCAGTACATACTTTCTCAGGTGCTATCTGAGGGTTCAGCTGTCTCTTCTTCTTCTTCTTCCTTTTTTTTTTTTTTTTTTTAAAGATCTTATTTATCTGTTTGACAGAGAAAATGAGAGAACACAAGCAGGCAGAATAGCAGAGGGAAAGGGAGAAGCAGGCTCTCCACTGAGTAGGGAACCCAATGCAGGACTTGATCCCAGGACCCTGGGATCATGACCTGAGCCAAAGGCAGTTAGTTGCTTAACCAACTGAGCCACCCAGGCATCCCAACGGTTCAGCTTCTCATCAGCCTGCATCTACATACTGAAATCCTTTCCTTTGGGACCCTGATGGGTCTTGGCACATCCTCAACTACTTATCAGCCTAAAATAGACTGTGAATAATGATAAGATAGTTCATGTAGGTTTCATGGTAAGGCAAAAAACTGCAGTGGGTACACAAAAGATAAAAAGAACAAATCTAAGCATACCATTAAAGAAAATTTTCAAACCACAAAGTAAGAAAGTAAGAGAGGTAGAAAGAAATAAAAGAACAACAAAACAGCCAGGAAACCAATAATAATAAAACAGCAATAGTAAGTATACCTATCGGTAATCACTTTAAATGTAAATGAACTGAGGTGCCTGGGTGGCTCCAGCTGGTTAAGTGTGGACTCTTGGTTTGGCGCCGGTCATGATCTCATGGGTCCTGTCTTTGACCCCCTTGTGTAGGCCTAGCAGTGCTCAGGAGAGAGTCTGCTTAAAGATTCTCTCCCTCTGCCCATCCCCCAGTCGCACTCAAGCATGTGCTCTCTCTAAAATTAGTAAATAAATCTTGAAAAAAGATAAATGTAAATGAACTAAATTCTCCAATGTAAAGACATGGGTTGGCTAAATGGATTTTAAAAAAGACCCAATTATATGCCTACAAGAGACACTTTGGCTTTAAAGACACCCATAAAATGAAAGTGAAGCCATGGAAAAAGGTATTCCATGCAAATGAAAACCAAAAGAAAGCAGGATAGTTATTCTTCTGTCAGGTTAAAAAAAAAAAAAAAGGAAAACCTTTAAACTGTAATAAGAGACAAACAAGTTCATTATATAATGACAACTGGTCAGTTCATCAAGAAGATAAAATAATATTTTATATTTATGTACTCACCTTTGGAGCACCTAAGTATATAAAGCAAACGTTAACAGATCTGAAGTGAGAAATAGACTAGAAAGACAACAGAAAAGATCAAACCAAAATGAAACTAAGATGAAACTAAAAGTTGATTTTTGAAAAGATAAAATTGACAAATCTTTAACTAGACTTACAAAGAAAAAAAGACTCAAATAAAGAAAATTAGGAACAAAAGAGGAGGTATTACTGCTGATACCACAGAATACAAAAGACTATAAGAAACTACTATGAATTATAATATGCCAACAAAATTGGACAACCTAAAAGGAATGGATAAATTTCTAGAATCCTAAAGTTACCAGGACTGGACCATAAAGAAACAGAAAATCTGTATAGACAAATTACTGGTCTGTAATTCCTTCTGAGAGGTAAATAGAATCAGTAATAGAATAGGAAATAGAATCAGTAATCAAAAACCTCCCAACGAACAAAAATACTGGAATATATAGCTTCACAGGTGAATTCTACTGAACATTCAAAGGAAATTTAACACCCATTTTTCTCAAACTCTTCCAAAAAATAACAGACAAAGCTTCCAAACTCATTTTATGAGGCCAAAATTTATCTAAGACCAAAACCAGGCACAGGCACTAAAAGAAAAGAAAAGAAAATGATAGGTACCTATCTGTCTGATAGATAGAATGTTGATGCAAAAATCCTCAGCAAAATATTAGCAAGCTAAAACTATTGAATACATTAAATCATATACCATGGCCAAGTGGGATTTATTCTTAGGATACAAGGATAGTCCAGTGTATGTAAATCAATCCATGTGACACACCACATTAACAAAATGAAGGATAAAAATCATGGTTATCTTAATAGATGCAGAAAAAGCATTTGGCAATCTCAACATCCTTTTGCTATTAAAAACTGTCAATAAACTGGGTACAGAAAGAATGTATCTCAGCATAATAAGGGCCATATACGACAGGTTCATAACACATATCACACTCAATAGTGAAAAGTTGAAACTTTTTCCTCTAAGAACAGGAAGAAGACAAGGATGCCTAATCTTGCCTCTTTTATTTAACATAGCAACAGAAGCAGAGCAATTAGGCAAGACGTCAAACAAAAGGCAAAAAAAAAATCTGGAAGAATGAAGTAAAATAGCCCGTTTTCTGATGACATGGTATTGTATATAGAAAACCCTAAAGACTCCATCTAAATCTGAAAGACTCTAAATGCTGCCAGAACTAAAAAATGAATTTGGTAAATCTTTAGGATACAAAATCAATATATAAAAATCAAGTGCTTTTCTGTATATCAACAACAAATGGTCAGAAAGGGAAATTAAGAAAATAATCACATTAATGTAGCATCAAAATGAACAAAATACTTAGAATAAATTTTATGAAGCAGGTGAAAGACATGTACATTAGAAACTAGAAGACATTGATGAGAGAGATTGATGAAGACACAAATAAATATATTCTGTGCTAATGGATTGGAAAAATTAATATTGTAAAACTGTGCACACTACCCAAAGCAATCTACAGATTCAGTGCTCTCCCTATCAAAATTCCAATGGTGTATTTCAAAGAAATGGAACAAACAATACTCTGATGTATGAAATTACAAAAGACTCTGAACAACCAAAGGGGTTTTGAGAAGGAAGAACAAAGTTGGAGGCATTGTACTTCCTGATATTAAACTGTATTACAAAGCTCTACTAATCAAAAGAGTATGCTATTTATTGGTATAAAAACAGATCATAGGTCAATGGAATAGAACAAAAAGCCCAGAAATAAATCCATGCATATTTAGTCAATTGATTTTTTTTTTTTAAGGATTATATCTGTTCATTTAAGAGAGAGAGAGAGCAAGCATGAGCCGGGAGAGAGGGAAAAGAAGCAGCAAACTCGCCACTGAGCCGGGAGCCTGACGCAGGGCTTGATCCCAGGATCTTGGGATCATGACCTGAGCCAAAGGCAGATGCTTAACTGACTGAGCCACCCAGACACCCCTAGATAATTAATTTTTTGAAGAGTTATTTATTTGCAGAAGAGTTCACACAAGAACAGAGGGAGGGGCAGAGGGGAAGGGAGAGAATCTTATGTAAGCTCCCCACTGAGCGCTGATCCTAATGTGGGGGCTCTATCTCAAAACCCTAAGATTATGGCCTGAGCTGAAACCAAGAGTCAGATGCTTAATTGATTCAGCCACCCAAGTGCCTTTTTAGTCAATTAATTTATGACAGAGGAGCCATGAATATACCATGGGGAAAGATGGTTTCTTCAATAAACAGTGTTGGGAATAGTGAACGGCCAGATACAAATGAATTATACAGGACCCTCTGTTTTACACCATATAGAAAAATCAACTCAAAATGGGTTACAGACTATTATATAAGACCTGAAACCATAAAACTCCTATAAGACAACGTAGGGGGTATGCTCCTTGACGTTGGTCTTGACAACAAAGTTTGGAATTGATATCAAAAGTAATGACAACAAAAACAAAAATAAATAAGTGGGACTACATCAAACCATAAAGCTTCTACATAGCAAAGGAAATGATCAACAAAATGAAAAGGTAACTTGTGGAATAGGAGAAAATATTTGCAAACTGTCTTTCCAATAAAGGCTTAATATTTGAAATATGCAAGGGACTTACACAACTCAATAGCAGAAACACAAATATACAATTAAAAAGTAGACAAAGGACCTAAAGGGACATTTTTTTTTTCCCTTAGAAGGCATACAAATGGCCAACAGGTACATGATAAAGGTGCTCCGTATCACTAAATGCTAGGAAAATGCAAGTCAAAATCACAAAGAAATACCAACTTAAGCTTTTTAGGATGTCTATTATCAAAAGACATGAGATTACAAATGCTGGTGAGGCTTGACTATGGAGTCAAGGAAACCCTCTTGTAACCGGTGGGAATGCAAACTGGTACAGCCATTGTGGAAAACAGTATGGAATTTCCTCAAGAAACTAAAAATAGAACTATCATATGATCCAGTAAACCCCCCCTTTTGGGAATATGTCCAAAGGAAACAAAATCACTATTTCAAGGAGACATCTGTACCCCCATGGTCATTGCAGCATTATTTATAATAGCTAAGGTATAGAAACAGCCTAAGTGGGTGGCTGCCTGGGTGGCTCAGTAGGTTAAGTGTCTGCCTTTGGCTCAGGTCATGATCCCAGGATCTTGGGATTCAGTCCCACGTTGGGCTCCCTGCTCACCTGGGAGCCTGCTTTTCTCTGTCCCACTTGCCCTGCTTGTGTGTGTGCTCTCTCTCTGTGTGAAATAAATTAAAAAATAAATAAAACAAAAACAACCTAAGTGTCATTCATCAGATAAATGGATAAAGAAGTTGTGTCTGCACATACAATGAAATATTATTCAACCAAGAAGAGGCCCTACGTCCTCACAGTCCAAGTCCGTTCTCAGGAATGAATCTGAAACTCTTATTAACGGCAGTTTCATCCTTTCATTCATTTACTTATTCATTCATCCTTACCATTCTATAATACTTTAGTATTTTAATAGAATTCAAGCTAAAGAAATTGCATTCCATCAGTGGAATTTCAGATAACTTCCAGTATGGGGTGCAGGAGTCAGAATGATGAAGGTATTCAAGGAGACTAGTTCAAGGAGTAGCAGATCTACTTGTGACAACTTGATACCCTAAGATATAAATGGTTTACTACTCTGCTCAAGGAGCAGGTGTGCCATATACATTGGATGACATTCCATCATCTTTAAATTTACATGTTCATACATAGTTAATGAATTTTAGGAGCATGAAGTTGTAAAACATTTTTGTTTTAGGAAAGGCATCATATTAATAGAAAATTATTATAAATATCAGTAGCCACACATAGGGATTAAAGCAATTGAAAATACAATCCCATACCTATATCTCACCATATGCAGCTCAGAGATAATACCAGAAGTAAAGTCTTTTAGGGAATTTTGTCATTAAATTTGAGAGAAAACATTTCTTTCTTACTAGGCACGTAAAGGCTAGGAAAGAAATTAAGGCATGTTTTATCAGGATGAGACTGGTTGGAGAAATAAAATCTGATTTTTCATTTTGTTTAACCCTTTTCCTAAAATGTACTTATGAATATGCTTTCCTACTCCTATAAGTTTAGAGCCAACATGATTCAGACTTGGATGATTGAAGATACCATGGTGCCTAAGATTATCACAGAATATGAAATTATCTTTATCCAGTAGTACAACTATATATGTAATGGAAAAGAGGTTGAGCTGACTGATTATTGACACCTAGAACAAACCCCGGAAATTATGTGCTGGTGTTATTTGGTTTTAACATTGTGTGTCCCTTTCTTAGAAAAATAGTGTGCTTATGCATAAGGATGGTTTATAATTATAGGTGCTAATTAATGATCAAATAATTGAGAAATGGGTACATGTACATACATACAAGTATATGTATATATTTATATAATTTGTATATTTAAATAAGCTCTTTAGAGTGTCTAGTTTCGTGTATAGTATACCTACAAATTGTTTCCTTAAAAATTAATGTTGTCCCATCCACAAGGGCCCGGTTCTTGTCCAAATGCACCGAAAGCCACAAATCTTGGTGACTGACAATGACCAAAGCAAATTCATGTTAATTTGTGTTTTTGGTAATCTCTAGTCAAAGAGAATGCTTACTAGACCTGGGTTTAATTTTGGTTCTGTTATTTACTAATTTTTTGGTCTTGGGCAAGTTACTGAAATCCTCTGAATCTCAAATGCACTCATAAAATGCAATGAATAATACACACTTCATAGTGTTGTCCTGAGGAGTAACTAAGAAAGTGTGTGTAAAACAACTGAAATGGTCTCTCTCCTGGAGTAGATGTTTAACTGTTACTTTCTCTCCTTTTTTGTTCTTTCACAGAGATGGCTGAAAATGCACCCCAAGGCATCATATCCTTTATTCCTGATAAGCTATTGTAGGTTTACTACAGTAGAGTATTAGGGGGCAAAGGATCCATTTAAGAGCTAATTAATTGCATTTTTATATTCTTTTAAAAGCATGCTTTGATTCTGCACTGCCAGGGAACAACTATCCTATTCATTTGAAGTGTACTACATGCTGATTTGTTATATATATATAGATAGATAGATCTATATATACATATAGTGAAAGGATTCCCGCCATTGAATTAACATATCCATCACTTCACATATTTGCCTTTTCTTTTTTGGTGAGAGCACTTAAGTTCTACCCTATTAGCAAATTTCAGTTATATGATATAGTATTATCAGCTACAGTCACCACAATTTAAACTAGATCCTCAGACCTTATGAAAGTTGTGCCCTTTCCAGCTTCTTTCTATTTCCTCCCCCTCCCCAAACCCCTGGCAACCACCATTCTACTGTTTCTGAGTGGTATAATTAAAAAAAAAAAATTTACATAATGGTGATACCATGCAGGATTTGTCTTTTTCTGTCTGGCTTATTTTACTTAGCATAATGTCTTCCAGTTTCATCCATGTAGTTGCAAATGGCAGGATTTCCCTCTTTTTTTTTTTTTTAAGATTTTATTTATGTATTTATATATTTATTTATTTATTTGACAGAGAGAGTGTGTGAACAGGGGGAGGGGTAGAAGAAGAGGAAGAGAATCTCAAGCAGATTCTGAGCTGAGCACAGAGCCAACATAGGCTGGGTCTTATGACCTGAGGCACCTGACCTGAAACCAGGACTTAGGGACTCAACCGAATGAGCCACCCTGGCACCACCCTCCCCTTTCTTTTTTTTTTAAACAGAGTTAATCCTGTCTCTCAAGATCTAATATCTTGTAAGTCAGACTAAGATTAAGAAGAAGAAATATTCTAGGGGATATAAAGTTTAAAAAACAGTAGTTTGAGGATTCTTTGAGAAACAACTAGCCAAATACTCAATTTTTCAAAAACCTTGATCTAAGTGACTGTGTTATTATGATAAATGGTTATAGATTAAACATTAATTCTGGCAACTATATGCCATCTGTCACAGTGATGGGGACCAGTGTCTTCTGGGTAGGGAAAGCTTCAGTATCAGCTTCTTGGATTAGGGCACTTATCTTTGCTAAACCCAACGTCTCTGTATTCCTTTCTTTTCTCTCCTCTTTCCTCTTTTCTTTTCTTTTCTTTCTACATAAATTCTATCCCTCCTTCTCTGGAAGGATACAAAGTCCTTTGATAGTTCCTTCTTGGGTCCAGGAGGGACTATATTGAAGGGGAAGAATACAAAATGGAGGAGTGCTTGTAGCATAATCCTCCTGAAGTCTCTACTCAACTTTCTCGTGCTCCCTTCTCCCTTACCTTTTTTTATTTTTAAATATTTATTCATTTATTTTAGAGAGAGAGAGGGAGAGAGAGGTGGAAAATGGGCAGAGGGAGAATCTCTTCAAGCAGACTTCCCCTGAGCATGGAGCCCTACACGGGCTTGATCTCATGACCCATGAGATTATGACCTGAGCCGAAACCAAGAGTTACCAGGTGTCCCTCCCAAACCTTTTTTTTTTTTTTTAAAGATTTTGTTTATTTATATATATATATAGAGAGAAAGTGAGCATGAGCAGGACAGAGGGGTAGAGGAGAGAGAGAAGAGGAGAGGAGAGAGGGAGAGGGAGAAGCTCCCAGCTTAGCAGGGAGCCCTCTGTGGGGCTTGATCCTAGGACCCAGGATCATGACCTCAGGCAAAGGCAGACACTTAACTGACTGGCACCCCACCCTCCAATATCTTTTTTAATAAGGAATTTATAAACTTTCTTAATCTCTCTCTCTTCTCAAAAAAAAAAATTAAAAAAAGACTTCTGGGTTTAAATTCATTTAATAGGTGACTTTCTGATCTAATAGCTCATGAACAATGTGACAATGAGTGCACCTTAGCTTAAGCTTCAATAACAAAATATCATAGACCAAGTGGCTTAAACAATAGACATCTACTATTTATTCCCAGTTTTGGAGCTGAGATGTCCAAGATCAAGGTGGACAGGTTTGGTTCTGGTAAGGACCCTCTTCCGCACATGCTGTTAGCTACCCTCTTGTTATATCTTCACATGGTGGAGAGTGGGGGGAGGAGTAGGAATATCTGGTGTCTTTCTCTTCTTATAAGGGCACTAATCCCATTGTGGAGGCTCTACCCTCATGAGCTCACCTAAACCCAGTTACCCGCTGAAGACCCCATCTCCTAATACCACCACACCAGAGTTTCAAACCTCAACCAGTATATTAATTTGGGGAACCACGTGTGTAT
The DNA here is from genome assembly GCF_009829155.1 of Mustela erminea. Taxonomy (NCBI): domain Eukaryota; kingdom Metazoa; phylum Chordata; class Mammalia; order Carnivora; family Mustelidae; genus Mustela; species Mustela erminea. Next base: position 51,206,168 of record NC_045616.1, read on the forward strand.
GTATATGTGTAAAATATATATAGCATGTAATATTTTATATACATGTATATATTATATGTAGTATACTGTGTATATAAATATATATAAATTTATGGTGATATGTGTGTATTTAAGATCCTGGACACGTTTGAATCAACTTGACTCTAACCCTGTGGGATGCAAAGGAAATAAACTATTAACAGAAGTTCTTTGTCTTCCTAGTATTGAACTATACGGACATCTTCTTTTCCTGTTCTACTCTCAGCATGCAGTGAGTAGTTTGAATATCCACAGAATTATATTGGACTTTTGATTTCATTTTTAGTTCATTTTTCTAACCTGTTTTTCTTTTCAAAATCTTTCTTTAGTTTGCTTTTCTTTTTCATGTATTCTTACATTAAATCTTTTTCCTTAAGGAACACTTGTCAGTCTTAACCAATATTCTGTTTGATACAGAATCACCAAAGGATAATAAGTCATGGTTATGGATTAATTATCCAAGAATCTATTTCAAATCTTTGAATCTACTGGAAGCTTAATTATAGAATTTAAAATCTTAAATAACTTTTAGAAATCAACTCTTTATTTCCTTCTTATAGAGATGAGGACTCAGAGACATAATTTCACTTTCTGATTTTCATATACTGAGACTAGAACTCTGTTTTCTTGGTTGAAGGACAATATTCTTTGCCTAGTCATTAATTGCTATATTTTGTTTCTCCAAAACTTTTTTTTCCCCCAAATTGGCTTCTACTTCCATTAGGAAGCATTGAATTAAGTCTGAGGTTTAGGTGCAGTTCTGCCTGGATAGATCAGGTTGGACTACATTAGTGATGAAAATTAGCACTTGTGTGAGCCTTGAGCTTAAAATAAGTCAAGGCTAATGGAAATCATCCAGTGGACCTAAAAGCAATTTAGCATTCCTTTCTGTTTTTGCTTTGGTTTTAAAAAGAATCTGTATATGTGGGGAGTTCTGAGTGGTTCTAAAATAGGCAGGTTCTTATATTTTCTGAAGCCACATTTTTAAATATCAGACATGGCCGATAAAATGTAGTTAGTCTTATTTTCCATGGGGTAGGGGTGTGAGACAGACACATGTATTTCTATTTATTTCTGACCTCATTTTCTCTCATGTCCCTCGTGTTTCCTTCACTCTAGATATGTTGGCCTTCTTACTGCTGTGTGTTCCCTTGTCTGGGGTCACATGGTTTATACTCTCATTCTCTTAGGTGTCTGCTCAAGAGTCACTACCTCAGAGAAACCTTTGTTGATCAAACTCTCTAAAGTGCACTCCACTGCTCTAATTCCTTCTCCATGCTTTATGTTTTTTGGTAGTGTTTTTCACTAACAGGCTTTAATATAGTGGTTTGCTCTTTTGTTTTTGTCTGTCTTTTGAGTAAACTATAGTTCTGTGAGAATGGGGACTTTTATTTGGTTCTCTGTTTTCCTCTAGGGCCCAGAACAGTGCCTGTACTAAGCAGTCCTCCAAAAGACACTTTTAAAGGGATGAATGATTTCCGGCATTCATCTTCTCCATGTCACCTTCCTAGAGCACCTGTGGAGCAACATGTGGAGACAAGTGCCTTTGAGGGAGTGCTGGTTTTAAGCTGAAAGACCATTCTTTTTCCGAAACTTCTTTTTCTTTCAAAGAAGTTGAATCTGAAGAATTTTGTAACTTTGGATTCAGTTTTTTACTATCAAATTAAAGCTAAAACTGCTGCCAGGAAGGAGGGAAAGCCAGATTGGAGGGGGAGGAGGCGAGAGGTAGAAGAAGGGGAAGCAGAGAGTTGGGGGAGAAGATAGCTGAAAGATCCAGGAAACCTGAGGAGAGGCAACAAAAACCAATTAAAGTTAATGAACTACAGCTAAGCTTTTTATTTTAGTTGTTTTTTCCCCCCTCACAGTATACCAGCCTCAACTTGGAACTATTTTTCTTGGAGAGATACTTGCAAAAAGTAGATTATTTCCTCCCTACCCCCATGCTCGGGGAAAAAAATAATATGACACTTCAATCAACAAAAGCATGAGGGTATGTTTTGTGCAGCTATCTAGTGGATTTGTCACTTGGCCTTCAGCCTTGGTCCTACCTCCCACTGAATTCTGGCAAAATCCCAGAATGTCACAAATCTTGTTCTCCTCTAGCTTCACATAAGCCGAGAGAAAGTCGGCCCTACTGAGTAGCTATCTGGAGACAGGAGGCGGAGGTCCAATTGTAGTATCTAATATTAGAAATAGAGACGCCTCCAATGGTTTTTGGCAGACTGAGCCTAGAAAGAGTGGCTCTGGCTCTCCCACTCAAACGTCTTAAATAGTTTATATATCTCTTTGATTAATTTGGCTGGAAACATGATTGCAGTTAATGTATTAGGTATAAAAGTTTAGAGGAAGATTCTTATCTCTATTATACCCATTCTCTAGAATAACTTATTCTATCAATGCAGCTATATTTAAATGATGAGTGCTAATAAAAATGAAAGACCCTCATATTAATTGAGTGTTCTTTATTACCCACAAAACCAAAAAATTAGAATATGAATGAAATGTACTTCACTAACATTTTCTATTCATTCAACATTTTGGTCAAATATCACATTCAAATTTATGATTTCATTCTAAAACACAAAAAGTAGTATAAACAGTTATAAATTACTTTAAACGATGCTTAAAATCTGAGCTCTGGACACTCAGGTTTCCAATTTGAAGTATGTTTTCAAATACTCTGCTATTCACAATAATCTCTTCCTCAACCTATTGTCTTTACCTCAGGCTTAAAATCAGAGTTTTGTCTATTTATTTCTCAGCTTCCATCTTATTCCATTCATTCCTTTTTTGATTCCATATATATATTTTCCATATATATATTCCATATTCCATATATATATATGTGAGTGTGTGTGTGTGTGTATATATATATATACACACACATATATATATATAAAATTTGTCTTCTTTCATACAATTTAAGAATCCTAGAAGTAAGAGTGGCCTTACTCAATGTTTGGCTGGATGCTAATTCATCTCTCTGTCACCCCAGTTCCTTTTCTTCTATCCTTAAAAATGCCGGGGCGCTCCCTGTCGCTGGAGGCAGCCCTTCCTTTGTTGGGAAAAACCTCCTGATTAGAAAAGTTGTCCCTGGGTTAAATCAAAACATGTATGTTGAAATGTATAGTTGTTTTAGCACATCAGTTTTGCTCATTTGGTGATTAATTTATTCACTCACACATTGATACATGCACTTAATAATTATTTGGTTATTTGTTGAGGTTTACCATGTATAGGGGCTATACAAGCTCAGGGCCCTAGAGTATAACAAAATTAGTCTATTTTGGTATATACTTTTTTTTGTTGTTGGAAAGAGAAGAAAACTACAGTTGTAAATATAAATATCCTCACTTCTACTTTATCTGACACAATATAATTTTAAACTCTATTCTGTTTTTGATTACTGTTTTCTGAAAAGCCTTTATATGTTAATATTGCTCTTAAAATGTACACTCACATTTGAAGGGGATTTTTTACATTTAAAAAACACTAAAATTATTACCTTCCACATTTGAAGGCATGCCTTCTCTTAATATTGCTTTTTTTCTTCATATATTTAAATGTTGGTCATTATTTACTTATATTATCTCTAAACCTCAGATTTTGAAATTAAGATGAAGTATATTTAAGTCAGGAATTCATCTTGTGCTGGGATATGTGTGTGTGAGAGAGAGACAGAGAGAGGAAGGGATTGGGAGGGACTGGGAGAACTCCATTTTTCTTTTTATTTTTCCATATTAGAGTTTAGCTTGTCAAAGAATTATTTTCCCTACCTATATAAAGAGTGTTTACAAATAATGTAAACAAGACAGACATTTTTACTTACCAACAGAAAAAACATATGACAGACAGTTCACAAAAAATGTGAATGAAGATTTCTAAAAATACAAAACTTCAACCCTCACCTGTATTAAAAATATAAATTGAAACCTCAATGAAACAAATATTTTTAACCCATCAAATTTCCAAATTGTAGTCAGTTGTTTTTAAATTTTAATTCAATATGGGAAAGAAAGATGCAGGCTTTCATTTATTACTGGTTTAGATATAAATATAGAAGATGGATTGAACATTAATAACATTTCCTGAATCATAAGGAGATTAATGAGAAATAACATTAATGATTTTTGCCCCAAATTGTTCAGTGTTATTCATGACAACAGTATTTCAATTTAGACATCCAACAATAGGGAAATGGTTAAATGCATCATAATACCACTAATGAAATATTATACAGTTATTTAGTATCATTTTCAAGAAGTATTTAATGACACAAAGGATGCTGTCATTGTAATTTTAGGTGAAGAAAATGAAATATTCAAGTATATGTAGACTGTAACTTTTATAAGTTCAGGAGTATTTGTCTGTTGTATTTATAGTTGACTGTCCCCAGTGCAGTAGAATTATGCCAGGCACTGGCAGGCATGCTGTACATATTTGCTAAATCAAGTAATGAATGAATACGCAGTATGTTTCCACTTAAAAATACACATACACATATATACACACAATTAAGAAGAAAAACCATCAAAATACTAACAATGTCAATCTCTATGTTGGTCGTTATATTTTATTTTTATATTTTCAGTAATTTCCAATTCTCTATAGTTTATAATCAGGCAAAATTTACTGAACCAATATCCTAGTTATCTTCAACCAGTAACTCCAACTTATAGAGATATTCTTCATTTCTGCTTCTATAGTTCGATTCTGAAGCCATGCCCAATAAATTTGGCATATTTGCCTTTCTAGTGAATACTGATAAGGATGGAATTCTTTACAGTACAAACTCTTTCTCTCCAGTGCACTTTGAAATAATGAGCTAAACGATTTTAAACCCACCTCCTGTTGAGCGTATTAGAATGTGTGATCAGCCCATACCCTTCTATTTTGTTCATGATGATTCACTGTAGAACGTTTTGGTAGCAAAGACCTGCATCCTGACCTGCATTAGCTACTGAGCTTCTCAGAAAAAGAAACAAAGTTAGTTTGGTTTGGTTAGATTTTAGTGATCCTTGCAGGGATTATGTTTTTGTTTTTGTTTTTGTTTTAATTCTCAAAACATAAATGTTTGAAAATCAGTTTCAGAATTTTATCTGTATAATTTCAAACTTATCTTTCTCTTTTAAGATCTACATTTTTTTAAGATGAATAAAAACATTTGCTTGTCTCCTGTGTAGCACCTGGATACCCTTGACACTGGTCTCTCCGAATGCGCCAAGAATAAGTTGACTTTCACATCAGCAGTTGTTAACTAGGTTGCTTTCCCCAGAGAACTTTAGAGATCCCTTCCACTTTGCCAAGATGTTGTTCTTTAGATTTCAATGTTTGCATACATTTTAAATGGCACGGTGCTTTCTTACTATGCCTTTGCTTTTTCATTTTCTAATTCAGTACTTAATTTGTGTTTTCCAGTAGATCATTCTCCTTGATAGAGAGGATTAAGTCACCTTTGTTCTTGCTTCCGTGTAACAACTGACAATAACACCATTATCTCCTGAGCTTATTCTCTAACTTTCCATCTGAATTTTCTGTGCCATCGTCTGCATTTCCTCTAAATGGGGGAAAATGTTTTTTTCTTTCTTTCTTAATTTTCCATCTTAAAAGATTGCAGAAATACTGAAGAAATAATACAAGTATTTAACCCTCATCTAGCTTCCCTGAGTGCTAATTCTTTCCCCACCACCTTTCTTAAACTGTTTGAGAGTAAGTGCAGGTATTTTGTCCCTTTACATCTAAATGCTTCTGTGTATTTTTCTTGAAAGAAATTAAGAAGAAAAGAAAGAAAAAGAAAAAGGAAAAGGAAAGGAAAGAAAAAAGAAAAGAAGTGGGCATCTCAGTGGCTCAGTAGGTTAAGTATCTCCCTTTGGCTCTGGTCATGATCTCTGGGTTCTGGGTTGGAGCCCTGCATTGGGCTCTCTGCTCAACGGGGAGTCTGCTTCTCCTTCTCCTTCTGTATTCCCCCCCCCTATCAAATAAGTAAACAAATAAATAAAATCTTAGACAAGGAAAGAAGAAACAAGAATATTCAGAGTGTAGTTATATAAATCAGGAAATTGGCATTGATACTGATAGGACACGCTACCACAAAATATGGCATTTCGGCATATTGATTAAAATGAGTGAGTCTGAGAAAACTGCCAAAGCAGGAAGGTAACTGACCTTTCCCTTCTTGCGTTCTTCCCTAATAGGAGATAAATCTCCATTGTGTAGATACCCTCCCAGGACCAGGAAGAGGGAAGACATTCTTATCACCAGAGACAGAAAATTAAAAAACTTGTTAAGCTAATCCTTATCTTCCTAGAAAGTTCTTCACTATTCACTACCTCTAGCCCACAGGCTTTTGTCTTGTCAGTTCTTCATAAATTTATGGTTTCTTTGTCTAAAAGGTATGAAAGTTTCCTGCTCCAGTCAACTCTTTGGGTCTCAATCTCTTGTGAAGACTCTCATGTATATGTAAAAATAAAATTTGTATGCTTTTCTCCTTTTAAATTTGTCTTCGTTAGTTTAATTTTGAGACTCAGCCAAGGACCCTAAGAAGATCGAGAAAAGGTTTTTTCTCTCCTACATCCAATCCAATGTTATTATAGTAAAATATATATAATAAACAATAATAAAGAACTTATTCAAATATTGCCAGTTTTTCTAAGAAAGTAATGTTTATAACAAATTATTATTTCTTTCTGGTCTAGGATCTCATGTTGCATTTAGTTGCCCTATCTCTTTAGTCTCCCTTATTGTGGAATAGTTTCCAATTTTTCTTTGTCTTTCATGACCTTGATGTTTTTAAAGAGTGCAGACCAGTTATATTGTAGCATGTCTCTCCATTTTGGGTTGTCTGATATTTCTTCATGATTAGATTCAGGTTATGCATTTTTAGCAGGAATACCACAGAAGTGATATGTCCTTCTCAGGAGGCACTTGATGTCCATTTGTGCCATTACTGGTGAATTAACTTTGATCATTTGGTTAAGGTGGTGTCTGCCAGGTTTCTCCCATAAAGTTACTATTTCCCCCTTCATAATTAATAAGTATCTTGTGGAGAGATACTTTGAGACTTTGTAAATATCCTGTCTCATCAAATATTCACCCTTTAATTTTAGTATCCATTGATGATTTGTGTCTGAATCAAATAGTATCATAATGATTATTTCCATATAATGAATTTCTAGTTTGATAACTTTTTTCCTGTATTTATTATCTGATATTTTTATGTAAGGATGACTTTTTCATTTTCTCCCTTATTATTATGTATCTATTTATTATATTAGTATGGCCTCATGGATTGTTATATTCCATTTAATTCAGTGAGTTATATGCTGTTACTATCATTATCTATTTTGATGCACAATTTGTCTCAGATCGGCCTGTTAGAGCCCATTCAAACTGTGTGTGTGTGTGTGTGTGTGTGTGTGTGTGTGTATTTTGACATGTCCTCATTTAAGTGCAAGGCAAAAATTCTTTTTTTCTGGACTCAAGATATTGCAAGAACGTGTATATCTTCCAAGTCCCGACCCTGGCATCAGCCAATTAGCCAAGAAGCTCAGTTTCCTGTTAGTATGGGATGATGTTTAAAAACCCAAGATATGGATGCAGGTGTGGTCATTGCTTTTGGAGGTATTGTTGCCTCTAGCTTTTTTTTTTTTTTCAGAAGGCACAACACAATACATAAATACATACATACATTGTATACATATAGTTACATCTATTTCATTATCTATCTGGGTCTATTTGTATTGATATCTCCAGTCTGAAATCAACATCAGAGATCCTTCCTTCCCATAGTTATAACTCTGTTCTTGGACAATGAGAAATCTGGCTGGCTATGTATATTTTGATATGTCAGAGAAGGCCAGGTTTCTATAAAAAGTTCTGACAAGAGTTTTCAGGGGTTTTTTGAAAGATTTATGTATTTATTAGAGAGAGAGAGAGAAGAGAAAGAGTTCATGAATGGGGCAGAGGGAGATGGATACAGAATCTCAAGCTGACTTCCTACTGAGTGTAGAGCCCAATGCAGGGCTGGATCTCATTAACCCTGGAATCATGACCTGAGCTGAAATCAAGAGTGGATGCTTACCTGACTGAGCCACCCGGTGCCCTTGTAGTTTTCAGCTTTAAATTAAATCACTAAAAACAAGGCAAAATAAAGAAGTTACAGTACATTGAGTACAATTATTGAGAACACAGAATTTTCTGTATGTTTTCTCTCTCTCTCTCTCTCTCTTTTTTGAGAGAGAGCAGGTGAGGAAGGGCAGAGGGAGAGGGAGAGAGAGAATCGTAAACAGGCTCTATAACCAGTGTGGAGACTGACACAGGGCATAATCTGAGATCATGACCAGAGCTAAAATCGAGTAAGATCTTTAACCAACTGAGCCACCCAACCACCCCTCCCGCTCTCTTTTAATATATTGTCACCTTTATTCCCTGCCATACTTATTTTTACCCATGAGGCTTTTAAACATCCCCGTACTTGGATTATCCTGAAGATTATCTTTACCACTGGGGAGTCTTTCCCTATTGAATAGCTGGTTTGAGTCTTTGTACCGTGTATGTTGTAAAGTCTGCAGCAATGTACCATGGGCAATGGGAACACGCAGACCAGGCACAAATGGTAAGAGAAGACATGTCTGTAAAGAATTTTAAAACAATAAAACCAAATAAAATCAGTCTCATATATATTACAATTATGCATCAGCAAATTTGAACATTTTTGGTGATAAAATGCTCTTTCCTGCAGATGGGATGTTCCTCTCCTGTCCCACTAGTGTATCATGCAAGGTTAATCACATTGATCCAACTGTTACGGCATGAATTCATAGCTAGACTATGCCATTGTCTCTATGTTCTGTGTTGCTTTCAAACTGTTTTAGATTTATTTAAACTTTCTAGTGTAAAATTCTTTTTTTTTTTCAGATTGATTAGACTTAATGCAGTAAGTACATTGCTATACTTATTTCTCAAATGTAAATAATGGACTGGTCCTTTTTTAAAAATTTTTTTGAAGATTTTATTTATTTGACAGAGACACAGTGATAGAGGGACAAGCAGGGGTAGTGGGAGAGGGAGAAACAGGCTTCCTGCTGAACACAGAGCCTGATGTGGGGCTCATTCCCAGGACCCTGGATCATGACCAGAGCCAAAGGCAGACAGTTAATGACTAAGCCACGAGGTGCCCCTGAAAAAGACATTCCCAGGGCACCTGAGTGATTCAGTCAGTTAGGTGTCTGACTCTTGGTTTCAAGGCTCAGCTCATGATCTCATCAAGCACCCTACCAGGCTCAGTGCTCACTGGGGAGTCTGCTTGAGATTCTCTCCCTCTGCCCCTCCCTGAACTCTTATGTGAGCATGCTCTCTCTCTCTCTTTCTCTCTCTCCCAAATAAATAAATAAATCTTAAAAAAGGAAAAGGAAGATCCTCATAATTAATTTGGTTGTTCCTTCTTGAACCATAGTTTAGAAAAGAATGATTTAAGAAATAGGTGTTCAGGGATGCCTGGGTGGCTTAGTTGGTTGACTGTTGGACTCTTGCTTTTGGCTCAGATCATAATCTCCGGGCTGTGAGATGGAGTCCCCCATTTGGATCCACCCTGGGCATGGAGACTGCTTAAGATTCTGCCTCTCTCTCTTCCTTTTCCTCTGCCCCTCCCCCTGTTAGTGCATGCTCTTTCTCTAAAATAAATAAATAAATACATAAATAAAATCTCAAGAAAAAGAAATATATTTTCAGCCTTTGAAAATAGCTTATTTATTCAGTTGTGAATGATCATCTCAAAGAAGTTTCTTTACAACTGGTTAGTTATGTTTTTTTTAAAGTAACCATTACATTTACAAATACTATATAATTCGAATATTCTTATGGATATTCTGTTTCTTTAGGATACATTCTTGGATCCCAGTTTGAGAAATCCTGGGCTAGATTTTTAAATTGTCCTCCTGTGTCATTCAAAGAAACATCTCACACATTTTCTTTTTTCTTTCTTTTTTTTTTTTTTTTTTTTTTTTTTTTTTGGTGGAGATGCTTTGGATTTGAGAACATCTGCAGCAGTCTGAAACATGTTTTCTCCAGCATTGTGCTTTAATCTTTCTATAGATATCAGACATTCTCACAGATTTTGGGATATATTAATTTTACTGAACAAATACCATTTATACCTCTGTCTTGAATAGTGTCAATCTGAATTGAAAACATGTCAACTTTGTTAGCATCCTTAAATTCCTCTTTTAAAATTGAGAGAAGTCCATAAAAAGGGATTGGGTCATGATAGAAACCTTTTCAAAGTAAGTAGCTATGATTATTAAAGTTTCAGAAGAGATACACTCACCTTATGGTAAGAAGCAGGTCCAGGTTATGTCTTCCCACTCACTTTAAAACCACTATGTGAAGAGTATCTAGAATCTGTCTTCCGGATAGGAAATGAAAGTTCCAGGTAGAACATTTCTTACTTCCTATACTATAAATTGAAGAATTAATATTCAGAAATGATTAACTGAATTCCTCCAAATTTAAGCTTCTTTCTTCTTTATGCTTTTATGAAAATAGAATTCTCTGAAACCATCTGGGACCCTTAACTGCTCTTTTGCAACAACAGCAAAAAAGAATGATCGTTCTACTTATCTAATAAGTAATAACTTATTAACTAGAGCTTTGGTAAATTTGAGAATTTAATCTCATTTGATTTTGGTTAGAGATACAGCTTAACTTGAATATGTATCTAAAATGGATGTGTACCGTGTAAATTCTTCATAGCATTTTTAACATTTTAAATACTACTTAATTAAAAATATTCAGAGTTTACAGCATTGTTTGGATGCTGGTGGAGGTTGTGAAACAAAGAATCTGTACTAATTCCCATAGATACTTTTTTTTTTCTTTTTTTTTTTAAAACTTAGTAGAAGCCTGGATGTTTTACTGCCTGAAGATGTGGGTTCAAATCTAATTCTATTAACAAGCTTTGTGAGGTTGTGGAATTTATTTAACCTCTTTCAAACTTCATTTAATTTTGTAAAATAAAAATGCAAGTGCTTCCTCAGGCCATCTCACCATAATATTAAGAGATCAAATAAGATTAATGCATTTGAAAGTGCTTTGTAATTTCCAAAGCATTATATAAATTTGTTTTTTTATTATTGCATATGTAAAATATTTTTTGACTCTGTCTATATTTAAATTTACTACCTCCTAAAAATGATTATCTAGAACGCTGTTTCTTAAACAAAAGCGTGCATCAGGATGACCCAGAGGGCTTGTTAAAACAATTTGCTCTTCTCAGTCCCAAAGTTTCTGATCAGATATGTCTGGGGTGGGGCTGGGAATTTGTATTTCCAACAGGTTCCCAGGAGATACTGCAATCCCTGGTACAGAAACCACGCTTCAAGCATCACTAATCTAGAATTCAGGGTTGTGTTTTCCCCATATATAACAAATAGCTATCAAATAATATCATGATGTTTACCCTGTTAAGTACTTGTTGCACTTTTCTTCTTGAGTTTTATTTCCATTTCCAATAAAATAATAGCCCCACTGAATCAGACTCAGAGTGTTAATAATTTATGATAAGCCACAGCATGTTTTCTGCTGTATCTTCTCAGTTCTGATTGAGCCTCTCATTTGAGCAGATTTCATGGGTGAGGAGAGTGTTTGTCCCAACAGTTACTGCCATCTGAACAGAGTAGTGAATCTGTAAATAGGACTTTACTTCCATTGTGTGCATGTAAATTTTTAAATTAAAAAAATCATAAAATACTGTCTTTTCCTAAAATTCACATACTTTTTAAAAGAGGTGATTTAAACCACAGTAGAGGATAATGGCAGAGATCTATCACTCAAATATGGTTCCCTACACATATATAAAGGATACATATGTTGTGAATTAACAAGTTATTTTCTGAGTATCTTGCTTTTTCACACTTTGGGGAGGCCATATATATCTTAATAAATTTCTGGGTAAATTATGGTAAATTTCTCTGCAAATAAACTTACCATTGAAATAGAAATTATTAATAAAGAAGAATTTTGATGACAAATGAAAGTGAAGTATTCCTGAGTTTATGCAAGGTAGAATAGGAGCATGTAGAAGCGATCTACTTCAATTGTGTACGTTTCGTTGACCTTATGATTAATTTAAATGTGCTGTGTTTATTTTCCATAATGTGATTCTAAACGTACCGAGAGCAAAATGACTTGGATAGTAACTTTTGTTTAAGTTTTCTATTTAAAAACCAGATTCTAAGATCAAGGCTTTCAGGAAGTTGGCTAAATTAGATGATTTCTTTTTTCCTTTCTGTATGTATTGTTTTACCAGGGACAGATTCCTTCTTAAATTAGATTAGTTCTTTTCATACAGTGTCTTCAGGAAGTATAGTTGGACCAAATGGCAAGAAATATCAGCCAGAGAGTTTATGCATGTCGAAATGTATGGCTAAAAGAAAATCTGTTTTGGCTATTTTTATGGCTTTGAAGGAAAATATCCCTTCCGGTTCTCTGCCCTTAGCATGAATCATCAAAGGGAGCTGAAAAAAGTAATGGTTGAAAATATTACAAATGTTCACAGAGTATGTGATTGTCTCTTGAGGGTTATGTCAGAGTTGCAAGGAACTTCCGGAGTGCATGGCCGCCTCACACAAACATTATATGAAACACTTGGAACATAAAAATCACCTGTTTTAAACAAAGATTGGATGAGTTTAAAGTTATTTTGACTTCATTTCAGAAATTATATTTCTTAGACAAGAGGTGTAAGTTATTGTACTTTGAGCAATACAGAGACCCAACTTTGTTTTTGAGAAGCCTCAGATGGTAAAGATTAGAATCTGGTAATTCATCTTTTTTAGAACCATTTTGGAAATTATCTCAATGGAATATAAGTATACTACATTAGTATAAGGTGTGGTCACTAGACACTGCAGCAATTTGAATTGCAAAATGATAGAAGTCATTCTTTAAAAAAGATTCTTCCTCTTTCCAATTTGTGAAATAGAAACTTAGTTATTATAGCTCCAAACTGATAATATTCCCAGATTTCTCCTGCTGGAAAAAACTACCCCTTGTTCTAAGACACTCAACCTAATGAAGGTCCTCAGGTAAATATCAAGAAATATCAAAAATATATTGAAATATCAAGAAATAATTGAAACTAGGGGAATGAGCCATATTTAGAATGCCAAGCAGAATTACACAAAAGGTACAAACCAAAGAATCCCTGCAGAGTTACAGAGGAGGAGAATCTGGCCTGTGGCTCAGGTTAGAAAGCAAAACATGAAATAGAGAAACAAGTATCATCTGCTGTGTGATAATGAAGAAAGAAGTTATGTAATGGCATCTGAAGACTGTGTTTATTGTTCTCACTTAGATGTTGGGTCCAAGATTCTCAATCTGTTCTTGAATATTTTTTAAAAGCAGGTAATTACCAGGACTTGTGACCCCCTGTTAACAAAGTGGCAGGATCTCGCAGACATCAATCTTTCCTGGTGGCTTCTTATTTGGAAGGAAAATCTGACTTGAAGTGGAGTTTCACTTAATTTTGTCTCCCGACTTTATAAAAAATTTGTAGTTTATCTCTAGGCACCAGACTGATGCTTAAATATCTTTGTGTTTTTCTTTTCCACAAAAAAAATGGTTCCCTTCTATATGTGTGGTTAGATATTATATCTTATGACATATCATTTGAAATCTCACAGTTTGAGCATATGTCTGCTATTCCTCTTCTTAGAGTCTCCTTCTTTTCCAAGTAATTCTTTTAAAATTTAAATGACATGTGCTATTGCCTGGTTGACAAAGCAAATGAGTTAGAAGGCATCTTTCTTGATTACTAGATAAAGATGGATAAAGGTAAATTATTCATGCATTTGTATTCCATGTTTGATGATAAATGTCAAAGGCCCATTTTATGCTTCTGTTTTTCTACACTAATGATGATGACCATCAACTTTCTGAACTTAGAATTAACCTTCAAGGCAATTCATTAGGAGAATCAGAGCTACCTATTACCGAGGCACCAATGATTAAATCCTAACCAAATTGGTTTAGGGCCTTAAGATCAATTACTTTATTGGTTTAACTCTTTCATGATTACTTATATTTGTAATTTAGAAGGTGCTTGTGAAAAATAAAGAAAGTTCAAAAATTGGTATTTAAATACTTCAATAGTCAGTACCCTCAAATTTTGCCTTTGGTCATTAATATTCTAAACATCTATTACATCAAATGTAAATGGGCTTCATTATGTCTATTCTGAATTGACTCTGTAATTTCCATTTCTGTCTATTTTTCTGTCTGCACTAAATTGGGTTGATATATACACCTCCCATTCTCCTTCACATTTAAATTAAATTCCCTAATTGCAAAATTTAAAATTAGGCCTGTTCTATTTTTGATTTTAAATGTCAGATTCTTGAGAAGACACTGGCCTAATGGGCCTGTTAGTAATCACTCAATCAATCTATACAAGTTTCCCTGTCTTTATTGTCAGTTTAGTTTAGAATAGTAGAACTTTTCCCCTTCTCTGAGGTTGGGTAGCCCTTCCTTGGTGTTTAGTATTGATCTTTGCTTTGTTCACTTTATTCTTGTGGCATTTGAGAAGGACCTCCAAGTAGCAATTAGATCATGATCCCTCAGTTGTGGTTAGAACGGATTAGGTGTACCCAATCACTGTTCTGATAATAATTCTCAGAGGGTGGGGCTCAACTTGCAAGGCTTTCTCAGGTCCTGCCAGTCATTGTCAGGAGCTCTTAAATAGAAACTCTTTTCAACACTTCAGAAGTTCCTGAAAAAACAAACAAACAAACAAACATATATTTTTCTTTTGTTGTCTCTTTAGGTTTTTCACTGCTAACTACTGCTAAGATGTATAAATGGAATAGTTTAGCTAAGAGAATTTATCTGAAGTTTAAAAAGTCTCCTGCCCCATGACATTTTTTTTCCTCATTTTGTAGTTGAGTTGGGACAGAAAAATATAAGATAGGGAAGCAAATGATCTCTTTTAGCTAATACAGTTGAACCACAGGAGAGCAGTTGATTCCTTAAGAAACTTCCTTGAGTTTTATGCCTTGAAACCCAGAAACTCAAACACTTTGAGAAAGGGGATTTAGACTTACTGTAATTGTGGAAGAATGTCTGGAATTCTTAAGAACAGATCATATCTGGCCTCCGTAATTTATAGAAATGAAAAAGCAAAATGAATTCTAGAAGAAGTTCCTGTATTTTGGAATTTGCAGAGAACGGGGGCTATCATATTAATAACCTGTGAAGGGTAGGGTAAAAAATTAGTCCTAATTTGGAGAGACTTCCCTGGTTTAGCACAGAAAGTCCCTTGTTTTGGGAGCCTCCCTCTGTTCAAGGCAAACCAGAAGAGTTGGTCACCCAGGAAAGGGATATGGGAATAATTGAGCCACTTTTTATTCTCTTTCTATGAATAGGCTTCCCTTGAAGTGAATGCAGATATGTGCATTAAGCATACATTATCATTATTTGAGTACGGGTATTCATGTTATATTTCCCTTTTATTTAATTGATTTTTAAAATGGTTTGGTAGATATATCACTGGAAAAAGAGAGGAGGGCCTATATATTCCAAAC
This sequence comes from Mustela erminea, assembly GCF_009829155.1. Classification (NCBI taxonomy): domain Eukaryota; kingdom Metazoa; phylum Chordata; class Mammalia; order Carnivora; family Mustelidae; genus Mustela; species Mustela erminea. Next base: position 51,221,761 of record NC_045616.1, read on the forward strand.
CATGGACTCCATTAGCTACTTTCATGGGCAGAATAGAACAGCTCTCTTTGTAGCTAAGTTTTAGAATGTAGGTCAAGGCATGTTTAAAAAAGAGGATCATGGATATTTCCACTCTTAGACTGATAATTATTTTCTTAAAGTCATTGTTCTATGATCTGACCCGCTAGTGGGCAGAGGAAGGTGTGACTTTGTCTTAAAAAATCCACTCAGAATAATCCACTTTGGGAGTTCATCTTACATGTCTACTGACATGGATGATATGTAGCCATGTTTACAAAAGTTGGCATATACACAGAAACCTAGATGGGAATTTAAATCTCTGTGGACTTTTGCTTAGATCAATTTAATAAAATATTTACGAAGATACATTTTCTGGTGAGCTCCTGATTGGGTTGAATTGAGTTGATGCAGTGTATTGTTATAATGCAGAGGAACTGAGCAATCAATAGTAGCGAAGTGCGAGAGCAGGGATATTCAGGGTCCAAACAGTTAGGACAAGGAAAACTTGCTTAAGACGGTGTCTTAGGTCATGCTGTCAGCGTGACAATAGTAGGAATAGTAGGCTTCCAGACAGAATGTGAATTATGCTGTTCCTAAAAGGAGGAGAATTTTCAAATACCTATGGTGAAGGTGGAGAAGAAAGAAATGGAGAGAGTCACAGCACAAAGACTCTCTAGTGCAGTAGACTGTTTATGTTATTTGCATACACCAGTTAATTCCATCTGTTTAATTTACATTTTTATTTTACATCAGGCTTTACATTACTAATATAAATTAGTAGTAACTCAAGTAATGCAAAAACATAACAAAAAATGGTTTTAAGGGTGCGTGGGTGGCTCAGTCACTACGTCTGCCTTCGGCTCAGGTCATGATCTCAGGGTACTGGAATCGAGCCCCCCATTGAGGGGGCTCCCTGCTCAGCGGGAAGCCTGCTTCTCCTTCCCCTGCTTCTCCTGCTTGTGTTTCCTCTCTCTATGTCTCTCTCTCTCTCTTTCTCTCTTAAATAAGTAAAATCTTTTTAAAAAAGTGGTTTCAACTAAGCGCCATAACCAAAAATCAAAATTTATTAGTGCAATAAAAGAGGCTCTAATACCAGTTTGTGGGATTAGGAGAGGCTTTGTTGAAGATGTAACAGATGAGATAGATCTTTTTTTGTTTTTTTTTTTAAGATTTTATTTGTCAGAGAGAGAGAGCACAAGTATAGGAAGCAATAGGCAGAGGGAGGAGCAGGCCCCCCACTGAGCAAGGAACCCAGTGTGGGACTTGATCCCAGGACCCTGGGATCATGACCTGAGCCAAAGGCAGATGCTTAACCACCTGAGCCACCCAGGTATCCCTGATGAGATAGATCTTGAAGGGTAGTAAGACTATGAATTGGAAGACAGGGAGAATATTTTGGCCAAAGGAGATGGTATCAACAAAAGTCTTGGCTTAGAAGAGCACAAATAAGAAAGGACAATACAGTTTTCTGAATTGCAGGATAAAGGTAGGAGAGAAATGAGATACAAAAGTAGAAACATGGGCTAAGTTTATAGTGAAGATTCTAAGTGACAGAATGAAGGTGTAGTATAGTAAGCAATGGGGGAAATTGGATTTTAAGTAAGAAAACTGTGTAATTGATAACCTTGATTTAAAAAAAAAATCTGAGGGAAGTATGAAGAATGCACTGAGTAAAGAAAGACACCTCTTTCATGTCTTTGCGACATACTTTCTAATGGATTTTAAATGAAATCTGAAATACATCTTTGCCAGCAGTCCCCTCTGTTTGTAGCTAAACCCTACAATAGTACAGTAGTGTCATGTTTTCTAACTCTGTCCATGTTTATGATGTTGCTGGAACTCTTTGTTAAAGAACTGTATTAGAAAGAACACTTTAGTCCATGCAGTAACAAATGTATCCTGTAATCTCAGTGGTCTACCACCGCAAAGCCTGGTGAAGGGTAGCAGAAGTTCTTCCTCACACAGTGACTCAGATCCACTCCATTTTGTGTCTCCACTATCTCAACATACGGCTTTCAAGGAGGCCGCCAAAGGGAAAAGGATTTAGAGGAAGCACTGTGCTCTAAATTGCCGCATAAGTTTAACTGCCTGATAAGTGTCACTTCTGTTTATAGTACTTTGGAGGCCAGAACTAGTCATATAATTTTAATCTAACTGTAAGAGAGGCTGGGGAATGTAAAGAACCATATGGATATTTGTGTTCTGCCACAATCCAACCTTCCAGTCATGAAGTATCCCCTTGCTACTTTCATCCCACTCATATAACAAACCCAACTCCTCCCCAAGGAGATGGTCTAAAATTTATTCATCACCGAATCCAACTCATAGTTCAGGAATTCTGGATTCATGGTAGCCTCTGAATTAGGTCTAATTGTGTTTTTGCTTTTTCCAGAGTCCCACGAACTTGAAAGACAAATTATATCTGCCCTCCTCTGCAAATAGAACAATGGAATTCTCTAATTAGGAAAGGGGAAGGATTGGAAACAGACCATAGTCCTTGGCTCATAGCAAATGTGAAATCTCTGTACAGATAAGGTGAAGGCCCCCTACCTCAAGGAGGCAGGGAATGGGTGGGGATTTCCTTAATTAGGTCATGATTCTGCTATATTCCTTTTCTATTGTTCTCAGAAGTCCCATGTGAAGTGGATGCTGAGAAATGTGCCATCTTAAACTTAGCACCTTTTTCTCTCACCCATTTCCTGCTCTTGGAAGGCTGGGGGCCAAAGAGTGATCTTAAATTTTAAGAAGACAGATGATTTTTCAATCAGTCATGTGGTTTCTCAGGTAATGCCGTTACTTTACAAACTTAATAAGCTTCAAATCTATTTGTTTCCAGTAACTTTCATGTTCCAGAGCCCACCCCAAATTCTTTTTTAGATAGTGTCCTTTAATCTGCTTAATGTTTTTGATTCTAATATCTTTTTCTCCTCAGTTTTATAGTGGCTTCCTTGAGGCTATTAGGTTTGAATTAAAAGGCTATACCTTAATTTGACTTTTGCAGTGAATCATTTTAGGGACTCAGAATTTTTGCTGTGTCATAAATTGGAGTGTCCTGATACAGGTTTTAGAAGAGACAATGGATTGGAATCATCTATATCCATGGTTCTCAATGCCTTCTAGGGAAGATTGTCTTTCTTCTTCTTCTTCTTTTTTTTTTTTAATATTTTATTTATTTGACAGAGAGAAATCACAACTAGGCAGAGAGGCAGGCAGAGAGAGAGGAGGAAGCAGGCTCCCCGCTGAGCAGAGAGCCCAATGTGGGGCTCGATCCCAGGACCCTGGGATCATGACCCGAGCCGAAGGCAGAGGCTTTAACCCACTGAGCCACCCATGTGCCCCAAGATTGTCAATGTCTAGGTGTATTTTTGATTTTTATGACTGGAGGGGTGGGTGGTGCTTGTGCTACTGGTATTTAGTGGGTAGAGGGCAGGGAGACAGCTAAAAATTCTACAGTGCACTGGGAATCCCCACTCAACAAAAGATTCTCTGACTGAAAATGTTGAGAATGTCAAGGTTGAGAACACTGCCTCCCAATACACACAGACATAATCTAGGACCTCTACCTGTAGTTAGTCCAGAATTTTCCAGCAATTTCTAGGTGAACTGACAGATCCATTCACCTTCTTCAGATTTCTTTGGAATTTCCAGGATTCTTCTTCTGGAAGATAAAGCCAGTAAGTGATAGTTCACCACCTTGGAGGAAACTAGCCCACCAAGTTTCTAGCTATACTTAATTTATATATTTTGGTATTATATGTATCCCTAACACAACTCTAAGTCCATAGCAACTACCTAACATTATTCAAGAATAATATCACTGGCTGTGGCCATTAGAGGGTGGCTTCTCCATTATGCCAATGTTCAGTTTATTCATTAGAACAAATACAAAGTCTAAAAACTTGGCCAGATATAATCTTTTTGGAAGATGAAAATCTTAGTGGTAAAATGCTAGAAATATAATTGGCCAAATGCAGTAGTGAATATAGGCAAAAGTTAGTAACAAAGCAAAAATTTCTATAGTTTTCAAGAGAGGTAAGACTAAATTGTATTCCTGGGAAGTTAGTTATGTTTTGACATATTTTTTCTCTCTATCTTGAGATGGTTTAGAGCAACTGATAATTAATCAGCATTTTCTATAAGAAGAACTAATATTGTTGTGGAAAGTTAACTTCATTTTAGAGTGTATTTAGTACTTAGTGAAAAAGACTAGAAAAGATCTATAAAATGAATCATTTTCTAATAATAAGCTCTTGCTTAAAATTACTAGTCATATCTGCAAAAATGTGTTTTTTTAATGTTATAAGATTTATATCATGTCACTCTCCTTATTCATTATCAATACTTCCTCCATTTTTGTTATGTCTCCTCCTTTCCGGTGCTCATCTTATCTGTAGAAAGAAGTATATTTGAAGGCAATGCCCTTGGAATATAATGTTTGCTCCCCAACACATGTCTTCATAATAATAATCATAAATTTACATTCCTCAAAAAATCTGAGGTTGGAGGAGGAGGTTCATTATAATCTGCTACATTTCTTGTATTCCTATATCTTATTTCCGTTTTGCCAGTTTTGATAGTTTTAGAGTTGAGGCACATGGATTATCACTTATTTTATTTTTATTTATTTCTTTTATTTTATTTATTTCTTTTCAGTATCACTTATTTTAAATGGCATACTCATTTTTGTGGAGAAAGAAAAGCAGCCAAAAATCATAGAAATTGTTCAATTTATTACAAATGAGAATGTCACAAGTAGAATGCCAGATTGTTCACCTTGTCCTTTACCCTAACATAAAACTGTTCTATTCTATATCTTTTTTGTAGTTATGAGTAATACCCCAAATATTTTACAGCACAGTGATGAGTCACAAAGTAAGGAACTATAAATACTCTTGTTCTCCAGAAACAATGAAGCTTAATCTATTCTTTCACATTCACCCACCTCATATGCTGTTTCATTTAAGGTTAAGCTTTTTAAAAAACCAACTTTTCTCTACTTTAAACATTTAATCTCCAATACAAGTTATGTTTTCTAGTAAACTGTTTCATTTTATGAACATAAATGTTTCAAAAATGTATCTAAATGTAGCTCATCGTGTACTGCTAGCTACACCTAATCATACACACAGGTCTGAATTACACCACTCCTATTTAAAGCGAAAGAACAAAAAGTAAGAATGGCAGATGTGTTCATAATTAATATCCTACTGAGTTAATCAGCAGATCCCTGGGAATGCTCTGAGACTTTTGATGTATTCCGAAAATCACAGCCTTAATCTATAGACCTCTCTTTAACAGACATACAACTGTTAGAGTTTGAGGAAGATGTGATCCTTGCAAATAGGTAATAAATATCATTAAGTCACAAACTTGTCTCTCTGAATAACCTAAATCCACGCTTGATTTTGAGTATTTCAGTGAGGCATTTATGTTTAACATTTATAGTGGATACTGTGTACAAGTGTTGCAGTTTACTAATATTGCATTCAGTGTTTCTTTTAGGTAATTCAAACAACGTGAAGTACAGCTCTTCTAAAACTAAGTAAACACAAACAAGATAGTTTTTTTTTTTTTAATTTTGAAATGGATATTTCAGAATTGTTGACTTACGGAAGACTTCTGAATGTGAGGATATAAGAGGCATGATAATTCAATGAAGAAGAGGAGAAAGGGGAAGAAGATGATTTACAGGAAAATTCCAAGTCTTACAGTGAGACAAACCTGAATTGTAAGCTCAGTCTCCTTTGGTGTGTCTCTCCCGATTACCTAATAGTTCCCCTCTTCAGTTACCTCATCTACAAGTGTGGCAATCTGTCTTAGAGTGTGAAGTGTTAAATAAGCTGGAGCAATATTTAGGACATTAAAAAATGCTAAATTTAAAAGCTCAGTTTCATTGGGAACATGGAACTCTCATTGTAAAAACACTACTCTATAAAAAACTGAGCTTTAGTTACATTGTGGTTTGCATTTTAGTTTGTGAGTTAATGTATTCAGGTATGTGCCTGGCACATGGTAGGTACTCAATAAATGTTGAATGAGAAAATGTTGGTCTAAACAGAAATCTTGGGATTTAACTAGGGATTTAGTAAAAGAAAAAAAGAAGAACAAAATTTTAAGAGATCCATTGGCTCTCTCTTGGCTGTCTCTAGATTGAGGATTTGTGAGGTATTTCCTGCAAGCTGAAGGATGCAATACATGGTCATTTTAGGTGTATTACTCCTTAGAAATTATGTTTCAAGTACTTTCATTTTGTGTTTGATTAGTCAAAGCATTACCTTTTCCACAATCTAGTTTTTCCATTGAAAGTGGTATTAACAGTTTTTCTGAGTCAGAGAATTTGTATCATCTTAGTCTCTGGGAGAGTCAGGGCTTACATTCTGCCATTTGGGGATGGAGCATGGCACTAGGTGCCCCGGTAGGCTTACCTAACAAGGATCTCCATGCCAGAGAGAGGGAGGCGTTAAATAGCAAATAAAAGACATTGTGACAGATTGAAGTAGGTTGGGGAGGAAAGCCAAATGGGTTATGTTTTAGTACGTAAGTACTTTAAACTGCATTTCCCTCCATTTTTAAAAAATAAGGAGCTTCACATTTTCATTTTGCACCAGGTCTTACAAATTGTGTGGCTCATGCTGATACAAGTTGGTGAATCATAAGAAGCTTAGTGACTTAGCCTGACTTGCCTTTGCCTTCCTCTCAGGCTACATCTGGTAAAACTCATCTTCCTCACACTGCCTTTCATCCTCACTGACCTTCTGTCTGCTTCTTCAATACATTCTTTCTTCTTACTTCAGAAACTTCATGCTTGCCAGTGCTTCCTCCCAGTACAGCTTCCTCTCTCTTGTCTTATTTCTCAGCTGGAGAATCACTTCTGCAGACAATGCCCCTTCAACACTCCAACTAAAGGGTCCTCTCTCCCAAACTGCATCTTTTCTCTCTTAATTCTCTCTTTTATTGCTTTTATAAAACTTAACTACTATCTGTGATTTATTTACTGGCCATTTTTGCTCAACCAAATGTAAAATTCCATGAAGAGACCATCATGTTTGTATCATTCAAGGTGATACACTTATACAAATGGGTAGAAAAGGTTTTAGTGCATAGGTGCATAATTTCTTGTTCAATAAATAACATGTTCAATAAATAACATTTCTTGTTCAATAAATAACATGTTATTTTTTTCATCCAAAAATATGAAAGGTCTACTCTGACAAAGTACTAAAATTTGAAGGGGATATTAATATGGCTCTTCTAGGAGCTTTTAATCTAGTCAAGAAGAGGCAAGCACATATACAGTTTAAAATAGTATATAATAACTTGTGGGTGCCTTAGTGGCTCATTTGGTTAGTGTCTGCCTTTGGCCCAGAGTTCTGGGATCAAGCCCCACAGAGGGCCTGCTTCTTCCTCTCCCTCTGCTGCTCCCCTTGCTTGTACTCTATCTCTCACTCGATGTAAAAATAAAATAAAATAAATAAAATTTTATATATATATATATATTTTTTTTTAAGGATTTTATTATTTGACAGAGAGAGACACAGCGAGAGAGGGAACACAAGCAGAGAGAGTGGGAAAGGGAGAAGCAGGCTTCCCGCTGAGCAGGGAGCCCGATGCAGGGATCTATCCCAGGACCCAGGACCCTGGGATCATGACCTGAGCCGAAGGCAGACGCTTAATGCCTGAGCCATCCAGGTGCCCTCCCCCGCCAAATAAATCTTTAAACATTTTCTAGTGTTAAAAAAAAATATATAGTAACTTGAGTGGTCAAGTTATATATATATTACTATATATTTGCCATATATAATATGGCAAAATTATCATATTATTTCTTGTGTGGCAACAGAATAGAGTGGTTTGGAAATACAAGATTGCGAGAAATCTAGCTTCTATATTGTTCTTAGAGCAAGGAGGTCAAATATTCAGGGAGAATAGCCTACAAGAATCTTAACTGAAATGACCTCATTGTAATATGGCAAAATTATCATATTATTTCTTGTGTGGCAACAGAATAGACTGGTTTGGAAATACAAGATTGCGAGAAATCTAGCTTCTATATTGTTCTTAGAGCAAGGAGGTCAAATATTCAGGGAGACTAGCCTACAAGAATCTTAACTGAAATGAACTCATCACAAGCTTACAGATTTATGGTAGTGGAATGGTAAGAAGGAGGGCTTAGTATTTCAAAAGTATATTCTGGGAGTCAGGAGAAAACAGATGAGTTGATCTCCAAGAAAGTATATAGTTTCATCCTCAAGGTATGTGAAAAATAGCTTAGTTGTAGAAGGTCACTACTTATCCAAAAGCCATGAATCTATGTACTGTGCATCAGTGCTTTCTGATATTTCATCAAGCTCAACCCTGAATTCATTCCCCCAAACTTCCATGATCCATCTCTTGACCCTATTGTAAACTCTTTGCTTTGGAATTTATTTTTGTCTTCTTGGACTAAAATTACTCTGATTGTTTTCTTTGGTTCTGAGGCTTCTTCTTATCAAAGATGCTCTCCTCAGTTACCCATAGGGCCATGACCTCTATAGGTCCACAAGCCTTGAGGTCCTGAATCTCTCCCCTACCAACATGACCAGGTTCCCTTTTATTCCAGAAGACCAACATGGCCAAAGCATGAAGGGGAGGACAGGAAGTGATTTTTATATTACTGGGCTGGACTTCAACATCCATTTTTAGCTCTATTTGGATGTAACAGACAACAGATTTTAGGAGGAACATCCCACAGTCTAAAATTTTGGAGTCACACAACCAGTAAACTGGGTTATGGCCACTGATTACAGAGAAAAAAATCCTTATGCTCTCTTTTGGTTTGGGGCATTTTTTTAGATCGTCTTCCTTAGAAGTACAGCCTCACCTCAGGCAATGTCTAAAACAAGGAAGGAGAGTATGTGTTTAGGAGAAACTTTTATGTGAGTGAGAAAAGAGGATAGGGAAGGGGAAAAAGCTAAGCAAAGACTTGGTTTTAGGTATTCATCTTTAGCCTGATCTATAGGGAGGTGCAGGAACATAAATTAGACCAGAGGGTCTGTCCTTGAGGCAGCAGGGCTTTTGTATCCACATTAGCTGCACACTTGCATGGAGTCACCCAAAGTGGGTTGTTTCTCTCAGGTATGTTTAGCTAGGTGACCCTCAGATCCTGTGGGGTTAATTGTATGAGGGGTTGATGATAAGATGCTAATAGCAGCAGGCAAAAGGGACTCATGTATGTCTGAGTGGGCCACCGATAATATCTTCAGTGGTCAGTGGATATGGAGCTGGTAAAAATAAATATATAGAGGCAGGTAAGTGACTGCAACCAGAGAGCAGAGTTTTCACTACATCTGGTAGTTACCTTTTTCAGAAGAGCCAGAATACAAGATAGAAATAGAGCAAAGAAAATGTACATGCTAAATTCTATAAAGAGAAACCAAAGGAAACGGGTGAGTACTGGAAACCTTTAAGACCTATATATTTATTACATCTGTAAGCACTAAGGCCTCAAGGAGGAAAAGGGTAGTGAGAAATTGAGGAAAGGAAGTAAAATATCCATAAGAATAATCTTCAATTATTCATTCATGTATTTGAGGATCAATTTATAGAGTAAAAAATCTGAAATTGCCATGATCCCATGGATCCCATGATCCCTTGGCATCACATGACACATGACTGTGAGCAGGAAATGTAGGTTTGATTTTCATCTTACTGTGCACACTATTCATCACTTTCATGTATATCATAAAATTTAAAATCTCTGCGACTGGACAAACTGTGAGAAGATGCATACAGGCTAAGTTCATTCCTGAGAAGAATAAAAGGAATTCATTTCAGAAAACTCACTTTAGGTGAGCTGTGTAAAACACTTAATATTTTTAAAAATCACCACCTATTGGGTGATGAACGAGATGTTTCTTTGTAACAACTATTCAAACCAACTCTCGGGAAATGGCTGCAATAGAACTTTCTGAAAAAGAAAAACCATCATAAACAGAGGGACAGGTTTAAAGGATGGATCAGAAGAACCATCATCATTTGAATATTTAATGATGGGCTTGACCAAGGGTGCCTGGATTGTATAGTTGGCTACGTGTCTGATTCTTAATTTCAGCTCAGGTTGTGATCTCAGAGTTATGAAACTGAGCCCCACATTGAGCTCCATGCTCATTGTGGCGTCTGCTTGAGATTCTCTCTCCCTCTCCTTCTGCCCTTCCTACTCATGCTCTCTCTCTCTCAAATAAACAAACAAATAAATAAAAATTTAAAAAATTAGCCTGTTCTGAAATACTGAACACACTGAAGGCACTGTCTTTCTGAAAGAGGATGCATTTTGGTTTTAGATACAGTTGGTTTTAACTTTCATCTTGGCTAGTTGTGTGTAGGTATGACCTTGGCTAAGTTGCTTAAACTCTCTGAGTTCATTTTTCTCATTTGTTCAATGGCCCTTGACAAGTTTTTATGAGGATTAATAAGGTGACATTAAAACAGACTTGACATATCGTCAGAAATTGTTAGAACTCTTTCTTTTAGAGAACTACCAAGGGTAGTTCTTGAGGTCTTATCTCTGCTCCACAAGATAGGTGCCATCTTTGCTCTAAATTGGTTATTTCATCTCTGCTGGTGGCAGGAGGTATACTTTAGCCTCCACCTTGGAAATGGTGGTTAATAGTAGAGGATAAATAAAGCTAGATTTTTTAGTACTCCTGGATCGTGTGTGAGTTAGTGAGTGAGTGAGCAAATGAAGAAGCCAGTTGATCAGGGGCACCCAACAGTTAAGGATATAGTAAAAAAGCACCATGATTCCCAATGAAAGAGCTCATCCATATCCAATTTCCAATGGATTCATACATAATACATTCTTTAAACACATAATAGAGTCATAATGTTAAATTAAAAAAAATAGACTTCATGTGTTATACAGAGTTTCTTTTTCCCTTGAGGTCTAAAGTATATATGACATAATCTCTAATTATACCTTGCCATTTACATACAATCTTCAACAATTTATTTCCAGGATTTTATACAAGGTTCCTGATATTATGTTTTTCCTTCATAATTGAACCACAGTTGACTGGGTTTAAATCTAATAAGAGCCTGATTGGGGTTAAAGATGTGCCATAATGGGAATGACTAACGATTTCATCTTTGTTTCAACTGTATTAAGCTCATGAGACCTATGATTTTATCACCATTATCAGCATTTTCAATATCCATTTTCCACTCATTTTGGCAAAATAATAAGGGCAAAGAGCAAAAAGCATTCAAATAATTACATGAAGCCTGCTCTTACAGACAAAGATGGCATGACTGCCCAAACAGAACTCTTGGCTGTCAGGCGGTGCCACCACACATTAGTGCAAAATGTTCGTTGATCTGCTGATGTATGAAAGTCTGGATTTGGCATACAAAAGGCACTTTGGAGTGTCGATGTATAATGCATGAAAGTGTTGGCTGTTCAGAAGCTGAAAATATGAGAGTCAGGGACAGCCTGTATGTACATGAACAAAGGAAAGGAGACAGATATAGTAAACCATGACTGACTTTGTCCTTTAGGTGTTAAGGAAGACTTCCAAGTAGAGGTGTCTCGAGTGCAGTTCTTAGAGGTGAGTAGACTTGGATCAGGTATTGGCCCACGGTCTAACTGTGCACCCATCTTGGAACCGTTAAAGAACATGGCATGTTCAGGATGTCTGAGAGCAGAACATAGAGTGTGGGAAGAGACAGAAGGAAGTTAGTTTGGAAACAGAGTTTGAAGAGCCCTGCATGTTATGTCAAGGAGGGAACAATATTTTGTAGGTCAATAGGTCTTTTTATGGCTTCAGAAATGAACTGAAGAGTTAGGTGATTTCAATAAAAATCCAGTTATCATGATTTTCTTAAGAAAGAACAACACTGAGCCTCTATTCCTATAAGGCAGCACTTGGCTGGAACAGGTTAGCTGCTGCTTTTTTTATATAGGGCTTCTGTTCTCCATATTTTTTCTTCCTATTGGTAGGCTTCTTTCATCTAAATGACCACCTGGCCTTCATAGGCATTTAAATGTCTGGGCCCTGAACATGATGGGGACCATCAGAGGCTTTCAAGGAAAAAAATAATCAGAGAAATCCACTTGAAATTTTTATCATGATTTGGATACTGCTTTGGGCTCTGTAAGATAGAAATATGGGTCTGGGAGCAAAGAAAAGATGGTGGGGGTGGGTTTGCTAGGGACAGAATGGGGGGAGAGGGAGAGGGGAGGGCGAGGGAGAGAGAGACAGAGGGAGACAGATAGTGAGATACTGAGAAGTTATTTAGGAGTTTTAGGTGAGAAATAGAGAAAAACTGAGTATCCTCTGTATTTTTGTGAATGCTACAGCACTAGACGTATTGCCTTGCATATATATTGGGTACTCAGTAAATGCTTTTTGAATTAACATACATTAACATATTGATAAACATTTAGTCATTGTGTGGACTTTTTCATACCATCTTTGGGCCCTAGTTTGTCACTTACTAAATACAAGTAAGAAAATAGAATTCAGTGACAGCTCCAAGTGGAGACTGATTATTAGAGGATTTGTTTAAATTGTTTACAGTGTTTCACGTGGCACAGAAGGATGATATGTTACAGAAATTCCAGTTTCTAGTTCTATGCTGGTTTTGGACAATTATTTCCTTTAAAATCAGTTGTATTGAATATGTGAGGATTAATAAATCCATTCACTTTATATTAATGCTTTTGTTTTAGAAAATAAACATTTTAGAAAATGTTTATAAAATATAGGTAACGTAGAAATCATTATTCAAAGAATGCTTATGTATGGATCACAGAATTACAAACTGGAACATTATGCCTTTGAAATCTTTTGTGTTCCTTCTTCTGAATCTATTCCATTCCCATTAACTCAAGAAAATCACGTCTAAATTTTTGTTTATCATTGCTTACCTTTGTATTTTTAGTTATGTTTCTAATGTTAAACCATTTATTGCTTGGTTTTGCCCATTAATTTTAACTTAAAAAAAAAGATTTTATTTCTTTATTTAGAGAGAGAGTGCATGGATGCAAGCAGTGGGAGAAGCAGAGGGAGAGGGAGAATCTCAAGCAGATTCCTACTGAGTGCAGAGCCTTACACAGGGCTTGATCTCATGACCCTGAGATCACGACCTGAGCCAAAATCAAGAGTCAGATTCTTAACTGACTGAGCTACCCAGATGCCCCTTTAACTTTCAAAAATAGAACAATATTGTATGTATTCAGTGATTTGCTTTTTCACTCAGTGTTAGGTTTCAGAGGTTTAGACATTGATGCAAGTAAATGTAATTAATTGACTTTTCAGTGCTCTCCAGCATTCCATTTATGATCACACCCTGATTTATTATATTTTTAGTGAGTATTTGATATTATGAACTGTGTTATTATGAACACTTTCCTGGTATGTATATATGAGTGTTTCTTTAGAGTTTAAACCTAGAAATGGAATTTCTGCATCAAAAGAAATGTGTGCATTCAGATTGGTTAGATTAAGTCAAACCATTTTCCAAAGTAGTTTACCAGTTCATGCGATGACCAACAGTGTATACATGTATAAAATATTTTTTTGCATAACGTGCTTGACAACAGTTGGTGTTGTCAGACAGTTGTTTTTTGTTTTTATTTTTGTTTTTGTTTTTCACCATCTAGTGGGTATGTAATGCTTACCTTATTGTAGTTTTAATTTACATTTCCCTGAAAAATAATGCTAGATACTACTTTTTCATTTATTTGGATTTCCTTTTGTGTGAAGTGTCTGTTTAATTCTTTGCTCAACTTATGTGGTTTCTTATTTATTAGTTGTTCTTTAGAAATTTCGCATCCTAATCCTTTATTACATGTGTTGAAAACATTTTCTCTTTTTTTTCTGGATGGTGTCATTTTTTTTTAACAAACCACTTAATCTGAAGGTGTTTCAATTTTCAATCCCGTTTTGTATGGATTGAACTTTTTGTATGGGGTTCTTATGGTGCTTATAAAATAGTGTTCTGTGTTATCTTATAAAGGTTTTATAGTTTTGACTCTGTAGTTAGGACTGTATTGATTTTTTGTGAAGAGTATTGGGGTAAAACTCCAGTTTTATTTATTTTTTTCCATATGGATAACCAGTTGTCCCAACACTATTTGTTGTAAATTCCATATTTTTACCATTGATCTGAAATATCACCTTTGTCATAAATCAAGCTTCCTTGAATGTGTGGGTATTTTTTCTGGGACATGTCATTTGAGCAAACTATTTTTTAGTCTCCAGCAATACTGCAGTCTTAATTTTAATAAATTAAAAATAATTCTTGATACTTGATAGGAGATACATTCCAACTTGTTATTCAGGAGAGTCTTAGCAAATCTTAGACCTTTGCTTTTCTACTTTTAATCAGTCTATCAAGCTATACTTAAAAAATTTTATTTAGAGAATGTTTAGGGTTTTATTGATAAATTTGGGGAGATTTGAAATTTATGATAGCTGATCTTCCAGCCTATTACATCTCTCTATTTGTTTAAGTCTTCTTTAATATTTAATAAAGTTTATAAACTATAAAATTTTTATAGATTTTTGTTAGATTTATTTCTCAGACTTCATATATTTTTATAAAGCATTAAATAACATTTTAAAATATTGTAAATTTTGAATTTGTGGCTGAGGTATTAAAAAGTGTATTTGATTTTTGTATGTTATTTTGTATCTTACAAGCTTGGTAAACTTGACTTCTAATCAATTCTAATAATATATATATTGATCTCTTTGGCTTTGCAGCTAGGCAGGTATATTGATGATTAATTAAAATTTTATTTTTTTCATTTCTTTTGGCTTTTTTTTCTTGCCTTACTATGCTGGCTATGACAACTAGTACAATCGTGAATAGAAGGGAAGATAGTAGGCATTGTTGTTTTGTTCCTGATGCTGTAGGGAAAGTTTTCATTATTCTACTACTAAGAGTCATTTTACTATTTTTCCCTCAAAATACCTTTATCTAGTCAAGGAAGTTCCTTTCTATTTCTTGTGTGCTATTAGGTTTTTTTTCTTTAATCATGTATAATTCCTGAATTATTAAATGTTTCTAGACCAATAGACACTAGCGTATGATTTTTCCATATAATCAATTATCAATTATTTCCATAGTCAATTATCAACCTATAGTTCACTCTGTGGAAAACAATTTGACTTTTTAATTCTCAGAAGATTTTTCTCTTTATCTTGTGGTTTCACTGTGGTGAATCTAGGTGAGGATTTGTTTTGTTTTTTTCCTAACTTAGAAATTTGGAGTGCCTTTTGAATATGTGGATTTATGTCTTTCATTTGTATCAGATAATTTTCAGAAATTTCCTTTCTAATACTGCCTATAAACTTAGTTTATCTTTCTTCTGTATGTGTTTCTGTAAATTCAAATATTAGCCTGAGTTTTTCAGAGCACTCCAGTTGTGTGAATTAAGACTGCAAAACCATGTAAAAACTGTTTTTGTTTTTTACTTAAGTTTTTAACTTTGCCTTTACTATGAAGATTGGACTTTTTGAATGTCACAGATTTTAGGGTTTTTTCTCTTAATACTCCTCATCTATTTACTAATGTATCCCTGATATGTATTTTTTTTATGTATCCCATCCCTGATCTATTATTTTTTTAAAGATTTCATTTATTTATTTGACAGAGTGATAGAGAGAAAGCACAAGTAGGCAGAGCAGCAGGCAGAGGTAGAGGGAAAAGCAGGCTGTCTGTTGAGCAGGGACCCTAATGTGAGACTCGATTCCAGGACCCTCGGATCATGACCTGAGCCAAAGGCAGACACTTAACTGACTGAGCCACCCAGGCCCCCCCCCACCTCAATCTATTATCAGTTCTATCTGGTAAAATTTAAATCACAATTTTTATTTCCATAAATTCTCTTTGATTATTTTGTGAATCTGCTTGGTCAATTTCTTTTAATTAGTTATCAGTTTTTCTATTCATATAAGTTTATTTAATATATTTAAAATATATGTTTATTTAATATTTTATATTCATAAATCCATTCCTGCTGTTTTTATACTTGTTTTTTCTTTTGATTTCTTGGGGCATTTGGGGCATTTGGTGAGTTATGTAATTTTGAGCAATGACCTTATGTTTCTTGCAGTCTCAACCTTGGGAAATATTTCAGTCCTGAATGAAGATAGGTGCTCAAGAGAGAATTTTTATTTGCCTCTGTAAACATCTGTGTCTATTAACTAGTTGGGGACCAATGTAAATTCAGTTTTTTGGCTTGCGATCTTCAGAGTACCCACATGTATGAATTCGGGCTATAAACCCATGTGAAAACTAGCTTTTGCTTATGAAATCTCAGGGAATATCTTTAACTTTACTTGTGTTATGAAGGCAGGAACCTCAAGGTCATAGTTATTTAATAATTTTCTGTTAGACTCCTTACCTTGGCCAGAATTGCATCCATGCCTCTTGTCTCTTGAGCCCTTGAGGGCCATGAAAAGGAAATTTTAATTCTATCTTGTTTAGTAAATCTCTCAAGGTGAAAACTGACTTCAGAGATCCTCTTAACACCATTCTTCACTTTTACTTATATTTTAGTCTGAATATTCCTTGTTTTCTTTTGAATTAATCAAGGCACTTAAGAAGATATCTTATTAACATTTTCAGAAGTTTCTTCAGTGGAGAGGTGTGTGTACCACATTGCTAGAAATGAAGGTCTGACTATGTTTTGACTAAAGGAGAAAGAGAAAGTTACCACTGGTGTTAGTAATTTTCCTCATGCTGGGAATGGTCTCAGCACAGGCAAGCCAAATAGGACAGTGATTCCTGACTGTGAAGAGTAGTTTAGGATACTCCTTTGGAAGACATTGGTCTCAGGATAGGCGAGAGGAGTTTTATTGTGCACATTTGAAGGACAGAGTCAGTGTGTGCATCCCAGATAGAGCTGCTGGATTAAATTCCGGACATCTAGTTAATCTGAATTTCAGATATATAGTGAATTTTTTTTAAAGATTTTATTTATTTATTTGATGGACAGAGATGACAAGTAGGCAGAGAGGCAGGCAGAGGCTGGGGGGGTGGTGGGAAGAGAAGCAGGCACCTCATTGAGCAGAGAGCCTGATGTGGGGCTCGATCCCAGGACCCCAAGTTCATGACCTGAGCTGAAGGCAGGGTTTTGACCCACTGAACCACCCAGGCACCACTATAGTGAATATTTTTAAGTATATGTCCCAATTATTCCCTTTCATCCAGCCATCTCTCATCCCAGTTATCTAAGGTGGTATGGATATCATGGAGTGTATTATTTATAAGCACTATATTTTGGCTAAATGAAAGCCTTAGAGAAGTAAACTTTACATTTTAGTGTGCAAAATAAATCACCAGGAGTATCTTGTCAAACTGTAAATTCTTATTTAGTTGGTCTATGGCTAGGTAATGAGCTTTTGCCTGCCTTTCTTTTTTTCCCTTCCTTCCTTCCATTTATCTTTTTTCTTTTAGATTCTGCATTTCTAACATGAATGGGTGCTGCTCTAAATGTAAACATGAAATCTCTTCTTCATATAAGAGAAATTTCAAAAAATAATCTTTCCTCAATAGACAAGAACCTTCTGCTGCTCCCTCCTAGAACCTTCAAGGCAGACATATTTTTCTCAGCTTTTGAACTGAGAAGCATGCTTGTAAATATCTCTGATAAAATGTGGCTGTGGTTCAGTAGGCTCAATTCTTGTATGTAGCCCTTCCTGAAGCATATTCTCAAAATACTACCTCATCATTAAAATGCTGAAATACTAAAACTCACTCCTGCTCCCTTGTCCACACATATAGATATATGTGGTTCAGCGTGCTTCATAGATAAACAAATAAATATCAGTGTACCATATATGTTATTCTCTAAAACCCCAAGGAGAGGAATCATTTTGAATAAACACATTTCCAAAACAGGTAACAGCTTATTCCTTCATGTTTCCTGTATTTGAGGTAGAATGGGAACTAATGTTAGGAAACACATTAGCTTCCATTATACCAACTGTATTGAGGGGAGTTTTATACCTGAATTTTTGCACGAGTTGTATATAGATCTAAATGGGTAAACAGTAGAGTAACAGAGATAGAATGATAGAGACATGCTAGAATAATTTCTATATGCTTACCTCCCTTTCTTCTCTAAACTCTGGTAAGTTCCATACTACATTTACAAAAACAGGTGGGATGTAAGTAAAATCATTGTCTAGGGTTAGATTTTCCAATATTTTGTTAGAGGCTAGAAATGTTTTCTTCTTCCTCTGAAATGCCTGTTCTTAATTTTTCCGTAAGATAAGTGCATCATTCAAATTCATGAGTTTAGAATATTCAAATGGTACAATATAACATGAGTAATGAGCGTGAGCTCTGTATCACCTTATCATCCTGGATGTTTTTATCTATATGTGAATTTTTATGAATTTTTAAAACTGCTTCTATTCCTGTGGTATTTCGGTAGTGGTCATTGTTTGCTGTTATTCTGAAATTTTGTTTCATTTATTCTTTTTCCTAAAATTGCCATGAAAATAAATATAGATCATGATATGTTTAAAGAGCAATAATTAAGAAGAATTTATTCTTTTCTCCCAATTCATCAAATGTCGATGCTTTTGCATGTGAATGGTTATATCTCATTAATGGCTTCTGTGGTGTAACTCTGTAATTAATATTTATATATTAGCTACAGTATCTGTTCTTATGGAAGAAAGAATTATATAGTATAAAATTGAATGTTTTAAAGCATTCAAGTAAACCAAAAATATTTCCTCAAAAATGTGTTGAAAGGATGTAACAATCCAGCATGTGATTTTAATTAATGTCCAAGTAACTAAAAATGTATTTAGTTCATAAAGAAAACATATTGACATCTAATTATGGATCATAGAATTTGGTGCAGTGAAACCGTAGTGCATCTGTTCAGTGAAAACATAATCATGGAGAATACTAAATGGCACAATATATAATGAAAAATTGAAATAATGCACAAATAAGACCATTAAAAAATCACAGTGTGAAACTAAATAGAGTTGGAATTTAGCAAGAGAGGTCTGGTAGTTCTAGATTTACTGATAACAGAGATTGTCAAATTCATACAAAATTTACTATGCTAATTTTAATGGTTGTGCAGCAGAATCATCTCTCTTTTCTCCTTTAATGGAATTTAAATTTTTAAAGTAGAAGAAAGTTAGTGCAATTAGCCCACTTTCATATTTTCAGACTATATATAAATTGAACTAAGGGTTATCTTTTTGATAAATCATTTTTCCTCTATTAATGATGGCAAAGACTAACAAATGCCAAGAGTGTTGACTTTATTTTTTACAATACTGTTGGCTCAACCCCTTTACCTCTATTTCTACTGATTTAGTACAGGCCGTAACTTCTTCTCGTATGGAATTTCAGTAGCTTCTCAGTGGCTTCCTAACTGGATCACTAGGTTCACGGTGGACCTCATACCTCCCAGTCTCTTCCCACTGACCCCCAGTCTATTCAATACTTACAGCAGTGGTTCTGAAATTTGGGGTTGAATCTGAATCGCCTGGAGGACTTGTTAGAACACATAACAGCATCCTTAGAGGTTCTAGTTCAGTTGGCCTATGAAGAGGCCCTGGAATTTGCATTTTGAATGATTCCCAGGTGATGCTGATATTATGGGTCCATGGACCATATTTTTGAAATGACACCTGGGCATCTTGCTAATTGCTTTAAAGCTTCTTACCCCAGCTCTCCTGTTTTCATAGTCTCTTATTGGCTTCTTGTGGTCCTTCAAATCTGACTCAAATTTAGCAAGGTATTTAGGGATTTCTACCATGTGGCCCCCAATCTATCTTTTCTGCTCATCTCCAAGTTGTCTTTCCCTGGGTACTTGATGCTTTAACACACAGAATAACTCACTGTTAAAGAACATGCCCAAGGGACGCCTGGGTGGCTTAGTGGGTTAAGCAACTGCCTTCGGCTCAGGTCATGATCCCAGAGTCCTGGGATGGAGTCCCACATTGGGCTCCTTGCTCAGCAGGAAGCCTGCCTCTCTCTCCGACTCTGCCTGCCTCTCTGCCTGCTTGTGTGCTATCTCTCTCTCTCTTTCTGACAAATAAATAAATAAAATCTTTTAAAAAAATTAAAAAAAAAAGAACATGCCCAAATATTTTTATAACTTCTTGTTCTGTTATGCTATTCCAGTCTGTCTGGAAAACTCTTAGCTCTTCACCTCCATATTTTAGTCATTCAGTTCTCAGCACAACTGGCCTCTCTTTTTTTTTTTTTTTAAAGTATTTAAAAAATGTATATAATAATCATGAAAATAGCTATGATAAAGGTAATCCCAGTAATAAGATCATCTAAAATCTACTGAAATTTTAATATGTAGCTAGGCAGGTGTCTAGCTTCACACATTATTTCATTCCACCTCCTCATTATTTCCATGAGATTATTTTCATTCCCATTTTATAGGCAAGAAAACTGAGGCACCAAGAAGTTAAGTAATTGTCCATAGTCACATAGCTTATAAGTAGAGTAACTGGGATGTGATCCCAAGAGGTAAATCTCAAGACCTCAAACTTCTAACTGCTTATACAATGAAACTTTTTATATTGTAAAAATGTAGACACTTAAAATTGGGCACCAAAAGGACAGATATGTTTGCAAATTTTATCTTGTATAAAAATTGTCAGTATAGAAAACTGACTAAACGATGATCATTAACTCAAATTCGGTACCAGAGTGGCCCTCCAGTTGCAGTTCTTTAAAATTCTCCAGTCATTTCCCTTACCCAGTCATTTATTTGCATGATAGAATTACAAGGAATGCAATGTAACCTGTTCTTATTTTCACAATATCATGGTAAAGTATGTTTCTCTGAGGGTGGGCTTGGGACCACCTGCATCAGTACCACCTGGGGTGCTTGGGGAAAGTGCAGAGTCTCAGATTAACCAAGATCGAAGAAATCAGAGTATCTGGAAGAAGCGCCTGAGAATGTCTTTTCCCTAAGCACCCTGGTGGTTCTTAGGTACACTCAAGTTTCAGAAGTACAGTTCTCTCTGGATATCAGATCAGTCAATGTGATTTATCAACACTCATTTAGTGTGTGTGTTGTGGGGGTTTGGGGAGGTTGATTCTAGTTACTGACAGCTCTGAGTTAGGTTGCATATAGGGTACCTGTGAAGGCACACAAGAAGATTTGTTTGGATTACCAAGGCTTCTTTAAAAACAGTTGTAACTATTTAATGACTTAGTGTGCATTATTTAAATCAAGTAACTGAGTCATTTTCCCTTTAACCCATATAAGGCTCAGTTATTCTAGTATTTCTTAATCTTAGATAATTTTCCACAACTTTCTAAAGAAAAAAAAAAGAACAAAACAAAAAACACCTTTTGACTTTAGAGTTGATTCAATTATATCCAATATAAAGTTTCTTAAATATTGTATAAGCATAAAGCAAAGTACGCATTTTATATAGTTATAAGATGTACCATAATGTATAAATTAAGTCCAAACAAAACCATAAAGATCTATTATTCAAGTTACAAATATTAAAAATGAAGATTTTTTTTTTAATTGAAGCTCTTAGGTCTTCTGTTATATTTTAAAGTAATGAATATGTTTTTTACCATGTCACTCTTTGTCAATGTAATTTTTTTTTTTACTTTTGCATACAAGGTACTATAATTTATCATCGCTTTAATTGTTTCTCTTTTTTAAATGAATTTTTAACCTTACCAACTACTCTTTTACTTTCATGGGCCAATCAATTTAAGAATATGTACATAATGTAAAATACAATCATAAACGAGATAACTAAATGAAACATTCTCCAGGGCATATTTGTTTTTGTATGCACTGATGATGAACTATTGCAAGATGATCTGCAGTCAGACTAGGCTGTGTTGTCTGTTGGGCAGGTTTTTTCTGGTCAGTATGTTTTCACAACCACAAGCTTTTTTTTTTCCCCCCAAATATTATTTATTTATTTGAGAGAAAGAGAGAGAGAGCACAAGTTGGGAGGGGCAAAGGGAGAGGGAGAGGGAGAAGCAAGCTCCCCATAGAGCAAGGGAGCCTGATGTGGGGCTCGATCCCAGGACCCCGGGATCATGACCTGAGCTGAAGGCAGATGCTTAACCAACTAACTGAGCCATGCAGGCACCCCCAAGTTCATGCTTTTTGATGACAACTATTGTGCATACTTCACTCAGAGAGAATGTGATCCAATGTAAACAAGGTACCTGGTTATAAGGCAGTCATTTAGATTGGATGGACTATACCAATATCAGTATCCTAAAATTCTTTTAGAAAAGAAAACACAACATTAAAAGCATTGAAAACAACAAAATTTCCAGAGCTTCAAAACCAAAATGAGTAGACCCCTGTTCTTGGCATCCTTGAAAACCTGTAACTATTCTTTGGTGCATTGTTTTGGCTTGGAAGTATAGAGTGAATATGGAAATTAAAAGAACAGAAGAGAAATTTTGTATCATGAACATGAATTTATGCAGATTGGTGGCTTGTTAGATACTCAAATAAAAGAGGATTTGAAGAAAGGAAGAAAATAGTATGGGGAAAGTTGTAAAAGTAATGGTAGCCATTGGCACTCTTGTTTCTTGTTTCTTTCTTTTTGTTCTGGTACTCTCAGATCACTCAGGCAAGTCTATGTCATGTAAAAGGTGACTTCTGATACAAGTAAATTAAATACAAAAGCTTGATGTGTTTAGGTTGCGTTTTTGGTCTTCCATCTGCAGCATGTAGTTGACAGTCCTGCGTTAGGCAGACTTTGCTCTGGATTTCTAATTGTTCAAGACCTTTTGGTCTTTATTCACTGTGTCAGATGATACCACTCAGAAGAACAGAGGAATAAAGTCCACTTTCCTGACTTCTTAAGCATCTATTGCTGATACAAATCTAAATTAGTTCTAAAGATCTCCATATTGAGAGAAGTTGCTATTTTCTTCCAGAAACTTATTCCATTGTATAACACCTCACATTTCTGTGTAGGCATCCTTGTCCATATCTAATCCAAACCCTCTGTACCGCATTTTATTCTTTCTCCCTTTGTCTGTCTGTAGCATGAGAAGAACAGATGGCCATCTTTTGTCAGTACTTAAAAACCGTTTCTAAGAAACATTAATTCTGCACCAGGCCTCACTTGTTAGACAAAGCTCCTTTTCAGAATAGGCAGGACAGTTTTTTAATTCATCAGGTATGTCTTGAAGCCCAGTTCCCCTTTTCCTCACTTTAAGTCTCTCAATAGCTTCAGGCTTTTATTTTTAGTTTATTTTACCTGTTTACCTTTTTCATCCCTATCTTCAGATATATAATCATTAAACTTATTTACATTGAGGTGTAAATGACTGCTAAAGCTTAAAATATAGGCCATTGGGGGTGGGTATCTTAATTTTAACAAAGAGCATTTTTTCTTAAACTGAAATTTTAATTGCAGGGTTAGAATATCTATGGATTGGATAAGGGAGGGTGGAAGGAGTGTGGAAGATAGCTCTCAGCAATGCTGTGATCTTTCTGTGTAGGCAATTGGTAAAATGCTCCCTGTGTGAGTAACGTCTCTCTTCATTCATGCTTCATTAAAAAAAATATTCATTGGGCAGTTAGTGTCTGGGGCACTGGGGATCCAGCAGTGAATTAGACAAATCTTATAGAACTTTTTCTTTTGGGAGTAGAAACAATAAACAAGGGCGTCTGGGTGGCTCAGTTGGTTGAGATTCTAACTGTTGGTTTCAGCTCAGGTAATGATCTTGGGGTCATGGGATGGAGCCATGTGTCAGGGTCCTCACTCAATGGGGAATCTGCTTGAGATTCCCTCTGCCCCGACACTTCCACATGCACGTGCTTTCTCTCTATCTCATATCAAATCAATCAATCAATCAATCAATCTTAAAAAATGAACAGACCAACAAAAACAAGAAAATGCCCGGTGTGAGAAAATTTAGGCAGAAAATTAAAATAGGGTAAAGTGAATAGTGAATGGCTAGCTACTTCAGATCTCGGAGTCCGAAAAGGCATTTCATGGCGGAGGTGACATCTAAATTGAGATCTGACTATAAGACAGGGCCATCCCTAAGCAAAGGTACTGTAGAGAGAGGTAAGAACAAGTGCAAGGATTCTTGGAGATAAACTTAGTGTGTGAAGATAAACTTAGTGTGTGAATGTCTGGCTCTCATTAAAAAAGAGGGAGTCTAGAGGATGAAGTTGGGGAGAGATGGAGGGATCAGGTCATGTGGAGCTTTGACATGCCACTAAAGACATTTAAGATTTTATTCTAAGCAGCGTGGGAAACTTCTGGAGCCAGATCTAATTTACATTTTTAAATATTACCAAGTCTGCTGTGTGTTATAGGAGGAATGGAAACAAGAATACCAGTTAGCATATTGAGTAATCTGGGTGAGAGAAAATGATGACTCAGGACAGGAGGGTAGAGGTAGAAGCTTGGAGAAAAATTTAAAGAGGTTGTCAGAGCTTATTATTATTGGGTTGAATGTAGAGTGGGGGTAAAAGAGGAAGTCAAGAATAATGCCTAGGGGCGCCTGCGTGGCTCAGTGGGTTAAAGTCTCTGCCTTTGGCCCAGGTCATGATCCCAGGGTCCCGGGATTGAGCCCCACACTGGGCTCTCTGCTCAGCAGGGAGCCTGCTTCCTCCTCTCTCTGCCTGCCTATCTGCCTACTTGTGATCTCTGTCTGTCAAATAAATAAATAAAATATTTAAAAAAAAAAAAAAAAGAAAGAAAAAGAAGAAGAATGCCTAGGCTTAAAGCTTGACTAATTGAGCGGTGATGGTTTCTTTATTATTATGAGGAAAACTTAGGGAGAAATAGGTCTAGAGGTGAAATCACGATTTCATGGTATAACTTGCAATAGTAGTTAGGGTCACAGACTCTAGGTTAGGTATACCTGAATCTAATTCTTGCCTTGGGTGTTTTGAACTCAGTGGTCTTGAGCATAAATGGAGATCAATATAAGAGCAGAATTATGAAAATGAAAAAAAAAACTTCATAGAGAATACTTAGGTACATCATCATTATTACTAAATTTGAGGTTAGAATTTGTAATCTATTTTTTCCATTTTCTAAATTTTAATATTCTTTGCTAATATTTTATGCCACGTCTCTAAGATATCTGCCCAAATTTTAGAGTTTAAAAATTTAAACAGTAGTGTTATTGTTTGATCAGTTATTTAACTAACAAGTTTACATTCTTTTAAATATACCACAGTGGTGTTTTAACCATAGTAATGTGTTGCTTTCTCATAGTCAGTTGTCTCTGAGACTCATATCATTGATCAGTACAAACTTTGGTCATTTTCATACTTTTCATTATCCTGTATGGTTTTCTTTATAAAGACAATAAACCAGCAATTATCCACTTTATTCATATACTTTTAACCTTTTGTTTGAAAACATCATAATATATTCTAGCCTTCAACAAACACTACACTCTTCTCTATTTGTTGTCTTTATCAAATAGAATTCGTTAGTATCTCTTGCATTTTTCCAAGTTTCTGATTTTTTCCAACTTCCAATGGAAGTCTGACTTCTGGACTTGAAATCATTTCTTTGAAGAGAGTATAGTAGGAGAGATTAAATTAAGTAGGTTTTTTTTTTTTTCAGTTTTGAGGAAGTTAAATTTATATTTCTTTTTCTTAGGCTGTGTTTTATGGGAAGAACCATAGCTTACAGTGGAGAGGAAAAGGGCTAGGAATAATACTAAGGTCATTTTTATTTATTTATTTTTTATTTTTAATTTTTTTAAATTTTATTTATTTGAACAGACAGAGATCACAAGTAGGCAGAGAAGCAGGCAAAGAGAGGAGGAAGCAGGTTCCCTGCTGAGCAGAGAGCCCGATGTGGGGCTCGATCCCAGAACCCTGAGATCATGACCTGAGCCGAAAGCAGAGGCTTAACCCACTGAGCCACCCAGTTGCCCCCTAAGGTCATTTTAAAATCATCTTTTATACAAAATCTTTATATAGAAGAAATCTGTTTAAATTTTGAACATCTGAAATTGGCGAATGCTATTGATTGGTCTATGCTATTAGTTACCTTGGACTTTTTAGAAAGATAAAGAAGAGAGGATAATTTTCACTGATCAGGGGAATGCAAGCCTTTGAGGAAATTTAGATGGTGATTAGTACTTTGTGTATCAAAGTTTTCATTTTTTTACATTGATTAATGAAAATGCTGATGAGAGAAGAATCAAGATAGAAAGATAAATTGTACATGCTTCTTCCTATCAAAAAATAATGCTCTTAAACATGGCTCATTAATTTCTAGCCTGGGGGTAGTATTGATGATGTAATACTCCTCTGAGAGTAACCTCTATGTTTAACACATTTAACTCATTCATGTTTAACTCATTCAATATGATCAATTTATCAATATTAATAAGACCATCAGAGAGTCTCTTATAGAAATATGCATACTTTGTTCCTATGCATATGCCTCTTTGCTAGGCAGAAATGATTTTGGTGGGCTAACTCAAGAAATCCTAAATGAAGGTACAAATTGAAGATTTCTAAAATAAGTAAGAGGTACTCGTGGTTGAAAGCATTATAGGGTCCAAAATTCTGAGTAAAGAAATCATTTTATATTTACTTCAGAGAGACACTATTTATCTCTGTTGGCCAACATACTTTGAAACAACTATTTGGTTTTAATGGATATATATCTTGCCACTCTGCCATCAGTAATTTGAACAGCTTGAAATACTGTATGTCATCTTACATTGCTTTCTCTTTGAAGCAAACACAATCACTGGATTGTTTTCCATTGATTTAAAAACATTGACTTGCTGAAGTATGAGCCTGTGTGCAGTCATAATTCTTGTCTTTTTTCCCTCGGCAAAGCCTGTGATAATTCTTTGAGTTTCAAGCAGGTGTCATGCATCAGATCCAAGTGCTTAATAAATGCACCAGAAGTATATTTTCCTTAAGGCCTTGTGTTTATCCCATTTCCATTTATCTTGTGAAATATCTTCAAATGCTTTTTTAAAATCCTGGGAAAGAGCAGGTTAGCATTTCTACTTGGCAAGCAGCACTAGTAAGCGTAAGGCTCCCTTGTCTGTTTTGACCTTAACCAACGTTGGTGATTCCCAGTCTGTGTGCCAAGGGACTGTGAGGAGTGATGGAGTTGTTGGACAGAGCCCACCAATCCATATGCACACCAAACTTTTTTTTTTTAGTAATCTGAAAAATATTTCTAACATGAAAATGTACTGTGCTTTTTCCTAAATGCATATAAATACTGCTGTGATCAATAAAATACAAATACATGTTAAAGAGATTCCAAATTCAAGATGGCATTTTCTTGCTGTATTTTCTCAATTAATGGGTGGTACTGGGTTACCTGTATTTTTGATATTGTAAATGACAGTGCTTGATGCATTAAATTTTAGGATGACATTATTGGCCAGAGGTACCTTACTGATTCCAAACTGAAATGATTTTTTTTTTTATCACATCCATGTTGTGAGCTGATAATCAGGAATTTTACATTCAGTTTGATTAACAGCACACTACTACATTAATGATGGTATAATTAACAACTCCTATAACTATTTTGTTGGGTGCAGAGAGTCACTTAGTTTTTATAGCAACCCAGTGAAGTAATCATTATTATTATTCCCTTTTTGTTAAGAGGAAACCAAGGCTCAGAGAACTCAAGGATATTGCCGTAGGATACTCAATAAAGTAATAAGTCATGTGGGCTTTAAATCCTACCTTGGCCATCTGACTCTAAACTTGCTCTTTTGACTCTGTTGTACTACAGAGCAGTGTGACAGGTGAGACATGCATATCAAAGTTGTGCTTGATTCTAGAAGACATGTCTTTATGGAATGGATATAACTGGACTTGCCTTAAATTTTGTTGAATCTAAAAAATTATGAGTTTTTAAGAACTTTTAATCTAGAAAATTTGTTTGTGAAACCCAGGACATCATGTTAATGCTGCTCAAACGAAGCAATTACAGCAACTACCTCTTACTGTTAAACCAGCAGCCACCTATTAAACATGTCCAATTTTGACCTACCATTTCAAATATCAAGAAGAAGGAGGAGAAAAAAACAAACAATGATATGGAGATTTAATAACTCAAGTGCAGGCAAGAAAAGGAAGGAAGAGCTACATGTAGTTCATGGATTCTAGAAAGTGAAGGATTTGGGGCCTTATCAGTAGAGTCCCTAAAAGGTTTCAACTCATTCTTTTAATTCCCAGTTGCTCTGGTGAACTAGGTGTTAGCTTCACCTAATGGTTCTCTTCTATATCCTTCTTCTCATTATTCTCCCTTCCACAGTGGAAAATCTTACTGTTTGTTTACAATCCAGAGTTTTAAAGAAGCTGAACTAAAATTGGCTGCTTCTGGGACATCCCTGCCAATGGATAGGTTCCAAATTGGCTCTGCCATGAAGAGGCAGCTATGCCCACATAAGGATATTTTGGCTTAGTACTTCTGTCGTCTTGTTGCCAGGCAGACAATCATCCAGGAGTGGGAAAATACAGCTGGGGCAAATGTTTATAGCTAGAATGGTCAGCTGGTTGGAGCACTAGTCTGAAGGAAAGGCTATCTGATGTCATGTTTGACTCCTCATGAGAAGCACTTAATATTGAACTTAGCTTCTAACCCGATCAGATGGACACGGACCACAGTGCATATACCTTATATCTGCCGAGGCATATTCTTAAATCATTCAGTTTGTTTCTTCCACTCTTGACTGTAAAGGAGATAACAACTTTCTTTTCTGATATGAGAACAGGCAGATAACTCTGTAGCTTTTCTGGTGTTGTAGTCAAGTTTAGGAGAAAGAACAATTCTCTCAGCTCTGGGAAAAAAGCTTCCCTTTAAATGTTTCTCGTGGGCTAATATGTTACCTGAAGATGGGAAAACAAGGGTGTGTGTATAAAAATCACATGTAGAAAGCATATGTGTAAAACATAGATGTATATACAGTATTTATGTAAAGATGTCTTTATCTAGACATTCCAGCATAGCTCCTAGTTAAGCCACAACTTTTATAATGGGAAAGCAAATCAGATTTGACTGCATTGGCTGTTTAACTGAAGGAGCCACACAGATGGGAAAGAAGCACAGACAAATTGCTTTTGGCTCTGTTTTCTTTTATAACAACATCAGATATATTTAGTTTCTTTTTCTTTATGCGTTGTGCATGTTTCTGCCTCATATAGAAAATCATTGCACATTGTCTTCATCAATTTTGCCACTCTCTACTAACAGGCCCATTTAGCATTTCATTTACCTTTAAAATTTTTGAGATCCGAAGATATCATAGGAAAGTCCATTTTCAGACGTCGATGATGGGCAGCGAGAAGTACTTAAATATCATGGAAGTGATTCTTATTAGGAGAAAGGAGAATCTTATATTTTGACCACATGGTGGAGAAATATTTCTGTTTAGGACAAAGTGTATTTCCAAGCTGGATGGACCTATACACACACCTCAGTTCCAATAATTTGAATAATTTTTTTGACAAACCCTGTATTAAAATCATGAACTGTGAGGTTCACTAAAAACATTTGATTAGTTCATGTGAACTTCTCATAAGGTGGTCACTTTGTTCTCCCCCTTTTGAACTCTCCCATCTGTAAATGGCAATATTTTCATATCCAGGCCCCTTGTGATACACTGTCAGGTTGAAATAAGAGGACTATGGTACAGGTTCCATCAGTTATCCTAGTAGGCTCTCCAGTAATTGTTATCCTCTAAAACTAGTCCATGAGCCAGAAATTAAAAACATACGGCTCAAACAATGTGGCAACTTCTTAAAAAGTTAATCGTGGAGTTACCATATGATCGAGCAATTTCACTCTGAATTATCTACCCCAAACTTGTGTTCCTATAAAGACTTGTCAACCAATATTTATAGCAGCATTATGCATAATAGTCCCAAAGTGGAAACAATCCAAACGTCCAACTGGTAAATGAATAAAGAAAATGTGGTATATCCATACAATGAAATACAATTCAGAAATAAAAAGTGACAAACTACTGCTGATACATGAAATGACAGAGGAACCGCAAACACATTTTGCTAAGTGACAGAAACCAGACATAAAGACTACATATTGTGTGATTAAATTTATATGACATTTCTAGAAAAAGAAAATCTATGAAGGAAAGACGCAGATTACTACTTGACTAGAGCTGGAGATAGGAGTGGCGGCTAACTGCAAAGTACATGAGGCAACTTTTTGAAGTGATGAAAAGTTTTTTGTTTTTTTTTTTTTAAAGATTTTATTTATTTGTTAGAGAGAGAGATACAGAGCGCAAGCACAGGCAGATAGAGTGGCAGGCTAGAGGCAGAGGGAGAAGCAGGCTCCCTGCCGAGCAAGGAGCTCGATGTGGGACTCGATCCCAGAACGCTGGGATCATGACCTGAGCCGAAGGCAGCCGCTTAACCAACTGAGCCAACCAGGCGTCCCATGAAGTGATGAAAAGTTTTAAAGTGGTTGGTGGTTATGGTTGCACAATTTTATGTATTTATTAAAAATCATTGAACTGGGGACGCCTGAGTGGCTCAGTGGGTTGAGCCACTGCCTTCGGCTCAGATCATGATCCTAGGGTCCTGGGAACGAGTCCCACATTGGGCTCATTGCTCAGTGGGGAGCCTGCTTCTCTCTCTGCCTCTGCCTGCTACTCTGCCTGCTTGGGCATACTCTTTCTCTCTGACAAATAAATAAATAAAATCTTTAAAAAAAAATCATTGAACTGAGACTTAACATTGAATTTTATGGAATGCAGACCAGCCTGAATAAGGCTATGATTCTGAAAGTCTGTCAGTTTCTATAGCTCTGTATCCACATTATTCCAATTTTGCATGCTATGTATTTCGGGGCAGTCAGTGTGTGTGTGTGTGCACGTGCATGTCTTTGTGTGTGTGTGTGACAGGTACTCTTCTAGCTGATGTATTCCAACTATGATGGAATCCTCTCTGTTTCATGAATATTTGCCAAATTCTACTCTGCTCCCAGAAATTCTTCTGCACACGCTTTCCCTGGAGTGTTCTTTCCTGATACACTTGTCAAGCCTGGCTCCTGTTCTCGCAGGTTGTTGCTCATGTTACCTCCTCAGAGAGGGCTTCCCTGGCTTTATAAAGGCGATTCCTGGACCCAATAATATTTTTGGTCCCTTGTGAACTCTTTTCAAAGCATTTAACCCAACTTTGAGTTAGTTTCAATTTCATATGCATGCGTGTTTACATGTATATATTAGTCTCTTCCCTAATAAAATATAAGGCCTGTAAGTGGAATTATATCCCAGCACATGCTACAGTGGGGGTGTTTAAAATTTTGTGAAGAATTAATAAATCGATGACTAAGAGTACTCCCTGTATTAAACCACGAAACGTTAGAAATGTCCTAAATAATTTAGCTGGGTCTGTGTAGTTTTCTTCAACTATTTCCATAGTTGAGAATGCACTTATCTCATCTAGAAAATACTGGTATTCCTAGGAATATTCTGGAATTAACCTGATATTCTGAGCATGGGTTTAAGTCTTACCTGACAAAGGATTCCTGTATAAGTGAGGGATACCCAGAACTTTCCCAGGTCTGTTTCCTAAAATCTTACATGATTCTGGGAGACACAGAGTCTCCAGATTTATTCAGTGCTCGGGAATTACCAGTTGCTAAATATTGTTTTTTGACACCTCATCAAACTCTTTTAAAAACCTATTTTTACAATTGAATTAGACCTCCCAGTGTGCAAACCATAATACAAAACTAATGTACAGCTAACTGTGGCCTAAATAATGAGGCTTCCCCAAAACCTAATCTTCCTCCCAGGAAGTAGCTTATACTTTGGAAAAATCTCACTCATTACATAATCTGACAAAATAATATAATACAGTTTTAATAGCTACAGTTAATACATTAAACATATGGTTTCTTCAATAATTACTAATTTTTACATTTCTCACTACTAATTACGGTATTAAATCGTTCACTCCTTAATTTGTTCTGTCATAAGTTTTTATTTATTCCAGGCTAAATGGTGATAGAGTTGAGACTTTTGCACTTCTCCCATTAGCTTAACATCACTGATATAAAGCTGCTGTGTGTTGTAATGGTTTATTATCATATTATTTTTGGTGACTTAATTTTCCTGTGACGATTGTCTCAATTTAGCCATTCCAGATGTGAAATAGTTTCCAAGGATATTTTAAAAACCTAAGAAGATTGTTGTTATTTGTAGTTTTATATCATTTTAATGCCATTTTGATAACGGCCTATTATAATTGCCAACTGCCTTCAGCTGCCTGTTTGCTACAGGGTAACTTCGCTACTGTAGTACTGTGGGGGCAAACTAGGCAGTTGACATATTTTCTGAAGCTGCCGCTATTGCCTATCTCCACAATTTTTTGGACCCCATTATTACATGGGTTAATATTTTGTTTGTTCCAGACTCCTCTAAAAATTCAGTGTCATATAGGGGTGGATTCCTACAGAGTGTGAGAGTTGAGTGGCAGGTTTATGACCCAGTGTTATGAGTTTTGAGTCTTAGGAAGCTAAATATTTCAAATGTGCTCTGCACTCGGTCAAGTGGGGGCTGCTTTTCCTCCCATATATTTTGTACTACTGGGTTTTCAGGTAAGGTCATTCCTCTGTATTTTTCATTCCCTTGTACCTCCTGGAAGCAGGCCAACTGTCTGTTGATTGATAAATGGGTAAAGAAGTTGTGGTACAAACACACACACACACACACACACACACACACACACACACAATGGAATAGTATTCAGCCATAAAAAAGAATGAAATCTTGCTATTCATTGTCATTCTTATCAATGCAACTCTCTGTCATACCTCTTAGTGATTTTGATGTCCACAGAGATTCAGGCTTTCAGCTTCTCTTTTTAAAAGACTTATTTATTGGGGCGCCTGTGGGTTAAAGCCTCTGCCTTTGGCTCAGGTCATTATCCCAGGGTCCTGGGATTGAGCTCCACATCGGGCTCTCTGCTCAGCAGGGAGCCTGCTTCCTCTTCTGTCTCTCTGCCTGCCTCTCTGCCTACTTGTGATCTCTGTCTGTCAAACAAATCAATAAAAAATCCTTAAAAAAAATTATTTATTTATTTATTTATTTATTTATTTTGAGAGAGAGAAAACAAGTGTGAGTGGGGGGAGGAGCAGTGGAAGAGAATTTGCAAGCAGACTCCCTACTGAACACAAAGCCCAACTGGGGGCTAATTCCAGTGTTTCCGTTCTTAATCACGATAGTATACATATATTATCTCATCTGAGTCTTATAACCTCTAAAAATAAATCAGGAAGTAGAAGCTTGGAGAAACTAAATAAGCTTTCAGGATCACACAGCTTATAGTGGTGGTGTTTAAACACTTTAAAACTCTGCCTACTTTGTGCCTAAACTTAAGTAGCTGAACTAGACTAAGGAAGAATTTATGCTTACTCATCTCATTTTAAGTTCATGATCATTTCAGTGGGAGCTTTAGTGCTGTCAGGCAGACTTATAGTTCCTTAGTCTGTCTTATTTTCCCCCATTATCTCTACCCTCTTCTCAAGCCTCATATCCTTTCTTATTCTAAATCTCTTCTGATAGTCTTGAGTAATATTACATTGAGATCATAGAAACGATTTGAAGAGATTGTTCCCATTGTCCTTCCACCACATCCACCACCGCATGTGCGGGGAGAGCCATATATTCGACATTCTCTGTTCTTAATGCAGACCAGCCAGCTGACTGTACTCCTATGCATATATAACTCTTTGTTATTCGATAGATCCCAGTTCATTTAAGTAATTGACCCTTGTCTCTGTTATGTTATTAAGTTTTCCCTCTTCACTGGGGCACCTCCAGTGCTGTAACTTCTTCCATTAAAAGAAAATAATAATAATGAAAGATATCATTAGGCACATAGATCAATGGAATAGAATAGAGAGCCCAGAAATATACCCATATGAATATAGTCAACTGATCTTGGACAAAGGAACAAATGCAATACAATAAGTTTCAAAATAGTTTCAAAAATAGTCTTTTCAACAAATCATGCTGAAACAACTGGGCATCCATATACAAAAAATTAATTTAGACATAAACTATACCCCTTTCACCGTAATTAGCTCAATATATCACAGATCTAAATGTAAAATGCAAAATTATCAAACTCTGAGAAAATGACAGGAAAAAATCAGATGCTCTTGGGTTTGGTAATAACTTCTTAGATATAACATCAAAAATGAAATCCATGAGAGAAAGAATTAATAATCTGGACTTCATTAAAATTTAAAGCCTTTGGGGCTCCTGGGTGGCTCAGTCAGTTAAGCATCTAACTCTTGATTTTGGCTCAGGTCATGACCTCAGGTTTGTGAGATCAAGCCCTGAGCTGGGCTCTGTAATGGGTAGAGACCCTGGTTAAGAGAATGAATGAAACAAGATGGGATTGGGAAGGAGACAATCCTCATAAGTGACTCTTAATCTCACAAAACAAACTGGGGGTTGTTGGGGGGAGGGGGTTGGGAGAAGGGGGGTGTTGTTATGGACATTGGGGAGGGTATGTGCTTTGGTGAGTGCTGTGAAGTGTGTAAACCTGGCAATTCACAGACCTGTACCCCTGGGGATAAAAATATATGTTTATAAAAAAAAAAAAAAAAAAAAAAAAAAAGAGTCACTCTCTCCCCCTCCGCCTGCACCCTCAACACCCCCCCCAAATACATACATACATACATACATACATACATACACAAAAAGTGAAACTTCTCTCCAAAGACAATGTCAAGAGCATAAGAAGCGGAGCCCCAGATTGAGAGAAAATATTTGCAAAAGATGCGTCTGGTGAAAGACTTACCCAAAGTATTTGAGGAACTCTTAAAACTCAATAATAAGCAATCAATATGATTTTTAAAAATGGACCAGAGACATTTTGTTAGTAGTTATGTCACCAAAGAAGATGTACAAATTGCAAATAAGGATGTAAAAAGATGCTCCATGTCTTATGTCAGCAGGGCATTGGAAATTAAAACGTAATGAGATATCAATACACACATATTAGAATGGCCAAAATCCAAACCACTGACAACACCAAATGCTGGTGAAGATGTAGTGCAACAGGAATACTCAATCATTGCTGGTTGGAATGCAAAATAGTACAGTCACTTTGGTAGACAGTTTGGTGGTCTTTTACAAAACTAAATGTACTTCTACCTTACAATCCAGTAGTCCTGGTCCTTGGTATTTACCCAAAGGAGCTGGGTAAACTTATATCCACACAAAAACCTACATGAGGATGTTTATAGTAGGTTCTACATTTGGAGAAAAGGCAAAAATGCAATAAATCATTACCAGATCAATAACCGTCATAGCATTTAATGAGTGCCCAGAACACTGAACATTAGAGGGAGGAGAAATCAGTTAAAATTATGTAGACAGAGAAGATCTCAGAGAAACAACATTTCTTCTGGCTAATGGAAGGTGAACCCTGTTTCCCTGTTTTCTACACCCCTTTAGTAATAATAATGGACCTCACCTAAGGCAATATACTAGCATTTATATACAATGATGATTATCTTTCATTTCTCTTCCAATAATAACCCCAGAACTCTTCCAGGTTGAGAACTTCATTGGTCTTACTTATGACTGAGTAGAACAAATTTGCACTGTGGTCAGTGAAAAAGAATGACAATAAAATTTGTAACCCCAGATTCTTTATTCTTACCCAGGAGGTTCTCAGGTTCTCATATGACACATGTAAAAATGCTGTCCCTCTCTTTGAGGTACACTATCATTGAGGAGGCAGAGTTCTGTGCAAATGCTGTCCAGGTGGTTGTAGCTATTACTGCACAGATTTCGTGTCCACCCAAAAAAGTGTCTTGTAGTGAATGAATGTGTATGACAGCTATATTTAAGTTATAGAAAAATTAGCCCCTCTTGAACTATAGTACCTTATTATTATTAATAAATTACTTGTAAAAAATGTCTTAAGTGACCAAGATAAATTACTAGGCTATAAAACCATGGTTTAAAAATTCCGTTGTATTTATTGGGTCCATTGACTTCCAGAAGATATAAGGCTTTTTTTAAAATTTTTATTTTTATGATTTCAGAATTTACATTGATTTTTTTAAAGGTAATATGATGTATTGACAAGATCATAACATTTAGACTCAAAAGGCTTCAGTCTGGTTCTATGTTCCAAGATGTATCAGTTATATTGAACAACCCACTTAATAGTACTAAATCTTGGTTTAATTATGTGCACCATAGGATTGTGTAAACTACAAAAATTCAATAGTCTTGAGTTGTTATTATTGTAATAGCAGAATCAAGGCACAGTAATTGTCTTTTTCTATTTTCCCTTTTTCTTTCATTTTCTTTCGCTCATAGAGATAGCTCCACAGTACTTTTATAGCTTTTCTTTTCTAGTTCATCATGAGCATCTCTGGTGAATAGGGATTTTTACAATTGGGTAGATAGTGTACAATGTATTGTCAGGGACTGCTGAATTACTTAGAGAATTTTTCAGTGTTGAGTTACCCATTAGTTTAGAATATTTTCTATTTTTAAAAACATATGGGTGTGGTTAAGTGAGAAGGAAGGATCAGTTTGACTATGACATCTAAAGAGAAGTGGAAGAGATGGGGAGTTTGGGGAAGCAGTAGAGAAAAGAAAACATTTTTAGACAGTACAAGGACAATGTTCTCTGAGGAGAAACACTGAACTGATGTTATATATATATGTGATTAGATGGCTCCATGC
This sequence comes from Mustela erminea, assembly GCF_009829155.1. Taxonomy (NCBI): domain Eukaryota; kingdom Metazoa; phylum Chordata; class Mammalia; order Carnivora; family Mustelidae; genus Mustela; species Mustela erminea. The sequence continues at coordinate 51,258,451 of NC_045616.1, forward strand.
TGCTCCTGTGGAGAAGGAGGCATGGCTGTACCTTTGCTCCTTGGGAACGACTGGGAGGCCAAGACAAGGACTGAGCTCTTGCACAATGCTGCCTCCAGTTCCAAGGGAGCTGCTCTAAGAACAGCCAATATAAGAGCAGGGTTTACAGAGTTTGACTTCACGTAGAGATTGGGGGTGGCCTGAGTCTTATCTGTTCATCAGTTTTACAAATATTAGTGTGTACTCTGTGACAGGAATAGCAGTAGACAAAACACACAACGATCCTGTCCTCGGGGAGCTTATACTGCAGAGAAATCTAAGCCTTTCTTGTGAACAAAAATCAACAGTCCCCACTGGACTATTTGGATATCAATAATAACCTGAACATGGTCATTGTATTTCTATTGATACGGGCTGCCATATTATAGGCACTTTGATGTGGTGAAAGAAGTACCAAACTGGGAATCAGATGATGTAGATGTCATCGCATCTGTCACTAATGAGCTACATGAGCTTCAGCCAATCACAGAGTCCAAAGAAAAAAGAGGTGTCTAAAATATTTATGCTTTGTCAGGCAAAGGGGAGGATATCCTCTCCTCCTGAATTCACTTCAGCATAAAATCATGCCTGCTCTCATTTGTTACAGGAATGGTGGTCACAGCTAACATCCAGGCCTCTGTGGCGTGGACTCTTTCCAGTCAGAACTTTTTGGACCTGAGATCAGAATGTGCCACTCTGAGAAAAATTTGTCAGACAGTTAAACAGAAACCTATTTAGTGTCTTCCAGCTTGGACTGTTTTCGCTATGTTTGGAATCAGGTGTTTTGTCTAATCAAAGAAAGCATTTTCTGTTTCCTAGAGTAACAGCAAGACTGAACTTGGGTCAAATACTAAAAATAGTTCAGAGTCTGTTAGAGCCTTATAGATGTCCCCAGTGTCTATTTCTCCTTTTTCCTTTGTAATGGATTCCTTCAAATTATAGCTGGGCACATGGCTACCACAAGATCAAAGCAATATTTTCTAATCTCTTTTGCATTTTAGAATGGCTGAGTGACTATGTTCTGGTCAAAGGGATGTGATGTGAACAACTTCTAAATAGTGCCCTTAGAGAAAGGGCAAGTTCTGTTTTATACTCCTCCCCACCCAACACAAATTTTCTATGCTAGGATGAGGACACAGTAGACATGGTGGTGAACCACCATCAACTGCAGACAGGCGATACTCCAGTGAGTGGTAAAGTGACATTAAAGAAAGATACTGGGTCTCTAGCTTTGTGGAACCTCCACACTAGCCTTGAACTACCTATTCTGAACTTGATGTCCTTGAACCTTTTCAATCGGGTCCTCTTTGTTTGGACAGCTTAACCTATATCCTAATTAATACAAAGATAAATGACTCAGGTAATAAGCAGACACAGAAGTGTTACATTATAAATAACTTTCTTTGACCTCTTCTAAAAAGGTGACAGCCAGTCAATAGTCTTTGTGAGAAGTGTATGTATGTATATGTGTGTGTGTTGTGTGTGTGTGCGTGTATGAGTATACCAAAATGAGGGAGCATTTTGGGGATGACCAGTAAGAGAGTGGTTTTTTTAAAAAAATTCATTCCTTTTCTTTGTTTCTTTTCTTTGGAGTATAAATTTGAAAAATGATGAAAAGAGCAACATTTGATAGAACAGTAAATTCACGTGATTTTTATACATTTTAGTGACGATTCTGTCATTGATAATAATTTGTTATAATCCATGGTCATGGAAAGTCAAACTAAAATAGAGAAGGCCTGAAAAGTACATAGAGGAGGTTAAAATTATTTTGTTGTGCATATTCTAATATTGAATTTCCTGATATTAGACTTCTATTTTCTCAGCAATAATAATACATCCATGCTTGCATTGGTTGCCAAATTTGTTTATAAAAAGGTTGTGAACAAACAAGAATAATTAAGCCCCTCAATATTAACTAAATAATATCTTGATGAGGATTTTAAAACAGTTTGGCTAGCATTTTTTCCTGCTTAGAAGTGATGTCGCTGTGAAATGTGAAGATAACACTTCATGTGTTACTATTTGTTGTGAAGTGATTTAATAAATGTTTAAACAAGTCATTACCACGTTGACAGCATTTCTTATCATGGAGCTGTAATTTTGATATTGATTGTCATGCTCGGCTTCCCACCCCCTTCCTCTGCCCTGAAAATGTGAGGACACGTAAGCATGACCCTCAGAGAGTGCTAACAGACTGCATGGTTTTGTTTGTTCTTGAGTCTTCCTCTCTTTTGTGTCAAAGAAGGAAAGACAGTCAGCTGTACTTTCCACACCGAGGTGGTAGCATGCACGGAAGGGATAAATTTTGTGTAGTATATACTCATCTGCTAGGAGAGCACCAAGGTAGCATCTTTAGAGGATAATAATTTTGCTCATATATGAATCACTTCAAAAGAAGCAGCCTCCAGGAAGCCCTTTCTCACGTTGTTTAACAGCTTTCAAACTTGCAATCAGGGAATAACTGTAGTGTAGCCTTCTGGCTCCTTAAGTGACACCCACCCTACCTTTGTGAATAAGTAGAGTAAAATTAGATGGTGACATTCATTTCCTCATTAATAATTACTGAGCACTTACCATGGGCCAGGTAAATAGCTAAAGCAGTGCTATTTTTGTCCTCTTGAAACTTATAGTCTAGTAGTGGATCTGCATCCTAGTTTTCAGGTGTCATTTTATGTATTTTTGCTGGGTGAGTTTCCACTCCTTCAAGATCCTCAGACTGCACTACCAGGAGCTCTTCCTCGTAAATTTAATCAATGAGAAAAGAACATGTGACCTGAGTATGGTGTGCTATCTTCAGTTGTACAGTCTTAGTGATAAAAGGTCTCGTTGTTTATTTGCTGCACACATTTTCTTGAAGAAAGACTCCTGGGGCACCTGGGTGGCTTGGTGGGTTAAGCCTCTGCCTTCAGCTTGGGTCCTGATCTCAGCGTCATGGGATCGAGCCCCACATCAGGCTCTCTGCTCAGTGGGGAGCCTGCTTCCTCTTCTCTTTCTCCCTGCCTCTCTGCCTACTTGTGATCTCTGTCTGTCAAATAAATAAATAAAATCTTAAAAAAAAAAAAAGAAAAGAAAAGACTCCTATGTGGGTGGCATTCAGTTTCTGCTCCAACACCTTTGAAAAGGTATTCCAGTTTTTATCAAATTTCTTATGGTTTACATTCAGTATTTTCCAATTTATTTATGTGTTCATAAAAGGAAATGAAGTCAGTGTGGTGCAATCTGACCTTAATTGGGTCCATATTTAATCCTAGTGACTACCTATGTCTTCCTAAATTCTGGCAACTTCAGGAAATATTTAAAAAACTTGTTATTTTAGGGACAAGATTTTCAACACAGATTTTTCAATATCTACCTTTTTCCCTATTGAAAATAATATAAGCTGCTCATCTCAACTTTTCTGTCATTTTTCTCATTCTCTCTGTAACATGAGACTGCACCGTAAACATTCTTCTCTATGTCACAGATGTCTTTCCCATGAGAGTGTTTCTACTGTATCTTGAACTTTTCCTCCATTCTCTATGAGTAACAGGGAAATACATGGCTTTTTCTTGTATAGTCCTAGAAAACAGTTATACTCTTACTCTTCTCAACCAGTGGTTGTACCCTAGGGGTCATTTGACAATATCTTGGAGACATTTTTGGCTGTCACAGCTGAAGGAGGATTTGTGACTGGCATGAATAGAGGCCAAACACACTTGCTAATAATCTTACAATGCACAGGATATCACCTCACAACAAAGAACTGTTTGCTTCAAAATACTGTTGATGTTGAGTTTGAGATAATTTGATTTAAAACAATTGAAATCTTCATCTTTATTAAGATATTTTCTTAGCAATTTCTTCTCTGTCTCCACTTACATCCAGTTAGAGAAGCTACTGGTAAAATACTGGTAAGTATTTTAATATGCTTTCCTTCTTCACTGATCTGTTTTCTGTACACACTGGAATATTTGTCTGTACTAGGCACTCTAGGTAATATAAAGATAAGTAAATCCTTGGCTCTGGCTTTATAGTAAGAAACTTGACATCTGTGAATTAAGATAATTAGAATTAAAGTGAAACCAATTAATTATGTCAGAGCAGACAGAAAGAACCACAAGAAGTTGGAAAAATTGGTTATTTCTGGCTGGAGCGATATAGATGATATAGGTAGCATTGGAATTGGGTCTTAAAGAATAGTTGTGATTCTAAACATGCTGAGGTGAAGAAATAGGTGGGAAGTAACAAAGAGAGAAGGCAAATGGAATCAGGGCAGGCTCAGGGGACTGCCAGTGGTGGCCAAGCTTGGCCTGAGGTAGAGCACATGAAGAGACGTGGTTAGGAACTTCTTTCCTCCTTTAGCCAGATGTTAATGGTATAAACTAGATCACTGTTTTGAAAATATGCACATCAGGATCCTTATAGCAGTTTTTTACCTTTCTGAGCAAAAATAATGTCAAATTTTCTTATCCTATATTGAACAAATCGGGATTTTTCATTGCAAGCTGAGCTTGTTTGGATTTTCCTGAGTTTCCTTCCATGATACTTTTATTGCTTTTCCATCAGCTGATATTTGTTGTAATCAAGAAGCAGAAACTTTTTTTTTTTTTTTGAGTCTGAAAATTCACCTTGATATGCACATTCTCATAGCTTCTTGGAGGATTCAGTGATTCACTCCTACAGTGCAGAATGAAAATACATTCTAGCCTGAGATAATAAAATGTGCTATAAAACATCCTTAGAAATACCCATCAAAATGTGGCATTAGAATGGAGGAGCAATGGAGAGTCAACTTTCCTCTTGTGGCCTGGGAAAGTCCTCAGGTTCCCCCACCCCAGGGCTTGATTTAAATTGCTGATTCCTAGACTCCTCTCTATAGTGAAGAGATTGAACCAGAATGGAGAAGGAACAGGATGAAATCTCTTTTCATTTTTTTCTTCTTACAAGATCCTTAGGTAATACACTTGAAACTAAAGTTTAGTATCTATGGTAGTGTCCGAATGCTCATGCTGTGGTTTAGCTCTTCAACATGTAAGAGTCAAATGTGTAACCAGAAACATGGCTTTGTGTGAGTAAGTGAGGCCTAGGACCCTGAATTATGTATACAAAAAGGGTACAGATGAAAAGTGAAAATATTGGTCTGTGATTAACATTATCGAGGGAGAATTACTGTAGTTTAAAGAAATAAATGTGTTTATTCTGTAAAAATAGAGACTGACAGGCCCAATCATTAATTTCCAAGTCAATTTGGGGAATCTGCATGCATGTGATTTTAAAAATGCCTGTTGTTTTACTATTCTCAGAACAAGGGAAGTTGAGGACATAAATGCTATTCTTTTCCCTTTTGTTGAGCTACTTAAAAATATTAAGAAACTGTCTTAGTTTTCCTAGAGATTCCACCTAGCCTTTGTCCTCTAATGTTATAGAGCTTTTAAGGTAGTGATAAAGTGAATGGATTTCTATTTTTCTTATTCCTATTATATATGCATAAATTTCATAAATTCTTACCTTGTTTTATGGACTGAATACATTTTCCCATTGACTTGGGTATTGTATTCATGTTTTATTCTGTCATTTTTAAAAGTATGCATGTACTAACTGTACCTATATGATCGTCAACTCTCAAGGGGCTATGTCTGCATTAATTCCTATCACATATAAATGAGTTCTTAATAAATATTTTTGATGATGAGGATGACACTTTGTATACCTGGCTTAATGGGTCAAATTCACTTGCAATCTGATATTCATGGCCTTCAGCATAACATTATCATTCCTTAGCATGGTTATTTTCTCCTCCATAAAATCAAGCAGCTGATGCCATCCGACTCTGTGTTGAGATGATTCTATGTAATAATTATGTAAAGTACTTAGCCTGGGAGGTGCCCAATAACTATCACTCTTGTTTTTACTTGCTTATGTAATAGAATTGACTAAAATAATTCTTGGCCTTTCTCTACCTTGTAAAAATTAGCAGTGGAGATTATTTGACTTGCTGTGGAAGTCAAAATACCCTTCTACTGTATTCAGTGTTTCTCCCAGTGGAACCCCTCCCAGAGGAGGCTTACACAGCCCTACACTGTTCACTTTAGGCATCACCCAGGGACTAGCAGTGGCAAATGAAATGCGAGTGAAAGTGATGAGCCACTTCCTAGCAGATGATTCTGAGCCAGTGCATGACTCACAGTGTTCTTTCTTTCTTCCCTTTGCCTCAAGGACAGGCAATGCTTCATTCATGACTGCCCCATCAGCCTGAGTCCAGGGAGAATGCTCTCTGAACCTGGAGCAGAGATAAAGCTGACCCGCAGTGAACACAAGTCATGAATGAGAAATAAATACTTGTTGTTGGAAACCACAGAGATTTTGTGGTCGTTTTATGTCCCATAAATAATCCCCACAAGGAATTTTGTGAAGAATAAATAGCAAGGAATACTTGATCAGAGCCTCTTTGAAGTGCTACCTTACATCTTAAGACTTTCCCAGCCATTGAAGTAGGTCACAGGAGTCCCTTTAGCCTCTCAAGTCTTGTCTGGCTCTTAACTTGACACCCTGTCATAGCCAGCTCTGAGATATTATAAATTGTTTGAGGGAATATGCGCCCCTTTGTAATCTCCACACAGATGGTATATACCAAACAGCTTCTGCAAATATAACTGCTGAGTGTTGAGTAGATATATTTTGTATTGGAATGTAAAGCAAGCCGTGGTGGGTGGGTACACCACGGGTAAATGGACACAGCTGGATAGAGTGTGAGGTATGTGCCTGCCGGATCACAAAGGAGTAAGTTGTACCTAATTTAGAGGCCCAGAGGTTGAGGGAAGACTGTTGTTCCTAGAGGCCAGGAGAAGTTATCCTGTATATTTCTATCAACAATGCCAGGTTCAGATGCTCTTTTAAGGGGGAAACATTTTTATAATTTTAGCATTTTCCAAATTATTCCCTCAGTGAGTCATAGTGTTTTTTTTGTTTGTTTGTTTTTGTTTTTATTTATTTATTTTTTTTTTTTTTTATTTCCAGCATAACAGTATTCATTATTTTTGCACCACACCGTGTTTAACCTAAGCAATTTGGGCTATGGCAAGAGAATTCTTCTGAGAATTTAAAGAAAATCTAAAGGGAGTCTGAGCCCACATTCTTATAAACAAGATGCCCCATTCTATTTTAATTAGAAATATCAGTTCGGTACAAAGAGGCTCATTAAGAAATATTTATCAGCTTGTTAAATGAGCTACTCTTGTTTCTTCCAGAACAAGTGTCTTAAAAATGTTCAGAATTTCACCAACCATTCAGCACGAAGGATTAGGGCACTTTTTATCTGTTTCTTTTCCTAAAGCAACGGTTTTCTGTAGGCACCAATACATCTTAAATATTGCCCTGTATCATTAAGTGTGGGTGAATTTAGGAATACTCAGATATTTTTTATGTTAGATTTTGATGAAGAAGTACCTGGACAAATGCACATATTTCACAGGCATGTGACAGAGACTCATGAATTCTCTCCTAACTGGATATATTATTGAAGGTTTGTCTTTTACTGTTTATTCATTTAGAAATGTAGATTAGATTTGGACTTTGTATCAGATGTGCTGTTTATTCACTTAGAAATGTAGATTAGATTCGGACTTTGTATCAGACTTTGTATCAGATGTATCAGAACATTGTGTGTCACCAAAGTAAAAGGACAGCTTTTTCTGGGGGCATATATTCAACTTTTGTCATTTGTGTTAAAATCTCTTGAAAGTTCTTTTAGCTTTGAAAGTTTATTTTAAAGTCGGAACAGCAAAATAACTGTGAAACAAACAAATAATAAACCATATATTTTGCATTGAGCAGACCAGAAAAAATTGGGGTCCATATAGGTATTATTGATCTAAATTATTAAACTAAAGTCAGCTATACTGGTTTTTGGATATTGAAACCCCAAGCAAACAAAATACTAAAGTAGCAGCAGTATCAACAAAAGAAAAAAGTAAGTGTTTAAATAATATCCTAAGAGGGAGATTCTCAAATTGAGGACACATGTTTGGTCTGTGTTAGTCTCTCCTTTGAATTTGCTAGAAGTGACATTTTATGATATTACGAATTATCTTCTATAACAAACTTTTTTTGTGTGAGATCAGCTATCCTATTTAGTAGATCTTAAATTCTCCTATAGATTACGATGTCAAACTTAAATTTATGTGCCAACAATTGCTAAAGGCTATCTGGATTGTAGTATTGAGAAGAACTCAGGGGCCATATTTATGCTCAGCAGGAAAAAGTCCTGGCAAATGAATAATATTTACTATGTTTTGAGGGGGGATGGCTGTTCTATTTTGAGGAAGTCAAGTAAGTACCACAAATTTGCCATCTTTGTCTTAGAACATTTTGTAATTGGGGAATCATTTTGTAAAAGTAGATCTTTTGCTTCCTCATATTCTTCAGGAAAGATAACAAGGTGCTTTCTTCTTTGATTTATTACTATAGTCTTATTTAATATTGCTAAAATCTCATTTATTTTGCATCCCCATCTTGAGAAGATTCCAAATGGTGGTTTATTAGAGAGGCATATAAGACTATAACAAGAACTAAAGATATAGCTGAAAGAAATCTTGAAGAGAGACATACTATAACTTATTCCTTAACAACATTGCTCAGAATTTATGAATTTATGAATCCCATAGTGATGGGATTTGGGGAAAGTTTGAAATGAAAAGAGATTTTAAATGATAATGTAAAGTTGAAAGAATTTTGAATTACATAAATTTACGAGAGAACTTACTCCTAAGTATTCTATGAAGATATTATATTTCTACCCCAACAATGCCAACATGCTTCATCACTAGGGGTTAGCAAAATGTGTAAGTAGATTTGTATCACGTTACTCTCAGGTCTCAGAAATCAGTGCTTCATAGAAGGGTCCCAAGTACTAATATTTCTGTTGATACTTCATTCTTACTGTATGGTGTTTTGTTTTGCTACTTTATGATTCCCTTTAAAGTGATTACTTTAACTTTTCCTAAAGAGAGATTGACTTATGTTATCCTTCCATCAACACAACTTAATTACTATCCACTCTCTTAATTGCTGTATTTGAATAAGTCTTAAGATCTGCTGGCAAGCCAAGCTGGTATATTTGACCATCAAAAAATTTCAGAGTTGCTGGTGAAACTTTATAAAGTCAGAACTTTATAAAATGCTATATTCATCTTTAAATTTTCACCACGACATCATTTTTCTTACCTGTGTAACAGTAGCTTTCTCAGTTGTAGGCAATTTCATAAGAATACCATGAGTAGGGTGTATTTTTAAAAACACTACCTAAATCCTACTAGTGCTACTATTACTGCTGCTGCCACTGCTGCTGTTCTTTGTAGTACTCTCTCTATACTCTTGTCATGGTGAAAAAGGGCTTTAGGAATACTTTAAAAGAAAAACAATGCAGAGAATTTAGCCACGTTTCTAAATATGTCAGTGTTGTTTTCTTTCAAAGAAGGGCTAAAAATATCTACTGCACATTAGTCCATTTGAATTTTTAAAAATTCCTACTTAATGTATATTCTATGAAAGTACTGAACATCCATAAATAGTATGCAGGATTTATTTGTCAGCTGAATAGGTATCTTTTAACAGCATCACAAGTGTGTGACCAAATCCCAACTAGCTGTTTTTGTTTGATCAAAATGTAGAGAAAAAATAATAATTCATTATGTTCCTACTTGTTGTGTTCAGCCTTCCCTGTGCATGGTTTCTCTGTATAACACTTGGTGGAATTATAATGCTTTTGCTGTTGCCTCTAAATATCACTACACCTTAGAGAATCTGCAGAGTTATGTAACACTGTGATTAAACAGAATCACACCCCTTTCATAGCACAGACTTTGAGTTTTGCTGATGTAGAAGATGCAGAATCCCAAGATATCCAGCTGTCTTACCTAAAGTTTATAGGAAGGAAGAAAGATGAATTGGCTGAAGGGAAATTAAGAAAAACCCCTCTTGAAGCACGAATGAGCAAGAATGGACGAAAATAAATCAGGCTTCCTTAGCTTCACTTACAGCCTTTTAAACCAACAATATTTTCTTTCATTCTTGGCTTACTGCCATGAGGGAATTCAGAACTTGAATGCAAATTGATTATTAAAAAGATAGACTTAATTTGGAAATGAGTAAGGTAATTAACAAAGAAAGAGAATATTTCTAATCCCTGAGATTTTCAGAGTGAAGGAAACCATATTTGTAGATCATATGGTTATAGATCATATGGTACCTCAGTAAAAAAATATACAGCAGAAAAATTATTCTTTGTTTCAGGGATAAAAATGTGATGTTTTTTGTAGTTGACACCTCTGTCACACTCGGGTTACCGAAGCAAATACCCCTTTCTTCATTAACAAAGAAAAAAGAGTTCGCATCAGAGCTTGGCTATTTAAGCAATGCATCAGATATCACTTACACAGGTCAATTACAATTTCCAATAATTAAAAACAAGAAGGAAAATGTTCATAGTTCATGACACTGTCTAATTTGGTGATTTTCACACATTTCAAAACTGAGACTTGAGGCTGAGTGCAAAGAGTATGCAGGCCTGGCTGACACATCCAGAGTTCCTGTGAATGTTGCTGGAGAAGTCACTAACCTTCATCCCAGAGCTGACACCCCACTTCCGGAGAGCAAACTCGCCTTCTATGTGTATCTCAGAAAACTCACCTGTCATGATTATGTCTGTGTTATTCAATACTGGCCTTATTTCACACCAGAGGGTCAAAGGGTATTTAATGAATAATGGTTTGCCACTATTATTTAATTCCATCTTCAATTTCTACTTCTACTTCCTAAGCTCAGATTTACTTTCATTGTTCTCTGCTAATTTTATAGGTTATCGGATGCCCTAATAAGACAGGCAGTGACAGGTCTGCTCCCAGTTAAGTTGAACTCTTCAAAAATATTCTTCAAGTACATAGAACTGCTGCAACTCAATGTTCACATCCAACAGGAATGGACTTATGGGGAAATGCCATCAACCAATGTTTCTATTTAAAGTTGATCTTCATTATTTATTTTATTTTTTTCCTGTGTGTGTGTGTATCTATTTTCTCATGTATGTATTTTATTGCTCACTAAGCAATCAATTCAGTCAGCCCTTCCTTGTAACCAGCACCATGGAGATAGGAGAAGGGATCATTATGTCTGAATGAGATCCACAGGACAGGTTACCAAAGCTTGGTTAAGAAATCATCCTGTGATGTTTTGGGTTTTTTGTTTTGTTTTGTTTGTGGTGTGTGTGTTTTGTTTTTTGTTTTTCTCATTCATTTGTAAGAAATGTTCTTGTTACGTACTTTTCATCCTTCAGCCTGGCCCTGCTATTCTGGTAAGGTCAGTTTAACTCTCATGTAATATATTTCTTTGTTCGTGTTGTCATTTTGTACTTTCTGTCCCTGGTGATCTGTGATACCTGTTAGTTATCTTGGAAGTATGAGTTCACCCATGGGAATCAATTTTCTATCATGTGCTTCCCATGCTTATGTGAAACCTCCCACAAATGCACTTAACTTTAAATTTTTATTCCTATAACCAGAAAAGTTGTGGTTTTCTTGTATTTGTGCCTTAAGTAAAATACAAGACTGCAAACTAAGATTTAAGTGACATTGGGAGACGGAGAGGAGAAGTGAGTTAGGGGAAATTGGAGGGGGAGATGAACCATGAGAGACTGTGAACTCTGAGAAACAAACTGAGGTGTTTGGACGGGGGGAAGGTGGGGGGATGGGCGAGTCTGGTGGTGGGTATTGTGGAGGGCACCTATTGCATGGAGCACTGGGTGTGGGGCATAAACAATGAACCTTGGAACACTGAAAAAATAAAAATAAATGACTCCTGTGTTCTAGGCAGTGTCATTTACCATATCTGATATATGTAACCAACTAAAGATGTATGTTTACATCTTTTAATGCGTCATTTTATTGTACCATTGAATAACTCACAAACCTGAAGCTCAGAAAGGGAAATGCATTTTCCAAAGCCACACATGGAGTACTTCTTGAGTACAGTTCTGATGCCACGGCCTGCACAGCCTGGCTTTGTACTACTCCTTCCTTCACCGGACAGCTAACACTTGAGGACTTAGCACATGTCAAGCCCCGTCTTAAGAGCTACATCATTTCAGGGTGCTTGCTTGGTGGTTCAGTCGTTTGAGCTTCCATCAGAGTCTTGATTTCTCAGGTCTTGATCTCAGGGTGCTGGGATGGAGCTCAGCAGGGAGTCTGCTCGAGATGCTCTCCTTCCTCTTCCCCTTCCTCTCACCCTTGCGCTTGCTCTCTCTCTCCCTCAAATAAATAAATAAATCTTTAAAAAAAAAAAAAAGGCTTACTTTATTTCATTTAGTCTTCACAGCTGTGTGAACATGTACTTCCCTTCCTATACATTTATAACAGGGCAAAGCTCAAACCAACTTCTTGTTTTAAGAGTTTCATGCAAACTGACTAGCAAGAAGCACTGTAAGATTCAAACTTGGGCCCACATGAAGCCACAGCCCAAGTTCTTTCTCACTGTGCAGGGGACTCCCCATTAGTTGCCAGGAAATGAGAAATTTTTCATGGATTTGGGATTCTAGGCCATGGTTCTCAGCCCTGACCTCACCCTAGAATCATCTGAGGTATGGGCTCCACCTCAGACCAGTTAAATTAGAATCTTGTAAGGGAGGGGCTGAGTATATTTTCAGAGGTCAGCAGGTGACTATACTAATGTGCAACCAGCCTGAGAACCATTGTTTTGGTTGTATTTCAGTCCTGTCTCCTTTTCTTCCTCCTTTGCCATCAGTTGATGAGCTCTGTCTGCAAGCCCAGGCTTGTTCTGGTTCCAGTGCCAACCTCAACACAGGCCAGGGCCTTCACCTTACTGTTCAACAGGGTGACGTAGGTTCATTTACAGGTGAGTTAGTAAGTGATACAAAAATCTGGTTTGTTTTTTTACTGGTGTTTTTTACTGGCGCATGAGAAATTGGCTCTTCGAAGCTTTCTGGTATCAAATGTAGCTGAAATTTGGGGTCCATGTGGGCTCATCTCTTCATTTCACTTCTAGAGTGGGACATTCTTAGGATTATTAATGCCCTCGCTCAGTAAAAGAGATAGTCCCAGTAGCTGAAATCCAAGTCTAAAAATGCAGACTCTTGGGCTCTCATTGGCCTCACTAGAGTTCTGTGTCCATTTCTGCAGCATCCTCTGTAGATAAGGTATTCTCTGCATGAAATCCGGCTTATCCTCGGCCACCAGCTCTACTTCTGCAGCCAGGAGGAAGACTCAGTTTTAAACTCAGCAAGGAAGGTGCCTCGTTAGCGCAGTAGGTAGCGCGTCAGTCTCATAAACTCAGCAAGGAGCTGGGGGTAGGGAGGAGTGGTTCTAACTAAACAGAATAAAACAAAGATTAACAGATGATTGCCTTAAGAGAGGAAAAGAATCCCTTCAAGCCTATCTTCAGTGTACAAATTTTATTTACCTAAAGTGTATAAAAATATATCCAGTACCTCCCTCCCTCAAGAGACTGTGCTTGAGCCGGCAGTGTTCACCCAGCCTGGAATGGTACCATTTCCTTTTGTTTCTTTCCCATTACCCATCTTTTTTCTGGGACTGGCCCTCAACAATAAAATCCAGCTCACTTGGCTAGAAACTTAGTTCTTTGTTTAAATTTTGTTAGCTCTTTATTAGGAAAAACAAAGAAAAGAAAAAACATTGTGTTGAATTATCTTTTGAAGATAATATGTGACAAACAGAATTACCAAACCAAGTCACTCTGGCCCACTCTACCTATCAGATTTAGAAACCAATTTCTCATTAAGATTTTGGTTGAGTCCTTCCTGCTTTCTGGGCCTCAAATTAATTATCTGAATAATAACAAAATGATGCTCTATGATTCTAAAGTCTCTTCCAGCTATGATGTTCTATAAATTTATCTGGACATTATTCTACTTATTCTATTTTTTTCTTGAATAATTAAAGCATATCTAATGAAATTTAAATGACAAGGAGTTTTCAACTTTGTCCTCATGAAATTATTATTATTATTTTTTAAAGATTTTTTATTCATATGTCAGAGAGAGAGCAGAAGCAGGGAGAGTGGCAGGTAGAGGGAGAAGCACACTTCCTGCTGAGCAAGAACCTGATGCAGAATTGGATCCCAGGACCCTGGGATCATGACTTGAGCCTAAGACAGACCTAACTAACTGAGCCACTCAGGCGTCCCTGTCCTCATGAAATTATTGGTTGTGTCACGGTTATTTCTAGAAATTTCCTGTTTTGTGATAAATTCTGTGGTTATTGTAGAGATCATGTTATTTGAGAAAACATGATGCCATCTTGCTTTAACTACTAATAATATTTATCAAGCAGTTACCATATGCCAGGCCCTATTGTGTACTTTAAATCTTTTAATTTACTTAATCTTCATGACAGACCTAAGAGCCAGGCACTATTGCCAACACCATTTTATAAATGAGAGGAATGTACTTCGGAGACATCAAGAAACTTGCTAAAGATTACAGAACAAATAAGTAATAGAGAACTATATTGTCTGGCCTCTCACATTTAATACATTTATTGACAATTAAAATTAACAAAAATAGTTTTAACAAAAGCACTAAATTAAAATATTTATCAAACTTTTAGAACCCAAATAATACCTATTTTTACCAATTATGACCTAAATTGTAATCTAGAAGATGCCAATTATGAAATCTAGTGTAACAAAGAAGAGTATGCAGAAATTTATGATATCACATATGTAATTTATTTCCTGGGGAAAAAATTTCATAATATTGGCTCTCTCACCCCAAATCATATAGTTTTACTGATAAAATTAGGTCTTTTATGTAGTACATATATAAATGCATATATATATAGTATATATTCATATATACTAATCTAATTTTATCACTAAAACTATGTATTTGTATATATGAGTATATTTATGCTATATGATAGCATATGGATATAATAGTAATTCTGGTACAAGATGGGCATATATGTGTATTATTTATATATATGCCATATATGTATATATTATATATATATTATATATGTGTATTATATATATGTATATGTACTTATATATAATACATATATGTGGAACATCTTGTATCAAAATATACCTAATAAATCTAAGTGATATGTATGTTTAGTAAAGGCTATATTTTTCCCTCTTGGTTTTTGACTTGATTTCCAAACTACCCCTTCTTTTTTCTTTATTTCTTACTTAAAGAAATAGGTATGGAAATATTTTAGTTACTATCACGTTATGATTTTTTTTTTCTTTTTGATTTATGTATTTGTTTTCTTTTAGTTGTCCTAAGGCACTAAAAATTAATAGAACTGTGTACCAGTAAATTTCTTAGAAAACTGTTTTCTCAGTCTTCTTTTTTAAAGACTACTGTGTGACAAACTTGTCTGATTCTAATTATTGCCTGGAGAGCCCCAATCCAAATCTTCTGCTTTGACTTTTTAGGGGAGAGGCCTAGTAATTGCTCTTTTTGACAAGTATCACAGATGAATCTTAATATCAAGATCTTAAGAACATGAATGTCTGGGAAGCACTGTTTGTGAGACTTGGAATGATTTTTATTTTATTGAATAGAACACAAGGTCTGACAGAAACCTTGTTTCTGAGGCTATTGGATAAAATTTTTAATTACACAATAAAATCCATATAAAAATCCTATAAGATAAATTTTTATACTAGCAAATATCTATTTTTGAACTCTGTGAGTAGATATGTATTTGGGGGGACTGAATCTACTAAAAAAAATCAACTTGAAAATCAAGTAAACAGTATACTTGAATTTCCCAGAATGCACTCGCTCCTTTTTGATAACTTGAATTTTATTGGCATTAATTCTCATGGTAAGAAATAGTGTCATATCTATGTTTTTCTCTAATGATTTACATGAAAATGACTAGAACTATATTTATTTACCTACTTTTTTAGTTTTTCTAATATTAAATATGAAAATATACATTCACTTTCATTAAACTTGTTAGAAAACAATTTGGAGCATCTTTGTATATTTTAACAACACAAATTATTTTGTTATTGATGTGATTCTCTAAAACTGTAAATTTTGTCACTTTTGCCACAAAGTTACAAGTCTGTCACATTTCTCAGTGATTGACAGAGAGCCCTTGATTTAGGCCAGCTGTTGGAGTGCTGTGCACTTACTGCTAAAGCTTTCTGGAGGCCTTGGCTATCACATTTTCATCGAATGTGAATTCCTTTTTGTACGTGTACATATTGTACAGAGAACAGAAGAGCTCACAGCAGCCCCTAAACGGCATCTGTTCTTTATAGTGAGATGAAGAAGCTGCAGAAGGTTTGTAGAAACTTGCTGAAGCTTGTTGTCACTTAGCAGGAAGTGTTTAGAAGTTTGCGAAGAACAGAATTACAATTTGTCAAATGTTGCAGACTTCACAGTGAGCACACAATGTTTGATTTCACCGTTGCTCTAAATAGGATTGCATTTTATATATTTCAAAATGACCAACTTTCTTTTTTGGGTAAAATACTAAAAATTCTAGCACAGGAATTCACAGGCATTCAGGTGAGACACATTCTTCTTTAACTTTACCCTTTTTTGGAGCGGTGGGTGTTGGAGGTGGTAGGAGGTGGAGAGGGTGAGGCGGTGTTGGGGGAGTGGGGGCAATATTGTAGAAGTCACAGTCACAGCACCTGGCACTTGCCTTGCTGATTGGGATAAAGAAAGTTTGTGTGTGTGTGTGTGTGTGTGTGTGTGTTTTGTTTATAAACTTTACTTTCAGTCTTAGAAGAGATTCTCGAAGAAGCCAGTTAAGTGCTGAAGTGAATGCTTTATCATGTGAAACCTGCACTTCGGAGCCCTTTCTTTAAAGTTCACGGCTCCTCAGAATTCTTCCTTTGTTGGTTCTATAGGCTGAACCACTAAGGTCAGCAAAGACTCCATTGAATTCCGAAAGTTCACCATTTTTATTATGGTAGCACTTCCTTTTCTCTCTTTGTCCATGTGTGATTTCTAACTTCCTCATCTTTTTTTTCCTTCAGTCTATCCACCATGCATTTTTATCTTCAGGGCAGTGGGGCGGCGGGACGGGGGTGGGTGGGGGTGGGGTGGGGGTGGGGGGGTGGGGAAGAGCGCTCTCTTTCTCTCTATCTCTTTCTTTTTTTTTTTTTTAATGATTTGATTGCTTTGGTTTAAGTACAGGAAAAGATTGTGTTGCTTTGGTTAAAGAAGAGTTTGATGGGTGTTTGGAGTTCGCCAGAAATAAGTTACTACTACAACACCCTTTAACTCAACCAAAGTAGTTGAAAACTAATTTACAAGAAAACTAGGTTACAGGCAACTTTTTCCGTGATTTTAAAAAGCCAGGTGCTATAACGAGTTGTTTAAGTCCTGAAATCTTTTTTTACTTTTCAGGCTAAGAGTACATATACACGGAATGTAACAGCAACATTTGGAAAGTCACCTGCCGACTAAATAGGCCTCTGGAGTTTGGAAGGATTCCTCATCTTTATTTTTTTTCTCTTGGTACACATTGTCTCTTTTAAGAGAACTTGGATGATCTAATATGTTCTGAGTTTTCTCCTTAACTTAAATTTTATGATTTCCTATTCAAAATAACTGAGGCTTCTTCTGAGGTGAGGAAATAATATATATATATATATATATATATTTATTGTTCTCAGATCTTTTCTGACATATTGTCTCATGTTTTAGCTGTTCTTATTCTTGGATTAACTCTCAAATACCTGTCTGAAAATCCATGCCAACAGGGTTAGGAATGGAGTTTGAGCAAACAGAATAGAGTGTGCTAGAATGTGCTGGGGCTGGTCCTTGCAACAGCCTCCCACTGCCTTCAGTCCATTTTCCACACCGCAGGTCTGAAATGGCGCTGGGCTCCTGTGAGAGTTTGGAAATAACTTGAGGGCTTTCTCCTTCATCTCCTTTACTTACTGTGTGAAGAGACATCCTTTCTAACAGGGTTTCTAACATGCAATGTTAGAAAGTGTCTCCCCCTTTTTTTTTTCCCCAAAAAAGGGGAAGAAGGGACCCTTTCTAATAATTTTTAAGAAGAATCTTAATTTCACAACTTATCTGAAAAATTAATCCTTTTGGGGTTAAACGGGGCCTGCTCTGTTGTTTACCTAGGGAAAAGAAGGAAAGGATCATTTCTATAGGTCTCTGCATACTTGTTCTAGAGTGGGTATAAATGACCATTTGATGTGTTATTTCAAAGGAGCTTTATAAGCACCCCAAGAACTGATGAAGAAACTCATTAATTCCTTAGGAACATTACCTCCCTTAATGAAAGGAAAACAGTCTATTGGCTCTTTAATAGTAATCAAGTGAAATGCAGATTCTTCTAGGCTTTTATTTTCAATCACCACTTATAGTGAGGCCTCAGTTTCTACCGTTAAGTCTAACCAGAAACTATTATAGAGCAGTTTAATTGTAACGTGTATCTGCTTTTCCTATAAAGATTTCATTCTAACTTGGGGGATTACTTTATCAAATAATTCCAAAATTTTGCTGGCAGTCTATCATAAAAATAAGCTTTTTAACTGCCCACTTTATGTCACTAAGTGAGGAATTGGGAAAAGCACACAACTGTTATTTGTACCACACATTGTAAGAATACATTGTCCAGTAGATGTACATAAATAATTTCAAGAACATAGATAATAAAAAGGTAAAATAATTTGAAAGTGATGTATTCTGAATATTTATTACCTTTGCTTATAATATAACTCATTATGTTTCTATCATTTAATTTTTAATAATGGTCATCTAAAATTGCCTGCAAAATTTCTGACACTTCAACAGCTGTCCTCACAAGCTTGTACAAACCAAATCTAGCACAGCACTCCTAGTCTTTTTGAAGCTGCATCTTTCAACTTGAAGCATTCCTTTTATGATGAGATCCTTGTATCTATGGATGGCCTTCCTCAACACATAAACCTCCAGTGTCTTCCACATACTCCATTTGAAATGTCAAAAATCACATGGAATTTATTATACTTCCATGACAACTAATGATGTGTCAAATGTAAGATCAGATTCACTGTTTCCACCTGTCCTCATTCCCCTGCCCACCCAATACTAGTTCTCTTTTCCATTCTTTCCCACATATGTTAAATAACACCATCTTTCTTTCCATTCCAATATTCTCAGCTTTGCAAAATGTAATGATATTAAGCTGCAATTTGCTTTCCTTATTTTCCCCCAAAACTGAAGGCTGGCAGTCACTTGGAAAGAAATGCCAGTCTTGTTAAAACTTTGAGGAATTATGTATATCTGTATACATAACTGTCCTTAACCTTCAATATACCAGAAAAAAAGAGTCTTTGTAATTTACCATTTGTGTCCAATTGCCTGTTTTTGTTTATTTATTATGTCACTTTATGAAAAGTAGAAGAAAAGTGGAAAACGACTTCATTAGAAATTTTAGTAAGAATTTAAATAAAAGAAACTTCTTTGAGGCAAGTAAATTTTGGCATTCAAACATCAAAACTGATGAAAGCTATCAAATGCCTTCTTATCTAAACTAGATAATACAGACTTTTTATTGCAAGTGTTACATGATGAAGTCCTTTCTGTTGAGCGAGAAGACCATATTTCCTTTTTTTTTCTTGAGAAATCTATTGTTCATTGAGCCTCATTTAAAGTCTCATATTCCAAGATCTCTGAGATCTTTCCTTCGGACTGCCATTGCATGTTCTGTAGACCTCACCCCTTTTACAACTGGACCTTATAAATGCCCCCACTTCATGACC
Source organism: Mustela erminea (assembly GCF_009829155.1). NCBI lineage: Eukaryota > Metazoa > Chordata > Mammalia > Carnivora > Mustelidae > Mustela > Mustela erminea. The sequence continues at coordinate 51,278,215 of NC_045616.1, forward strand.
AAGATGTAGGGAAAGTGGGGAGAGCCAGGGTAACTCACCTTGCCACTAACTCAACTGCTTTATCCTGGGAGTAGCTTATATTTTCTTGTAGTGAATTTTGCCATCTGGTATCAATCCCCCCATGAATACTGAGAGATCGAGGTCTTTCTAGACTCATCTTGAATTCTTGGTTTCTTCTGATATGGTGAGATGAATCAAGTTAAATCTTGCCTGCCTAACACCTAGGGAAAGGCAACAAGCTTTTTAAGGTTATAGAATGTTATGACTGGATGCTCATTATGAATTGACAAGGACATTTAGCTCTGGTGCCTTAACAGATCTTTGGTATCTAAGTGGTGAGACTAAAACACTCCTCCAACTCTATTTGTAATATCTCAAGTACAAACTAATCCATATGGGTCTATCTTGTCTTTCCAATTACATTTTGAGTTATTGAAGGAAAAATAAAGAACTTTGCCTTCTCTCTCTAAAACATTCCACAGTGATAAGCATTCATTCAGTTTGAACTGATTTGAAACTGCAAATTTATTGAAATATTTGAGATAACTTATTTAAACTAAAAAATGTGTAAGCAAAAACAAATACTTTTTCCCCACGAGGGAAAGTGAAGACTAAAAACATTTCACATTTGCCAACATATAAACATTATATTGCATTTTATTATTTGATTTCTTCTTCTTAAATGATTGTCTAAAGCTTACTCTTCTAAATTTCTGCCTTTCAGCTGAATGGCAACAATATATTTACCTAAAAAAACCATCATTACCAATTATTCTACCCACTCCAGGTATTGCTGTCTTCTGTAAGATAGTCTGTGTATAGGCAGTTGCTTTGGAGCTCTCTACCCGCTATTAAGATGGTTCCATAACTTATTTTGAGCCTTGTATATTAGGGTGGAGGAAATTCCAAGTTATTGTCAAAACTGTTTTCAACTTTCAGGCAGATCTATGCCCTGGGTTTTGAAAAAAATACATTGAAAGGAAAATAAGAAATGCTGTCTGGGCTTGAGTCATATCAACATAAATATAAATATAAATACAAATTTATTTATTTATTTATTTATTTATTTATTTATTTAAATCTCTACCCCAACACAGGCAATTTTGTTTGAGACCATTGTACAGTTGTGGGACACCTTTGCTGGGCCATAAACAAAATCTGCACATGACATTTATTTCGGGGAAGCCAAGAGTTTTATAAGGAATTGAGAGCCAAGACTGGACAAGCCAGCATGCTGAGAAGTTCTGTAATTCGTGGCTCATTTGCTTTCAAGCATATGCATGTTGACGTTTCTTTAGAACTTCAGAGAAAAACTTACTCATGCTTTTCCATGCAAGTAACGCGAGGTTCAGACAAAGAATCTTATGATCTGTACAGGCACAAGATGCACAGCGTTTTGAATATCCCAAGATAGCTTATGCACTTTTTTTTTTTTCTTCACAGTAGGAGGAGAACTGGAAGTTCTGAATCAGGAGTGTAAATGCATTGCAGTGTAACAAAAATTTGAGAACTAGTAAAGAAAATACAGATTAATTACCTAGGATTCTATTGTCACATCCCCCTCAAGTTACTGTTAACCATAGCACTGCAGGTAGTTTATTTCGGGTATAAGTACCTGCTGGTTAGAAAACGAAAAGATATACAAACCATCTCAAAATGTTACTTGAGTAGTATAATGAGGTCCTATTTTTATTGAATTATTCCCAAACCTGGATCAAATGTATACAAACACAACTAATTATTCAGTAGTAGTGTAAGCCTCCTCATTCTGCAATTCTGGAAATAACAGTCAAAATGGATTGATCTTTTATTTATTCATTTATTCAACAAGCAAGTATCAAATGTTTGCTGTACAATTCAATGTTCTAATAGCAACACTGGATGCTTTTGCATGATGGTCCTGCCAAAGAGGAGAGATTATGCGTGTGGGTTAATGTCAGACTTAAATGCCTTACTGACCCTCCTGCGGCAATAGCTAGTGACTCCAAACTCCTAGTTATATTCTTTTTCATTCTGTCGCATAGCTTACGTTTTTGGGTTAGAACATGTAAGTTGTATTATATATTATTTGAAATGATGTCCTTTACTAGAATAGAACATCTTTCAAGGGGCACTAACTTAACCTTACTATGCATTCCTGAATCGAACTACTTTTTATTATAAATACCTCTTGAAGAATATTCTTGAAATTCTATTTTTCGATACCACTAAGTAAACAATGGTCTGGTGGCATTATATGCTGTCTACCATAATGAATTCCAAGACAAAAGGAAAATATGTCTTTTTGTTGTTTGCACTGTGTAAATATAGTTTCATTGAAATTGTATGTGGCTTACATATATTCTGGAATGTTTGTCAATGTAAGTATCTTTCATATGAAAGAGATCGAGCTGGTGAAATGCATTTTAACTTACAAAACCATGTGCATCAGTTTGTATCTTCTATTGAAACACTATCTAATCTTTATTATTTTAGGTATAGATTCCATTTTTTAAAACTTCAGAAAGAACAGTTTCAACATACTTTCCCATGGAAATGGTTCTCATAAAATAAAGTTGAAATGGCAATTTTCCTGTTTAGTATAACCTAGAGTTGGACAAGTAAGGCCCTGGCCTTGTGTTTTAGAATGCCCCACTGATTATAAATGCACATACACACACACACACACACACACACACACACACACACACACACACAATTTATTAAGGAAATAGGCACCTTGGACACTTGGGATTGGGCACGTAATGCTGGCCCAAATATCCCTTAACATTTACTCTCATATGAGAATGCTTTTCAACATTCTCCCACCCTTTTTTAGATAAAAGGTAACTGAATGATATAAAGGATCAAGCATGGTATCACTGCCCAAGAGTTAGAATGTGAAAGGTGCTATGACTGGGTGCTACCTAGCTAAGAAAAAAATTCTTACATAACAATGTATCATTTACCGTTTGTATCTAGCATCCATTTTCTTGGTTCTCTTTGTATTTCATTGTGTAATTCTGAATTCACAAATGTGAACAACTTTACAATATTGAATAACTGTTACAAAGATAGGAGAGTAAATATTGCACATCTTTTAGAGGCTTTAGGTTAATTTATGGTGTGTGGGTCTTATTAATACTCTTGCCTCAAACCCCACAAATGTTAGGGGCATGCCTACTTCTATTTAGAATTTAACTCGCCAAGAAAGGACAGTGTCTAAACCATGCCAAATACTTGGAAGATAACAATTTCAGTTAGAAACCTTAGACTGGCACTCACGATACTCCACGATATGATCCTGGGTATTTTTCCAGAACAGACTCTTAGACAAGGATTTGTGTGCATGGAATGTATCAGAACAGAGCTTCCAGGAAAATCCAATAAGGGAGAGAGGGGAGCAAGACAGAGATGGGGAAGAATCAAAGTGAGAGTATATAAATAATGTCAGATAGGCAAAGCTTCAACCTGATTCTTCCTTAGGGGAGCTCCAGAGTATAAATTACACAAGACCATTGGTGCTACTGTCAGCAAAGGATCTGGGTTCTCCATACTCTGGCACCGATCAGTCCTGCGGGGAGAGGGGCAAGAGGGAGGGGAGGTCAGGGAAGGAATGACAGTATAAATTCCCAGAAACTTCTCCTTCTTTAGCTTTGCTGGTAAAGCAGCTCCAGTAATTTGAGGTCAGTTCTGCAAAGGTAAACATGGTAGATGTTAGTAGATGATCAGCAGCCGCTGCTGCATCCCTGTTATTTTCCCTTATGCCATCGTGGGAAAGGTTGATTCCCTTCTCTCTCCTAGAGATTTGGCTACACAGGAACACACTAAATGCTCTACAAAGACCACTCTAGGATTTTTAAGACTCATTTCTTATTTACACAACAAACCATGTGCTCTTACTTTTCTGACAACTTATGCTAGCCCTTTTGTCTGGAATATAATTTTCTCATTAGAAGAAGTACTCTAGAAAGCTTTATTAAAGTCTGTCTTATAACACATATCACAAACCACAGAGGTTTCTGCATTTTTTTTCTTAGTTATCCATGCATCACTTCCTTGCTTTCCTACTCCCCCATGTCACCCACAAAAGTGAGATAGTATATAGCATTCTAAATACAATGTTTAGAATCACTGCAAGGAATGGCTAGACTTGGGAAACTAATTATTGTGTATTAAATTATATTAAATTGATTTAATTAAACATTGATTAAAATGTTATACTGATTACCCACCCCCCATTTTTCACCTGGATGTCTGGGAAAGGAAATTTTGAATTTAATATCTACACTCAATGTTTCCCAAGCCAAGAAAAAAATATACTCAAACACAGTTGAGCTTCTTTAGTAGGTAAGGTGCTAAACCAAAGTGGTAATCTAATTCTGAAGAAGTTATCAACAGCGAACACTGGAAAATGGTGCCAAAGAGTAAAGTATATAGACAGATTTTTCACTAGCTTTAAAAACTATCTATAGTGTATGTTGAGGTAAGAATGACTTAAGTAAATATTAGCCTTTAGATAGCACTGTTAAAAAAATCTGAAATGCTTTGACTTATTTTCAACAGAAAAAAATCATATATAATTTGATGATCAAAGTTCATAAAAGGCAGAGCTTTTACATGCCTAATTCAATGATAAAACTCAAATATATATAAATATAGTTTTCAGGGATTAATATTGAACCAAATTGCTAAGGGGGAATATTCTACCTTCTATTTTTATTCTCAGTTTATTGATGTAAACTTCACTAGGACCCGAGGTTTTTACTAAAGATTGCAGCCTTGCAATCTGCAGGGATTTGCCTGAGAAATGGACCAAGAAGTCAACAGTGGCCCGAAGAGGTGGAGTATGCCAAGGCCTGCGGGGTGTACTAACCCAATGTGCTGGTGAGAAGCCAGCCACTCCTCAGCCCAGCACCTGCAGCTGTTGACTTAGTTCACCTCCTCTCTAAGGACCTCATCTGCTCACGTGCCTTCTCTGTCACTTAGGTTCATGCCCCCCAAATCTAAATCCCCCACTCAGAGGCAAAAGTACTATGTCATTAGTTGTCAAAGTTTTCTGCCTTGGGTCTCTCAAATTCAAAATATCCCCAGCCGGACACATGAACTTGACTGAGTACTGTTTCTAATTAGCTCTTCTGGTTAACTTTCTCTTTATAAACCTTTTTTTTAAAGGTTCTGATTCATTTCTTTCTCAAATCCCACATCCAGTTTGTTTCATATTCTCTCCTTTACTTTTGAATCTTATCTTTCTCTTTATATACATAACTCTTCTAGTCCTTATCTACTATGAAATATTATAGAAATCCTTTTAACTGGCCACTTGACCCAGTGTCTCTCTCCTCAAATTGATTTCTTTTTCAGTACTCTCAAGGTTATTTTCTCAATACCAAGATGAGTTTGCTTAAAACAAACAAAGCTGTCGAATACACAGCAAACACCTTGGATAGCTTTTCCCTGACTTACATTTTCCAAATATTTCCAAGTATTCCATATACTTTCATATCTTCACGCTCTTACCACTACTTAAAATGATTTTCCACATCTCCTACTCTATCTGGTGAAACCACACTTATTTTTTAAGATGCTGGTAAAAAATCTTATTTTTTACATGATAACTTTCCCGATCAATCCAACTTCTCTGATTCTAAATCATTTTGCTTATACCTTTAAGTAGTATTTGATTTATGTTAAAGTAACTTGTATACCTATCTTGATCTTACTCATCTTTGTATCATTAGAGCTCAGTACATGCTCAAGAAATTTTTATAGAACTAAATCATTCAACTTAAATCAGGAAGAATGGGATTAAGTAGAATATTCTCGCCGAATTGTTTCAGTTTTAGAAAGAGGTGAGTGAATGGTGAAATTAGTTATCCCTTTAAATTAAGGGATAACTCACATGATACATTCACCTAAAGCCACAGGGTCTATTTCTCTGTTCCTACTGAGGTCAAGTGAAACTCACACTTTAGATTTGTCTCAGTTAATTTCCACAAGCATTCATTTAGTGATTAAAATTTACTTTGTTTCTACTCTCCATAAAATAAAAGTAACAAGTCTATAAAGGTATACTCCCAAAGACATTTGCTAGGGTCCTCATTAGAGATTTGTTATTTAGGAGAAAAAGAAGTTTCTATGGGTGCTTCGGTAGAACAGCCCGCATCTAAAATACCTCGTGTTTGTAGGCATAATTTTACACACAATTCAGGAAAAAAGAAAAAAAAAAGCAAGTACCCAATCAAACATATATAAAAACAATAGCAACAATAGCTACAAAATAATGCCTCCCCCATACACACTGCTCTTTTTCTGAATCACCCAAATATCAGAAGAAAAAATAACATATTTTCACTAATATCTCAGATGCAGTCAGATCCTTCTACATCCCTCTCAGCTGTGAGTACCCGCTCTTCAGATGAAATAGTAGGGTCAAGCCTTTTGCTGTGTTTAAAAGACTGACACCATTCTCTGCAGCAGATTTCGAACACAATGTAAAATCTCTCTACAGCGTGACAATTGACATTTTTCAGCACAGAAGAAGCCATTACCATCTGTCATGTGACTGCTCCGAGGATAATGAGAAACCTCGGACATGTGGGTTGGAAAGAAATGACTTTATTCCAAGTAAAATAAATCTAAATAATACAAATGCAGTGGGAGTGTTGCTAAATATTTCTGGAGACTCTTGAGGCGCTTTGGGAGAAAATGAAGCATGTTAGTAATAATTTTTGCTTCTTTTTCTCTTAACTCTGCCAATTTAAAAATATCATACAGGCAGGACCTGTGTTTTAAACTCTACCTGTACTTCCAGAAGGGTGTCCTCAGGGCTTTGCCCGCAGGGAGGTCACCGGGAGTCAATGCAAATCAAGCCACTTGCGTCCCTGGCAGCAGCTTACCTCCAGGACCCTTGCGGCACAGACAGATTTTAGAACAGCAGAAGCACTACCAATGTGGTGAAACAAAACAAAATAAGGTTGTTTATGATCCTTTTTAAAAGGAGGGCAAGATTTTTTGCTAAGTCGTGAACCCTCTGCTTCTGCCCTGACAAATGTGATCGCGAAACTAGTAGGCTGTGTGTCTATGTGGGGTTCATCGCAGGGACTTGCACTGGGTTGAGTTAAAGGAAGAACTCAAATACGGAGTCTTCACTTTGAAGGTCTGCCTTCTGTCAGACCTTTTAATGTAATCTTAACATCCATTCTGTTTAATAATCCTTTGTCCAATAGACATAAATAAAGCATAAATATGTGTCTGCCTGCAATGAATTAGTTTTCTAACAGAAGGAATCCTTGCCAAGATTCTGCAGCGATCTGGTCAATGTAGATAATGTGGTACATTAGAGTAGAAGCTGGCTGCTCATTGTTCTATGAATAGATATAGATTTAGCATTTATGGGAGCCTTTGAATAGGATGAAACAAAGCAATGAGTAGCCAATGGTTCTTTGTGGGTTTGATTTTAGCTAGTAATTTCCTATCGGGTCAGTAAATCTTTTTTTATGACTAGGGAAAAATTGTGTTCAAATATCAAAAAGTAAACACACTTCCTTGCATGTGTACTTTCGCCTAAAATGTCATTGCCCAATGACATTTTGTATATAAATATATATATATTTATACATATATTAATGAGTGACATATTATATATATAATATGTTATATTATATGTAAATATATATATATAATATGTCACTCACTTCCTCAAGTTTGTAGTTCCTTCTCCGTATTTGAAGATTTGAGATCCCATGATCACCAAAGTCCCTTTTGGCTATGTAATTCTATGAAAAAAAAACACCAAGCTGATCATCCTGTCTTTCACCATCCTGAGCTGGTTATGCAAGGCATTCAAGCCTCTTTAATACTGGGGCTTGTACTTATTAGTGATTCTTTTATGGTACTTGATTTTAATCAAGTTTTCAAAAGTTCTTTTGATTAAGGTTTACTTGCACTTTCTTGCTGGCGTTCAATAGCTGATTTGCATTGTCCCTACCTTCTAAATGATGGTTCACTTTCCTCTTCTGTCTAGACCCTCTTTTAAGGTCAAAGGTTAAATATCAGCAGCACAGATGTTTCTGAATAGCTCTTAAAGTAATTAGCGACAGTCACTAGAACTACTTGAACTACTTCTTTCTCTTGCTCACTTTTCTTTCTGCTTTCCTGTTTTCTCATTTTTTCCCCCATTTTCCTTTCTGTAGCCCAAAGTCCAAAGCATTTCTGATTCTTAGAAGCTTTGAGAGGACTGCTCAACAGCAGGATCTCACTGTCACCTGTCTTAAAATTAACATATGGAAAGTGCCTAAAAGAAAGCTCAGCCCAATACTTGTCACAAAACTATCAGTCAATAAAGAGATTTTTTTCCCCTAAAGGTAGGTACTTCTTATTCTATTGCTTTCCATTTCAATTTCAATAATTACGGCTCTTTCCAAGATTTACAATAAGATTACTTACTCAGGACTGAAAAGTGGAGTGGGTAGTTGTACCAGGCACACTTGAGATCTGTAGTACCTATTTGTCTCCATTGTTTTGGCAACTTGTCCTGTCTCAGGCACCACTGAGGAGGCCAGTTCTGCTTAGACTCTGACAAATTACATGCAGACATCACTTGACCATACATCCTCTTATGATCAGGTTTTCTTCTCTTGCCATCTGGCTTCCTTATTGATACTGAGAAAGAAGACCCTAAGAGAGCAGCTTAGCATGTATACAAGTATCCAGAAGTGCAGGTGGGAGGAGGCAAGGAACAGAGGACTAGAGGCCAGAACTCTTCATTCTGCAGGACAAACTTGTGGTCAATGGAGAATGGAACTAGTAGATAAAAATATTCCCCTTTTGGTGACGCAGAGAGACTTTCCTTTTTTTTTTTTTTTTTTTTTTGAGAGACTTTCCTTTTTGATGGTGAATGTGTTAGGTCTTCCAACATTCAACAACCAGTTGTATGTGATACCAGCTCCATAAAAATATCCAGTTGTTAGCTTGTCTATTCTTCCTAGCCTCATTCTGCTCCCTCTCACTTATGCATCCCTGGGTTTGCATCCTCTGATAAAACAGTAGTACGTGAGGTTTTGTTTTAGCCTCTGATTTCTAAAGGATATTGGTTAATTTAGGTGATATTTATGAACACGTAGAATCACTCATGGACTGATGAATTGTGAGAGTGGAATACAGGAGAGTAGAAGATTATGAAGGTGATGGGCATTAACTACTTACCTCTACCTCCTTTAGGTCCTCCATGACTTTGTTATGTTTAATGTTTCACGGCAGGGTAGAATTGCATTGGGATGGAAAAAGCAGCACATGTAAGTTCACAAGGATTCTTTCTGCTCTGTTTTATAGGTGAGAGTCTTTTCCCAAATAAGAAGGGCAAAAATGCTATTGTAGCCAAATCTGGTTTCTAGACTTACTTTAAAAAATATGCTCACTTGAAAACGCTGCTTGTTCATTTGACTGAGTTAGGTAGTAGAAAAAGATTTCAGAAATACAATGTTGATTATGAAGAACGTTATAAAACTAACGTTAGAACACAATTCATATCTTTGTCTCTCTATACAACAGTTTCTGCTTTACGTTTGCCATCCTCATCTAAACATATTTTTAGGGGCCTCTGGGTAGCTCAGTTGGTTAAGTGTCTGCCTTCAGCTCTGGTCATGATTTTCACGTCCTGGAATCGAGCCTTGCCTTGGGCTCCCTGCTCCGCGAGGAGCCTGCTTCTCCCTCTCTGTCTCTGCTCCTCCCCTTCACTCTTGTTGTCTCTCTCTCTCTCTCTCTCTGTCAAATCAATAAATTTTAAAAAAAATAAATAATAAATAAATCTTTAAAAAATAAACAATAAATAAATCTTTAAAAAATAAACATATTTTTAGAGAAAACAGGAAAGTAGATATTCATATATTCAACAAATATTTGTTGAGTGAGTAGTTTATGCTAGTTACTGCTTTAGGTGCTAGAAATTTGGCAGTAAATAAAATAAGCCAGATCCCTGCTTTTGTAAAGCTTATATTATAGAGGAATGACATAGACAAAGATAAAGGAGTACACAGAGCAGTTAACAAGATAATTTTTAATATTGATAATTTGCTAAAGATAGTAAACAGTGATATGGTATATAAAGATTAAGGGAATCTGCTTTAGGTTAGGTATTCAGGAGAGACTTCTTTGTGGAGAGGATGTGAACACTAAGTTTTTCCTAGAAGCTGGCTGTTCAATATTGAGGCTACAGGTTTCCAAATCAAGAGAAAACCAAGGGCAAGACTCAATATGGAGTATGAGTTAGTATAGATGAAGGAAACAAAGAAGCTAGTATGGCTTGAGGGTAGTGCCAAGAGCTGTAGTGGTCTGAAATGAGATAGGAGAGGTTAGAAATGACCCGAATTTTATTTTAGGCTGCATTAATGAGTTTGAGTTTATTCTAAATGTAGTGGAAATTCATTGGAGAGTCTTAATAACGTATAAAAATACATAATCCATTTCACAGAACTCTTGCAAAATGTGGATACTGTTGTAAAACATTTGTGAATGGCTTTTTTAGTGACTTTGTTTTTTTAGAGCAGTTTTAGGTTCACAATTGAGGGGAAGGTACAGAGATTTCCTATATAGCTGTGCCCCCACATGAGCACAGCCTCATCCATTATCAACATCTCCCAACCAGAGTGGTTCATTTATTAAAATTGATGAACTTACACAGACACATCATAATCATCCTATGTCCACAGTTCACATTAAGGTTCACTGTTGGTGTTGCAAACTCTATGGGTTTGCAGAAACATTTAATAACATGTGTCTTTCTCATTGTGGTATCATAAAGAGTACTTTCACTCTCCTAAGAATACTTTGTGCCCTATTTATCCCTCCTATGCCCTTACCCTCTGACAAATCACTGATCTTTTTATCGTCTCCATAGTTTTGACTTTTCTGGGTCATATGGTTGGAATTAAGCAGGATGCAACCTTTTCAGAATGGCTTCTTTCACTTAGTACTATATGTGGAAGGTTCTCCCATGTCTATTCAGGGTTTGATAGTTCATTTCTTTTTAGCGCTGAATAATATTCAATTATCTAAATGTACCACAGTTTATTTATCTATGCACCTAACTGAGGGCATCTTGGTTGCTTCCAAGTTCTGGTAATTATGAATAAAGCAGCTGTAAACATCCTTGTGCAGGTTTTTATGTGAACATGTTTTCAGCCTCTTTGGGTGAATACCAAGGAGCATGATTGCTGTATCATATGTTAAGGTTGTGTTCAGATTTCAAGAAACCAACAAGCTGTCTTCCAAAGTAGCTGTCCCATTTAGCATATTCTTTCCCCACCCCCCAGCAGTGAATGAGGCTTCTCACTGCTGCACACCCTCACCAGCATTTGATGTTGTCAGTGCTTTGGATTTTGGACATTCAAATAGGTGTGTAATGGTATTTCATATTGTTTTAATTTGTATTTCCCTGGTGACATATGATGTAGAACATCTTTTCATATGCATAGTTGTAATTCATATATCTTCTTTTTTTATTGAAGTACAGTTGACATACAATGTTACATTAGTTTCAGGCATATAACACAGTGATTCAACAACTCTATACATTATGCTATGCTCACCACAAGTATAGCTACCATCTGTCACCATACTATGATATTACAGTATCATTGACTATATTCCCTGTGCTGTGCCTTTCATCCCCATGACTTATTCATTCTGTACTTGGAAGCCTGTACCTCCCTCACTCATTCCCCTTCGCCCATTTTGCCCATTCCTTCACCCCTCCTTCCCTCTGGCAACCATTATTTTGTCTCTGTATTTATGGGTCTGTTTCTGCTTTTTGTTTGTTCAATCATTTTGTTTCTTAGAATGTACGTATAAGTGAAATCATCTGGTATTTATCTTTCTCTGTCTTGACTTATACTACTTAATGACCATGAGGTCCATCCATGTGGTCACAAATGGTAAAATTTCATTCTTTTTTATGGCTGAATAATATTTCATCATGTGTATGGATGTATTTCTTTATCTATTCATCCGTTGATGAACACTGGCTGTTTCTGTATTTTGGCTATTGTAAATAATGCTGCAGTGAGTATGGGGGTGCATGTATCTTTCAAATTAGTGTTTTTGTTTTCTTTGGGTAAACATACGACGTGAAATTGCTGGGTAGTTTTATTTTTAATTTTTTGATGGAACTCCATACTGTTTTCCATAGCGGCTGCTCCAATTTACATTCTCACCAACAGTACACTAGGGTTCCCCTTTTCTGTAAAATCTCACCAACATATTTTTTTTCTTGTCTTTTTGATAATATCTATTCTAACAGCTGTGAGGTGGTTTCTCATTATAGTTTTGATTTACATTTCCCTGATGATTAGTGATGTTGAGCATCTCTGTATGTGTATGTTAGCCATCTATATGTCTTCTTTGGTTGTATATATTCTTTGGTGAGGTGGCTACGAGAGTCTTTGGTAAGTTTTTAAAATTGGATTGTTCATTTTCTTATTGTTGAATTTTAAGAGTTCTTTGCCTATTTTAATAACAGTCCTTTATCAGATGTATCTTTTGTAAATATTTTAGTCTGTGCATCCTCTTCTTCTTTTGATAGTGTCTTCCTCAGAGCAGAGGTTTTACATTTTAATATGTTCTAGATTATCAATACTTTCTTTTGTAGATTGTGCCTTTGATATTTCTTCTAAAAAGTCATCACCAAACCTAAGATCATCTGGATTTTTCATGTTATTTTCTAGGAGTTTGATAGATTTGCATTATAGATTTAGGACTGTGATCCATTTTAAGTTAATTTTTCTGAAAGGTGTAAGGTCTGTGTCTATGTTCATTTTTTTTCAAGTTTGTATGAGGACGTCCACTTGTTTTAGCTTTATTTGATGAAAGACTATTTTTTTCTCTATTGTATTGCCTTCTGCTCCTTTGTCAAAGATCAGTTGACTATATTTATATAGGTCTGTTTCTGTGCTCTCTATTCTTTCCTATTGATCTATTTGTTCTTTCGCTAATACCACACTATCTTGATTACCCTAGTGTTATAGTAAGTCCTGAAGAAGTCACAGAGTTTCTGTTCTCCAACTTTTTTCTTCTCCTTCAAGAATAGGTTGGCTAGTCTGGGTCTTTTGGCTCTCCATATAAACTTTAGAATTCATTTGTTGATATCCACAAATAAGTTGTTGGCGTTTTGATTGGGATTGCATTGAATCTATAGATCTAATTGAAAAGGATTGGCATCTTGATAATATTTAGTTTTCCTGTCCATGAAAATGGAGTATCTCTCCATTTATTTAGTTTTTCTTTGATTTCATTCATCAAAGTTTTGTAGTTTTCCTCCTATAGATCTTGTGCATATTTTATTCGATTTATAACTAAGTGTTTCATTATTTGGGTGCTAATCTAAATTATACTGTGGTTCCATTTTCAATTTCTACTTGTTCTTTGCTGGTGTATAGACAAATGATTGACTTACAAGTTACCCTTGTTTCCTACAATTTTGGTATAATCCCTTATTAGTTCCAGGAGTTAGTTTCCTTCCCTCCTTACTTCCTTCCTAAGATTTATTTGTTTGAGAAAGGGAGAGAAGGAGAGAGACAGAGGGTGGAGGCGGGGAGGGGCAGAGGGAGAGAATCCTTAAGCAGAATCCTCTCTGAACACAGAGCCTGATGCAGGGCTTGATCCCAGGACCCTGGGACCATTACCTGAGCTGAGAATAAGAGTTAGATGCTGAAACAACTGAGCCACATATGTGCCCCAGTTCCAGGAGTTTTCTTATTGATTCTTTTAAATTTCCTACATAGATAATCATGTCTCCTGCAAACAAAGAGTTTTATGTCTTCCTTCCCAATCTGTATACCTTTTATTTCCTCTTCTTGTGCTCTTGCCTTAGCTAGAACTCCCTACAATGTTGGAAAGGAATGGTGAGAGGGGACATCCCTACCTTGTACCTGATCTTAATGATCATTTAACCAACCCTGAAATTATGCTATGTCTGGATTTCCTAAATTTGTTAAATAAGCTTTTTATTGTTTAAGCTAATTGAATCAGGATTTCTTGTTACTTTCAGCCAGAGGTAAACTAACTGAGAAAGGCCCCATATAAAAAAAAGAACTTATAAAACAGAGTGTAAGCAAGGTGAAAATATAACTCCATAGTGCGTTATATTAAAAGTACTTCAAGGAGCAGAGAACTAGAATGACTTTTTTTTTTTTTTTAAATTGAGGGGAGGGACAGAGGGGCAAAGGGGCAGAGAGAGAGAATCTTAAGCAGGCTCCGTGTCCAGCATGGAGCCTGATGCAAGGCTCTATCTCACAACCCTGAGATCACGTCCTGAGTTGAAATCAAGAGTTGGACCCTTAATTGACTGAGCCACGTAGGCGCACCCTCAAGAAATACTTTAAGTATGCCTGCTAAAGTTACATTTATTTCTCCTATGTAATGTAGTTTTCCCCCACTGACATTCCATAGCACCATGTTTATACTTCACCTATGTCATTTATATTTTGAATTGTAGTTATATATGACTTTGTGTTAATGTTTCTAGCTTGTAATCTTAGAGGACTATACTTTTGCTGTTTGTACAGGTATGCACTTTTATACCAGTGGGAACTGAATAAGCATTTTTTGAATGAATAAATAAATATTACACAGGGTTTTAGGATGTTAGAAGGTGAGGTCACTGAAGAGAGTTCATAAATACAGTTGAGGTAAGCAGGAAAAGGATCAAAGAAGACTTCTAACTGTATTTTAAAAGATTAGTGGGGTTTGCTTAAGTAAAGAAGCCAGGGGAGGATGTTTTAGAGGTAGGGTGAAGAGACAAAGGAAATATTAAGACAAAGTTGTAAATTGTCTAGCTGTCACGACATGTTAAATTAGCTGAAAAAGTAGTTTGGAGTCAAACTAAGGAGGATCTGAAATGTTAAAGTTAAGAGATTATCATCACCCTCTAAGAATTAAAGAGGAACTAAAGTTTGAAACAGAGACATTAAGTTATATGAAAGTGTGTTTTATAGGGCTATTAATCTAAAATTTCTCCTTCCTTGCCCCTTGCCGTATGAATATAAAGTCCTCTTTACAACTTTCCTTTAGGATTGGGTACCTTTCTAGTTCATACCCCAGACCACACTCTGGCTGGGAAAAACAGTTTTGACCTAGCTATTTTTTGATTATATACTATCTCTGATGAATATACATGGTCATAAGATTCAATGTAGCATAATTCAAATTACTATATTCTGTATGACCCTGCTGCTCCCTTTTGCCTGCATCTTTCCTTCTGCAGCCTCGTTTTCATTCCAGGCCACTCACTTACTGTCCTTACTGGATGAAATTCAGGGCATTTCCTTTTGCGGTGTGAATAAAGCTAGGATTGCCATCAGATACCTATGCGTACAGAAGAGGGAGAGATTAATATTAGTGGAGTGCCAATGGAAAAAAGAAGTGTTGCTTTCAGAAATCTAAAAAGAGCAGCAGTTTTACAGAAGATATGGGCAGTGAGCATTTTAACAATGCTACTAAGTTTAATATGACATTTTGGGGAAAGAAATCAGGGCTGTGTAGAAAGTATGCCAAGTGTGGACTTTTCCACAGTATAGGTCTTGTGGAGTTAAGTAATATTAAAGCATGTTCAGTAATGGTTGGTAGGCTAAGCAATGTAGTCTGGTCACAAGCCCAAGAATACCTAGGCATAGTCCCAAGAGAAGTTTGTAATCAAATGCAGCTTGCAGAAAGAGTTT
Organism: Mustela erminea; assembly: GCF_009829155.1. NCBI lineage: Eukaryota > Metazoa > Chordata > Mammalia > Carnivora > Mustelidae > Mustela > Mustela erminea. Next base: position 51,293,907 of record NC_045616.1, read on the forward strand.
CAAATCTTACATGATTTTCATAATGAATGTTTTGGATTATCACAGTATGTTTTCCTATGCTCATTTTCATCTAGATGGAGGGGGGATTTTAAGAAGCTATGCCTTATACTTTTTATTTCAGTTCCTTAAGGTACCCAGAATTTCCTTGCCAGAAGGATCCATGTAAAAATTAGAATCCATTTTGAAATTCAACTAAAGATTGCATCCCTAAGTTGTTTCAAAAAATTGAGAGCTGAGCATATTGTAATCCTCAGAGCTGTCCCTAGACAGACAATATTGCAGAAGTTTTTGCCCATGTGTCTTTGTTTTGCAAATGAATATGCAACATTACATTAGAGCAACAAAAAAATTAATCTTGGAATTGAAGAACCTAACAAATGCTGAATTTAAAAACAAGTTAGTTAACCTTAGAGAAAGAGAAAAAAAAGCATCTAGTAAATTTATTAATGCCTCAAAATTTACAGTGACTTTTCCATTAACCATTAAGGGAAACAGGAAGGAACTAGAAACTTACATACAGTATTAAATGGTGTTTTAAATGAATATCTATTATTGTTCCTGTAAATACCATATAATAAAGCTAAATTATTTAAATATTACTTAGAAATGTATTCTTATAAAAGACACCAGGCACATAGCCAGTATCATTGCAAAACAAAGAGGCAACAAAAAATAAAACTGTACCATTTACAGAAACCATGGCTTACAATACCTCTCATGACTAGAATTGTTAGAATTCTGGTATAAAAATCTGGTAGAATTATTCTTTGCATTTTCATGCAGATATTGCAATGACAATACCTTCTTGTTTAGTGTGGTATTATGAACAATCTGTGAAAAATTTTATTGTATATCCTTTGGTAAGTCTATTTTTGTCTCTTTCAAAGTTGCATTATTTTCTTTTGAGAGAGAGAGAGAGAGAGAGAGAGAGAAAATGAAGGGGCAAGGGGCAGAGCTAGAGGGAGAGGTGGGGCTTGATCCTGCAACCCTGAGATCATGACCTGAGCTGAAATCAGAAGTCAGACACTTAACCAACTGAGTCACCCAGACACTTCTCAAAATTTCACTTTTAACAGCTTCTAGTCTTCTTCTTGATCGATGAAAATACATTGTGCACCCTTGGTTTAAATGAAAAAAAAAATCATGACTGTGAATTTTGTATAAAGTTGAAGACTAACAGTATCTGCAAAGAGATTTGAAAAGTCGAAGTAAAAACATTTCTTTATTTTATAATTTAGTTTGAAATGTTTAAACTAAATGTTTTTTCTTGAAGAACATTTCAAATAGCTTGAGAAAGTGATCTTTTAGTGAATACATTATGTGTAGGTAGATATCTAGATTGAAGATGGTTGATTAACTGATAGTTTCACCTTCATAGTCTTGGGAAAGAAAACCGTTACAATCTGCCTAGTAGTGTCAGATGGCTGATGGTAGAAATGGTTGGACTGAGAAATGATCTCTATCCTTCCCACACTTCATAAATGAGGTCAGTTGGCTGTCAAGTAGGTTTCCTGTCCCTCTTACTTATTCCCCTCTCCTCATCTAATTTTTCTCATTGCCATGTCTCTTTTAGTATGACTACCTCTGGTAATGACACTTTGGACAATGAAGTGTGCTGTCAAAATTTATTCTTGTTTAATAAGAGTTTCTTCTATAATTCATTCCACTTCCCAACCTGATTTCACTATAGACCATAATCCATTAAAATGAGAAAACTGGCACACAGATAGATTCAATCTTTTAGTCCCAGGATTAGTGACCAAGATGTGATCAGAATTCAGTTCTCTCACTTTCTAATATGACTTCCTTTCCATGGTAATGCCCAGCCTTCAATCAAACGAACTGAATGTATTTCGTTGGAAACAGTTCTTCTCAGAGAAGGGTCTTATCTTCAGCTCTATCTGTTGGTTCAGTATGGCCATGCTTTTCATGTCATTCCCAGTACTCTTTGAGGCAAAACAGCATTGACTGTGGCAATGAAGAATTGATGACTGAATTGGAGGCTGTTCTTTTAGACCAAAGAAAGCCTCCTTGTCATAGGCCTTGACTTTCTGGGATCTTTTGCCATTTTAGCAATGACTTTCTTGTGAGTCACTGAGTTCTAAGTTAAAGTTGGTTGAAAAGTTTAAAGAAGAGGGTGCTGGAGGTTTGTATATTTATAATTTTGTACTGTATATTTGATAGATGCTTTAATAAAAGAATGCATATCTCAGAAATGTATATAGTGTTATTGCTTCTTATAGCATTTAATGTTTATGTGTTTATTAGTAAAACTATATTCAAATTAGAAGTATTAATTCACTTCAGATTATTTTCATTTTCATCAATTTTGTTGAACATTTTGGAAAGAAATCCACATCCAACTGAATTAATCCAAGACATTATTTATTTTCTCTTACAAACATTACTTTAAAGTTTAAAAATTCTCCAGCTAATACCTCTAAACTCTTTGGGATTTAGTAAAGTGTATTTGTCAGTCTTTTCATATTTACTGTGCTTATGACTCAAAGAGAAATCAAATAAGGAACAAGCTCCAAGAATAACTTTGTGCTTTGTGTTAGTAGATAAGACATACCATTCTCATTTTGATTCTTCTGCATGGTTTACTTGAGTTGGGTTTTTTTTTTTTTTTCTGTATTGTTTAGTGATTTTTAAAAATTTTTGGTAACTCAGTTTGTTCAGTTTTGAATCATGTTGTTATGGTTCTTTGTAGGCTTGAGAATGATTTTTAAATCTAAGTCTGAAGTAACAATTTTTAAAAAAATAGAGTTCTCAAATTTTCTTATAAATACAATATTTAGTGATTTTGCATGCATAAATTTTACTTATTTTAATTAAAAGAATTATTAGTTTTTAGTTTAGTCTTTTTTATATTCTAGAACTTACTCTTTATGTGAAGGTCATTTGCAAATAATCATCTGTAGTGCTCATATGACTAATCTTGTGCTTATTTTTCTTTCTTTGTTAACTAACATGCTAGAGATGTGACAAACTGTCTTTAGGAATAAAATCATGTATTTTTGTGTCTACCTATCTACCTATCTCCTAAAGAATATGCAGATTCTAGATATTAATAGACCCTTAAAATTAGTTAGTTGTGAATGAGGTTTTCACTTTTTTAACTTTAATCTAAATTCCTACAGAACATTTGGAGAGAACTACAAATCTCATTTGCTCTGAAAGCACTCTATGGGCCAAAAATTTCTACTTTCTTTATCTGGCAAACTATTTGGCGGCTAGAAAACTGATTTCTCTTTAAGTCTTTTCTCCCTTAGAGTAAAAGTTTTCCCAAATATTGCAGCAAATGACTATTTTCCTTTAGTTATTAAAAAGGCTTATTTTAGGGCACCTGGGTGGTTCAGTGGGTTAAAGCCTCTGCCTTCAGCTCAGGTCTTGATTCCAGGGTCATGGGATCAAGCCCTGCATTGGGCTCTCTGCTCCACAGGGAGCCTGCTTCCCTCTTTCTATCTCTGCCTGCCTCTCTGCCTACTTGTGATCTCTGTCTGTCAAATAAATAAATAAAATCTTAAAAAAATATTTAAAAAGGCTTATTTTGACTGACTTCTCTTTAATCTTTTTTTCAACTAGACTCTCAAATTTATCAGGGTAAAGTTATATATAATAATACATTTTTATTTTTTCTTTACTCTTCATCTTTAAGTATCAGAAGCCTTGTACTTCCTTTCTCGAAGTGGATTTAGAAACTGAGAAACAGAAATGATATAATTATTGGGGTGCCTTCATGGCTCAGTCGCTTGAGCATCTGACTCTTGGTTTCTGCTTTGGTCATGATCTCATAGGACGTGGATTTGAGCCCCATGTTGGGCTCCAGGCTCAGTGGGAAGTCTGCTTGGAGATTTTCTCTCACTGCCGCTTCCTCTGCTTGTGCTTTCTCTCTCAAATAAATAAATATTTATAGAAGTGGTATAATTGCCTAAAAATATTGACAGAGAACCAAAGACTATAGTGTTAGCCTCTGACTTATAGGAATCATAACAAAACCATTAGAAAAAGAGAGATAGAAAACAGATGAGAAAGAATAAAACTTAAAAAAAAAAAAAAAGAAACATTTTAACCATGAAACAAGAATAGGGTGCTGCAAAAATGGACAAACAGATTAAAAAAGAGCAGTTGAAAATGTGAAATTTGAGAGAAAATATGATAGTAAATCATTGGAAGATAAATTCAAGAAAATTTCCCAGAAAAATGCCAATAAGACTAAAAATGGTAGAAAAAAGCTAAGACATTTAGAGGACCTGAAAAATAAGGATTCCGTAGGAAATTTAAAGAAAAACAAGAAATTAAAACATTAATTGTTTTCTTGGAATAAGCCAAGATAATTTTTTTGCAGATTGTATTGGTTTCCTGATTTTCTACATAAAGGTAGAAAGCAGAGTCATACCAAAGCATGCCATCACAAAATTTCCCAACTATGCAGACAAATGAAAGAAAAAGTAATATATAAATCTAGGGAAAAGAAAAAAAAACAGGTCTACTATATGTGATTAGAATAACTCTGGATTTTTCAAGAATAACATTGAAAGATAAAAGGCAATAGAGAATTGACTTCAACAAAATTCTAAAGAAAAATAATTTCCAATTAAATGTGTACATTTAGCCAAGCTATCAGTGATGGGAAAATCAAGGATATTTTGACTATTCACTTCCTCAAGTCATGTATTTCTTTATCTAATAAGATGGAAGAATGTGTGCCACTAGTCAAGGGAATAAAAGAACAGAAAAAATGAAGACATGATATTTGCCAGAGCTAGAGATCCACCAACAAAGATAGGTAGTGAAGGGAAGCTCCCAGAAGAGAGCTGTGCACTACCTGTACATGGAAGCTGCTCCAAAAGAATAAGGTCAGAGGCTTCAAGAAAACTTCCTTTAAACTTCTACTTTTTAAGTAGATGAAACTGATAGCATACCTGATGCCTTTGAACCTCTAGAGTGGAGATTTAGTAACTGATAAAGAGTATGAATTAGTAATAAAGGTGGAAGGAACCAAGCAAGTGAATAAAACAAGAAATATGTGATAACTATAGGGAAAACTACAGAAAAAGAAAACGGACATAAATACTAAGTTTATTATATGGATCAGCTTTGAGTTAAATTTATTGTCATAATAATAGATACTCTGGATATTAATCTAAACAGGTTACAATATAATTAGGTGATGTGGGACATAGATGGAATGATTCTGAGTTGGGAGTAATAAAGGAGTGGGAGGAGAGAGTTTTGAATGCTGACCTTATGTAGTATGTACGTAAATAAATGATACCTAAGACCCGCTCAAAAATTAGCAAAAAATATCACATTACTTTGAGATCCAGTGAATTATATCAATCTAATTGTCTAAAATTACCAATAAAAGCATATGAGAGACATGGTGATAAATAACAACATAATCAGCTAAAGAGATAAGAAGAGTAACCATGAGGAGGAAAAAATGTGGGAGTAGGGGTAGGGGTCTGCTATTTTTCATAACGAACTTTGTAGAACTATTTGACTCTTAAATTCTTTGAAATTATAGATTTTATTAAAATTAAAGCAAGAGAAAAATAAAATACTAAAACAAAAAGTCACTACTGAACTAAATATATTGGAAGGTATTTTTTAAAGATTTATTTATGTATTTATTTGAGAAAGAGAGAGAATGAGCGGGGAGGGGAGGGACAGAGGGAGTGGGAGAGAGAGAGAATCTCTAACAGACTCCCTTCTGAGTGGGGAGCCCAATCTGGGGTTCCATCTCACGACCCTGAGATCATGACCTGAGCCAAAATCGAGTCAAATCTTAACCTACTGAGTGACCTAGGCACCCCCATTGGAAGATAGTCTTAAGGTTCACAAAGTAAAGAAAGGAAATCAAATATGCATGGAAATCTTAGCCAGTTGAAAAATTTAACATGGTGCTTATCTGCTTACTAAATCACTTTGTTATATCTTATTTATTTACATTTGAATTTAGGTAACATTTTATATTCTTCTTCTAATTGTTTTCTTATTTACTTCTAATGTGTGTAGCAAGACCAACATGTGTTCTTGTAAGCCAAGAAATCTTCTGGAAACAAGAATGGTATAAATAAATAATACTGATGGCAAAAAAAAAAAAAGTAGAATTAAAAACTAACGCATAAAACAAATGGAGGGAAATGAGATGATTAGGGCCAACTAATAAAATAAGACTTGGGAAATGGGAAAATCATTATCAGACTAAATAGCATATTATCTAAAATTACCTTTTTTAAAATTTAAATTCACTTAGCCAATATATAGTACATCATTAGTTTTGGATGTAGTGTTGAATAATTTATCAGTTGTGTATAACACCCAATGCTCATCACATGCCCTCCTTAATGCCCATCACCCAGTTGCCCATCACCCCATCCACCTCCCCTTCCACAACCCTCAGTTTGTTTGCCAGAGTCAAAACTTTCTCATGGTTGTCTCCCTCTCTGATTTCTTCCCAGTTTCCCCTCCCTTCTCCTATGATCCTCTGCACTTTTTCTCATATTCCACTTATGAATGAAACAATATGATAATTGTCTTTCTCTGATTGATTTATTTCACTTAGCATAATACCCTCCAGTTCTAACGATGTCATTGTAAATGGTAGGTAGTCATCCTTTCTGATGACTGAATAAGATTCCATTGTGTATGTGGACCACAGCTTCTTTATCCATTCATCTATTGAAGGATATTTTGGCTCCTTCCACAGTTTGGCTATTGTAATCATTGTTGCTATGAACATTGGTGTACAGGTGCTCCTTTGGATCACTACATGTCTGTCTTTGGGGTAAATACCCAGTAGTGTAATTGCTGGGTCATAGGGTAGCTCTATTTTTATCTTCTTGAAGAAACTCCCTCCTGTTTTCCAGAGTGGCTGTATCAACTTGATCTGAAATTATCTAAGTAATGGTTTGAATAACCATTACGTGATCACCTTTCTGTTTTGAGTTGTGTCAGATGCAAATATAGCATGCATTCTTTATGAAGGCAACTGAATTTGTATATGAAAGAACTTACTCCATTTAAGAATTACAAAATAACACAAGGCACTATCTGAAATTGTAAGATAAGTGAAATGGACAGTAGGAGGAAACTTTGTGCAGTGTGTAAGGCAAGTGAACATTCCAAGGAGAACCATATCTGAGATGGGTCTTAAGGGTGGGAGGAATTCCTGGTTGGGAAAGAGGCAGAAAATATGAATGAAACTCCTCAAACATGAGTTGAAGGCACATGCTGGCAGGTCATGGAAAATGAAATGATACATACAGAAAAAATTATATAGGTAGAACCAGATTGTTGGAGATTATGGATTTATATATAATAAGTACCAGAAATATTGTAAATTCTAGAAATGCATGATAAAACAGATTTTTGAGAGGACTAGTTTGGCAAATAAGTCTTAAAAAAGTCAGAGAGGGAAGAGTCCAGTGGCAATAAGATCAGTTGGAAGTTGTACATGAGTTGATTAAAGTCTTTATTAAAATGGAACTGGAGAAATGGGTATAATGAAACATATCTGGGAATTTGTGATATTATTTATATTTTGTATTTATGAAATTGGGTCAGAGAAAAAAGATGGTGTCATTAACTAAAATGGGTAATTTCAGATGGAGATTTTGCTGACAGGCATTTGAAGCAAAATTGTAGCTCCTGTAACCAGTTAATATCAATAAATATGTAAGATTACTTCTCACTCTCCATTCCTCTGGAGTGCTAAAGATATATGATCAATCACTTTTTGAACATGTGTAGTGGAAACAACGCAATAGACAGTCTGGGGTGTTGCATAAGGTTTTCAGTGTAAAGACAAAGATCTACTACAACAAAGTAAAGTTGGAGAAATGTCATAACAATCCAGAAAATTCATACCTTTTACCAAGAACATGGTTCTTGAAATATTCAAGTAGTTATAGCATTTTTCAAAACTCTACCTGTCCAGATAATGACTTTAGTTTGCATGTCTGTTTAGCTAAAATAGACATAACCAATGTTTCAGGTGGTAGGGGCTTGCAAATTATCCTTTGTTCAGTCTTGTTTAATCTCGATGGATTTGTCATTGCAATGATACCTATACAAATAAACACATTAAAGTGATCTCTATGCATATCATTAGGTTGATACCTTTGTTTTGTTGTTTTAAAATGTTCATATTATTAAATCCTTATGATAAGTCAGATCCAGAGGTTAATTAAGCAAACAGTAACTTAATCATATTCCTATAAGTGAAGTTAATGGCAGACATGTGGCTAAACTTCTACTTACTATGTTAAATATTTATATTGCAGCCAATAAGCCTAAACATTGTTCATATTGTGCTACCGATATAGGAGGAAGCAGGAGGCAGAATGAAGGTTGCTATGGGATGTGGGAAGGACGAGGAGCCAGTGAGGGATAAGCATCTCTCCACCTGGCACCTGGGTATTTTGTAAACTGCAAGAATAGGGATATTTTTTAAAGCTATTTGACTGGGAGATACAAAATTTTAACTCACAATATTGTGTTTCCTTTTATTTGGACAGTTTATCTAAATTTGGTTTATTCAGTATAGCCCTAGACTATGTCCTCTCTTTTAGCCAGATGAAATAATTACAGCTTTTCCCCCCTGAACAATAACAAATCAAGCAGACCTGAAATACTTGTGTTTTTCTATTTATTTCTTTTATGCATTTCTGAAAAGTATGAAACCAAGTGCTGCTCTCCTTTGGCATTGGCAAATATTCGTAATTTCATCAAAAGAATTATTGAAGTTCAACTTATTTCCATTTCACAGTTGAACTTGAAGAAGGAATATGCCCCAAGACAGTGTTGTTGTATGTGGCGGTTGTGGAAATTTGTAATACTGCTCATTGTTGCAGATGATGGGATGGAGCTTGCCTCATCTTGACTGTGTATAGGATATACTTTAGTTAAGCACCACCTCTCTCTACATATACATACACTGAGGTCATCTCCAACTCAACTTAACCTACAACTGCACTCACCCTGCCCTTCCAACCCATTTTTGTTTTGTTTTGTTTTTTTTCCCAGATGCTGTACTTCTGTTAATTTTGCCTCTATATTCCCTGATACTGAACTTAAAATCAATGTCTTACTGAAATCTGTAAACTTTCATGCTTGGATTATTTAGTTGTTAGTCTTCCAATAGGACACACAACCCCCCAATTTTTCCTAATCCAGTCTTTCATATGCATCTCTGACCGACTGATCTTCCTAAAACATGTCCTTATCAAAACTTTATAGCTTCCATCTCTCTACTAAGTTAATAAAAAGCCTCACATTGGCATTAAAGACCTCACGATATGCTCCTAACCTCACCTCTATGACAGACATCTAGAGGATTCTTTCTTTCTAGGGAACTTAGACTATACTGTTTCCCTAAACATATTTAGATTTTTTAGATTCTAGTGACCGCTTATACCATCTCCATCTCCTTGGGTAGCCTCCAAAGACATCAACTAAAATCTTAGGTTTTCCAAATAGAAACAGCAACTGCCCCATGAAACCTTCTGTGGTCAGCCACAAATGACCTCCAATCCCTTTGAGCTCATACCATGTATTAAATAGCTACAGAGTCTATGTGAAACATATACGCAGCCCTGTATTGTCTATATCAGTGGGCTGAGAGAAACGTCCTCAATCTAGAAGGAAAGGATATAGTTGACCCTCAGTAATGTTAATTTCCTTCTGCCTGAAGACTTTTGTTGTTGATATCTAATATCTCTATATTCCCTATACTGCTCATAGTAAGTAAATATTTGCCAAATAAGGACTTAGATGAAATTACTTTTTGGAACCTATTTAATTTGGTATAAAAAATGAACCTATTCTAGGAACCGAAATCTTCCCCTGAAATTAATGCAATATTTCTGTATGAACCTCTGAAAACCCTCTATTCGCAACACATGAACAGAACCCCTTGCTAGAAATGTTATTTTGAGCATGAAGACTATGGAGATTTCACAAAATCCAGGAGGGCTTTCTGAAGAGTATTCTGTGAAGCCCCTGCAAAAGTTGTCCTAGCAAAATTTCCCATACCAATTAAATATGCCAAAGATGGCTTACATGGAGATTAACCTCTGGGTTTAAGGGTAAGTTGACTTCCTCCTTTATTTAAAATAAGTTACTTCTCACTGGATTGGAAAGCCAAATAAGGTCAAAAAATTGAATTCACTGGAGGCGTGTGTAAAGAAAGGTATGTGGCTGCAGCTTCTATTCTCCAAAAGGCTTACATTTAATCCAATGATAGACAGTCACTTGTAAAAAAAAGTAAAATGAGTATTTGGAAGAGAACTAAAGGGCAGGGATAAATTCAGAAGCATGGAGAATAAATAATGATGATTCTGTGACAGATTTCTTTATCTTATTTAGTATTTACATTTTATTAATGATTGTATTTAAATATTCTGTTTTAAAAATATTTTTTATCAGCAAGCACTCAGTGCTGAGGGAAAGAAGGTGTTTTCTAGCAATTACTCTGTTAGTTATTAATCAGTTTGAAGGTTTTTATTATGTTTTGTGCCTGTTGAAAATGATTTCTCTAGAGAAATTCTGATTCTGCAGACATGGTTCAGGAAAGCAAAGTCTTTCGGGTTGCTGTGCCAAGTCCTTGAGTTATGTGTTTGGACCCTAAGACCACATTCTCTGAGTCTGGAGCCTTGTTTAGAGTTCATAAGAACCTGTACTACTCCGGTGTTATTTCACAGCACATCACAGTAGAGATTCAGGGAATAACACCAAAAAAGGGTCTAGGTTTAAAGTCCTCTGTTTCTGCTTCCATGGGTCTGTTGACAATAATCTTATTTATTATGTAATAGAATCTGGCAGCATTAATAAGCTTTCTTTTTAAAAATTTTATCTTTCTTGGATTTCTGTTAATCTCATGCCTCTTAATCTTACACCTTAAAGACTGGTCCTCCTTAGTGCTCTGATTTCTGCTCTTATCAGTGAAGTCTCTTCTATTCAGTCCTCTCCTTGGGGTCATCTCACACACTGTTCATTCCACAATGTGTGCCTTTGTGAAGCCATACAACTGGTACGTGGTGGAACAGAGGTTGGAACCCAGGTCTGCCGACACTGAAGCCTAAACTCCTAGTCACTTGTCAGCCGAAAACTAACTCTGCAGCTTGAGTGTCTTCACCATCCTTGCTGATACTTACAGAGGGCCTACTGTGTGCCAGGCCCTGGATTTAGATCCTTCACGTCTGTTGTGCCTGACTTCAGCACAGTGTTACTCCATTTCACAGATGAAATTTCATGCTGTGGGCATGGTCCAAACAAGAACATAAGGACCCGCCATTTGCATTTTTGCATATGGAGTGCTATCTTTACTCTGTCTTTAGTTCAGTTAAGCTCTCAAAGGTAGATACAATTCCGGGGCATGTTTATGTGCTGATGTCTTCATTTATAAGTTCTTTTAAAGTAGAGCACACTGAAACACATAAAAAGAGAGAGAGACAGACCAAAAAACAGACTCTTAGCTATAGAACATAAACTGATGGTTACCAGTGGGGACGTGAAGGGGAGGATGGGGGAAATTTGTGATGGGGATGAAAGAGTACACATATCAGAAAAAAAAAAAAATCATTTCACCATGGGTTACAATTGTAGGAGTGAAATAAACCAACTGATTTTAATAACTTTACTATTTTGTAAATTAAATATATATGTAAAGTATGATTCACAAAATAAAATTTATTAACATACTAAAAAAATAAGAATGTTGTTTGACTAAAAAAATAAAGTAGGACACACATACTCAAATGTTTATATTACTAGAACAGGTAACATCATTGAGTAAATCAGACTTCAAGATGATTAGGACTAGGGGCCCCTGGGTGGAAGGCTGGTTAAAGTGTCTGACTCTTGATTTCCACTCAGGTCATGATAACCGGGTCGTGAGCCCACATCAGACTTGGTGCTGGGTGGAGCCTGCTTGAAATTCTCCCTCTCCCTCTGCTCCTCTCCCTTTCTCAAAAAAAAGAAAAGGAAAGGAAAGAAAGAGAGAGAGGATAAATACTTGTTAGGTTTCTGGAAACTTGAGAGTTTGTGCCCCATATCATGTCATTCAGGTTTATTATAATGACATCGTGCAGGTAAGTGCACACACTCACACACACACACACACACACACACACACACACAAACACACCATGGACACCTGCAGGTCACCCATTTGCAGCTTTTTATTTTTTTATTTTGTATTTTAGAAAATGTTTTATTTATTTTTTTTTTTTTTTTTTTTTTTTTTTTTTTTGTAGCTTCTGTGCCCTTGTGGAGCTTGAACTCACAAATCCGAGACAAGAGTCACATGCTCTCCCAACTGAGCCATCCAGACATCCGGATCTGTGGCCCCTTAAACTATCATTTTTTTCCTTAAGCAAAAGTTACTAGGCTAGATTAAGAAAGATTTAATTCCATTTTGGAGATGAACGTGAAGTCACTGGTTTGCATGTATTCCTATTTACACCCCAAAGACTGGTTTGGCAAATGGGTGATGACCGCTTTGAAGGAGTCACTGCTTTGGTCGAATGGTTTTTCTTAGGGGGTCACGATACACACTCACTTGCGGACTTTTCAAAGAAGGAAAACAGATGATGAGTTCCTTTCTTCTTTCATCAGATGATTATAATTAATAGCTTGAGAGCACAGTTCCCTCTCCGTGGGAGGACTCCCCACGGATGGAATGTGGCACCTGACGATGCCTAGGGGCCAGCAAGCTGGGCGAGGGACTCCAGCCTCACTGGAGCGAGCTGCAGGCGACTCCATTCCACTTGGTTTTTCAGTGCTGGCAGATGGGACTTCATTGTTTCAAAGTTTCAGTTTGGAAAATTTAGACATTAAGGGTTAATCTACATTTTAAAATAGCTGTCTTTGGAGGAAATTATGCTATAAATGAGAAACCTGTGTGGAGTTCTGGGTTCTTTATGTTAGCTTTGGCAGGGCCAGGAGCCTGTTTTGATGATAAAGCCAGCATTTGAAACCTGTATTTTATATCGCAGGAAAACTAAGCAAATTTAAAACACTCCACATTTGCCTTTTGACACCCCATAACCAATAGATGAACTTTAATTTCTGGGAGGCCTCCCAGTGATTAATGCCTTCCATTTATGACGTGAGAAGAATGAGCCGTATGTTAGTTGGTCTTCTGTCCGTTTCTAAAGAGCACGCGTGCCAGGATTTTGATGTGCACTCGCATTCTGGCACCAGGCTTTACACTTCTCACCCAGCACAGAGCCAGCTCACAGATCCTGTTCGGCACAGCAACTCCAGACACGCAGCCTGAATTTGAAGGCAGCCTCCTAAAATGTGGCAGGCACCGTCTCCCTCTTCCTATTTGGAGCCCGTCATGTGGGGCTAGGACCACTCTCAGCTGCCTGCAAGGCGGCCTCGAGAGAGTTGGATTTCCTAGCTTCTCACCAAAGCAGTGTCCATGAAGGTCAAGTGTGGCACTATGGGACTGTTTGACACTGTTATCTGTTGCCTAGACTTACTATTAAGAGGAAATGGTTATATATATATATATATATATATATATATATATATATATTTTTTTTTTTTTTTTTTTTCACCTTTCCAATAGAGATCCCTTAGTCTTCTCTTGTAGGAGACAGTATCCGAGTAAAGACCTTTGGGGCCTTCCTTGGTTCCACTGCCATCCATGGGAGAGGAATGACATTCACTAAGCCGTGTGTGTAGCTGTTAATGCTGTCCACCAATATTTTTGGTTCTCACACCTTGAAGGCACGTAGTAGTTTGCATTTCCTGCCTCTCACTGAGCACATAAACTGCTCAAGTCAATAAAAATCGAGCAGAAGTGTCATGTGTTTTACTTTGCACCGTAAATGTTAAGAGCCAGGCGGTGATTCACCACTCTCCGCTTATTGCTGCTGCAGTGACTGGAGAAGCACACAACCAGAAAAGGCCTCCCATTAGCCTGGGTCCCCGAGTGACTGATAAATAGAAAAGCCCTGTTCACCAGTGTTAGACTTGCAACATGAACAAGAAGGATCCTTGGGTATGTTAACCACTGAGATTTGATGATTTCTCGTTCCTGCATCACAACATAGTCTATGCTGACAAATGAGCCTTGTTAAATAGAGATTAGACCCAGTGCCCTGACGCTCAAACAGTGCCAAGCCAGGTCCGTGTCTTTCTGGTCTCATTTTCTCTTACAGATATCAGCAAAACGTGAGTTCCCTTCATGTGGAAAAGAGACAGAGTCTGCTTTAGCATTCCATTATCTTCCAGCTCTCCCTGCCCTGCCTCCACAACAGACTAGGAGTAACAAAGTCTAAATCAAGAAAGGAGATAAGGAGGAGATAAGGAGTCCCTGCTCTGTTTTTAACCAGTTTCACCATTGGTAATTTTGCTAGATTTTGGTCCCACTTAGTTCTTGTCTCTTTCTTCTCACGTTGGTTAGGAAGCCAGAAGGAGAAACAATGATCGCTGTTTTCCCAAACTTCCAACACTTATAGACCTTAAGGACACCACTTGATCAAGTCTATAGGTAACAGAGGTAAGCATACTATTTTTGTTGTTCCTTTAAAGTCTTGAAATACTAGTATATAGATGTCATAGACAAAAGTGTAACATGGCCTTAAGTTTCTGAGCCCCTGGTGTACATGCCCTGAATCCCCTTCCCTTCAATGTATAAATGAAAATAGCATCAATGCACAAAATAAATATCACTCCAGTGGTTAATTTACATTATATGGCAAAGGCTAAAGAGATTTCTCCATTGTAATTAAGGTCCCTAATCAGTCGAGTTTGAGATGATCAAAAGGGGATTATCCTGCCTAAGCCTAACATAATCAGGTGAGAGTTGGAAGAGAGTTTATAGGTCACAAATAGAAGTCGGTCATTTTCCTCCTGGCCCTGAGGGAGCAGCTATCTGTGCTGTGAGCTGCCGGTGAAGGAGGCACCATGGCTAGGACTTGAGTTTGGTTTCTAGTTGTTTCAGGATAATTCCTGGCAGATTTCTAACAAGAAAATAGGGACCTCAGTCAGAAACAATTTCTGCCAACAACCTGAGGGAGCCTGGAAGCAGAACTTTTCCTAATTGATTCTCCAGATGAGAATACAGCAGGACAGCATTTTGCCTTAAGCCTTGTGAAACCATGAGTAAAAGATGTAGCTAAAATGTGCCAGCCTTTTGACCCAGAGAAACTGTTAGATAATACTTGACGTTATATCTTATGTACATCAAAGACAGAAGCAAACAAAAAGCTAATAAATGGTTTGCAAAGATTTTAGATGTAAGTGAATTCAAAAGTATTTAGAGCTGTGGCTTTCTCTAAAGAGTTTGTGAAGGTTCTTGATGAAAATACTGATGACATGGGGCCAGTGAATAGGGCTTATAGGTAAAATTGTTTGAGGAATGCTGAATTATCATTCTCCCACTGATTGACTAGAAAAATCTAAATAAAAATATTATGTGATTGCTTATCTACATTGTTTCACCAGTGCTATAGGTCATCAATTCTTGGATGAAAGCCCCAGCTGAGGCTAGGAAATGGACAATATGGGCTCTCTTCGTGCCCTGTAGTCATTCTAAGATTTCCTAAGTAGCCTGTTTTTTTGGTTTGTTTATCCTGCCCTTATCATTGTCCAAAGAAGATGCATTCACTCAGGGGGAAAATAGAGACATGATATTTTGAAAGTAGTAGTTTTTAATGCACAACACTCTGGGTGGTTATTGAGGGTACCAACTAGTTTAGAAGTTTGCTGATTGATTTTCTGTAGTTCATACTATTGGCCACCTGTGTTAATAGTAGAAAAGTTCTCAAAGGAGTTGATTTTAAGGGACTTGGGGGATTTGGGTAGGAAGCTGAGATCACTAGGGCCCTATGAAAAACTGTAAGGTTGGCTGTCTTCTCTTTTTGATCATCTTCTCTTCCCAATCTTATGAAGATCCTCTCTCTGATTCTCAGGAACATTATGCTTCCCATTTACTATTTAAAAATGTATTTTTTTCTACTTAAAGTTTCCAGTTCAGCAAGTTGGTTTATCTCAGTTAGAAGGATACAAATCTGATTAAAGTACTTAAGTAAGACCACATTATGAAGATTTCATGAACTTACTCCTTCAAGGTAAAGTTTAAACGATGGTATTCATTAATCCAGACAAATCCCTATTTGAGTAGTAAGAGCAGAGACTTTTGAGTGTAGGGATCTGTGTGTACTTCTTTTCTAACCGCATTTGCCATTCTTGCCTATCTTTTCCCCATCAAGAACAAGGGTCTGTAAATGAATACTTCACTCCTGAAAGTCTGCCAACCTTCTCAGTAGACGGAAAATGCTTTCTGCCAAAGGCATGTTGTTCTCATTGGAGTTTGAGCCACTCTATCACATACCTGAGTTCTAAGCCAAAAGAGAGATACATAGAAGATCAGGTAGAGAGAAATAAACATATCAGCTTCAATAGTAATAGCACTAATGGAAAACAAGGTTTAGGCATGTGACTAATATGTGCACCAGAATTAGGCCGATCTATCCACCCCATCAGATACAGCCCGGAAAAACCATAATCTTGCCCACAAGAATATTTTCTTTACCACTCAGCTTCCTATAAGCAGAGAATGAATCCAACCATATGCTCTCCAAGTAGGTTGATCCTGAAGAAAAGAGGAAAGGGGAAGGGTAGAACTAATTAATAACATGGTTCCTGCTCCCAAATTTAGCTCTTTCCTCAAGTTCACTCCCATAACTGGCTATGTAAATTGTGGGGCCCAGTGAAAAATGAAAATGCAGGACCCCTTGTTCAACAATTTTTATGAACTTCAAGATAGTAAGAATAGAGCATTACATCAAATATGAGCAAGTATACAGGCTACAAATTCATGAAGCAACCCCTGTTTACTTCTTATCTGGGATACAGAATAAGGAAGTTAAGCAAATACAAGAGTGTATTTTATTTATTTATTTATTTAAAGAGGTGGTTTTTAAAAATTATTTATTTATTTGATGGACAGAGATCACAAGTAGGCAGAGAGACAGGCAGAGAGATGGGGGAAGCGGGCTCCCTGCTGAACAGAGAGCCCGATGTGGGGCTTGATCCCAGGATGCCGAGATCATGACCCGAGCCGAAAGCAGAAGCTTAACCTACTGAGCCACCCAGGCACCCCAAGAATGTATTATATTTAATTCATGTCCATCTACATGTGTAAATCAAGTATAAAAGAAGTTTCCTCAAAAAATGACATTTCCAAGTCTCCCATTCTCTAATCCCTTAGGTTTAACTAGAGAGTCCATGGTCCACGGGGGAGTGGCTATACCTGTCAGAGTAGGAAAGCAGCCATCTCATCAAGGAGTTCTTGCTGTCATAGCTGTGAACCTACCCTTCTAGTACCAGCCACTGTTGCTTTTTTTATCCTTTTGGCATACAGCAAAGAATTTACTTAAGGATTCTATAAAATAGGTCAGAATCATATAATCATAATCATACTATATTACTCCATACTACTAAGGGATAATGGATCCCTTAGACCAGAGGAAGAAAGCTGGTTATTTGAAAATTGATCCCTGAGAGGCCTCTAGGAGAAAGAGAAAGTGATATTCTTCTGCTAAATAAAATGTAAACTCAGTCATTTACTTTAAATATTAAATAATGTGTTTCCTGATTACAAATAGAATTCATTTGTGGGGTCTAATAATGAAAAAGCCTTTGTAATCAATTTATGCTTATTCACCTTAGTGTTATCTTCTTTCTGATGATGTATTGTCAGCTGTATATCAGGCATTTCATCCTTGCCCCTTTTCTGTGTCTTGCTCTGGGGAAGAATATCAGGATTGTTCATCTCACCTTCATTGCACCCTCCTGCATCTTTTGGGGCAGGGCTGAGTCCCAAGCCTGGGCCATTAAGGGGGAGTCATGGTTGCAGTGATTCCTTGTTTTGACATGCTGTCCTAGAAGCAGGAGAGATGTGTTCATCTGGGAGAGTGAATCAATTCATGATGAATTCAGAAGCCTCTGCCCTTGACCCTCTTCTGCATTATCCAGGGCAGCCTTAGAGTGGCTAATGGTGATGTGGTGAAGAGGTGAACAGGGGTAACTCCTGTCCTCTGAGCCCTTACAACATCTGTTGTATCAAAAAGAAAATGTAGCTGATAATGTTTTTATCATA
Organism: Mustela erminea; assembly: GCF_009829155.1. Taxonomy (NCBI): domain Eukaryota; kingdom Metazoa; phylum Chordata; class Mammalia; order Carnivora; family Mustelidae; genus Mustela; species Mustela erminea. Next base: position 51,312,037 of record NC_045616.1, read on the forward strand.
CTCAAAAATAATTCTTTTTCTCTAAGAAAGAAAAAAATCAGTGCAAGGGAAATGCTATTCCTCAAGAACTATTAAGGCCTTTGTGCTCTTCTATATTCAAATCAGTTGATAGTATCCATAGTTTTACTGATAAAAATCTTACTGAGCTTATAGCACTAGATATGACCCTATATATTCTAAAGCAAGTTCATATGATTTGAAGCAAATTTAATGCGTGACCATGGAACGAACACCATAGTTCCAAATTTTCACTTAGAGAATGTCCCTTAAAGAAGTTTAAGATTCAAAAGCTTTCTAACTTTGCACTTCCTTCTTCATTTTTTCTCATGTTCTATAGAAAGATACAAAGAAAACCCCCCAAAAATATAAATGTGGAAAAAATCTAGATAGAATTCATGAAAATATTGGCAATAGTTTATGGTATTGTACTATTAAAACAAACAAACTCATCACCAAACTATTTAAATTACAGTTGTCTTTATGCAAGGATATGAAGTTTCTCATTCTTCATTGATCTTCTTTCTCAGTATCTGAGAGCATATTTCATATCTAGATGGTCATCAAGCCCAGTATATTTTCTGGCATTGCCCCTCTGTGTTTTTACAGTCAACAAGATCAGCTAGGGCCTCATAACCTCACTTTCAAGTGCTTCAGCTCAGTAATCGACTTTCAATTTAGACTGGTGACATATCGTCTTCTTTTTAGGAGGCCCCGGGGTCCCTGGCACCAAACTCCCCTTTCCCTTGGTAGTTGTCAATATGTGATATGTCATAGAAGTTCTTCTCCAAACCTTGCAGTTCAGCAGGTCCTATCCAGAAGCCCCCACGTCATAAACACATCAGTCCTTTTCATGTGGGCTGCATGGTCATAGATAGGTTAAAAGAAACAAGAAGTCAGAAAGGTATAAAGAACTTAATACTGTTTCTAACTGCCATCTGAGATGTAACATGACAGATACACTTGACTTTATTCCTTTGCTTTTATTTCAAAGGATGGGGTTCACCATGTCTACTTAGATTTCCATATTCTACCTTAGTAAAGGTTAATTTAGAGTTAACCTTATATCCTAGCTTGATGAAGTAATTTAGGCAGAATTATAGGCATCCCCGGGGCCTTTACGGAGCTATTGTTTCTCTGAGAATATCCAAACTAAGTGAGGCCCAGATCCCTGTCACACATAAATCCTCTCAGAATTTTCATACCCCTTACTTTTTATTTTAATTTTATCTCCCTACTATTCCTTACTCCTCCTTTAAACCAGTGGAGGAGAGAGGAGAGAAAGATGGTACTGAAGAAGGCATAAATGTTATGGAGTTGTTCTTGTCACTTCAGCCAAAGCAGTTGTGTTCTCATTTGATTTTGTTTTACATGTATGCCTTGAATAATGGGATTTGGATCCCGCCATTTCTTTAAGCAATCATACCAAATCTTTTCATCTTTCTATATAAATATTTCTTGGGAAAAGTTATTGACACTACCCTACTGAATTTGCCCCTCAAGTTTTTGTCATCCATACTTTCTTTTTTTTTTTTTTGTCATCCATAATTTCTAATTAACTTTTGTTTTTGTCTTTTATAACCACCTTTGACACCAGTGACTATTCTCCCCTTAATCAAGACTCTCTTTCTCTCTCACCATTTCTAGGATGTAGCCCTATCTCTCTGACAATTTTTGCTACGCCTTTTTTTTTTTCTTTCTTGATTTTACTCTGCCCACACAAGGCACCTATCCTAGGTCATGTTCCCTGGAATGAAAATCTGAGATGGAAGATCTCACTCCGTCAAATCTAGCTCTGTTTTCTTTCGTCCCGATATGGCTCCCTTTAAGTGATGTATTCTCACATTCTATGTATAAGTGTATGTCTGCCGCACACATATCACCAATGTCTTGTCCCAACTGCACATCTTCATTTCTTAATTCATTGCAGAGTGGATGTCCTACAAAGTTCACATTTCCAAAACTAAAGTCATTACTCATTACTTGATTTCCCCAAACCGACTTTGCTGTATTTGTAAATGATATTGTTACTCTTCATTATGAGGGCTCAAACGATATGAAACTATTATGCTGTCTTCCTCTGACACTAAACTATCATGTTTTCTTCTTTATCTTCCACTTTTAATTTCTTGGAAATCACCAATGGTTCTATTACCTTAACACTTTTAGTCTTTGTTCAGAACATTTTCTTTATCTTCACTGATTTTCTACCCATTTACACATTTTTCACATGGAAGAACTGATAAAGGAATGTGGGGCTAAGTGATGCTGAGCTTTATTTCTCTGGTCTATTGTGTTCACCTCTACCTCCCTTTTCTGAATCTTTGAACATGCCTTGTCGTGTTGACTTCCATGAGTAAAACTTCCTCAACTTTTGATTCAGGCAGTACCTTGCACCTTGTAAATAATCAAAGTTGTCTATGTAAATATATTTAATAGGGACAGAAGCACATTAACAATTTGAAGAAAACACTTATGACTTTCATCCCCTAATCTATTGCTTTGAAGAAATAAAACATGACCCATGGAATATCAGTAAAGAAAATATTTGGGGGAAAGTTCTATGGCCTGTCTTTTTTTTTTTTTTTTTTTTTTTTTTTTTTGACAGACAGAGATCTCAAGTAGGTGGAGAGGCAGGGAGAGAGAAAGAGAGAGAGAGAGAGATGAGGAAGCAGACTCCCCACAGAGCAGAGAGCCTGATGTGGGGCTTGATCCCAGGACCCTGGGACCATGACCTGAGCCGAAGGCAGAGGCTTAACCCTCTGCCCCAGGTGCCCCTATGGCCTGTCTTAATTCATTATGACTGCTCATAAGGCTGTCCCTTATATATGCTGTATTCCCACCAGGCAGATTGTCACATTCTGGCTGGCCTCAGATGTTCAGAGATCTGTAAATGTAACAATAATAATGACTGCAATTTCTTCTTAAAATGAAGACAGCTCTATATTCTTGGATGAGTCTAATATTGCATACTTACAGTCACAGAGTGTTTTTGTATATTTAAAGCTAAGGATATTCTGTTAGGTTCCTTCTCCCTAAGGCCTCTGCTCACTCTGCATTGTTCAGGGAGCAGATTTGGTCAATTCAGTGGAATAATTATACACTTCACAGCTGAACAAGAGATTTAGGATTTACAAATGAATGTTTGATTAGTTCCAAAGTTGACAAAGCATAACTTCATAGGGGAATGGTAGTAGATAAATTCAGTAATAACTCTCAAATAGCCAAGAGGTACATGACATCAACATCACTAATCATCAGGTAAATGCAGATCAAAACCATAATGGATATCACCTCATACCTGTTAAAACGGCCATCATCAGGAGGACAAGAGATAACAAATGTTGGCAAGGATGTGGAGACAAGGGGACCTTTGTACACTCTTGGTGGAAATATAATCAGTTCAACCACTATGGAAAACAGTATGGAAGTTCCTCAGAGAATTAAAAATAGAGCTGTCATAGAACCTGACAATTCCACTCCTGGGTGTATATCCAAAAGAAATGAAAGGAGGATATCAAAAACCCCATGTTTGTTGCATCATTATTCACAACAGCCAAGATTTAGAAACAGCCTGTCTGTTAATGGATGAATGAATAAAGAAGATGTGAGACATATATATGTGTAGTAGTATATAATAATAAGTAATATACATTCAATCACAAGAAAGAAGGAAATCCTGCAATTTGAGACAACGTAGATGGAACTTGAGAGCATTATGTTAACTGAGATAAGTGAGACAGAGTAAGACAAATGCTGTGTGATACTACTTACATGTGGAATTTAAAAAAGCTGAACATGCAGAAAGCAAGAGTATAATGATGGTTACCAGACACTGTAGGGAATTAGGGAGTGGGGGAATTAGGGAGATGTTAGTCAAAATTACAAACTTGAGGGGCGTGTGGGTGGCTCAGTGGGTTAAAGCCTCTGCCTTCAGCTCAGGTCCTGATTCCAGGGTCCTGGGATCGAGCCCCGTATTGGGCTCTCTGCTCAGCAGGGAGCCTGCTTCCTCTCTCTCTGCCTGCCTCTCTGCCTACTTGTGATCTCTCTCTGTCAAATAAATAAATAAAATCTTTTTAAAAAATTACAAACTTGAAGTTAGAAGATAACTAAGTTCTAGAGACTTATTGTACAGCATTGTGATTATCATCAACAATATAGTATTTAATATATACTTCAAAGTAGCTAATGGACTATATTTTAAATGTTCTCAACACAAAAAAGAAGTAATTATGTGATGTGACGGAGATGTTAGCTAATATATAAAAATATCAAATCATCACATTTTACACCTTAAACTTATACAGTGTTTTATGTCAGTTATTTATCAGTAATAATTATTCTTTCTGTACTTAAGTAGTAGTATATTCATTTTTTTCTGCTGTGTCTTAGCATCAGCCATACAGTGACTGTAAGTAAATGAAACTGTATTTTTCTTCGGGTATTTTTAGAGTTTTATTAATCTTTTCTTTAATTGAAGGATATTGATTTAATAAAAAATATTCATATGAAAGGCTCTCTGATCAAAATTAAAAACACATGATTTGAGAATTTCACTCCTAGTAATAGCTGGTTGACCTAAACCAGTTCTCTCTCTCTCATAAAAGCTGAAGAGCCTGGTCAAAGTTTTAAAAAGACATCTTTTTGAAAATAGCAAAGAGCTTGTAAGATAATGAGGAACAGTGAGGCCAAGATTTTGGATAACTCAGGTAAGTTGCTCAAAATTGCTTTTGCAACAGGTCCACAGACATGACATTATGGAACTCAGACAAGACTTAGACTCAGACAAGAAAACAACTAGTCTCATTATGGTCTTAAAAAAAATAAGAGGCAAGATTGAATAGTTTGGCAGGAAACTAGAAACTATGAAAATTTATATAGGAGATACCGGTATATACCTAAAATGGCCAACATTTAAATCACTAACAACTTTAACTGCCAGTGAGGATGTGCAGCGATAGGAGGAACTTCATTCATTGCTGGTAGGAACAATGGTCCAGCCACTCTGGAAGACAGTTTGGCAGATTCTTACCAAACTAGCCATATTCTTAACCATAATTGCCAAAATGTGGAAGTAACCAGGATGCCCTTCAGAAGGCAAATTGATAACCAACTGCAGGACACATAGATAAGGTAACATTATGCAGCACTGAAAAGATATGTGCTATCAAGCCATGAGAAGACATGGAGAGACCTTAAATAGTACTAAGTGAAAGAAGTCAACCTCATAAGACTATAAACTATATGTAAAACTATGGAGCCACTGAAAAGATTAGTAGTTGCCATGACCTGTGGAGCAAGGGGAACAATGAATAGGCAGAGCACACAGGATTTTCAGTGCAGTGAAAATACTTTTCATGATATCATAAAGAAAGATACTTGTCATTATATATTTGTTCAAACCTATATAAGGTGCAACACCAAAAGTGAACCCTAACTTGTACTACTATGTAATTTGAACAATTATGTGTCAGTGGAGGTCCATCACTTGTAACAAATATACCACTCTAGTGGGGAATGCTGATAATGGAGAAAGCTATGCAAGTGTGGGGGTAGAAGGCACGTTGGAAATCTCTCCACATTCCCCTCAATTTTGCTCCGATTCTAAAAATTCTCTAAAAAATCTTATGCCCAGTGAGTCACAAGTGGGAAAAAAAAATTTTTCTTCTTTTAAACCCATAGTGATACCCCAGAGCTCCAGAGACAAATTTTAAAGCAATTAGAGGAGATTACCTTTAAATACAGTGGTTACAAGGAGAGAGTTTATTTCTCTAGTGCAACACCAGAAACCAAAAGACAAGAGTTATGTTTACAATGTACTAGAAAAAAAAAAAAACACACAAGTTTCAAAACTAGAATTTTATACACAATGATACAAACATCCTTGAAAATAAATACAAAATGATATTTTGTTACTATCCTGATAGTTACTATCAGGTTGTACTAAGGAAACTTGTAAAGGATGTATTTTAAGTAGAAGGAACTTAATCCAAGATGAGAAGTCAGAAATAGAAAAAAAGATGCTGAATGTGAAGGTAAATGATGCATATTGCGTGGTTAAAACAACAAGAACAACAACGACAACAACAATTTTTATGGGCTTTAATATATTTCTTGCTTTATATCATTAGTAACAGCAACAGCTTATAAATTTTCAAGTGAATAAATGGATTTAAGATATTCCAAAGTCCTTATATTGTCCTGGAGAAAAGGAAATGTATTGCAAAATACTAAATTTTGTTAACTTATGAGTACATATTTAAATTTAGAGTATAAGCAATTCTGCAGATGCTATTGCTGCCCTGAGCCATAATTCATTTGCCCACTTAAAGATATCTGTTGGTATAGTAGACTGTCCAGCATCCATGCTGACAACTTAATCTCACAAGGACTTAGAACTCTCTTCTTCCCTTCCTGAAGTTCTTCTATAGATTTCTGAAACTTATTTCACCACAATAGCCACAGTCTACCTTGCACAGCAAAGCTAACTACTCTGAGGACATCTCACAACCACGGGGGATAGAATTCGGTGAAAAAAGTGCCCTAACTACTCAGTCCGCTGGTGGGGTGATCCTGTGGTCTGTTTCGTGGGTTCTTAGAGAAGTTGCAGTAGGATTGACCCTTATTTGTCCATAGCAATACCTCACTCATTCATATGCCCTTTATTGGCTTCTCTCCCTTCTGTGTCTCATATTCTACAAAGTCCCAGTTATTCCTGAGGTTTTTTCCAACTTCTGATGTATAAGTCCTTATCTTAGGGTCTGATTTTAGGGAAGACTAACTAAGATGATTGCAACAGGCTTGGCTCTAGAAAACAGTTTTTTAGGATACGATTCTGGCATTGGATCCCTCAGCCAGCAGATGACAAAGACTCTATTGTTGATAATAAATAGGCCGTGGAAAATCTTTTGTGTGTTATGTTGTCACACCTTCCTAGACTATCACTGCAGTGGACTGACATTGTGGTCAGGTTGGCAGGGAGAAAAGTGCTAACTTATAACAGCTCTACCACCTGAACAATAAAGAGGCATGGAGGTCCTAACTAATGTTGAGGTACCTGGTTTTTCAACCTACTTAGAGGACTTGAAAAAGGATACCGTTAGTCTTAGGTCAGTTTTGAAATCCAGAAGTCTTCCATGGAAGAGTCTAAAGAAATTCTGACCTCCAGCATCTAGAGACCTTAATGTACTATAAAATCAGGTCCCCCAATTGTTCCAAGAATGGCAGAGGTACAAAAGAGTCTGAATGCACTTTTACCGAGGATCTTATGCTAAAGTCAAGATTCTGATGGAGAAGCAGGACTTATGATCTGATAGGAAAGGAGAGAGTGATATATTTGAAAACCTTTAACCCCCAGATATCGCTGAATCCTTTAGGCCAGCAGAAGCAGTCCTCTGCTTTGCTAGAGGAGAACAGCTTCCCCTTCCACTTTACTATCAAAGGTGAGATGGATATAATTGGTCTAATGATCAGTGAGGCTAGAGTAACTTTGATCTGCAGATCAATGGCTAATAGACCATGGAATTCCTAGAGGCTAAATGGAGAGGCAGCTAGCAAAGGCGTTTCCTAACTAATCAAAATGATTATGAGTAGGTGAGTAAAAGGCTAATGTTAGCCACCCCAGTGGAAGCCCTCTTAACTGGCCCATTAAAATAGCAGCTGCTTCCTATGAAAATGGTCTACCTTGTCACTCTGAATTGCCCTTACCTGGTTCTAATCTCTCCCCTCACACTTAGAACTTATAATGCTCTAGTTTTTCCTATTTGTTAAGTTTCTTTTTCATTATCTACTCCCCCCCCCCCCGCAATGTATATTTCACAAGGACATTTTCGGGTCTATTTTGTATATTGATACACCTAAGCACCTAGAACAATGAGTGTCACAAAGTAGGGGATCATTAACTTTGGTTAATGAATAGCCAGTTTTCCTCACTGCAGGATATATACATCTATATATGTATTTGAATAGTACCATGATTCAGTATGATTGGTCAGTATCAAGGTGTGCTTTAGAAAAAAAATACTATGAAATCTGTGGCATTGTAAAATGGTGTCCATCTCTTTGTATGAAGTGTGAGTATTCTCAGGATGCCTTCCTGGCAGGCTGAGTTAACAAAAAATAGTTAAACTTTTTTTGCTAGGTAATTGGTTTATACTTACTTTGTGGACCCAAGACTTGGATTTTCTTTTCTGGAAGCCTTTTTTTTTTCCCCCTCTTTACTATTATCCTATTGAATGTGATCAATTCTGTTTTATATGTTATTATGATGTCAAAAGTCCTTTGAGGAAAAAATGGTGTTATTTATAAATATTAATTATCTTTCAAAATGAACAATTCTCAATATACCTCAAGTCTGGAAAGGGTTAATGCACTACCCAACTTGCCTAACGTTATCAGAGGCTGGGGTATGTGTACTTCAAAAACCTATGTAATGATGCCATTAACCTTTCTTAGCCTAGCTCTGTAAGGTACTTCACCATTGGTTCAAGTGACTCTCTTTCTTTTCATTGCAACTAGCTGGAATTTTTATTAAGTGTCATTAATCAAAGGTGAAAAATTCTCAGAGCAGGAAGATTGTCAGTGAAACTGGCTGTTTTATGTGGAAAAAAAACCACAAATAAAAGGGTTTGATAATTATGTATTAACTCAAGCATTGATAGTCTTTTCATATCATCATAGGTTATGGCTCCGCTTTGATTTTAGGGGTTTAATTTTGGGGGAAGACCTATTAATCTCTTTTCCATTTCTTTGCCTTCTTATTTAGTAATTGAACTGCTCAGGTGTTATTGATTAATGTAGCTTTCTTAAATGACTGGTTTGGTATGGCAGTCAAAGCTATTCCCTATGCTGTTCCTCTGGAACAACTCATTTTGGAAAGTGGGGAAAGAATAAGGATGTTAAGTTTTCTCGTAAAAATAGATAGACTTAGGCACCACTTTTGGAGGCAAAATGAGCTTTTCTTTAGAGCACTGGTGTTGGGGTTAATTAGAATGAACTTTAATCTGTGCTGTAAAAATTAATATGGGGAAATCTCACTAAAATCAAGTTGGGAGGTTCAGGAGAGGGAGGTGCTCATGCCCTACCACTCATCGTTAATTGCAGATCAGAAAATCAGATCATTAGTTGCAGAAAGAGATGGGTCTTGCAGGGGATACTACTATGTTGTCCCAGTAGAAGGAAACAGGGCTTTTGCGCTCCCTTGGCAACAGCTCAGCCAATGACAGAGAGTCACAGCTCAGCCAATGAGAAACCATGGAGCCCCCACACCCTCGTTTTGGCCAAAGGCCTTTTTGTTTATAAAGCCTTCCCAACTTCCCCCTTTCCTCTATAAAGGATGTTCCTTTCTTTTGTATTGTAGACTTGCTTTTAGTTTTGCAGGCATTTGTTCGTCCCGAATTGCAATCCTCTTATTCCCGTATTAACCCATTTCTAATGACAAAAACAACCAGCGGTTTTGTTTTTGAAGTTAACAGTATCAAGAGTTAAGAGCTAGCTTCTTATAAACATCAGATTCAGACCTTAGAAAGGTTTTTATTAATATGCTCCTGTAAACCTATAACTGAACTGACTGCCGGAAGAAATTCTACTTCTGATGTGACATATTGAGGCTTTTGCTAGCTGCAACAAGTAGGTGAGTGAAGCTCTTCATATTTTTAATGGGCTCACATCACAGAGAAGAGAGAAAATACAATCTTGAGAACAAGGGAAAAAAGATCAGTAGAAAATCGATATTTAGAAAGGTAGACCCTGTAGGATTATATCATAGCCTAAAACTGCCAATATCATTTATTTTGTGGATTAAACATCTGTGCTTTGCAATATAATTGGGGGATACAAGTACAATGTAAGTTCTGTTTAGTTTGCAACTCTGGTTGTTTCTTCCTCCACACTGTTTGTGTTAATTGCCCCTTGTGGATGGGCTTCATAGTCTCTAATCCTCATAGTGTGCAAGTGAATTTGTGCTGTGCTTCTTTCAAACACACCTGCAAGAAATTTTAATAGCTTTAAAAACCTAAGATGTTTCCCTAACTCCCTGTTGCATAACAGTCCTGACTATCTGAGGTATCATCACAAAGGATAATTTAATAATAGCTATGATGATGTAGGTACCTGAAATTCCATCTGGCCGCTTACACTGTAGTAAGACACACACACACACACACACACACACACACACACACACACACTCATGCACACACACTTAAGAGATTTTTTTTTTTAAAGAATTTTATTTATTTGACAGATCACAAGTAGGCAGAGAGGCAGGCAGAGAGAGAGAGGGGGAAGCAGGCTCCCTGGTGAGCCGAGAGCCTAATGTGGGGCTGGATCCCAGGGCCCTGAGAGCATAACCTGAGCAGAAGGAAGAGGTTTAACCTGCTGAGCCACCCAGGAGCCCCGAGAGACATTTTTTTTTTTTTTTTTAATAAACTTGTCTAATGTATTTCCACTCTGTATACATGCTGCTTGCTCTTGCTTGGACATCCAAAAGAAGAATTCAGCAAGTTGTAACAGTGAATCCATTACAAGTTGGTGAATGCTTTGACAAATTATATCCTGTTTCCAACCATCCCCTGAATTTTTTTCTTAACATTTAAATTTAGGTTACAATAAAATTGTATAAATATAGGATAGGAAAAGTAATATGCTTCACTAGCTGTAGTCTTTTTGAAGCTATTGATTCCAAAAAGCAAAAATAAATGGTATTTTATCTAAAATGTGCAACAGAGTTTAAAGGTCTTCTTTGCTTGCGAAATTACTTATTTCCTGTATCTCAGAAAAATAGATGACAGTTTTAGAGGAGGGAAATAATTCTAAACGGGGCTTAAGGTAGTTTTTCTGGAGAGGTCAGTAACTATTGAATGAGTAAGTGGATAATTGTATGTATGGACAAATGAATAAACTAAATATGTAAATTTGTTATGACTAAAAATTAGATTGATTCATTTACAGTTATATTCAACTTCATGTATCTTGGACATAGATCTGCTTTGTAAGTGGGCATTTTTTCTTGGCTCTTGGCCATTACTGTATGACCACACATCTTGTCATTAAACAGATATTTTGAAATTTGAACGTGGGATAGTTAGATGAACAAAGTGTAGCCATAGCTGTGAACCATTTGCTTTTTCTCTGCTCTGTGAGCACCTTTTCACTGCCCCTGGAGGTGCAGTCGAAGACACTTTGGAGTTTCCTATCATTAGAAATTATTTCTAGATTTAACTGTATCTCCTTACAGCTAATAGGATTTCTGGTATGTGTGTGGGAGAAGGGTGAGAGGAACAGGGGCTAAGTATTGATTACAGAAGAGTCTTGGAGGAGAATTTACTATATTTTGTGGTTAGTTTCCTGATTTGGATGCTTTCAGCTTAATGCTAGTTTATTAGGTTTTGTTTCGTTTTCTGCTTGTGCTTGCTCCCTCACTCCCTCTCTCTCCCTCTCTCTGACAAATAAGTAAATAAAATATTGAAAAAAAAAAACAACTATTTTAACCCTTACTACTACAATATATTTTTTAATAGAGCACAGTTAGCAAAGGTGGAAAACCACCAGCTATTTTCCATTAAGATGGTTTGGAGGCCACTGAAGCTTCACCGACGTGGTTGTCCTGTCTATATTCTTTCTTGAGAACATGTGTGTAACATTGTGAACTTTGGGCCTGAAACTTTGATCTGGTTGAACTAGGCATTAAAACTAAATACCAGTGTTTCTTAAAAGAAATGATCCTTCTGAGGCTGCAGATGTCAAAAGCTATCTTGAGATCTTAAAAAATTTTTCTGGAAAGTGAATTTAAAATGCCAAACCAATACTTCAGAAAACATCTTTTTTTTTTTTTAAAGATTTTTTATTTTATTTATTTTACAGAGAGACATCACAAGTAGGCAGAGAAGTAGGCAGACAGAGAGAGAGGAGGAAGCAGGCTCCCTGCTGAGCAGAGAGCCCGATGCGGGACTTGATCCCAGGACCCTGAGATCATGACCTGAGCTGAAGGCAGCGGCTTAACCCACTGAGCTACCCAGGCGCCCCAGAAAACATCTTTAATCTTAATTGATTCAAAAGCGTTGGCTATAATTTGGTTGGAATTTTAGATTTACTCAGCTCTTTTTGTTTTTTAACCTAAGCTTTTATCCATTTTATTGAAATACTAGCTTTTTATCAAAGAAAGAATCATATAAAATGTCCTTTCTCTCACATGTGTGGTTTTTCAGCAAATAAAAAATAATCTCTAAAAGAATAGTTTTTTTAATCAAGACAGAAATTATACAATGCATTCTTTGCAGAATAAAAAATTCTGTATCACATAAGAATGCATTCACCTGTAAATAACAGAAAATATCCCTAACAGTGGCCTAAGCAATGATCTTTAATTATTGTAAATAAGAAGAAGTAGGGACAAAGAAGCTTGTGCAGCATTTCCACCATGCCAAAATAAAATACCTGCTTCTGTTGTCCTTTCATTCTATGTGCTTGTCACTCCATTGCAAAATGACCATTAAAACTCCAATTGTAGTTAGAAGAAGGGATAGTGCTACTAGAGTGTGTCAGTTGTTTCCCCCAAAAGAGCACTGCCTTCTCAGATAAGCCCTAGGGGACTTCTCATTAGTTCTTATTGGCTGGAATTGTATTGCATGGACATCTGTAGTTGCAAGAGAAGCTGGAACATTAAGCCTTTACCTTTTGCAGAACAAAAGCAAGTGTTTAGTGGGTCCAATCTCTCTGTTTGAAGTCAGCAAGAAAATAAAGGGTGAAGAATTACGTCAGCAGCAGCTATGATTTCCAAGCTCTATTTTAGGTCTAATTGAATTCTAGCAGTCTGATGACAAAACAAATTTATGGGACAACAAAGAAACTGAGACATCTTTTGCACATTTACTGCAAAGGATAGAACTAAGATAAATGCCATTATCGAGTAGAGCCAATATATATTGTAATTTCACACAAAAGAGGTCACTGACTCTTTTAGAAAAATGAACTTCAGCTGTATCAAGTCTGTCTTTAAAAATGAGGATGAAAAGTGGAGTTTTCTCTTTAAACAACCATTTGAAACAACCCCTCTTCAGTAAAGCCTATCCGCAGACCAGTGTGATGATTAGATATGGATTTTTTGGGGTCAGGATTTAGTTAAATGAGCACTAGTATCACTACTGAAATGAGTATTCTTAACCACTACTTGTTTTATTCTAGAGCAGCAACAAAATGGCAGAGACGACAGCTGCCACATCATATACATACACACACTCCTTCCTACACAAACTATGCTTTGTACATCAGATGCAGCATAAATACCATGGCATGTGGCAGTTGCTATGGTGACAAGTTTTTTTTTTTTTTAATGAAGAGCAGATGGACTAAGCATGTAAAACTTGCATAAGTTGTTAGTAATCTGTGACTTACTGTAGACTAGTTGATGAAGGAAACTACAATCTAGCTTTTGTAATTTTTCCACATAACATGTTTAACTACCCCTTTTCTCCTTTTTTTCAGTTCATTTTGTTTTCCAAATGGCAGTGGAAAATTGTTAATTGTTTTTCCTATACCACAGGAATTATATATATATATATATATGTATATATATACATATATATATATATTACACACACACACACACATACATTATATATATATATGTATAGCCCTTCTTTGCCAAATAAATTTCTATTGTAAGGCTTTTAACTCTTAAGTGGAATACATGCATATTTCCAGTTTCTCATATAAGTACATTTCGTTTAAGTCTAAGTCACAAAATATACATGATAACTTGGGAATGGTTCTGCATGTGAAAGGGTTAGAACCAGCGAGCAGGTAGCTTGCTCTATATAGCTCAAGTGCTGGATAATGTGTAAGGGCTCTAGGACGTATAATGAGTATTTTGGATTAGTTTTTGTTCTGTTGGTCTAATCATCCAATCTAGGCAGGCCTTGTTCTGAAGTGGCCTAATCATGTGTTGTTCCTAGCTGTTCATGGAACTGGGCAGAGGGAGCACCCTCAAGGAATGATGAAATGTGCTTGTACGATCTCAACCAGTGGTTTTTCTATAGGCCATATTTTCTCTCTTTATGTGCAAAATAGTGAAGGAGATTTTAACCTATTTCAGGAACTACTTATTGTGCACCCCACATAAGGCAAAATTAAGGGGAAGGCACAGAACTGCTTTCAGTGTCAAGAGAATCCTGGGAAAAAGAAGATGAAGTGTCTCTAATACCAAATAGACCCTAACTGTCATTAAGGAGGAAACTGCTGAGGATCCAAGCAGGAAGAGATTCTCATTGGTAATGGCTTTCTTGGATATTTCCTGATGATTTGGTACTATTGGTTTTAGGCAAATCTTTTTTAGATCTTCTTTCCAAGCATGTGTGATCGTGCACTCTGCTGTTTTGTTCATCTTTGATGGTGAATTCACCTTGACTATGGAACTATTATGGGGAAGTTGGTTCACCTGGATAGAGAATAAAATGACATTAAGCTCATTTTAATTATTCCTTCAGCTCTTCCTTGAGAATTTCCTCAAAGATGAGTCATACTTATTGTTAATCTTTATATTTTCTCTTTTGTGTAAGGCTAAAACAGAGTAGAGAGATTGGTGATTAGCAGTTCCTTTATATTCCCCAGCATGCAAAGATAGCCCTTTGGATTGCCCCCCTGGTTGGCATTTTAGATGCCGTGATGACTTGTGTTGCTGCTGCGCCCAGTAACCAGCTCTGTGATGCGGCAGTATTTAATAGCCACGTTCTAGTGTGTGTTTCGTGAGCGATGCATGCTGCCCTTATTGCCCAGGTGTTCTCAGACGTGTCTCCTGGCAGAAGTTGATCCTTGTCTTCACAGAGTGTTCATTACAGGCTCAACTGTTGCCACTTCCCTAGACTGACAGCAGGTTGTGAAAGCTGGGGCCATAAACCCTTAATCGTTAATTTACTAGTATATTTATTTAACATTGCTATATTAAAATGTATTCTACACCAAGCCCATGTGGGGCACTGGAAGTACAGAAGTTAATGTGACAGACTTCTGCTGCTTATATTCTAGAGAGGGCATCAATAATAATCATGTGGATTCTTTTTTGTTGTTGTTGTTCCCCTAATGATGATTGCAAATTTTGCCAGTGTTTTTTATCAGCTCTAAAGTGATAGCATGGATTGGTGTGACAGAATTTAGGTAGGGTGGCCAAATTCAGCTTCTCCAGAAAGAAATGTTTGCGGTAAGAGTGTCTAGGTTTGTAGATTGAAGGTGGAATTAAAATGGTAACGGTTTCCATTTTAGGCCTGGGTTGTTGACATTGTGTGTATTCTGTAGCACTTTCTAAGTAGTCAGTGTGAAAAATCTGAGATTAAAAAAAAATCCTTTTTGTTCTTGTGTTATGAAGAGAGCACCAATTGTGTTATCAGGCTTGGAACTGATGAAGTACCACATGCATTGAAAGAAGCAGAGTAATCATAGTGGTCTTTTTAAAATTATGATTTCATTTAATTGTACTATAGAAAGCCTAAAAATAATGATATAATTACAGAAAGGGGAAAAATGTCCTTCCTCAGGATTGATATTCTGAACCCAAAGTGTATTTATTATTTCTTAATGATAAACCTGGTATCCTTAATTTTGCAAAAAGTCCATTAGCTAAAGGTAAATGTACCCGTAGTCATTTCAACACATAAGAGATAAAAATGTGCCTTCTGGAGTTTTAAGAGGATCGCATAGATGTTCTTCCATGCTGGATTTAAAACTCGTGAAAGTCTCTTATCAAGAATCAATACAAAATAATTACTGTAATCCTACAGCATTCCTATATAAATTAACCCTTCACTCCGCGGGAAGCTAACGAGAATTAAGTATGGTTTGACTTCCAGAGAGTTGCATGTATTTTTATATTTCCAATTCATTACAAAAATAATTGTGGACTCTAATTTTGTTTAACTAGTGTGCTGCTTATAATTGCAAAATAGCTGTTAAACAATTGCTGCAAAGGCTCAACTATGTAAGGCACTAATGACTATTCAACCTCTAGTAAGACACTTAATGTGGAAAGACGTGAGAAATTTATAATTAAAACAATCTTCTCAATGAACTGTTTGCTCAGAAAACAAACAGCTCGCCTTTACCTTGGCACTAGTAATCGACAATTAATTGACAACATTGTTGACAGTACATTTGACTATGCTTCACCACCTATTAGAAATAGGATTTACTTCCATAGTATTACCATGATACTCGTGAGATTATTAACTATAACTCACTAGCAAAATAAAATATACGATGGACTACTCTTTGCTTATGAGTACCATTCATGAGTGTTAATCGGTGCAGTTGAGAAGCCTGTATTGTTTCTAATTTTGGTTATCCTCTCTATATATTTCCACATATCATGTCAGATGAACAGATGTAGAAGAATAGAGTTCACATTAAAAAAAAAAAAAGATTTAACTGTTAAAATCATAGCATAGCTCTGGGAATTTATTTTCAAGACAATTCTTATCAAATGAAAGTAGTTTAATCACAAATGGAAGTGGTCTAATGTGCTCGTTTAGAACTACAGTGGACTCCAAAGCATCAGACCTTATAGCTTTTTCTTTTCACAAGCACAACTGAAGCTTCAGGTTTTCTGATATTGAGGCACATAAGTGTTTTCAGTGCGCTAGTTTTGTAACTAGCCACCACAGGGCAGATCCTTTGAGACCCAAGACATAGGTGGGTGCTCTCTTCACCATTTCTATGACCTCCTTCCCCTCCAACCCTCCTCCTCCATGCACCTGTCCCTTTTTGGGGAAACCAATTCTGTATTTGAAGAGAAGGCAGGAGATGGAGACTTAATACTATTACTCAGCATCATGTCTGGCCAGTGACAAGTGGGGTATAACTCTCTAAGCCTCCGTTCTCTTAAACAGTAGTATAGGTAAACTAATAATACCTACTCTGACTACCTCACAGCATTGTCCTGAAATCACAGTGAGATTTTTTTTATGAAGGTGCTATATGCATAAGTAGTTGATGCTTCCCAAACTGGTTTTTAGTTCACATTAATGTAAAGAAGAGTCATTTTCCACTAGTGTTTGTATTTTAATTTTGATTGAAGTCTTAATGCAAAGTTTTCATAGGCCATGCAGTATAGTAATGTAGGTTACTGAATTCCCTAAGCCTCAGTTTTCTAATCTGCCAAATGGGGAAGAAAATCCTTACCTTGTGGAGATGATGATAAGATTAAATACAAAAGAATGTGCACAGTTATTGGCCTTCTGTAGGTACTCAGTAACTGCTAGTTATTACTAATGACAATGTTTAAGGAATTATAGAGCTTTTGTATATTCTATTTTCACTCTGAAATTACACCTAGTAGGCATTGGTAACCTCTGCAGCTCTTGCTGTACCATTGATGAAAAGGAGGAAATAACTTCCTCTTGCTTTGGTGCATAAAAGACTGTAACCTGTTTGAGTACATGCTTGTATTTTATGGTTTTGCTGTACATTGTATCTTCTACTCCTCACATGGTAATAAAAGCCTATATTTTATCTACGGTGTATCTATGACATAGGTGTAGTTTTCTACTGTCGTTATGAAAAAATACAGTGTAGGCGCTTAAACAACGCATATGTGCAGTATCTCACAAATCTGTAGGCTGGAAGTCTGAGCATGATGTAGCTGGGTTCTCTGCTCACCAGCATGACATGAAGGTATTGGCGAGAACTATGAATATATTTAAGACTTAGAGTCTTTGTTCGAGCTCTCTGCTTGTTGGCAGAAATCAGTTCATTATGGCATAAGATGCAGGTCACTGATTTCTTGCAGGCTGGAAACCTGTGAGTGGGGTAGGGCAGTCTCAGCTTCTGGAGGCTGCCTACCATCTTCCTTGTGTGTCTCTCTCCACAACATGGCAGTATGTTCCTTCAATATCAGAGGGAGAATTTCTCACTTCATTCCTTAATCACATCACAAGTCAAGTGAAGTAGCAGTGTTATAAACTTTTGGGGTGGGGGGTTGCTGCTGTATGGAATTCTGCTTCATTCAAGCTACCTTACTCATGGGGCCCTGAATGAAAGGAACAGAAACTAACTGCATTCCAGTGACAGGAAAGCAAAGGTAGTTAAAAATAGTCAGATAATGGGATGTTTGCCTTATGGTATAGACACTATAGTAGGTAGACCTGGAGTAAGAGAAACAAGGAACAACAGCAAGCAATACTAAGAACTAGAAATGGCATACCCTTTTCATTGTCTTTGACTTTGGTCTATAAGAGCCTTATCAAACAAAGAGAAAGATGAAACATTACTGAATTATTCATTTACTATTTTAATATTCATATAAGTACTACTAATAATGAACAATTATTTTTATTTTTTATTAATTAATAAAGTGTTGTTTTGAAGCATCTTTTTTCTGACATTTTTAGTTTCCTATAGCAATATTATCAGACAGGACAGGGGAAACAACATGGAGACACATCAGCTTATTTATTCTGCAAATAGTCAGCAGGAGATAAAATAGGTCTGCCATGCCTTGAACACATAGGTATAGTTTCAATCTTTTATACCTAATACTTAATAAATAATACAAATTCTTCCATTTGAGTTCTTAGGCCTTATTGCATAAAACCCTCCCAATGTCTTTTGCTCAAGGTGGATGTAGTTAGCCCACTCATTGTTCTATTCCTAATGCACTGACATTTTTTCCTTAAAATTCTGTAATTTTTACAGTGTGGAAGCTAATTGCCATTGTGACCATGGCCTGTGCACAGTTTAGTGTCACTGTTTTGCCAGACTCCAGCGGTACTCTTTGCTCATCCTATTCTGAAGGTGGCAGGAAATCTGTCATTCTGAGGTTTCCTCCTTACTGTTTTGTGTGTGTTTTTTTTTTCCCTGCAAGCCCTGTGAGCAGTTTCCATCCCTGTGAATCTAATTATTTAATTTTACTAACTGAATGCGGAGAATTTTCTTCTTCCAACACACGAGTTTCTCTTCTGAGAAATACTGTCAACTAAGCACCTTTAATAAAACAAATTCCTTTACTTAATCATCTCAAGAAGATTTTGGAGTTGTTACTATTATCCTGGTTTTGAGATAAGAAAACCAAGAGCCAAAGAAAGTGAGGGATGTCCCTGAGGACACAAGCTATAAGCAGTAACTTTTTCATGTTTACGTGTTTTGGTTGCAAGTCCAGTGCTTTCACAAATTATGCCATACTTTTCTTTTATTTTGCCTGAAATAAATATTAAGTATTGGTTCTGTTATTTGGAATTTCCTATTATAGTTGCAGTTTTGTGATGAAATGAAAGTTTTCCAGGTTTATTTTACTGTGTAATTTTAGAATAAGTGATTTTATTTTATTTTAAGGATTTTATTTATCTTAAAGATTTTTTTATTTATGTTTTATTTCATTATTTATTTATTTATTTTATTCTATTTTATTTAGTTGAGAGAGACAAAGAGAGAGAGTGGGGAGTCTGATGCAAGACTGGATCCTGGGACTTTAGGATCATGACCTGAGCCGAAGGCAATGGCTTAACCAACCAAGCCACCCAGATACCCCTAGAATAAGTGATTTAAAACTGAGCATAGAATAACATGTAAACATAACTTACATATGTAGGACCAGATGAAACATGGATATATGTTCATTTCATATTTAAAGTTCTGTGTTAGTTGTATTTTCTAGGCAGACATTTAGTGAATTATTCTAATATATTTAAACATCAGTCCAGGTGGTGATGTTTGGCCTTAAGTATACTGGCGGGGTTGGGGGGGAGGGGGGCGGAGGTTGGGGTACCAGGTGGTGGGTATTATAGAGGGCACAGATTGCATGGAGCACTGGGTGTGGTGAAAAAATAATGAATACTGTTTTCTGAAAATAAATAAATTGAAAAAATTTAAAAAAGGTATACTGGCTTTTGTCAATGGATATGTGTTTTATTTTCTTTATGACTATACTGAAAAAATTAATTGTAGAAAATTTGGAATGTCCAGGATAAGTTGATTTCTGTTTGGTTAAAGGAGCTCCGGACACCTTTGGCTGTTCTCAGTAATACTTATTAGGGATCCAGGGGGACTCTTCCTTCACAGAGAAGTTCATGGGATGTAAGGTAAGGTCCAGCCTTTTTCATAGCAAACACATGTCTTATATGGGCACTCTATAATACCATACTTGTTTGACCTTGTCACCTTTTCTTTTGGAGAAAATGAATTTGAGTGATGATTTTATTTGTAATAATCATTAAGAGAAATGACTAAGAAGGAGAAGAAAAACTCCTTTCCTGGGCCATGTCTCTGGCATTTTTGTCTCTTATGTGAAACCATGCGGTCCTTTTCTCCTCACCATAGTAGTTCCTGTATTTTACATATTAGGTGGGGCCAACTATTCATTTAAAAGTAGTTACCAAATGAGTACTAACTTATCGATATTATTCTAGGCATGGCTTTTAAACTCAATTTTTTAATCAGCCAACTTGGATCCTGGTTTACAGTGAAAGCTAAGTAGTGATTTGAGTGCTCTACCTGAAGTAAAAGTGGGATAATAGAGTGAAAAAATAGGTTCCTCACCTAAGAAAGTCTTGTTTTGATGAGGGGCAGAGACCTTTACATCTTTGAGTGGAAACATATTAGAGAATTCTTTGGAGTTGTACTGATGTCCATTATTACCCTGGTAGCTATACAGACCATTTCCCCCCATTTTCTGAGGGTAATCCAGTTTGGAGAAACATAATGGTCATTTTCAAAAGCAAAAATGTATATATCACTACCCTCTTTTACAGTAAGACATTTTTATATGCATGCCTGAGCCCAAGATGATACTGATTTTTGCTAAGACAACACCAAATTCCATTGAGATGGACACAATTACTCCAGCAATAGCGATCATAACACAGCTTAATAAATCATACTACCTTCAAGTGTTACTTTATAACAAAACTGTTTATCTGCTAACATTCAGTTCTTTTGTAACCAATGCCACCATATGTTTAAGACTATACTTATAAACATAACATACATATGATACTCAATATTTATGTATTTTAACCTTTAACTCATAAACAACAACAAAACCAGAATGGTGAAGATGAAAATAAATGAAAAACAATGCAAATGGTGTCACTGGTGGATCTTCAATCTTGGAAGTCTCTAACAGTCTCAATTAGATGATTAGATGTTTTCTTTAGTTCTGCTATTCTCAAAAATACTACTATAAATACTTTATATGTCAGTCATTTGGTGCATTGCTAACTATGTTCATAGGACATATTTTTAGACGTTGACTTCATAGAACATTTGCATGTTATAAAGGTCTTAGACATACATTCCAATTTGCTCACAGAAATACCTTCTTAGTTCATACTCTGTGGCAGAATGTGTCAAGGCCCATCTTACCAAATCTTTGTCCTAACTGAATATTATTTTTCAAATAATTACCAGTTTGCTAAATAAAAGTATGTATGTTTATAATTTTCATGGATTTTTCTACCAAAGAGGTTAAACATTTTCCCCCCATGCCTAGTACTCAGGTGGGTGTATGCTTGTGTGCACACGAATGGATGTTATGTGTTTGTGTAAGGGGTAGAGTGCTTGTATCGTTTGTTTATTGTTATTATTTGTATACCTTGTTTCCCTTTTTGTTGTTTGGTTGGGTTTTTTGTTTCTGTTTTTTGTTTATACTTCCCTTATGTTTTTGTTCATAGTGATTTCAGACCTAAGAGTATTATGCTGTCATGAAGTCAAGTTTTTGTCGTAAAATGTTGTCTTGGGGGGCTTCTCTGGTACAATGGGAAGTTGATGCAAGGTATTTCTCCCAGCTGGGTCATCTAGAGCAATAGATGTGTTCTGGAATGATGTCTGAAGTCCCTTTCCTTGGGATCCCAGCTGTGTGTCTTAAGAGCATGCCAGACTATCCAAAAACCAAGGAAACCTAAGCAGTGTTGTGAGAGAGGGCAGAGTGAGTCTTGAGCAGCAATGTTGTGTCAGCAAGAAGCAGTGAAGGTGGTGAACTAATATATGGCTTCTTCTGGTTCGTATGTGGAAAAAGAATAGAGTAGTTGAAATGTTGGGAGAGACGCTCCATAGAAAGATGTTAGACTTCAAATAGAATATTTGAACGCTTAAGCATTTAGTTGAACATAAAAATGGCTCTATATACTGAATTTTTTGGAGTATAGTATATAATTTAAGTATACAATAAAATTTTTTACTTCAGTCCCTAGAAAATAATGTATGTTTATGAATTAAATTTTTTTTGTTCCATTGCATTCCCTGTGATTGAATTTCCAATTTGCCTTAAATATTGCCATTCTGCTCTATCTTTCAAGCTTTTTTCTGATAATTTTTATTTCTATTTTATGTTCCTGAATATTTTTTTAAATTTTACTCATTTCTCCACAAAGCAGAATCCTAACACAAATTTGTAGTCTTGGAATTTAATAAGTTTAAAATTTACATGTTTATCTTCATGGCTACTACTTTTGATCCTACAGCTGTCATTTCTGTTTTATCTGTTTTGCTTTCTATTTTTCATATTTGCTGTTTCTTTTTTGTATAAATACTACCCTGCTTTTTAAATTTTATAGCAATTTGGAGGGAAAAACGAGCTTTTTTTTTTTTTAATAAACATATAATATATTTTTATCCCCAGGGGTACAGGTCTGTGAATCACCAGGTTTACACACTTCACAGCACTCACCAGAGCACATACCCTCCCCAATGTCCATAACCCCACCCCCCTTCTCCCAACCCTCCTCCCCCCAGCAACCCTCAGTTTGTTTTTTGAGATTAAGAGTCACTTATGGTTTGTCTCCCTCCCAATCCCATCTTTCATTTATTCTTCTCCTACCCCCTTAACCCCCCATGTTGCATCTCCACTTCCTCATATCAGGGAGATCATATGATAGTTGTCTTTCTCCGATTGACTTATTTCGCTAAGCATGATACCCTCTAGTTCCATCCACGTTGTCGCAAATGGCAAGATTTCATTTCTTTTGATGGCTGCATAGTATTCCATTGTGTATATATACCACATCTTCTTGATCCATTCATCTGTTGGTGGACATCTAGGTTCTTTCCATAGTTTGGCTATTGTAGACATTGCTGCTATAAACATTTGGGTGCACGTGCCCCTTCGGATCACTACATTTGTATCTTTAAGGTAAATACCCAGTAGTGCAATTCCTGGGTCATAGGATAGTTCTATTTTCAACATTTTGAGGAACCTCCATGCTGTTTTCTAGAGTGGTTGCACCAGCTGAAAAAATGACCTTTAATCTGTATTTCTCAAATTCTCACATTCAAGGAAAATTGAGTCTTTTGAATCTTTTGTCTTTTGGGCACAGATTGAGCAAGATTTTATTTTTCCCATTATTCTACTACCCAAACATTACCTCTTGTACTTTGCTAATACATACCTGGTGTTTGCCCTGTATTTGTTTTCTTAAATTATTAAACTGTTCATTGTTTACATAGTTCATTTCCTTTCTCATGTCTTTGTATTTACATTTTATTTTAAAACTACTTAAAATAATTATTTATAGAGCTAAAAATTGGTGTATTTTACTTCTAAATGAGGAATCTGTGCTGATATTATCTCCCAGATTTTGAATTCTTATTTTTGTTCCTTCTCTCAGTAGACTAGATTATTATCTGGTATAAATTACTTTTAATAATGGACTGTTTATAGGACAGTTTTAAATTTAGAGAAAATTGAGATGGTACTACAGAGGAATCCCACATATCCTCACAGCTAATTTTCCCTCTTAACAACATGTCAGGTCAGTATGGTACGTTTGTTACAATTCATGAACCAATACTGATACATCATTGTTAAGGCCTGTACAGTATTCAGATTGCCTTAGTTTTACCTATTTTCATTTTTTTGTTCCATGATCCTACCCAAGATACCTTTAGTTGTCCTATCTTCTAGGATCCTCTTGGCTGTTAGTATCTTAGACTTTTTTTTTTTTTTTTTGGCAACCTTGACAATTTTGAGGACTATTAACCAAGTATTTTGTAGGATGCCCCTCTACTGGAATTTGCTTCTTTTTCTTCTAATAATGCAAATAGAGTTAGGGGTTTTTGAGAGGAAGTCCACAGAGTTAAAGTGCCAGTTTGTATCACATAATATCAAGGGTACTGTATCAGAGTTCTTCAAAGAAACAGAACCAACAGGATGCATGTAAAGAGAATTATTGTAAGGAATTGGCTCACATAATTGTGAAATTCATAGGGCAGGTCCACAGGCTAGAATCTCAAGCGTGGATGCTACAATCTTGAAAGAAATCAGGATTTCTTTTTCTAGGGGAGAACTCATTTTGGTCTTGAGGTATAACGACTGATGGGATGAGGCCCACCCACATTGTGGTGGGTAATCTGCTTTACTTAAAGCCGGTTGGTTGTAGGTGTTAACAACATCTACAGTATCCCTTAACAGCAATGCCTAGATTAGTGCTTGATTAAATAACTGGTTACTTGAGCTGAACCAAATAGACACATAGAAGTAACCATCACAGCTACCTACTGTGAAAATGATTATCACTATTCTTGTTAACTTAGGTCACCTGGCTGAGGTATTATTTGTCAGGCTTATGAAATGTTTTAAAGTTGCTTTTTTTTTTTTTCCATTGTATGTAGCCCACACTTAAGAGACGGGGATTTATGCTTCTCCCCTTGTCAAGGACATAATATTTACATAAATTATTTGAAAATTTGCAAAGGAAGTCTGTCTAATCTCTTCCTCATTTGCTTATTTATTTTTATCAGTACAGACTTGCTTCATACTTTGGGTTATAATCCAGTGCTACTTACTTGGTCACTTAAATTGTTCTAGCTTTGGTCATTGGGGGCTCCTTTGGTGGACTCATATTACCCTTTCACATAATATCAAAAATGCAGATTTTGGTGTTTTGTCTCTGTTTTTGGATAAGTCTTACTTTATGGAACTACAGGATGCTTCTTAGATGTTTCCAATCTGTCCTCAAATCAGCCATTTCTCCAAGGAACCCTTGTTCCTTTTACTGCAGGGTGCCTTTAGTAACCAAAGTCCAGGTGCTAGTGCACTTATTGCTACTGGAGTGTGATTTTTTTTTCTAGGTCTTCTTAACTGACAGAATGAGGAAATGTATACATGCAGACATGTATACGTACGTACATACATACATACAGAGTATATGTAAAATGTATGCACACATTTATAAATACTTGTGTATATATAACCATCTGTATCTCTATTAAGTTAAACATGAGTTCATACTGATCTTTCCAACCCTAATCCCTTAACACCTGGATCATTCTAGCCTCCTTTTCTTGCTTATCTGTAAAGTTTTAGTCCAGTGAGAAATGTCTTATACTACTTACTAGACATTTAATTACCCAGTTTCAGTTCATATGTGTAGCGCTATCAGAATTGTTAACCAGTATCAATGTGGGAAACAACTTTATCAACCAGAGCAGAGTACATATTCAGTTTCTTTTGTTTTTAAATGAATGGACTGTGTTTATGTTCAAAATTACTTAAGTCGGACCTTTACACTCAACCTCTATAGTGAGGTTATTGCATACATTTGTAACACAGCTAGCTTCTCTTGTCTTAGTTTGCATTCCTTCCAGGGATCCCTTGACCTCCTCAGTAATGTGATTCCCATCATTTATCCTGTTACATTATGTGGGTTTTGACAAATGGATAGTGCCATGTTCTCACCATTGTAGTATCATATAAAACAGTTTCATTGCCCTAGAAGCTTCCCTGTGCTCTATACTTGTGCTCTACTCTAACTTAACCTTAACCACTCTAAATCTCTGGCAAACACTGATATTTTTACTCTTTCTATTCTGTTGCTTTTTCCAGAAGCTCAAATAGTTGGAATCAGACAGTGTACAGCTGTTTCCAAATGGTTTCTTACAATTAGCAATATGTGTTTTGGGTTCATCATGTCTTTTCACATAAATTGATATTTCTTCTTTTATTGCTGAATGATATCCTATTGTATAGCTGTAGCATGGTATTTCATAAATGATAATCTTCAAGTAAACTTTTTCATAAAAAATCAGTATGTAGTAAGTACGTTTTGAGTGTTTGCTCATCTGCATGAAATTTCCTGATGCCTTTCAAAAAGAATTAAAACTTGAATGGGTAGAAGATCTTTATGAACATAAACTTTGACTCTCAATGTTCTGTGCTACGACACAGTGACAATATTTACTGAGTATATTTCATCAGTTCTA
The DNA here is from genome assembly GCF_009829155.1 of Mustela erminea. Taxonomy (NCBI): domain Eukaryota; kingdom Metazoa; phylum Chordata; class Mammalia; order Carnivora; family Mustelidae; genus Mustela; species Mustela erminea. The sequence goes on from NC_045616.1 coordinate 51,338,209, forward strand.
ATGTACTTTTTCTTATGTTTTAACATTTCTTAAATTCTGGTGAAACATAAAATAACCTCATATAGTCACTTTGGGGTGGCACTCTGGGGTTGTGCTTTGAGATGGAAATGTCAGTTTTGTTACCATACACAAATTTGGTCACAATTCTTTATCATTACTTCAGTTAAGTGTATACATTGGTGTTGCTGTGCACACTGAGTTTAAATGCCATGTCAAATGTCTTCAAAATAATTACACACTAATTCAGCAGTTAAAGATTATTGAATGTAAGGAAAGTCATAGATCAGAAGAGAGGCATAAATTTGATATTAATGCAGAAATTTTAATTGTTGGAGGAATGACTATAGTTTCTTTTTTCTCTTTTCTTTTTTCTTCTTCTTCTTCTTTTTTTTTTTTTTTTTTGCAAAAACTAACGAAGTGTTTTATGTTATCAAAGAAAGGACAAAACCCTAAAGTAGAGGACTGAAGTGTATTAATTATTTATTTATTACAGATTTTTGTGCACAAATATTGTCTGTCATACTCAAAGGAATGCAAATGAAAGTATGAGAAACTGCCATAAAAATCTCCGTGTAGCTGAAGTTAATTTCAAAGCAAATGAGAAGCTGGTGTGATGGATTGTCACTTAGGATTATCATTAAGGCATTATGTCACAGTTTAATTGACAGTCTTTTGCTCCCTTACTTAATATTCGATAAAATAATGGTGTATTTTACAATCCTTGAAATCTTATATTTAATAACATATGTATTTATGATTTACTGTGCTCTGTGGTTTATGTACTCAGTATCATTTCAGCTTTGCTATCACCCTATAAGGGTAGTATTATTGTCCTTGTTCAGCGATAATGTTATTAGGAAAAATATGTAACTTGCCTGGGGTTATAAATCTAAAAATTGGTAGAGCCTGGACTTGAGTCTTTGCTGTTACATTCCACTATGGTGCTCCAGTCCTTTCTTTCTTCCACTGTTACTGAGAAGTTTCAAGTCAGCTGATATCTTGGAGTTTTTTTAAAAAATGTTTCTAACCAATGTGTGGATTATTTCTTAATCCTGTCTGTCCCCTTTTCCACCCTTTTTCTCATAAAGTTATCCATTAAAATGATGACCACAGTTTTAAAATGAGGGGAATGGGGAAGAATCCATAATACCACAAGAAATTTAGGGCATTAAAAGATTTGAGGGTTTTTTTTTTTTTTTTCAAGCAGGTGTATGGTAGAGAGGACCATACCAGAGATGTCATTGAGAGCCAATTCAAAATTCACTCCTGAGAAGTATATAATAAAATGTACTGTACTCCATTATCCACTGGCAGCAGTATTTTAAAACTGGTAAATTCTTGACTTGTGTGTCAAGTTTTTTAACCTAACAAAGTGATTCAACTAATCTATAGTAGGAACATTAATCCTATATCCTATGTGATAGAACAGTATAATGCTTTAGGATATTGCAGAAAATTTCACCAAAGATATCAGGAACATTTAGAAACTCTCAAACAATATGAAAAGGCAAGGAAGAACATTATAGAAATAAAAAAGAACTAAGGAGGGGCTCTCGGGTTGGCTCAGTCAGTTAAGCATCTGCTTTTGGCTCAGGACATGATCCCAGGGTCCTGAGATTTAGTCCCACATCCGACTCTCCACTCAGTGGGGAGTCTGTCTCTCCCCCTCCTCACCGCTTGTGCTCTCTGCTCTCTCACACATTCTTGCTCTCTCTCTCTCATATAAATAAATGAAATCTAAACAACAACAACAACAACAAACAGCTGAGGAGGGTGTGGAAGACAGAGAATATAATGTCCAATATATTTTTGTGAAAACAAGTCTATTCCTTGGAGAGTAGGCCGTTGTTATGGAAAACATTGTTGGCTTATTTCAAATTACTCTTCCTCCCCTCCTGCCAGAGCCATGAAGAGACAAATATATATATGTGTGTGTATATATATATATATATATATATATATATATATATATGGAGATTGATAATTATGACCTTTAAAATCAGGAAGGATAGAGTTCAATTATTGGTGATGGAGTGTTTATTTGCACAATAATAGGCTCGAAAGAGATGCATACTTTCCAAAATAAATCAAAATAAATTCCAGGTGGAAACATTAAATGTAGAAAGTAAAATCTTCAAATAGCAATAAATATTAGTATATTTATCTGCTTTCCGAAGCAAGGAATACCATATATATATATATATAAAATCAAGAGAGAAGTCACAATGAAAAATGATTCATGGCCAATATAAAGGTTTACAACTTTATTAAATTAATTAGAAAACAAAGGTATTCAATGAACTAAGAAATTTCAGAGACATATAATAGATAAATGATTACAACTTTGAAAAAGACAAGCTTCCTCTCATTCTCTCATAAACTTAACACTTCATAAAAAATGAAAAAAGAATATGAATAAATAATTCATACCCCTCAAAAGGAAATAGAAATGTCCAACCAGTATACTAAAATTTTTCAACCTGTCCCAATAATTCTTTTTTTTTAAGGCTTTTTTTTTTTTTTTTTTAATTCATTAGAGAGAGGGAGACAGCATAAGCAGAGGGAGCAGCAGGCAGAGGGAGAAGCAGACTCCTTGCTTAGCAGGGAGCCCAATGCGGGACTGAATCCCAGGACCCTGGGATCGTGATCTGAGCTGAAGGCAGATGCTTAATGGTCTGAACCACACAGGTGCCCCTGTTCCAATAATTCTTAACCTGGGAACTTAGCTCTAAGGAAGTAGTGGAATTGTTTATAATGAGACAAGGATTTTTTACCATGGATTCCAGTGGTCCTAGCTTTTTCTCAGCCACAAGAAATGAGGTTAATATATTCTTTAAGGATTTTACTTATTTATTTGACAGAACACAAGCAAGGGGACAGCATGGAGAGGGAAAGGGAAAAGCAGGGAGCCCAGTGTGGATGATCCCAGAAGCCTGGGATCATGACCTGAGCAGAAGACAGATGCTTAACCAACTGAGCCACCAGGTGCTTTGAGATGAGGTTAATATTAATATATGGAAGAACTCCACAGGATAATGTTTAATGAAGTTGTTGTATGGATAAAATAGCAAGTTTTACATACTTTTTGGGAGAGAAGAATGGCAACGATATTTTTTCTTTAAATCATTGCATCATGATAACAGTGGTTGAAAACTGCAAAGTAGCTATCTAGGTAGAAACTTGGTTAAATAAGTCAACCAAACTTGGTAGTCATTTAATTATTTTTAGTAATAGTGCTGATAAACAAAGTGTGTTGGGGGGACATATAACAAAGATAAACAGAATTACCTCAGTTCTAAGAAGCAGAATTCACTCACAAATCTGCTTCCAGTAAGTGAGCCGTAAATTTGTACATAATTCTCTCATGGAGGTGCTATGATTATGTATGATTACTCCATGCTTTCTCTCTCCCTCCTTTCCTTCTTTCTTTGTCCTGTCCGTCCCTCACTGCATGTGTATTTTTTTCTTTCTCATACACTCTCTCTCTGTCCCTCTTGTTCTCTCTCTCTTTCCAAAAATTTCCCACTATATATGTATTACTTGAGTTAGAAGAAAATAATTAAATGTTATAAAAATTGCCAGCAGTTGCCCAGGCTCTGCTGGCACCTCAGAAAAGTTTGTTTTGCTACTCAATATATCTTGGTTGTTTCTCTTCCAGTTCTGTTTTCTTTCTCAGGGTCCCCGTGCTTTTAAGTAGGATCTCTACCTTCTTCTTTTCTCTTTGATTTTATCCTTTTTGCCCTTCCCTCTGTTTATGGGAGAGCTTTGCCTTTTCCCTCTGTATTACTGATTTGATTTCAGCAATATCTACTTTAAAAACTTTATGATTCCAGTGTAATTAACATAGTATTATATTAGTTTCAGGTGTACAGTAATAGTGATTCAGCAAGTTTATACACTGCTCAGTGCTCATAATGATCAGTGTACTCTTAATCCCCTTTACCTCACCTGCCTCCCCTCTGATAACCACCAGTTTCTTATTATAGTTGAGAATCTGTTCCTTGGTTTCTCTCCCTCTCTTCATTTGCTATTTGTTTTATTTCTTAAATTCCACATATAAATGAAATCATATCTTTCTCTGACTTAATTCACTTAACATTAAACCCTCTAGATTCATTCATGTTGCAAATGGCAAGATGCCATTCTTTTTTATGGCTGCGTAATATTCCATATCTATCTATCTATCTATCTATCTATTTATGTATGTATGTATCTATCTATATAAAATCATTTTTGTCCATTCATCTGTCAGTGAACACTTGGGTTGCTTCCATATCTTAACTATTGCAAATAGTGCTGCAGTAAACACAGGGGTGCATATATCTTTTCAAATTAATGTTTTCATCTTCTTTGGGTAAATACTCAGTAGTGGAATTCTTGGAATATGTAATAATTCTGTTAATTTTTCAGGAGCCTCCATTTTGTTTTCCACAGCGGTAGCATTACCACCAACAGTACATGAGGGTTCTTTTTTCCTCTCTCCTTATCAGCACTTGTTGTTTCTTGTGTTTTTGATTTTAGCCATTCTGACAGGTGTGAGATGATAGCTCATTGTGATTTTGTTTTGCATTTTCTTGATGATTAGTGATGTTGAGTGTCTTCTGCCCATTTTTAATTGGATTATTTTGGTAGGTCTTTTTTTTACAGGGGGGGGTTATGTCCCTACTACCCAAAGCTATCAGCAGATTTAATGGAATATCTCTCAAAAGACCTACATTTTTCACATTACTAAAAAAAAAAAAAAAAAAAACCTAAAATTTATGTGGAACCACAAAAGACTCTGAATAGCCAAAGCAATCTTACAGAAGAAGAACAAAACTAGAGTATCATAACCCCAGATTTCAAGATCGACTACAAAGCTACAAATCAAAGCAGTGTGGTACTGGCACAAAAATAGACACACAGATCAATGAAACAGATCGGAGAGCCCAGAAATAAACCCATGATGTTATGGTCAGTTAATCTATGACAAAGAAGGAAAGAATGTGCACTGGGGAAAGGAATAGTCTCTTCAACAAATGATGTTGGGAAAACTGAACCACTTTTTTACACCATACGTAAAAACAAACTTAGAATGGATGAAGGACCTAAACGTGAGACCTGACATCATAAAAATCCTGGAAGACAACATTGGCAATAATTTTGTTAACATTAGTCATAGAAACATTTTTCTACACATTTCTCCTCAGACAAGGTAAACAAAAGCAAAATTAAACTAGTGGGACTACACAAAAATGAAAGTGTTGAACAATAAAGGAAACTATCAATGAAACAAAAAGGACAACCCACTAAATGGAAAAGATACTTGCAAATGGTATATCTGATAAGGCGTTAATATCTAAAATATATAAAGAACTTACACAACTCAGTACCAAGAAGAACCAAATAATCTAATTTAAAAATGGCAGAAGACTTGAACAGACATTTCTCTAAAGATATTCAGGTGGCCAAAAGATGCATGAAAAGATACTCAGCATCACTTATTATTAGGAAAATGAAAGTCAAAACCTTCAAAAGCAATATCTACTTTTCTATTAATAGCCTATAAAAGGATTTTTAAAGAAATGCTATTCTATGCTTAACTTTCCCTTTCAGTCCTTCAATGTTCCATATAATATACAAAGCAAAATAAATACAAAAATGAACTCTAATTCACTGTTCTTTTTTGTTTGTTTGTTTTCCCTGAAGAATCTTTGTTTTTCTAAATTTCACTGTATGGTTTCCTTGTAGTGGTATCCTCTTACATTTTATCATGGATACCAAGGTTTTTAAACAATTGCCTAGTTTTTCAGAAGTATATCTTAAGATATGGTTGCCAGGGTGAGGTTCCTTTTATTAAGGCTTTGTAATGGTCCTTTTAAATCCATTATTGCTTTTTATTCATTTATCATTATAGTCTAAAATAGATCTTTTCATGTATAATATTTTCAAATATTTTGTTCTTGACCTTCAGCTGCCATCCACTCAGGTACTCACTGAGTGCCTTCCCCAGCTATGCAGTTGTAAGGAGGGAATATAACAGGTGCCATCCAAGTGGACAGGAAGATCTCCTGGGATATGGATATGTTGAACTGAATTGAGAGTCTTTTACTTGGTTGGTTCTTGGACATTCCTGGTCCACTCAATATAAGATAGGCAAAAATTTCCACAGAAATTTCTATTCCAGGTCTCAACAGGTTTATCCTTCTCTGTGTGTCCGCATCCACTTTCAAAGGCCACTTCCTTTATGCACAGTTGTGTTATCAGAGTCAAGCCACTAAATAGAAAAATATGAAAAGTACTTAGAAAGGGATATTAAGTTTCTTAGGAAAAGAACCTTTTAGTAGAGAAATGGATGCCTAATTTTCAGGTTATAATTCTCTTGCATTTCAGAGTTAAGAGTTGAAATTTGTCAGATAACACGGAGGACATTAGGAGAAGAAAAGGAAAGTGAATTGGGGGGATATTAGAGGGGAAGATGAACCATGAGACAATGTGGACTCTGAGAAACAAACTGAGGGTTTTAGAGGGGAGAGGGGTGGGGAGATGTGTGAGTCTGGTGCAGGGGAAGGAAAGAGGGCATGTATTGCATGGAACACTGGGTGTGGTGCATCAACAATGGATCTTGGAACACTGAAAAAATAAAGTAAATATAAATAAAATGTGTCAGCGTAGGGGAGAGAAAGGTTTTTTAATCTTATTTCTATTGAACAGCTTTCCTCTGTTTTCAGCAGCTAAACATATATAGCTCATTAAATTTGTTTGTAAACTCTCTCTATCCATTCTGGTTTTAATGGGAATTTCTTCAAGAATCCGCTAATGAATTTACTGCATGGCTTTATGTTGTGATTGTAATCTTTTAAAAAAAATCTCTTCATATATTCATAGGTATTTTTTAATTCCTTTAGAGAGTTTGGAGAAGCTGCGTCATGGGGTGTTAAACCCTTTGAACAGATATTCTAAGGTCATGAATTTAAATGACTTTAACTCTTAAATTGTCACCAAAATGAAGGTATTAGAGGGAGAATTTTCTTTGAAAGAAATGAACTTGTCATTTTTCTTTCCTCTTTCTTTTGCCAAGTATGATATCACTTCCAAGTTAGATCTGTTTTCCTTGTCTTCTTGAATTTTTGAACTTTGATATTTCTGTATTTATAACCCTCTAACCTCCCTTCCCCCTTTGCTTTTATCTCTTCTGATGGGTCTTTCAGAAGTCCAGACTTCTCTTGTTAATTTTTAACACAAATACTATTAATTGTCAGTAAGCTCAGTTACTGTAAAAATCCTTCTATGTGCCTCAATAATTTTAGACAAAGTTTAGGTTTTTTTCCTCATCTCTTGGCCTTCCCTTAAAAATCCTTTGCTTCCTTCCGCTGTCCCCCCACCCCCCACATCACTCTTTCTCCATCTGTGTACTAGTCTCTATGGGTTAGCCTGAGCAATGGGATGCCTAAGCATCCCATTTTGGAATCAGAGTATTTTCCTATTTCAATTTCAGTAGGCCTTTCCTTGGATGGCTCAGTCAGTTAAGTGTCTGCCTTCAGCTCAGGTCCTGATCCTGGGGTCCTGGGATAGAACTCAAAGTCAGGCTTCCTGCTCAGCAGGGAGTCTGCTTCTCCCTCTGCACTAACCCCCTCCTGTGTGCCTGCACTCTTTTATCTCTCAAATACGTAAGATCTTATAAAAGTAAATAGACCTTTCCTAAACAGTGCATCCTTAGTTTGAAAAGTACTAGATATTGTTCAATTGCAGGTTGGGACCCAAAGTAAGTGGAAATCAGAACACTTTGAAAATCTGATAATCCCTTCTTCCTTTCACATACATGCAGGAGTTTATAACTTTATAGTGACTTGAGAGAAAAGAGACCTGAAGTTAGTGCTGGTTCAGCCAGTGGCCTCACTGGCTCTGTTTATTTTCTACTCTCATGTCCTACAGGCCCTAACTTAGCCTTAAGGAATTCTATCAATCACCACTTGCCCAGTTGGCAGAGTGTATAACAATAGGGCCATGTGCCATGCTCATTATAATCCTGTGGGGGTTGAAATAAGTGCAGATAAGAGAATGTATTCAGGAAACTGTAGTACTTTATCTTTCCATGAGTCAATGGACAAGCAAGTGAAAGAAACATGATCAGCATTTGCTTCCTTTAATATCTATCCTGTCATCCTTTTCTTATTAACCTGAGGGAGAAGGGTTGATCAATACAGGGATCATTGCATAATTTAACAATGAAAGGATCATAGATCTTTGAAAATGTCAACAATATCAAACTCCTTGACAATTATAACTATGCAGATTAAGACTATATCTGTTTCTAATGGGCAGAGGACATAAACAGATATTTCTGCAAAGAAGACATCCAGATGGCCAACAGACACATGAAAAAGTGCTCCACATCACTTGACATCAGGGAAATACAAATCAAAACCACAATGAGGTACCACCTCATACCAGTCAGAATGGCTAAAATTAACAAGTCAGGAAATGACAGATGCTGGCGAGGATGCGGAGAAAGGGGAACCCTCCTACACCATTGGTGGGAATGCAGGCTGGTGCAGCCACTCTGGAAAACAGCATGGAGGTCCCTCAAAAAGTTGAAAATAGAGCTACCCTATGACCCAGCAATCACGCTACTGGGTATTTACCCTAAATATACAAATGCAGTGATCCGAAGGCGCATGTGTACTCGAATGTTTGTAGCAGCAATGTCCACAATAGCCAAACTATGGAAAGAACCTAGATTTCCATCAACAGATGAATGGATAAAGAAGATGTGGTATATATACACAACGGAATACTATGCAGCCATCAAAAGAAATGAAATCTTGCCAATTTTGATGATGTGGATGGAACTAGAGGGTATTATGCTTAGCGAAATAAGTCAATCAGAGAAAGACAACTATCATATGATCTCCCTGATATGAGGAAGTTGAGAGGAAACAGGGGGGGTTTGGAGGGTAGGAAAAGAATAAACGAAACAAGATGGGATTGGGAGGGAGACAAATGATATGAGACTCTTAATCTCACAAAACAAACTGAGGGTTGCCGGGCAGAGGTGGGTAGGGAGAGGGTGGTGGGGTTATGGACATTGGGGAGAGTATGTGCTGTAGTGAGTGCTGTGAAGTGTGTAAACCTGGCAATTCACAGACCTGTACCCCTGGGGCAAATAATACATTATATGTTAATAAAAAAAACATTTAAAAAATTGTCAAAAAAAAGACTATTTCTAACAGTTCAGCAGATAATGTAGTAAAAGAGGAGAGGTCTATTTAATTCTTAAAATTTATTGTAAATTCTTTAGCCCTATAGATAATTGACTTGAGGCCTATAAATTACCTGTGAATATGTTGTAATTCCTGGGCCCATATTCATTCAGGTGTATTTGTTGAGTAACAAAGACATAATTTATTCTATCCAACTTGCAAAATTCTTACATCCATTAAGAATAGCAGTCATAGAAAATTAACTCTTTGAAAGGAGTTTGAAATAATACTGATAAACTTTGAGTCCATTTTCTCCTGAATTCTTACTTTCAAATGTGTTGATTTCAGTCAGCTGACCACATAGCAAAATGCCATGTGCATGTGTGTGTGTGTGAGAATGACAGTTGTGATTCAGAAATTATACTGTATAAATACAGACACACAGATACAGTTTATCTCTCTCACACACACACACATGCACATAAACACATATTTAGACTTCCATTCATACAAGTGTTCCAGCACTGTGGAAAGACTGTTTTATTCCTATTGAAATAATAATGATAGGAGAAAAATGATCCACTACTTTCATAGGGACTAACAATTATATTTAAATGATGTTTCTTCTAACTTAAATCCCAGATTTATTTCCTCTTGATTGATTTTGAGGATTGACTTCTGATTTTAGCTCTGCCAGGTGAAAGGGCAGCTTCTTGATGAAGTAGCTGTCAAATGTTGGGGTCCATTTTCCAAAGAACAGGGCATTCAGAAATCATTAATAGCCAATACTCACAGCAGCTGGGGGTGGGAATATCTGCCAGTAAGTGGATCTGGTTGGGTACTGACAGTATTCACTAAAGTGGTATACGTTCTTCCCTGAAATAATCTGACAAATTTTGGTATGATTAAAACTTTCCTGTCATCACCCATTCTTATTTGGCTTAATGTTAATATTTTTATTAACATGCTTTTTATTAATATTTTATTATTCCCTAAAATATTTGCCTTATGCTTTGTTTCCACAGATTTCTTAAGGGTAATACTGATACTGACGTGATGTGACAATAACCAGATAGTTCCACCTATTCCATGACTGCTCTAGATTTCTCTTGTCATTCTATATTTTTCACTGCGGCATTAAATTTATAACTCAGAATGTGGCTAGATGGTTACCATATTGATAATATGTAGTATACTATTATGTTAACTGAAATTATGTCACTGAGGATTCACTAAAATTTTTTTAGTGGAGGGTGTCTATAGTAATAACTTTTAGGATGGAATTAATTTTCTTAGAAAATCCTAAAGACATTTTGATCCAAGATTAGGTGAGTTTTTGAACACTTCTGAGATTCACTTGTTTTTAATTCTAAACATTAGAAGACCCTTTTCCTTTGGAGGAGTTCAAGGGCTGATACTATTATTTCAGTGGATTTTGGATCTGGATTCATGAATGTATTTTGGATACTATAATGGAGTAAATCACAATTTCTTAGAACAACTCCTTAAAAATTATATGCTGTGATAAAGCTTCTTGGAACTAGATAGGAACTTAACTGTTGTGGGTAGGATAGATGATGTAAAGTTAAGGAGTACACAAGATAAGTGAAAATGTGTTTTTTCCCTTGTACCAAATTCTTTTTTTTTTTTTTTTTTTTTTTTTTTTTTTTTTTTAAAGATTTTATTTATTTATTTGACAGAGAGAAATTACAAGTACACTGAGAGGCAGGCAGAGAGAGAGAGAGAGAGAAGGAAGCAGGCTCCCTGCTGAGCAGAGAGCCCGATGCGGGACTCGATCCCAGGACCCTGAGATCATGACCTGAGCCGAAGGCAGCGGCTTAACCCACTGAGCCACCCAGGCGCCCCCCTTGTACCAAATTCTTATTAAGCAACAAAAATCATCACATAGGTAATAAGAGTAAAAAGAACAATACCAAATATCTACATAGAACATATGCCAAACAATGATCTGAATGTTCTCAACATATGAACATATTTAATCCTCCTAACCATCCTGTGAAATATGCCTCATTAGTATCCTTATTTTATACAGGAGAAAACATATGATTTCACGGTGATTAAGTGACTTGCTTGAGATCACATAGCAAATTTGAGAGAACCACCACTCAAACACACAATCTGACTTCAGAGCTTCGCCACCTTATTAATGAAAGCATCTCACCAGGAATCTTAATCTTTCCTTCCCAAGAGACAATCTGCATATACACAAGGAGATAATATTGCTCTTGGTCACACTACTATGCTTTAGAAGTTACCAGCAAAGAGCTGTTCCTTTAAACCAACGATGGCTTTTACCTTCAGCCTGCTGTGATGCTCTGATGAGGATATCAGGCAGATGCTCTTCCTCTTGCCCTCCCTCTCTGCCTGTCCCCCTCCTCTGTCCTTTCTCCTACTCCCTCCCTCTACCCCTGCTTCCCTTTCACTCTCTTTCTCTATCCCAAGTGCAGTTTGCTATTCAAAAAGAAAATTAGCTGGTCAAGGACTTGAAACAGCTGTAAAATTCTGCAGATCAGAAAATGGGAAAAGAAATTTGAAAATATGCTTACGAAAATAGTCTGGCATTAACTATCTTATAAACACCGACTTAAGTATTACATGCTTCGAGTATAAATGCCTTCTGTATACCTTATAACTTTGCTTCCTAGAACTTGGGTGATGCTAAAGGTGACTGAGGACTTTAAAAAGTCCTTATCTTACCGATGGCTGGACTAAAATCTTGCAACTTAATTTCTTAATGTTCCTACTTTTGATGCTGAAGGTAGTACTCATAATTGGTATGTTTGGAGAAATCTCAACTTTTCATTTTATTGAGCTAAGTATTTGGAGGGGAATCTTTTTAGATACTCTTGCTAGAAGGAGGGGAAAATGTGTATTTGTAATTTTCAGAATTAAAATGGTTGGAATTGTTTTCTCTACTTGTGTGTATTTTTTTATCCTGAGGTTTTTGCTGCTTTTAGAAAGTGAAGAACACCATTTTTGGAAAGTGAAGAATCTTTTGGTGTTGAGCTCTCTTTGGAAAGGGAAATTAACAGCTGTAGAGTATTATTCAGACTCAGTCTGATTGTGTATCTAGAAATGAAGTCCTACCTTAACTGTTTAATTAAAGATTGGGAGAAAATATTTAAGCAGGTGTTAATCAAGTCTTTAAAAAAATATTGCATACCCCTGCCTTCCCAGGTGCAGTTCAAGTTTTCATACTTACCAAGTATAGTAGATACTAGATAGAGAAATAAAGTCTATTTTGAGGACTAGCAGTTTATTTCTTGAGGTTGAATAATCTTATGATTATCACCCAACACATAGTGCTTGATTCCTTTTAAAGAAATAATATATGTTAAGCTCTTATTTCTCTACAGATTTTGTTTTTTATTTATTTATTCATTTTTTTTAAAGATTTTATTTATTTGACAGACAGAGATCACAAGTAGGCAGAGAAGCAGGCAGGGAGAGAGGAGGAAGCAGGCTCCCCGCTGTGCAGAGGATGCAGGGCTCCATCCCAGGACCCCAGGGCCATGACCGGAGCTGCAGGCAGAGGCTTTAACCCACTGAGCCACCCAGGTGCCCCTATTTACAGATTTTAAACTCACATTATATTACTTGTAATTGACAAGCATTAAGTTTCATAAAAGTGTATAACTTGGTGAGTTTTGCATATATATATACCAATGCCATATGGAAATAGATCCATCTATCTCCATGAAACCATCACTACAATTGAGATAAAAATACAACCTTTTTGTTGTAAAACATATAAACATGTGGAAAGTTACACAAAACGAAGCTGTATAACTCAATGATTGATCATAAAGCTAACATTCATAGCCACCCCTCTGGTCAGAAAATAGAATATTGCCATTTCCCAATAGCTCCTGTACCCCATGAATCACTAGCTTTTATCTCCCTCACAAAAGTAAATCCTAACTCAACTTTTTGATAATTGATGTCAGACTTAAGAATAAAAACAATCATTAAGAAAAACAAAAACAAAACAAAAACAAAAACAAAAAACCCACAACCGAACCTGAGGAGCCTTCATTGTGGTGCACCCCTGGGAGGCCCACTCCAGAGAGCTGTTCCAGGCAAGTCATTGAATAACAAATAAACAGCTTCTGGGAGTGGGAATGAGAATCTAGGACTGTGGGTTTGTTTCTCCTTAGCTTACTCCCGGTAAGATGCTCTTGGAGGAGATGGCCGGCGAATCACCTCAAGTTGGAAAACTATTATTTTTCTCCTCCCCTCTTCACTGAATATTTCAGATACCTTTCTTTTTTTCCTCCGTATGAACTTAGAGTAGTACTCCTGTAAGTTGAGGCTTCATGGTGTGATTTCACACTATTTATTTTTGTGTAATTGTCTGGAACTCTCATATCTGTTTGGAAGACATGTATTTGGTGTAAATACCAAAACGTGTACATAATTACATGTTCACAATGGTTGTCACTACCTAGACGGTGAGTATTGCTGTTGTCATGTGTTTCTTCCCTTCAGTTCTTCTGTACTTTCATTTTTTAATAACCATTCATCACTGTTCAGTATTTATCACATAACTTTACTCTTAATCTCCTTCACCTATTTCGCCCCTCCTCCCCCACCCACTTCCCCTCTGGCAACCATCAGTTGCCAGTTGGTTCTGTGTTTTTAAGTCTGTGTTTTGGCCTTTTTCTTTTTTCTTTGTTCCTCTGTTTCTCAAATTCCACATATAAGTGAAATCATACGGTATTAGTCTTTCTTTGACTGACTTATTTCATTTAGCATTATGCCCTCTGATCCATTCATGTTGTTGCACGTGGCAAGATGTCATTCTTTTTTATGACTGAGTAATACTGCATTGTGTATCTGTCTACATCTTTATCAGTTCATCTGTAGATGGACATTGAGTTGCTTCTATATCTTGGTGATTGTAAATAATGCAACAAACATAGGGTGCACATATCTTTTTGAATTAGTGTTTTTGTTTTCTTTGGATAAATACCAGTATTGGAATTACTAGATCAGATGATTGCTTTTTTTTTTTTTTGACAAAACTCTCCTGTTTTCCACATGGTTGTACCAATTTCCATTCCCACCAGCTATGCATGAAGTTTCCTTTTTCTCCACATCCTCACCAATACTTGTTTCCTCTGCTTTTGATTTTAACCATTCTGATAGGTATGAGGTGATACCTTATTGTTGTTTTGAATGCCGTTTTTCTGGTGATTAGTGACACTGAGCATCTTTTCATGTGTCTCTTGGCCATATGGATGTCTTCTTTAGGGAAATTGTCTATTCAAGTCCCCTGTCCATTTTTAAAAATCATTTTTTTTTGTTGTTGATGTTGAGTTGTATGAATTCTTTATATATTTTGGATATTAACTCCTTATTTGATAAACCATTTATAATATCTTCTCCCGTTTGGTGGGTTGTCTTTGTGTTTCTTTGATGGTTTCCTTTGCTGCCCAGCACCTTTTTATTTTGGTGTAGTCCCAAGAGTCTAATTTTACTTTCGTTTACCTTGCCTGAGAAGAACTATCTGGAAGAATATTTGTATGGCCCCTGTCAACAGAATTACTGCCTATGTTGTCTTCTAGGTCTTTTTATGTTTTCAGGTCTCACATTTAGGTCTTTAATCCATTTTGAGCTTGTTTTTGTGTATGGTATACGGAAGTGGTCCAGTTTCATTCCTTTGCATGTAGCTGTCCAGTTTTCCCAACGCCATTTATTAAGGGGACTATCTTTTTCCCCATTGTACATTCTTGCCTCCTTATTTGACCATCTTAGATTATTTGACCATGTATTTGGCGGTTTATTTCTGGGATGTCTGTTCTGTTCCATTAATCTGTGTGTTTATTTTTGTATACATATCATACTGTTTTGATGACTGGAAATTTGTAGTATATCTTGAAATCTGGGATTGAGATACCTCTATCTTTGTTCTTCTTTTTTTAAGTTTGCTTTGGCTATTTGGGTTCTTTTGTGGTTCCATACAGATTTTAGGATACTTTGTTCTGGTTCCCTGAAAAATACTGTAGGTCTTCTGATAGTAATTGCATTAAGTCTCTGATTGCTTTGGGTAGTTTGGACATTTTAGCAATACTGGCTCTTCCAGGAGTGAGCATAGAATATCTTAAATGAATTCAGTGAAGTCAGAGGATACAAATTAATATACTGAAATCTGTTGCATTTGTTTACACTAATAAGGAAGTTGCAGAAAGTGAAATTAAGAAAGCAATCCCTTTTACAATTGCACCAAAAACAATGAAACAACTAGGAATAAACAACCAAGGAGGTAAAAGTCCTGCATCCCCAAAACAATACAAAGTCTATGAGAGAAACTCAAGTGACTCTTCTGTGCTTATTACAATTTCCTACATTAAATAGATAGGCATTCCTGGGTCCCTGGATGATTCAGTTGAACATCTGCCTTCCGCTCAGGTCATGATCCCAGGGGCACGGGATCTAGCCCCAAATCCAGCTCCCTGCTCAGTAGAGTCTGCTGCTCCTTTTCTCTCTCCTGCTGTGTCCACCCCGCTTGTGCTCACGCATTCTCTCTCTCTAAATAAACAAATAAAATCTTTAAAAAACATGTAGTCACTCCTGTAAATCTTTGGGGGAAGATCAAAATGCTATTTATTAGGTGAATAATGTAGCTATAGTAATTAAATTTAAGGTAAAACTATATTTCGTTGATTTTAAAATATAGCAATTTAAAGATACAAGAGTGGGACACGTGGGTGACTAAGTCAGTAAAGTGTCTGCTTTTGGGTCAGGTCATGATCAGGGGGACCTGGGATTGAGCCCTGCACCTGGCTCCTTGCTGGAGGTGGAGGGGAGGAGCCTGCATCTCCCTCTCTCTGCCACTCCCCCTGCTGTCCTCTTTATCAGATAAGTAAAATCTTAAATAAATAAATAAAGATGCTTTGAAATATTGAATACAAAAATGTGCTTATAGAAGTTAAATTTTGAGATTGTTCTTGAGACTTAAAAAAATTGGAAAAGATTTCTCTCAACTTTGGGACAGACCGAGACATATTTTGTAATATTGAACACTGCAGAATCAGTGTTTTTTCAGACATTTTTGATGAATTCAAACTGGGCTGTATTATACCAAAAACATATTGCATTAACTTTTAATATCATTCATCCAGTGAAAGCTAACCCATATGTTTATGATTCATTTAAATGAAATTCTCAAAATAATGATTTTTAGAGCCATTTGGTGTTTAAAGAGAAATTTTAGAGTTTTAAAATGGGTTATTTTATTCCGTTAATGGTCAGGAAAATCAAAATGTTATGGAAGAGTCAGAAGTATTGTTAATATTGAACACATGAATTTTTTAGGTCATTAACAGAAAGTATTTACTCCTACCTAAAAGAGGATAAATGTGTTTCTCTGCATGAGTAAAATCAGAGTCTATAATAATAAAATATGAGTAGAAATTCCATCATATTTCTGCTTTTAAACAATTATACACAGTATGTATGATATTTTTGTGAAAATGGCTTTTTTCAAAATATTTTACTGTTTTTTAATTTTTCACAAAACTGAATAGCTCTTTAATTCCCCAATAAATTTTGAAAATCTACAAATACTATGATCCAAATTCAAGCTTTGTTTTGTTTGTTTTTAATGTTTCTGGTGCTTTTAATTCTCCCCTTCTCTCTCTCTCTGTTTTTAACTTACTGTAGAGGTCAAGCTATAGTGATAAGATTGTTCTCCCTGCCCCCGGAGAACTTGATTCTGAATCCAAAGTTACTTTAACACTTACATAAACACATGTCTACAAACACATTCATGTACTTTATGAGTTTGAAAACATGCAAATCACATGGGAAAGTATTTGTCACAACACTTTCAATCAATATATACCTTTTCACATCTGTAAGAGCTGGAGTCTTTAAGCCTAATTCCTGTGGAAACAAAGAGGTATACCTTTGTCAAAATTATGCTAAAAATTTTTGGAAAACAACATTGATTTTGGAAATGCCAGCCACCTTAGTTATGTTTCCTACCAGCTCATATCACATCAAATAATGTTTGATATTATTAATATATTAAACAATATTATATAAGCATTATTTAAATTACAATATATTTTAGCATTTAAAATATGCCAGACATTGTGCTAAGAGCTTTATATATTTAGCATCCTGGAAGTGAAGAAATGCTTACTCTTTCATGCTTCTCTTCCATTTTCTTTATTTTAATTTTTTTTAAGATTTTTTTTAAAATTTAGTTTTATTTATTTGACAGAGAGACAGAGATCACAGGCCAGCAGAGAGGCAGGCAGAGAGAGAGGGGGAAGCAGGCTACCGGCCAAGCAGAGAGCCCGACATGGAGCTTGAGCTGAAGGCAGAGACTTTAAGACTTTAACCCACTGAGCCACCCAGCCACCCTTCTCTTCCATTTTCTAAGTACCAAATATGTCACCTTTCCAGAAAATTTCCAAAAGTATTTTACTTTTTCTGTGAAGTTTCCCTGAAAGTCTTGTATTTCTCTCATCATTAAAGAATGGCTAAAGGTTGCATTTCATACTTATGTATTCTTCATATATACATATTACAGTAAATAGCTGTCTTAGATTGCATCATAGTCTACCATATTTTCTCCGCATACTGTGTATGGGAATCATCTCTGGAGTTCAGCAGTACTGTGTTCCTTTCTTCATCACATACTAGATGCGCTCTGCCTTGTATAAATTACAAAACTTCTTTACATACTACTTTCTTCACAGGAATAATGTCTAATTGGCAGGTAATTGGCTATTTGAATATTAAAGGAGGTAACTGCGTAGCAGCATTTGAGTCATGGAGTAAGTATTCGGTAAATATAGATATCTTAGATTGCCTGAGTTTACATTATACCCCTTGTGCATTCTTGATTTGGAGGCTTTTAAAATGTTGAGTCTTAATTTGGATAGTGTTAATGCCTCCCTGGAGGGGGATATCCCAGTGATCCTAGGACTTAGGCAAACTGCCCTTCTTTTTCCACTTGTCCTTATCCAGCTCTAGATTCATTCCCTGAGAGACAATTTTCCAAAGGTCAATTTATAAAAATCTAATCATCTGCATTTATTTGTTTCTTTTAGCTGTTTTGAACAAATTTACAGTAAGTTTTGCTACATAGGGTAGCTTTTACTGACCACTGGATTTCCTGCAAATTTTGACAGTTGCCATTTTATTTTCTCACGATGTTTTTGGTAATTTTGATATGTCTGTCCTTGACAAGTTGTTGCTCCATCTGGAAGGAAATGAGATAAAGGGTAAAGATTGCCTGATGAGAGCTAGGACTGCTATCACACAACAAATTCCAGACTGGAGATGACACGAGGGTTTGAGAGAGAAACCATATATTGTTCACCCAGGATTCACTTGAGATGTAAAAGAGACACAAAACTTTTAAACAATTATTATTTTACTGACTCAAGTGAAAAACCAGGAATGTTCTGGGAAAGGATGTCTGGTCACCCTACCTAAGGACAGATTGGAAGGGGACTTAGGAATAAGTCATGGATGGGGAGATTGATGTGTATTGAAAAAGGAGATTGGAATAGTAAGATGAAATTAAGGAATTAGAGCAGAGAGAGGGGAAATCTGAGGGTCACAAGAAGATATTTATGAGACTGTATTTAAAATATATATTTAAGAACATATTCAAGCCCAAGTGTCCATGAACTGATGAATGGGTGAAGATGTGCTGTGTGTATGTGTGTACGTATATATGTGTGTGTATGTATAATGCAGTATTTCTCAACCATCAAAAGAAGGACATATCGCCATTGGCAATGATGTGGATGGAGCTAGAGTGTATGACACTAAGCAAAGTAAGTCATAGAAATACCAATACCGTGTGATTTCTGTCATATGTGGAATTTAACAAAACAGAGGAACATAGATGAAGGGAAAGAAAAATAAAACAAGATAAAAGCAGAGATACAAATCGTAAGAGAGACTGAACTATGGAGAACAAACTGAGGGTTGCCAGAGGACAGGTGAGTGAGGGATAGGCTAAATGGGTGATCGGTATTAAGGAGGGCATTTTATTTTATTTTCTCAGTGTTCCAAGATTCATTGGTGATGCACCACACCCAGTGCCCCATGCAAGGAGGGCACTTGTGATGAGCACTGGTTGTTATATGTAAGTGATGCGTCACTAATGTCTACTTCTGAAACCAACATCATACTATGTGTTGACTAACTTAAATTTAAGTAAAAACTTGAAAAAAAAATATTTAAAGAACTATTCAAAACTGTATTTTTAAATATATAGATGTATTCTTCATGAAAATAATTTTTCATGAAAACATTATGATATATTTTTATGGATATGTTTTTCTCTTGGGGCAGAGGGAAACTGAGCATCCCTTACGATGCTGTTACGAAGACAGATTGAAAAGTCGTCAACTAAAACTTTACAAAAATCTTGAATAGATGACACAACTGTCTTGTCCAATAGTGACTCTTGTAATTTATTTTTTAAAGTTTAGCAGATAAAAGTACATTAGCCTTCAATAAATCAACTTTCAGTGAATTTTCTTGTACTGAATAAACTTTCAGAGATTGACCTGGCTCAATTTGAGTCCAGACAAACATGCTGAACGTAATTATTAGTAGGAATGAAAACTCCTCTAAGATTAAAGTTGGGATTACTTTTATTATTTGGTTATTTTGCATAATAGGAAAGGGAAGACATTTCTATATGAAATACTTGGATTTCTTTACCGCTTTTTCCATTGGATAAGCCAGTGGAAATATTGGGCAAGGGATTAGCCAAAACGGAGGTAAGGGAGAAGGTAGTAAGAAGATGTAGGGAAAAGAGGGTAGGAAGAAGCTAAAATTGGATTGGAATTCTCTACAAAGGTAGAATAATTAGGGCCTTAACACAGAGTTAGAGTTGTCTTCTGTGTTTTGAATTTAAGCAGTTTAAATATTCCTAGGGACAGAAATATTTTCTTAGCATAACACACAGGTGCAGGTACTGTGCAGCCAAGGAAAAGCATTGGTAAACATTGGAACATTCTTCCAAAGGCATGGTCCAGAGCCAAACTTTCAGACTGCCTCAGTGGCTTAAGTTCTTCATCATACTCAAAAAGAGATGGCCTGTTCTCAATGTAATGAAAGAATGATCTCAAAGTAACACGAGGAATCTTTGTGCAAAGGCAATGAGGGCTAAAATAATCTTCAAGGGAGTTAGCTATGTTTGTACAGCAGCAAGACATTTTTAAATGGAAAGTGTTCCCTGGCTGTTTGTACTGGACAGTGGCGTGTTACATTCCCATCATCTCTCTTAGTCTCATTGGATTGGATTCTCCCTTTTACGTTAAGAGGTGGTTGGCAGAATATCTCCCCTGGCATAGAATAGAAAAGAAACTTTTTCTTTCTGTGTTTTCAGAATTTTCAAAGCCCCCGTGCTCATGCCAGGTTATGACAATAAAACCTAGAAACCATACATCACTTTAGGTTTTTGGTAGATCAAAGAATTTCGCTTTTGCTAGGAGGTCAGGACCCTTTTGGCATTATTGCCTTGATAATGCATTGTCTCACTTTTCACATTCTTACATTCTCTCCCTGGACAGAACTGCATGTTCTCAGACATAGGCAACGTTTTCCCCTTCTTCTCCATGTGTAGTAGCCATGAGAGCATCTGTGTGCACCCTCTCCTTCTCAAAGCAGGGAAGCACTTGTTCCCTATTCTGATCCCGTTTTACTTTTTCTAATTCTTAATTTTTATTTCTGTCCATTAAAATGTACCTTCCCAGGTGCCTGGGTGGCTCAGTGGGTTAAAGCCTCTGCCTTCGGCTCAGGTCATGATCCTAGGGTCCTGGGACGGAGCCCCGCATCAGGTTCTCTGCTCAGCAGGGAGCCTGCTTCCTCCTCCTCTCTCTCTCTGCCTGCCTCTCTGCCTACTTGTGATCTCTCTTTGTCAAATAAATAAATAAAATCTATAAAAAAATGTACATTCCCCAGAGCTGTGTTGTCATAGGCATCACCACCAACATCCTTTCCTTTATGAGATTACGTTCTGGCATCTGAAACATCTGGATGGGGCTGAATATACTCGTATTCCAATTCTGACATTTTTTCTGTTAACAAATATTTTGAGGCTTTCTTTTAAAATTACCTTGACTCGCATTTTTTCCTTGGTTCCTCATTCCTTTTGAATAATTTTCTCCTTTGGGGATATAGTCCTGTTTATATTGGGGCTGTAGTTTCTCTAGTATTTGGATGGGGAGGTAGGAAGGAAAAGAAATCCAAGAGTGCCATGAGAATCAAATGACACAGAAGTACCTTTCCTAATTCTTTCAGAAAGCATACAGTTCTGATTCTATGAAATATATATGATAGTACTTAAAACACTGGTGTGAAAAGAATAACGATTTGACAATGAGAATGACAAATTTCAGTTAAACACAGTTACTTTCTGGGTCAGACTGATTCACCTTTAATAGCAAGGTGCCTTTATGTCAATTCTGATTCACAGTTGCAATGGACTCAGCAAGATCCTATGTGACCAGTCATGTTACCAGATA
This sequence comes from Mustela erminea, assembly GCF_009829155.1. NCBI lineage: Eukaryota > Metazoa > Chordata > Mammalia > Carnivora > Mustelidae > Mustela > Mustela erminea. Next base: position 51,359,918 of record NC_045616.1, read on the forward strand.
CTAGTCCAAATCGGAGCTTAAAGAATTTGTGAAATGCAGGGATGCCTGGGTGGCTCAGACAGTGTAACATCTACCTTTGGCTCAGGTCATGATCCCAGGGTCCTGGGATTGAGTCCTGCATTGGGCTCCTTGTTCAGCAAGAAGGCTGCTTTTCCCTCTGCCTGCTGCTTCCCTAGCTTGCACTCTTTCTCTTTGATAAATAAACAAAATCTTAAAAAATTTTTTTTTTAAATCCTGTAAAATTTAAAGAAGGGATAAGGTTGTTCTCAAGAGAAAATTCAGTTCCTTAAACTAACATTTTGCCAATGACACATTTGTAAAAAGTGGAAATTTACTATTTGAAAATATTTAATCCAGTTAGTTTTCCATGTAGTGGTATAATTCAGACAGAACAAGTGAAGTACTCAGTGTGCGCAATGTAAGGCAAAAGATAGTAACACTGGCTTGGATTGGGCTGGATCTCTTCATTAATGGTGGCATGGTACAAGGTTCAAAGGTAAGTATCCATTCTTGTCAGGACTTACACTCCAGGATGAGCGGTGATGGAGGTCCACAGGAACCCCTTTTTTGAGACTGTTCTTCTGGATATGTGGTAAGGCAAAGGAATTGGGATTTGGCAGGCTCAACTGCATTAATTGTGCTCTGGGTGTAAAATATGTTAGTTTGCCACTGTCGGAAAGAAATCATGATGAGTCATTCACCGAACTACTTAGAATCTACTTTTAACACTTTGAAGTATTTATTGCTTTGGTCATTCCTTTTTTTCTCTTAACAGATGTACTTTTTAATAACTTACTTTAAAGAGTCAAGAATCATTTTACTTTATTTCATCTGAAATTTCTAACAAATTTTTCGGTTGAAAAAATACCTGGTTGTATTTAATTTCCATTCTGAAATTATTTTCCACTTGATCCAGGAGCATTTTATGAAAAGGGGCAAGATCATTTTTATTCCTTCTGATAATGTAAGCCATTAACTTGTGAAATCAGAACCAACTGTATCCATAAAACGAGCTGTCTCAGTACCAAAAGATTTTACCTGCACTTTCCAAGGATTCAGAATAATCTTAGGTATTCAGCTGTTTGTTGAAGTAGAAGAGGGTTGTACTGAAAGCAAAAAATATGAATCCAGCAGGTTAAAAAAAGAGTTTGTTTTATGATCTCAAAATGTTTCCATAATTTGAAACATAACACGCCTACTACATGCATAACCCAGCTTCAACAGATAACTCAAACCTTGTAACAAGAAGTTGCTCTACTTGGCCTTCAAGATTACAGTATCCATGCTCCTCTTTTCCCAACCAAACTTCATATAATTAATGCCATTCTTAAATTAAGCAGTTAGGAAATATAAAAGTCTACATGGGTTTATAATCAACCATTAAACAACTGACATTGAGCCATTGAATTAAACAGACATGATGCTTTACTGCTGTAAGAGAAATAAAAAAATAACAATAAAATCCGTATTTGGGAAAATTGTTAAGCTTTTTCTCTCTCAGAGAGAAAACACAGGTTCTCAAAATGCTGCCACTTTCCTACCTGTTTTCAACTAGCAATGAACATAGAAGTACAAAAATTTGCACACTTAAAGTTTGACTCTTAAAATAGTGCTAAATGTATGTGAAGTCTGCAAATTAAAGCTTCCCCCACCCACACCCCCACTACAGGACACTGTAACCACGAATGCCTTGAGATATTGGCTGAATCATCCCCCTTTCTAAAACTGTCCATCTGTCTTTGAGAGTAGTTGTGATCTGGAGGTTCAAGTTGACTTACTCACTGAGCTGCCTGCCAGTTGAGTTGCACTTTGTAGGTGGAAAATTGTTGGTCTTTGTCCCTCCCAGCTTGTAAGTAAAATGAGGCTGCCAAGAGATAAACACATTCTAAGTTTATCATGCTATTCTTGGCCTCAAACTACAAGCCATAAGGCAACTATTGCTCAAGGTACCGTGTTTACAAGTGTTCAGTCCTCCGCTGTTTCAGAGACCCAACAAGATGGAATTTCTTCCTGCCAGCCTCTCTCTTTTTTTTTTTTTCCTAAGCTTTCACATTTCTCATTTCCTTTTTAAAAGTGAGGACAAGGAATAGTTCTTTGACAACATTTCGAAGGTTTGAAGTCTCATTAAAATCTTGATTTTGATGTTTTAGGGTTTTCTCCCCCAAAGGCACTGTAAGTTCCTAAGAAAGATTAGAAGCTTCTTTCTATTATCATTATCATGATTATTATTTTTTTGTTTTAAAGATTTTATTTATTTATTTGACAGACAGAGACCACAAGGAGGCAGAGAGGCAGGCAGAGAGGAGGAAGCAGGCTCCCTGCTGAGCAGAAAGCCTGATGCAGGGCTCAATCCCAGGACCCTAAGATCATGACCTGAGCTGAAGGCAGAGGCTTTAACCCACAGAGCCACCCAGGCACCCCATCATGATTATTATTTTACTTAAAAGTAAACTAAGAGGTATACTAATGGATCTTCATATGGGCCTTTTCACACATTTATTGTAAAATCCATGTTTCTCTTAATTGATACCGATGGGATTTTTTCTACTAAGTAGCTGTATTGAAAATAATCAGTTTGGTAATTCTCTCAAATCACCCCCCCCATATTTTTCTTTACTTTAGTTCTTTTTCTTCTTCTTATTCTCTCCCTCTCTTTCTCTCTCTTCTTCGTGAGAGAAAGTACTGAGTTAACTTTTCTTCACAAATGTCTTCCTGGCTGCATTGGATAACAGGATGTATTGAGTTCATACATCTTAAATATAAAAGAGGAGTATAGCTATATCACATCCTATATTGGCACTGTATATTGACATGTATTATGTATGATGTTACACTGTTTAAATTATTAGAAATCACATTAAAAGAAATTATAATAAGATAGGGCTTTTTACCAAATCTAGAATATTTGGCAAAGATAGGATAATCAAGTTCAATCCTTGATTTACAAATAAGACTTTGAGCTCTCAGAATCTTATAACTATATTCTATATCATGATTTTTTTGCATTTCATTAAAACTAACATTCCCTTCAGATTTCAGTATAGTACTTACATAATTTACCTATAGAATCAGGCCTTAATTGTTTTCTTGGACATGATAGCTACTGTTCTATATCCTGGAAAAAATTTTTTGAACACACTCTGACTAATGTCTGCTCTTACAGTGGTTTAATGTTGTTGTAAATTAAATTCACTGACTATACTACAAATGAAAAGAATATGACAAGAAATTTTACTTGTTCTAGTTTAAGTACTAAAGGTAGAGATGAAAGATTTACAACAATCTCCTCTAGGAGATTGCAGGGAAAAATGTGTTAATTTGAAGCACTACTTGAGATCATCCTGTGGATCAAAGTCATGTCCTCACTAAAATGGGCAGAAGGTCTGTCATGTATCAGGGTCAGAATATATTTCACAACCACCCAGTGGCTTCTGAAGAGGTACAGATCAGTTGATGAGGAGCAGTGGGTGAATATGCTATTTGAAAATTATCTCTGTTATTGCTTGAACCTACCTGCAACACTCCATTAACAACAAAAATAGTTACATTATCATCAGTGCCTATAAAAATCCTAACTGCTTTTTCCCTATACAACTAAAAGTAGGTGTTAAGACTTGTGTATATTCTGAAGAACACATCACTGGAGACATTTGGTAGCTTTGCTTTACAGATTTCTTTTTCTTCATTTATTATTCTAATAGTGTTTTTAAATGTACTTATATGACACAGAGTGGCTCAATAGATTATAAAATTTGCCATAATATTTCAAAATTCACATTGCTAAGTATATAAAAGGCTTCAACTTTGAAGACAGAGTCTAGATTCTGAGGAATTAAAGGACTGGTTGGTCATTAGTACCTAGTAGTGCTAGCAGACGCTATTCTTTGATTAGACTAATAGGCTCTTTCTATAGCTGGCAGAGGAGACTCTGTTAGTGTTATTTTGGCATTGCCTAAAGTGTGAGACAGGTCACTAGAATATTTCTGATATGTCAGGAGTCATCGTGGAGAAATGCTTCCTAAATACAATATTTTAGTTTTCTGCACTATGCACATTTATTTGATTTTTTATTTGTTTTTAAGTCTGATTCTTGATTTAAGATAAATGTAAATAGTCCCAGAATTAAAATTATAAAGTAGATAGCTTTCAGCATTTAGTGTCATTAGTAAGAAATTAAAATTTCAAGTACCAGGATTTCACAAATAAAACAACTAAACAAACACACTTTTTTTCCCCCCTGAAAAATTAGGAATTGTTGCTAAAAGTAGATCGTTTTCCTTCCTCAGAAATATCTTTGCTTTAACTATTAATCCAGGATTTTCTTTGAGTTTACAATTTGATCTTCCATTGAAATCTTTGTTTTTTGGTACAATTTCCTTCCATTTTGTTTGTGGCTGTTCTTAAGGGGGTATGTATGAGGTCATGCTGTGTGTATTGGTGGTCCAAATGATGCTTTGGTAACAGTTCGCAATTCTGAAAATCTTGATGGTTTAAACAAAACAGAAGATTATTTCTCACTCACACTATGTGTTTAACATGGTAAAGTAACAGCCTTCCAGTTAGTTGGAGAATGTGTTTATCATAGTTACTCTAAGACCCAGTGGTTTGAGGCTTTATCTCAAAACATACTCTGATGACTGTTGAGGCAGGAAAATGGAATAAGGTGAATTACTCTATGGCTCTTAAAGCTTCTGTCTGAAAGCAGTATGCATCACTTCCTTCACATTTCCTTCGCCAAAGAAAACCACACGATATTGCCTAGCACCAAACATGGTAAAGAAATGCTCCTACCTTGTGTTTTGAAGAAATGGAAAATTCTTGGGCAGACTTTATGACTTGACTATCACAGGGATAAGATTAATAAGTATTAAGAGAAGTCATTCTTTCTTAGGCCACCAGGAGTAGAAGACTTTGGATACAGAATTCTGTTTGCACACCTAGTGTTAACTTAATATTTGGGTCCCATTCAGAAAGCTTTTGAGGCCTTGCTTCCCCCTAAGTCTTACTTTGATGTGCCTGCAATTGTTAGGCCATGACAAAGGCTTTGGGAGAAATATCAGGGTTTCCACACTTTGGCTTAGGAAGTGGGCATGGAAGTATCCATTTGTGTCTATAAACTGTAGTGAATTAGCAGAAGCTGGTTCAATCTGTTTGGAAACAAATTGTGAAATGGATAAAATAAGACCTAGCATACACTAACGTGAAAACATACAAAGTAATCAAGAGATAGGCAGCAGACATGATCCTTGTTATGAAGCATGCAGTTTCAGTGCTTTTAGATCAAATTGAAATGGGTAATAAGTTCATTCATGTGAAATATGTAACATTAGAGTGTGGTGCTTTAATCTTAACTATTTTTCTGTAAATACTGTATTATCCATAATTTAAAGGAACCAATACATTTTAGAAATATAACATTTCCGTCAACTTAAACATCCCATTAAGGACTTGAAGGAAATCTTGATATACCTTACGTGTTATGGTACCTTATTTGGTCTACAACTTTCCTAACCATAGTGACATTGATGATTATCTAAATCTTAAATTTTACATTTTCCCCCAACTAAGAGAGACACTAGAAATTCGGGAAATGGAGACTAGAAAATGCCCCCTGAGGATAATGCAGATTTATGTGTGCTTTTGTTAGTTCGTTTTGCATACTCTCTTAACATTTTTTCTGTATACAACCCTTAAAACTTAGAAGAGTGATGTGGAAGAAGAACTGGGTCGTTGTTCTTAGAAAAGGTCATAGGAGCATGCTCAATTAAAATAAGTAACAAAGGACCAGAGAGATCTTTGTAAATGGGAGGACAATAAAGAATTTTTAGTGAAAGAACCTAAGAAACTATGAGAATACGTGGGAAATGGTGGGGGCAGTGGCAAGGGGGCCTGGCTAGGGCCAGGGCAGGGTAGGACAGGGCCTGGCCTGGGCAGGCCAGCAAAGAGGAGCAGCTTTCTGATCTGTCCTGTGCCTGATGGCTTTCTGCTTCCACTTTCTTGTTTCTTAGAGTGGCCAGATACGATTTCTTTTCTTCACAGTCAAAATACTTGTTTGGGAAAGTGGAGGCTTCTTAATTGTATCTGGTGGAATCTAACATCTCGCTCTAAGAAAAATCTTTAAATTGTAATTATTCCACATGTTTTTAGTTGTTTGTGTTCAGTAGGTCAAGAAGTAGTCTGTGAGTTTCTACCTAGTTGTCTAAATCTTCCTATGAGGATTAACTTTATACATAGTTATATATAATTATAATAAATTTATGAATATAAATGAGGACTAACTTTTACAAGTAAATTTTTTAGCTATTTCAGAAATTACACAGAATTTAAGCTTTCTTTATTACTGGTGAAAACCTGGATGTTGTTTGCGAATGACCATTTATTTTTTGTATGTTGACTGGTTAAAAGATGATTGAAAAGTTCCCAGAGTAAGAATTCTAATTGTGTGGTCACACAATGTGAAATATAAATTCTCAAGTTCTAAGCATATGCTGCTTTTCCTGAAGCATATGCCATACCACAGTGAAACATCTGATGCATTTTTCTTTTTTTTATTAACCTGTATTATATGAACATCTATACCTTTGTGACAAAAAAAAAACCCAAAAAACCAAAAAACAAAAAACAAAACAAAAAAAACCCAAACAACTGTGGAGCATATGGGTGCATTTTGTTGACTGTTTCAATGTTTGGGGATTGAAGACAACATGTAATTATGCTTGAGAAGTCAATCCCCTGTGATACCAATTAAGAAGGATAATGTTGCTAATACAGCCCAGTTGTCATTAACTGCCCTAAGTCACCTAAAAGGCTTAGTCTATTGTCTTCTTTTAAATAAACATAGGTAGCTTGATGATTTTTTTTTTTTTTTTTTTTACTGAGGCAAAAAAAAAAAAAAAAATTACACTTCAAAGTATTTTCCTAAGTTGAGACAACACATAACCTTGATTAAATTTTATGTGTTGGACATTTCAATAGGCATAATGAAATAACTTGTATTAGTGAAGTTGCATCAGGTCAAGATGAATACTATAAGTAGTTAATTCATATTGTTATTTCTTTAATTTCAAGAACTTAGCTGACAAGTGGTGCCAAAAATTAGGCTGTATCTACTGGACATGCCATGACCTGAAGGTTTCACATTAGCAGGCTTCAACATGTGATCCAAGTGGTTTATCTAAATGCACTGGTCATCATAACAAATGTAGGCGAATAGAGCTGTGAACTAGGAGTTGGAAGACCTGTTCAAGGTCTCTGTTCTGCCTCTTAAAGGTCATTGCTGTTTCAGGGGTAGGAAGGGTCTGCTGATGTCTTCTGGAACTCACATCTTTATTCTGTGTAAAAGAAATCAAATACCTGGATGTTGTAATCTACAGCGATGTTATGAGGCTTGAACCAGGTAATGCACACTGAAGTACATTGTGATTACAGTATATTGAATAAATAGAATTATCATTCAGAGGTACCCATTTAAATATCTGTTTGAAAATAGTTATTAATAAAAGATAGGTTAAACCAGACACTGAATCTGAATTTAGTAGATATGAATGTTAATATAATCTTTAAACAGGCTCCTAAGACCTAAAAGTAGGTATGTTCCTGACTGACCTCAGTACCTTCTCATTTTCCTCAGGAAGAGGTTTCAGCATCACCTCTATTCATAGGGCTATGTCACACCTTCTACCTTTTAGAGAAACTTATCTTTTAAATATGTCTGAATAGTAACTTTAAAGGTAATATAGCCTTTGGCTGTGATAAAATTGTGAAATTAACTTAGTCTTGCTCCATATAACTGTAAAAACAAACAAAATGCAAGAAAATGTGGGAATTGGACAAAAATCAGTACAGGAGAGTGATCTCAGAGAATGGAAATCATGGAGATGAGCTTTACTATTGTCCCAGTTTGCGTATGATCATCCTACTTATCATCAAGCTCTGTGCAAGGAGTGTGAAAACCAACAAGAGCCTAGTAGTCTCTGAACTGAAGAGGCGGGGAAGCCAAAATGGTTAGAATTTGCAGAGCAGGGTGACAGAAAAGAGGGCTGTGTTAATTGAGAGCTACAAAGATTGTTGTGGAAATCTGGTCAGTATTCTCCCCAAGTCTTTAGTTGTATACAGAATAAGTACGTGTATATGAGAAAACTACTCAAGGCCAGAGGAGTCTCTGTAAAGGAATGGCCAGAGCAATCCCAGTGATTATAGGAGAGGAAAGTTTGTGTTCCCACAAAGCAGATAGAGAAAGCTCTCCCAGCACACAGGGCATATGGTAGATTACTCAAAATTGGCCTTGCCTTATTTGGGAGTCACAATTAACCCTAGACTAAAGAATGCCCTGGAACTGCCTAACAATGCTTAAAAGCAAACTTGGGAAGGATCAAATGATTTCCAAGTAACTTATATCTTAAGCCAAAGCTCAAGAGTATTTAAAAGAGTAAAAAATATATCAACACCCTATAAGATTTAAAAAAAAAATCTGACATCAAATGAAAAATTACCAGGCCTGCAAAAAATGTAAACTATGATGAGGAAAATAAAATCAATCAATGGAAAAATAATGATGCAGAGGACAGAATTACCAGAAAAGGATATTAAAATAGTTATATAATATTTATATGCTTAAGAAGATAGGTAATGACATGAGCATGTCCTAATATTCTAATTTGTGAATTTGTATCATAGATTTCATGTAGAAATAATACCAAATGTTTTACAAGAAATTGAAGGGGGCTAGATACTTCCCAGCTCATTCTACAAGTAATCCATAAAAGTAGTATTATCCTGGTACTCAAAATAGAAAAACCTTATTGTAATAAAGCTGTGAGCCAACATGATTCATGAACAGAGGTGCAAAAATTCTTAACTAAGTTTAGCAAATCAAATCCAGCAATATAAAAAAAGATAAGACATTACAATTAAGAGGAGTTTATCATAGGAAGGCAAGATGTATTTGATTCAAATCTCAATGTAACCTGTCATATGGCGACTAAAGAAAATGGAGATAATGGATTATTTCGATAGAGGCAGAGAAAACATTTGTCAAAAATCCAGTATGGATATCCTGATAAAAACTCTAAACGAATTAGAAATAGAAGAGAACCTTCTAAATTTGTAGTTAACAGTATATGTAATTGTAAAACATTGAATGTTTTCCCCTTAGGATCAGGAATAAGACAAAGATATCCACTTTTTTTTTTTTTTAAGGTTTTGTTTATTTATTTGACACAGAGAAAAAGAGATCACAAGTAGGCAGAGAGGCAGGCAGAGAGAGAGGCAGAAGCAGGCTCCCTGCTGAGCAGAGAGCCTGACACGGGGCTTGATCCCAGGACCCTGAGATCATGACTTGGGCCTGGGCTGAAGGCAGTGGCTTAACCCACTGAGCCTCCCGGGTGCCCCAAAGATATCTACTCTTAATGCTTCTGTTCAGCCTGTCCTGGATATTGTAGTCAGTACATAAAGATGAGAAAAAAATAAAATCTTACAGGTTGAAAGGAAGAATGAAAACTGTCTTTATTTGCAGATGATACGATAATCTGTGTAGAAAATACATATAATCTATAAAAAAGCTACTAGATCTTCAAAAATATTTATCAGTATTTCCAAATACAGAGCTTAAATGCAAACATCAACTGTATTTCTATGACATATCAATGAATAATTTTTAAAAATGCATTATGGTAGCATAAAAATAATGAAACACTTGGGATAAACTTGACAAAATACTTGTTGATGTTACCTCTACACAGAAAAACTACAAAATATTGCTGAGAGAAATTATATAAGACCTAAATAAATGGACACATATACCATGTTCATGAATTATAATGTGAATTTAACAAGATGTTAATTTTTTCCAAAATTGATCTATACATTCAATGCAATTCCAATTAAATCAATAATAACAGGGGTTTTTTGTTGTTGTTTTCATTGTATTATTTGAGAGGTTGACAGACTAGTTCTAAATTCATTTGGTAATATGGGAGCTAGAATTGCAAAATGACTTTGGCTTTTCTAACTTTGAAAAAAGTGCTTACTCTAGTTGATAAAGATATTTTATGTAAACCTCCAGTAATCAAGACAGTATGGTATTAATAGAACACGAGAGAGAATCCAGAAATAGCCCCACACTATATAGTCAATTGATTTTTGATGAAGATGCCAAAGAAATTAAATGGAGAAATAATCATCTTTTCAACAAATAGTATTGCAAAACTCGAATAACCATAATAAAAAAGGAAGGAAGAAATTTGAACTTTCCTTCATTTTGTGTACAAAAATTTACTTGAAATGTATACCTAAATGAAGGAGTTAAAACTATAAAAGTGCTAAAGAGAACAGGAGAAATACTCTGTGTCTTGGGTTAAGCAGTTATTTCTGACATGATAAAAGCACAATCCATAAGATAAAAAACTTGAAAGTTAGACATCAAAATTAAAATCTTTAGCTTTTAAAAGACACTGAAGAAAATGTAAAAAGATAAGCTATGGACTTAGAAAAATATCTGCAAAACTCATATTTGGTAAAGGTCTTCTGTTAGAATACATAATGAACCCACAAAACTCCCTTACGTGTAAGTAAACTGTCTTAATTAGAAAATAGGCAGAAGATTTTCAAGGACAATTCACCAAAAAGATACCCAGCATTATTAGTCATAGGAAATGCAAATTAAGCTGCAGTTACATATACTAACACACCCACCAGGATGGTTGAAATAAAAAGTTTAACCATGCTGATTGTGAAGCTGTGGAATGACTTGATTCATACGTGGATATGAGGAGTAAAAGACAGAATAATAGCTTTAGAAAACACTCGGGAACCTAAAAAGTTAAGTGTATTTCCCCCATATAATACAGTCATTCCCATTTGTAGATATTTACTCAAGAGAAATATTAACATATTTCTATATATTACTTGCACAGAAATGTTCATAACAGATTTGTTTTACGTAAAGACAGAAAATAATCTGATTGACCGTAGCAGGTAAATATAGAAACAAATTATGGTATATTCATAAAGTTGACTATTTATTAGTAAAAAGGAATATATCAAAATGGATAAATCTCAAATAGTTATGTTGAGTGAAAGAAACCACACAAAAAGGAGTACTTACTCTGTGGTTCTGTTTATGTAAAATTGTAGAAAATGCAATCTATACTGGCAGAAAACAAATAAGTGTTTCACTAGAGATGGCCAATGGAGGAGAGGGAATGAGATCTGGGATACACAAGAGCACAAGAAATTGGGGGGTAGGGTAATGTATATGTTCATTACCTCTATTGTAATGGCAGTTTCATGTATATATACATGTCAGAACTCATAAAATTTTACATTAATATGTGCAATTTCTTATACATCAGTCATGCCTCAATAAAGCTCTACAATGGAGAGTGGTATATCTATACTAAAGTGATGAGAACTACAGATATTTTCATTTCCATATACTCAGTAATAACGGCAGTTTTTATATAGATCAAAAGTGACCATTTGTGTGTGTGTGTGTGTGTGTGTGTGTGTGTGTGTGTGTGTGTATGTCCTGCTCATGGGCTTTGGCCTTCAGACCTTTTTAATATATCTCCTAGTGAGATGTAAAACTCAAGCCCGTATCTAAGAAATATGGATTCGATATACTTAAATGCCTTACTATTCATATCAATGAAATAATCAATTTATCTTTGATAATCAATTCTCAGTTTAAAGGCAACTGAAATGCACAAATTAATGATGTGCATGGGTTAGTCCTCCCTGACCTGTTGGACCCGATGTGGTCTTAATATCATTATTAGAAGAAAAATGTTATTATCCAATGTGATCTTATAAGCTACCACAATTTATAGCCACCCCTGCTTATTTTCTATTCTAAAGAACAACTTTGTGGCTATGCTTAAAGAAAGTGAAGTCTTTTGTTTCTCCCTGAGGTTGTCATACCAACAACAATTATTTTGCTCTAATTGGTCTGTAGGAGGTCAGGATCAGCAGCCTAAAAATGCACTCTAAGGATTTCACATTTCAGCTCAGTGGTTAAATTGTAGCAGTCTCTGTCTTTATAGTAATATTCTGAAAATGCCTATTTCAGACCTCTTATTTGCACCCCTCCTTTTTTTCTTCTAGAGGAAGTTTCAGTCCATTAATAAGGAATAAACCCAGGGTGCTCATGGCTTTTAAAATGTGATTGGTTTTTTTTTCTTATATTTGTCCCACTCCACTTCTTTGAAACTGGAGGTGAAACTATGCTTCTATATTTTCAAAAATATGCCATTCAGTTTGCATTGTGGTTTTGTTGTTGTTGTTGTTGTTGGGATTTGTTTTTTTTTTTTTTTGGTCTCTGAAAATGAGAACACTTAAAAAGTTGAAGACAACCTAAATCTGATTATTTTACAGCCACCTTTACTCCCATCTTCCTCTCTTTTTCTTCCCTGTTTTTAAACAAAAGTTGTGTTTAATCTGCTCTGTGTCTGCATATCTGCATCATTAGGCTTATGTGTGATAGGTCTGTCACAGCTGAGGGCCATGTTTAGTAAGGGTAATAAATTGGAAATCAGACAAAATATGATTTGATACTAAAGTTATCAATACTAGTTTGTTGGTTTGAACTTAAGATTTCTTTGTAATCTTTAATGCTAGCCTGATTTTCAAAGTTATACTACGATTTACCAATTGTAACATTTTTAGAAAAAGACTGTCAACGTTTTCATCTGTTGATACTTTTCATAAGGCATAGAGCCTTCCTTCCAAAAGCTATTTGATACCTTCCCTTACAAAAGAAAGATAAACAGATTTTTAATGTATAATTACACTAACTGTTCTTCACTGCAGAGGACTAGAGTATCTGTTGTCCATCTTTAAATTACATGTATTCATGTATATATATATCCATGTCCTCAAGCTTTGGCTTGATCTCCTTTCTTGAATTTCACTCTGTCCCTTAGCCATTGCGATGTACTGTTGGGGTAATTTTTGTCCCTAATTATAATTTAATAACATCACCCATTTCTTCTGGAGTATTTAAGTCATAATCAGCAGTCTAGATGTCCTTATTCCCCTAAATATAGCTACTAATTATCCAAAAATATTGGCAAAAATGTTGAATGATAACAAATAAATAAAATGAGACACTTCCACCCAGCTTTTGAAATACTTGAATTGACTATTATTTATTCTAGAAGAAGAAATATTAACTTTACTCAGAAGTTTGGGGAAAGCAGCTTTACAGAGGCATACGAGACAACCCTGAAAAATTTAGTTAAAAAAGCATTGATGGGATTTCATGTGCTAGAGCTTACCATTGCTAATAACTATATAATGTGGTTAAGACTGTAACATAATGGGCAACTTTATGTTCCAACCTTAATATCAAATGAACATTTTCAAAGATTCCTTACCTGTACAATGGCAATGATAATTTTTTTTTCAGCCTATGAGTATAAGTGGTTAAATGGGATTATGTGCATTAGGTTCTAAACACCAAGTGGTAGTCAATAAATAAATGATAGCAATTAGAATTAAGGGGAAAAAAACCAATTGGACTGATCTGAAAAGAGAACTGAATAATATAATCAAGGGAATGATTAGACCAAAATAAAAGATTAATAGTTTGAGGCTATATCAACTTTTTTTTTAAGAACAGACTTTTTATTTTTTAGAGGCTAAAGTTTTAGGTTCATAACAAAATTTGGGAAAACGTATAGAGATTTATCATACGCTTCATACCCCCACACATTCATACTCTCCCCCATTAAACATCTTACAACCAGAGTGGTACATTAGTTATAATTGATGTACCTTTACTGACATCCCACAGTCACCCAGAGACCATAGTTTACATTAGGATTTTCTTCTGGGACTTTAAATTTGTGGGTTTGCAAAAATGTGTAATGAATTGTATCCACCATTGTAGTATCATACAGTCATTTTACTGCTTTAGATATCTATCTAGAACTGGCTGAAATTGGGTATTTCCTTTTCCTTTGGGTCAGTTAGCCTGTGATAAACCCCAGCAGGTTATATTCTGATTAAACAGTTTCTATGGAGGGCAGAACTCTTTAAGAACAGAATGTTGTGGTGTATTTCAAGATGGTTCCTTTTTTTCTTCCCCCTGCTGGAGGCATGAGGGAATTTTGTGAGAGAGCCAGGTTGAACTCCCAGAGCTAAAATTCACAGAGATGTGGGGCCACTCCTGTGATTGGGTCTCCTTGGAGTTTTTAACTCTGATTTGTAATTGGTCACAGTTCGTGTTTGTGTTTTTCTGCACTTCTTTCAGCCTGCTTCTGCCCCCAACTCTCCTGTAGATGTCTCTGCTCAGAATTTTCTGCTCCAATAAGTTTTGAGTCTCTGTTTTGCCTAGTTTGTCTCTCCACCTTTCAGGGCAGTGGTTTTCCCAGTGACCTCACTTCTTTAATGGTTCTGAGAAGAGTTCTCCATTTTTTCATTCTCTTCAGCTTTTTACTTGTGTGGCCAGAGTGGCAACTTCTAAGGCTCTTACATGCCGATTTGGAAACTGGAAGCCCTTCCTGTTTCAACTTTTGCTAAGTACTTGAGATATTTTTCACAGATACTTAAAAATAATTTTTAAATGATTTTGAGATTTAGTCCTCAAAACATTTTATTTTTGAAACCAAAATGCCATTTAAGCAAATCACTTCGTCAGTGATTTATTTAGCTTTCAATATTAGAGTATTAGAAGTGTGGATAAGGTGCCAAAATAAATTATATATTTTTAAAATATACATTTATGTTTGATAATGTATATTTTATTTTGCTATGCAAAAAACCCCCCATATTTTAGGGATAAATATTCCAATGTGCTTTCAGATATGTCTATGGGTGTGGTGTGTGTCTGTGTGTGAGTGTGTGTTCATACTCCTTGTCTCCTCTGTTTTGCTTTTATTTATTTGTCTGTCTTGAGTTTAGTTCAGTTTCGTAAAAGCATTGATTTTTATGCACTGGGTAATGTGATCTTGGTAGAAAAGATCTAATAGCGCTCCTACTGTAGCTTAAGGGTAGAACACAGTTGTGTCTGAGGAATCCCATAAACACCTAATATGGTCTGTGTTGCCATATCACTGAGGTGTATGAGGAAAATATTAATGTGAATTATATAACCCTAAAATAATTTAATATTTGAAATGTAGAAAAAGTATTGGTGGTTGGAGCTTATACACTGGAAAATGGAAGCAAGCCAAAACACTGGCACTAACACTCTGCTCTTGTTAAGAAAATGCCAAGGGATCTTTTCACAAGAGTAACTCACAGATTGCAACACAGTTACCTTAGCTGGCTCCTGATGTGCAGTATCACACCACATTTAAATTTCCATCTGTGGTGTCTGGAACTATTGTTCTCACTATGAACAGCTCCCCCCCCACCACCGCGAAGTAAATCTACAGAATCTGAAAGACCACAGGATACACTTCCTTTAGTGGGACAACCAACTAAACTTAAAGAAGTTATAAATGAAGTTTGTGGTCTTTCTAACCACCATGGAATCATTTCATATTTCAAAACAAGCTTTAAAGTTATACATAGAAAATGCTAAATTTTGATATATCTGGAATCATCTTTTTTTTTTTTTTTTTTGGAATGTCTTCAGTGCTCTATTGCTGCAGCGTGTGTCTTGGAGGAGGAAAAATAAGGATGCTGTGTTCTTTGTCCTTTCTCTGTGGAGTTTAGTCATCAATACCCTTAAACCCAAGTAATTGATGGTTATAAAATAACCAAATTGACAAAGGTGACTGTTTAGCAAATTGATTTTAATACAGTTCTATTTGCCTATGCAATGTTACCTTGTGTACCAGTTGAGTTGTGATGATGAAATTTCACATGCACGCTCACACATGGTATCGGTTTTGTAATTATAATTGAAGGGAATAATAACTACAGCTCATGAGTTAGTTATAGGGCTAATCTTTCTGCTTTAAGAAGAGTCATTTAAGAAATGACTTTATGATAAACTTTATTTTTTTTACTCTTTTTATACAAGGAAACACATATTTGTAACTATTCAACTCTCAAAGAACCTGGGAAAGAAAGTAAAATTGATTTTGAACATCATTGAAAGGAAAACTTAAATAAATAAAGGATTCATATATCTATTTTTAAAAAAAGAGGAATACATTTGTTGATGTCTTACTCTTTGCCTTATGGATTAACCTAATAATCATTTTTTCTTTTTAATACATATTTTTTCTTATGTATACTCCATCTCTTCTCAAATATATATATGTATACTCATTGTATTTACACTATCTCATTTTCATCTTTTCCATTTTCTACATTAGAAGTTAATGTAATCAAAGCATTTAAAATAGTATCTAACATAGTCATACACCAATAAATATTAATTAATAATTATCTTGTTATTGGAATGACTTTACATATGTATTTGACTATCAACATTATCCTTGTTCTAAGTCAGTATTTATGGAGAGTTGCTGGTTTTAGAGGTTGCATGATCTGCAAGGACCTTTGAATGATCAGTCCAAGAAGCAACATTAATGCAAATTCTACCTCTTTGCTCAGCAGTCCTGTTGCTAAGCAACTAAGTTTGTTTATCCTCTCTAGTTTGGGTCAGGACTAGGGGTAATGAGCTGATGTTGCATGTCAGAGAAAGGAGTTAGTGGCTGACAGCGAACTTTAAACCTCTTGGCTTTGCATTGTTTTCACACTTAGGAATCTTCTGCGTAATTTTGAGCACATTATTCTACTTCCATAGAGTTGTTTCTTTTAGATCATTAAAATAACGGTTACATGTAGGGGCCTTTTGCAGGGTGCTGCCTACATGCTGATATAAAGATAGTCCAAATAAGATGAACAAGAACTTGGACTTAAAGACAAATATTTTGAAACTTTTAAATAAAAATAGCCAAGAAATGTCTTGTTTGCCAAAGTGAAACATCATCATTATTATTACTGACTTGTTTTCTAGTTCCTCCCAGAAATGAATGGCAGAAGTGATTGACAAGGCACCATGTACATTTCCAAAGCCAATTCTTATGACATAATATAGTCTACAAATAAAAATGTCTATAAAGATGCATAAGTTATTTCTGTAGGAATAGAAGGGATGAGTTACATGCCATTCCATTTTGATGAACTTGAATCCAGTTTCTAATCAACAAGATTGCCCTATACAATAAACTACTGATTGTGACTGCTGGCGTTAACAGTAATAGGACAAGAAGATGTGTGGCACAATTTTCTCCATTCAGCTATTCATTTTCCTACTGCTTTGAAGGAGTCTTTATATCCTTATGATCCTTCTCAAAGTTAGTCTGATCAATTGTGCTAAATGTGCCCAGTAGAGCCATTGAATACACGGACAACTCTTGTTGATTGCAAAGTAGTGTCAGTTTGGCCTCAGTTCCTCATTTTTGTCAGAGTTCTCAAAATATGAATTTAGTTTCGGGGTGTTTTTGCACCCTTTAAAGATAATGTTCTCTACTCAAAGCCCACTTAGTTTTATGAATACTGCTAAATATAAGAAATAGATGTATAGAAGCTGATATCCTCAGGCCACATTATCTCTGTCTATTTAGTCTTTCTGAAGTCTGCAGATTCATTTTTTTTCTCTGCCAGTGCTAACTAGAGATAATATGATGTGTTGTATGTAGCTGGAACAAAAACCTTCTTTTGTAAGAACAGCAATAGAATAGAAAACATCAGCAGAATGTCTAACTTTTATCAGTCTTCATAGTCTTTAGCTCTGGCATTTGGACTTGAAGTTTGGATAGAATCTGTGAAACTGCTGTGAGAATTATTAACTCCAGAAGGCTTTCATTTGGAAGAATCCAAGTTTGTATTTTCCTAGCAAATTTATAACTGAACATGAATTTCAAGGTTTTCAAAAAACATCGAAACACAGCATGGATATGTATTTTTTAAAAAATCACTTGATAAATTTCAGAATGCACTGTTTTGTTTATTTTTAAAGAACCTGTCAAACTTTATTGGTGGATTAACTAAATAATACAGTTTGCCTGTCATAGACTGCTATGTTCACCACAGTTAAAATGTGCCTTTCTTCCCACTTCTCATTTGGTATATGTAGTAGCTGATATTTGTGTGGCTACTGTTTGTTCAAAATAATTCTTATAATGTTGTTCAGAATACAGTGATGCCTTTATAACGAGTGTCCTCATACCTAATTTATTATCCATTATCCATTCTTGACAGCTTAGCTCTGTGTCACTGAATCTTCTCCATGAGTTCAAACATGCTCCTTTCCATAGTACCAACCAGAGTGTTGGCCAGATGCTACCTGTATTTCTAACCACTGATGATGCCAACTGTAGAGATATAAACCATTTGATGCAAATTTAAAAATCAGTTTTTCCTTAAAAATTCTGTTAAAAATAAGATTTGGAGATTATTTTCCTCCTTTATTATTTTCTTTCTTCATTAGAGTAGTAGTAGTACTGCAAACATTGTTGGGTTCTTGATCTGTGTAAATGCAAAAAACTTTACATGTCAATTTTTTTTGATCCTCCAAACAGTCCTACAAAGTAAAGGAGATGCTATTTTATGCCTGCATTAATGATATAAGAAATCAAAGGCACAGAGAAGTTAAGTAATTCAGGTCATGTAGCCAGACACAGTAGAGTGGGGATTCTCCCCCAGGCAGGTTCATTCCACATCTTGTGCTGATAGGCTACCCAGCTTTAGACCAACAGGAAGCATCAACACTGCATGAAATTATTCATTTGTAGGTCTTTCTTTGAGATGTTCTACTTACTTGGTGTTGATCATAGCCAATATTAATTAAAATTTTTCCAAGTAATGTAACTTTAGATTTTTAATAGTAGAGAGCCAAACGACTAACCCTTATAACTCATAGACCATTAAGATTTAGGGGGGCTTTGCAATCACTCGGTCTTACCCACACATATTATATGACTTGGGAATCTGAGGTTTATGAAGTAAAGTTACTTTTTTCAACTTCTACACCTAGTTAGATTCAGAGCCAAGGTGAGGATTTGGGTCTTCTGACTCTCAGTGTGCTGATTAATTGTATTTCTCTCTAGTCATAAAAGAAGATAATAATCTTGTGGGAATTCACTTTCTTTTGGCAGGTGGTGGGGTGAGGAGTGGATGTGGGGTGGGGGTTGGGGGTGGTTATATTCTACCCGAACACATTGTGTTCAGCTGATGTTCACTGAACAGACACAGGAGAGCTTGGACCAAATGAACACATGCATATGTATATGGGTCTTTAATTAAATTCCAACTACTTCCAAAAATGTTTTGAGGCCGCTAGATCCAGTTGTGCATATGAGAGAAAGATTTATGGGTAGCAAAAATCTAAATAACTGGCTCATAGCTAAAAGATGATATTGATGGGCAGTGATGTTATTGTTAGATGGAGATACTAGGCGTTCCCTGATTCCATAGGAAAATACCAATGAGAGGATTTTAATAAGGCCTTTTGAAGATACTATTTGGGAAAATAGTGTGTGTTTGAATTCGATACATTTCATTTCCTGGGGGAGAATTTTGAACACTCGAATGCTTCACATTTTTATACACCAAGCCAAATCTGCTTTCAGTAGTTTAGGCCAGATATGATTAAGGAAAAAGTTTCCTGAGATATTCACCACTGTAGAAAGGAGAGACATAGATATTTTCAACAAAAGAGTTCAGTTTCTTTGAGCTCTGTGTAAGAGAGAAGAGAGCAATGTCAGGTGTCCTCACAAGATTTTCTAACAATCTTCTATGCCAGAGAATTAGAAAATACTTTTAATTGCTCCATTTACTCCTTTTATTCACAGGGAATCACACTATGTAACAACAAAAAAGGCCTCTAATCTAGACTTTTATGAATTAATTTTTCTTATGATCTAGGAGAATTCACATGCTATTTGTCCATTATTTTGAGGATTTCTGAGAAACATTTTTATGTTTCTGTTAGTACATTTTTAGTTTTCTTAAGGTAAGTGAATGCCACCCTGATCCCATAAATATGTGTGCTTTTCCTAAAGAACTGGCATCATGGGGATTTTTCAGAAATGTTCACCTCTTAGAATACTTTCCTTTGGTTTCATAGTTTAAATGGTTTTCCTTTTTGTTGTGTTACAGAACAACATCTGTCCCATATGAAATACCCTCTAAATACTTGAGAAATCAATGAGTTTTGTTGGATTCTTCCCATCTAGTTAACACTTGGCTTCATTTTGAGTGAAAATCCAGTCGCTTTGACCACACTTATGACTTAAGTACTACCCACTGTGCAGTTAGTCCTTGCATGTATTGCCCTATGAATATTAATAGGAAATGCCTTTCATTTTAATATGGTTTTCATATTCTTTTTTTTAAAAAAATTATTCATTTATTTGACAGACAGAGATCACAAGCAGGCAGAGAGGCCGGCAGAGGGGGGCGGGGGAAGCAGGCTCCCAATAAGCAGAGAACCCAACGTGGGGCTTGATCCGAGGACCTTGAGATCATGACCTGAGCTGAAGAGAGAGGCTTAACCCACTGAGCCACCCAGGCTCCCCTAGTTTTCATATTCTTGACTGTCATTATCATTATCATAGGAGGAGTCACAAAAGCATTATTTAGAGATGTACACTAGAGGGTGGTGTTTTACCTGGACACTAGACCTATCAATGCACTGGCTTTGAGGAAGAGTAAAAAATAATTCCAGGAAATGTTCCCCATGTTTAATGTTACATAATTCTCAGCACATATGCCCCATTAACAAAGTTGATAAACCCCAGGGAATGGAAGCAGAGACTGAGTCACTTGGCGGCCTTGCTATCCGGTTTCTTCAACACATTCCTGTAGGTGTTTGGTTTTTCTGAGCTCCACATGCGGAGTGTCACTTGAAAACCAACACTGATCACTGGGTGAGAATATATTTGACTCTTTAGAGCTACAGGGAATTGGAAAGCAAGGGAGGCAAATAGTGAACATGGATAAAGCTATTAAACTCACCACTTCAGTCTTTAAATCCTCTGAATTGTATTATGTGTACTCCCATGATCTGAGAACAGAAACTATCAGTAGTGGTGGGAAAGGTGATTTCTGAAAGAGCTCATATTTCTGTGCCCTACTTTTCTGGGTTTTGCTTGGTTGCGGGGAAAATAAAGCTTTGTAATTCTGGAGAAACCCATCTTTCATAATATCTTAGAAGGGATGATCAAATGTTGCTATACATTCCCTGCCCCTCAGTAAACCTATAAATGTTAATGGTAGATGGAGGCTTTGGTTTAAGTTATTTTGCTTGTAGCTAGCTGTTGCTTTCATCTTTGTTTTTCTCAGTTCATTCTATTGGTTTTGGTACAGTCTTTCCTCAAATCATGAATTCTTCCATGGTTTCTCATGACAAATGTCCAAATTTTCATCAACTTTTACTTAGACATGTGAATAAATACATGAAAGGGGGGAAAATGTCAAATTTATTGCTCTGAAATTTCCCTTCAAGAGAAAATTATTCTCCCTGCTCTGGCCAGTGGAAATTTGCTTTTAATACAAGCAAGTCTTCATGTGATGTTTCGTGTTTTCAGACGTATATTCTTTATTATTCTTTACCACTATCTGATTCAGAAAGACTGCTGGAACCAAGATCTGCTGGAAAAAATTTTAAAAACACAATTTCATGTGATTGAATTAAAGTTGAATTGACTGGTTCCTATTAAAGTTAAGCCCTGACCAATACTGCCAAACTCTACTGAAGCTAGGTGCACACCTCCCTTCAAATGTTCCTTAGCATTTGGCTCTCGCTGTTTCCATGCCCCCCCTTTCTTCAGTGATACGATAACATTGCAATAATACTTAAATGCTGACACAACAGAAAACCTTGCCAGTTTGGCTCTCAACCTTGGCAAGCTTTTTGTTATAGTTGCAACCCAGCTTACTCCTTGAGTTGCACAAAACTTCCAGAGCTTCTCCCCAGCATGTCTTATAAAGGGGACTAAAAGGGAAAGTAAGAGAGATGCTAATTTTGGACAGAGAATAGTAAATAGGACAATAAATAAAAGCTCTGTTTTGGCACATTGGAACTTTCTTTTTTTCCCTTTTAAATGTGTGATTCCTTTTCCCAAATGTTGCACTAGATTTATTTTTAAAGGTGTCATCTATTTCCATTCCAGTGCTATGTCATCTATAATTTAAATTTATGAGATAAATCTTGAGGTTCACCAGTGGAGCAGCTGGAGAATTCTAGCCACTTTGCCATGGAAAATGCAGATTTGCTGAAGGTTTTGTGTCTGACAAGCCCCATTGAAAGCATCTCACTCCCTTGCCTGACAAGCATCCATCAACATGTAATATTTATTCTTCTGTTTTAGTTTCACTACAAATAATTGGCGGTCCCTCAGCAAGAGGACGGTTTTCTGCTGAGGCAGCACCACCTGTATAGCTTTACCGAGCTGAGAACGAATGCTCTGAGAAGGAAGCTTTCCTAGAACTGATGGAGAAAATGAATGAGGGATGTTTAATAAAAGGAGGAAAAGTGGAATTTGTTCCTCTAGTTGCATCATAATTGTTAGTTCTCCACTCTTCCTCTGTCACCATCAGAAATAGCAGTGGAATGTTTATACATACACTTTATGGCTGATAAGAAAAATATTCTCCTTGACCTTTCACTCCACTTGTCTTTCGATAGATACAAATAGGTGTACATATGAGCCTTTAGCTTCACAGTTATCTTCTCTGGACTCAATCTGTGGTCTATTTTTTTTAATATGCAGCAAACATGGAAATTTTACACCCAACTATAGCTGTTGTAATAGCCATTGTCAGAAGGCCATGACCCTCATATAATTATCATGACCTCCAGTTTTCTTGTAACGCCTAGACCTGGATTCCCCTTGTTAGGAAAGGACGTACTCTTAAAGAATTCTGTTTCTGTAAAATTCGCATGGGTTACACTCTTAAAAATATGAGAGGTAGATGAAACAAACAAATTTACATACTGATTTTTTTTTTAATTATTTTTAGATAAAGGACAAACTAGAGGGACAGTTTAGGTTTACCTTAATTTCTAGTGCAGGGATTTGCAAACTTTGAGGATCAAGATTGGTTTACTCTGGGCTGCACATTGTGCTTCATTACCAAAATCAGGTAAGGTTGTTTTCTCCCAATTTCCAGGAAAATTGTTAAATTGTCATTTAGTATGTCCCCTGTTTGCAGCATTAATCTCATGATTGTGTTTTATAGAGACTTGGTGTCTAGCATTGCTCATTCTCTGGTGAGCAAAATAAGTGAACTGGTAATAGAGGAACTTCAGTACGAACACCAACACCTGCATAAATCCCAGCTCTTCGTGAATGGATACCAGTGCTCTTGGTTGTTACTCTGCATTCCAGGCGTTTAATTTAAACATCAACCTAACAAGCAAAGTGAGACATCAAAAGGCAAACACCAACTTGTATGCTGAACTACTGAGAAGGAGTTAGAACTGATCATTATTCTGTGGGGTTTCACAAAGGGTGCCCTGATTTCTGAGGATTGTGCTATCAGAGGAAGTCTGAGGACTATGCAGTGCACTTCATTTATAATTTTAATGATTTTTTCAACCTATGGAAAATAACCCGATTAAATAGAGTAGTTTTCGTGAAAACCCAGAAGTCTACGTGTTTTACTGGCAGTTACTTTTTTTTTTCTTATAAGATTTTATTTATTTGACAGAAATCACAAGTAGCTGGAAAAACAGGCAGAGAGGAGGAAGCAAGCTCCCTGCTGAGCAGAGAACACGATGCGGGGCTCGATCCCAGGACCCAGGGATCATGACCTGAGCCGAAGGCAGAGGCTTCAACCCACTGAGCCCCCCAGGCGCCCCTGGCAGTTACTTTTTAAGATCTATCCAGATAACGTGTTCGTAATCAATATTTGCTTCTTATCTTAGTGGTCATATGAGAAATGAGTAGTCAAACTGAGATTAGAGTTCTAATTGACGTGAACTGTTATAATACTCATTGAGTATTCAGAGAGTTAGAAAGTAGTTAAACAAGGGGTTTAGGGACAACCTAAAAATCCTGTTGTAAGACCTTTCCTCGAGGAAATTAAATAGAAGATGTGTAACGTGAAAATCAGGTGCAGACCAATGCAAAGAGAAAAAGGACAGCCCAGGGATTATGTTAGAGCGGCTGAATCAGCACATTCACCATCATGGATGAATTCGTCCCCTGGACTGGTCTTGGAATCAAGAGTCCTGAGACTCCTGTTGACTTACATTCTAGCTGAATTCTCTTGTTTAATTTGTTAACCTTTCCTGAATCTTAACTTCTTTTTCCATCAGAGACAGCTAATGCTACTTACCTCTAAGTGGGGTTTTGTTTTGTTTTGTTTTGTTTGAGAATTAGACGGTTGACCAACTGCTGGGTAAACTATAAATTGTTAGAACATGTAAGATACCTATATGATCTTTTCTTGCTGCAGGACAGTGAAGGGGAAAGATCTAATAGGGGAAAATCAAGATATCATAATGATAAAATAATTATACTAATATTTATGGAGAATTCGTTATGTGCCCGGCATGGTTCTCAGTTCAGTGTATTTGAGCTCATTTAATTCTTATAATACTCTTTTTTTTTTAAGATTTTTTATTTATTTATTTGACAGAGAGAAATCACAAGTAGACGGAGAGGCAGGCAGAGAGAGAGAGAGGGGGAAGCAGGCTCCACGCTGAGCAGAGAGCCCGACGCAGGACTCGATCCCAGGACTCTGAGACCACGGCCTGAGCCAAAGGCAGTGGCTTAACCCACTGAGCCACCCAGGCACCCCAATTCTTATAATACTCTTAACTCACATGTATACATGGCCTAAATAGTTAATGGTGCAAATAGGTATAGTATTAAAAGAAATTGATGCCATACGCATTAATCAATTACTAGATAGGTGTTCAGAAGTTGAAATCTTGTGGATTCTGAGTAAAAAGAGATCAGTTTGAACTGTGGAGGTCAGGAATGGCTTTATGGGAGTACTTGGATCTGTAGTCAAGTTACCTGCTTTAGTATATGTGCTGCCGAAGTGAGCACAAGTTACCGGCTTTAAATAAGAGAGATAGGCAGAGACTCTGTAATTCCACACCAGCTACTGACCAGCCACGTCCTCTCAGGCTTCAGATGACTCAACTCCTCTCAGGCCTTTTTGAGATTCCTGCAGCAGAAACCTTCTGAATGAAATGTATCTTACCATCGATAGTCTGCTTCAAATCTCCTTGATGCCTCAAGCAGCACAGTGTCTAGAAATACTAGTCTCTGCTACTAGAGCAGAAATCTTAAAGAGCCATGCAAATTGGATCCACCCGGTCTTTAACTTGGGCCAATTCTTCCACAGTATGTGCAGACACATTCTTAGGTGACTTGACTGCATAATAGAGATCATTATAAGCACTTACTTAATCTCACAGGGGTCTACTGAAGATTAATTAGTTAATGTTGGCAGACCAAAGGTGCAATGTATGTGCTAAGTATTATTATTATTACTGTGCCACTTATCTTTAAAGAATGTTGTTTCTGAAGTCATAGTGCCTATGTGCCATCTGCTCACAGCAGCCTTTACCATCTCTCTACTCAGAGACTGAATCCGGTATCTGAATAAATAGATGTGCTCAAAAAAAAATTCTATCACACCTCCATCTGTGCTTATGGTATATGAATTCAGACATAGGCAGAAATGCAAATCAATCACAAGTGGAGAGGCTTCTCCAGTGCCCAGAGTCACATTTTGAGATGTTGCTCTAATATTCTAGCTTTTCATTTTAGAATCCGCTAACTCACGATGTGATGCTTCTGTGAAATTTTCTCTCTTCTGCATCTGAAATAGGGTGTCACGTTAGAGCCCTGAACTGCCTTCTCTTTTGTTCCCAGAAAGTTGAAAGAGAAAACTTCCCCAGAACACGTTCACTGCTGATCTTTTGCAGAAATTAGCTCCATGGTTTTAGTGCTTTAGATATTAGTATAATTATCAGAAGCTAATGAGTTTTTAAAGGTTCCTATATGAAATCATGATTTTGAAACTTCCCTCCTGCCAGAATTATAACTAGGTTACAGACAACATGACATGATCTATGACCCATTTTTACTAATGACTAAAGAATGAAGATACAGCTTCTTATGAATAAGCACTCCTTCCCGAACATGATAGGGCACTGCAAGTACGAAAGCTCTGAAAATCAGGAAGATTAAAACCTTGAGCTAAAATTATCCAAGTGTTTCATGGATGCCACTGTAGTAATATAAATAGCATTCTTTGCCTCTGAAATAGTTATCGTTATCACAATTATCATAGATATTTAATATTCTTCCACAGTAGGTGGCTCAATCGAATTATTTCTTCCCCCATCATCCTACTAGCTCTTTTCTCGACTCAGCTGCAGAAAGTAAATTTATCTTCTATCTGAAACTCACCTCACTTGATCTATACACCCCTGATAATTCCAGTCATATTTTTGCTTAGTTTTGTTTCCTTGTGTCCAATTTGTTGGGAGATTTCTTGTCTAATCCAGGAGTATGCTAAGATGTCTTATTTATGGTGGCCATAGAATTAATCAAGTAAGAAATAAACTCTGGTTCCTTAAAGCTTCTGGGACCTATTATATGTATAATCTGATCTCATGGAGGATGCAAGTCATATTTGAGTTCATTTCATCTAATCTAAATTATGCATCCACCTTATGAATTGGTGAGGTTTTGGAGATATAAAGAGGCATAAAATACCATACCTGGCCTCCACTCAAGAAGATAAATCTATAACTAACTATATTAAAATGATAAGCCCCACACTAGGCAATTTGAGCAAGTCTTGAGAGAGCTCAGAGGAAGGATTGATTCATTTTGTTGAGAGTCGGGAAAGAGTTTCAGGAGGCTTTAGATGGATGACATTTGAATTAGGCCGTGGAGACTGAAAATGGTGTCAGTAGGTGGAAAAAGAAGCGAAGAGAAACTCAGCTGTCCTGAGTCGACTTGCCAGCAGACTTCTGCCTCCTTGAACCGTGCTGTCCTCTTGGGTTAAAAATGAAACTTGGACACATATTTATGGACACATTCCTTACCTTTTTTGAAAATTTTCATCTCAGACCCTTGGATTCCACCCCCTCTCAAAACAAAGCCTCCTTGGTGTTGCTTTCTGTTGCTTGATCCTACCCATCTTTCCCACTTCAGAACCTCCACTTGGCACAGCTTTCACCCTGCTAATCCCTGAAGCACAGTGTCCCAGACATCACCCACCTGATGTCCCTACAGAGTTCACCGTGGCCACCTAGAAGAAACTTTAATATTTTTCAGGTGGAGGAAACTATGAGGAAAAGACATAGATGGCATAGATCACGGCATGTGTGACAAAAAGCAAACTATCTGGTTGGGCCAGAGCTCTCTGTTCCCTCACACATCAGGACATTTGACAGAATGATGTAAGCAGTCCCACAATAGCAGTAATACTGCGAAATAGCAAAAGTAATCCTACGCTGGCCACGCTTTAGTCTGTCTCTCAGAAAATTCTAATTATAGATGGGGTGTGCGCACAAATAGGCTTAACTCCCTAAGCGACCATGACATCGTTGCTTCTTAGAGAAGATGGTGTCATCTGTCATTTCTTGAGGCTAGGTTCTGTACATTTAGGGGTCCAGATTTCTCAGGGAATAGCTCATCAAAACATCTTGGAAAATTAAATATTTTCTCAACGTGCTGCTTACCGATTTGTAAGCATAGAGTGAAGGCAGAGACCTTCAGTGGCTTGGATCTTGGGTGTTTTAGACCTTGGCTGCATTTGCCAGCCCACTGTGTTAGTGATAGGATAATGTCCCATCATTTGGGGAGTTGAGGTTGCAGCTAGGTTTGCTGATCTTTAATGGTACTTTTATTATTGGATAGACTAAAAGTCTGAAACCCTTGTGTCCCCTCAGGAATAAGGATGTGATGGAGTGAGGCTAGCTCAGAAGGCTTGCAGCATGACAACTTATGCAATGCCTTCTCTCTAGACTAAAAAAGGGAGTCTGGACTCTGGGGCTGTAAATTTGGCACCGTTCAGGAGTTCTAAATTGACTTTAAAATGAATGAGGTAATGGAATACTCAGACAGAAGGCTCATCCATTATAGAAATACACCTCAAATTGGTCCTTCTTTTGGTAAAGGCTAAGGAGTACTTCTAGTTAAAACTTGGCAAGTTATTTGCTTACCAGGTCTTGCTGGGATTTGAATTAACTGTCACAGTGACAAAATTTTCCTAGAAACTAAATGAAAAAGCCAACATAAACAAATGTTACGGAAAGCCTTCAAAATTTTCAGAATTAACTGTTTGATCTAGTTAGCACCTCTAGATCTGTTGGTATAGTCCATTTAAAACAGATTTCTGTAAGAGGATAAAGAGTGAAATTGAAGCAAATTACACATATGGCGTGGGTCTATCTATTTATGTAATGGAAGAAGAGGCAGAAAACAGAGAGAGAAGAAAATTGGAGGAAAAGAGATAGTGTTAAGGAACAAATAAAATGCTCCTTTAGTAGACCCTAAAAATTCTCAATCAGGTCATTAAAGACAACAACAAATTAAAGAGTATTTAAAATGCATCCCGCTGAATATAACCCACATGCCTCTGTGAGCTTTTCACATTGGTCAGGAGTTGCTTAGTGAATTGAGACTCTATTAAGTTGCATGTGGTTTCCATTCTCTTGTTTTTATAGCTTTTTGGAATTTACTTTGGATCTGTTGGGACCGCTAGCCATTTTCTGGCCTGAAGATGCTGTCGTAGACAACATCACAAAGGTAATCTCTTTTGTGTAGTTGGCCGGTCATACTCCAAGTCCTGGAATCTTTATTCAACATTAATATGTTATAATTCAATCCTCACAACTATGCTATAAGGTTGTTACCCATATCTCCATTTTGTTATTCAGTTCAGACTTTTAAAGATGGAGTAATTTGTCCAAGTAAGAGGTACCAGTTTGAAACCCAGATGATCTGGATTCAGTTCCTGTATTCTTCCCTCTAAATCACATACATGCTATTAAGTTCTTATAGCTTCATATATATGTATGAATCTTTTTGCAGTTATGTTACTAGGATTTAAAGAGATGACATTGATTATTGAACATTTCTTTGCCTTCCATGCCCCCAGGATTATTTTTGCATGGAGGGGACAAACATTAAGGTGAGAAATGATGACATAAAACTAATGTATTAGTAAACTTTATACTTTTGTAAAATTTATTGGCCATTGTTAAAACATGAAAATAAAAAGTTTATAAGGAGTATAAGTAATGCTTGCTTTAACCTCTAGATTTTTCATTTTATCCTTCCTTATTTTTTTTATTTTAAAAGTGACATACGTATGTGTAAAAAATTCCAAACAGTAAAGAAGTTGTAACATGAAAAGCAACTCTTTGTCCCATCTTTATTCTCCAGTCTCAATTTCCAGGTTAAAGTCTTATGTATGTTTCCAAAAGACTTTTATACATGCAGACAAAAAATATATCTCTTTTTTTACATATTCTGTTTGGGTGGTATTTTTGCTATCAGTTCTATAATTTCCCTGGCTTTTCACAGCTGCAGAGTATTTCATTTATGGGTGGCCTGATATTGGCTTAACCCATTTATTGCTGTTCAACATTTAAAGATTCTCCAGAATTTTGTTATAAGTATGCTGCAATGAACAGCCTTATTCTTACTTCACTGTTTAAGGATGCATGTATGTAAGGATGCCTGGGTGGCTGGGTTGGTAAAGCATCCAGTTCTTGATTTCAGCACAGGTCGTGATCTCAGGGTTCTGAGATCAAGCCCTGCGTTAGGCTCTGCACTGGGCATGGAGTCTCTTAAGATTTTCTCTCTGCCCCCCCCACTTGCATATTCTCATTAAATAAACTTAAAAATAAATAAAAATAAGATGCAGTGCATGTGTAGATGCTGGGTAAATACCTGAAAGTTGCATTACTGAGTCAAAGACTAAATTCAATTTATTTAAAAAATATATATATATAAATATATATATATATATATTTATGTTTCTTACAAGTAAAGGAGATTATTCTATTTCATACACTTTATAAAATATTTAAAAATTCCTTATATTGTGAGGTTATAGAATATTTATAGAATATTTAAATTTCTAGGTAGTCAAATTTATCAGTCTTTTTAAATGCTGCTTCTGGATGGTTCCTATTATTTGGAAGGAGTATTTCCACATCAAAACTCTTAATATAAATGTAAATTTTGTTCTTTAAAAATTTTATTTTTACATTTAAATCTTTGATACATCTGGGATTTATTGGGGTCTACTCTTAAGACAATAATCAGCTTTTTAATTTATGGCTGGCTGGTTGCATCAACGAACTTTATAGAGAAAGCTATTTTTTTTTTTTTTACCTATTTGAAATGCCATCTTTATCATACAGTAAACTCTCATGTGTATTTGTTTATTTCTTGACTTTTTCTACCATTCAGTTGATCAGTCTGCCGATTCAGACACTGCTGCCAAACAATTACAGTGGTGGGAAAATTCACCTCACTATCTTACCAAGGTATCTTCTTTTACTACTTTTAATTTTTTCAGAAACTTTCTGCCAATTTTCCATGTTTATTTTTACATAAGAAATTTAGAATCAGCTCAAGTTCCAAAAATAAGGCTGTTGGTATTTTATTTGGATCATGTGAAATCTGTAGATTTATTTAGTTTGAACTTACGTTTTTACAATAGTGAGTCTTTCTCTGCAAGAATTAATTCTGTCTTTTTTACTTTTGAAGCCTTTTAAGAATATTTATCGTTTAGTAAAATTCAAAATTGTTCTTTCAGAGACATCAATCACATTTGTGATTAACTTCCACCTAGATATTTATTCTCTTTATTTTGAAGTTGGATTCTTAATTCCTATTTTATAGCAGGGTATGTTTCCTAAAAAGCCATTTTTAAAAATTATTTGTATTTGGTTCCCTCAGTAAATAAGTTTTCCAGTTGTGTATCATCTGAAAAAAAATGTTGTTTTATCCTTTACAATATTTATTTTTCCATTTAAAAAATTAAGTTTTTAAGAAATATTTTAAAGTATATCACCTGGTACATATAGAACCATATTAAATATAGTAATCCTAATAAACATCCCATTTTATTGTGACTGAATTGAATGAAAATGCCTTACTATTTCTGTTATCATGGGTTTTGCTTTTAGACATATATGCCAAACAGATTACAAAGTTTTAGAGGATACCAGTTACCATTTTATTAATTATAAAAATCAAGGTCAGATACCAGTTTTTACGGAATAATTTGTGCTGCCTACCAAATAATCTTGTGCTTTTGTTTTCTTATATTTTTAAACATATTGATATTTTTTATTTGAAGATGTATGTATATTCCTTGAATAAAACTTCTTAATTGTGTTCTATTCTTTTAATATTCTAAGAATTTCCTCCTTTTGCTTCGTTTTGTATACAAAAGCAGTATGGGGCTATAGCCACTCCCCCTTTTAAATCTGGAAAGATCATTTTTCCAGATTTAAAACGTTAGTTTTATAAAAGACTTCATAAAAGACGAGTTTGGAAGTTAAAGGTTTATGTGCTTTCTGGAATTTCAAATAGCTTTGCAATTATCTATTTCTTAGGGTCTGGTTTTAATTCATCACTGGAACTCCATGGTTTAAGAAGTATTCGGCTTCCTGAGGATAAATAAATACTTTTCTTAATTTTCCTCCACAAAAATTTGTAAATTTACTTTCATTTGACTTCTCTTGTCCTTTTAGATCAATTTTGTCCCTTCTGTTTTCATAATAAAACATTCATTTTATCCAGACTTTGAAATTTAGCTTCAGTGTGTGAGTTAAATATTTTCTCATAATTAATTTCATTTTCCTAGCAATAGTATCTACTAACAAATTCACTTTTGCCTATTTTACTATATGTAATATTATAGTCCTCAGCTTATTTTTATAAGAATAGTTTATATATACGCATATATGTTTCAAAACATAAATACAAACACACAGGTACACACATATATTTAATCAGTTTTATATATGCATATGGTTATATATCTGTGTATAATGTAGTATGTATATATAATATATACAGTTACTAGCACTTTGAGTTTTACTTTATTATATGTGATTTCTCCTTAATGTTATTTTTTAGTATTACTCATATACCAAGTGTATTTATGTCTGTATATTATTAGCATATGCATAGGTGCATAACATGTATTCAGTTATATGATACCTATTTATATGACCACATATGAATCAATTAGTGAATTAGCTGTTTTACTCATTTTCTATTTTCCATTTTATTAATTCTGCTTTTGTCAGTGGCAATTCCTTCCTTTTGGTTTTCTTAGTTCTATGTTACTGTTACTTTTCTAATTCCCTCAGTAGAATGTTTAATTAACTTATTTCATTCTTGGTTGTTTAGAAAGGTAATTATTAAAGCCTGTAATTTTTTTTTCTTTTGATCATATTTTTAGTCAGTTTTCATAGGTTCTGATATATAATTACTTGTTATTGTTATATTCTGGATATTCTACACATTCCTTTTTTAACTCGTGAGCTGCTGAACACAGAACTTCTAAATGTTTAAACAGCTGGTATGTTAGGTTTTTCTTTTGTGTTACTGTAATTGTAGTGCATTTCAAGCAGGGGATGTCTCGAAATTAATCGCTTGTCAAAAAATTGCTTTAACTTTTCTTTATAACTGAATCTGTATGCTATTTTATATAAGGAGATTGATATATTTTGGTAGGTACAACTGTATATATTTATTTGGTCTATTTGACCAAATGAGTTCAAAGATGTAATTAAAAATACTCTAGTGCTATTGTGTATGTTCTGCTTCATTGAAGTGGTTCTTTTAACTCCTTTAATATTTTTTCTCCTCCTTGATTTCAACTTTGATATTAATATCACCAATTTTGCTTTCTTGTTTGTTAGTATTTAATCTGGTATGTCTTCGCCTATCTGTTTCATGTATTCCTTTAAAGCCACTTTATTTGCTTTATTTCACTATGGGATTAGACTTTCTTGTGGATCAAATTAGATAATCTTTTATTCCTAATAGCTTATTTTATTCAGTTTGCCTTCATTCATGTGAGAAATATGATTGATCTTAGTATTATAATCTTACCAGTATTTTATGTTTCCTTTTCAGTCTCTTGTGTGTTTTATTGTGCCACCTTTTCTTTGTGTACTTCTTATTTTCTTGTAATTACTTGGGATGTTTATTGCCTGTTGAGTGCTTCTTGGAAGTTAAGCTATCTTAAAAATAATTTCCTTATTGTTTAACTTTACAAAACCATTGAATCTCTACATCAAGGTAAAAAGAAATCAGCTCACTAACACTGGTGTTACTATACCTCCCAATATATGTGTTAGTTTTGTTGATTTTGTCATGATTTTTTAAAATAATTTTTTATTTTTCATTAACATATAATGTATTATTAGCCCCAGGGGTACAGGTCTGTGAATTGCCGGGTTTACACACTTCACAGCACTCACCATGGCTCATACCCTCCCTGGTGTCCATAACCCCACCCCCCTCTCCCTATCTCCCCCTCCGCAACCCTCAGTTTGTTTTGTGTGATTAAGAGTCTCTTTTGGTTTGCCTCCCTCCCAATCCCATCTTGTTTTGTTTTTTCCTTCCCTACCCGCCAAGTCCTCCATGTTGCCTCTCAAATTCCTTATGTCAGGGAGATCATATGATAATTGTCGTTCTCTGATTGGATTTTGTCATGATTTTTTAACTTTTATCTGAGAAATTTATTTTACAGAATTAGTATCTGTTCGGTTCTCACCTGGAAATGACTGTACATTCACTTCATCAGGTTTCCCTTCTCTTGCTTCCTCTCCTGTTTTTTTTTTATTATAACATTCTGTAATTGACAAATAATAATACCTACATTGCTTTATCATTAGTTCTTTGAAGTGGTATCAATGACTCACCATTTTTTCCATTCCTGGTCTTTACTTTGATTCATCTCTGTCAGGTTGGATTTTGTGATTAAGTAGTTCCTATGTGTGCTCATGGTGATCCTATTAGCCTGGGCTCGATGAAGTGTTTATCTGTTGCCTTAATTATTAAAAAGCAGTTTGTTGGGGAATAAAAAATGAAGACCATCTTTTCTTTACCACAGTGATATACTGTTTTTTTTTACTCTGATTATTTGTCTTGTTTGTCTCTTTTTACTCCAAATGGTTATTTGTTTGGTTTTGTTTGTCTAGGGTTAGTTCTTTATACTTAAAAATCCAGTAACTGCTCTGGGATATGGTGATGTTTGGTTGACATATTTCATTTTTTTCCTTAAGATAGAATTTATCATTTTAATGTGCAAACTTTGACATTTATTATTTTGGTGTTTGAATGACCTAATTAAGAAACTTCATGTTCTTTTCTTCAGAAATATGAAAATATATATATGTACAAATATACACTCACATATATAAAATTCATCTCCTGTATCTCTTATTATGTTTAAACATTTATTTTTCCCCCCTTTGACCATATTCTCTTTATTCAAGCTGGTCTTCCCTGTTCCCAGTTAAATTTTCCATATTTTCCCTACTACTTTTTGTTTCTTTTAATGTGCCCTTATTTACAAAGTGTTTTACATCCACCTTCTTTCTATTTCTATTTCTAGTATTGTTGACTCGCTTTAATTTTTTTTTTCTAGTGTCCTCCTTGACCACATACATCTCTGCTTTGAACTCTTAAAAAAACAAACAAAAAACCAGAGTTTGCTTTCTTTAAGCCATGATGGAGAAAGATTTGTTCAAGGCTCTCAACTGTCTTCCAGGACATGTGTAATCTTCTGATCCCTCATCTCATGCTGGTGTCCTTCTGATGACTGTTCCCCGTTGAATGGGGTCAGCACTCTGTTCAGCTTTTGAGTCATGAAGTAGGAATAAAGAGGAAAGAGGCTTGGTGAACTAGGGCATAGCCTGCTTCATTTCGGACATTTTATTATAAGCTCTGCTGCAACCTCTGTCTTGTTGAACAAACTTGACAGACGGAGTCAGTTTTTTTTCTCTTTTGTGTGGAACAAAATATCTACATGGCTCTCAGTGATGTATGGTGGCAGAGAATTTGTGCAGGAATGTGGCTTGTTCATGCAGGAATAGAAATGAAGTCAGATAGAGGCAGTGTCCTTTAGTGGTTACAGGCACAGGCTTTTGAGCGGATAGCCTTCCTGCGTTAAATCTGAAACTTCACCACTGATGAACTACATGCTATTGAAGAAGTGACTTTCCTCCTTCAGTTGCTCATGTGTATCTACCTTCCAGACTTGTGAATATCAATGACATAATGTGTCCAGGGCACTTGGTGTATAGCAGGCACTCAGATTGCCCTAACACCATCACTGAGACATCGTGTACTCAGTGGTGAGGCTGCTTGGGTTCAAACACCAGCTCTTCATTTACTGGCATTAGTACAATTTGGTACAATTTACTCAACTCTTCTGCGTCTCTGTTCCCTCATATACAAGAAGGAGGTTATAGTAACAGCTACTTCTTTCAGTGTTGGGGAGGTTTTAGAACAATATGTGGCATATAGTAGGGGCTCAGTAGCTTTATTGTTAATCCTGACACTCAACACACAGAAAAGCTAAATCTGGCAGACAATTTTGATCCATGAATCTTGATCCACTCATGAGTATAAACAGTTAATGCCTGAACTTATGTACCTCAAAGTACTGACACCTTGTGAGCATCTATCCCAGTATTCTGTACAGTAATAATCATGGTAAATGGTTGCAGAATGAATAAATATATTCATAGAAGTGAGGTGACACGGGTACCAAGTTGCCTCCTGTTTTTGTTTTGTTTGTTTTTGTTTTTGTTTTTTTATTATGGAAAAAAATATTGAGTTTAATTTTGAAAGGTTTCTTCTGTGATGTTTTGACTTATTTATGTTAGTTTGGTTTTCTCTGTTTTCAGTAGCCTTTTTTGCTTTCTAGTTATGTACTGATAGTCCCCGTTACCTGCAAGAATATAGATAGCGTGGATTGATAGGAATTAGAAGTCCTTTGAATTCCAATGTGAAGATTATTATTATCGCATAGAATCGAGCCTCTGATTTAACTTTAATACCGTTAAGGATTGCCTTAATAACAGCTTGTGTAGGTGGACTAGATGGTTTGCAATATTTATTTAAAACATTAGCTTGATGTGGAGAACTTTCAGTTTCGCATTTTCTACTTAATTTATTTGAGTCATCTTTATTTGTTTGTGGCCACTGATGTATCCTTGGTTTAAAAGAAAAGTGACTTTTATCTCCAAACAGTGGTCATGCTTCATTTCCCCAGCTACACTAGAATGCCCAGCCTTTGTGAGTAATTCTTGTTTAACCAGTTTACTGCAGTTTTTATCTTTATTATTGTTGCCATTACTGTTCACTAAGTGCCGAAAACATTTTCAATACTTTAAAATGCAGAACCTAACCAAGTGTAGTTTCTGCCCTGGCAGCTCCTATCCATAATGCCACAACTGATATTGCAGAACAAGAGAAAAAGCATTGTGAGAGAACACAATGAAATTAGGTTATCCAGGGTTAACAGCATTTCATTAATGTTATTTCTGAGCACCTTTCTTTACTGCACTAAGTTCTTTGAGGAATCTAAAAAAGCATAGGACATATCACTTTCCTAGAAAATTTTACAATTAGATTTGGAAGGCCTAACGTATGCCTGTAACATGACTAGACAAAAATTACCAGGTACCTTTTGTTAATCAATAAATTTGCACTGAGCCTCTATTAAATGAAGAGATTGGCTCAGGATACAAAGACATTTATGACATCGTCCCTTTGATTGTAAAGAACTCAGCATTTGATGAGGGATAAAATGTCACTCCATATTACCATTACCACTACCGAAAGTGACCATTTTTTTTGCAGACTTGCTACATGTGCTGTTACTCTATTACATGCATTTGACATCCTAACTCCCAGAATCCCCACAGTAACTCTGAACATGTGTTGCTGTCATTCTCGTTTCAAAGATGAGAACACAAAGGAACAGAATGTTCAAGTCACTTGCTCCAGATCATTGACCTAGTAAGACGAACAAGATTTAGGGGCCTGATGACATCAGGGTGAAGGGGGGATAGTATGGAATAGGAATTGGAAAATCTTTTGGAAAGAGTTAAATTTTTTATCACTATCTCAAAGGGATAAAATAAGGACTTTTCCATGGGAGGAAGCTCAGGAGTCCATGTATTTTGAGGAGGCACGGGCCTGGAGAAGAGTGGAAAGCTTGAGGAATAAACAGAGACAAGACTTGGTTCTGGCCAAGATTTTAGAAGCTTGTGATAGAAATGCCTCTGATAAGTCAGAAATGCTGAGCAAAACAGACTGCTCACTGGAAAATTTTCTGTGCCTGTTTCAGAGAGACTTGGACCACATGTCCAGGTAACCTCTGAAAACTGACATGATTGAACTAAAAGCTGTGTGGTTTTCCTCGTGCCTGATAATGCCACAGAGACAAGATTCAGAGCTAGGACATTCTTTCAAGAGACCATCACTCTTAATATTGCAGATAACCCAAGAAAGAATCTAGAATCAAGCTGTTATCTCCATTAATACTTAGTGCCCATTAACTCATTTGTGAGTTTATTGGCTCACTTAAGTTATTAGATCGGTGACAGAATGCTAAGCAAGGCAAGTGGTTTTAATAGCAGTGAAAGCACGTTATAAGATTGCTAAATCACATGACACCAGCCAGGCATGTGGAATAGCAAAGTGATGAAAAGCCAGGGAAACTGAAAGGCAAAGCAAAAGGCTCTGAGGATAAGCCCCACCAATTTTGCAAGTTTGCCTAGAGCTGGCCCTGAGAAAGACACAAGGGCAGATCTTTCAGTAATATGCATAATTTGTAGGATAGAAAGTGAAAGGGATGTATTATTCCTCAAAGTTTTTTGTATGGCATCCTTTTGCAGAGCTAGCTGGTAACAGTCACTGAAAGCCAATTGTTAGATTACAAAAAATGTGGGAGCCAATTAAGTGCTGCTAGACTGAAGTATACCATGGTGGGAGTATTTACACCATGGATGTTGGCAAATGTTGCAAATCACATTTTCTACCCTCCTATCTTTCTCACCCTCTGATCCCCCAACACATACAACCCCTCACTGTGCATTGAAAGCTAAGGAAGGGAAATTCAAGACGTGGGGTTTAACCAGCCTGCCATGGACTTTGAGTGACAACTCCTTTCACTGTAGTGAGGGGAATTGGATCTGCTCTAGGAAGGTGAAGAAAGAATGCCCTCCTGCCCCACCATTCCTTGGAATCATGGCAGGGAACACAATCAGCCTGGGTTGGTGTGTGTAGCTTCCTGCTGCTCTTAGAAAACAAGATACCATGGAGTTTGTGATTCACAAAAGTAAAGAATGTATAATGTCAAGGAAGGAGCATGAATGCTTGGGGGCCCTTTGGCGGACCAGTGGGAAGGATTCAGAGAGTTAAATGTTGGAGTGGTACTGACTCAGCAGTTGATGAAAATATAGCGACCGAGGCCTTAGAGACTCCATTTGCTTACAAAGTGCTTCCTTCTCCGCCTTGCACTTTAATCCTCATTCTTCCAACTCTTCGTCCTTCTTCGAGACCTCATTGAGTTTCTGGAACTGTTTTAGACCAGACAACATCAATGGAAAAGAGGAGGGAAAGGGGAAGTTTTATAAAAGGCCTCTGAGAAGAACAAAGGCAGACTGCTGGAAAAA
The DNA here is from genome assembly GCF_009829155.1 of Mustela erminea. NCBI lineage: Eukaryota > Metazoa > Chordata > Mammalia > Carnivora > Mustelidae > Mustela > Mustela erminea. Next base: position 51,398,532 of record NC_045616.1, read on the forward strand.
GAAGGTGGCAGCGGGGGGGGGGGGGGGGGGGGGGGGGGGGGGGGGGAAGGTACACCCGTACATTTTAACATACTATTTAGTGAAGAGCCTTGGAATTTTCAGCTTGAGAGGAATAAAACCACTTAAGCAGATGGGGGAAAATAAAAGTTAGATGAAACTATAAAATATTCCAGTTACTAAACTGAAGAAACCATTAGTAGTGCTCCTCTTCTCATTTAAACAGCATGAATAAGACTCATTGAATAATAAATTCTTATCCTGCAAGCTGTTTGTAGAGTCAAGGAACCTATCTCATGCAGGTGTTCCATGTGTGAAATGCCAAAACAGATAATAGAAGCCCCAAACATACCATATTGTGGTTAGAGGGAGCTCTAAACCCAGAGACACAGTAAGAAGAATAAGAGGTTTTCAAAACAAAAGTATGTTTGTGCTTTAGTGCTGCTTTAAAGTGATTCAGTTTGTTTTAATCAGTTACACTTTTTGTGCCATAAATTCCGTATGTATACTAATTATACTAGTAAAATTTGAGTTTAACACTGCTAGGAGAGAGCTTGTGAGTTCTGTGGGAAGATAGAGCTTTTCCTACAGGATACAAACTCAACTTCAGGTCATTACGAGTGAAATTTACTGTAGAAATTATTTGCAGCCTAGCTTAAGGGCTTGATTTGGCATGCTTATGCATGCAGAGCTCCTGGAGAAGTTATGGAAACTTATAGCTCTGTAAATGCCAGCTGCTGAAGTCAGGCTGCTCATGATCTGAGCGGTGGAGGAGAGAAAATGTAGACAAGAGAGAGGAAAATAAATGGGAGTAAAGAGGAACACGAGGCTACGTACTTGGTATAAGACTTTGGCAGAAACAGGTTCAGTTTTGCTTGGGAGACATGGGAGGAAGGGAATGAAGTGTTCCTGATGCCAAAGTAGACTTGGAGGCCCAGGAACTTCACTTCGATATTCATCAAGTCAACCTTAGTCATTGGTACTCTTGCATCCACTATTACGTATATAGGCTAAACATACAAGTACACATATGCTCATGCATTTATACATAAATATATATACACAATAGATGCATATCTATGCACAATATATAAGCATATATGCATACACACATATAAATATATATACATATATAAAATGGGACATAAATAGGAGAGAAAAGAGATGTAAAAAGTGCCTTCTAGAAACTTACAGTTTAACTGAGGACACAAGGTAGGATATACAGAATAATTGCTCTTGTGTGCTTTGATCACTCATTTTTTATTTAACCTACTTTAATTTAGGTCCTGCCCCACATGCCATTGAAACAGCTCTATCTGCATTTGTAGCCAAACATTATGTACTTTGTAAAGTTCTCTCTCAAACTTTCAGTGCTGCAACATGTAACTGATCTGTAACACTTGACCTCTCCCCGACATTTTTTTCCCTATCTTCACATCTTGAAACACTTCCTTTCCTAGCATTTGATTCACCATTCTCTGGATTTAACTTCATCTCTCTGGACATTCGGTCCTTCCATGGCCTTTTTGTCCTTAGCTGGTCTGTTAAATGGAGATGCTCCCCGGAAGTCTAGTCATATAATTCCTTCTCTTGGTGATTTCACCTGTACCCATGGCTTTACCTACATAGATGTTGATGATTCTGAAATCCAGCATAAACCTCTAGTCTGAACTCAGACCTTTGTATATGACCAGCTAGAATAAATATCCACTTGGTTACCTTATAGTTTTCTTACAACCTTTAATCAACTGGCACCTCCTCCTGTCTTTCCTCTCTTACTTGGTGACATTCTCATTGTCTCAGAAACTGGAACCCTGAATCATCCCCAACTCTACCTATCACCCCTTCACCCCCCATAATGAATCCCCATAAAATACTGTCCAAAAAACCTCTCCAGTAACATTTCAAATGAGCTTCTTTTCAAAATTCTCTCCAAATAACTCCTAGCTGGATGAGCCCAAAATATGTCTGATTGTATCTTTCTTTTTGAAAATCCTTCCATTTCTTCTCCTGACCTTCAGATAAGACCTGAATTCCTGAGCATGGCATAGAAAGGATTTTATAATCTGCCCTCTGCACACCTCTTTAGCCCCATGTCTCTGCCCCCTCTTTCTCTCCTCTTCTGGGCAATTCTTGATACAGGACTTGAGCCAGGTGTCACTTCCTCTAGAGAGTTTTCTTGAATGTTCTTTCTGTTTGTGCTCATAGCTCCCGAGAGTTGCCTATACCACAGCGTTTCAGTCCATCGCATCATACTATTTTTTCTTGTTTATCTTTCTCTCTGCATTTGGGAGCTCTCAGAAGGCAAAGGCCACTTCTCATTTGTCTTTGTGTCATCATTATGTTGCAAAATGTCTGGTACATCTATATAATAAATATATAAAAAATGCCCAGTGCCCAACAGATGTTTTGTTCATGACTGAATTCAAGATTAAATAGTACTAGATCTGTCAGGAATTGCATTCGGTTAAGGGAAAGGACCTCACTTCAACAAAACTACAGTGGGTTAGACTCCTGAGTGTTTTCTTTTGATATTTGTGGGGAGTTGCTGTGGCAGCCCCACAATGTTCAGATGTAGGATCTTCACTCTTTCTCCTCAGTGGTTAGCACTTGGTTGCCAATCTCAGAATCAATCCCATGATCCAGGATGACTAACGGGTTTCCAGCCTTCATGTCCATATTCTAGGCAAGGAGAATGAGGATTCAGGGAGAGGGCAAAACAGAGAGATGTCCACGTGGGTCTAGCTTCTTTGGAGAATTTCCCGGCAAGTCTCACCACAGTCCTTATTCTTACTTCTTACACATTGCCACCATCTGCATGGCAGGTTAGGGAGCATAATTCTTTAGGTGTACATTTTTCATCTTGGAATAAAATGAGTATCTGTTAGTATAGAAGGTGGAAGTCGATTTCAAAGAAGTAGATGTTTAATAGGCAAATTTTATTATCAGGATAGTGTCAAAATTAATTTTACCAATGAGCAATTCTGTAGGAGTATTCAGTATAGCCCCTAATGGTTGATGTGTCCTTGCAAGGAGAAGGATGGAGTTTTTGCAAATGAGGCGTGAAAGGTGGGTAAGATTAGAAAAGGCATAAGCATGGAGTGGCATTTCAGAGTTGGAAAAAAAAACTGTGCATGGATTTGAGAATTCAAGATCAAGGATGGTTGGTTTGGGGGTATTGATCGTTTGCTATTGGTCTTCGCCAGATTTTAAACTCCTTGAATTAGAGCATACTTTGATCCTTATACTTCTCCATTACCTAACATAGCCCCTGATACCTGATAGGTGCTCAGTCAGTTCTAATCTAGAGTCGATGTGGTGGATGGATTAGAGAACATGTTTAGAGAAATTTTCTTAATACATAAAAGAAGTTGGAATTAATTCCACACACCACTAGAGGCATTGGGAATTTTCAGAAGAACGACATGATGAAAATCTTTCTCAAGGATCAGTTTTATTGTAAAGGTGCTGAAAGGAGCCAAGGGAAGTATTTCAGAAGTTCAGTTTGAAGATGTGAGGAATTAAAATGGAAGGGAAGCAGTAGATAAGCAAAAACAAGGAATGATTAAAGAGATTCCTCTGTAATAATTGTTACCCTTGTCCCTGATAATACCTTTTCCCTTTTCTTGCTTAATTTTTTTCTATATCACTTACCACCTTCTAATATACCATATAATTTGCTTAATTTTTTAATAGTATGTCTTTTGAGGGAATAGGAAGCATTGTGAATTGGTTTGTTGGATTACAATGTTGGCAGACTATCCAAGTTAGAGAGGCCTGAGATTAGATTAGGAAGTAAGTACAGAGCGGCAGATACAGGTTTAAGAATTATTAGTATGGGGGCACCTGGGTGGCTCAATCAGTTAACCATCTGCCTTTGGCTGAGATCATTATCTCAGGGTTCTGGGATCGAGCCCAATGTCCTGCTCCCTGCTTAGTGGGAACTCTGATTCTCCCTCTCACTTTGCCCCCCACCCACTTGTGTTCTCTCTCGGTCTCTCAAATGAAATCTTTAATACTCTGTACTAACTGTATACTAATAATTATTTTTCTTAAAGCTGAGAAGAAAGAGCACCTCCACAGGTAGGATAATGTACAGTGATAGAAATAGAAGGCAGAAGAGTAGGTAATCAGATATCAGATGATAATCAGGTGACAATGATCGATGATGTTTGCAACCATAATACATTCTTGTTTAGAAAGAGACAGATCATGAGACAAATCTTAATCTGAAGATATTCTCCCTCCCTCTTATTCAGCCAGAAGAAGCAGGTTTGGTTAAGCCAGGATAGATTCTAGGCCATGAGTGGGAACGGGATGAAAAGTTTTACTTTTTTTTTTTTTAAGATATTCATTCATTCAGTCAGTCAGTCAGTCAGTCATTTATGAGAGAGAGAGAGTGAGAGAGAGCAAGAGAGGGAGAGAACCGCTAGGGAGCGAAGAAGAGGGAGAAGCAGGCTCACCATTGAGCAGGGAGCCTGATGCAGGGCTTGATCCCAGGACTCTGGGATCATGACCTGAGCCAAAGGTAGATGCTTAACCAACTGAGGCACCCAGGCGCCCCTATTTTTTATTGTCATGGTATGGATCCAAGTTGCTTTTTATATTGTGTTTGTATATTTAGAGAGAGAGAGAGAGAGAGAGAGAGAGAGAGAGAGAGTGTGTGTGTGTGTGTGTGTGTGTGTGTGTGTAGAATTTATTTCATTCCAGTTTTGGTGTCCAAGACTGGCTTTAGGAGAAACTTACACAGTAGAAGCCAATTTCCAAAGTGTTTAAGACTACTTTGTTAGGGTTTTTGGTCTTTTCTGATGTAATTTGTCCTTGAAAGAGAAACCAACATGGAGAGTTGGGAGTGCCATCACCTTGTAAAGTTATTTGTTTTGTTTTTTTCTTCCATAAGTAATGTCTTACTAGTCTAACTGAGCTTAGGCATAAAGCTTGGTATAGTCGTGCTTATTCTTGGGGAATGATGAACTCTTTTAGTCATGTTCTAAGGAGGAAAGGATTTTGTGCTGTCGTTTGGTTCCCAGCAAGGGTAAGAGTCTAAGCTAAAAATTAAACTAATATTGAAACCGCACTCCTTGGGGACTTAGAGTGGAGAAGGGAGTTGGGGGAAATTGGAAGGGGAGGTGAACCATGAGAGACTATGGACTCTGAAAAACAATCTGAGGGTTTTGAAGGGACGGGGGGTGGGAGGTCGGGGTACCAGGTGGTGGGTATTATAGAGGGCACGGATTGCATGGAGCACGGGGTGTGGTGCAAAAATAATGAATACTGTTATGCTGGAAATAAAAAAAAAAAAAAAAAGAAAAAAAAATTAAACTAATAGTGGGTGTCCCCATGGCATTTTGCTTATAAACCTTATTGATTCTGCCCTACTAGATCAGGTAACCTGTCATCTATAAATAATGCATATCTGATTAGAGCAAACTTATGACTCTTTTAGTTAGAATGGAGTTGTGCCCAAAATTACTTTAAACGAAGATCCCTTAGATTGGGTTTAGGAAACTTAATTCTGCTTTAAGGTTTTACAATGAAGACATCTGCAATTCGGCAATTCAAATTCCTATTTGTAAAATATTTCCTAAAGTAGGCTTCTGAAAGTTAGAGATTAGGATAATTACCTCTGGACATCTCTCTCTATTTCCCTTGTAGAGTTAGCACATTTTACAATTTCTATTTAATAAAAGGTCATTCTCTCATCATCCGGTTAAGTGTCCTGTCACAGTGAATCTGGAAGCAAGTCCCAAGCTGAGCTTTATTTCCTTTCTACGTTTGTTTACATTCTGACCCCAATTTTATTTGCAAAAATTATTTATGAAGCTCTTTTTCCCCCTTCTTGCTTGTGAAGCAGCTCGTGGGTCTGTAAGCCGTAGAGTAGTGTTCTCATCATGCATATATTTAGCACCCTAATCTCTGCAACCAGTTTTAGCTGCTTGTTATACTTTTCTTGACATTTTCTTGTATGCTTTTTGACATCTGCTTGCAAACTCCTGCAGCCTTTTCAATCCTGATATTCACTTGTTTCATCTGATGTTGTTATCATTCTCCTTAGATATGCAGATGTGTTGCTTTCCTTCCAGTCCTGTCCCTTCAGTCTTGCTAGAAAGACTGTTCTGTAGACCCACCCCCATTGCTTGTCGATTTGTTTGTTTCTCTGCTTGTTTATTGTTACACTGTTTTCTGTCTCAGACCTCTAGCATTGCACTCCTCCTTTGAGGACCAATGCTTTCAGTTGACTTTTTAATGCAACCCATTTGAAAACACACATGGCAGAACTCTGTTTCACAGGAGCACGAAAAGCCTCATGGAATGAAGCCTTGTCAGAAACGATTTTATAAACTTAAATAATTAGCAAGCTAAGGTGCTGTCTCATCACATGGCATCACTTTGTGTCAGCCATCTTCCTTTCTGGTCATCAAAACTGATTTAATTGTTTATTTGCCTCTAATACCATATAGATCTATGACATTTTCTGGGTGTTTGGTAATGAACCCGAGTATAGTGCAGAGCTTTCCTCAGATCTCTGAATATTTCAAAAGGCAGAATCTTTTGTCTGTCTGGAAATGTACCCCGCCTTGTTACGCAGTTTATATCTTTGGAAGAGATGCCTGCAGGGATGCATCCATGATTTCAGGTAAGCCGAGCAAGGTCTGGAGACCCTGGAATCATCCCACATAGGGACTCAATGAAGCACAGAAGTTCAGGTCTAATGCTAGATGTCTAATTCCTGAAACAAAAGCTCTCTTGCATCTATGTTCCAATTTTCAGAAGACATTTGGGTAGTAGTTAATTGGTAAAAATCTGTCAGTGCTGAAGGTGAAGCAGTAAGAAGTTCAGTTTTCATCGATGCCGAATGGTGCAATGTCTCGCACATAATACTTAAGTCAGTAGCTTAACCGCCCCTGTATATTTTATGCACGATGAAGTACCAACACAGCACTTTGAAGTGTTTCGGTAACTCTGTATTTGGATTGAGTTCGAACGAGCAAAATATTTTTTTCTAGTAACGTTAATTAAAAGAAATAGTTGTGGACATGATGTTGTCTCTATTCAAGTCACTGATAAATGGCACATGATATTTTGACTTTATTTTTGATATCGGACGTTGGATTAGAGGGCTGATCTGAATTACTGAGAGATTAAAAAAATTGTAAACAGTCTGGCCTTAAAAATACACTATCCCACAACCATGATAAAATCTTTCATGTGTAAAGTTAAGTAACATTTTTTGAATATATCGGATTTTGGACACTGTCTTTACTATCCCTGACGAAAACAACAACAAAAAAACAAGCTTTAAAGGCATAGTTTTCTGGGAAAATTGATGCCTTCCTGGCTCTTTAAACACTGAGCTAAGTACATGAGTTATTGAGGTGAAATAAGTTGCTTTCAACAGTTGTTAATATATCATTAATAATCATACAGGCAATAAATAACAACACATGAGTTATTTCCTAAGAGATATATGACTGCAAATTGCAGCAACAAATCACAGCGTGTGTAAAGAATGCTCATTACTCTAGTGTGTACAGAAGCTGTTTTAACAACTGTATTCTTTATGGAGAAGCTCACCCTAATTAGCCTTGCAGATTCCTTAGGGAATGTGTGCGGAATGTTTGACATTGTGATGCTGTAGCTAAAGTAGGGGAGGAAGGTAGAATTTCTGCGCCTAGAAAGCACCAGGCCACAAGCCTGGCTTTCTACTCAGTCACTTGTTTTAATGTATGCATTGTGGTGAAAGTAAATAGCCTTTTCAAACAAGTAGATAATAAGGGTGTTTGGAATTAAATGACTAATTAAATCAATATTAAATATGTAAGCTAGACAGCGATATGGACTAACGTGTTTTTTTTTTTTCCCCCAAGTGGTGCCCTTCCATTATAATAGGTGCATAAACCAACCGTACGTCTATATGGGCTTGCACACCAAGATTTGTAGCCACAAATGTAATAGGAACACACTGGCTAGTCTCTATTGTATTTGAAAGCTAAGTGGACTATACATTTAAAAAAGAAGAAGAAGAAAAAGTAAGGTTGAAGCAAACAAAAAAGCAGCATGTTTTTTTCCCCTTTCAATGAAACATTATATGCGGATTCTGCTGCTCTATTAGCTTATAGCTTGTTACTAAATCAGACCTTTCCTGCAGTGAAAAAAATTGCATCTTTTCGTTGTAATCCTTGACAGCTTAAAGTTTAATGGAGGCAGTTTTTTTTTTTTTTTTTTTTTAAAGGTATATAATGGGTTGACACCATGGAAGGCTGCTGAGAGCTCACAAACTCAGAAATAGCATGAAATGCAATAAGAACAAGCTCTTGCTGGTTTTTTTTTTTTTTAATCATAATTTCCTACTCTTGATAGAGAAAGCAAGTGGAGAAAACAGTTTTATGTTCTCTTAAAGTAAGTTGTTTGTCTCATCCCAATCAAATGATTCTCTCCTTCCCTGGAAGAGTTTGAGTGGGGATTTGCTTAAAAGATACGAATAAGGTAATACAGCCATTAATAGAAACTCTATCTCTACCTCTGAGTACTAGTCAGTAGAAGACAACCGGCCAAGACGAGAACTCAATGAAAGGGGCAGATTTCCCTCTTCTGGACAACAGAAGCAGGGGAGAGTAAACCATCACTGGCTGACAGTGTTGCCCTGCTTGACACCCAGAGGTCATGCTTGGTTCCATTTCAATTTACAGATTCCAGAATACCATCTCCAGATAACACATGCTCAGGACTGTGGTTGAGGAGGGTTCAGAGATTACACCTGTAGCAGGCTTTAAAAGTCTTGACAGTTGGCACCAAGATTCTTCTGGGGAGGAGATAACAAGGGTTTATCTTGGTTTGGGTCCTCTTGATTTGGGATAATTCTCTGACAAATGCTTAAGAGTAATGGTGTGGGCTGGGGTGATAAGTCAAACTTTAAGGGAATATAATGGCTACAGGAAAGAAAACAGATGAATTACTGTGTAAAAATTAATAAGTATATGAGGGGCTGGAAAAGGGGAGCAGAAGAAGGAGAGGAAAAGTATAGTTGAGAAATATAATGTGGTACAAATTTTTTCTTTTACCAGCCAAACTGTGTACTATTGAATTTCTGTGGACAGTCACATTATAAAGCCTGTTTCTCTACAACATTCAGTAAAATCTGCCCCATACACATAAAACACTTTGTGTGGGTGGTACTTTATTAGAAAATAAAGAAGGGAAAAATGAAACACAGAGGTGATAGGTGATGACAGAGTATTCAGCAAGCTGTAACTAGTGTAAGAAGTAGCTCTAGAAAGGCAAGATGTGAAAGGCAAGAGGTGAGGCAGGAGGAATTTGTTTTCAATGTGCCTACTTCACACCTCCACTGGAGAAAATATTTACTTGTATCTTGAGTCTTACTTTATATTGTTCCATTATACTTTCTGAGATCTTTCTTAGGATTCTGTGAAGTTCAGTATAAGTGTGACACATTGTGGGGTGGTAAAATTTATTATCATGGAAATGCTGATATTAATGAACTTTCTGTGTTTTGAGAGTAAATTGTAATGCTAGTGTTCAGGATGAGTGATTGTTCTCAGCAGTTCAGATGGTGCTTAAATGTTGAAATAAACAATGGGTTAATTAAAACAGTGGCTCAGTGGGTTAAAGCCTCTGCCTTCAGCTTGGGTCATGGTCCCAGAGTCCTGGCATCAAGCCCCATGTTGGGCTCTCTGCTCAGCAGGGAGCCTGCTCCTCCTCTCTCTCTGCCTGTCTCTGCCTACTTGTAATCTCTCTCTCTGTCAGATAAATAAATAAAATCTTAAAAAAAAAAATTCCGTGGCTATCCATTGTATTGCTTGGTCTTCCATTTCTCATTTTGTTTTTTGAGTCTCTTTTTTTCTTAGTTAATGTAGTTAAAACATTGGCAATTTAGTTTAGGTTTTTTTTGTTTTGTTTTGTTTTGTTTTTTTGCTAAAACTGGTCATTATTTTCATGTTACTTCAATAATATTTCATGTTGTTATGTTATAGTTTATTCTGGTCTCTATTTATTTTTCATTTTTCTTTGTTACCTCCTTGCTCTACCAAATTTCAGCTAAGTTTCTTCTTTTAGTTCCTTGTGTAATGCTAAGGTATTCAGTTGAGCTTTTTTTTTTCTTAATGCAAGCGTTTGTAGTATAAGCAATAAATAAAATACTATTCATCATGGAATTTAAAAAAAGACTGGAAAAAGCAAATGGGAAAACTAACATTTAGTAGAAGGTAATGAGTATATCAAGGAATTTTCTAAACAGATACTCTCATATTTTCAAGGGCTTTTCATTAATTTAATAAACCTTTATGAGAACTTTGAACCAAACAGTATTTTGTAAATTTTTTTAATTTTTTATTAACATATAATGTATTATTAGCCCCAGGGGTACAGGTCTGTGAATCTCCAGGTTTACACACTTCACAGCACTCACCAGGCACATAACCCTCCCCAGCGTCCATTACTCAACCACTCTCTCCCTTCTCCCCTCCCCGCAGCAACCCTCGGTTTGTTCTGTGAGATTAAGGGTCTCTTTTGGCCAAACAGGATTTTAAATACATAATCAGTACTCATGGTTCTAGACTCTGATTGCTCAGAATTTGAACTTTCAAATTTGAAGCATGTTTTTCTTACTTTTTTTTTAAAGTATCTGTGACAAATCTGGTTTTGTTAAAGTTTGGGTGCAACTTTGCACAAATTTTAAAAAAAATGTATCAGCAGGTGTAAATCAAATCCTAATTAAATTTTGATTTAGGATTTATGCTCTTCAGTGCTTATCTGCATCCAGTGCTGAAGTTTACATTTTAAAATACTTTTGAATATCTTTTGTTTTCAGAATTGTTAAAACTTTGAGGATATACTGTGTTGACACACAATGTTACATTAGTTTCAGGTGTACAACCTAGTAGTTCAGCAACTCTGTATTTTATGCTGTACTCACCACAAGTGCAGCTACCATCTGTCACCATGCAAAGCTATTGCAATGTCATAGTCTATATTCTCTATTCTGTACTTTCCATTCCTGTGACCTGCTCATTCCACAACTAGAATCCTTTATCTCCTATTCCCCTTTGCCAATTTTGCTTACCCACCCCCAAGCCTTCTTGCAACCATCAGTTCTCTGTATTTGTAGGTCTGATTCTGCTTGTTGGTTTGTTCATTTGTTTCATTTTTAGATTCTACATGTAGGTGTAATCATGTGGCACTTGTTTTTCTTTGACTTAATTTATTTAGCATTATACCAGTTAGGTCTATCCATGCTGTCGCAAATTGCAAGATCTCATCTTTTTTTTTTTTTAAGGGCTGTGTAATATTTCAGCATGTGCACATGTGTGGATGGGCGCATGGGCACATATACACAGCACATCTTTTTTCCATTCGTCTCTTGATGGGCACTTTTGTTTTTCCCATATCTTGGCTATTATAAATAACACTGCAATAAACATAGGGGGGTATATATCTTTGAGAATTGGTGTTTTTATTGTCTTTGGGTAAATACCCAGTAGTGGAATTATTTCATCATATAGTAATTGTATTTTTAGTTTTGAGAGGAACTGCCTACTGTTTTCCATAGTGGCTCTACCAATTTACATTTCTCCCAACAGCATGCACAAACTCCTTTTTCTTCACATCCTCACCAACATTTGTTATTTCTTGTCTTTTTGACTGTAGCCATTCTGACAAGTATAAGGTGATAACCTCATTTTAAAATGATCAAAACGTTAAAAGAAAATTTGAGGGCATCCCTTGGCCTCTAATTTATGATAAGCAAATGTAATTGGATAAAGCACAAAAATGTACTGAACACCTACAGTGTTCAAAGTGCTCTACCAGCTTTGGGTGTGATAGGATGCTGAAAAGACATGAACTTCAAACTGAAATAATTTCTGTAGCCCAATATGAGAAATTATTCATTTTAATGCATTGTACTATAAGGAAGGAAACAAAGTATTTGAAGAGAGCTAAAAGACTAGTGCATCAGGCAAGGAAGATTATATCCAGTTGCTGGGAAGGCTTCCCAGAGCTGTGCTAGACTTTGATGGAGAGTATATGGAAATGGAAAGATGATTTAAAAGGGCTTAAAAGATATCCAGAGAATGTGGACAAAGACAAGCAGATGGGTATCCTGGTGCATCCACAGGAAAAATAGGTACTTCATGAGAATACTGAACCCTTCATGGGAAGTGATGAGCAAAAACCATTGGGAAAATGGGTGAAGGGATAAATGCTCTGCTGATAAATTTGAACCACATTTTGTTGGAAATGGAGAATCCTTGCAAGTTCATGAGCAGAGAAATCAGTGCTAAAGCTATGGTGTACAAAGATTAATGTGGCACTAGTGCATAAAAAATTGGGATGGGATAGTTTATTTGTAAAAGATTTTTAGTGGCCTGAATAGTGGCACAGATTTCTCCCACTTTTGGTGTAACCCATTTTGATGTGATTTCACATTGAGTCAAGAACCCAATAAATACTCATATTCAATTAAATGTTTATAACTTGTAAAAAGCAGTCCCATCTTTTGGGGACAGAGAGGTTGTCCTCCACCAGCATGAAGAACAACTGATCAGACAGCAAGCCTTTCTTCATTGATTTCTTAATACTATTTAAAACATATTTAGTAAGAGATAAGTAGGCATGATTAAAATAGGATACTAAAGTCACAATCTCTTGGAGCTGTCTAGGTGTCAGTGATTATGCTAGGGACATTATATGAATTATAATATTTAATCTTCAAAACTATTCCAGGAGGCCAGCATGTTGTTGTTCCTATTTTATAGATTTGGAATGCTAAGGCTTTGATAAGGAAGGTGAAAAGACCAGCCTACAAGTATAATATTTACCTTAAAGTCATATATTGTTAGAAATCCACTGGTGTGTATTGAATAGGGACCATGAATGAGATAATTATTTCAGGAAAAAATACAAATGCAAGACACAGTTAACAGTAATACCTGTGATTTACTGAACACTGACTCTGCCAGTGTGCTGGGTGGGTTGCAGATAGCATCCCTAGACTGCTAAGTTAGACTCAAGTACCATTGTCACATCTACAGTATGACTGCGAATCAGTAATATAAGGATGCTTTTCAGGGGGATATGGACAAATAGGACATGGGATTTTATGACGTGTGAACTCCAAATAGGAAGCCTTCTCCTTGGTTTATTTTGGTCAGGCCTTTAGTATGTTCCATTTTGAGGGCCAAAAACAAACAGAATATAGAGAAAACAGGGTTTAGAGAAAAAGAACCAAGTGATTAAGTTGGCAAAAAATATTTCCTCTGAGAAACAGCAGGACTGAAAGTCAGTATTAACATGTTTCAGTGCTGCATTTTGTACTACATGGCTATGTAACTTCGGAACTCATTATTTATCTTTTGCATCTTAATTTCAAATCTACAAAACTTGTTTTATAGTTACATTAACAAAGTAAATGTAAATGTTGTTGAACGATGGGTATCATCCTAGGCATTATGGACGTAGGAAGGGGATTTTTTTTTCTGTTTTTAAAACTATTTATTAAGTAAACTACAAATTCAACTAAAATTAGAGAAAAAATGAAAATAAACCCCTATAGAATAGCAATAAGATCTAGTAGTTAAAATTTTGCCATTTTAAAAATATCAGAGATAACATTTAAAAAAATTTTTAAATCATGAATAATACTTAATTATTGCTTGACTAGGATCAATTTGGCAACTTTTTTTTTTTAATTCGATTGGCCAACATGTAGTACATCATTAGTTTCAGAGGTAGAGTTCAATTAATTCATCAGCTGTATATAACACACAGTGCTCATCACATCCCGGGCTCTCCTTAATGCCCATCACCCAGTTTCCTCATTCCCCCACCCATCTCCCCTTCTGCAACCCTCAGTTTGGGGATTTTTTGCCACCAAGGAAGTGATGTGTACAAAGAGATCAGAGGAAAGGGCAGACATGGAGCATTCAGGGAACTGTAGGTATGTAATTTGTTAAGACAGGAGTGGTGAATGTTGGGGCATTTTGAGAAGTGAAGATGATGGGTTAGTGCTTAAAAAAACTGAGAGCAGCTATGGGGCACCTGGGTGGCTCAGTGGGTTAAGCCTCTGCCTTCAGCTCAGGTCATTCTCTCAGGGTCCTGGGATCGAGCCCAGCATCAGGCTCTCTGCTCAGCAGGGAGCCTGCTTCCCCCCCTCTCTCTGTGCCTGCTTTCTGCCTACTTGTGATCTCTTTTTTTAAAAGATTTTATTTATGTATTTGACAAAGAGAGAGCATGAGAGGAGAGAGGTCAGTGGGAGAAGCAGACTCCCTGCTGAACAGGGAGCCTGATGTGGGACTCGATCCCAGGACTCCAGAATCATGTCTTGAGCTGAAGGCAGTTGCCTAACCAACTGAGCCACCCAGGTGCCCCTAAGTAAAATCTTAAAAACAAACAAACAAACAAACAAACAAACCAAGAGCATCTATATATAATAGTAGTTAAGAGCATGGGCTCAGGAACCAGATGATTTACATTCAGATTCTCCTATACTCTTTACTTGTTGAAGAACACTGGGCAAGCTAATGAATGAATGTCTCTTAAACTCTATTTCTTTATCTGTGAAATGGGCACAATAATGGCCCTACCTCTCACATTATTGTGAGGATTAAATAAATTACTCCTGTTGAAAAGAAGAGGCCACCACTCAGTATCTAAAATGAAGGGCTGAATGTACTGCTTGTTAAATAGAGGAGAATTGTTCTTTAAAAACAGTCTCTCTGAACATACTATCAGGGATTGAGGAAGTATAGAGCTCTGGGACTGGCAAACTTTCAGAAAGCAATGGAAGGGTGGCTCTTGGGAGTGTGATTCTTACAGCAAGGCTGACTCTAAGAAGCATGGTTCCTAGAATGAGGCTGGTACTGATTGAGACCTGAGTCACTCATGACTTAGCTTTCTTTTTTTTTTTTTTTTTTAAAGATTTTATTTATTTATTTGACAGAGAGAGAAATCACAAGTAGGCGGAGAGTCAGGCAGAGAGAGAGAGAGAAGCAGGCTCCCGCCGAGCAAAGAGCCCGATGCGGGGCTCGATCCCAGGACACTGAGATCATGACCTGAGCCGAAGGCAGCGGCTTAATCCACTGAGCCACCCAAGCGCCCCATGACTTAGCTTTCTGAAGTATGGTTACAGACTACTGTCTAGTTTAAGTGCCTGAAAAGGATGGGCTCAAAGTTGGTTCTGGAGGTTACTTGCTACTGTGACCAAAGGATAATTAGTCTTTTTTTTCTTGTGTATATTGTATAGGAACATCATTTCAATTGAGTAGTGCCTTTGCATTAAGTGTTATATTACTAGTCTTTCTATTAATTGTTTGAGTGGATTGAGAACTACTTTTTTCCCCACGTAATCAGGAAGAGGATTGTTGTTGTTTCTGTCCTGAAAGCAATGGAGATTCTCTAGTAAAGGATTTTTAGTAGTGGAATGATGTGATTAAATTTGTCATTAAAAAACAAAAACATCTCTAGTGTATGAAGGTCAATGAGAAAAAATATATACATAAAGACTCGATTTCTCTGATTTTATGTGTATCAGAAGTGTTGATCTCAGATGTATTTTCTATGGAGTCATAGTGGTTAAAAAAAAAACTGAGGAAAAGGATTAAATGTTACTTTATATAGCTTTGTGGCAAAAACACCTCCCTCACCAATTTTTACCAATAAAAATAACTCACTTGGAAGTTCCAAGGGATTTTCACATTCAGGGGGTAAAAGGGAAATCAACTAATGCTCTAGTCTAAATTAAATGAAAATTCATTATCCAAATTATTGTTGAATTTGAAACAGGTGTTCCCTTCCTCCTTAGGAAAATAAGAAATGAGAAAACTGCCACAGAGTTGTTACTGATTTAAAGGGTTCTTAAATTGAAGAAAAAGTTAAATCCTAGTGCTATACTTCTAAGTTCTCTGAGGAAATCCTCTTTAATAAAGAGAATTTATAGAACATCAGAGAGAAAAGAAATTACCAAAAAAGGGATGTGTCATTTATAATATTTGGGCCTGCCCGTATGGTTGGCCAAATAATAGGGGATTGCAGGGCTACCAGTTTCAAAATAAAATCTTGATTTATTAGTTGGCACCCCTCAAATAATTGTGTCTCTAGTGTCCATGGGAATTTGGAAATGCCTCATTCCATCTCTAAAAGGAAGATGGATTAAAAATCCAGGACAGCTGTTGGGAGCCTTCTCAGAGGGTTCTCATTCTATTGCCTAAAAAAGGGAGCACAGAAAGAAAATTATTACATACGAATCTGTTGGTAGAAATTGATCTTCACAAAACTCAGCTGTTTTCGTGTAACTGTAAGAACGCCCATGAGGTTTGAATAAAAGCAGACTTTCCTCTTATACTGACCTCACTTAGAAGAGATTCAAAGGATCAGTGTATTCTCAGAAATCTCAAACTGACCGCTTACAATAACACAGTTTGATGTATAATTCCCTAACGAAAAAGATCACTAGCATGTAACTTTATTTTCTTGCAGCATCCCACTTCTGGAAGCATAATGCTCCATGATATTCCCAACGCTTTCATGATAGGGTGAGAAAGAGACAGTCTGAGAAGCATTGCATGGAAGTGGAACATACTTAACACCCAAATCTGATTTCAGTAAATAATCCTGGACCCAGGAAATCAAGTTTTCAAAATCAAGTTCTGTAGGTTGCCCTTCACACAAGTTGAGTGTGCCCGTCCTTACCCATCCTGTGTTTCCCAACAAAAGGTAATCACGTTTTAACTGTCTGACAGGGCAAGTAAAATTTAAATGGAATTAATGGAGTATTGGCAGTGTGGTAAAATTTTACATTGGAATGTGATGAAGTTGAGGCAAGCATTCTGCCTTTAAACTAGCTACATACTGCAATAGTTTCCATGGGTGTAGATTGTGGAAACAAACAAATTAAGGAAGGGTGAGTGCCTCATTTTGAATCTGCAATAACTGACACCTTTAGATGGAGTCGAAAATAGATCCATCATATCCAAACTTACCCCTGAGAGTGTGGTAATTTTAACATGAGATACGTGCTAAGTGCACTGTTGAACAGTGAATATTTAACAAATGTCACAGAAGAGTGGCATTAGGAGGCAAAGAGTTGTTAAGACAGAGGATAAAGTTCAAAGTCCATAGAATGTCTCCAGGACATTCTCCAGCTTCATGCACCACTAACCTCCCACATTCAAACTCAGGATTCCAGCTGTTACCAGACACTATCTGTTCTGAATGTCCCCTCTTCCTCTTCCTGCATTGCCTTCTGTTCATTTTCAGTAACCTAGAGTCACCCCTGATGTACTCCTGTTTCTCCCCCCACTGAGTTAGGCGGCTCTTCTCTATATTATAGCTACTCTGTACTCTGTATTCCTCATTATAATGTTTATCCCACAATTAATAATTTTCATATTACATAACTATTTCCCCCATGAGGCCCTCTCCTTCTAAGGAACAGTAACATTAACTTTCTTGTTCACCATTGCATCAAAGGCTTTTGTTGGTCCTATGTATGGCACTTGGTAAGAACCCCAAATAATTACTGATGGAATAAAGGCTTATATTTGAAGGATATATAAGTTGATCAAGTGCTTTAAATTTTTTTTTTTTATTTGACAGAGAGAGATCACAAGTAGATGGAGAGGCAGGCAGAGAGAGAGATAGAGGGAAGCAGGCTCCCTGCTGAGTAGAGAGCCTGATGCGGGACTCAATCCCAGGACCCTGAGATCATGACCTGAGCCGAAGGCAGCAGCTTAACCCACTGAGCCACCCAGGCGTGCTGATCAAGTGCTTTAAATTAAGATATTCATAGGTAAATATTGCCTTATCCACTTATCGATGGTCACTTGAGTTTTGGCCTGGTTCTTAGACCCAGAGGTGGAGGATTACAACAGTATCCCATCCAAAATGTCTTTTATAGAAGCGGTTAAATCAAGTTTGATATTGTAATGATGTACAGTCAGTTAAATCTGTTGACTCATTTTATGAATCTGTGTCATTCAGTAATTTCTCTGTATCTGTATGAAGTTTAGAAGCCATAGTTTTAGATAAAGCTTTCGCTTTATTTTGATTTGAGGAAATATGACCTTCTGGAAATACATAATTTTCAAAAGTACAAATATGGAAATGCTTTATTCCAATTTTCTGGAAGGAATAATGATTTTTTTTTTAGAGCATGTTTTTTTTTTAAGTAGATGATAATGAATGTAAATCATTCGACAAAACAATATGAGCTTATTTTCACATTTGTTTGGGATTAAACTGCATCCATAAACTGCTTCCACATGTATGTTAATTAACTCTGCAACAGAACCAGCCCTACTTTGAGGATTATAGACAAAAGCTTTATGAAATCCTACCTTTTCAGTTCAACATTTATCATTAGGGCTCAGTTATGAGTATTGTGGGGTCTCTTTTGGCTCAGGACATTGGTAATAGGACATGAAATCTTTCCCTTGGAGATAAAAACAAACCAGCTTGATGTAGATCCCCAGTTAATATTATTTGATAGCTGCCAGTAGTGAATATAAAATTTATGGTTTCCTAGCAAATAAATATTAATTTTTTTTAAAAAGTTACTTTTGCATCAGCATTAAATAGTGTCATTGCTAGGAGTTGCAGAAGGCCAGAGTTTGAGTAGGCATTTAACAATATATGCACCTCTAAGACTAGGAGTAATTTTAGAAAGGTTACTTTGATGACTTCAGGAGCTTGTAATATGCCTAAGCCCTACTTGGACAGGCTTATTTATATTGCTGCTTATTTGTAATTGCGGAAGAGTAAAATGAAAAGGAACAACTGCTTTTTGTGTGTATGTGTTGTGTTTGTTTGTGTGAGAGAGAAATTCATCTTTTAAATACGGGCACTGTTTATAACTGCAAATTGGTAGAGAAATAGATCTATTATTTATCCTAAGACTGTTTGCTCACTGTGTTACTGTTGTGTTTCATTTTGCTTTGGACTAAATATGTTAATAAAAATTTTAAGAATTTTAAGAATACTTAGTTCTACTTGGTTTGAAATACAGGTCAAATCCTTCAAGATAGCAGTATAACTCAGTTTCCATCATATTTCTGTAATTGTTCTAATGATTCAGGTAATAATTATGAGCAAATAATGCCAGTGATAAAACTAACCAATAGCTTTTAAGTTTCTCAGATTACAACAGTATCCCAGAATTCCCATTGGTGTTCTGTACTTTCATTTATACATTCATTCAACAAGAGGTCATACCAGATACCACGCTAGCTGCTAGTTATATACAGACATGAATAAATGAAGGCAGTATGTTACTTTACTTCACAGAGCTTTCAGCATAGTATGGGTGTGTGTTTATAATTAAAAATTATGAAAAATTTTGTGGAAGATATTAAAAGGATCTTTGAGATTAAGAGGAATTTACCTAATTTAGTTTGAGGACTAGGCAAGGCCTCTAGCATTTGCACTGTTGAATTTGATTGCCTCACTATGTTATTAATAACATTTACTTGGCTTCACAGATACTTAATAATAAGGAAGAATGTTTTGTCCTCAAATGTGCACACTCATAATGGCTTTGGGGTATTTCTTTCTGTAGTGTATTGGCTACTGGCCAATATAAATGATTCAGAAGATACTAGGGCAGTTGAAAAATGAAAGGGAGAAGTTGTGTAAAGTAACTAGCTCTTTGTGTTGCCCTCTCCCCTACATACACATTGATTAGCTTCCACATATTTATTAGAGATATGGAGATGTTATTATATAATCTTGAAGTTAACCTACGTAGGAATAACTCAAAAACCAAATCTAATCTCCAACTGCAAGCTTCAGGCTTTTTATTTGTTTTACTAATTGATGTAAGTGGAATTACTGGGTTAATATTGGCACAGTGAATATTTTTGTCCTAATACACAATTCTATCATTATTTTTTCTTTGTCTATAGAAATACTATTTGTGCATGGAAATACTACATTGTGTCAATGACACGTTTTGATGGTAAAAAATAAATAGAGGGATTGAACATTTATAGATTGTAGTAACCTAAGAAAAAATGAATCTTTCTTATTTTATCTCAAACACTTTTACATTTGAAGCATATTTTCCTTTTTGGTGTGAAAAGAATCTACCAAGTTATTGCCCATCTCTATCTATGTTGTTTCAGAGTGTGAAATGAATAAATATCAATCATACTGTTTTGTTTAATGAATACTTTGGATTGAGATAAGGGGTGGAGTGTTGAGACAAATTTCAGTCCCTGTGAGTTTCTCCACTTTATAAAATTATATACACCTATAGAACTAATACAATGAAGGGAAAGAAAAAAAAAAAAAAAAGGGGTCATAATTGCTATCATCCACCCCAGAAAGAAAAGACATTTATCTTATCAGACCATAAGGATCCACTGAAATAGGTCTGAAAGGGTCTGAAGCTGCTGACAAAACCACAACACTGGGCCCAATTAACAATACCCATTTTTAATTAACAGTTGCTGACTCTTTGCCATTGAAATATTCACGCTCTAGGTGTGAAATGGCAACCCCCATTTGTCATATCTGTCAAAATTAATTTTGAAATCCCATGGTCTTCCTTCCACAGGATAAAAGTGAATAACTAGAGCATACTTCCTACCTGCCAGAAGTTCAGTTCCGGGACAAAGACTAGGAAAATAGAACCTAGAAAACTGCTGAGGTCAGCTCTAATAGTACAACTCGTATAAATTATTTTCATAACATTCCTGGTGCTGCAGACTATGCTAATGTATGCAGATATTCCATACTTTGGGAGAGGGTATGAAGGGCATTTTGACAGTTTTTAACCTTAATTCTTTTTAAAATTTTTTCATTCAAAAAATGTATTAAGCACCTCATATGTCTTAAACTCTAACCCAGGCATATCTTTTAATCCTGAGCTCACATACATGAACAGGACAGTGTGCTCTGGGGGACATCACAATGTAATAAAGAAGGAAAAACTGCTAAGTTTCTGTATATGTATATATTATGATTGAGAGTATGATCTCTTTAGAAGGATATGAAAGTATACAAACATCATTGATAGCATGGCTGAGAAGGAAGTTTAAAAGAGGTTAAAGAGCATACAAGCTATTGATTCCAGGGTAAGACTTGCTGCGAATGGGGTCTTTTGTACATGAAAAGTCTAGCTGGATTCAGCAATAATAATAGAATCATTTTGTGTATGTATTTAACATTTAATATAATTTTTTGAAAACAAATAACATATACTCTACTTTTCTGA
This sequence comes from Mustela erminea, assembly GCF_009829155.1. Lineage (NCBI taxonomy): Eukaryota > Metazoa > Chordata > Mammalia > Carnivora > Mustelidae > Mustela > Mustela erminea. The sequence continues at coordinate 51,419,755 of NC_045616.1, forward strand.
TTGGATCCTCCCAGTGATCTTATGAAGTAGATAGTATTGCCTTTGTTATAAAAATGGAAAAAAAAATTTCATTATGGACATTGGGGAGGGTATGTGCTTTGGTGAGTGCTGTGAAGTGTGTAAACCTGGTGATTCACAGACCTGTACCCCTGGGGATAAAAATATATGTTTATAAAAAATAAAAAATTTTAAAAAAACAAGAGAAAAAAAAAATTTCAGATACCTAGTTGACCATGCTAAAGTTAAGGAGTTGGTAAACAGCAGAGCCAGAGCTAGAATGATCAATTGACACATTAATTCATGAATTCACTTATTGAGTATGTATGTTCTGAGGTATTGGGGATTGAAAATAGATAAATAAAGCCAATGCCTGATCTCAAAGCATTTACTTCTGGCAGAGTTAGAAGTTGTGTTATGAGAAATAATGATAAAGAGGTAAAAATACAGTATGCGTATCTTACCTTGTGCCAGGGGAGCACAGATAAAAGAATGAGTGCTGAATTCTTCTTGCGGGGATAGAACATTACAAAGGAAAATGACATTTTCTGACCCATTTCATGATTTCCCCCCAAGTGTCAGCTGCCTTTGTCCAGCCTATGTAAAACACAGGTATCATTAGAGGTGGGGGGGAAGAAAAAGGGATCTAAAAATTTTGCATTGTTCCAGTGCTCGAGGAGCTTATATTCTAATTAAAGAACAAAATGTCACCTTTGAAGTAGAAGAAAAGCTGTGGAGTTGTCAGGGCTGTAATCATTGACTAGCTCTCTAGCTAAACAAAAGGGAGAATGAACAGTGGAGCATGGAGAAACCATCTCATTCCCAGTCACTGGGGAATTCACTATGACTAAAGGGAGAATTAAGCTGAGTGGGTCAAGGATAAAAGCAAATCGAAGGAGATTCAACACAAAAGAAGTCACCTGGAAATTTGTTTAAAACACTGTACTATGTTTCAGGTGGGAAGAGATGGGCAAGATAAAATCCTTGCAAGATTTAATTGATATTAGAGCTATGTTTTTCCAAATTCTGATACAAAAGCACAGATAAAGAGAAATACTACCCAGAAATTAGAGGCTTGATGAAGAAGACATATATTAATAATTAATTTAATGATAACTCTTTCCCTTCATTTTATATGTTAAAATGCTAGTAAGTACAGGTAGGCAAAAGAAAAAAATCACATTCATACTTTTCCCACTCTTAACTGGAAACACACACATTTAGTTGATTATATTATATGTTATTTAACACAAGTATTTCCATACATTGGCCCAGACTTTATTTTTAATGGTTACCTATCACTTATTATATCTATGTACTGTGTATTGTATAATCAGTCAGTTCTTTTAGGGCTAAAGAGCATACAAGCTGTCAACACCAGGGTAAGACTTGCTGCAGCGGAAGGACGTACATTGGAAACTATTATTGTAATGATAAGTATTCTTGTTGCTAAATCTTTCATACTTTCATGATTGTTTCTTTATGATAGATTTCTGGAAATATAACTAAGATCAATAAGTAATAAATATGTGAACATTTTTGGTAGGTATGATCAATTTTCTTTTAAAATGTACTAATTTACATCCATTTTCGTATTGTGAGATCTTATTTTCTCCAAATGTTGAGGCTCATCAAATGTCTTTTCTAGATTTAAAAGAAAACTGATTGATGTAACTTGTATCTATTAGTCATTGGTGTTATGGAATGTTTTTCTTTTGTATTTCCACTCATTAATTTTTGGTGTTCCTCCCTTTTGAGGTACTTATTGGTGACATTTTCTTGATTTGTGAAAAATAATTACATATTAATTTTGTTGATTCTTTGCCCTCAGATCCACCAAAGTTATGATGGGGCTTTTTACTTTGTATTTTTGTATAGTAGAATCCAGTCTTTTCTTTTGTACTTTCTGTTTAAGTGGTGCCATATATAAAATTTTCTTCATTCTAGATTACATAATTAACATCTATATTTATTCTTGCATTTTTTATTTAGATATTTAATTCATTTAGAACTTTGGTGTGTGGTGTTGACATGGGAATTCACTTTTTTTTTTTTACCTAATGGTTAACGGTTTTCCAAATGCTACTGGGTTCCTTCTTTTTTTTCTTAAAGATTTTATTTACTTATTTGACAGAGAGAGAAAGCACAAGTGGGAGTGTTGGAGAAGAAGAAGCAGGCTCCCAGCTGAAGGGAGCCTGATGCAGAACTCCATCTCAGGATGCTGGGATCATAACCTGAGCTGGAGGCAGACGCTTAACCTACTGAGTCATCCAGGGGCCCTACTGAGTTCTTTCCCCACAATTTGGCATGTCATATTTATTATATTTTCAGTTATTGAATATATGTTATCTTTTCCTTATCCTTATTGGTCTGTTTCTGCTTTGTTTTTTTTTAATTTATTAGTCTTTAAAGTTATTTTTACATATGCAGTGTTACTTATCAAATATTATGTAACTCTTCTCTTACATATATCCTCCAAAAAATCCTTTGAACAATTTTGTCAGGTCTGAAAAAAGAGCTACTAATTTTTTATGACTGCATTAAATTCATAAATTAATGTGGGAAGACTTGAGATCTTCATACTATCCCTTTTATCTAAGTACATAATTTCTCTTGCCATTCATTCAGAGTTTTTGTTGTTGTTTTGTTTTTTTCTGAATTTCTTAAGAAATTAACAACTATTGGTCCTAGAAGAACTTAAATTACAGAAATCTTAGAATGCTACTAGGCAGAACTGCAAAAACTGTTAGACTACCACTGAATGACTTACACAAAGGCTAAATCAATCTTGGAAATGTTTACATCTTTTGCATAGAAGAGTAAGAAATGGCTGGTAGAATATTGCCAAGTTAAACACTATCTAGAGACATGTGTGGCAATCAAATGATTTTTATGTCTTGTAATTTTTATCAATAATCTTTTTTACCCTAAATACAATTTGATGAAAAATATGCTGTGATTTTTTAAAATAAAACATAAAACCAATTAGGGGTGACTGTGTGGCTCAGTCAGCTAAGTTGTCTGCCTTCAGCTCAGGTCATGATCCCAGAGTCCTGGGATTCAGCTCCAAATAAGTGAATAGAAAAAATCTTTTTAAAAATGATTTAAAGTGTAAAACCAGTTAGAAAAGCAAAAATCATATGGTTTCACTTACTTGTGGAGTATAAGGAATAACACGGAGGACATGGGGAGATAGAGCAGAGAAGTGAGTTGGGAAAAATTGGAGGGGGATTCAAGCCACGAGAGACTGTGGACTCTGAGAAACAAACTGAGGGTTTTGGAGGGGAGGGGATGAGAGGTTGGGTGAGCCTGGTGTGGTGGGTATTATGGAGGGCACTTATTGCATGGAGCACTGGGTGTGGTGCATAAACAATGAATGCTGGAAGACTGAAAAGAAACAATATGGGGGGAAAATCCTGTTTACCATCTGAGCTTAGTTCTGGTGCCAAAGAATGAAACCAAATTAGGTATTTATTACATGGTATAAAATATCAGGTTGCAAATATTTGGGGACCTGTCGTGAAAAATAGGCTAGGAATGTAATTGCATGGAGAAATGTTTCCAGATACATCCCAAAGAACCTTGAACATGTTCTAAGTGCTGGTGTTGGGAAACTTTTCTTATTGGTCCATGCTATACAGAGAAAACTCATGGAAGTTAATAGAATTTTATAATTTTTTTCTGTAAAAGTTTCTAGCAACAATAGTTTGTGCTTTTTTGATAGTAGCGTATGAAGACATGACTATAGATTTTTGAGTTCTGTCTCTTTAATAGAGATGGATTTTTGTGAGCCATATCAAATTCAAATTGTATGGTATATGGCTAAACACATGCATTAGCAATGCAAAAGAAGTTAAAAAGTTATATCCAAGACATGTAAAGGAACAATAAAGTGTAACCCATACAAAAATAAAGTAAAGTAAGTAGTAGTAACTGTCTTTGAGAGGCCCCAGATACTGGACTTAGCAAACTTCAACACAAATATTTTAAGTAGGTTAAAAAAAAAACTGAAGGAAATTATGTTTAAATAATTAAAGATAGGTTGACAATGTCTCCTGAAATAGAGAATTTTCGTAAAACACAGAAATTATTTTTTAGAAATGTAAGTTTGGATTTGAAACATAGAATAATTGAATTGACAAAAATCACGAAAAGGATTCAAAAGTATTGAGCTGGCAGGAGAAAGAATCAGTGAACTTAAAGACAGATCTTTACACGTTATGGAATATGAAGATAGGAAAAAAGGAATGAAGTTAAAAGAGTAGTCTCAAATGTGGAACATCATTAAGCGTATCCTCGTAAATAATGGGAGTACCAGAAAAGAAGAGAAAAAAGGAGCAATCAATAATTGAAGAAATAATGGCTAAAACTTGAAAGTTGGTTGAGAAATATTATTTTAAACATCCATGAATCCAAATAGTATAAATAAAAAGAGAACAACACACAGACATATGATAGTCAAAATGTTGATGGACAAGGATAGGGAGAGACTCTTGAAAGCAATGAGAAAAGTTACCACATACAAGGGAATACCAATAAGATTAAAGTTAATTTATCATTGGAAGTAATAGAGACAAAAAAGCAGTGAAAGGATGTATTCAAAGTGCTGAAGAGAAAATAAAAATCTAAAGAATTAGATATGCAGAAAATTACTTTCCAAAAATGAGGGTAAAATTAAGACATTTCCAGATGAGTAAGACCTTACAGAATTTGTTGTTAGCCGACACCCCCTATAAGAAACACTAAAATAACTTCTTCAGCCTAAATGCAAATAACATCATAAAGTAATTCAAAATCACATAAAAAAACAAGCACCACTTAGTGTAATTATGTAGGCAATTATGAAATCATATGAAATCATACTTGCCTATTTTTTCTTTTTTTCTCTATTAATTGATTTAAAAATCAGTTGCATAAAATTATACATGAGAGAGAGAGAGAGAGAGTGTGTGTGTGTGTGTGTGTGTGTATACACACATCATTATGAAGCTTTATATGTGTATAACTTTATTGTTGAACCATAGTGCATAGGAATACATTTAACAATAACAGAACTATGAAATGGGTGAAAACAAATCTGTAATGGAGTAAAGAAATGACACTATATGGTAATTTGAATTCACAGGAACCAATGAAGAGAAACAGAAATGGATAATTTGCGTGTGATTATTTCCTTTCAGCCTGACAAACTTTCTTTAGTATTGTTCTTTATTATACCTTATAGTGTGCTTTACAGGCAATATATTCTCTCAGCATTTGTTGAATATTTCTCCTTTTTGTCTTTTTTAAAATTAGACTTTTGCTAGGTATAGAAATCTCTTTTGACAGCCATTTCTTTTCCTGTCACTTCAAAGATGGCATTCCATGAACTTGTGGCTTGCATTTTTTTTTCTAATGAGATATCACCTTTTTTTTTTATTCTCCTTTGTGTAAAGTGACTTCTTTGTCTGTTTATAAGAATTGTTTTTAAATTTAGTCTTTGGTAATTTGATTATGATGAAATATAGTTTTATTTGTACTTATATGAGTTCATTGAGCATCTTAAATAACTTTTTCATATTTTTAAATTAATTTCTTTATTTTAGTTCCAGTATTGTTAACATGAAGTGTTATATTAATTTCAGGTGTACAACATAGTGATTTGATAATTTTATACAATACTCAGTGCTCATCATGATAAGTGTACTCTTAATCCCCATCACCTAATTCACCCATTCCCCCATCCCACCTCCCCTCTGCTAACCATCAGTTTGTTCTTTAAATTTAAGAGTTGGTTTTTTGGTTTGTTTCTCTCTTTCTCTTTTGTTTTCCTTGCTTGTTTGTTTTGTTTCTTAAATACACATATGAGTGAGATCATATGATATTTGTCTTTCTCTGAGTTATTTTACCATTATATTCTGAATGTCATTGGAAATGGCAAGATTTCATTCTATCATATGGTTGAATAAATGTTCTGTATACCAATTCTTCTTGTCCATTTATGTATTGATGGACATGGGCTGCTTCCATAATTTGGCTCTTGTAAATAAAGCCACAATAAACATTGGGGTGCATGTATCCCTTCAAAATAAATACTGGTAATATGACTACTGAATCTTAGGGTACTTCTATTTTTAACTTTTTTGGGAACTTTCATACTATTTTTCACAGTGGCTTGATCAGTTTGCATTCCCATCAACAGTGCATGAGGATTCCTTTTTTCCCAAATCCTTACCAACACTTGTTATTTTTAATTTTTTTTATTTTAGCCATTCGGACAGGTGTGCAGTGATCTCAATGAAGTTTTTTTTAATGTTTATTTAATTTTTAGTAGTTAACATGCAATATAATATTAACTTTATTTATTTTCATTTTCATTTCTCCCTATATATTATTTGATTTCCTATTTCATTTCTTTTTTTTTTTTCTTAAAGATTTTATTTATTTATTTATTTGACAGACAGAGATCACAAGTAGGCAGAGAGGCAGGCAGAGAGAGAGGAGGAAGCAGGCTCCCTGCTGAGCAGAGAACCCGATGCGGGGCTATGCAGGGCTCGATCCCAAGACCCTGGGATCATGACCTGAGCCGAAGGCAGAGGCTTTAACCCACTGAGCCACCCAGGTGCCCCTCCTCTTTCATTTCTTAATTGACCCATGCATTACTTAGTAGCATGTTATTTAATCCCCATATATTTGTGGTCTTTCCAGATTTTTTTCTTGTGGTTGATTTCTTGTTTATTCTGTGTTTCATACTGTTCATACTGTGTTGTGGTTGATTTCTGGTTTTATACTGTTGTGAGAAAAGTGCATGGGATGGCATCAGTCTTTTTTAATTTGTTGAAGCTTGTTTTATGGCCTAATAGGTGATCTATTCTGGAGAATTTTACACGTGCATGGAAAAAAATGTGTATTGGGCTGTATTAGAATGGAATATTGTGAGTGTATCTGTTCAATGCATCTGGTCCAGTGTATCATTCAAAGCCCCTGTTTCTACGTTGATTTTTTGTTTGGATGATCTGTCCATTGATGTGAATGGAGTGGCAAAGTCCTCTGTTATTATTGCATTGTTATTGATTTGTTTCTTTATGGTTGTCATTAACTGTTTTATGTATTTGGGTGCTCCCGCATTGGGTGCATAAATATTTACAATTTTTAAATATTCTTGTTGGATTTTCCTTAGTATTATTATATAGTGTCTCTTTTTGTCTCTTGCTATAGTCTTTATTTTAAAGTTTATTTTGTTTAAAATAAGTATTGCTAGTTTGGTTTTATTTTAGCATTCATTTGCATTATAAATTTTTCTTCATCCCCTTTGAATCTTCAGGTGTCTCTAGGTGTGAAATGAGTCTCTTGTAAGCAGCTTATACATGGCTATTGTTTTTTTTATTCACTCTGTCACCCTATATTTTATGATTGAAGCATTAAGTCCATTTGCATTCAAAGTAATTTTTTTTTTCTTTTCAAGATTTTATTTATTTATTTGACAGACAGAGATCACAAGTGGGCAGAGAGGCAGGCAGAGAGAGAGGAGGAAGCAGGCTCCCCACTGAGCAGAGAGCCGGATGCAGGGCTCCATCCCAGGATCCTGGAATCATGACCTGAGCCAAAGGCAGAGGCTTTAACCCACTGAGCCACCCTGGCCTCCCTCAAAGTAATTATTGATAGATATGTACTTATTGCCATTTTGCTACTTCTTTTGTGGTTGTTTTATAGTTTTTCTTTGAAGCTTCTGCTGCTCTCTTTCATGGTTTGCTATCTTTCTTTCTTTCTTTTTTTTTTTTTTTTTTTAGATTTTATTTATTTATTTGACAAAGAGAGACCACAAGTAGGCAGAGAGGCAGGCAGAGAGAGAGGGGGAAGCAGGCTCTCTGCCAAGAGCCTGACATGGGGCTCGATTCCAGGACCCCAAGACCATGACCTGAGCTGAAGGCAGTGGCTCTATCCACTGAGCCACCCAGGCGCCCCCTGCTGTCTTTCTTTAGTGATGTACTTGGATTCCTTTCTCTTTATTGCTTGCATATCTGTTACTGGTTTTTGATTTGTGGTTACCAGTAAGTTTGTATATAACATTTCCTGCATCTAGCAGTCTCTATTAAATTGCTAAGTTTGCTTAGTTTGCTAAGTTTGAATCCATTTTTTTCCTCCTCTTCTCCCACATTTTAAGTATACAATGTATTTTACATACTTTTATTTTGTGGATCCTTTGACTGATTTTTATAGGTACACTTATTTTTACTGCTCTTGTGATTCTTGCTTTTCATACTCTCATTTAGGGTCTTTCCTTTCCACTCAATTTGTCCCCTTTGGTATTGCTTGTAGGGCTGGTTTAATGGTCATGAATTCCTTTAGATTTTGTTTGAGAAACTCATTATCTCTCTTTCTATTCTGACTGATATCCTGGCTGAATAAAGTATTCTTGGCTACCTATTTTTTTCAGCGCTGAGAATATATCATGACCCTCTCTTCTGGCCTGCAAAGTTTCTGCTGAAAAATTAGCTGATAGCCTTATGGGGTTTCCTTTGTATGTAACTGTCTTCTTTTTCTCTAGCTGCTTTAAATTTTTTTCTCTATCACTACTTTTTGCCATGTTAATTATTATGTATTTTGATATTGACCTCCTTGGAGTGATTTTGTTGGGGGAATTTCTGTGCCCCCTAGATCTGGATTTCTGTTCCTTCCCCAGGTTAGACAAATTTTCAGCTATTATTTTGTCAAATGAATTTTCTGCCCCCCTTTCTCTTTTCTTCTACTTCTGGGATCCCTTTAATATTAATATTATTACATTTGATGGAGTCACTGAAGTCTCTAAATCTTTTCTCATTTTGTGTAATATTTTTTTCTCTCCTGTGAACAGCTTATTGCTTTCCATTACTCTGTCTTCCAGATCATTAATTCATTCCTCTGCTTCTGCTGGCTTGCTATTCTTTCATCAAGAGTATATTTAATTTTATTTATTGTGTTCATCTTGACTGATTCTTTTTCATCTCTTTATTAAGTGTATCGCTGATGTCCTCCACTCTTTCTCAAGTCCAGTGAGTACCTTTAAGATCATTACTTTAAGTTCTTTATGAGGTATATTATTTATATCTGCTTTGTTTAGGTCTCTTGCTGTGGTTTTATTCTTTTCTTTCATTTGGGACATAGTCCTCAGTCTCTTCATTTTTGTATACCTCTCTGTGTTTCTGTGCATTAAGAAAGACAGCTATGTCTTCTACTCTTGAAGATAGTGTCTTTATGAAGAAGAGGTTCGGTAATGCCCTGTAGTACAATGTTTAATGTTTCCCAGGACCTGGCACTTCAGGTAATCTTTCCTATGTGTGTATGTGTGTTGCCTGTGCCCTGCTGTTGTGTCCTGGCTGCTTTTTCCTTTAATCTGGTTGTCTATAGAGGTTCCCTTTACCTGTGTGGGCACTGTTCGTTCCTGGTTGGGGTGGGGTGTATGCTGATCTGCTTGCAAAATGAAAGTTGCTCCTACTGCTGCCAGAACCAAGGCCCCTCAAAGCATGGGGTTGGAAATGTGGTATTGGTGGGGTTTGTACTAGTATTCTGGGGGAGGCATTCTGTAGCACCAGGACTGAGGCAAGTGTAATGGGAAGGGTGGATTCACTGAAACATGAGGAGTTCGGGCTTAGTTAGATGGTGAATGTAGACTCCCCACTGGTTCTTGCAGAGAGCAGGGAGGGGAAATGGTACCAGCCAGTTCCTTTCTTCCTGAAGAGGTCTCCCTATGATTCTTGTCTCTCTGGGCTGTGCTCTGAGATGAGCAAATCATTCTCCCTCCCATCTAACCCTGACATTTTTCAAACTGCCATGCTTTTTCTGCATGAACTAAGCTTACTGATACTTAAAATTCCAGGCTTTAAGTCCTGCTATTTGTAAAAACTTATAAAATTTGGCTCCTCTCACTTTCAGAGGCAAATATTACAGGGATTCGTCATCTCCATGCAGGCTCCCCAGTGTGAAAGTCTGCTTCTTGCCCTTCCCACGTCATCAGCTCCCTCTCAACCAAGGCTGACCATGGTCTATGTTGTGTCACTGCCAGACTGCATCTCCCTCCTTCCTACCTTTTTTGATGTGGTCTCTTTGGTATTGTAGTTGTGAAGTTTGTTCTGCCAGTCTTTGGAGGATTTTCTGGGTTATTATTATTTTTTTCTTTTTTAATAAGAGCTGCTTTTTATTTTGTTTTATTGTATTGTATTGTATTAACATATAATATATTATTGGTTTCAGAGGTACAGGTCTGTGATTCATCAGTCGTATATTTCACCCAGTGCTTACCATGTCTCATGCCCTCCCCAGTATCCATCACCCAGTTATCCCATCTCCCTTATCCTCTCCTCTCATTTTCTGGGTTATTTATGCTGATGCGAGTATTATATAGTTGTTTCCATGGGACGAGGTAACCTTAGGGTCCTTCTACTCCACCATCTTCCCAACATGTTTTTTTTTTTTTCCTTTTTTAAAGTTATTTGTCTTCTTCTTTTGGGTCCCTGGTTCTACAAGTGCTTTTTTTGTCCTACATGTTTTTTATGAACTATTCTTAGAATTCTTAGTTTTGTTTTGTTTTTCTCTGCTTCGATTTGGGTAATTCCTATTGCTCTACTTTAAAATTTATAGACTTTCTTTCTACTGCATATATTCAGTTTGAAATTAAGCTCCATATCCAATAAATTTTTAATTTCAGGTTTTTTAAAAACCTTTTCCATTCTAGAATATCAATTTTATCTTTAGAGATGCCATTTTTCTATGGAGATGGATTTTTCCCTATTTTATCTATCTTCTAATTTCTTTAATGTATTTATGATGACAATTTTAAAGCCTGTGTAATCTGCTAACTCCAATATCTAATTTATTTGTGGGTCTGCTTCTACAGATTTATTTTTCTATTTCTTTCATTTTGGGGTCATTTTTGCATATTTTGCATATTTTATATATGCATGATTGAATATTTATTTGAACCAAAGAATTTGGTACAAAAATACTTCTCCTCTGAGAGGGCACAACCCTTTCTCTGTCAGGCAGCTATGGAGAAGAGTTGATTATTTTGATCCAAATAGGAATTTAGGTGGGTTGTATCTAGATTGCAGCTTGAGTTTCAGTTTACCTCAAATTTCAGAATTCTTAAAAATGAGATCTATCCTGAGTAATGGCAGGCACCTTTTAGGAGAAATCTGGGATTGAAGCACTGCAAAATATAAAGATTTCTGCCTCCTTTATAGACCAGCCCATAGCATACAATGGTGCCATACTCCAAATCAAATTCCTCTAGGGAAGCTTTGGTTGGCCAGAGGAATCAGCACTGAATATGGGGATAGAGTAGATTACAATCCTTAATGCCAGCTCATGTAGCTGTTAAAAACTGTGCTATATTTCTCATCAAAGTTCATGACTGACCCATTTCTTGTGTATTTATTCTCAGAAATGGCTAATGCTCACAGAGAGGGAAATGACACTGGTATTGGCTCAAGAAAGTCTCTTTCCTCTCTAGAAAGGAAATTAGTTATTTAAGAGTTTTTTTCTACAATACTCTCTGAAGTCTTAAATATATTTATGCATACATGTATCTAAATATATACATATGGGTATGTTTGTATGTGTGTATGTTTTATCTTTTTAAAATTTGTCCTGGTTGTCATGGTGGCAGTTATCACATGTACTTCCTAAATGAACGTGGAACACCCTATTGCCCTACCAATGTTCATTTAATATCTTAAAAAATAATTGATATCCTTTTGTTATTTTTATGTATTACTAAAAGAATTTGTTTTATAATGGATGGGAAGTATCCACAGTAGTACATAGAGTGTTGTGTCATAATAACAGCTACTGTTTGGTGGAGTTCTTACCATAAGGTAGGTGATTTTCTTAGTGCTCTAAGTATATTACCTAATATAATCTCCACAGTTATCCTACAAATTAAGTACTATTGTTAATCCTACTATCACGTGGGAAAACTGCACCATAGAGAGTTAAGGTGATTTCTCAAAGCCATGTACCTTGTAAATAGTGGAGTCGGGATTAAAAAACAAGTGGTCTTCCTCAGAGCCCCAGGCCTTAAGTCACTATACTACATTGTAGTATTGAATGAACATTTAACATTTTTTTTTTAAAGATTTTATTTATTTACCTGACAGAGAGAGATCACAAGTAGGCAGAGAGGCAGGCAGAGAGAGAGAGAGGGGGAAGCAGGCTCCCAGCTGAGCAGAGAGCCCGACACGGGGCTCGATCCCAGGACCTCGAGATCACGACCTGAGCCGAAGGCAGAGGCCCAACCCACTGAGCCACCCAGGCGCCCCAACATTTAACATTTTTTAACAGGGCTATCCTTCACTTCTCTTTATATTCTAAAATTATTTGTGCTATGTAGTCTTCTAATTATATAATTCTGCTCCATACTTCACTTTTTCCAGTATACTCTTTGGTCTGCTAAGAGTTACTTATATTTCTTGATTACAGAACAAACATTTATATTCCCTTTAGAATTCGATTCAGCTACCACTTCTTTCAGAAACTTCTGTCATTCAGACTTACTCTCTTCATCGACTTATTTTGAACCATATGCATACATCTACCTCAGCATTTAACATATTGCATATAATGTATTTATATATGTGTATCTTACCCATTAGTCCATAATTGTTGAGAGTAGGAATTGGGGCTTAGCCATATCTTTCTCTGTATCCCTGATGATGTTCGACATGCAATAATCACTGAATTTGCCTTTACCAAATTGATTTCAATCTGTGTCTTAAACTTTTTCTTAATAGGAATTTCAAAGGTTAAAAGTCTCTGTGGTGTATTGCACTTATCTTGCTACGAAGTTAAAGCTTAATAATAAAGCTCAAAATAAATGTTGTCATACATTTTAGAAGATCTCCTTGGCTAACGTTAAAATAGCAAGAAATGTTATTTAAAACTATAAAATTATTCACTTTAATTTTTATCTGTTTTTAATAGTTAAAAGCAAAATTCAAGTCTCCTATTTCAAATTAAACTACTATTCACTCTTAACTAATAATACCTTTATGTGCCTGACACTTCAGGTGGAATGATTAAATTATGTACCTGTAGAAAGATCTCAGAAAGCAATGACAGGTATTACAAACCTACTATGTTCCTGGGTACTTAAAAAAGTACTGTATTTAAAATTTAAGACATTGATTTCAAGTCATTGTTTCTCTCGCATATGACATTCTTCTTTTCAATTCACACAGAAGGTGTAAATTTTCATTTCCTTTGCTTTGCTTTTCATTGAATTTATACCATAGAACGTTGTATCGTTCAGCTTTACTAGTTACTTTAAGCAACAAAGTAGAAGTATAGAACCATTCCTTTTGCTCAAATGGAGAATAGTCTGAAAGGACGTTTTCTTTAAAAAGTACAGTCAACATTGGGCTGCACATAGAGAGATTAATGAAGAGCACAAAATCCTTAAAGCTACTCTTTCCATTCTTTGCATATAGGCTATGTCTTGCTGCATTGAATGGGTGAAATATATTTTCCTCCACTGTTATTTAAAGCTGAAGTCCTCAAACAGAAATTTAGGGTAAGCAACCCCAAATAACTTCTTGAGCTCGTGTAAAGTTGTTTATGCTTGCAGGCCTTTTGAATTCTTTTTATGTCCTACTATGGAATGTATTTAGCACCCGACTCTAAGAACTGCTGAGAGTGCTAGTCCTAAGAAGAAAGAAACAGAAGGCTTAGTTTTGACCCCGTGGGGTCTATAATTTGTGGTTCAGGGAATGACTCTTATTTCATTCTTTTAAATTAATTTTGAGTCTCTTTTTTTCCTTAATGCTAGGGGGTTTTTTTTGGGGGGGGGGGGGCGGGAGGCGTTAAGATGTCTAAGAAGGAAGAACATAGCCAGAAGGCATGTGAGTGCTATCTTTCTGAAACGGCTAGATGTGCATTTTTTTTTTTCTTTAAATGGGACAGAAAACAGACATGGAACCATGATTTGACAAGTGTTTCCTTGAATGAAAGTGTCCAGGATAGGAGGAAGCATTTTTCAAACATCTTAAACAGTACTGTCACTACTTTTCACAAGAGAGATTATAGTATTTTAGATTAAGACAGTTTATTTCATCTCCTAAAATGAATTGTTACCTCAATGAGACTCCGTCTTGTGATTGGGATTTTAACATAACAGGAAGAGATTTGTCTGATGATGCATTTCCCATGTTTGTCAATGTCCTCTCCTCCTCTCTCCAGGAGCAGCAGGAACACCCATTCTAATGGTTTGCCTTTGAGTTTGAATCTGAAAATTGTCCTCCCTCCCAAATCATGTCTAAATTCAGTGATCATAATTTCTTCTCCTTACCTGGAGACTTTACGGATAGAATATGGGTCAATGTAATTATGTCTCCTCTTTTGCAACCCGTCATAACTATCCGTACACCATGTTAAGTTTTCATCTTCACTAAGCGCATAACTTTTTAAAAAAGAGAAAGATAGTAACCAATATCTTCTTGCCTCCAACTTAAACCTCTTTATACGTGTCTGAAAATTATAAAGGAGAAAGAGAATAGAATGGTATAGATACATGTATGAGACTGTATTTGTATGCATGCATCCCTATATATATTTTTACACTTATTCATTTGGTAAAAAAATCACTACTCATTACTTAGTGATGAATCTGGCTTAAAATACCACTTTAAAGCTATGTGAACATTGGGAGGCTTGCTAACTTCCATGAGATTTTTTTATATAAAAAATGGGCACTCATACCTATTGGGTTATAATAAGGAGCAACTGATATAATATATAAAATATCTATAAAATATAAATTTTAGATTTATATTTAGAAAAATAAAAATTTAGATTAAAATAAAATTAAAATTTTTAAATTAAAATAAAAATAAAATTTAGATTATAGGTTCCCCCAAAGTGGTAGCTATTATTACATTTACCCTGCTGTTCCTACTACTCTCTAGTCACTGGACTCGGTGCTCAGAGACACAGAAGCAAAGAAAAAATAACCTCTTTTCTCAAAAGTCTCAAAGTCTGCTGAGGAAGACTTAGAAGAGTGTCAAAAACCAAAATACAGTATACTAAGAGCTATTAAAAATATTAAACAGGTGCACCTTCAAATGAAGCTGAGCAGCCGACAAGAACCTGGTGGGCAGTGGTTGGCAAAAGAATTTCTATCTTTACTGACTTAATTCAAACTAGTTACTAGCCAGGGATTTTGTCTTGGCTATTAATTATTTTAAATTTATTACAATTGTTTATTGCTCAATTTACTTTTTTTTTTTTGCTTCTGTTTAAAGTTCATATATATTTTTAAAGCTTAGCATAGGGAATTGTTCTACCTTTGTACTTGAATATCAAAAAATAGAGGACACAACTGAACTCAGAAAGGTTGTCTTGTCCTGAAATCAGAAGGAAGGCTTATATCAGCAGAGGATCTCTGAGGATACAGTAACATGTGTTGGGACACACACGATGGTATGGAATTTATTTATTAGAGTAAATATCAATACACCTTATCCATTTGAATTTCAGATGTTTAGAGATCATCACTATTGTCATTCCTCTGATATTGAGGTTATTTCCCCAGTTTCAAAGCTTTAACATAATAGTTTAATATTAGAGAAGTTGGTTTAAGACACAGTGGAGCAACTGGCAGAGAACTCAGCCTTCTAAAGTATAGGAGGGAGGGTGGTCTGGACCACTGTAAGCTATGGTAACCCTAAGGGTTTTGAGGAGCCTGGGCCAGCAGCTAGAATTAGGAAAAGGATGCAGAACACATGCTCACTTTCTCCATTTCTCTGATGGGCCTGACAAAGCTTACATTGTATGTGTTTCTCAGGATAGCACCAGTTTGTGCTTTTTGAGAGAAACTTTTAAGTTAGGATAGTATGAACCTTTAGCTGATAGAGGGGAAATCTGATACTGTTCTTTTTGTATTATTAAATACAAGTGAGTGTAACTAGGCATGGAGAGGAAATGAAATACTTAGAAATAGGCATAAAATAAGAAATCCCAGGAAAATACAAAGAATGCAAGCAAAGAGAAAAACATAGGAATGCTTAGGAGTCAACAACTGAGTTAGAAGAAAACAAAATTAAATATATGAAACAGAAAAATTGACATCAATATAATCTTTTTAAAAGACAAAGTCTTAGCTGAAATAGTTTTGTTATAGCTCCCTTTTTTGGTTCTTTCTCTCTTAGTTTCTAGTTAGGAAAACCCCCCTTCTTACTTGCTTGCTATTTTTCATAGCTAGGGAAACGGGGAGACAAAAAAGTTGCCCAAGGTGAGGCATCCATAAAGGCTGAGCCAGGACTTTGACCCAGATGTACCCGAGTCTGTCACACCACCTGTCCCCTTCTGAGATGTTGTTGTTGATTTTACAAAAAGGAGGCAAATTAAGTGTATGATTTAAAATGCTTCTTATCTCAGATCTTCATACTACAACCTCCTCTGTATGCTGTCTTGCACTATGCTACATATTCATCTCCCTTTGCTGGTTTCCTCTGATGCTGGAGTTCACTTAAGGTTCAATTTTAGGAAGTTGGATTTTTAATAAGATTCCTTTAAATGGTTTCCATATTTAGCCAATCTTGCAGTTCTCAACAGTACATGGAAGAGCAAATAGGGAGCTTAAGAAAAAAAAAATTAGTTTCTTTAACTACGAGATGAAACCAAAATTTCGGCTTTCTGACTTCTAAGATTTGGAAGCAGTGTTGGCAATCTAAATTTATCAATAGTCGAACATATAGCATTTTTCATAAAGGACTTCTTTATTCTCCTTAGGATAGCAACATTTCTTAAATTTCCAAGAGTGGTCCTTTCCCTCTAAGTGTTTTCCACATGACGGCTCTTTTCTGAAGTGCGTTAATTCAGGCTCTATGCCACTCCTGCGTATTAGCTTATATATATGAAGAAAGATGTCAAATATGGAAGAAGTCATTTCTGACCTCATTTAAAAAAGACAAACAGATCTGGTTTAATTTCTTTTCAAACCACGTAGTGCTCTGGCATTTTTATTGTATATGTGAAGGCCATGCCTCGTTTTTCTCTAATGAGTACTGAAACAACCTTAGGGCTGTATTTTTCTTCAGATTGTTACTGGATTCTGCGAGGTAGTCGATACTAAGCTCTGCCGCTCCTGATGGTGTGGTGTGGAAGGAGGGTTAGGAAGGAAAGAGAGCAGGAAGCGGAAGGATGGCAGGAAACATTTTGATTTATGCAATTTTTATGAAAAATGTTCTCTTTGCTTACTGCATAGTGTTACTATTATTATCACTTGGTGGGCCTGAGGCATGGGCCACACACATCATTCGCCTAAAAATAATTCTACAGCCTGTCTGGGTGTCATTATGGTGTTTGTTTCATAACAACTGCCTATGAATCTTTATTAAAATTCAAGTAGGCTGAGACTTGGTGCCAACAACGGAGCCCGTATACACTAACAGAGTGCAGTCTGTCCTTGGGAAGGCGCTGGCAGCGTCAGAGTAGGGTGTGTCAAAAACTAGGCAAACTGCAGAGAATCTCAGGCTCATAAACTCTGAAAGAGGCAGGATGAGACCCTTGGAATGTATTCTGTCTGGCAAGATTTTCAGTATTTGGTTCACTCCTAGAATGAGAGAGACTACACCTGTGGAACTAAACAAGTGGGAATGGACCTCTAAGCATGCCGCCGCTTACCATCTGACCACCTAAGGGAGTGAACACTGAAATGTTATGGGCTTTTTTTTTTTTTTTTTAATGGGCTTAAGATTTCTGAAAGACAAAGGCAAATAGCACAAGATTTTTCCTCAGATTATGAAATGATAGGGTTTAGATGGTGGGTATAACACTCTCTATAATGGCATCTATTCTTCCATATATTGAGATAGAACCTGTGTTTATGAAACACAATCTCCATGAAAATCCAGGGAATACCCAGCGTGAAGCTCACAGATTTAATCTTTAAATTAATACTTACTGTTCTTACGAGTGTTTTTATTTTGTGAATGAGAATACTCCTTAAAAAATAAAAACTATGAAGGGGTACCTGGGTGGCTCAGTCAGTTAAGTGTCCAACTTTTGATTTTTGATTCAGGTCATGATCATGGGTCATAAGATCAGGCCACATGTTGGGCTTCACAATGAGCATGGAGTCTGCTTGAGATTCTTTTCCTCTCCCTCTGCCCCTGTCCCACTCACACCCTCTCTCTTTCTTTCTAAAATAAATAAATAAAATCTTAAGAGTTTTTCCATACATAGGACCGGTTGTGAGCAAAAAAACACATAGTTGTAGAACTAAGATGAAGTCAAAGTTAGAAGGGCTCTATTTGGCATTTAATAATGATATACTCCATTAATTACAATATAGCATATTTATTGAAAATGTGGGAAAATGTAGATTGCAAATGCAAAAAGATTTAGCTATTTCCCATGATCATATTGGAGTGATAGCATTATTAGTATTTCACTGGGGCTTTTGGATTTGTATGGTTAGATAAAGGCAATGAGTAATTATGGAATATTCTAATTCTGTCATCCTTTGTGTATGAAAGCAAATATTGTAATAAGAGAGAGGAAGTTAAATCCCCATTCTGTATTCAAATTAAAAGGATCAATATAAACGTATGTAATATTATATTTTGAACAATAAATAATTTATATCTGTTTATATATCTCTTACTTTATCTCTTTAGAGATAAAATATCTCTAAAATATCTACTTAAACACTTAACTATCTCTTGCTACTGTATCTCTTTACTACTAAACAAGCCTAGAAATAGTAAATCAGTAGCATCTCTCATCCTCAGATTATAATCTAGTAATATTCTACTAAGAGAAATCAAGATGTCTTGAAGAAATTGATGACTCTATGTCTTTGGTAGGAAATGTGCAAGATTAATTTGGATCACCTTTCATCCTGGGAAGAATGAAAGCTATCAAAACTAGTAGCTCTATCAGAAGAACACAGGAGCTGTTTGCTGTGAAGAGGCTTCCACTGGCCAAAGCTGAGACAACTTAACTCTGTAAAAATTAACAGCAATAGATTGAAGCACATAAAAAATGTTTAAATATATATATATATTTGATTTTTAAAATGAATAATGGCTTACTCCAAAAGATAAGAAACCGTTATCTTAAAAACAGATAGAGAAAAATAACCAAACATCTATTTTTCCAAATGGTAGATAAGGAGAAGTATTTCTTTGTTAGATATTTTCCAGTTAATAGATCAAAAAACTACTGGAATTTGAATATCACCATTTTGCAAGCCTCAATGAATTGCAGGTCTATGCACTCTGAGTATCGATGGTTGCTGACATAACCAAGAGGAAGACAAACATGATATGCCTCCTGGTCTAAGAATACAACAGTCCTCACACGATTGTTAAGAAGACCAAATTCGAGTCCAACATAGTTTCTATATCCAGTTTCCAATTTACAGGAAACACAAACAAAGACACATGCTAAACTATACTGGGAACATACAAGATCTAAACTGTGGAACACTCAATAGTGTTGGACTGGGTCTTTAACAGATTGATTCTTTTTCTTTCTTTCTTTTTTTTTGGTAATTTTTTCTTATTATGTTAGTCATCGTACAGTACATCACTAGTTTTTGATGTAGTGTTCCATGATTCATTGTTTGCATATAACACCCAGTGCTCCATGCAGTAGTGCCCTCCTTAATACCCATCACCAGGCTAACCCATCCCCTTTTCCCCCTCCCCTCTACAACTCTCAGTTTGTTTCCTAGAGTCCATAGTCTCTCATGGTTTGTCTCCCCTTCTGATTTCCTCCTCATTTTTCTCTTCCTTCTCCTAATGTCCTCCATGCTATTCCTTATGCTACACAAATACGTGAAACCATATGATAATTGACTTTCTCTCCTTGACATATATCACTTAGCATAATCTCCTCCAGTTCCATCTATATTGATGCAAATGTTGGGTATTATTCATCCTTTCTGATGGCTGAGTAATACTCCATTGTGTATATGGACCAAATGTTCTTTTTCAATTTGTCTCGGCTCCTTCTACAGTTTGGCTATTGTGGACATTACTGCTATGAACATGGAGGTGCATGTGGCCTTTCTTTTCACTACATCTAACATCAATTCCAAGGAAATAATGGGTTGGAGGAGAAAACTCTAGATGAAAGGAAACTGAAAAACAATACAAAAATTTTAAGAAGATACAAGATTAAAAAAAAAAAAATTTCCCTGGGGGAACTACTATATTTAAAATTCTGTAGTTGATTCTAATGTACATTGAAGTTGGCAATTATGGGGTTAGAAGTTAACCAAGTTGGAGGAAATGCCAGTTGTCTATGTTATGCTAGAAAAGTGTGTTGGCATTAAGAAACCATGGACGCGGGGTGCTTGGGTGGCTCAATGGGCTAAAGCCTCTGCCTTCAGGTCAAGCTCCCAGCATCCTGGGATCGAGCCGCACACCAGGCTGTCTGCGTAGGAGGGAGCCTGCTTCTTCCTCTCTCTCTCTCTGCCTGCTTGTGATCTCTGTCTGCCAAATATATAAATAAATAAAATCTTTAAAAAAAGAAAGAAAGAAAGAGAAAGAAAGAAAGAAAGAAACCAACCAACCATGGACACAGAGGAAGAAAGGTGAGTTGTGTGCTGGAGGATTTCAGCCTTAAGATGGAAGCAGAGGTTGACAAGTCATCAGACTTTAAATAAGAGAAGTGGGAGATTTAACAACTACCCTGGAGAAAGCTAGAGATAATTAAGATCCTGCCAGGCTAAACAGCTAGAGATGTTTTGATACCAAACTCTTTTGAAGGTTGAGGATAAGCTGTCTGGAAGGACTTGAGTATAAAGTATTGAGTATTATTTCAGAGTGACATTAAATACTTTTAAAATTAAATATTACTGGTAATGTTACCAGATTTTCCTTAGTGTTTATTTCTTTTTCAAATTGCTTTATGAGTTAGATGGCTAGACAGTATGGTGTGGGGATAGAGGGTGTGTAACTGATGGCTCTGTGTTCAAATCTTTGTATTACTTTTTAGTAACTTTGTAATGTGGCAGAACTCAGCTCTTAAGTCTCAATTTCATTGTATGCCAAGTGGACATACCTTAAAGAATTGTGAAGAATAAGTCATATTTATGTGAAAACACCACCTATTTTTAAATGTTTTATTGTTTATTTATTTATTTGTTTTTAAATATTTTATTTATTCATTTGACAGAGACAGTCACCGTGAGAGAGGAAACACAAGCAGGGGGAGTGGGAGAGGGAGAAGCAGGCTTCCCACCAAGCAGGGAGCCTAATGCGGGGCTTGACCCCAGGACCCTGGGATCATGACCTGAGCTGAAGGCAGAGGCTTGATGACTGAGCCACTGAGGGGCTGTTTTTAAATGTTTTAAATATTTAATTTTAGTGTGAACTATTTACAACTTAACAAGACATGCTAACAGATACAGATAATTACATTTAAGACATTTTAACATGGCATTAAAAAAAAGTAGCACAGGTAAATCAAAACATCTGCATCCCTTTTTACTTTTTCTTTAATCAAGGTATGACTGCAAAATTGTTTCATATTATATATTATGTTTTTAACAGTTTTATTGATGTATAATTCACCTGCCATATGTTCTGTTTAAAGCGTACAACTCCATTTTTTTTGGTCTATTCAGAGGATATACAACCATTATTATAATCTAAATTTAAAAACTGTTTGGTCCCCCAAAAAGAAACCTGGATTCATTAGTGGTCACCCTCCATTCCTCCCCAAATTTCATCAGCCCTAAGCAACTGATAATCTATTTTGTGTGTCCATAGATTTTCTCATCTTGAACATTTAATTTAAATGGAATAATACATTTATGGTTTTTTGTGATTGATTACATTTATTTAGTGTAATACTTTCAAAGGCTCATTTGTGTTATAGCGCTGTTTCTTTTTATTTCCAAATAATATCACAGTGTATGGATATATTTTTTTTATTTAGCTGTTTATCACCTGATGGACATTTGGGTCATTTTCACTTTTTTGGCTATTGTGAAGAATTTTCTGACATATGTATGCACGTTTTAGTTGAGCGTATGTTTTGTGTTTCTCTTGTGTATGTTCCTAGAAATGGAATTGTGGTTATCATATCATAGCTCTTTGTCTACTATTTTGAGGAAATAGTAAAATTACCTGTTTTCCACAATGGCTCTGCCACTGTTTATTCTCACCAACAATGTATGAGGGTTCTAGTTTCTCCTTATCCTAATCAGTGTGGAGTATTATGTCATGTGGTTTTAATTTGCATTTCTCTAATGACTAATGATGTTAAGCATTCTTTCATGTGTTTCTCCCCACTTACGTATCTTCTTTGGAGAAATGTCTACCAATTCTATAATACATTTAAAAATTGGGTTGTTGGTTTATTGCTAAGTTATAAATTTTCTTAATGTATTCTGGATATGAGTTACTTATTAATATATGATTTGCAAAAATTTCTCCTATTCTTATATGCATTTAAAATGCATATAATTTATTAATATGCATATAGTTTATTAATTTATTTATTTTATATGTGTATTGATTTCTGGGTATTTTAATATTTACATATGTGACATTATTAACCCTATGTGATTTGGTATTTTTCTTGGCTCTACTCAACATTTATATTGACGTATGTCCTGGCTGACAATCCAGTATAGTTCCTTCTCCAGTTAATTCATTTAACATGATGACTAGTATTCTACAGCAAGGGTAAATCATAGTTTAAGATCATATTTTATTTTTCCTGTATTTTGCCTTTCAGCCAGCTATATTTAAGAAGAGATGAGATGTTGTGAGCACATTGGTTGTTCTCTCATTCTTAACAATTACAGGGTTTGTTGTAAGGTATTTTGGGGTAGAACTGCCTCCAAAATGTCCAGGCACTATTACTCGATATAAACAGTACCCTAGAAACTTAACTTCAGTAATCATAATTTATACAGTAATTCCTCACCTCTGTCGACATAAAAGTATTTAGTTTCATTCTATAGTTGAGACATAGTCATAGTAATTAAGCTTATTAGTAATATAACATATTCTTGAAGTTATAAAAGTAGAAAAAAGAAAGATGTTTGGAAATTGCAAACTGAGGATAACTCATGACGTAAAAACAAAAATCAATTGCAAAATAAAAAAAATACCAAAAATCAAAAACAAACATTTGTAAAGTGAACCGTGGGAAATAAAGATTGTTGAGGACATTGAGGAATGATGCTAAATACTGCACGGTGTCAAAGACCTTGACAGTTCCTTATGCCAGACACTGATTTTAAAAAGTGCAGTCCCCCTCCATCAGACATTCTATGCCAGAAAAGTCACTATCCATGTTTCAAGAAGCTGCAGACATTCTATTCACAGAGAATGCTCTGATTCTGAAGAGGCTATACTTTTTGACCTAGAGAAGTAGAGGAATGGAAGGAGAGCTCTAAAAAGAAACTTTCATATTTTACTGTTTTTATTACTATTTTTTTACTTTCTAAATTTCTTCTACCTTGGCAAAGTTTTATCACAT
The DNA here is from genome assembly GCF_009829155.1 of Mustela erminea. Classification (NCBI taxonomy): domain Eukaryota; kingdom Metazoa; phylum Chordata; class Mammalia; order Carnivora; family Mustelidae; genus Mustela; species Mustela erminea. The sequence goes on from NC_045616.1 coordinate 51,443,209, forward strand.
TGGTTATTAATAGTGTATATGTTTCTTTTCCATAGGTGAATTCTTTCACTCATCACTTAGCACAGAACCATAACTCTTAAACGCTTACTTCATGTTTCGGGCTGTGGGTATTCGTTGTCATGAGACAATGAGGTATATTCTCGTTACTCTTTGGCTTTGTATATATATATATATATATATATATATATGTATATATATATTAAGATTTTATTTATTTATTTGACAGACAGAGATCACAAGTAGGCAGACAGGCAGACAGAGAGAGTGGGGGAGGAAGGCAGGCTCCCTGCTGAGCAGAGAACCTGATTCGGGGCTTGATCCTAGGACCCTGAGATCATGATCTGAGCCGAAGGCAGAGGCTTTAACCCACTGAGCCACCCAGGCACCCCGGCTTTATATATTTTTTTAAAGACTTATTCATTTATCTTGGAGTGAGAGGGCAGATAAGTGCAGGAAGGGGCAGAGGGAGAGAATCTTCAAAAAGACTCCCCGCTGAGTGTGAAGCTTGGCATGGACCTTGATCCCACAACCCCAAGATCATGACCTGAGCGGAAACCAAGAGACAGATGCCCAGCTGACTGAGCCACTCAGGCCCCCCAGCTTTGTATTATTTAATCCAGTTTTCATTATTCTTCACAGATCAATCATTTTATTTAGAAAACAATTTGTATTTGTGGCTTCCCTCCTCAAACATATACAATAATTCGGTTTCTTACTATACTGTAGTGTAGCAGTTAAGAGGTTGGCCTCTGAAGTCAGATGTCTGAGATGTGTTAAAATCATCTGGGCTTTGGAGCACCTTGGGGGCTCAGTAGGTTAAGCCTCTGCCTTTGGCTCACATCATGATCTCAGGGTCCTGGGATCAAGCCCACATTGGGTTCTCTGCTCAGTGGGGAGCCTGTTTCTGCCTCTTTCTCTGCCTGCCTCGCTGCCTACTTGTGATCTCTCTCTGTCAAGTAAATAAAATCTTCTTAAAAAATAAAATAATCTAGGCTTTGAGAGAAATGGGTGGAGGGGCCTCTGGAGGTCTCAGCTGATTAAGCATCTGCTTGGGTCATGATCTCAGGCTCCTGGGTCGAGCCTTGCATTAGGTCTCCCTGCTCAGCAGGGAGTCTGCTTCTCCTTCTCCCTCTGCCCCTCCTCCAATAACAAAATCTTAAAAAAAGAAAAGAAAAGAAAAGGATAAATGTATCAATATACAGGAATAGAGGGTGGTTCATTAGACTATTTTTTTTAAATAGACTGAATATTTTCTGTAACAAAAGTTAAAAATGAGTATATTCCATCATATTCTGCTTTAAGTAGACTAGATTTTTTAAACCACTTTGGGTTACATAGTAAATGTGGAAAAGTTAAAATCTTATACCAGATATTTAGAAATTCTTAATTTATAGAGATATATGTGTATAAGTCTAGCTAAGGAAAATTATAAATAACCTTCAGTAATCTCTTGGGAAATTTAGAGTATAAAGCTATGTATTTTACATGTATATGCAAGCATCTTCCTCATTCTTTTAGGTTTCTTGTAATGAACATTCTAGACTTTGAAATCAAACAAATAATTCAGTTTATTCAGATAACCATGGTACCATGGTTATCTATCTATCTATATAAATGGTTATATATATTAATATATATAAAGTATATATATTAATGATTATATATATAAATATCGATAATATTTTCTAGAACAGCATTGTCCAAAATGATAGCCAATGCCAGATGCAACTATTTAAATGTTAATTATAAACAAATTACAATTAAGATTCAGTTTCTCAGTCCTATGAACCACATTTCAAATGTTCAGTAGCTGTATGTGGCTAACAACTATATTATAGTACTTGATGGATAGAGTACTTTTATTGTAGCAGAAAGTTCTATTGGGTGACACTGCTATTGAATATAACCAATGTTTGGAGCCAACCATTTATCTTATCTGTCTCTACATCAATCTCTTTTAGTTGTTTTGGTCAAGAATGAAAGTTTTTCCCTTACGAGTCATACAGTACCAGTCCGCTAAGTTGTCGTCAGATCATAGTTCCCATTTTTAACTAAAGATGATTTCCTGTTGCCTGGGGCTTGACAGTTCACAAAGAGACCAGAGTTGGCAGAAACACAAATAATATAGGATTAGTAGGATTAAAGTATGGGGGGAAAAATGACAACTGAGTGAAAACGTGAAAGAATGAGTTTGGAGCAAATATGCAAAAAGCATCCTAGATTACTTTGTCAACAGGAACTAGTGTCATTAAAAAAAAGGCTTGGCAGGTGTTTTATTCTCACAGAAGGAAAAACTACTTACTGTAATAGAAGACAGCATTACATAGGGCCTTGCTTTACATACTGATTTCATTTAATAAAAAAAGAATCAAGACTACCTTATGTTTAACTCTACTGTATATACATAATATCTGTTCATACACACACACATACACACACACATATTTACAATCATATTTTCTCACTTATTTTTAAAATTCAACTTATTTAAACTAAAATCCCAATTCACCCATTTCTCCTACACCCCATCCCTCACTTCTGGCAACCACCCACCTGTTCTCTTTATCAGTGAGCTTATTTTATATATAAAATACATTTATTAGCATACATAAGTATATGATTTAATTCTTATTATTATTTAATTATATATGATTATGTAGTATTGCCTATATTATTATTTTACTTTGCATAATGCCCACAGGTCTATCCATATTATCCTAAATGGCAAGATTTCATTCTTTTTTTTTTTTTCTCATTGTGTTTTTTTTTTAATTTTTTATTTTTTATAAACATATATTTTTATCCCCAGGGGTACAGGTCTGTGAATCGCCAGGTTTACACACTTCACAGCACTCACCAAAGCACATACCCTCCCCAATGTCTATAACCCCACCCCCCTTCTCCCAACCCCCCTCCCCACAGCAACCCTCAGTTTGTTTTGTGAGATTAAGAGTCACTTATGGTTTGTCTCCCTCCCAATCCCATCTTGTTTCATTGATTCTTCTCCTACCCACTTAAACCCCCATGTTGCATCACCACTTCCTCATATCAGGGAGATCATATGATAGTTGTCTTTCTCGCTTGACTTATTTCGCTAAGCATGATACGCTCTAGTTCCATCCATGTTGTCGCAAATGGCAAGATTTCATTTCTTTTGATGGCTGCATAGTATTCCATTGTGTATATATACCACATCTTCTTTATCCATTCATCTGTTGATGGACATCTAGGTTCTTTCCATAGTTTGGATATTGTGGACATTGCTGCTATAAACATTCAGGTGCACGTGCCCCTTCGGATCACTACGTTTGTATCTTTAGGGTAAATACCCAGTAGTGCAATTGCTGGGTCATAGGGCTGTTCTATTTTCAACATTTTAAGGAACCTCCATGCTGTTTTCCAGAGTAGTTGCACCATATTGGATTCCCACCAACAGTGTAGGAGGGTTCCCCTTTCTCCGCATCCTCGCCAGCATCTGTCATTTCCTGACTTGTTGATTTTAGCCATTCTGACTGGTGTGAGGTGATATCTCATTGTGGTTTTGATTTGTATTTCCCTGGTGCCGAGTGATATGGAGTACTTTTTCATGTGTCTCTTGGCCATCTGGATGTCTTCTTTGCAGAAATGTCTGTTCATGTCCTCTGCCCATTTCTTGATTGGATTATTTGTTCTTTGGGTGTTGAGTTTGCTAAGTTCTTTATAGATTCTGGACACTAGTCCTTTATCTGATATGTCGTTTGCAAATATCTTCTCCCATTCTGTCAGTTGTCTTTTGATTTTGTTAACTGTTTCCTTTGCTGTGCAAAAGCTTTTGATCTTGATGAAATCCCAATAGTTCATTTTCGCCCTTGCTTCCCTTGTCTTTGGCGATGCTGCGGCTGAGGTCGAAGAGGTTGCTGCCTGTGTTCTCCTCAAGGATGTTGATGGATTCCTTTCTCACATTGAGGTCCTTCATCCATTTTGAGTCTATTTTTGTGTGTGGTGTAAGGAAATGGTCCAATTTCATTTTTCTGCATGTGGCTGTCCAATTTTCCCAACACCATTTATTGAAGAGGCTGTCTTTTTTCCATTGGACATTCTTTCCTGCTTTGTCGAAGATTAGTTGACCATAGAGTTGAGGGTCTATTTCTGGGCTCTCTATTCTGTTCCATTGATCTATGTGTCTGTTTTTGTGCCAGTACCATGCTGTCTTGATGATGACAGCTTTGTAATAGAGCTTGAAGTCCGGAATTGTGATGCCACCAACTTTGGCTTTCTTTTTCAATATCCCTTTGGCTATTCGAGGTCTTTTCTGGTTCCATATAAATTTTAGAATTATTTGTTCCATTTCTTTGAAAAAGATGGATGGTACTTTGATAGGAATTGCATTAAATGTGTAGATTGCTTTAGGTAGCATAGATATTTTCACAATATTTATTCTTCCAATCCAGCAGCATGGAACATTTTTTTTGTGTCTTCCTCAATTTCTTTGTGTCTTCCTCAATTTCTTTCATGAGTACTTTATAGTTTTCTGAGTATAGATTCTGTGCCTCTTTGGTTAGGTTTATTCCTAGGTATCTTATGGTTTGGGGTGCAATTGTAAATGGGATGGACTCCTTAATTTCTCTTTCTTCTGTCTTGTTGTTGGTGTAGAGAAATGCAACTGATTTCTGTGCATTGATTTTATATCCTGACACTTTACTGAATTCCTGTACAAGTTCTAGCAGTTTTGGAGTGGAGTCTTTTGGGTTTTCCACATATAGTATCATATCATCTGCAAAGAGTGATAGTTTGACTTCTTCTTTGCCGATTTGGATGCCTTTAATTTCCTTTTGTTGTCTGATTGCGGAGGCTAGGACTTCTAGTACTATGTTGAATAGCAGTGGTGATAATGGACATCCCTGCCATGTTCCTGACCTTAGCGGAAAAGCTTTCAGTTTTTCTCCATTGAGAATGATATTTGCGGTAGGTTTTTCATAGATGGCTTTGATGATATTGAGGTATGTGCCCTCTATCCCTACACTTTGAAGAGTTTTGATCAGGAAAGGATGCTGTACTTTGTCAAATGCTTTTTCAGCATCTATTGAGAGTATCATATGGTTCTTGTTCTTTCTTTTATTGATGTGTTGTATCACATTGACTGATTTGCGGATGTTGAACCAACCTTGCAGCCCTGGAATAAATACCACTTGGTCGCGGTGAATAATCCTTTTAATGTACTGTTGAATCCTATTGGCTAGTATTTTGGTGAGAATTTCCGCATCTGTGTTCATCAAGGATATTGGTCGATAGCTCTCTTTTTTGATGGGATCCTTGTCTGGTTTTGGGATCAAGGTGATGCTGGCCTCATAAAATGAGTTTGGAAGTTTTCCTTCCATTTCTATTTTTTGGAACAGTTTCAGGAGAATAGGAATTAGTTCTTCTTTAAATGTTTGGTAGAATTCCCCCGGGAAGCCGTCTGGCCCTGGGCTTTTGTTTGTTTGGAGATTTTTAATGACTGTTTCAATCTCCTTACTGGTTATGGGTCTGTTCAGGCTTTCTAATTCTTCCTGGTTCAGTTGTGGTAGTTCATATGTTTCTAGGAATGCATCCATTTCTTCCAGATTGTCAAATTTGTTGGCGTAGAGTTGCTCATAGTATGTTCTTATAATAGTTTGTATTTCTTTGGTGTTAGTTGTGATCTTTCCTCTTTCATTCATGATTTTATTTATTTGGGTCCTTTCTCTTTTCTTTTTGATAAGACTGGCCAGGGGTTTATCAATCTTATTATTCTTTCAAAGACCAGCTCCTAGTTTTGTTGATTTGTTCTATTATTTTTTTGGTTTCTATTTCATTGATTTCTGCTCTGATCTATATGATTTCTCTTCTCCTGCTGGGCTTAGAGTTTCTTTCTTGTTCTTTCTCAAGCTCCTTTAGGTGTAGGGTTAGGTTGTGTACCTGAGACCTTTCTTGTTTCTTGAGAAAGGCTTGTACCACTATATATTTTCCTCTCAGGACTGCCTTTGTTGTGTCCCACAGATTTTGAACCGTTGTTTTTTCATTATCATTTGTTTCCATGATTTTTTTTCAATTCTTCTTTAATTTCCCGATTGACCCATTCATTCTTTAGGATGCTGTTTAGTCTCCATGTATTTGGGTTCTTTCCAAACTTCCTCTTGTGGTTGAGTTCTAGCATCAGAGCACTGTGGTCTGAAAATATACAGGGAATGATCCCAATCTTTTGATACCGGTTGAGTCCTGATTTAGGACCGAGGATTTGATCTACTCTGGAGAATGTTCCATGTGCACTAGAGAAGAATGTGTATTCTGTTGCTTTGGGATGAAATGTTCTGAATATATCTGTGATGTCCATCTGGTCCAGTGTGTCGCTTAAGGCCTTTATTTCCTTGTTGATTTTTTGCTTGGATGATCTTTCCATTTCAGTGGGGGGAGTGTTAAAGTCCCCTACTATTATTGTATTATTGTTGATGTGTTTCTTTGATTTTGTTATTAATTGGTTTATATAGTTGGCTGCTCCCACGTTGGGGGCATAGATATTTAAAATTGTTAGATCTTCTTGTTGGACAGTCCCTTTGAGTATGATATAGTGTCCTTCCTCATCTCTTATTATAGTCTTTGGCTTAAAATCTAATTGATCTGATATAAGGATTGCCACTTCTGCTTTCTTCTGATGTCCATTAGCATGGTAAATTCTTTTCCACCCCCTCACTTTAAATCTGGAGGTGTCTTCAGGCTTAAAATGAGTTTCTTGGAGGCAACATATAGATGGGTTTTGTTTTTTTATCCATTCTGATACCCTGTGTCTTTTGATTGGGGCATTTAGCCCATTAACATTCAGGGTAACTATTGAGAGATATGAATTTAGTGCCATTGTATTGCCTGTAGGGTGACTGTTACTGTATATTGTCTCTGTTCCTTACTGATCTATCACTTGTAGGCTCTCTCTTTGCTTAGAGGACCCCTTTCAATATTTCCTGTAGAGCTGGTTTGGTGTTTGCAAATTCTTTCAGGTTTTGTTTGTCCTGGAAGCTTTTAATCTCTCCTTCTATTTTCAATGATAGCCTAGCTGGATATAGTATTCTTGGCTGCATGTTTTTCTCGTTTTGTGCTCTGAAAATATCATGCCAGCTCTTTCTGGCCTGCCAGGTCTCTGTGGATAAGTCAGCTGCCAATCTAATATTTTTACCATTGTATGTTACAGACTTCTTTTCCCGGGCTGCTTTCAAGATTTTCTCTTTGTCACTAAGACTTGTAAATTTTACTATTAGGTGACGGGGTGTGAGCCTATTCTTATTGATTTTGAGGGGCATTCTCTGAACCTCCTGAATTTTGATGCTCGTTCCCTTTGCCATATTGGGGAAATTCTCCCCAATAATTCTCTCCAGTATACCTTCTGCTCCCCTCTCTCTTTCTTCTTCTTCTGGAATCCCAATTATTCTAATGTTGTTTCATCTTATGGTGTCACTTATCTCTCGAATTCTCCCCTCATGGTCCAGTAGCTGTTTGTCCCTCTTTTGCTCAGCTTCTTTATTCTCTGTCATTTGGTCTTCTATATCGCTAATTCTTTCTTCTGCCTCATTTATCCTAGCAGTGAGAGCCTCCATTTTTTATTGCACCTCATTAATAGCTTTTTTAATTTCAACTTGGTTAGATTTTAGTTCTTTTATTTCTCCAGAAAGGGCTTTTATATCTCCCGAGAGGGTTTCTCTAATATCTTCCATGCCTTTTTCGAGCCCGGCTAGAACCTTGAGAATTGTCATTCTGAACTCTAGGTCTGACATATTACCAATGTCTGTATTGATTAGGTCCCTAGCCTTTGGTACTGCCTCTTGTTCTTTTTTTTTGTGGTGAATTTTTCTGCCTTGTCATTTTGTCCAGATAAGAGTATATGAAGGAGCAAGTAAAATACTAAAAGGGTTGCAACAACCCCAGGAAAATATGCTTTAACGAAATCAGAAGAGATCCCAAATCATGAGGGGGGAGAAAGGGGATAAAAAAAGGTTCAAAAAGAAAGAAAGGAAAAAAAAGAAAAAAGAAAAAAAAGAATTAAAAAAAGAAAACGAATAAAGAAAAATATAAAAAAGAACAAATATATATATTAGATAACTTGTTTCAAAACATTAAAAAAGAAAAGGGTAAAAGTTAAAAAAAATTTTAGAAGAAGAGAAAAAAAATGAAAAAGAAAAAAATTAAATTAACTGCAAGACTAAAAAAAAATCACAGGGAAAAAGCCATGAGTTCCGTGCTTTGCTTTCTCCTCCTCTGGAATTCTGCTGCTCTCCTTGTTATTGAAACCACACTCCTTGGTAGGTGAACTTGGTCTTGGCTGGATTTCTTGTTGATCTTCTGTGGGAGGGGCCTGTTGTAGTGATTCTCAAGTGTCCTTGCCCCAGGCGGAATTGCACCGCCCTTAATAATCCGCTCGGGTGGGGCACCTGGGTGGCTCAGTGGGTTAAGCCGCTGCCTTCAGCTCGGGTCATGATCTCAGGGTCCTGGGATCGAGCCCCGCATCGGGCTCTCTGCTCAGCAGGGAGCCTGCTTCCTCCTCCTCTCTCTGCCTGCCTCTCTGCCTACTTGTGATCTCTCTCTGTCAAATAAATAAATAAAATCTTAAAAAAAAAAAAATAATAATCCGCTCAGGTTTGCTTTCAGGAGCTTTTGTTCCCTGAGCGCTTTCCGTAGAGTTCCGGAGGACGGGAATACAAATGGCGGCCTCCTGGTCTCCGGCCGGAAGGAGCCGAGAGCCCGGGGCCCCACTCCTCAGTGCGCCCTCAGAGAACAGCGCCCAGTTACTCCCGTCTGCCTGACCTCCGGCCGCGCTCCAAGCTCACCGAGCCTGAGACCGCTTCAAGGTAACCCCGAGCTGTGAGCTTACTGTCGGCTCTGTCTCTGTAGCCGGCTTTCCCGTTCCAATACCCGCAAGCTCTGCGACACTCAGACACCCCCGATCCTTCTGTGACCCTGCGGGACCTGAGGCCACGCTGACCCCGCGTGGGCTTCGCCCCGGTTTAGCCTCTAGAGCGATGTCCCTCAGCGGAACAGACTTTTAAAAGTCCTGATTTTGTGCTCCATTGCTCCGCCGCTTGCCGGGATCCGGCCCCTCCCCCGGGGTCTATCTTCCGGTCGCTTTGGATTCACTTCTCCGCCAGTCCTACCTTTCAGAAAGTGGTTGTTTTTCTGTTTCCAGAATTGCTGTTCTTCTTCTCTTCGATCTGCTGATGGATTTGCAGGTGTTTGCAATCTTTAGATAAGCTATCTAGCTGATCTCCTGCTAGCTGAAGTAGTCTCAGACTGCTACTTCTCTGCCATCTTGACTCCTCCCCCCAAGATTTCATTCTTTTTTATGGCTAAATAATATTCTGTGTATATACACACACACAATTCTTTTACTCATTCATTGATGGGCCCTTGGGTTGTTTCCATATCTTGGGTTTTGTAAATAATGCTGCAGTGAACATGAGGGTGCATATGTCTTTTAAATTAATGTTTTTATTTTCTTTTGATAAATACCTAGAATTGGAACTTCTGGATTATATTGTAGTTTTATTTTGAATTTTTTGAGGAATCTCCATACTTGTTCCATAGTGGCTGTTCCAATTTACATTTCCACCAACAGGGCTCAACAGTTCCCTTTTCTCTACATTTTTGCCAACAGTTGCTATTTCCAGTCTTTTTGTTAACAATCATTCTGTGTGTGGTGATATCCTATTGTGAGTTTTTTTCAAGATTTATTTATTTATTTGACAGAGATTGAGAGAGCACAAGTAGGCAGAGAGGCAGACAAAGAGGGAGGGGGAAGCAGTCTCCCCGCTGAGTAGAGAGCCTGAGATGTGGGGCTCAATACCAGGACCCTGAGATCATGACCTCAGCCTAAGGCAGAGTCTTAACCCACTGAGCCACCCAGGCACCCCCCCATTGTGAGTTTTTGATATGCATATCCCTGATGATTAATTATGTAGAGTATGTTTTCATGTACCTGTTGGCTATCTGTATACATGTTTTAGAGTCTTCTGCCTACTTTGTAATCACATGATCTTCTGCTGTTGTATGAGTTCTTTATATATTTTGGATATTAGTCATTTATCAGATAAATAATTTACAAATATTTTCTTCCATTCAGTAGGCTGCTTTTTCATTCTGTTGATGTTTCTTGTTTTGAGTTTCTGTTGCTTTGTTTGGGTGGTTGGTTGGTTTCTTTTTTTGCTATGCAGAAACTTTTTAAGTAGATGTAGTTCCAATTCTTTATTTGCTTTTGTTGCTTTTGCTTTTGGTAACAGATTTAAAAAGTCACCACCAATATCTATGTCAGACAACTTGTTACCTATGTTTTCTTTTAGGAGTTCTGTGATTTCAGGTCCTTCACATTTTAAGTCTTTAATCTATTTTGACTTAAATTTTTGCATGTGGTGAAGGATAGCGGTCCAGTTTCAGTCTTTTGCAATAGGCTGTCCAATTTTCTCAGTATTCATTAAAGAAGCTGTCTTCTCCCCCACTGAATATTCTTGGCTCCTTTGTCATTATTCTTTTATTCTCAGTCTGGTCACCTAAAAAAGTCAAGATACTAAAAACTGCTTTTAATATCAAAAGAGAAGCGTAGTTTCCTAGTCAATGAGTTTCACATTTGCAGGATTTACTTCATACAATTCTTTATATTATGCTGTGTATAAAATAATATTAGTTGATATTTAGCATTTTGGAAAATTTAAATTTTCAACAAATAAGTATTTCTAACACTTAAAACATCCATTTAAAAGCAAATATTTGAAATTGTTTACTTTTTTCATAGATGGTTATCTAAAATTTTATGACCATTTTTTGCCTTATTAAGTAAATTGTAAAAGTAACATTTAATACTTTCTCAACTAACTGGTCTGATAATTATGCCCAGTAGTTTTCATAGTAATTCTAACACAGTGTGGACCCTACGACTATTGAGGTTAGGTTTGCTTCTGAAGTAACAGCGATAGGTAAATTGTGATTCTGAAGCCCATTATACACCTTTTTTTCCTCATTGTAAAGTGTCACTTCACAGTAGATCAGATACTAACACTTCTTACTTTTCTTAACAAGCTTCACTATCATTTTGGTAAGAAATCAAGGTTTCCGAAAGAACCAGACAGAAAAGTTTGTTAAGTGAATACACTTAACTCTACATGAATTGCCAAACCATTGGATTGTTATTTGAGGGTTGGACGTGCCTCCTCTGCAGAGCTCCTGGGCTTTATGACAACATTCTTCTTCATTCTTCCAAAGGTGTTCTTATTTATTTCCTGTAAGGCTGGAACCTAAGTCTGGATATAACTGATATTGTGAAAGTGGGTTGTTGCCATGCTTCAGAAAACCATGAGTGTCTTTTTAGTTATGTTGATTCAAAACTGGGGGGAGGGCTGTAGAAATGAATGGAAAGGCAGAATTAATGTAAGAACTAACTTTAAGAACCAGAAGTTTTCTTAAGGCTATTCTTGACAGAAACCAAGGGTAATCTCTTCCTTAAAAGCAAAAATATGAGTGAAGTATTCACCCCATGTACTTGATTTCTTATAACTGCCTCATGTTAAGAACATTTGCAAAATATTTTACACATTTGCTAAATGTATCTTATTGTACACTAGCAAATGTTAAGTTGAATGCTATGTGTATAGTAAAATAATTTTGAAAACCATCTACTTACCTAGTAAAGGAAAAGGGTAACTTTAAGTTCCAGTCTACTTGGTAGGATTTAAAATTTTTTTATCATTAATAAGTATTAAGTTGTCTTGAAATTAAATCCCTTTGTATGTTTTTGAGGGAAATAAAAATAAACAATTTGTTTTTACTGATTGCTTTTTAAGTAAATATGAGTGAGCCATAACAAAAAAGAAATCTACACAGAATTATGAAAGCATTCAGAAGCAGATATCCCTTTGAGAGAAAATTACTTTTTTTTCTTTTAAGAAAGGAAGATGGTTTTAAATTCTCAGCAAGGAGTCACCATCTCAATTAAAAATGATTCTGAATAGGGACTTAAAAGCTGCTAGTTCATTTCATTTATGTTTTGGCCATTAGAACCATATATTAGCAGAAACTAAAGTGATGGGAAATTAGTTTGAATTCTTTTTAGAAATAATAAAGAATAAGAGAAAAATTTTTTCTCAAATACTGTGTCCTATTCTTTACATGTAAATTTGAATCTCTTATTACCAGTCACATGATCAAAGAGTCAAAGGCCCAAACTGGTCTTGGAGTGAGTATATCTGATTGATCAGGTAGATGGTGCTTTACATGTGAGGTGACAGAGGAAGACTGTATCCATTGAAAGTCCAGAGAGTGAAAAACATTTATTCACATTTTCAATACAGACTGGTTTTTACCTGTATGAGGAGAGTAAAGATATCTTCTGTTTTTATTTATCTGATATGATTCACCGTTTGAAACAGATCGAAATAGCCAGATTGGAGTGAACAGAGCTTTTTAGTAATTGTTCTTTATGAATGTGCACTGTTTCCAGGAGATACCCATGGGCTTATGTTTGCAGTTCTCTTTAATATTAAAACATAATAATCAGCACACTAAAAATATCACCTGTTACTCCCATAGATACTAATAACCATGTTATTAAAGATATTGAGGGCCCACCATTTTGGGGATAGAGGTTCAAGCCCTCTTGCATTTTGTCCATCCTGTTACCCAGGGCTGCCAAATCGCAGTAGGGCCATTTTTCCCTGCAGGAACGTAGGGGATGATTCATCTGGTTTATCTGAAACAAATCACCTAAGATAATTTGTTCTTGTTGTTGTTGTTTGTTTTTTTAGAGTGAGCCTGAGCCAGAGTGGGGGCAGGGGTGGCTGGAGGAACTTGGGAAGAGAGGATTTCAAGCAAGCTCCTCGCCCAGCACAGAGCCTGATACAGGGCTCAGTCTCATAGCCTTGAGCAGACATCACGACTCAGATGCTTAACTGAGCCACCCAGGAACCCCTGACCCCTAAAGTAGTTTAATGCCAAACTGCACAGCCAAACATCACACCTCTAACAATTATTCATATAAAAATGAGCTATCTTTTATAAAATTACTGAACTCTACCAAAGTATTTAAAAATTTGTTCCTAAATTTTGAAAATAAGGTAATTCCAGTTTCAAGACCTAAGAAGAAAATGAAACCAACCTGAATGACATTAGATTCTGGACATTTTATGGTGTTAGGTATTTAATACTGGCCCATTTCATTGCTAAGATTTGCAAACATGAGTCGCTGAATCTTTATAATGAAGAAGTTGAATTCTCCATATACATTTCTGAAAAGTGCTAGTGACAGAAGGCAGCACGTAGTGGAGTTGGGGGGCAAGTGAAACAGTGACTGGAATAGTGTATCTTCTCTTAAGGGAGGACCAAGGACAAACTGGGAACCTAAGGGGGAGAATGGAGCTAAGTGGAGCCATTAAATCAGAGTTTATCAAGAGCCACATAGGATGAGAAAAATATTATCACTGGTTATTTCTTTTACAAACTCAAGTATAATGTGTGTAGACACCTAAGTCATGTGCAGTGAAGTCAGCTCAGTTCCTCCTATTACTCAGTTTTCCTTCTTTTAAAGAAAAATTGTGTCTAATGCCATTCCTTGTTTTCATTTTTGAGTTAGCATTTTTTTTCAGACAGGGACTACAACTTTTTTTTTTTTTTTTTTTTTTTTTTGCTTATGGTCTCAAAACTGATTTACATAGAGAATGGTAATGTGACTCAAATGGTCCTCACTTAGCGGTATATTGCTACCAACATCACAGATAAAAAGATGTGTTTAAGAAGAAATCCTTTCCTTGTACCCTTACTTAAAAAATCACCCCATCATCGGAATCTGATAGAGAAGGTAAACTTTTTCAAAGAAAGAGCTTATATATTTTGCAGTAAATAAAGGTAAAGTGTGCTTAACTTTTTGCCTTTATCATGTTTACCACTTGTACTTTTATGTTTTTTTGATACCTGGGGAAATGTGACTTCAACTTCAATCCAAAATGTGTTGTGGATTTATACTTCAATAAGTTTACTTTAAAAATACCTAAATAGCACAGTAGAAAAAGAATATTCAAAATATCAAAATGTCTTTCTGTGTATCATAACTTCTCTTTGAAGAGCTGGGTTAGTAATAAGAACTTAGAGATGTTTGATTCTTTACAGTTCACAATAAACTTTGTAGAGGAAAAATAAAAAGATAGAGATAATAGTAATAATATTCTCAGTTCTCAGATGTGCTGAAAAAGGCCAAATGCTCCTAAACACCAATAAAAGGAAGGCTCTTTTGAATTCATTAAGTATGCCAGAATCCCATTACCCTTTTGTCTAGGAATGAACAGTGGAGTTTTCTCTTGCAGATTCAGATCATGTATTATGAGATTCTGCAAACTGTCGGGAAGGAATGATGGCAGTAATACCACACCTGGAACTAGAAAGATGTATCATATCTGGTGCAGCTATGTTGGACAAAGTTGTTTTTTCTTTTTTTTCATCATATACATTCTCTGTTTGATGTGATTTTTTTTTCTCTATTTCTTCTGAAAGCTTGTGTATGGGTACATACACAGAGATACTATATGAAAACATGTTCTTAGTATATTTGAGTGTGTAGTTAACTAGACTAAGGGGACTTCTTAAATGAATGGGCGTGATTTATTCCCTTGTAAAAGGGAAGACTGATGGTGTTAACATTGAACATTTTCTTTCCAAATGAGGCTTATATTTTGAATGACACCATAAGACCTACAAACACTTTTGATACATATTGTAAAAGATTAGGGTATATTTGTGTTCCAGGGCTGAGCTAGCTTCTGAGGATTTTTGTGAGCCTTTTCATTTTGCCCTTGGCTGACTCAGTTCTGGGGATAGTGTGGGACAGATATCTGAACCAGATTGCTTTTGGAGAGTCCCCACCATTAAAATAGTCTTTATTGACTTAACTTGTGAATAAACTTGTACATACCAAAAATAAAAGTATAAACATTTTCCCTATACATGATTATAATGAGGTTGATTGTTAATAAGAGGAATTTGTGAAGATATTTTTTTCTTTTGAAATGGAATAGATTTTTATTGTACCTGGGGATGGATGTCCTTTGAATGCATTTCAGATGTGTTTTTCATATGCTCAAGACTAATATGGTAGCTTTCCTTTAGCAGAAGAGTTTTCTGCTATGCCACTCTTGCCCAGCTGACCTAGAAATTTATATTAATTGATATCTCAATTTACTGATCAATCACAATTTATCTAAAACCCCCCATGCACCAGGTTTGCAATACAGAGTGATGTCATCCAACGATAAGAATTCTCTTAATTGAGGCTCAGTTTACTGTCACATAGTGATGCAGTGAGAAACAGAAAAAGTGTTTTCCAACATTGCATCCTTCCCTTAGTGTGACAATGACAGAATGGTAAATAGTCTACTTTGGTCCACATGTGTGATTCACATTCAAAATATTTTCTTGGTCCCAAATTCATGGACAAATATGTTTCATGTGATTAAAAATGTTTAAAAGTGTTTCTTTTACCCTTGCATTTTATTTGTCTGATCTATATTTTTTTCCTGTGCAATAAGCTGATAAATATTCTAGCCAGTTTTTTTTTTTAATAATTCTTTTTGCCTTTCTTTTGTAGCTTTTGACTGACATCTATTCACTTCAAGGGTGATTTTCCTGTTGGCAAGAGGCAGAAGAGACACACCAAGCATCCCCTTCAGGAACAAGCAATTTAAGTACTATAATGAGATGGGTCTTTTCAGAGTCTATAATTGGTGACAAGGTGTGGCAGCTTCATATCAGACAAAGATGTACAACACCGAGCTTATTAATGAGGATGGAGCGTCATACTCCAGAAAGCTTCCCGTGACTATGAGACAGGAGAATATAACAGATAGTGTAGGTTGTTACTAAGTCCAATATCTCCAATTTGCATCATAAAACCTTTATGTAAGCCAATTCAAGCTAATCCAGAATGGGCTATTTTCCCCCTTTAGAATTCACTAGGGTAGCCAGCAATCCATCACTTTGGATCCCAGCCCTCCCAGACAACAGCAATAATCATCTAAACGTGCAGATATGCTCAATTTAATTGGGTTAGTTTAGTAACCTTCCTTGTATTAGAGCCAACTTGCAAAGAGATATAATATTTTCACAGTTATGAAGACATAGCAGCTGGCCATAGTAAGATTTGATTGTGGATCAAGAAATCAGATTTTCATCAAGTTAAGAACTCTTCATGGAAATATATATGGAATAAATAATAAAGTAAAATGATTAACAGGGAGACCTACAAAGATATTGGCAAGGCATACAAAAACTGCCTTACTGATAATGCTGAAATCTGCTACTCAGCTTACTCTGATAGCTTTTTACTAGTATTTTTGGGGAAGAACATTAGTTTTAAATAAAACCAAAAGTCAAAGAAGTAGATAATGAAGTGATATATTAATATTGAGAAGCTACATGAAACCTCAAGATGTTGAAATTATTTTGTAAATGCTAATTTATTAAGCTTTATACAATTTTCTAAAAAAAAACTGTCTTTTTTTAAAACATTCTTAAAAACTTAAAAAGTAAATATGTTTTATGTAGTCAAATACAATTTCAAGGGAAGTCAGAAAGAGAACCCAGGTGTTGGGTTTCTGGTGTTTGGTTCTGAGGAATGATACATTTTTTTTTTTATGTGAACAATAGAAAAGTTATCAGAAAATAAATACCCCTTCTTAAAGGTAATACTGGGACCCATTTTGATGAGGTAAGTGACCAAGATGCTGAGGAATAAAGCACTGTACGATCCTCTTACCATCTGCCCCATATTAACAGATTTCTGCAATGAGTTGTTTAGAGTGTAATTACAAAGAAAAACAAGGATAAAATAAAACAGAATGAAAGATAAAGGATTGGGGCGCCTGGGTGGCTCAGTGGGTTGAAGCCTCTGCTTTCGGCTCAGGTCATGATCCCAGGGTCCTGGGATCGAGCCCCACATTGGGCTCTCTGCTCAGCAGGGAGCCTGCTTCCTCCTCTCTCTCTGCCTCTCTGCCTACTTGTGATCTCTGTCTGTCAAGTAAATAAATAAAATCTTTAAAAAAAAAAAAAAAAAAAAAAAAAAAGAAAGATAAAGGATTGTTCAACTTCAAATGTCCTTTTCCTGGAAAGCACTTATTCTCAGAGCAAGCTGCCCCCTTTTCAGCATATATTGCTTCGAGGGGGTTCTTTCTGTTCATAATTATGGGCCCTTTATTCTATGAAGTTAAAGGATTCCCCCTCAGATTGTCACTCAGTAGTAATGTTTCTAGGGAGTTTGTGAATTTCCAAGTCATTGAAATATTTCTTGAAGTCCAAATTTGGCCGCCTTTGATTATAAGCTAGAAATCATAGCTCAGTTAAACTTTTAGAATCATTTAAAATTACAATTGTGTAGTGATGAAAATGTTCAGGACCACATTTTGAACCAGCAGTGATTGCATAGTATTTATTACTAATGCATTGCATATTACATGTTCTGCGAAGCCAGAAACATTTCCTTTGGGCATCAGGACTAGGGGAGAAGAGTCTCAGGGGCCGGAGACTAGCTTCTCCTACTTGGTCAGCGCCAGGTCGGGGGTAGTGAAGTAGAATTACAGGTTCTATGGAGGATGAAAAGGCCTGTTTTGTTTCATTCTCTTCATCTGAATTTTGTTCTTTCTCTCAGGGCTCTATGGTTTGGGTCTAACCCAAATCCTGGTCAAAACTAGAATAAGTTCATTTTCTGCCTGATTTATCATTTATAAAGTAAGGAAGTAAAAGGGCGGAGATTCATTTGATTCATTAAGACCTTCCAGTATCTTAGGTGATACATTTAAAATGAGTGCTGCGGGGGAGTTGGGGAGGGGGCTGGGGGGCTCAGTGGCTTAAAGCCTCTGCCTTTGGCTCAGGTTATGTCCCCAGGGTCCTGGGATCAAGCCCCATATTGGGCTCTCTGCTCAGCAAGGAGCCGGCTTCCTTCTCTCTCTTACTCTGCCTGCCTCTGCCTGCTTGTGATCTCTGTCTGTCAAATAAATACATAAAATTAAAAAAATAAAATAAAATCAGTGCTGTGGGATTTATGAAATATCGAAATATCTAATTTAGTGAATCTGCTTGTGTTAAATTTATATTTCATATGCCTGTTATAGTTGTTTCCCACTTTCTTTTCTGGGTAGTAAATAACTAACTAACTAAATAAATAAAGACTCCAATTTAAATCTTTAGATCCCCTTGTATTAGTCCATTCTTCCCAGAAATAGCTTTGAAACAACCACAGATGGAGCAGCAACATGTGTTGACTAGAGTATGGGCTTTGATATCAGGCACTCCTGAGGTCAGTACTTTTCAGTTTTAGGATCATAAACCTCTCTGCTTGTTTGAGCTTCCCCTTTCTCATTTATGAGCAAAAGTGATAATGTTCACTTTGTAGGAGTAGTTACGTGTTTAGAAATAATACATGTAAAGTGTCCCTCCTGGGAACTACTGTTTATTACGTGCACTGTGTATATTCTTGCTATTATCATTCCTACTGTTCGTATGTGGGGGCGAGGTCTCTGGGGAAAGGAAAGCGTACAGGTGAGGACTGGTATGGGGATCATGGGATAGCTGATCTTTTCCCCGTATCCTGCTCCTGTGGCAAACTCTGTGCCTTTTCTCTAAGTGATTCATTCGCAACTTGCCTGGCCACCTGCTTGCAACCTCACCACTCTTTCATTAAGTGTTCAGTAATAAAAATAAGATAACAGTTTGCAACTTCTAAGCGTGGTGACTCAGCTCTCACTCTGCTTGTTAAGTCACCTACGTTTCCCCTCACTTGATGCAGCAGAACCTTGGAAATAAGGATGTTTGAGGATGTAAACTTTATTTTTTCACACCCTGAAACTTAAAAAAAATATTTCTTAACATCTTCTGTGTTTTCTCTAAAATAATGTTTTGTGTACAAAAAAAAAATGAAAGGGGAATTTGATGAGTATTCAGAAATTATCATTACTATCAAAATTCAAGTATATTTTCTTTCTTTTTTTTTAAGATTTTATTTATTTTATTTATTTGACAGAGAGAGAGAAAGATCACAAAAAGGCAGAGAGGCAGGCAGAGAGGAGGAAGCAGGCTCCCCACCAAGCAGAGAGCCTGATGTGGAGCTCGATCCCAGGACCCTGAGACCACGACCTGAGCCGAAGGCAGAGGCGTAACCCACTGAGCTACCTAGGTGCCCCTCAAGTATATTTTCTAATAAATACGCTTATATCTACTGTTCCAGGCCTTTTGTAGATACAGGTTTTAGAATAGGTATAACAATAGTTAAAATTATTTCAGCAATGAAACCTAATAAAAATATGAGGAATTTGAATTTAAGATCTTTTAAAAAGAGTCTAATATGAAGGGAAAGAAAGAACTACCAATGCCAGCAATGATTTTTTTTCAGTTAGGTGGGACTCTCTTATAAACTATGTCTTTAAAATGAATGAAGACATATTTCATCCTGTTACTTTTTCTGACAGGTGTCATTTTTCCAGGACAAATGTTTGAATATCTTAGGTACTTTTAGAAAGTAACAGCTGCTAATCATCTCTGAAGTTTGAAACTGATAACCACAGTCCATCAGGTGTGGAGCTGAGCTGAACCTTCTTTCATTATTGTTGGAGACATGTATTCTTCCTTTCTCTCTAAGGGAACTTTTTTGCAGAGAGCCAGGTAACATGCTATGCCTGGCTGAAAATAATTCGAAATTGGAGTTTTTTAAAACCTACATATCTATGAAGATATCCCGCCTGCTCAACTTTCAGGAGAAAAAGAAAACTTTTAAGTCCTATGCAGGCAACTTAATTTCTCTAATTCTCTATGTTTTACATCTGTACTCATGAAAAGTACATAAACACATAGGAGGCTCCTCGACCCTCCTATGTTTTATAACTTATTTTAGTCACTTTTAGTCTTGTTTCCAGAAATCTGAAGAATATTCCTCTATAACAATAAATTGCTCACTTTGCTTCCTAGTTACTCCTTCTTTAAGTTAATGTTGTCTTCTCCCTGGGCATTTTCACCTATGAGCGAGAAGTAACATAGAAAATGATGGGTCTCCTCATTCTCTGAGAGGGTTTACACATTGTTGACCCCAAAGGAGGTGGCAGGTAGACTCCTAGAAAGAGAGTAGCTGACAGCTCTTTGGTGGCACTAGCAAGCAAATGTGTTGTCTTGATTTGTAAAGGGTTTTAATGTCATCAATAGTAATTCAGCAAAGAGAGAGTTGTAAAATGCAGCTCAAAATGTAGCAAATTGCATCATTGTTAGTGCTTTAGAATTTTAAAATATCTGCAGCAGATGGTAGAGTGCTAGGAGCAATGTCTTGCTTTAGTGTCTAGGAAAAGTTTATGTCATCATAAACTCTAGCGTGATTGTGGCTTCTTTGGCCTGCTGGAAAAAGTTGTTATTTATTTTCCTTCAAATAATAATTTGCTTTTAAAAATATTTAGCAGAGTATCAAGAAATCAGGATTTCTCAGAGAAGTGGTTCACTTTCCAAAGACAGAAACGAATATTATATAGTAGCCTTAGAAATGAGGACATGTTTCAAAACAACTTAATAGAGGTTAGAATAAAGGTTAGGCAGAAAAGTTTTCTGCTATATGTTGTACAGTTTGGTTTTAAATGTCCTAAATAAGAAGTTCTTGCTACCAAAAAATTGGGGGAAAGTTCAGTTATGTACAAACCCAATAATGTACAAATTCATCAAATTTTAGTTCTGGAAGCTTCTTTAAATATTTTAGCTCCTTTTATACCATTATTTATAAATGGCAGAATTACAGCTGTCATGATGTACCCAAGAACATACATTTGGAATAAGGCCGCTAGGGATCTCTCCTTTTCCTCAACTTAGATTGATGTTTTGCATTTTTCCAGTGCATTAAAGTAAAAAATTTAATAAACTAATAATTGTGACAGTACAAAAACTTCTTAAATTGAAATTGGTAATTATCTGTGCAATAATTACAGCTATCAATCTCCTAGAACCTGGAAGAAATTAAGAAATAGGTTGCCTTATTTCTGAGAATCATGCAGAAACCCCAAATGAAAAATAGGTTAAAGTGTAATTCTATTTTTTTAGAAGCAAATAGGACAAAAAAACACACACAAAAAAACAACAGCCCAGAACACTTCAAAATAGGAATCATTTTACTAGCAAATACTATACACAAATCAACTTGGGTTATAAATTATGGGCTACTAGGATAGGCTTTAAAGCCAGTCCATCTGGGATGGAATCTTAGCTCTGCCACTTAGAACCATACCATTTAAGCCTGTTTCTTTTTTTTTTTAATTTTTATTCTAATTCCAGTTAGTTAACATACATTGTAATACTAATTTCAGGTATATGGTATAGTGATTCACCACTTCCATACATCACCTGGTGCTCATCAGGACAAACGTACTCCTTAACCCCAATCACTTGTTTCACCATCCTGTGGCCCACTACCACCCCTTCACCCCTACTCCCCTATCCCCTTTCCTCCCTACCCCCCCTACCTGCCTCCCCTCTGGTAACTGTCAGTCCATTCTCTATAGTTAAGATTCTGTTTCTTGGTTTGTCTCTCTCTTTCTTTTTCTTTTCCTTTGTTAAGTATGTTTTGTTTTGTTTAGATTTTTTTTATTTATTCATTTGATAGACGGACAGAAATCACAAGTAGGCAGAGAAACAGGCAGAGAGAGAGGAGGAAGCAGGCTCCCCGCTGAGCGGAGAGCCCCATGCGGGGCTTGATCCCAGGGCTCTGGGATCAGTGACCTGAGCTGAAGGCAGAGGCTTTAATCCACTGAGCCACCCAGGTGCCCCAAGTATGTTTTTTAATCTATGCCATGGTTTTCTCATCTGTAAAATGGAGTTACCTATTCCAAAATGTCATTGTGAAGATCAAGTGGATTAATAATGTAAAAACACTTGTAAAAATCTCTGGCAAACAGCAAGCTTATAACAAATTCAACTGCTTTTTTTATTATATTGAAGTTGGTGCATTATTGAGTGAACTTTTTTCAGAAAGATAGCATGGCAGTGGTAGAGAGGAGCAGGAAGGCATTGCTGATTCTGAGGAAAGCTACCGAGTGCCAAAGAATTAGTAGAAAAACAGGTTCTAGAGAAGTTTACAAGAGAGGTGCTCCCCAAATCATTTTCTACTTTATTCTATGGAAATTGCCCCAAAATAGACAGAATTAGCTCTATTTAGTTTCCCTCTTAATTTGCTTCAGTTTCTCCAACCTTCTGTACCTTAGTTTCATTCTCTTTATCTGGGTACACACACACAACACATGTATACGTATATGTGTTTTTTCCCTTAAAATTACGCTGGGGAGATTGTTATTCCACTAAGAAAAAAAAATGCTCAGATAAGAATAAGGCTGTTGGCTTTTCTATTTTGTGCTGAATCTCTCTTGATAATACTCGAGGGAGAAAAGTTAATCTTGTGGGAGACAACAGAGGAGGATTTTTATTCTGCCCTGTAGCATCACAAAAGTCTAAGAAAGAGTTCACTTCACTTGTTTCTCACAGTTCTCCTGAGAGCAAGGGACCAGGTTAGCATTTTCACTAACTCATAGTTGTTCCATGCCCTCAGCCCCCACCACTGTCTCCCTTCCCGAAGGCCATACATACACACTGCGTGGCTCTGCTGCTCTCAGAAAGCTGAGGGAGAAAGTAAACAACGCAACAGTCAAAACGAAGGCAGAGCATGTTGCTAGGCATGCTTGGGGAATATTTCCAGACATCTTTTATTCTGAACCTCAGTACTTGTTGCCTTAGTCACCAGTCTGTAGAGATTCTTTTCTTTTGATATAACATTTTGACCTTTATCTTATACTCTTTTTAGTTATATGTAAAGTTAGTTGTCAGGAGCCAGCATTCCTTGGTCCTTACCCATTGCATGTTACTTTATGATCAAGGACAACGGCATTGATGCTGCTGGCTGATGTCCCTGCCTTGTTCCTGCCACCACTGACACTCACCTTTCTGGCTGTCACTCTTGAAAAGTAACGTATCGTTTTAGAGGGTCATCTTCTTTGACAGATTCAGTCGTCAATGTATATGAAAAAAAAGCCCATCCTTCTCCACAATCTTTGTCTGTCAGTTCAGCACAGCTCTCCAACCACAAGATACAAAAGAAATCTGTTAGAACACGCCTCATTCTTACATGGGTTAACAAGTGCTGCATATCACATCAGAACTAAAGAAAATTGTTAAAGTCACCCCAATGAGAGAGTATATACTTCCTATATAAACTGAGTATAAATTTCCCCCAATGTCATTATGTGTGTTTTTCCTGTGCCAGAGAAAGACTACAAGGACAGAGCTCTTTTTTTTTCCAGTGGCCTCGCATCCTTTGTTGACAGTCAGATGCCACAGTGTTCTAGGGAATATCTGTAATTCATTCCATTATTGTGTATGAAAAAATTGCTGTCCTTTTTGTCATCTTCTCCATAACTCAAATGTAGATGGACACCTTTGACTGTCAATTTCTTCATTCTTCTTTGTTGGTACACAGTAAATGTTGCTTGTATATTTTCCTTTGGAACTAAGATGTCAAACATGAAGCATATGTGAAATGTAGGGGGTTTTGATATCTAAGTCTCCTTTTTCTGTATCAGAAGATTGGAAAGATAGCAAAATTCTTATAACAAGTATATGTGTTAATGGAATTATCACTTGTAAAACTAGTCCCTACTCTCCACTCTTGGCACCTAATCGCTTTTCATTAGGTCTTTATTGACCACTTTCAACTGATTGTCAGAAGACAGTGCAAAGAAAAGGTGGGACAAATGTATTGCTACATGAATCTGAATCTTATTTAAAAAAAAAAAAAAGGTAGAGTTATGAAATCAGTGTGTCTTGGAATAATCCCACATTGTTGTCTTTGTTCCAAACTGAGCTCTGAATTTTTTTTCCCCCTCCAGGGACCTACATAAATCTTCATTTCCAGAGGGAATTCTAATTAGACTATTCTAATGCCTGGCATCTCCCTCTTAACTATCATTGAACCAAGATAAGCCTGTGACTCAAGTCTACTATTGAGTAGATGAAAATGACCTCTCTCGTAGATTTTGAGAGGAATGGAGTTTTAGCTTTCACATGTTCTTTTCTTGTAGAAGTCGATAAATAACTTTCAGATGCCTCGGGCGCCCACTGTGCTACTACAAGGGTACCACCCTTTGGATGAAGCTTAGGATATGGAAGGTAGGTTGAGAAAACAAACAAGAGGTTTTGATAGTGTCATTGAACACACTCTAGCTCCAGTGTGTCTACTAATAAATCTCCTTGAAAAAGAATACACTTATCACGATAGGCGTCCTGGTTTCTGATCTCTGTTTGGGCACTAAATAGCAGCATGATCTCAATCATGTAATTATTCCAGGTAGTATTTTCTTTTCAATAACATGGTATTGAATGATCACTGAGTCTTCTTTTAGCTCTGAAACTTAATAATTTGATTTCAGATTGTCATACATTAGAAGATAAAATATAGAAGACTCATACTGCATAACCTTCCGTGTGGTTTTTCAGAGACGAGAATATTGAGTTGGGGCTGTGTGTGGAGTATGCATGAAAGCAGATTGTTGTTGCGGTAAAAATAAGAAAATGCTGAGATGCCTCAATGCCGTGCTGTTATTTAAAGGAACTTTTTGCTTACTTTAAAATACAAAACAGATTTTTTACCTTCAACAGCCAACTTTGAAATACTGTACATATTTCTTATGTAAGCTAAACATTGTTGGTATGACTCATAAAGAAGAATCCTAATAAATTCAACCTTGCCCTTGTATACTTATTTTCTTATTTCTGTCTTTGACCTAATTTCCTCACACATTTTTCTCTTGCTTAGAGTTGTGTTATTTTGAAGATTAGAAGCTTCCTATTCAAGGGCTTGCCTTCAAAAATTCATAAGGTAAGTGATTATTGAGTGTCTCTTTGGGACAAAGCAATGCTTATCTTCATGAGAAATTTAAAGAAATAAAACAAGTCCATGATGTTAACATTTTTGAGTAGCAATTATATAATTAAGGTCATCATAAATTCAGGCACACTATTTATTGTGGTAGCACTTGACTACCAGGCACTATGTATACTAGATATGATCTTAGTTAATCCTCTTGACAGTGCTATAAAGTAAGTACTATTACTTCTGTTTAATAGAGGAAATAGCTGAGATTTAGGGAATTAAGTTATTTACCCAAGGCTACTGAACGTCTAATTCAAAACTTAGTACATCATACTCATGCTATGTTAGAAAAGGTTTTCTAAAGGTACCTGGGTGGCTCAGTCAGTTCAGCGTCCAGCTCTTGGTTTCGGCTCAGGTCATGATTTCGCAGGTCATGAGATGGGGCCCTGTGTCAAGCTGTGCGCTCAGTGGGGAATCTGCTTGAAAGTTCTGTCCCTTTGCCCCTCCCCTCATGTATGTACATGCCATCTCTCTTTCTTGGAAATAAATCTTTAAAAAAAAAAAAAGTTTTTCTGACCTTGAAAGGTATATTGAAATAAGACAATGATGGAGTATTAAGAAGAAAACAAAACAAGTAAAAGGCTACAGTAGTGGTCCTGCAAATAGGTAATTCAGGCTTGAGTCATGGCATTATGAGTTGAATTGTACACCCTCCAAAAAGATACATATCGAAGCTCTAACCCACAGTACCTCAAAATGTGGCCTTATTTGTAGGAAATAGGGTCACTGCAGATGTAATTAATTAAAATGAAGTCATACTGGAGTATAGTGGGCCCCTAATTCAATATAAGTGATGTCTTTATAAGAAGATGGTCATGTGAACAGTAACGTGCAGGGAGAACAACATGGGGCTATAGAAGCAGAGGTTAGTGTTGCACCAACGAGCAAAGGAACCCTAAAGATTGTCTGCAAACTACCAGAAGCTAGGAAGAGTCACGGAAGGATTCTCCTGCAGGCTTCCGGGTGAATGTGGCCCTGCCAACACCCTGATTTTGGACCTCCAGCCTCCAGAACTGTGAGACCTACATTTCTGTTAGTTTAAGCCACAGTTTGTGGTACTTCGTTACCAAAGCCCTTGAGAAACAAGTACACATGACAATAGAAAATGGAAACTAGAAAAGAGAGGAAGGCATACAAGTTAGATGGGGAAAAAATGGTGGAAATATATGCAGGAAGTCAATATGTGTGCAAAGGTGAGCCAAAAGTAATTCAGAAGTCTTGAACGTGGGAGGCCGTGGAATATAGAAACTAGTGCTCTTTACAAATGAGGAGGTAAGAGGTTTTTTGAATGGAGTGAAGAACAGAGTGGAGAAGGGATCTGTGTGGATAATGAAAGTAGAACACATTTTAAGGAAAGAGAATAATGATTCAAGTACAATTAAGACAGAGAAATTGTGCCCAAAAGAGATTAGAATTTTGTTAAAAATGCACATGACCAGAATGATAAAAACCATAGAATATACTGAATGCTCTTACATCCAAGTTACTTTATAGATGTTATTATTAATCCTCACAACAGCACCCTAAGATGTGTTAAAGATGAGTAACTTTCCACCAGACCATCTCCTTTGTATGGTAAGAGTTGAAGTAAAAAGTCAATACTTAATCATTAGCATTTTCTAGACCCTCTTGCAGGTATATATGATCTTTTATGATTTTGACTGGTTTTCACTGCAAAAGTGGGCAGACTAATATGTATAGCTTAGAGACTAAGCATTGAAGAGGAAGGCTCCTCACACCTTTCGTGTTTTGCCAGCTGGATATGATAGCCCATTGACCAAACCTGCCCTCCTGGATATTTTATAAAGAGGTTTTGTGGAATGGAGTATGCCAGTTCACTCACATATTGTTTTGACTCCACAGCAGTGGAGGTGAGTTTAAACAGAGACATTATGGCTTGCAAAGGCTAAAATATTTATTATTTGGCCCTTTATCCCAAAAAATCTCCAACTCCTGCCCTGGAAGATGGCAGTCAAATACTTGAAGGAGTCTGGGTCCCTAGAGCACTGACAAGAGCTGCCATTAGCATGAACCCAAACTTTTTAGATCATTATGTGAACCCACGGGAAGAAAAACCCCCCAAAACCTATTATGTTCATTAAATTTAACAGTTTACTTGTGACAAGTTTATCCTATCCTTACTAATGAATCCATTTACAGATTAAAAAAAATATTTCAGAGAAGTTAAATCACTTAGCTACTAATACATTAGTAAGT
Organism: Mustela erminea; assembly: GCF_009829155.1. Taxonomy (NCBI): domain Eukaryota; kingdom Metazoa; phylum Chordata; class Mammalia; order Carnivora; family Mustelidae; genus Mustela; species Mustela erminea. The sequence continues at coordinate 51,470,372 of NC_045616.1, forward strand.
GAAAAGGACAGGATTTGAATGCAGGTCTGGGTGACTCTAAAGTCTATCCTTTTTCTCTAACTTCAGAGCAATCATCTCCAGATACTGAATTTATGGGGATTTGATTTTCTTCTTTGTGTTCTTGTGCATGGTTTTTTCTAATAGCTTTATCGCTTTATTGAGATACAGTTCACATATCAACACATTCACACTTTAAAAATAGATACTTTTAATAGATATTTTAATGGTTTTTGATATACTCACAAAGATGAATAGCCATCACCATTATCTAATTTTAGAGCATTTTCAGTAATCCAAAAAATCCCATTAGCAGTGACTTCCTATTTTCTAGTCCTCTTATCACCTAGGAACTACTAATTCTCAATCCTGTTAATAACAGAACAAGGATGAGTTTACCCATTGTGGATATCTTATATAAATGCAATAATAGAATATGTGGACTTTGTGACTAGTTTCTTTAACTTAGTATAACATTTTCAGGATTTATATATGGTGTGGCATATATAAGTACTCTATTCTTTTTCATTGATGAATAATAATATTCTGCTGTATGCATATATCACATTTTGTTTATCCATTAATCATTTGGGTTGTTTGTACTTTTTAGCTGAGGAATAATGTTATTATGAACATTTGTGTACTAGTTTTTGTGTGAACATACACTTTGATTGTCTTGGGTATATACACCTAGAGTGGAATTGCTTGATTCCATGGTAACTCTATCTTTAACATTTAAAATAATTGCTAAACTGGTTTTCAAAGTAGCTGCATCATTTTATATCCTACCAGCAATGTATAAGGATTCCATTTCTCTATGTTCTTGTCAACACTTGTTTTCGTCTTATTTTAGCCATCTTTGTGAGTACATAGTGGTATCTCATTGTGGTTTTGGTTTGCATTTCTCTAATGACTAATGATGTTGTGTATCATTTCATTTGCTTATTGGCTGTTTGGATATAATCTTTAGAGAAATGTCTGTTCAAATTCATTGCCAATTTTAAATTTGAGTTACGCATCTTATGTTGATTTTTAAGTGTTCTTTATATATTCTGGATACAAGTCCCTTACCAGGTAAATGATTTAAAAATATTTTCTTTGATCCTGTAGGATTTGGGGGTTTTTGTTGTTGTTGCTGCTGTGTTTTTGTTTGTTTGTTTTTACCTTTTTTAAGAGTATTTATTTGAGAGAGAGAGAGGCAGAGGGAGAAGCAGACTCCCCACTAAGCCAGGTGCCCAACATGGGGCTTGATCCCAGGACCCTGAGATCGTGACCTGAGTTGAAGACAAAAGTTTAATCAGCTGAGCCACCTAGGTGCCCCAAAATATTTTGTTTTGTTTTGTTTTTCTTGGTGTCCTTTGCATCAAAAATTTGTTTTATTTGATGCAGATCAATTTATCTATTTTTTTCTTTTGTTTTTGGTGTCATATTCAAGAAACCATTTTCTCATCCAGAATCATGGAGATTTACATCTATTCTTTCTTCTAAAAGTTACATAGTTATAGCTCTTACTTTTAAGCCTGTTGTCAATTTTGGCTTAGTTTTAGTATGTGGTATGATAAAGGGGTCCACCCTCACTCTTTTACAGGTGGATTCCCAGGTATCCCAGCACCATTTGTTGAAATGTCATGCATTCTTCAGCTTTTAATTACAATGTATTTGTTTTGTGATTGAAAACACTAAGTATCATAAAAATTATGCCAAACACTTTTCAAAATTAAATTTAAATATATGTAGAAGGATAATGGTATGTCACAGAAATTGAAACCAGGAAACTGAAGGAAAATTGGGAACACTAAGCTATCATATGCAAAATAAAAGTCAAAGAACTTAAAGAGAGAAAGGAGAGACACACTCTTGGGAGGGGAAACTGAAAGGCTGCATTTGTTTCATTTAATGATAAGTATATGAAGCATATGCAGATAAAAGCAATGAACATGACTCTCAAGAATTTTGGTGATGAGAGAATCAGAGTTCAAAGGATAAGTAGAGGTAGAAGAAAGATTCTTATAATGCAGAGGAACATTTTTGGAAAAAAAGGAGTCATTGGGAAAATACTGAGAATGCAGGAAAAAGAGAGTAATTGATGAAAAAGTTGTAAGAGGAGGGTGTGTAATAGGTCATGGACTGGAATAGAAGTGTGGTCTCAATTTGTAAGAAAGAAAGCAATGTCAGAAAGCAGAAGGAGAAAGATTGAGTGATAGGTAGAGAAACCAAAAAAAGCAGAAGGAAAGGTATGGGAAGAGATAGGGAGGGAAGAAGTTATAAGGTGAGACTAGATGAATCAAGAGCCGAAAATAACATTAATTATAATATCTTTAATACATAAAGAGAACTGTCTTTTCCTCACATGGCATTTAAGTGTGATCATTCAGTCCAGGTCTGTAAACTTGATAAGCTACTGTTTGCTAATGAACCTGTGTACAAGAGATAACAAGTAGAAGTTTGACCCAGATATGTATTTTGCTGAGATTCTCTGCGAGTTAATCAAAACAATCCAAAAAATGACTCCTCTGAAAGTCAATACACTTAGCAATCCTGAGCCTGCATGGAGGCAGCAGCAAATACTGAGGGCTACAGGTGACTTGGCCCCTTTAGAAACAGGATCTCCCTTATCGTTTGCCTCATTTCTTACATCTCCCATATGTATGTATATATATACACATATATGTGTGTGTGTGTGTATATATATATATATGGGATAATAATAATAAATGAATAAGCAGAGATTATATAAGTGGACATGATTCTCTACTTACTCATTTATTAATTATTTAGCTTCATAGTTGAAAAGGAGGAATGACACATGTTTATTTAATGAAACCTGTAGCATAGAAGGCAAGTTGCTAGTAAACAACCAGATCTGGCTTTAGTGTGCTTAGGAATTTAAGGGCATTTTACCCAACAATTGTAATCCATGATTGGAACTTGAGGGGGGGGTACCAGAATAAATACAAAGATATTTTTGAATTAGAATAGTTTCACCTCTTCTTGTCTTTTCTCTGTGATTACAAGCAAAGAATATGATGTATAAAATCTGAGGTTATCTAATTCCCAGCAGGCCAACCGATACAAATGACTATTGCAGATTCACATTTCTGACAATCTGACAAAATAAGTACATTTTCATATAATATTGCTTTTTAGTACTCCAAAGTAAGCCTCTTACAGAGTCTTGGATCATATCTTTTTAAACAAGGAAGGTAATGAATGATCTTGATGTGTGTAAATTTACAACTATTATTATAAGACTTTTGAACAATTCCCTGAAACTGTTCATCTAAGAGCTTGAATAAGTCATTAATGCTTTCTCACTGTGTTTCAAAATTTTTACTTCTAAAGTCCTCAGAAGTCTTCTTTCCCATGCCAACATTCTAGCCACTAGAAGGAATAGACTGGGATTTTCCTGCTTTTATTTATATAATGCTTTTGAAATTAAAAAAAAAAATGTTCCATGCCATGACACATATAAATGCACTCAGACACAATGGATGCTGCCTACATAGTTTTCTTCAGAAAAACACTCACACACATGAGAAATGTGTCCTACTCTCCCCTCACCCATACTGTAGAAATAGTCTCATAAACAGAATGGAATACTCGGGAGAGAGAATCAGAAAGTTGCCAGATTTCTTCTCTTTGCTCCGGCATCATAATCTAGCTTTTCTGCTGTTGTGTGGTCTAGCTCTATTATTTCACTCTACCCTGTGGGGCCACCCATGGACAAGTTGCCTGATTTTGTCTTTTGATCTCAAATGTGTCCCTTTTTTATAATCTCCCATCTGATCCATTTGGGGGAAGTTGAGAAGAAAGGCACTGAGTGCCAGCAGACTTCATTTTCTGAGTATCTGTCTGTATAGTCTCTATCACCTTGGCACATGGGAGCAGGTACTCTGAATTTTCATATTGCTTTTTAGTCACTTATCCCCATCAAGAATGGGTAGACCCACATTTTTCAACTAAGCTCTCTAAAAACACGTAAATAGCAAGCTGTTCCCTCACATGAATCTGTAAAAAACAATATCAACAACAACAAAGGAAAGAAGAAAACCACTCTAGTATTAAGGGATTTTTTTTTTTTTTACAGTTTTTACTCTAGTTAATTCCAAAGATAAACATTAAAAAGAGAAACTTAAATAAACACATACACAAGCAAAACATGTGTTTTACTGATTTCCTCCCCACCAGCCATTTGCCATATTGGAGCGGGAGGAGGAGGACCATTAAAGTTCAGATTTCATTGTGTTTGGTACCTGTGACAAGCTGTTGCCCTCAACCATCCTCATTGCTGTTCACTATCTGTTGTGTTTATTTTTATATTCACCCCAGAATATAACTGGATACTTGAACATATTTTTGTTGTTATTGAGGTTGTTTTGGGGGGATGAGGGATATAATGTCATGTAATAACTAGATTTTAAAAATCAGGCTTTGAGTTGTCTATCAACTTCAAATCAGTAGCTATCACTAAGATTTCAGCCAGCAGGTACTGATGTTTATGATAATAAGGAGGGATGGTGAGGAACTGAGAGGTCAGGTAGGAAATTACAGCGAACTTTCACTTCAGAGCATATTGAAAGATTTAAGCACGACAGTTGCTTTACAACACGAGCCTTCTTCTCATATACTTGGTCACAATTGCATTCCAGTATTCTAGAATAAAAATTCCAATTCTCCAAACTTCTCTCTCTCTCTTCCTTTTTTCCCTCCCCTGCCTTTACTACCGTTTCCCACTATTGCATTTTTACTAATTTGGATGGGTTTTCACCTATCTTAGGTTGATAGAATCACTGCTTCATAGAGTATGAGTAAAATAATGCATAGTCTTTACCAATATTTTTTAAATAACAGTTCAGATGTTTCTGGAATTTTAAAAGAAATCAAAGAGATTATGAAACACTCCCCCTCTTATTTTTAGAGAGAAGTTAAAATCTGAAATCTGGAAGCATTTGTCATCTTCCAAAAAATGTAACAAAAATTCTTTTTTTCCAATTCCGAATGGAATCGCAATATGCCTTAACATAGGAACTGCATTTGTATGGCTCTATACTAAATATTTTAAAGTGTTTCAACCACTTTCTTTGACTTGGAGAAGTGAAATCACTGTGCTGTTAGATCAATAAAGGCACTTTATATCATTTAAATTATTAGAATTAACTGCTGCTAAATCCATCAGCATTATTTACCTTCGGCAGCTTAGCGTCATAGAAAGATACTGCGCTCTTGGTTCTCTTAGGCAACAAGAGGACAATCAAAGGCTTAATCCTAAATTGACTTTCAGAGTGCAAGAAATTTACAGATCTAAAAATTTACCAAGAGGGAGACCAGCACATCTGCCCCTATAGGAAATGATTTTTGCATAGTAAGTGTTGATCTGCATAACCATATGATCATCTCAAGTGCTGATTACCAAATCTGAATCATCATTACTTAGCAAACTTCTATAAATACACATGGCACCATGTAATATATTCAGCTGTGCTAAATTAATGACAAAGTCCTTACCCCAAGGAGCTTGGGGGTCTAAAAACAAAGAATGACACAAAAGACAAAAATGTAGAACACCCTGAGTTGGGGGAAATTTTCAGTGAAACGAATTCAGTGAAGGGTTTTTATGGTTTGTGGCAAAGGAGGAATTAAAGATCCATAGAGTTTGCCTTTTGGACTGCTCTCCCTACAAGTTACGTGCTGCCCTAGGAAAGAACGCCAACATTTGAATCTCTTGATTTCTCAGGAATTTCAGGCCTATATTTCTATAACTGCATTTTTTTTATATCTTAAACATGAGTATATTTAAATACCATAAAATCAATGTATCCAAAAATGAACTCATTATCTCCTTCTCACTGTTTCCTTGTTCCTTAAGTCAGCTCTTGCTGTGGTTGAAGGCACTGTCTTATCCCATTGATTATTCAAGACATTTCAGAGGTACTTCTCACTATTCTTCTCCCTCACCTGCTAACAAATCCTGCAGGGTGCCAAGTTCATGCTCCATTGGCACCTCCTTAGTCCTAATCCAGGTCTTCATATTTTACTTTAAATGATTGTTGTGATCTTCAGTGGGTTTCTTCTTCAGTTCATCCTTCAAGTTGCTCTTAGAGAACCAATCTTAGCAGTCTTGGGTTGAACCTTAATGGTTCTCAGTATAAAGACAGCACTGCTTCCAATGGCATTTCTGGCCCTTTCCAACTTGATCCCTACCTCTCTTTCCATCCTTGCTTCCTACTAATTCCTACTTACTATACCCTAAAACTATCACCTCATTTAGGTTTCTTGACACTTACTTATGATACCCCAGTCATTTTGTACAGCTGTATAAATTCTTTCTGCCTTCTCTATCATTTCAGACCTAGGAAAAAACATGCCTGTGAAGATTTCTCAAGTAGCCCAGGAGGAATAAAGATTTTTCTCCAACATATATGTACCTATATAATTTGACTTTATTTTTATCTAGTAGATATCTGTTGGCTACCTTCCCAGTGATGTCCCCCTTAACATGTCAGGAGCACCCAGATCTTTCTTGCAAGTTCTCTCTCTTGTCTCAGTTTAGGGGCATTAACATTTTCATGTGCTCCAGGAGTGGGTTTTTTGTTCCTTGAAATCACCGTGATTATTTAAAAAGTGAGTATGTAATTCAAGGTAATCTACTCTTCTTTAAATTCAGATATTTTGCCAAGGCAAAAAAAAAAATTTTTCTTACTTGGTTGGTGCCATAATGCCTGACATTGCTTTATCTGTATGTTCTACCATGAGAGGATCAAGCTTATGGTGGTTAGAGCCCATAATGAGGAAGGAGAGATGAGAGATTGATTTTAGTAATGTATTTTGATTTCTTTATCCAGTTACTTCCAAAACTGGCCCCATTCATGGACTCTTGTGTTATGTGAGTTATACTTTCCCTTTTGCTTAAACCAGTCACAGTGGGGTTTTCTGATACATACATACCCTCAAATCCTGTCACTACTTATTTGGATGTTTAATAAGTATTTGCTTACAAATACTTTCTCCAGATAAATTATGAATTCTGTGAGTACAGGGAATGGTTTATATCTCCTGTATCTCTTATTGTGTCTATCCTGGCATATTGGGTTATCAGTAATTTAAGCAGAGACCATATAATCATCTGTCAAGAAGGCTTCCGAAAGGAATGCTTTAGGTATAGGAGATTAGACTACATGACCTGAATGAAGTTCCCCTTCAATCTCTCCCCAGGTTTTGGGTTTTGTTTTTTTTTTATGACGATATTAATTGTAAATGTTGCAAAAGTATTCCACTCTGCAAAGTTGACAGTGATGGCAAACCCACTGGAGAAAAAATGATGTTTTGGTTTCCTGGAACCGTCGTAACCAAGTACCACAAATTAGTTGGGTTAAAACCATGGAAATGTATTATCTTAGAATTCTGGAGGATAAAATTCTGAAATCAAGGTGCACCGTGACAGTGCTACCTCTGAAGGATCTAGGGAGGAAGCGGATCCATGCCTTTCTCTTAGCTTCTGATAGTGGGCTGGCAGTTTTCAGCATTGTTTGGCTTACAGTTGCATAGTTCCCCATGCCTTCTTACATGGCTCTCTTCTTATAAGTACACCAGGCATATTGGATCAGGAGCTCACCCTACTCCAGTATGACCTTATTTTAACTTCACTATTTACACCTGCAATTACCTTGTTTCCAAGTAAGGTCACATTTTGAGGTAGTAGGATTAGGACTTCATATTTTTGACAGGGACCTGGAAGAGGTTGGTGGAGAGAGACACAAATATCTCTAGGAGAAATCTTTATTAGGGCTCCTTGCTATACAGAGAAGAATAGGATAATAAAGATTCTGAGGGAGAAATCTAAATGATTTAAGGGGAGCATAGAAAGTCCTGGTATTGCTCCTAAATAGAACTGACACCCAGTGATCAATGACCATTTTTTTAAAACATGTAACTTTTCCTCCATGATTGGCACTTGCGTATGAAATAAAACATCATCCCAGTGGACACTATCTAGCTCCGTCAGGCAAACAATGATTCATGTTAACAACACGACATTACTGGTGAGGAGGTGCTTTTATTCATTTTTGCTCATGAATAAATTAGCTCTTTAAAAAATTCATAGGAGAAAAATGCCATATGAAGTTGTTTTCACATTTATGGAGGTTATCTGTTTATCGGGATGAGGGCATTATGTAATTTTAATGAATGGAATGTAATAATATATTCTTTAGTTTTATAACAAGATTAAAATTGATTTTGAACACAATACAGCCCTTCCCCATTGAAAAGCAAACCCCAAAGCTTTTTTATCTCCATGAAGGTATTGCCACAGAACAAATCTACTTGTAATACATATTTGAGGTCAGGCATATCTTGGTTCAAACCCAGCTGTCACTAAAATAATTGTCATTGCACCTTAGGCAAGTGACTCCACTTTTCTGGACCTTAGTTTCTTAAACTATAATCTCAAAAGATTGTTGTGATGATTGAATTAAATAAATGCATGTGGGGCGCTTAGTGTTTGACACATAGCACTAATAAAATTTTATCTTATAAATATTATAAGTAGGTGAAAAATTTCTATTCAGAAACATTTGAGGCAGAAACAAAAGAAAAAACCTAAAATATAATAACATTTTAAAGGCATTATTAGTTACAAGAATTTATTCTTGCAATTATTCATTTATTCAGTTATCACATTTAAAACTAGAATTTAGTTTCCTTCGGGGGGAGGAGAAGCATTCTATTTATTCCATAAGAAGAAGGAATCATTCCTTTCAGAGAAACTTTCAGGTTTCTCTCTTGCATTATCTGTCCATATCTCTCTCCCGCATCTTAGTATTATAAAGTAGCTTTACTTAGGATAGGTATCAAAAGAGGATAGGCATCAAATAATATAGGGAGAAACAATATGCTTTTGTGCCATAGTAACCTGGATTGACTCTACAGAGATCAGGTAAAGACTAGTCTGCCATGTAACCAATATTCTGTTCTGTTCTTCCTCATATATCCCTGACCACTTCTTGGTTTTTCCTCAAGGCTGCATATCATCTGTTTGTCCACCACATTTGGTGTCCCTCAAAAATTTTTAATCTCCTCTTCTTTCGCTCAACATTTTCTGTGGGTGATCTGTCCTCTTTTATGGATACCACCCGTGTACTAAAACCCACCAAAGCTCTGTAGTGAGCCTCTTGCCTCCTAGATCTTTCTACCTAGTTAAGGAAATTATTAGAATGTGAGCTATAGGGTTTCCCTTGTATTGTTGACCACTACAGTGTTCGCAGTGCCAAGCACAGAGTGGGTGCCCAGTAAAGAAGAAAAACAAAGGAAGACTAGTTCCCACATACCACTGACCATTTGTCTTCCCACTTGTTCCTTGCTCCTAAATAATGACACTCTGATTCTCAAATTGCCTAATCTAGACACCTGGGAACATATTTAGTTCTCTTTCTCACTTTCCACATCCAGTCACTGGTTTTGTCAGGATTACTTCTTTCAAACACATGAAATTGGTCCACTTTCTATTTTTGCTAAGGCTCCCATAGTCTTATGTTTCCATTACTGCATCAGCCCCATCTGGTCTTCCCACTACATCCATTTTTGCATAGTACACCCGGAGTGAGTCGGAGTGAAATCCAAACTCCTCTTCGTTGTGTGCGCGTCCTCTGGAGAGTTTTTTCGGCTTCATCTCTTAACACTCCCTGCTTTCCACTCTTTCTCTCTCCCCCCGCCCTAGTCATACTAAATGGTTTCCCATGCTGTGCTTCCTTTGCCCTTCAGTACACTGAACACACTTAGCCCTTGTCTCAGAAGGCTCCTTCTGCCAACTCCTTGTCTCTTTCTTGGCCCTTGATCTGAGCTTTAAGTATCCCCTCCTCCAGGAAACTTACCCTTAATTCCTTAGCCAAGAGGAATGTAGATGCTGCCCTCTTCTCTGGAACACAGAGCCTGCAGTTCTGATGTCACGGAGCTCTTCACACCCTGTATTGCCATTGCTTTTCTCCCTAGGAGATGCTATAGGCATATTGAGTGTTGGGACTGTGTTTTATTCATTGATATATTCCCAGCACCTAGGACAGTATTTGGCAAATAACCAACACTTAATAAATATTTGTTGAATGAGTGTTATGTAGACACAGTGCAAAGTAGCCTTTGGCCAGAGCACTGATTACAGTATTAGCAAATCTGTGCTATTTTTTTTTTCTTCAAAACAGTTCACTTTGATTTATCTCGAACTGTTATGCAAGCTGTAACTAAAAACGACTGTGCTTGACACTGACTATAAAAATACCACTGTGCAGACTGTGTTTTTAAAAACCAATATTGAAGCTCAGATCATTTATAGTGATGTCCGTATTAAATGCTCTCTACCTACGTTCACTAAGTGTTGAAGGATTTTTTTTTTTTTTTTGCGTCTTTTCTACAGATTTTTTCTCCAGCTGCTACCATAATCGCTTCCTTTACTTGGTTCACACTGTTGCTAAATGCAAACAAATCAGACTGTCACAGACTCCACCTGATTCCAGGAGTAAGCGGTAGTCCAGAGACTCATTCATTGAGTCATTCAGCATAAGCAGCTATTAATCTAACCTGGTATTTGCAGGAACACGTTGCTTTGACCCATAGAGTATCCCCACACTTTAAAAATTTCAAATTTAAAAGTATTAGGATAAGAGAGTACCCCTATCATCTTCTCTTTCTTTGTACATGTATAGAAGGGATTTTAAATTCCTGATATCAACTAACACTTGAGGTTAGTTATTACATCTGCTGTGATCAGATTTTCCTCTCAGATAGTTTTTCTCTGAGTCCATAATCCTGATAGAGTATTAGAGTGGACCAAATCCCAAGTGTCTATGTGTAAGTTACTGAATTTTGAAAATTCTTACACTTATTCAAAGATTCATTATTGATCTTTTTCAGTGTATCTGTTATCACACTTTGCATATTTCTTCCACCATCAAAAATAACAGAATTGTTAAAGTACTCCCAGGAGAGCAGCATGACTGACAATACCGAGAAAACCTAGTATCAGTGAACTGAATTCTTATGTCGAATTCATATCTACACTGTGAGTGTATTTGGGAACCGGGGTCTTCAAAGAAGTAATATAGGTTAAATTAGGTCGCAAGGGGGAGGTCTTAATTGAATGTGACTGATGTCCTTAAGAGGAAGAGACACTAGGGCTGTACACACGGAGAAAAAGCTCTGAAAACACAGCTAAATGGCAGCCACCTGCACCCCAAGTAGAGGCCTCAGAAGAAACCTAACCAGCTGTCACCCTGATCTTGAGTTTTAGTCTCAAGAACAGTAGGAAAATAAGTTTCTGTTGTCGAAGCCTCCAGTCTGGTATGTTGTGGCCACCATGGTAGACCTGGGTTTTAGTCCTGATTTTAACACTTAGAGCTGCATGCTGAGATGGGAGACTTCTGCTTCCTGAATTTCACTGCCTAATTTATGAAAAGAAGGTGACTAAATGTACCACCCTAAGAGGTCATTGCAAGGTCACAAATTATGTGATGGTGCGTTGTACCCTCTTAAAGAGTTACATACTTAACTTCTAGTTACCTTTCTCATAATGATGTTTGCTAAATAGAAATTGGTATGATGTTTTAGATTTAAATTCAAAGATTTTTTTGAGTCTTTTTTTTTTTGTAATAAGACTTTTATTTTATTCTGGGACAATGGTCACAAAAGAGAAAAGAGCCTGTGTGTTGGAGTCTCAGAAAACGAAGTCTAGCAACTACACATGTATCTGATTGCAAATTATGGGACTTCTCAGAGCCCAGTTTCTTTATCTGCAAACGGGTATGGGAGCAGCTAGAGGACATAAGATTATATCGCTAAATGAGAACATGTAATCCCTGGCCCATGTTTGCATCTAATAAGGTCTCTGTTGGGTGAGTTTGTATCCTCCTCATATTTAGGTCCCTCTTTGCCCAGAATGTAGGAAATTCTATCTAGACATTATAGTGTTGCTTTCGTTTATTTCCTCGAGAATGAGATAACAACAGCAACACAGCAGCTAAGGGATTAGTGCGGACTTACCGTGTGCCAGGAACCATAATAAATGCTTTAAATGGATTAATTTATGTAATCACAACTCCCCCATTATTATATTAATTGTACACTTGGGAAAACTGAGGCCTCAAGTAGGGTTGCCACACTGAGCTTTGCCAAATGTGGCACAGAATATACTTAGACTAAAAATGTTAACTGTTTATTTGAAATTCACTTAACTGGACATGCTGTATGTTATATGTCAATGCAGCCCAGAGAGGCTAAGTAACTTACCTAAAATGACACCAAAGCCAGGTTTCAAACCCTGTGCATGACCCATAGAGACCCAAATCTTAAGCTCCGTGATTTGCTGATTACATATGATTTTAAAAAGAGACTGACTATTTGGGCCAGAGTGAAGAAATTTAACTGAGAATTAGCCGATAATTAGAAGATCTTTATAGACGATAATTAGAAGATCTTCATAGACTGAGCTGATTGTGAACAAGGTCAAGCCAAAGTCTTCAGGAAAGCTTAGGGCTCTGAACTGAGAATTTAGGGCCCTCATTAGTTGGGCAATCTGCTTTGCCATCAGGAGCAGAACAGAGTTTAAAAGGAAGGGTTTCTCTCTGCAGAGTTGTTAAAAATATCTTTTTTTTTTTCCTTCTCTTGCATTGGAAAACATTTCCTGAATTGGAAACAATGGAACAACTGAAATAGCTGTGAGTGAGTTAGAAAATGCCTATTGAACATGCTTCTTTGTGGAGTTTGGTACTCTATCATGGCCTAGCCAGTGACTTGCAGCAAGTTGAAGCCGGACCTCTGCCCGTGTACAGACAGATCGTGAAGCATCTTCTCTGGTTCTGTTAGTCCGTACAGGGGAAAAAGGAAATGGAACCCTGTGCTGCAGATTAACCTTGTGACCTGTAAATTGTACCAGTCACCAGGTGTCCATATCATTTATACCTCTCGGTTCCCCTTCCAGGCAACAAAAAAAGTACCCAACAAGTAGGCAGAAAATCGGGAAAGGACGCTTTTGTAGAAAGAAAATACTGCATTAAATAATTTATACACTTTATTTTTCCATCACGTAGGAGCTATTTTATTTATTTATTTCTAGCAAACCAGGGGAAGGCTTGACAAATACGACCACCTGCCTACTGAGCATATTCACATTTAAATAAAGAGAACAAGAGAAGAGCTAAATAAAGCTTAAAATAAAAGAGAAATAAAAACGATATGTGGCTGACATGCTGTAACCAACAGTGGGATTGAAAACCATGAGCAACTGATTCTTTGAATGATAGATCATCACAGGCTTAAAAAACACCTAAATGTTTAACTTTTAACTTCAGCAGTAACGGTACTGATACCAAGTAACTTAAATGTAAATATGCTTAGAATTGCCAGGATGGTCCCCAACTTTATGCATTGTGTTTCTAAAGTTTTTTTCTGAATTTTTTAAAATTTTGGAATGTGTTCTACTCTAGAAAGAAGATGAGAAACTGTGATAACTTCAGCAGGTTAGCTCACAAAAGCCTCCTAGATTGTTAATATGCCTGCATTGATGTACTGACTGGATAAAACAAAGCTGTGTTCTCTGACTTCTGATCGTGAATTTCAGTTGGGTTATCCATTACCACCTTGCCTCCTTCATGCCTGTTCTCTTGAAGAACACTTAGTGTAATGTAGCTATTGCTTTTAGAATAAAATCTGAACTGCCTGTACCTTTTGAGGAGGCCCTCATGACCTGGCCCTACCACACTCTCCAGCCTCACCTCCTCTCTTTCTCCTGCTTTGTTTCTTACCAGCCTCACTGGCCTTGAGTGGTTCATTGCTTCAGGTTTTAAAGTGCCTCAGGACATTTGACCTATTTTCCTACCTTTCTTCCCTTGCAGTTCTCGTAGTTGGTCCCATCTTTTTGAGGCCTTTCCTCATTGCTCTATGTTATACGGTTGATGGTTTGTTTCCCTCAGAAGACTTATTCACATATCACTGATCCACTTAGCTCTTAGCAACAGTTTGCCATCTCCTTCAATGAGACCAGAAACTTAGGGTAGGCAAGTCTCATATCTGTATTACCTCTGGACTCCAAGAACTGAACATCATGTGTGCCATGTAGTATGTGCTAAATATTTGTTGAATGAATGAATGAATGAATGAATGAAGTTATGCTGCCTTCTAACCTAACCAGTAACAGCTAAAACAGACTAAGCAAGCCAGAGAATGGTCTTGATAAACTTGTGCTAGTGTTTGGAGGGGATTCTGAACATTGGAGAGCTTCAGACTGAGTAGGGCACAGCATTTCCAAATGGATCTTCATATACGCCAGATGACAGAGGATTCAGGTCATTAATTAAAATGGAGGTAGCATAGATAATTTTCTCTGTGAAAAAACAAAAGGCAGGAGAAGTAATGTTTATAGACATCAGTTAGTACTCTACTCTGAAGTCCTGACTCCAAAGTCTGTCCCTGACGGGATAGTGACATTTTGATTAGGTAGATGGCAATGAGATGAAGAAAAGTTAAGGAATTCCAGAGTTATTTAAAAGGTTAATTAAGGAATTCTCAAACTGCAGCATGACTTATGTATTGCTGGACCTTAAAGTCAGTTTCTGATGTAGAAAGTCTAGAGTGAACCCTGAAAATTTACATTTCTGACAAGTTTCAAGGTGATATTTATACTACTGTTCAGGGGTTTACATGTCAGGAACCACTGTTTTAAATTCATAGGATTTCTAGTAGATTGATTGTTGGGAATGAAGGAGAAAGTAGTAAAAAAAAAAAAAGGTCTGATTTCTAGATTTCTGGCTTGAACCATGTTGGTGTTCTTTACTAGGTTACGAGGAACTGAGATTTTAAAAGAGGCATTTGTAAGTCCTTGATTGATCTGATGAGTTTGAAATTCATTCTAGACCCACAAGAGAAAAATGTCAATAGGGTGGTGAATATGTGCCTGGTATTTGGAAGAGTACTCTGAAAAAAAGTTAGGAATTTTTGAGTTCTTCATATACTGAATGTTATTAACATTGTAGATAGGGGCATGTTTACTGAATGGGAGCAACTGGACTTGGGAGTCAGTCTGAGAAACTCTGACGTTAAGGGACTTAGTCTACAAAGAAGATGGGAGAAGTATTGAAAAGTTTAAGGAAAACAAGAACAGTGAGAGGTCCCAGAATCCAAGGGTACACAGCAATAAAAATGCCCATGTTTACATTTGTATTCATGTAATCGTTAGTTTCTAAGTGATCTCTGACATTGTCCTGTCAGAAGGCAGTTCCACTTACCTACTATTTGAATTTTTACACAAACACATACGCACTGTCCTTGTTTTTAGTCACACTTGGCAAATACCATCAACAGTTCTTTGTCCTTTTTATGCTTTCAAAATATCATCAATCTCAGAAAACCTATTCCCTTTTTATGATCATCTAGAGAAGCTTATCCTGAGATCTTACATGGAAAATCCACTTTTCTGATAATTTGAAGTTTATCTTTGGTTTCAGGGTCAATTGAATCCAGGATCTCAAATGCTATGAGTTTACTACCCTCTGTCTGCCTCTTTGTCTCAGTCTCTCTCTCTCTCTCTCTCTCTCTATATATATATATATTATATTTTCTGTCATCCATGTCTCTTAACAAGTTCACATGAAGGAGGATAAGGCCTTTGGCAGCTTTGGGCTGACATCTTTACTGCTTTATGACCCAAGAGGAAAGAAGAAGGATAACTTCACTTTTCTGTTAAAAATAAATACTGAGGAGGGCTTGTGATTGGCTAGACTTGAGTCATGGAACTATTCCTCACCAGTCATAGTAACTGGAAACATGGGCTACTCCATTTAATCAAGCTGGTATTGTGTTTCCAACCCTGTGCGTAGCGGAAGGGTGGTCTTGCAAGCCTCTCCTGAAATCCCTCATTAAACGGAGGAGACATAGTCCCCAAAGAGAGAGGATTACTATTACCAGAGGGAGAAATAAATTCAGGAAAAATAAAGCAGATGTCCACCTTAAACTTGTTAGCTTTTATTTCTTACAACACCCTGTGGTAAGCAATGGCACTCATTATAGTTTGCAGTCTTAGATGTGTTTCAAAGTTGATTTAATATGGAAATTCTGTTCTACCTTCTAGGAGGATAGGAATTACATCTTCTTTTTTTCTCTTTGTGTCCCAGGGCCTGGCAGGTGACTAGCATACAGTAGACGCTTGAAACATGTATGTTTAATGACTAAATTAATAAAATCCTAATTAAGACATTTCCTCTGAATGAGTTCCCTGTTCTCCTGTGGTATCTTTTCTCTCCATCAAGCTTTGTAGCACCTTTTATTTACCTGTGTTTACTCAGGCTTATTATTTGAGGATTAACTCAGGATCTCAAAGCCTGCTTCTGAGAACTTTGGAGGATCTAGGATGCAGAGGTTGACAGTGTTTTTCTGCAAGGGCCAGATTATAGGCCATATGGTCACAGGCATAGCTAGTCAACAACTTTGTAGTGCAAAAACAGCCTTAGAAAATATGTAAACAAAGGGGCATGGTATGTTCCCATAATATTTTGTAAAATAGGTGGTAGGTTGGTTTTGGCCTGAGAGCTATTGTTTGCTGACCTGTGACCTCAGCAAAGTTTTGTGCTGGTTACTTGCTAGAACAGCTCAGAGTTCGTGAATGTATACATAGCTTAGGCATCTAATGTCATAAATCTAGTTTTAGTGATATCATCATTTTCTTCTTCTCATAATCCTTAGCAGATAGGTTTCTGATCCTTTCATTAAGTTTGGAAACTGAGAAGTGGTGTTGTGTGAGTAAGAATGTTATACTTGCAGTGAAAAGGAACTAAGTGGGGCGCCTGGGTGGCTCAGTGGGTTAAGCCGCTGCCTTCGGCTCAGGTCATGATCTCAGGGTCCTGGGATCGAGTCCCGCATCGGGCTCTCTGCTCAGCAGGAAGCCTGCTTCCCTCTCTCTCTCTGCCTGCCTCTCTGACTACTTGTGATCTCTCTCTGTCAAATAAATAAATAAAATCTTTAAAAAAAAAAAAAAAAGGAACTAAGTGTAATGCAGTGTTTTTGAATGACTGTAAATGAAGAAAGAACAGTATCTCCAGTCTTGAGTTGTTTTCACTATGGAATCACATTAATACTAAATAAGAACTGATGTGTATACTTTCTAGGGAGTGTACGGGATGGAGACACGAAGTTCACCATTACTTACTTCATTTAGAAAATCAAATTTTAAACTTTAGCCATTTCAGTCCTGTTGTAATTACTTCCAACAGTGCCTTTAGTACCTGAAGGTACAGTTTGAGTTTGATTGAGGGAAGGGAAAAGAAAATAAGAGTAAGACTTACAAAGGAGGGAAAAAAAATGAGCTTATCTTGTCTTTCAGGCACCATTGGAGTAGTTCAAATGCCAGGGATGCAAGCAGTGATAGAGTTCCTGAGGGAACTCTTGCTGCAAGCTTGGTGGTTAATTTTATGGAAACCTGAATCATATGATGATATGGGGAGTTTCCACCTGTGAATATTTCACACCGTAGGGTTGTTCTTCCCAACCCAGTGGTGAAAAACAGATGCCTGTGGTACATGGTCATGGCTGTGGAGACCTTCTAATCATAGGTATGAAAACAGATCCCTCTATGAGTAAATACTGGGAGCCGTCAAAGCGTCTCTTTACTAGCTTCATTGGGAACTGTTAGAGAAGGATGACACACCGTCATTACAAATAGTCCAGGGAGAAGGAAAACTGTCCAGTTATTCTCCGTTTTTAAAAATTAAGTAGCGCATTTAGCTGACTGTCATTGCTTGTTCCAATTTTGAGCCTTCTTAAAAGGTCTTCAGATTTGCAAAATTTTAAAAGGTAGAAGGGGCGGTTACAGGCTCTTTTGCACTCCTTCAAAGCCAGGAAACGGCATTGCCGACAAACGATCTCTACCTTTTCCTTGAAAAATACCAGGCCAGGAACTTATTCTGTCACGATGCCCATTTTGGACTTGGCTCACTGGCAGAAGTGTCCTTTTTATTCTTCCCCTAAATCTGCTCGTTTGTAGGGAACACCTACCGCCCCCACACTCGAGCAATAGGCAATGTCTTGTGTCTCTTCTACATGAGAGCTCATAAATTAATTGAAAAGAAACACATATATGCTCTGTACTTCAAGGTAAAATGGTTCTACTTTACCTCCCTGTTCTTCATCTTGGGAAATTTGCAGTCCTCTCAGCGACCAAGCTCTTTAAACAAGATGTGTTTCCATTCATCAGGGGTCTGCATAAATGGAGAGCCTCAAATCTGTACTAAGTACTTCCCTTAGAGTCTAATCTGTGGGAAACATAATGAGGGATTTTCTCTGACCAGATGTTCTTTTTATCAAGAACTATCTATCTGGCTTACTAAAATGCCACATCTTTGGCAGACAGAGGTCTATCATGATATTGTTGTTTCTAATATAATTTTTAAATTATTTAATTATGTGTAAATCAGTTGGAGAAGATCAAATGAATTACGTCCTCCAGGTCATAGGACTTTGTCATCATTGGCCTTTCCAAGTGTGTATTGTTTTGTCCTGCATGCATTTTTAATTTAGGGGAGTGGTATCCTGTATGCGTTTTTTTGTTTTGTTTTGTTTTCACCTTGCTCAGTACTGTTCTTTAAAAGATCTACGCAGTTAGGTGGATATTTAGTCTGTTGCTCCTAACTGCCACATGGAACTCTGGGGCGTGCATTTATCCATATTAAGCTGTCTGCTCTCCCAGTGATGCATATGCTGACTGTCTCCAAAGCCGGGACATAGCAAATTATAGTGTGAGGAACTTCCTCAAGCCTGTATAAGAATTTGGAGATTTCTGTACCCGGGGGTGTGAATATACTGAATTTGACAAATTATGCCAGAATGCTTTTCAGAATGACTCCACCTTCACATTCTCACCAACATTTGGTGTTTTCTATGTTTCTAATTTCTATCAGTTTAGAGATGTGGCTTGTTTTAATTTTCGTTTTCTAGTTACTAATTAATTCAAGCATTTTTCTATGTTTGTTAGTGCTTTTTGCTTTTAATTTCCTCTTCTCTAGACTACTTATTCATTTCCTTTGTGTTTTTCCATTGGTGTTTCCTATCTTTTTCTTGTTGGCTCAAAGGAATTTTTTAAAAAAATTAAATATGTACTGTTTTTTAAACATTACAAATATCTTCCCTCAGTCTATCATATGTCTTTTACTTTTGCCCATTCATAGTTATTTGGCTTATGATTTATATTTTTAATATTGTGTTTAGGGTGTACCTCTTTATCTGTCTCATTCACAATGATATTTTTCTATGTTTTTCCCATTAAACTGATAGGTTTTTAATTGACTTAGAGTTCAACTTTGTATGCAATGCTGTGAGCTGGTTTTATTGTACTCCACAAAATGAGCCACCATCATGTTCATACCATTTAAGAACAAACCGTCCTTTCTGTTTTGAGTTACATTATATATTAAGTTCCCAGATACACATTTATCTCTGTGTACTCTCTCTTAATCCATTTGTCTGTTCTTGTGCTAATGCCATATCTTGTTAGAAAAGTGTCCCTTCTTTTTTTTTTTTTTTTTTTTTTTGGTATTTATCTAACAGATTCATGGTCTTTATTTTCTGTGTAAATTTAAATATATTTATCAAACCATCTAGCTGAAAGTGAGTGGGAGTGCACTGAATTTATGTATTAGGAGAACTGACCTTTTTATAATATTAAGTTGTCCTATTCAAAAAATAAAATTCCTTTCCATTTATTCAGACCACATTTTTGTTATTGGTTTTATAGTTCCCTTCGTTATAGTTATGGAATAATAATTTCAATCTAATTTCTAGATGTATATATTTAAAGCTATACCTTTTAATCAGTGTTCTTTTTTCCTTTTGGTTGTACTTCATGAATTTTGGCATGCATGGTTTTCATTATCATTTAATTATGAATAGCACTGTACATCATGCCTAAATCAAGCTTACCCCTGTAAGGCAGGGCTGCCTTACCGGCCGCCCGCATTTAGGAACCCTGGGCAGCCAGTGCTTGAGTACTACACTCGGTGGCCATATTAAACAGCAAAATCACCAACAAAGGTGAAAAATATGGAAATGATGACACTAAAAGTCCACAGAAGGGACACTTGTTTGCAGCATGAGAGCCCAAACAGGAAGGCAGAGTTTTGCCTTGCTGGACTTCAGCCCACCGGGGACTCACATTTTTTACCGCTCTACCCATGACCACAAATCACATGCTGCAAGAATTGATTTGGGAGATTACAAATAAATTTAACAAGTCAGGAAATTTGCAAATACAGAGTCCATGAATAAATAATGAGCACTGACTGTATGTATGAAGTGTATATAGAAATACATACATTTCTCTTTCCCCTGACTCTCAGAATTGTGATTCCCTTTCACACCTCTAATTTTCCAAAGTTATTTTTTGGGGGTTTGAGAGTTGGGTGTGAGAGGTCACCAGACCATGTTAGTTGTCTGAACGAGTAAATTATATCTGTAAAGAAAGTCATCAAGACCGATGATCGCATTTAGGTGTGGAGGATCCTAGGTAAAGGGCTTGGCAGCATTGACTGAGATAGGTTAAGTATAAGACAGGGAAGAGAGGCCTACAACTAGACTCTAGATTACTGACTAGAGATCATCAAGGACAAAAGCTAAACAGATAGTCATTGTCTGTGAACAGAAATCAGAACCACACAAAGGAAGAATCATAAACTACCCCCATGATCCCAAACACCAACTGGGATTGCTTTTGGGGTGTGGTTGGGGGGAGAACTGAATCTTGTAAGTGCCTCCTTCCAGCCATCTGAAATGTTTGTGCCTGTGGCTTTCCTTACCATTTTACCTCTTCAGTGCTTCAAAATGATGGATGGTATTATTGTTTATAAGTTATTTTTATCTGGTGTTGATGACATTGTGTCTTCCTCTAGTTTGTCAGTCTAGTTTTCCCAAGATCCCATGGTCTGAATTATTAGGTTCTCCTGAGGGGGTTGAGGCCTATGTCAGAGAACCCTAATGTGTGATCTGAGATGGGATAATCTCTACATAATGCTCCTGTCATTCACCAGAATGCCTTTACCTACTACATTATCAGTACACTCTCTCTTCCATTGAAAAGAAAAAAGCAGATGCGGGCCCTGGACCTCTCATTTGGTTGACTGTCTGACTCTTGATTTTGGCTAACGTCTTGATCTCAGGGTTGTGGGATAGAGCCCCCAGTGGGGCTGCGTGCAGAGTCCACTTGACATTCATTCCCCCTTCCCCCCTCCCCTCTGCTCCTTTCCACCCTCCCCTGCCCCTGTTCCTTCTCTCTTCTCTGAAATAAGTAAATAAAATCTTTAAAAAAAAAAAAGGAAAACAAATGCATCCACTTATAATGCCATATTTTAGTCTGTTTTTTCCCTTACGGTAGGTATTGGCAAGTTTAATTATTTTTGATAACTAAGATCAAGCATGAGTTTGTATAAGTTATTAAAATATTCACTCATGGATAGTACACTAGTTTTCTTTAGTTAGCTATTTTTTCTCTTAAAAATATAGCCATCACTTAGCATAATTAAAATGTGTATGTAGAATAAAAACTTCTGACTGTTTTTAGCAATTCATTTTATTGGAGTTACCCCGACAAGGATTGCCAGCCAAAACACTAGTGTTTTGAAGATGCTTTTGTTTCTACAATGAAACAGATTCATGAGAATTAATTTAAGGATCTTCAAAATCAGCAGTAGTAATAATTGCTGTTTGAAAGCTAGACCCAGATCCCATTAGGTTCAATTTTAATTTTCTCTGTTGCACTAAAAATCTGTATTTTCCCATTTCACCATGCTCTGTACAATTTAGTGAAACATGAATCCCCTGAGTGTGGAGTGGACGGACCTAACAGACATGGTCATCTTCCCAAATGCATCTTCACCTGCCAAGTGGACAGACATTATGATCTTTAAAAAACAGTAAGTTTGTTGCAACCACAAGTGTAGGTGGCAGTGAAATGACTTGATCTATCATGCAAAGATGAAAGGAAACTGAACACAGAGCAGTTTTTCTGTGAAGTATTTTGGATGAAATTGTTTGAACGAAAGACCTCTTTTGCCTAAGTGATGGATACACTCTGTCTCAGATTTCAGTGAGTTATATTTTTTTCTAGCATTTCTTGCTCCATTTCTGAGCCCATGTGAACAAAAGTTAACTTTATTTTTGTGGCCAAAAAAACTGCTTTTCATCTCTGTAGCAAGTTGAGCTTTTGTATTTATTTTTCAGTGCAAGAAAACATGATAATTTGAATTCTGAATTCATGGAATTGGACTTAGAAAACAATTGGGTTTTGGAGCTTGTAGCAGTAGAATCAACTGGGAGGACCCAATTTCATCCAATTTGTAGCTTGATTTCATCCAGCAAGACACACTTAAGCATAAAGACCTAAAAGTGGTAGGTGTTGTATTGAAATAGCATCGCACTTAGGATGCAATGAGGCATAAAGTAATGCTGAATGCTTTACATTCACTAACACGACATTATTCCAGCATGACACACAACCCGAAGCTTTTGCAATTACAGCTGTGACCCCAAATTAGATTTTAAAACATGTATATATGTATATGCATTTTAAAAATTTCCCTTCATTTTATCTCCTAATAGTTTAGAAATGCAAATGCTGGTAGCTTCTTAAAATAACTCTGTTCACCCAGAATATCGTCCTTCCCCTCAACTGACTTTTCTTCGGGCAAAGTCTGATCCTTTCAGGATGGGCAGGACTGTAGCCTGGGTTTTTGGGAATGGACTTAGGGGCTGAGTGGCCTCTGTTTCCATTACAGTAAAGCTTCACTGTTTACCTGAAGTGATTCTATTGCTTTCTCATTGAGTTGTATTTGTCCGCCCCCCCCCCCTCGCCCCATGTAAATGAAAAGCCAGACTCAAATAAGATTTTTAAAGCCATGGTGACAGTGCCAGCTGGGCTGATAAAAAGTCCCTTTTTCTCTCCTGTGTCAGGACTAAGTCACAGGGGCTCTTACTGCCTCCAGGCTGTAATTCTGAACGACATGAGCTCAGAGTGCATCGTAACATTTTCTCTGGGCTTGTGCAAGCATTTCTTTTCCCTCGGAAGGCACTTTCCATCACCGAGGGTCTCCGATGGGGAGGGTCTTCCCACCTCCATTTGCCGCATCCCCACAGTACTGGGCCACAAAAGGCTTGGATTGACATGCGTATTGTCTAAATATGCCCGATGTGTGAGCATTTCATTTGTGCCTTATGTCCCACAGCTTCCTGCCTCCCTTGGAAGATTATATAATCACTTATCTTTTCTATTTTTAAAGCAGATTAATATGATTTAGTAGAAAAGAGACAAGGGAGAAAAGAAAGGAATAATGGGAGAAAGCCAATATTATTTCTTTCAAAGCAGTTTGGTTTAGAGTCATTTTAATAGGTCTGGAAAATTAGAATTGGAAAAAGAAAATCAATTGTGATGCTATATGCTAGTTTGGAAAGGAAATAAATCCACCCTGGCACTGACTTCCTAGTGGTAGATAATTAGGACTGCTTTGTTCTCATGTGGAAGAGGCAGGGGACTCATCGGTTTCTTAAATCTATTATGATTATTAACAATGTCGTGAATACCAAGAATTCTCTTAGGAATACAAGGTGTTTACAGGATGCATCCGTCATGGGAGAAAAGGGTAAGCAGCCTGTCTACCCCATGTTATTGTAAGAAAGGCTGCTTCTGTTGGAGCAGTAGGGCAGCTGCGTGGACTTTTGCCCGTCCCTCTCTCCCACTTGTTGAACACAGATTAACTCTCTTTATTTCCTTTCTCTGTGAACATTTCTGAAGATTTTCTCCTCAAAAATTATTCTCAAAAATGGTAAAAATAAATGCAGTCTAGAGCTTGGATTTTTGTGCAATCTAAAGCTTTAGGAAACTTCTGCTTTGAAATAGTCTCTTTTCTGTTCCTTTCGTCTATTTCACTTTGATAATTTCAGAACAAAAACTGGGTTCCTGTGGCTGAGAATATGGGAGATACATTTATGGAGGGTGGGGAAAGATTAAGTGGTCATGGTGGGAGGAAAATTCTAGAAGGAAAAAAAAAGCAGACTGAAGAACAGTACAGTGAGCAAAATTACATTCTGTGAAGTTGATCGAAGTGATTTTGTAAAGAAAATGCAGAAAAGACCGCTGGGGACATAAGAATAAATCAAGGACCGTTAGGACTGCCTTCTTGGAATGGACAGAAAAGAAGATGGTAAGAATATATAATTTCTAGAAAGATATAGCTGACAGTAAGACAAATACTTCGGTATGAGAATCAAAGAGGAAAAGAAAGATTGTGTAAAATGTTTGTGGGAAGCTGAAAATAAATTTGAAAGTGTCGAATAAAAATTGCTCTGTACAGAGCTCAACAGGCAAGGAAGACTTTATGCAACACCATGCAGGAAGACTCTCCCCTCTTGCAATAGGAGAGAGAGATTGGGCTCAACTCTGCTGAAATAAAATGTGAGAGGTTTTTAAAGGTTGGGGTGAGCTAGTAGTTCACTAGGATGTTGGGGGAAGGATGGGGAGGAAGGATGTTGGTCAGTGTGATTAGGCACATTGTGGTGGCGAATTGTTGCTTATGAAGGTAGGCCTCTGTCTTCTCACAGAGACTTGGAGATGGGGTGCTATCTCTCTTGATGATTACATCTTTGAAGAATAGATCCAGGTCCTGAAAAAAAAAAAAACACTCGGGATATAAAACTGGCAAGAGGCTGGTAGAAGATTTACATCTTAGGGGGACAGAGAAAGAATTAACAATTGTAAGTTTTCTAGGAAAAGGGAGGTCAGGGGCCTATAATCAGGAAGATAAGGTTTATTTAAGTTAAAGGCAACTCTAATTCCACTGTATTATTCAAAAAATACCAAAATTGTGAGTGCAGGGGGATCCCTCCCAAGACTTAATTTTCATTATATAAAACAGAAATTTTTCATTATATAAAACAGAATTTACTCCATAGTGTTTCTTGTATGACTTAAAGAAATTTAGATGTGTAAAACACTTATAACATCACCTGGGATATCACAAGTATTGCATAAATATTGGCTGTTACTGTTTCTTTTTTAATTATTATTTTTATGAATTAAGTGGAAAGCAAAAATGAAGGATAGTAAGATGCAGGGATCCTATTCAATGATTAAAATATATCATTTATGAATGATCTTTTTAGAACAAAGTAGAAATAGAAGGTCAATAGAAATTTTATTAGAATGGTTTAACCCATCATTTAGGAGGTATTTTGCATTACCGGCACAACAATGCCCCAGGCCAACGTCTGCTTTCCACCTCCCAATTTTTCAACTAAGGAATATTGACTGTGTGCATGCAGCTACAAAGGTATAAAAAGTCTCAGTTCCTGTTTTCAGGGAGATTAAAGAGGAATAACAGGTAAAGGACAGTTACAATCCAACACTGCAAACGCAATGATCAAAATATGTACAGAGTATTCTAATATTCAGTGAAGAATGGATTGGCCTAGAATTTTCCCAGGTGATGGGCTCTATTCTACTTGGTAGTGGAGTTATATAATGAAAGCGTCATAGGTTTCCTAAATCTGTGGAAGCCTGAAGGCTGGATTCAGTCTCAGATCCCTTAGGTCCAATCTGAAATGCTTTTTTGTATACTAACATTGGGTTCATGGCCTCTCTCCATGGGAAAACAGTCAGGTTTTACCAGGGAAATTATTAGGAGGACAGAAATAGTAAGCCCTTTAGTGCAGTATTCCTCAGTATTCCAATGAAATGGGAAAAAAAGAAGAGACTTTTATTCCTGTACTGGAGGCAGACCGACAGGCACCCATATGGTGGAAAGCCTAAGGTAATGAGAGTAGGAAAGGGAGTCAGAAGTAGACACTCCCTGTCTTTAGCGGTAACACTAATAAATACTCTGTCTGGCCAAACCAGTTTCCTGGGTAAGAGCCACAACTTTTTCTTCTGGTTTCATGGTACCAGAAACTACTGACTGTTCACCATTTTTACTGAATTTCTGAATGAATGCAAGTGCCCTCCTCCTCTCAACCGCATCTGGGATGGGCCCTTCTCATGAGCTACAGAAGGAAGAATGGTGCTTGCTAGTGAAGCACATGGCCATGATTTTTCATCTCACACAACTAAATAGTAAAAGGACACAGACCTCCCTGATCTCAGTGTCCTTGAGATTGGCAAGAGAGACACATACAGAGAGAGGCCAGAAATACCACAGTATCCAAAAGAGGCAAAAAAAAAAAAAAAAAAAAAAAAAAAAAGCTATGTTGGTTAGAGGTTATGCACAAGAGGCAAGAGGTCTGTGTCCTATACCCCTGACTCCATACTGAATCTCAGCATGCTGTGAGGTACATACCACTCAGCCCACACTATCCAATCAATAATTGCCTCATCCACTCATTTATTCCTACCGACACCACCTTCAGTCTTGACTACCTGTGTCACACTGGCTGACGAGTAGCCGTCTGTCACTAAAACTAATATGGCCAAGGGGATGAATTAGCAATCCTTGATTATCAGCATAGAGCAATAATCTTCTTTTTGTAGTTTTTAGTCTAAATCTTTACCTCTATTTTCTCCTGAAAATAGTCAAGATTCTTTTCCAGATCAGAGAACTCCTCAGAAGATAACCAGAATGCTTTCATTTATCTACCCATTATACGATTTTGGCTCTCTGTGCCCATCAAAGCCACCCAAAACCAAAAACAGCTTGGAGAATGGAAAGGCAAGAGAACATTGGTGAAGGACCTAGTTCCTGAAATCTACATGTCTCTGAAGTCTGTGCCTCAGCTTAACTCTTGGCTAACAGATATTCCCTGTACACCTGGACTAGCACTGCCAAATGGTTAATTGTAAAATGCTGAACAACCCTTTAACCATCAAAGGGGGATCTAAAGAAAGATCTTTGAAGACAAAGTAAGGGGGCTGGTTTGCCTCAGTCTTGCCAGAATATTCAGTGTTTGCCTTTCCCTTGCATCAAAAGGCAAACCTGTGAGCTTACTCTTATGTACCAGCATTTGATATAGGGCAAGTGTACTTATGTGTGGAAAATTTCAATTTCACAGACATACCTGATGTTACAAACCCACAGGCCTGGATTCTGTACTCACCAGTTGTAAAGTTGTCTTCCTCTACTTGTCCTTTCTGTAGTGAACGCTAATAAACGTGTATGTGTGCACCCATGCAGGCACACACACGTACCCCACAGAGCTAACACAGCCCCTGGAATGCAAAAGACTAGTGTGTCAGACATAAACAAGTGCATGCGTGCCATGGAGCACTTTATCCCAGTTCTTTCCAACGTGTCATTTTGAGAATCTTTTGCTTTTTATTTGCTCTGCTCCTCAACTCCCAAAATCCTTCTTGATGTTTAAGCAGGATGCCCAGATAAATGAGCAAAATAAGAGGGATATTCAAAGCAGATACTCTTCTCTGGGCCTTGGAATGATACTCCCTGGTGTTTGGGGAATGATCAAGTAGATTAATTATTCATACTTGGAGGACAACTTTTGCTTCATTCAAATAGATTCCAGTCATCAATTTTTTTTTCTTTCCTTGAACATAGATATTTGCTGCTTATTCTTGACAGTATGTAGAGTATTTTCCAAGAAGATATTGCAGGTATTTTTAAATGAGCATAATACAGTGTGTCTTCCACATTTAGAACAAAAGTAGTATCAGTAATTATTTTCATAGCTGTTTTTGGAAAGGTAATACTGTATTGATATACAATAGTACTGTATTGATATACTATATATAGTATATCAATACCTGAAATATTTGTCTGAAAGAAAAAACAGCTTTATACAATGAGACGATCAGTTTGGGCTAGTTACTATGGTACATTTAATACTGACTGAGCATCATTATCTAAAAAATGAATCTGCTAGTCCATCTTTATATACAGTTTACAGTTCAAGTAATTTTAGCTTATCATTAATGTAAGATTTTTTTCCTTTTATTCCAAGTAGAGAAGTGTGATTTTAGGCTACTATTCTAACATGGTAAGAAGATGAAAATAACTTTTACAGGGCTGCTTATGTGGCTCAGTCAGTTAAGCATCTGCCTTTGGCTTGGAGGTTGTGATCCTGGAGTCCTGAGATAGAGCCTCAAGCCAAGCCCTGAGTCACTGGACTCTCTGCTGGGCTCCCTGTTCAGCAGGAAGCCTTCTTCTCCCTTTCTCTCTCACCTTCTCCCCTTCCTACCCAGCTTGTGTTCTCTCAGATAAATAAAAACTCTTTAAAAAATGAACTTATACAGAGATAGGGAACTATCAATAAGGATTTAGCTCTGATAGACTACATAGAAATTGCATGGGGCAAAGCCTGCTGCACAACCCCAAATTAAGCATGACTCTTACGGGATTCGCTCCGTAACTCTTCCTCTAGAGACATGAAGTTTTGTACCTTTCCACAGTTAGAAATGTGGTGCATCTATATGTGTGTTTAAGTTGTTTGTAATAAAAGCGTCTAACTGTTATTTCACATGCAGGGTTGAGCCACCTCCTGCTCCATTGTAGTATGAGTCATAACAACTTCAGCAACTCTGTCTAAAGTAACAAGCTCTGGTAGCAAAGTCCACCAAATTGATTATGTCTGGGAAATGATAATAATGCAAGAAATATATGCATTAAGCCTCCCTTAAAAATGAAGAGCCATCACAGTCCAACACACAATTATTTTGACAAGTTTCCATAAAAAGTCATGGCTAATCATAAGAAAGGCAGATATTGATGATAAGATTGTGTTTATTGCTGTCGTCTTTCAACACTTTCACTTGGGTAGGATGCTTAAGCAAGAGCAATTTCAATGTAAAAGAAGCCCTGATATGTTGATGATGCAAACAGGATGATTAAGACTATTGTAAACCCCCTAACTGCTACTTTTCAAGTTAGTTGTAACAAATGTGAGATTTGCTGGCATTGCTACTCCCTACTTTTCCATCTGCCTTGCAAACGGTGACAAAACGTTTTTTTCCCCCAATGACTTCTCTTCTTCTCATATGAATAATCTGAGCAAACAAATTTTGGAACAAAGAACGTACTTGTTAACAAGGAGGAAAAAAAAGAGCATCTATTTCCATTGAATTTGCTGTATTTTCACAATGATATTACAAGGGTGCTAGCAATTGTTGCTCTAACTCGTGGGATGATGTCTGTATATAAGAATGAGTCACCAGCATTTACGAAAGGTCATTTTAGAATCTCAGTTATTTGTTTTGGATTAAGTGGTGTTTTATGACAAAGATGTATGTTCAGAATCATTCCAGTGCACTGACATTTTTGGTTGGAGTTTGGTGAGAGACTACATAAAATATCTGTCATCAAGCCATTACTCAGATTGCTAACCAGCTAACTGATTAGTTTACAGTGAAGTAAAATAACAGTTGAATGGAAATCTAAAATGTAGTTATTTTGGATATGGTTCCAGATTGAAAGGACTTGGTGCTGCTAATTGATGGCTGCATTAGTATGCTAGGGCTGCCATAACAAAATACCACAGAATGGCATGATTTAAACAACAGAAACTTATTTTCTCACAGTTCTGAAGATGAAGTTTGAGATCAAGGTGTCGGCAAGTTGAGTTTCTTCTGAGATTTCTCTCCTTGGCTTGCTACCTTCTCCATGTGTCCTCACGTGGCCTTTCCTCTGGCTGTGTATGTGCCTTTATTACCTCTTCTTATAAGGACAACAGTCAGATTGGGTGAGGTCTTAATGATAAGGACCACATTCTAACTTAATTACCTCTTGAAAGATCCTATCTTTAAATACAGTCCCATTCTGAGGTACTGGGAGATAGAGCTTCAACATACAAATTTTGAAGGGACAAAATTCACCTCACCACAGAGTCTTATGGTTAGTTGCTTTTGTTAGCATAACTCTTGGCTTTATTTTGGTTTTGGTAATATGGACTTAATTTCCATATGTATTCATTAATATCAACATTTCATAAAAATAATGAATACAGGGGAACCTGGCCAGCTTAGTTGGTAAAGCATGCAATTCATGATCTCGGGGCTGTGAGTTCAAACACTAAGCTGACTGTAGAGATTACTTAAAAAAATATTTTATTTTTTAAATTTAATTTTATTTTTCCAGTGTTCCAAGATTCATTGTTTATGCACCACTCCCAGTGCTCCATGCAATATGTAAAAAATATTTTTTAAGTAATGAATGCAAAACAAACAATAGGAAGATGTAAGAGAACATTTATTTACCATCTGGGTAGATCAGACTTTGAAAAGTTTACTCATCTCTCAGAATTTCCATTGCCAATTGTTTTATTGCTTCATTCTCTGTACAAATATTTATTGTAAAATTAAGTTGAGTTAAATTGATTTTATTTTCTTTTGAGATTCTTTTTTGTTTTTTTAAGACTTTGTTTAATTATTTTGAGAGAGAGCAAGTGAGAGGGAGAGAGAGAGAGCAAGTTGGGGGTGGGAAGGAGAGAGAGGGAGAGAAGCAGACTCCCTGCTGACCAGGGAGCCCAACGCAGGGCTCAGGGCATGATCCCAGGATTCTGGAATCATGACCCAAGCTGAAGGTAGACACTTAACTGACTGAGCCACCAGGCACCGCTTTTTTTGAGATTCTATTCTACACTTCACAGCAGTACTTAAGGTGTTTAAGTAGATCTTTAAAAAAATAAAAAAAAAAGATTGGAAATGACTATTTGATATATTGAATTCAGTTTGAATGATACTGAGCTTTTTCTTCTTTTCTGAGAACAAAAAACTCACCTTGAAAGTATCATTAGTTTAATAATATATCTGGAAAATTCCAAAGTGTACATACACCAATCCATGTTATTTATGAAACTTCTGAGAAGTAACCAGTAGCTGTCTTTGTGTAATTGTAATATATTTGTTAATACAAATCTTCTCATTGTCAAATTAACAATTGTCAAAACCTTCTCCAATTTCCCAAGCTTTCATCCATTACTGAAGCACAGGAAATCAAGGATAAAAATCTACTTAATAACACATGGCAGTTTAATATGCCTGTCCCAGTTAGGAAGTGAAAGTGGTAAAAGTACAAGCATACACATTATGCCATGTGAAATTTCATCTAGTCCAAAGAGTAGCTAATAGCCAAAAGAGAAATAATGTTCAGGTCAGACTGCATGCTGTCAACACAGAAGACAAGCAATAAACTCAGGCAAAACAGTCAGCCAAATAAAAGTTTAGAGATTGAACACTGTAAGAATTACTTTAAACCTTTTGATGAGGTCTTCCTAGCCTTCTTTATGTCCTAGGTGGACAATAACCTTATTTCAACAGCTGCTAATGACATATTTTGTCCTCCTGGTTAGGGCAAAATGCCATTCGTAAGCTAAGTAGTCTTTCGTAGCCCTTTTTTGGAGTTGTCCATTTTTCAGTCCACCAAAACATTTTTTGGTATAGTAATTACATTGAGGGTAGGTGGAAAGCGGTGGTAAGGGCTAGTAGCTTTGGGATCACAGTCTAACTTTAAGAAGGACAGAATTCTCTGAGATTCATTGAAAATGTGCATTTGTTTGCATCAACCTTGTTTTCTTTTTATCTCAGGACATATTCTTTGATGTTTAGCTGTTCAAAGTTAAGATGAAGCAGATGAAAGTCAGAGAAGATTATAAGAGAAGGAAGAAATATAGTTCCCTGGAACCAAAATACACAGAGCACACTTCCTGAAGGATGAGAGAGGTAAGGAGCGCATCTTTTCTTTTTTTTTTTCTTTTTTTTCTCGGAACAGCTTTTGTATGTGCTTCTATCAGTGAAAGGCGTCATCATAGGGTTTCAACAGGCAGAACCTTACCACTCAGGAGATAAGAATACTTAAATATATAGTGGATTTCTAGAGATGTTGAATGACTCCAAATGTGTGGTGCCAGCTGCCTCTCCCTTCCAGCCAAGCTCAACACAGACCATAAAAGTCTGGGAGGGAAATAATTGGTTATCAAAACTCATTTCTCAAGGCTATAGATCAAGGTTGTATGTTATTCATGTTGTGAAAATTAGTGAGTTAGTGGTTGCTGTTGATTGCCACCTGAACTTTCCACATCACAAGAATGAAAACAAATATGTACAAATTTTACTTTGTATTTTTAAACTTTATTTTAATCACCAGTGCTCATCAGGACAGGCGTACTCCTTAACCCCCATCACCTATTTTACCTATTACCCCGTTACTTCCTCTGGTAACCACCTTTTTGTTCTCTGTAGTTAAGAATATGTTTCTTGGGGCGCCTGGGTGGCTCAGTGGGTTAAGCCTCTGCCTTTGGCTCAGGTCATGATCTCAGGGTCCTGGCATCGAGCCCCGCATCGGGCTCTCTGCTCAGCGGGGAGCCTGCTTCCCCCTCTCTCTCTGCCTGCCTCTCTGCCTACTTGTGATCGGTCTGTCAAATAAATAAATAAATAAATAAATCTTTTAAAAAAAAAAAAGAATATGTTTCTTGGTTTGCTTCCCTCTCTCACTTTTTCCCCCTTTGTTTGTCTGTTTTGTTTAAATTCCACATATGAGTGAAATCATATGGTATCTGTCTTTCTCTGACTGACTTATTTCGCTTAGCCTTATGCTCTCTGGCTCTATCCATGTTGTTGAAAATAGCAAGATTTCTTTTTTTTTTTTTTTTTTTTTTTTTATGGCCAAGGAATAGTCCATTTTGTGTGTGTGAACACACACACACACACACACACACACACACACCCCACATCTTCTTTTTTTTTTTTTTTTTTTAATGTAGTGTTGGATTTGGTTTGCTAGTATTTTGCTGAGAATTTTTGCATCTGTGTTCATCAGGTACATGGGCCTGTAGTTCTCTTTTTTAGTGGAATCTTTATCTGGTTTTGGTATGAGGGTAATTCTGGCCTCATAGAATGAATTTGGAAGTTTTTCTTCCTTTTGTATTTTTTGGAATAGTTTGAGAATAGGTAGTAACTTTTCTTTAAATGTTTGGTAGAATTCCTTTATGAAGCCATCTGGCCCTGGACTTCTGTATGTTGGGAGTTTTTTGATTACTGATTCAATTTCTCTGTTGGTTATTGGTTTGTTCAAGTTTTCCATTTCTTCGCGTTTCAGATTTGGTAGTTTATATGGGTCTAGGAATTTATCCATTTCTTCTACGTTGTCCAATTTGTTAGTATATAAGTTTTCATCATAATTTTCCTTCTGTAGGAGTTTCCTACTCATTAAGCCTGAATTCTATAAATAACTACAACTTTTTGCCATTTGTTTTGTGTAAATAAGCTTATATTTTTTAAGGTGGGGTGCTGCTATTAAACAGAACTGAATCTAAGAGACAGTAAAAGAGCATGGGGCTTGCAATCATAATGACTGATTTGAAACTTAGCTACACCACTTCCAGGCTGGACAATGATCTGGTGCTTCAGATTTTCCATAGGTATATAATACAGTTAATAATAATTTGCTTCAAACATTTGGAAGGATTAGAGACATTAAGTATACAGTGTACATAGAACATTGCCTTGCACATTGAAGATGTTAGCTTTTATTAGCACCCCAGTAGCCTGAAGCTGAACCCTCTTCCTCTACCTGTAACCATCATCTTTATGTAATCTCAACTGGATGATTTTTTGACTGCATACGAGGGAAATTTAGAACTTAATTTGAACTAAAAGAGAGACAGAAGAACAAACATGATTTTCATTTAAATAATCTAAGACAAATTAATCTTACACACTGCTGAGATACACCTAATGATTAGTCCCCAGGCTGATCCATCATCAGTAGTTTGTAGCTAGTCTGTTCCTTCCCCTAGAGTAAAGCTGAAGGCACTTCTTTCTTTAACAAACTAGACATTAATTAAGGTAAGCAGGGGACTAGAGTGTATAATTGCTATTGTAAAGTATAAAGAATGTTACAAAAAGCAGTGAACCTACTAATAACAGAAATGGAATTCTTCCTAAAAGATAAAATAGAAGAACATCTCTTTTTGAAGAAACGTGCTTAAAGTTGAAGTTGAAAAATATTAATGAAACTTTATTCTCCCTTTCCAGCTATTTGATGCACAGAATAGAGAAAACTTTAAAACAACCTTTAATCATATTCTCAGAAGCTAGTCAGGGTACCAGTCAGATTTGCTGTAGCTGATATTTTGATTTCTCTCCAAATTGTATAGCATTTCCATTGTATCTTTTATGTCACTTCCTGGGTGGGGTATCCTGCCAATACTGCCCTTTTCTTAATTTTCCCATTTTTTCACTGTTAGTTCAGTTGCCTACACTCAAATTTTGAGTGATATTCTTGATTTCTTCCTTAACCATCGTATCCAGTAAGTCATTAGTCATCTCACTTTGACATTATAATAGCTCTAAAATAAGACATTTCTGTATATTCCTATATATTGTGGTATTCTAAATGATCTGTGTATAAACCCCAATTCTGCCATTTGTTATTGGATCAGTTCCTCATTTGCAAAATGAAGATAAAATATAGATCTCAATAAGTAATTATAAATGTGAATATTATAGTATACATGGGGGCTTGATGCAGGGCCCTGTTCTGGAAGGCCTCAGCACATGATAGCTATGATTATTCTTATTGTTACAATTGTTGTTCCCATTGGCACCACTCTAGTCAGATCGCTAATGCTTTTCTTTTCACAGCAATAGTCTATCTAACTCAGTCTCTCTAATCAACCAGTTATCCTTAACAGTATTGTCAAATTAACCTTCTCAGTCCATGATGCTTGCCATATTGCTCTGGCCCCAAAAGGCCAAATTCTTTGTCTTGACGCAATATATCCTCTCCATTCTGCCTCACCCTCTCTAGTCTGTTCTTACTCTGTTCCTATACACTAAACTCTGAAAAATCATCTTCAGCTAAAATAAGGTTTTGGATAATACAATTGGGATTACAAGGTGAGCTCAAATGCATGGGTTCTAGACATTATAATATTATTTATATCTGTGTCTTAAAAGTGTTGATTTGATGATAATTGTGATTTAAGAACACTCCTTTATATCCCAAACAAGAAATAAGAAAGATAGTGAAAGAAACAATAACATGAGCAAGAAGGCTAAAAAGAAAATCCTCTTCATGTAGTTCCCCTCAACAGCAATAATTTAGCAACCATCCATTTTATGGGCAAAAGTGCCTTCATGGAAACTTTGGGATGTAGGTAGGAGTTTGTGACATGATCTTATACATAGAAAACCCTATTGATTTCACCTCCCCCAAAAGGAAATGTTAGAACTAATAAACAATTTCTGTAAAGTTGCAGGATATAAAATCAACATGTAGAAATCATTTCTACACTAACAAGACTGCTGAAAGAGAAAAAAGGAAACAATCCCATTTGCAATAGAAGACAATAAAGTACTTAGGAATATTTTTAACCAAACTGGGAAAGATCTTGACACTGAAAACTGTAACATATTGATGAAAAAAACTGAAGAAGACACACATAAATGAAAAGATATCCCATGTTCATGAATTGGGAGAATTAATCTTGTTAAAATATCTACACTGCCCAAAACCATCTATAGATTCCATGGCCAAAGAGTTCAAACATCCAGTTATAAGACAAAGAAATTCTGGGAATTTAATATTCAGCATGGTGACTATAGTTAAGAATATTATATACTTGAAAATTGCTAAGAGAGTAGATCTAAAATGTTCATATCACAAAAAATAAATCATAATTATGTTA
Source organism: Mustela erminea (assembly GCF_009829155.1). Classification (NCBI taxonomy): domain Eukaryota; kingdom Metazoa; phylum Chordata; class Mammalia; order Carnivora; family Mustelidae; genus Mustela; species Mustela erminea. The sequence continues at coordinate 51,506,003 of NC_045616.1, forward strand.
GGTGATAGGTGTGTTAACTAACCTTATTGTGGTAATCATTGGAGGTAAAATAAGAAAGGTATATTGAATTCTGTTTTCTTAATTATGGGGATTAAGACAAATTGATAACTAAAAGCAGACCAAAACTAGTAAATTCAGACTTCAAATATCAATCAGCAGAAAATAATGCTGATATTAAAAAAAAATTAAAAATATATTTCTAACTCAAAACGTTGAGTCTAGTAAGAGTTTCTTGATTGTGGGAGTGTATCACACAGCAGCTGCCCCTCAGATCCTAATCTCGGTAGTCTCACAGAGATTTGGAAGCATTTCTTTGATGAGTGAGGTGTTGATACCAATCAAAGTAGAAACACTATCTTAAAGATAACCATCTCTCTTAAGGCCATAAATACAACCTAAAATGGCATATTAGGCCATTCTAGTAGCCAAGGAATGTAGATTCTAAATTATTTACCTCTTGCCACAAACAGCATTTAAAAAATGACAGTTGATGTGTCAAGCCCTTGTTTTTGTTTCTTATAAAAACAAACCATTGGTGGGTTTTGAGCATTGAGACTATAATTTTGTTTAACTCAGAAAACAAATTTGACTTAAGTTTGAAGGAAGTATTTGTTTCCTTATACTTTTACAATGCTTAAGTTGTCATACACAGCAACAATATCCACACTGTGTGTTTTGGTAGGTCGTACTATCAACCCAAGCAGAAGTGACCAAAGTATTTGATATAGAAAATTCCGCAAGAAGAGGCTAAATTATGAGGCATCTACAACGAAAATTACATTAGTTTTCTGAAACTACAGGAAACTTGCTAATAGTTATGTTCATTAATTTTATCTCCTTTGGTTCATTAATTTTATGTTGTTGACTGAAAAAATGACATTGTTTCCACCCTGAAGATTCTAAGTCTTCCTGTGCAGTCTTTTTCATGATCACTCTGGTCCAAATCAGATGAAACTACCTTCATGGCATATGCACAAACCTGAACAAACAAAGTTAGTCTTTTATGAATGAACCAAAAAGATAACCAATTAACAACAACAACAACAACAAAATTCAAGGTACAGATCATTCTTCTGTGTGAAAATACTTTGCCTTCTTAATGAGGCTGAGACCAGAGGCAACAAGACTTTTGTTTGATAAGAATAATATTCATATCAAATGAGATCGTGTGAATCTGAAGTCATAAATATCACATTTTATGCACCAAGAGATAGGCTTAGGGCAAGTTAGGCAAATCATTAGTCAAGAGTATATTTTGCTAAAGATTGAGATCTTTTTGGGCACGTATCATCATTTTCTTCATGTCCTGTTCAAGCCTGTATCTGTCTGGAGGAAAAATGGATATCTTCCCCATAAGACAATGACAGAAATAGGCTGTGGATATGCATCTATGTCCAATCAGCCACAATATGCATAGTAATATGTGGCACAGTTTGTGTAATGAAGTTCCCAGCGTGCAGTCTGGAAAGGTATCCTCCAGTGTGTTGGGTGATTTATTTTCTCTGTCAACAGGCAGGACAGCCAGGACTTGTCCTTCCCTACTCTACCTGCAAAAATACTCTGTCATCTTGGGTAGTAGTAATGGGTTCTGTGAGGCTGTACAGGGGCATTGTTTTGAACCCTTCATTTAACTGGTCTATTTCCCGTCCCTTTTAATTCTGTGACTGGAGCTTTAAAGGGGATATCTTCAAAAACAAAGCAATCTCTAGTGAGAAGAACTCCCGAATCATACTATTACCCTGAAAGCAGTATTTAGAATGGTGAATCAAAACACTTCTGCTGTAATAAAAGTGTATAGAAAATGAGAAGGAACAGCTTCATATATAGTTTAACAATGTTCTCTCTACTGAGAGTAAAAGAAAAACAAGATTTTTGTTTATCCCTTTACATTTTTGAAGTTTGTGTATTTACATTAGCCATGATTTCCAGTGCCAGAATGTAGCTGTTACACAGTTTTACCTAGCAATTTATATTAGACTTTGATCTAAATTTTGATTTCTTTTTAACCTTTTATGAGTATACAGAAGTTTATCCAAGAGTAGCTATTTTCTCTCAAATCAGTATTTTGCTTATTTTGATTAAGTAGATAAAACTAGATAAGTAAACTTAAATTTAAGAACTTAAGCCAATTTTTCATTTTTTAAATTTATCTCTAGTTAAAATTAAATAGAAAACATCCAACTTTTCAAAAGGTTGGAAATTTAAGTACATAAAATTGAATAGGAAATCTGTTAATGTTGGTACAGATGATTTTTGTTACCAAAAATTTTTCCTATTTTTTTCTATTAAGTGTTTTCTATTTTTTCTATTTTTTTTCTATTTTTTCTATTAAGTGTTTTCTCACAGAATTTACTAATGAAAAAGCCATCATTATTTGTTTTTCAAAAAATACATCTTACATTTGTGTATCTAAAATTCCACAGGCTGCAACAGGGTATTGGGATGAATCTCATTTGGAGAACTTACAGTGGAAACAATTTCTGATTTGTCTATAGATGAAACACGTATCAGTGCTGAAAGGCTAATAGGATAGAAAAGGATTATTTTTCCAAAGAAAGAAGACTACAGAAATTGTCTTAATGTTCAAATCACATATTTCTGATGGAAATTTTATTTGAGACTTTTTTCTAATAAGCTTATCTTAGAAAAGTATGGCAGTTACTTGGCCAAATTGACTGAAGAACCGTAATGTCACAGGCAGGATGTTCGATGGCATGTTTGGGTTCAGACTCGGTTAGGTCAGGAACTCCCCTGCGTACTAGCTGTGTATGCCTGTAGATGAGTTGCTTGCGTAAGTGTCAGGTTCTTTATCTGTAACAAAGGAATAATAATTTCTTGGTTTTTATAATCTACAAGGTTTTATGAAGTTAAATGAATTAATTTTGTAGACGTTTTTGCACAGTAAGTGAAGCCTAGTGATTACATGTGGTATTCATGCTATGTTCAGTAAGCACATCTATGCCACTTGAAATTCTGCTACATAATTCTCCACTTTCCCATCTCACTGCTAGAATATTTGGCTTTCTATGAGTTCAGATTCTGGTAACGAAATTCTACAGAGCCACTTTGGGGATGATTTTGCTATTTCTCCAATGTTCTTTCAGGCATTTCAGACTGGTATCTTGTTTTTTGTTTCCAACAATGACTTATTACTTACTATGTAGCACTTGGTAGGAAACTTGTTTCGAAGATGTAATCAACTCCTTCCTTCTGGACAGCTCTAGCCATTGTCTTCAAATTAGATTTTTTTTTTTTTTTTTTTTTGGTGGTCTCTTATGTCTATGATGTTAAAAGGTTTTAGGTTTAAATCTAAAAGGTGGATGAAGAGCTGAGAAGAACAGTGATGAAATTACTGGAATTTCTACTGATGAGAAGTGTTATTCTAAAATGAAAAACCTAAAGCATGAAATCAAGAGTAGCTTACTTTATTCTTCAGAACCTATTTTGTCTTCCTCTGTGCCCTTACTTTTTCTTATTATTGAAGTATAATTGACATAGAGTGTTATATTAGTTTCAGGTTTACATCATATCGATTTGACACTTCTATACATTACTCACTTTTTTTTTTTAAAGATTTCATGTATTCATTTGAGAGAGAGAGAAGGAGAGAGTGAGTGCACAAGAAGGGGGAAAGGGAGAGAGAGGGAGAGGGAGAAGCAGACTCTCAAGTGAGCAGGGAGCCCAACGCAGGGCTCGATCCCAGGACCTTGAGACATCTGAGCCAAAGGCAAATGCTTAACCATCTGAGCCACCCAGGTTCCCCAACTCACCTCTTTCCACAAAACTGTAATTGCCATCTGTCACCATGCAACATTTTTACAGTATTATTGACTATATTCCTTATGTCCTTACTTTAACTGGACTCTTAACTTTGGCCAGGAACTTTTTAGACATTAGCTCCTTTAACCCTCAAAATAACCATATAACTTTTAATCTTGTTTTATGGGAAACTGTGTTTTTGAGAGGTTGGGTAACTTTCCCAAAGTCACACAGTGATTAGGAAAGAAACAGATCTCAAACCAAGTCTTATGTCATTCTATGCCTTCGCTCTTTCCTCTGCTGTAAAAACTCTCTTTCTCTTCCTTCTCTTTCTGCTTCTACTCTTCTCTCTCCCTCTTTTCCTTTCTCTGACCCCCCCCATCTCTGTCTCTTTCTCTTCCATCTTTTCCTATCATGCTATGGATTTGAAAGTATTTCCATTTCTTTAATTTTTAAATCATATATTAATTGAAAACAATGTTTAATAATCTCTGTATTGGGCTCCCTAAAAAATGTGTCACTGTAAGTTGAATGTTTGACTCACGTCTTCTCACTACATTGTGACCTTCAGGAGACATCAGCTTCTATGAGTGAGGAGATTCAGAGTGCAGTCAATTTATTCTGTTATGCTGAACAGAGAGATTATGGCTCTGCTAATAGCAAAGATGACATTGAGATCAGGATTTGGGAGATGAGAATCAGGTTGTGTGATCCAGAAGGGAATGTAAAATATCAATCAGACTCTCATGTCAAAATCAGGGACCTGGAAGGACAGAGTTAGGTTGTAATCTGGATCAGTAAAACCAGGGGTAACAAACAACAAGACAAGGACCAGTATTATAGGTCCAGATCTTGCCAGAAGGTATAGCAGGGGAGAGGGAGCTCTTGAAAAAGTTGTATAATTTGCCTGATCCTTAGCTTTTGCATTCTCAGATATAGGTATGATTCCTTCAGTTGAGAGGTTTAGACGTACTGCATGGAATGCATCTAAGTGTTCCCGACATACTGCTATCACCCAGTAAATGGCCACTGCAAGGGAAGGAAACTTTGGGATTTTAAATATTTACTTATGACCTTGACTCAGGAGTTGAAGATTTTCCATGAAACAGTGTTTCTCAAACATCAAAGTGTTCTGCTGAGTATGGGCAAACAGTCATTCATGTGTCGTCGCTCCCCATGTCCCCATGCATGTGTAGACGCAAATGTCAATGTTTGCTTATGTGAATGGATTAAAAATTTAAAAATGGTATGTGTATGCATACATATAAATATATAAATAAATATATGCACTGTATCTTTTTTATTTGTAAAGTTAGATCTATGATGTTGTCAATTCATAAGAAATTTATTTCTTAGGCTATAATTTCAAGTCAACAAGTTCTTAGAAAACTTCAAAATGGCAAGTATTCCTTAACATTATAAATGTTAAACAAATGTTAAACTCTCCTTGAGATTTAGGGGTTAGATGCGAGCTGTGATTAGATGAGAAGCAAATAAAATTGTAGAAAAGAGTACTGGCTAAGGATTTCACAAAATAATCAGCAGCAATACTCTGACTTGTCTGTGTATACCCATAGAAGTTAACAAAACAAAACAAACAAAAAACTAGTGCCTTCAAATTCATTTAGACTTTTTTTTTTCTCCAAATCACCAAACAGATAGATCAATTTATCAGTATACTATAGTTTTCCTCTTCTTGCATCACATGTTGGTGACAGGAGGATCAGAGGCAAAGAGAACGGCAAGGGTAGCAGGAGTCCTGGTTGGCAAAAATCATCTTTCTAAAACACCTCTGGTTGTTTTATTCCAGGGTTGAGATTCCTTCAATATCTTACCATATCATACCTCTATATAAATATCTATAAAAAAAATCCAGATTCTTTGCCTGGTAGGCCACATTTGCCATCACCTTTCCCAGGTCTTGTGTGTGTCATTCTCTATGCTGCAATGTCCTTTCCCAGCTGATGTTGCCCAACAAACTTCCATTCATACTTGAAGATAGAGTTCAATGGTAACTTTTGTGAAGACTTCCTTAATTGTACGCTGCACTTGATCATTCTTTAATACCTTTTGCTCCTATCCCTTTTATCCAGTAGTTATACTTGCGATAGCACGGAGCAGAACTGCAATGCTCTTTCTTAGGGTTTGATGCCCTGTTTAGCTAGTAAGTTGCCCAGCAACAAGGATTCTGTTTTCTCTATCTCTTGTCCTCAAATCCAAGCACCTGCCTGGTTTAATACTAGTAGAACTCAAAAGGTGTATGTTGAATTGATGACTTAGATAGTGCTTCTGTGAGACAATTCCGTGGTTCACCTGGGCTTAGATTCTGCCTGAACTGTGATGATAGAGCATGGTGGTCTCTATTATCACTTAGCCGTGTTCTATCATCCCTTAGGTGATTCTAAGTTCTTTGAGCTTAGGATCTCAAAATTTTTAGGAATGTTAGCATAATACAAATAAGGGGCCACATTTTTAAAAATGATAATGATACCTGTTTCCATTTAAGTTGATAATACTTTTACTTAAATATTTTCTTACTTTGAAATGAAGTAGTCTGAGCAAATATTAGGGTATATCGACTGAGTGGTGGGTAATGTCACAACAGAGTTACTCAATTTGACAACAACGTGAAAATTCCTGGGGACTATGATGGTTGACCATTATACAATTACACATTTTTTTCTCATTTTTTTTTATCTGTAATGTAATGTTGATAAAAGACAAACATAACAAACATATGATACAAAGATGAGTGAAGAAAATTTAATTCTACAGAATTGTCTGAAGAAGACCTAAGCAGCTTTCATATGGTCATAGTCCTAAATTGCTTTCATCTTGACCAGAATCACCATGTTTCTACTACTGCAAAAGCCATTGTTAAAAGAAAAAATGTATTGTGATGAATATATCTAATTTATATTTTTATCCACTGAGATGAAGATAGTCTATATCCATTATGGGTCCTTTGTGTGCATGTGCTTGTAAATAGCCTGAACTCTTTTTAAATTATCATTTAGAAGAAAAAGAACGCAAAACTCATATTTTAAAAAGTTCTAATGAAAAAATACGAAAATTCAAAATACTAGTTGAGCTAAGAATTTTTGTCTTTTTTGGTTAAGACTGCTCTCTTTCCGTCTCCTTGGTAGTGGACATTAGTATCCCAATCCAAATGTGGTATGTCATTTTCATAAATTTGTTCAAAATCAAGATTTTTATAAACATTTAAGTTAAAGGAAATTAAATACTATGAATGACTTCCCAAGTTGGAAATGTTGACTTTTGTCATTACATGCTATAAAATTTATCAAACTATGAAAACCAATTTTATATTACTGTCTTTTCTAAAATGGTAATACAAATTAAAAAGATCTCAATATTTTTATTCCATTCCATGCATATATTAAAATTATAAAGGAATTTTTAAAAATAGTATGGGGGCTCCTCAAAATTATGTGCTTCTGGGAAAGAAATTTATGAGTTAAAACCTTGGAAAACACCCACATAGTTGGGTATAGAATTTGAGGGTGCATTTGGATTATATGCAAAAGTATTCCATTGACTTTGTCCAAGAGCATGATGTGTTTATGATCTTCTAACTATAGAGGCTTTTAAATTAGATTATTTTTAAAAAGTCATAATCAGATGCTCTAAACATCTCTATTAAATTTTTGTGTAATGCCCAATGCATATTGCATTACAGATGCAGTCCAATTGTTTAATGATTCAGTCAGAGACTGCTTTGGGAAGATCACCTCCTCAGTGGGATCTGAATACCTACCTTCCTCCATCTCTCCTTCTCCCCCAGCAATCCATCCATCCATCCATCCATCCATCCATCCATCCTTCCACATGCATACCTATGTGTTCTAATTACTGAGCCAAACTAGCCATTTGCAATTGCTTACATTTATGCTTGCATTTTTGGTGGGACTTAGAGGCCAGGATATAATAAAGATACAGCTAATTGGTAAGGAATATGTATGCCAAGCCATGGGAAGGCCACTATTTTGTGACTCTCAGTGTTATTTTAATTATGATTTCTGAATATTCAGATAATTAAGAACAGTTTTAGAAAATGCTTAATCATTTCTCTCCCTATTATATTACCTACATATTTTCTAACTCCGACCCCATAGCCTACTGTCTCACACTTTTCCAGAAAACACATCCCTGGGGACTTGTGCCTTGTTAGTCTTAATCCCTATTAAAACCAGTAGTCTTTCTTTATCCCTGCTGCCTCCACCATTTACTAGAAAAGTACTGAAATTTCACTTATACCTTAAGGAAACCATAGTTTCTGCATCTCAAAGGAGGCTTCCTTACTCTGTTAGCAAACCGGGAAATAGCAGAAGTAAAATTTCAGGCACAAAGAGGGTCTCTGTGGCAATCATAAGGATGACAATCTATTACTCAGTTGGTTGAATATGATAATAAAGGAGGGAATAAATACTGGCTACATTACTTTCAAAAATGTTCCGACCTTCTGTTTTTCCTCCTCAGTTCTTACTAGACAGACAGGTATTTTGGTAGAAGATTTCAATGTATCTGCAATCTGGCCCCCAAGTGGCTGTATTACATTTCTTTTATTTATTTCAGCCCATAACCGATGAGTGTCATCCTTATAGAAACCAAACCAAACCAAACCAAACCAGAACTGCATCAGGCTTACCTGCTATTTCAGAAGATTTCTAAAATTGAGGTGTCTGTTTAGCAGACGCAGAATAAAACGGTTAAAAATAGGACCCCCTCAATCTAAATTATGTTTGATTCAAATCCTTGCTTGGATGATTCTTAGGTCTCTTGTGCCGAAATGACAGAGCAGCCCTTTCACTTGCAGTGCGGGTTTCAGTGGGAGAATTTCTATTTCCTTACAACCTAAGTGCAATGCAGTGAGTTCACCAAAGCAAGGTAATACCAGCCCAGCATGCATGTGATTTAAATACACAGACTTCCATTTAAAGAACATTTAATATCCTCTTAGTTGCCCTTAGGTAAGAGAATCCCTAAATCCATTCTTTTGTGCTTCTGCTGGAATCGAGTAATAGACAATTAATATGATTCCTCTGACTATGGACCTCACTTTTGGAGAGCTGGATGAGGAGTGCAATATATTGACCCCTTTCTCTTTTTCTCTCGCTCATTTTGTGTGTGTGTGTGCTCCGTACAAGGAGAGCCCAAAAGAGAAACCTGTGGAAAATAGCTAAGTGTTCATCCGTTAGCATTTTACCACTCAGGTACTACTAATACAAATTCAAAAAATGCTAATAAAGTCTGAAATTTCCCAGTAGGGGAGTAATGGAACACTTTTAAAAAAGGCACTTTCAGTTAATGACTAAGGCATTTTTTGCTAACAGCAATTTTGGCTTCTTATCCCAGGTGGAGAAAAATGCATTAAACAGGAGATTAAAATGTCCTTTCAACTGCTTGGTAATGCCAGCTGCTGCTGCAGGCTAAGGCATCCATGAAGTGGCATTTAGTTGATGGTAGTTCTGTTCCAAGGGATGGAGCAAGTATGAAAATCCCACTGGATGGGGGTCTCTTTAAATATGCTGCCGACGCACAAATAGCAAGTGTAGGAGCTGGGCTGGGATGGTAAACTGTACAATCTGTTCACTGCATTTTGGTTGCTAATTAAGAGGTGACATACAGTATGAATGCACAGAACCTGTTGAAATTCTGTCAGGCTCTGTCTTTGCTTTCACATGTTTGAATGCTATTTAATAAGGCGTCTTAATTGAAAGCAGAGAAATATATAAAAGCAGAGGACAAATATGTTACATTACGATTCTTCGAAAACGTGCGCGCGCGCATTGTGTGCGTGTGTGTGTGTGCGCGCGTGCGTACGTGTGTGTGTGTTCATGCTTCCTAACCCCTTGGTGCTTCTCTCCGAGACAGCTACTCTACTTCATAAGCACAATATGCAAATTTCGTGATTTTCCTCTTGCTGTGGGGGATAGAACTGGAGTGGAAAGTTGGAAACAGAACTTGCAAACACAAATGTGAACTTAACAGTGACTCTGACATAAAGGAAAAATGGTTTCTCTTGCCAAGAAATACCGTTTTTATGAGGAGTGCTTAAGCAAAGAAGATGGAAAAAAAGGGAGGGCAATGTTACTTTTAACAATGTATTGTGTGTGTGTATTTTTATAGCTAAACGCATATTTTCTCTCTGCCTTTCCTCAGTGGATGAAGCCAGATTAATACCCAATTTTATTTTCTGCAAATTGGCTTCAGAGAGTATACATAATGAAAAAAGAAAAAGATGCAGCAAGAGCCAAAGTCCCTGGTCTCTGTGAAGCTAGAAACAGGAACACGCTGAAGTTTCGCATAAGGATAAAAGTCCCCAGAACAGCAAATCCGGTCTCCATGCTTTAGTTTCTTCATTTGCATACACTGGTTAATGAGTTAACAGATGATACTGAGCACTCTGGATTTGCCTAGCACATAGAAGGGGCTCCAAAGGATTTGCTCCATCTCTCGTGCCTGTTATTGTTTAGTACTGGGAAGTGCAAGTAGACTTGGGAAATCTGATCATTGTGAAGTTTTCTCTGTAGAATTTTCATTGCCCATGCTTCTGTCTGGAGCTAAAATTATTTGAATTTGTTTTACTTATGTTAACTAAAGACTTTTCTTGTCTTTCTCCGATGACCAGTGAAAGTTGCTGAGACAATTACATAGACACTTACATTAACGATTGTTTAGTGATAGCTTAAAAATGTATGTTTTGAGTTTGAAGGCTCCTTTTATTTCTGTCTTACTGTTCCCATCTGTCCAGTCTTCTGGTTTATTCAACTCATACAATTGGGTGGGACTTCTTCATCTGATGCCCAGACCCACTGATGCTCCCCCTTAAATTTCAACAATACCCACACCAAAATGACATACAAACTACTGTGCTGGAGCAGGGAGTTCATCTGGAGCATTTGTCTTCATGTGAGAAACATAAACCATCTGTATTGTGGACTCGCAGTGGCCTGAATTCACAGCCCACTAATACTGTGAGTTAACAATAGGACATTGGAAACAGCCATCCATTATTACATAAATAACTGAGGGGTGACTTGGGTAAATAATTTCAGTGAACGCGTAATGTGAAAAATGCTTATTTGTCATATTCATCACAATAGGTCCTAATTTGTACCTTCTATAGCATAAGAGATTCCAAATTTAGAAAGTAAGAAAACTGAGTAGTGATTTTTTTTTAATTGTATTTATTCGTTTTAGAGATAGAGAGACAAAAGAGAGGGAGGAGCAGAGGGAGACGGACAAGCAGACCCCGTGCTGAACACAGAGGCAACCCAGATGCATGACTCAATCTCACAGTGTGAGACCACAACCTGAGCAAAAATCCAGAGTCCAGTGCTTAGCTGACTGAGCCACCCAGGTTCCCCCTGAATAGGGATTGGTAACCTGTTAAGGGAAATCTGGAGAAAAGAAGAGAGGGGAGGAAGAGGGGTAGTAATCTCCTCCAAGGTCTGATCTAATCTCTAGAGCCAAAATCCAGATACCTTTATGCTAAAGCATGGTATTAAAAAAAAAAATCCATCAAATCTTCAAATTATCAGAAATTCTGTTCTGATGATTCTCCATGTCCTTTGTCAATAGCGGACGTAGAAATATTTCTCAAGAAACATTATTTCTAGGGCATTTAAAGGTATGAAGAACTGTCCCTGGGGCAACAATCAGGGTGAACGGAGATGATCTCCCAGACAGCTTTGAAATGTCTGGCTTCCTAACAATAGAGCTGAGTAGTTGTGCAAAAAATTCCATGCTGAGATGCTCTGAAATTCTTTCACATATTAGTAAGTATATAAATATTAGAGATTTCAGACTCCTAATCACTAAGAAAATAAAACCATACTAATGCTCCCAATTACAAGTCACTTCATTACATTGCTTACTGTAAGAATTTAGTTTTGCTTGGTAAATGGCAGTTAAAAACATAGCAATTACATGTCCTTACAGATTACTTGGCGACTTTATTTCTAAAGTTTGTATGACTTGCCCTTTGATTTTCATAACCGAAATAATCTCTTTACCCTATAATTACTTGCTATGTAAATACCTGTCAATAGATGATTGACTCTGGCCATTTCCATTTAATTAAAAGGTCAATGCCGACACATAAATACTTTTTTTAATTTAATGCTAATATTTGTACCTATAACCACACAGTTAGCTTAGTATCCAAGGTAAACTTATCTTTGCTGTGCACACTGAGATACACAATATGAATTTGATGTCACAGGCATGTAACATCAAATTCTCCACATGGCAATTATGAATGGTAGGGCATTTGTAGATAATAGTACATAATAAATGCATACAGAAATGTTGCATAAAAATTATTAATCATGTATGAACTTATTGAATTATTGCATAGATTAGATAAAAATGAGTAGGATGAATAATCATTCCGGAGACTTTCTATTCAGTTACCAAAATGTACATAACTGTTAGTTCTCATAATTCTTCTCCTTTGAGCACAGCAGAGAAAATAGGAAGCAGAGATGGATAGGACTTAAAAAACGTATTCCTCTGTTTCTGCGAGAGTCTGTGGGGATAGAAAGGTGAAATGGAGCAGAAAGACAGAGGAGGTCAGATGGGTTATGTGACAGGAGTAAAGAGCAGGCTAATTGAATTTGCAAATGATATGAACTTGGGAGTTGTCAGGAACAGAGGGGAAGACAGACTGTGAGTGTTAGTAGATGACTTACTTAAGTTTGAGTAAGTTGACATTCTGCAACTTTGAACATTTATACTTTGCATGCATTGGCCTGGCTTTGTTCTTTGCCATAGGATTTATTAGTTGTGGTCCTTGAAATTAGCCAGCAATTATTCCTTTATCCACTCAACAAATATGTACCAAAATGTTCTAGCCCTTTTCCACTCAAGGAAGGACACGGAGAATAAAATAAAGATGGTCATTATTTTTGTAGCCTTTCTGGCTTAAAGACACACTTTGCTGGAATGTTGTAGTTAAGTTTAAGACACGTGGCAATTTGAGATATTTGGGTGCTACCTGGCTCTTCATTTGAAATTTTTACAAAAATCAATTCAGGATCAATCTGAAGGAGAGTGCCCAGGACCAATTTTGCAGAGTAGAGGCTTTTTTTTTTTTAAGTAGGTTATATAAAAGAGATAGAAGAGATGGAAAAGGGTGGTTCTTGGTGAGTTGGTAGCTGAAAACTGCCTCATCCCTGTTACCATTACTTAGGATGGAGAAGTGTATTTTACACCTCAAAGACTTGGCCTGCTTTGCCATGTCTGAAATGTCTCATTCTTGCTTTAACTGAACGTGGCTTCATTTTTGAGTGATGCGAGGTGCCTGCTACTGTCAGTCCTAGAAGGAGAAGGCCCGTCCATGAAATGGGTCGTAAATGAGAGATAGCACCTCTTTTCCACACAGCTCTCATAGCTCTCAAAAAAAAAAAAAAAGCTCTTGGAATGAATATATAGACCTCATAATATGATACAAAGAAATGTAGGTCATGAAAATTTTAAGCCTGATAGAAATAGTTAATGCTCATTTATGCAATGACCTATGTTGTTTAATTTATTTATAACTTCTAAATGTTATAACATTCTTTTGAAACTTATCTCCTGTCAGTTTTCTTACAGTGCCCCAGGGAAAATTTTAAACTTGAAAGTTCCAACATTTCGAATTTATCAAAGTGAAAGAATTTCTCAGATTCTTTTTTCACTGGGTTTCATGGATTTTTACATTGGAGAGTTAATATAACTAAAGAAAAAAAAATCTTTCTGTTAAAAAAAAAAAATCACCTCTAGGCTGAGACCATATTTGGAGAGCTTCTGCTCCAAAGCAATTTTGAAGCTATTTACATAAGAGAAGGAAACTGGAATTTATAACTGAAATTATTTAAATGACAAAATTCGCTAAACTTGATGCTATGATAATGTCTGATGAATATACACATTTTCTAAAGAAAATCAGATAAAATCTCATCCAGTTAAAGCTCCATCTAGTTTATAGTGAAAAAAGGACTTATTTTAAGGTGCTATTTTTAAAGTGTTCTGCAGACTGTGAACTCTCAATCATTTTTTTAAAGAAAGATGTTTATTCTTAATAATAGTAACCGATAAAATTGGTTAAGAGCAGCAAACCATTTCATAGCCAACTTGCCACTATTGTAGCATTCAGAGCCAAAATAGAAAATACTGTGGAAAGATCATGTCCCAGTACTTAGAAAGTATTTTATATACTAAATCAGTTGTATGTCTGGGGGTTTAATGTGTCCCTTTAATAAATCTATGCATGCCTTAAAGCCATAAATTCTTTCAAGTTCAACAGCAGACTTAACTAAGTGTCCTGAAACCTCGAAATTTAGCCAATGCCTTAAATATGATTAACACTCGAGAGTTTAGCAAATCATGCTGTCATACTTTCTTATATACCCATATATATGGTGGTCTAAATTACCACTCACTGATTGCTATTTAATTAAACAAGAAAGTACAGGTAAATTGCTCTTGTCATTATAAAGGCTCTGGACACATTCAGTGACTGTCACTCAGCTAAACTAGTCTCAGAGTGATTAGGTAGCTGCAGGCTATACAGAATATATCATTTCTTTGAGAAACACAGCAGGACTTTTTTTTGGAGGGGGGAGGGGAACGTATTTTATTTGTTTTACATCTCTCTGTGGATAATTGTGTGGTTTGGTTATTTTGAGACAATAGCTTGGTGCGAAAATTACACTGTGCAGCAATTTTAGCCCACCTACATTCTGTGGCTATTTGCTATTATTATTATTATTTGCATTGTTCGCATTCATATTTAAGACATTTAAAAGCATAAACAAGTAACTTGAGGCTTTCTAATGATGAAGACTGTGTTCTCTCACGGAAATGATAGCTCATGCCATTTTCTCCTCACTTGCACCTGCCTACCTCCTCAGTGTTTCTGTCTCACACGCTTTGCCTTCAGAGCTCATGTAAGTGTCCTGTGTTCTGCTTTGCACATAGCAGGCATGGTTCTTGGCTCTGAGCCCTGTGCTTTGGAGGACCCTCCACTATGACCCTCCCCTCACTGTGCCATTCCTAAGTTTGACGGAATCCACCAGGCTGGCTTGAGGGACAGGCCAGGGAGGAGCCCAAAACCCACCCAACTAAATAACATTCAGGTACTGAGGACCCCCAGATTTTCTGTCCAAATATTCCCGAGATCACCCTCAGGGCGTGTGCTGAAGTATGTTCCTGGTTCCTTCTCCTGAGGACACCGGTGTGCTTTCCCAGAGAGAGAGAAGGAGGTGAAGGTTGTGTCAACTCTTCATGAAGATGGTGGTCTGGGGATGGAAACAAGAGTGGCGGCTGGCTTCCCAGGGGCTTCATAGGACTTACGTCTGGCCCATAAAAGGAACAGGCCTCTGGTCATTTACCAGGGAAAGTCTTTCCTAATCTTCCTGAAAGGTCAAATGCCTCTGTTGTTTGTATAGGCCCTCGGATCACTATGTGGCAATCCCTGAGCTGTTCTGATAGTACACATGTTTGTGTGATTACGTACTCGATGTCTACCTTGCTACAAGTATTTGGCTTCAAGCCAGAAAATGGGTTTTATTATGTTTATTATTACATCCTCCTGCCAAATTCAGTGGCAGGCTCCTAGTAGATGCATAATCAGTATCTGTAATAAATGAATGAGAAATTTGTCACTTCCTCTGAAAACTGGAAGACCAGTGACCTCATATACTCATGATTCATGAGTATATGAGGCTTAATACGTGCTTGGCAGATAGTTCAGGGAAAGTGTGTTAGTTAAGGTTTATCCATCCAAGTTGATAATCAGTTTGAATGAGCATTACCTGATTGGCATATGTGTGCTATCAATTATTTATATTAGTCATAACTGTTTTGGCTTGCAAAGATTGTTTTACTGTGCATTACAGATATGTCAGTACATTTAACTGAAAAGTCCAGGGAAATTAATTGACTTTAGGCACATATGGATTTAGGAGCTCACATGATAATACAAGTAATCTGTTTCTTTCTCTCTCTAGACACTGTTTGGCTTTGTTCTCTGGCAGGCTCTTTCCCCAACAATTGTACTCCCAAGTTCCAGGCCTCACACTCACGGGCTTTTTGGGGGTCACGTGGGCAACCCAGAACTATGCAGGTCAGGCCATCACAACATGAAATTGCAAAATGAGGGTGAAATTTGTTCTCCAAAAGAAAATTAATATGTTATTACTGTAATGAAGATACTGATCAGCTAATGCCATATACACTATCCACTATTATCAACACTATAGAAAAGAGTGTTTTGATTTAAGGTGGCTTGATTTAATGACTTGGAGCCCATTGCTGCTGTGTTACCAATTTGTCACACATAGAAAGAGACAAAGCAGTATGCACCCTTGCTTTCTGGGCTTGCTTCCCGAGGGATCTGCTCAAGCATCCCAGACTATACTCTCAGAGTAGCCCTTCCTTACTTCCTTTGTGGGGGATGGGAGGGAGAGAGCTTACTGGTGCCGTGTTACAGCCCATTCACACTCTTGGCATACCCATTGGCTGTTGGCCACATATCAGAATTGAGGAAAGGAGGCAGAGCCAAGCTGAAAGAAAGAATTGGAAAGGAGAAGAATGGGTGTTACAGTAGTCTACAGATTATAATGCCTCTGGGAACAACAAACCACCTCTGCAAGATGACTCCTCAAGAAAAGTCCACTTAATGTTATGGAAGAATATAGAATCATTGGAACAAGTGTTACCTCCTTAGGGGACTACTCTGAAAAGTAAAACTTATTTTTGGTGCCTTTGTTCAGAAGAGAGAAGTGATTAGAGCACTGGCTTTGGAGTCCATCTCTCAGAGTTCAAAGTAAGGCTCTGCCACATACTTCCCCTCTGACCTTGGTCAAAATTCTTGATTTCTCTGTCCTGCCTGGTTCACATCTGTTAAATGGAAATATTTATAGAATCTGCCTTGGAGTTGTTCAATAAGTAATTGAGTTGATACAAGTAGAGATTTAAACTGGCACGTAGTAATTATTTAAAAGTTGGCATAGCTGTTAGAATGCATTTATAAACAGAATAGTTTATATATATTTGGTACTAAATTATTAAAACGATCTCAGTAGTTTTAGACATATGTGATAAACAATCCATAAAGTGTTTTTAAAATGACTAATAAAAGCAAAGGAATGAAAAAAGTGGTACTGACTACACTGGAGAGTGTGGGCTCTTGTGAGCTGAGCGTGGAGTATGCCCTGCAGTGGGGGGCGAGCTTTGGGCCTTGAGGACACTGACTAACTTTGAGTTCAGCCACCACTCATTCAAAGCTTTGAAGCTCTTGGATGCAGAAATAGCAAAGTGGTAAAGGATCAAAGGATGAAAATGTCAGCACCAGTAAGGATTGGTTCTTGGGTTTTAAAAGTCGTCTCACTTACGCAACACTTAGTGTGTAAAAGCCGGCAATGGGAACTGACAAGATGGCGGCTAAAGAAAACGGAGTGGACTTCTAATCCAAAATAAGCGAAAGGTCCAAGAATATCCACTCATTGTAATATTTCTTGGTTTCACCATGTATGCGTTAATATATGTATTAATTTAACACATAGTCATTGAATACTTCAAATAATATACCAACACTGAGAATGAATGCATATGTGTGTGTGCGTGTAAATATATGTATTTAGTTTCTGATTATGAGGGATCAAAAAGGTCTTTACAGAGATTGTCACCAGGCAGAAAAGGGGTATTTCAGTGGGCTGACAACCTGAGAAAAGGCACAGAACTCTAACACACCTCTGAACATTTGGGGAGGGCAAGCCCAGTGTGTGAGGCAACATGACGGCCCAGTGAAGAAACAGTCATTGAATGCCCCAGTGCTATCTAATGTTTACATTACTGTATATGTGTTAAAGAAGCTCTTAAACTGAGGAGTAATAAACAGCTTTGCATTTTAGAAAGATGACTTTTGTGACAATGCAGAAGACAGGTGTGGTGTCTTAAGATGAGAAGCAGGGTGATTTTTAGAACATGACTTCAGGTAAGCAATATTAAGGACCCAGAGAGCAGTGGACATTTTGCTAGAGAGGTATAGATAACAGATGATTTGTGTAGGTGGATTTGGTAATTGGTTGGAAGTCTGACATTGGTAGTATCATTCACCAGATTGAGTTTAGGAGAAGGTATAGATTTGGAGGGGGACAGTAATGATGGATGTGCCTTGGAATTGCTGACTTGAAGATCCAGGAAAAGCTTAGGGGAGTAGTTTGGGTCAGAGGTATGGAAGTGTGTTGGGAGGACAGAGAAATGTAGGGTGTGGAAAGGAAAGAGCAAGCCAGGGAGAGATCTTTAGGATTACTAATTGTCAAAAAAAAAAAGTTTAAAGAGGAAGAAAACTCCTTAAAAGAAACTGGAAAGGCAAAAGAAGATCAGAAAAATCTAATAGCATGGCCACCTGCATCAGATGCTAAACAAACAATTTCTTGAAAGGCACGCACTTGTGCATGTGCATCCAATGGAATATCTGCAATAAACCTAAGAAATATGGTCACAAAACAGCATCCCTTGATCAATTTTCTGGAACATTCACTTGGTCATCCCAGTTTTTCTCTCAGATCCTCTCCTCTAAAATGTTGTCTGCAAAAACCTCCCCTAATGTCCTCTGTGTTTTTCTAATTAATTATATGACCCTAATTAAGGTAGCCCTCTAATGTTTTAGATTAGGGGTTGAGAGTTATTAAAGAATTGATAAACTCTTACTGGATAATAGTAAATATATGAGAAACTTCATATAAGTCACACAAACATTAAGGAGTTTCATATTACAGCTATTTCTATGCAACTGATCACTAGCCAGGAGAAGTGTCTCTTATTTATGCCTATAACTTCAGTACAGTCCCCACTACTATGCTCCTAGTGCTCCCACTGAGCCTGCCCCTACTGTATGTCTACAGAAGATGCAGTGTGTTTCCAGGGAATTTGAATTTCCTTTTTTTTTTAAATGGATTTTTATTTTTTTAATTTTTTTTTTTAAGATTTTATGTATTTATTTGACAGAGAGAGATCACAAGTAGGCAGAGAGGCAAGCAGAAGGAGAGAGAGAAGCAGGCTCCCTGCTGAGCAGTGAGCCCGATGCAGGGGTCAATCCCAGGCCCCTGAGATCATGACCTGAGCCGAAGCCAGAGGCTTAACCCCCTGAGCCACCAAGGAGCCCCCAGGGAATTTGAATTTCTTTCTTTTTTTTTTTTTTAAATTTTTTTTATTTATTTATTTGACAGACAGAGATCACAAGTAGGCAGAGAAGCAAGCAGAGAGAGAGGAGGAAGCAGGCTCCCCGCTGAGCAGAGAGCCCGATGTGGGGCTCAATCCCAGGACCCTGGGATCATGACCTGAGCCGAAGGCAGAGGCTTTAACCCACTGAGCCACCCAGGTGCCCCAGGAATTTGAATTTCTAAGGGATTTACAATCACTAACTCCAAACTTCTGCTCTATTATTTCACTTTATGGATCATTTCATCATCCTACCGTGCTGATATCTCTATGCTCCATTTTTTCCATACCCACAAACTACCACCTAACATCTCTGTGTGTGTTGCAGCCTTAGCTAAGGTTTTGAAGAGATATTAGACATTCAGAAGATTCTCTTTTAATTATGAAAAGAGAAGCCCTTTCCAGACAACTTTCTGACATCTCAGGTTTAGAAAGGGGGTTCCTCTGGTTGCAAGATGGCTAAGACAATAGAAAATCTGTGTCTCCAGCCCGAGTGATAGGAGAGAAAATAGAGAACATGATTAGTTATGGCTGCCAAGTAAGCATACCAATGATAATGTCCCCTAAACACAGGAATCTCTTCATCCTCATACAAGTCCCAGGACGTTGGACTACTAAGGTTCTCAATTTTATAGATGAAGAAACTGATATTCAGGTAGGTGAACTAAAGCTGAAAACAAGGTGCAAAGCATTTTTTAAAACCAACTTCTTACTTTAAGTTCTATAAATTGGCCACAAGCCACATGTGAGTCCTAACACTGGTCCAAAGAATACCAGCAGTCATTACACTGTGGTTGGTTTCACGGTAGCAATTCCCTGAGTATTCTTGTTTATGTAGCTTTTCTGTCCCTTCCTCTCGTCTTTCCAGAATTCCATCCTTTAAATTCCTAAGCCATCCACGAAGGTTTCCTGACCATCGTCATTCTGGTAACTTTGCTCTCCTTTAAATATCCATAGCTCTTAATCTGTGATAATTTAGTTGATACTTGTTACAAATTGTATTGAATTTTTGGTTATTCCATTTTGTATCAAGACATTTTACTTATAAACTTCTGAAGAACAGAGAAGATAGCTGCTAAGAACTATAGCTATCCGACTCCCACTTCCTCCTGTCCCTTGTCCAATTTCTCACAACTGTGTGCCATTTAAAAGATCAGAATTATAACTTATTCTGGTAATGTACAAGTAGATTTTTAAACTTAAACCATTTTTCCTAAACCATATTCATAAACAAATATTACTAAACTAGAAGGCATTGGCTTCTCATGTCTGAACTGTGAGAATAACTGCTCACCCTTGTGTAGGCAAAGCTTCCTAAAACAAGGTAAAGAGGTCAAAGTTCTTTGTCCTTCATGTAATACTTATTGAGAACCTAAAAAGTTCTTATAGTGTACTAGGTTTTGAGGTTTTAAGGGTAAGTGATGACACAACCCTTGTCCTCTCAGAGCTCATAGTCTAGTGGGAAATGCAGAAGAGTGAAGAGGTGGTTCTGTCAAGTACCATCTCTATCCCCATTTTGCCTGGAGCCTGTTAACTTCCGTGTCACCATTATCTCTAGGGGTTTAAATCTATTCCTTTTCCCCCTCCCCCTCTTTCTATTCTATTTTGCAGGCTTGTTTCCTGGAATGTAGCAGAATGCATTCTGTCCTTTCGAATAGGCAACCTCTAAGTCATGACTTCATGTTGTCTCCCAGTTCATGTTAGTTGTACATTTTAAAGCCTTCCCTCTGTGGTAGGCTACTCCTAAAATAGCTTCCAGTTGTCCCTGCCTCTGGGTAGTCAGTCATGCTCTTGGACAGTCTCCTCCCCTAGTGTGTGGACTGGATTGAGTGGCTTGCTTATAACAAGTAGAACATGGCAGTAGTACCTTCCACGTTCTCTCTGTGGCTTGTCTTGTGTCCTTGCTCTGGTGAAGCGATCTGCCAGGTTGAGAGTGGCTCGATAGTATAACCTGTAAGGCAAGAAACTGAGGGTAACTTTTCAGCCAACTGTCAGGCAGAAACTGAAGCGTTGTGTCCAACAACACAGAAGCAACTGAATCTGCCAACAGTCAGATTCTTGATCCACAGAAATTGTGAGATAATTAATGCTGCTTTTTTTTTTTTTTTTTTTTTGAGCCACTTGGGATAATTTGTTCAACAGCAATAGATAACAAATACAGCTTGGAAAAGACTTCATTTATCAGTTGCTGCATGGACTTAATATCTCGTCCTTTGCCCTCATTTTATCCAAGAGCTCCTTTTAACCTCTCATAAGAGGTCTTTCACTTTGGCTTCACCTCCCTTCCCTTCTGTCTCCTAAATGGCCAGGACTGCTTGGTGAAGATTTCTGATTTCTTACAAGCAGCTAGATTTTGATTATCGCTGTAATTAAGAATGGGTTACTAAAATGACCATAAAACAATCTTCCTTCTTAGTAGGATAGGTCTCAAAGTCTTAGAAAATCTTTTCTGTTTAGGGCACAGGGATGGCTACACATCTCTCTCAGCTAGACAACACTGGTAGCTTCCTTACTGGTCTTCTTGACCCCGAGTCTCTTCTCCCCATTGCAAGCCAGAAAAATCTTTCCCAAATGCAAATCTGTTCATTCCACTGCTACCTCCCACCCTCGCCCCCAACACACAAACACACAATACTTTGAGACCTTCTCAGTGATCTCAGATAAATGGTAGATGACCTCTTTAGTACCTCCCAGGCCCTGCAAGGTCCAGCCAGGGCATACCTCTCCACCCAGCTGCTTCCTACTCTTTTTGCTCTTTCTGTCTGGCCACTTCAACTCCCTCCCTCTCTGTGCGCCCTTTTTCTATAACCTGTTTCCACGTCCTGTTTCCTCTTCTAGGGATACTGTAGATGATTAAGGCACATTCATCGCTCAGATGACAGCTGCTCAATCCGATGTTCTTCCAGTGCTTTTATGATCTCCTCATATATGTTGACTTCTCGCTATAAAACTCTGCTTCTTTGCGTGTATCCTAATCACAATACCAAGACCTTTTGGTAGGAGTATTAGAATGCACATCTCCAGTCTCTTCCCTGTGGGCACCACGGAGTGTTTTTTCTCACCAGTTTGTCATAATGCCTGGCTGCGGTAGGTTCACAATAACTATTTGTGAACAAGTGTATGAACTAGACAGGACTCAACTGTTAGTTTTAATGAGTATGCTACTACTAGGCTAGGACTTCAGTGGAGAACTAACCTTGTGTTTCTCTAATACGACCATAGCAGAGAAAACCAAAGGGAGATAGTAAATTTTGAAAGCTTGCCATATTTGTACATCAAATGTGTTTTTCCCAACCTACTTAGTATATATTATTCCCAGTTTTGTGCTGTATGACATTTCATACATGCCAGAGTAAGAATTTATTATTAATATACAGCATTAATAAATTTCTGGGTTCTTTTGACTAAATGTGATGAATTATTAGATTAATCCATTCAAACAGCAAATTAGTCACTTGGTTAATAATTGATTAGTAGCTAATCTTTTTAAAACCAGGCATATCATGGAGCATAAAACCTATGAAGAACTGACATCCCTGGGAACACAGAAGGCCATTCCACACCATCTCCCTGACACTGCCTGGTTTTCTTCTTGGCGTGGCCACACTTTTCCTTGGCACTGTTACTTTTCCTTAGAATCAGGCTGGTAGTTTTCTCTAATCTCTGTTCCACTGATTAGCCTCTCTCAAAACGAATTTTTAAATAAGGCTCAAAGCTTTTGAAATATTGAGCTCTTCAAATTTAATTTTCTTCATTTTGTTTCTTATTTATACTCTGTAAATAAATATATATATATTTCAAATTGAGACAGACCTTGAAACATAACGTGTCTTTATATAGCTGTGATCCACCCACTCAGAAGAAAACAATTCATGAACATGGAGTTTAAAATATATCATAAAATTCACGCTTCATGCTGTGCCAATTTAACACAAACATGCCACATCCCTTGCATTAATAACCCTAGATGATGACTGATAGAAGTTCATAGGATTGCAACTTAAAATCAGATTTTAAGATTTTATATATTTCTTATAGATCAGAAAACAATTTGAGTAAGGAAATTTAGGGATACAGAAGAACCCTATCTACACTCTTACACAGATTACCAGAATCTGTGATGTCCTATGTGATTTGTTACATATATGAGGCAGCAGGCAGTTGGGCCATTTTGTTTTTTTCTCAGGGGACTGGCATGCGCTTTTTAGAGACATTTTTTCTTCTAGAAATTGATTAAAACAATAGTTGGGTAATATTCATGGAATTGGAAAATAATTTTCTTTAATTCTTGGAGTGTACAAAATGTCTCTCAATTATCACTAATGGTGCGTGGAGTTATTCAGTCCAGGTTTAAAAAGATGTTAAAATTATGTGTTAAATTTATATGTTAAAATTAAGAGTAAACATTAAAATTATATGAGTAAAAACAATATTGCTTTGCAGATTGTGAACTGTAGTGATGCTATTCACTAGCCCTAGAAGAAGGATTTACATAGAGGAAAAACAAATAATAGCATTTTGCGTACGTGCAATTATATGATCAGTTATATCATCTAGCAACCAAAATATTAAAATGAGCTAAATTAAGTTTATTTTTCATTCTCCAAGGGATTTTACAATCTAGGTCACTAAATATTATTTTGCAGAGTCCATAAATTTTCAAGTTTTTCCCAAAGTTGAATCCAGGAACAAAATTGTATTTTATTCCGATGTGTTTTTTTATCAGGAAAGTGTAGTTTTTTAGAAAAATCATATTAGCATGCTAATGCTGAACAAATAGACTAAAACATCACTTAAAGCTATCCATATTAAATGAAAGTGATTTGTGGAGATTTCTTCAGGACAGAATCTTTGTTCTAGTGCACACCTCTCTGATTTGAATTTGTAGCAGCAAAGTGGCATTGTGGGAGATACGTTTCATTGGAAGAGTTTGGAAAGATGACATCACAGGTGAACACTTTATGCAAGAATGTTTTTATGAGTTCACTTTTAAGTAATACATTATTCAAGTAGAAATATTCCACAAGAATTTGATAGTCTACAAAAATTAACAGCCATCCTTGTGGGTATTGTTTTACTTTGTTCTGCTTTTATTTTTGTTTTTTTGTTTTGTTTGATTGTTAGGCCAGACTTTATTATCTGTGGGAAATAGTTTATGTTTTTTTTAAAGATTTTATTTGTTTACTGGTCATAGAGAGAGTGTGCATAAGCAGGGGGAGCAGCAGGCAGAGGGAGCCAATGCGGGACCGGATCCTAGGACCCTGGGATCATGACGTGCACTGCATCAACTGAGCCACCTAGGTGTCTCTCTGTTTTTGTATTATTATAAGATAATGGACTTACTATCTTAAGACATTTTTTCTGCATTTCCCATAAAAACCACTTATCTAAATTTGACTACTCCCTTCAGTAGTTGTGAGTGTGGGGCAGTGGATGTAAGAAGATGGGACACATGCGCCTTTCAGGCCTGGCCCTCTCAGGGGAGCCAACCCATGACCTTTCCTTTTTGCCAGCCTGAGGCAGACCAACCAGGAGAACTTGTGATCCACATATTGACAAATACACAAGCAGAAGGAAAATGGAGGGAGCTTGGTTCCCTGAATCACATATACAGGAAAAGTGCTTATGGATTACAGACCATTATTTTGAACTTTCTTGGGCAAGAGATAAATTTCACATATTAGGTCACTGGGTTGT
Source organism: Mustela erminea (assembly GCF_009829155.1). NCBI lineage: Eukaryota > Metazoa > Chordata > Mammalia > Carnivora > Mustelidae > Mustela > Mustela erminea. The sequence continues at coordinate 51,530,693 of NC_045616.1, forward strand.
TTTTTTTGTTTGGTTGGTTTTTTGTTTTTTTAAGATATTACTTATTTATTTGACAGAGAGACACAGCAAGAGAGGAAACACAAGTGGGGGGAAATGGGAGAGGGAGAAGCAGGCTTCCTGCCGAGCAGGTAGCCTGATGTGGGGCTCGATCCCAGGTCCCTAGGATCATGACCTAAGCCGAAGGTAGCCACTTAAGAACTGAGCCAACCAGGCACCCGTAGGTCACTGGGATTTTAAACCAGCAGCTGTATTTTAGTTTTCTTACTACTGTTTTAACTAAAGCATACTTAAATACTGTAAAATTAATGCTTTTTGTGTGTAGCTTATGCATTTTGGCAAAGGTATGTGGACACTACCACATAGTCAAGCTCTAGAACTGTTCTTTCAGCCCCCCAGAAAAGCACTCATTCCCCTTCATAGTCTGTATCTCTCATTACTGTCATCCCTAGAAAACACTGATCTGTTTTATTTCCCTCTAGTTTTATCTTTTTTGAAATGTAAAATTAACGACACTGTACGGCATGTAGACTTTTGAGTAATTTGGCATGAACGTTTGATATCCATCAATGTTCCTGCTTGTATCTAGTGCTGAAGCCTCTTTGTTGTTGAGTATCCCATTATATGGGTGTATCACAGTTTAACCTTTCAAATGTTGGTGGGCATATGGGTTGTTTCCAATTTAGGACATTTATGAATAAAGCCGCTGCAAACATTCACCTACAAGTTTACTTGTGAACATACATATTCACATCTCTTGAATAAATACCCAGGCATGGGCTCACTGGGTCAAAAGGTGAGTGTATGTACAGCTTTATAAGAAACTGTCACGTTGTTCTGTGAAGTATCTGTATAGTTTTTCATTCTTATCAGTAACGTATGAATTCTAGTTTCATTGTGGTTGTTAGTGTTATTTGGCCATTCTCATAAATGTTTGGTGGTCCTTTATGTTAGTTTCTATCACTGTGTGACAGAGTACCATATACTTAGTGCCTCAGTGCTGCCCAAATTTTTTACCTTCAAGTTCCTATGGGTCAGAAAGCTAGGCATGGCTATCTGGCTCCTCTGCACAATCTTTCTAGACTGCAGACAAGGTATCCGTAGGGCTGCACCTCTCTGAGGCTCCAGATCTTCTTCCAGACTCATTCAGGTCACTGGCAGAGTTTAGTTTTTTTGCATTGTGGGAATGAGGTCCCTGTTTTCTCGCTGGCTCTTGGTCTGCAGTCGCATTCAGTCCTAGTGGTCTCTTGGTCATGGACCCTCGCACAACAGGGCAGCTTCATTCTGACTTGCAGCCAACAGAAATATGTCTCTTTGATTTCCTTTGTCTCTGACCACTAAACCATTCTATAAGGGCTTATCTAATTATAAAAGGCCCAGCAACATAATCTCCTTTAGGCTGAGCTCAAAATCAACTGATGAGAGATCTTAATCACACCTATAAAAACCTTTCAACTTGGCTGTATAATGTAATCATGGGCCTGATATCCCCTCACAGTTACAAGCCCTAGCCAACACTTATGGAGATGTGGATGTACAAGGGCATTGGTCACTGGAGGGTCATGTTAGATCCTTCCCACCATGTAGCTTACTTGGGTTTTAATTTCTACTTCCTTGTGACTAATGGTGTTGAACATGTGGTTGTATACTTACAGCCAGCTTTATCTCTTCACTGAAGTGTCTTTTGAAATATCTTGCCTATTTTTTTTATTGGTTTGTTTTCTTATAATTGAGTTTTGAGAGTTCTTTGAACATTGAGACATGAGTCCTTTGTCAGATAAGTATTTTACAAATATATTCTCCCATCTGTGCCTTGTCTTTTCATTCTCTTAACATTATTTTTTCAAGAGTGAAGTCTTTTTTTTTATTTGGAAGTTTTTAACTTCAGTGAAGTCCATTTTATAATTTTATGGTTCATGCTTATAGTTAGTTACAAAGAAACATTTGCCCAACAAGTTCACATAAATTTTTCTCCTGTGCTTTATCTTGAAGATTTCTAATTTTAGGTTTCACATTTAGGTCTATGATTGGTTTTTATTAACTTTGTTTAGGGCATAAGATACAATTTGAAGTTAATTATTTTGGTATGGATGCCTGGATTCCAGAATCACTTGTTGAAAAGAACATCTATTCTCCACAGCCTTTGCAGCTGTGCCAAAAAATCAACTCACCATATATGTGTGCATCTATTTCTGGACTCTCTTTTCTTTACAGTTGATTTGTATTTCTCTTCTTTCTTTAATATAATATTAATTTCATTGCTGTAGTTTTAAAGCACCTCCTAAAGTCAGATTATATGAGCTGCCCAACCACGTGTTTCTTTTCATACTTAGTTGTCTTTTAATATTAAGTAGGAAGCTGGCTGTAAGGTTTTGTTTAGCTGTCTTTTTAATGGATGGAGGACATTCTCTTCTATTTCTAGCTTACTGAGAGTTTTTATCATGAACAGGTATTGTATTTTGTCAAATGATTGTTCTGCCTTGACTGAGATGATCATTTGTTTTTACTCTTCTTTAATCTGTTGCTGTGGTATAATTGCTTTGCTTATCATGATGTATTAATATTTTTACATATTGCTAGATTCAATTTTTCAAATATTTTTGTGTCTATGTTCATGAAGGATATTAGGCTGTAGGCTTGTTTTACTGTAATGGCACTATATGATTTTCCTTTCAGGGTAAGGCCAGCCTCATAAAAGAGGTTGGGAGGCAATGTTTCCCATTTTATGGAATATTTTGCACTGAATTGGATATTTTTTTTCTTTATAAAATATTTGGTAGAAGTCATCTAGTGAACCTATCTAAGGTTTTCTTTGTTGGAAGCTTCTAAACTACAAATTCAATTACTTTGTGACGTAAGACTCTCCAAGTCGTTGGTTTTTCTTGAGTGAGCTTTGGTGGTTTGTGTCTTTCATGGAATTTTTCCATTTCATCTGTTGTCAAAATGTGTGGGCTTAAAATTGTACATAGTGTTCCGTTGTTTTTTTATCTTCAGCTTCATTGTTTTATACCCTTTATTATTTTCTTCTTCCTATTTGTTTTTGTTTTTCTCTTCTTTTTCTAGTTTATTCACAGGATTTTAGGCTCTTGTCTTTTCTAAAGAAAACATTTAACATTATATATTTCTTAAAAGTACTGAGTTAGCTGAATTCCAAGAGTTTTTGTATTCTTTGTTTTTATTTCCATTCAATTTAAGTTATTTTCTAAATTCCCCTGAGACTTCCTCTTTATCCCATGAGTTATATAGAAGTGTATTGCTTAATTTCCAGATATTTGAGTTTTTTCCATCTGCTTTTCCCCCATATGCTTTCACTAGTTCCTAGTTAAAATTTTTTATGAGCAGAGCTCATAGTTTGTATGATTTGTAAATAGTACTTAGGCCTAGAAATAGCCATGTGCTTTCTTCTCCTTGGCTGCTTGTGTTAGAGTATGAGTCAATCTGGTCAAAATGTTACCTTCATCACAGGTGCCCTGTGACTACCTTCAGGGTACCACTGACTCCAGGTTTCTCTAGCATGACCTTGTTCTTGGGATGGGACTGGTTTGCCAGAGGGTTTTTTCAATGTTTTCTGTTACTATGAGGTGTGCCTACACTCAGGGAGGATCTGTCTCCATGCTCTTTCCCTTCCCCCAGAGGTGTACCACTGTTGCTTGTTACCACTCTGATTGCCAGTCCACCAGAGAAAGACAGGTGCATTCTCTATTATCTTTGTAGAGTATTATTCTCTTTGCCCCTGGCTTGAACTAGTTTCAGGGATTCTTCCCTTCCCTTGGTAGGAGACTAATGATCTCTCAGTACCAATGGGATTTTTCCTTTCCCTCTTCAGCTCTGTGGGTTTATACCTGTACTCTGGAGTAGTAAGGGCTCTTGGCTTTCTCACAACTTTAGGTTCGTGTTCCATGGACAGAATGGTCTTTGACAGGGGCCTCTCCTCCTCACATTTGCATTGTGAGGAAGTCTTTCTCTGGTCTCCCTGTTTCCAGTTATTCTCATGGGGCCTAGTAGAGATTCATGGAGAAGAATCTTTGAGTGGCTGTAGACGCTCCTATGTTTTTGGCTCCCAGGGCCTTTATACTCTCTCATGTTAGGCTACACTTCAACAGTGAATTAAAATTTTTAGCTGAGTTCCCCTTACTTACCCCATCTTCCTCCCCTGCTCTGCTCCTGATGAATCAGTGCTTAAGAGCTGTATCTCCTTAGAAGCCATCTTCTTTTAGATTACGGGCTAATTGGTTGTCCTGCAATCTCACCAGTATGATGAGTGCAAGAAAATTTATCATTTTGAAAATTACATATCTTTTTCCCATTAGTAGGTTGAGAGCAACACTCCTTTTTGCTTTCTACGTCTGAAGAAGCAGCCAGACATTCAGTAATAGATTTTGAAATATTTTTTATATATTGACTCTAAAATTTTCATTTATTTGAAATCTATAAATGAGAAAACCATGAGAAGTAGTTTCTCTTAGTGGATTCTGAGAGTACTACTACTGTATGCACTTTACAAATGAATAAATTGAGCTTAGCGGGTTGTCCAAGACTTGAAGTCATGCAGCTCATAATGACAGAGCTGCACTTAGGACCAGAGCTGTCCTTGATCTGTATGGTTTAGATTCTGACATACAAAAATGCTTGCTTATACGCATATATACTCAGACTATCCGTTGGAATAGAAAGCCTAGATTTCAAAGAATTTGTGGGCATTTAAAAACTAATCATGTCCCTTGAAAATGAAGACAAAATAAATACCAATTTGAAACAACAACAACAAAAAAGCCTAGATTTTAAGATGAATTATCAAAGCAGGCACCTCCTCTTAACCCTTTTATCACCAACATTTAGCAAGTCCTCAAAAAGTCTTTACTGAATGATTTAATAAGTTATTGAGTGGGTCAATGGATAAAATTTTTTCAGGAGTTTAAACAGAACATTCACTATTAAGTATTTTGCTGGGTATGCTTGCACACAGGATACTAATCTTCTCATAGGAAATTGTGGTGTTTCCTGATAGTATTTGTTTTTATTAAAATTTGTCACAAATGTCCTGTGAACTTTATTTTCAGGAAAAGTGAACTGATCTCAGCTAAATAAGTAGGAGACTGAAAAGTTTACCAAACGATGAGATTGTGATAGCAAAGTCCTCAGCACAACAGCTAAATTGCACATACCATAAACTTGAGTTCCTCACATTTATTTACAGTATATGAAAGTCTACATTCTAGGGCTAGACTAACATGGAATAACAAAATTCCATGGAGAGAGGAGTATCAAAGGAATAGAGTAGGAAAAACAGAAGTATTTGATAATATGTGTGCTTTTAAAAACATTCCAGGGTGGATTTATTTACCTGTTTGGAAATGTATTCAGTAAGATCATTTATTTAGGAACTGGGAATGTTATTTTTCCCACACAAACCAGATATAATCTTTTTGATGCACAGTAGTCCAAGATGGTTCACCATGTATGGTGGTTTTGGACATACAACTGTAGTCCTCAAGGCTAGGCATGTGTTGACAGTTCATGTACACGTTTGTATGAACATCAGTGGAGAATTATGCAAACATTTGAAATCACCATGATTATAAATGAACCTTTACTGAATCTACAGTCCTTTAAAGCACACCTTAGAATAAATTGGAATGATTTAAGAAATCATGATATCAATTCTTGTTTTGCCCAACCTGAGAGAGGCTCTATTGTACCACATAGTTTTACAGTTTTTTCTTTCTAGGTTATTTAATACTGAATTGAAATGAATTTATCCTCAAAAGTCATATTTCTGTTAGGGGGAAAAAAAAAAAGACCTTATGGGAATTCTAGAAGCAAGACTCCTAATTGGGCTATAACACAGTATGGATACAACTAAATCAGAGGATTACTGAAAATGGTTTCAAGAAATTCTATGGTTTTCACATTTTTTTTGTTGTTTTAAAAAAATCTCATATGAGATAGGTATTTGAAGATACAAGTGTGAGAAAACAAATTAGACTGCTCAATTTCTATTATCAATACAAGAATACCTAATAATAATTATATCAGAAAATCTAAATTTTTGAGACATTTTCTAAGTCAGGCCAGACACATCACATAAAGCAATTTTCACCTATGCCTTTTGACTTGGGCAAGCTTAAAATACCCAGGCGCATAAGCAGTCAAGATATAGGGATTTAAGGAATCAGGAATGGTCATCCAGGTTCTTTATTACCTTGGGAAAGTCACTGTACATATTTTATTCTCTAGTGCCCTTCTCTCAGTTGACCAATATATATAATAGCATCACTGATAAAATATTCTTACATAAACTGTTCCCACTTTTAAATATTATATATTTGAAAATAATAGTCCAAGTTAGCAATACTTTGTGTAATCCAGATTTTTCATTTGAGTTTACTTAAAAAGATTTCTAAATGCTTTAAAGGAAGAGATTTCTTCCTTTTGGTACAACAATTAAGTTGTCCTCCAGAGATTGGATATGCAAATGGTTATGTAGAACTTTGGGAATATTAGAAAGTTTAAAGCAGGAGGTAATGCTCCAGAAGGTGGAGGAAATTATAGTGAAAGCATGCGTAGTATGCCTTCTTTGAAAAGTAGTTCAATCTGCCTCATCAATGATTATGATATTCTTGTAACTCTTCTTTGTGGGAAGTTTGTACTCTAAATCAGGTTACATGTTACTAAAGTGCTTTCTCATTTACTACAGAGTACTTAGCAAGTTCCAAGTGCTATACTTCTTATCTTTTTTAAAATTTTTTTCTCACCATAGCACATACCCTGCCCATTGTCTATCACTGAGCCACCCCATCCCTCCCACCCACCTCCGTCCATCCATGTGCCGTTCTAAACACTCTCACAGAGGCATTTTTTCAACTTATTAACAAACTTAGGAGGAAGTTAATAATATCTGTGCATAAAAAAACTGAGACAAAATTTAAATTCTCTGAGTTCACGTAACTCTTAAGTGATGGATCCAAGTTAGGGACCTAGTTAAAAAACCCCATTTGAATCTCTAAAATTTTGTGATCCCAAGTTAGGAAGGCTGTGTGTCTCTTATATAATTAAAAGAAAAAAGAGATTTGTAATGAATGTGAATTTTATACAGTAGTAGATTTGTGACATATGGAAATATATTTATTTAAATTACATATTTTGAGTTTATTTTTACTGACTTTGTTTTCAGAACTATAAATTAGAGAACTGTAATAATTCCTTATATACAAGAAGAATATAGTTCTATGTTAAATAGCCATGTTGCTGAAATATTTTTGATTGACCATATGTAAATTAAATGTTAAATGCTGTGTTACTCTCTAGAAGAAGCCCTGCACATGTGTTTATCAATAAAGAAAATGTCATATTCAATTATAATTTATCTACCAGTATAATTATAAATCTATGAGATCCTGGTAGTGTCATATGTTTCTGGAGTCATATACTTTCATAACTTCAACAGATCTCCAAACCTAATCTCATCATGAAGCCAGAAAATACATTAAAGTCTTTGTGGTTAGTTTGATTTGCTGGTTCTTTGGCCCTCTGCAAGTTTCCTAACCAGTAGCAAAACTCATGGCTCCTTTTTAGAGCCAAACCTCATTCTGGCATAGTACCAGTGTTCAGTCATTTCTTTGGGAAATGTGCTCTACTGTTTGACCAACTAATTTTAAAATAAATGCTGGTAATAAAGGAAGAATATTCCATACTAGCTTTATTTTATTTTTTATTTTTTGCATTAGCTACTACTGTATTGGGTCTTAGAGTATCTTTCTTGAGGTACAATTTTTTTAATATTAGGGTGACTCCAGCATTTTTTTTCTTCTACTCTTTCTCTCTTCTTCTTGTCAACTACTACTTGTTTAAAGCGTACCTTAGGGCAGGCATTTTGTTAAAGAAAATTTTACACACCCCAGGCATGATGCAGAAAGAAAACGGAAACCGTTTTACTGCTGATTTTCAAAGGTTAGTGTCACCTTCCTCAGGTGGGGATCCTGGTAATCGGAGCCGATATGATGGAGGGACTACCGAGTGATGATCGGTAGATGACTTTATTTTTTACAATCACTTCTTTTATACTTTACACAAGATCCGGTTACAAACAGGATATAGATTTACGTGCAGGACATGAACTGCATGTGAGATGTGAGCTACGTGCAGGACGTGGGCTACGTGCAGGCAATCCAGTATGACAAATATACCAACAACGATTATCTCTTAGCTTTAAATGACAAGAACACGTTAAGGATTCCCCATTTTTATCAGATCTATCTAAAGGAGGACAGGAAAGCACTCCAGGGATCCTCCCATGTTCATTCCCAGTGTTGGCCCATGAAGACTCTTGCCCTCCCATCTCCTGGAGTTTTCTCTCAGAATCCAATGTGACCAGTCACATTGGTGAGGATCCAGGTTGTGTTCCAACAATTCCCCCTTTTTTGTTTTTTAACTGCAACACTTTAAGAGCCAATTCCAAGCTAGATGCCTGTTGTTTGTTCACTCGTCTTTTGAAGAGACAGTACGCTGTAAGAAATGTACAAAAACATACTAACAAGCTAACTCCTGCCCCAGAAACAGAATGCATAATACTCTGAAACCAAGCTCAAGGGTCAAGGCCCTGCAGTGCCTCAGCAGTCCCTGTAGGGAGCCCTCATAAGAAACGCCTGGCAATTTGTGTCGAAAAGTTTCAAAAATCTCCTGCTGGAGCTCTTGGATGTCAAAAGATATATTCTCTCGTAAGTCTTGTAAAGATATTTGATCTTATCCCATTCAAAATGACTACTCTATTTTTCAGGGGTCCTTTCTTACAAAGGGACAGCACATGCATCTTGTGAGTGGCCTTCTCTTGTGTCTCCAGATCTTTCATGGAGATCGGGGGTGCAGTGGTTATCGGGAGGGTCATTGGTTTCTGGGACCTGATGAGCCAAAGAAGAAGCTATAGTGTTTTGGAGGTTCCATAATCAGAATCTGAGGAAATAAAAGCAGACCCTTTGCCTTTCCTTAATAGGAGGCCAGGAAGCCATTCATTAAAAGATTTGAACCAAATAGAAATAGATGCTTCAAGGGATTGCTGTGATTGTGAGAAGTGTTTTTCTCTCTGCTGTCTGAATGTCGCCTTGGGGTAAATTCAAAAAATTTAGAGTAAATAGAGTGCTAAAACTTCTTTGGGGTTCCCCCTTTTTTGTTTTTTAATAATTTCAGTTTTAGTGTACAATGAGCTCGTTCAACTATACCTTGTCCTTGTGGGTTTTAAGGTATACCCATAGTATCATGAATCTGCCAGTCAGAACAAAAGGCAGTAAATGTGTGGCTTGTGTAAGCTGGTACATTATCAGTTTTTATGGTAGTAGGGGCCCCTCCCCCATAACACTAAAACATTGCAATAGAGTAGAGTGGACAGCAGTAAAGGACTCGGAGAATTGAGGAACCGCCCAAAGAAATCTAGAAAGTGTATCAATAACAACATGTAAATAAGGTTGACGAGGGAATAGAGCGAAATGAGTTACATCCATTTGCCATGGTTCATTGGCTTGTGAGCCATGAGGATTGGCTTCTGAAGTGTGTGGGCGACAATGCAAGGATGCACAGATAGGACGGGATTGAACAATGTTATGTGCCTTTCGTAGTGGAATTTGGTAACGGTTGTGCAGTCGATTAGCATTAGTATGCAAAACTGAGTGTTCATCTGCAGGTGATGTGAAAATAAGACATATCAGTATATATGCTTGGCAGTTACCTTCTACCATGGGTTCTGGGAGGGAAGAATGGGCCCTAATATGGGTGACATAGAGAGGATGGGGACATGATCGTACAAGGGACTGCAGCTTTGTGAGGAGGTGTCAATGGTTTTTTGTGCTGTAGATATCTGAGCTGTTTCAGTGGCGGGAAAAAGACCAACCATGTAAGCAGTATCAGAAACAATGTTAAGTGCAGAAGATATACAGGTTAACAGAGCAGTAAGAACAAACATTTCTGTTTGTTGCACTGAAGCATACTCGCTTTGAATTGAGAGGTTTAAGCCAGGTCCATGTATGCCTCCTTTTCCAGTCGAGGAGCCATCAGTATAATACACGGAAGTGCCTGTAATTGGACTAGTTTTATAGATATTAGAAATTACAAATGACGTCTTTTTTAGGAAATCCCATAATTTACCCTCAGGGTAATGGTTTCCAGTGGTTCCAGAATATCCTGCTAAAGCATTAAGGAGATACATTTTCTTCACTATTTCCCTCAAGAAAAATAGGGAAGGGAAATAGGGAAGAAAAATGTTTTATAGAAATAGGAAGAGTGATAACGTGAGGTTCGTATCCCAATATTTGAAGACAACTGGTTCAGCCAAGGATAATGAGGTCTGCAAGGAGGTCAACATATGCAGTTAAAACCTTAGGAGCTCAGTGTTTCAAGTAGATCCATTCTAAAGGAGAGTCTTGTTGAGCTGTCACCCCTCTAGGGGTGTAGGGCATCGAAAATAACAGTAAAGGTAATGCGGGATCATATCGATGCAAGAACATTTGATGAAGGCGTTCTTCAAGGAACTGAACTTCCTGTTCAGCCTGCAGTGTTAAGCTTTGAGGACTATCAAGGTTAGGGTCTCCCTGAAGAGTGGCAAATAGATGTGTAAGTTGATGTGTAGGAATACCCAAAATTGGGCATAACCAATTAATATATCCTAATAATTTTTGAAAATCATTTAGAGTACTTAAAGTACTCTAAATGGAAAACTTCTGAGGACGAACGGTTGTATGTTCTATAATACGACCCAAATAGGAGAAGGGTGGAATAAAATGTACCTTTTCAGGAACTGTTATAAGACCAGCCTGTTGTAGGTACTGTTGTGTATTTGAAAACAATTGATGTAAGACCTCTGGGGTTGGGGCTGCTAGTAAGATATCATCCATGTTATGGATAATACAACATGTGGAATATAATTATCAAATGGGCTCAAGAATTTTTCCTAAAAAAAAAATACTGGCATGTCATAGGAGATTAGTGATGCCGTGAAGGAGAACTTTCCATTGAAATCTTTGTAAGGTTTCCTGTTGATTTACTGTTGGAATTGAAAACACAAAATGCTCTTTGTCTGAGGGGTGGATAGGAATAGTGTAAAAGCAGTCTTATAAATCCAAAACTACTAAAGGCCATTTAGTAGGTATACAAGAGGGAGTAGGAAGTCCTGGTTGTAATGTACCCATAGTTACCATTGCAGCATTAATATTATGGAGATCCATTAATAATCTCCATTTGCCTAACCTTTTCTTTATAACAAAAATTAGAGAATTCCAAGGAGAAAAAGAAAGTTCAGTATGTCCTTTTTCTAATTGTTCTTGAATTAATTTTTAGAGCCTGCAGTTTTTCTAATGTGAGGGGCCATTGGGGAGTCCAAATAGGCTCGTTACTTTTCCAGATGATTGGAATTGGTGAAGAGGCTTTATCAGCTCCAGTGGCCCCTGTATAAAACCCAGCCCAGCAGGAGTATCACTAGGGTTAAGATCTATAAGTTCATGCACCCCTTGTAAGTTTTACCTAAGCCTTTCCAGGGAATATACCCCATGTTTTTCATCTTTTCTTTTTTTTTTTTTTTTACAAGTGAGGATGGAGGTATGTGAATTTCAGCATCCCATTGTTGTAACAGATCTCATCCCAGAGATTAATGGGTACAGAGGCAATGTAAGGTTGAATATGACCTTGTAATCCCTCTGGGCCCATATATGGCAGAGGTCAGCTATTTAGTCTTAATTGTTGAGTAATTACATAGCCAAGACCTTCAAGGCCATAATCAGCAGGCATTGTAGGCCATTGGCACGGCCAACATTGACAAAAAATGATAGAGATCTCTACTCCAGAATCTAAAAGCCCTTCAAATATTCATCCCTTAATAGAAAACTTCACTTGTGGTCGACTTCCTTCAAACAGTTTCTTAGGAAAATAAATCTTTTTATTAGTACTACCGAATCCTCCTACCCTGAAGTTTGAAAATTGAGTATATAGGGAAGTAACAGAAGTTGGCCGACTCATTCGCCTGCTGGAAGGGTCCAAGGGAACAATGACATAAATCATAATTTGATTCTCACCATAATAATCAGATTCTGTAACTCAAGTATGTATTGTAACTCCTTTCATAGTTAAAATACTCTGTCCAAGCACGAGACCAACCGTATTTGGGGGTATAGGTCCATATAGGTTTGTTGACAATTTATAAGGACATTGAGATGGATGTATAAAGCAAGCCTTAGGGAGAGGGATATCGAGAGCAGCGCTCCCCTGAGTAGCAGCAACTAAGTCCATTACTCAGAGTCCCTGTTGGGTACAAACTGAATAGGATAGTTCCATGACCCCACATTTACTGGGGCCTGGGGTTGGCTCCTTAGGGAGTTTCTCTGATGAGGGTTCTAATGGATTTCCATCTCTGCTGGTTTTTGATTTCTTAGCCCAATGTTTGCCTCCTTGACAGCAGGGACAAACATTAGGGGGTTGAATCTTGGATTTATTGAGGCAATTGGCAGGAACGGAAGCAGCCACACAGGGAGGGAGACGACAATGGTTTTTGGTTTTTTGGGTTTTTTTAATGTGTCCTGTTTGTCCACAATTAAAACATTTTGCCTGCAATTGTTTTTGAACAGCCATGGTTTCTAACACTGTTACTCGGGCCTGATGTTTAAAGGATCCTACATTATGACAAGCTTTTAAATAATCCATGACATTTCCAGATTCTCTCAGAGGTCAAATCAGGGCCTAGCAATCTTCATTAGCACTATCATATGCTAGTTGTTTCAAGAGCATTTCCTGAATTTGTCCTCCTCTTATCTGCTTTCCAATGATTCTTTTAACCTGCCAATAAAATCAATGTATGGCTCTTTAGGCTCTTGTTGTATTTTTATATAACTGGCAGTATAATCGGTACCCAAATTAATTTTTTGTCAGGCCTGTAGGACTACATCACGTATGCGGTGAAGGGCTGCAGAGGGACGTCATGAGTTTGATGATTAGAAGTCGTCCAAGCTTCTGTTCCCATAAGCGTATCATAAGTGACTGCTACAATGTTCCTTCTCTGTCCTAAACAACTAACCTTTTCATGTGCCTCCTCAGAAAGCCACATTTTCCATTGTAGAAATTCAGAAGAGGTTAATACCATCTTAGCTGTGAGTTGAAAATCATAGGGAATCCAGTGGACATTATTGCCCCAACTGAATAAATATTCATAACAATAAGGACAAGTAGGCCCATACATGGAACAGGCCTTTTTAAATTCTCTTACAATCTCCGTTTGCATCCCATCATAAGTATTTGGCCCACCAACACGAAAAGTTACAGGGAAAACTAAGTGCAGCTCATGGGGGCAAGACAGTGTAGAAATAGAATTGTGGTTTTTTAGTTTATGTTGGTCCTAATTGTAACATGCGTAAGTTATCATCCAACCCAGTGTCATTTCCCTCGCCGCCAAAGAGGCCTGAAGCTAATTCCTCATCCTCATGCCCAGAGGGAATCAGAGATGCGGTGGCCAAGGGAGAAACATGGCGTTTGTCCTTTTTGCCGAAAAATAATTTTTACTTTTAGTTTGAATTTGTCAGGTTGTTTTCTCATCAAACTCCTAGGTATGCAGAGAGGCGACTCTTTCAGCCTTGAGATCCTCTTCCTTACATTCCCCTCCAAGAAATAAAATTACAAGGGCATCTGGCTAGCTCTGTCAGGAGAGCACCTGACTCTTGATCTTAGGATCATGAGTTCAAGTCCCACATTGGGTGGGACTTTAAAAAAAAAAAAAAAAGAAAAGAAAGAAAGAAAATTACAGTTTTTACCAATGCCCATGTAACCCAAAATTCCACGGGAATTTTTTCACCTAGTCTATAAGCCTTTTCCACATTATGGAAAATGCGCTCCCAAATTGCCTCTTCCAAGGTTCCTTCATCAGTAAACCAAGGATTATATTCTCAAATAATATCCAGACAATTTCTTTATTGACATCTGGACACTCGAGCACCTCCCTGAGATAAAAGGTGTGGTATTAATGCTAGAAAAGACTGGGCACAACTTTGATTCTGCCCCATCCTTCTCACTTACCTCCCTCTGTGAGGGCCTCCAGACCACGGCGTGACTATTTGTCAATTTCAGGTCCGTGTTCGGCCTCCACTTGTCACCTTCACAAGGTGGGGATCCTGGTGATTGTAGCCGAAATGAAGGGGGGGGGGTTTACTGACTGATGATCAGTAGACGGCTTTATTTATTAACAATCACTTCTCTTATGCTTTACACAAGATCTGGTTACAGACGGGATATAGATTTACGTGCAGGACGTGAACTGCATGTGAGATGTGAGCTAAGTGCAGGACGTGGACTACGTGCAAGCAATCAAGTGCCACAAGTGCACAACAATGATTATCTTTTAGCTCTAAATGACAAGAGCAAGTTAAGGATTCTCCACACTTATCAGATCCATCTAAAGGAGGACATGAAAGCATTCTGGGGATCCTCCTGTGTTTATTCTGGGCATCAGCCTAGGAAGACTCTTGCCCTCCATCTCCTGGAGTTTTCTCTCAGGATCTGACAGGACCCTAGTCACATTGTCGAGGATCTGGGTTGTGTTCCGACAGGTTAGCTTTTTTCCTAGTATCCTGGTACCATACAGTCCCAAAGCATTTATAAATCTCTGGGCATAAAACGAGTTCAGTGAACACAGTCTATAGAATGTGATAGCCATGAAATAAAAATAAACTCACTCTTTTGTATACTCAGTAAGTTTAGTTAATATCAACTCTAAACACAAGTATTAGGTCATTAATATAAATTGCTGTATATCTTTTCATTATTTTTATATTCAATTTTAATCTGAGTACACTTGTGATATTGGATATCAATTTGTCATCCATCATTAGTTTGTAAACATTTGCTGTTTTCATTGCTATCATTCATGAAGAATTATAAAACTGTCTAGTGTCTGTAACATGTTACTTTTCTTACTCTTAGACATTTAGTTATCTATTTTTGCATAGTATGCTTTTCAAAAAACTATTTAGTTATTTTTATTTTTTATTATTTTTTGTTAACATAGAATGTATTATTTGTTTCAGGGGTACTGAATCATCAGTCTTAGACAATTTGCAGCACCCACCATAGCACATACCCTCCCCAGTGTCCATCACCTAGCCACCCTACCCCTCTTAGCCCCCTCCCCTCCAGCAACCCTCAGTGTTTGTTTCCTAAGATTAAGAATCTCCTATGGTTTGTTTCCCTCCCCAGTCCAGTCTTGTTTCATTTTTCCCTCCCTTCCCACCATTAACCCCCACTCTGCCTCTTAAACTCCTCATATCAGAGGGATCATATGATTGTTCTCTTTCTCTGCTTGACTTACTTTGTTTACCATAATGCCTCTAGTTCCATCCACATCATTGTAAGTGGCAAGATTTCAGGGATATGTATATATATATCTCACCTCTTCTTTATCCATTCAGCTGTTGATGGACGTCTAGGCTCTTTCCATAGTTTGGCTATTGTGGACATTGCTGCTATAAACATTCAGGTGCATGTGCTCCCTCTGTATCACTACATTTGTATCTTTAGGGTAGATAACCCAGTAGTGTGATTGCTGGGTCATAGGGTAACTCTATTTTCAACTTTTTGAGGAACCTCCATACTATTTTCCACAGTGGTTGCACCAGCTTGCATTCCCACCAACAAACATAGGAGGGTTACCCTTTCTCTGCATCCTCGCCAACATCTGTTGTTTCCTGACTTACTAATTTTAGCTATTCAGACTGGTGAGAGGTGGTACCCCACTATGGTTTTGATTTGTATCTCCCTGATGATGTGTGATGTTGAGCACTTTTTCATGTCTTTATGGGCCATTTGGATGTCTTTTTCACAGAAATGTCTGTTCATGTCTTCTACCCATTTCTTGATTGGGTTATTTGTTCTTTGGGTGTTGAGTTTGATAAGGTCTTTATAGATTTTGGATATTAGCCCTTTATCTGATATGTCATTTGCAAATACCTTCTGCCATTCTGTCAATTGTCTTTTGATTTTGTTGACTGTTTCCTTGGCTGAGCAAAAGCTTTTGATCTTGAAGAAGTCCCAATAGTTCATTTTTTCCCTTCCTTATCTTGCCTTTGGAGATGTTTCCAGGAATAAGTTGATGTGGCTGAGGCCAAAGAGGTTATTGCCTGTGTTCTCCTCAAGGATTTTGATGGATTCCTTTCTCACATTGAGGTCTGTCATCCATTTTGGGTCTATTTTTGTGTGTGGTGTAAGGAGATGGTCCAGTTTCATTCTTCTGCATGTGGCTGTCCAAGTTTCCCAACACCATTTGTTGAAGAGGCTATCTTTTTTCCATTGGACATTCTTTCCTGCTTTATCAAAGATTAGTGACCATAGAGTTGAGGGTCCATTTCTAGGCTCTCTATTCTGCTCTATTGATCTATGTGTCTGGTTTTGTGCCAGTACCATGTTGTCTTGATGATGAAAGCTTTGTAAAAGAGTTTGAAGTCTGGAATTGTGATGCCACCAACTCTGGCTTTCTTTTTCAACATTCCTCGGGCTATTCGAGGTCTTTCCTGGTTCCATATAAATTTTAGGATCATTTGTTCTATTTCTTTGAGAAAAGTTGATGGTGTTTTGATAGGGATTGTGTTAAATGTGTAGATTGCTTTAGGTAGCATAGACATTTTTACAATATTTGTTCTTCCAATCCATAAGCATAGAACGTTTTTCCATTTCTTTGTGTCTTCCTCAATTTCTTTCATGAGTACTTTGTAGTCTTCTGAGTGCAGATTCTTTGCCTCTTTGGTTAGGTTTATTCCTGGGTATCTTATGGTTTTGGGTGCAATTATAAATGGGGTCAATTCCTTAATTCTCTTTTTTCTGTCTTGCTGCTGTTGTATAGAAATGCAACTGATTTCTGTGCATTGATTTATGTCCTGACACTTTACTGAATTCCTGTATGAGTTCTAGCAGTTTTTGAGTAGAGTTTTGGGTTTTCCACATAAGGTATCCTATCATCTGCAAAGACTGAGAGTTTGACCTTTTCTTTGCCAATTTGGATATCTTTTATTTCTTTATGTTGTCTCATTGCTGAGGCTAGGACTTTTAATACTATGTTGAATAGAAGTGGTGATAGTGGACAGCCCTGCCTTGTTTCTGACCTTAGGGGAAAAGCTCTCAGTTTTTCCCGCATTGAGAATGATATTCGCTGTGGGTTTTTCATAGATGGCTTTGATGATATTGAGGTATGTACCCTCTATCCCTACACTGTGAAGAGTTCTGATCAAGAAAGGATGCTGTACTTTGTCAAATGCTTTTTCAGCATCTATGAGAGTATCATATGGTTCTTGTTCTTTCTTTTATTAATGTATTATATCACATTGATTGATTTGTGGATGTTGAACCAACCTTGCAACCCTGGAATAAATCCCACTTGGTCATGGTGAATAATCCTCTTAATGTACAGTTGGATCCTATTGGCTAGTATTTTGGTAAGAATTTTTTCATCTGTGTTCATCAGGGATATTGGTCTGTAATTCTCCTTTTTGATGGAATCTTTGTCTTGTTTTGGGATCAAGGTGATTCTGGCCTCATAAAATGAGTTTGGAAGTTTTCCTTCCATTTTTTGGAACAGTTTCAGGAGAATAGGTATTAATTCTTTACCTGTTTGGTAGAATTCCCTTGGGAAGCTGTCTGGCCCTGGGCTCTTTTTGGGGAGAGATTTTTGATGACTGCTTCAATCCTTACCATTCATGGATCTGTTCAGGTTTTCTATTTCTTCCTGGTTCAGATTTGGTAGTTTATAAGTCACTAGGAATGCATTCATTTCTTCCACATTTGTCAAATTTTCTGGCGTATAGTTACTCATAATATGTTCTTATAATTGTTCATACTTCTTTGGTGTTAGTTGTGATCTCTCCTCTTTCATTGATGATTTTATTAATTTGGGTCCTTTCTCTTTTCTTTTTGATTAGTCTGGCCAAGGGATTATCAGTCTTAATAATTCTTTCAAAGAACCAGCTCCTAGTTTCCTTGATTTTTTCCTACTGTTCTTTTGGCTTCTGTTTCATTGATTTCTGCTCTGATCTTTATGATTTCTCTTCTCCTGCTGGGTTTAGGCTCTCTTTGCTGTTCTTCCTCCAGCTCCTTTAGGTGTAGAGTGAAGTTGTGTACTTGAGACCTTTCTTGTATCTTGAGAAAGTCTTGTATTACTATGTATTTTCCTCTCAGGACCACCTTTGTAGTGTCCCAAAGATTTTGGACAGTTGTGTTTTCATTTTCATTTGTTTCCATCAATTTTTTTCAATTCTTCTTTAATTTCCTGGTTGACCCATTCATTCTTTAGTAGGATGCTCTTTAGCCTCCATGTATTTGAATTCTTTCCAACTTTCCTCTTGTGATTGGGTTCTAGTGTCAGAGCATTGTGGTCTGAAATATACAGGGAATGATCCCAGTCTTTTGGTGCTGGTTGATACCTGATTTGTGACCCAGGGTATGATCTATTCTGGAGAATGTTCTGTATACACTAGAGAAGAATGTGTATTCTGTTGCTTTGGGATGGAATGTCCTGAATATATCTGTGATGTCCATCTGGTCCAGTGTGTCATTTAAAGCCTTTATCTCTTTGTTGATCTTTTGCTTTGATAACCTGTCCATTTCAGTGAGGGCGGTGTTAAGTCCCCTACTATTACTGTATTGTTGTCGATGTGTTTCTTTCATTTTGTCATTTTATATAATTGGCTGCTCCTGTGTTAGGGGAATAGATCTTTAAAACTGTTAGATCTTCTTGTTGGACAGGCCCTTTAAGTATAATATAATGTTCTTCTTCATCTCTTACTATAGTCTTTGGCTTAAAATCTAATTTATATGATATAAGAATTGCTACCCCAGCTTTCTTTTGATATCCATTAGCATGGTAAATTGTTTTCCACCCCCTTACTTGAAAACTGAAGGTGTCTTTGGGTCTAAAATGAGTGTTTTGTAGGCAGCATATCGATGGGGCTTGGTTTTTTAACCATCCTGATACCCTGTGTCTTTTGATTGGGGCATTTAGACCATTTACATTAAGGGTAACTATTGAAAGATATGAATTTAGTTCCATTGTGTGGCCTGTAAGATGTCCGTTACTGTATATTGTATATTCATTTCTGGTCTGTTATTTTTTAACTCTCTCTTTGCTTAGAGGGCCCCTTTCAATATTTCCTGGAGGGCTGTTTGTTGTTTGCATATTCTCTTAGTTTTTGTTTGTCCTAGAATCTTTTTATCTCTCCTTCTATTTTCAATGACAGCGTAACTGGATATGATATTCTTGGCTGCATATTTTTCTTGTTTAGTGCTCTGAACATACCATGCCAATCTTTTCTGGCCTGCCAGGACTCTGTGCATAGATCTGGTGCCAATCTAATATTTCTACCATTGTATGTTACAGACCTCTTGTCCTGAACTTCTTTTAGGATGTTCTGTTTGTCACTGAGACTTGTAAATTTTACTACCAGAAAATGGGGTGTAGACCTATTTTTATTGGTTTCGAGGGGGGTTCTCTGTGTCTCCTGGATTTTGATGCTTGTTCCCTTCACCAAATTAGGAAAATTGCTCCAATATACTTCCTGTCCCTCTCTCTCTTTCTTCTTTTTTCTGGGATCCCAATTATTCTAATATTATTTTGTCTTATGGTATCACTTATCTCTTGAATTCTCCCCTCGTGATCCAGCAGTTGTTTATCTCTCTTTTGCTCAGCTCCTTTATTCTCCATCATTTGGTCTTCTATATCACTAATTCTCTCTTCTGCCTCATTTATCCTAGCAGTAAGAGTCTCCATTTTTTATTGTACCTCATTAATAGCTTTTTTGATTTCACCTTAGTTAGATTTTAGTTCTTTTATTTCTCCAGAAAGGGATTTAATTTTTCTAGAAGGGGATTCTCTAGTATCTTCTATTTTTTTTTTTCAAGCCCAACTAGCATCTTTATAATCATCATTCTGAACTCTGGTTCTGACATCTTATTAATGTCTGTATTGATTAGGTCCCTAGTCATCAGTATAACCTCTTTTTCTTTTTTTGAGGTGAGTTTATCTACCTTGTCATTTTATCCAGAGAATAGATGGATGAGAGAACAAAATACTAAAAGAGTAGCAACGACCTCAGAAAAATATACACTAACCAAATCAAAAGAGACCCAAAACCAGGGAATGAAGAAGGGGGAAAAAATATAGATAGATTGATAGATATTGATGTCTGTATATATCTGTATATATGATTAGACTGGTGAATAGAACAGAGCAACACACTTGATTTTGGGTATATTTTGGTCTGTTAAAAGAAACTGCCTCCCAAAATGTTAAAGAAAGAAAAACTCACATATGTACAAAAATAAGGGCAAACCTGATGAAGTGATGGAATATGACTGTAAAGGTGAAAATTTTAAAAGATTTAAAAAAAGGAATTGATAAGAAGTTGGTTGGAAAGGAAAAAAAAATTAAAAAGGAGAGAATGTGATCAGGCTGGAGACTAGAACAAAGCCATATATTAGATTTAGGGTATATTTTGATCTGTTAGAAGAAACTGTATCCCAAAATTTTAAAGAAAGAAAAACTTATATACGTATATAAAAAATAAGGTTGAATAATATGAAGAGATAGAATATCATTATAATAATGAAAATTTAAAAAAATTTTTTAAAGGTATTGATATATAATAGTTGAAAAAGCTTAAAATAGGAAAGAGGAAAAATTTTTTAAAAATAGAATAAGAAAAAAATAAAATTTAAAATACTTAACTTTGAAAGACTAAAGAATCGTGGGGGGAAAGCCATGAATTCTATGTATTGCATTTCTAGCTCTGGAGTTCCACAATTCTCGTTGATTGGTGAACTTGGTCATGGCTGGATGTTCTTATTGATCTTCTGGGGGAGAGGCCTGTGGCAGTGATTCTCAAATGTCTTTGCCTGAGGTGGAATTGCACCACCCTCGCCAGGGGCCAGGCTAAGGAATCTGCTTGGTTTTGTTCTTGGTAGCTTTTGTTCCCTGAACACTTTCCCTACAGCTTTGGAGGATGGGAATGAAGAGGGTGTCCTCCCAGTCTCTGACCCGGAGGAGCTGAGAGCTCAAGGCCCCACTCCTTAGTGTGCCCTCATAGAAAAGCAGTCAGTTACTGCTGCCTCCCTCGTCTCCTGCCCCATACATGCTCACCTGGCCTGTGACCAAACATTTCTATCTCTGACACATGACCCAGTTTGGAGTCTCCAAACCCAGCAGATTCCTGCAGTGTGCTCCTGTGCCACTCCCCCGGGAGGAAGAGGATAAGTCTCCCCGATCTGCCTATTTTGGGGTCCCTGCTTGAGGTGTAGTGGCCCAACTGTGCCAGGCATCACGGTTTATGGCAATTGCGAGCCGAGAGCCCCCTCCACGGCTCTGTCTCTGCAGCTGGCTTCCCTGTTCCAATACCTGGGATCTCTGCTGCCCTCAGGCACCCTTGGTTTTTTGTGACCGCAATAGTCCTGAGACCACACTGTCCCCACAAGGGCTCCATCCCCCACTTAGTGTCTGGAGTGATGTCCCTCAGTGGAGCAAACTTCTAAAAGATCCAGTTTTGTGCTCCATTGCTCTCTCACTTGCCAGGAGCCATCCCTTCCCCTCATGGTCTGTCTTCCCTTGAATCGCCTTGGATTCACTTCTCCCCACGTCCTACCTATTAGAAAGTGGTCGATTTTCTGTTTCTAGAATTGCTGCTCTTCTTCTCTTCTATCTCCTATTGAGTTTGTAGGTGTTCAGAATGGTTTGTTAACTATCTAGCTGAATTCCTGGGACTCAAAGAAATTTAGGTCTCCTTCTTTGCCACCTTGCTCTTGGGACTCTTTGCATAGTATGTTATCCCCCAAAATACTAGCTTAAAATACAATTATTTTATTTAATCATGGCTTTGTGGGTCAGGAATTCAGACATGGTATAGCAGGGACATTTTATCTCTGCTCATAAAGTCTGGAGCCTCTGTTGGTATTGCTCAAGTGGTTAGGGACCAGCTCAGGGACCTGGTTTGGAAGTCAGGTCATGTATGTGGTTCCTGGTTTCTCCTTCATGTAGGCACTCCATGTATTTGGCTTGGGCTTCCTCACAACATGGTGGTTTCAGGACCTTCACATTTCATACAGTGTTGTTGATTTTTTTTCCCAGAGAGATACTAGGATCTGTCATACCTCTTAAAGGCGAAGATTGGAACTGACACAGTGCCACTTCTGCCACATTCTGTTGGTCAAGGCAAAGCAGAAGGCCAGACCAGGTTCAGGGAGGGGGAAACATATTCTCTTCTAGATGACAAAGTAGCAGTATAGAATCAGTTGATGATATCCATCTTTAGTGATACCTGTCATGTTGTTTGAACCAAATGCCAGCTGTCATCCTTTTCCTGCTCTGGCTGATTGTATTTTGGCATCTCTCTAACCTTAATTCAAAACTGAATTCATTAATTATTGGATTTCCCAGAAAATCTGACCATATTAATCTTTTTTTTTTTTTTTTGGTAACTTTATTGAAGTTTGTAAAGAGTGGCCATATCACTAGACACTAAGTATCTTATTTAAATGATTGTTATTTTCTCTTCAGACTGAGTCTTTCTCTATGAAAGAGTTATCATATCAGCTGCTAAGATGATGGTGCTTCCCCATCTTATTGGATATGCAGCTTCACTGCATGCTTGTCAGAACTTAGTAATGGAAATTTTATTTCAATGTTGTATTATGGAACATTACAACCACATGTAAAAGTAGACAAAATGTTATAGGACACACTTTTGTAGCCATTGCTCGGCTTTAAGAATTATCAACTTATGGCCAATCTTGTTTTTTCTATGCCTTGCACAGTTGCTAGCTCTATTCTCTCTCTCTCTCATTATTTTAAAGCAAAGTGGCACTATGAGAGGATTTAATCTGTAAATTGAATAATACTGAATAGTATGTTGGTGTTAGACCCACATGAAAAGTACTAACCCAAAGTGCACAGTTGTCATATTTTGGACTCACTGTGATTAATAGAGGTAAAAAGTAATTCTTCAGTGCCTAGAGCTATGAGCAGAAACTTAGTTATTTGCTTTTCATACAAGGAAAAGTGGACTGAAATGCAGATATACAGAGACTACTGTCTAGTGGTAAATGATTTGGTTAGGGCCGTTAAAGGGACAAAATTAGAGGAGAAGATCTGAGGCTATCTAAAAGAGAAGTGTATAGATCAACCGGTAGAATTGGGCATAATAGAGTTTTATGTTAATGAATATGTGAGCCTCGATTGTGGAGAGGCTCTTAGAAACTAGAGGGACATTCTACTACAGATACAGTGGGCCCATGAAGAATGTGTTCAGGATGGTATGACAGAAGGTTTTGTGTGGGCCCAATAGTATGTGTTCCTTCTCAATGAGCCTGACCATGCTACTGCCTTTGCTGAGGTCTTGACTTGCTGTTACCAGAAATGCATTCTGACTACTCAATTTGGAAGCATTCTCAAGGTGATTAGTCTGGCACTTTGTGGCAGTTTTGTAACATCAGTACCATCTATCCTACATGGTCAGTGATGAATCCTCACCAGATTGATCCTTGTCATATACTTGATATTGATTTGCCTTTACTCCTGAAATGCTGCCATCATGACCACCAGGGTTTAGTCATCTCTTAACATGATAAGTTCCCACACAATGTTACTTCAGCCCAAATAACCAATTTTATGATAAAGAAGGTGTTATGATAGGCCCTAGAACAAGATATTCACTGGTCTTAACATATATTCCTTACTCAGAAGCAGCTGGCTTAATAGAACATTGCAAAATGCAATCGCTTCTTAGCCTTTTGGCTAAGATCAAGTGTAGAACATTGCAAAATGCTTATTTAAGCCATCAGCTCTGGGATTTTAGCTTTGTCTTCTGAGTTGGTATATGCCTTCAACTCATGGTCACTATCATGTACTGTATCTTTAATAGAATACATGGGAATTAGAAAAAGGAGTTGAAATATATCCCCTTCCATCATCTTTCCTGTGACTCAGTTGTGAAACTTTTGATTCTCAGCTCCTCAGTCTTGGATTCTACCAAATCTGAGATTCTCTTTTTCATGTTTGGGGCGGAGGATTGTTTTTTCCCTAATTCCATTGAATTTGAAGCTCTGACTGCCACTTGTTTCATAAAATATAAAGACAAGATTTTCTTTATTGACATAGGTAACGGACCCTTGTGGGCTTAGGATTGCTGCTACACAGTGGAGGCAGACGAGAAGAGTTTCAAACCCAGTGGATTTCTAAGGGCATCACTTGATGTTTCTGTATCCAGTGTCTTCCCCTCAGCTACTTCTCTAAGTGAGGACATGATATTTAGAAAACACAATACAAATGTTGGAGATACCCAATACTACTAACTCGGCTCTTTCTAGGCTTTTTTATTTAAGAAAAAAGAAATCATGGGTTCATCGTGGTACTTCCAATTCAAATTCAGGATTACTTTTTTTTTTTTTTTTTTACTAATTTACATTATTATCTCTATCTCCTTTCTTCTTACTAAAAGTCCAAGGTGTAAATAACACAATTTAGTTACTTATTTGCTTTATCTCATTATATGCATTTAATAGGCTCAGAGTAACACTACTAGAATTAACATAAACAGTATGATTACTGACAAACACTGTATGATCTTGCTTATATGTGGAATTTAAGAGAATCAAATCTGTAGAAGCAGAGAGTACCATGGGCTAGGGGAGGGAAAATGGAGAGATGTTGATTAGGAGTATAATGTTTCAGTTACATAAGGCAAATGAGTTCCAGAGATCTACTACACAGTGTAGTTTCTAGAGTTAACAGTACTGTATTGTATATTTAAAGTTTGCTGAGAAGACATATCTTCTGTTACATTATTCTTATTACCACATACAAAAATAATAACAATAAAGGGGGCAGGAGGACACCTCACTTTCGGAGGTGACAGATACATTTATATCTTTGATGGCAGTGATGGTTTCAAAGGTGTATGTGTACTTAGCCCCAGACTCATCAAATTGTATACATTAAATATGTACAGCTTTTTATCTGTCAATCATAGCTGAACATAGTGATTTAAAAAACAATATTAGAGAAAGCTGCTTAAGTTTGGTTTTCCTCCCAAATACTTTTTCGTCTTTAAGATACACACTACCAAATTCTGTCAAATCACTGGTTAAAGCTACTTCGAATAGATTTTCCCTGTGATTTGTACCACTGATACACTGTGTCATTTGGTTTATTTGTTTCATTTTGCTTTTGATTTTTAGGTACTGGTTGCGTTTATATCAATTTGGCTTTGTTTTATGAATTATGTTCAAAGATTTACATGAATTCAAAGTCGGCTATGTAAAAGTAGGTATATCTTGGAGTTCTGTGTTCCATCTCTGTCCTTTAATTCTGTGGTTGCTCTCCTTTTTAAGGTAACAACTTTTTTAAATCTACCATTTCATTTTTTTAAGACAAGCGAATAATATACGTTTACATGTATTTGTGTATAGCTATAGGTGGAGAGAAGACTGTTGTATTCTTCACTTCTTTTTTTTAATATAAATAATAGAATAGCTGAATTTTATTTTAAAAATTCAGGGACTCTTTAAAAAATTTTCTTTTCATTGAATTGAGTTGGTTCACACAATTTCATCTTAGGCTAATCCATTTCAAATGGCAACTCATTCTAAATAAGAGGTCAATGAAGGGAACTTTAGAGGTCATGTTCTCCCAGTTTAATTTAGATCCAATTTTTAGTTTTAAATGCTAAAATACTGTATTTTAAGGAGACAAACTTTGACATTAAGATAAACTCATTATTAGACAAACTAAATTAAAATAATACCAGTAGGTTATTTAGACTGGGAACAGGTAAAAATTACCCCCTGGTTTGCTTCAGTACTCACTGTTTCCACAGGTACTATTGTTAATGGCTCTTTGAAAACTAGTTACTATAAAATTCTGAATCATGGTATAAAAAATGATAAAGTGGATTAGAAAACGTGTTAAGCCACTGATGTATATAAGATACTGTGTAAAGCACTGTGTAGGGGAAACGCAGAGAATGGAGTAATAGTTCTTTCCTTTAAAGAATAGACAGTCGAGTTGAGATAATAGACTCAAATAGCATAAGACCATTTATAATCATGTAAGTGAATGTGTAAAGTAATGCAGTATAAGCTGAGTACAAAAAAGCTTTCATCTTTATATTTCCCCAAAGGTTATTTTTTCAATTATTTAATGTAAAACACATTTTTAAAGGACTGGCTATAAATAGTAGTTTCCAGGAAAGTTCTCTCTCTTTTTAAAGATATATTTATTTATTGAAAGAGAGTGAGTGAACACGGGGTAGGGAGAGACAGAGGGAAAGGGAGAGAGAGTCTTAAGCAGATTCTGCACAGAGCCTGACAAGGGGCTCGATCTCACAACCCTGAGATCAGGACCTGAGCCAAAACCAAGATTCATATGTTTAACTGTGCCACCCAGGTGCCTCCCAGAGAAGCTCTTTTTAATGCATCACGTAAATAAACTTAATAGAAGAAAACATTATAGTGGCAACATTGAAATTAAGCAACATCAGAAAAAAAAACAATTTTATATTATGATTACCTTTCTTGAATTTGAATTTCACATTGAATGAATAATAGCATGTGTAGGTAGGTAGAAGGTGGAAGTTGATTGTCAGAGGTCATAAGGAGCTATGATATAGGGTATGAAATGTATAAAATGATTTGTAATAAGTGAATTGAGTGGCACACAGAGAGTAAGTCTTGGAACTCTAGTATTGTCATGCCCTTCCAACCTTTTTACCCCTAGCCCAGCTATATAGAAGAGAAAATTACTTTGGATTTTTAAATTGGATGAAATGGATTAGAAACAGAAGTGTAAAAAGTTCTCAGTCTCACTGTAAAATTTACAGCATCTAAATCATAGTGTTTCTTTTTTTAATAACTGAATAACATTTGCTTTTTTCATTAAGATAGAATGTGAAAACAAAGAAAAATTATGGGTACTTTGTTATAATTCATTTGAAATGACATTTCATTAAAGTTGATACATCAGACAATTCTATACCCCAAAGATAACCACTGTCAGCATGTAGTAGATTCTCTTCCTAACATCACTTGATTGTCTGTGTGTGTGTGTTTCACTGGGATTATATAGTATATGGTTTATATTCTGGTTGTTGCTTTGTCTTGTTATAACTACCATAATGATTCCCACTGTTATAAAATATTATTTAAAATAATTGTCTTATTAGTATAGTATTCCAGTATGCTCCTTTCATTTGTTCCTACTTTTTACCAATGTAAATTTACTTCATATGTGCATTTTTAGGTTGACATCTCATATTTTTCTTAAGAAAATTCCTAGGAATTAAATTATTAGGTTAAAGTTATGAGCAATTTCTTCCTTCCCTTCTTTCCTCCTTCCTTCATTCTTTTGTCCTTCTTTTTTAAATAAGAAAAATATTTGTTGGAAGAATATTGTGTAACTCACAGAACAAAGTAAGTTGTAATTAGGTCTTGATAGCAAGAGAAATCCCTGTGACCTCTGCAGCAGAAATAAATGGAGGGTTTATTAAGGGTTAGCCATTAAGGGACTCAGTGCCAACTGTTTTCTGTCCCTCTGTGCTTCCATTTAAGATTCATATTCTTGGAACAGCACCTGGGTGGCTCAGTTGATTGAGCGACTGCCTCCACCTCAGGTTGTGATCTCAGAGTCCCAGGATCGAGTCGCACATCCCTGCTCAGCCGGGAGTCTCCTTCTCCCTCTGACTCTCTCCCTTCTCATGCTCAGTCTCTCTCTCTCTCTTTCTCTCAAATAAATAAATAAATAAATTTTTAAAAAGATTACGTTTTTGGAAAAGAGAATATATTTGCCCTAATTTGGGTCATGTTCTCGCCATAAGGTGAAAGAATTCATACCATAGTGTGGTTTTAATAGAACTTTATACTTTAATAGAACTTCATAGAGATCTTCAATAAATGATGCTGGTCAGACAAAAAATAAACAAGCAAAACCACTATCAGTTATATTGAACGACTAATTTGCCTACTATCTAATTCTTGGCTGACCAAAATTCCCTTCTCCTCCAACATACAACTGATATAACATAATCAACTATTCCACACATAAGCCTTTCTCTAATGGGAGATAACCCAAAGCATATTCTAGTCCTGTATCCATGAGTCATGGGACTATTCTGATTTCACAATCCATGACATTTTTCCTCAAGTCTTGTTGAAATATTCCAGTAGAAACCCTTCCTTTAAATGGAAAATAAGACCCTACAAAAGGCATATAAGAACTATATAAGGCCAAGTACAAAGAGAAGAAGAGAGAAACGAATGCTTTCTGCAGTTTCCTCCATTTTACATGTGACTATCAAGGCTCTTGATACAAATGGCAACTAGCCTTCCAGAATTGATCTAGTTCACAGTCCCATCAGGAATATGTAAGAGTGCCTCTTTCACTGTACCCTTGCCAACAATGAGTACTAAAAAATGTTTGGCAGACAAAAATACTTTTGCTTTAATCTAAAATACTTTAATTCCAACATGTCTGGACATTTTTCATATGTTAAGGGAATATTTATAAAGCTTCTTTTGTGAATCAGTGAATATAATGTCATTTGCCCAATCTTTCTCGTGGGGCATTCTATAAACATATTTACCCTACAGCAAGTCTTGACTTAGAGTACTACTCTTCCTACCACTCAGAGAATGATACACACACATTTGTACATGGTTGGTTGTTCCTGAAATATTACATGTTTTATCTCCATTTCATCTCTTACTAATGCTAGTTAGTTGTGAAGTAACATTATTATCCACTGTTACAGTTATTTGATTTAAAGTAGGGGAGAAGAAAAAATACATATATATTTTTTACTAAAAGTAAAAGCAAAGTGAAAATGAAGAAAAGCTTCATGACATATTGGTAAATTCAAAGGCACATAACTTAAAAATCAGATCTTGGTCTCTGAGCTACACCTTAGAAGTCCATGAGGCACATTAGGAAGCTGAATCAGAGTATTGTGTTGTATTTTATAAGTCGTGCTTATGAGTGACCTAAATACAGTAGTTCCCAAGTGGTCTGAGAGAGCCAGCTTCCAAGGGTTGGTAAAGTTATAACCAGGCAACAGCTTGAGCTTTGGGAGAGTTCCATCAGTAGGTCTTAAAAGTCGTGCCTTGGGTTGGGGGTGGAAAGGAGGAAGACTGTAAATATACCACAGGTCTCACTGTGTTTCCGAGTACATCCTGAATCAAGGCAATACTCTTCTGGAGCTGACATTTCTCTTGCGGTGCCTTAAGGAGCCATAGGGCGACATTTAACTTTGGACTCTTTCCTTTGTATTTAGTAAAGAAAGTGCTAATGAGATATGGAAACTAAGATAATAATTGAAAGAATATTATTTTGTGCCTTTGCAGTATCCAACAGAGGGTAATGAAGATACTGAAGAGCAAGATTTCACATTTGATCATAAACTAATTGAAGAATTCTTTTTGGCTTTTTAAATACCCCAAATTTAATGAAAAATGAGGGACTTAAATAGCAAAGCAAATCTGAGAAATTTAATGACTGCTAAAAATACTTAGACTTAAAATATTATTTTAATATTTAAGTATATTATTTTAATATTTAATATTTTTCCTTTCTTCAAACTCCCAATAGCATGGTGTTTGGACCAGTATCAGGGTATTTTCCATATATTGCCATGTATTATATTATGAAGACTTCCTTGCTAGAGCGTAGGTTTTGTAAGAATAGGACTCAGGATCCATGAGACATTTATATTTATAATCATCATTGCATTTTGATTATGTTGTGGTCAGGGTTGAGTAGGTGGGTGTCACATTTATTAGTGGCTAGACTATCAACAAAAACAAAAAATAGGGTTATTTTATCCTGTTTTTTACCAGCTCAGCTGTTTATATGTACTTGTGTTAAGTACTTCATAAAATTTAAAATGCTCTGAACACTTTGGAAATCACAATTCTTATTTTTACAGTTGAAGAGTAATTGTTAAATTATGAGAATTGAAGATGGGCTTGATCCTATCTTCTGTTGTGAAAAGGGAGGATGCAGTCAAACATACATTTTATTTTATTTTATTTTATTTTACTTTATTTTATTTTATTTTTTAAAGATTTTATTTATTTATTTGACAGACAGAGATCACAAGTAGGCAGAGAGGCAGGCAGAGAGAGAGGAAGGGAAGCAGGCTCCCTGCTGGACAGAGAGCCCAATGCGGGGCTCAATCCCAGGACCCTGGGATCATGACCTGAGCCGAAGGCAGAGGCTTTAACCCACTGAGCCACCCAGGCACCCCAAACATATATTTTAATAAATAGGGTCTGATAGTCTTTATTTTTGTCTGAACAATTTCACAATAAAAATAAATTTTAAGGGGCGCCTGGGTGGCTCAGTGGTTAAGCCGCTGCCTTCGGCTCAGGTCATGATCTCAGGGTCCTGGGATCGAGTCCCGTATCGGGCTCTCTGCTCAGCAGGGAGCCTGCTTCCTCCTCTCTCTCTCTCTCTGCCTGCCTCTCTGCCTACTTGTGATTTCTCTCTGTCAAATAAATAAATAAAATCTTTAAAAAAAAATAAATAAATAAATAAAAAATAAATAAATTTTAAAAAGGGATCTGAATACATAATTTTCAAGGCAATATTTGATTTTAAAAATAAAGGATTTAGCTAAAATCTTTGTACTATTTTGTGTGACAAAGGAAGACAGCATTTGAGATTTGAATTAAGCAAGATGCTCTTTGTGGCACTAATTATAAAGTGGATTGCTATATGATTTTAATTTCAAAGTAACCTGTTGTTCTTTTAATGTCTAGGGCTTGTAGTACTTTAAGGTGAGTGAATAAACCAAATTGGGTAAAATACAGTCCTGGCTGTTTTACCAATGTGTATCAACACTCAAGTTCCACCCCCCTTTTTTTTTTAAATTATCACCCTGTCAAAATTAAATGTGCAATTCACAGGAAATTTAAAGGCTAGTTAATATATCTCAATATACTTAGAGTCTCTTTGAATTTCTGGATGTCTTATTTCTTCAGTAAACATTATAAAATGCAAAAATAACATTTTTGTATTATGCACTATTTACTTATCTTGAGTCTCTTAGTCTTGTAAGTAGTATTTGCTACTTCTCGGCCATTTTGTTAAACAAATGCTTTTCTTTATTTTAAATTTTCTAACACAAGAATTTTTTTTTTCTAACTCAAGCAGAATATAGGAATTTTTTTTGCCCATGACCTGCATCTTTTTGTTACGCTCGTGTTGGTGTTTGAAGTTAAAGGTCTATACCACATTATCTATATCTAAATGGTGTTATGTAAGTGAAATAGGACTTTGTAACTTCAAAGAACAGTATAAAAGAAGAGTAAAGAACAGAGTAACAGAAAATCAGAAGGAAACAGATTGTTCTCCCTGAGGGAAAAGTGAAAAAAATTTGCAAAAGAACTGGTCTCTTTTTTTAATCTCTGGGATGAAAATGGTAACCATAGAAATAACAATAAAGCTAAGGCTTCCTTGTCAAAGAATTTCTCTTGGTGAATGACAATCCTCTATACTATTTTTGGATCTTTGCTCTTATCACCCTTCCCAATATTTTAGAATTTCTAGAAAGAATACACCTGTGCCATTCATGGACTAACAATTTGGCCTGAAAATTGAAACACTTGAAAATTTGAGCTTCTCACAGTAACAGAATATAGCATACAAAGCACAAACAGCCAGCTCTCTATAGAAGATGGGAGAGAAAAGGAAAGGATTGAGACTCATTCCTCACTCATATTTTTAGCAGTTCATAAAGCATAAAAACTCTGGCTAGTTTAACAGAACACTCAGTGGAAGAGAAAAATAGCTTATGAAATTTAAGAAAATAAGATTTGAAAAAAGGAAGCTACACTACAACAGCAGAAGTTTGTAGGTTTTTCTTTCTGGAATGCTGTTCCTGTTGAGAATTTACTCCAGTGGCAGGTGATAGATAAAAACAATGGGATTGGACAGCATTTTTCATCTTTTAATATGTATACCGCTTATTTATTATACCTATTTTTATTTTCCCTTTTCTCTCACCAAACGTAAACTCAAGAAAGACAAAGATTTTTATCTGTATCTCTAGCATCAAGAGCAATGTCTGATATATGATTGGTATTCAATAAATACTCACTGAAGAAACTGAAACTTCAATGGTCTAGGTAAAAGAAAATGAAAGCCTGAATGAAAGTAGTACTATGAAAGCTGAAAAATAACAGATTTTAAGGAGTACAAGTTTCTGAATTTATTACTGATTAGATAAAGGTGAATAAACCAGAGATATTTAGCAAATATCCAGTGTCTAAATAAAATATTAAATCAATTGCTGCAAATGTTTTATAAGAGGGGAAGAATTTGATGTGAGGAGGTAGGTGGTCAGGATATATAGGAGCGTAGTTTTTTACTTGGTGAAAGGACATTCTTGTGGGGCCTACAGAAGTCAAGAAGTATTTAGATACATGGTCCTGAAATCAAGTGAATAGGCACAAATTGAAATGAATATATTTGAGAATATTCAACATATGACTGTGGTTATATTTAATTTGTAAATATAGTTAAATCCAACATCTGGATGTACATTCAGTATCTCCTACCAGGTAGTAGTAATTGTGGATATCTAGTACCATGTTATTTTTTTTTCCCTATTTCCTTTATCTCTTTCACACTCCTAGCCTTGCTTCAATCACTCCACTTGTGTCTTTTAAATATATAGTCTGTCTTTCAGGAGTATATATATATTTTTAAGATTTTTTATTTATTTGACAGACAGAGATCACAAGTAGGTAGAGAGGCAGGCAGAGAGAGAGGAGGAAGCAGGTTCTGGATGGAGCAGAGAGCCCCAATGTGGGGCTCGATCCCAGGACACTGGGATCATGACCCGAGCTTAAAGCAGAGGCTTTAACCCACTGAGCCACCCAGGCGCCCCTTTCAGGAGTATATTATACCAGGATACGTGGATGTGCTCTGTTCGGAGGCAGAGCGCTATGTTTTAGAATGAATATCAGGATGAGGAAGAACTTAGCTCAGATTTACTCAGATATAGTATTAGAAGAAAACTTAATCTTTCTGAATGTCAGATTTCTCATCTGTAAAGGGTGAATGCCCAGTTTCATAGGTTATCGTGAATATCACTTTTTAGCACAGTGCTTGGACTCAGTTGACTAATTAATTACTCTAAGTGTAACTGTAGTTCTTGTTATATCAGGTGTAATAACTGTATTACATCTAGCAGTAGATCAAAGATGATAGAATTAAAGGTTTGTAGACAATTGCTGATCATTCCTGAACTTGTTCTGAGGTAGATTTTAGATGTTCTTCAAAACACTTCATACTTTAAAGAATTCTGATAAAGTATTCTTTTTAATAAAAAATAAGCCATAGTTAAAATTTTTTTCACAGAAATACAGGATTATCCATCCAAGTGAGTTGGTTTTTTGTTTTTGTTTTTGTTTTTGTTTTTTGGTTGGTTGGTTAGTTGGTTTTTGGCTCTGGTACATTCTAAAATATCCATTGCATGAGACACAGTTGAACTGTCTCCTGAGTCTAGATACCTGCTGTGATATAAACTGTACTGTGTAAGAGAATAGCTTGTGTTTATATAGGAATTTTAAACACAAGATCTCTTTTAATTCTTGTAATCACCCTATGAAACCTTGGACATCAGAGATGATCACCTCCATGCTATAGAGGAAGAGTTTAGGCTCAGAGTGTGGTAGCAGATTTACCCAGCAAACAGTGCAAAAGCAGTGTCCAAGCCAAGTTCAGTTGAATGTGAACCTGCTCTTGTTTCCCTTGTCCTTACTGCCTCTTCCTCCATCTCTGACCCAGAGGCACAGCACAGGTGGTCACCAGGAAGGAACTGTAACAGAGAGAGTACATCTGGACAAAATTAGCATTGACTGTAGACTTTTTTTTTTTTTTTAAGATTATATTTACTTATTTGAGAAAGAGAGCATGAGCAGGGGTGGTGGGCAGAGGAAGAGGGAGAAGCAGGCTCCAGGCTGAGCAGGGAGCCTGATGTAGGGCACCATCCCAGGACCCTGGGATCATGACCAGAGCCAAAGACAGACACTTAACTGAGCTGCCCAGGCACCCTGCATTGATTGTAAATGTTGATAAACAACCACTAAACATAAAATGAAAAAAATACCTAAAGCTGGACAAGATTAAACCTACACTGCTGTATTGTAAAATTCACCCCAGAGAGATTTTCTCCCATTCTATGCAGGAGTTATTTCAAAACATTACTAGTTTGCTAAAGCCTACCCCATTATTAGCCTGACTTCAAAGATCAAATGGAAGCCATGAGGTGCCCCCAGCTAGCTTATCTGTACCCAAATACACATTATTCCTCCCTTAGTATCTCACAGAACTGTTGCTTCTTCTCCAGTGGTGCTAATAACATCCCTTGTGGGCTGGACCCCATTGACTTTGACCTACTCAGAGACTCTGTTCTTTTCATTATAATCTCTTGATGCTAACCAATATTGAAACAAATGAGTAAACAAATAATCATGACTAAAACTGGAAAGCTGCTCTGTAAATCTTCTGTGCCTTACAAGCTTCTGGATCTCTTTCATGCTGTAGCCAGGTCTATAAAAAGGAGTCTGTCTTCACTTCCTAACCTATTTTCCAGGCACTGACCACACTATTCTGTTTCAGTGTGGTTGACCAATAAGCACCTAATTGCCAAGTCTGATAGATTTTTTATTTTCAATACCTTTTTTTCTGTCCTCATCTTACCTGATTTTAATGTCATTTTTGACAGCAGCTCTGTTCCCCTTAAAGTTCACTTCTTTCACTGACTTTTAAAATGTTCTTTTCTTACATTTTTGTTAATTCTGATTTAGATTGCTGCTTTTTCTTGGTTCCATCTTCAGCTGTCTTCCCATCATCTCATCTTCTCTTAGGACCTCACTTCATCTGTATGTGATGGCTTCCAACACTCTTCTGTCAACCTACATCACTGTGTAGCACCACACGTATATTTCTCACTTTCTATTGGACACTTGTACTTACATGTGACACCACATCTCAAGTTCGACATGCTCTAAATTACTTATATGATTCCCAAACACGCACTTCCTATATAGTTTTCCTTCCATATTCTCTGTCTTATTGCATGACACCACCATCTAGTCCGTCTTCTCAGCTGTACGCAGGCTATCACGCTTAGCTCTATCCACTCTTTCATCCATTCCTAAATGTGTAAGTGTCTCAGTTCTTTCTGTCTTGATTCTTAACTATCTCTCAAATCCATTTAAGTCTCTCCAGCTCCCAAGCTGTTCCTCTATTTTAGGTCTGCACCATGTCTCAGGTGAATTATTTTCAGCCGTTCTTCCAACCCATTCTCCATAATGTAGTTAACAGTCTTTCTGAACCTCAACTCTTCTATGCCATGTTCCGAAAACAACCTTTGAGTGATTTTGTTCCCTTCAAATTATGGTCCTTTTTTTTTTTTTTTTAAATTGTGTTCACATGGCTTTTCAAGGTTGAACTCCTTACCTACTTCTGTACTTCTCTAGTCATCAGTCTGTTGCTTCTTGATTTAGTCAATTCTTGGGTATCCTTAAAAGTCTTAGAAGGAACATCATTTATGTGGGGTGATTTTCTCTGATTCCCCTATTCTAGGGTAGGGGTCTCTCCTCTTTGCTTTACAGCTAGTGATATTTATCCTGTATTGTAATCATCTCTTTATTTATCTCTCTTTACTGGAATGTTAGCTCCCTTATTACAAAAAGCATACCTTTTGTATGGTGACCCCAGAATCTGTCATGGCATTTGTGAGGTAAATGTGATAACCACTATACTATGGAAACAAGGCAGGATGCACATGGCAATTGAATGTGTTGTGCACCTAATAGCATTTTGTGAAATGTCTTAATATAATATATATTTGGTGCGGGCCTTCTGTAATTAGATAAGCACTGCTCTAGGCATTGAGCATACAGCTATGAAAACCATAGGCAAAGTCCCTGCCCTCAGAGAACTTACGGAACAGTGGGTGGAATAAATAAATATACTTGCATTTTAAATAGTTGAAAAAGTAGAGTCACTTACAAATATCTAATCAGTTATTGTTTTGTAAAATCAGAAAGACATCACTTCTTCAAATTGCAGATTTTACCAAAATTTCTGAATAAACTGTGGAAATTATACTAAATGAGAAGTTTTATCTGTAAATTAAACATCAAACTTCAAAATGTCTCCAAATGTGTATGATTCGATGTAAGTATGACGATCATCTGATAAAAGTCACAGAAAATGCTGCAAACAATTCCCATTACACTGACTTAAAACATTTTAAAATCAAACATTGCATATAAGATTTATTTCAGAAATCTCAAACCGTAAAGCATGCAAAGAAAATGGGCTATGAATGGATGAGAGTCTAAAAAAGTGTCTACTTTCTAATTCCAGCGGCAAGGAAAAGAATGTCAACTATGTTAGACTGTGGCTGTGTCTGCATCCACAAACTGATTTTAAAAATGATTGAATTCATTTAAATGGCCAGTTATTTTGACAAAACCAACAACCCAAAGTGGCCAAATCTAGTAAATACCTGGTTGTTTGCATTTAGCTGTCTTGCCCCCTCAAGTTGGCACCTATGTATAGATAGTCTGTGTATCAAGAATTCAGGGTGGGCCACTAATGTCATTTTGTGAAAACAACATGTTACCAAATAAGAGAGTTTTCTGGCCAATTGCTCTTGGCCACCCACATGTCTAAGAATGTAGTACGCTGGGCTCAGTACCTTAAGGCCTCACATTTTTTCTCATCTTCTGAAGGTGCGGGGGTGGGGGGGGTGGGGGAAAGTAGTTTGATTGGAAAATAGTCTCCCTTGTAGTTGCAGGGCAGGGACATAGTTACCATAGAAGCTTGTTATCAGTCCAAGGATCAACCAGCAGGGGCTGCTACCTGAGAACCCAGCAAGCGTCCCCTTATTAACTTCCCTGGTCTGTTGGATAGCACTGTTTACTCAAAAGCAAAGACTTGCATAACATTTTTTTTTTTTTTAAGTGAAGCAACTTTGCTTTTGAATTGCATTTGTTTCTGTAACAATTCCCCAGCTTTAGTTTCTGTCAGATAAAAGACCAACTAGTATTTTTCTAAATACAAACACCAACAAATATGCTTACTGCAATTACTATAGCTGCCTTTTTACTATTGTTAGGAGATATTGAAAGGCTTAATTGCTTGGATTTCTTGTAATGCTGATTAAAAATAAGAAAAATGCACACATACAATTCAGTGAGGACTCTTAGAAAAACAATGCATGGCCGAAAATATACTCTGATGTTCCTGCTAATCCTTAGGGTTGTTACAATATTCGTGTATAAAAGCACAAAATTTATATTATCACCATTTTCATTTATTTTTAACAATACCCTTTCTTTACATTGAATGAATATCTTATTACTCTACCATGTCCAAAAGTAAGAATTTATCCTTGGAGCCTAATACACATTTGATTCCTACTGGGTAGGTCAGAAGGGTTTTTTTTGGGGGGGGGGGGGGAAGGTATGAAATAAACATGGTATGATTATTATTATAGATTCAAGTTGCCCTGACTAATCATTTCTTGTAGTTTAAAGATAGAAATAGGAGAGATGGCGAAACCGGGAGAGGCGGTGCTAATTCACTCGCTCTTATTTAGCCCTCTACACGGGGAAGAAATGACTGGAGAAACAGGCATTGACTAGTTGTTAGGACACCTGAGTCAGCAGAATCACCTACACATGGTTGAGAAAGGGGTCCCTCAAAGAGCAGATTTTGTGTTTGATTCTAAGGAGAACTCAAAAGCCAGAATACAGTAGCTGTGGATGGCATTTATATTTAGTAAGAGTGCAATATACTCGTTTGAAGTTGGGAGATGAGTATTTATTGAAACAGCTGGCAAATCAGCAGGAAAATGCTGATTTTGAAAAAACTATTCTTCTTCTGTGGAATCAGACCTACTGTATTTAGCAACACTATTATAATTGAACACAAAAACTGCATTAAAATACCATTAAGAAGGAGACAGAAATCCAGAAAAATAAGAGAATTCTAAGTTAAAAGCTGTCACAGCACTCCTGAGTCAGCTCTTTTAAGCATAAATGCACAAATGCATAAATGATCTTTCAAGTATGACATGAGATGAACCGACTGGACTCTGTTTCCCCATCACTTATGGCCCCTGCATGTCACATGCAACCAAGATATTTTTCCAGGCTGACCTAAACAGCTCATCTATTTGTATACCCCAAAGCACCAATTCCATCCTTTCATGGAACTAAAACACCTGGAAATTGGATGGAATTTTAATTTTAGCATGACGTAAACACAATCTAACCTTTCTATGAAATTAGCTTATGTACTAGTAAAGGACATTCTGTAACTCCTACTAATCCCTATGCCACCACTTAGAAACACAGAACCATGCTTTTGTACAGAAACGAGGAAATCAAAGGATCACCAGGGCTTTTTTTTTTTTTCCCCCCCCAGATGGGAATACTGGGAATGGCTCAATTTATGTGACTTGCTAAAAGCCATAAAACTGGTTTGTGGCTAACACCAAATCTTGCAACTTTCAATCCAGTGTCCTTTCGACCACACTTCTTGCCCTCTCTGGTTGGTCAGTGATGGTTGCTGCTATGTATAAAATAAAGATAGACTTTGTCCCAACCCTGGCCCTTAAAAACAACTAGGAAGGCAGAAGTGGGTATAAACAGTAGGGCATTTTGTGAAGCACTTACCTGTTACTATTTTCTCTTTCTGCATTTAATAATGACGGCAGTCAAGTAGGGTTTGTCCACCTCCCCACACATGCCAGGGAAGTACTGTGGCAGCCCACTTTGCAGCTGCCAGGGCAACGGTTCATTTATGTGCCTTCTGCTACCCTGGAAAAAATCAGGAAAATGTAAGCCATGCTCAAGAGCAAGGTGTAGATGCCTGAGAGCTCTCCTGCTATAGTTCAGCTCACCTTAAAGGTAGAAGTCCATCTAACCCTTTCTCAGGAGTGTACTACTGGTTTTTCTCATGAAAAATAAAGTCAAAAACGCTCTGGGGATCAACCTAATCTTCACTTTCCTCACACAGTGCAAGATAAATCTAGGGTTAGCTTCACTGGCACCAAGCGTAAGTGTAGTACACAGTGTACATGAATCTAGCTTTGGATACTTTTCTGTAGGATCTTAAAAGTTGAGGGCAGAGTCTGCTTTCCAGAATGTACCACTGTAAGTCCACATGGCTTGGGAATGTATCTGAACCTAGATCTTAACATCTGTCAGAATTCAGGAGATGTACAGGTGGTACCAGTGTGTTTCAAGAGGCTATACTTTTGTGCCCAGGTCTTTTCCTCAAGTGTAATCCTGTCCCTTCTCACAGACCCAAGATTAAAAATAGATGTGTCTAGAATATAGCTTCCCAGTTTTCACAAAATTCAGTTATTTCTCACCTTTAGAGAGGCTCGAGTTTACTGCTTAAGATGCCTGTCAAGACCTTGGAAAGTTTAGAAGGAAAGAAACAGAAAATTTGAGAACTTATTACTCTGGTTGAGAGCTCCGTGAATGTTTTTGTGGCTGAAATTTTAAACCTAACTTAAACCTTTGAATATTCAAGTTCATACCTTCTTAGCAAAGCATGACCTCCCTTTCTTTGTGGGGAAAAATTCTAAAAACATCAAAAGTTACTTTTTGAATCATTTTAATTGCAAATGAATCAGAAACATAAGGATGAAGTAGCTCTGAAATTGCAGATAGTTGCTAATACTAAAAGGGAAAAGAGTAAAACGGTTTTAGACTTCAGTGAACTAAAAATATCCAAAATATTATTTTGGAAATTTGGGGTGTAGGGGTGCATGAATGTTGTGTGATGCCTTATTTTTTAAGTATGAAATAGAATCAAGGAGAAATTTGTCTTGAATATTTATAGTGACAACCTCAAATTTGACTTACTCTATTTCCAGAGGGTGTTTTGCTTTGCTTTTCTATTTTGCTTTATGCTAACATATTTTTGTTCTTCTAATCATATGCATTATCAAGTGCACCATTAATAAATCCTTATAGGAAACATGGCTTTGGTCTTACAAAACTCTAGGGATAAGTCTGTGGTTTTTAACATGGATTATCTACAATTTTTGTTGGATCAAGTTTATTAGACGACTCAACAGCCCTAAGCAATTGCTGTGTTACTTCTAATAGTCCGTATCAGTGATATTGAACATTTCCACACTTTGATTTCCAGTAGGCTGATTTACATGACAGGTTCAGAATGATCTTCCAATCCATCTTTTAGTCATTTTTGTCTACCTTTACTTAATTGCATTTATTTTGGCAATCCATTTTTCTCTAGCAATTCCTTTATGGATTTGTTTAAAGGAACATTTTTAGCACACTCTTGGCACTGGATGTCATATCGCCTTTGTTAATTTTGTTGAAGAACGATAGACACTAATTGAGTGCACACTCTACACACAGATACACAAAAGCCTTATATCTGTTGAGCTTTTGCATGTGGGGACTTTCCACACAGTTTTAAATCTAATAATAAATTCTGTCCAAAGGCAAATGTTCTGTACCTTTGGTTACCCTCTCCCTTTTCCCTAAACCAGCACCACACCAGCATGGTCAACAAAAATAACTGCAAACGAGGTTTTGTAGTTAAACATAACAAGAGAGACCAGGGATAGAGACTTCTATGAGAAAAGATACTATATTTCATTTGCTTATAAGTTCAGAAGTTGGTATCGGTAAAGATACCCAGGACATCTTTATTGATCCACATATCAGCTTGCTCTGTTCCTCTTGTGTATGAGGGAATCATAAGACAAATTCTTTTAAGTGTCACCTAAGATCAGTATCTGAAAGATATGAAGGTTAAAGAAAGATTTGAAGGTTAAAGAAAGATCTGCATATACTGCTTATATGTGCACACAATGGTTTGCTTTCATAAAATGATTTACTAGACAACTTTGGGTTGGGGCAGTGAGGAAGTCTGGTTTTTCTGATTCTTTGGGCTAAAATGATTATGAACAAAGTAGGTTTGGCATAAATTGCTGATGTCCCTCACCAATGTGGTTTTCAGTCTTCGCTGGTCCACAGCAAGTCTAGATTACCCAACACCAGACAAACCCATGAATAGGACAATGAGA
This sequence comes from Mustela erminea, assembly GCF_009829155.1. Taxonomy (NCBI): domain Eukaryota; kingdom Metazoa; phylum Chordata; class Mammalia; order Carnivora; family Mustelidae; genus Mustela; species Mustela erminea. The sequence goes on from NC_045616.1 coordinate 51,571,828, forward strand.
AAATAAACAGATAAACAAATACCTAACTTTTGGATTAAAAAACTGGTATTAAAAAGTAGCAGTCACCTTGGGCCAGGAGCTAACCCAGGCTTTGTTTCCCCTTTGCCCTCTGGGTGAGAGCGGGGCTAGCCCTCAAACCTAACTTCTAATGTCACTTGTGTCACTCCAGGTTTTTTAAGAAACATTGGATGACAAGCTGGACAAGTCTGGGAAGGTTGAGGGGGTAAGGTAGTAGAAGAGGAGAAGACCTGTGCCCTGGTACAATGCTTGTCTAACACCTGTCCAAGGAGAATGGGAAGAGAAGGGAACTGGATAGAAAACATCTCAGATTCATTGCGGTTCCCAAGAAATTGTCAGCCAGCCCGATGAGGAGTTTCCTAGCAAATCTGCTCACTAGAGTCTGTCCCTGGGCATGATGTCATCTGGGGTAAGAGGGGACTTAGCACCGACAACACAGCAGATCTAGAGGTGCTACAGCCGAAGGCCTTCAGCTAATTGTGCCCATGACCAGGTTTTGTTGGGTAGAGCGTAGTGCCATAACATTTATGGTCACATGCTCTTGAATGTTGGTAAAGTAGGAGTCTTTTTCTTGGGGCTTGAAATTCACTAATGGTCTTAAAATGAACCTTCCTAAACTAGTCTTTTAGGTATACGTCAGCTCACACAGTTACACTAAACTAGATTCATTCCCCTTCTCTGTGCAAATAACCTTTGAGGTTAGGCTTCCAAAGCTGACCTTGCTCTTGAAATTTCTTCTACCTCTTAAGAAGTTTCTTTTGTTTTTGTCTTCATTCCTTCTCCAAATCTATTTTTAAATGAAAAATAGGTATAAAGTGGGTTCCTTTGTAACACCGCCTCACAATAAAGCTATTCTAGGATATCAGTTCTTTATATGATCTTTTAGAAGAACTGTATCTCTAACATCCATCTCTTACTGCCTTTTCTCTTCTGTTGGTGTGGCAGTTAAAAGCTATATAGCTTTTGGGGTACCTGGGTGACTCAGAAGGTTAAGCAGCTGCCTTTAGCTCAGGTCATGATCTCAGAGTCCTGGGATCAAGCCCTGCATGGGGCTCCCTGCTCAGTGGGTAGTCTGCTTCTCCCTTCTCTCTGCCCCCTCCATTCCCTGGCCCCCACCTCATGCTCTCTCTCTCTCTTTCTCTCTCTCCCTCTCTCTCCCTCTCTCTCTCAAATAAGAAAAACCTTTTTAAAAAATATGTATATAGCTTTTATTTGGGAAGTAGTATCCTGTGACCTCAGGAAAAAAATGGAGTTCATTCCAAATGTGAGAATAACTCTAGGACAGTTTTCGATTATCCCTTTTATTTCTCATCTGTTACTAGTTAAGGTAATTAATGCTAGTTGCCACAACAGAAGAACTTCAAAGTCTTTGTATTTTAATGCAAAGAAGTATCCAACACTGTTTAGCAGAGAGTACTTTTCCATTTGGTAACTCCAAAGATCCAAGTTTCTTCCATTTTGTCATGTCCCCTTATCATTATATGACTTCCAAATTGGTTGTAGAGGAAAGCAAGTAGGAAGCCACTGGCTCTTAAATGTTTTGAATGAGAAATGACACATAACTTTAATGCACATTGTCATCTGCCAAGAACTCACTCCTGTGTCCCTCCTGTGTCCCTAGCCCAAACGCAAAGGAGGATGGGAAGTGTGAATGAGTACGGTGCCCCTTGCTAAGCACTATTGGTTCTTATATGCCATGACAAACTTGCTCTGCCCTCACTCCAGGGTGGCTAACTGATCCTGTGTCCTTCTGTTTTTTCTGTTTCTTAGCCCCTGAAGTATCTGCATATGCATATATTATCTCCCTTGCCGGGAAAGAAAAAGTAAATATTTATAAAGTGAGATGTTTCTAGAGGTACCTTGAGTTTAAAATATTCATCCATGTTTCCTGTGTTTCTTGATGCCAGTATCAATCTTCATGTTTTCAGTTTCTGGTATTTCTCCTTTTCTCCACATGTCTTATTTGAAGGACGTTATTGGAAGGACTGGAATCAAGAGGAAAAGTACGATAATGGTGGAAAAAAACAGTTATCTTTAAAACATCCAACACCTTTCGCTTCTTGGCCTTTTGGCTCAGATCAAGTGTAATACATCCAACACCTAGAGACATGCAAGCAAAAAAGTGGAGTAACCAAAAGTAAATAATTGTATTTTGTTTCTTGTAAAAGTTGAACATAATGTGATAATTTTGGTCTTGTCGTTAGAACAAAGTTTTTAAATTTGCTTATTTCATAGCAGATGAAAAATCCATTTTCCTGAGTATATTGGTTTCCTATTGTTGTTTTAACAAACTGCCACAAAAGTAGTGGTATAAAATAACAGATATGTATTCTTTTACAGTGCTGGTTGTAAGAAGTCCAAGATGAGTTTTATGGGCCTAAAATCGAGGTGTTGGCAGGGCCGGTTTCTTTCGGGAATCTCTAGGGAAAATATCAGTTTTTTGGCCTGTTGCAACTTGTAAAGACCTCCAGCATTCTTTGGGTCATGGTCTCATTTCATCAATCTGTGCTTCTACCTTTACATCACTTTCACTGTCTTTGACCCTCCTGCTTCCCTCTCATAAGGGCTCTCACGAAATATGGACCCACACTGATAGTTCAGAGTAATCTTCCCAGTTTCAACATCCTTAATTTAACCACATCAGCAAGGACCATTTTAGTATGTAACAGAACATATTCACAGGTTCTAAGGATTCAGGCATGAGCATCTTGGGGCGGGGCGGGGATGGGCATTATTCAGCCTACTATCCTAAGTTATATACTGTCTTTACATATCTTACACTCTTGTCAGTAGCCCATGCTTATTGATCAGCTTGAGGAAGATGGGGATATAACTCATAGTCATACAATAGATTAATTTTCATGAGACTAAACTTGACGGATGTGGTAGCAAAATCTTGAGCATTAGCCAGCTATGAATTGGTTTCTGAATATCCACTTAAAAGGAAGAATTGATGAGAGAGGGGTTTAACAAATTTGTGTTAAGTTCAAGGAACCTTTTGAAGATATCAAGACCTCCACTGCTTCCCTCTTGGGAATCAAAGTTCAGTCTTCCTTAAGGAACTGTGGCAACTAGACAACAGAAGTCCACAGGTAGGATAGGTTCCCCAGGGGCACCATATTCTAATGTATTAGGGCCAATAAAAATAACTTACAGAGAAGGGATTGGATTTTTAATTGCAATCCCAACTCCTCCATCCCTGATGACAGATGGGATAAATCTAGAGGTGAAATTTTGATATTACACAACCTCAGTATGGTTAAGACTTTAATAGACCTGATTTTTTCCTGGACATCACTGTGCTCTTTCCAAACATAGAGAGGTTTTTCCTTGTAAGTGTCATCCACTGTGATATTTTCTATGACCTAATTGTTACCATTGTAGTAGTGTTACTGTAGAACTACTCTGAAATCTTTTAACCAATGTAATGGAATTATAATGGCATTATAATGGGCTCCCCATAATTTCTTTTTACTATTGTAATGCTGTCATAATGGCATTGTAAGGGGTTCTCCATAAACATACCCTGAAATCATTTTGCCACCATCATGACAGTGAAATGAGTCCCCATAGAGTTTATTTGAAATTGTTTTGCTCTTCTAATGGCATTATTAATGCAGCCTTCATAGACTTACAGGGAAATTGTTTGACCATTATAATGTGGTCTTTGTAGACTTACAATAAAATCTCTTACCAGTGTAATGTGGTTTCCATTAACTTGCACTGAAATCATTTTCCTACCATAATGGCATTATAATAGGGTATCCATGAACTTGGACTACCGAAGTTTGGTTCTCTTGATGGCATCATAGCAGCATTGCTACAGAGACCGTTAAAGTAATGTTGATGCTCTGTTGTGTCATAAGCAAAGACTGTAAGTAATGCACATCTACTTTTCACACTTAAGTATCATGTGGTTTTTCCTTTAAAAGTAATGCCCTGACCGCTATATACTTTATAAACCAACAATACTTCTCAGATAACTAGATGAGAGAACCCTAGAATCTTAGGGCAGAAGATCTTATCTCAGTCACCCTTTATATAAATTCTAATGGTTTTGGTTAATTTCACTATTTTTTTCAAGTGTGATACATTCTTTTCCTCCTGGTCCTTCAAAGCATAAACAGTATTACTTTTATAAATTCTGTTTTATACTGTAATTTATGATGAGAGTAATATGAAGTATAATCATTACTTTCTAGTTTTTAATATGAACATTCTGAAGGACACAGTGTTTATATCTAGTTTTTTATTGCTTTGGTCCCTTTAATGTAAAAGAGACAACACAAACACAGAGTACTCACTGGCAAAGAATACATATAGTATATAGATAGATTACAAACATGAAATAAATAGAGTGGATTAAATATTTGCTGGATGCACAGACCCAGTGTTAGGTACATTCTTATTATATGCAAGCATAGTAAAAGCTGTGATGTTGGGGAGTTTTATGTTTGCATAGAGTGTGATTAGATTAACAGCAATGCAACTTCATAAATAGCTTTTGGGGACCTATCTACTACAGATGGTTTTCAAGAGTGGAAAATTTCAATCATTCTCTGAGTTAACAATAGCATAGTGAAGATATATATGATTTCAAAAGGCATAGTGTGTTATTCTTCTATTATTATGGATTTTATTTCTGTTGTCCTTAAAATTCTATACTCTCAGTATCACTTCCTTTAGGCACATCCGAGAGTTTTTATATCAAAAAGCAAACCTGGGCACCTGGTTGGCTCAGGGCTAAGCAGCTGGCTCTTGATTTTGGCTCAGGTCTTGATCTCAGTATCCTGAGCTCTAGCCCTGTGTCAGGCTCCATGCTCAGTGGGGAGCCTGCTTGAGGCTTCTCTCTTTCTCTGCCCCTCCCACAGTTGTGTGTGTGCTCTTCTCTCTCTCTCTCTCTCTGAAATAAATAAATGTTAAAAATAAAAACAAAAAGCAAATCTATGTAATTAGGTATGAAATAGGTAGGGACCAAGGCACATGATTTAGACAGAATGTGAGTATTTAAAAAAAAAAAAAAAAAAAAAAAAAAAAAAGCAAGTAACTGTTTTCTAAAAGTGGCCAGCCATGTCTTTATCCTGGTGTAAAGAGAAAATTGCCTTAGAGGTGTTCCTCCTTGGCTTAGAATGTTTCCTTTAAGGTTGACTCTGCAATTGTAAATATAAGACAAGTATTTATTATTGCCCTGGTAAAAGGTTATGGCAAGATACTCTTTTTGGTAAGAATTTTCCCTGTGATACCCAGTTTATCTGTAGTATTGGTCACTGAGAATGAAGAAGAAAAACTTGTGTAGAAGTCAGTGAACCTTGTAGGAACAAAGGGATCAAGACCTACACCACTTCCCTTCAGGATTCAATCCTCATACATTATCTGTCATGAATTGAGGTAGGCAATAGAGGTCCACAGGAAGAGATTCCCCAGGGGCACCTCAGTGCTTTTCTACTACGTGCGATGACTGGAATGATGATTGAGTTCAGTGCCAAGACATGTATACTCAGGGGTTAGGGCACAAAACAGTGGGGAGTTTGTCTCAAGTTAGTAGCCTCTCCCAGTGCTGCGCTTTCAGGTAATGCTATTTATTATTAATAACAATAACATGACAACATTACTGTAGCAAGAATTTTTTGTGTGGTTCATATAAATCTGCTCAAAACAACTTGTGAGTATCACATCTTGCCCATAGGAAAGTTGGGAGAGTAAATGACTTGACCAAGATCACACAGCTATTAGGCAGTTGAGGCAGGGGTGACCTTAGGCAGTTTGACTCTACTGTCTACCAATTTTTGTACTACAACATTTTGGTATCCCAAATTTGGGTCACCCTTACCCCTAGCACACTCACACCATGGGATCTTACTTTCAGGGCTGAGATCCAAGATGGTAGGAATAATTTCAGAACTAGAGCTTGTAGTGGTTAAAGAAATATTTGGTCAATTATACCTTCTGCCCTTAGGTCCTGAGAAAGCACTGCCAGAATACCAGTGATACCAGTGATAGCAGCAGCAGATAAATTTAACATCCCAATATATGAGTCCACATGTGTTCTATGACAAATGTGGCTAAGAGCAAAATGATTGCATCAAAAACAAGGGAACTTTCTTCCATTGAACTGATAGGATTTTCTAGTTCTTTTCTCAAAGTGTGACGCAGAACTGATTGCTTTGAATGAGAAAATCTCCAGAGTTCCTGAAATATGTGGGGTGAAATATGTGGGGAGTTGGAGATGTCCCAAGAGAGATACTTGAGTTTCTGCTAATGGGCGTGTAAAGGCTCTAGAGACTAATTTGAATACTAGAAATAGAAATGACCCATTTATATCACAAACTCATGAAACAGGTTATTTTGCATATTCTGCAAAAACCTCTGGATTAACATATACCAGTCAGATTTCATAAAATATAAATGCAACCAATGATTATCTCTGAATTACTTAATGAACGCCACTGACTTTTACTGCCAAGGTTCAGTTACAGACTTATAAATAAAATATAAAAACAAATCACAATGGTCAGAGGATGATAGCACAATAATATTGGGGTAAAGTTAAGAAAATAACTGTAAATTATAATGTGGATATCACATAACTGACATTAAAAGTGCCAAAAACAAATACATTCTTAGCATTCTATCATTTCATTTCTGTGAAAAGATTCACATCAACACTAAGCATATCATCATTCCTCAAACATTAACAAGAGTTCTTGCAAGACAATAGAAAAGCATTCAAATTGGCTATTAGAGGATATAAAAGAGCTATGAGGATTAAATGAGATAATTCACTTACAGCCTTTACTCTAGCATTTGACACGTGGTGGGCATCCAACAGATGTTGGCTCTTATTATTGTTGCATTGTTATCTTCATCCATCAATGAAGCCTATGGCTTCAGACAAGTCACTTAGTTTCTTTAGGTCTTAAGATGACCTTGAAGTCTTCTCTAGGTCTTAAGATGACTTAAGATGACTTTAAAGCCCTTCTTAATATTCAGCTCATTTAAATATATAAATTTTGCTGGTGGGATTCTAATCTGAGTATTTTCTGCAAGTTTTGTTAAGATAGGTCAAAATTATTTAGTCACGGGTAGTAAACTGTGAAATTTTGATGAATGTAGAAGTTTGAGTTATTTAAACCAGTTGCAAGAAAGGCACTTAGCGTGACTGCTGCATAGCAGTCAAAGATGAGGACTCTGAGTTTAAGGGTTATTATGGACCTTAAGAAGAAAAAAACCTGGTGGCTAAATAGGAAGAATTACTGCCAAACACTAACTAATCATGAAACATGTTGTCCAGTGACCTCTCTAAGACCCTAGAGTAGCAACATCATCAGCAGAATCCCCTTCAAATAAAAATATTTTTTATGGTTAGTAATACAGTTATGTGACGAACTGTGGATGTCAGAAGTCTTTAAGAGGAAGTCTTTTGAGATATTTTGATATGAAGAGGAAATAGTTTGTCAGTCAGTCAACATGATTTACCGAGATTATTTGACCATAGAGCTGTCAAAGTGCTATAAAAGAGCAAAATGTGAGCTTTGTAAGATCAGACATCCAGACAAACATTAAGTAAGTTGAATCCATTGGAAAAAGGAAAGTAGAGCTACCTATTTTTATGGCTCTTAAGGGCAAAACATAAGATACAACAAGGTCTACCCATAGTTTTTGGCCTTAACAACTGCCAAAATTTTTGGCTTGTTATTTCCTAATTTTTAAAAAAGATTTATTTATTTATTTATTTGAAGGAGAAAGAGGGTGTGTGAGGGAGTGGGGCAGAGGGAAAGGGAGAGAGAGAATCTCAAGCAGACAGACTTCCAGCTGAGTGGGGAGCCCGACACAGAGCTGGATCTTAGGACCCGAAGATCATGACCTGAGCCAAAATCAAAAGTCAGACACTTAACCAAATGAACCACCAAGGTGCCCCCATTATTACTTTCCTATTTAGATATAACCTTATTCTGTGGATAGAGCAAGTCTTTGACAAAAGTGGGATGAAAAAAATTGGTGTTTGGCTTTTTGACAAAATCGAAACCTTGGGCTTTGTTCAGGAACTGTAAGAAGTGACTCTAAACTTAAGGACATGGTCTTCTCCATGTAGAGGTGCCTAAGAAAATTGTGAAACATGGTGAGAGGAGATGGCAGCGTTCGTGACATCTCCCATCTTTACCCCTAGAATCCCTAGAGTTGCTCTCTTATATTTCCTTTTAGTCTCTGAGCCATCTCAGGGATGGCTTAAGTTGTGACTCAAGACAAAAATGCACTAACAGTACATCACCATCCCATGCTGTCTTTCTTCTTAGTTCTTTGAGTCATGTGATCCTTTTTTTAATCAGCCCTTCTTATCATCTCAACTAGTATTACTCATTTTAAGATTACATTTCCTGAACATAAGGAGCAAAGGTGAAAGAACACAAAAAATTTTAGAGGAATGACTTTATAGCCCCTTGATGGATTATTACAACTCAGTTTTACTACTGTGAGTGTATTTTGCTTCTGTAGTTTAAGTAAGTAGTTATCCATTTAATATGTCATTAAGTAGCCCTCATTAGTCAGATACTATATTTTTATTGAAAAGATTACTGTACCTTTATGTTCAACTAGAATATATATATACAATTTATATTTTTAAATTGTTTTCAAGATAAATATTTTAGACACAGACTTTTAATTGAGGTGTAAATGTGCACAGTGAGGGGGGAAAGTTCGTAGGCCTGAAGTATACAACTCAGTTGGTAGCCATGGTGTGTATTATTGGACATTTGGGCTGTTTTTAGTTTTTGACCTTTATGAATAAAATGGCAGAAATATTCATGTCCAAATCTTGGTGCAAACATGCTTTCACTTATCTTAGGTTTGTGTGTTGAAGTGGAATTTCTGGGATTACAGAGTGCTATATGTATAGCTTTAGTGGATACTGACAAATATTCTCACAAAGTGGTTGAAGCAATTTACATTCCTACTAGTGCTTAAGAATTCCAATTGCTGCATTTTGTTCCCAAGACTAGGTACTATATTTTTAATTTTAGCTGTTTGGGGAGATGTGTAGTGTTGTATATTCTTAACTGCATTTAATCCAAATTTCAGTGACTTATGATGGCAAGTTCAAAAATTCATAACTACAATTTTGTTTTTATAGAACAGGTTTCTAGCTTCTTTGGCAAATATGGTACAATTATTTATAACACAATCCCAAATTTTTACCACATTGAATTGGTTGGGAATTAAGAATTAGGTTTTAATTTTAGGTCTGCCAAGAAGCAATAGAGTGATCTGTACAATTTATTTTTCTTAACTGGCTTGTTTGTATTGTTCTAAGTTTGGTTTTATTTCTCATAAATATGGTTTAATAAATATTTTATTCTCTGCTGTGGTCTGAGTCTCTGGCCAGGAAAGGCCCCTGACTCTGTATTCAATGGAGAAAAGATACATGTAGACAAACTAAACATCGTACTCTAGGTCGTTTTCATCATGTTTTCAGGTTTCTTTGGATTCATTTAGATTTTTAATCCTTCTCCTTAGCAGAAAGTGAAAGGGCCTAATGGTCTAAATTACTACTACTTATCCCTTGAAGGATTTCTTCCTGTATAATTCCTCAAGAAATTCCTTCTTGGTCCTTTTGGCAGAGGGACCTTGCTCCAGGGCCACCAGCTTTCTCTCCTTTGTACTGACATGGTTCTCCTGTCAGATCTAAATCTTAAAAAGGGTTATGCCCTTCCCAGAGTAAATGGCTTCCCATCTGCTTCAGGGAAATTACGTAAACTCAGGAGTGTTGGAGCACATCATGTGGTCACAATAACAAAAACAAATTCTTATTACATATAGTGAGGGCAATTGTGATCCAAATTAATGTCTCTACTCTTACCTGTGTTGGAATAAGAACTGAGCAGAGGACCAGTCTTCTTCCTCTTGGTCTAAACTTAAATCCATGATAATTAATGGCCCTAAACCATACATTTCGTTTTTAAGATTTCCTGAATTTTACATAAATAAATGATTCTATTGGAGACTGAACTTTGTAGTGCCGAAATTGCTACCAAGTATAAAGTTAGCCGCTTGTAAAAGCTGCATTAACTCTTCAAAGCCATTCGATTTCTAGTTACTATAGCAAAGCCATTATTCACATGAAAGTGAACCTAATGCATCACTGATTTATGAACTTTACAAACATTAAACTATGCCAGGTACTATGATATTCTTGAGAATACAATAGTAAAAACAAAGAAAAGTCATCTTTCTCTGTCCTCATGGGCTTAGAATCCTGTAGTGTCATTGTGCAAAGTTCTTAAATTTCTAGTCTTATAGATCCAAGAACCTGAACTAAGTGACTTAAAAAGATATCAAATTTCAGAATGACTAGGCATTCAAAAGGACCCTTCACCTAGAGGAAGGAGGAGGATTTTGTTCAAACGTCTCTTTATTCACAAATATATGAATAGTTTTTACTTCATTTGCTTTAACTGGCATTGTTCAGCCCTGAGGTGTCAGGAGTACGACAGATGTGCCTGTTGTCTGCTGGATTTTCTGAACTGTTGTTATCTTAGATTCTGCTTGAAAAACTCTCTGCTTAATGGCTAAGAGCCTGGTTACTGCTAGCTTATTGAAAATGCAGTTTTAATTCCTGAAATTCATAAAATCTATCTATGAAAGACCCACAGCAAATATCATCTTCAATGAGAAAAAGCTCACAGCCTTCCTGTTGAGATCAGGATCATGACAAGGCTGCCCACCCTCACCACTCTTGTTCAACATAGTATTAGAAGTCCTAGCAACAGCAGTCCCACAACAAAGAGAAATAAACGGTATCCAAATTGGCAGTGAAGAACTAAATTCTCTCTCTTTGCAGATGACATGATTCTTTATATGGAAAACCCAAAAGACTCCATCCCCAAACTACTAGAACTCATACAGCGATTCAATAATGTGGCAGGATACAAAGTCAATGTACAGAAATCAGTGGCTTTCTTATATACTAACAGTGAAAATACAGAAAGGGAAATTAGAGAATCTATTCCATTTACTATAGCACCAAGAACCATAAGATACCTGGAAATAAACCTAACCAAAGTGGTAAAGGATCTGTACTCGAGGATCTACAGAATACTCATGAAAGAAATTGAAGAAGACACAAAAAGATGGAAGACCATTCCATGCTCTTGGATTGGAAGAATAAACATTGTTAAAATGTCTATACTGCCTAGAGCAATCTATACTTTTAATGCCATTCCGATCAAAATTCCACTGGTATATTTCAAAGAGCTGGAGCAAATTATCCTAAAATTTGTATGGAATCAGAAGAGACCCCAAATCGCTAAGGAAATGTTGAAAAACAAAAATAAAACTGGCAGCATCACGTTACCTGATTTCAAGCTTTACTACAAAGCTGTGATCACCAAGACAGCATGGTACTGGCATAAAAACAGACACATAGACCAGTGGAACAGAATAGAGAGCCCAGATATGGACCCTCAACTCTATGGTCAAATAATCTTCGACAAAGCAGGAAAAAATATACAGTGGAAAAAAAAACCAGTCTCTTCAATAAATGGTGCTGGGAAAACTGGACAGCTATATGTAGAAGAATGAAACTCAACCATTCTCTTACACTGTACACAAAGATAAACTCGAAATGGATAAAAGACCTCAACGTGAGACAGGAATCCATCAGAATCCTAGAGGAGAACATAGGCAGTAACCTCTTTGATATCAGCCACAGCAACTTCTTTCAAGATATGTCTCTAAAGGCAAACGAAACAAAAGGGAAAATCAACTTTTAGGACTTCATCAAGATCAAAAGCTTCTGCACAGCAAAGGAAATGCTCAACAAAACAAAGAGGCAACCCATGGAATGGGAGAAGATATTTGCAAATGACAGTACAGACAAAAGGTTGATATCCAGGATCTATAATGAACTCCTCAAACTCAACACACACAAAACAGACAATCATATCAAAAAATGGGCAGAAGATATGGACAGACACTTCTCCAATGAAGACATACAAATGACTATCAGACACATGAAAAAATGTTCATCATCACTAACCATTAGGGAGATTCACATTAAAACCACATTGAGATACCACCTTACACCAGTTAGAATGGCCAAAATTAGCAAGACAGGAAACAACGTGTGTTGGAGAGGATGTGGAGGAAGGGGAACCCTCTTCCACTGTTGATCAGAATGCAAGTTGGTATAGCCACTTTGGAGATCAGTGTGGAGATTCCTCAAGAAATTAAAAATAGAGCTTCCCTATGACCCTACAATTGCACTCCTGGGTATTTACCCCAAAGATACAGATGTAGTGAAAAGAAGGGCCATCTGTACCCCAATGTTTATAGCAGCAATGGCCACGGTCTCCAAACTGTGGAAAGAACCAAGATGCCCTTCAACGGACGAATGTATAAGGAAGATGTGTTCCATATATACTATGGAGTATTATGCCTCCATCAGAAAGGACAAATACCCAACTTTTCTAGCAACATGGACAGGACTGGAAGAGATTATGTTGAGTGAAATAAGTCAAGCAGAGAGAGTCAATTATCATATGGTTTCACTTATTTGTGGGGCCTACAAATAGCATGGAGGACATGGGGAGATGGAGAGGAGAAGGGAGTTGAGGGAAATTAGGAGAGATGAACCATGAGAGACTATGGACTCTGAAAAACAACCTGAGGGTTTTGAAGGGGCGGGGGGTGGGAGGTTGGGGGAGCCAGGTGGTGGGTATTAAGGAGGACATGGATTGCATGGAGCACTGGGTGTGGTGCAAAAACAATTAATACTGTTACGCTGAAAAGAAATAGATAAGAGAGAGAGAGAGAGAAAATGCAGTTTTAATCTCCATGTAAATGCTCTTGCTCCTATGTGTCCTTCTCTCAGGGAACCCAACACATGGCTTTTCTTTCCCTTTTTCAACTATAGACATGGAGTATATATGTGCATGCACACACGTGTGTGTACTTGAGAATATTTGGTTAGTTAAGAGTGTACACAGCCTGGAAGGAAGAAAAATGAAAGAACAATTCACACATCTTCAAATATGCCTCTGAAACTTTTACTTTAGTTACAACCTGCTTTCCTTTATCCCCTGTAAACCAGTAAATGTTATTAAATATTAAGTTTAGACAATTAGATTTAAAAGTCTAAATTAAAGAAAACTCTAAGTTTGGGATTCCAGCTCTGCCATTCAATTCCCGAGTTACTTGGTCAACTTACATCTTGTCTCAGCTGTAAAATGGGGATAATAATTCCTATTGTCTGCATAATCAAATTTTTTAAAAAATGGAGGTACCTGGGTGACTCAGTGGGTTAAGCCTCTGCCTCTGGCTCAGGTCATGGTCCCTGGGTCCTGGGATCGAGCCCCACATCGGGCTCTCTGCTCAGCGGGGAGCCTGCTTCTCCCTCTCTCTGTCTGCCTATCTGCCTACTTGTGATCTCTCTCTCTCTCTCTTTGTCAAATAAATAAATAAAATATTTTTTAAAAAATGGATTGCACAAGAGCTTCAGGACAATTTCTAAAATTATATAACAAGCTATTTTCTATAATGAAAAGAGCTAGTACTACAGTTACTTCTCACTGTCATGGCGGTTGACAAAACTAGGAGAGATGAGGAAAGTGTGCAGCTTGCTCATAAAACCCCTTATACACCATAACCTTCTCTGTTCTTTGCCTATCCTTATATGTTCAAAGTACCATTTGCCAGGGATCAAATCATGCTTTGAGCAAAAGTATATCAGGATAGTTAGGCACATAGGCACTCATAATATACCCTCTTTCATAGAGGGAAGACTTTTACAAAGTTCTCTCAACCCATGCTTCAATCCACCATGAAATATTTCCTTTCCCTATGGGTCAGTTATCCCATTTCACTAATGAGGCATGGATAAGCTAAATGATATCACTTAGGCACAAATGATAATTAGATGGCAGAGCCAGAATTAGAACCCATTAGACAGTTTTACTTCCAGGTCCATTCTCATGTCATTGAACAAGTCTCGTGCTCCATTTCAGCTCAGATTTCTTATTTACAGTGATGTGCTGTTTAAAATTTCACAGATTAGCACTTTGACCCCTTAAAAACAGGATTATGTCATTGTAACACTCCTACCTCAGTGCACTTTTATTTTTACTTAATCAATTCATCAGAACTTTCTGTTGTTAGCAGGAGAAAGACAAAGACCAGAAACTTTCATGACCGCTCTAAGCACTCAGTTATTCATTGGAATTGATAGTATTTTATGGAAGCAAAATAGACACAACCAGAGTTATGATATAGCAAGAAGTTGCTCTAGGTCTGACCATGAAAAGAATGTGGCTGCTACAACAAAAGCAGAAAACATGGAATGTAATTTTATAATTCTGTTTTTCCCATAAGAAATTTTATTTTCCACATACACATAGCTTGTCTATATATGTCTATATAAATCATTACTGAATTCATCTGCATACAACAGAAAATCTAAAAATAGTTATTGACCACATGACAAAATTCATCCCCTCAAAGAAAAGAAGTTCAGAAGTAGACAGCCAAGTGTAATAATTGGAACCATGGAGTCACCAGAAATCCTTTCTTTCTTTCTTTCTTTCTTTCTTTCTTTCTTTCTTTCTTTCTTTCTTTCTTTCTTTCTTTCTTCCTTCCTTCCTTCCTTTCTTTCTTTCTTTCTTTGTTTCTGCTCTGTCATCCTCACTGTGAGGCTTCCGTCGTCAGTGTCACCCTGTGGTTCAAGGTGGCTGCTAGAGCTTCTGTCCTCACGTCCTTGTTCAGGCAGCAGGAAAAGGCAGGAAAGGCAGAGGGTATGCACAGACTGCCTGATTTTCTTTCAAGGAGTTCTCCAAGTCCTCCATGACTTCTTATGTCACCTTGGCTAGATTTAATTCTTATGACCACCCTTAATTGTATGGAAATAAAACCTTCTATTTTGTTTGGGTTTTGTTGTTTCATTCTTTTCTATTTATTTTTACTTTTCTATTTTATTTTTAAGTTGGCCAGTTTCACACAGTAAAGAAGGTGGTAAATGGTTATTGGATAGACAGTGGTGTCTGTCAGTGTTTCAACTAGGCACAGAGTAAATACCAGACGTGAGAATTACTTGGCTAACTATGAATGAGCTTCCAAATAATTCACGTGAAAGATAAGTCCTTATAAATTAACAGTCCTCCATAATAAGGAAGTCTTTGAATAGATTTTTACATTGCTATTTCACAATAAAGCAATGCAACATTATTATAACGAACAACATCAAAGTATGAAGAAAAAAGTTAACCTTTATCCCTGTATCTGTTTTCCATTCTGTCTCCCACCCTACCTCTCAGAAAACCAAAACTAGCAGTTACGTGTATTTTCCTACATTTCTCTAGAATTATACAAATAAATGACACACGTGTTGTTAGTATTGAATCACAGTATATAAATTATTCTGCAGCTTAATTTTTAACTTAATCTATGTTCATTGGATATAAATGGTCCCATTCTTTTTAATAGATGCTTAAAATTGGTGAGTGTGGATATGCCATAACAGTTTCACAAAGAAGACAACTTTTACTGAATAAGATACCCACAGGGGCAGCAAAATCAGCTTGATGAAATACTAAAGACAGCTGAAAAAGCAAAGGCCTGAATGGCTGAGAGCGAGTGAGAGAGTTTAAGGATGAGCCCAGTAAGTGGGTTACCGTGGCTAGCTAGGACACAGAGCATGCTCAGAGTGTGACTGCAGCATTTTCAGGACACCAGGGGCACTTTTTAGCATAGCTTCTTCTGCCACAAAATCCCTAAAGATGCCATTTATGCCATCTGGCTTTGTTGTTCCTCTCAATCAGCATCTTTAGACATTTCTACTATTCATTTTTTCTCTTTTCAAAACATCTCTCCAATCAAATCACCATCTAATTTCTAAATTCTGAAAAAAAAATTTAATTAAAAACTTTGCCCTTAAAGCACTTTTTCTCGTTATTAGTCCACCTGTTGATGGCATTTCTTTTCGAGTTTGCATTTATTTTTATTCTTTCTTTCATACATTTTTCTTGTCTTTATTCTGCCCTCTTATCCCTTTTTCCCCTTTTTCTATGATCATCCGTCCCATCCTGTAATGCTCATCAGATAAATACTTAATGAAACACAAAGCAGCATATATAGTTTAATCTTGAATTTACATAAATATTTAAAATGTTATATTGAGAGAAGCTGTGTTAGAGTCCGAATCTCTAGTCTAGCTATTCCTGCTTCCAGAAGTTGAACCTCATGCCATGAACTGCTCTGCTTCTCAGCCTTGCCCTACCTAGTTTGGGAGACCTGACTGTACAGGATGAATGTGATGGATAAGTATGAAAAGTAAGTAAAAAAGCAAAGGAAATTCCATGAAAGAGACTAAAGAAACACTTTTTCTGGAACACAAACATGTAGATATCTTGGCATGCAAGGTAGACAGGTATGATTCTGGAACTCAGACCACGCTGCTCAGGTTCTCCTGGTTGATCCAGGCTTGGGGGATTTTGGTGGGGGGAGAGACTGGGTTAAGTAGGGTAGATGTTCATTGGGAAGGGCTGACATACAGAAGTAATTTGCATATGAGGAATCCAAACCAATAGAATGCTTTGTCCCAGGTTATATTACTGTTGTCAAAGCCAGAAGTGAGCTCTTATCTGTTGTACAGGCTTTCTTCACTCTGTCCTTGCCCAAGACTGCTTCACATATTGAACCGATGGGTATAGTGAACCTTCCATTATTTCTGAGAGAAAAAGTCACATAATCTTTTATGCAATGCTGATCACGTATCAGACACCATTGTACAAGTTGTTTCGTGCTTTCATTTTCTCCATGAATATTTTCCCAGAAACATTTTTGTTTAGCCTCTTTGTAGGCACCGTTGACAAACCAAAAGGAGTCTCTGTCCTCATGGAGCTGACCTCTGGGTGTGTGTATGAATGTGTGTGTGTGTGTGTGTGTGTGTGTGTACGTGTGTATAGAGGGTGAAGGTGGGAAGTGAAAGAAGAGCAATAAGTATGTATGTGTGTGTGTGTGTGTGTGTGTGTGTATACACGAAATCATCTATTTATAGTTTCTCTGTTAAATGAGCATCAGAGATTAAGGATAGAGAACAATACAGATGATGAGGGAAAGTTACTTTATATTATCTCATTTAATCCTAATATCAAGTCTGTGAGGTAGGATTTATGTTAACCCTGAGACACAGATAAAGAAATTAAGGTTGAGGGTAGTTGGTTCACACATCTTGGGTGGGAAAGAGTTGGCATTAAACCCAGGTTGGCTTCCCTATAGAGTTGTGCTCTAGTCACTATGCCCAGTTGCTTCTAAGTGAGAATGTCAAAGAAAAAAAAAATTGCTTGAAGTCATATTCAAAGTAGGGATTGTTAAATGAGAAAATACAGTGGGTAAGCACTGATGATTAAGTGTCTGAACAGTGGAGCTGAGTTGTTTAATGAGGTTAAGGCTCGTGGCATCAGAACTTGAGTTATTTCATCTTGAGAATGGCAGAAAAGAGGCCAAATAAAAATGCATTATTGGATTCATCTGGTTCCTATTTTTCAAGGATCAAAGAATCAGCTAATAGGTACACAATTCTTGAAGCCATGCTGTTCAAAGCAAGGTCAGCAGCTAATAAAGACATCTACTGTTTAATCATGGATCAGACCACTTGACTTTGCTTATATCACTGATACCAGCCATTATTGGCTGAGAACCAACAGAGTACTCAGTACAGCATGAAATAAGAGAGGTTTGGGGATCTGTTAATTGCATCTTGTCTCAGCTGTAGGAGGTATACTACTCCAAAATCAGTCCCCTCCAATTATTCCAGGTTGCAGCTGGCATGGTGAACCCTGGGTTGTTTTCACCCAATGAAAGAGTCTAATTTTATCACAGAATCACAGGACTGGCAAGACCTTGAGAGGTCAGCAGAGGCTTTCAGGCAAGACTGTGCTGAGTGAATATATCTAATCCTATTTTAAACCATTTCCAGAGGGGAGATTCCATGATTTCTCTTGAAAGCCAATGCCAGTATTAAGCAACCTTTTCTGCAGCCAGTCTAAGATCCCTAGTAATTTATTTTAAATTCATCTTTCACTGCATTCATAATGCTAGTTTATGCTATCTCTATTTTGTCTCTTCACTTTATTTTTTTTAAAAAAGTATTGTTGAAAGTTAAAGTAACTCTTATTTTTGGATAGAAGGATTAATAATTTGTAGTGTGGTTTAATGGGACATTATATTAATTATTAAGCTTAATGTGCCTGAATTGAGTACCTATTCCATAGTATCTTTAAGAATTTCAAAGAAAAACAAAGTGAGTTAGCAGGACTTCCCACCTAGCTCTCATTTTCCCTAGTGTTTCCCTAATTCCAGGGACACTGGCCATTCTACATCCTCAAATGTGCCAACCTTATTTACTTCTTACTCAGGGCTTTTGAACTTGCTATTCAATCCGGTGCCTATAATAGTCTTCCCTAAATCTTTGTGTCTAGGGGCCTCCTGCTAAGAAGCACCATCCCTCATTGACCTATTTAAACTTTCCTCAGAACACGTGTGAGTCTCTAATATTAAAATTATTTTATTTATTGCCCAGTTGCACGTTGTTCTTTTTGCCTTCCAGGGGAGAATGTAAGAACTATGTGATGGGAGACCTCACCTGACTCTTTTTTTTTTTTTCCCCAACCATTGCAATCCCAGTGTCTAAACAGGTTTCTGCTAGGGAATCAGTAAATATTTGTTCAACAGATGAGCAAAAGGATGGTTGAGTAGTCATAGATCAGGGTGGCATGTTCTCTAAGTCTCTTTTTACTTAGAGAGCTCCCAGAATGGTTGTGTTCAGAGAAGCTGTAGAGTATGCCTCCATGAACTTGAAAGACCATGAGGCTTCAAGTCCCAGATCCAGCATTTATCAGCTGTGAAACCTGGGTCAAGTTACTTAATCTCTGAGTTTTAGTTTGTAATCTGTGACATGGTGATAATAAAACTGCCCTCACTTGTCAGTTATTAGGACAAATGGGTTCTTTCATAAAAATGAATTATTTTACATAGTACATAATGAATTTACTTTTTAAAATGATATTTATCAAGCATCTACTCTGTGCCAAGCACTGATCTAAGAGCTAAGGATGCAGCAGTGACTTAAGTAATAAAAGTCTCTACGCTCAGTTTACATTTTGGGGCACATACATGCATGTTTTATAATCATTTTAAGAATAAGAACAGGCTTCTGAACTTAACCTTCAATGGGATTAAATTTGAACTCTGGTCATTGTGCTACTGCTGGCTCTTCACTCAGTAGTGAACACATATTTACTGTGTGCTTTTTATGGACCCCAGCCTAAGTATCCAGTTAATAATGGTGTATTAAGGGACGCTTGGTGGCTCAGTCAGTTAAGTGTCTGCCTTAGGCTCAGGCTCCCATCATGAACCCAGAGTCATGAGATTGAGTCCTGCATCAGCTCTCTGCTCAGTGGGGAGCTCGCTTCTCCCTCTGCCTGCCGCTCCCCCTGCTTAAGCTCTCTCTCTCCCTCTCTTTCTGACAAATACATAACTATAAAATAATAGTGTATTAAGAGGGTTCTTAGAAATGTCTATGTGTAAGAGGATGTGGCCAGTCTTAATCTACAAATGGATTGCTTGTGTTTGAAACCTACAGTGCATAAGGAGATCTATAAAGAGGTACAAAAAACATGTTTGCTTAATATTGATTATATATATTTTTAGAAAAACTATCACAGCCCGAACAAGTGCATATTTCTTAGGACTCTTTTTGTTGTTGTTGTTTTTGTATTTTTTCTTAAGATTTTATTTGTTTATTTGACAGAGAGATCACAAATAGAGAGGCAGGCAGATAGAGAGGAGGAAGCAGGCTCCCTGCTGAGCAGAGAGCCCGATGTGGATCTTGATCCCAGGACCCTGAGATCATGACTTGAGCTGAAGGCAGACACTTTAACCCACTGAGCCACCCAGGTGCCCCTCTCAGGACTCTTGATAAAGAAAGGCTTTTTTTTTTTTTTTTTTTCCATAGAAATAAGGATGATTCTTTATTTTAATCAGTGAACCATGTGCATCGGAAGAACTAGACCTTGATTTTTTTTGAAAAAGCTGTTTTTCTATGAGTAATCCATTCTCCTTTGAAGATGTTTAAAAAAAGACATAAGCAGCCAAGAGGAATTTTTACTAATATATTAATAGGTTTAGGTTAAAATGTAATTCACATATTTTTTAAACATAGTGAGATTGTATTTCCAAGATTTACCTTTGTATTTACCAGTATGATACGACCCATATTCTCTCTCAGCAAATATAGATTTCCTGTCATTTCTGATAGCACTATAAGATCTGTGTATGAATGTGTCTTAATATATTTGTTTAAGTCTTAGTTATTGAACATTTAAATTGCTTCTGGTTGTTTTGCTATTCTTAATAATACCAGTACAAATGTACCTGACCAAACACCTTTGTTGAGTTGTTTGATTTCCCTGGGATATATTTGGAAAAAATGACTATGCCAAAGAAGAAGGTATATAACAATGTATTTGATATATACATATCAGGACATATTACACATATTAAGGCAGACGCTCAACTGACTGAGCCACCAAGGTGCCCCTGAAACCTAATTTTTAATAAACCAAATAAAATGCAAAACGTGAAGTTTGCAGAACATTTGTAAGACATATTTAGTATAAAAGCATGATTGTTCGAACCAGCCCACCAGAGTTTTAACTTCCCTAGTTATTAGCTTCTATGACCTGAGGAAAGTACTTACTCTTTCTGTGTGCTGAGACTTTCTCATCTGTAAAAATACGGATCTCTAGAGATGATTGTGAGAGGCAAATGTAAAATGCCCTGAACTGTGACACTGAAGAATGTGTATGCAAAAGTTTGTTTAAAACACGTCAGTAGGGGTGTCTGGGTGGCTCAGTGGGTTAAAGCCTCTGCCTTCGGCTCCGGTCATGATCCCAGGGTCCTGGGATTGAGCCCTGCACTGGGCTCTCTGCTCAGCAGGGAACCTGCTTCCTCCTCCTCCTCCTCCTCTCTCTCTCTCTCTCTGCCTACTTGTGATCTCTATCTATCAAATAAATAAATAAAACCTTTAAAAAAAAATGTCAGTAATGGGTAACAACCTAAATAGGGCACGAGTTTGGAGATCAGTAAGACCTGGGATCCTGACCTGAGCCAAAGGCAGACACTCAACCAACTGAGCCACCCAGGTGCTCCTACTAGGACAAACATATTAAGAGCTTCAAAAAGAATTCTTCAGAAAGAATCTCTAATTCTTTTTCTGGAAATATACTTAAGGCTGTCATCCAGAAAATGCACAAAGTCTATACCACAAAGATGTTGAACAACATGGCACATCTAAATGGGTCCCAAACAGGAGAGTGGTTAACAGGCAATCTAGGAAGTCAGATTAAACCTGACTTTAAAGCCTGCCTCCACCATGAACTAGCACTGAGTTTGAGACAGACATTGAGCATCTTTTAACTGAAATCTTTCATCTGAAATTGAAGATAATTTACCTAACATCATGGATTTGTTATAAAAGGGACATGGTAACTGACAGAGCAAACTGTCAAGAAATGATTGCAAATTGCTACTATCAATAAAAGCCCCAAACTTTAGATAACCTTAAATAATTGCAGAGATATAAATTCTTAAGTATTTTTTCAGATGTCTTAAAGACATGTATAAGTAATGTCATTGAACATTCTAATGGATATAATATTTAGTTAAAAATGAGATTCAAAAGTGAATCTATTAGATAACCTTAGCTATGTGAAACTATACATTTATAAAGTAAATAATGTCAAGTGGTAGTTATTTCTGTATGATAGAATGAAAATTTTATTTGTTTATTCTCTATATACACACACATATGTTGCAAATTTTTGTGATTTCTAGGTTCTAAGTAACATGTATGTGGTAGTCTCAGGGAAAATAAGTATTTGTATTGATAATATAAATTAATTCCTAACTAAAATTTTTTTTATTTTATTTCTTTTCAGTGTTCCAGCATTTGTTGTAAAATATTTTTAATAGTTATAATAGTATACAAATGAGAACATAATAATATAATTTCTTTGGTTAAGGATCTGGTTTTTCCTCTTATTCTAACCACTTGCTGTCATCAAATATTTATTATATGTTCCCAGGCAGTTAGCACTTGCTAGAGGCGAGCCTGAATAAGTCCCTATCCTCAAGGTATTGACATATATGAGATCGTCTTACCAATAATGTGCCCTTAGGTATAAGAAATGTACACATGTTTAGGGTGACTTCTGAATAGATTCAGAATGACAGTAAATATTTCAGAGTAGATTTTTATGCCCACTGGTATACATAGATGAAATTCGTTAAAAGTTTAACAGTTAAAAATGGTAACAGACTAGAAGCATTTTCTTCAAGAAAACAAAAAATCCAAAGTTTCAAGTTACTGTAAAGTTTTTTTCATCAAGTTCAGAAGTGTATACACTGAGCAGAGCAAGTGGTTTTACTCGTCAGAATGTGAATGATTAGTAGTTCGTATTTTCCATGAAATGAGAAGAATCGCCAACTCCACCTGTATCTAAAAACCTTTGTGCACTTGGATTTGCTTGGGAAGTCAGCTGGAGTGTGCTAAGCAAAATTTAAATCAGCTGATTACTTTAATTCTTATTAGATTTTAACCAAGATCTTCCCAGACATCAGTTAAGATAGGGAACTTAATATAACATGAAATTTTACCATCCTTAAACAAAAAGTAGTAATAAAAAGCCAAGTGAAATGAAAGATCTGAATGCTGTTCTGAAACAAAGTTGGGTCGTCCACCTCTGTCTATATCTCAGCCAGGTTAGGACCATTTTGCTCTTGCTCAGTAATCTAGTCCCTGTGCCTCGCACATAGTGGGTTTTGCTTCAGAAGATAATTAACACAAAGAATGAGAAGATGGCATTATAACAAGGCCCTAATACATAAATTAGTAATATTATCACATTAACTTCCCAATTAAAACATTAATGACTTTGAAAGTACATAGATGCATAGTGTCCTGATACTCCCTGTCACATTCAGAATTTGATAAAGATGATTCCAGAGTCTTTATTTAGTCAGTTCTCATCACTTGTGTGTAGGACTTAGGCAGCCCTACAGTCATATGGTGAAAGAAGTGAGTTATTCTTTGGAAGTAAGGGGACAGGGGACATATTTTTTTGTTTTAGGAGCAGACAAGTATTTATGAAAATAGAATATTAACATTTAAAATTCCTTCATATTAGTATTTCAAATATATAAGTAAGGCATTCTCACCATAGAAAGCTGGAAATTATGGAAATCAGAAGAGAAAATAACACATTTCTAGCATGCATGGACAGATACTGGACAATTTGGTAAATTCTCCATTTTTCAGTAACCTCCCCTCCAACACACTCGCTGGAACATGCACAACTATAGCTTTTCTTTATATTAAATAGATATAAAAAAAAAACCCACCAATCTCTCTGCATTTCTGGCCTTATCGTAATCAGAAGAGTTTGATACACTTACATGAACACTTTGGTTCTTTTTCTTATGGCTCCTAATGAACACACAAGAGATCCTCTCATCTGATTAGCAGGTAGAGATTATATTTAACTTCCAAAGTGAAAGTAATCATTGTACAATATTCTTTCAGTGGTTCTGTCCCAGTCTATATAATAGGGAAAATAATAGCTCCTCCATCCAAAGTTTTGTTACGAGAATTAAGTAAATTCTTACAGTTGGAGGAATTAGAACAATGACAAGTGTATAGCACAAGTTCAACAAATACTCACTGTTAATTTAATATTGGCATCATTGTTATTGTTATCGTGCACACGGTCTTGGGGTTTTATAGAACAGAATGGGGCAAAGGAAGGAGAAAATTGGGGACCACACCAGTGTCAACTGAAGCAAAGATGGCAAAGCTAAAGAGCTGTGTTTTTTTTTTTTTCATTACATTTTTACCACAGTATATGGGAAGAATCACTACATACATGCATCAAGAAACAAACCCTGTTTGTGAGTATGCATGGCAAGATTGGGCTCTAAGACTACAAAATATTTAAAAATATTATGTAAATGCAATGTAACAAATTACCATAATAATATTGTGAAACCTCTCAAGATAATTATTTCTCATGATCATTGTGTAACCAAAGCTAATATTTGCTATTCAACAGAAGAGTAAAATAAATAACTTCATGGAATTTGTAGTATCTTAATTAATCTAATTTCATCTATAAAATATGAGTCAACTTGGCGAGGATCAAATGCATTTTTATTTATCCGTTTAAAATTTAAAAATCCAGTTGACTATTTTTAAATTGTATAAAAGTAAAAAGAAACAAAAAAGGAATTATTGCTTTCAAAGGCATCCTTTCTGCTTTTCCTACTCAGAAATGGCTCTGATTAAAATTTTTAGCTTTGGCAAGCAGTTATCCAAAAATATGATCAAATGATAAATGGATGAGAGATTCATGAGTAAAACCCAGCTTTATGCTGTGCTTTCTAAGTAATATTTTTCAACCAAATTTGAGTAATTATTTTTACAATGGAGGCTGATGTGACTAATATTTGAGCAGTCTGTTAAAAACATAAAGTGGGAGAAATGCTCCTATTAGGGGGATCAAATATACAAACAAATTCATAATCAAATTCTTTAAAATGCTTTCTGCTTTTCAGAAAATGGGCTCTAAGATAGAGGTTTAGGGTGTTTATTGAGAAGGGCCCTAAGGATCAATACCTGTGAAAGGAAAAAAAGGGAGCAGAGGGAGAACTTGAACTGTGTAACAGGCCCCATGTCATCCTCCACTGGGAGCTCCAGAACTAAATTGGCCCTTCATGGTTGCCCCATATTGAATCCAAAATGGCCAAGTCCTTGTACCCAGATGTCATGGAAAGTTGGCCTCTGAGACAAGGTGTGGCCATGGACGAGGCTGCTCTGTCCAGGTGAGGCAATTTCTTGAAGGGCTTCCCAGCAGAAGTTTGTCTTCTAATAGCATGCCTAGTATCTGGACCACAGACTCCTCCTCCAAGGATAAACTGGGCAAAACACTACTGCATACTCTCTCCTGTTTATCTAGACAAGTAGTGTAAATTCAAAATAAAGTTTCCAGGGAAATCTGGTGAAATTCCCTCGCTGGCCCACTCCCCTCTCCCACTTGATTTCATCATTCATAACTCACCTTGAGACAAGCTTCTGTATCACTTCCTTCAGGAAGCCTTCCCCACCCAAACACATGTGTTTATTCCTACTCCCACATTTTGTTTTAGAATTGTCTTTTTTTTTTTTTTAAGATTTTATTTATTTATTTGGCAGACAGAGATCACAAGTAGGCAGAGAGGCAGGCAGAGAGGGAAGGGGAAGCAGGCTCCCTGCTGAGCAGAGATCCCGATGCGGGGCTCAATCCCAGGACCCTGAGATCATGACTGAGCCAAAACCAGAGGCTTAACCCACTGAGCTACCCAGGTGCCCCTAGAATTATCTTTTAATGCTTCAGTTTCCCTTTAGGAAGGAGAGTTCCTCTAAGGCAGGGACTGTCTTGATCATTTTTCTTTGTTAGCTGTTTACCACAGAATCTGCATTACAATGGTCACTCTGTGGAATATTGTTGAATGAATGAATGGATGAATGAATTTTTCTTGTGTCCATTTGGCTCTGTCATTTTAATCTCTCCTAATATTTCTCATATAGCTGAATTAACAGAAAACTTTCTCCTTACCATAAATTGTAAGCTCTGTTTTAAAAACAAACAAACAAAAAAACCCAAAAAACAAAACTCTGTCTTTATCACCAGTGTATTGCCGGGGACTGTCTTAAAAGACCTTAAAAGACCTTAACAGTCATTGAGTGGGTGATGTTGATTTAATAGCTCTGGAGGTGACAATAATGTAGTCTGTATATAAAGAACCACATGATTTAGAGATTCATTTTACTTAGTGTTGGAGTCTTTAGTAAATGTCAGGAAAAATTCACATCAAAATTTTAATATTATTAAGTAAAAAATAAAGCATTTTATTACTCTAGTACATTTGTCATAAATTGCATCATTTGATACTTTTGCTGAAATTAATTTAGAAATGTCTGGATTCCTATTTCTATAGTCACAGACAATGCCTACACCCAAAGAGACAACAAACATTTTTTGAGATCCTGAAAGTTGTTTGGTTTCACTGTAATATTATATCACTTAATCCTAGTAATTGTATTAAGCATGTATTATTTTCATAATTTTCATATTATTTTTATTTTGTAGATGGACTTATTTTCATATTGTCATTTGCAAATGAGAAAAAAATTGAGGCTCCAGGGATTTTATATAAAATTCCCCAGTGTTCACATCTAATGAGTAGAAAAATGGATTCAAACTGATTTATCAGATTTCTAGAAAATATGCTTTAATAACCACAACCAACCAGCGTGTATTAGAAATCTATAGATTTTTAATAATATTTTTATATATTTATATGCATGTATTTTTATTTTCAGAAATTGTGAAGAGTAAAGTTTTCCTTACAAAAATGGAAGAACTGACTGTAATATTTTGTCAGAAAAACTCATTGCACATTGCATTTTCCAAAGATGAACACAACTGTAGTCTCCTATTGTACATGCTCTTCTGCAGTGTGACCTTACCACTCCCCAACAAGTTGAGTCTAGGCTGGCCTTAGTGACTCTGGAAATCAATCAAATGTGGCAGAAGGGATACACGTGACTTCTAAGGCTGAGTCAGAGGAGGCTTCCACTTCTTCATTAGTCTCTTGGACTACTCACTTTCTTGCTATTCTTTCTCAGGGGCTCTCTTTGGATCGCCTGGTTTTCAGTCCTTCCGACTCAGACTCAATTACACCACTGGCTGTCTTGGTTCCTTAACTTTCATCAGGCAGATCAAGGGAATTCCTGGTTTCCAGAATCAGGAGCCAATTCCAATAATAGATAAATACTTGATCTATTGGCTTGGTTTCTCTGGAGAACCTTGGCAGCATTCTCATAATGTCTTTTCAGAACTTTTCTTTGCTTATTGTGTGATTGTTTTCCAGTCATCTAGATGGTCCCTAAACCAATCAAGTCATAAACAATGCAGCCAAAGTAGAAGCTAGAGCTTATTATTTCTAGCTCCTAATTGTTATCCTTGACTAGAGTGAAATATGGATAGGCTTTAGTCCCCTTTTTACCCAAATGGATATACTAGAATACATGTAATGAGTTCTGGGGAAAGGGAAGAGGCTAAATAAAACTTCTAGAAATAATTTTTAACAATTCAATTCTCTGTATGTAATATTCCCCCAAATATATTTGATTATAACTATCTTCAACAGTGCTATCAATATCTGAGGACTGTGATTTTGTTGTTGTTGTTGTTACATTTGATTAGCTCTTGGATACCATCTGTCCATCCACATTCAGAATATGTTATATGCTTATGTACATGTATGTGTATATATGCTTATGTACATGTATGTGTGGGTGTATGTGTATGTGCAAATATGTGTGAATAATTAAGCAAACCATATAGTACAGGAGGTAATTTATTTCTATTTGTAGAATTTCATAAAACACACTGAAATAAATATTAGAAATTAGAACTGGGAATAGTTAGCATAGATCTATTAAGATTAATTTTCATTCTTATTCTTTGTAAAGTGAAAAGAACATTTATTTGCATCAACTTTTAAAATTATCTAATTGCCTCGTACAAAGCAAACAAGTAACATTAAATATATATTTCTTGAAATGGTAAAACCAATCATTAATTAAACATCATTCACCTTTACCTTTTTTGGGGGTTCTCAGTTCGGAAGGCAGGCTAAAATGAAATTCTTGATGCAACTATTTCTATTTTTCTTTTGCTACAAAGAAGTCAGATTAGTAAGAGTGTAGCTGAGGGGAAATAAGTCAAGCCTTGATTATAGTTAACATTCAAATTAAAAGAACAATTTGGCAATTGATCTGCCATTAGGAAAAAAAAAAAAAAAAAACAGACACAGGAAAACCTCAGTGCCTGGAAACAAATTTGTCTTCCTTAAAAGCTCACTTTCAAGTGTGTCTGGTTTCTAGCCCAGTTTGTATCAAAAGGGATCAATTTTTCCCCCTTTTCCCTGTTCCACTTTTGCACTGGTATTGTCTGAATCCCAGAGTGAGCAGCAATACATCATCCTGCTTCAACATCTGCTAGAGCCCCCTCTCCTCCTAATCTGCCCAGATCCCCAAAGCCTTTTCCACCTGCTATAGCGCCAAATGCTCATTATAGCATACAGCTACGCCCTTCACTGTCCTTCCTCCCAGATCCTCAAGGTTAACGTGGAACAATGACTATTATTAAGTGGGGGCTTTAGGAATATAAAAGCAGACTGGGCAAGGAGAAAGGGGGAGGGGCAGTGGAAGCGCTGGGTAGAATGCCAGGATAGCTGGCAGGAAAGAGCTGCTAGAAAGCTGTGGCCAATTTTCCAGTCCAAACATGAGTCACTGAACAGAGATGCCCTAGAAATAAATAGCTTCCCTATTCATTGCCCAGTACAAGCAGAGACCACACCCTCCAATGGTTTTATGTCAGAGTACTTTGGGGTATGGCTTTGAGCGGCTTATGGAGAAAGGGAGATAAAAATGGCCAGCGTAAGGAGGCTGGCAAGTCTGGAAGTTATGTTTACTGCTTAGCCAACAGTAAATTGTAAGCAATTGGAGGTGTTCTGCCGCCTCTTCTTTTTTCTTCAAACCACCAACCTGTTCCTTCTTCTTACATCATTGGACCAAGCCCCAATGGAAAATTTGAGGTGCATTGGATTAGACTGCTTAGAAAATAGAGAAATTGCACAGTCCCTCTGACACTCTACATTCATCTTCTATTATCATGAGACCTGAAAAAAAATATAAAAAGGAATCTAATCGGGGGGATGGGAGAAAGCAGCTTTAATTTAAATTTCCTGTCTTTAGCAGCTGTGTACCTCACTCCCAGATGCCATACTTGGTGCAATTTCCTTTTAGTTTTGTACAAGATATTTTAAGAAGTGAAGTGCTGCTTCCTCAGTGACAGTCATAGGGATGATCTCGATACACCACATAAATGCCTGCCGGCTGCTGACAGAGTTGGCTCTTTCTGCCCTGGACACACTCAGCTCTGCTGCTAACAGGACACTGGACAGTGTCTCCAGCAGGATCAAGTCACTCCCTATTGCTACTCAACTCTCGGAAAAAGTATAAAAGTCCACCTTGTAAAATTTTACTTGCCTCCACTCCTCTGGGCCCCAAGGAAATGTGCCACCGTCCTGTAGCCACACAATGTGCTGATCTAAATAAGGCACAGGCCACCTAGCTCAGT
The DNA here is from genome assembly GCF_009829155.1 of Mustela erminea. Taxonomy (NCBI): domain Eukaryota; kingdom Metazoa; phylum Chordata; class Mammalia; order Carnivora; family Mustelidae; genus Mustela; species Mustela erminea. Next base: position 51,601,137 of record NC_045616.1, read on the forward strand.
CACTGCTCTTGTCAAGAGATGTGGGGGATTGAATGAACTCTCAGTAAAAATAGCCAAGTGTAAAACTGCCTGGGCTAGGTTGAATAGGAGCTTGTTCTTTGCTCTCTGAAATGACAGTGCACCTAAACGGTAGACTTACACTTAGAAGATTATTGTATTTCTCTTTTCTTTTTTTAAAATCCATGTTTGAAAGTTATAGGGAATTTTGGATAGACAGCTTTTTAAAAACTTGTAGTTAAGAGAAGAGAGACATTTTGAGGGTTAGAAATTCTTCATTGTCACTTGGAATGATCAAGAAACTAGATCTTTGCTGAAGTTTTGTGTAGGATAAAAAAAAAAAGGGGGGGAGAGTTTAACTAAATGATGTACATTTCAGAAAACAATTCCTAACAGCTCTATTGAGTTACTGACATATCCAAATTGTATATGTTTAAGATGTACAACTTGATATTTTGATAAATGTATACACCGTAAAATGATCACCCCACGCTAATCTACATATCCATCACCCCTTGTGTGGTTGTAGGTGGGGTGAGATTTAAGACCTATCTTCTTAGCAAATTTCAAGTGTATCTACACTATTGTTAATTCCCATCACCGTGCAGTAACTTAGATCTCCGGAACTTTTCATCTCCCATGACTGAAACTTTGTATCCTTTCACCAACATCACCCCATTTCCCTTCTCCCGCAACCCCTGCCAACACCATCCTACTCTCTGCATCTATAAGTTTGACAGCTTTGGATTCCGCATATAAGTGAGGTCATACAGTATTTGTCTTTCTGTGTCTTGCGTAATACCCTCCAGCTCCAGCCGTGTCATTGCGGGTGACAGGATTTTCTTCTTTTTTAAGAATGAGTAATATTCCATTGTGTGGAGGGAGGGAAGAGGGATGGTGGCAGATAGATATTATACATACCCATTTGTCTCTTGAAGGACATTTAGGCTGTTTCCATATGTTGACTACTGTAAGTAATGCTCAATGAACATAACCTTGAAAATCCAAAATCTAAACCTTGTCCTAGACATTTCACGTATATATTAGTCTCTACTGCTGCTGCTTTACTGTCTCCATTTTGAGAGAGAGAGAGAGGTAGTAAATGAATGCTAGCATGGAATATTTTTTTAAGTGTAATTTATATGAAAGTAAGAAAATGAAGGAAAATGATTTTTTTTAATTGACATAAGTCTTCAAACATATGGATACTGTAGAAGCAGTATCCATATACTGCTTTTATATACATATAGCTTTTTAATGGCATGTAGGTAATATTGGGCAAGTTTTATTTTAGTTCCCTGGGTCTTTTCTTCCTTATGAAAAGTGAGTACCAATAGTGTGTTACCTACCTTAAAGGGTTCTCATGAGGATTAAATGAGATGGCTTGGGAAGGCGCTAGAGACACAGGAAAAGATCAACTTCCGTTGCTACTATTCATAGCTATTTATTTGAGGACATTTGCAAGATGTTTAAAAATTTTCCAAATGACTCGGTTTCTTTGCTCCTTCTTACTTCATTTTTTTCTGCTTTTTCATTACTCAATTTCTATTCAAACCTTATAAAGAATAAGATTCTGTTTTGTTTTATAAAGTTTCATATTCTTAAATCTGATATTAACTATATTTAAATATTATACACAAATACCCAGAATTAGGGGTAAAAATCGCTGACTGTGTTTTAATTTACTCAGGCTGCCATAACGAAATACCATAGACTCAGTGGCTTAAACGGCAAATTTATTTTGAAATTTGAGATTCTGAGATCAGAGCGCCAGCGTGATCACTTTCTGGTGAGAGCTCTCTTCCTAACTTGCAAATGGTTACCTTCTTCCCATGGTGGTTAAGAGAGATTCGGGTTCTCTGGTGTCTCTTCTTGTAAGGGCGCTGATCCCACCATAAGAGCACTACCCTTATGACCCTTAAGACTTAATTTAGACCTGATTGTCTAATTAGCTCCCATAGGTTCCATCTTCAGATGTCATCATAATAGACTTAGGGCTTCAAAAATATGAATGGGGGGGTGGTAGCCAGTTCAGTCTATAGGAGATTTGTTTCAAAATTCGAGACCTTATTTCACCAGCTTGTTGGAAAGGTTTTCAGTAGAGCCAATAAACATTGATCACAGAGATTCCACATTGTAAGACATTTTGACATTGTAACTGCAGATTTGATTTTGATTTAGCTCTATACATTAGTTTAATCAAAATCTTCTTTATTTCCTAGGAAGTCCGTCCATACTGCTCCAGTTAAGTGTTATGCACAATTACCAGTCTAACACAAACTCTGACCTTTTCTCTCCATTGCCTTTTTTTTTTTTTTTTTAATCTTTCTTTAGCCAGCTTTGGCCTATCCTGTCACCCATCTTCTCCCCACTTAGTCTCATATTATCCTACTCACCCTTAATCCGTATCGTCTCCACGTCTCCCTTTAGTAACTCTGAAAATCTTGACTAATTTAACCTTCTTATGATAACATCTCTTCTTGGGTTCTTTTCCTCAGAACTCTGTGTGTTAACCTGCCAGCAACATTTCGGATTTCTTGACCACTTCTCCTTTCCGCTCTCCAGGCAAATCAGCTTTCCTGACACTTTCTCCCCAGATTTTCCTTCAATGCCTCCTATCCTGCCTCCTCTAATTTTCCCTGCTTCTTCTGTAAACCAAAATCTAGGTGTTTCCCCTAAGGCCACTTCCCTCTCCTCCCTGTTCCCTCTGCTTTTAGTGATACCATCCACTTCCAACATTTTAATTTTTGCCCTTGTGAACATGACATCCACCTCTTTTTCTTTGTCCTAACTCTGCAGCTCCAGACTTTTAAGATTTAGGCGATCAGCCGGACCTAAATCCTGGGAGAGGATCCGGCCTGAAAAGAGAGCACGTGAGCTTACAGGACAGGGAGGAAGGAAGCACGAAGTTGATGACTGAACCCTGAAATAGTGAAGATGATTCTTTTTCACGGCCTTCTTAGCTGATTCAGGATCTGACCACTTCATTTCATTTAACACTTTAAATTACTCTTTCAGTGTTTCAAAAAAACAAAAAACACTCAGGCTTCCCCTCTTACCCGGTATCATAATCACACTGATATAGTTGCCTTACTTTTCAAGTTGCCATTTGGATGTCTCCTAGAAAGTGTGTATCTAGAGTTGATTTCCCCTAATCTGTCTTCTTTTGTAACCATCCCCATGTCTTCTGTTAGTAGTTTTGTCTCCCTGTCCGTAATCCAAACTCCCATCTCTTCAGCAGACCCATAATCTCCCCAGTTCACAGCTATCTATTGGTCATCAGCAGTTAGGACTCTGTTGGAATTTCTCTTGTACCTGATACTTCAGTGCCATTTCTCTTTTCATTATTTTGTTCAGACTCTTGTTTTACATTGCCTACGTTTTGTGTCCCCTCCTAAATGATGCCTCTGCTCATCCTTTCTTGCCAAGTTCATCATCACTCCTTTTCTTTTATATATATATATATATATATATATATATATATATATATATTTTTTTTTTTTTTTTTAAGATTTGTTTTATTTATTTGACAGAGAGAGACACAGCAAGAGAGGGAACACAAGCAGGGGGAGTGGGAGAGGGAGAAGCAGGCTCCCTGCCAAGCAGAGAGCCCGATGTGGGGCTTGATCCCAGGACCCTGAGATCATGACCTGAGCCGAAGGTAGAGGCTTAACGACTGAACCACCCAGGCACCCCTTCTTTTTTTATCTTTATCCCCCTGTCGGCAGGGCCCATGAAACAAACCCTGCGATGTTAACTTGGCTTTCAAGCCCTTCTGCAAATTAAGCTGTACCTCATTTTTATAATGCGCCTCTTAGAAGTCGCCTTAGCGCTGCTAAAGCTAAATCAGAACTGGTCACTGTTGACTGCATGTACTTACAAACACCTTGGTGTTGTGGCTGCCTTCACATGGCCAAGAGGCTTCCCCACTCTTCCCACCTGTTGAAATGTTCTTCCTTCAAAGGGCAGCCCAAATTTCAACCTCAGCTGAAATCTTCCATTTCTACTTGCTGAAATGTTCATAATCACATGCGCGTGCTCACACACATTTTTAAACTTAAGTGCCTTACCAGATTGAGTCTTGTGCTAAAGCTATTTATACCCCCTTCTTATCTCATCTAATACATTAGAAAGATCTCTGTGTCCAGAATCAGATCTTATTTATATCTTTTTCCTCCCCACCAAATAAGATAGCATGGCTCCATAAATATCTGTTCAAATAATGCTGATTAAGTCTTCATAAATATATTTGAATAAATATAAAGTAAAATAAATTACTACTAAGAAAAATTCTCATTTCTTATCATTAGGTGTTATTTCTGACATGATTGACTATTTAAAATAATTATTATACTGCAATGGTTAGAGGAAGAAGCCTTTCGTTTTTTGAATATATTTTGTTGGTAGGATGACGTGACATGGGCAGCTGCATCCTTTGGTTTTTTAAAAAAACCTCCATGTTTGCATGTAAAATGGGTAAAACTGTAATTTTGTTTGCATGAATGTACATATCTCTGCATTAGGAATAAAATCTTGAATAGAAAAATAACTTAAAGAATGGAATATGGATAAAATTCGGTCATAGTTAATCTGCAATGGAATTATAGTCCTGCAAATGAGTGTAATATATATGTAAATTAATTAATTAATATATGTAAAATTTATAGTTTATAAAACAATATAAATTGTTTATGAAAACAATATAAATTAAAGAGCCTATATTTAATAATTATTTTTGGTAAAAGATAAGATTATTTTAATAGAATAAACCTTTCTGCTACTTTTAAAAAGTAATTTAATAAGTTACGTGCAAGGCAGAGTAGGGGTTTTTTTTCCCCTTATTTAAAAATATGAAATAACATTGTTAGGCTCAACACTGTTTCCTTAGTAGAGATTGTGGAGTCTTTCTTTTCTCTCAATTCCCCTGAAGTCCAAGGAATTTCAAGTAGTGTAGAAAGCCCTATGTTAAAAAATGCATTAAAACCCTGCCAGAAAAGCCAGTTATTTGAAAGTATACGGGAGATACATCCTCAGCAAAACATGCATCATAAAAGCCTACATTTAGTGATTATTTAAAAGAGAGAAGAGAAGCTAGCTGACGCGATGGCAGCTGTGGGTGGCCATGCTTGGGAGATCCCATAAAAGGCCTCGGTTGGCTGCAAAAGGTTTCAGTATGGGTGACAGCATATTTCCATGTGTGTTTCCTTTCAGTTGATACCTTCCGGTAAGGCTTCCTGTGTGCTGCTGGAGCTCACCTACACCACCCACAGCACATTTCTTGATTTGAATTAGGGTTTCATGGAGTATGGGTATTAGAAGTTCGATTTAGTACCCAGACACCCGAGAAAGTACTGAAGCCCTGATGGTTGATTTCAAAGATTCTTGTGACTGCCAAAATAAGTTTTCACAAAGAGAAAATTAAAATCCACAGAATTTAAATATATGAATTTCAATTCTTTAGTTATAAGGGACATTTATTCTAACTTTGTGATTTTGCAGATGAAGAAACAGAGAGAGAAAGGTAATTAAGTTGCCCAAGGTAGAATCCCCAGATGAATATAGGTTTCCTAACTTCTAGTCTCTGGACTTCGTAGGCTGACTTCTCTAAAGACAATTACCACCAGAATATTAAGGAACAAATGTTGTATTTAATAGTGAATATACCATTTTCCCCCAGATCCAGATTAAAAGAGGAAGAATATATGTCAAAATAAAATGGGCATTACTTGGTTGCATATGATTTAGTTCTTATGTACATATAGATAGATACAAATATTTTATTTTTTATATAATTTATATTTATATATTTTCATATAATTAAATAAATTTATATATATACATACACACATGTGCACACACACAATTTCTAAATGCTAAAATTATAAATGATGGAATGAAATGGGATATGTTTGAATTGTCGTTGGATGTTATTATGATAAGCTTCACACAATTATAAAATGTTCTCTAAAAATTGGCAACTTATTTTTTACATGTTATTTCCCTAATGAGTTTGTGAGGGATGAAAAAGAGTTAGTGAAAATTATCTTTGTCATACAGTTGGAAAGGCAGAGAGGCAAGTCAGAAAAAGGATGGATTTAAATTATCTTTAAATCTATCTCCTATGTGGCTCTGTTTAAACATCCTCAGGCCAGCTGAAATGAATCATTAAATAAATTCCTATATTAATACAAGGAAGGCAAAGTGATTTTAAACTTCAGTGTTACCTTAATTTGTGCATCAATATCCTTGACTCAAAGGAAATTTAAAAAGAACAGTAGAATCTGTAATTGAAATTCATTTCGGTAAGTAAAAACAAAACTGAGATGATCTTACTAATAGTTCAGCTGTCCCATTATGGATGAGCAGTTGTTAAGCGGTGACCTTCTAGGTTATGATTCTATCTGGTCACCTTAATGATTACCTATTTAGGGTCTAAGCCTATGCTTGGGAAAAAGTATAGGCCAAGGAAAAGAGCCTAGAGTTGAAATATACTCAACAAACTTGTGAAAATTTGTAACCAGATGTATTATTAGTTAGATTAACTGGAGTAGAGAGTTTTGGGAAAGCTATCCAATATGAACTGGACAGGACAAAAACTAGCAGGTGATTAAATATCATAATGGCAACACATAAAATCCTGAAGTTTGAGCCAGTGGAAAAGAAGGAACAAAATAACATTGCAAAAGAATGGTAAATAAAAGGTGAGGAACACTATGAATGATTAAAAATCTAGTAAGCAGAGGCATAGATAATAATAAAGGTGAAAGTCTTTGTGGTTAAGCGGCTAGAAATTTTTGTGGTACAGTCCTTGCAGAATATAAGGGAATTAGATTTTGTTCTCGATGCCATAGTCTAAATGATTTAAAAAAAAAAAATACAGGGACAGCTCAGAGGTGTTTATAGTTGATGTTCACAAGGGCTCACTCAATTGATTCATAAAACTCAGTAATCCTCACATAATTTTAACTATGATTCCCTTATCCCTGTACACACACACACACACACACACACACACACACACACACCCTTTCTGCCACTAATTTCATTGCAGGCATCCATAAGAGTAAATTAAATAACCAGAGCTTTTTGACGTCTTGAGACAACTAAACTGTTCCCTACGACATGTGAAATGACACTGTGAAGCATTATAAACCTTAAATATTGAACTCAATTTGACCCTAAAATTGAGGAAATTACATTTAATCAATTATATCTCTGTAATCTTGATAGGTATGTAGATAGAAAGAAAGAAAATATTTCCACTGAATGAATGCTTTTTGCCTAGCTAATACTTAGACCCCTTTCTGAATAAAGTCCTGTATCTTGAGCAAGGCAAGATTTTCACCCCACCCTTCCTTTCAACCTAAGCAATATATAGGCTCATCAAAATATTTTTCTGAGGAAAAACAATTCTCCAAATACAGTATAATTGTAACATTCATTGTGCTTAGGGATTACATTTGTTAAATTCAGTAGAAGAGGGGCGCTTGGCACTTGAGCATTATTGGAAATTCCCCAAACACAGACAACAAAAGCTCAGTCAGTTTAATCAAATTATCAGCTTTTCCTCAGTCTGTGTTTAGTCTGTGTTTGTCTAATGTCCGGGTGCATATTTTCTACTTAAGAAAATCAATAAATCTGCTGCTTTAAAAAAAGGCACATTTCAAATGCAGTATACAGCGTATTGCACTATCTGATCCAGCAATCTGTCTGCCTCTGCCCCACAGAAGGAATGAACAAGAAATATGCCTGACAGGCTTATGAGATGGTTTCGAAACTCATGTGGGAAGGGGGAAAACGATGCCATTGAGAAGTGTACACCATTCACTTCTGATGTAGAAGGATGGCGTGAAATGTGTAACCGAAACTTCTTTCTGCTCTTCGGAGTGGTTTTAAGTATAATGGGCCCCACTGACAGTATCTTAGCAGTGAAGTAGCTAAAGGTGTTTTCTTAGGTAAAATATTTATTCTTGTAATATTCTTTTGTCAACGTAACTGTTACTTCTCTGTATATCTTGAGGTCTGACAGCATGTCTTCCTTTATTATCAGCTTTTGTTCTATAAATATTTAAATTCTCTGTCTACTGTAGGATACTCAGTTTTTCCAACTATGAAAAATGGTAATGTTGCTCCAGGAACATTCTTCATGTCTGTGTGGCTCTTAGGTTCTCCATTGTTGTCTCTTTATTTGCTGTAATACTTCGCACATAAGCACAAACAAGCTGTTGACAAAAAAATTTTTTTTTAAAAATTAAAAAAAATTCTCTTCAGTATTAATACTTCTGATAAATAACTATTTTATAAATATTCTAGAAAGGTCATCCTGCTAATAAAATTAAAGTTCAGGCTTTTCTTAGATCCAGACAGAAAAATTCAGAATTTTGATGGTAAGAATCTGGCTCTTGCATTTCCATGGATTCATTCTGACTGTATTAAAATTAGTGAGTGTTCTCACCTGTATGGGTGGATCTATAGTAAATAAAATCTGAAATGATATAAAGAAGACAGACATTTTGGAAATAAGGTAAATTTTTTCCTATTGGTTGAGACATTTAAACTTAACAGAAAATAGATCCTGCTTTTCTTAATAACAATCAATAAATTATAGACTGCTACACATGTTATATTAGAGCTTTTTGACCTAAAGATTTGCTCACCATTAATCCTTCGAAATGAGCTTGTCTTGATATAAGTCTTTAATCTCATAACTGGTACTGATCCTTCTCAATAATTTGGTTTGAGCAATGACAGTACACTGAGTTTGGTTGCTAGAGAAATGTTATTTACTCTTTCTCCTTCTGTGTTTTTTTGGCAGTGAGGAGATGGGGGAAATTATGAAATTCAGATTCCAGTGAATTTGTCAAATATTAATAATTGCCCAAGTAATTCATGACATTTTCGTTGATGTGTGTGTTTATGCTCATAGGGGACAATGAGTGAGCAAGTACTAGAGAAAGAAAAGAAAGACCATTTAAAACAGTAACCTGAATTCATTCTCAGTAAAGAGAAATTTCAATGAGCTGACTCCCCTTTCCCCTACAATACTTGATAGCAAATGTTTGCTTTGTTTATTATAAAAATGCGAAAGTCATCATTGTCAAATAACTTTCTTACTTATTTCTAATGATTCTGGGGGGATATTTTCATTTTTGGTGTAAAGCTCCCTGGATTTGGTTTACTGTTTTCCCCACGGTTGTTTATGTGAAGAATTTCTAGGCAGGGTAAAAAAGGTGTTGCTTGTGCAGAGAATCCGTTTAGTGGAGCAGGCTAATAGGCTGACCAGTCATTAACTAAAACACAGCTGGGAAGAGGCTATAATCCCCCAATTTCCTTCACAAATGCAGTAAATAAATATTCAAATGAAGCAGTGCACACATTTGCATATGTGTTAAACAAAAGCCCAGCTGAAAATCTGGTTTAAAAGCTCTCCCAATGTTCTTCCCTTTTCTACCTACAATTCCTCTACCTGAAGAGTTTGCATTTCACAAATGTTCCCGCACTTCCCCCATTTACTTCAAGAATTATCTTAGAAACCTTCTGTCTTGCTGACCCCCATTAATTCCTTCATTGAATCCCATTTTTAAGAGGAATGAAAGCCTCATTTCAAATTAAGTCAATTTCCTCTTCTTTGGATGATTTAAATTTGAGTATCCTTCATGTGTAAGATACCCGTGTTCCTCTCTGTGTTCTGCTGGTTTGTGAATAAAATTGTATTTTTTTGGACCCTGGAGCAGTAAATACTTGGGAAATAAAACTTGGAGACTTGATCACTGATACAACTAATTTGTTAAGCTCATGGCTGTAGGAAACCGATTCAGATCAGCTTCCTAAATTCTTCAGTCTGTCCTCTGAGATTTCAAGCAAGTGATGTAACATAGGAGGTTGTTCGGTTAATTATTCCTCAGAATAAGCCTCATATCATTAGAAATTCCCTATTCTGCCTCTTCTTTCCCTCTCTTGCTCTTATTCCATGATTGTAATTTCTAGAGTTAGATTCTAGGGCACACCTGACCTTAGGCTCTTCTGGGTTGCTTATCCTGAAGCAGTGTGAGTCCCTCCCAAGGTGAAGAAATATAATTAGAAGAAAAAGAGATCATTCAGTGAGGAGCCTAAGGTAGGACACAAGGGGTTACTTTCTAGGGGAAAAAATAGATTGCAAAAAAAAATTTTTTTAAGTGATTCTGAAAAAAAAAAGAGAAAAAAGAGAGCTCTGCAGTTAAAGAAAAAAGCGTATGAAAAATTAGCAAGGTACAATTGACTTGCACTTGTTTTCAACCCGGCTCGTGATCCCGGCAGATTTGTCCCACCACAGTGGAGAGAGAAAAATAAAAGTAGCCAAAGACACATGGAGTTCCTAGGCTACAGTGAATTTGTGCTTTTTTTTTTTTTTCCTAGTTTTAAGAAGTGCACTATAATTATTATCATATATATAAAGCCATATACAATGAGCTAAATATACATAATCTGCATTTTTTCACGTATATTTGACTACTATATATAAATATGTTTGCATACATTTAGAAGACACTATTGACTCACAGCAAAGTGAAGTGCATAGATTTGAAATATGTGAATCTTAGAAGGAAACGGGCTAGTAATAGAAACACTACATCAGAATTTGGGCCTTCGGCTTATATTTTTAAATAAATAATAGAGGAATTATTTTTGTCAACCTGTACTTAAATGCATGCAAGGATCCTTATTAGTGCCTTGTTAGTTGTTTGCTCCACAACATCCTGACGTGGTGTAATTCTGCTATACTTAGGAGCAAGTGTAGCTTACACAGTAAAGCTTTTGAGAACTGAGATAATAAAAGATTTCTTTTCCTTCTCATTCAATCACATTTACAAAGCATACTTGTGGGAGAAAGTCACTACCATATAAACGATAATGCTTTGTATTTTTAACAAAATCATGTCGGTATGTTTTGTATTACCCATTTTTTATAAGTAAATTTTTTCCCTTAAATAAAAGCATTAAATCTGGGAGGCTTGTTCAAATACATGCTCTAACCGATATTATCCGAGTACAAAAGGCGCTTTTAAGAATCAAGTTGTGTGAATTGTGCTGGATATCTATGAGCATTATTTTGAAGAGGCTTCAAAGCTTTCAAAATGCATATAAAACATGGCAAAATAACAATAGAGATCTCTCTGGGTTTTTTTATCTAAGTTTTATCTTTTGCTTATTTCCTTAACCGGTTGTTAAGTGTGTGTGTGTGTGTGTGTGTGTGTGTGTGTGTGTTTTCCTGTTCAAGCCACATTGAACAAGACACTGAGTTACCTTACTTGATAATACAAAGGTGTGGCAAGAGAAAGGTGCCCTAAGGACACCTGTTGAATTTAAATAGAGTTCTTGTTTATTTGCTTGCTTTTCCATTTGAACTTTTCAAGAAAACTGGCCTCTCCTCCTTTTGTTTTATTATCCTCAAAGCTGAAATCTTCCCTAAAGGGTTGTAGTAAAGTCTGAGATCACATACATTTATCCACAGCCACTTCCGCATAGCCCCACCAAGAACTCCTGTCCCATTTGTACAGGAGATAAACTACAGTTTTCAGATAACTTGCAAATGAATTATCTCTTTTGATTTGCACATGTGACTTTTTTTTTGCTGTTGCATTTATTGCTTTAAGCACAGAAAGTTATTTTATAATGACCTTTCCCCCTATTTTTTCTTTCCTTAACTATAAAAGCTCCAAGTTACATGAGATTGTGGTGTTGTGCATTGGGTTAGAGCTTCCTAATCAGCTCTGTGTCAAAGATTCTGGAATTCATGCAAGTAACCGTGAGTTATGAAGTGACAAGAACTAGAGAGGGAGAGAATTTCCGTCATCAAAACAGGGAGATTTTTATCAACGACTCTGTCTGAGCAAATGCAGTGTGTCCTGCAGTCCCATCTGAGGTCATGGCTGCCCCAGAATTTGGGCGGTTGGAGATATTTTGGGATGCTTTCATTAGAAGGTACAGAGTACAGTTAAGAAACAGGCTCGGGGCGCCAGCGTATGATTATGGCAAGACGAGCTGACCACGGGTAAATTGCTGAGCCAACAGGCCGAGAGTCGGGTTGACCTCCCCTGGGGCCAAGTCCACAGAGACACTTCCCAACACACCTTCTGAGGGGTAATCTGAAGCACTCAGTGTTCCAAATACTCATCTGAGCAACAGATGTTTTTGTAAGACAGAAGTATTGTACATTTTCAAAGGCTCTGTTTATGAATCCTCTTCCTTTCTATTTTTAAAGGTGCTTGTATCCAAAAAAATACCCCTTATATTTACTTTAGAAAGATCCAGCATCCTTGATGCCCATTTCACTGGTGGTGGTGATTGGTGGGTGGGGGTGTGGGGGGGGTGGATGTTGCAAAAAAAAAAAAAAAACAACTCTAACCACAATGCAAGAGTCACTCACTTAGCAGGCTGCAAGTTGCCGAGAGCTTGTTCAGAGAACCATTATATAAAGCAGGTATTTTTTAGACTTCTTATGTTTAATGACATTTAATGCTTCTGGATAAAATCTTTCCACTTTCAATTTGTGGTTAACAAAATATTTCTTTCCTTCTGTGTTTCTTGCTTCTTATAGCACCCAAACTTGATGTTTTTTTTTTTTCCCCTTGATTTTCAAGCAGCCTGTTTATACAAAGCATGAAAAAGAGTTAAAATGAGAGAGAATTTAGAGAAGGTGTCATTTGATAACCATGACAACTCAGAAGGCAATAAGAAATTTGGAATCTAATATTTGTTTTATGAGCATTAGAAAACCTGGCAATTGAAGCAACAGCCCTCTGTTACCTGGCATCGTCAGAACATGGTTGAAATAGAATAAATCTGAAGAAAATGGGAAAATGTTAATTCGATAAGTGGGAAAGAAAAAAATACACAGTAAAAATCCACTAATGTCAGTTTTTAATCATCTCACCACATCTCACACAGTTTATTTGGGAAAAAAAACAAAAAAACAAAAAACAAAAACAAGAATAGTGTTACCCACTGATGTCTCGGTGCCCCTCCGTTCTCCGTCCCCACTTCCTCTCCCATTCCCAGTACACATGAAACAACCCATCAGGAGGTTTGGATTGGGCAGTCATGTGTACATTTTCTTAAAATAACACAAAAAAAAGAAATAAAATGCTGAGCAGGATAAATTAATTACGATAGACTCAAACAAATTGTGTTAAAGCCTTGACTCTTAGGGTGTTGGGGATTTCAATTTAATTCAGCTTGATTTAAGTAAATCCCTTGAGCTTTTCTGAATCAAAATTTATATTTCAAGTTTGGATGCTATAAGAAGCAAAAGTGCAGTTATATAGCAACTAAAACAGACTAAGCCCAAACCAGCAGTAACTATGATTGTCAGGTTTCTCCTAAAAAGACAACAAATCAACAATAATGAAAATTAAAGTTTCTACAGAAAAAGCAAATCTATAAAAAATCAGGTCCTACTTACCACTTTATACTTTGCCTTCATTTGTGTGCATGTGCGTGCGTGTGTGTGTGTGTGTGTGTGTGTGTGTGTGTGTGTATGCGGGTACTTTTCCTGGCTACACATTTGCCTCTTCTCTAATTTATTTCCTCCCTTATTGTTTCTTTCCCTTTCCTCTTTTAAATATATCTTAAGGTCTTCTTCAGCAATTCTAGGCCATCTGTCCTCAGCGTACTAAATAAGCATTCGTGGACACATGGCTGCCTCCTCCAGACTGACAAAGGCTCTTTAGTATAGCTAAGAGAAATGACCCAACAGCAGTGGTAAAGAGGCCTAAAAATATTTAAAGTAAAAAAAAAAAAAAAAAAAAAAGCAAGACCCACCAACTTTCTCTTTGCTTGACTCCCCCATTTTTCTTAAGTTTATTTTCTGTTTTACCATTGGAATCTGCCCTAACAGAATACATTTGCATAATTGCCTGCCAAATTGGATATAAGCTTATTTTTAAAGGTAAAGAATCTTCATATCAGAAAAGAGAAATTAATTAAAAAAAAAAAAACCTGTAACTTCCTTTTAAGCCATGGCTGCATATATTGTCAGGTAGTATAATTGGCAAACATTTAAAAGAAGAAAGGTGAGTATGTTTAAGAAGTACTCCTGAAATTTCTACTTGTATGGTAGCTATGAAGGGGTTGGTAGATATATATTTTTTAGTAGATCAATAAGAATACACCCAGTAAGCAGATATGCTTTCAAATAACTTACATAAATTGTAGGACGTTAAGGACACACAGTTTTTAAAAAGGTATTCAGTGGATTAGATTTTTACATAAAAGACTTAGACTCTTAATTCTTTTTTTAGTTGACCAATCTTGGATTCTTTTCATGCTCTATAGAAAATTAAGTTGTTTTATTTCCAACGAATACTATTTTCTTATATGTTTGTTAGTTTATTAAAGCATTTTATCTAATGAAAAATATTTTAATTGGATGTAAATTATCACTTTATTTTTTCACAACAGATGCTGTGTGAATTACATGAACTTATATGAATTTCTGAGCTACTCATAAGTATTCAGAAAACTGCTAAAACCTGTTAACTGAATAGAAAATAAGATATTTCTATCTTCTTTATGGCCTAAACCTTGCTTATGGAAAAATTGTTAGGCTCTCCCTTTCTCCCCAAAACTTAATAATGTATAAGCAAGTGTGTTTTTTTTTTAATTTCTTGCACCTATAATATATGTGCTTATACCTACACTAAGTATACCTCAAAGTGATGTCTTCTAGAGTTTACAGTACAAAATGGCTGAATACTACCTGTTATATATTTTTTGTTAAAAGAAAAAACTTTGCTCAACTGTAGTTTATCATAAATTATTCCTTAGTGTGTTGTTTCTGGCTTGATTCCAGTTACTACTAGTTAATATTATGAAAAAAAAACATTTCTTTAAAAAGTCTATGATAAGAAATTTTTAGCAAATTATATTTTTATAATTTCTAGAAAGAATGGAATATTTTTTAAATGATCCTTAAATTAGGATGGCACAAACACAGTGAGTCGTCTAGTTTGATGCCACAAAATGAAATTCAGACATCAGAGAAACTATTATCTCATCTATTTGAAACTCAAACCAAGTTTTCCAGTTTTAGAAACCCTCTTTGAAAAATGTGTACAGTAGTATAGATACCATTAAAACTAGTTTTATGAGGACTTTAGTTTGTGTGTGGAGGGCATAGAGGCAATGAAGTGGGGCAAGAAGGAACTGAATTTAGGTGATGATGAATTTCTTTAAGCACTAGGTGTTCATCAGTGTGTGTCTTAAAACAGTCAGTGTTTTTTATAGAATGTTTTCCCCTTTCAAAAAAAAAAAAATCTAGGGGATGTTTAGTGGGTTCTTTTGTTGTTCGATCTGTTAATTAGAATTTTGCCACAAATCTTAGTGAGGAACAAAATATTGCAGAAAGATCTTATTTTAAAATTTAGAAAATATGAATGCCAAAATCAAAGTCAGAGTTCTAAACATAAGTGGAAAGATACCAAAAGATTTTATGTATTTGAAAATAAAAAGCACAGCACCCTCTGTATAACATAAAGCTAGAATTAGTGCAATGTCCAGAATCTGATCTGGGAAGGAAGCCGGATCAAAGCAACAGAATTTTGTATGGATACTAGGTAAAATGCCCATCTATTTACATTTTCATTTCAACTGGCAGTGAGAAAGTAAATTGCAGTTCTAACTCAAGAGTTTTCCAAATCTGGGATAAATGGGTAGAAATCAAGGAACTGCTTCATCTCTAATATACTAAACCAGCCCCTCTCCAAAGAAAGGAAAGAAAATAAAAGGAAAAAGAAAAAAAAAAGAAAGAAAAGAAAGGGAGGAAAGAGATTGGAAAGAGAGACCACAGAGTAGAAACAGGGTCAGGCCAACCCTTCCTAAATAGGACGTAAGCTATAGCTATAAGGCATATCTTGTACTTTTTTCGTCCTGTTAATGAAGTTTTCTTCAATAATTCTTTCCAGTTTGTTCTGTCAAATTCTTTTTGTTGGTGGTGATGTGTCAAATTCTTGATGAATATCAATAATGAAAAATTTGAACCATATATCTTCTTTCTTTTTTAAATTGATTTCATAGGAAAATAATTGGCCAAGTACTTATAGACAGTGCATTTGAAAATAAGCCCTAAATTAGAGAAGCAGCAATTGCACTCTCTGGGAAGCAACGTAACATAATGGAATAATACAGACATTAAAATCAAAAGACCTAAATTATAAATTCTTACTCCATTTCTTACGAGGTATGTGGCCCCTGTCAAATTACGTACCTCCCTGAGCCTCAGCCTCCTCCTCTGTAATCAGGAGATAATAATTGCTTCATCATGGACTGATTATGAATACTAAACATGATAATATATGTAAAGTGCCCAAAAGAGGTTTGGGCCCATAGTGGGTACTTAGAAAATGTAAAGTCCCCCACTCTGGCCTACCTCACCCTGTACTGTCTAATGGCATGTGATCAGCTTGATCACCAGAGAAGTGATTGCTCAAGAAATTTTCTGGAACAATGAGACATTCTTTGCGATGTTTATCATATTGAAGTCAACAGTCTTCTTAATAAAGACTGTGATCAATGCAAAGTGGATTTTCATATTTAAAAGATGTATGTGGGTATCTCTGGTAGGGGAGTTTTCTTTTAAAAATCCCCTGATGAAAGCCACAATTAGCATGAGTTATGAGTGAACTAAAAAATTATCAGAATTGTTACTTTGTTATCAAATTCTCCTTAGTGCATGTATATACAATCCCAATCCATAATTCAGAGAATACAAATATGGAATGTGATCCATTCAAATAATACTTAGTGTTGTGTTATTGTCAGTCAAATAAATTTAATAAACCTGCTGACTCTCTATTGGTGCATATACTGTAGATGGAACTAACAACTAGTAAATCTTGTGCAAAACCACTGTGTTTCAGAAAAACTGCTATTTTGCAAAGGCAAAAAATCTTTCTGAAAAAAATACCATACCATAATGCTTCATTAACTTTTAATTAATTAATTCATTCATTCATCAAAACCTAAGAAAAATATTCTGTGACCTAAGAAAAAGAATTTAGTTCCGATCAGTAATATAAATAATACACTTTATTACTATTTAGATTTTTTGGAAGTCCTCATGGCCTTCTGCCAAGTAAGTCCATAAGTGTGGAGTTTAAATGTAGTAATTCTGGAGAAATGTATGAGCAAATATAATGCTGTCACTTGTCATAATTTAAAAATTTATAAATGTTTGTTTTTAACTGATTACATTGTCTTTTTTCTTTTTCCTTTCCATGAGCACGTATGTACACACATAGTCCTTGATTTTATGCATTTAATTGTGCTCACAGAAATACCACTCAAGCTGTTGTTCTGGAATAATCTCACAAGTAAACAGAGAAATACAGTGGGACTGCTTAAGAGTTCTATGTGTTCTATTTTACCCATATTACAAAGGGCCCAAATATTTTTTGGAGTCTAGAAATCCCTAATGGAACTGATAATCCTAGGAAAGATTCCATAATACCAACATCTAACTTTGCTTTCCATGAACAGCAGAAAAAGTTTAAATTACTGTGAAAACAGAAGCACAAATACTTTGCCAGAATCTGTTATATAAAATGGTAATAATCACTTTCTCTTATTGTCAGACAGGAGGATACCATATAAGTAAAGGAGAGAGAGAAAGAGGCTCTAGGGGGAAAAAGATAGGGTGTGAAGTTTACTATATGAAAGGAAAAGGCTAATAAAAAGGAAAACGAATGGGGTCTGGCTGAAAATTCATACTATTTCATAAAATTTTGGTTTGATTTATAAGACAACACATTAAAGAAATTATTTCTGGTTATTTCAGGCAGTGAAACAGTTCATCTGGATCAGTCCTAGTGTGCATTTGAGTTTCTGTCTAAAGAGCATACTTCGACTATAAATTCATGATCCTGCACTTTATTTCTAGCCAGAGCAGAAAGAGTCTTATTCTAATGAAAATAGTTGGAGCATTATCTTCATTATAGCTTCTGATTCTTTGAAAGGATAAAGAATGATGTTCTTTTTAAATTTTTTCACATGTATATTTGTGTGTTTATTTAAACTTACATTCACACAGTATTGTGTGTCCAATGTATTTCAACAAAGAATGGTATTCTTTAAATTTCTGCAGCTTATACTGTGAGTGTAACCAGAATGGACTTGTACTGAGATAGCAACTCTAAAACTGCTGTAGATTAGCACAGCATACATGAGCTTCTTGCTCATCCCAGGACACCTGGGAACTCTGTTCTATACCTTCTCACCCCGGGCAGATGATATTTCTATCATCTGGAAAGTTACTGATTGTCCTGACAGGAGAAGGGAATGGCAAATTGAACTTTTCTTTTAAGATTCCAACTTGAGGTGACACCTGTCACTTCTCACATTTCATTAACCACAGCGAGTCATGAGGATATAAATGGGTTTCATGTCATGAGGACAGGGAAATGCAGTTTGACCATGTGACCAGAAGAAGAGATGCCAGTGGCCAATCACAGGTAGACTCGCCAGTGGGAAGGCCGAGTGGTCAATTTCATCTGTTTTCATTGTTTGCAATTCTTCTCATCATACCGATTATGTGGAAACCCACGTTGTTTAACATGGTCAAAATTAATGAATAGCTTATGTCTTACAGTTTTGTTTCAGACAAAAAAAAAATAGTCTCTTACTTGCCAGGATCCTTTTTCCTGACATGTTTTTTCCCCACACAAGAACAGCCACTAGAAAATTGTTGGCCTTTCAAAACTTAATTATTACAATAAAGATCCTAGAGTATAGAAAAGTCACAGTATACTCCATCTATCTGTGCTGTGGATATCACCCTCGCAGTTTCCTTTACAGGCTTTCTTTCTGCCTTTCTACATTGAAAGTCAAGACTCCTGTTTTATCCAAAAATGTCTCAGGATTGACATTGCCGCCATGGTTGCAGTTGTTACTGCTGCACTGTTGCCAAGGCAGCCATAATACAGACCTGGGGTCAAAGTAGTTGCTGGGTGTGGAAGAGGGTGGTCACTTCCACTTTCATGAATACAGCTGCTCTGGATGTGACAAATACCGTTATCATCAAGGGTCTTATTACCTCCAGCCACAAGGTGCTATCTGAACAAATGCTTGGTTTTAACTGTCAGACCCTTGAATATGTCACATTTTTCTCTGGATCATTGGGTGGTTGCAGCAGCTGTTTGTAAACATTGTAAAGCCTACATTAGGTACAGAGTGGGCAAGAATATTTTGACCCAAACGTCTGTCCTCTCAACTACTGTAAGGAATGCTGCATGTCTGCGGACACTTAAAGCAATAGATTGAAATAGCAACTGGGATTAACTTCCAGCTGAATAAGTCAATAGGCATTTTCAGTTTCAGACTCCATCTGGGTCTGTTTTCTTTCATCGGCTGGCCCGAGAGCGTGCCCGGGTATTAGGACCATACTGTGAAAAAGGGTCGGGGTGGGCATGGCAAGTAGGTATGTCCATCAAGATTGTGTCTGGGCAGTACTTCCACGAAAAGTCTACTGTATGCCCTTTGATAGTGCAAGCTACCAGTCCTTGTCGAAAAGCATTCATTCCTTTTCTTTAGAAACAGGGACACGAGCAACTTTAGAATTTGTTATGCTCTGATCTCTTTCATTCTGTAAATACCCCATGCTATTTTATGTAGTGGTAATGAGTTAGATATTTCTAGTCCTTGCCTGGTAAGCAGTCATGAGGGCTGCTGTAATAAATAAATAGTAAGAGCACATTGCTCTGATAATAGTAACTTTCATTGAAGGATGTGAATGTGCCTTGCAAAAGAGTGATACTGAATCCTTAGAAAGGCGTTTATTAGCAGAAATATAATACACCAGTTTTTTTTTAATTTTTTATTTTTTATAAACATATATTTTTATCCCCAGGGGTACAGGTCTGTGAATCACCAGGTTTACACACTTCACAGCACTTACCAAAGCACATACCCTCCTCAATGTCCATAATCCCACCCCCCTTCTCCCAAAATCCTCCCCCCAGCAACCCTCAGTTTGTTTTGTGAGATTAAGAGTCACTTATAGTTTGTCTAATACACCGGTTTTTAAATGAAACAGTAGAGTGCAGAGAGAATCTCTGACATTGTGTCTCTAGTGTCAGTTGTAATTTTGGACACCTAGGCTCTCCACCCCAGCAGCTGAGAAGCTAAGAAATATTCTAGTAGAAAGTGCACTTACAGCACCTTGAATATTATGAGAGATAGCGTCCTTAGGACTTCTAGATTTTATACATACCATGTATCTCCCAACAAATGATGGTAGACAGTCACCTTTGGAAGTAACCAAATGATGTATATCCAGTTGAAATTTTACTTGGGCTTAAAAATAAGACCCTTGAAATAATAGTCTTATTCTTTTGTCTACTCTTCACAGGATAATTAGATTCATTGCAGCCATGACCCTCAAACGTTAAAAAAGTTTTCCACTGAGCTTGCTTAAATGTAGTAAACTGTTGTGTGTGTGTACACAGAAACGACTCTAACAACCGAGATATAACTCATGTAGTTATCTCTAAAATAAGTACTTTCTGAAAGAAAATTAATCTTGTTTTAAAATGTCTGGGTGGTAGTTAGGTTAGAATTAAATGCATGACTACCGAGATAAGTAACTTAGTATGCGTATGCCGGGGTGACAGGACAAAGTCAGACAGAGATTTAAATTTACTATGGATAATTGAGAATTGGCTAAGTTTGGGATATAAGATTTCATTTAAAAGATGTAGGGGAGTCCTTTTAATGTTTTCTTTTCATGTGATGGTTGAACAAATTGAGGTTTGTTCTAGCCTCAACACACACACACACACACACACACACAGAATCTCAAAACGAAACAGGCAAAGTTGTGTTCTGCTCTTTTATAGGGTGAGGATGTTTGTGAAGTTTCTCACTTTGTTCACATGTTGCCTTGAAATAAAGAAGGCACTTTCATTTGAGCATGTGTCCTGAATTTCTTTATAAAATTAAAATTGAAAATGGAGGCTAGGAATAGTGCCTGAGATCTCTTACATCTGTTTTGTCATGAAAATTATTCTTTGTCAAAGCTGGCCCTGTGTAAGTGGTGGGAAGGAGTCAATTTTTGTTCTATTGCCTTCTGCATCTCTTTTTATTATTCTAGTGTATATTCTAGTACATTTCTCTAGATTGTGTTCCCATTCCAAAGCCCTAAGGAGCCCACAGTTTAGTGCCCCTAAGAATGTAAGATTTTTCTAAAGTGCCCTCTCTATATATTTTGTTAATTCTCATCGATTGTTACAGTTTCCTGGACCACGGTTCTGAGTGCCATGGACTGTAATGAAATGATACCAATATACTGCACAAAAATCTTCTGTAACAAGCAAACATCCATTCTATGAAGGGATTCGCTCAGAGAATTTTCCACAGAAATAATGTTATAAATGGTTGCTGTCCTTCTAAATTCAGAGAAAACAAATAAAACAAAATCTTGAACTTATATTTAACATTGAATATCCCTGTTCCCCTCCTGGCTGCCCCTTCTCCTGACCGGAAATGTCACTCTCCAAGAATAGGTGATCTCAGCTGTGTTGGTAGAAAACAGTCTGAGAGTACTAATTCCCACTCTTTCAGGAAAGTGCGAATGACTGTTAATCCCTTAAACTCCCAAAGGTTGAGTGGTTAGAATAGTTGTTACCAAAATAAATCATGTATTTGTAGGACCGTAATACAACAGAAAAAACTACAGCTAAAAATGTTCAGATAATATGTAAGGATTTATTTTGCAGCCAACGCATGGGCAAATCATACCAGTCTAGACTTTGTCTCTAGATCTTTCTGTCTACAATGCTCTTGATTCAGGCACCTTTTTCATTTTCAACTTCTTGCACCATAGAATTTATAAAAAGTCCTGTTCGTCTGCATTGTGGTTCCCATTTCAGCAGCTGCAAGGGACTAGTGTGTGGGAAAAGTGTGGCAGGAAAGAAGGTATTATGTACATTGATTTGAGGTAAATCAGAAACCCTGGGTATTTGCATTCAACTCGGGACTTTCTGAGGATAGTGACTTAACTGGAACTGTGAGATGTGTTCAGGCTCTGTGGAAGGCAGTTGAGAAAATATTGAAGTCCCTCAAATCACACTGTGTGACGTTTTGTATTCTTTATTTGTAATTCAAGTATTCATTATTGCTAATTTCTAAGTGAAATACTAGTTCATAAATCAAGAACCTGGCTTTCCAGCCATGGTGCTAGCATTCATTAGCTCTGTGTTCTTAGGAAAATCACTTCATCTCTTTGGGTCTCAGTTCTCTCATGAGTCAAAGGAGATGGTGATTGTAGCTGTGCCTCAAAAGATGGTGGAGACCCAATGAACTATTAGATACAAGGATGGTTAGACAAAGTCAGGAACATTATGCACATGTAACCTATTTTAATTAAGTACTGTAAGATGGAACCAAATGTAACCTTAAAGTATTTTCTCTTAAAATATTTTTTAAAAGTTAAAAATATTTTAAAATATTTTCTCTTCCTCTATATTAGAATTAATTTATTGTGGAAATGAAGTTCAATATATTTAGAGAAATTAAAATGTCACTACTTTCTTGAAACTGAAATTAATTGCCATTTCAGATTTTATAAAGCAATTGTTGGGATACCTACATACAAATGCTTATTTTCTGCCTTTTAGGGTGCCAGGAAACTCAGTATACTTCTAAGGATCCTTTAACACTTGAAACAACATAGATTTATCTCCCTTTTATGGTCTGTGCCTTTTTCTTTTATTCGTGGGGTACCAAGTTTTATTCTAGGTACGGATTCGAAGATATTTGAACATATGTGATTAACTAAAATTAAACTTAACTAAAATTAAACTAAAACTGAACTAAAATTAAAAATAGGGTTTTAATTTTATATCATACAAAGCATTTATTAGAGTGCATGGTTTTATTTTGGAATCCAAGAAACAGCCTTTGGTAACTTCAAGATGTAATTGAGAAAATATTTCAGAGGACTGGGTCCTGTGTTTAACAGATTGAAATGGAGACAAGAAAGAGTAAAGCTTTCTCTATTATTGTCACTGAGGTCCATTTATACCCACAGTGCATGAAGCATTAGAAAATACAAGTCAAAATGAAGTACCTTCAGCCAGACATTTCTACTTTACCCAAAAAGATGGTCTAGAGCAAAACAAAACACTGTATGACTTGTTTTCATGGATTGCCATTGCCTAGATTTAGGATTATGGCATTTGTCATATGTCTAACTGATAGCTCTATTTGATGAAAATCTGAATTAATCTCAGCTATCAATACTAATATTCTAAAGTATTTCACAGTGAATCTTATTCTTTTTAAACTATGGAACATCCTACTAGATCTCATATAAAATATAAAACCAATTAGGAACAGATTTTAAATATACATGATACATGTTTATTTTATATTATGTGTATTAATATATAAATATATGCACATATTATTAATCTCGAATCCTTCTCAATATTATTATATTACAAAATCGGGTTTTCTCCCTGGATTTATGTTAATGTTGTACTTTAAAATTATTTTTAATCCTCTTTATCTATGAAGGGCTCTGGTAACTATAAAATATCCAGACACTTAGCATACACTGATTTATTGAACATTAAGGTGATTTGAGTGCCCGAACCAGGTACTTGGGAATTTAGCAGATTTAGGCTACCTTTGAATCAGTGCATTACTCACAGCTTCAGCAGAAAGCAGATTGGACCAGGTGGGTTCCATTATGTCCCTTGCTAAGTAACTTGGCCCAGGGAATTGGAGAAGAATATCCACTCACCTCTAAAATGAAAATAATGAAGGTGACAGGGTGAGTTTGGATCTCCTTGACTCCTGACTCCCCCTTACTCTTCTAAACACCAGGTCTATCTCTCAAACTTCTGTTATATTCATGAGTTTCTCTGCCATATCCTCTCCAGTCACCATTCTTTCTCCCCTGAATCACTGAAACAGTTTCCTAAATGGTTTCTTATAGTTGACCTCCCCTGAAATTAGTTTTCCACTTTGCAGTAATATAATCATCCAAAAATTCAAATAATATCAAATCTACTCTCTACTGAAAAGTCTTATACCACTTCCCACAGTCCTGAGGACAAATGGGTAAGTTTGCTTTGTTTGTTCATATTCATCTTTTATTCGATGGGTTTTCAACAACTTTCTCAAGATTTTTGGATGTGTACTCACACTTATAAATGATGGACTATATTGAATAGTAAAGGTAGCTGGCACATACTCTGTTTTCTCTTCTTTGGGACTGCTTCCCCGGGAGCCCTCTCACCTTAGTGAGAATCAGGCTGACTGAAGGTTCTGTGTAAGTAGGGAAAGTCAGGGGAATGTTTTGACAGGCAGTTTCTTTCAAGTGCCCCTGGGAAAAAAGCAACTTACAGGAACCTCCTCCAGGCCTAGTATATTCCCTTCCCAAAAGGGAGTGCTTTCTGACTGTCACTTTAAACCTACTGTTTTCTGTGTCTGCGTGGCAGCGTAGAGGTATCTGGAAGTCTGCTCGACTTCCCTCTCAGACAGCAGCATCTTCACAAGAGAATTTTCTTAGTAACATGACCCAAATGCCCACCTGATTTTGAGAACAACTCTTGGCCTTTCGCTGCTAAGCAGAAGCCTTTGCTGCCAAACCATAGCTCTGTTTACACCTGTAGAGGTAGAGAGTTCACCTACCCCAGCTCTTGGGAAAACAGATCGCTAGATAAGACCTAGGATTGGCCCTGGCCTATCTCTGCCCTCTGTGTTTATTGATAACACCTTGGGGAATCTCTCGTGACTTCTGTTAAATTTTATCTTTCATTTCTCCAATAAAAATTCCCAGAATTTTTATAAAATTTTGGTTCACTGATGATACACATTTCTTGTTTCCCAGAGTATCATGGTGTCATTCATTTAAATTTATCATTTCTCTTCAAAGAGAATTTGAGAGAAAGAAAACACAACAGATTTGAGTTTAGGCGACCATTAGGAGAGAGAAGATTAAGTTTACTTTTAATTTTAAAAAAAGTTTGAATAAATTAATAATTAGATCTAGGAAAACTCACTGCTTAAACACTGTTAAGAATTTCACAACCTATGTATCCATCTGTGGATAAATGGATAAATATATCCATCTGTGGATAAAAAGGTTGTGTATACATATACAGTGAAATATTATTCAACCATTTCCAGAAACATAGATGGACCTTAAGGAAATTATGCATGAATTATGGATGAAGGTGGTTAAAAGGTACAAACTTTTAGTTTTAAGATAAAAGAGACTAGGGAGGTAATGTAGAATGTGATGACTGTAGTTAACACTGCTATATGGTATATTTGAAAATTGTTAAGAGAGTAAATCCTAAGAGTTATCATCAGAAGGAAAAAAATATTTTTTCTTTTTTTTTAATATCTGTATGAGATGATGAATGTTAACTAAACTTACTGTGGTAATCATTTCATAATATATGTAAGTCAAATCATTATGCTGTCTACACTAAATTTATACAGTGCTATATATCAGTTATACATCAGTAAAACTGGAAAAAAAGAATTTCAAAAATATTTCTATTAATTTACATTTTTATTCATTCCTATTTGAGAAGATCCTCCAGAAATCAATTTATAAATCAACTATCAGACCATATAAAAATTAATAAAATTATCTTTATAAAGATTGTATTTTCCAGTTTAGATATTGTTTTAAGGAATTTTAACTTGTTAATTATAAAATATCAATAATCAATGATAGGGAGATGAGTGTAACTGATGATTAGTGAATATACCATTTTGTTGCTAAAATCTAATAAATGATATTTAGGCCATTTTCAGTTATTTAAACAAAACCTTATTTATTATGCCAGTCCTCAGCCAATCTTCTTGATGATTCTTTCCATCACAGTATAATTTTCAATTATCACATTTTCTTAAAGTCAATTGAAATTATAGTAATTAATGGAGATTAACTAAATTATATACCTTTTTGAACTCTCCTAACAACTAGAAGATTACTGACAAATGATTCAGTGAAGATTTGAAAACTATCATAATATACCCAAAGGAACTGGTTATTTTAAGAGATATATAATGGTAAAAAAGGAGAAACAGAAAGAATCACATACATGGGGTATTTCTTCCTAAAATGGCTACAGATACTACTGATGGACACCAAACATTAATCCTCACTGAAATCTAGCATTAGAAATAAGTCTATAGGGGGCGCCTGGGTGGCTCAGTTGGTTAAGTGACTGCCTTCTGCTCAAGTCATGATCCTTGATCCCAGGATCAAGTCCCCACATCAGGCTCCCAGCTCAGCAGGGAGTCTGCTTCTCCAACTGACACCTCTCCTCTCATGCTTTCTCTCTCTCTCATTCTCTATCTCTTTCTCTCTCTCTCTCTCTCAAATAAATACATAAAATCTTTAAAAAAAAAAAAAGGGGGGAAAGAAGTCTGTGGGTTGTACATACATTTCACACAAAATTCCATTAAATCTGTCTGAGGAGATAACCCATGGGATCAGCAAAAAATGGTTCTGTGGTAGGAAATGACTTTTAACTAAAGGTTAAATAAAATTTTACTGATGTTATTTTAAACTGATTGCTCAAGACAGTAATTTCTTTGGAATTGTCCTTAGTTCAATTTGTTCTCTACTTCTGTTTTTGTTTTTGTTGTTGTTGTTGTTAATCTTCAGTACCGCCTATATTTCCCTGATGGTCATACTTTCCTCTCCACCTGCTTCTGTCAGTCTCCCAAACCAGATCCTCTGTCCAGGATCTATCAGTGGTTGTCTTATCTTTCACAGAGGTCTGTGTGATTGGGAAACTTCCTTATTCTTTTACCCCTTTCTCCCATGATTATCTTTTGTTCTATCACCAATCAGAATGAAAGGCAAGTATAAATTTGGTTAATTGTTTCTATCATGGGTCTTAGCACTGTTGATTAAAATTCTAAATGGTGGGTGACAAAACTGTGGTGGTAATTTCAACTACTCAAGACTAAAATATCCTAAAGGTAATTATTATTTATTTCTATTACTGATCTGTCCAAAATATCTTGCAAATGATACGTATCATAATAATCTGTATCTTTTATCTTGAGGAGAAATATTTTTTGTCTCCAAACAGTATAAAAGTAGTGCGTAGGGGAGCCTGGATGGTTGAGTTAAGTTTCTGTCTCAATTTCGGCTCAGTTTATGATCTCAGGGTGATGAGATGGAGCCCCATGCTGGGTGTGGAGCCTGCTCAGATTCTCTCTCCCTCCCTCCACTTGCACACATGCTGTCTCTCTCTCTAAAAAAGAAAGGAAGGTGGGAAGGAAGGTAAGAAGAAAGGGAGGGAGGGAAGAGTGGCATATCAATACAACTCTTTCAATGTTTTCTAGCCACTCTATCTACAAAAATACCCATTTTAAATTAAGCATACACCTGTTAATGCCTTTGCATTAGTGTTATAATTAAAGTACACTTTGAAACTTCAGCCATGAATATACTGATACTCAAATTTTTCTTTATTAGTACTAATAACAGTTCTCACAATTGTTACATTCCTACAAGCCAAACTTGTTCCCTAAATTATGATGATAATGTATTCTAGAAAACAGTTTCAACAGCTAACGTAAGTACTCTAGGTAAAATGAGTGTCTCTAACACACATTCAAGTGTGTTGACATACAGAAGTTTAAAATTTGGTAGTAGGTAAATTATAATAAGGTGAGGTGAAACAGATTGAAAGGAAGGTTCTAATTTTAGTTTTTTCAAATGGAATTTAATTCAAGAGCTAAGGCACATTTTATTAAAAAAAAATAAGCTCTCCTTCATACTTTTTCATGGAAAGTTGCCTATTAATGCTAAATGCATTTCTCTGTCATTTGATCTGAGAGTTTACCACAACCCTACTTCTTTAGGATGCCTAAGAACCAGAAAAATGAAAGATTACTCAAAGATATCAGGTAACTGAAAAATAGAAATTTTGTTTAACATTAAAATAAAGACCTTGTCAGGGAACACTTTCAAAGATTTTGAGAGTCATAGCCATAAGTTCAACAGCCAGTATTTTATATTTCTATTAAGTAAAACATTACATAATGTTCTGGAGAAAGACATGGAGAAGCCAGGAAGAATCCTTCATTTGAAGAGATTAGAATTTAAAATGGAAGATAGAATGTCATAATATTGTTAATCAAAGAAGGGGTAGAGGTAAATTCTGTGGGGTTAAGAATTTTTGATATAATACCAGTTTGTTTTAAACTGTTCTACAAGACAGCTTCCATTTCTTTAACTCTTATAACTATATAATGAGAATTGTAGGTTGTTCTCAAATCTTACATGTAATCAGAACAGCTTTTTGCTTCCCACCTCAAGGTCAGCCTCAATATGGAATCACATAAGAAAGAAATCAGATCTGAGGAAATGACTTCTAAAATAAATTATTGTCTATCCTCTTAAAGAAGGCAATGAAGGTACAACACATTTGCACACACACACTGGAAATCTTCTTTAAACTAACTCCTTGTCCAGTGCTTTCTCTAGGGTCTCAGATATCAAACAATTGTTTCTATTTTTCTTCTTTTTAAAAAATACTGGGAACTTTTTCTAATAAACCTTTTCATTTTGGAATAATTTTAGATTTCAGCAATATTGATATGGGAATATAGAGTTTCCCTCTATCCCATGAAGTTTTCCCTAATGTTAACATCTTACATTGCCATGTCATATCCTTAAAAACTAAGAAGTCAACACTGGTACGTTGCTTTTAACTAAACTCAAGACTAATTTACATGTTGCAGTTTTTATATTAATGTTCTTTTTCCCTATTCCATGATGAATTTCAGAATACCACCTTGCATTCAATCATCCTGCCTCCTTTAGTTTTCTCTGATCTGTGGCATTTTTTTCCACCTTTCTTTTTCATGTTTTCAACAGTTTAGAGGATTACTGGTCAGGTATTTTGTAGAATGTCCTTTGATGTGGTCTTCTCTGATATTTTTCTCATGCTTATTCTGGGGTTATGGGTTTTAGAAAATAACACATGGGTGAATTCCCTTCCTTATCATATATTATGGTGTACTTCTTATCATATGATATATCGGGATAATGTTAACATGATCATTTGAGTAAGGCCACGTTTGCTAGGATTTCTCCTCTGCAAACTATTATGCTTTCTGTTCCCATACTCCATTCTTTGGATGAGTTACTAAATCCATCACATACTCAACACACACGCGTGTGTGGGTATGGTATGATGGTGGTGAAGGAGGTTGGGGAAATATGCTCTTAGGAGTGCCTACATGAGTATTTGAGATTCTTTTGCAAATAATGATTGCCTCTTTCCCATTTATTTTATTTTGTTATTTGTTTATGCCAGTGTGTATTCATATAGATCTGTTTTATATCTTGGGTTCCAATCTTACATCATTGTACTGGGTTGAATAATACCTCTGAATGTTCCTATCAACCCAATTCTATGAAAGTAACTTTATTCACCAACAGGGTCTTTGCATATTTAATCACGTTAATGTGAGGTCATGCTGAATTAGGGTGGATCATCAATCCAGTATCAATCATGTACTTTATGATGAAGGAATTTGGCAAGTTCACAGGAGTGAAACACCATGGCAGAGGCAGAGATTAGAATGATGTGGCCTTACAAACCACAATACCAAGTATTGCTTCCACCACTAGAAGCAAGAAAGAGATGAGGAGAAATCCTCCCCAAAAGCCTTCTGAGAGAGCACTGCTCTGCTAATGCCTGGTTTTCAGATTTCTAGACTCTAACTGGCAGAAAATAAATTTCTGTTGTTTTAAGCCACTCAGTTTGTGGTAATTTGTTATGACAACCTACAAAGCCAATAAAATTATGCTGTTTGTTTTGTTGCTCAAATTGTTCCAAGTTTGACCATTGAGAGAGCATTCAGTTTGGCACTTACATCCTTTTGATATGTCTCATCCCATGCTGGATTTTTATACTCATTTTCCTCTTCTCTTTTGTCAAGCTTCTCTGACTTCTTGTATATCATTTTTTCTCTCTTCCAGTACTACCATCTCCTCTGTAGGTAGCAGAAGACTGAACTTTCCCCCTAGTCTTCCTATTATCCTCTCTACCTGCCACCCAGGTAGAGAGGATAGTACTGACAAGTTAAGTCAACTTCCTTTCCAGAAAATCATGAAAGGGGGGCAGTAAGAAGATGCCATAAGTGATGTGTCTTCTAGCAGCTTTTTTCTGTATCTGTCACATAATCGGTAGGCCCCATATTTAATGGGTTATCTTTCTGATGACTAAATATTTAATATTTACTGATTTAGTTTTTTAATGCTTAGTCACAAATCCAGACTTCTCACTCTTTCCAAAATGCCATAAATAAATATTAAAAACAAGTACAAGATTTGAGACTTACAAATTTTAAAATTATTATACATCTTTAAAAAATTATCATGTATTATAAAATCAGACAACAAATACATGTAGCAAAATTTTCTGTGGGACACAGCATAGAGTTAGCAAGGAGAAATAAAGCAAAGTAAAATGTTCTCCTTCTACTTGACCATGATCTCATTCAAGAATTCCAACCAATGATTTTTTATGAAATTTTATTAGTGCAATTATCCTGTAGCAAAATGGATAGACAAAATATTTACATCTTTTTGTATTGCTGTCCAATTAGCAACACAACAGATAGATTTCATTCAGTCTGTAGGAAATTAGCAAATTAAGCACCAGGGGAATAATCCACAAACTAGATAATTACGTAAATTGATTAAAAAATCCTCCATCCTGAGATTCTTCTTGATAAATGGAAAAGTAAACAATTCAAATCCCACCATCCTGATATAGGAAGGAAATGTAATGATAGCAGTTTTTCTCATATTTCATGTACATGTCATCCCTATTGTATGACAGCACAGCAAAGATAAAGGACTAAAAAACGGGGAAAATGTCATGGGAACAAAATTGCAAATTAGAGTAAAGAAAAGGTTTAATTTTTCATGAATCAGTGCAAGCCCCGTATTTAGCCATTATCCCTATTTTTTTTTTTTTCCTCCAGTGAGCTCACTGGAGAGCTTTATTCTAACCCACACTGAGGCTTGTCTAATTCATGACTATCCTATCAGAAGCTCAGAGGGTCCAATTTCTATTTTATTTCTTATATAAGAATGGCTAAACTTGAAAGCAAAAATCAAATATTCAGTAAAAACTCATGAAAACTCATTAAATTCTTCAGAATTTTTAGAGTTTCTTGCTATTCTCGGATTAGTTATCTACCCCGAATCTCAAAGAAATATACGTATTTTGAGGCTTTACTTGTGAATAGCATTGTCTCAAATCTGTGTTCCTAATGTTATGATAAATTAATATTTGTAAAGAATGTTTTTATGGATCATTGCACACAAATATGTGTTAAGTATGACATTCACTTAACCTGGAAGTAAGGGAATCTTCCTAGAATATTATGTAAATCTCGTATATTGGTAGCATGTGTTATGTCTACCCAGTGTACATGGCATTGCGCTCTGGCAGCCGTGCACACAGAGAAAAAGGATTGAAAAATCATATTTGAAGGCACTTTAATAAATCAAGAAATGAAGAAGCATGCAACAGAGCAGTTGCCAGAATGCACTACAAGAAAATGCCTTATGTATAATTATATAAATGTCCAGAAAGTTTAGATTGTGATCCAGTAATCGAAGAAGGATGTGCACAGAAATAATAATGAAAATAACTCCATAGTGCTTAAAAGTTGTCACTCATTCTATTATAGCTGATTACCTGATGTCATATAATCTGAGCCCATAAATAATCTGAGTCCATAGTCAAAGTATTCTAAGACAAGGCTGAGCATACATAGTATTTCCCTGAAATGCTGAATTCTATATGAGGAGGGATGAATCATAAGGTATAATATATTTGAGATCTATGATATATGTTATTATTGTTGTTCTCAGTTATTCACTCTTTTACCTCAACGTGTATAATTCCCCCCACTCCCAATTTACCATGCCTTTCTGTAGGTAGACACTTTTCTACCTCATTGTCAGGATTAGCCATGTGACTTGTTTTTTTGCCAATGAGAGTGACATACACCCTCTCAACTGAAGTCTTAAATGTGCTTGCATGGTTTGGTTGGGTTCTTGCTTCTGTCCTCTTCCAAAACAACAGCATATCCCAGATAGAGGCTCCCTTCAGCCCAGGTTCATAGAATGAGAAGACACATGGAGAAAAGCTGAGGTAACTTGCAAACCATCAGGCAAAAAATTAACGTCTGTTGTTGTAAATTACTAAGATTCCAGAGTTACTTGTTAAAGCACCATAAGTTACTAATATAACACAAGAGATAATTTTATAGTCAGTAGTTGTATTCTAATCATCCAGGACCCTCCATCAACTTACTGTCCCTCTGAATAAATATAAATTAATGAAGGTGGCTGCTCAGAAGTTTAAGATGGTCATACCTCCTGACTCTCACCCATGGATTTACCTGTTAGACTCCACTGTCTGGGGATACTTTGGCTTTTAAACCATTTAAGATTTTATACCTCCATTGAAGCGTTCTCTCTAAGATATTTTGAGATGTGAGGTTTCTAGACTGAAATGCTTTGTTTTGGGATTTTTTATGTGGGTCTGTCTTTATTTATAGACTATTCTGAAGGAGTAACACCACACTGACATTGAAATGTGTCAAACCTCTGTTCCTGCCAGATGTAAAGCTAGAATTCTACCTGGACCTGTGTTTCCTGTGTTTTTCTCTTATTAAGAGTACAGGAGGGTCACTTAGACTGTAGAGGAGAACATCTACGAAATCCAAGTTTGAGGTGGATTCCAAAGGCAGTATACATCAAACTAAAGAGATCTGTGTGCAAAAGGAAGCTCAGTAAAGGTTTTATGGGAGGGAATAACAAAATTATTTCTAGTTTTTAGATGAATAATTCTAGTCGCAAAATGGTGCCAAAAGTGGTATAGCACGAAAATTGTGGCAGGAAAATAGGAAGCTTTTCCAAAATGTGTAGTACAGGCAAGCCGAATTTTCTGAAGGCATGAAGTACAACAATAGTAGTGACGATAGACAAACACACATTTGGGATATTTTAATGTGATCTCGCCAACCAGAATAAATTCAATGTGGCGGCAGTAGCATTGTTGCTTTAATTAAATATATTGCACATTTGACAATGTAACAAATGAAAAGTGATCCAAAAGATGCTCTATATGTGAAATGATGTTATTCATTAACCACATAATAGTGTGTGTGAAGTGAGCAGAGAGAGGAAAGACTAAATAACTCCAACCTTTTAGGAAGAGAAAATACAAAAAAGGAAAATAAA
Organism: Mustela erminea; assembly: GCF_009829155.1. Lineage (NCBI taxonomy): Eukaryota > Metazoa > Chordata > Mammalia > Carnivora > Mustelidae > Mustela > Mustela erminea. The sequence goes on from NC_045616.1 coordinate 51,634,423, forward strand.
GGGTGGTTAAAAGTGACTAAGGTTGCTAAATAACACACATTATATGATTGGACACAGTTCTCTATGAGATACTATTGTGGTAAAAATTGAAAATGACAGATTATGTCTCTTTTAGTCATAAAGGAATTAATTTGGCTTATTTATTCCTAGCACTATGAAAAATAACCTAATTCCTATAAATTTCAGTGTGGCAGTTTGACTAAATGAAATTGTTATTACCCACATTTTATTTCTGAATAGTTAACCATTAACAAGTTAGTCAAGTAACTGAGGCAACAGAGTTTAGTAGCATTTAGAAAAGCATGTTTTTATTTTTCTTTTGAGGACCACAGGTCTAGAGAAACTGGGGTTGAGGTCTCAGGCCAGGGTCAAATCCTTTGGGTTCAACATTTGTGATATGAATACTAGTAAAGACTAAGACCTTAAGGTTGAGAAAATAGTGAGTCAGAATGGAGAGATTCCAAACTAATAATCACAGTCAGCAAAATCTAACATCCTGACTCTCTGCTTAAGGGAGATGATGACTCATTAATTATACGGAGCAACTCTGAATAGTTTTCACACATTTCTGTATTCTAACCCATTTTACCCCTCCCTACGTGAGGACTGGACGTGAAATGTGGGGTTAAAAGTTCCTTAAGGAAGGATGGGAGGGAGCGAGGAGAGAAACCTTCCACTTAGGCATTACGTTGTAAATATACTAGTTCCAGTGTTAAATAGTCTTATCCTGAGGGTGGCCTTTGGATCACTTTGTTTTTTTTTTTTTTTAAGATTTTTATCTATTTATTTGACAGACAGAGATCACAAGCAGGCAGACAGGCAGGCAGAGAGAGAGGAGGAAGCAGGCTCCCCGCCGAGCAGAGAGCCTGATATGGGACTCGATCCCAGAACCCTGAGATCACGACCCGAGCCGAAGGCAGAGGCCTAACCGACTGAGCCACCCAGGCGCCCCTTGATCACTTTGTTAATTGAAATTTTCTTTCCTTTTTTCAAAAACCAAAATGAAAATCTCAAGTTTAAATAGGTAGAAAGTAAGAGAACTGTCTTTTACACCAAATGTGGAAGATACACAGAATTGTATTCTAGGCACTGTTTCCAATTAACGTTTTTGATAATTCTGAGGCAGGCCCTGAAAAAAAAAGAGGTAACATTTATCACAGAAAGAGCTATCTTGACTTTTATGAAACCCCTAGTGTACTTGGGGGGCTTCTCGTGGCAGCAGCCTACATTGGTGGAGGACAAAGTCATTTTCTGGTACAAGTGACTGCAAGGGGAAATACAGGGTGGGAATACAGAAGTAAGCTGGGGAATATAAATGTAGTATTCCAGTATTAGATAATCTGCATTCTTATGTAAAGTAAAATAATTACAGTATGGAGAAAGAAATACCTTTTTGTAAATAAATAGAGCATTCTTCTTACGAGATACAAATGTAACAAAATCTCCCTTTTCTTATTTCTCTCTAACATATCCATGAAATCGTCTAAAAAAGAAAAATAATCCTTAACTATTATTTGAAAGAATAACAGAAATCGAATTTCCAAAACTTAAAAGAATTTCTAGATTCTCTCACCTAATAGGCTATAGAACCCAAGAACTGTGCCTTCTGTCATTCAGATCTCTAGGCAGTCTTTCTGGAATTTTTCTTCTAGCAACAGCACTAGTCGGACTTCAGCCAGTATGAAATAAGGCCATAAACTGAGTACTTGGCACCATACTGCAAAACTAGTTGCTCTTAGTTAGACATGGTCTCTAAGTTTTAGCCAAGAAATCATCAGGGAAGATGAGGAGCGATAATAATAACTGACTTAATCAAGTTTTAAAGAACCAAGTAAAAGGAAAAAAAAAAGGTGAGGGGAAAAAACATCTGTGCCATCCCTGATATGGAACAACACAAAAGTAAATTTTGAAAATAGCTGCTTTTCTTTTGTAAGGAGTTAAAGACAGCAGAGTAGCTGGGAAACAAAACTGAACTGGTCAAGTCTTATTGAAGAACAATTGAAGTCATTGTTGAAAATAATTAAGTAGTGAAAATTAAATGGTCTGGCCATCAGTTCATATAACAGGAAACAGAATTAAGAAACATATGAAATGTGGAAGGTATCATAAAGAACGGGATAAAATAACAGAAGATGGTCGAAGAATGTTACCATTTTTTAAATGTCCAATGAAATTATATCTTGGGTGATGATTACCAGTGCCAATTAATATCACAAGTTGAGATACCTGGAAATCTTATACATTATGAAGGAAGTATACAACACCAGTTATGGAGACCTTTTGCCAAAAACTCAATCTTGAATCTCATTGAGCCTAATGATCTAATCCCACTGCAGTAAGAAATATCTGATTATGGGAAATTCTGTGAAAGAAGTAGTACAATGTCCTCAACAGATCCATTGGAGAGAAAAGAGAAAATAAAAAATTAGAAAAAACTTGACCAACTCTAAATCTAAACTGAATCTAAAGTTGTTATCAAGTCAATGCAAGCATATAAGGGAAGGCTAATCTCAGAATGCTTAAAGCAAGACAGTAACACATAAAGGCCACACAAAACTCAATTTTCATTAATTTATGACTAGAGTTAAGGAGTGAGGGAGTTTGGGGAAGTGCGGAGCTTCTTTCTCCTCTGCAGGTTGGGGTTCTAGCCACCTAACACTCCTGGTCTTTCCATTTCCCAGATTATACAAAAGCTGGAGCAGTTGAGGCAAAGATTTAATTGTGGGAGAGAGGAGGAGGGTCACAGAGGGCAAGCTCCTTGAGTCTTTATAGCAATGGGTTAACAACAATATCACTGCTTTTGAATCCACGAACAAATGTGTTTCATGGACTAGGGAAATTCTAATTTAAATTGTGAGCTCCATTCCTAGATGGACAGTTATAGACCAGCTAACTCAAATCTACTTTACATTCAGTATTAGGAAGGAAAAGTGAAGAGAGTAATCTAAAATTAATGTAGCCTTTTGCATAAGGCTCACAAATTACCTTCCATTTTGTTCCGAACTGGTTAATTACATATGAGAAGGAAAACTTCCTTCACAAGTGTATTAACTATGCCTAGGCAATTCCATAAGAGACAGTGGAAATAGTCTCAGTGCCAGAGATCTGAAAGTGCCAGCTTAGAAAGAGACTGTGGTCTTTGTGGCTGGAAGGTCACTAGGTTCAGTTCTGCAGTACAGAAAAGAGGGACCAGAAGGAGACAGGAATTCAGATGCTCTCCATATACTGTGTAGAAAAGAAAGAACTTTGTGAAAGACCTCACAATGGGGATGCTACCAAGTTGTATTCTGCCATACAAACATATGGAAGAATGTAATGATGGCTCAAATGGAACTCTGAGAGGAGGAATTATGAATAAGTGGATTAAAAACCCTACCATATGCTGAATGCATAATGCCAAACTTAACCTTTTGTTGGGAGAGTTTTCCCAACTGTGTTTCTTCACTTTAATTTCTTTGAACTTGATCTCATAAGGGCAGTATAATTTAGTGCATGCTTTTTTGTCTTACTCCAGAACCTCTGGGTGAGTGAGTTTGCTTCATTCAGAGGTTCAGCATTAGGAAGCATACTAGAATACAGGTATAACCCAGTTCTTCGTTGAATAGTTGCTATTGAGATGCTATTTTGGTTGCCATCTCTGTCTTTCTCCTTGTATTATTTCTCAATTTGTTGATGAATATGACAGGGAATATGCAGTTGCTAATCGTTCATGTCCTCAAATACTAACCTACGTGAAGGCAAAAGAAAGATTTTCGCATTTAAAGTATGCTTTCAGGTAACTGACCGCACCAAAATTAACTGTTCCTACAGGACCATTAAGAGCATTGTCCAGATATCTTTCAACAAATGTGCCTTTAAAAGAGAATACTGAGGTAGAAAATAACCAGTAATGACTAGTGAGACCAATCAAAAAATCAAGGATAAATAATAAAAAGAATTAAAGGATGCTTAGTTTATAAACAAATACTTATTGACAACATGCCATGCTAAGCTGAGGAAATAGTGTTAAACAGACATAGGGATACCGCTCCCACAGAGTTTAAATTTTTGCTCAAGAAAAATACTAAAACAAAATAAAAGTTAAATAAAAATGCCAAGAGAGAATACCATAGTCTTCTGCATATCTGAATTGGGAAACAGAAACACTGTCAAACTACTTGGAACAAAAAGGGTAATGTGTTGAAGGAATAGGGGGAGGAACTGCTCTTTGTCTACTGAAGTTACATGCTATTTAAGCTCTGTAATTTTTCTAGAGAGGAGTTTTTTTTTTCTCTTTTCTCTTTCTGGACTGCCCCTAATTCAGTATGCGTATGGTAGACAATGAATGCCCCAGCCTTGGTTCTGAGCTCCAACATCCAACACAGATTAAGTATTCTCTTTGAATCACAATTCCCAGTTGACACATAGGAAAATCTGTTTTACCTGAAATCAGGGGTCCAGTCCACCACACGACAAGCCAGCGGTGACTGGGGGGTTGGGTGGGGGGACAGTAGAATCCTGTGAAACTGTCATGGAGGTTAGTCCCCTTGGCAGACTTTGCTACTTGCCTATGCAGGATCTATTTTCTTCATCTTTATTTTTATAATAAAATCCTGATTTTGCATGGGACAACAACATGTCCAGATAAAATACAAGATTCCTTAGGCTCTCTTATGGTTAAACATAGCCATTTTAAAGGGAAAGACTTAGAAGGTACATACCTTTTGTCTTTGGCTATAATAGTCTTCTTCCCCCAAACTCAAATAAATGGCTGGTAGTGTCTAGCCATTTCACAAGCTTGGAATGATAAGCCCAATGGCAACAGATCATTCCAACTCAGCTGAGTAGAAAGCCCAAGGGAGACCACATCATTAATGTCATGGAAAAGCCAGCATAAGAGCCCTGGACATCTCCCCTTCTGAATATAGTGATGTGACAAAAATAAACTTTTGGTTTATTTAAGCCATTGTGAACTGTTTTCAGCCACAGGTAGCCAAGTGACTTAAGTAGTGCCCCTTCGTGATCAGTTTATGATGTCTAGCTATAACAGAGAAGTGGATCTTGACTGGCTCAGCAATCCAAAGAAGACTTACTTTTAACAAATGGTAGGGATAGCAACAGTAATAAGAATATGGAAAGAAAAGAATCAGTGTCAAGTATACAGATAAATCAGTGAAAAATTAAAAGAGCAGGGAAAGAGGTTGTACAAATGCACAACATGTTTTATGCTCCATAAAAGTTTAGACCAGTATATGTAGTGTGCATAAGGATATTTGCATAATGCCTCATGATAATCAATGTATTATAAACATCAAAGGCTGTGGTAGAAAAGGAAGTATCAGTTAAATCTAACTAATAAAATTATGCAAAAGATGACAAAAAGCAAACCTTATACAAAGATGAATGGAAATAAAGTACAAACAAAATTAAAAAATTAGATTAAATAGAAAAAAAATGCTAACTATGTGTAAGAAATGGACCCAGAGCAAAAAAGAATCCACATAGCTAGAATAATGGCAAATATTTATACAAAATAAGTTTTGTATAAGTCTGTTATATGAATGTTAATATTATCAAACAACTTAGAAATTCATGCAAAAACACTAAAGAAGTTTATTATTTTGGTTTGAAAAAATTATAAAGGCCAAACATAAATAAATACCCATGCACCAAACAATATAGCACCCAAAAGAATTAAGCAAAAATATTTAGAAATATAGTATTTGTAAAAAAAAAACAAAAACAAAAACACCAACCATAAACACCAAGTTTTATTCTCCTGTCCCATGCAAAATCAGGATTCTGTGGCACATTAACTATGCAAAATTAACCTCTAGAGAAACCTCTAGAGAAAATTAAAAAGCTAGGATGAAGAAAGATTATGTTGTGGTATAGATCTCCTTTGGAATCCTGGACCCAGGTCAAATGCTTTGGAGTTCTGAAGACTCAAAAATTTCTGTTTTTGAAATTAAGGAGGAATAAGGAATAGGAGAAAGGGAAATGAGAGGAAGAGGAGCAGGTGGTAGGGAAGGGGCGGTGGGAGGGAGAGAGGGAGAAGAGGGAGGAAGAGGAAGAGAAGAACCTAATCCAGGTCCTGTGTTATGAACCTTATGTATGTCATTTCATCATATCCTCCCATGTACATATCCCTATTAATAACAGAAGAATGAACACACTTTCAGAGATAACTAATTTGTAAAGGATCATACAGAGTGTTTGGTTTTGAATGTCATCATGGTTTTTTATAATATGTGAAATTTATTTTGGGGAGGCTACACTAGTTTGAAAAAGTCAAGACAAGTAAGTTCATACTTTGAGGAAAACAAAGTATTAAGGTGTGAGGGTGATAACTTCTTGACTGAAGAGACAAAGTGGTATATTATCATTGGCTTAAAACCTGATAGATACTAATGATTAGTTTGCACTTTAATGACCATGCACTTAAATGTGAGCATTTTGAGAGAAACTGTTTCTAGGATTGTTTGCTTTTGTTTTCCATCATCATAAGCATGAAATACAGAGAGGAAAATAGCTTTAAGTAAATAAAAAGTTATTCAGTTTATACAAAAATTTTACAATCCAGGCTAAAATATATCTGACATCGGAATCTTTTCACTTTCATAAAAGTAACTATTTGAAATCTTTTGAAGCATTATTCTCTTCAAACATTTTGAAACAAAAAATTTGCCTTTTGATAGGAACTATGTGTTTCATTATAAAGATGGAACATGATGTTCTGGCTTACATATTCTCTGCAGAAGGAGGTCCTTTTTTGTACTGAATTTTTAGCATATAGTAAAGATCCAGATTGTAAAAAATTAATTTCAGGCATGACAGACTGGAAGTATATATTGAACAGATCTGGGAACAGAAATGATGCAAATGCCTTTCTTCCAGCTTCTGAAAATTATGTAATGGACCAGAATTTCAGGATAGACTTCTGTTTGAGTGAAGCATGGACTCTTAATCAAAGGAGAGTACCAAAAATGACTTTGGAAAGCAAAAGTATAAGGCAATTTCCCACAAAGGGTAGTTCCATTGCCATTGTCTCTAGAAATATCACTGTAGCTAAGCAATAGGATATTCACATATATTTTAATTATTAGTGATGGTAGCAGAACTATGGTAGAAAAAATTTTCCTGAATGAGGAAGAGTAGTAAAGGAAATTGACTCATGAAAGGAAGAAGACCAGTGATGCATTAAAAGCTGGTAATAAAAATCAATGAAATTGTTTTAACTCTTCACTATGCTGCTATTATGTTTTAAAATATTACACACTTGTTGGGTCACAGTCAGGATGGTAACATTTATATTGCCTATACAGTGATTTATATGTTATTTAGTGTTTCTACCTCAAAACAAATGAGAATGCGGATAAATAGGCTGATAAAAAGTACTTGAAAGATTTGTGCCTTCCTATCATTAAGCCATTTAAAATACGACAGTTGCACAGAGTGCAATGAATAGTAGTAGATGCTTGTTAGTATAAAAGTTTTACCATAACATTGCAGTTGAATGACAGGCCTATACTCAGAAAAACTAATGAAAAATTAGTAATTCTAATACATGAAGTGATGAGCTTATTTATATCTGTATACATATTACTGAATTAGGAAGATAGTACATAACCACTATCAAAAGAGCAGATAAATGGGCTTTTAGAAAGGTACTGTTAAACCAATCAGCTTCCAAGTTGTCTACAGATTTTGTTCAATTCAGTACAACTCAACAAATGTTTATCAAGATCCTGTTCTTTGCCAGTTTTTCTCACAAAGTGTTTTTAGGAAGGGAAGGAATGCCTCCCCCCAACCAAAAAAAAAGAAGAGAGACATGACAAATCCATCATTCAAGAAGTATAAACAAAATGCTGTGGGAATTTACAGGGATTTAAAATGTGTGAAGCATCAGGAAAGACTTCATAGCATGGCTGGCGTTTGAGATGGTACATTAAAAAGGTCAACAATTCAACATGGGGAGTTAGGGCGGGGGGCAGGAGCATTACTCAAGGATGAAAGCCAGTATAAGTCTACTCCCATAAAAATGCTTATAATAAAACTCAATAAAGTCATTAGCTCACTTTGACTCAATAAGTAGAAGGCAAATGATCTGTAAGAGAGAGGAAGTGATATTAAGTTATACACTCAGGAGACTGACCCTAAGTAGCCAGAACTCATGAAAGAGCAGCTTGTACAAAATTGATTTTCATTTCCATCTCTATCTCTAATCCATTTCCATCATCTATTTTTTCTATCAATTCTTATTTTCAACTATTATATGTGTATAAAATAACTCCTACCTAATTTTGTCTGTGATAGAATAGAGCTACAGATGTGTATGTGTGTGTGTTTTACAGAAGTCTGCGGTTCTCAAAATACCACCCCCAGATGTCATGCCAGAGCATTTATAATGCTTCAAAGCTCACTCTGTGAAGTGCTTTCACAGAAATTTTTCAGAGTGACCCTGCCTAAACTCATGTCTTTAAGATAATATGTAGGTGAAATTCTATACCACAGAGACTCCCAATTTAAATATAAATTCACATTTCTCTTACCTGAAAGCAGTCAACCCCAAGGATAAGAATCGTGTTATGGAAAAACCAATTTAAAAGAAGTATAATGAATCTCCTTTCCATGTTTACTAAAATAAGCAGAAATGTGAAATATTAGTTGAAAAAATAGGGAGGGGTGAGGGCGGGGGAGTCTGTGTAACTGGTTTATTTTAGGATCCACTTAAAACCAAAATATTTTTATATTTTTAATCACAGAAACATATTTTTTAATTTAAAATTATGGATGATATCTTAAATTCCTATTTCTTCCTCATCTTCCCTAAACTTTCCTGAATAAATAATATATCTTCCTCACTAAGTAGGTTTTAATTTCTCTAGTGTATTTTATGTAGATCTAAGCTGACATCTTTATTTCATTTTAAACAGTAATTTCCTTAAAAAAAAAAAAAAAAAAACCTCTTTTCAGTCCTAGAATTTTATTTCACATGGAATAGTAAATTGTCATATACTACTTGTTGGGGTAGAAGTTCATACCTGTTCTTGAATAAGTTTCTCCTTCTCTACTTATTTTTAAATGGAACTCCTTCCTACTCCCATTTCTTCATGTTTGCTTATACACTGCCTCCTCCAAGAAGCCTCCCAAAAGAAAACAAAATAATAACGACTATAGCTCTTTTTTGCTTTCATATGATAGACACTGAACTAAATTCTTTGCGTCTCTTATTTCTTTTAATACTTTAAGAAAATCCTCCTCTGTGGGTAGTATTGTCATTCCCATTCATAGATGAAAAATCACTGTATAGTGATTATACAGAATCACTTCAACTTGAACTAATAATAAGAACTTATAATATTAATTATAATTAGTGACTGATTTAATGTTTTCTTTTGCCTTCCTTTTTATATGTATTCCTTTGAAACATGCTAGGCTGTTTCATCAGAACATTCAAGATGTCAGATTCTGAAGAGTATGCTCTTTATATGTTTTCTTTTCCTCATCCTTTTACTTGTGTGTGCATGCAAATATGTGTGTGCACAAACATACACGTATATCGTTGCATAAATGTGTGTTTAAATGTGCAGATATGTATGTATGTCTATATATAAATACATATATGTATGTGAATCTTTGCATTTCTTTTGTTGATACAGTATCTGGCACATAGTAGTTCCTCAATAAATTATTGGTTGAAGAAGAAAACATCACTAAATTTGTATGAACTGTACTGACACAGTTACAAACATCTTAGAGCCTTATAGTATTTTCATTCACCACTGTCCTCATGGTTGCTATTCACTAGGAATAATATTTTCTATTCATTATCCCCCTCTATATTTTTAAATTTGTTTTAAGTGAATTTACCTATTACTAAGAATAATATGTTCTGAGATTGTCATATTTGATGTTGAGTAGCAAAAATGATTACAGATTAACAATTTTATCACAAATCACCTTTTATATTAGGAAAAGTAAGAAAGAAATATCTTTAGGGATCTTCTTTTTCAGTTGATACTAATTAGATTTCTTTAAACCAAGTTTAAAGCTCACACTGTTCTGGCTTGATAGTGCCAAGTGATAATCCAATGTGACATACATTTCCTATAGCAATAACATTTTGGCAGATAAACTCCCCAATGAGAAACAACCATTTCTATGCTTAGATGAATTTTGTGATAAAACGCAAATGCAAAAAAAAAAAAAAAAGTAACAGAATTAAAAAAGAAATACTCCACAGTATAATGAAACTCCTTTCCATGTTTACTAAAAGCACCTAAATTCACAGAGGGTAAAAATATTGAGTATATAATAGCCGACACGTCATAGGTATCTCATTGTCCATGGAAAGTTGATAAAATAACAGATTATTATTTACACTGAAATTCATTCCTAGAAATCTTGTAACCTTTCCCTTCATTATGCAATACTGTCTTGGACCTGGGAATCTAGAAATGTGGAAATTATAACACTTTGACATACCATGTAAATGAGGTATCGCTGTAACATGCTATTTAAATAAAGTTTGGAACAAACATTCAGTAGGGAAGTTTGGAAAACTTATAACGAGATTACCTCCTAACTTTTTTTATAAGAGTATTCTTGTATCCCCCCCCAGCCATCTTTTAATTCCAACAAGAACGTACAGCATGCCAATTTAGTTCTCTAGCAGCAAAGCCACACGTTGTCGTATTGTGGCAATTAGTCAGGAGCTGAGCTTGTCGTTTGAGCCTCTGCTTTTCTTCATGTAGATAATATTCGACTTGGAGGATCTTTGTCTTTCTGATGGAAATACCTGCATTAGATATTATCAGTCTTCATCAACAAGATTATTTCCCATCATCAGTTCTGAAATCGAGGCTAGTATAGGATGGGTAGTGAAAGTTTCCATGTTGGTCTACACGTTTTATTTATTTTCCACATGTTGTTTTCAAGATTAATTGCAAGACCTGGACAACTGGATTGTCTGGAAAGCTTTAGGATAAATCCAATGTAAAGGTTTCTTTTAAAAATGTGAGCTTATTTTTAAAAGATCACGGCTGTCATGGCACAAACTGGCCACAGTTAGGGATGTGGCCCGGAAAAAAAAGAGAACAAAATGAAACTATCTAATCTTTAGAAATGAAGTCAATATCTTTAGAACTGTATTGTTCGTAGAGTAATGGATTTGCTAAGGAGTTAGAGACAAAAACTCTTTAAAAATAAGTAAAATGTAGGTTGGGAGTGTAATTAAAAATTCCAACTCCCTTATTTTATAATCTCTGCCAGACAGGCCAGATCTAACCCAAGATATGTATTTAATAAAATACATGTTTGTCTTTGTACAGTTCCACAGCTGTCAGAAGGTGTTATAGAGACCTTCTCCGACATCTGAGTGTCCAGTTGGAGGCACCCTAAACTCTGTTTTTTTCTCCACTTTCTAAACTTTTTGAATTCTAATCACATCTCCCCATCCCTTCTCTTCAGGTTTTCCCTTTTGCTTCTTTTTCCAAATTTCTTTCTATAAATGAGTGTTGAATGTGAAATCTCTTTCTGTAAAAAATAAATTATGTAAATCTAATGGAATAAATAAAGTTCCACCAGGCTAAAGACCAGAGAGAGCAAAGAACTATCCACAGAAGTATTTGGCAAGGGAGGCCCAGACAGTCCCTCCCTCAAGAAAAGCCAATGCATCTCCTCAGAAACTATTTCAGTCACCATGTGTTCTCTAAATAGCCTTCTGAAGAATTTCCCAAGGAGATTTCTTCCCAGGGCACTTGGGAAAGGTTCCTTCTATTAGGGTGGGCTTTTGGGAAGGAGTGGATGAAAGAGACCATTAGGTCAGGTTACTAAAGATAGCCTGCCATACACTTTAATCCTGAAAGGGGGGGAAAAAACGTAATGAAACAGTGGAAGGCTTTCTGAATAACAGTAGGCAGTTTTCAAATTCAACTCTGGCTATCCCATTGCCAGTGCATATTTACATCAGATTATATAAAGTTATAAATAGCATACCTTCTAATGTTTTCATTCCTCAGACTGTTTCCCACAATAGTGCCCTATCTCTTATGAAATTCGTAACCTTTCTTATTACATGAATAGAGGAGTAAAAAGCAAATTATTATCATTTTCGTAGCTCTTAGGTATATGCAGTATAGAAAGCCATTTGTCAGTTTCATTTGCCCAAGTATTTTAAATTGATGAGTCGTTTTTAGAGGAAAGCAATAGAATCTAAGTTTAGTCTCCATTTGTGCTCTTTGCCAGTTTCCAGCAGAGCTGGCTGAGAGAAAGCTGAAGGGCACTGATTTAAAATCGGAGTGAATAGGTTAAGTGGCTGCTCTTCCCTAACACAGAGTTCACCAAAGGCACATTTTAATTTCTTCTGTTTATCATTTACTTATAATTATAGGCTTATTTGTGCCTGGTTGTTTACTTTATTGAAATGTAATTAAATTTCACATTTTAAATGAAATATTTCTGTGTGATATTACCAGCTAACCCCAATTTCTAGCTGTTCATCCTTTAATTTTTATTTTGTTTTTGTTGTATCTGTGGTCAAAGGTATAACATTAGATGCAGCAGCTTTGTATTGTTTTGTGTGCCTATGTTCAAAAATTTAAAATACTTTGATATTAGGTAATTGCTATCTTCAATTGTAGAAATATATGCCTTGTATTCTGTCTGCTGACCTCTGAACGTATATAAACAGAGGTCCTTCACCTTGAACACACTTTCTAATGAAAGATTTTATTATGTTTATGACTTACTATTTTCATCCCACAAATGGTCATATTTTTATATGTTTTCTGGGGGCCAGAGGAAATCATGTCTTTCTCCACAAATGTCTCTAACAACATTTTGGATCATTTTGCTTCTCTTTTCTGGTAGTATACATCTAAGGAAAATTCAAGGGAAGGTGATTCCTAGGATTTTTATCCATTGATTAGATGTTACAGGTTTAGAGGAAGTACTGACAAAATTTTGTCTTATATTTTAAAATAAGGTTTTTTATTCTTAAATCTTTTTTATCATCTCTGGCCTGTATATACTAGGAAGCTGTTTTATTATACCTTATATCTATTTGATTACATTCATTTTTATGTTTTATGAAAATATCACAGACTTAAACATTATTGAAAAATTTCTTTCCTATCTTAAGACTGGGGAAGTCAACCACTGAAAAGCATATGTTTTACTCTTTTCCTTTTAATAGCTCAGAAAAGGTATGTTCTCCAGATACTACTTAAAATTTGATGAATATTAGAACATCTCTGGAATTTGTTTTTCTTTTGATAAGTTTTAATTACCAACACGACTATCATTTCAGTTTCCACTGTAAGCTAATATTGTAAAAAGAGAGAATTAATCAAGATACCAAACCTAAAGAGATCTTAAATTTTGCAAATTCTATAGTGAGATAATCAGATAATACAGATTTTAATAGCTGCTATCAGCCTCTATTTATGGCTATTAATTCTAAGATCAGAAATCATGAATCAGAAAGTGTTAATAACTACCACCTTCAGGCTTTGCCATTAAACTAAATATATGAAAGAAGACCATGTAACTCTAATACTAATTCTGTACAATTCTATACTATCAAATAAATGTAATCAGTTAAAAATCAATTTAGAAAAAGTAAGATGACTGGGAGAATGTGTGCAGCAAATATGAAAAACAAGGAGCTAAGTCCTATGACACGAAGTACTCATTGATTAATATGAAAAATACTAGTATGCTGGAAAAGCAAATAGATAATTCATACTAATTGTGTGAGCACATGTGTTGTGTGTGAACACATAAAAGTACAAAAACATAAACAAAAATATGCAGAAATATTCCCCAGGAAGAGAGAAAAGGGAAATGGAGAATAGAAGATGTTTCAAACTTAGCTATCATGATCTGTTTCAAAAATAAATAAATCAGTAAATGAAGCTAATATCATAAAATTGTTAACATTTGTCAGCCTTTGCTGGAGGGTTCAGGAGAGCTTATTTTCTGTACCCATCTTATGTTCCTTATCTTTAAAATAATTTGTAATATGAAAACAATCATCACAGAATTCACAAAAGAAATTATTAAAAGGGAAAATAATTAGTAAAATCATTAATGAGTTTTTTCAACATTATAAATAACAAAAAAATGCAACTAAAGGAATGATAAAAATAGGCAAAAAGTTATCAGAGACTTTAAAATGTAGGATACTCAATGTTAGCATGGGTAGGATGACAAAGCCACATTCATACAGTGCTGTGGGAGTGTAAATTGGTGTAACCTTTCTGAAAATCCATTTGGCAGTAGGTATAAAGAGCATGAAAATGTTCAGCTCACTTTGATCCAGTAATACCATTTCTGGGAATCTAGCCTAAGAACAAAAGACAAATGTGAAAATATATATAGGTACAAATACATTGATCATTTCTTCATTTATCTATTTAATGAATATTTACAGAGCTCCTACTATGTGTCTCATAGTGTATTAGCTACTGAGTCTGTAATAGGCATCAAGACCGACCAGGTCTCCATTGAGTTTCCATTGAAGCATTTTTCTAATAACAAGAAATTGAATGCAACTTAACTGTCCAACAATAGCGGAGATATTTTATAAAGATAGATACAGATGTAGATGTGGATATTGATATATCTATATTTATAATCTACATATATGTATCTGTCTACACACACACGCATCAGTGGGACAATTATGATTTTTGGTAGCAAATAATCGCATATATTGAGCAGTTACCATGTGCTAGGACCTGTTTTAATCATGATTACATGTATCATCTCGTCAATCCACATAACACCCCCATGATGTCATGTATGTACTTCCTATTCTTGCTATAACAAACAAAAACCATAGTTTGTAGTGGTTTAAAACAACACAAGTTTCTTTTCTTACAGTTCTGGAGGTGAGAAGTCCAAAATACGTCTCACTGGGCTAGACTCAAGGTATTGGCAGGGCCGTGTCTTTCTGGAGGCTTTAGAGATAATTTGTTTTCTTCCCTTTTCTGGATTCCTTCTAGCCTTAGTTTATAGCACTCTCTACATATTCAAAGCTGGAAAGGTCAGGCTGTGCCCTCTTCATATGGCCACAGCTCCTGTCTTTCTCCTGCCCCTTCTACTTTTAAAAACGTTTGTGGTTACATTGGGTCTAGCTGGATAATTCAGGATAAACTACCCTCATCTCACAGTCCACTAGCTGACTAGCAAACTTAATTACATTTTCAGTTTTAATCCCCCTTTTCCATAAAACCTCATTTAGTCACAGGTTTTGGGGATTAGGACATGGACACTTTTGGAAGATTATACCACGGATATGTTCTATTTTTTTTTTTATCTTCCTTTTGGATAAAATACACAGAGTAAAGAGGTGTTCGTTATTTTGTTCAAGGTCATACACTTACTAGTGAGAAATGTGGTATTCAAACTTAGCTAAACGAACCAAAACCTGACCCTTAATTACTGTTGTACTTCATAATCACTATGTTGCCAGTGTTAAACCCTTTATAATAAAAGGAAGTGTTTCAGAATAAAGATCTGTTAAGAGTTAATAGCATTTACCTCTCAGTCCCAAGCATATGGATAATTTTTATTCTTCTTTATGTTTTTGAAATTTTTGCAGTTTCTTCAATGACTATAGTTATGTCCTCTTCTGTTATCAGCTTGATTAAGTGGGGAACTGTGTTTTCTGGAAGCCCTTCCCTGGGTGTAATGTAGTAATGTGTGTGTTCTGGAAGGTGGAAAGCAAAGCACAGTCACTATACCCTGATGATCATTATTAGCCACAGGCCATGAGAGACAGAGAGCTGTAGGTGGTTTCCCATTTTTCCTTTCTCTTCTCATCTCTGTGTCTAGTTCTCCTTCTGACTGACAAACCTTCTGGTGAAAATCAGCCCTAGGCTCACTACCAGATTTTTACAGTGAACTCACAGAGTAAACAGTCAGAAAGAGGCAATAACCTTGCACAGATTTCTTCACCTGCCTCCTTTGGTGACCCCAATTCTGCGGCTGGATATGCATAGCTTCTAGATTTCCATGTAAGAACCAACTCATTCACTCATTCAACTCACTTTGACAGGGATGGTTAATTTTCTCTGAAATTATGACTCCTTTTTTTTTTTTTTTAACTTTTACATTTCTGGCTTCTCTCACAATTGTGGAAGTCCTGATTTCTGTAATACATTTCTTTTTCCCAGTACATGACCCATAGTGCTTTGCATCTCTGATTGAATACTGACAGATAGAGTTATTGGAATCAGAACTGGGTTGATTTTCATTATTAAAAAAATGAAGACAGAAACATTCACTTTGAGACTGGTAGTGGAAAGGGGCTGCAAGGACATTCATGGGGTCTATGAAGATTTAAAGGATAACATAGAAATCATTATTGGAAGCTGGAGGAAAGGGAGCTCAAGTTAGGTATTGGCAGAAATATTAGCCTTACCTGTAGTAACATGGAAAAGAGAAAGGTAACCTAAGGAACTCATTGATCTGGCTAAGGAGAAGGTTGAAAATGCTAACTGGCTTTTTCTAACTACATATGGCAAACTATGAGAAAAGAGGTAAACTTATGGAGGAAGTGTTTACTTTTTAGCAGAATTTAGAGGGACTATAGAGTTAGGTAAAGGAAAGTTGACCATCAAGAATAAGGATCAGAAAGTAAGAAATGGGGGCGCCTGGGTGGCTCAGTGGGTTAAAGCCTCTACCTTCGGCTCAGGTCATGATCCCAGGGTCCTGGGATCGAGCCCATATCAGGCTCTCTGCTCAGCGGGAGTCTGCTTCCTCCTCTCTCTCTGCCTGCCTCTCTGCCTACTTGTGATCTCTGTCAAATAAATAAATAAAATCGTTTAAAAAAAAGAAGAAAGAAAGAAAGAAAGAAAGAAAGAAAGAAAGAAAAAGAAAAAGAAAGTAAGAAATGGCCTCAGGGTAATGATCAACCCAGTACCTACTTGTAGAATACCATCTCAGTTGAAAGATGGAGTCATGTAAGCAGCTTGAACCCTTTACTGAGACTGGAGATTGATCTAATGATATTCCTCACAGACCCTCTCCACTAGACAAAGATGACAACAAGGACAACAAAGCTGTAAGCTCGCCTGTTAGACCCTTTTTTCTTAGAGGGTTTTTATGGATTTTAAGGGAGCTATACCACAGCACCCTGACTCTCAGCCCACGACAGAGAGCCACCTATTTCAAAGATATATGTGATGTGCTTTTGTCTAGTAAACATCAGCAATATTCCTGAGAAAACTGCAGTGTTTTTAGGACAGTTTTAATTGTGGAGACACTGACACCTATATTAAATGAAAGAGGGTCAGTTCAAAAGAAAAATTTCATAGAGTCCCAAACTTTCTATAGTCAGAAAGCAGGGTGAAAAACTTAAACAGCTGTACACATGGGCCATTTCCTGTGGAAAAGGAAGGATGCTTCAGTGTGAGGCTGAAAACCTGGAGAGTGGAGTTTAAAACCATAGAAAAGAGTTCAAAGGAAGCAGGACTGGGCTCTAATTAAGGAGCTGGCTTTGGTGTCTTGGCTGGATTTCAGAACTATTTTGGACTGTTAACTACTACTCTTTAACTAATCTACTAATAGTTAATCTACTGTTAACTACTCCCCTCTTTCCCCCTTTTGAGTAGGGATGCCCTTTGCCGTTTCCTTGCTGCTATACATTCCCTGAGACCATCTTGCTGTGAGTATGATCAAGTTAGCTACATGGAGTGGATGAGTGGGAGAAAAGTGGCTGGGTGAGCCCCTCAGCCATGCCAGTTGTTCCAGGCAGCACCTCCAAGAACATCGTGGAGAAGAACCAAGGAATCCTACAGACAGGGAGAACAGAGGCCCCAGGCAAGCCATCCTAATCATCTGCACATGTTAGAGCCACCCCAGCTGAGACACAGATATTGTGTAGGAAAAATAAGTCTCTTTGCTATGCCCTACCTGAATTCATGACCCACCAAATAATGAACAAAATAAAATGGCTGTTGTTTTATTCTATTGTGTTTTGGGATGGAATAAACATGTAATCATGTAATACATCATTGAAACAAATATACACTGATCTTATAATTCATATAAAAAATAAAACAAAGATGGTGAATTTCCCTTTTCCCCACTGGCTAATTTAGTAATGTAAATTTAAAAACTTAGAAAAATATACATCTTAATGTTCCTAATCAGAAGATGTCACTTGGTCTGTAATTCAAATGCTGCTTCTCCATAAGCATTTCTGTGTGGCCTAAAGGTGGAAGCTGCCTTCCCTTCCTCTTTCTCCCCATAACTCGTAACTATTTATACCATTCATCTGGCATTCTCTCTAAACTTCCCTGTGAGATGGGCATAAGAGATTTTATTACAAATTTTAAGGTACTAAGCCCTGTATTTTAGAAGATGAAAGGTATATATGGTACTGCTCCTGCCCTCAAGGAACTCAACGTCTTACAAGCTAGTCAGATGATTTGTATAAGGAAATATATGACTGTGATAAAAGAATGATGAAACTTTGTTCCATAAGGAAATTCAGAATATTATGAGGGCCTAAAGGGGAGAGTCTATTTGCTAGAGGGCAGAGATAAATGTAAATATAAGGGATATAACTGTGATAAAAATGGGATTGTAGAGGCCTTTGGCCTATTCATCTGTGGATTCCTCAAACACCTCTCAGAATTTCAGAACATATAGAAGCTCAAGAATTGTTGAACAAATTACTGGACAGGTTTCTAATTTCTGTGTACTATAATTTTAGAAATAAATCATACGATTATCCCCTGTCCTAGGGTAATAATTTGGCAGTAGTGTTTTTAGGGTTTTTGTTTTTATGAAGCTTTTTTGCTACTAATTTCTATGAGATGTAGAGTTTACATATAACGCCTTTGTAACAGATTTAGATAAAGTAACCATAAAAGCATAAATTATTAGATTAAAAAAAGGACAGAGTTTATTGCTACTTCTCATGCAGCAATGTTTTTGCCATGTACCTAGAAAAACAGGGTCAAATGGCTTCAACATGAAAAATCCATGCAGCTTGTTCAAGATATTTTGACAGTTTCTACATTTTCTCATAATGTTATAAATTGTAATGTTTATAACCATCAGGTGAATGAGAACAGAAGAGAGAGAAAGAAAATCTAATTCAGCATAGAGCCTTTAAAAACAAAAGAATGGAATGAGGTCCTTTATGTCACTGAGATAAATTGTTACATCCTTTTATGTTCTACATCATGGACTTCGAACACATTCACAACTTGTATGTGTCATATGGGCATGAGCTATTTCTCATCCTCCTACTCAGACTTCCTTCCTAATAGCAAGTTGTTCCAAAATATCTTGTCAGCAAGCTTTTGCTGATGCTTGAAGACAAACTTGATTCTGAAACCCTTTGCTCTTTGCAAAAGAAAGAAAAATAATCTTATTTTATTTCCAATGTTAGAATATAAAGCAGTATCGTGGATAATTTCAGCATTTTATGAGTGCTTGAATTAAATGCAAGTAAAATACAATGGCCTATTCTTAATAAGATTTGAATTGTAAAATGGACTCTGTATCAATAGGAAACATTCCTCAAATTCCTGGTTTTCTTGATTGTTTTTACATCTTTTTTTATTCGGTCTATTTGTATGTTTCTAGTTAAGGAAAACTATTGGTAATTATGATGTCTTTGACACATTTTAGAGGAAAATATCAATTAGCGTACTTAATATAACTACATTTACTTAAATCAGAGATCAGTTAAAAAAAAACTATTCACCAACCCTGACCTCAGTTCATTTGAAAATTGAAAAAGGCTGTGCTAAAACTTCAGCCCAGAAACTGAACATGGCTTATGCTGACTGTTGCTTAAGCCTCAGAGAAATCCATAATCCCTCCCTCAAGTGTGGAGACAACATCCCTACCAAGTCAGCTCTCACTACCTACAGTTTAGTGTTAGACCCCAGTGTCTAGCTCAGAAGAATGACCAAGGAGTAAAGGTTGGAACCAATAAACCACTCCATCTGTGCTGACTGATAGACACATTCTACATTTGCAGTACTTGAGCTGGAATTTCCAGTGCAAGGCCATCAACTAGCTGGGTATAGGACACACTTTTGTGATGTTCATAAAATATCTCTAACCCACAAAGAAATGGTCAGCAAGGGACAGGAAAGACATTCAATCAATCAGTCAGTCATATACACATATACACATTCATGCTTTTCAATACATTTACTTATTTACTTTTATGTTGGTGAATCAAAAAGAAGTCAATGGAAATGTGACAGAAGATAGATTGAGCAATTGAGCAAGGTTCTGAAATTAGTGCTAATGTGCAAGTAAGGGTGTGATATTGGAAAGAGTAAGAGTATCTCTTGCCTGAGGCAACAGAGAAGATTTGGATGAGTTAAAAAGAAATTCTGACGTGGGGAGAGTAAAGTCTTCAGCTTACCTTCAAAAGCTCTGATCAGAAGCTAACTCTGATCTCTGTAAAGAAGTGATTCTGATTGTAGAACAAAGGGAAGGTAGAGCGTGGCTTTGGGGCATGAGGATATTGGACAGCTCTGAAACATTAGAAATATATAAGGCAAATGATGGACATAAGAGGCTCAGAAATGATTTAGGACAGTAGTATAGAATTGCCAGTGAGAAAAAGACAGATGTACAACTCCCTAGGAATTGTTTAGGGAGGGTTCATTAAGAAAATTGTCAAATCGAAGGTAAAGTCAAATTTCTGTGAAAGGCAGAATAATAATGGAAAAGTGGTGGGATAGAAAAATGAATTCACAAGATTGGGAAAAGATGAAAGCAAAGGAGCCGTCAAAGTTGAAGTGTAGCTAAACAATCAGGTGTGATTTTGATAGGAATCCACATATCACTGGGTAAAGCAGAGAATGTTCAACTTTTTGACCTTTGGTGATCATTGGGAGTAAGGAACTGACAGATATTGGAGTTGGGGAATAAACTAGAAGGCCATAGTAAAACAGAAAAACAGGATATGTAACCTTTGCTGTTCGCAGAATTTGTAGCTTTTAAAACCACAGAGGCCTGACTGGGGACAGGAATGTTGGTGTGATCTTGTAAACTTGCTTCCTCTGCATGGTTCTGTTGCTGATAACAGCTTCATGTTGGAAGAGTTGTCGTTGAAGGACAGCCTCTCCACACATTTGACTCCTACATGCTGTGCTCTGATATGAAGACGGAGGATGTTAAGTGCAAGAGATCCTAGGCCACCTTGCCCCAGGAATTGTGTTGAATGAATGAGCTATGTGAAATTCAATTACTTGGCAGTTTATTGGTGAAGTGAAGATTTGCGAACTATAGCGTTATATCAACTTGTAGAAATCAGGGCCTGAAATAGGACAATATTGCACAATTGCTGAGTCAGGAGGCCTCAACTATTTCCTTCCACCAAGCAGAAAAAGCAGCAACTAGTTCATCCTTAAGCCAAAACATGCATTATAGGAACGCCTTTCTTACTGATCAGACTACTCCTTTTTGTTTTAGAACATCACATGGTGGCATAATTTAAAGAGCACTAGATAGGAAGGTAAGAGTGTTCATGCCCTTAAGCTATCAAATTATCTAATCTTTCCATATCATAGTGATGTCAGAAATAGATGATCCCTGTAACTCTTTGAGGATCAACATGCTCATATTTGGATGTTAGGTAATCTTGATACTAAGATGGAGGGTAGGTTGGTACCCTCCATCTTCTTTCTAAAGAGATTAGAAGATATTAGAAATAAATCAAGAAACTGTTGTTAAAATCTAGTGAGAACTGATGGTCTGTGAACAGAAAGCATATGTTTAGGGAGATCAAAGTTGGTTGCTAGTCAGATATGAAACAAATGATGAAGTAGGAAGAGGAAGGTAACCAGGATGAAAGCAAGGTCTCTGGTTTAGGTGAAGATGCCTTTTCTGAGATAGGGAACAAAATATGTGTGAGAGGAAAGATGCAAATTCAGTTTTAGGCATGTTGACTTTGTATATTCAATTTTAGACATGTTGGAAATACCCAACAGGCAGCAAGATAAATATTTCAATAGTTAGAAGATAGATGATAGATAGATAGATAATATATATTCAATATTACATATTGAATTCAATCATATATATATATTCATTCTTTCGTTCATTCATTCATTTGTTCTATCTCGGAGCTCAGAGTATACATAGTTCTTAAAGTTGTGGGTTGCCCAAGGAGAAAATAGAGAAAAAGCCCAGACAAGATATTTCAAGTTTAACATATTTGAAATTTTAAGGTATAGATGAACAAGGAACAGTAAACCAAGGGCTGTCTTAACATAAAACATCATTTGAAGAAGTTACTAAATGCAAGCAATTGGCATTTAATGGATTAGTTTCCTCACAGGTGTTTGGGCATTTAAATGTTTACCTACCAGAGAAAAAGAAGCAATGCATCCCTGTTTATACTGTGTGTGCATGTGCACATGTAAGCGAGAGGATGCAGCAAAAAATACTGTGTATCCATGTGTATTTATGCTATGTATTTAGGTATCCATAGCGTTTTTGTGAATAAATACATACAAGGAAATACTAAAATTTGGTTCTTAAGGGCTAAGAGGAATGCTAGTTTTTGGATGATGAGGAAGGAAATGTTTGTTACATGCATCTGATGACTTTGCTTATAGTTCTCCTTCTCATGGGGTGTGAAGTTAAAACCACTCACAGAATTTCTACTCAATATTATAAAGGTTAGAAACCATGCTTTTCCAGGGAAAGACCTTCTTTACAGCAAGTAACTCTTAAAAATTCAATTGTTAGTTCTAGTTTGTGTGTGTGTGTGTGTGTACGTACACACGTACATTATCCACACACAACGACACACAATTTTGTCACCTGTGGAAGGAAAAAAAAATTGAGTACAGTGATCATAGTGAAACTCTTAAACCAAAAGAACTATAAACAAAAACTGAAATAAATGAATTATGGTTAAATAATCAACTTAAAACTTAGTAGCATTTCTCCTGTAATAATACAGGTTTGAAAATTTTGATTAATTTGCATAAGCTTAATGTGCCAATTCCTTTTTTTTTTTTTTTTTAGAGATTTTATTTATTCACTTGAGAGAGAGAGAGCATGATTAAGGGGGAGAGGCAGAAGGAGGAGACTCCCAGCTGAACCAGGAGCCCAGCTAGGGGTTCCATCCCTGGACCCTACAATCACGATATGAGCTGAAGGCAGATGCTTAACCATCTGAGCCACCCAGACACCCCTGTGTCATTTCTTCATAAACTGGATATAACTTAGTATTGAAAATTATATTGAAAAGAACTATCATTTCTCGTTCTCTAAATTTATATCTATATATTCTTGACATTTACACTAAACTCACATCATCCTTTTCATAAGCTTGAACATTTAATGAATTTTATGCCTGAAGTTGCCTAAAAACTATTCAGAATTCTTTGCTAAAGAAATAGACATTCCTAATGCCTACAAATTGAATATGTAATACAAGAATTTTAGGGTAAGGGTTTAATAAATAAATTTAATAATAAATGACTTTAGGGTAAGTCATTTAATAAATGACATGTATATTTGTCCCTCCTTCTGAGTTTGGAACTACTTGAGAACTGGCAAATGGAGCACAAAATATTAGTTTTATTATTGATAAAGTTTATCAGAGAGAATGACTTTTGATCTGTGACCAAATGACTTAGCTAAATTAATTAATCAGCTTTGAATGGATAAGAAGTGATATCCCCAAGAGCTTAACCATAGTACATAGAGCAGAAAAGAATGCATGTATCAGAATGTGGCTCTGAAAAAGTATACAAAGTACACTCAGTTGTATTCAGGTTTTCTCATAAGCTCATCCCTCAGGTAAATCCCTTCAGTTTCAGTGAACAGAAAAAAAAGAAAGGAAGGAGAAATATTGCAAGTATCCGTCTCATATTTTTCCTTTCTGGCAAAGTGGAACAGAAATTTGCTTTCTTCTTTGAAAACTTGGACAGTGTAAAATGCATCCCTATTTCACAGGTAATAAGCAACAAGGACATACCTCACTCACTGTATACAAAGTCCCTTGTATTAAGCAGATGACAGAAATCAATGTAATGTCATGGAGAATCAAGTCAATTCTATACTTTCAAAGATATTCAACTGCAATTGCTATAGCTCATTTAAATTAGTGATTCTCATCTTGGTTTTTTATTTGTTTGTTTTGCCTCAGGTATTTTTATGTGCCTACTTGTCAGTCTTATTTAAACCTTATAAACCTAATAACTATTTTAGTGGACATTAAATTTCATTTTCCATATATCTATAATATTTAATGTACTTATGAAATTGTTGCTTTGAACCTGTCTGCCCCTGCTTTATTCTGTTTTAAAAAGTCACTCAGACAACTTTAAGTGTACAAAAATAATTGACATATAACACTGCATTAGTTTTGGGTATACAACTTAATAATTTGATATATATTATAGAACGGTGATCTGATATATATGATGTGTAATATATGTTAATTATATATTTACATATAATATATTATGAAGTGGATGCCACAATAAGGTTAGTTAACATCCATCGCTATAGAGTTATAATTTTTTTTTCTCTGATGAGAACTTTTAAGAACACTTTAAAGAACTTTTACTCCCCTAGCATCATTTGGAGATACAATACATTACTATTGTCACCATGCTGTATATTATGTCCCTGGATTTACTTATCTTATAAATGGAAGTTGACCACTTTCACCCACTGTGCCCACTCCTTAAACTCCTGCCTCTGGCAATGATCATTCTGTTCTCTGTATGTGAGTTTGTTTGGTGTTGTTTTCATTTTTGATTCCACATATAAGTGAGATCATACTGTATTTGTCTATCTAAATTTCCCTGGCATAATGTCTTTAAGGTCCATTCACATTGTTGCAAATGGCAGGTATTCCTTCCTTTTTATGGCTAAATTTTATATATGTAAATATTTATTATATATATATAATATATGCACATATGCAAATATAAGTAAATCTAAATCCATTCATCTGTTGATGGACACTTAGATTGTTTTGACTATTATAAATAATGCTGCAATGAACAGGGGGGTATCAAATTGTAGTCCTATTTAAAATTTTGAGGATCCTCTTTACTATTTTCCACAGACTATACCAAATTACATTCTCACCAACAGTGCTTCAGGGTTCCCTTTTCTTCACATCCATGCCAGTTTTTTTAAATTTCTGGTCTTTTTAATAATAGTCATTCTAACATGTGTGAGGTGATATCTCATCATCTCCCTGATGGTAAGTGATGCTAAGTACCTTTTCATGTACCTGTTGGTCGGTATATCCTTTGGAAATGTCTATTCAGATTATCTGCCCATTTTTTAATTGGATTTCATGTTTTTTTTTCTATTGAGTTGTATGAATTCTTTATATATTTTAGATATTAATCACTTATCAGATATATGATTTGCAAATATTTTCTCCGATTAAGTGGGTTGCCTTTTCATTTTTTTGGTGGTCCTTTGCCCATACAGAAGTATTTTAGTTTGATATAGTCCCAGCTCTTTATTTTTCCTTTTGTTACCTTCGTTTTTGTTGTTAAGTCCCAAAAAATCATTGCCAAGACCAATGTCAAGGAGCTTACCACATATGTTTTCTTCCAAGAGTTTTAGGGTTTCTGTTCTTATGTTCACATCTTTAGTCAATTTTGAGTTGATTTTTGTATATGGTGTAAGATAGTGATCAAATTCCATTCTTTTGCACGTAACTGTCCAGTTTTTACAACACTGTTGAAGATACTATCCTTTCCTCATTGTATATTCTTGGTGCCTTTGTCAAATGTATTTTTGTAAGATCTTTATCAAAGAAAGTTGACCCTCAGATTAATGATAACCAGAATGATAATCATTTTGTAGGAATGAGAGATAGAAGTGTGTTAAGAGGGTAGTATTTGAAAGCAAGTGACAAAAGAGTTTGGGCTGGAATATGGTTAACTTTGAAGTAGATGTTTAAAAACTCTTGTAAAAAAAAAAAAAACCTATACATTTAAAAACATGTAAAAATAAGCAATGTAATCATATTTACCTCAGTTTCTAAAAATATTCTAAGTAGTAACTTTAAAGGTAGAAATTGTACTATATAAAACATCCAACAGCTCATTCCTCCTTTTAATGCTACTAGATTTAATATTATTACTATTATGTGGAACTTGAAACTCTACCCCGGGGTAGGGGGGAAGCCATGAAAATCTTAGTTTTGTGATTGAATCACACAATTTACCTAAATTTATGAAGCTAAAATGGCAAGATTATTATGGATCAGTGAATTGGCCTTATTAACATTTCTATTTAAATTAAAAACTTTTGTAAGATTGCTTTAACTTTTTTATCACTACAATATATGTAGAAATTTAGAGGAATTGAGTGATGATCACAGATTTCATGAAAGACCTTCACATTTCATAAAAATAGAGATAACAACTCATCAGTTTTGTTCACCAGTGTATTCTTTATGCTGAACACACAGTAGGATTACAGTAAAGTTTTGTTGAATACATGAATAGATTAAGAAACTAGGGGTAGCTGACAATATAAAAAAATAGCCTTGTTGTTTTTAGAAGGCCTTGTTCATTTGTATTGGGGATGAAAATTACTGATCTTTTCAAGAAAAAAGGAAACATACAGGTTTCTTCCATAATTGTATTATGTCCAAAGAGACCAAAGATTTATGATGGATTTGAAAACATTTTTTTCCTAAATAGTAGAAATTTGGCTTTAACATTTAAAATAGTGTTTTAAAAGTTCTCTCATTCCTTATTCCTAGAGGATATTTCAAATAGATCAAGGAGTGTGGTGATAACAGTTATTAAGCATAGAATAAATGAACTGACCCACTTTTATGGGGAACCAGAGACATTATCATGTATATTTTAATTTGTTTAGATTGTTAGTGAAAAATAAAGGAAAAAGAAAGGCAATATAGTCTTCACCAGGCTCTGAGTTTGGGACAAGATAAAATAATTATTTAATATAAACTGGAGGATTTCCTACCTTTTAGGATAGAAAAGATGTTGCAAGTGTAATCATAATGACCCTGGGGTAGTTTGCAATTTAAAGCATTTTAGAAAATGAGACGAATTATGTGACAATATAGTGAGAAATGAGATTCAAATCTGAGTTTATTTGCTTTTTTAAAAATTAACATATAATGTATTATTTGTTCCAGGAGTACAGGTCTGTGAATCATCAGGCTTACACATTTAAAAGCACCCATCATACAACATACACCCCCCAATGTCCATAACCAACCTACCCTCTCCCTACATACCCACCCCCTAGCAATGCTCAGTTTGTTTCATGAGATTAAGACTCTCTTATGCTTTGTCTCTCTCCCAATCCCATCTTGTTTCATTTTCCTTCCCTACTCCCCATGGTCCCTCACTCTGCCTCTCAAATTCCTCATTTCAGAGAGATCGTATTTCTCTGAATAGAGAAATTGTCTTTCTCTGATCGACTTATTTCATTCAGCATAATACCCTCTAGTTCCATCCATGTCATTGAAAATGGCAAGATTTTTTTCTTTTGATGGCTGCATAGTATTCCATTACACACACACACACACACACACACACACACACACACACACACCACTTCTTTATCCATTCATCTGTTGATGGACATCTAGGTTCTTTCCACAGTTTGGCTATTGTGGACATTGCTGCTACAGATCACTACATTTATATCTTTAGGGTAAATACCCAGTAGTGCAATTGCTGGGTCATACGGTAGATCCGTTTTCAACTTTTTGAGGAACTTCCATACTGTTTTCCAAAGTGGCTGTACCACCTTGCATTCCTACTAACAGTGGAGGAGGATTCCTCTTTCTCCATGTCCTTGCCAACATCTGTCATTTCCAGACTTGTTACTTTTAGCCATTCTGACTGGTGTGAGGTGGTATCTCACTGTGGTTTTGGTTTATATTTCCCTGATGCTGACTGATGTGGAGCACTTTTTCATGTGTCTGTAGGCCATCTGGATGTCTTTTTTGCAGAAATGTCTGTTCATGTCTTCTGCCCATTTCTTGATTAGATTATTTGTTCTCTGGGTGTTGAGTTAGATAAGATCTTTATAGATTTTGGATACTAGCGCCTTATCTGATATGTCATTTGCAAATACCTTCTGCCATTCTGTCAGTTGCCTTTTGGTTTTGTTGACTGTTTCACTTGCTGTGCAAAAGCTTTTGATCTTGATGAAGTCCCAATAGTTCATTTTTGCCCTTGCTTCCCTTTGGTGATGTCTCTAGGGAGAAGTTGCTGTCACTGAGTTTGAAGAAATTGTTGCCTGTCTTATCCTCAAGGATTTTGATGGATTCCTGTCTCACACTGAGATCTTTCATCCACTTTGAGCCTATTTTTGTGTGTGGTATAAGGAGATGGTCCAGTTTCATTCTTCTGCATGTGGATGTCCAATTTTCCCAACACCATTTGTTGAAGAGACTGTCTTTTTTCCATTGGACATTCTTTCCTGCTTTGTTGAAGAGTAGTTGACCATAAAGTTGAGGGCCCATTTCTGGGCTCCTTATCTGTTCCATTGATCTATGTGTCTGTTTTTGTGCCAGTACCATGCTGTCTTGATGATGACAACTTTGTAATAGAGTTGGAAGTCTGGAATTGTGATGCCACCAACTCTGGCTTTCTTTTTCAACATTCCTCTGGCTATTCGAGGTCTTTTCTAGTTCCATATAAATTTTAGGATCATTTGTTCCATTTCTTTGAAAGAGGTTGTGGTATTTTGATAGGGATTGCATTAAATGTGTAGATTGTTTTAGGTAGCATAGACATTTTCACATTATTTGTTCTTCCAGTCCATGAGCATGGAAGGTTTTTCCATTTCTTTGTGTCTTCCTCAATTTCTTTCATGAGTACTTTGTAGTCTTCTGAGTACAGATTCTTTGCCTCTTCGGTAAGGTTTATTCCTAGGTATCTTATGGTTTTGGGTGTATTTGTAAATGGGATAGACTCCTTAATTTCCCTTTCTTCTGTCTTACTGTTGGTATATAAAAATGCAACTGATTTCTGTGCATTGATTTATGTCCTGACACTTTACTGAATTCCGGTATGAGTTCTAGCAGTTTTGGAGTGGAGTCTTTTGGATTTTCCACATAAAGTATCCTATCATCTGCAAAGAGTGAGAGTTTGACTTCTTCTTTGCCGATTCGGATATCTTTTATTTCTTTTTGTTGTCTGATTGCTGAGGCTAGGAGTTCTAGTACTATGTTGAATAGCAGTGGTGATGGGGACTGCCCTGCCATGTTCCTAACCTTAGGAGAAAAGCTTTCAGTTTTTCCCCATTGAGAATGATATTCACTGTGGGTTTTTCATAGATGGCTTTGATGATATTGAGGTATGTACCCTCTATCCCTACACTGTGAAGAGTTTTGATCAAGAAAGGATGCTGGACTTTGTCAAATGCTTTTTCAGCATCTATTGAGAGTATCATATGGTTCTTCTTTCTTTCATTAATGTATTGTATCACAGTGATTGATTTGTAGATGTTGAACCAAACTTGTACCCGAGGAATAAATCCCACTTGGTTGTGGTGAATAATCCTCTTAATGTACAGTTGGATCCTATTGGTTAGTATTTTGGTGAGAATTTTTTCATCTGTGTTCATCAGGGATATTGGTCTGTAATTCTCTTTTTTGATGGGATCTTTGTCTGGCTTTGGGATCAAGGTGATGCTGGCCTCATAAAATGAGTTTGGAAGTTTTCCTTCCATTTCTATTTTTGGGGACAGTTTCAGGAGAATAGGTATTAATTCTTCTTTAAATGTTTGGTAGAATTCCCCTGGGAAGCCGTCTGGCCCTGGGCTCTTATTTGCTTGACTCTCCTTACCATTATGGGTCTGTTAAGGTTTTCTATTTCTTCCTGGTTCAGTTTGGTAGTTTATAGTTTATGGATTCTCTAGGAATGGATCCATTTCTTCCAGATTGTCAAATTTGCTGGCATAGAGTTGCTTGTAATATATTCTTATAATTGTTTGTATTTCTTTGGTGTTGGTTGTGATCTCTCCTCTTTCATTCATGATTTTAATAATTTGGGTCCTTTCTCTTTTTGATAAGTCTGGCCAGGGGTTTATAAATCTTAATAATTCTTTCAAAGAACCAACTCTTTCCTTGATTTTTTCTACTGTTCTTTTGGTTTCTATTTCATTGATTTCTGCTCTGATCCTTAGTATTTCTCTTCCGCTGGGTTTAGGATTTCTTTGCTGTTCTTTCCCCAGCTCCTTTAGCTGTAGGGTGAGGTTGTGTACTTGAGACTTTTCTTGTTTCTTGAGTAAGGTTTGTATTACTGTGTATTTCCTCTCAGGACCACCTTTGTGGTATCCCAAAGATTTTGGACAGTTGTGTTTTCATTTTCATTTGTTTCCATGAATTTTTTTCAACTCTTTTTTAATTTTTTGATTGACCCATTCATTCTTCAGTAGGATGCTTTTTAGCTTCCATGTATTTGAGTTCTTTCAAACTTTACTCTTGTGATTGGGTTCTAGTTTCAGAGCATTGTGGTCTGAAAATATACAGAAATGGTCCAATCTTTTGGTACTAGTTGAGACCTGATTTGTGACCCAGGATTTGATCTATTCTGGAGAATGTTCCATGTGCACTAGAGAAGGATGTGTATTCTGTTGCTTTGGGATGGAATGTTCTGAATATAACTGTGTTGTCCATCTGGTCCAGTGTGTCATTTGAAGCCTTTATTACCTTGTTGATCTCTTGCTTAGATGATATGTCCAGTTCAGTGAGGGGGGTGTTAAAATCCTCTACCATTATTATATTATTGTCGATGTGTTTCTTTGGTTTATATAGTTGGCTTCTCCATGTTAGGGGCATAGATATTTAAAATTGTTAGATTTTTTTGTTGTACAGACCCTTTACGTTTGATGTAGTATCCTTCCACATCTCTTTATTATAGTCTTTGGCTTAAAATCTAATTGATCTGATATAAGGATTGCCACTCCAGGTTTGTTTTGATGTCCATTAGCATAATAAATGGTGTTCCACCCTCTCACTTTCAGTCTCTAGGTGTCTTTGAGTCTAAAATGAATTTCTTGCAGGCAGCGTATTTTTATTTTTATATTCATTGTGATACCCTGTGTCTTTTTTAAAAAAATATTTTATTTATTTATTTGACACAGACAGAGATCACAATTAGGCATAGAGGCAGGCAGAGAGAGAGAGAGGAGGAAGCAGGCTCCCTGCTGAGCAGATATCCTGATGCAGGACTTGATCCCAGGACCCTGAGATCATGACCTGAGCCAAAAGCAGAGGCTTAACCCACTAAGCCATCCAGGCACCCCACCCTGTGTCTTTTCTGGGGGGCATTTAGCCCATTTACATTCATGGTAACTATTGAAAGATATAAATTTAGTGCCATTGTATACTTGTAAGGTGACTATTACTGTATATTGTCTCTGTTCCTTTGTGGTCTACTAGTTTTAGGATCTCGCTTTACTTAGAAGACCCTTTCAATATTTCCTGTAGGCCTGGTTTGGTGTTTGCAAATTCTTTTAGTTTGATTTGGTTGGAAGCTTTTTATCTCTCCTTCTATTTTCAGTGATAGCTTAGCTGGATATAGTATTCTTGGCTGCATATTTTCCTCATTTAGTGCTCTGAATATATCATGCCAGTCCTTTCTGGCCTACCAGATCTCTGTGAATAGGTCTGCTGCCAACCTAATATTTCTACTGTTGTAGGTTACAGACCTGTGCTCCCGAACTGCTTTCAGGATTTCTCTTTGTCTCTGAGACTTGTAAGTTTTACTATTAGATGATGGAGTGTGGACCTATTTTTATTGATTTTGAGGGGGGTTCTCAGTGCCTCCTGGATTTTGATGCTTGTTTCCTTCCACAAACTAGGATCATTCTCTGCAACAATTTGCTCCAGTATACCTGCTGTCCCTCTTTTGCTCTTTTTTCTTCTTCTGGGACCCCAACTATTCTAATATTATTTCATCTTATGATATCACTTATCTCTCATATTCTCCCCTCATGGTCCAATTGTTGTTTGTTTCTCTTTTGCTCAGCTTTAATCTCCATCATTAGGTCTTCTGTATCACTAATTCTCTCTTCTACCTCATTTATCCTAGCAGCCAGAACCTCCATTTTTTATTATACCTCATTAATAGCTTTTTTAAATTTATTTTTTAAATTATTGTTTATAAACATATAATATATTTTTATACCCAAGGGTACAGGTCTGAATCACCAGGTTTACATACTTCACAGCACTCACCATAGCACACACCCTCCCCAATGTCCATAACCCCACCCCCCAATAGCTTTTTTTATTTCAGCTTGGTTAGATTTTAGTTCTTTTATTTCTCCAGAAAGGTATTCTCTAATATCTTCCATGTTTTTTTGAACCCAGCTAGCACCTTGATAATGGTCATTCTAAGCTCTAGTTCTGACATATTACTAATGTATTGATTAGGTCCCTAGCCATCGATACTGCTTGTTTGTTGTTGTTATTGTTGTTGTTATTGTTTTGTGGTGAGTTTTTCCCTCATTGTTATTTTATCCAGATAAGACTAAATGAGTGAGAAAACAAAATACTAAAGGGGTAGCAAAAACCCTAGGAAAATATACACTAACCAAATCAGAAGAGACCCAAAACCGGGGGAGGGGAAGAAGAAAGGGGAAAACATTTAGAAAATAAATAAAGAAAAATAAATATGTGTGTGTGTGTGTTAGACTGGTGAATAGAACAGAGCCACACACTTGATTTTGGGTGTATTCTGGTCTCTGAGAAGAAACTGCCTCCCATAATTTTAAAGAAAGAGAAACTTATATATAAATAAGGAAATGTTGAAAAACAAAAATAAAACTGGGGCCATCACATTACCTGATTTCAAGTTGTACTATAAAGCTATGATCACCAAGACAGCATGGTACTGGCATAAAAACAGACACATAGACCAGTGGAACAGAGTAGAGAGCCCAGATATGGACCCTCAACTCTATGGTCAAATAATCTTCGACAAAATGGGAAAAAATATACAGTGGAAAAAAGACAGTCTCTTCAATAAATGGTGCTGGGAAAACTGGACATCTATATGTAGAAGAATGAAACTCGACCATTCTCTTACACCGTACACAAAGATAAACTCGAAATGGATAAAAGACCTCAATGTGAGACAGGAATCCATCAGAATCCTAGAGGAGAACATAGGCAGTAACCTCTTTGATATCAGCCACAGCAACTTCTTTCAAGATATGTCTCCAAAGGCAAAGGAAACAAAAGCGAAAATAAACTTTTGGGACTTCATCAAAATCAAAAGCTTCTGCACAGCAAAGGAAACAGTCAAGAAAACAATGAGGCAACCCACGGAATGAGAGAAGATATTTGCAAATGACAGTACAAACAAAAGGTTGATATCCAGGATCTATAAAGAACTCCTCAAACTCAACACACACAAAACAGACAATCATATCAAAAAAATGGGCAGAAGATATGAACAGACACTTCTCCAATGAAGACATACAAATGGCTATCAGACACATGAAAAAATGTTCATCATCACTAGCCCTCAGGGAGATTCAAATTAAAACCACACTGAGATATCATCTTATACCAGTTAGAATGGCCAAAATTAGCAAGACAGGAAACAACATGTGTTGGAGGGGACGTGGAGAAAGGGGAACCCTCTTCCACTGTTGGTTGGAATGCAAGTTGGTGCAGCCTCTTTGGAGAACAGTGTGGAGATTCCTTAAGAAATTAAAAATAGAACTTCCCTATGACCCTGCAATTGCACTTCTGGGTATTTACCCCAAAGATACAGATGTAGTGAAAAGAAGGGCCAACTGTACCCCAATGTTTATAGCAGCAATGGCCACGGTTGCCAAACTGTGGAAAGAACCAAGATGCCCTTCAACGAATGAATGGATAAGGAAGATGTGTTCCATATACACTATGGAGTATTTTGCCTCCATCAGAAAGGACGAATACCCAACTTTTGTAGCAACATGGATGGGACTGGAAGAGATTATGCTTAGTGAAATAAGTCAAGCAGAGAGAGTCAATTATCATATGGTTTCACTTATTTGTGGAGCCTAACAAATAGCATGGAGGACATGGGGAGTTAGGAGAAGGGAGTTTGGAGAAATTGGAAGGGGAGGTGAACCATGAGAGGCTATGGACTCTGAAAAACAATCTGAGGGTTTTGAAGGGGGGAGGGGGGAGGTTGGGGTACCAGGTGGTGGGTATTATAGAGGGCAGAGATTGCGTGGGGCACTGGGTGTGGTGCAAAAATAATGAATACTGTTATGCTGAAAATAAATGAAAAATAAATTTATAAATAAATAAGGATAAATATAATGAAGGGATGGACTATTACTATAAAGACGAAAAGTAAAAAAATTTTTAAAAAGAATTGCTAAGAAGTTGGGTGAAAAAAGAAAAAAAAAGAGTAAAGAATGTGATCGGGCTGGAGATTAGAATAAAGCCAGGTGCTCGATTTAGGGTATATTTTGATCTATTAGAAGAAATTGTATCCCAAAATTTTAAAGAAAAACCTATATGTATACAAAAATTAGGTTAAATACCACAAAGGGATAAAATATGATCATAACAATGAAAATTTTAAAAGATTTTTAAAAAGGTATTGATAAGATAAAATAGTTAAGAAATGTTAAAACAGGAAAGAGGAAAAATTTTAAAAACTAGAATAAGAAAAAAATTTTAAAATTTAACTTTGAGAGACTAAAGGATCATGGGGGGAGAAAATCATGAGTGTATGTGTTGCTTTCCCCTAACTCTAGAGTTCCGCAGTTCTCGTTGATCAGTGAACTTGGTCTTGGTTGGATGTTCTTGCTGATCTTCTGGGGGTGGGGCCTGTAGCAGTGATTCTCAAATGTCTTTGCTTGGGATGGAATTGCACCACCATTACCAGGGGCCAGGCTAAGTAATCTGCTCAGTTTTGCTCCTGGAAGTTTTTGTTCCCTGAGCACTTTCCATACCGCTTTGGAGGGCAGGAATGAAAATGGCAGCCTCACAATTTCCAGACCCGTAGGAGCTGAGAGTTCAGGGCCCCTCTTCTTAGTGCAGTCTCAGAGAAAAGTAGTCAATCCCTCCCGCCTCTCTGGTCTCCGGCTACACTCCGAGTTCACCCAGCCTGTGACCAAGTGTTGCTATCTCTGGTACATGGCCCTGTTTGGAGTCTCCAAACCCAGGAGATTCCTGCAGCACATTCCCATGCCACTCCTCCCAGAAGAAGAAGGAGGGTGTCACTCTGGATCTGCCACTTGTGGGGCCCCTGCTCTAAGAGCAGTGGTCCAACTGTGCCTTGGATCATGGTTTAAGGTAATCCCAAATTGAGAGCACATTCCTCAGCTCCATCTCTGTAGCTGGCTTCCCTGCTCCAATACCTGGGAACCCTACCACACTCAGACATCCCCAGTCTTTCTCTGACCCCACACGCCCTGAGACCACACTACCCCCAGCTTAGCCTCTGGAGCGACATCCCTCAGTGGAGCAGACTTCTAAAAGTTACAATTTTGTGCTGCTGCTCTCTCACTTGCCAGTAGCCAGCCCCTCCCACCGTGGTCTATTTTTCTGTTGCTTGGGATTCACTTCTCCGCACATCCTACCTTCCAGAAAGTGGTTGATTTTCTGTTGCTAGAATTTTTCTTCTTCTCTTTGTTCTCTTGTTGAGTTTATAGGTGTTCAGAATGGTTTGATAACTGTCTAGCTGAACTCCTGGGACCTGGTGATATTTCAGTCTCCGACTCCTCTGCCATCTTTTTTTTCTCCACCCTACGTTTATTTGCTTTTGAGCCATGAAGTTTTATGAAGAGAATCAACCTCTCTGTATCTCATATCATCTATAAAATGAGGATGAGAATAGTTCTATTTCATATGGGCTCTATTTCATATGGGAGTTAGTAAGTAAAATCATCTAAAGGACTGGTACTACTCCTGGGCATGGTAGATGTCCAGTATCAGCACCTCCTTCCCTCAGAAATATAGGGAAATTTTAGATTCTCCTACTAAAAACATGAAGCTAAGCAGTCTTACAAAAGTGTTATAATATTTAGCATATTTTCATATGATGTTAAAGCAATCGTATGAAAGTTTTTAAACAGAAATATTAATAAGGCCAATGTATGGATTCATGACAATACTACGTTTTTAGCATCTACTGAGATGTGTTTGTGAGAAGTGAGAGATCCAGAATTTCTTACAGACCTAATTTTCTCTGGACAAGCCTCAGTGTAAGGGTTTGGTATGGGCTGGATAAGGGGAAAACCATACTGAAGATCTCTGCCAAGAGACTCTCTGAGCACAGGGGCCATATCTTTGTTCCGATAAGCTCCCCAGGTGATCATAATGTACACTAAGATGTGACATGCACTGGTTGCAGAATAATAATTTTTCTGGGTCCTGAAGTAGCTCCTTTTTTGTTTTGTGTTTTATCATAGGCAACTACTTAGTGGGTTGTGCTCAATCATTGAAAAGGCAGCATACTCGTCTCTCTTTTTGTCCTTAGGGCAAATGGTATAATTATAAAAGACCACTAAAAAGAGGTTTTTTTGGTGCTTGGCTGGATCACTGAGAACCTCATCTTTACCTTTTTTCTCAACTTCCCAGAGTAGCCCCTTGTGCTGCTAGGTAGGAAGGTACAAAGAAAACTGAATTAAATCCCCAAATTGATTTTTACCGTAAACTAGAGACTCAAACTATGCTGGGTTTATCAAAATGAGCTACAGTTAAAGACAGAGTTGTTGAGATTAATATGAGCTGAGGATTCTTGCCTTATCTTCATTTCAGCAAGAAGGAACCTTTCTTACATAATTGATGGATAGGCTTCATGACTTGCAGACTTCTATTTTTTTAGCTGTTGGTTTAACTGTTACTATTTTACCAATTCCTAGATCCATTCTCATGCCATTAATAATGCCAGGGAGCAGCTGTGTTAAAGCTGAGGCTGTCTCCCGAATTTACCAGCCATTGAGGTCACCATCTATAAGTAGTTCAAAAGAATTCTGCTCCCTTCAAGGTCTTATGTTTCCCCCACCTGTTATACTCTTAGGACAGTTCCCAACTTCATTGCTAATATAATCTTTCTGCATTTATTTTTCTGGTTGCTCTTCTGTTTTTCTAATGAATATTGCCATTCTTTTTTCCTTGTAATATTCATCTAGCTTACCCTCTCTGATTAAAATGTCTTTCTAGGTGCACCTGGCTGGCTCAGTTGGTTAAATATCTGCCTTTGGCTCTGGTCATGATCCCAGGATCCTGGGATTGAGCCCCACATCAGACTCCCTGTATATCAGGGAGTCTGCTTCTCTCTCCCTCTGTCCCCATGTGCCCCCCTGACTCAGGCTCATGCTCTCTGTCTCTCAAATACATAAACAAATAAATAACACTAAGTCTTTTAAAAATATATATAAAATGACTCCCTAGAATAAGATCACACACTCCTTATTTTTATAATTCTCATCTAATGTTTCAACCAGTGAGCTGCTCCTGCCTTGTAAAAATTAGCTTTGGAAGCTTCTTCTTGAGTATATCAGTAACTTCTCCAGCTGTTCTGGTATATTTCTGCCCACAGATAAGTTCACCAATGTCAGTATTTTAAGATTTCCAAGTTATATCCCTTGTGAGGGAAGACATGAAATAGAAAAAGAGAGCTAGAAACAATATAGAACACACAAGAACAAACAAGTGAGTACTTTTGATGTTGCATCAAATATGGTACCAATGTCCTGGTCTGGTGTTCATGAGTTTGATATCAGTTTTGACATTTTGATGTTCTAAATCAAAAATGTGGTTAAAGATCACAGTTACTATGGAGCCCTCAAAAAGAATGGCTGACCTTCAATGAGTTCTTTGTAGCATCAATGAAAGACACATGAAAAAGAAAGGCATTTAAGATGCCCAGATGCCCAATATTTCATTGAGAATTTCTTTTTACTAAGAATTTGTGAGGTCTGGGTTTATGCTCTTTGTACCTGATATGAATAGTTTCTTAATATTAAGTGCAATTTAATACTAAAGATTTCCTAATATTCTTGCTTCTCTTTGTTCCTCATGCGTTCCAGGATTTTATTATTTGGTTGTCAATTTGACCAAATTTGTAAAAGCAGTCAGTCAGTGATATCAGGGCACAGAAAAATTGAACTAATTCTGTTTACTTAACCAACCCAATTTCGGCTTTGTAGCATTTTAAATGAGGGAGAAATGTTACTCGTTGTTAGTTGGATTTCAAACAGGAGATCACTGCTGTGGGCTATTGCCTCTTGAAAACTATGAATGCTTATCTTAGAAAAGAGACACATAAGAGCAGAAACTCAAAATGAAAAATGGAAAGCTCAGAATAAGTGGTACAATCTGCAAGCAAAGTTCTAGCACTCTTCCTTTGCCCGTTCAGAAATTGATGTTTCCGATACATTCACCTTACCGGAATGAGGACTTCCTACTTTAATATACACATTCTTTGAGGAGAAGGCTGGTTCCTCCTAACCATTAAACTTTCAGGGAAAAAAAAATCTTCCTACAGAAATATGCCTGCCATCTTTTTCGCTTTCTTCCCAATTATGAACATAGGTCTTTTTTTCTTTTTCTTTAAATTTTATTTATTTATTTGACAGACAGAAATCACAAGTAGGCAGAGAGGCATGCAGAGAGAGAAGGGGAAGCAGGCTCCCTGCTGAGCAGAGAGCCTGATGCGGGGCTCGATCCCATAATCTCAGGACCCTGAGATTATGACCTGAGCTGAAGGCAGAGGCTTAACCCACTGAGCCACCCAGGCACCCCTGAACGTAGGTCTTGATGAATATATACAACACACACACACACACACACACGCAATATTAGATTTCTGTTGATGCCTAACAAATTACTACAAACAACACCTTAAAGAACATAGCACAAAATTATCATCTCACAGGTTCTGTAGGACAGGATTCTGGACGTGGCTTAGTTTGCTTTTGTTCGCTGGCTCTCATCTGGCTTCAGTCCGCATGTCAGCCAGGCTGGGTTCTCATCTGGAAGGTCATCTGGGCAGGAATCTACCTCCAAGCTCATTCAGGTTTGGATGGAATTTACTTTGTTGTGGCTATATCCCCAAGACCTGTAGGTCCGGCAGGCTGCCTCTACTTTCTTGCCATCTGGGCCTTTCCATAGGTGGCTCATATTGGTACTGTTTGCCTCTTTAAGGCAGACTGGAGAGAGAGAGTGGAGCATTTCAGAATTCCCTAGCCTCTAGTTTTTAAAAAAAAAAAAAAAAAAAAAAAAAAAAACTTATTGAGAGATGATCATTTGCAAGCAGGCCACATCAAGGAGGAAGAGCTTTACTTGGGGTTTTCTTGCAACAAGTCTAAAATCAGGAATACTAAGGACTCCCTGCTGTACATTTCTTTGCATCATTTGCCTGCGTATTCTGGGACTCAAAGAAGGACTTGTATAATTTATCGTATGTAAATTTCAGTTCAAGGGCTTATATTTATCAATCTTTTACTTCCTGAGAGCTCCCTGGGATTTCCAAATTGTGACATATATAAAGGTATATACCAGCTCCCTTCTGTTCTCCTCTACTACTCAACCTCCACCCTCAACCCCAGGTAATTTTATTCATTTCGGGGGCCTCAGAGCCACTCTGTTATGCCAGTGATGCCCAGAACTATCTATGTAAAGTCCAAACTTCTCTTTCCATATTAAGTCCAGCGTCATATTTGCCCTCCAACATTTTACTGAGATGTATTACAAGTAACTGCATCTAAACAGTTCAGAACTTAATTCATCACCCTTCTTCCTCCTTACTTGTTCACCACTCACCTGATCCTCTTCCTGTCACTAAAACAACACCATCCATTCAGTGGCTCAGTTCACCAGCATAGGACTCCTTTGCTTTGTCCTCTTACCATTTACAAACTAACAAATACTGGCAATTCAGCTTCAGCTTCGTTTAAAATTTTAATGGCGAATGTTACATATTTGTAGCAAAAGTCACTATTACTTTCTGTTGAATTTCACTTTATGTTTCTCTGTAGAGCATCCCAGTTCTTCCTCCCCCAGAGTTAATTACTATTCTGAATTTTGTGTTAATCATTATCTTGTTCTTCTTTGTATGTATTCCCCCAACAACACATTGAGCACTGCCTGATCTTGAACTCTATAAAAATGGCATTCTAATGTAAGTTTTCTTC
Source organism: Mustela erminea (assembly GCF_009829155.1). Classification (NCBI taxonomy): domain Eukaryota; kingdom Metazoa; phylum Chordata; class Mammalia; order Carnivora; family Mustelidae; genus Mustela; species Mustela erminea. The sequence goes on from NC_045616.1 coordinate 51,674,530, forward strand.
AACAATTTGTTTTTTTCACTCAAAGCTGTATCTTGAGATTTATCCATCTTACTGCATGTAGAGGTAGTTAACTTGAAACTTGAGTAGTATAACAGTATAACATTTTATATGTATATGTAACAGATTATGCATTTACTTAATGGTGGTCATTTGTGTTTTAATTTTTCTTTTATTATTACAATGCTACTATGAAATTACACATATCCTCAATTCACCTGATGTGAAAAGAGCCTTAATTTTTGGATGGTAGTACATTCATATTTCCAACTTTATAAGTTAATGCTAAGTTATTTTCCAGTGTATAGGTTAAAAATTTAAACTCCCCCTTACAGTGTCTAAGAGTTCTTGTTGTTCCAGACCCTGACCAACATTTGATTTTTCAAGACTTGTATTTTTGTCAATATGGTGGGTGTGATGTGAATTTCTCTGAAATGTAATGTAGGTGGATATGCTTTTATTTATTGCTGGCCATTTGTTTTCTGTAATATATATGGGTGTATATTTTTGTCCATTTTTCTATTAGGTTGCTTATCATTTCTTACGGATTATAGACATTATTTTCCAGTTACAAGTATGCAGATTTTATTCTCCCAATTGGTGGCTTTTTCTTATTTATTTGTAATCGATAGAAGAGCTCTTTTGATCAATAGTTCTTCTTTTTAATATAAATTAGGTAATTCTAATGTTTTTATATTAAGTGACTTTGTGTCTCATTTGAGAAATCCATTTACACCACCAAAGTCATAGAGATATCCTCTAGTTTCTTTTAAATTCCTTATAAATATTTTAACTACATCTGGGGTGGATGGTTGGCTCAGTCAGTTAAGCATCTGCCTTTAGCTCAGGTCATGATCCCAGGTCCTGAGATCGAATCCCACATCCAGCTCTTTGATAAGTGGGTACCTGATTCTCCCTCTGCTTGCCACATCCCTGCTTGTGTATTCTCTCTCACACAAATAAATAAATAAAATATTTTTAAAAATTTAAAATATTTCTTCAGTATTTAAGATTTTAACCCATCTAGGATTGATTTTTGTGTAGGGTATGATGTAAGAGACATTTTTTTTTCTTTTTCTTTTTCTTTTTTTTTTTTTTTTACAATTAGAAATTGATTATTCAGTTATCATTGATTGAACAGTGTGTCTGTTTCCTCATTTTGGATCATGTTTTTATACATTGGTGGTTCTACTTCTTGGCTGTCTTTTGTTGGTATGTTTTCTATCCTTGTGCCAAAATCACGCTGTAAAATCTGTGACTTCACCACAGGTCTGGACAACCAATGGAGCAAGTCCACCTTGCTTTGCTTCAAGGATATCCTGGATATGTTTTTCTCTTTCCTGTATACATTTTTTTAATTCCCATAGGCTATGAAAAATCCCATTAAATTTGTGTTGAAAGTATAAATATGTTTGCAGAGAATTGACATTTTCACAATATCGAATCAACATATTATTGAATATGGTATACTTATTACATAAAACAAGTTGCTACAGTTTCAGTCTAATAATTGGTCTCGAGTTTTTCATAGAGATAATCATCTGTTCATGATTGTTTTGTTTCTTCTTTTCTAATACCTAAGATTTATTTATTTTTCTTGTTTTCCAGAGAGCTTCAGGACATCAAGTGTAAGGTAAGTGGAAGCAGTAATAATTTTCTTCTATCTTATCACTTTTTTTCCTTACAGTTCAATTTTGTCTTTGTTTATAGTCACTTCATTTTATAGTTCATTAATTTCGGATCCTAACCTTATTATATCCTTACTCCTACTTCATGCACTTTTCAGTTTTTTTTCTAACTTCTGAAATTGAATACAGCTTTTTAAATTCTGAGATAAATATTAAAGTGTATGGATTTCCTTTTGAGAATTTCTTTGGTTACATCTCACAAGGTTTGAAATTTTCCTTATTATTGATCAAGTCTAAATATTTTCTAATTTCTGTTATGAAATTTGCTTTGACCCATGACTTGTATGCAATGTATGATTTTAAAAATTTTAATGTATTTTTGGTTTTGTTGATTTCTAAATGTACTACATTTTAGCAATTTAGACATTTAGTATTAAGCAATTTTGATCAGTGTGTATTGACTGAATTTTTCAAGACTTTGTGAAACAACTCTTCAATGTGTGCTTAAAATGAGTAAGTTTACCTCAGAAGGTGGGTATACAGTTCTTTACATGTACTTTACATGTATGTGTTGTTTAAAAAAACCTAGTTATTAGTGCCATTAAAATCTTTTATATCACTGATGATTTCATCTTGACTTAATAGTTGTTATAAACTGTGTTGAAATATCTCATTTTGATGCCAAATTTTCACTTCATCTATTCTGAAGCTATATTATTAGGTTTGGGGAAGTTTAAAATTATTGCATCTTCCTAATGAACAAAAGCATTTATTATTATATTATTACCTTTTTCATTTCTATCAGTGGGATTTTTGCCTTAAAACTACTTGTGTGATTTTATTATTACATAGTATTATTTTGTAGATTATCCATTTTCTTGAAGTAGCTCTTAATGAATCTAGGATCCATGTGCGGGTTAGTAGGAGTAGATATAGATAGAGGAAGACTTTTGGTTTTTGTCTCCCACATATGCCAACCATTAAAATCTAAGCTCTAGGCTACCCAAGATCTGTAGACACACCTGGGGTAGCAGTTAACCTTCGCTGCTTACTGACTTCATAGGATTCATGTCCATGATTCATTTCTAGTCCCAGAGCATTTGCATTTCCTTTCCTACTTGAAAACTAATTTACTTACTAAAGAAAGCTTATAGATATACTGTATACCTACAGAAACACATGTGTAATTATTAAGGTATATCGAGGAAGAGTTTTAGTCCTCATCTGTCATACTGCCAGAAATGGATGTCCTTCATTTTCAGCATCTTTTAAATGCATCCAGTTCCTACCATCTGCACTGCCACAAGGCTTATTCAGGTCCTCACTTGTTTTTTCTGCCTTTATTTTTCCCCCTTCCAACCACTTCTCCTACAGCCTGAGTTTCCTCTCTGAAACACAGATCTGTCAGTGTCACTCCATCTTGTTCTTAACATTAAGGATGAGATTATTTAATATGTCCCAAATGGTCTTAGTGACTAAAACTGCTCATTCCTCTTTATTCCCGCCTCACCTAACTCCAAAATATCTAATTCTGCTACAAAAATTGCTTTCTACCTTTGTGGAGGATTTTTTGTTGTTGTTGTTTTCTTTTTGTTTTTTTGGGGGGGGTTGGGGGAGCTTTTATTGTTGTCATTGTTGTTTGCTTTATAAACACTATCTTAACTTATCCCTGCAAAGATCTTATTTAAGTACTATTATCCCCATTTTACAGGGAGAAATAGAAATGGTTAAGTGACTTAACCAAAGTCACACAACTGTTAATTGAAGGAATTGAGATTTCATCCTATGTCTTCCCAATTTCAGTGATGCTTATGTGAATTTATGATCCTCCTATAGTTCCTTTCTCATTTCTGGGATTTTCCTCTTCTTAGCTTTCCCTCTCCACAATATCTTTCCCATCCTTCAGGTCTTCCTTGATCAAGTGCACTTTTCAGTGTGCCTTTTTATCTATCATAATATCTCAGTTTCTTTCCTTTTCTTCATTTCCCTTCAGACTCTAAACTATATGACAGCAGAGACCAAATCTACCTTCTTCTCAGTGGCATCTTTAGGACAATGACACATACTTTCGAAAAAATTTCTCAGATACTGGTTCCAAAAACCCTGATGTAATTTAAGAAAAGGGATTTTATGATAAATCAAAGCAAGGGGACTTTTTTCTTTTCTTTTTTTTTTTTTCAAAGAATAGTTCCCAGGTCAAAGAGTATTATTTTTATTTGCTGTTTTTAGTGTGAAGCTACCTCCTCTTCTTGAGATTTTATAAATATAAAAGTAGGAGCTACAATATTAAGAACCCATATCATATATGAGCCCATACAGTGATTGTTTAACTGCATGTTGGGCAAAATTTCCAGCATTTCTAATAGTATGAAAGAAATGTGAATTCCATAAAACAAAAACCTAAGCATTATATTCTATATTCTATATTCTCTTTTTGTTACACTATTGCTTGACTAACAATTCAGATAAATGTTGTTAGTACATTCTTGGCAGTTCTATGAGAAAAACATGTATTTTCATCAGAAAAAGGTACAGATATTTGTAAATCTCTTTTAGGTATTAATACTTGATTTGTCTTTTATTTTGAAATTTTTGTTATAATATCCATTTCTTTCCGTGTGAAATATGGAATACTAGATGGAATTTGCCCATGGAATTTAAGAAACTCTTTTCTTAAATAAAACCAGTTAAATTGATACAACCAAGTGGTAAAAAAAAATTTTTTACATTCATTGTTTTTCTTTTTAGTGAAGTTAAGGATATATATTTTTTCATACCCAACAATTCACTTCTAATTATATACCATAAAAAGGCATGATTAGCTATATTAGTATATGTATGAACAAGTGCCATAGCATCTTTATTCATAATACCCCAAAACTGTAAGCAATCAAAATGTGCATTTGCAATAGAATGGAAAAATAAATTAACACATATTCATACATGATTATTAACAGCAATTCAAACAAATGAAATATACCTAACAAAGAAATCTTAAAAGCTAACACTGGATGAAAGAAGTCAGAGGTCACACCAAATAAATATATACTTGGGATTCCATTTATATACAGTTCACAATAGGCAGGACTGAGTTATATTATTTACTGATACATTTTCAGGTGGTAAAACTGCAAAGAAAAGCAAGGAAAATACCACCATAAACATTCAGACAGAGTAGGAGGGAAGGTGTTGCAGTTGAGTAGGCTATTTTGTAACCTGGTAGTGGCTACAGAGATGTTTGATTTATTATAATTAATTAAATTATGAACTTAAGTTTACTCTACTATCCTTTATATTTGCATATTTCACAATAAAAGGATGACACCATGGTAAAATTTAATTTCCGTTTGCTATAGGTCCAGAGAATAACTTAAAGTTGAACTGGACTTACCAATTTCTATCAACATTTTAGTGCATAGTCACTGTTCAGGAAGGAAATGACATTTTTTGAGGAAAAAGAAGATAAAGTTTCTTTTGGCTAAAGGAGAGTTCACTTTCTTCATTAGCAACTATATAAAATGCTATTTTTCCATTTATGGTGATAGGCAGGATTGCACTGATTTAAAAAAAAAAAAATTCCCTATGAGAGTGGTCAGTTTTTCAAACTAAGGCTATAGAGTAGAGCTTTGCTTTTAAATGAAGTTAATTTGGCTAGTCATTTTAATGCCTGATATTCCTTTATTACTGTCATGTTTTAAGAAAATCTGTAATTTCATCAGACACAAATAGGAAAAGTCTTGGCATCCTTAGTTTATCAGCCATTCAGTATAAAAAATAAGTTATAGGAGAGTCATAACAGTGTGTGAATGATTTGGTGACAGTTCTGTACTCCTTCTTACTTTTCTGCAGGACTGAAAAACAAACCCACTAATTTATTTAAAAAGTATTCATTGACCAGCCACTCTTTCGTGGTTCACAATGCTTAGAGCTAAGAACATGAACACAAAAAGGAAAGGCTCTCTGTCTTTAACTTACTTAAAATATTTCTTATTACTTAGGCTTTTTCAGCATTTTAGCTATGGTTCATTCAACTGTTAACAATTTGAAGAAGTTATATTGTCGGCTCCATTTAATTTTAATTCTTTCCTTTATCTATCTGAATTATAACTTTCATACTCAATAATAAATGTCATAAATGACGAGGTCACTTAATTTACCTTAGTCTGAATGAGAAGAGTGTTTTTAGAAGAAGTTCATGGATTTAAGAAATATTTGGAAGTTTGTCTGGAAGGAGGAGGGAAGGAGATTATACATTCAGTTTTGGACATGTGATCTCTCAGATGGTTGTGGGACATTTAAGCAGAGATGCTATGTAGTTAAATATATAGGATTGACTAAAGCTCATCAAAAAGATAATAGTTGCGGATTTTATTCCTTGGATTAGATTCTTACACATGGAGGTGGTAAATGAAGCTACAAGCAGATCGATAGCGACTAAAGCTTTAAATGATATTCCTCACATAGAAGGTATATAATGATAAGAGCCACGGGCTTAAGAGATAGCCCTGAAGACACTAATATTTAGGAAAATGGAAGTGAAAGAGGAGTCTACAATGAAAATGACAGTGTTGTATTACCGAAACAAAAAACTTGTGTTCAAAGAGGAAGAATTAGAAATAACAAGTTTTGCAAGTAAAATAAGGTAAGAATAGATTTAGAAATAAGACATCATTGATGCCCTTAACAAGAACAGTTTCAGGAAATTCTTGGGAGTAGTTTCCAGATTACAGTGGGTTAAGGAATGCTTACAAAGTGAGTGAAGGATAATACAGTGACTCTGGGCCACCTTTTTCAATAAATTTTCTTCTAAAAGGGAGAGATATGACAGTATTTAAATAGTGACTTGAAGATGAGGGTATTGGTTTACTCTTGAAATTGGAGAGACTTAAGAATATTGAAACAGTATTATTTGAGAAAGATCGAGTTAAAAATATAAGAATCTAAAAAGGGGAAGAAATACATGATTTTTGAGGTACTGTGGCCCTTAAAAACCCAAGATGGTTGTGTGGGGCGGCAGGGGGGTGGCCAGGAGGGAGAAGGACTGGCCTCATGTATGAGGAATATCACCTCTACACCGGGGATGGAGGAGATAGAATCAGTGGGTGCTGATGTTCATTTGCTTGATTATGGGTTCTGTTTTCTTTGCGAAGAGATAGTACGCTGAAGGTAAAAAGATGGCCAGCATAAAGGAGAACAGAGAAAATAACTGTCTTTGAATAATGGGTAAGAGCTAGGGAATAAGGTAGAATTGATCTACTCTTGAGGTTTTTCCATGAAGACGGTGATATAGAAGGAAAATTTGGGAGACTCTGAGGTGAAAAAGAGGAAGTAGGAGACCAGAGAGTCTAAATCAGTTTGGAATTAGATCAGGGCTCATGGAGATGCACAATTTTCAGCATTGAGGGATTAAAGGTCTTGATCAGTTTGGATAATGAGGATGACTGAATGAAACCTGGAAGGCTAAGAAATTGTTGCCAAAGAGAAAAATTCAAAATTTTAGAGATGGGGGCGCCTGGGTGGCTCAGTATGTTAAGCTTCTGCCTTCGGCTCAGGTCATGATCTCGGGGTTCTGGGATCAAGCCCTGAATTGGGCTCTCTGCACAGCAGAGAGGAGAGCCTGCTTCCCCCTCTCTCTCTCTCGGCCTGCCTCTGCCTACTTGTGATCTTTCTCGCTGTCAAATAAATAAATAAATAATCTGAAAATTTTAGAGATGGACTAGTTCTAGAGCTAACAAGTTTCAAGTGGTAACTCACAGCCCAAAATGGAAAATGACCATTTGACCATATTTGCCTATGTAACCCTTCATCTGCTGTATTGGTTTTACACATCTTTATCTGCAAGTATTTGTTGGTCTCTTTTGCCTTCCCCTACAATATCCAGTTATTTCCTTATCTCTCTATTCAGAATCCACCCACGCTTCACAAGTCAAGGCCAACGTCATTCAAACCTTTCCACATTACCTCAGCTCCTGGGATTACTTGCTGTTAGGAATGCGTAATGTTCAGTGTGTTTCCCTCAGTGGTCTAAATGAGTTAGTAGGGTGTGCCACAAAAGCTGCATTTCTCACTCTCCCTCTTGTTCAGAGCAGTGTACCTTTGCTCATGCCGGGCCTGTCTGGGAAGCCTGTCACCTCTCCCTTCTCTGTCTCGTTTCTTCAGCGTTCTGAGTTAGGTGCCCTCTCTGTTCTCCTCATCCCATATGCATACATCTATTTCAGCACTTACTACATTATGCTCACATTAAACTTTTTATATCTTATTCCTTATAAGTCTGCACACTTCCTCAGACTGATTTTTCATTTTCTTTATCCCAGTGCCAAATACTATGCCTAGTACAAAACAGATGCTCAGTATATGTTTATGGAGGTGAGCTGAAGTAAAGCCTTGTTCAGTCACTTGGTGGCTTTGTGACCCAGATAATTTTCATCCACTTTCTAGCCCTTGTCTTCTCTGGAAAGGATGGGGACATCTCACAGGGTTGAGGAGTTAGGTGAGATAGCTAATGGAGAGAAAGCCTCCAGTCTGCTATCTAGCAGATAGAAGACGGTAGTAAAGTTTTTCAGCTTAATTTTAGTCTACTTTGTGCTACCTTGTGTTTTTCAACTGATATTTAATATGTGTATCACTATTTGACATTTTTATAAGAATGTCTTAACTCATCAACTAATTAGTTTTTTGAGAATAGGGATCATATAGTATATAAGCTGTGTATTTTACATTACCTAGCATATATTAGGACGATGAATACTTACAAACTGACTATTAAACATTTACAAACAAATGAACCACTTTCACAGATTCTGTTTGAATCTAGCTCTGAGACAGATGAGGCAGGATGATTTTTCCCTTTAAGAACAGACAGCGTTACATATATCTGTATTCAGTGACACAATTAAACCATAACCAACCACTAACTGAATGGGGATTGAAAGCATGAATTGAAATTTGTATACCATAAGCAGAATGCTTTTTCATTCAATGACTACAAGCCAAATTGCATATAGTCTAGTCTGTATCATTTGTGGTTCAGGAAAATTCTAATCCGGGCTACTCACCACACAAGCAGACAAGAACAGCTATAAGAATTGAATGACATAAGACATGCAGATGTTTATATAGCACCTGAATCATTAAATCTTTTTTCTTCAAGTTCATAGGAATGTTCTGGCCTTATATAGGCATAGCATTCAGCTGTACATTGTGCTGAGAATGAAAATAAACAAAAGCCTTGATACAGATGACATCCATCAAATGATTCTGTTTTTCCTCATATAAATGTATATAATTTTTATTAAAAATCGTATTCTCAACTCTTTAATGATTTCTTGGTGAAGACAGCAAAGCCTATTTCATAACTGTATAGTAGAAAGATTTATAAATATCTTATTATACGGAAAGAAACTGAAGCAAGAAAAGAATGTCACAGAATCACTTAACAGTAAATGTATAGAAAATATACTTGGTCCTCAGTCCTAATGATTCAGAAAGAAGGCAGGTGCAACCCTCAACCCCATCAAGTCCATTCCTTTATTCTGGCAAATTTATATGGTTCTGATCAGGAAGTTTTGAATAAAATGCATGTCACAACCTCAGAGTGGAGAGCTGATTTGACTTGTCTATTTGTTTGTACATATTTTGAATTTTTTAAAATGACACAATACAACTTGAAAAAGAAACATTTGATTGCAGGAGTTCATATGTACTCTTTAGATGTTTTCATAAACCTTCTTCATCTATATTTTCGGCAATTTTTCTTGGACGTCTAACAAATACTGAAATCAGTTTGCCTCTCCACTTACCCTTTCATAATGTTCGTGACACAAGCCTGTGTAATTTGACACCTTGGAACTTTAAACAGACTCAGAATCTTTTGGACCTTCTAGCCATCATCAATTCACATAGTGTGCAGTAAATCCAGCTCAAAATAAACAACACAGATGGAATCGAAGCTTATAGTACAATGTCAGCAGTATCCACAGATTGACAGAGCTAGTTAGGCTGCCAGATGCACAGAATGTTGTTCTATCTACTTGTTCTTTATAACTGGACTTGATGGAGTACATCAGTGTCAAACTCCTTGCTGGTTTCCACACGCACACGCACAGAAACGCACCCGCATACACACGCGCATTCCTGCGCTCTATATCAACGGCACCATCTGCTCTCAGCTGTACATGTGGTAGCTAACTAACTATCCTACTGTGCCTGGGTCTCACCGACTGCTTTCCCTGGAAACAAATGACAACAGTTTTTATCTTGTGCCCTCCTTGGCATTATAAAATAAGGCTCTTAACATTTCCATACGCATATATTTTACATGCATTTTTTAAAATTCTGTTCTCCGTTTTATTTACTGATTCCCTAGAGAATGGCAATATCTCTTTTTATATCTCCCCCAAATTGAGATTTGCCTATGGAAGTTCACATACTGAGACTGTTGCTTCTAAGATTTACATAAAAGCAATGTATGTAAAAGTCATGGGCCCTGGGATCATTTTGTTGTCTCCACACTATTTTGTAGGGTGCCGCATACTATTTGTAAAATGGGGGCGTAAAAATGTGGGGATTCAGAAGAGAAAAGACATCTATTTCTTTCCACTATCCTTCTATAAAATTTCACTGGCAATAATGACCATGCTGGGAATGTGAAGATTGAGGGAGTTGTACAAACATGAAATATTTTCATACACAAGTATCTTGCCTGCAGCAGAAAGCTCATGTGTTATTCTGTTACCAAGTGTAGAATTTTTGCCTTGACCTCTTTGCCATCTCATGTGAAATCTAGATGGGTAGTAAGATATAAAAAAAGATAATCACTTTTTTTTTTAAACTGACAAAATTCAATTGTAATGTCTTTTCAAAGCAATACACCCATATTAACTGAAAGTAGGAGCTGTTATAAGAAGGATGTATGGAATAAAATAACAGAGAGACGACCCAGGTTTGGGTCATACCAGATATCTTTTCCTGACCCACTTCCACGTCTGACACCTGTCTTTATGACAATCTTTCCAGAACATCTATGGAAATTATACCTACCTTCTGGTAACTAGGTAACATAATCTCCTGGAGGCTAGCTAATTGCAGCCCACGATAACCTCACATACAGTAACTGTTAAATTTTTCATTTCTTTCAAATTATTATGGATCAGTGGAGAGGGTATTGATTTGATTCATTAACGGATTCCCAGTCTGTTCCAAGGTTAATGATTACATGTATCTCAATTACATCCTTAACAGGTTATACTGTATGATTTGTTTTAACTGCTTTGTACATTGTGTATCTTCCCCAGCTGAAAGGCTTCTTAGCACTTCATGATTTAACAAATCTTTCTCCTCCACTTCCTAAAACAATGAACCTGCTCTGAAAGAGCATATCAAGGCAGGGCAAAAATACATGATAAAAGCTTTTTGCAGAATTCTCCAAGAACCATAGCATAACAGTTTATTTTAGTCAGGTAAATAGTCTTATGTTTAAGATGTTTATAAGTAGTATGGAACAGAGGGGTCGATCCTTTCTCTTGATATTTTATTCCACCTTTCTTATATAGGAGGCATTTTTCCTTAACTTTGATCTTTTGAACATACCCATTATGGAATTTATCTTTAAAAAGTAGAAGTAAATACATATTCTTAAAGTCACCTGTAATCCTTCCAGCAGGATCCAGACACATTAAAACTGCTCTGAAGAGTCGAAAAACATTTTAAAATTTAAAATGTAATATTCATGTGACACTGTTTAGAATGACAGTAAGTCAAATGACTTGTAGGCATACTTTGCACATTGGCCATGGATGGTCAGGCAGGAGGATAGAGGGACCCATTGCAGGGAATCTGGGGCAGAGAACACATCTATCAGAGGACAACGTGATTTTGACAAGAATGAAGACAGTTATTTATTCCAGTCCTTCTATTTCCTTTCTATCCCTTTGCCCCTGCCTCCAACCCTACTTGCCTCTGTGTACTTAACTTCTCTGTCATGAACGAGAATTTGTGAATCTAGGGACAGTCTAATCTTGCTTAATTTTGATGCAAAAGCCCTGTTTCTTGCACAGAGTACTGTAAAGTCCATAGTGGGAATTACATTTTAAAGTATCTTAGTACTTTTACTTACCCACTTGTATTCTGAAAAAGCAAAACACTAGACTCCCCTCCTTTCTGGAACCCCCAAGATTCTGACAGAGTTTGGGGACTCAGAAGCCAAATGGGAATCATCAGGAGGAGAGACTTCAGTTACACAATCCATTAAATAAAACAATAGAGCCTGCAGCTGAGCTATTAAAAAGAGTAGAGCAATTTTTATTTCAATGGCTACATTTTATTTCCTCTTCTGAGTGACTGTTAACAAAGGGCCGCTGAAAGGACTGGATAAAAAGCAGGCGTCAGATGCAGGATCCATGAGTTAAACAACATTATTAGATACAATTTCATAAAATCTAGTTGCTTTTTTGCTACTAGAAATCATGTCCTTTTGTCAACTTGTGGTCACATCAGCACTTCTCTGATATAATTTGCTCCAGCTGCAGAGCATAGCTGGCCTGCAAATCAAGAACCAGAATGAGGACAGGCAGGAATAACTCAATGGCTTGGATAATGTGCAAATCACTACACTTCTCGCTATTAGTCTACTTTTTTTTTTTTTTTTTTTTTCAGAATATTTGGAAGAGGAAAAATTTATCTTTAGCAAAGCAGCCAATCAGCCACCCTCTTAAGAACTGGTTTGTCTGGTTATCTTCTGAAGCCTAACTCTCTTTGCAGTGATGCTCTGTAATCATGATATTATGAATTTAAGGAAAAAAAAAAAAAAAACACTAAACTTCCTTTGTTTACCGTAAGCTGGCAGTGTGAACACCTAATGTCAAATAGCTCCTGGTTTTGTTCACCTCCTCTAAAAAATGTTCCTTAGATTTAAAAATCTTGCTGTGTATTTCTGTTCATAATTTTTGCATTTTAAGTGCTTCTATCTGGCCTAGAATGCACAGGTTTACAAAATAATACACATCATTCGAATGTCAGCAAACTGCTATAAATGCCTCAATTCAAGACACAAAAAGAGCCAGTTAAAAAGGAAATGAAGTACTACTTATTGATTTAGACATGAGTAAAACTGGTAGAGGTTTAACTAGTCATTCAGCATTGAACTTCATACAGCTATGGTTGCTTGATTAGAAACTCTATTGATCTTCCCTGGAATCAATTAAAATTGGATCCCAACCATTTCAAATTCAGCTATAATTGAATAATCAACAATCACTCATGTAGGGGGAAAAAAAACCAGTTTCTAAATAAAAGCAAAGTCCAAGTATTCTTGCATGTCTGAGGAAACCATTATATATGGTGGGCAAGTAAGAACAAATAAAAGCATATACAGCTGGGATAGCTGAATCAGTGTCCCTAATGACAAGAGCAGCTTATCAAGTGTGCAAAGGCAGCACTAGCCTGTAGTTCACCAGTGCAAGGGAGCTGATACTCTCTTTTCATGGCATGGCCACCTTCCAAGGCCAGGTGCAATCATTACTGCAAGCCCATTATGTAACCCGTCACCTTCTCAAATTCATTGCTGCAGCAAATACCCACATCCAAAGCTATGGCTTTTTCTTTGTAAACTGACCTGGGAAATGTTGTGACTACAGAACATGCTTTTAGACACCATTGTTTTAGAAAGGACAAAGAGAAGTCATGTGCCACATACCGATGACACCGAGTCTGTTTTCTTCTTGGCAAAACGAGGCAGTGAGATAGGGATCAGTCCCATCCTTTTTTCTTTCTTTCCCAACACATTGCAGCGGTGAATCTGTCAAAACCCAGAGCTCTGCTTACTTCTTCGCTTAGAATGAGAACACAATATTTTCTGAAATGTGTGTGTGTGGTTTCCTTCCATCCTGAAAGCTGTAGAAGCTCGCCCCATCTAGATACAGGTCAGTGAAGTTCATAAGCTCTCGCCTAAAGGAGCAAATTTTAATTTCTGATTAGAGTCCGTGAAAGCTGACCCTGTGTATTTTTCGGATGTATGATACCCCCACTTTTTTTTGTTGACCCCCTCTGGGAGGGTAACAAAATTATGACTTATTTAAAATGGAATCCTATTTTATAATGCTGTTGACTAGCAAACAGGCACTGCTTAACTATCACATTAAGTGATTCTATTCAAATAAATGAGAAACAAAGTGAATGACTTTTTCCCCCTTTGGGAAAATAAAAACACCTACTGATGAAGAAGAATATTTTGCAAAATGAATTTTGACATCTCTAATCACACTCTTTGAATTCTGGTCTTGCCTGGCATCCTTATAGGTGGGCCTAGGTACAAAGGATAGGGCAAAGGAACGGAGCCTGAAATCTGTGAGGTGGCCCTTTAATGATGATCACTTGTTTGATGGTTCTTTGTTTGTTCCTCACCCAGGACAAGCTCTTCTTTTACCATCATTAAACCATAAACTAGTTGTAGTAGTGAGCAAAATATGCAGGGAACTTTTATAATGACACTATACACAGACATGCTGAAGGCCACCAAATTGCTACTTCTTTGTCAGATCTTAGATGCTCATCTGGTATCCTTAATTTGTGTCTAGACAGGGAATAGCAACAAAAAATAAACAATAAAAAAATGCTTCTGCTTTTTATTTTATTTTTCAAGAAGGAAAGCATAGCTTACTTTTTCTACATTAAAGTTAAAAAGAAGCTATTCTTTCTAAAAATTGTCTTCCTATATCCTCTGAATTGGTTGTTCTTTAGAAGTCACAAATCAAGCAGAAATATATGTAGCACTGAAAGTCCACTATAGCAATCTAATAATTTGCTTAACAGCACGGTTTCAAAAATACTCCACTTGGAAGTTGCATCATCCCACAAATGTACAAAGAATCTTTTTGAACATTGAATTTAGGGTTATTCAGGTCTGTTTCATAAGGTGCTACCCTAGCATGGGGGAGATAAGGTATTCCCATCCCCCTGGGTTTAAAAAATCATAGTTCAGATATTAATATCCAACACCTTAGCAGCTTGTGTGCTATTTTGCCAGTTGCTCTTGCTGGCAGTAGGCCTCCCTTGTAAAAGATAAAGATTTCCACAACAACAAAATCTCTGCATAAATTTCAAATTTATTGCACTTTCTTCCGAGTCCCTATATGCTATATTCCGTTTATGTGTGTGGAACACCAGATGATGAAGGGAGGGGGAAGACCGTATTGGAATATTTTGAAGATGACGGTTAACCTTAATGTATCACAAAACTATTGAGGCAAATTTAATTGCAGAAATACATCTAAATGGATAAAAACCAAGGAGAGAAAGGAAGGAAGAAGGAAAAGAAAAAAAGAATGAGACAGAGAGGGAGAAGGGAAAACATAAAACCTTGGAACAATTTCTGTTGCTTTATCTAATGTTTTGTCTGCTTTAAACAGATTAGTGAGTCACTGTCTTTTCGTTTTGTTTTATAGGAAATTCTGTTGACTTAAAACACTACTGCCAACGTAGACAGCAATACCACAAGTATAGTTTTATGACAAAAATATTTAAAGCAAAAAAAAATTATTTCAGAGTCATTCATGTTATCGTGGTTGCCTGAATTTTCACAAAACATTCCCAAGGACTCAGTGAGGGTCGAGGAGCCAGTTGTTTCTCTGAGTTCCAGTTAGCCCAAGGCATCCCTACTGTGAGAGACAAGGGCATGCGGGCTTGACTTAGACAGCTGGTTGATGAGACCTGTGATTGCAATTATTTCCAAATATTTCTTAGAACAATGTGTAACTTGTAAAGTTAAAGAAAATTCACACACAACAATTTATGAGTATTATGTTGTGTTGTCGTTTCACTGACTGTGAATCTAAAATTCTATCTAGTGTACTTTTTTTTTTTCTTGTTCGTGGTATTTGTTTTCAAGTTTGGATGCAAACTTCATAAAAGGGAAATAATTAAGTTAATATTTAATTTTGGGGGGACATAGTATGTGTTCTATGAAGAAAGTATTTATGGAAAAGTCTTATTTTCCTGCTGGATTGTAAGGCTGACTACATCACAGATTGTGTCCTGCTTAGATATGCATGTCCTGGTGAACAGCAGAGTTCCTTGCACACAGCAGAATGAGTGAACATTTGCAGAGTTAAAGTGAAATCCAATTGAATTATAATGGTAGTAAGACAGCAGTCATTTGACAATTTTCTAAAACAGACACACAGCTGATAAATGGACAATTTCTAGCATCAAATGGATTAAAGAAAGATGAGCTTATATCTTTGTTAGAAGATTCTAATTTTTTTCATCTTGGATTTTCAAAAATACCTGTGTCCCCACTGATCATGGCTTTTCTGTTAACAGTAATAATTGTCCCTTATTGGGTGTCAGCCCCATCCTAGGTATTACGGTAGATGTTTTAGGCACATTATTTTACTACTTGTTATACTCATCCCTTGAGATAGTCCTGTTTCATCCCATTTTTTCAATTAGAAAACCAAAATCCACAGAGATGTTGAATGACTGCTCATCATGTGTGGCAGACTGAAAAATGGCCCCTCAAAAGATACCATGATGTAATCTCTGGAATATGTGAATGTTACCTTATAGTACAATAGAAAAAAATTTTTGCCGGTGTGATGTGATTAAGTTATGGATCTTGAAATGGGAACATTACTCTGGATTATCCGGAAAGCCCCTAAGTACAGTGACATGTAATTCTCATAAAAAGAAAGTGGAAGGAAGGTTTACACACACACGCGTGTGCGCGCACACAGGAGATGGGGAATGGAGAGAAGAAGGAAAAGGAGGCATTGTGAAGACAGGGGCAGAGATTACAGCCGGAAGCCAGAAAATATCAGTAGCCACCAGAAGATGTAAGAGGTAAGGGATGGATTTTCCTAGAGCCCCCAGACGGAGCACAGTCTTAGTGACATCTTGATTTTGGCTCTGTGATTCTGATCGCAGACGTCAGGACTCTGAACCTGTGAGAAATTAAATTTCTGTTGCTTTTAAGTCACCACACATGTGGTACTTTGTTACAGTAGCCTGGGGGAACTAACATACAACTACAGCACTTTGGCAGTAATAACGTTAGAATTTGAACATAATGTATTAGTATTGTACTGCATTGCAAATTATCACAGATTTAGCTGTTTAAAACAACACCCATCTATTCTCTCACAGTTCTGTAGGTCATTCAGGGCTGGCTGAACTGCGATTTTTTGTGTAGGTTCTCACCAAGCTGAAGTCAACATGTTAGTCACACTGGGACCTTACCTGGAGGCTCAGGGAGGAATTACCCCAGTAGGTTTGGCCCATCAAAAAAATCTCCCCATCTTCAGATCACCTCAAGAGTGATTTTGTTTATATCTGCAAAATCCCTTTTGCCATGTAACCTAATTGCCAGGGAATAACACCAGGGCAGAGGTTATGGGTGCCTACTCTGTCTTCGTGATTCTAAAGTCTATGCTTTTGTGTGTGTGTGTGTGCGCGCACGCACGAGCCATACCACACTGCCTTCCAAAGCACTTTGTCTCCAGGAGTCTTTAGAAAACACCCAGAACAGCTAATTAATGAACATAATGTTCATTAATGAACACAAGAACTTGTTCTTAGACCCAATAGGGTGATGCTCTGAGAAACAGCTAGGAGGAGAGTCACAGAGGTGGGAGATAGATTGTAGGACATAGATGAGGACTTGCACAGAGACTTACAGAAGTAAGATGTATAATAGTCCTCACTTGGTACTGGTCAGATCACTCCATCCAGTTTAACCATGATGTGTGCTCCAACTTCTGTATATTTTGTTCTAACATCTCTCAAAGGATTGCACGGAGGTTACTGGAGCTAGCTGCAAATGTAGGGAGTTAGCTAGGGAGATAGCTGGAAATGCCTGGGAGTTTATATCTCCCTGGGGTGACTCAAGGACTGTCTGGTAAAAAGATACAAAGCCCAGTCCTTAGCATAGAGACACGACAAACTGACTTGCCATTTAAGCTCCACAGCTTTTTCTGCAATCTGGCTGAGCCTGGAATTTCACCTGATGGTGTACACCCCCCACCCCCGGCCTTTTGTTTCTTCTTCCTCCCTATTCTGAACTCCATTAACAGTTTCTCCTGGGAGCACTGCCTTAATAAATAACTTGCATTTGAAATCTTCGCTCAGGTTTTCCTTCTGGGATGACCTGACCTCAGATAAGGAATAGACTTCAAGCACTTTTCTGGAGCCAGGAGCATTACGGGCTGGCCACTGGCAGCAATGGAAAGTATCCAGGCTATTTTGTGTGGGTAGTGATTACAGCCTGGTCATTACCTGGCAGCCAGATTCTCCGCTGTCAAACAGATGCCTCTTCTGAGAGTGAGAATGTGTGCTCGACACAGAGGCTATTTGGCCTCTCTTAGCAAGTGCTATTGACGGTCTCTCCTTGAAGAGTAGAACTCAAAGCCTCTTCCAGCATCTCTGGAAAAAACCTTTGTCCTTGATTGGCCACTATTTGAAACTCATTGCCTAAACTGTGTGTATGGCTTTCTTCTGGCTCAGACTTGCTATTTCCCGGTGGGTATGCATGTAGTGAATGATTAATTTTAAGTGCCTGTAGGAAGTACAATGGTGAGCACACTGAAGGCTGAATGAGTTTGCAAAGAGTGTTTTAAACATTATCCTAGTTATTTCAAATCTGCAGTTGATTCGTGATATGAGTACAGAATACAAAATGATGATTCACAGATGGATCCACTGAGCACTCTTAACTGCATATTCAGGTGCATGTGAATGATGCTACAAGGAGAATCGGGATTCAAGATGAAAGCTGGCATAAAAGGAGAGAGCAGGATGTGAAAAATTGTGTCAGAGTTGCTCATTAGATACTACCAAGAACTTGTAGTTACACAAGGGTGGGACAGAGCTCACCTGCTGTGTTTGATGAGGGTTCCATGATTTTTCACCATGGTACCCTACTGACTCCTAAATTAAAAGTAAAAACCTTTACATGGGAAGGGGGATTATGCAGATGTATAGCTAGTTCTTCCATTAATTCAGCAAGTATAAAATGATAACCTACTCTGGTTAAGATGATTAATTAGATAAAATATTACTCTTCGGGCAATGAAATTATTCCATGTAAATGAGCTAATTACAAAGAACAGCCTTAGAAGCTTTAGACCAGATTCCTTATGCTTAAGGATTACTATATGATAGTGGGTCCCAGTCAAACAGGCTTTAGATACCTAGAACTTTTAAAAGGGATCATATGATTCAGTTAGTTCCACGAGGGTAATCTCCTTCATGTGAGGTTATCTGATTAGTAACATTATGATTACATAGTCAGATAGAGTTTCTTCTTCTCAGGAGGGTCAGCCTTTTTATTCTATTCAGACCTTTAACTGAATGGGGAAAGCACACCCATGTTAGAGAGAGCAATCTGTATTATTCAGTCTACTGATTCTGATGTTATTCTCATTCAAAAACACCCTCATGTACACATCCACATATGGGTGATCAAATAACTGGGTACTTTATGGGCCAGTCAAGTTGACACATAAAATCAACTATTATAGGTGGGTCATTTTTTTACCCACTCCAATAATCTCTGTCTTTTATTTGGGTTGTGTAAACCATTTACATTGATTGTGATTTTATATGTGGGTTCAGGTTACCTTTTTTTTTTTTTTTAATGTTTGTTCCTTCTTTTTCATTTTATCTGTGACTTCCCCTTTCCTGTCTCTTTGGACTATTAGATCTCTTGCCCCTCATCTAGTATTCCATTTTAACATATTTATTTTTTTTAGACTATATATCTTTTATGAGATTTTTAGTCGTTGCTCTAGGGATTATAATACACACTTTTGACTTTTAACAGTGTAGTTAGAATTAACTTTTTACTACTCCAAGTGAAATGTAGAAAACTTACCAGCTCAGATGTCCCTTTACCTTCCCTTCCTTATATTACATTGGTTTATATATTACATCTACATACATTAAAAACACCTTCAGAAAATATTATAATTTTTTCTTTCAGCTGTGAAAAATATTTAAAGAACTGCAGAGAAATATAGTCTATTATATTTACCTATATAGTTAACATTTCTGTTTCTTTTACTTTATTTCAAATGTTTTAAGACTATTTCCAAAAAAAAAAAAATACCCCCTCTTTGTAAATATTTTCTTCTCAATTATTTTAGAGGTCTTCAGACAATGAATTCCCCTAGTTCCCACCATCTTAGAATGTATTTATTTCACCTTTATTCTTGAAAGGTATTTTCAATGGATAAGATTGCCAGGTTGAGTTCTTTTTAGCATTTTTTAAATGTTTGTTCTGACCACCATTGTTTTAGATAGAAAGCCACAATCATTCAAATTATTATTCTGTTATATATAGTACATCATTTTTCTTTAGCTGATTTCAAGAAATTTTTCTTTAGTTTTCAACAGTTTTTTAAAGATTTTGTTTATTTATTCGACAGACAGAGAGGGAACACAAACAGGGGGAGTGGGAGAGGGAGAATCAGGCTTCCTGCTGAGCAGGCAGCCCAATGCAGGGCTTGATCCCAGGACCCAGGTCATGACCTGAGCCAGGCAGATATTTAACGACTGAGCCACCCAGGTGCCCTCCCCACCGGTTTAATTATATGTCTGGACCCAAATTTCTTTATGTTTATCATTTTTGGGTTAATGAGCTTGTTAAAACCATAGGTCTACATTTTTTACCAACTTGAGAAGTTTAAGCCATTATTTTTTTCAAAATTTTTTTTTCTTACCTGACTTTTTCTTCTTCTTCTGGGGGCTCCAGAAAACTTTAGGTATTATTCCACAAGTCCCTGGGATTATGTCCATTTACTTTTCAGTATATTTTCTCCTTATATTTGGAATGAATAATTTCTAATCATCTATCTTCCTATTTAGTAATCCATTCTTTTGTCATCTCTATTCTGCCCCTGAACCCATCCAACGAGTTTTGTTATTTTCAATACTTTAATTTTTAGTTCCAAAATTTCTATTTGGTTCTTGTTTTGATTTTCTTTTGCTTTGCTGATAATGTCTATCTTTGTATTCATTTCAAGAGTGTTTGCCCTTAGTTCTTGTATCATTTTTCATAATAGCTGCTTTAAAGTCCCTGTCAGATAATCTGGCGTCTATACCAACTGGGTATTGGTTTCTCCTATTAAGATTTTCCTGGTTGTTCCTATACTGACAAATTTTGGATCGTGTTCTGGACATTTTGCTATGTTATGAGAGTCTGGATCTTGGTTAAATCCTTAGGAGAATGTTGGTATTTGGTTTAGAAGGCAATTGACTCCATTGGATTCAGGCCACAAATTCTAACCAGGCTTTTGAGGGTTGTGGTTTTAGTGTCAGTTCCATTTTCAAGGCCTTTGAAATGCTATTTATATCTGTCCTGTGTTTGCTACACCCAGTTGCCAGTCTAAGATTGGTGGTAGTCTATGTCTTATTTCAGTTCCCAGAGCTTTTAGTATAATATTTAGGATCAGATCCATGTATATAAAGCTCAGGAGTAAGCCCAGAGTTTATAAACAACTTTAGTGGTTGTCTCTCCAAATTTCTCCCTCTTGATTGATATCCCCAGTACTTTCTGGCCAGAAAGCTGGAGATCTGATTGTCCTTCTTTCTTGTGCACCTTATATTACCACATCCTCATCCAGGGTCAAGGAACAGGAGAACAAAGGAAAAGGAAATGGATTTGTCTAACCTACATGGGACCACAGATCATGACACAGGAAGGTTTCATCCCTCAGAGTTGTATAGTTGTGAGTCCCCCACTGTGACACTACCACTGATAGAATACCCCTAAACTAGAGGGTTTCCTTGTGAGCTTCCTCTATCCATGCTGATGCTCACTTCCAAATTTCAGGATGAGTTCAGTCTAGGCCAGTTACTAGAGGAAACAAAAAGGTAAACTCACTGTCAGTTTGGTTATACTTAAAGTTCTGATCTTCTCCAATTGCTCTGCTGTTTGTTCTTCATAGTTCTCAGATAGCTGGTCAGTGCATTCTTTCCAGGATTTATAGCTGCATTCAGTGACAAAGAATAAATTGTGCTTACTGTGTCTTATCCAGCATTAAAAAAAAAACCCATGGTTAATTTCTGAACAAAGTTCATGAGCATGCCATAAATAATAAGATGATAGTAAATATAGTAGGGAAATATGCCATACTGCAGTTCTTCTTAAGCCATGGCATTTTGTTCTTCATTGGAATATAATATCATTAATATAAGATCCTTTAATATAAATAAAAGGCATTTATATAAATATAAATTACATCCAGTTGCAACTCATTCGTTCAATATAAGAAATATTTATAGAACAGCTACTTCAATCAAGGCAATTTACTAGTCACTACAGGTATAATACTATTTCACATGGTGTTGGAGGCAAACCAGTTGTGTGGCATTGTAAAAGCAAAGGTACAATAGATATTCTATTGTTATTATGACAATTGTTTTATTTGGAAGATCCAGTCATCATCTAACAGATTGATCAGCTATTTCTTCAAAACCGTGGGTAAGGCGTATTTTTTCATCCAACTATTGAAAAGTATCCACATTTTTACCTTTCTGATCTATGGCTCCTTTTTTGGAACCCAATTACACAATTCATCTGCTTTCTTAAGGAGTGAGTAGTTAAATCACTCTTTTGCTGTATCACTAAAGATTATTTTCCTGAACTATTGTGAATATTATTAACTAATTTATTTACTATTTTTGTGAGAAACATTAGCAAATTCAACATGTGAGCAGGCTTTATCAACCAAGCCTACAAAACCCAGACTGTAGATAAACAAAAGCCTGAAGAAGACTTCTTTATTGGAAGCAACAGATTTTATTTCTTAGCATGATCAAGGGTTAGGATTGCTTTTTGGTTTACTGAATGGAAGGGGTTCATATTATCAGATATTCAATAAATACAAAGTAACTGATGAACTGGTGAACTTTAGTAATATTCAATAACGTGGAGTCATTGCTAAGTTTGGCATCATTAAAGAAAAGTTTTCCCTAGAGGAGGTACATCAGAGGGTTTTTTTTTAAGATTTATTTATTTATTTGATTTTTTTTGTGTGTTATGTTCAATTAGCCAACATACAGTACATCATTAGTTTTTGATGTAGTGTTCAGTGATTCATTAGTTGCGTATAACATCCAGTGCTCTGACAACACGTGCCCTCCTTAATGCGCATCACCCTGTTACTCCCCAGCCCCTCCCTTCTGTAACCTTCAGTTTGTTTCCCAGAGTCCAGAGTCTTTCATGGTTTGTCTCCCTCTCTGATTTCTTCCTGTTCCGTCTTCCGTCCCTTACTCCTTATGTTCCACATATGAGTGAAATTATATTTATTTGAGACAGAGAGAAAGAGAGAGAGCGAGCATGCAGGGTGGAAGGGCAAAGTCAGAGGGAGAGAGAAACCCAAGTAGATTCTGTGCCGCTGAGTGTGGAGCCCAACACTGGGACCAGTCTCAGGACCCTGAGATCACAGCCTTCCTTGACAGGATCATGATTCTAAGATCACAACCTGACCCGAAACCAAGAGTCTGACGCCCAGCTGACTGCGTCACCCAGGTGCCCAATATCAATTAAAACAAAAACCTATGCATGCTTTAGAAATAAAATATACATGTCTGTAATTAAGAAGTTCACTAAAGCAGCAAATGCTACTCACTATAAAATGAGAAGGCAAAATTCCCCTCAACTCTGCTCCTTAGGAGCAAAAAACAAACAAACAAAACAAAAAAACAAACAAAAAAAAAAACCTAGAGTAAGAAGGATTCAGAATAAAATTCTGGCCCTTACTCATTCACTTTCAGAATCCTGAGCAAGTCACTTAGTTTCTCTAAATCTTGGTGTATTCACCTATAAAATGGGATTATAGTAGAACTTACTTCATACAGTTGCTACAAGGATAAGATAATATGAGCAGACTTAATGCCTGGCACACAGTACACAGTAAATGATTGCTATTATGATCACTAAAGGAGTTATTTAGTAGAGTTCAGCATTTTGTCAGAAAGGGAAAATCTTTAAGAGGCAAAGACATCTCTGGTGATTATATCCAAGCTACTTATCTGGCAATGTGTTTTGTTTTATTTTTTTCCTCTCATCAATATAGAATATGTGATTTGAGGCTTCTATAATATTCTCAATTAGAAGTAATACCAATATAGTGAAGTTCGTTTCTGTTCATTCCTACTATTCTCTTCAATGCCTGTTTATTCACTTTTCCCCCACTCGTTGATTTGACATTAATTGAGCCTACCAAATGCCAGGGACCATGCTAGACATGGTGAATAAAAAGATAATTAAGACTCAGCCCATCTTTAAAGGGCACCCAATCTTTAGCAGAAAGATAAACATTGACATCAGAATTTCAGTGGTGTGTTGGAGACATCTTGTATCTTTTCATAATAGCCAGCTGTTGAAATTCCAGGAATTTTTCAATTTGTTAAAAACACTGTCATTACTTAAAAAGTGACATAAGTGTATAATTATATTAAAATGCAGGTAATATTGGAAACTCATCACCATCATTTTGCTACACTTTACTATTATCTATGCATTTGAGTTTACTTACATCTTTTATTTCTGTATGCTGGAAATCTTACCTAATGGTGTGTTACTGTACATCTTTCTCCAATTCCATGCTTCATGATTACCATGCTGGCTATTTGAAATCAGCCCTGGTAGAACATTTACACCATGGGAATTGACAAACATTACAAATTACGACTCTTTTCCCTAGAACTACTTTTGTCTAACAGTGCCAGCGTAACAATTCTTCTCATTATAACACACTGCGATATGTATCATCAGAGATGTATAGGACGCTATAGGAATACAGATGAAGTGATCCGTGAACCACTGACTAGAGAAATTAAAGAAGGCTTTGTGGAGACAGATATTTGCATTGATGACATTTAGAGAATTTGGCTCTTTAGCAACCCCAAGGACTAGAGAAGTTCTTCTGAGAACATGAAGACTGTATTATTGCTCCCAGCTATTCACTCCATCTTCCTGTTTTATATCCTTACCTTGCTTTTGAACTTGGTCTTGTGAACCAATTTAGTAACTGGCATGCTGGTGGATGCAAAGTAAACCACCTTGATTGGAAACTTTAAGAACCCTTGCATGTGCTTCCAGCTCTCTTGCTCTTAACCTTTGCCTGGAGAATGTAATGATTCATATAAACACAGTTCCTTCATCCTAGGTGCTAGAATGAGAAGACATATAAGACAGAAATGCAGACAACTCTCACTAATTTCAGCTATTCTAAGTAGCATCAGCGGGCATTTTAACATGAATAGGAAATTAAATCATTGTTGTTGTAAGTTGTTGATATTGGAGAGTCATTTATTACCACAGCATAATATAAACTGACTGTTACTTTTAAGGTGGGATTTAACATTAGCACTTTCCTGCTTACTTATCATTGCCAGGGAAACTTTCTTGTAAGCAAAATGAATCTCTGATAGACCCAAAATGCTTTCAGAACATGTTTAGAACCTTCTTCCACAGAATTTCTCCTGATGGCACAATGTACAGGTATAGCTTTGGTATAGCCACTTCTAAGAGCAGGAAACTATAGAAAATAGATGGTGAGAATTCTAAAATCACACTACCTGTATTACAGTTTTTGTTCCAAGCCAACACTGCATAAAACTCAAGCATGCATATATCATCAAAGAGCTAAAACAAGAAGGAACCTACATAGTCACATCATGTAGCTCCTACATTTCATGGTTAGTAAAGCCAGGGCTCAAGGCAGTTGAGTGGTTTTTGTCAGAAGTGAGCTAAGAAGCTGCCATACAGCTCCTGTTCCCTAATTTCCAGTGTAGATTCCTATCTTCTACATCATCATCATCATCAATGAGTAACATTTGTTACATACTTGCTATGAACAATACTCTGAATTAATTGTTTTATACATATAAAGTCATTTAACCCATGTAACTTGTTTAATAAAAATGAAAAAAGAGGTAAGCATTATTAATACTTATTTTTAAATACTAGAAAGCTTAAAGAACTCACCCGTTGATCACACAGCTTTAAAGTGTCATTAGGATTCATAGCCTCACATTTTATCACCGGGCCCAGTTTGCCTCACTCATACTGCTCCATGAAGTACTAAGAGATTCGAACTATAAACAGGACATTCTTTTCTTTCTGAGAGCCAGCATGGTTTTTTCTTACAAAGGTCACACTGTTGCTTTAATCTGAATAAAGCTATATTTTTTTTGAGAGATGCATCACTTCTCAAATTACTATCTGCTCTAATCAAAACTACCTCCTCAGAAGACAACTTTTTTTTTTTTTTTTTTGGAGGGAGAGGTATTTTCTTTGGTTTCTAGCTTTGACTTAAAATGTTCTCTTCAAGATTACTAGAAAGTAATGACTAATAACTTGGTAGAAGTCCATTATAGAATTATAATATGTGCTAGAGAAGGGATGGATATTTTTTGGAGAGTTACCACCTTCGAGTCCATGTCAGGAAAGGAAATGTATAAATGTGCCCAATAGATAAAAATGTTCGTTTTCCCATTGTATTGGTTAAGCCAACCAAAGTCTCTCTCCTTTCACATTCAGAATTTTTAAAAACTTGCGAGGATCAGTTTACAGTAACTTTTGATGTTAACCAGATATGAATTGAGAATATTTTGACATTGGAGAATGCTCATGAAATTAGCCTAAGGCTTAGGTTTTTCTTTTGCTTTCAGAGGAAGCTCCCTGAGAGCAGAGGGAAAATGGTCTCATTCTTTAGGTTTCTTGATTGCGTTCTTTTTCCAATTCACCTTGCATCTGAAGACGTGGTTTTATGAAAGAATTCCACAACAAATTGGAAGTTAATCCTTAGGGTCACTAAATTACCTGATGGAATACTTCTCCTATTCTCCATGTTGCCTCTATTCCCCAAGTCCTTTCCCAGAGCTTTCCACCTTTGGAACAAAGTGTCAAGGAAGTGCAGTGCAGCAGACTAGGAACTTGGCAGAAAAGCACCCTGGTGCACCCCATCTATCTCGAAGCACCCTCAAGGAGATCAATCCATGCTTTCATCAAAATTACATATATTTTTTGAAGCAAAAATCGAAACCACTATTGTTTTTTATTTGTCTTCGGAAACACTGGAGCACAGAGAATGTAGGGAAATTGCTCCAAAATATCAAGAAAAGTATGACTGATAAAATTGTAGAACCTAATGTACTTTTTAAAAAATATATATATTTTTCAAGATTTTATTTATTTGTCAGAGAGAGAGAGTGCACAAGCGGGCAGAGTGGCAGGCAGAGGCAGAGAGAGAAGCAGGCTCCCTGCCAAGCAAGGAGACCAATGTGGGACTCGATCCCCGGATCCTGGGATCATGACCTGAGCCGAAGGCAGCGGCTTAACCTACTGAGCCACCCAGGTGTCCTGCTAATGTACATTTTTTTTTTTTAATCAAGAGACTAAAGCCTCTCGTTAATCTTTTCACTTCAGTTTAGCTCTTAGCCTTTCTTTTGTGGATAAGTATTCCTTATCCACAAAACATTCTGATCCCCTGTATCACCTGCATTTGTATAGGGTAAAATCTCATGATCATTTGGTGTTCAGCGAAGTGAAGAAAGAATAAGAACAGAGCTTTACTGAGTTTTCCTGAACTGCTTTTACTTTAGGATGAAAATACTTCTTATATAGGAATTATCTCTATCTTTGAAATTTGCCACCTGGTGAACAGAAGTTAGTTGAACTTATATTAGTACTAGAATTCATTCACTGAGCTTTCTTTAATAATAAAAAAAAAGAATAGAATTAGGAATTATGCTAAAGAAAGATGTCATAAATGGTGTAGCAACTTGTTTTGATGATTAAATTTAATTCTAGGCCTTTGGTTTAGAAAACTGCTTTTAATATCTCTGCTTTAGAATTTGGTCTAGTAGAATATGCTAGTTTCTTTTATTTCTTTATAAGCTTACGTCTTTCTCAACCATTCATATATATATATATATACATACACATACACACACACACACACACACACATACATATACATATATACACTTTATTTTTTATTCAATTGTTACTTTAGCAGTGTCTGCAATTAAGAACCAGCTCACTAAATGAACTGTAATTATTGCAAATTGTGGTAAGCACCAGTAATTAAAATGTTGCAGTAATGCTAGCCAGCTTTGCTAGATGCCCTTTGAGAGTAGCATAAAATGATATTATGTCTTTAACTGGTATTTGTATTACAGATGAGAAAACCTGGAAATTCAGGCCTTCAGACTCCTTTGGTTGTCTTTAGAGCATAATGTAAAGTGGGGATTAGCAGTTATCTAGTGAATTCAAACTGGGAAGATAGTTAATTTGGTTAATTCCCCAGCAAAAGTGGCTTTTTCTTTAAAATGTACAGTCTTTAGGGCATAAACATACATGGCTTCCCCACGAGGGGAAAATGAACAATAAACTCTAATCTCTTCTTTGTGTTTGCAAGATGCTAATAGTGAGCCTTCTGGGTACAAAAGCAAGACAGAATTCCTTCAATACACACCCATCTTTTGAGGATCCTCACCCAGCTGCTACCCCCAGTGAACTCTCCAGCTGTGTAGTCATTTGGCAGAGTGCACTGTTATGCATAACTTAAGCTATTTGTGTGTGACTCCAATACAACTGGTGAATATAGGCTGTCCACAAGGAAACCCCTTAACTTATTGCAAATGAAAAACAATGGATTCAATGGTCGCGTGGTCATGAAAATGATCTAAATTTCAGTTTTAACATTGACTGGATTCATTTGTTGACATATTTGATTATTTGCTTCTTTTCCACCTTTACTCAAGGTGATTCCAAAAAATGGTTATCTGATTAACCCAAGGTTGTGAATTAGAGGAAGACTAGGTAATATATTTGTGAAAACAGTGCTAATGAAGAAGTCATACATTTGATAAGATTTAAGTTCAATGAATCTCCATAAGGGCCTCAGAGAATACAGAGATTTGGAGTTGAGGATACTGTTGTCATGTTACAAAGTGAAAAACATTTGCCACCTTGTGATCCTGAAAATTGTCTGGTATCCCCAAACATTCCAATTACAAAATCCAAGGCACAGGTCTTCCCGTCCTGGCCATGATAGGTTATTGGATGTTGGAATAATTTTCCTACCACAAACAATTGTGAATCTAGGGAAAAAGTAAAATCAGCTGACTTTAGACTTCGTATGGCAGACAGAACAGCAGGTTTGATCTTTGCAAACAGGTAAACAGGTGGAGTCAGTTTTACACCCACCCCAGCGCTCTGCCTGGGGGTGTTCCTCAGATTGAAGCATAGGGAAGTAGAGTACAAACAGAGAACACTGGTCTCTCCAGGCAGAGAAAAGAGAAACCAGATTTATGGCTGCTGAGGTGACCAGAATTTTAAAAAGCAGGATATTAGAAAACAGGAAGTAGCTTCAAGAAGAAGCCCTATACATCCACATAGGTGTACCCTTCCATCTTTCCCCAAGTAATAAGCTGAGTATTCATAGGGTAAAACTCCACGGGACCTGGAAAACCACAGTTACTGAGGGTCTGTGAGATGATAGAGATTATAGAGGATAGTCAGTGCTGGAAGACATTGGAAACCATCTCTCTGAAAAAACCCAGTCATTCAGCTGAAATAGCAAGACCATACCGTAAGAGAAGGACAAGCCCAGCCCTAAAGGAAGGGTTATTCTAGAACATTTTAACAGAGCATAAAACTAGGCCTCAAAAAAATCAAATTGTGCTACCACCAAATTAACTGCTGCTAGAACAAGTCTCAACAGTTTTTAAAGGCAGCATAATTTAGACTAATACACAATTCATAATGCCCAAAATTCGATTAAAAAAAATTACTGGATGTACAAGAAAGCTTTTAAAATGTGACACAGAACTGGGAGAATTACAGTGGACAGAAACAAACCCAGGCGTGACAGGGGAGTTAGCACGTAGGGTCTTTAAAATAGTTGTTATAAATATATTGATGGGTTTAAATAAAAAGATAATGTGCAGGAAGCTTGAAATATATTTTTCAACAGGGAAATATAAACAATGAAAAAGTGAAAATTTTAAAACTGAAAATAATATAAGTGAAATAAACATTCCAAATGCATAAGCTTAATAGGAAATTGAACTCTTAAGATAGTTAATAAAAACTATCCATATTGAAGTACAGAGAGAAAATCATGGACTTGTGGCACAGTATCAAATGGTCCTATATGCATGTGATATTGTAGGAGACAGGAAATGGCAAAAGAATTCTATAGAGAAAATATATCTCAACAGTGGTCTCCACTTTGTGGGAGGAATTTACTGGGAAAGGACACAAGGGAGCTTTTTGGGAAGACGAAAATGTCCCTTGTTTTGAAAAGGGTGTGAGTCACAGAGTTGTATTTGTCAAATCTCATTGAGCTACTTAAGGTCTTACGGTCTATTCATTGAAATCTTCTTTACCTTTTACTCTCAGTGTGACAAATTGTTAGTGTCATCTCTTCTCTCTCTACTTTTTATAGACTCTTTCAGTGTTCCTTTTCTTACCCCGACGGTTAAATATTCACGTTTCTAAGTTTCTGTCCTTGGCCTTCTCTTATTTCCACTTCATACATTCTCTTGGGACCTAAGATATGATTAGTACAGTACAGGTGTTCAGTGCTTGATAGGTAGATGGATGGATGCATAGTTGGATGGATGCATAGTTGGATGGATGGATGGATGGATGGATGGGTGGATAACGAGACAAGTAATGAGTCCTCTCCTATCTACTTTCATTCAGTTTATGTGTCAGGCACTTTTCCAGGTGCTGAAGGCACAGTTGTGAACAAAGCAGGAAAAAAAAATTCTGTTTTCTAGTGTTCACATTTTATTTATAGTGAAGTCTTGGTGCAACTTCCAATTTCAGGTTTGCGTCATTTCCCAAATAGGAGCACACCTATCTCTGAGTTGTACCTTGTAAGTCAATGTCAGCATAAAATTAAGACCTATACCTGATTTGTTACTCCTATATATTTTTAATATGTAATGTACATAAATTTATATGCATTTTTGTCATGTTCAACCATATCTGTACCTTAATACCCTATGCTCTAGTCATATAAAATTATTTTCTATTTAACTCTTTCACTGAGTATTTTTGCATAAGGGATTCCTTCAGCCTAGATTATCCTTGCTCTTCTCAGTCTTCACCTTCAGTGTCTCCTTGTAGAATTCTTACTCCTTCTTCAGAGATGCTTAAGAGATCTCTTAAGATTTTCTTTTCAAGGTTTATTTTTAATACTCCCCTTAATTATTGTGTATAGGTTTATCGGTAAGCTGGGTGTTGGTACAGGTTACTCAGCCATAAACAGACTCTGAACATAAAAAAAGGATACAGTAGAAGAATTAGAGGTATAACACCAAATAAAGCACTGGTAGTCCAAAAGATTCTATTCAGGAGAGAGCAAAGAGAAAAGTAGGATGTTCAAATGCAGAGGTGGAACCCAATGTTCAGGAGTAAAGATTGCCAGGGACATGAGCCAGCTACCAAGTACAAGACTGGACTCCATCTATACCAAAATCTCAGAGGCACATGTCTCTTCTAGGGGCTTCATATAAAAAAGGGCTATAAGTCAATAGCTGGCTGATTAAAATTTATGTAAGGATAGCTAATGGCCAGGGGAATGGGACATGGGGAACACTTCTGCCCTCAAACACAAAAGAGACCTACGACAAAATTTAACGCACTGTAGACTAGAATAATACTGTTGCCATTTAACTGGCTATGTGACACAAACAGCTGCTGTGGGTGAGTTTGGGAGCACAAGTCTGATACCCTCTCCAAAAAGGAGTTTGTTACACTACTTGTTAGACTGTTTACCTTTTGGGGCAGTAAGGCCCTGGATGGAGGTTATACTAAGTTCTTCTCTCTATCTACTATTATGTGTGGCCCATTGTAGGCACTGAAAGTTCCCTTTTAGCAATAAATTAATAGTTTTCAGTGAGTGGAGCAGTATTCACACAAAGCTTTCTTTAGTCCTTAGACATGCATTCTTTGTTTAGGATTGTGATAGGTTTTGTTGCCATGAGAACATTTTACCACGAGAACATTGTCAAGACAGTAATCTAAAGATGTCACATCCAAATACCAAGCAAATAGATCAGTTCAAAATCAGTTAATACTCTTTATATTATATAGATAAATGATACTTTATTCTTTATTTTTCATTTCATAACTGATTATCTTAATATCATTTATAATTATCCTAGTTTATGAAGCTATTCTCTGCCCTTGGTAAGAATGGATTTCCTGGATATTTCATAGCATTTTGCCCATGTTGTTCTGCGGAACACTGCTTCAAGGAGATGTTAATATGTAAGGATATAGGTTTTAGAAGTGCAGCCATCCTGATCTCTGTCTAAAAGATTCACAATGCACGCTAACATGCTAAAGACTCCAAGAAGGCCGGGGGGGCGGGAGGGAAAAGGTGGTTTTTAGCACACAGGTACCCAAAGAGTTTATGACAAAACACTTTCTTCATGACAAATAAGGAACATTTGGAGCAGTGCTTCCTAAGAGTAACAGTTTAAGAGATTTCTTCTAAAGAATAATAATTATTGGGGCACCTGGGTGGCTCAGTGTGTTGAGCCTCTGCCGTCAGCTTGGATCGTGATCTCAGGGTCCTGGGATTGAGGCTCGCATCCGGCTCCCTCCTCGGCGGGGAGCCTGCTTCCCCCTCTCTCTCTGCCTGCCTCTGTCTGCTTGTGATCTCTCTCTCCGTCAAATAAATAAATAAAATCTTAAAAAAAAAAAAGAAGAATTATCTTCTTTAGACACAGAACCAAATATAATGAAATTGTGACAGCATTTGGAGTCAGAAGTCATAGGTTTCAGTCACCTAAACCAGTTACTAATTTGTCATCTGGGAAAGTTCTTTAACCTCTTTGAAGATTACAGAGGCTATCCTGCAGGTATAAGATGCTCAACAAATACTGGTTTTATTTTTCTTATTTTATTATCCCCTCCCACGTTCTGATGATGAGACCAAGTACCAGACTGTGGGCCCAGCTGGAGTTGACCATCCCGTAAGGGATGGGCCTCCCTGATAGCACCTGTGCTTCAAGAGAGCCAGGTGGGGTACAGTGATATTGAGACTAGGCAGGAGGTGGGTGGGGAAGTGGTTAGTCCACCCACACGTTCTCACATGCTGCAAAATGCAGCTGGTGATTATTCTCTCAAGAGAAGGCTACTAGCACGCGTATCAATGAAAATAAGTCCTCAGGTCTAGTTTGGCACGGGTGCCTTAGTTATTAGCCTGTACTTTCAGGAGGTCAACAAGGAAGTTCTCTCTTTTTCTGTGAAACAATCATAAAATCAACCGGAAGAGTTAAGGTTAATACTTTTCAAATATAATACCTGGAAACTTCTTTAGGCTATAACTACGACATCATCTGTAAGCTTTTTCTCTATTAAATTATCCAATGCTAGTTACAAATCAAAATGTTGAGCAAGTACTAAAACTTTAAATATGGTTTTCCACAAATTTTAAACAGATGCAACTTTAACCTAAGAGCCTTTCATATCCATTTCCTCATTCTGCTTGTCCTAAGAAATGACTAGCATGGACATTTTGGTGAAAGGGGTGTCCTGACTAAAATGGAGCTTAGTTTCTCTGAGACTACCAGCCCTCTGACCCTCTCTCCCAGCCCACCCCTGCTCCCATGACCCATCCTCGGCCCATGGCAAAATGGGAGGAAAGCACATGCCATGTAGGCTGTGTCTTTTCTAGGGAAAAAAAAAGTCCCCTTTGTCAGTTTTCCTCACACGTCAAACATACCTTCAGAAGGGTGACAGCAAACTGAGCAGTATAGGCTAAAAGATGCAAAAGGCTGAAAATTAAGTGTTTAAAAAATAAAACTATGTTTTTCTCTTGGAAATCAAGAGTCATGACATGCGATCCAGAATTTAGATGTTTCTAGGGAATAGTTCTATTGTCAAACCCGATGTCAGATAAACTGTGACTCCAGATGAGAAGGATGCCTGGAGAAGGCGCACAGCAAGTTTTGTAAAAGAAAAGACAACCCAGAGCAAATATGTTACCTACCCACCCTTCCTTCCTTCCTTCCTTTTTCTTTATTTTCCCTTCTTTTTCTCTCTCTCTCTCTCTCTCTCTCTCTTTCTTTTGTAATGAGCATATGAAGTAGTTCCAGATGGTGAGCAAGTGGCCAGACTCAAACAAGTCACTAAGCTTGCTGGCATAAGAGAACCTGCTTCATGGTGACACACAAGTACTGAATCCCCACAGTCCTGCTTCCTGGTGAAAACCAGAGAGAGCAAACTAACAATAGAGAAATGAGTACTGTAATTTATCTTGGAGGCCATTTAGGTTGTTTATCCCAAACTACATTTTGATTCCAGTTACAGTTTAATTATGAGTATTTGTTCTCTAACAGAGACTAAACAAAGGGTAACTATTTTCTTTTATCTTTTTCTTTGTTATGAAAATTTCAGTTTCATGTTTGCCTCTCCTCTCTCCTTAAATAGTGTCTCATGCTATGTAAACGCATTCAGCTCAATTTCTTCCCACTCGGATGAAGTCTCTAAAACTAACAATAAGAGCAGGAGTTTTTACATGTAAGAAATGTGTGACTTAATAATGTCTTATATATTTCTTCGAGCTTTCACTACCTATATCTGATGAGTCACTTCAGTTGTAAAGACTCCGGGCATCAAACAACTGACATAAATTTTGACAGCGGAGGAAACCCACTAAGTTTAAATACCCCTCTCCAGCTGTAACTGGCGAGGTGTTTTTGTTTCTGATCATGAAATGGGAAATTATAAAGATACAGAAGGAAGGTGGGTTATGCTCATTCTCTTTTGTGTATCTCCCACCGTTTCTGTCCCAGGCCAGCAGTGATGAATTTGCTTTCTTTCAGAAGCCGTAGTCCACTTGCAAAACATGTTCTGTCTGGTTTTGCAGCTGCTCAAAGGTTAGTTTCAGTACATAATTTTTGTCAAATAGACTGCTGAGGAGTAAAACACCCTACACAATGCTTGCTGCTACTTTATGTCATGGGAAATCACATTTTCCCCTTTTATATGCTGTAGATGGGCACCCTGTGACTTGCTCGGCCATCTTTGGATTCCGCCTAAATTGTAGTGATGAAAAATATTTGATAATCAGTTCTTTGTAGAAAAGAGACTTCTGGTTTGGATTGAAACTAAATTCTATGTTGCTTTAAAAATTAATCGGTAATTAAAATTTGAAAAATATATAAAACATTATATGCAACAATTTAAAAAGAAGTTCTTTACTATAGAGAGCCCATAATTTTGATATTTAATATTCACTTTTCCTGACACAAGAGTAATAAATTTTAATTGTTTTCATCTATCACTTGCATTATTGATCAGGTTTTTTTTTTCTTTTTTAAATAAACCTTCATTTATCTATTTTTGGGTTATTTTTTTGTGATTGTTCTCCCAAAAAAAACTATTTCCACTGCCATCTGTGTTTTGCATTGTCTTGCTTTTTATTTCATCATAAAAGGTTTTCATATTTCAGTTCTTGTCAACTAGGATCTTCATGTGGTTTTAACATAACTGATACACATTTATTGAACGAAAAAGAAATGGACAGTTCATCAATAATAATCTGCATTTCATTCTATATGTAACAGTAAGTGTATACATTGTATTAAGTTGGTTTTATTTTTCAAAAGTTCATCTATGGTCTTTGAATAATGAAAGGCATTCTGAATATGCGCATACTCATCAAACTTGATGCAGACTCAAACTCCTCTGTCCATAGCTCACACACTTCACATGACTCCACAGGTTATCAGGGAGGGGTTGAGGGCATTCACTTTGGATTTGCAAATCTCAATTAGCATGTACTTACTACCTGCCAGATGTTCAAGTCACTTAAATTTCTGACTCTCACTTTTCCAACCCTAAAACAGACATAATATTTATCTCATAGGTTTATCAGGAGGATTATAAAATATAAATGTATAAACATACATGATTAATCACTTAAATATACTCAGAAAACATGAAGCATAATTATGATTATTAATATGTTATTTCCATCCAATAATTTGATACAGAAATTAAAACATATCCAATTAATTTGAATATTTGAAAAATCATTTCTAATGAAATGGACTTGTAACTTACCAAAAGGTGTTATTCTACCAAGAAAGTGAATTATCATCTTATAGGCAATAACTTCTTGCAAATGATTTTTAAAGGAAGGATTTTTTTTGTTCCATTGTGATAGCTATAAAATATTAATGTAACTGTTAAAAGAAAGAGCTTTCTGGGGTGCCTGGGTGGCTCCATCAGTTGAGGGTCCAACTCTTGATTCTGGCTTAGGTCATGACTTCAAGGTTGTAAAAGTGAGCCACAGGTCCCAGCATGGATCTGGCTTAAGATTCCCTCTCTCGGGACGCCTGGGTGGCTCAGTTGGTTGGACGACTGCCTTCGGCTCAGGTCATGATCCCGGAGTCCCGGGATCGAGTCCCGCATCGGGCTCCCAGCTCCACAGGGAGTCTGCTTCTCCCTCTGACCTTCTCCTCGCTCATGCTCTCTCTCACTGTCTCTCTCTCAAATAAATAAATAAAATCTTTAAAAAAAAAAAAAAAAAAGATTCCCTCTCTCCCTATAATCCTTTCCCCAACCTCCCTTCCCCATTTGCACTCACTCTCTCTAGGAAGGAAGGAAGGGAGGGAGGAAGAGTTTTCTTATGATTTCTCAACTTGAAAAATTTAAAGCACCATAGGACAAACCTTGAAAAGGGAGTGACTTTTATGGATATCTGAGGGTTTCTGTGTGCACATTTCAGTTTCAGTGATCACTTGAAAACAAATGATTCCATCTATAAGGTAATGTAACTTTTAATTTGAAATATAACTATGTTTACTCTCAAGAAATTTCAGGAAAAAAAAAAAACAAAATTAAGAGTACAATATAAGAAAAGTAAATAATAGATAAAGAATAACTTACTGAAAATGTATTTCTTAATAAATTACTCTGTATTTACTTAGTGCAGGTGCATGCTGCCCATGAGCTCATATACTACGTTCAGCTTCATATACTACGTATATGAGCTCATATACTACGTTCAGAACTCGGCCATTTGGCTTGCAGTGAGGGACTCACAGGGTCACCTTCACTGATGCACCAGCACGGTCCCCAGTCTTATAGTCAGTAAGTTAATACAGAAGGTCAAAATGCAGATACATCACGGGAGAGACAATCTTACAATATGATTGATTATAATACAGCTTTTCTGGAAATGCATTTTTGGAGGAACGAGTGCATCATCTGGACTATATAGTTCAAAAACTGAGTATCTGGTGACTCCAGTTGCAACAAACATTTATCAAGTGTCCACCAGGAACTAGGGAAGGCGCTGGGGAAGCAACAATGAGTAGAATACAGATTCCTTTCCTTAAGGATATCACTGTGTCTTGAGGCAGACACATAAATATTTGGAACATGCTCACTGTTACTAGGGAAAATGTGAATGGCTTATGGAGACAGTGAAGAGTATGCATCCCAAGCCCTCCTAAGCCAGTCTGTGGGAAAATTCTTGGAGGAGGTGGTACCGTCAGAAGGGATACATGGATGAAGGGACAAGGCCACAGCTTGATAACCAAAGCATAATATGCTTCAGTCATGAGCTCTCTTTAGTTTCTATAAGACACAGGAATCTATATCTAAGCAACATTTACTTGAACATGGTAGGTAAGCAAAAGAGCCTATTAAGGCTTGGATAAAGTGGAAGGGAAAATCTCAAGTGGAAGCTAGCTTACCTTTTGTTTTCCATATAGTGCTTTTGCTACTGTTCTAGGACTCGTTTAAAAACACATTTTAAAAAAAAAAAAAATTTTTTTTTTTTTTTTAAAGACAGAACACACGTGTGCAAGTTGGGGGATGGGGCAGGGGCAGAGGGAGAGGGAGAGAGAGAATCTTAACCAAGATCCATACCCAGCATGGGTTCCACTGTGGGGCTCAAGGTCAGGACCGTGAGATCATGAGCCAAGTGTGAGAACTCTAAGCCAAAGTAAAGAGTCTGACACTTGACCAATTGATCCACCCAGGCACCCCTGAAAACAGATTTTCTCTTGGTTTTTTCTCTTGGTTTATTCTTTGCTTTGAGAGTTACTGTGAAGAGTTCATATGTTTCTGCTACTTCTAATTTCTTATCTCAGTTTAATATATATATATATGGAAACTCTCTTCTTTCCTTTTAAATGTAATGAATGAATTATATTTCTCATTTATATATGAAACTACTCCTGATGGACTTCCAGTATTTTAAAATCTATCTCAGTGGGGAGGCATCTGAAAGATATTCTTACCCTCCCAAAGCACTATAATGGTAGTAATTTGGCTACATGCAGGATTCATTTTATATTGCTAAGCCCTCGCAGCCTCCTCAAATTGTCAACAGGAAGTAGGAGTTCCTTGACCACAAAACCTTTGGAATTATTAGTATTTTGAGGCTGCATTGAATGGGATTTCCTAATGTATCTTCTCAGATTTTGGCAACTAGGGCGGTGACCAGAGAATTCTTGATGCTGAGCCCTCGGGTCTGGATCATGTTTCCTTTTCATTATACTGTGGTCTGATGTTGGTAGTTTTTAATTTCCAAAACAAGAAACATCTGTTTAAAACATTTTTTTAAAACAATTGATAGGAATTTCTCACTTACTATTGGGGTGAGCTTTGTTGATGAGATAAAATTAATTTCTGTCATTCTTTGGCTCATACTAATTTCCTCTTGATATTTGCTTAAGGTAGTCGGAGTTGTCTTTGAATGCAAAATAATAAATGCAGTGTATGCAAAAGCAGTGATAATGTATCTCAACAAATAGACTATTGTAATTATAAATAACTAAGTAGATACGTAAAAACTGCATCAGTTTGGGTCCCCTAGAAACAGATAGGAAGACAGAGTAAGAACTGCAACTGATTTTGGGGAGCAATTCCTGTGAAAGGTGAAGGGGAGAGTGAGCAGGAAGGCAGGGAAGGCTTTCAGATTGTGACACTAGCTTGATACCTATGAAAGAAGAGAGGAAAGAAATAAGAGACTGGGGTAAAGAGAGTTGCAGATACCATGTAGCACTTGGAAAGTCTTAACCAGGCCAATGTGTAGTCCCAGAGCAAAAATGAACCATTGGTGTGGGCTGCATTCAGCAAACAAGACTGGAATCTTTTCCCTCCTCAGAGACCGAGAAGTTCATCTAGAATACAACCTCAGCAAAGCTAAGGTGGAAGCTAAATATGTATTCTCTCTTGAGGTAGATCCTGAACAGTGTACATCCATGGCTGCCACCCTGGTCTTTCTCAGTATTTTGCTTCATATCATGGAAATCTCACTGACCAGAAAAGCATACATAGGAAGGATTTCAAAAACCATTACAGTATAATAAATTATAGCAGTATTTTTAGTTATTTTGACAAAACAAAGTTTATTGGGAAAAAAAATGAATGTCACAGTCCCACTTAAAGAAAATCCTGCTGTAAGTCAATTACTTAAAATTGGTATTTTTGACCTTAAAATGTCTTAGAGCCTCTTAATTTTTTTAACACTGATAGAAGTTTGCAAAGATAATTAACGACATATTTTGTTAGAACAAAATTTAGCATTTTATTTCATTGCTGTATTAGAAAAGAGACTAATTATGCTATTTGAGACAACATGGATGGACCATGAAGGCATTATGTTAAGCGAAATAAATCAAGGAGAATAAGACCAATGCTGTGCCACCTCACATATATACAGAATCTAAACAAAGCAAACAAAAAAATGAACTCACAGAGACAGAGAACAGAATGGTTGTTATCAAAGGTGGGAGGTGGGAGACGGATGAAAAAGGAGAAGATGGTCAAAGGCATAAACTTTTGGTAATAAAATAAGTAAGTTATGAGGATATAATTTACAGCATGGTGACTATAGTTAACAATATGTATTATGTATTTAAAAGTTGCCAAGAGAGATCTTAGATGTTCTACCGTAAGAATAAAAATTATAACTGTGTGGTAATCAATGTTAATTAGACTTATTGTGGTGACTATCTCATAATATATACAAATATTGAATCATTGCATTGTATACCTAAA
Source organism: Mustela erminea (assembly GCF_009829155.1). Lineage (NCBI taxonomy): Eukaryota > Metazoa > Chordata > Mammalia > Carnivora > Mustelidae > Mustela > Mustela erminea. The sequence goes on from NC_045616.1 coordinate 51,714,208, forward strand.
CTACTATAATGTTTATATATATGTGTGTGTGTGTGTGTGTATACATATATATAGAGAGAACCTATATATATATATATATATATATATATATATATATATATATATATAAAATCTCAATGAAAAAGAATTAGAGTATTCTCTTATTCTTACAGTATAAGACAATAAGTATTCTTACTATGAAAAAATAAATAATATTGAATAATTTGTGTTAGATGGTATGTGAATTATATGAAGGTAAACTAAACTTGGAGTTTTGTGTCTCTGGAGTTTTCAGCTTTACCTTGTGGTACCAGAATATCTTGATACAGAGGAAAAGGAAAAACACATGACCCATCATATATAGTATACAAAGTATATAATAAAACAATGTTTTAGAAAAACATTTAGTAACAGGAGAAAATAGACAAGACCATTATTAAGAGGAATAAAATAATGAAAAACAGTTTGAAAATGTCCTCTTATTGCCAAATTTATTACTACTGTTTTAACAATACTTATTCTAGGGTTTTAGGATTATATATCTGTTTGCTTAGGTTTTATAAGTGTTCTAAAATAAAAATGTATTACTGTTATAATTCTGAGCAGCTATAAATTTTTAGAGTTATAAGTAATTACTAGCTAGCAAGTTTACACACACACACACAAATGCACACAAAATCACTAATAATTATAACACAACATCAGCAACAAGTCAACAGGTGGAAAAATAATTGACTTTTTTAATTGAAGTATAATTAACACACAGTGTTGTATTAATTTCTGATGTACAATGATTCAAGTAATTTTATACATTACTCGGTGCTCATCAAGATAAGTATACTCTTAATACACTTTATCTCTTTCACCCATCTCCCCATCTGCCTCCCTTCTGGCAATAACCACTTTGTTCTCTGTCTTCAAGAGTCTGTATTTTATTTGTCTCTTTTTTCCTTTGTTCATTTTTTCCTTAAATTTCACATATGTGAGAAATCACATAATATTTGTCTTTCTCTGTCTGACTTATTTCATTTAGCATCATACCCTTTAGGTCTACCCTTGTTGTTGCAAATCTCATTCTTTTTTATGGCTGAATAATATTCCATTGTATATATCTGTGTGTGTGTTTGTGTGTGTATTCTTCTTCATCCATTAATTTATGAATGTATAAGTTGGTTTCTTCCATATCTTGGCTATTGTAAATAATGCTGAAATAAACGTGGGGGTTCATATATCTTTTCAAATTATTATTTTCATTTTTATTTGGTAAAATACCCAGTAGAGGAATTAATGGATCATATGGTAATTCTATTTTTAGTTTTTTGAGGAACCTTCCTAATGTTTTCCACAGTGGCTGCATTAATATGCATTTGCACCAGTGGTGCACAAGGATTTTTTTTTGTCCACATCCTCACCAATACGTGTTACTTCTTATCTTTTTGATTCTAGCCATTCTAACAAGTGTTTGATATTTCACTATGGTTTTGATTTGCATTTCCCTGTTGATGAGTGATGAGCATCTTGTCATACATCTGTTGGCTATTAGTATGTCTTCTTTGGGAAAATGTCTATTCAGGTCCTCTGCCCATTTTAAATCAGATTATTGGGGGGGGGGGATGGTGCTGAGTTGTGTAAGTTCTTTACACTTTTGGGCTATTAAGCCCTTATTAGATATATCATTTGCAAATATCTTCTCCCATTCAGTAGACTGCTTTTTTGATTGTTGATGATGTCCTTAGCTGTGAAAAGCTTTTTATTTTGATGTACTCCCATTAGTTTAATTTTGCTTTTGTTTCCTCTGACTGAGAAGACATTTCTAGAAACATATTGCTTTAGATGATGCTAAAGAAATTAGTGCCTCTGTTTTCTTTCAGAAGTTTTATGGTTTCAGGTCTTACTTTAGGTTTTTAGTTCACTTCGAGTTAATTTTTGTATATGGTGTAAGGAAGCAGTCCAGTTTCTAACAAGAGAAACCCCATAAGGCTATCAGCTGATTTTTCAGCAATAGCTTGCATTCCAGAAGGGAGTGGCATGATGTATTCAAAGTGCTAAATGGAAAAAAAATGCAACCAAGGCAAGGTTATCACTCAAAACATAAGGGAAGGGGCACCTGGGTGGCTCAGTGGGTTAAAGCCTCTGCCTCCGGCTCGTGTCATGATCTCAGTGTCCTGAGGTCGAGCCCCACATCGGGCTCTCTGCTCCACAGGGAGCCTGCTTCCTCCCCCCCACCCCTGCCTGCCTCTCTGCCTACTTGTGATCTCTGTCTGTCAAACAAATAAAAATCTTAAAAAAAAAAAAAAAACCCATAAGGGAAAATAGAGTTTCCCGGACAAAGAAAAGTTAAAGGAGTTAGTTCATCACCACTAAATCAGCCTTATAAGACTTGTTAAAGGTAATGCTTTGAGTGGAAAGGAAACATCATAATCATGAATAAGAAAACTATGAAAGGAAAAAATTTCATAGGTAAATTCAAATATATAATAAAGAGTAGATAAATCACTTGTAAAACCAGTATGGAGGTTAAAGCATAAAAACAAAAAGAAAAAAAAACAGTATCATCAACTATATCTATAAAAAATCAGTCAAGGGATTCACAAAATAAAAGAATGTAAAGTATAATGTACATAAAACGTGGGGGAGAATAAAAATTTAGTGCTTTTAGAATGTAACTTCAGCAACCATCAGCTTTAATATAGACTGCTGTACGTATAAGATGTCCTACATGAACATAATTATAACCACAAGAGAAGAAAGGAACAGAGAACTACAAAACAACTGTAAAACAACAAAATAGCAATAAATACAAACCTATCAAAGATGACATGTATATACATATATATAAATATAAATGGACTAAGACTCCAACAAAAGACAGAGTGACTGAATGAATAAAAAAGCAAGACCTATCCATTTGCTGCCTACAAGAGATCAGTTCAGACCAAAAGACTCATGCAGATCAAAAGTGAAGGGACAAAAAACATTTACCATGCAAATGGCTTCAAAAGGAAAGTTGGGGTAGCAATACTTACATTGGACAAAATAAACTTTAAAACAAAGATGATAACAAAAGACAAAGGAGGAGACACTGCATAATGTTACAGGGAAAATCTAGTAAGAGGATATAACACGTATGTGTCCAACATGTGACACCTAAATACATAAAGCAACTATTAACAGATAAAAAGGAAGAAATTAACAATAATACAATACTAGTAGAGGACTTTAACACCTCACTTATATCAGTGGATAGATCATCCAGACAGAAGAGCAATGAGTAAACAGCAGCTGTGAGACACATTAGACTAGATAGACCTAACAAATATATTCAGAATATTCCACTCAAAAATAGCAAATTATAAATTCTTTTCAAGTGCACATTAAATATTCTCCATAACAGATCATGTTAGGCCACAAATTGAATCTCAATAAATTCAAAAATACTGAAATCATATCATGCATCTTCTTTGACCAGAAAGGTATGAAAGTAGAAATCGATCATAAGAAAAAAGTCTGGAAAGAACACAAATACAGGAAGCCTAAATAATATGCAAATTTCTGGGCCAACCAGAAATAAAGAAGAAAATAACATATATGGAGACAAATAAAAACACAATGGTCTAAAATCTTTGGGATGCAGCAAAAGCTGTTCTAAGAGAAGTATATGCAATACAAGTCTACCTCAGGAAAGAAGAAAAAATCTCAAACAACCTTATGCCTAAAGGAGCTACAAAAAAGAAGAACAAACAAAGCCCAAAGACAGAAGGAAATAATAAAGATTAGAGCAGAAATAAACAAAATAGAGACTAAACAAATAATAGAAAAGATAAATAAAACCAGGAGCTGGTTGTTTGAAAAGACAGCAGAATTGATATACCTTTAGCCAAATTTATTTTAAAAAAGAGAGAGAGAGAGAGAGAGAACTCAAATAAGTAAAATCAGGAATGAAAGAGAAATAGCAACTGACACGACAGAAATACAAAGGATTATAGGAAAATATTATGAAAAATAATATGCCAAAAAATTGAACAACCTAGAAGAAATGGATATATTCCTAGAAATATATAACCTTCCAAAACTGAATCAGGAAGAAATAGAAAATTTAATTATTTAATTATGTTATTATTTAATTATTTTGATTAACATTTAATGTATATATAATGTATTATTTGCCCCGGGGTACAGGTCTGTGACTCGTCAGGTTTACACACTTCACAGCACTCACCATAGCACATACCCTCCCCAATGTCCATAACCCAGCCACCCTATCCCTTCCTCCCTACCCCTAGCAGCCCGCAGTTTGGTTCGTGAGATTAAGAGTCTCTTACGGTTTGTCTCCCTCCCAATCCCATCTTGTTTCATTTTTTCCTTCCCTACCCCCCACCTGCCTCTTTTCCCACCTGCCCTTTTTCCCACCCTGCACCCCCAGCCTGCTTCTCAAATTCCTCATATCAGAGAGATCATATGATAATTGTCTTTCTCTGATTGACTTATTTCACTCAGGAGAAATAGATAATTCTAATAAATAGCATTGGTTTTTGTGTAGGGTTATATTGTCTCTTCCATCATTTTTTCTTGCATCTACCTTGTGTTTTCTTTGTGCTTATTTTTGACTGGAAATTCATCCCATATGTTCAATATGTATAAAGAAATAAGGTTGAAAATGCTAGCAGAGGACATATAGGATTTACAATTACAATGGAAAACAAAATGCAGGAATCATTTTAACTCAGTGGATAGAAGATTACAAATCTGTACAGGATATATTGTTCAAGAGAAGATATGATTATAAAGATGACAAAGTTTTGTTCTTTTATGGTTGAGTATAAATGTAAACAGAGAAGAAAAAGTGATCTATGACACAATATTTAAGAATTTGGCTAAAATATTCAATATCTCTTTTAGATACCTATTTTTTTTAATAGACCTATAGCTTTTTTTTTTTCAGTGTTCCAAAATTCATTATTTATACACTCTTGATATTAGCTCAGGGAATTACTAGGAGTTACTAGAGAATATATAAAGGTCAGGGCTTGTGAATATATCTGCTGATAACACTTTGAATGCAACTAGAATTTGCAGGTGCTTTAGAATCTGAAAGTCATATTAAGTGTCTAGGTATGAAGTAAGGGACCCATGTGATGTTTGCGTTGAGATCATCCAGGAATGGGAGTTCATGCCTCAACACATTTTCAAAGTAGGTGAAAGAGATAAATATATTCTGGAAAAGGATATTCAATAGAATTTATGTCACCAATGAGAAAAGGAATATACTTAGTAGAAAATGTACCCACAGAGCACTAGCTTGTACCCCTGTCAGTCACCATTGACTTAAAACCAAATTAAGTCATGGATAGACTCTTCTCTTGAGTAGAAAAAGTTCTCTGTATAAGACATAATATTTTCCCACATTTGATTAGACATAAATTCCTTAAGAGCCAAAAGTAACAGAAAGTTGAGAAATGTAATAGTATTTATAATTTCTATTTCCCTGGTCTCTTGATACAACACAGATCCTGTTATTAATGCAAATGCACCCAAAGAAGTATATAAAGAGCACCTGAAGTATTCTACATGGATAACCATCTCAAAGTAGATCATTAAAGTGATTTTTCCTTTAAGTGAGCTCATCTAAATCAAACAGTAGCATAAAAATATACATTTCATGGGGCACCTGAGTGGCTCAGTCAGCTAAGCATCCGACTCTTAATTTTGGCTCTGGTCATGATCTCACAGTGGGGTGTACACTGGGCATGGAGCCTGCTTAAGATTCTCTCTCTCTCTCTATCTCTGTCTCTCCCTCTGCCCCTACCCACCCCTCTAAAGAAAAATAAATAAAAATATGCATTTCGTAGAAATACAAAAAATAAAAATTTTGTGAAATGTGAAACATCTTGAATTCTTTATTCCAATAAAAACTTTGTTACTGAAGATAGCTGCTTTAATCCTCTCAGTTTTCAAGCTAAATTAGAGACACAGAATATATCAGGAATAGTTATCTCTTCAGTTTGTCCCATTTAAAGCTTTCATTGTGTAGTATCACAAAGTGCTAGATTTGGGATTAGAAAATCTTGATAAAAAGTGTCTCACCTAAAGAATCTTTTGCACGAAAGTCCTAGATCAGTAGCTAGGTCAAAATGTTTCAGTCCTCCCTATGCTGCCTGAGGCTATCAGTCCTTCATCTACTGGAGAAAACCTGAACCTTACACACTCGTATCAGAATTGTATCACCTTTTCCTCCCTTCATGTTTTGTCTAGGATTTTTCTAACTTCTCAGATTTTTCATGCGTTGAATAGTTCAACCTCTCTATTTCTGCATCAGTCTTTATCACAACTCCTGTCATTATCAGGGTAATTTCTGGGTTCACCTGGACATGGAAACCAATACACCAGTTCTTCTTTTTTGTTAACCTCTGCAAGTTCAATTCCCTTCATCATCTAGCAGTTCAACCATCCATTACCACAGCCACACCTTTGACATAATCATCTTCACAACTGCTGTACTTTTAAAATATTCAATTTTTATCTGTCACTTTCTCAGGATGGTCTTCAGGATTCAGAAATAAAGAAGTCTTATGGAGAAATCAGATTCATATATGTCTTAACAATCTTAAAAGCTATGAGAAAGAATAGGTAAGTTACTTACAAAGAAATGACAATTAAACTGACAGCATCAATAGACACCAGAAACAAATGGAATAGTGTTTTCAAAGTGCTAAGGGAAAATGATTGTCAAATTAAACTTCCATGTGCAGAATTAATGAGTGAAGGTGAAATAATGATACTTTTAGACACACAAAGTCTGAGAGTTATTCTGCTCATAGACCCCTATTAAATGAACTACCATATTTCACTGGATTTAAGATGTTATCAATTATATCATGTATCAGCAAAAGAAAAAGAATGCTTTTAATTAAACTATGATATGCCCTCAATTGTAAAGTGCATTCTAATTACAGAGATGTTGAAAATATGAAAAACTTATATTTTAGAATAAATTAAATAAAAATGAATAGAGGAAATACTTCATCAAAAAGGAGTGAACCCAAAAGCTAAGAATAAGACATAAGACAATACTGAGCAAGGAAAATTGTAAACATATTTGCCAATGCAAATAAGGCCTGACTATAGCTAGCAATAATTACTGTGTGACCAAAAGAAAGATTGAGCTAAAATGCCAGTACACAATAACATGGAAGAGAGGGAAGATATCATGTTAATGCTAGTCTGTGGTCCTTATATTATTTGGAGGAAAGCCTAGCACTACTCCTGGGCATTGTTAAATATTTTAATGGTCACCTGTAAAAGAGGAAATCAAATGTTCTATATTCAAACAGGTAGAATAAAAATATGGAAATTTTTATTTATATAACAAATTCAATAGAGCAATGAGAATAAATGACTTAGACCTATTTCTGTAAATATATGTAAATCTCAAAAACAATGATGAATGAAAAAAGCAAGCTATGGTATAACACTGAGAACATAAATCCCTTAATTGTGGTAACTAGCCAAACAGCTACTAGTTACTGATTCCTGAATATTACCTAGGTCCTTATATAATCTACCCAACAACTGTCAGAAAAAACCTAACTTTCCATGCCACTTCATAAATACTCAGAAGTTAGGTATATACTAAGAACGTTACTCCACTCTCTTCGCATAACACAGTTACTAAGTAATTGAGTTCCGTTTCAGCTCCAGGTGTTCTATCTCAAGAAGAATGTTTATCTTTAATCACTACCTCCTACTCTTAGTTTCCAATCCTTTTACAACAGCATCTCATATATAGCAGGCATTCAGCGAACTTATATTTAAAGGAAGGAAATAGGGGAGACAGAGATAAAGGCTGAGGAAGACAGAGAAGAGTACTGGGAAGCAAGGGAAGAAGAAGGAAAGAAAGTTGAGTTATGAGGCCAACTCAGGACACGAGTAACCAAACTACCTTCACAACCAGTATTGCAATTGCAACAGGCCGGGAGCTTTTATGGATGCATTTCCTTGATCAAGTAAATGGAGCAAAATTCCGATGAAAGTCATCCTATATGTGTGTAAAGACTTGGGGAATGTATCATCCTTGCATTCTTGGAAAGAATATACTGAGAAGATATTTGCCATCTGTATTCAGTTTGATGAATATAGTTTGTGTAATTCTGGCATGAAGATATCTGGATAGATATTCTACATTTTCACCTGCCAGGAATGCTGAGGTTTACTAAGAGGTTTCATTCTAATAAGAATGAACAAAGGAGATGAGTAAGAAGGGAACAGAGTATACTGATCACTTATGTAAGATTATGAAGATCCAAATATAAATTTCTAGTGGTTTCTCATTGTGGAAATAACAATTCCAACTGAAATAGGGGTCAGTGAATTTGCCCAGAACAGTATATGTAACTTCTTTGACTGCTGGGATTCTACTTACCTGTGGGATCTGATTATTTGCTGAGTTGGGTGAGAAAACAGATTTTTAAAAAAGTATTTTTAAGATTTAAGTGACAAACTCAAAGTCCACAGTAGCTTTTTTGTTCAGTGGAATATCTGATATTGGCATTTGGCTGCTAGAGAACAATACATGGCTTTCTCATCCTGACTCTAGATCTTCAGCATAGCAAAGATTTCTCTTTCCTTGACTTGGGCTTCTAAACCTGGACGGCATGACATCTGGACAAAAGAATAAATAGCGAAACCTCTAGGAGAAAATTAGAAATAAATAATACCAAGATTTTCTTACCTCTCTTGACTACATGGGAGGCATGATATTTCTGAGTGGTGAGAAGAACTCAAATTTGGATGTTTTCCATTTATATGCCACTGATGACTTGTGGACTTCCTTTTAAGAGGAGAAGCTGATAAAATGAAAATACGGTCTAAATATGTATCAGTTCGGTAATTGCAACCAACACACAGACTTTCATATTTTACCCTATATGTGGGTATTATTTCAAAAATAACTAAATTCATTATTTTCCTATGCAGAAAGATGTACCAGTTAGTAAATAGAGTAAGAATTTTGTTTTAATACCAGTCTGATGGAATAAGTTCTACCATGCTGCTTCACAGGGATAACACATAAACTGTATTTCTTTTATATATCAGTAAATGAAACTTGTATCTTATTTTGGGTCCAAGGGTAGTTTCACACAGATAAACTCTTGTGTTTCCTATTTGTGGATATTTACCATTGGTGATCCAGGGAGTGATTTCTTGTGGTGCAAGGACATGAAAACATATGAATTACATGATTAAAAATTTAATCTTTTTGAATTATCTTTGAATCCCTTTTTTTCTTTTTGAACAAGAAAGAATATTGAAGGCCCTTTAGCAGAAATAGCACCTTGCTAGAATTTAATAATGTTATTCTCTTTTCAGAGTAGTTACTTTTATTTTCCTCCTTTGCATATCAGTGATTCTAGTTTTTAATGTAGACTAGCTACAATTTATTTTCTTATAAATAAATGCATTTAAGTGAAAAATGTAAGTCAATGTAAAGAAAAATATTGGATAGCCGTATAAATTCTATTTTGGATAAGGCAAAACTTACAAGTTGGATAGAAGAATGTCTGAAATCTGGTACAATACTGTAGTGAGTGTTAAGTGACATAGTATTGATTGACAGAGCAAATTCTTTCTATATTAGCAAATGGAAGTAAAGAATAGCAAATTATCCTCCAAACAATACCCTGAATAAGTAAGTCTCAATAGCCTATCATTTGTGCAGGTGTGTGTGCGTGTGTGTGTCCTAGCTGCTGGCACTAGGCACTTTGCTCAGTTGTCTGGTTCTTCTGTAAGCTACAGTACTCTCAGCCTTCCAGTCACTGAGAGGTAGAAAATGCATGCTAATATATTTTACTGTATACCTGTGCAAAACCCATGAGCAGATTCAGAGTATAAATAAAGGACATAAAGGCAAAATATGCAATGGGTCTGAGAGTCCTCTCTTTTCCCGTTCATTCGAAGAAGGACTCTGGCACAGAGTTTGTTCTTTTACTTCTGGCTGATTCCCTTTAAATCGTCCATATGTTTTTGGAACTTAGAATGAGGCCAAATGACATTCTGTATTTAGGGTGCTGGTCTTCAGGAATGGAAAAGGATTTGTCTAAGTTTTGAAAAGCATTATGAATGATGAAGGAACCACAGGCCGTTAAGTTGGCTGCTACTGTAACCTCTAGACTGAACGATTCATAACAGCCCCAGTTCATAACCATAGCAAAATTCAGAATTATTCAAGCTTTCTACATAACAGGAACTTAGCTTGTTCCAATGATAAACAGACACACATGAAGGAAAATTCCACTGACCTTCTCTTCACCTCCTCCTCCGAGGCCTAATTGCCTTAAGAAGTAGTGTCAAAACAGAACACATACCTTCAGTTTCGGCAGTTTGGATGAGCAAGGAGGTGAATACTTTGCTTTTAAGTAAACGAGAATGTGCTTAAATTGTTGCATAATGATAAGCCAAATATTGTAATGGTTTAAAAAGATCAATTAACATCTTTCTACATGCAGAAAAATTTAACATAAGTCTTGGGGGGGTAATAAATATTAGTTGTCTTTTGACAAAAGTTCAAAATGAAAACAGCTTATTTTGAACAATGGTCAAGATAATTCCTTCAATAGTAGTAAGATATACTGATGTGTGTGTGTGTGTGTGTGTGTGTGTGTGTGCGCGCGCGCATAGAGAGAGTTTGTTGTTCGGAGTGCAGAAAAATAAACTCTAATTCACTTTGTTTAGGAAATTTAGCAAAATCTACCAAAATTTAAGTTGTGGATACTAACCTAGTTATCTCACTTCTATTAATTTACTTTACTTATATCTAATCAAATATAGAATAATATATGTACATGATATAAGTTAGAGCATGTTTGTAACAACAGCGATCTTTAAAAACCTGGGAGCAGATATCTGTCAACAAGAGACTGGATAAACTAGCTGTAGTATAGCCATTCCTCGAATACTATACAACTCTAAAAACTAGCAAATAATACCAAAAAAGGTAAGGTAAATATATATGTAAGCACATGGAAGAATTTCTTGATCTATTACATCAATAAACAAATTACAGCTATTTTTAAATAAGCAAACCAAAAAAAACCCCACACATACATACATACAAACATGCACACAAATATATTCATACACACATGTCTTTATTTCTATGTACTGGCTTATATTTTATAAATACCAAATCACTTGGGATGTTATTCACCAAAAAGTTAGCATCAGTGGAGAGCTACCGTTATGACTTCATGGGAAGTGCAGTCCGTGGGAGAGTGAGACCAGAGCAGAAGAACATGATAGAAATGTTTGCAGCTCTTGGGAAATATTTATGTGAACTCCTAAGTATATAATTGGGTAAGATTTTGACAGAGTTTGGAAGTCCTTTATCAGCAAGGTAGGGACCAAACACACATGATTTGGGAGTCACTTAAATGTGACTACATGCATTCTATAAATCCTAGAAAATGTGAGTTACAATTTTGTTTTTTAAATTTTTCACTTAGTTGTTTGATATCAACTAATAGGAGTAGGAGTTCTATGAAAAGGTCTGTACATGAGTTAAGTTTGATGAGGTACTTCACCCACAGGGCACTCAAACATTAAGACTAATACTAGTAACAGACATTTATATAGAGCTTGATGATTGACATAATGTGTTCATACAACAGTATCTTGTTATAGTCAAATGTCATGAAATTAAATAATGCATCTACTTCATTAGTGTTATACCATGTTAGATACAACAACTATGAGTGGAAACCTTATGGAAAAGAAAGAAGAAAGAAGTATTTAACAATTTTGATTTTGTAGTAACTTGAAGTGAGTTAACCGAATCATTTTGTACTATGGGTTAAGATTAGGAAGGAGAACTTTAGTCATACATTAAGATTTAAAACAGAAATAATAAATGAATGAATGTGAGTTTTGTGACACCAATATGATTCTGGAAAGTACAAAGCATGGTTACACAAAAGTCCTGATAAAAATTACAACACATTTTTTTCTTTCAAATATCCATAAGCCACAATCTATACTATTATTTTAAGAATAAAAACAAGTACCATTCCTAATGTAAACCAAGATTTTTCTGGATTAGTAGTTTTAACTCTACTATTTTATAGAGAAGTGGCCTTCATTTTGAGAAAATGGTATATGAAGACCCACGAAAGTGTCTGAATTGATTTTCATGTTTGAATGAGGTATCTCAAAACAGAAGACGTGATAAAGGAGGAAGGAAAAGGAAAGAGGAAGAGGAAAATAGGTGGGAGGTTGTTTTCAAGAATGTCAAAGAACTATTTCAATATCTATTGTAAATGTTTATTTCAAATCGAAAGTGGTACAGAGAGGAAGTTTATAAAGAATTCAGGGGAAAGAACTGATTCAACCCAGGAGTTTCCTTAGTCTATCAAATACAATTCTTTTCTTCTTCCTTTTCTTCTTCTTCTTCTTCTTCTTCTTCTTCTTCTTCTTCTTCTTCTTCTTCTTTTATTTATTTTTTTTTTTTTGCATACAATGTTATTTTAGGAATTCTATTCCCTTTTTTTAAAAAACAGGAATTAAAAGCAATACAATTTAGAAGCTACTGACTTCTTAAATTTCTCCTAATCCATAGGAATTCTCTTTAGGGGAAAGGACTCTATAACTAGTATCCATTCAATATTTGTTTCTTAAGGAAAAGAGCAGTAATAACAACAAAAGTAAAACTGATTGTCAATTTTACTAGAATGCTTCCAGCAAAATTAGCTTTGTCCCTATGTAGGTAACACCAAATCAGCTGACAATTTAAGTAAATTCTAGTAACAAAACAAAGTAGTTGTTCTACTAAATAACCAGAAGAAATTGAAGAAAGAAAATAATTAAATTAGTAGAAATTTCACTGAACCCAATTGATTGAATAGTTTTATTTAGATGACCTGGTAATCTTGGTTCACCCTAATAAGAACACATTTTACTCTAGGCAGAATTAGAGAGTGAAAAGGTAAAAGAAAAAAAAATTCCTCAGAGGCAGAAATAGTTCAAACTGGGCGAATTTTAATATAGTGAATTTCTGGAGAGTGTGTAAGTTCTTTTGTAGAGTAGGAATGAAACCATATATTAACTATTTTTCCAAATAGGCCTTCAGTATTTAGAAATAGTTTTTCTAAATAGAAAATATGCAATAATTTCCTATAAAAGAACTTTGATCAAGATCTCTCATTTTTATGATTAGATACTGTGTTGCTCATGTGGCTTTTTCCTGACATAAACATATAGAATGAAGGAAGTCCTTAGAGTCGCTTGCACTGGTATTTAGCTGACTCTCTGATTGACTACATGATCCAAAACCCAGTTACAGTGCCATGTAGGAATCTGTACCAAGGGACTAATTTTTGTTCCCTTCACATTCAGCTTCTTCAGCATCTTTCATCTTCCATTTAAATAGAGTAGTAACAGGATATTTTTATTCCTGTCCTTTTTTGTGGTTTTTCCTTTTGCTTTTTTCTGCTTTCATAAAAAATAAGGAATTATTCAAATAGATAATATGGTGGTTGGTTTGTAAGTGAATATACAATTTATGTGGGTTTCTAGGGGCTCAAAACTATTGTATCTCTAATATGCTAGCTGGTATCACTAGTTGATAAAGTGTTTATTTTTTAATTTAATTTAAAATTTTTTAAAGATTTCATTTATTTATTTGACAGACAGAGATCACAAGCAGGCAGAGAGGTAGGCAGAGAGAGAGGAAGGGAAACAGTCTCCCTGCTATGCAAAGAGCCCGATGTGGGGCTTAATCCCAGGACCCTGAGATCATGACCTGAGCCGAAGGCAGAGAGTTTAACCCACTGAGCCACCCAGGTGCCCCTTAATTTAATTTTTTAAGTGTTCCAGGATTCATTGTTTATGCACCACACCCAGTGCTCCATGCAATATATGTTTAATGCATTTACCTAAATCTAGGAAAAGTGCTTGCAAAGCTTTAAAATATCACCATACTTTAAAAAATTGTTTTTAATTTAAATTCAATTTAATTAACACATAATGTAGTATTAGTTTCAGAAGTAAAATTTAATGATTCATCATTTGCATATAATACCCAGTGCTCATTCCATCACATGCCCTCCTTAATGCCTATCATGCAATTACCCCATTATCCCACTCACCACCCCTCTAGCAGCCCTCAGTTTTTTTTTTCTAGAGTTAAGAGCCTTTTATGGCTTGTCTCCCTCTGTTTTTGTCTTATTTGTCTTTCCCTTCCCCATGCTCATACTTTTTGTGTCTTAAATTCCACTTACCATGATACCCTCTAGTTTCATCATGTTGTTGCAAATGGCAAGATTTCATTTTTCTTGATGGCTGAGTAATATTCCATTGTATATATAAACCACATATTCTTTTTTTAAAAAAGATTTTATCATCTATTTGTCAGGGAGAGAGCATAAGCAGGGGGAACAGCAAGCAGAGGGAGAAGCAGGCTCCCCGCTAAGCAAGGAACCTGATGCAGAACTCAATCCCAGATCCCTGAGGTCCTGACCTGAGCTGAAGGCAAATGCTTAACTGACTGAACCACCACCCAACCGTCCTACCACATCTTCTTTATCCATTCTAGGCTCTTTCCATAGTTTGACTATTGTGGGCATTGCTGCTAAAAACATTAGACTCCATGTGCCCCCTTTGAATCACTGTGTTTGTATCCTTTGGATGAATGCCTAATACTTTAATTGCTGGGTCATAGAATAGTTCTATATTTAATTTTTTTATTAATTTATTTTCAGAAAAACAGTTTTCATTATTTTTTCACCACACCCAGTGCTCCATGCAATCCGTGCCCTCTATAATACCCACCACCTGGTACCCCAACCTCCCACCCCCCGCCACTTCAAACCCCTCAGATTGTTTTTCAGAGTCCATAGTCTCTCAGGATTCACCTCCCCTTCCAATTTACCCCAACTCCCTTCTCCTCTCTAACACCCCTTGTCCTCCATGATATTTGTTATGCTATTTAATATTTTGAGGAACCTCTGTACTGTCTTCCAGAGTAGCTGCACCAGCTTGCATTCCCACCAACAGTGTAAAGAGGGTTCCCCTTTCTCCACATCCTTGCCAATATCTGTTGTTTCCTGAGTTGTTAAATTTAGCCATTCTGACCCGTGTAAGGTGGTATCTCATTGTGGTTTTGATTTGATGCCAAGTGATGTTGAGCACTTTTCCATGTGTCTGTTCACCATTTGGATGTCTTCTTTGGAGAAATGTCTGTTCATATCTTCTGCCCATTTGTTGATTGAATTATTTTTCTTTGGGTGTTGAGTTTGGTAAGTTCTTTATAGATTTTGGATATTAGTCCTTTATATGATAAGACACTTGCAAGTATCTTCTCCTATTTGTAGGCTACCTTTTAGTTTTGTTGATTGTTTCCTTTGCTGTATGAAAGCTTTGAAGTCCCCAAAGTTCATTTTTGCTTTTGTTTCCCTTGCATCTGAAGATGTGTCTAAGCAAGAAGTTGCTATAGCCAGGTCGAAGAGGGTGCTGCCTGTGTTCTCCTTTAAGTCTTTCATCCATTTTGAGTTTATTTTACTGTATGGTGTAAGAAAGTGGTCCCGTTTCATTCTTCTGCATGTGACTGTCCAATTTTCCTGACAGCATTTGTTGAAGAGCCTATCTTTTCTCCATTGGATATTCTTTTCTGCTTTGTCAAAGATAAGTTGTCCATAGAGTTGAGGGTCCATTTCTGGTGATCTCTGTGTCTGTTTTCATGCCAGTACATTACTGTCTTGAAAAATACAGCTTTGTAATAGAGCTTGAAGTCCTGCATTGTGACGCCTCCAGCTTTGGTTTTCTTTCACCACACTTTTTTATCCTCCTTATTATCAACTACTTACTTCAGACAAACCCTCAAACTGTACCTCTTATCTTTTATAAATGTTATAGATGTGAGGAAGATGGAGATAAGACAGTCTGTGCTCTCAAGGAACACAGAGACTAGAGAAGACCATTGCATATCATATCATATATAATATGGAGTGATGCCATAAAATATGTGGTACGATGAAGGATATAATTGGTTATAATTGGATATAATTGGATATAAAAGGATATAATATGAATAGGATATAATTGGTGCTCAGAGGAGGAGTATCTAACCCTATATTGGATATAGAAAATTATCTAAAGAAAGTTTATTTGTTTATTTGTTAATGAGATCCAAACTGAGTTTGAAGATTAAGTTGAAAAAGACAGGTAGACAAAGTGGAGACATTATTCACGACCTAGAGATGTAAACCTGTAGGACACTTCCGAGGAACAACAAGGAAGTTTATTTTGTTGGAGGGGACACATTTAGAAGCTGCTGCAGATAAGACTAAATAGATAGCACAAGCCAGATTATGAAGGACCATCACTGCTGAGATAAGAACATTTTATTCTGAACATATAGAGAGCCTTTAGACGACTTTATGGGGATGGCATGAGCAGACATGCATTTGGAGGAATAATGGCATGTGGAGAGTGGAGAGCATAGCAGAACTGGAGGGTTGGGTCCAGAAATGTGTGATGAGCAGCAGAAACATTAGTTAGGGGTCTCTTTGCAATGACTTAGATTTGAAATAGACTAGTGACACTGGGAGAAGAACAAGAGTTAGAGCTGAGGTATTTAAGCAAGTTGTGTACTAAGGCTTAATAATGAATTAGAGATTGAGGGAAAATGGAAGAAAAGAGGAGTACACTCAGGTTTCTTGTTTGGGAGACTGGACATGAGTGCTTTTCCTTTGCATTGCTTAAAGCCTTTTCCTCCCCCCCCCTTAAATCTGTCCTTCCACCCATTTATTCCTTTAATATCATACCTCCCCCTTGCCCTCATCAATGAAAACCTGGAAAGATAAAGTGCCATGAACTATTCTACTCCATTCCAGTTAGGTATATAATTTTCACTAACACTTAACTGGTTATTACTCTGAGGGACTTTTTGTTTACCTGTCATTCTTAAATGTGGTAAAGAGTATCTACTGATAGAAAAACCAACCAGTGACAAATTGTGTTAAATAGATCCATCCTAGTGGAAGAATTTATTAAGACATAATGATTGATATAGAACATTGAGATACTAAAATATGCCGTGTAAATTTTCTGGAAACTCCAAATACATAAACTTTTCCTTCTTCATCCAGAAAACCAGAAATTTAGGACACGTGTTCACAATAGATGAGAAATAGATTTCTCATATACTTTATAGATGTTGACTATTTCACACATAATTTTAGTTCTCTAAGGCCGTGTACCAAGAAAAATTATTATGTTTGGTACTAATATAAGAGGACAGTATTTTCTCAGTAGAACTTCACCTCATTTTTTATCAAATTATTTTACTTAATAGCCTCCTACAGTACATACTATATTATGCAATTATATGTATTACATATTACATTTAGTGTATTAGCTCAGTTGGCTAGAACATGGTTATTGTAGAAGAGTTTGCTAATTTCTCATATTACCCATTCGACTGTTCTTTCCTTTTGTGATAGACCCTCCCTGCATGACCCCCCAGCTACATTCCCTATTGCTTAGCATCCCTTTTAGCTTCTTATATCTTGTAACTAAATTCTTTCTAGTGGGATATGAGTAGAAATATGTATAACTTTCAGGTCTTGTCCTTAAAAATAATATGTCTGTGTCACCTTTTTCCCCCCTCTCTGTCTTCTCCCATCGGTTGTTCTTGCAAAAGGCAAGAACAGGAAATTTTCTTCCACCCCAGATAGAAGCCCCATGATAAAGAAAGCAGTGTCAACCTGCCAGCTTGGGTCCTGGATTACCATGTCAAAGCTGCTCATTAACTATTTTCTCCTGCAGAGTTATATGAGAGAGAAAGACACATCTGTCTTCTTCATGGCACCATATTTTCTCTCTGTTATAGAAGGTTCTTCTCCATCCAGACTCATACTGGTGATCATGACAAGGTTTGCAACTCCAGTGTAACACAGCCAATGGTTTTCACACAAGAACAACTGTCTCAAACATATGTTATGAAAGGAACAAGTTTTTCAAAGAAAATGGGCAGGGTTGAGGGCAGATGGATGGAGAACGTGCAGATACATCATAGCAAAATGATCACGAGGACTGGAAAAATAATGATGAATCACGTGGATTGTTTTTGTTCCCACTGTCTCTACCTCCCACTCCCAACCTTTCATTAACTCCAAGCTCAGTATTTAGAAATTGAGTATGTGGAAGATGGGCCATCAAAACAATATTCTATCTGGAATTTGAGACTGGTTCCTAACCCTTAGCTACACTGATCACTGATAATGGCCCATGACATAGAGGGTAACCACCCTATGATTGATGAAACGCTTAATGTGCATGTATCAAAAAACACTGAATTGATAAACTTTTTTTGTACTGTGAGTAAAACCTACAAACGGGCACAGCTGGTCAGCAACTTGGTCATTTGGACTTTCCATTCTGAAAAAAAATCCTTACTCATTTTCACTTCTTGCCTCCTACAAACTACATTTGGATTTTACACGTTAGACTATGACATCTCACTTCTAAAAACTAAAATGTAAAGGTTTGGGCGGTATTATTCATCAGCTTGTTTAAAAATGCATTTGAATTCATATTTATAGCATCATGCAAATATAAATATCATGAAGCAAGAATAAACACTGTGCCTTAAAGTGTCTCATTCCAAGAGTGTGTGGAAACCTTTAGAAGTGGGCAATAGAAAAATCACACTGCCTGATTTTATTTATCATCTACCCCTTGAGGAGTGGGCAGACTAGAAAATTTGTGCATTTCTTCAGAAGTCAGCTTCATCTGGAAATAGGACAAGGTGTGAAACTGAGAGTAAAGTCTCAAAGTAATGTGGCTGACAGTGCAATATGAATTAGTGTAATGTAGATTATTTTTCCCTTAGTTCACAGAACCTCCAGCGCTACCAAAAAGCATAATAGAATTCCCTCCAAAAATAAAGTTGATCTTCAATTCATGACATTTCAGAGTTTATTACCATGATACCAAGATGGCATATGGGTTACAAATGCCAACATTAGTCTTTCAGTAACAAACTACGGACTCAGTAGAGGTTGAAGTGAGAGCCTAAAAATTTAGGCCCTCGTATGTTCAGCATTTCTGCAAAACTTGAATGGAAGTCTATGTTTTGACAGATTAACGTTGACTTTAACTAAATCAAAGAAGCTATATTTGAATATAATTGAGTAAAGCATGCAAAATATATTATACTGCTTAAGGAGCAGAGTGAATTCTTAGGTCTGGATAATTTATCATTGGTTTTACGGAGATTTTAAGAAGTCTGATAAGGAACATGACTATTTTCTTAGTAAACAAAAGAAGTACATGTTAGCAACTCTTTAAAGAGACTTCTCCATCAATTTCAAAGAAATACACCTACCAGCAAAAAGAAAATACTCTTGGTACGCCTGGGTGGCTCAGTGGGTTAAGGCTTCTGCCTTCGGCTCTGGTCATGATCCCAGGGTCCTGGGATTGAGCCCCACATCGGGCTCTCTGCTCGGCAGGGAGCCTGCTTCCTCCTCCTCTCTCTCTCTCTGCCTGTCACTCTGCCTACTTGTGATCTCTATCTGTCAAATAAATAAATAAATTCTTAAAAAAAAAAAAAGAAAATACTCTTGTACTACTTAGTAAGACTTACCTAAAATAAATTTTCCTCATTTTTCCATTAGTATTTTCATTATTCCATACTAGAATGACTTAAAAAATTTTGGAGTGATTTACTTAAAATTCAGAATTTTACTGAAGTTAGAATTTTTAAAATTTAGTTTTCTTTTTTTCTGGTATAAGTAAATAAGTGAGGTGGTGGAATAAGAAAAGAAATACAGAGTGGTACTATATTTAGAAGTTATCTTTTGAAAACACTTCTATGTTTTCAGAAAAAAACATTCTTAAAGGGTCAGAGAATAAAACTGTAAGGGAGGAGTTGTAAAGCAAAACATAAAAATCAGTAGTAGGTGTAATTTATCGGTCCTAAATGACTACCTAGTTTTGAGAAATAATTAACTTCCATTTGGTCTGAATAGAGTATCTGGGGTATAAACAAATAAGCCTATTTGACTGGGAGAACAGATATCAAAATAAATTAATATATCCAGAGATTGAATGATAAATACACTTCTCCCTTCATAGTACATTTTTCCAAAGAATTTGAGATTGTTTATAATGACCATCTTTACTTAGAAACCCCTTTATCAAGATGGCAGGAACTCAGCCTGAATTAAATATACATCATTTATATCTCTTAATTTTAGTCAAGTTCTTATTTTTTTTTAAACACAGAATCATCCTTTGTTGGCATGCAACAAAAGACAGGAAAGTAAGATGTAAAATATAATGTATATTTATCATAATCTGAAATAGACAAATGTATTTTTATTTGGATTTTTTTTTTGGAAACCTACACACATGTATCAACATCAAATGTTAAGAATATAATATTCTTGAAACTTATTAAAAGACATATAAGTCACTCAGTCCAGGAAACTAGGGATGAAAAATACTAGGACAGGCCCATGTTTTTCCCCTAATGAATAAAAATTTTTAACACGGCTCTAGGATCTTTTCTGCCTATGAGCACAGTATATTATGGGAAGAAATTGAGCTCTAGGTATTTCAGTAACTAGAAATATCTTAAGATTGGAGATATTTTGTGTATAGTGTATATTTAACCACATACTTCAGTTCCCATATCACCAACTCATAATGGACTATTCACCTCATATATTCTGTTAATTTGGCCCACCCAGAACTAAACTTTTCATTCTTTCTTAATGGATAGATTCTACTCTTGTCCTCATTTTATTACTATTACCACCTCTTTCCTATTGTTCTGGATTAGAATTATCCAAGTCATATTTGATTCCAGGCTTTTTCACTCACCTTTCTCATCCACACAGCAATTTACAACTTTGCACACTTGGTAGTACTTGTATTCTCCTTTCCATTTCAACTTCCATTTGGTTTAGAATCCTAAAGTCTCACCCTTAAACTCTGACCTACACTTTCCAAACGTCTGCCTTTACCTCTAATATCTTTTCTCTTTAAAAACACTTTGTACATTGTTGCAAAATTAATTTTCCTTAAATATCATTTTCATCATTCCACTTATGTGTTTGATAATGTGGAGGACCCATAGCCCTGAATCTTGGGCTTTCTAACTCTGGGCCAGTGGATGTGTAGTGTCACTCTCCTCTGTGAAAATGAAGGTGATGGACAAGTCATTCTCAAAGTTGGCTCTATTTCATGTTTTATTGTGATTATGTGGTCCTATGAGCAACCTGGCCTTCCCACTACCTACAGCAGCAGTTCTCATACTTGACTGTACAGAAGAGTCACCTGCTATATTGTTATTTTCCATTTCCCCTCTTCCATGTATTCTTTTTTTTTTTTAAAGATTTTATTTATTTATTTGACAGACAGAGATCATAAGCAGGCAGAGCAGCAGCAGAAGGGAGGGGGGAGCAGGCTCCCCGCTGAGCAGAGAGCCAGATGAGGGGCTTGATCCCAGGACCCTGGGATCATGACCTGAGTCGAAGGCAGAGGCTTTAACCCATGAGCCACCCAGGTGCTCCACTCTCCCATATATTCTTTATCGTTCTCTACTTTGTCTCATGCCCCAGGAGGATAACCCCCACTGAGTAGACAATCTAGGTTCCCTTGCCCACTGGTTTCTCCCAGGATTTGGCCAATGGAAGACGCTGACAGAAGACCAGTGTACAGGAGGAGAGTATCAATGTATTTTTTTTTTTTTCCTTAAAGGAAGGGCAGATCTTAGTCTTTTTCTGTTTGGGAATCACATCTCTAGCAATAGTTTTGTCCCTCTGACTATAGCTCCTACCGGGAGGCCAAATGGATTCCAGATATTACTAATATCTGGCTACCTTCTCCTTAACACTGAGTCTGTTGCATTAACCTTGCTTACACTTTTGCAAGTTGTCCCTTCATTAAACCTTCTTCATTTAAATCCTTTTTCTGGGATCCTGATCAGTAGATGGGAAGAGGTGTTTGTTTGTTTGTTTACTACCAATCAGTAGAATCAGAAACCTTGCAAGTGGGGCGCAAGTAGAAGTGATTTACAAAAGCTCCTCCTGATAGATTATAAAGTCCAAACATTTTATATCTTATTCAAGGCCATGTGTCATCTGATACCAGCTCATCTTTTTGATCTTTTCCATCTTTTGCAGATACTACAGAAAAAACAGTCTCTCACAACAAAATTTGGCCAGATAATAATTTTGCCAGTAAGTTTATTTAAAGAAACATCAAAAAGTACAAATGAACGTAACATATGCTAGACACACTGCTACATGGTCAAAAAAAAAAAAAAAAAGAACTTCCCAAAGTGGATCAATACTGGAGTCAGGGGGAATTATCAGCACAAAATCTTCTG
Source organism: Mustela erminea (assembly GCF_009829155.1). Taxonomy (NCBI): domain Eukaryota; kingdom Metazoa; phylum Chordata; class Mammalia; order Carnivora; family Mustelidae; genus Mustela; species Mustela erminea. The sequence continues at coordinate 51,736,571 of NC_045616.1, forward strand.
AAAAGAAGTGACTTTAGATTTAATGAAATATGCTAAGAAGGACAGGTCTGTCAAGGTGTCATATTCTTCTTAGTTTTCTCATACCCGTGAAATGCAAAGTCTCAAACCATCATTTATATGGTTTTCCAGTAGGTATATTTCTCTTTTAATTTGGTCAGTTATTAAGAAGTAACATATTTGACTTTCACATTTTCACTTGCCTTGATTACCATTGGTTTACAAGCAAACAAATGGACAAATAAGTTGGCATGTAGGGTGAAAGAAAAAAGAGATACCACTGTTCTTCAGTTACACAGAAACTGGTGATATTTGGAGCAAACACATGGTGGCTAGTGCCTTTAGTTATTTATAGTTCTAGGATTCTCAGACGCTTTCAAGTCTTGATTGTCTGACCGATCATTTCTTCCTTGCGCTTGTCATAAAGGCTTATTTCAACACCTCTAATTTCAGCTGGATGGCCACCATTCACTGCTGGTGAGAAGTGGTTTCAAATCAGTAGGTCAACCCAATCTTTTGGGGATAGAACCATTTATTCAATAGATATAGAATGCCAACCACAACCAACCAGAATACCATAAATCTGATATCTGGAGCTGGTCATTAAAACAAGACTTTATCAAATGTGGTCCTTATTTGAGTTAGTAATAACACTGGTAAAATGAAATGAAAAATGTGGTGGTTATATAATTTATTTACTCCAGATCCATATGCAGAATAGCTGCTTGAGGATTTGAAGTTTGGTTGCAATATGTTATGGCACCATTATCCCTACTCGTGTTCCGTTTTGGATGGGGTGGAGGATATAGTGGTAATGACCACTATGAGTAATTTACCTGAAGCACAGCAATTAATATCATTGCTCACAGATAAAACAGATCTTGGCCAAATTACTAAAGTAATTTAATAAATTACTTTAATTTCACTGCCTAAAAGGAGAGGCAAATGGATGCCAGTTTTGAGTTATAGAGTATTCTGCCAGAAGAACTTTTTATTCCAGTTAGTGGGATGTATTCTAGGGTGGTCAGCTCCTGCACAGAGGAGAACAAGATGGTAATATTTGATCAGTTATACCTTAGCCAGTTTAGTCAAGTGTAAAAATGTGAAACACTTCGCAGGAAAAGAGTTACTTTGACTCATAAAGAATCTTTCCTCCAATATGAACTTTGTAGTTTTTTGTTTCATAGGATGTATTGAGTTGCCATTAGTACCAGTGGTGAACCAGCCAGTAACTCTGAGGTTTCTAAAAACATTGATGACTGTGGTTCTTCTGGCTACAACCAGATATGGAAAAAATAAAAATTGTATTTTCTCTCCATTTAGTTCTAAGGTTCAAACTTCAGTGTTGAGGTAAGGTTGTACCCTGTGGGAGGGTACCTCCATGCTAGGCCTACTGCTTAATACACAGGAAGATTATAAAAGCATGTCAATGAACATGGAAGGGGGGGCTTTTTTCAATCAATCAAAATGTATGGTTTATACTATAGTCAAGACACTTGAGCTGCCTTAGAATGAAATAAAATCTTAGCAGGTATTGTGGGTCTTGGAAGGGACTGTGTGACTATGTCATTAGAAAACCATTTTTTTTTTTCAGTCTTTGAATTTTTTAACCAAAAAAAAAAAAAAAAAAAAAACCCAACAACTTTGGCAGAGAGAAGAATAGTATGTCTTCTAAACACTAAAAAATTCTCTCAGAGGCCTTTCCAAGATGTTTTGGATGGCTCTCTGCCTCTCCCTCTCTGGCAGCCCCCTCTTCCATCAGTGTTTGCAGAAGGTCAATAAGCCCTGTGCAGGCGGGTGCCGGGGAGTGCATATGTGAGAAAACCTGCTGTTGTTGCGGTAAATGCAGTGTCCACAAATTCATTAGGAATGCATTTGTTCCTGGAAGTGCTAGCTATTCCGGTAACTGGCTGCCGCCAGTGTTTTTAACCATATTCTCCACTTCTCTGCAGACGGCACAGGGCAGAAAACCAGGCTTCTGTTCTCACTGCCTGCATCAATTTGTAGTTTGTTACTTGATCGGCTCGTTTTACCTTTCGTCTAGTGTAAAGGGCAGTCTGGGACACTGTAGTTATGTCTGGGGCCTTCTTATTAGACTTTATGATGAAAAGGGGCTCTCTAGGGTAACGAAAACTATGAATCTACTTACTCGGCTCTAAAGAAAATACCAGGCGTAAGGAAGAGCTGAAAAATTGTAGGCAGTGTGAAAATTGGAGGAAAATAACTTCTACCTTCCAGATTCTCTCATACACAATAGAAAAAATATATATATAGTGATTCCTTTAACATGTTAATAATTATTTTATTAAGGATTCTTTTTCGCTCTGAAAAAATAGAAAACATCTCCATTCTTTCTAAACAACACTCTCGGAAGCTAGCTCTCTGAATAGCAATAATACTAATATTACCTGTAAACTAGAAGGAGAAATTTGAAAAGGGCAAAATGAATTGTGTGCTAAAATGGCCAGAACTGTATGGGCATACACCCCCAAAATCAAACACTACTATTTTTAACCTTATCTGACTGCCAAAATGACAGGAAAAAAACAGTACATAAAAATGGGACCCCTACTTTTTTCTAAAAGCAAAACAAAACAAAACAAAAAACCAGCTCTGGTCTGGCTTTTTTGAAGTAATTCACCTTAAGGGGGTGACAACATTGAACTTCCTGTGATAACAGTATCTGACACAACATGGGTTCAGCTTACTTGTAACTGGCACGTTAGAACTCGTGAGAAGTGCGAGGCCCTTCCATCACGAATGAAACACATCTGTCCAGGAAATACACTTCACCGCGCCAAAATGCTTTTAGTGTATCTGCCCCCTGAGTGCCCTCTCAAGCTACAATTCCCTGTCAGCAAGTACCTTGTAATTCCTTTCCTTTTATGTTGATGAAAGTCTTGATCTATTATGCCAATATCGCATACTTTCCAGTCTCCCAGAAACTATTACTCAGTAATACGCACAGGAGATCATGCACTGTTACTTAGACAACCAGTCTCAGCTAAGAGCATCAGGTTTTGCAGAAAAGCCATAGCTAGGTGGTCAGACTTTTTAATGTAGCTCAGGTTCCACATTGGAAAAGGGGGAAATGAAAAAGGAAAAGAAAGAAGGCCAATGATGAGGTGAGATGCTAGAGAAAATGATGCACTGCTTTTCAAGGCAGCCAAGAGGAATGAGTCAAGGAGGGACCTGACTTGCTTTGTTCTCCAGCCTAGTGAGTTGTGACTATATCCAGCGAGTTCATTTTAGGATGAGTCAGAGCTGGAAGTCCCCACGAGGTTCCACTTATATCAGTAGTAGCGACAGAGCCTCCAAATGAAGGCTAGGTGACCCCTACCCCCATTCTTGAGAAAAGCATAAAAGTCCAGGTTGTCTCTCTGTTTTAAGTTACTCAGGAATTCAGAAGTACATCATAGTCACAGTCATTCTCAAGAGCTAACTGAATTCTTAAGTTCACGATTTCTGGAGTTAGCACAATTAGATGTGATGTTCACCTAGACCAAAGAGTCAGGAAATGTGAAGATTCAGGAGTATCTTAAGTTGAAAATCATCAAAGCTACCCCAGTTGATTTCTTGGCGATAGTTTCTAGATGACTCGGGTATCATTAGCTGTTGAGAATTTATGCTGACCATGAGCCAGCCACCATGTTTGGTGCTGAGGTTACAGGCAAGTAATAACTAGCACACCTGCTACTCCTGACTGTATGCCAGACAATGTTCTAAGCATTTTTACAATATGACCTCATTCAATCTTCACAACAACTTTCAGAGGAAAGTATTACTATGATAGCAGTCTTACAGGTGAGGAAACTGACGTGGGGAGGTTGAACAGCCTGCCCTAGGTTACAGGACTATGAGGTGGCAGAGCAGGCTTGGCTGTACTTGTAGGCTCCACTGGTCTCTCACATCCCATGATCATTAAACACAGACAGAAACACTGGCAGTTAAATGACCACCACGGTCATAGTAAATTGATGATAAAATCAAGAAGACAACCCATCCACTTCTGCGTCCCTGACCAGTGGCGGTCAGGCCTCTGAAACACAGCCCAATGAGAGCTGAGAAATGTCTATAAGCTCTTCCACAGCCCCAGCTTTGCTGGACAAAATCCAGCCCTTGGAATGTGGCTTTATTTTTTTAGGTTAATTATTTAATCTTTTGTTCTTGAACTGTTCCATGAAAACAAAATGACGTCTCCCATTCTGAATTCAATATGTCAGATCCTATATTTTATATCCAAAACCCACTCAAAAGAAAGATGGTATCTTCGAAGGCAGGACTAAGGTTTCATCAGCTCTTTTTCTTTTCTGATACGATGGCACACTGAAGAAACCTGCTTTATTACAGAAGTCTTCGAGAGTTGTGGGAGTTTTAAACCAGAGTCCTCGGTGGATGTTTCTCAATGAATAATACAGGATTTGCAATAGACCTTTTAGCCTCCAGGTCCCAGGCATTGTGAGAGGAGAATAATAAATCCCCCGGCATAGGTCTAATTCAGATTTTCAACTCCATATTCATATGATTGTTTAATATTTATTGACAAGTCCTATTTGTTGGAGGCCCAAGTCGGCCAAACATTTAAATTTCCCTCAGTAGAAACTCTAGTTTATAAAAATAACTTGGCAAATAATTTGTAAGTGATGTTCTGAAGTGATCAGCATGCCATCTAAGGAAATGTTGAAGTCAGTATGCTATTTTAAAGAAGGAGCACACAAAAGTTTCCAATACAATTTATTATGAGACAAAGTCGTAGGTGGAAAAAATCATTAATATTATTCTTCGGGTGGATATAACAGATCAAAAAGCACTCCATTTAAAACATGTCACTGCAGGAGTGACTTAATTATTCATTTTGCCTTCTGAGTCATGTGTTCAAGCTTTGTAACCTTTTGGTTAAAAAAAACCTGCCATTTACATTTTAGTTTGGGAGCTGTTTTTAATACTTTGTAAAAGGAAGCAAAATGAAAATTTAAGTTACTACCTCTATCATAAAGTAAGACGTGGCCCATTTTTTTTTTTTGATGCAACTCTAATTCTTTCATCTGTTTAATTTGAACATATATAAATACCTATACAACTAGATGTGTAGTTACATAAACTGTAGCTATACAAGTCAATTACTCTCCTGGGTAGTATTCTAAACACTGCAGGAATTAAATTTCTTTAAGAACTTTATAACTTAGTATTGGAAAATAAAAGTTGTGTGTCACTCTTTTACATGTATGATTTTAGGCTGATAATATCAACTGTATATATGAAGAAATCAAAAGAAGCAATAACAATCTATTTGAGACCTCAAAACGCTTCGAGGAGAGAATGCATCTGAGAAGGGTTTCTAGCAATGGGCCTGGACAGAAGTCCCTGGAAAGAGGAAATCAGGCCAGTACCTGAGAAATGACCCAAACGCCAAAAATTAAGCATGGTATCAGGAGGAAAAAGAGTGGAGAGAGAAATTTAATAGGCACAGAGTGCCTTAAAAATAGTTAAGGCCAGAAAAGCTGGTTGAACATTAGAATGAATCTTCTAGCTTGTATCTCATCTAATACGGTAAAGACCTTCAGAGAATGGTCATTGAGTCACTGTAGTTGCCCTTTATGCAAGTATGTCACCCAGTGATTTGTAAGGCGGACAAAATAGAATAAAAACTAGAGATAGCAAAGGCCAGTCGGGAGAGAGAAGCAAGGGGAGTAATATGATGGGGTGATGTGATGAACTCACAGGACCTAAAAGGGTAAAGAAGGAATGGGGCAAGAGAGAGGATTTGTGGCTGAGGAAGCATCTCAAAACTCCATCATCTGGTTACATTAAACGTGGGTTAAGAACTTTGAATTTCTACGACTCGTTTTTAAACCTTGATGAACAGGAGAAGCATCCCAAAGAGAAGTATTGGTGCAAAAAAGATAAGCCTAACAGTAAGCATCTATTTATCCGCGGCCGCAGGCAGTTTAATACGTGGGAGGCTGTTAAGAACCTCTCAAAACCACACAGCATATTCACCAAAGTAGATTTGCAGCTTGAAATCATCAGAGCAGATGCATTTCCTATGACCAGGAGTATTACTAAAAATATCCTCCAGGTTTTTTTGTTCCAGATGAAAGTGCTACTTGGGTGAATTTGAGCTTTCAAGTTGAAGGTGCTACTATTGTTACTTAGATGTGTTCTTCTTGTTTGAGAGTGTTACTTCCTGTGGCGTGAGTGTCCCCATGATGACTGTAGCTCATTCTTTGGCCCCTCGCAGAGATTGGGGAAGAGTCTTAGAGCCAAGACTGACACGGCTTGTGGCTTTCTAAGTTAAGGTCATAGAGAGTGCAGCATTTTGTTGCACCACTCTCTTCAGCAGTCTCAGTGGAGCAGACCACCCTGGTCACTTACTGCTGTCACTTTTGGGTGACTGACAGCTCAGTTCTGTGGGGATTCCAGCTTAGCACCATGCAAGTGCAGGAGAGTTTGTATCCCACAGACTTGCACTCTAATTTCATGTAGTCCTGTTGCTTACAAACCCATTTCATCTTAGGTGGAGGAATGGCTACTTTAGAAATCTGGCTTCATCAGTCTCTCAAAGGTTGTTATTTGGTTGTATAAATTTAAACCGAATTGTTGGCAACTACCAGAATGGACATTCCAAAGTAGAGCTACATCCTCATCTCTCCTGTCTCTTGCTATCATACTAATTATTAATAACAGTTCATTTCACGTATCACGTTGGTAATCGACTTGAGAATTCCAGTGACTCAGAAATGTACTTGGGTACCTGTTGCATACCAAGCATGTAGCCAGCTCTGAGGACTCAAAAGAAATACAGAGAATAGTTTTATCCTCAAGTGGTTTAGTGTCAAAGCACAAAACCAGAAAAACATATCTGAAAATCTTTGTCCACAACTTTAAGAAGATACCTGTTAAGTGTTCACTGAAGCCTAAAGACAGGATAGGTTACCTGGTCACATAAACTCATGTATGAACTTTCTAAATGTTATTTACTTGAGCCTTTTGGATGGCCTTTAACCAGACTTCTAATGCTTCATTTATTTGCTCTCAGAAACCCCACAAAATTGAAACATCAGTTCCTGGACAGTTTTCGTGTTCCCATTGAAATTATAGGGGGATAAATGGTAATAGAAGGAAGAGGCAAAGCTGATCAAATACTATGTGTCTGAAGAAGATACTCTGCTTTCGGCATGAAGTGGATTAAGAGAGTGGTTGCAATCGCTCATTATAGTATTTTGCAAATACAGAGCTCCTCCTTAAGGAGTCAAAATTGCTATTCACAACTAAAATTGTTATGATAAGAACTCAAGATAGCTCGGGCAAAAGAATGGTCGTTATGACCTCTGTGAAGCCAAAAACAGAATGTAACTGGACCTCTGTCTTAATAGCTTTATCTTCTAGACCTTGTTCTTCTGGCATTTTTGTCCACATCTAGGGACTCTAAAGTTATTGCACTCAGAGGTCATAATTTTATGACCTCTTATTTTTCTGTAGTTGATTATCTTCTAATTAATGTTTTTAAGTCATTATAAAACACCTTTTCCCCCTACTTCACAAAGAATTCGAGCTGAGGATATTAAATGATTTTGGAATTTGGAGGGTGACTTTATTGCTCTCCAGACATTTCCTTTTAATGTGCCATGAAAAGTCTACTTGTTATGCTCCTTGATAATAACTTGGGCAGAACTTAGATTTCCAATCCCTTTCAGTTATAATAATACCCATATGATGATGATGATGATGACAATAACAACAATGACGACAGAAAGATAGATGACAGCTAGCTAGCCTTTTAGATAGATGGATATTGGACTATTAAAGTTCAGCCTCTACCAAAAAAAAAAAAAAAAGGGTCAAACTCCTATGTCATTCATGGCTCTTTTCCTCACTCCCATAAGTATTAGATTTCCTGCAAAGATAATGAAGGTTAAGCTTTGAGACCCTTACCATTCAGGACCCCCTTACAAACCCTGTATCTAATACTGTATTTGGAATTCTGGGTTCTACTTTTCAAAAAGGGTTCCCTACTTTTATAAGGCCCCTCAAAACCTGCATACCCCTCTTTTAGATATTTAGGCCTGGAGGACATGTGGCCTAAAAGATGGATAAAAAGGAGTGAGGGAGTTAATCTACCCTTTGATTCCCTTCTTCTCTTCACGTGTTTCTACCCCTCACTCCTCCGGAGTTAGAGCTGAAGAGAAGGGATTAGGAGAAAGAAGCACCAAATGGCAATTGTTGGTCGTTCCGTCTTTCTTGACTATGGACATCTTGTCTGAGACAAGCATGTAAATGCTAGCCCTCTCTTGATATGGGCAGTGCTCTCTCTAGATGACCTCATATGACTTCCTACAAACCACCTTTCCCATGGGTCCTGGCCTCTTCCTTCTCATACCTGTCAGGCCAGCCTCCTGGGTAGGCTCTGGATGGCTCAAAGTCGATCACCTGTTACAGCATTCTCCTGGCTGGCTCACACACATTCTTCAGAGCCTTGCTTACTAGCAGTGGTAGAGGATGTGTGACTGCTGCCCTCCCTTTCCTTGTCATCTTGCCAATTGTGTTTTCTATCTACTCAGATAATGTCAAGGAGAGATTAGCTAGTCTGCTGCATAGGCAGCTATCCAGCCAATAACTGAAATGTTTGTCTCTCTGAAAGACACCCCCAAAACTCTAAGAGTGATTTTTTTGGAGCCCCTTTCACTTGGTTGAGTAAGGAGAGGGTGTGTAAATTCTCCCAAGCTAAAGATTTCTCCTGTCACAAATCCTACTACTTCAACCACTCTCTGTGAATCTTTCATCCTACCTTTATATAAATCCTGGTTGGAGTAATAAGAATGAATGTGAAAGACGTATCTGACCTATGAAGGAGTCTTAGAGATGGGAATTGGTAGCGACTCGTTTCCTTTTTTAGACTACCTTGTTCTTTGTCAATTATCAATTTTGAAGTCTTAACTAAAATGAATGGAAAGACTAGAATGGAAAGACTCTTACTCAATTATAAAAGCTTTTCTCTTAAATAAAACACTTATTAGGGGTACCTGAGTGGCTCATTCAGTTAAGAATCTGTCTTAGACTCAGGTCATGATCCCAGAGTCCTGGGACTGAGGCCCTCATCAGGCTCCCTGTTCAGCGGGGAGCCTGTTTCTCCCTATCCTTCCAATTCCTGCTCTCTCTCACTATCTCTGTCACTGTCTCTGTCTCTCAAATAAATAAAGAAAATCTTAAAAATAAAGTAAAACCTTTATTAAGAGGTTTACAAACCTCTAAAAAACACATGGCAGAGTGAGGATCAGTTGGCAGTCGGGATGAGGACTTACCCAGCCACTCACTGATTAACCCTCCACACACAACGAGTGTCTTCACCATACCAGACACTCTAGCACATTGCCTGTCTACACAGACCATCCCAACTCTTGCTCTGTCTTTCTGGTCTCATCTCCTGCCACTAGACTAGAAAGTCCAGAAGGAGGGTCTCTATCCAGTGAAACACTGTGCTTCGCCACCTGAAAGGTTGTAAATGATGTCAGTAACTAAAATTAGAAGTATAGAAAAAGGATTGAGTTGTGGGTGAAGGTAGAAAAGCATCACTTTTAGTACTGACAATGGTAAAGACCAGCCCATTCTTATATAGAGAGATACACAAATAGAAATATTCATTCAATCACTGAAAAAAAAAAAAAACCAAAACAGCGTTTTCAGTAGTTTCTGTGCACCAGGTTCTATGGTAGATATTGCTCTCATATTATCCCCCAATAGAATCTAAAACATTATCTGTGATTAACACACACACATACTTATTTCAGCATACAACAAACATCACACTTCATATATCACTGATTATGGACATAAGAGCAGAACTGGACAAGTCTGTATGTATCCAGGGTTTCACAAAGCATTTTCACAGCATTAGAAAATTTGAACATAGTGAATCCCAAATATTTTAGACAAGTCATTCTCTGTGATAATTGTGATTAGAGATTCATCTGAAGTTCATCTATTGCCATGTAATTTTTCAAGGAATTTGGTTGAAAACCTACTCAATAAATAAGAGATCAGTTCTTGAAGTATTATTATTTTGTTCATTTAACTTCATCGAGTACTATGTTGCTGACAAATCTCTTTTCAGATTTATAGTTTGTAGCACATAGTAGGTGCTCAGCAAATATCTGCAGATGGAATGAATGAATCAATGAATGAATGAATAAATATTATATTCCCCCAACACAATTATCATCCAGAGTAAATTATTTTTTTTGGTAAAGCAGGCAGAGGGGCCTGACCATAACTTGCCAAGTACAATTTTTATTTCTTGGCATGACTGCTAGTATGCACAGGGATTACATATGTATTTCATACAAGTCTCAGCTTCTTCTGAGGTTTGTCAGTCTACATGGCAACCAAGTTTATCTTCTCTCCAAATGGACGAGTGACATTTCTGGAAAAGGTGCCAGAGGCGGGAGAAAATACTTTCTACTAACTCCTAAGGAATGAGTCCCCTTTCAGACATGAAGGAATGTACCTATAATATCTGTTTTCTCTTCTGTAACATTGTTTGTTCCAGCACAGGTAAATTAACAATGCCTAATAAAAAATCCAAAAGTTGGACTAGCTTTAGTGTGCTCAGGAAATTAGTTCAAGGCTTGAACTTAGGTTCTGACTTTCATTTAGGAATTAATTATACCATGTTTAAAAAACATAAAATTAAGCAATATTTTTAATGGTTTTCTTAGAAAACCAGTAATGATGCAAGACCAAGAGCAAATTTTCATTAGGTTGAAATCTTAAATACTGAAACATTTCCTGGATATTTTTGTAGCTAATTCTTTTTTTTTTTAATATGTTATTATAAGAATCATACTTCTTTTAAATGGAATCTTTCAAAAATATGACTCTACTTCCACATATATAATACTTGTGCCATGTTGCTTTATGTTTTTAAACAATCTTATGATAATATTATCACCAATATGTAAATATAATGAGAAAAAATACGACAATGAGTAGCTTTCTCTTGATGACCATGCAGTTTGCCCTTCAGTACTAGAGGTGAAACTCCTTAACCTTTTATTATAAAGACTTTCTTTTCTCCTCATGAGTTGGTGAATTTGCCTAAGATGAGTTGAATTATTACCATGGTGGTTCCATGGCAGTGACTTTTCAGAATCACCATTCAGGCCTTATTGCCTAGATGGACGAGATGAAGCTTTATGTTATTTTCCTCCTCCCACGACAGCTTACTAACCTTCACCACCCCATAGAACTGCAGAATAGGATCCCACTGTTCTAAACCCTTGCCATATTACATTGTTTTTGATTTCTGAAGTAGCTTGGCTAGTGGCATCTTCCTTTAAAGTGCTAATAGCAAGAAATAACAAACCACCATTTTTTCTTTTCTTTTCTTTTTTTTTTTTTTTTTTTTTTTGCCCTTTCACTTTATGGGGACTACAATTAAGCTATTATTCACTTAATTCAAGTATAAAAACAAAACCCACTGAATATTCAAGGTAAAAGTCTATAGTATGTTTTTAGGATTTTTTTAAAACTCAGATTGCTGAATGTATTAATTTTCTATTTCATTTACTATTTGCTAACCTAGGGAGGAAAGGGTATCTCAAGAGAGTTTTATAGTGATAAGTGCAAGAATATATTGACAAGGAGAGATGTTACATGTGATGAAATTTGCTAACCTCATGAATCAGTGGTAACACCATAGGCTGAAAATATAAAAACAAAACAAAACAAAACAAAAACTACTGAGTAATATAGTTTTCTCTAAATACGCAAGAATGATGTAAATTGTATTACCAATGAAACATTTTAGATTGTGTTTGTAAAGATTCCCACATTTGAGCTGACCCAAGTAGTTTGTCAGAAAACAATGTCCCTAATCATTCTCTATAGCTAACCAAACACATTAAGCTGACTTTCTAATGGCATAAGCAGCATTTCCCTCCTCATGACAAGTATAGTTTTGAAACCAAGAAACTTTAGTTTGCCCTTCAAGAAAAGTGATTTATAGGAGTTAGTGTGGGGGGAAAAAAAGGAACCCTACTTTGCCCAAAAAGGAGACGAAAACCTTGCCAGAGGCAACATTGTGACATTGCCAATGTGAGAGTGTTGTGAAATCCCAAGTGTATGTTTTTGTGGTAATGTCTGAAAGTACTGGTACTGTACTGGTGTCTCGCTATCATGAGTCTCTATTTCCGGATCTACTTCCTTATAATTGCTAATACAAACAGCGCAAGGAGCAGAGCAGTGTATAAGTCTCCGCTTCACTTCTTCTGTTGTTTTCATTGATAGATGGCCTCTTCTGAAAGTTTCAAAATAATTTTCTTCTACCTTTAGGAGAGAAGATAAATCCTTTTTCTAATTAAATAAATATACTATATTTGTTAAGGTGGCTTAGCCCTTTGTCCTACAAGCTATCAGTTTCTTTATTCCTCTCACTCTGGCATCCTTAAAACCAGTCCCTATTCATGTGTATTTTGCAAATAATCAAGAGGCTAAATAACAGTAACTGAGGAAAATCAGGATAAGCCTAATAGTAGCCAAGCTCTAAATAGAACTATAAAATAAAAATAGAACATATGACTCATAATACAGTACTAGTTCTTCATCTTACAGATGTTCCCAGCTATCAGAGTCAGTGTGGGCTATGACACTGGTAAGTGTGGGCTAGTTGGGTAAAAATTTGGAGAGAACAATTGGCTTTTTTTTTTTCCCCCAGATTCTTTTCATATTACCTCATTTACTTCATGTTTATAGAATGTACAGAAAACTCTGTCAACTCATTTCTTATTTGCGTTAATAGCAAGCCACCCTGTCCTAATGGCATTTTAGGTTTACAAAACACATCTGAGGAAACAAGTGTCTGGCTTTAGTTATTTGCTAGCTAAATGTCGTCACCTCATGAAACAAATTTCACCAGTGATTCCTGTCATGACACACCACGCACAGGACCAACCAGACAGAAAAGACAGCATCTCTGACCATGGAAGGGACACAACAGAAAGGCTGTCATGATATTTATATCCCACCTACTCAGAAGACCAATTGAGAAACTCCATATGGACTCCAGTTTGCCACTAACCCACAGAATTGAAATTTCTTGACTGGCTTAAATTAAGAATTTGGGGATAAGTATAAAACTTTGCAGATATTTATTTTCATAATTCTAGGCAGTTTATTTTCATATAATTCTTCTCATCCTACCCAATTCTCTTTTAGTTGACACATTAAGCAAAGGAAATGCGTTCTTAGAAAGCTCATAGGAGAGAGGGCAAAGTATAATCGGAAAAAATAAAAGAACACTGTCAAAGAGCTCTAAGGTACATTAATGAGAGAAAGGGTGTCTGTATGTAGTTTAAGACAAGAAAAAGAAGCTGGCCTACATGGAAGTAGATTGGCTGATTTGAATTATCTTGGGGACTGAAACCCTTTCCTCTCACTTCTCAGCATTGCCCAAATGGCAGGTGGTACAAGTCCAGTTCCCCAGTAAGTTCCTGTAAACAAAACTACTTATTTATAGACAGCTTCTCAGTACTGTTTTCAGGAGCTCAGTCAGACTGCAACTCAGAGTCACCTATCAACTGCAAAAAAGAAAAAATAAACACATAAAATCCTGTCTGCAAATTTTGCTTTACAACTGGAACCAGATAATCTGACATTCTATACATTTGGAGGACCCTTAAAATCATGATTGAGAACTGGTATAAAGAAAGAAAAAGAAGGCCGTGAGCCTCTTTTTTAGAAGAAAAAGAAAATTGGGCTGACATCATGGAAATCTGCCAGCAAACCTAAGCAAAATTTGATGGCTCTACTTCTCCTTTCTGCTCTTTTTTCTTTTTGTTGGGCATTCATGGGAACCAGCCTTGATGGAGGAATCACTGAGCCTTGGTGATACATCACAAACTGGAGAACTGAGATTACTGAAATATTGAAAGCTTCCCTCCAAGTACTTTGCCATATTTATTTAATTAGTCAAATTAAAATACTAATAATCCCAACAATAATTCCTTCCTTTTAAATATATATATATATTTCAGTGTACTTTCATTTATTCTCATAATTCTCCTTATGGTATGTATAGATAGGTATAGATGAACTCAGCATATATTTCAGAAAGTAAATTCCTCCATTGTTTTAATCTAGTGTTACACATAGAAAATAGTATGAAGAAGTGTAACTACTTAGATGGATCAACAATGTGGCAGTCTTTAATGTAATGGCTAAATGATACCACTTCATATATCCACCAATTTTTATTCATCACTTTTCAAATTCAAGGCACCTTGTTTGTTCTGAAGTGGATACAAGTGCAAACTTACATAAATATAATCTTACTCTTCAGGACCTCAATTTTACCAAAGAAATAAAATGCAAGCTCAATTAAAGCAGAAGTGTATTTGCTCATTGCTGGCACATAACCCACATTTAGTACATATTTCCGAACAAGTATATAAAACACAAAATCAAATAATTCTAATATAATGCAGGATATAAATCCCAAACATGATCAGATGCTAACAGAGTTTCAGATGAAGGAGTAATCACTTTTAGCTGAATGATCAGGAAGAATTCATGGCGTTGTATTAGCTGATAAGGATTTAAATTAGGGAATGCTGCAAAATGGATAACTGTTAGTCAGGCAAATAGGAGAAGTCCCAGAGGGGGTGTGGTGGGGGTGGGGGGAGACTATATGGAGATGGGGTAAAGCACAGAATGCAAATAACTGGCATCCAGGAGATCAATTCAGTTTGAGTAGGTAGGGAAGTAATGGAAGAAAATGGATTGGAGCCAGATTGTAAGGGTTGTTGTACTGAAGACTTCAGGCTATTTTCTGGATCAGCTGACTCTAGGTCTCCCACAGTATTAAATTTTTTTGAGCACTCGCAACAGTATAAGTGTATTTTATACATTAGGATTTATAAAGTAAATATCCATAAACTACTTATCTATACAAATATATCTATACTCACACACACATATTACAAGTAGAAATTTTTAAGTGTCCTCTAGCCACTATAGTTTCTAACAACACATTGTAAAAGTAATTAATTATTTTGTACATATTTGCTTAACACATGCCATCCCTGTCCCCTGTCAAATTGTAATTTCCGTGAGAGCAGAAAACTTGGCATTCTTGTTCCTTCAATATCACTAGAGCCTAGTGTAGTATTTGGCACAGAGTAGAGGTTTATCGATTATTTGATCACAGAATAAGCCAAGCAGTCAATTGATTAAATTGATTTTGAAGTGAGAATACTTCAGATTAAAATACTAATCTGGAACCATCAGACATCCCCATTTCCCACTAAAGAATGACCGTCTATCCACCATTTCATTTTCTTATAAATGTCTATCTTCAGTCTTGGAATTATCGATGACAGACTCTATTTTTAAAGAAAAGATGGAAGAAACAAGACTCTCATCTTGAATTATAACACTGAATCTTTCTTAATATATTACACTTTTTTACAAAGCAAAGAAACAGTCAGCCTAAGCATTTTCTCCCCACAGAAGATGGATTAAAAAAGAATATAGAAATCAATTTGTGACTTCTTTATATAAAGCAAAGTTTCACAAAGTGAACTCCTTTGAGTCCAAGTGTTTCCAGCATGGTCTTTAGTGCCTTTCACAGTATGAGGGTTAGAAGGGGAAGCTGGGGTAGGGGTACTCCACACTGTTACCTCAACCAGCCATGTTTAATGCTCTCCATTAATACGAGTACTTTTTATAAGATGCCGTTTGAAGGAAGGGATTCAGGCAATTAAAATAATACATAAAAAACCCATGATTTAAAGTTGTTTGCATCCCATATAAATCCAGTTAAGTAACTGTGTAAACCCTTGAGTCTTCATTGTTTGTATTACAGGACACCTACTCCTTCATCTATGGTATTGCTGTTGAATCTAAAGCAAAATTAAAAATGAAAGTAACACTATCATCAGAGTAGTTTTACCCTTATAAATTTTCGGTGGTTTTCCTGTTTGCCTTCCCAAATCCATCTCCTCCTTTCTGTTTTCTATCCCCTGGACTCTGTTGTTGGCTGCTGGTTGGGAGTTACCCAATGAGAGACACTGGAGGGAGATCAGGATATTAGAGAAGAAATGGGTCATGCACTGGTCCTGCATCTCTGGCAGTAGCTGCAGCCCTTCATGGCTCCCCAGAGCCAGACCCCTGTCCACAGTTCCAGTTCTCACCAAGCTCCAGTAATACTGCTTCCCACTCTTCAGCCCCAGAGGGTAACAACTTTCCACCTATGTTATTCTCTGTGTTCATGCCAGCCTTCACTTATTCTCTTACTCCTCTCACATCTTAATCCCTTGTCTCTTTATTTGAGCCAGCTGGTTAATTATATTAGCCGCCATGACCTACACTGATACAAAACTTAAGTCTATTAAAATAGCAAGATCTAAAATACAGAAAATAAAATATAAAAATAAATATATTTAAATATAAAAATAAATATTTAAAAACATCTCAAAAGAATAAAATGTTTCAACATTGGCTCTTCCTTGTTTACTATATTTTCTGCCCAAAAAAATGACTACCCTACTCTTAGAGACTATGAAGAAAAGAACTACAGAAAAGTGAATTCAGTGCTGTGTTCATGAATGTCCAGAAAAATTCTTACTTTTTTTTTTTAAATGATGGTTCAAAACTTCCCACTTCCCACCTGCATGCAAGCCACTAGGTGACAAGGCCACATAAGTCACTTCACAAAGCCAGGGAGGATTCGGGAAATGTCCCTGAGAACATTCAAAGAGTAACATGTATATGCACATATATACATTTTCTACACAAAAGCAGAATATGTAATTGTTAGAGGCCTAAGATAAGAGTAAATGACTAATAACAAAATATTTTTGTCCAGGTATAAGTGTCAGTTACTGCCTATATTTCAGTGAAAAGTATAGTTGGTGCACTTTGATAACCATAACTAGGATTTAACTCTAAAAAGTGTTGTCTCTAGGAACCTTGAAAAAAAATGACATGAACATGAAGAAATTTTAACAAGACTAAATAAATAAAGAACATTACTGTATGTTTTGAACATATTCTTGAAAAGAAAGCATAGAGAGAAAGTTTCCATAGAGCTTTTTTGAAAACACTGACTAGTTATTTTTATATAGCTGTAAAAAAAATTTAGCATACTTCTTTACAAAGGAATAAAGAGAAAATTCTTCTGACGAGTTTTTAAGAAAAACTTGCTTTGAGAGAAACATTCAACAATCTACTCTTTAGGGATCTTAAATATCTACAAAAAGAAAATAGGTATTAAAGGTAATACTGGAATATGTCGTGGGAGTTAAATAACTATAGTACTATCATGTCTAAAAATAAGAAGGAGGTCTCATCTAGACCAACCATTAGTGAAAATGCAGGACATCTTCTCTGGTCAAAGAGTTGAAGACGACTGGATTTTGGCTTCCATCTGCCTCGAATTTACTGAATCTACAGCAAAAAAAGACAAAAACAAAAGGAACCTGTCTTTGTCAAGTAGAATCACAGTACTGAAGTAACAGAATGTCCCTGTGGTTTCTTCAGTGATTCACATGAAAGACGGCTATGATTACAAGAAATTTATAAGAAATAGCAGTATCCTGCCTACAGTCTACCCACAACAAAGAGACTGAGTTTGGGTCAGAGGTGAACTTGCCTCCCTTGGGTTTGTACGGCAGAATGACCAAGACCACTGTGACTCTATGGGTGCAGTAGATAGAAGACTGCTTATCTCACAGATGCTAAATTCAGAGAAGCAGCTGTGGGTGAGCAAATTACATTATAAGTCACATTTGCAATCCTGGGCACTGAGAAGACTGATCAGTGGGAGAAGGAGCATTCCTTACTTGAAAAAGAAAATTTTCTTTAAAAGAGAATTATGTACGAAAACAAATGTCATGAGATATTAAAACCACAGTGCCATTTTGCAACTTGAGAGAGCTATGTTCCTCCAATCCTGCAGGAATATTTTTTCTTCATATATATGATAAATTCATTAAGGTCATCCCTTTATGCTTTCTAATTATGACGTGATCCCTAGGTACCTCCAATCCAACTTGCACTCAGCAATCCATCAAAAATCCTCAGAAACCCTCCAAACTTTCTCTGCAATATTCAACATGATTTATCACCACTTCCATCTTATAATTTCTCTTCCACTGGAATTGATAATGCAGGATAGCCGTGGTTTTTCTTCTGCCTCCCCAACCACACTTTCTCTGACAATTTTCCTCTTCCTATCTGCCAGCTGTCAATATGCCTGCATAACAGACTTTTTAATCAGTCAACTGTATGTTTTGGGTCTTGAGACATAAGAGGAAGCAATTTATTTTACACAGACAGAACTCTATCATCAACCAATTCCTCAAATTATTATCGAAATGGTTCTTAGCTTTTCGAAGGTCAGGCAAAATAAAACATTCTTTTAAAGATTTTATTTATTATTTATTTGACAGAGAGAGAGAGACACAGTGAGAGAGGTAACACAAGCAGAGGGAGTGGGAGTGGGAGAAGCAGGCTTTCCCGTAGAGCAGGGAGCCCGATCCGGGGCTCAGTCCCAGGACCCTGGGATCATGACCTGAACCGAAGGCAGATGCTTAACAACTGAGCCACCCAGGTGCCCCCAAATAAAGCATTTCTAGTAATATTATCACTTAAGAGCAGTTTTGTTTTGTCATGGAATGAGTGTGTGCACATGCACAAAAACAGTCCTGGACAGACTCTGAGGCACACCCAATCAGGATTTTTGAATTCAGAATAGATCTTTAATGCATAAATTCATTGTAAAGTTTCATATATTAAGGACAAACATAGAAATTTGTTAAATGGTAGGCACATTATCTACTTTCTAGGAGGTTTCAATTTCTTGCCTAAGAAATAGTAAAGTAACAGTCATGACTAGTGGAAGATTATTAGAAGACAGTTAACTTTGTACAGCAAACAAATTACTATAGGTAAGAGTCCTTTCTTGGCACATAGGCTTTTCTTGTAAGATTTGGTGGTATAGTTTCCACGGGAAACTCAGCTATTGGTTTGTATAGTTTCCTTGTTTTACACTTACAGGAAACACAAAATAGCATCCTAAATTGTTTTTCTACCAAGTTATAGCTGTCATCAGCTACAAACGTGTTTAAATGTCTAGAAGGTTACCGTGAACACTGGTCCTGCTGCCCCTGCTCTTCACCTTGTAAGCTCCTTGGGGGCTTCCCTGCTTCCCTGGCCTCCTCTGAGTTCTAATTCCTGAGTGACCCCACTGACTATGAGCTGTTCTGCGAACTGCTCTGTTATTATCGGAAGGAACCAATTGATCAGAAAGACATGAGTCCTTGAGAGCTTCACAGGTCCGCTCAGCTGAAGGAGAGAGAGAGAGCTGCCTCCTCACTGGCATCAGGTGTAGAGCACTTCAGTATTAAACTGAAGTTTAAACTAAAGGAGTAAAGCACTTCAGTATTAAACTAAAGACACCTAGCACTAAAGCTTTATGTTAAATTAGATAAGCTTTGTACTTTATTCCTATATGGGTACGTAGTAGCAACAATATTTTAATAAAAATTATCCAAAGAAAGAACTGAATTGGGAAAAATATCTATCTTTGCCAGTGAACTAGGAAAATATTAACTTTAACAGTAGAACACATTAATACAGCTCAAGGAAAACTTTCTGGAAAGGAGCTTGCAAACTTCTCTGTTGGATCATAGAGTAATAAAGCCATAGACTCTAAGAGATGGAACATGGCTTATACATTATTTATTCTTACCCTTTAATTTTTCAGATATGAGAAATGAGGCTCAGATAATTTGGATGAATTTCCCAGTTATGTAACTAGATAGAACTGAACCAGGACTCAAGAACATGGGTATTCTGATTCCTCATTCAGCACAATATTCCTTATTCAACACTCTCTTCTGCCTTTTGCTTACATGGAATTTTTTTCTTCTGAAAACATCCAAAAAGTATGAGTTTTTCAGATTCTGTAATAAATATGTTGAAGTTCTGAGTGGTCACTAATAGATACTTGTTTTATTATCTTTTTTTTTTTCTGGCCCTTAGCCAACTATCCCAATAAATTTAATGAAAGGAAACAAAAACCATTACTCAGTAGTGATCTTTAAAATTCAGTGGCTGGAAATACATTAGGATTTTACTAAAAATTACTTAAACAAAATTCTCTTAATAGCTTTGAAAATCAACATTTGAACAAATAATTCATTGAGCTATTATATGACCTACATGCGAACAGGTAAATATTTAGTATTCAAGAGGCAATAATTTAAGTTGGAATTAAAAATGTATTTTAGAAAATCTGATTCTTGAGATTTTGGTATCCATTAATTTTCGCCATTTTTTGTGTATTTCAAATATGCCAGAGTTTAATGGTAGTATTCACAAACTTATTTACTTGCAGTTTTGCCTTTCCTTGAGGCATTTCTAAGTGCCCAAAACTATTAATAAGGATGAATAAATAGACACAAATGAGCTTCTTTTCAGTCATTTACAATTTAGTCTACTATGTGCTAATCCTGTGTCCTGCGTTAATCCACCCCAAAACACAAGTCTTCCATTGTGCTCAATAGAGATGGGGCATATGTGGTGGAATTCAGTCAAAATATTAATTTAGACATCTGGGAACCATCACCTTCTTGAGAAAACTATCAGGTAAAATACACTCATTTTCAGCCAAGCTAAATTCCCACGTCCATGAATTGCACAACCCTGTTAAAGTCAGTAAGTGTCAAAGTCTTGAGCTATGGACTAGACAACATTGCCCAATAACCACAATTAGGGTTTCCAGCATCTGCTGTTCCTCTTTTACAAATCTGAATTCTTCTTCCTATGCTATCTCTTACATGCATTATTCATGCCGATGTTGAAATACTGACAATTTATGAGGAGAGTTCAGGAGTTTTGTGTGGCACTGGAAATCACTGCCTAAGTAACAGAAGGAAAACTTACCCCAGGAAATTATCTCATAAACAATCTTAAAACTCCATTTCATTATGGTGTGCTTTAAAAAAAAAAAATTATGGGATGGTATTTTGTGAAATCTTTGGTTTGTCCTGAACTCAAAAGCTAGATTTTAACCCTCAGTTTCAGTGTCCTTCAATGACTTGTCCTGATTTTACTTTTCTTTTTTCCCTCACTTCGTATCTGTCCTTTAATCAGTTAAGTTTATCTGCATTGTACTCATCTCTCCTACTTTGGCCTCCACTCTCTGTTATACCTGAAATATTTTAGCAGCTTTCAGAATTATCTTTTCCTCCTGATTCACAGAGCTGTCAAGATACAGCAGTTTAATGTAATTGATATTTAAATGCAATAATTATTTCCACTAATCCAATGTATATTCCTTAGGAATTTAATTTATTTGCCCCTTTGCTCTTCATAACACCAAGGAAAAAAAAAGATAGATGAAAGCTTACACAAAATGTAAATCAGCCATAAAAATAGATAATAGCCCTCGGGCCCTTAGTCTAAAAGAAATAAAAGACCTAGTGAGAATCAAAAAGTGGAACTGAAACAAAAATTATATTTCTCTTTATTAAAAACATTTGTTTGGTTTTTATGAAAATATGAGTTTTTATGAAACTGAAATATTATTGCTTTGTACAAGACTGTGTCTTCTCTAAGTCAAACAATCTATCAAATTTTTGGATTATCAAGAAGAAAAGTATATGTGGAAAATCCATTTTTGCAGGGCAGATTTAAGTTTGGAGCAAAGTATATTTCTAAAAACTAAGAAAATGTGATATAGTTATTCGTTTATATTATGCATTCAATTAATATTTACAAATACGTAAAACTCTTTTAAAAAAAGAAAGACCAGGTACAAATGATCATTTTTTGGTTAAGTACTACATATATATCTTCCCGTTGCTCTTAATAAATAACAAATTGCCCTATGGGTAATCCAAGATCAATGGATGAACCAAAAGAATCTCCATAATGCATTTTCTTGAGGCTGGTAATAAATGAACTTCTGTCTTGAGGAAGAAGTTGACTTACTGATTTACCAATTTATTACTAAAGCTAGCTCCTAAGGAATCTCTAAAAATATTTTTAACATAAAGTTAGCAAAGTTTACAAAGCATTCTAACTCGCTCATCAACTCCTTCCATGCAGACCACATTTGTTTTCTCTGTAATCCTTTTCCCCCTCCTAACAACAGCTGTAGCACTGTATAGCGCCCATTAGTCTAATGCTATTCTTAACTTAAATTACTAACTTGCCTCTAAGAGGTGCACTAGAGGGGGCCAAAGGGCAACTCAGTATGGGGTGTTCCATTGGCCTACCCAACACCTTATCCATTCAGAGTGTACCAAAATACTCCTACTTAAAGTAATCAGATGATCAACTAGCCTAACTGCTCACTGATAATCTACTACATATAAGGCATTGTAGTAGGCAATTTTTTGAGAATACAAAGATATATATTACTGACCTAGGATTCAACATTGCTACTTTGACTACCCTCAAGCAATAGTCAAGAGTTCATGACATGTAACAATTTGTAATTTTGCTGAGGCATGAAATTGAATTACATGTGGCAAGAGGCAGGACTCTCACAGGAATCCTTTAGCTAGAGCGTGCTTAGATGACTGGCCCACATATCTTCTCCCAGTGGTTTAGATATTCTCTACTTGTGGTCAAGTTACTATGCAGTAATTCTCATGACATGATGAAAAACTATTTTCTTTGTGAATACTTTCCCTGAGAATAAAGTCAGCTGCTAGTTCTGGTGATGAAAGTAAAGTGGAAGCAAAACTATCCAAGAAAGTGATCGTTCTAATCCAGAAAATAGAAGTTTTATGGAGACAATTACATGCTACACTGATATTCGTGAATTTGGGACTGTGGTATCCCTCATGAATACTGAAGATCTGCCATATAAAATAAAGTCCTTATCTTCAAGGAACATTTAGAAAAACATGAAATTCTTCATCATAGTTACGTTTTAGAACTCACATTGTCTTTAGATCATTGCAGACATGAATGTCATTTTAATGACATCAGGACATCCATTTTATTTATGTCTTCCTAAATATTGTGCACAAAATCACCACAGTATCTACTGTTCCCCACGCAAGATTTGAGGGACTGACCCAAACTTCTTTTGTTTGGGGGGTAGTTTTGGGTTTGTCTGTTTTTTAGTTTTGGATACCAGCTAATATAGCTTAGGTTAAGATAGGGCTAAGAATAAGACCTACCTATTCCAGTTAATTGTGGCAACATATAATATAGGCTTGGGCTAAAACAACTCCACAGAGAGTTGGATTTAATATATTTTTGCAAGGTGGCTTCAACATTTCTTTCTAAGCAAAATAAGCCTGGAAACAGTTTTTGAAGCCCAGAACATGGTGACAGTATACATGATGTTGCACAATGGGAAGTATATGGCAGGCATATCTTGGCCACCTGTCCCTTATGAAGATCAAGGCTCATCATTTCAGCTCATGGCAGCTGTTGTTTTCCATCCTTCTTTCTTCCTGCTGCTGGTTGTATATCCAGCCATCCAGGGTCTCCTAACCTTGGGCTGTTACTGTTTGTGGTTCTTGCCCTTGCTATTTTCACTTTATATAGGCTGTTTCTGTCCTTTTTCAAACTTGTAAAAATAGTGCTCCTAATAAGGACTGAAAATCCAATGCTTGACTTCTTGAGTATCAAGCTTCCTCTTTCCCTGGACGATCACATAACAGAATGGGGGGTGGGAGAGGAAGAAAGGAAGTAGGAAAGAAACAAGTCATTTATCTCTTAAAGTTTGCAAAGTTCTTTTTGAAAATGAGAATTCTTTGTATTTTTAAAATCCTCTCCACCCATTAGCCTCAACACTACATTGCTGCTATACTTACACCTCGCTCGTTATGTATTTACTTTTTATATAACTAAGCAGCACCCTGTCATAAATGAAATATTCATGCAAAAAAAAAAACTGCTCAAAATGAATTTATAAAAAGAACATATAAAAACTACCATCTGCTCCCAGTCCTAGCAAGCCCTTAGATACCCAAGTGTAAGCCCTCTGATTCCACAGAGAGGTAAGGCAATGTGTCTGTGATGTATTCCTGAAAGCCAAAACTTCAGACTTTGTATTTAGATGGATCTATGAGCTCTGGCCATCGAAATGCTTAGATCAACATTGATGGGCTTAGATATTGCACATAATGAATTCACGTGCTAGCATATTGTAATGGGTAGTCATACCCGGTCATGTTGTGCTAAAATGAGCTGAAACTCTTCTGGGAAGTTGTGAAAGCATTTTGTAGTCAATTGATACTGCAGTACTTTATAATACGCCTTCCTTTAAAAAAAAAAAAAAAAAAAGAGTTGTCCAGACATTCCAGGACTCCAAGCTGAAGTGTTGTCACTTGGAGACTTTATTGTTTTAATTCACCTAGGGATACTTCTGATATACTCAGGGCATTTTACAGCTCACACTTGGAGTATCATCACTGCTGTACATAATAAGATAAATGATTTTCTCAGTAGTTTCATTTCTCCCAAATGGTAAGTTGCACCTTTATAATTTCTATGAACATGCGAAAGACAGTCTTCCCTTTCTGTAGCCTCCCCCTCCCATCGAACACATTCCCACTTTCCTCAATGTTCAGTGCTACCCGCTCTGAACTCTGTGTTTAGAATTTTCATTTTTCCCCACCTGGAGTCATGAAGAATTAAGTCTGCCTGCAAGTAACCAAAAAGCAAGATAACAGTGCCATAAACAAGAGTTTATTTTTCTCCCACAGGAAAGATATCCAGAGACATGTAGTCTAGAACTAACATAGTGGTTCCAGGATCATCAGGTAAGAAGGCCCGCTTTTCTGGCTTGCCTCACTACCTTCAGTGTGTTGCCTGATAGCTGAAGATACTTCTCCAGTTCTAGTTATTCCACTATATTCCAGAAAGCAAGAAGAAAGTTCTGCTCTGTCCTTTTTTAATAAGACTTCCAGGAAGTACCACACATTTTAAATATATGTCTTTGACCAGAACTTAATCACCATGCCAAATCTTGCTGCCAGTTACCCTGGGGAATGTAGTCCTTTAGCTTGACACCTTACACCCAAAATAGATTAAGAGTTGTCATACTCAGGAGGAGGGAGAGAATAGATGTTGGAACAGGAAATTCATAGCCTGTGCTTCACTTCACTGGATCATATCATGACTTGTTGTTACAGATCCCTTGTTTAGGTTTAGACTTCCATTAGTCCTAATTAGCTGAATAATCTAGCTGTTTGTCATTCAACAATCAAATTATAAATTTAAAAAAAAAAGATAAAAATAGAGAAAAGTTCTTGATTTACTGTTACACTTTGATTTTATTTAAAGGAAGTTCTGAGACTACCTTCAAATAACTGACCACACTTAATCACCTAACTGGATGGAGAATTAGGTCTGTAATTCTATAGCTAAGACTCTCAGTGCTTTCCTCATCAGGTGTTTTTTTATGTTTGTTTTATGACCCAAACCAAAACACTTTTGAGAGTGTGAAGGAGGGGTTATTAGCAATTACATGGAAACATCAAGGGTAAATCAGGACTGTCCAGAGCAAACTGGGATGTAAGGTCACCCAACTCATCCTCCTTCCTGGAATCCTGCACATGCCAGACCTATGCGTATAGATGTCAGTTTACTGTTATTAATTTACCAGTCATTTCTCACTGGAAATGTGGCAGGAGATGAAGAAAGCATGGCAGATTTGGGCTTTTATCCTACACATCATGTCTCTCACTTGGATATACAGGGGATGGAACTCTGGTTAACAATTGCAGATTAACTGAACGTATTATTAATGAACTATTTGCAGCCATTCTCGCTACAGTAAAGCCAGAATTGTTCCAGGAAATGGGTATGAGAGATGGACATCTACTTCTAGTGCTAAGAACCTAGTTAGAAGGGATTCTTCTTAGGATCTCTGAGTTTGTAGTATTTTTATCCATCATCCTGAATAGTTTGTCACTTTAATGTGTAACCTGTGACAGGTGACAGCTGTTAGTCGGAAGGATTTGCTCTGGCTAAGGGCCAACCATAAAGAACAAGGCTAAGAGGGAGAGGCCAGGCTGACAAACTATTCTGGCTTTCTTCTTGGGGCACTAACATGTTAATATTTTTTTGAGAAATCACCTCTGCCTATGATGGAATCTAATACCAGATCCTCCCTTTATCCTCGTTTATTTTTCCATAATTTTTTTTCAGAAGCATATTTTTATCTGGAAAAGATGACGGTCTATTAAATTGTACCTTATTGCTCTAGAAGCTTCCAAAGATACTGATGCTCAACTAAGGAGAAGCAAAGGCACTGAAAGAATTTGGATTAGTAATAATTATTAGAAATAGTCCCAAACACCCACAATCTACACTATACTTTTCTCTGTTGCTTTCTAAAGTCTTCTTTCCCTAAGTGAGTTTATAAGAAGCAGTGTAGCATGCCAGTTCGAAACATGGATTTCTGAGTCAGACTTACTAAGTTAAAATCCCTGCTCTGCCACTTCTTAACTGAGCTACTCCAAGCATATCAACTATCTGTAAAATGAGGATAATATTAGTAATTACCTCATGGTTGCTTGAATATTTATTGAGTTAATATGTTCAAAGTGCTTAGAGTAGTGCCTGGCATACAGTAAGAGCTTTTTAAGTGTTTGCTATTTACAACCTAAAGATGGACACAAGATATAAAACTTGTCTCCGTATATAGATCCACTCAAACTCAAGGAGTTCAAAACTGAACTCATCTTCTATAAAAACATGTGCCTTTTCATGGTATGCCAATGTATGTTAAGCATATCACTTTCCTCTATACACCCATATTACCCTATATTCTTTGTCCCTTTCTATCCTCTCTCACATCAAGAAGTATTCAAGTCTTCTTCCAAAATCCACTCCCTTCTTTCTCTTCCCACTGCCACTGGCCTAATTCAGATTCTCTTTGTTTTTTTGCCTAAATAATTTCAGTAGCTTTCCTAACTTGTTTTTTGTATCTCCAGGCTACTCCCTTCAAAACCATTTTTGTAAGGATCTTAGAACATTCATGTTAAAATCCTACTGTGGAAAGGTTCTAGATTAAGAGTTGTTGGGACACCTGGGTGGCTCAGTTGGTTAAGCAGCTGCCTTCGGCTCAGGTCATGATCCCGGCGTCCTGGGATCGAGTCCCACATCGGGCTCCTTGCCCTCCGCAGGGAGCCTGCTTCTCCCTCTGACTCTGCCTTCCACTCTGTCTGCCTGTGCTTGCTCTTGCTCACTCTCTCTCTGACAAATAAAATCTTTAAAAATAAATAAATAAATAAATAAATAAAAGAGTTGTCATACTCAGGAGGAGGGAGAGAATAGATGTTGGAACAGGAAATTCATAGCCTGTGCTTCACTTCACTGGATCATAGTGAAAAGGTTCCAGCCTATCTTTCCATTCCCATCTTCCTCCCTGCTCATACCCCAGATAAGTAGCTAAGTAGCTGTGCATTTTGACATCTTAATATTTTTTCCCACACTTTTCCAACTAAAGAGAATGTTTTGTGCTCTCTGATATTCATTTTCTGAATATCAAAGTTTACCGATTTTAAAGGTCCAGCACCTTTAAAATGAAAGGTCCAGGCACCTGGGTGGCTCAGTCGGTTATGCGCCAGACTCTTGATTTCAGCTGAGGTCATGATCTCAGGGTCATGATAACCAGCCCTGTGTCAGGCTTGGTGCTCAGTGAATGCAGTCTGCTTCTCTCTCTTCTTCTCCCCCTGCTCTTCCCCACACTTGCACAAGCACAAGTTCATGCTCTCTCTCAAATAAATAAATCTTTAAAAAAATAAATTAAAAAAAGGCCCAGTAGACATGCAAATGTCTACATGAAAGTTTTAATGAATTGTAAGTACTCTTTCCCTCCTTGGAGGCTCTATGACTTGTACCTCTGTAATAGCTCATTACATTGCCCTCTAAGTTATAGTTTCTTATTGATACCTCCTCCATGTTTTAATCCATATGTCTTCATCTTTGTACTTCCTAGTAAAGCCCTTCCTCTTACACACTGGGCACTCCTAGACCACTGAATATAATTGTGAAATTTCTGTACTACTCTAAAACATAGGTCTTTGAAAGCTGAAATCTAGCCCAACCTCTACCTGTGAAGCCATGTGACTCTGTGTTTCCATAAAGGGGAGAGTTTCTAAATCAGTCTTCCTAGAACCTGTCAGAAGGGGTTGCCTCATTCTTTCACTCCCTCCAACAGGCAAGCTACACATCCTCCAGGAGGAGCACCTTTTACTTTATTTTTTAAAATATTTATTTATTTATTTATTTGACAGAAAGAATGTGTGTGAACTTGAGAGAGAACAGAGAGAGGGAGAGAGAGAATCTCCAGCAGACTCCAGGCTGAGTGCAGAGCCCAAGGCAGGGCTTGATCTCACCACCCTGAGGTAATGACCCGAGCTGAAATCAAAAGTCAGAGGCATAAGCGCCTTAGGCACCCAGGCGCCCCTAGGAGGAACACATTTTCTAACTCATACACAGGTGCAGTTCAGGGCAAGACAGGCTACAGTAGCAAAAAGAGTCAAAACGATATAATGGCTCAAATATGAATGAAGTTTATCTCTTACATAATATTTCAAAGAGGGTTTTTCTTGGTTGGCAGGCAACTATCCTCATGGTGATTCAGAGATGAATTTGCAATGTGGCTAAAGAAGGATGTTTTGTATAGAAGCATGAGGAACCATAGCAGGTTTAGAGAACTGCAAATAGTTTTGTCTGGCTAGTGCACTGGAAACATGAGGGAGTACGGCAGAAGATGAGGCTAGCAAGATAGGCAAGATCCAGAATGTGAATTTATCTGAAAGTCCTGTGAAGAATCAGACTCGGTCCTACAAGTGACAGGAAGCCACTGGAGTTTGTTTCTGTGTTACCATAATTGTCATTATTGTTTGTTTTTTATCAGGATGGTTAATTTTTTTATATAGAAATGTTAGAAAATCAGCACTGCCAAAGTATGTGAGCTGATTAGGGTTGCTGTGAACAGAAAGTTAGGATCACCAACAAGGCAAATACAACATTCCAGAAAAATGTTGAGAGCTCAAAGTAGGGCAGTGGCAGTGGTGATAGAGAGGAAGGGAGAAGAAAAAGAACAATTTAGGAAGCAGGTCAGAGCAGGACTGGTGATTATTTAAATTCAAGGGATTAGAAGGAAAAAGTTGAGGATGCCCCAGCTTTCTAGCTGAAGTGAGGTCTGCGGCTGTGCCTACGAAAATCAAAAGTTATTCATTTCTACTTTAACACCGAATTTATTTTATTCTGGTCCCTAGCGAACAAACTAAATGACAATAAGTGCCCTTTCCACTAATCTTCCAGAGGCCATGCAGTAAGACCTTTCAGGGTGGAACACAGAATCCATCATATTGTCACAATAAAGTCTCCAGGATGTTTATTGGTTAAATAGAAAAGTAACTTGAAAGAACCGACTTTAACTTTTCAGTGATGGTTGCCTGACCTAAACACCACCAAAAAAATACCTACTGGAGCCTCAAAATAGAATTAGCTTTGCCTGTTCTGAAGTTGCTATTCATTATTCATTGTCTTCCTTTGTTTTAAAAAGAATTGGAATCTGAAAGTTTGCAGTCCTCAATAAAGATCAGTATGTATTTGAAGATACTTGCTCCTGATGGCTGCTGAGTATTATAAAGTTAGAAGCAATCATAGAGACTTATGCTTGCTTTATTTTCTCAGCAATGTGGAAAAGGCACATTGGCCTCTTAAATCCATCTCCCAGGGATTAAAGGAAACTGGAAATGGTTTGACTCTTCACTGAATCTTCACTGCCATATGAGGCTGGCTGGAGATGGCACTCTGAGTTGAATTGGCACAGCTCCGCAGCATTGGAATGGTATTTTTTGACAGGGTTGGATGGCATATGTAGTTTTGTGTATTGTTCTTGTGCTTCTTAAATCAAATTGCCCAATTTAAGCCAAACAAATGTTCCATTCTCCACTGTCCCTTCAAATCATACCAATCCTTTGCTTGGTCAAATCATACCCCCGCCTCCCGACTGTGCTCTGCAGATTTTCCATGGTGCTGAAAAAAGGCTTTCATTATAATAGATATTAATAAAATAACACACTCAAGCATGCTTTCAGCATTTTTATTTATTTTGATTATATTATTCCTATAGTAGATAACTATTTAAATTTTTTAGTTAGTAAATGAGTCAACCTTATAAACCTATATATAATAAGTGACTGTATTTAAAAACAAAAGTAGGTCTCAGATCTCAAATCAGTTTCTGGATTGCTTTATATCCTGAAAGCAGTTTACCTACATTAATTTAATTTAATCAAAGAATGTCTAAATCACCACTGTGTCTTTTGTGCAAGAAACCGACTTGAAACACTCAGTGTTGGGCATTTCCTCCAACATTATGAGTAGGCAAGTCTTCAAACTACTGTTGGTGTGTTATTATAATCAGGTTTGACAAATTTGAGCACAATTACGGATAAACTTGTCTTATAATTTTAATCTATTTGAACTCATAAAGGTGCCCCACAGTTATTATTGATCTAGATCATTTCTAAGATTTTCCATCAATCACTCAAATGTAAGACCTTAGTCATGCCCTAGTTCTCCCGTGTTCCTGGATCTCAGACTTGTGGGCTGACTCTACCAGGCAAATTTTTGGCAAAATTGGGCTCGTGACTGATAATTCCCAATGTGTGGCACCACAAAGAAAATAGCTCCATTTTGACAGCCACATGGAGTGACTTATGTTATTGGCATCTCACAAATCATACCAGTTGGGTGGCATCTAAGGTTATGTGAAGTCCTGCAGGAAGACAAGTCACATGATATAAAGAATATCTGGCCCTATAAAAAAATTCTAGTTGATAATCTAGATGTCTTAGAGCTTCAAAGTGGGATCAAAGAATTTGAACAATGAAATGTTAATGTCAGTGTTATGTTCTGAATGTTTGTGTCCACCCTCACCATTCATATGTTGAAATCATAACCCCAAATGTGATGGTATTAGGAAGTGGAGTCTTGGAAGGTGATGAGATCATGGGGTAGAGTCCCCAAGAATGGGATTAGTGCCCTTAGAGACCCCATAAAGCTGTTTCTTCCATGTGTAGACACAGTGAGAAGATGGCTGTCTATGAAGGAGGAAAAGGCCCTCGTAGGAGGAAGAAGGGCTTCATCAGACACATCTTCCCATGCCTTTATCTTGGACTTCCTGGACTCCAGAACTGTGAGTAATAAATGTTTGATGCTTAAGCCACCCAGCCTGTGGTATTTTTGTAATAGCAGTCCAGATTGACAGTTGATGCTAAAGCAGGGCACCACTAGGGCATACACTATCTGGATTCCCACATTCCCATTCACCTTCCCTCAGCATTTTGTGAGGTTTATATTATAAAGTGGACACTCCGGACTTCAAGGCCTTTTCCTACCTTACATTTTCTGGTGGGAACTGACCCTAACTGTACTCCATGTTCCGACTCTCTCCTGTGGCAAGTGCTCAGCAGATCTCTGCCCAGTATGAGGACAGAATTTGCCTATGGGCCATTTACATTGGCAAAGCTCTCTATTCTTAAACCATAATGCTTGCTGCTGGTTTCTGGCCTCCAGCAGTTTGCTTTAGGTAATTCTTAATGTCACTTTCTTTTTTAAGGTCTCTCTTTGAGCTTTGACCTGTGGACTCTTTGGAGAATATTAGCATTGTTCCATCCTGTTTTAATATGATCACTTTTTCTAGTCTCTTAGATAACCAGAGAAGTAGGTAGGGGAAGGAGGTGGCTTGTTTTTCATTGCAGGCCCCAGAGCTGGTCCCTTTGGAAACAGATTAAAATTCTTTAGTCACTGGGTCAGCCTATTTTGCCTCAGATAAACTTTCTTGGATCTGAGGAATAAGTCTTTTATTCATTTTTAAAATTTAGTGGGGTTTTTTTTCCCCTGTGGTCAGTGTTATTCAGCTTCATTTTCTTCTCCTTATTTCTCTCTTTGCTTTTATGTCTTCTCTGTAGCTCTGCTACCAGACCCTGCCAAGTTTCTTTATCAACTGTCTCTACAGCCAACTTAACTTTCTGAGCCAATGGTGTCAAAGCAGAATGCATATGGGTGCCGTCAATCTCACATGGTGCAACTTGGAATTAATTTCTGATGCCTACCAGATATTTAACCCATGAGCAGAGTAAAACTTGGGTGGCCTTATAGTCTCTAAATTGAAGTGCTCTCTCTTTAACTCTCTATTCCTCCTCCTGCTATTTTAATTCAAATGGAAAGCCTCAGAGTCTACCTACAAGCAAGGCATATCTTCTGCATTCTCCCCACCTCTTACCTATCTGCCTTCTAAGGCTTGGGTCCAACCGTATATCCCAGCCTCACTTGTTCATGGTCTAACACCCTGCCCAGCACTTGCTAATCCCTGGCTTCTTATCCCTTCAAATCACTGTCTGCTCTGGTCCTGCCCTAAAGGAGAGGCTGTCTTCAAATCCAAAAGCAACTGTCAGAAAACGCTCTAGCATTCCCTATGCACAGAACAGCCAGCCCTCATATTTGCTGAGGCCCAACATAACCTTAGACCATTTCCTCTGGGCACTTTGCCTTCACCCTAGCCAGATACTTGAACCAACTTGGCCAGTGCCCTTTTGCCCTAGTAAATGAGTTTCTGTATGGTTCAAGCTCACTGCCCTCCCTCCCATGGCCCTGTAACCAAACCAAGCTTTGGTTTGGCCCTCAAACCAAAGCTCATGTCCTATCATCACATCCATCTAGAACCCATGTATTCTCTCTGCTGAATTCACTTTTCATTAGATACTAGCTGATAACCTGCTTATTTCTTCTTTACTCTTACTTTTTTAAATGAATCCTTCCCAGCTCCCCTTACCACACAACACAATCTAGTCCAGTAGAGAACATCTTAAAGAAACGTCAGTTTCAGTGTTGTTGAATAACTAGTTAAAGCTCTTTAACAGGATACGCTTGTATCACTATACGCTTGTATCACTATGGCTTTAGAAGAAGTTATCTTGCTTCCTCAGAGCTCAAACTTGACTTAAGTAGAGTTAATATTTATTAACAATTCATTATTTGCTAGTCACTGGGCTCATCATTCAATACTAGCTCAACTTTCACAATGTCCATGTGAGGGGGATACCTTTTTAATCCTACTTTCCCTGGAAGAACATTAGACTTGCAAAGATTAAACAACGTGCCTGTGGTCAGCACGATAAGAAGTGAGAGAGTCAAGATTGGAACACTGAATTCTTGGTCTTATCCTCAGTTACACTCAGTATTGCATGCCATGAAAGAAGTGTTCCTCCTTATCCTTTACAGCCTTTTAAGTCCCATTTAGGTACCCGTTTCCCAGGAGATAATTATTTTACTCATTCATCAAAGATTTTCTGAGCACTTAGTAAGTGCCAGTGACTGTTCCCCGAAGCCCAGGGGAAGTATCTGTTAACTAAAGAGGTAGGATTCACTCAGCTGCACTCAGGTATAGAGGTAGCTCTTCTGATTTATGGGAAAAATCTTCTCCAAAAGGAGATGATCAGTGTGATGAGGAAGGTTAGGCCTCTCCACAGCAGGCTCCAAGCACGGATGGCCATTTTGTCATCCCCTGTGGCCAAGGCATTCACTACAACTTCTGCATTTGGTCATAAATGGGGGCATTTTATTTTTTTCATTTTATTTCTTTTCAGTGTTCCAAAATTCATTGTTTATGCACCACACCCAGTGCTCCATGCCTTACGTGCCCTCCATAATACCCACCACCAGGCTCACCCAACCCCCCACCTAGTGGGGGCATTTTAAATTAATCTACCCAGAATTTGGAATGTCAGAACCAGAAAGAATAACAGAGGTGGTCTTGTTTAACTGTCTTCCTATAGAAATGAAAATAAACATGCTGAGAAGTTTACTTTTCAAGATGACATAGGTGTGTAACGAAAGAATCACTTCTTAAATAGTTTTCCTAACCCCCAACCGGTGCTTTGATTCATACATCACATGGTGTTCTAAGGAAACGATGGGGTACATCTTGAAGCCAGAGTTTCCATGGCTATAGGCAAAAATCTCCTGACCATGGATCCACTTCTCAGAACAAGCATCTTCATTGAGGCCATGGCCCATGAAGCACTTCCAAAGGTTTTCAGAGTGGTATCAGACAATCAGGCAGTGGGAACTATGGAGATTTATAGGACCAGCACGTACTATTACCGCTTGTAGCCAGTGGTGTATGGACTTAGTACTCATCTCCTGTTTGAAGTAGGAAAGGAACCACAAAGTTTAGAGAACACTGTCTGTCCTGTTGAGCCTGCTTATTCGTCAACATCCTCACAGATTTCTGTTCCAGACCCTCTTTCAAACCCGCCTAGGCAGCAATCTTGGGGTTTGCCATTGAGAATATTAGGTCAGCATGAACTGAGTTCTGAATCTTCACCATACTCTCCTTGTAACAGTTTTCCACATTTGCAGTTTATCCTGGTGCTTAAGCGTATATATTCTCCTTGCCTCCCCCACCCCACCCCTTACAGTGTGAAGTTAGTTGCTTTGTTTATCCCTTCTGACACACTAGCTTTGTGCTATATTTAACTCCTGTACATTAGCATTAATATCCAGCTACACAAGTGAAGTTGCCGCTGTGCATTACTTCCACCAGGTACAGTAGGGGTTTATTCGGCTAATTCCCTTTGGGGATAAGGAAACAGATGCAAACACAATAAGAAAAGGGTTGAATGTTCTCTCCACAGTAGACAGAATACAGATCTTTATAAGATTTTTTTGTGCATGAGTTTATTCTTTTGCTTTTTACCTACTTTTTGCCTTTGGTTTTGGCTGGCACACAAAGCAACTTACAAAAAGGGAGGCTGACAATATAAATGTTCCCCTGAAAAGAACATGCTTTTAACATAAAAAGAAACACAAAAGACCAACAACATAAGTTATTCCTCTAAGATTTCCAGTTGCCTAGAACAGTACCTGGTACATAGTGGTGCTCAAAAAATTAAAACCACATGTGATTTCTTGCTTTCTGGATAGTCTTCCTTTAGCTGGACAGGAATTCTACCTATGCTGAGAAAGTCAAGATGGTGAACCAGAGAGATGATATAGTCATTACAGGATATATTTTTTTTTTTGGTCCAATTGCATTTTTTCTTTCTTTTTAACTTTTGATTTGTGAAATTCGCCTCTTCCATTTTTCTCCTCCTCCTCCTCCTCCTCACCTTCTTCCTTTTTAAAATACCAGTCTCACTTTTCATTTGCCTTTATTTCTTGAAGCACTCAGACCACAGTAGGGTTGGGTTTTGGTGCTTTTTTTTTTTTTTCAAGTACAATAAATCACTGCTTCATTAGAACAAAAACGGATGTATTCAAGGAGTTTTTTATCCAAGTAAAAGACACCTTTTTTTTTTTTTTGGCTTGACTTTGTTTTTGTGAGAAAGGGAGTAACAAAAAGCAGTATTTATTTGATCCTTAGGTGGTAAAAATTTATTTAAGTAAACAAGGTTAGAGTTTTATTCAGTTAAGGAAATGGGAATGGTTTGTGGAAGAGGAGAAGGAGGGAAGCAGAAGGGAAAAGGCATTGGGATGGTCAGAAACACTCATAAGTAACAGGAAAAGGTGAGAAAGACCAGTAGACTGGGAGGAAAGTGGGCCAGAGACTGAACAATCCATGGAAAGAGAAAGGTTCCAAAAGGAGGGGAGTTCCGTGTGTACCCCCAAAGGTCTTTTTTTTGCAGAACTTCTATGGGGAGAGCAGGGCAAACGTGGAGTGTGGTGTTCCTCTCTGCTTCACATCCACCAAGAACACAGGAGCTGTTCTCTTTTTAAAGCCCCAGATCCCATCTATGAATCTTACTTCCACCCTCTTGGTCCTTCAGCTGCTGTAGGGAGGAAGCCAGCTGGAGCGAGAGGAGGCTTCTAGGATGATATCCAAAGTCAGAGAACTCCGTGCAGAAGCTGTTCTGCCTATTATAAATGAGAGTAACTCAACTGAGGGGACTCTCCGCTAATAAAAACCTAGACACTAACGAGAGGTCTAGCCATAGTGCACGTGGAGAGTGACACCCAGCCTGTGTCCACTCTAACCGATCAATGCCGATGCTTTATTTATAAATATTTTAAGTATTACTAGCTACCTTAGGATAGCACTGAAAAAAATGAAATTATTTTAGATCACATGTACTTCTAATTCTTTTAAATATGTCAGTTTAAGCAAATTCGTTTCATTCAGTCATTTATCCAAGAAATGTTTATTGAGTGCTTATTATTGCCAGACAGTGTGCTCAGCAACAGGAAATAAGGCTTGAGATTGAATTGGTGACCTGATCTGCGGGTACTTTGTAGATGGAGCATTCTGAGGGATTTAGAAGGGAGGGGAGATGGGTGAGCCTGGTGATGGGTATCGAGGAGGGCACGGATTGCCTGGAGCACTTGGTGTAACACACAAACAATGACTCAGGGCACACTACATCAAAAACTAATGATGGGGCACCTGGGTGGCTCAGTGGGTTAAGCCTCTGCCTTCGGCTCGGGTCATGATCTCGGGGTCCTGGGATCGAGCCCCACGTTGGGCTCTCAGCTCAGTGGGGAGCCTGCTTCCCCCTCTCTCTCTGTCTGCCTCTCTGCCTTATGATCTCTGTCAAATGGATGAATAAAATCTTTGGGGAAAAAAAAAACTAATGATGTACTGCATGGTGACTAACATAATACAATTTTTTAAAAAAGTTATATTTTGTTCTGCTTTTAATAGGGAGCCAAAGAAGAGTTTTAAACAGAGAAGTAGTGTAGTAAGATTTCTACTCAGAAACATCACTTCACTATCCCAGTGTAGTTACCGACTAGTTTAAATGCTGTTGCAGTAGTATAGGTAAGAGTGATGATCAGTTTAACCAAATGTGCAACAAAGGAACTCGAGAGAGACTTAAAAATGGAAACAATAGGACATGGGGACAGCTTCACTGTTGAGTGTTAGAGGGGGCAAAAGGGGCAGGATGGTTCTCCGATGCCTGCATGTAATGTGTGGAAGGTAGGTATTACTTCAGAAGGAGAGATCTAGTCAGGGGGAGAGAGGAGAAAGGAAAGAGGAGAAGAGCAGAGTGCTGCAGACAGAAGTGAGAACCAGGAGGCACTGAGCTGAAGGCTGAGGAAGGTATGTAACAGAAGAGGGGGAGAATGTCCAGGCAGAGTTAGAAAAGAGAATCTGGACAGAGCAGTAAAGTTCTGAGTGATTCAAAGAGTGCAGACTTTTTTTTTTTTTTTTCCAGACACTGAAATAGACAGCATGATATAGTAGGAAGTGGGTAGAGTTTTGAGTCCAACTGATATGAAATTAAAACAGCTGTCACTTACTTGGTACAAGATCTTACAAAAATTACTCAACAATTCCCAGATTCTTAAAAAAAAATTATAAAATGGAGATAATATGTTGTACATAGGATTGTTCTGAGTACTAAAGTTTATAATATGTTGAGTGTCTAGCACTATTCTAGAATCTTCCTTCCCTGCTTTTCTCTTTAGCATTACTCTCCTCCAGGCGGTCTTCTGAGCTCATTTCAAAAAAGAGGTTTGATGAGACTAGAACCCTGTTTATCATCTTAGCACAACTTTATCTAAAAGGCGCTTACCCTTTTAGCCCATCTCTCATCACTTTGTTACCTCATTCCAGCTGTACCATATATACAGCATTATCTTTCATATCTTCAAGTCTTTGAACAGACTGCTTCCTTTTCCTAGACTGTCCTCATCCAGTTCTCTGACTACATAAACCTTTATCAACTTTTTAAGACTTAAGCTCAAGAACAAAGACCTCCACGTACATGCCTTAGCCTTATCCCTAGTTTGCAGTAACCTCAGATGGAACTGTTAAGGACTTCGAGAGAGATGAGGCACAGTGTGGTGGTTAAGAACACGGGACACTCGAGTAGGACTGTCTGCGTTCGAATCCCTTTCACTGGTCATTACTAACTATAGGATCGTGGACTACTTAAGCTCTCCATTAATCAGCTCCTTTATTTATAAAATGATGATGATAAAAATAAGACACACATCCCAGAGATGTTATGAGAACTGAGTTAATACAAATGAGATTAGACCAATGTCTGGCACATATTAGTAAGTCTTAGTTTCTCTTGACTTATGACTTTTAAGGATCTTAGTAGCTGAAGTTGTATGTTCCCATATACCACTTTGTGCATATATATAATTAGCAGGAGAAGAACCATAGGCAAGTAGAATTCATGAAAGCCCCAAGGTAAATCTGCATCCTATACGGGCTCTGAAATCGACATGAGCTCCCTCTCCAACATGCAGTCCTCTCAGAACAAGTAAGGCAGAGCAGAGCACTTGGGGATGAGACTTTGTTTTTAAACAAGGAGTTTGAGCATAGATACTAGTGATGCCAGTCAGTAAGTATCCTTTAAATATCTACTACGATTGAGTCACTGTTCTAGGTACAGTGAGGTCAATCCCTTTTATTCAGAGCTGTTTAAAATACCCTAAAATCATGTTGATTTCCCATGATTTGGGGCCTTAAGGGATCCTCCTATTAGGACCAGGAAGGCTCTGGACTTGTTTTTTTTTTCCCCTGCCTTGATTTTTTTCCTTCCTTCCATCCTTTCTTTCTTTCTTTCATTCTCCCCCCCCCCCACCCCAAACTGAGCACTCTTACCAACGTGTGTAGGTACTATGGTGATAGTTGCTATATAAATACAGGAAGAGAGAACAGGAGAGGAGGAGGAGATAATTAACTCAATTGTATACAGCTTTCTTTTAGAAGAAGAAAGGTTCTCCTTAATTTCATTCCTTTCTCCAAACATGCAGAAAAGGGTGCTATGAGAGACATCCTGAAAGTCAGCCCTAGAACACAGTGCTGACTCCAAGACAGAGTCCACTCAGTTCTTACACCTGACTGTGCAAAGCAACCTACTTCCCCTCCTGCTTTTCCCTCTTTTTGTAAATAATTCTCTATAAATGGGAAAAATGGAGAGCAAGTCTTTCAAACAGTTGTCATAAATTAGAATAAATTGCATTAATTCAAAATGTAAAACTAGGAGAGCCAGGAGAACATGCAACATATTTTCCCCAAATAACACTGTGAACAAGCACAAGTGTATACTTTGGGCATATGTATATCTTTCTTCTGACTGACAGCCTGAAGGATAGTCCATGTGATTTTTGTGTTGCTGAGGTGGAAACAATCTTTATTTGGATTGAATAGCAGAGTAAACAGGAATGAATAAGAGACACAAAAGTTTACAGTACAGATGGTTTTCTGATTCTTTTTTAAAAATTGTATGCGTTCTCAGTTAAAAGCACATTTGCCTTTTGTTCTAGTCAACTGTCCTAGAGACTTTTCATGGTTACACACCAGAAAAATTAAAGGTGATCAGTAAATCATGTTCTGGGTTTAATAATGTTATGCAGGCTAAATGCACAGAAGTTTATCTTCTTTACTTTTTAATCTGAAAAAGTTAAGGTTTATCCTGTGGAAGTCATAAAGGAAACTAAAACACTTAGTTTATTTTTTTTTTTATCTTAGCTTGTTATCACTAAGAAAGATATCATTTACACACAGTGTATGTGTACACATATACCCATGTTTATGGGGGAGAATGGGCAAAAGATTTTGATGATTCAAGGAAAATAATAAAAGGTATGCCAAAAGTGGTCTCCAGAGACACAGAAGAATTTGATTAAGCTATAATTATGCCCACCTATAACAAGGTACACCTGTGCAGCAAAGCGCTGCCTTCATAGAATTGGAAGAACATTTTCCTTCTCACACAGTTATCTGGCTCTGTCACCAAATGAACTTCTTTGGGTGACACAAGGAAGGGATGCCATCTGTCTTCTGTTGACAAGGCCGCCTTACCTGTTCTGGGAGGCAAAAGGCTATTCCGATCGAATGATCCACAACTTTATGATAGTAATGTCAAATGTAAAATCAAACACCGGTGCCTAAATACTTACTCAGCATTTTTTGTTTACATGATTATGGCACTGAATCATGGTTTATCTTTTAATCTGTGTCAAACATTACCTTTATCGCCAACATTTCTTGACCACAGCATCTAGGGCAGTTAAAAGGTCTAACTCAGGGGCGTTGAAGAGAGAAGTGGACATACACACAGGTCTGACTTTCAGGCTCATCCTTGATTCTGCAGGGTCTTCTGCCTGCCTCGAAAAGACAAGTTATGGCTCTCAAGGGTGCTCTAAATCTGGAACAATTCCCACAAAACAATCAATGGCAAATCATTATTTCTTTCCTTTTCCCAAAGAACAGGATGCACAGAAAATAATGCACATGTAGTAAAGAGTTGAAAGCCTAATGGACATAGGAAACTTGCCGCCCCTCCAGATCAGCACATCAGGCCACCAGATACCAGTCTCAGGCAGGAGTTAGTCATCATCTTCTTGCATGAGCCATACTCTTCTCCCAGGATTGATGCATCTTCTTCCCCTCTACATAAAGAATTAGCTGAACAAAGTAAAAATGAGAGGACTCTGGGCCCGCAGATGGCTGACCAGCTGTTTCTGAGTGACTCCCCATGAATCAGTGCCTCATCTGAGCTTTACTGCTTCCATGTTTGGGGGGCCAAATAGTCTGCATTTTGGAAAAGTAGTTCATGGAAAATAATACAGCAAACTAACATTTATAGAAAACCACAGTAATCTTGTAACAAATGTCCTAAATTATGTACTCAAAAGCAGATCCAATTTTACCCAAGGTTCCCTGTCTACAGTGCCTGTAGGTTTATGTTGTTGTTTATAACTGCAGCTCCTCCAAACCCCCAACCCAAGTGCCTCTTTATAAATGATTTACCACTTTATATAACATACCACACAGAATACAAAATTTCAGCTTGAAGAAGAGGCCAGGGGGTGGAGGTAAAGGATTTAAAGGGCTTTACTTTTCTGTCCCCTTTGGAGATTCATCTTCTATATTTTCATTCAGTTTGATGGTAAGATTAATGCTGCTTTTTAAAGCTTCCTGGTTCCCTTTTAAACAACACCGTTTCTCAGTGCTTAAGTGCAATGTTGGGGGTATTGACAAAATAAAAGCAGAATGGAACTTTGCATTCCAACCTCTTCCATTCTCTTTCAAAGCGGAAGTTTCTGGCAAGACAAGAGCTTCACTGTAGCCTTTTCCTGGTTGTTCTCTTTAATTTTAGATG
Organism: Mustela erminea; assembly: GCF_009829155.1. Lineage (NCBI taxonomy): Eukaryota > Metazoa > Chordata > Mammalia > Carnivora > Mustelidae > Mustela > Mustela erminea. Next base: position 51,777,688 of record NC_045616.1, read on the forward strand.
ATTGTTTGATGTGGAACTCTCTAAGAGAATTTATTTTAATACACAGAGGAACAGAGATAGCTCCAAATGCGTATTATCAGGAAAAAGGCATTATATGTGATGGGAGAGTAAGAAACCTTCTGTGATCATTTTTATTCAATGAAAGCCATTCCTTTGGGTGGGAGAGTCAAATGCTAGTACCCACACATGCTGCATGCATACCAGCACGAGCCAGAGGAATGCAGATTTCTGTATCTGAGAGCAGCTGCTAAGTGAAATGGAACGTCCAACAGATGGCTGCATTGTCATTGTTGGGGGAGGAGGAGAAGGAGCTATTTTGGTTTTTCTGTTGAGTGTGTGTGCGCGCGCGTGCGCGCGCGTGTGTGTGTGTGTGTGTGTGTTTGTGTGTTTAATAGGATGTGTTCTTCACTACCTGGATCTCTCTGGTGTTTTCAAGGGCTTTTATTCACTTGGAATATTGACACTAGAACAGGCATTAGAGATCTTGACATGTAATGGAGAAGGAGAGAGATCAAGGACACACAGCTTGTTAGAGCCAAAACCAGAACCCTTTCATTAGGGCCATACCACAGAGAAGTCATGCATTCTACTTACTTGAGTATTGTTATTTAACACCAATACCAAAGCTCAAGAGAATGAAATGCTAGATCAGATGCTATATAAACTATAAATCCTATATAGTCTGAAAAGTATGTGAATATTGTTTTCTTGAGTTGGGGGAAATCAGAGGGGGAGACAAACCATGAGAAACTGTGGACTCTGAAAAATAATCTGAGGGTTTTAGAGGGGAGGGATGTAGGAGGTTGGGTGAGCCTGGCGGTGGGTATGATGGAGGGCACGTATTGCATGGAGCACTGGGTGTGGGGCATAAACAATGAATTCTGGGACACTGAAAAGAAATTTTAAAAATTAAAAAAAAAAAAAAAAACACGAGGGAGCCCAACAAATTAAAAAAAAAAAATTCTATGGTGAAAAACTAAAAAAAAAAAAAAAAAAAAATTCTATGGTAGAGTTGCCTTGTAATCTTCACATTTCAAGAAAGAACTAAGATGCTTTACAAGCAAAGTCATATCAAGTCTATATTATATATTTTGTTAGATATTTGGGACAACATGACCAAATTTAAATAACATGCTATAAACACCATAATTCTACAGCAGTTTCATATTTCAGATTATAAGGAATTAAATTTAATAAGTCAAAGCTTTCAAAAGCCATGGCTGAAAGGCAAACAGAAAAGTGTTGAGATCCCATCATGACCTGTCTGCAAAAGGTCTCCATCCCCCTGATGATGAGAGCTTTGGGTAAGCTGTACAGTCACATGGCTCACCCATTGGTTCATGTTTTTTTCCAGAAATAGAATCAATAGAGAACAGACAAACCCACAGTTGCCAGTTTGTACAGTCTTGTGGTTTCTGTCAGGGGCTACAGACTCGAGCAGGTCTACCAGATAATGAAGGCAAACTATTTCAGTTCCTGTGGGTCCAGAGCGCCTCAGCAGAGTTCTGGTTTCAAACAAATGAATAACAAATTAAAAGGTACAGTAAAATAAGGGGGTGGTTAAAATATATTAACTAAAATCGATGGAAGAGAAACACAGTTAAAATCGCTGCATTCTCAGCAATAGCCTGTGATGCATTTTGTTAATCTCTTAAAATTTATGTTAAAAGCCTTTTAACAGAAAGTCAATATATTTGGGTGGTGGAGCAAGTACGTCATCCTGTACCAGTGGTTGCATTAAATATGATACAGAGGCTCCACTGTCTGTAGGAAAAGAACAGGGGGTCCATCCGACGGAAGTCCCACCTCAAAGAGACCAGACGCTTTTCCCAAAACAGTCTGTGGAGCCAAGCCCAGTATTGTGCTCTCCTCCTCTGCCTAGGTTCCCCGCTGACGTCAACTATAGTCCTGGAAATGAAACAGGATCAGAATACCAGAAGCATAGCCTAATAATAGAGCAAAAATGGAGAGCAGATGGAAAATAAAGCTTCTCGATAAAGTGAGACCTAATGTTATAAATTTGTTCAGGGAAAGAAAACAACAGCAGCAAAGCAAAAAGGCCTGCAAGCAGACTTATTGGTGCTAAAATTCTGGAATATGGCTGACTAGAAAAACACCTAGATACTTAGAAACCTTCCAGAAAATGACAAAAATGAACAGGAAAGCCGGGAGTAATCCATTTTTGGGTTAGTTTGAAACATGGCTACTAAATGTGCCCAGGGGTGAAAATGACACCAAACTGAACTAGAAAACTAAAACAGATGATTAGCAACTTGTTTCACCCATGAGTTGTACATAATTTCATCCACTGTATTTGCATCCCACCTAGAACAGTCTGCTTAACACGGGCATAAACTCTAATCATGGCAGTTAAATGGTTTAGGTCCAAAGTACAAGTTTTTGCAAAGGGGTCCTGTCATACCCAGAACTCCTAGAAATGTTCTCATAATTTACTTGCCCCTGCACCTTCCACTGTGTGTGTGTGTGTGTGTGTAGTCAGAGTCATCAAAGGCTACTGTATCTCTTTGTGTGGCTATGAGATACTCAAACCCTCCACTTACTTTTCTGAGATGAGCAGCAAACTCTTGAAATAAACCTCATACTAATTTTTATTATGTATACATTTTTACAGAAGAGAGATTTTTAAATCTTAATAATCTTACTTATTCTTAATAATTGGATTTATGTTATTTTTTATATAGACAAAGAAGGCTCAAAGACATTAATATTGAGATACAATTTCAAACTGTAAATACATGTTTTATCAGGAAATCATGATAGAATGTTGAAGATTTCCTATTTGATAGCATTCTTCATTTTCTTATGAGAATGAGCTACTCGTTGGAAAAGCTGATGAGGTCAAGTTTTAGAACAGAGCTGCATTTTCTCTTACTTCTGCTGTTCAACCCACTAACGGGTTTGGTGGGGGGAAAGCCAGTTTTTAAAAATTGTTCACATTTTTGGCTTATCACGCTAACGGTTTCTGGGTTCAGTTCTCTAGCATCCAGAAAAAGAAATCTTGTTTCTTCAGGTAATCTTCTAGGTTCTGCCTCTTCAACCTCTTCACTCTGCCTAGCCAACATTTTTCTTTGAGTCTGATTCTAGCTCTGCTTGATCTTGTGAACTTGACATTTCACACCCTCCCACACTCCCAGCGGAACTCCCTCACCTTGGACTCCAACTTCAGTCTCTGCTCCTCACCCTGTGGCTGAGCAGGAGCCCAGTCCATCCCTTGCCAGGCCTCTTGCCCCACCCCAGGAGAGAAGACACTGGATACCCATCTCATGGTGGAAGGCCCCCAGCCTGAGAGATCACAATGAACTGTTCTAAAGTAATGAGCCACGACACAGTATGAAAGGATGGAGGTAGGGAGAAAGGAATCACAGACTTTTAGAACTAGAAGACACCTAGAGATCAGTTATTTTACAGGAAAGGTGAGTGTTACTCAAACCCAGGTGATAATCCAGAATTCCTACAAGAAGAGGGTGATAAAATGTATATAAAATGTTTTATAAACTATATAGCACTGTACTATATGCATAAAAACTCGGTGTTTGTCTTCTAGTTAGTATGTTTGAGAGTTATTCCAGAGATGCTGCCATTACTCAAAATGTTTTAAATCGCGTCTTTAAAATTGTCATTTGAAGCAGTTAAGATTGTCACTGTACAGTCACATCTTGTTCTTATCAGTAAAGGTATTATCCAGGACTCAGACATTCATCTCAGATTTGATCTTAAATGTCTTCGAAGGCAGAAACCATGTCTGTCTTGCTCCTTGCTCCTAGTATACTGCCTGCCACTTAGTAAGCACCTAATAATTATTTGTTCAAGGAGGTTTTTTTTTTTTTAAGATCTAACCCACCTTCAGAGAATGATGATTTGCTATGATTGATAAGCAAAGTCTCTAAAGACATTTCAAAAGAGAATTTCCCAAATAAAATTATTTTTGAGCTGTAACACTGTTGTTGGAAGAAGTTCAAGGCTATTCATTAGAAGGGGACAACATTCATTGTATTTACACATCTGTGTTCTGGCTGACCTGTTTACATTGTTGGATTTATTTATATCTCACCTTCAAAAAAAAAATAAAATGAGCCAGATTGAAAAACAACAAAAATAAACCCATAATAACAATAATGTTAATGAAAAGCCCATTACTGTAATTGTGTCTCAGATATATATGACAAAAAGCAGCCCACAGGGTGGGTTCCTTATGTGTGGTTAGCTAAGGAGTGACAGTAAGTAACGAGAAATAGAGAACAAATGAGACTCACCCAGTCTCAAGCACATGTCTGCATGCCATCTGGCCCTTGTTCCCTGTTGAGTAAAAGAGTTACTTACAGCTACTAAGAATGCAGTCATAAGGAAACATTCTGGGGGGACTGGGGTGACAAGATTCCCAGATTGATAACAACTGCCCAGGAAGAAAGGCATCTGCAGGCGTCACGATAACCGATCATCACTGTTGTTAGCGCTAACAGGTAAAGTCAGTTTCAAGGATTCCACGTGACACATAAAAGAGGGAACAGTGCCGCTCCACTAGGCCGACGTTTCGTTTGAAGAGGAAAGAATGAGCACAATACTGAGTGGGGAAGGTGTATTAATCACAAGACAAAGTTGTCCACCTTTCTCTCTTGGCAGTTAGTCTCAGGAGAGTCTAAGAGTAATAATTTTACAATTGTTTTAAAACCCAGTAGGCACACAGAAAAAGTCCACTCCACACCACAAAAACATGAACTTCCTCCTGTATTTGACTAGCTCCAGCCTACAGCATCCCAGCCAGGCTAAGGTGAGGTTATACATTTTATGACTCCTGTTGGCCTTAGGGCTTGATTAGTAATTACTCACTGAACATGTTTACGTCTTCTTTTTACTGCCCTCTGAAACACTGGATTAAGAATATGTAAGCAGATTCAGCGAAAAGCAAAGAAAAATGTGGTACTTCATAAAAATGAAACCAAGGAGTACTCAGAAGAAGAAAAAGAGAATGCTGAATTTCTCACCAGACCACCAGCTTGCTCATTTTGCAGCCACTTTGGTTTTGATGAGGACCAGAGTATGGGTGTCATTCCTGATGTGTGGTATCCACAACAGTAAGTCATTTCTTTTCTAGAAATGTTATTCCAGTGCCATAATAAAAAGGAGGAAGTATTACTGGAATTCTGAAGTGATTGAAAATTTGATCTCTGTCCTTCAGCTAAGGAGGTAATATCAAAGGCAGCTTCATGACTGCTTTTCTGTATCCAAGAGAATTCATGGTTCAGTGTCACTACCTTAAATCCCATCCGAAGCCTTAACCGCAAGATTGGGTTCCAGTACAATCTCCACAGTGCATCGAAAGTACATTTCTAACCTGCAGATCTAATTCTATAACCACACAGGTTAAAATTCTTTTATGTCCTCCATGTTGCTGACTGAAGTCTTATTTCTAAGCTTAACCAATGAAAATTTTTAAAGAACTGGCTCTCTCTTATATTTCCAGCCTCACCTTCTATAACTCCTCCATTTAGTGTGTAAGCTCCAGCCACAAGCAATTAGTTAGTCTCCAGAATCCAGGATTCCACTGTGTTCACTTACACCTCTCTTCTCTCTGAGGAACACATACTTTCTTTCACGTCATTTTCTAGAAAACTACTATTCATTCTTCAAGACACAGACTCTCACCTTCTCTTTGAAAACTTTTGCCATCATTCTCACTTTCAACCCTAATCGTGCAGACTCAAATACTGCTGTATGCAATTCTAAAGAGTACAAAATGTTTTGAGCCATTTTGACTTCGCCATTTTGACTTTGAGGGCTCTTTGGGCCCACTGTGATAATAACCTTGACTTTCACTTCCAAAGGGACAAAGCACATGAGCATGTATATCCAATTCAGCTAGATCTCCGTGGCTGTTCCCTCTCCCCTCTACAGGATGAGGACCTGCTTGAATAAGATTTGGTTTTAATCGCTGTGTTAGTCTCTGTGGGCTGCCATAACAAAGTACCATTGACTGAGTGCTTAAATGACAGAAACTTATCTTCTCACAATTCTGGAGGCTGGAAGTCCATGTTCAAGGTGCCAGATGATTTGGGTTTTGCTGAGATTCTCTTCCTGGCTTATAGATAGCTGCCTTCTTGCTCTATCCTCACTTGGCCTTCCCTCAGTACCTGCGACATGGCAGGGGGAGAGAGAGAGAGAGGACAAAATGAGAGGGAAAACCTGTTCTCTGGTATCTTTTCTTTTCTTTTTCTTTTTTTTTTTAAATGAAAACATTAATCCTATCAGATCAGGGGTCCACACTTATGATGTCAATTAATCTTACTTAATTAGTCCTACTTCCTTAGAGGCCTGATTTCCAAATAGAGCCACTCAGGGGGTTAGGGCTCCAACATATGAATTGGGGGAGATATAACCATTCAGTCCAAAACAATCATCTTGTGCTTCCAGTACCCAACAGAAGTCCCACTAATGCCTGTAAACATTTGTGCTATGATTAAATGCCATACCACAGAAAGAATGAGGAAAACTGGTCAACTCATCAATCAATCTAAAGTATGTACTCAGTTAGTGTATACCCTGTGCAAATCCCTGTTATAAACATGTCAGTGTTCTTAAGGAACTCCTAATCTAATTGAGAATTTAAATAGAAATAAGTGCCAAATAAGTGGTTCTAATCATAAGCAACTGTTGGGTAGAGAAAAGGGCACTGGATTTGGAGTCCAAAAACACGAGTTCAAAATCCAGCTCTGCCACATACCATCTCCATGACCTTAAAGTAAGCTGCTTAATTTCTGTACCCTTCAGTGCCCTTGCCTCTGTTAACATGGTGACACAGTAACAGGGGAAGCAAGTGAAAGAGCGTTCAGAAATTCACTTTGGAAATGCTAACACCACATATACACAAGGAAAGACAGGTGTTGCTACGCCTTCACAGAAAGCTCTTTTGACAGGCTCCTTGAAACCTTCTTTCTTCCCAAAGGTGAAGAGTGGCTTTTGTGCAGGGCACTGCCTCCCTATAATGCAGGCCCTTTTCGGGAGCCACATTTGCACATGCCTTTAACCATCATTCTCAAAACCCAGTGTTTTCTGCTAATGCCCAAGCAGGGAAGGAAGAGCTCTTGCTCATGTTCTGCATTTGCTTTCTTGCATGTAAGAGAATCAGCATACTTCAATTCTGAATCATAGAGAAACTGCGGTAGAAGCAGAATAAAAATTCTTCACAAACAAATGCCACATGGGTTACTTCAAGGCTTCATGCACTCTCACTGACACATTGAAGCACTAAAAATGTTAAAGCGAAGTAAAACTGAGATGACCAACAGTAATTTAAACACACAGGCCCCCCTACATTGAAAATCTTTATTGAAGTCCCACCAAATATGTTATCATGTGCTCCAAGCAGATAGAGAATTCTCTGTCAATGACAGAACATTCACTTTGTAGTCCCCAGAAAAAGGGAAAGTTGACCTTGACCAATTGGTAATTATTGCCTCACCTTCCAAGCAGCAACTCTCAGATCACATTCCTAAATCTGAAATAAGTGTGTGATATTTGCAGAGTTGGTGGCAGCAAACAGCGTCCAGGTGGAGCTGCATAGGAAAAACAAGAAAAATGGCTCCTCACCAGAAACACGAGAGGAGCATGGAGGACAGATTCATACACCCCAGGCTCCCAAACTCCCTATTGAGAAGAAGTAGACTCTCTGTATTTGTGTGTGTTATTTGTGTGTGTGTTATTTGTGTGTGTTTGTGTCTCAAAATCCACACACACCCCCTACACAAGCACACATTATTTATTTATTTATAAACAGCCTCACTTCCTACTGACACTGGCAGTGCTCTTCATTTTCATTACATACTGAAGAAAAGAATTAAGGGGTGGCAAGAAAAAAATTGTGAGAAAGATTACTCTGATGCATTCAAAGGTAGGCTCCAAAATTGGCTTTGTATTTATTATTTCATATATATCAAAAGCAACAAAAGAGCACAACTACAGAAATAAGACTCTGAGAACTTAAATTGAAAATGTAACTTTAGTATCAGGAACTGGCAAATACAGCATTTAATACATTATTTATTTTCTTTCTGCTCCTTAACAAATGTAAAGGTGTCAATGCATATAAAAAATATTCGCTTCAGTTGCTAGCAAAATACTAGAGCAAAAGCATGAGGGGCACTCCCAGCTGCAGGAAATGGAAGTCACTTGCCCAAATCACTGAGTGGTCAGGGCATGCTTTACAAATCTCTTCAATATCTCCCTCTAAGCTCTTCACAAGGGAGTTCACACAGGCAGAGACATATTTTTTTTCTTCTTAATCACGTACCTTTTAAGATTCATAATTTGGGATGAGCAAAAGGCTCGGCAGGAGGTGGGGATGAATTAAAAACCATAAAATTGATGCTATCACTCTGATTGACATACCAGTAGTGCAGCATACATTTCCTGTTTGTCAGGAATGAAAGGTGTTCACATTCTGTAATAATACCTAATAATGTTTTGGAAAGACAAACTGCTGTCTGACTACATTTTAGCAAGATGGATTTTTTTTTTTCCTTCCTGGCAGCACTGAAATCAGAAGCTAGAGTATATATTACAACCCTCTATAAAAGATGACCTAGATATTTAATAGCTGCAGCTATTCCAGTCCACTACCTGGACCTCCCCAGGTCTCTGATGCTATATTCTAGCATGCCTGAAATCACCATTACAACTTAAGACTAATTCAAGAGAGTGTCCAGGGAGCTAGCTGTCCAGCACTTCCATAATAAACTTAAGGGAACAAGTATCCTTTGCTACCTCCAGCCATCTCATCACAAAATTGGCCAACCCCCTACTTAAAGTTTGTCTGATCTGACAATTAACATTTTGTTGCAGGGTAATAAAGAGAATCTTGTACATGTGGATCAGGAGACCTGAATCCCTCTAGCTGCCATGTCACTGCCTAGGTAACCATGAACAAGACACTTAACCTGTCCACATTTCAAAGTCATCATTTAAAACAGAGACGCCTCCACTTGCCTTGACTTCCTGAAAGGGTTGTTGAAAACACAAAAGCAAAATGACAGTGTTGTAACTGTCACGTGTCCTCCATCATGTAGGCCCTCAATATGATTTTTGTTAGTTGAACAAAGGATTTGGGGGATGTTGGAAGTCACCTGTTTCCGGGGTGATAATTTAGCAAAAGGAGGAGGAAAGAATCAATGCAGCACTAGATCTTATATGACAGGACTAAATCAGAAAAAAAATCTAATATAATTATAGCCATCCAACAACTATTCTTATGGTAAACTTTGAGCCAAAGACATAGTCCTCAACTTACCGCCCTGTTATTACCATTTATTTTCCTATCGAATATTGATTGTAGGCACTGACTACCTAAGGTCTCAAATGTTAAAGGTATTATTGTGGGAAAAGGAGAATATAGGGAAAAGATTAAATAAATCCAAAAATTTCAGGAGGAAGACAGAAAGCTAATGTTTGTGTTAAATATTTTAATGATGTATTTTTGCATTTTAATCTCTGGGATTCTGTTACTTCCACAGAAGATTTCAAGAAAATAAATATGTAAGAACAGTGTAATAATAATTGTCTAATAATACCAATTTCCAAGTACTGGGCACTAACTAGAGTCTGAATAATCCTTTGTCTCCAGAATTGTAAACACTGATTTGGATGCTTTAGAAAAAACCTAAGGAAAATTGACCCAAACAAAAAAGGAAGGATGCTGTATAGACCCTGCTCTTGGTAATAATACTGTTGCAAGGGATCGAAAGTGCTTTGGAATACAATTTGTTGCTGTTGTTTTTGCTAAATCAAATAAACGCTTTAAGCAAAAACAGGTTTCAAGCCTTCTGCTTATAATTGCACTTCATGTGACTTGACAATGCTGATTTCTGTGTAATTTTTTTAAATCCATGTTTGGTAAAAAAGAAGGAGCTTTTCTACTAGTTCTTCAAAGTTCTAATAAAATCAGCTCCTGATGCACATGCTTATAGACATAGTGCAAATTCAGTCATAGAAAAGCTCAGCAAAGTCACTCCACTACACACAACTGATCCTAGCTAAACCTGCAGGAGTTATGGTGCAACTCTTTCAGGATTTGAATATATTTAAATCATGGCCTGAATTAAATTCATGTGCACTAAAAAGAACGTTAAAAACAGAATGCATGGATCATTATCCTCATAACCTTCAAGTGGCAGCCCATAGACTGCTGTCTGTTTCTTGCGTCAGATTGACAAAAACTGGAAGGAAAGCATGAGCAAAAGGGATTTTGAGTGCCATCAGCTGAAATTTACCTAAATCCTCACAGCAAAATATAATCTGGAAGAAATAAGAGATTCACCTTTTGGTTCTAGTCAATGATAACTTGAAGGCTGGCTTAAGCAACATCTATCCCTCTACTTGCTAAGTTCCCTAAATGTGGTTATAAAAAATAATGTTAAGTATTCAGGCCAGAGATATTTATCAGAAGGATATGATTTAAATGGCTATGTACCTCATGGAAAAGCTTACAGAAAAATATAGGTACAAATATGCATAAGTCATATTTATATACTTTCTATAAAATTAGACTGGCATTAATTAAATGGCAGAAAAGGCAATGAGAGCATTGTTTGGAAGGTAGCTTGTTCCAAGTTCTGATTATAACTTGCTTCCCAAAGAAGGAGCCGCCCACAGCTTAGAAGACAGATGAGAAGATCATCATCACAGATTTGCTGTGAACAGCTCTGCTCAGCTCTGTCCCTGCCAGACTTGGGGCCACACACACCCTTCTAAGATGGCTAGAGAAGATTCACAAAGAGCATCGATTCTTGCTCCAGCTTTGCAAGAGCAAAGGATGATTTTGTCCCTGGGTAACTTGAAACCTTCCTATAGTGCTGAGAACTGCCCTCAGTAGCAAAGTTGTCCTCATCATCATTACGCCTAACATTTACTGAGCATTTACTATGTGCCAGGCATAAATTGCTTTGCATCTCATCTTATCTTCACCGTAATCCCATGAGTACTATAATTACCCAAATTTCACGGAAGAAGAAACTGAGGCCAAAATTTGCCCATGGTTACAAAAATGGTGAGTGCCAGCATCGGGACTTGAATTTAGACAACCTCACTCTTGTATAATCTTCACTTCTTGTAACCATTAGAGCAGCTTAATTAGCTGCAGACAACCCATGGATTAGCCATTTTAAAATGCCATCCCACTTACAAATCTCTTCCTATTTATTCACTGATCTTTTTGTTTGTTTAGCCCTTGACGAGTGCTAGGAACCGTTTTAAGGACTGGGAATCCAGCAGTGAACAAGACCAACCCTCTACCTGTGTGGAGCTTACATTCTACTTTCACACACATAGCTTCATTTATTCCTTAAAATAACCATGTAAGTCTGGGGCCATTAGTGTCACCCACTTTTTAGATAGGGAGCCAGAGCTCGGAGAAGTGAAGTAATTTACAAAGGCCACTCAATTGGTCAATGTGAGAACTGGGGTTTGCCCTTTGACCTTCAGCCAACTGATCCTACATTCTGTTATGCCCCTGTTATTCAAGTATTATGGTTCCAAGAGGGCCTTCAGTAGCTGGGCAGAATGCCAGTACTGCAGGAATGGAAAATAAGACCAAGCTGGCCCTTTTCCTCCTAATTTCCTCCTCTCTACCCAATTTCTTGGTTCTTACTTCGCTCATGCTTCAGGTACCCACTGTTTTCTGGCTGTCCACAGTCTCCCACTTCTGTCCCCACACCCACCCCACAAGCCTGTTCTCCCCAATCCTCTACTATTTTCTATATTCCCCCACTCCATTCTTCACTCCTCCCACATCCGCACCTCAGAGTTAATCTTAGATCCTACTCTTCACTTTAGAGGGCTGGCCTTTCCACTGTTGTGGAAAGTGACCAAAAAGAAGTCCCTTCTATCATTATACCAGGAAAGACTTAGCCCTAGTCAGTCACATATGTTATTATCTCAGAATTTCTTGAGTGAATTTTCCCAGAGAAAAAGTCTCCCATGTGGTAGTTATATTCTGTAGTATTTATTACAGGTATATATGGGCTAAATATGTTCCTGATGGTGGCCAGCAAAGTTGAACAGTGGGTCATGTGCTTTGAATTCCAATCAACCAAACTACAAGTGACTTCTGTCAAAGACTTCCTTGGTAATGCATTCTTATCTCCACTATTATTCACAATAAAGAGTGGAAATCAGTAAATGAAAATCTTTTTAAAAATTAAAAATACATTTTTCCTTAGTATTAGAGAGATAAGGACGAATGTAACAAACACCGTGTAGAAAAAGAAGTGATTTTTTTTTAAAAAAACATATAATTTAAACTTAGAGGTGGCAATAGGAGACATTGCAAGAGACAAAATATAAATATGTCTGACTTGAAACATTTTCAGGTCTACAAACTCTGAATGCAAATGACATTCAAGAACCTCCTCAATCTGACCCTCACTTTTTCATTAGCTATAAACCCTATGAGTAGAGAACCTGATTTTGTTCAACACAGCAACATTTAGCACGGGGCCTGAGACATAGGAAGCACGTAATAAATGATTACCAAATGAAGGAATGTCACTCTTGACCTATCTCTAGCACTATCTGCTTCCCAACCAGCAGAGCCCTCCACTGACCAGCATTCCTTAAACCTAGGTTTTGACACTGCACTTCTCCCTCAAGCAGCAGCCTCTGTCTGTACTACCTTTTCCTCCTTTCCAGACCTGCTAAAATGAGATTCTTTAAGGTCAAGGTCCAAACCTGTTTCTCTTATGATTCCCCTAGGCTGGGATTCTGGCATGAGTACAGAGAGGCCATCCTTGCCCACAGCATCTCAGTGTGGGACAGCAGGTGTCCAACCTTCCCTTTGCTGCAGGGCCCTGGGCTGTTTGGCAGGGATTGGGAGGGGGCTTCTTGCCTGCGTCAGCCCCAGGTACTAAGTATGTACCACCACAGAGACCGTGTGCCTTTGGGGGTCACCCATTCATTTGTACAAAGGGGAGATTGCCTTTCCTACCATGCTGAGCCCTACACTATCATTTTGCACTGGGGATTCTGAATATGACGTAGCCAGTCTGGGACCTGAGAAGATAACCATTGCGTCTTCCTTTAAGCACACACTGAAACTCCCCCTGTAATTATTAAAGAATTCTCTAAGAGCAAAAGGGCCTAAACTAGGCACCCCAGCCTCTAATTTGCACACAGGCTTGTTAACTGACTTCTACAAGGGAAAATATAATTTTATTTCACACAAAATGTAAATAATCCCCAATCCAAATTTACCTGGACAGATCAGAATATGGACTAAATAACACTGATTCCTTTTCCTTTTTTCTGGAATTATCACTCATCTTTTTGAAGAGAATTTTACAAATTTCCCATGCTACTCATAAACGTTTTTCTGCCAGACTAAGAGAAAACCTTTAGAAGCTGGACCTGTAACTCATTCTGAGATATGGTCTTCTGCAAAGGACTGGGCACTGTTCAAATATAATGATTATACTATTCATTCGTAACTATTTACTATGCGCAAAGTGTAAGAGCAGGCACTGTTAAAAGCTGATCCCTCAAATTAGGCCTTAAGTTGGCTCTGCCCAAGACCACTGTAGGCAGTTGCCCACCTAAAAGAGGAAATGGGAACTAAATGCAGCCTGTGCTCTGTTTGCCAAACCACATACTCTGGCATGGGGTTGGCTGTCCACCCAAGGGAAGTTATACCTTTTTCCTCATTCTCACAAAGTACCTTCTTGACCTTGCCTCTCCTTCTGCACATACCTCTCAAGCTGCATTTGGCCATCTATGATTTCTTTTCTCTCTCCAGAGTCGTCACTGTTCAGTGGAACATCCTTTCAGTTGCATGAAGATGCCAGACTAGAGGAAAGAAGACATACCATGTGATTTCCCAAAGGCCAACATTTCCCAAGTGTTGGTTCTGACCGAGGGGCCACAAGAACAAACAGTCTAAACCAAAAGTTATCCTGTCCAAATTATCTTTTTATAGCACAGCATAGCTGTATTCAGTACAAAAGAAGGAGAGTGAGAACCCAATGTGAATTATAAAGCAGAATTTGAGTCATGACACATGAGTTAAAGAAAAGAACTGGAACCCCTTTTCATATTTTATTACCCACAGTGTTACCAAATAGATGGCTTATTTGGAAAGGTAGCACCTCCTTGAAATTAACTTTTGACTTCTAAAAGTTCAGATTGTTCCTACCCTCCTTCGTCAATTAACAGTGATTATTTTTATTGCTATCAGTCATGCATATTGGTTTTTGAGAAACATGCCATTAATCATAATTAAATTGTATGGGCTCAAAAATCTCTAAGACTTGCAAGAAAAAACAAAGTCCAAAAAAGCTGTAAAATTATTTCTTAATCTGTAAAATCTTGTGTTGGTTTTCTATAAAACCAGTGATTGGAAAATCACAAAATTTCTATTTTTATCTTTATAAGAATCTTTATAGGTTTACCTAAAAAGGAGGAATAGAGTCACTTACTACTATTTCAAATAGATACTGCTTTTGACAAATACGCAAATCATACTGGAATTGTACATTTGAGCTTTTTAATTACAGCAACTCTGAGATATGACTTGGTAAAACAGATTGTGCTGCTCCCATTACCTCTCCAAGCTGTTCTCAAATGTTATCATACTCATGTTTCCAAGGCAGATAGAGCACCAAAAGGTGAGATTCTGTCAGCTCCTGCTATGGACTGAATTATGTTCCTCCTCCCACCCCCAAATTTATATGTTGAAGCCCTAATCCTCAGTGCAAGTATATCTGGAGATGGGGCCTTTAAGAAGGTACTTAAGGTTAAATGAGGTCATATGTCTGGAGCCCTAATCCAAGAGAACTGGTTATATAAGAAGAAGAGACATCAGAACTCTTTCTCTGCTATGAAAGGACATTTTGAGAAGTCATTCGTCTGCCAGTCAGGACAAGAGCTCTTACCAGCATTCAACCACTAGCAACCTGGTGTTGGACTCGAGGCCTCCAGAACTGTGAGGAGTACATTTCAGCTGCTTAAGTCACCCAGTCTACGGTGTTTTGTTACGGCAGCCCAAGTTGACTAATAACACAATCCCTTAAGTAACCTAACCAAAAATAATAATTGTTACTAATTTTCAGCAACTAAGGAGAAAGAAAAAATGCTTTATTAGATTTTAATTTTTGTAAGAAAAAATGTGAATAAAAGCATCTTTAAAAATTGAGTTCTCTTCATTTTTTGTAATATACAGCTTAAGAAAATTTGGTGTTCCTGCTATGCAAACATGGCTTCAAAAGAAATACCAGTGCTTCTGCCAATCAGATTGATGCTCCAAAGAGAATGTCTACAATTCAACACCAAAATAACAAACAGTCTGATTAAAAAATGGGCAGAGGACATGAACATTTTTTCAAAGAACACATACAGATGACCAATAGACACATGAAAAGATGTTCAACATTACTAATCATTAGGAAAGCACAATTCCAAACCACAATGAGATTTCACCTTATACCTGTCAGAATGGCTAAAATCAAAAAGACAAGAAATAAGTGTTGGTGAGAATGTGGAAAAAAAAGAACCTTCATGCTCTGTTGGTGAGAATATAAACTGGTACAGCCACTGTGGAAAACAGTATGGAGATTCCTCAAAAAACTAAAAATAGAATCACCGTATGATCCATTAATTCCCCTACTGGGTATCTACCCAAAGAAAATAAAGACACTAATTTGTAAAGATAAATGCACCCTTTTATTATTATTTTTAAGTTTTTATTTATTTGAGAGAGAGCATGCCCACATAAGAGCAGGGGGAGGGGCATAGGAGGAGGGAGAGGAACAAGCAGACTCTGCTGAGTGTGGAGCCCAAAGAAGGGCTCGATCCCAGGACCGTGAGATCATGACATGGGTGGAAACTAAGGGTCCATGCTTAACCAACCAGGCATGCCTGCACCCTTTTAGTTACTGCATCATTGTTTACAATAGCCAAGGCATGGAAGCAACCCAAGGGTCCGTTGATAGATGAATAAATAAAGAAGATGTATGCACACCTGTGTGCACACAGATAGGAGGAGTATTCAGCCATGAAAAGGATGACCTTTGCCATATGTGACAACAGATGGACCCAAAGGACCGTTTCTGATAACAAGGATGGACCTAGAAGGTAAGTAAAATAAGTCAGACCAATAAAAACAAATACCATACGATTCCATTCACTTGTGGAATCTAAAAAACAAATGACTAAACCAACAAGGCATAATCAGACTTTATAAATACAAAGAACAAGCTGATGGTTGCCAGAGGGCAGGACTATGGGGATATAGGCAGACTGGGTACAGGGAAGTGGGAGATACAGGCTTCCAGTTTGGAATTAATAAGTCATTGGAGTAAAAGACAAAACACAGGGAATATGCAATGATATTGTAATAGCAATATAATGGGAGAGGTGGTAGTTACACTTGTCAGGAGCAAAGCATAAGATACAGAGAAGTTGGATCACTATGTTATGCACCTGAAACTAATATAATATTGTTTGTCAATTATACTCAAAAAAACTTTTTGTAATTCCTCTTATTCAGAAATCCTGAAGGCACTACTATTCAAGTCCCAACACGATGCTGCTGATTCTCTTACACTCTTCACATTGCCTGCTCTATCCTCCTGCACAACCACAGTACTTAATTTTAAAATATCTATGTCATTTATGATGCTCCAACTTATAATTCCCATGACATGTGCATTTGCCTATCTCCTCCACTAGAAGACACAGATCCTGAGAGCAGGATCTTTTTGGATTTTCCCCAATGTCTATGACGATGTTTTACCATAGTGGATATATATTGGTGAATGTCTGGGAAAGAATGAAAAAACTACTGATGGTTGGATGGGTGGATGCATAAATGAAAAAGTGGATTGACAATTTATTAACGATAAATAAATAAATTAATTAATTAATACCATTTTGCCTCATCAGTTTTCCACAGCATGGAGAATAATTATCTTTGCACCATGATGCCTCCCCTTGATGCCACACTTACAAAAGAGAAAAGGAAAATGGAATGACCCTTAGCTGCAGTACCTTCCATTTGTTAGGCACAGTATTCTTGTTAACTTCTTTAATCCTGCTGCCTTGAGAATTAAGTTTCACTACCCCCATTTTTCTAACAAGAAAATAGAAGCTCTGTCAGTTGAAGTAATGCATCCATGCTTGGCCAGCTGCTAAAAAGCAAAACTACAATTGAAGGGCAAGAATAAAATACAGACTCAATCCCAGATATTGTCTTTCTTTCTTAGTTGTCTTCCCTTGACAGTTTGCTTCAGTGTTCTGGTCAAAATAGAGTTAATTAAAAAATATTTTCTGACACATAGATCAATGGAACAGAATAGAGAGCTCAGAAATAGACCCTCAACTCTATGGTCAACTAATCTTTGACAAAGCAGGAAAGAATGTCCAATGGAAAAAAGACAGCCTCTTTAATAAATGGTGTTGGGAAAATTGGACAGCCACGTGCAGAAAAATGAAATTGGACCATTTCCTTACACAACACACAAAAATAGACTCAAAATGGATGAAGGACCTCAATGTGAGAAAGGAATCCATCAAAATCCTTGAGGAGAACACAGGCAGCAACCTCTTTGACCTCAGCCGCAGCAACATCTTCCTAGGAACATCGCCAAAGGCAAGGGAAGCAAGGGCAAAAATGAACTACTGGGATTTCATCAAGATCAAAAGCTTTTGCACAGCAAAAGAAACAGTTAACAAAATCAAAAGACAACTGACAGAATGGGAGAAGATATTTGCAAACGACATATCAGATAAAGGACTAGTTTCCAAAATCTATAAAGAACTTAGCAAACTCAACACCCAAAGAACAAATAATCCAATCAAGAAATGGGCAGAGGACATGAACAGACATTTCTGCAAAGAAGACATCCAGATGGCCAAGAGACACATGAAAAAGTGCTCCATATCACTAGGCATCAGAGAAATACAAATCAAAACCACAATGAGATATCACCTCACACCAGTCAGAATGGCTAAAATCAACAAGTCAGGAAATGACAGATGCTGGCGAGGATGTGGAGAAAGGGGAACCCTCCTCCACTGTTGGTGGGAATGCAAGCTGGTGCAACCACTCTGGAAAACAGTATGGAGGTTCCTCAAAATGTTGAAAATAGAGCTGCCCTATGACCCAGCAATTGCACTACTGGGTATTTACCCTAAAGATAAAAACATAGTGATCCGAAGGGGCACGTGCACCCGAATGTTTATAGCAGCAATGTCCACAATAGCCAAAGTATGGAAAGAACCTAGATGTCCATCAACAGATGAATGGATCAAGAAGATGTGGTATATATACACAATGGAATACTATGCAGCCATCAAAAGAAACGAAATCTTGCCATTTGCGACAACATGGATGGAACTAGAGGGTATCATGCTTAGCGAAATAAGTCAAGTGGAGAAAGACAACTATCATATGATCTCCCTGATATGAGGAAGTGGTGATGCAACATGGGGGCTTAAGTGGGTAGGAGAAGAATCAATGAAACAAGATGGGATTGGGAGGGAAACAAACCATAAGTGATTCTTAATCTCACAAAACAAACTGAGGGTTGCTGGGGGGAGGGGGGTGGGGAAAGGGGGGTGGGGCTATGGACATTGGGGAGGGTATGTGCTTTGGTGAGTGCTGTGAAGGGTGTAAACCTGGCGATTCACAGATCTGTACCCCTGGGGATAAAAATATATGTTTATAAAAAATAAAAAATTTAAAAATATATATATATTTTCTGAGGCCACCGGACATGGCCACTTTACTGTGTTCTATTTGGAGAATGGGATGGGGGCATTCACTATCTCCTAGTGTTTCTCGCTCCCCCACCAGTGTGAAACAATATCCGTCTTAGGATTTCCTCTGTATGCATTATCCTTAAATACTTCTGCTACAGTACCACCAGTATAAAATTTAGGGGGAGATTCAGGAAAATTTGAGTTACATTCCAGTTCTGTCATTTATTAGTTCTGTATATTTAAATAATCTGTCTGAATTTCCACATTAAACAATGTTCATAAACCCAGACTTATCTGAACATATGGCAAAAGCTGGGAAGACAGACCTACTAAGGATTAATTTGCATTAGGAATGGAAAAGCTCCTTGGTCAGTGTGGCAGTGACTACACAAAAGCTCACCAGTCACAATTCTTCCTACTGGGCACTCAAAACAACAACAACAAACCATTTTCCAGCATCCTTTGCAATTAGACTGGTGCCATGTCGTGGAAGTCATGTTCATAAAATGCATCATGTGATCTTTCTTACTCTTAGCCGGTCGGCCACCTAAACAAGGTAATACAGCAATGGACTCCAAAGAGGCCCAGAAGACGATCCCACCACAAGAAAAAAGAATTGGGATTCCAGAATCATGGGTTGGGAAGCTAACTGCCACACAAACTGTGATATTAGCCAGAAGAAAAGCCTTTACTGGGTAGAGTCCCTAAGATTCTAGGGTTGTTTGTTAGAGCACCTGGCACTGACTATCCTAATACAGTTTCTCAGAAGTCAGAGAACCCAAGTCTAGGGCAAAATAATGGGTCATCAAAGAAGAAAAGTGTTGGTTTGTGTTATTCCACGGCTGATGAGCATTGCTCAGAGCATTCTTTGGACTGCCTCCCTCCCCGCCCTCCCCATCACATCCTCACTTTCCCAAACCCAGTTCATGTAACTAAGGCCACAGGTTTCAGGAGGAGCCCATCATGGAGACCATTCTCATTAGAGTCTCCACAGGGCACTGACAAGGCAAAGCAGCATTGCTTTGTGGTCTCTGTAACAGAAAGGAAGGTGGGGACTATTTCCCCACTTTGACGAGAAAACGATTGGAGAACAGAATGGAGGAGCGGTATCGTGTCAGAAGCAGAAAATGTCACACCAGGTACTAGGCCAGGAGCAACCCAGTCAGAAATGAGAAGAGACAGTAAATTGAAACCTTGAGAGGTTCAGTCCCCCCAGACACCCCCATAGTTAGGCAGGGCAGAATTAAGCTAGAAGAGCTCCAGTTTTTAAACCCCTTTTCTTCCCCTCCTCATTTCCCTTTTATGTTGAACTTCCCTCATTAAAATCATCCCAACGTTCTGACTAATGCCTTTGAGTAGCACAATGACTTTACACTTCCCTGTAAAGGAGAATATTGGAATCACACACTGAGTGAGAGACACGCTGAGAGTTGCTGTCCATCCTCTAGTGAACTGCATGATAATCCTGTTAACCTTCCTATCAGGAGGTCATTAAACAATTTTGAAAGCTGTTTCCTCTCACATCAGAACTACATGTGGAATCAGATCTAGAATTTTTAATATAAGCTGTTCGGCTGCACAGACTTAAATAACAGCGTCTCACATGTTTTAGATGGTCTTTTATTATTCTTCCCCTAACTACTAAGTACCTTTGTCGGCTTCTGTCACTTTGGATATTGTCCTATGTTTTTTTCTTCTTGTCTTGATTTTAACATCTAACACATTTTCTTCCAGTAGTACAGCCCCACCTTCTCTACTTCCTCCTGATGCTTTGTTTATCACTTGTGCTAACCTAGGCTTCATTCATTTCAACATATCACCTTCCTGTACACCAGTCTTTTTCAATTTGTTATACTTGATGTTGTGTTATTATTTCTGCATAGCTGTTTTCATGAAACTACCCATTTCTGTTAAACCTGTTTTATTTCTGTATTCCGCTCACAATCTTTCTTTTTATCGCCAAAGACATTTTACCATCCAGTTTTCCTCTTTCTTTCCTTCCTTTCCTCCCTCCCTCCTTCCTTCCTTTTTTTCTGAAGTGTGCTAACAGTCACATGATGTCAGAACTTGTGTCTGAATACATTTTCAAGAAAAAAACAAGTTTTCCATTTTTATCTTTCTTGATCATATAGTCCCTTCATTCAGCTCAAAACTTGATTTCCTTTTGGACTCCCAGAACCACTATTTTTTTTTTTTTTTTTTTTTTTTTTTACCTCCAGAAGAGAAAGAACTTACATTTTTAATCACATTTAAGAAATTGGGCAAAATTGAAATGTGCTTCTGGTGACTTAAATAACACAAAATGGATTCCTAGTCTCTGGGGAAGACTCCATAATAAGACCCTATCATTGAATTAGCAATTCAAACATCAAAAAAAGTCAGTTTTCAGGGAGTGTCAGTTTAGGGACTTGACATTTTTAAGAAATGTCTTTGCAAAACAGGGGCCTAGTTATCATTGGATGAAGGACACTGATTTAATCTCCAGGGGTGACTGAACCCAGTGTCTGGGGTTCTTCCAAACATTTAAAGTCATTTCCAAATGTTTTTGATGCAGCACAACCCAAAAGGATTTTGGCAAGTATGTTTTCCCTTCATTTTAAAACCCATGCGTATTTCAAGGGAAATGCAATCCATATGTCTTTGATTCATTTACACTTAAATCATCTAAATGCCATTGTGTAAGAGCTATTTGATGTACAAGAAGCCTGTGAGCCTGTTTTATAAGCCTTTTTAAGCCTTATTTCTTTGAATCAGAAAGTCATGTTTTGCCGGCCCTAAACAGATCTTGAACTGGGAAAGGCTCAAGTTCACTTCTAAACTGAAAACCCGCAAAGTTTTGCGTGGCTTCTGTACTTAGCAATATGTTTCCCCTTGCCTAAAGCTCACAAACACCCAGCATTTCTCTTCTCTGTCTCACATGTAGTGAGAACAGGGTAAATCAATTTTTGAATCACATTTTACTTGTAAAATTCACATTTTGAACCTCAGTTATCTCCCAGGCACTGCCAGAAGTTAAAATAGCAACACTTGAAAATTAGGCTTTTGCTCTAAAAGGGCAAAACAGTCTATAAAGTACATAAATTACTGCTTCTGTACATTTATTTGTTTGACAGGTTTAAGATATAAGTGTGGCTTACATATGGATTTTCAGGATGCCAGATTGGATGCTCCACGAGCTACAGTCACAAATGTAACCTCTTTTTTTAAGACTTATGTTTGGGAGAATAGAATTGGAACAATCTTGCTGTTCTGCACAAATCTAATTGCTGTGTCAAAACAGCAATGGAATATGATGAACATTTGCATTTTTCTCATTTACTGGCCTTTTCTATGGCTCTAATCATACTTGCATTAGTGGTCAAGAAGAAAGTATGTTGGGCTATTTGTTCTCCTGCTCCCTGACACTTTAAAAATTTCTGATGAATTTCAAACTAATACTTTTGGGGGTTAACTGTGAACGTCTGATCAAGTGTTTGGAGATACCTAAATGATTAACACTGATTGCAATGGACAGAGAAACGTACCTTGAAAATGGGTAAATCGTTCACAAGGAAAAGCACTAATTATCTTCAAATGTGTGATTTCTTTGTTTTTATTTAGTCATATCTTAGAGGTTACATTTTAGTAAGAAGGAAGAAATAATGATGCTGTGATGGTCTGAAGAGAAACAATATTTAAATTTGTAATCCAAGTTTAGGGGGATGGAGATAAAGCTAAAAAGAAAGAAAGAAATCCAGGAGAACCTAATTATTCCTTATGTACTCTCTCTAGTTCACTATATGAAAGACTATCATGTTTGTGTAATCAAAAGGATTATGAAATTTAAGTTTGGAGAGAAGGATTTGGGCGCTAAATCTAGCAAACAGTTAATTATGCTGAGATAATTAGATAGCAGAAAGTGTTGGATTTAGTTCTTTTTCATAGTTAGTTTCCATTAACTACCAAGTCTTCATGATCCTCTGCAGGCAGAAATTATTAGTATTCTATTCTTAGGAAGAACAGGGCACTGACAAAAGAAACTTTCAAAAAGTGTGACAGAAGCCTTTACATTGACCTATGTATGTATTTTCTCTAAAAAATTAGGTATTTTTCCTATTAAGATTTTTGATATTACAAAGTTTTAAAATCTAAATTAAATTCAGGCAATACATTAAGAAAGTTCAGCAGACAATCATAACAGAGCCATTTTTTCAAGCATCAATTTAAAATATAAAGCAAAAGTTCTTATGATTTAGCTGCTGTTTCACAAAACTGAACCAAAGGGTATTGATTAGGATTGTGCCATAGGTTAATAACTGTGATTTTGGTTAAAACAACTAATGTTCTATTGTAGAATTTCAAGATTTATGAGATTTAACTTGCCTTCAGATGGACATTAAGAAACTAAAGGAAACAAAGCTCAGCAGTGCTTCTTGCCCCTGACTTGTGGCTGTCCACACTCACCCCTTCTTGCTCTAGCTACATTCATCTTCACCTGGTAAACACAAAAGCTGTGTCAGCCCTCATCTGTCATCTCAGAATGACTTGGTGACTATCTTGAGAAACCACATGACGCAAGGCATTATTTACTTCACCTACTGGGTCAGACTGACCAGCTCTCTGTCAATGCAAGTTTCAAACCCAAGGGAAACACAGCCAGCAGAGATGGGAATATAAATGGAACCCTAGCAGTTACAAGAGGACACTAATCAGGACTAAATTTCATGAGTATAATCCCAGCCCTGAGAATTCCAGTTCCTACTTTTTAAAATGGATTAGAAGCTCTTTTTTTTTTTTTTTTAAAGATTTCATTTATTTATTTGACAGACAGAGATCACAAGTAGGCAGAGAAGCAGGCTTCCCGCTGAGCAGAGAGCCCAATGGGTGCACGGCTCCATCCCAGGGCCCTGGGATCATGATCTGAGCTGAAGGCAGAGGCTTTAACCCACTGAGCCATCCAGGCGCCCCAGAAGGTATCTTTATGATGCTCCCTTAGCACACATATTTACCTACCACAAACACAAACTCACATTTACATAAATAAAATACATATACACATATACATATACACATATGCAAACACATACACACACCTCAACCTATATTCTTTGGTAAGCATGCTTTTCTAGATTTTATTTCTAAATGAGAATTTGAAATCCAAATATACCCAACTCTGTATCTTGAGAGTTTGGGAGGCAATTCCTTTCAAAGAGAACCATAAGAATTTAAGGAACATTTTGTACAAAGGATCACGTTGGTTCATATTTTATCTAAATCCATTTACTCACACCTTACTTAAGCAGCCATACAATCAGTTAGAAAGGTTCAATGGGGCAAACAATGCTGAGCAGTGTTTTGAGATTCAAACAATAATCATTATAAAATCTGAGAGTCAAACTTATTAATGCTCATTCTTCTTCCAAATATTTGGTTATAAAAAAGCTAAAAACTAAGTTACTGATAAGTACCTTTATCCCAAAGGACCTGCATCTTCAAAAAGGGCATTCAATACTAGACTAGGCAGAATAATGGCCCCCCTCCTGGAAAGATGTTTACATCTCAATCCCAGGAATCTATGACTATGTTAATTTACAAGGCAAAAGAAGTTTTGCAGATGTTGTTAAGAATACTGAGCCCAATGTAAACAGAAGGGTTCTTATATCAGGGAGTCAAAGGGTAATAAAGAGGAAATGTGAGAAGGGAAAGGAAGGGAAGCATAGGCTGGAGTATTACACTTTGAAGGGGCCATGAACCAAAGGTGCAGGAGGCTTCAAGAAGCTAGAAAAGGCAAGGTTGTCTATTTTGCCCTTGGAGTATCCAGAAGGAACATGGCTCTGCCAACACCTTAATGTTAGCCTGTACAATCCATTTTAGATTTCTGAGCCCTAGAACTTTAATAGATCACTTTTTTAAGCCACTAAGTTTGTGGTAATTTGTTACAGCAGCAATAGGAACCTACTGCAAATACCAAGTTATCTTTTGAATGTACTTTCACAATCACTATTAGTGTTTGATATCTGTGTATTAATCTAAAAATTCCCTATGTGCCTTCCTTTAAATAAATACACAAGCTTCATTTTGCAAAAGGATATCTCATAAGATTCTCAAAACTACGCAGTTTCCCCAGTGCCTGTAAAAATATATATAAATTGATTGTACATAAAATTTGCAATATATAAATTTTCATGGATGTTTTTAGGAACATATAAATTTGTTCAAAGCATAAAGTATTAATTACAATCTTTCCCCCCAAATTATCTTTCATCTCTCTAAAAATTTGATGTTAAAACATCCCTACTTATCAGTTAGCATTATATTTTCCTTGTTTAAAACTGATTTGGGGGGCTCATATAACAGCTAGTACCAGAAAGAAGACCTGGAGATATCTAACCATCTTTTGTCCTTAAAGGTCTAACATCAGAATAACTGTTCCCCGACGTTTAAAAGCTTAGGGTCAGTCAGTCACATCCATGTTACCTATCCCTGTAATTGACTACCATCACTAAGGCTATTTGCTTTGTCCTCTCTGTGGAAAGTTCGAGCACTTGTAGCTTGATCAAGAGGCAGGACCATGAGAGGTTGTAACACAAGAAGCTTGGGTGGTGCTTGGACAGATTTGTGTAAGGAGGAAGTCTCCCATCAAGAGACCTAGTGTCAATGACATAAGTCCACCATCCAGAAGGGGACTAGAGCAGGTGACCTCCCAGGAGAGAAGGAGAAACCAAAGATGGGCTTTGCATGTCAAGGTGATGCTGCTTAGTAGCAAAGTGAGAAGCCTCTGGGTCAGAGAGCTCCAAAGGGTGACTATAGTGTTGGGTCCTTAAAAACTTCAGTTTGTCTTATTAGGCTATTCGACTTGGGGTGCACAGTTTCAAAGGTTGTGGAAAGTAAGGAAATTCTAAGTGACTAAAAATACACCTATTGGGGCTACATTTAAAGCAATTAGATGTGTATGAATTTGAGTTTGGTGCTAGCAGGCTTTGGGCCAATGCTCCTAACCTACTAGAAAGAAATAAACAAAATGGGAGCCACAGGGGCTATCTTGGGCCATTTAGATGACATTTGCTCTGTTACTTCTTCCACCTTCCCAATTCCTTTTCCTTCTGAATCCCAGGATAAAAATACTACACCTTCAGTTTCTTTACAGAACACAAAATGTTTCCTCTCAATTCACCTTTGGCTTTTCTCCAAAGGCAATACTTTTCTTACAGCACTCATGAATAAAGATCTTTCATTCTCTTACACCTCAGTATCACACAACTGGAAGAGTGATGAACGGCCCCCATCCCCCTCTTCATTTTGACCCTTCTGTTCAAGAAATTTAAGGTTACTCCTGAGACCTTTTTAGGATTACACTCTAGTTCAAAAGATAAAATCCTGCTGCACTGAAGATCAGTTTTCCTGTACATAAATATACCCTCCTTGTATATGTGATCTGTTGGCCTCCAGAGAAGAACCACCATATTCATGGGGGTTGTCACCTGGATCTCAGCTTCTTTCCCATTGAATACTTGTTATTATCCTGAACATTTCAGTGACCATACAGAAGAATTCTGCAATACCCTTTCACATTGATCAGAAATCTCTTCAACACCACAGGGCTTGACCTCCACTCTTCTCCCCAAGCTCTTTTTCATGTCTCCTCCTGGACCTTCTCAGGAACTAAAACTTCTCCCAACTTTAGAAATCAGAAATTCTGCTCTCCTGCTTTTTAAAAGCACACCTCCCTTCTCTGACTCCCTCTGGAGCTAGTTTCTTTATACCTTCTATAGTGTACAATCCTCATAATCCCATGGTATTCCATAATTGCCTCATTTCCTCTCCCAATCCTCTGCAATGACATCCTTTTGTTATATCTCTCCACTCTGGATCGGTCATACAAATTGTCCACTTTGGTACTCTGAGGCTGAATTTGGTTAAACAAACAAACAAACACAAAAGCCAATACAGTTCTGTAGACTGGGGCCACTGAATATTTACATCCTTCAACATCCTTGCCTCTCTCCATTGCCCATAAAGGTTTTACTTGCTTTCTCTTAGCTCCCACTCCCATATCCCTCAGTAGTAATTCAAAACATGTGTCACTCCACTTAAACCCCTAACCACATCTTTTTATTCTCCAGAGTAAACGTCCATCCTTTCTTCAGAGAGAAAACTGGGGTTCCCAACTTAACTAACTCAACTTCAAAGCCTATTTTCCCTCCTGTCGTGGCTCTCTTCATTTGTGATCTTCAGCCATTCAGTCATCCTGGTCAGAAAACTAAATAACATGCTCAGTTTCTGCTCCCTTGACCACAGGTAGGCTTTCAGCATACATTTTCTCTCTTTTTTTTTTTCTCTTAAATGTCTGTACCTCATTTTTTCACCTAAACTTCTATTTTCCTCTTCTGTATATCCTTCCAAGTTATTTCCAAAGTAACCCCATGTTACTTCAGAACCAAATCATCTTTCTTAAGCTTTGGAAATACCTTCCTTTAAATAGAGAGAGAGAGACAGAAAGACAGACAGATTTTATTTATTTATTTGAGAGAGAGAAAGAAAGCACAGAGCAGGAGAGGAGGAGGGGGAGTGGCAGAGATAGGCAGAAGCAGGCTCCTGACTAATTGGGCAAGCAGCCCAATGTGGGGCTCAATCCCAGGACCTTGGGATCATGACTGGAGCCAAAGGCAGGCACTTAATTTACTGAGCCACAAGGTACTCCTGGAAATGCCTTCTGATAGATCTCCTGCATTCAATATCATTTGACCCAAGTTGATTCTCTGTATTTAAGTAAAAGTGGTATTTCTAAAAAGTAAATCTGATTCTGCCATTTTACTTCCTCATATCTGTTAGAGGTTTCCCAAGTCCTTCGGAATTGGGTTTCTGCACACTTGCCAACCTCTTTTCACATAACAATTTTTTTTTTATAACTTAAGCTCCGCTGTTACTAATATACTCATAGACTCCTATGTTCATCAATTCATTTCGCCCCTTCGGATGAGCATAATTTCCTGTATTGTTGCTTTTCTTTTCTTTTCTTTTCTTTTTTTTTTTTTGCTATTCATTCTTCAGGCATTTTTCAGTTATCTCTGTAAAATCTTCTCTGGGTTTTTCCTTCAAAAATAACCACAGTACTATTAAAGTGCTAGAATAAACTTGAGAAATCAAGGAAGACTTTCTACAGGATAAAACATCTAAGCTGAGATTTAAAATAGGTGTGTACATTGGCCAGGTATATAGTTGGAGAAACAGTGATTTCCAGGTAAGTTAGTAGAGGGAGGTTGTATGTGTCATTGCTCCTTCTGGATGTAATATTCCCCCACAAGCTAGGGTCTGTAATTAACCCAACACTCTACCTTATTATAATATGAGATACAAAACAAGTATCCAGTAAATTTTTGGTAAAGGAAGAAAGAAGAAAGACAGAAAGACAGGATTTCACTTTAACTTTCCTCTTGTCAGTTTTCTTTCAAGGACATTCTTTAATATATTTCACTTACAACGTATCTCTAGACTGTCTATCTCACTGCTACCAAAGGGCAATGGTCAAACATACCATTTATCAAAAAACAGGAGTAAAAAAAGTTATAATAGCAGCGCCAGCAATTTCAGAGTGAGAAGAGTGAGAATAAGGCAGATTCATAATTAATTTACTCTATATTTATACCATAGTAGCTAGGATCTGCTAACTATATGTATATATACATAAGATATATAAATATACATATATCATACATATATACATATACATATACATATGTATACATATAAATATACATATATCATACATATATATCTCCAACCTTACACATAATACAAGGAATAAAACATCTCCTCCATAAATAGGTAATAAAAGAAGCCAGCCAAAAAATGCATCTCCAAGTGATTAGAATACACTCTGATTGGAATTGTGTGTTAACTGAAAAAATTGTGTGTTAACTGAAAAAAATCTTGCGTTAGAGAGTGAATAAAACATGCATCCTGACCTCTAGGACCTAAATACACAATAACAGAGAACAATGATGATCTCAAAAGAAAAAGCTATGAAAAGTAGAGCAGAAGGAGAGTATATCTATCTTTAAAGATCAGGAAACAATTCATTGAAGAAATGATAGCTGCACTAAAGGATAAGCAGGATCTGAACAGGGAAGAAAACACAAAATACTGTAAATTCTATGATCAATGATGCACAGAGGGAAATTATGAAAAAGTTGAGAACTGTCATGGTCATCAGTCCTCGTCACCGATATCTGTTTTTCTTCTCCTTGTGCCACATGGTAGGGTTGCATTTCCTACCTTCTCCTATGGTCAGTTAAATCCACATAACTGATTTTGACTAGAGGATTGTGAGCTGAAGTGACATTTGTCACTTCTATGCCATAAAATTTATTGCTGTGTGAGACCTATAAAGTCCTTTCCACTCTTTCATATGATATGGAGACCAGCAACATTTAAAATGGTGGCTACACCATTAGACTGGGTCCTTGAGTGACTACAATGAACAGAGAATATACCTGCTGACCTGAAATGACTACGTAACATGTATGAGAAATAAATCTTTATTATTTTAAGACACTGAGATTTTAGAGTAGTTTGTTACCATACTTGAAGGTATACCATAGAGACACAGTGAGATGCCCCATTTGATAACAGAAGTGGCATATTAAGTGGAGAAGTGATAAATAAGTTTGGATGGATAAACAAGTTAATTTGTGGAAAAGCATGAATTCTAGCTTAGAGTTTGGGCTTTATTTTATAACCAATGTATAGCTGTTAAAAAGCTTTCAAACAGGGAAATGTTATGAATAGAATTGTGTTTTAGGAAAATTAATCAAGCAGGATAGAGGATGCCTAGGAAGTGGAAAGACACTTAGAAGCAGGGAAACAAGTTATGCTATTGTGAGAAGCCTGGGAGTCATGGGGTTTAAACTAGGATAGTGGCAGTGAGAACCAATTTGGCAGAATGAATGGAACAGCAATTTGCAGGTCCTGGCAACTGATGAGGCCCAAGGGACTTATAAATCATTCCAAGATTTTGAGCCTAAAAGACTATTAAGATGGTGCCACTGCCATTTAAATATTAAGCAGAGAAAGAGGAACAAATATGAGAGGAAAAAGTGCAAATTTAGGTCAAGCATGACACCCAGCTGGCAATGTCCAGCGGACAATTGGAAACAAACCAAATATAGATTTGAGAGTCATTTGGGCAGTGAATTCATGATATGAATGAGAGTGTCAAGGGAGAGAGGAAAAAGAAAACTGAGGCTAGACCTTTGTGGAACACCTACATTCAGACAACAAAAGGAGGAAGAAACGAAGATATTGAGAAAGGTGTATTTTTACAAAGTCAATATGAGGGAATTTAAAGGAAACTGAGGTAATTAACAGAACCAAATGTAGGATGGATTAAAAATTATGAATTTGCTTTTAATTTATTAGATTTGATGACTTACAAGAAAGCAGTTTCAAGTGATAACTTCAGTTACCAAGTGATAACTACATAGGAAGCCAATATTCAAGATATTCAAGACTGAGAAGTGAGTAGTGCAAAACAAATTGAGATTGTGGTTTCTTATACAGCAGAGAAATATTGAGCAGTCAAATGAATGACCTAATTTATTACATAAGAAAACAAGATATACTAAAAAAATATTGAGTGAAAAAACAAAATTAAAAAATATACATATTATATGATTACTCTATTAATATATTTATATAACAAATGTAAATACATCAAATTAAGGATAGCAGTTATCTCGGGGGAAGAAGAGAGGATAGGAAGATTTAACAGTACCCATACATTTTTTCTTTTAAGAAAATAAAAGAAGTAAAATAAAATAAAAAAGAGATGGAGAAATAAAATGTTGCCTGCTCTATAAAGATGTTAAGTGGTGAAAGAAAAGAAATAGGGAGTAGCTGAGAGAAAAGAAAACATAATGGAAATGTATATATTTGTCTTCTCAAGATGCCAGGAAACCAAAGAATGAATATTTGTAAGATGGAGTAACATATCTTTGTCACTGTAGACAAACACTGGGAATAGGAAGAAGAAAGCAAGATATCAGAATCCAGAAGGGGAATGAATGATGTATAAAGGTTAGGCTTAAAAAGAAGGAGGAGAAAGCTTCCTAGTATAGCCTCATTTGCCCTTATTTTCCTTTAGAAATCTTATGCTCCAGCCAATATGGGCTTCTCACTGCTTCCCTAAGCCTACTTTTCTCCTCTTTGTCTTCTCATGCCCATCTTTCAGTATTCTACTCTAAGGTCAACTATGTCAACTACTCCATTAATCCTAATTATCCTGTCCCATTTTGCACTTTCATAACTTTGTATTTTTCTCTTGGTTCATGTCATAATTAGTTATTACTGTTTTCTCCTAACTCTGTATATGTCTTACCTCCTTAAATGTGTCAGAGTTTTGATGTATAAGCATCAAATATCAAAAAGCACTTTACCTAACTTGAATGGAAAATGAATTTATTGAAGGATATCAGATAGTTCACAGGATCGAAAGGAAATTTGAGAACACATCTCAAAAGCTGTCCAGAGACCTACGAAAGCCAACTGCAATCATGGCCAAGGTTAAAAGATGAAAGCAATCTGGATTTAAGTCCACAAGTGTCACCACTGCCGCTGGACTTTTAACCACAGAGCATATTCTCCAGTAGTTTCTCAACCACTCTTCGATTTTTACATTACTTCCTCACTATACTAGTTCTGGGGCCCAGAGCCATGACTACACTCTTGAGCTCCAACAGCCCAGAGAGTGGGAGGAAAGACAACCTCTTCAGCTCTAGTAATCAAAGGCAAAACACAGATTCTTACCAGGATTTAATGTAGTGGGGGATTTTCCCCAAATAAAAGGGATGTTCAGAATTCAAAAAACAGAAGTTCTTCTTTTCACCTTCCCCATTCCGGATGAAGAACAAAAAGATTATGTGATAATGTCCTTCCTGCATGCTAAATCATGAACCAGACAGGAAGTACAATATTGTTGCAAGGAAAAGGGAGCCAGACTTTCTGGATTCAAATCACAACTATCACACAAATCAGCAAATTAACAAGGTGATCTTTGGCAACTTACTTCACCTGTTTTACCTCCATTTATCCATCTATAAAATGGAGATGATGCTATTGATAGTGATGATAATGATGATGATGATAGTGAATATGATTATAGTAATTGGATCTCCCTCAGGATTGTTCTTAAAATTAAGTTTATACACATAAACTACTTTTAATGGTGTTACTATATACTAAGACATTTATAAGTATTGTAGACTATATAGGTTTGTTAGCTATTATCATTAATATCATTTTTTTTATTGTAGAGTTTTTTTTCCCCCTGGTGGGCTGAGTCCTTCTCATGATAACACAGATTTGCCACTCGACTGCCTGAAGGATCATTAAGGATAGGCTCTCTTATCATGAAGTACCTCAAATTAAACTTGCCTAAACAAGGGATTACTCCAAAGCTGTCCATATTAGCACAGTGATCAAACCAAAATATCATTTATATTCTCTCATGCATTAAATGGTACATTAAACTATTAAGTACTTACTGTATGTGCCAGACACTGTTCATGGCCTTTGCAATATAGCAACAAACAAAACTGGCAATGTCTTAGCTCTCACAGAGTTTCCATGTCTAGTACACTTATAAATCAACAAATTATATGCTTAAACATTGCAGACTGTGCTTCTAGTAAACATATGACTTAGATATAAAATAAAAATCAATATAGTTTTGAAACTGAGTACATTTCCTTAAGCTAAATTACTTTTAAGCTCTTTCCAATTCTAAGATTGCAATGATCCTACTAAGTCTGCTAATAGAGAGCAGTGATGTGGTTCCCCAATGATTATAAACAATCCAAGATATTTTAGTATTTCCAGGCTGCTTGGCACTCTGTTAACTGTTTTACATATATTTGTCTATTCTCATAATAATCCTACAAACTAAGTTCCATTATGAGCCACCATTTTATGCATGAGGAAAGAGAAGCTAATGTCATCCAGGGAGTAAGTGGCAGGGCCTGAAGACAAACAAAAAGGTGCTCCCAAGTGCCATGGCATAAGAGCATCTCAGCAGGATTTAAAGAATGTCCACCAAGCTCCATGTACTTTCCCAGCACCCTCTATGAATTTCATGGTTATCCAGATTTTAGTTAGATTTCCAATGCTCTGTGGCTCTTGGTTAGAACAAGCATCCCCTTGGCCCACACGTGATCTTCAACTGCATTTATGAGAGGCCCTCTGGTGTTTTACTAAGCCCATATTCTTGATACACACCAGTTCTCATCCCCGCATGTACCACCACATCACTACCAGCCTCACCACTACACTGACTCTAAAAGATGAATCCCCAAAAAGATGCTATAGTTATAAGTGATATTCACTTTCCCCTAAGAGACCTTCTGGACCTATTTTATCATGGCTTACATCTCTGTACCTCAGTCATCAATAAAAACACAATCCTCCTGGATCATTCATCAGTAGCAAGACACTCTTCTGTATGTCTCTAAATCTAACCCAGTCTTCCCACACACATATGCAACTCCACACTCTTTTAAGGTACCCCTGAAAGTCATGGCCTGTCAGTAGAATTTCCTATATTCTGAACACAAAATCCCAACATTCCATTTATGATCCTACTCTAACCTAAAGCCAGCTTTCCCATGAGAGCTTTGCCTCATCTGCATCTCTTTCAAGTGATACTTCCCATGTACTAAAAAAACACAGAGCCTGAAAGTGAAGTGGGTATTCCCTTAGCTCTTGCTGCTTCCAGAAATTTTCTATTCCCTCTCCCTCAAAACCCCAACCTCTGTTCAACTCAGGCCATCAAACAAAGTTTTGTCCCTTCCTCCTATTTAATTGATTTATCTATATAAAGCCATGATTGGAATAGATTCAAGAGAGAAATGGAAAAGATTAATTGAAAATAGTGAATATAGATAACTATTTTTAGGAATTTTGCTGTAAGGGACAATAAAGTAATGAGAAAGTACCTAGAAAAGGCTATGAAATTAAAAGATTTCCTTTGTTGATTCTTTGTTTCTTTTTGGTTTTCATTATGGTAAAAATAATAGCATGTTTGTATGCTGGTAATAATTTTCTACAGAAAAGGAAACAGGAGACGTAAGGAAAACTTTCTAGAGTCATATCTTTGAGTAGTTAAAGAGAAGGGATCTAGATTTAATTGACAGAACTGGCCTTAATATCTGGCTCACTGTATTTCTCTACTCTTATGATCAATCTTAGTTATTTTAACGCCCATATAGATGATCCATTCAAAACTCTGGCCCACTTGTCCTGTAGATAATTATCTTGTCATACCCTCTATCTCAGATACCAACCCTTATGGTTCCATCCTATACACTGTATTAAAATCATAACTATATAACCGCTAATGTCTCAACTTCAAGTATCCCCACTCCAAAATTTCTTTGAGCTCACTGAAACCCTAAATGCATATAACTTTCCTGTCTATAAAAGCCTTCAGGACTTCACTTCCCTGAGATTAGATTCCACCACTTCAATGGGTCCCATCATTATAATTACCTCTTTGCCTACAAAGCTCCTCCTCCCTCTGCTGTACTCTCTTGGCAAAACTTCAATTAAATCTATTACATATGGATTTTGTAAAAAAAAAAAAAAAAAAAAAGAAGAGGAAGAAGAAGAAGAAGGAAAAGAAAAGAAATTACAAACACAAAGCTACAGTAAATGGTTTTACATAAACACATGATCACAATATCAAGTAGACCTCAGTAAGCTGGGCATTCTGATTTTTTCTAGTTAATTCGTTTTCCCATTCTCTCAAACTATTTCACACCTTTTCCCTTAACTTCCAACACCTCTTACAGTCACTCACTCTTAGATGATGATCCTACCTCTAATGTTAATGAGCATTAATTTTAATGAATTTTAAGAATCTACCAACTTTCCCTCAAATACTATAATACATACTTGACTTGTCTCCTAACGAAATGAATAAAATGTCTTCATTTCTGACAAAATCTAACTTCTCTAAGTCCAACTTCTCTAAACTGTGCCTAAGTCACATTCCACTTTACCTCGTTCTTTCCTACATCACATATCTATCTCTACTGGAACATTTTCATTAGCATACAGTGGAATTTTCTCCCCCCTACTCCTGCCTCCACCCACTCTGTGCGTGTGTATGGGGGGGGATATATAATTAAATACATACACACACACACACACACACATTGTGTATGTTTAATTAAATATTTAAGTATTTATTAAATTCCAATAGATACCTCTTTTGTTCGGGTTAGTTAGGACCCTCTCTAGTATTGCCAAGGCAATAATTAATGAATTATTTTCATCTTTCATCACCTCTTTGTAGTACTCAGACAGGTGATCATATCTCCCTTCTTAAAATACTTTTTCATTTGAATTCATGACATTACGATACTACAGTCTCATCTCTTTCTGGCTTGTAGTCAGTCTTTAAATGTTGACATATGTCAGGCTTAACCTGCTCCTTTTCTCTACAATCACTCCCTAATTTTTCTCATCCAGCTCTTAAGTTATACCTCCAATCTCAATCTCTTTCCTGTAATTCATATTTTTTCATCACTACCTACTCAATACTGCCACTGGATATCTTAGATTCTTAAATGTAATGTAACTAAAGCAGAACTCTTATTCTATCTCAATTTGTCCTTACCACTTTTCTCAGCTCTGTAAATGGCACTGTGATTTGTCTGGTTGCATAAAACAAAAACCTCGGTGTCATCCTCGAAAATTTGTTTTTCTGCTATTCCTTTTCCAGTTCTCCTTTCAAAATATGATCTGAACTTCATCACATCTTACCAGCTCCGCTGCTACCACTCTCTTCCAAATGTTTTATCTCCCTTCCAAACACTATAATAGGCTCATAACTTACCTCGTAACTTCTACTCTTTCCCCCACACAGGAGCCAAAAGAAAATTTAAAGTCTCCATCATATCGTATTTTATTATTAATCTTTCTAAACTCTTCTCATGGTTTTCCAACATACTCAGAATGCAATCAAAATTCCTAATACTTGCCTTCATCATCCAGCTCTTACCTACTTTTCCAGTCTCATTTCCTATTATGTTCCTCCTTGCACACCACAATTTATCCACAGTGTCCTCCTTACACCTCCTGAATACATCAAGGCTTATTCCTACCTCAATACCTTAATGCTTGCTGTTCTCTTTGTCTGGAATAAACCCTTGATCTTCCAATAGCTTGCTTCTTCATTTTATTCATGTCTGTGTTCAAAGATCATGAACTTAGAAAGGCTTTCCCTGACCAACTTATCTTTGATTAACTCCCCTTTCATTTTTAAATCCTTTACACTAATCTATTTTTCTTAATTGGCAACTATTAGAAATTAATTTGTTAACTTGGTTTATATTTTTGTCCCTGTCACTGGTAATAAGTTCCATCCAGGCAAGAACTCGGTGTTTAAAACATTTCTAGCACTTGATAGGCATTCAATAGATTATATTAAATTAGTGAATAAATGAATGGCTTCAGTCAATAAAAATGTTTTTTTAATCTGGACATTTCAGATTCAAGGTTTTATTCCCCTCTGGAGTTACTTTTTACCTTAATAATATCTTCATTTGCTCATTTTATAAGGCAGCTGTGAATGTGGTTAAAAATACTTTTATATAACTCCAATGACTTAGAAACTCTAAAGTCATAAATAAACACTAAGGATCAAAGGATGCAAGTACAGAAACTGAAGGATCTAAGTAGATGTGTTCACTTTATTAAAGTCCTTGCAAAATACAAAATTAACCTGGCTATTCAGTCTTACAGAATACTATTTAGAGTATCTGCTAAGGGTTAAATATAATTTCCCTGAATTCAGCAAGAGAGAAGAAATGCAAATAGTTCTGATATCACGTGGTCCACAGACTTTCAAGAATACCTATTGTATTGGGCTGGGCTTTCTGTGTTATACGTGGAATAGAGAAGAGATGAAATAAAGTTCTTTATGAGCAGAGTTCATAATTCAGTTGCTGCTACAAAACTCACGCACATGAATAATTCTTAGAAACATGTTCAAACCATTAAAAAGGAGAACACATTTATAAAGAACTACCAAAGTATGTTAGGAGAGGGGAGGGATAAAACCAACAAATTTCTTTGAAAGAGGAGGCAATTTAATCATAAAGATAAACTACTGTATCTTCAAGTTGTCAAATGAATGCAGCAGTGAGGTAAATGGAAGCAGCAGAGATAGGTGTGATTTTTCCAGAAGATAGCATGGTGAAGTCATGTGGAAACAAATAATCTGATCATTTAACTAACTTAAGGAGAACTCAGAAAGTATGCTGGTTAGATGGGGAAAAGGAATCTTGGCAAGGCCCTGACACAGGAAAGAGTTTAGATTTAAGCCAATTTTCAATCAATTTTCAAAATCAGCAAGAAGAATCCTAAGTCAGATGTAGTAAATCAAATCTGAATATCTATGGAGGTTCTCCATGGTTACAATGATTCCCAGTGAATAGAGGTAGGCCTAACCTGCATAATGGAAAACTAAGTAACTTAGACCCTACCACATTCATGGCAACTAGAAAAGCTGGACAAAATTATTTTTTTAATTTGAAATGAAAACTGTGCTTGTGGGTCTAGAAATCTAACTCAATAGTATAAAACTGCAAGGCCAGAATCCTAGAGAGGCAGAGGCCTGGAGATGAGCCCAGCATTCAGGGATGATTTACCCCTGATGATAACTGCTGTTCCTGAAAAGGGCCACCGGAAAACTAAGAACACTTTTACTCCCTTGCACACTAAGATGTGTAAAGTACGCTATCCTAAACTCAACAATTTTAGTAATTGTATACACCTATGTAACCACCATTCAGATTAAGACGCAATATTTACTTACCCCTTAAATTTTCTGTCATTCCTTTTCTTCCCCAGGTAACTATTACAGGGTCTTTTTCATGACTCTAATGGAATCTTTACACAGGTAATCCAGTTAAAATGAGATCATTAGACTGCCCTCTAATCTGAACAGTGCCCTCGTAAAAAGAAAATTTGAACATAGAGACAGACACAGAGAAGGAAGATGGTGAAGTCACACAGCGACAAGATGGCTACCTTCCTGCAGTGAGAGATGCTCAAGCCATGAAAATGAAAGGATTGCTAATACCAGAAGCTAGATGCCTGAAAGGACTCTCCCCTAATCCTTCAAAGAAGCATGACCTAGATAACTCCTTGATTTTGGACTACGTACCACCAAAACTAAGAGATAAATTTCTGTTGTTTTAATCCACCCAGGTTTCGGTACTTTGTTATCAAAGCCATAGGAAACTAATACAATATATAACAATAACTTGAAGACATTCAGAAGCAACCAAATTGGTAAAACTTAGGGATTCCTATCCTGAAAGGAAAAGAGACACATCAGGTAAGGTCCTCAT
Source organism: Mustela erminea (assembly GCF_009829155.1). Classification (NCBI taxonomy): domain Eukaryota; kingdom Metazoa; phylum Chordata; class Mammalia; order Carnivora; family Mustelidae; genus Mustela; species Mustela erminea. Next base: position 51,815,835 of record NC_045616.1, read on the forward strand.
TATTCTGGCTCTTCCCCTAAAAGCACTTTTCAGTTTGATGACACAGGGTGAGGAGCAAACCTTAAGCAGGAAACAGGATTCTTATAGCTAATCGGTGAAACACATAAGAGCTGGAATTTTGGACTGAAGGAGTGGTGATATGTGGAGGGAAAATCCAGAGTAGAGGGGACTACACAGGAGGAAGCTGCAAAATATGCATACAAATACTCATCAAGCATTAGCTCACTTTAAAGTAACACACATCCCAGATGTAAGCAATATTGAGTAATCGAAAGAGCTGAGCAACAGGACTTCAATAGCCGCCTGATATGAGGGCGATAAAGTATGGAATTCAAGTTTTGTCACTTTAGGGGGGCTTGCTAAACAATTCACATTTTCATTAAATTCTCAAAAGAGCCACCTCCTAATACTAAGCACCATACTAAATTAGATCTGTTCTTACAAAAACCAACCCTCTACAGGTCCAAATAATCCACAACTACTCTACCCGCATCTCCTCTTCCCCCACAAAATTACATTTCTGTGCAGGGAAATAGCTTCAAGAACCTTTAAAGTTTTTCAATCACAAAGTCTAGCGTCCAATCAAAATTTGAGACATGCTAAAAATATGATTAATTGATTGTAAATCATTGAAATAGCAGAGAGAAAAACAGACCTAGAGATGGTTCATAAACTTAAGCCAGAAAAAAAAAAGACTTTAATATACCCCTCATTTATTTATTTAAAGAAAATATGGGGAAATGGTTATAATGAAAGAAAATATGGAGCATTTCAATAAAGAATTGAGATCCCAATGGATATTCTACTTAAATGTCCATTTAAAATCCCAATGGACATTCTAGAAATAAAAATATTGAAGTTAATAACTCATTGATGATATAACAATAGGTTGGACACAGCAGAAGAAGAAAATGAGAAATAGAAATAGAAAATCTAAGTAGATTTTCTAATAGAAAATACTATTCTAAATAAGATTTTCTAGTAGAAAATAAAAACTGAAACACACAGAGGAAAACATAACATAACAGGATATGGTCAGATACACTAACATATATATAATTGGAGTCATCACAAGAGTAAAGAGATAGAATATGGAGCACAAAAAATATTTGAAGAGACAATGATTTCAATGATTTGAAGAGCCAGTAATTTCCCAAAACTGATTAAAGACTGATTTGGGAACTTTGATGAACCTCACAGAGGGTCACTAAGGAAAAGAGTTCTCTACCAGCGATGTTGATTCAGACATATAAAACTCTATGTTGAGTGCTTACTCTGACCAGGCACCAAGGATACATCACTGAATGGATAGTGTCTCTATTCTTCACAGAGCCTACAGTCTAATAAGAAAGACAAATATTAAAGACTCTCATATTCAGTTACTGATTAGTTGTGTGGAGTGAAGAAGAATGAAGAATCAAAGATAAATTCATTTTGAGAGGAGAGATTGAAGGACTAATACAGCAGTTCACACATGAGCTCTACAAATACAGAGAAAGGGATGCATTTGAAACTAAAATGACAATGACTTGAAAACAACTGATTCAGATAAACAGAAGTATACAATTAAACAATGGTTAAATAAAGGCTCATAATAAAGCTAAACAATTATTTCTTTCTCTCTTCTACCACTAAAATATCTTACTTTGCAACAGTCATTTTTCTTGAAAATTTGGGCAACTGACCCTCACATCCATATTCACCTTACCTAAATCAAACAGTTTCAGCCTTGCAGAAATGTAAAATGCTTTATAGCTGGAAGATTTAACACATCTGAGTGAAAAATATTAAAAGAATCAGGGGCGCCTGGGTGGCTCAGTGGGTTAAAGCCTCTGCCTTTGGCTCAGGTCCTGATCCCAAGGTCCTGGGTTGGAGCCCTGCATGGGACTCTCTGCTCAGCAGGGAGCCTGCCTCCCCCTCTTTCTCTGCCTGCCTCTTTGCCTATTTGTGATCTCTGTCTGTCAAATAAATAAATAAATAAATAATCTTTTAAAAAAATAATCAAAATTAATATTTTGTTATATTTTATGAAGTACATTAAAAATATTACTAAGACAACATAATTTTGTTGGATAATAGTTACAAATATTTTAACTACTTTATTACTGACAAGCCAACTACTTGTTACTAAGCTACTGAGCTACCTATTTAGACTCAAATTGTTTGACCTAGCAAAGAAAAAGAGGAAAAGGAGGGGGAGAATGAGTCACCTTTCATGCCAAGAATGAATTATATTCCTCTTCTCCCAACTAACAAAGGCACCAAGTTTGAGTTATTTTCTTCAATTACCATCTCCCAGAAAGATTTCAATCACCTTTTAAAATAAACTTTATTTTTCTATCTCTTCCAACAATAGGAAATCAGCAGTGAAATTTCAGAAAATAAAGAATTATTTAATCAAGAAAACAAAATCACCCATAATTCCACACCCAAAGATGATTACTGTTAGCCTTTCTGTGTATTTTCTGCTGTCCTTTAACAAATGTATTAATCATACTAATTCATTAAATGATGCTTGGCTTGCTTTTTTTTTTTTCTTTACATGAGTTGTACATTTTAAAAAGCATTTTCTAATGATGTAAATCTCACTTTAATGAATTATATTGCACCGTGTAGACATTCCATAGTTTACCTTTTTTTTTCTAGTTGTGTTCCCAGTTTTTAACTTTGCATTATTTGGAACTGGAATTAAGTAAAATTATTTGCTTGGGATCCATAAATTTAATAGTTTGTATCTTCCTTTCTACTACCCTTAAAGATAAATTAAAAGATAAAGTTGTTTCTGCCTCAAACTCTATGTTTAAACAATCTGTTTTTTTTCTAATTTGGTTTTCAATTTAGAAGCCTTATTTCCTCTTTTTTTTTTTTTTAACACAAAAGTTAGCATCTAGACACACTGTTCTGCAATATTTTTTTTTTCACATAGCAATATATACCCATTGAAATGTTTCCATTTCAGTGTAGAGAAAGTTTCTCCTCCCTTTTTTTCCCTCACAAATGCTTATGATTACATTGTATGGATGTACCATAATGTATTTAACTTGTGTCTTACTGATGGAAATTTTTTACTGATCTTTTAATTATAGCATTTATCAATGCTGCAATAAATAGCCTTGTAAACTTTCATGTTAATGTATACAAATATGTCTGTAGGACAGATTTCTAGAAGTGTAATTGCTCAGTAAGAGTATAATTACGTTCATAACATGTATTCACATCTTGAATTTGTGTTAACACACACACACACACACACACACAAATGCAAGCACACACACCTGCTTCTATATGCCAAAAAATGGTGATACAATTGATTCACTTCTGTGGAGAAAGGGCATGGCCTAGGTAGATAAGGAAATAGCACTGAGTTGAAATTTTGCATATTTTATATTTTTATAATTTGTATTGTGCCTATGTATGGCACCTATTCAAAGTAAATTTTAAATGCCTACCTGTTAGTATCACCCAATAGCCCCAACTCCTTGATCTGGTGGGATAGGTATCTAAACACTATTACAAAACATGTACTGGTACACATATGCAGTCCCTCTGCTCCGATTCCATCAGGTTTGTGATACTTTGATACATAAAAGGCATCACCATCACAAACTGTTGAAATGTCTAGACTGAACTAGAGAAAGGGCTGAACACTAATTCTAAAGCTTAGCCCACAAACAGCCAACTGGATATTAACACCTCTCTAATTGTTACAGTATAATTCTAAAAAGAAATCACCACTGAGAACACTTTTTCTAATAGTGCCTATCAGTGTTCAACAACTTAATGTGAAACTGATTTCTCACCCCCCAACCTCCAAGGATGGGATAAAAAACATTTTAAAATAGCTTTTCATTTTACAGTTTAGGACACTCAAGGCAGAATGTAAAGTGTTTCCACAGTGAAGACAGTGATCTAGAAAGAAAAGAAAATGAACCCTCTCTATTAATATTAGATTTTTGGGGCTTAAATTAAATACAACAACAAGGGTGAGTAGAGCGATTCTGTATGCCCTAGGTTGAAGCTTCTTTCTCCATCTTTATCCTTCGCTCAGCTCAGATACAGAATTAGAGAAAACATCGGAGAAAACCAGCATTTAACTGTTAGTATAACAAACTAATGACTTCTAAATCTGTTTCTTTTTTTCCTTTCTTTTTTCTTCTCTGAGAAGAATGCTGCACATCGACTTAAGAAAAATATCTTTAAAAAAATCTTTTTAATTTTGATATAAAATGTGTAAAAAAATGTGCTACTGGAATTAAAAAATACATCTTGCCCAAATATGTATCTTTAAATAGATAAATGACAGCTGCCAAAGACAAGGGTCCCTGACTGATGGCTCAGAAGGCTTGCAAAATTCTGAGAAAAAAAAGATTCCTGTTCCTTTTTCCAAATCACTCTCTTACCAAATCAGCACTTGTAGAGAGAGTTAAAAGATAAAACCAATGTTGTGTCCACTTTTAGAACATGGACACTCTACACTGAAAAAATGAGGTTCATGCTACATTAGGAAAAGTAGGTAGGAATTTGGCAGCTCAATAAATTTGCTGATTTCACATAGCTCACTAGTTTTGTGTCATGAAAAGTTCTTTTCCTTACTGCATATCGGGGTAATTACCACCTATGCTAAAGAACAGGTCAGATGTAGCTCAACCTTAATGGGTTTCCCATATATCCCTAGTAGCACACTGTGAAATGTTTACATTTCTGTAAACATTCTACATCTCTGGGAAAGAAAAATGAGTGCGTAACTAGGCACACAAGTTTTAAATGAATTTCACCAATGTTAAGGTTATGTAGTACACAATTTACAATAATAAGATGAAAGTGAACAAGTCAAGAAATGACAGATGCTGGCGAGGATGCGGAGAAAGGGGAACCCTCCTACACTGTTGGTGGGAATGCAAGCTGGTGCAACCACTCTGGAAAACAGCATGGAGGTTCCTCAGAATGTTGAAAATAGAACTACCCTATGACCCAGCAATTGCACTACTGGGTATTTACCCTAAAGATACAAACATAGTGATCCGAAGGGGCACATACACCCAAATGTTTATAGCAGCAATGTCCACAAGAGCCAAACTACGGAAAGAACCTAGATGTCCATCAACAGATGAATGGATAAAGAAGATGTGGTATATATACACAATGGAATACTATGCAGCCATCAAAAGAAATGAAATCTTGCCATTTGCGACAACGTGGATGGAACTAGAGGGTATCATGCTTAGCGAAATAAGTCATGCGGAGAAAGACAACTGTCATATGATCTCCCTGATATGAGGAAGTGGTGATGCAACATGGGGGGTTAAGGGGGTAGGAGAAGAATCAATGAAACAAGATGGGATTGGGAGGGAGACAAACCGTAAGTGACTCTTAATCTCACAAAACAAACTGAGGGTTGCTGGGGGGAGGGGGTTGGGCGAGGGGGGTGGGGTTATGGACATTGGGGAGGGTATGTGCTATATGGTGAGTGCTGTGAAGTGTGTAAACCTGGTGATTCACAGACCTGTACCCCTGGGGATAAAAATATATTATATGTTTATAAAAAATTAAAAATTAAAAATAAATAAATAAATAAAAATAAGATGAAAGTGATACCATTAAGACATAGATCAGTATGTCACTCACTTGTCATTGACATATGTGAGTAATTTCTTGCTAAATCAAATAATAGTGATCAGACAATGGAAAGAGTTCTTCAATTTTTGTCCTACTCTTAATGTAATGAATACATACAAAACACTTAGATTTAATCTGCATTGTTAACATTTTCTCCGTCACTTTTTTAAGCTTGTACAAAGAAACAAAATAATAATGCAATCCCCAATTATTAGCATTTGATGATTTCCATGGTGTAAACACTCCTACCATTTCAAGCTATCAAAGTGACATCAATGAATAGAGAGTTGGGGGAAAATGTCCAATAACACACCATTGTATAGTATTTCTACTATAAAAATAACCTTGGGGCATCCAGGTGGCTCAGTGGGTTAAGCCTCTGCCTTCAGCTCAGGTCATGATCTCGGGGTCCTGGGATTGAGCCCCATGTTGGGCTCTCTGCTCAGTGAGAAGCCTGCTTCTTCCTCTCTCTCTGCCTGCCTCTCTGCCTACTTGTGATCTGTCAAATAAATAAATAAAATCTTCAAAAAAAAAAAAAACCTCAAGAACATAGATAATAGTACAATGCAGTTAAAAGTTAATTAGGAAATGATGTTTTTGTATTTATTACCTTTAATTTAGTTATAACTTCATTATAAGCCTACATATTTTAATTTCTAACAATTAAATAAATTAAATAAATGAAAATTTAACAACTGGCTCTTAAGAACTGATAAAAGTTGGCTCTCGCACATCTTTGAATATTCCCATAGGCTATTCCCAACAAACAAGGGCTTATTTTCTAAAATGTTTATTATGACTTGCTTGCTTAGACCTCTTTACCTAAGAAAATAATATTACTGATCATGGTTTGGTGGAAACGGGCCCTAAATTAAACTCTACATTTGTAATAATGATGCTAAACAACAACAAAAAGAGTAATGCCATTTTAGGAAGCAAAATGTTCAAACCTGAAGTCAATTCAATTGGAAAAGAATAAAACCGAAAGCAAAAGTTTGTGGTGAATCCAGAGGAGACTTATGAGCACATCCCAACTCTTGGAAGTTAATGTCACTCTTGCTTTGTTATATCTACTTACACTGAAAGAGTGAATATGGGATACGAAAAGGCTGTGTATTAGAAGATATATGCAAGTCATTTTTCAGTGTGGAGAAGTACATTTTATATTTCTTCAGTTGTCAATATCCCCTTTAAGTCTATCCAGATCCATAGGGTCTTCCTTCACTGACATGCTTCCTTAAAGCAGAAATGCTTTCATATTAATCTATTATATGTATATTGACAAGTGCTTTTTCATATTCATGCTTACTGACCACCCTAGAATAAATAGGACCATTTTCTGTATAGGGGTATGAATTTTAGTAGTCTTTACTAAATAGATTTTTTAATACTAATGTTCAGCTGAATCAGAAGATAAATAATGTGAAATAGCCTTTAATGTTTATCTAAGTTGAGTCCTTAATCATAAAGCTTTAGCTCAGTATGATCTTTTAGTTTACACTGAAGGAGGAAGAAAGGTTTTAGTTTTTGCAGCATATATATTTCTAGTACTCCTTTCTGATTTTATGACCAATTCTGTCTTCATGCTTCCTTAATCTTGAAGCTCTTTCAAAGGCAACATACTGTGCCAAATGTACAGTGATTATGTAATGTGGACAAAAATCCAGTGGGAAATGTGTAGAGCAGATCAAAATCATTCCACTTAAGACCTTTTACAGTCATTTGATCTAATGATGTTCACTAGGGTTTGATGTACTAAAAGGCAGCCACTGTGCGAACATAAGGTTTGCATCAACATGTGACTTTTCAGCGAAACTGGGATCATTGTGGTCTTTTGAAGACTGTTTTACATGCAAAATAATAATATCTGTACAAAAACAAATCCCATAACAAACATTCTGAATCGCCAAATTTTATGCTACTTCCTATGAAAAATCTCTTTCTCTTGTCAAATGAACATCAAAGCAGTATTTCTCATGAATGAGAAGTGAAATAGAAAAATCCACTGATTACCAAAGTTGGACCTATAGCTCATGTGAATTTTTGGAGAAAGTAAATTTTCACTTAGTTTGCTACTTCTGTTTATGCTTGCTGTAACAGATCAAATTATTACACGCACTTTCATAATTAAGCTAGAAAATATCTACTCATGTTTGCATATTCTACTCTTTGGTTACTTTTTTCAAGGTTCACCATTATTGTATATTTTAGGATTCAAAAATAAACGCATGACTTCTAGTTTCAATTCAGACATATGAAGAGCTTAGAAGTCACTACTCATTTCCTTATTTAAATAAAGAACTGAATAAACTGAAAAGCCATGACTTCTTGAACCATAGAGAACTAAAGTGGCAGGGCAAAGTGCCCCAATGCCACCCAAAAACTCAGAGAGACAGGAAAATCCCAAGTCACAGCCAAAATCGACTTGCCTAGAGCAGAAGTAACTGGAGCCACAGACTGGTAGGAACACTTATCTGGTAATTTTGACAAACTGCTGGAAGCTGAGTGGACTAATGTGAAAATGAGATACTCCAGGGGGTCACAATCTTGAGGAGGGAGGAGGTCCAAACTTTTGTGGGTTTTACTACCAGGAACCCCACCAAATTCTCACAATAAAGACCCAAGAAATATCCCTCTCTGGCAAGAGCAGGGGAAGAATCATCATTATGAAACACATCCAGAGACTTCTCTGTAACAAAGGCCTGTAATCCAGGGGAAAGCACTATTGCCTGAGACTCATCCTAGATGAAGAAAGGGAACTCCAACTCCTGCCCTCTCTAGTCTTCTGTTCTACCTAAAGAAAATAGAAAAAGAAAAAAAAAAAGGTGGGGGGGAATGGAAAACAGGAGTCAGAACTTAAAGGAAAGAGATCAGGAATGTTATAGCCCAAGAAAAGGATAGGAGGTAGAGGGGAGAAAGCTATACCAATAGTAAAGGTTATAGCCCTAAAATACAGGCAAACTAAGATTTAATCTTCAGATTAAAAAATATCAGATTTAATCCCATCCTCCTCCATACCTTACCACATTAACAGGGCTCCAGTATAACAACAGTGGATTATAGCTGAAAGAGCTAGAAGATGCTGACTCTCTCTGAGGAGAACTTAGGAAAACACAGAAGTCAAAGGGTAAATAAAACAAGAACACTAGATAAATGTGAAGCTACTGTCATCTACAGCTACAGCAAACATAAATACAGACCAACTCTTAGCCAGATTAAGATAAATCTTCATGTTACAGGCCTATTTACTTCAGTTCCCATTACCCAATATATCATGTCTGGTTTTCAACAAAAAGTTACAAGGCATGCTAAAAGTCAAGAAATCATAGAGTCTGAAGAGACAAAATAAGCATCAGTACTAGACTCAGATATAACACCTATTGTAATTATTAAACAGGAAATTCAAAATAACTATGATTAACATGTTAGAGCTTTAATGGAAAAAAATAAAGATAAACGGGAATTTTTCAAAATGGAAAACTTGTTTATGTCAAAGAATGTTGCCAAGAAAATGAAAAAACTATCCACAGAATGGGAGAAAATATCTGCAATTCAACAATAAGAAGATAAAAAGAAAACAAACAGTAAGAAGATAATTCCTACAGTTAAACAATGAAAAGATAAATAACCCAATTAAAAATAGTCATAGATTTCAATAGACATTTCTCCAAAAAGTTATACAAATGGCTATTAAGTACATGAAGAGAAACTCAACATCATTAGTTATTAAGGAAATGCAAATCAAAATCACAAAGAGACACTTTAAAAACACTAGGGTACCTATAGTAATTTTTTATAATAATTTTTTAAAAAGGAAAATAGGAGTGCCTTCCTGGCTCTGGCAATGGATCCTATGACTCTTGATCTTGGGGTTGTGAGTTTGAGCCCTATATTGGGTGCTGAGATTAAATAAAAGTAAACTCTTTCTTTTACAAAAAGGAAAAAAAACAAGTGTTGACAAGCATGTGGAGAAATTGTAATCCTCACACATTGCTAATAGAAAATAAAATGGTTTAGCCACTGTAGAAAACAATTTGATAGTTTCTCAAAAAATTAAACATAGAGTTAATCATTATGATCCAGCAATTCCATCTATAGGTAAATACCCAAGAGAAGTGAAACCATATGTTCATACAAAAACTTATACATGAAAATTCCTACCAGCATTATTCATTATAGCCAAAGTAGAAGCAACCTAAATATCAATAAAACAATCAATGAGTAAACAACCAGTGGTATATCCATACAATGGAATATCATTAGGCCATAAAGAAGGATGAAGTACTGATACACGCTACAATGTGGATAAAAGCTTAAACATTATGCTTAATGAAAAAATATCAGTCACATATTGTATGACTCCATGTGTATGAACTACCAGAATAGATATAGAAAGTAGGTTAGTAGTTGCCAGGAAGTAAGGGTAGGGAGAAATGAAGAGTACTTATTAGTGGCTACAAGATTTCTTTTTAGGATGATGAGAATGTTCTGGAATTAGATGATGATAGGTGTACAATCCTGTGAATATACTAAAAACCACTAAATTGTACACTTTAAAATGGTGACTTTTATGGTATGTGAATTCTCTCTCCCCTCTATCAGTTAAGGACATGGCAGAAAGTAGATGATACACTCAGAAGGTTTAATTAAAGAGAATTTAATAAATGGACTATTTGTAAATATAACAACAGTGTAAAGGGGGTAAAACAGGGGAGTTTGAAGTGTTCTGAAGTTATCAACAGTGCAGAAGCATTATCATCCCTGGGACCAAAAGGACAAGGAAAGGAAGGAATCCCCAGAACTCAGAGCTATATCTGTAGCTGTAACTGAAAGAGAGGGCCATATAATAGGATATGGGCCTTCAGGAGTCTCACTGTCTCTGCCAAATAGTGCCCTAAAAAGTAAAGAGCCTGGGTGATAGATAACCCAAGTGATAAATAACCCCACCGATCTCTTATCGGTGCCTACCCAATTGACCAAAGTCAATAGAAGCCAAAAGGTAAGGAAGCCTATGTATGACACCATCGATTTAAGTTGGCGTCCTGGGATATAGGATATAGAACTGGAAAAGAGAACAGATAGCAATTATACCGAGAGGAGGAAAAAAGAAGACGTAGAAGAATCCTTCTGACTACTGTCTAGAGAATGAATTCTAGGGGGAAGGGGGGAGGGGAGCAAAAGTAGCACAAAGACAACAACATGAAGCTATACTGGAATTCCAGGGTAATGATGACGGTGACTCCCTGTGGGATGATAGTAATGGGCGTGAAAGATAAAGAGAAGCCTCAGAGGTCTCCCTTCATCTTTAAGACAATATAGTACCTAGGAACAAAATACGTAGTAAATCACTGACCAGAAATGTCAAATGACTCAATTTACCAACATTTAAACCAGTATCTAAGTCCAACCCATTTCATTAGAAGCCCTAAGTCAGTGCCCTCCAAAGCAAAGATACCTAATGGAAGGAAGAGGCCCCACAGAATTGCTATATTTAATCAGCTACCCCACCCTGGTTCCCTGGTTTACTCAGACTACAGTCTCCAGGCTGAGCCTACACTGGCTGAGAAGAGCCAGTGATTATCTGAATGACTTTTGCCCAAAGAATTTTGACCCGAAAGAGGTCTTCCAATAACTAAACCTAGCCTCAATTTACAAATGAAGAAACTGAGGCCCAGCAAATTGGCTTGCCTTGCCCACTCAAGGTTGCAGCATGAGCAAATGGCACCCCTGGCTCTAGAAGTAGGTGCATGTGCTCGAGGCTGATGGGCTTTCCGTCACATGTTCCTAACTGTGAAGCTTCCAACTAAAATGCCTTGTCTTTCAGCAAACTCCTAGTTACAAAGGTGATCCCAAACATGCCCGTCTTTTTAGCCTTGAATCCCATTGTGCTCGAAATAGAAAAGCACACTGTTTAAAGTTAGATTAATAGTGAAAGGATTTCCAAAGTAATGTTAGTAGCGTAGCTTGGTGGTTAAAAATGATGTTTTCAAGCGTCATTTTCAGAAGCGATGTATTTGTTTTGCGCCCAATTATGATTCAGCATGTCAGATTGTATTACTCATGTAGTTTTACCTTCTGATATCACAGTTTTAGCTCAATATAGTAAGTACAGACTTCTGGAGGGAAAAGGCAGCTTTTGATTTAACTTTGCTTTCACATATGGAGCACACATTGTGGTATCAGTGTAACAGAAAAAGAGTTAAGAAAATGCTGAGAAATGTGAGGTTGGGCTCTTTTGTGGTCAAAAATGAAAGTACCACCTGACAAATCCATCCTAAGATATTGCCATATTTGAGGCTTGTATCATGACTTCACTTATCTCCTCTGGTCGCCAGGAAGGCCTTGAGAGCCCAAGATCAAGATGAGAGCTACCTGTGTCTCTATTTCATTTTTTTAGCATTTAGATCCCATTTGAATATAAAACATACGGGATATTCATTTCATTTTGAATTACCTAAGAATACTTACCAACGATTAAGATAAGCAGGCCCACTCTTAGGGTATTTGGAATCCCAGCAAAATTTTTTGAATGCCCCCAGCTATATAAACAATTTGAATCATTTTGAATCAGCTGTGTCAGCACTACTCTGGAAGTCCCAAATAACCAATCCTACAAAAGAAATTCTACTCCGGCCAGTGGGAGGGATCCATTTTCCAGGCCTCGCTTTTGGAACCAGCTTGGCTTGGGGTCCCAGGATGATCCCATTGGTATAAGTCCCTCAGCCACTCCAGCATCTGCTTGACTGAGGTTTAGGCTGGTATAGGTTCAGAGTGTACCCAAAAGGGAGAAAGAGGGACAGGGCCCATCAGTGCACACTCCAGGCTAGGTATGAGTCTGGGCGAGTGCCACATATTAAAGGGGGATTTAGTAAATTCCAAGGAAGGCAGTTTAAAGGTAGAGTCCTTTGGCAATTACATTCAGGTCAGGACCTTGTTTGCCCAAACCTGATAGACATTCTGAGAACAGATAAAAGCTCTGGTGTTAAGGACCTTACTGTGTCATGGACTTCACCATCTAATAGAAAAAGCAAACATTGCCCAAATCTATATAAGCAAAATTATTTTTTTTTAAGATTTTATTTATTTACTTGAAAGAGAGAGCATAAGAGGGGAGAGAGACAGAGGGAGAAGCAGACTCCCCGTTGAGCAGGGAGTCCAATGCGGGACTCAATCCGAGGACTCCAGGATCATGACCTGAGCTGAAGGCAGTCACTCAACCAACTGAGCAACCCAGGCACCCCAGCAAAATTATTATTTTTAAAGGTGACATTGATGTGCTATAGTAATACCTTGCCCAGTCTTTTAAAAAATGAATGTTTTGCCTGAGTAAAAGGTGCTCAGATGAGATGTAACTATGGGCATGAGCTAGGTGACAAGTTGGGACATAGTTTTGGTTTTTTCAGACAGCATGTGTGAGAGCCCTAAGTTGGGGCATCAGGATGTTTACCAAATTCTGAGAGTCCAGAATTGAGGAAAATGTAGAGTCGGGGAAGATGGCCACTACAAGCAAGAGTCAAAATAAGGTGCTTCTTCCCACTTGTCAGTGTCTACAGCCTTCCTGCTCAAGGAGGAGAATGGAGCCACTGCATTAGCACAACCTAGAAGCTTGCTATAAATACAGTCTTAGATCTCACCCCAAACTTAATTGAATTGGAACTGGCGTTTTAACAAGTTCTCCCAGGGATCCACATAAATATTAAAGTCAGAGAAGCACTGGTCTATGATGTCCAATTCCCTAAGGCACGTCACATAATTAGGAAAATACTACCCAAACCATATTTACTAAACCTGATCAACATGAGGAGGGAGCTCATCATACTTTTAGGATAACGTAAAATCTATTTGGAAGATCTGACTCCCAGGGATGGTAGATGAATCCACATTTATTTGCACCACATTAGCAGGAAAAGATACTATTTCTCAGGTAGAAAAGACTTTCTTTATCTTGGAATGGGGTAGTGGTACTAGAGACAGAAATGGACCTTCTCTCTCAAATAGTGCCTAGAAATTTGAAATTCAGCACTGCACTCATAAGTACCTCCCATTCAGAATTATACATGTATTTAAAACAGAGGTTACTCTCTTAAGGTTAATATGTCATTTCAACACTATTTTTTAAAGATTTTATTTATTTATTTGACAGACATGAGATCACAAGTAGGCAGAGAGGCAGGCAGAGAGAGAGAGGAGGAAGCAGGCTCCCCACTGAGCAGAGAGCCCGATGTGGGGCTCGATCCCAGGACCCTGGGATCATGACCTGAGCCGAAGGCAGGGGTTTTAACCCACTTAGCCACCCAGGTGCCCACATTTCAACACTATTTTAAAGGCCAACTTTAAACCAGTATCATTTTTAAAAATGTCTTAATTAAGCAAATGTGTATATATGTATATATATACTTTCTAAAATAGAAAAATTAACATATATATGCACATAAAAATACCACAAAAGCATAATTTCTATTAATTCCTGGAGAAAAATCTATATAAAAGGCAGCACCAGAAAATAAGAGGTGTTGCAATTCTTAGGAAGGAGCCAAGACGTTCCTCAACAGATGAACAGATAAAGATGTGGCACATATATACAATGGAATATTACTCAGCCATCAGAAAGGATGAATACGGGTGCCTGGGTGGCTCAGTGGGTTAAGCCGCTGCCTTCGGCTCAGGTCATGATCTCAGGGTCCTGGGATTGAGTCCCGCATCGGGACTCAGCATGGAGCCTGCTTCCTCCTCTCTCTCTCTCTCTGCCTACTTGTGATCTCTCTCTGTCAAATAAACAAATAAAATCTTTAAAAAGAAGAAAGAAAGAAAGAATACCCACCATTTACACTGACATGGATGGAACTGGATTATGCTAAGTGAAGTAAGTCAAGCAGAGAAAGACGATTATCATATGGCTTCACTCATGTGGAACATAAGGAATAGTGCTGAGGACCACAGGGGAAGGGAGGGAAAACTGAATGAGAAGATATCCGAGAAGGAGACAAACCATGAGAGACTCTGGACTCTGGGAAACAAACTGAGGGTTACAGAAGGGAGAGGGTTGGTGGAATGGGGTAACCAGGTGATGGGTATTAAGGAGGGTGCATGTTATGATAAGCACTGGGTATTATATGCAATTAATGAATCACTGAACACTACATCAAAAACCAAAGATGTACTATATGTTGGCTAACTGAACATAATAATAAAAAATGAAAATATCTTAAAAGATAAACAAAATAGATGGTTCATTGAAAATCCAGAATTTTTGCTTTTCTTCATATGAGACAAAAATGTCAGTTTTCAAAAAGGTTTAACAAATCCTGTATACCTATTCTTTCTACAAAATCATCTAAGAAGCATCAGAATCAATGTATTTTTTAATGTTTACCTTTCAAATAAAAATCTATATGGAATCAAGAATTGAGAAATATCTCTAAAACTCAAAAGATTTCTCTTGACGATGAAATTAGTAACATAGTTCTCTGATTAAGATAATTTTGGCTTTAGGCAATTTCATTTTCTTAACTCTGACATTTAGTGTATAAAACACACACACACACAGAAAATGAGCCTAGTTGACAGAGAGTAATGACAGAGTGAAGAGCTATAAGAGCCTGGTGATATCAATGAGCTAGATCAAGGAGTTAAGGATAATTTACAGTCAACAGTGAAGCTCTACACAAATTATTAAGCATTATACTTATTTTTTAAATGTTTTCTTTTTAGGAAAGTTTAATAATTTATCTAAGATAAATTGATACCTGTTTAAAACAGTCTATGAGATAATACATAAAACACATTTAAAACAAACAGTGCCTGGTGCATAATATTCAATAAATGTTAATAATTATTATTATATTTGTCAGTATAACTAGGAATGTCCAGCTATAAACCAAAAAAAAAGATGTTATGTTCTGTCTCCTACCTGGTCTTTGAGTATCTTCACACCATCCCACCTAATTTGAGAATTTTCTGATTTCCTTGGCCCAGGGATCAAGGGATCAAGGTGGTCACCCTATCAAAATTTCACACAGGTCTATGCCTCTGAAAAAATAACACTTAATTGCGCTTCCCATCTTGCTATTAACGGGTCCTGGGGCTACCAGTGTTATCCAGAACTTACGTTACAAAACGCAGATCACATTTGAGTGCTGCTTCTTAAATGCCTAATGGGAAACAGAAAACCACTGTAATGCTACACTAACATATAAGGGCTATGGCTCCACTCACGAAAATCAGTCCAGCTTCCAGCTGGCAGAAAGCCCACAGCTCAAACTAAGTCCCAGATAGAGAAACCCCTGAGAGGAGGGGGAAAAAAATTCTGAAAGAAGAATTCAAATAGTTTTCCTTTAATCTATTGAACTATACGAAGTATGGCATGTGTAAGGATTCTTTGAGGAAAAGAGCCTATGTAAATGTTATCATTAAATAATAGTGATGACAATCATGAAGAACTGAGTGACCCTAAAGCGTAATATTTAAAGACAATGGAATAATAATGATACCAATTATGGAGAAAATCAATGTAAGCAAATGGCTTGTTAGGTAAGAACGGAGTGCAGAATTATAATAAATTTTCACCTCTTTGGGTTTGAAAAACTTCTAATACAACCCAGTCATGTATAGCAAAGTAGTATTTGTATTATTTCTCCTCAGTCTCCCTTCCACAACCCTTAAAAAGGCAAAATTTCTAAGATTATGAAAAACCACCATTAGCAAACCAACTCAAATGAATTGGGAATTACTACCTAGAGCATGGTGTTGAGAAGAATTCTAAGGTCATCTGAGGAAAATGAGGCCCCATGATTCACTAGCGTTCATTATCATGGAGTAAGGCAAAATGAAACCAACACTGTCCAAGAGAGACCCTTGTTGAAAACCAACTAGCAGCTATATGGGTATTAATCAATTTGAAATCTTACAAAACTGAAGTTTTATTGCAAAATTAACAGCTTATTTCAAAATTGCTTGCTTAATTTTTTTGACTGATACTATGTATTTCCTCCTTAACCCACCACAATCTATTTTCCACCTTTATTATTCCATGCCAGTAGCATTTCAAAGATCACCATTAGTCTCCACACCATCAAATTGGCTTTTTCTTAAGATTTGGCCTCTTGGTATTATTGAGACTTTTGGTAACTTTGAAATCCATTGCATGGAACTCTCTCTCTTTGTCCTCCTGTGGCTTGATCCCCTTGGTTCTCTTTTGTCTGGTTTTTGGAATAATTGCCTTCTATCTAGTAACTCGGGCTATCATCTCCCCCTGCTTCTAGCTGTCCTGCTTCCTTCTGCCACACTGATCTTATTAAAACATTTATTTCATCCTCCTGGCTTTTTACTCAAAAGCCTTCTTACTTTTATGAGATAAAGGTTAAACACCTTATACTGGACCATTAGGTTCTTGTATTAGTTAGCCCCATAACAGCTTTCCAGTGGCTTGTCCCAATAGGAATTTATTTCTCACTCATGTAAATTCCAGTTGTGCACAGGGAAGGGCCTCTGTTCCATGCAATCATTCAGGAGCAAGACAGTCAGAGGTTCTGTGATTTTCAACATCAGTACAAAATCAAGTCAGCAAATGGGAAAGAGAGAAAGTAAAGGATTACACAGTGGGTTATTGTGAGTCAAGCTTCCCATCCATATTCCATTGGCCTGAATCAGTCATATGCCCAAGATACCTATAAAAGAGTTTGAAAAATGTGCCAAGTAGCAAAAAGAAATGCATTTATTGAACAGTTATGTGATCTTTGTCACAGTTCTACACAATCTCTTACAACTAACTTCTAATCTCTACAACTAACTTCAAAAAACTCTCAAATCTTCATAAAATACCACCATTTTTCTTCCTGGATATGTTCAGCCTCTTTATACCATTGTCAGCAAATAAGGCTGTCCTTTACCTTAAGTGGCCTCCCCTTTTCTGCACATCTAAATTCTATATACCTTTCAGAACATGGTTTAAGTTTCACATTAGCCATGATGGCTTTCCTAACTTCACAATGACTGCTGCTTCCTCAAAACAGATAGCACTGTGTGCCATATTATTTACTGGAAGATGCTACTCCAAATATTAAGAGATATAGTGAAGATGCCATGTGTGCATATTTAAGTTGTGAAATGAACTAGAGGACAAACCTGAACAAACAGGTAGTTGCACATTAGACAGCAACCAAAAGAAGACTGGCTTGTTCTAAAGTTAAGATCCAACTACACACATTCCTATGCATTTTGTGAGTATGCATTCACAACACTGAATGCACAACTTTGAGACTGTCTACCCATTCCGTGATCTAACAGTTCCTCATTCTCTCCTTCCAGTTGACAGCAGTGTAGCCAAACTCTCAGTTTAGTACTCCCTTTCTTTTCTATACCTAGAGGATACTAAGGTATTTTAATGGGCTAGATGATCGGTAAAGGGAAAATTTCTGCCTTATGACAAAATAGAGAAAGCCAGCCTGCAGAAGGAAAGAAGAAAGCATCTATTCAGGGTACAGTAACACAATAAAGAGAAAGCTAAGAGAAGCCTGAAAGAGTTCTACTTTCTGGTCCATCTTTTCTGAGGCCTAATTGCATTTCCTTTCATTGGTTCTTAAGGGTAGCCCTATACCCACATAGCCATTTCTGTTTCCCCCTTTTATCATGTTAGCAATATAGCAGAGAATCTTAGAGTAGCAACCTCTCAGAGTCAGAGATTCAGATTTGTGACTTAGGCAAGTTGTTCACCTCTTTAAATATCTGCTTTCTCATCCTAAAGATATCACAAGGTTATATAAGACACCCTGTGTAAAATACCTAGAACAGCGGCTTAGACACAGTTGATGCTCAATAAATGCCAACTGTTATCCTTAAATATTGTATTTCATCTAATATAAAGTTCTATTGATTATAATGGACATCATCAATATAGGCCAATATCTCTAAGAATATAGATGGGGAAATACTCAATATTAGCAAATGGAGTCCAACAATACATTTAAAAAAATCATTCACCACCATCAAATGGGATTTATTCCAAGGACACAAGGGTGGTTCAATATTCAAAATCAATCAATATGAAACATCACATTAACAAGAGAAAAGATAAAAAAAAAACATATGATCATCTCAGCAGGTGCAGTAAAAGCATTTGACAAAGTACACCCATTCATAATAAAAACTCTCAACAAAGTTTTAGAGGAAACATACCTCACATAATAAAGGCCATATATAGAAAACCCACAGCTAATATCATCCTCAATGGTGAAAAACTTAGAGCTTTTCCCATAAGATCAAGAACAAGATAAGGATGTCCATTCTCACACTTTTATTCAACATAGTATTAGAAGTTCCAGCTGCAGCAATTGGACCAAAAAAAAGAAGGAAGGAATGAAAGAAGGAAAAGCATCCAAATTGATAAAAAAGAAGTAAAACTGTCATTATTTGCAGATGATGTGATACTATATGTGTATATATACACAGCCCTAAAAACTCTTCCAAAACAACTACTAGAACTGATAAATGAATTCAGTAAAGTCACAGATAAAAAATTCATATAGGGAAATCTGTTGCATTTCTGTACAATAAGAATTAAGTAGCAGAAAGAAAAAATTAAGAAAACAATCTAATTTACAACTACACCAAAAAGAATAAAATACGTAGGAATAAATTTAACCAAGGAGGTGAAAAACTATTCCTATAAAATACTGATGAAGGAAAATGAAGATGACACAGAGATGAGAAGATATTCCATGCTCATAAATCAAAGGAACAAAATAGGGAGCCCAGAAACAAACCTACCCTTAATTGTTAATTAATTAATGCTCAATTAATTAATCTAGGACAAAAGAGGCAAGAATATACAATGGGGAAAAAACAGTCTCTTCAATAAATGGTGCTAGGAAAACTGAAAAGCTACATGCAAAATAATGAAACTGGACCAGTTTCTTACACCATACATAAAAATAAATAAAATTAAACCATACATAAAAATAAAAATGGATTAAAGACCTAAATGTGAGACTTGAAACCATAAAAATCCTGAAAGAAAACACAAGCAGTAATTTCTTTGACATCAGCTGTAGAAACATTTTTCTAGATATGTCTCCTCAGGTAAAGAAAACAAAAGCAAATTAAACTATTGGAACTACACCAATATAAAAAGCTTTTCCACAGTGAAGGAAACTTTCTCCAACAATACAAAATGGCAACCTACTGAATGGGAGAAGATATTTGCAAATGATATACCCAATAAGAGGTTAATATCCAAAATATAAAAAGGACTTATATAACTCAACACTGAAATAATAAACAATCTAATTTTTTAAATGGGCAGATAACCTAAATAGACATTTTTCCAAAGAAAACATACACATGGCCAATAGACATATGAAAAGATGCTCAACATCACTAATCATCAGGAAAATGCAAATCAAAACCACAATGAGGTATCACCTTAAACCTGTCAGAATGGCTAAAATCAACAACACAAGAAATAACAAGTGTTAACAAGGATGTGAAGAAAAAAGGGCTCTTATGTACTGCTGGTAGGAATGCAGCCTGATGTGGTCACTGGAGAAAAGAGTATGGAGGTTCCTCAAAAAAATAAAAATAGAATTACCATATGACCCAGTTAGTAAGTATTTACACAAAGAACAAGAAAACACTAAATCAAAAAGATATATGCACCCTATGTTTACTGCAGTTTTATTTATAATAGTCAAGATATGGAAGCAACCCAAGTATCATCAATAGATAAATGGATAAAGATGTGGTACATGAGTGTTCAACAGACTATTACTCAGCCATAAAAAAGGATGAGATCCAGCCATTTATAACAATATGGATGGACTTCGAGGGTCTAATGCTAAGTGGAATAAGTCAGACAGAGAAAGACAAATACCATGTGATTTCAATCATGTGGAATTTAGGCATCAAAACAAATGAATAAACAGAAAAAAGGGGGCAAACAAAAATGCACTCTTAAATACAGAGGAAAAATTGGTGGTTGCCAGACTAAGGGAGGGTGGGAAAAATAGATAAAAGGGATAGAGTACACTTCCTGATGAGTACAGAATAATGCACAGAATTGTTGAATTATTATACTGTACTAATATAACACTGTATGCTGAAAATAATTCATATACCAAAAAAAGAGAGAAAAGGAAAAAATAAAATAAAGACATCACCAGGGGGCACCTGAGTGGCTCAGTCAGTTAAATGTCTGCCTTCAGCTCAGATCATGATCCCAGGGTCCTGGGATGAAGCGCTGCATGGAGCTCCCTATTCAGCAGGGAGTCTGCTTCTCCTTCTCCCTCTGCCCCTCCCCCCTTTTCATGCTCTCTCTCACACACTCTGTCAAATAAATAAAATCTTTAAAAAAAAAAAAAAGACATCAGTATAGCAATGTAAAATAAGATGTGGAACGATGCTGACTCAGGATCGATGAAATATGGTTTTACTCTCCCTCTTGAGCCTCCAGAAATTGTTCTATGGTCCTTAGCAGGCATGTTTTATAGTCTCACCTAAAATTCAGTTACCAGGTCTGGTAGACCAGAGCTCTTATGACTGTTGCTCCTCTCTTGCTAGAGGGGTAGAAATTATAATTAGTATTAATTTCCAGGTGAGTTTCTTATCAGAAGAATTCCAAATAGAAAGTGTAAATTGAGTTTTTATCTTTAGAAAAGTAACACTTCTCCACTTAGCTCAATGCTTCTCAGGTTGGGATGACAAGCAATAATTATTTGAGAATGAAAACTTTTTTTATTCTGTTTTTCAATTTAGTGTGATAATTAATATGTGAAAGAGAAAAAAAGGACATCTCCATTCTCATATGTTAGTTAGAAATAGCAATATTGACAAGATCAAGTAACTGTTTTGATCATTAAATAATTACAGATGCTATAGAATTTTGCAATGGAATAAAATACATGCAAATGCCAAAATTCTGCGTTAGTAAGTCACTGCCTTAAACATATGGAAATTTAATTTAAGACAAATGCCTTAGAAGCATCTAATCATAGAAACAATACTAGTATCTAATGCATAAACAGTAGTAGGCAGAAAAAGAACAAAAATATACATAATACTTAACTGCATATTACATGAATAAAAATAGGTATTTTTTACTTTTAAAGAATTGTCATATTGTCTAAGAAGTTTGCAGTAGTGCCAATAGCTATTTCAAAGAGAGAAATTGTGATTTATAATTCTGTGGAAAAACTAAAGTCTTGAAAACTTCTCTACAGATGTAATTTTTTAAAAATCCCCCATGCAATTTGCCTCTACATCTCCAATCAAAGGAACAAAATAGTGCAGTGAATATGTTGAAGATTTCTCTTTTTAAAAAAAGGGGAATTCATATCCAGTTACATGAAAGAGGTGAGCACAAACCTCAGAGGCCTTGTAAAATACAACTGTGTTAATTATTTCAACAAACATTTGTTGACCACCTATTCTGGGCCACATGTGAAATGCTGTGAAGTCTAACGCAAATGAAAGTATCTCAGAAAGGTATGAAAATCCAAATCTTACTTCATTATGATTAATAAAGACCACTGCCAAAGAGAAAGAAAAATGAGTTATACAGGGTTCTGGGTATTCCAATTTAAGACCTACTTTTAGCTTCTATGTATCTCATAGGACACATAGTCTTGGTCTTCTCCTAGCAGCTGTACAGGTGGAAAGGAAGGAAATCCAACTTATATATGAAAAGTATGCTTTTTCACAATGACACCATATGCTCTGTCTCTCCTCACATCGTTAAGTCCAACTTTTCCAAAGAACTCATCAGATATGAAATTTACTATCTCAAGATCTATCTAAGGTTCAAATGTATACATGAGAAAATACAGACTAGCTCTTGTCTGAAAATGTTTGTCACGGGGAAAAGAGACAACCATGGGAACAAAAGAAGACATACAAATGTGGGCCAAGTGAAAAGATAAACAAAAGCTGGGCTCTTCCCTGTAGTAGTAGGGATGCTCTCTTCTACAAAAGAAGCTAGAATTTTTTAAAAATCACAGTACTGAGCAAATACTCAGGTACTCATTGGATTTTCATAAATACATTAAAATATGGAGACAAGTTCATCCTATATAATGGGAGTCTGAAAATTATGACCCAAAGGCCAAGTCTGACCCTCTGCCTCCCATAAATTTTGTAAATAAAGTTTTATTGGAACACAGCCACATTCATTTGTTTACATAGTCTATGGTTGCTTTTCATTTAAATGGTAGAGTTGAGTTGTCACTTCAGAGACCAAATGACTAACAAAACCTTAAATTGTTGCTAGCTGGAGTTTCCTGAAAAAGTTTGGTAACCCTTGATATAAAAATTTGAAACTCTCTCACCCTCATTGTCAAACCTCCCACTCCAATCTATTTTTCTTCATTATTCCAAGCTTGGGATTGCCTTCAAGTACTCTCTTTCGTATTATAGGCCCTCACTTGCTGAAATTTACTGCCCCTGGGTTCCAGTAGGGGTCTTCAGAAAGCCCATTTTTTAGTGTTCTCTTGGATGAATTGGTGGAATTGCTGCCTTCTCCGAAAGGAGAATTTTGTACTGCAGCAATTTCTTGGAAGAATCATATGGTAGGAATAGAAGCAATGGTATACCATATGTACGGCAAAATAAGGAACATGAGATTACCCAGCATTCCCAGGTCTTTGATGAAGTTGAGAGAAAGAGAAGAAGGGAATATAAATGTACATATATGCTGAAGATTTAGAACAAATGTAAGCACCCATGAATCATTAGATGGATCTGATTCTATGTGTAAGATCTAATGAAAACCTTCAGTGAATTCATAAGTAAATCTACTTGGTATTCAATTTCCCTTTTAAGGCTATGGTTTCACAGTTATCAAACTAATGGAAGAAAATTTTAAATGTTTTTGGTAAAGGGAGCACATTGGTAAGAAGATTAGGAAAGCATGACTGTGGAGAAATCATGTTTATTTATTGGGGACCACATATTTAAGCCAGTAATTATTTTTCAACTACCCATTATACAACTCTTTCATACTTATTTTGCCAATATAAAAGAAAGTCAGTAAACGAGTAAGGGGACATATGTTTTATAAGTGTCTCCTGAATATAACCATATTCATAAAAGTCTAATAGTTGATAAAAATAAAAGACTCGATTTTAGCTTTTAGGAAGCTTAGAATCTACTGAACAAGCCAATAATCATTCCTTTGCCCCCCAAATTGAGTTTTATAATAACAGAAACCAAAGTCTGATTATATGATTCTCCTAAGGACACATACAACATACCCCTCTCACAGACTCAACCTTAAGCAATATGTTCCATCAGGCATATTATATGAAAACTGACGCTTATTGCCAGGTACTCTGCTAATGCTTTATTTGCATTAACTCATTTAATCTTTGGCACAACCCATACAACCCATACAATTAATCATACTTTATCAAAGCTTAGACATGCCATTATGTTATGCACCACCAAGGGCGGGGGGGAGAAATGTTACCCATTAAATCATAACATTCCATTGACCACAAGACTCAACTTCATTTCAGAGTAGTTAATTGCAAAAATTTGTACTGCTTAGATTCAATTAATGATGGGTACTAGCTCCATTTTTCAGGTGAGAAAAACAGAGCACAAATAGGTAAATTTTCTTGCCTAAGTTGACTTAGCTAGAAAGTGGCGAAATCATTGTCTGACTTCAGAGTCCACAATCTTAAATGAGCTTCACTACATAGGACAGAAAACTGGACGCAACATCCTGAATTTCCCAAGAAACACAAAGGTGTTGGTTGCAGGCACAAAGAGTGAAAACAAAGTTAGAGGAAATAGAATAGCAGTCACAGAGAAGTCTTTCTTACTGTGCCCTGTGAGTTCTTTCTTTAAAAACTCCTGTTATTTCAATGGGATTTGGGTTATTCACATCTTTTATTGCACACTGGGAAAATATTAGTAAGTCCCATACATACAAGACTTCCACATAGTAAATGCATGAGTGAATATACAGGACACTAAAACTTATGATTAAAGTGGCAAGGTATGCATTTTTATAATCATATTCCATAATACATAGATTTATAAATTATACATTTCAATGGAAATAAGATTCTGTCTACAGAAGGCCTTTGGGAACAGAACCTTAAGACAGGGAGCACGTGTACATGTTCCATTGACTTGGGTTATTACCTGCAGAGGAGAATAAGAGCTGCAGAGCTGTGAAATGCCTAAGGGCCAAGATATATGTTGTCTAACACTTAGCACAGTACCTTCCACAATAGTCAATAAGGTTTTTTTGGAAGCAAACTCATGACTTTTTTACACTTTCATCATAAAAGCAAACTCTTTGCTCATTTGGCAAGTCCTTGTGTTTTGGTAAAAGATGTTATATATATCACATATATTGTGTTGGCTGAGTATGACTTCTCAATATGAAGTGCAAGATTTCAGGATTTCCAGTGTAACTGTGAAACTGAAGTAAATTTTCAATTGTTTATGACTCCAATGGGCCTGAAAAAGAGAGAACCTTTACGTATTCCAGACATCTTTAGTGATCAAAGCATAGGTGGACCCACAATTTATGAACCTGTTCTTTAGAGAGCACAGCAAGAGATAGGACTTGGCAGTGTACGAATATTTGCTCTTGAACCTCACTTGGTCATTAGTAACCATGTCTCACACAGTGAGATTTGAAGTTACTTTATAAGATCTACTTTGGATGAGACTGAGGCCACCCTAGATCATATGTTTTGGCTTACCCAGTCCCAAAGAATTTGAACCCAAAATGAAACCTCATCGCCTTGCATCATGTTCAAACTGAATTTTCCTTTCTAAAGCCAGAATCTATTTGTAATTGCAGTTATTTTGTCCTATCTCATCCCCTATAATCAAAGTATCATTTTAAAATGTTAAGAAACTATAGATGTCAAAAGTAATTGGAAATGAAGCAAAATGTAACAATTTGATCTTTCATGAGTTAGTCTCCATATCAAAATATAAACTAAAAAGGGATTTTATATCTGGCAAAGTCTGAATGTAATGCTAGCAAAGAACTGGAAAGAGAAGAAAAGTGGCAAAGGGCAGAAGGGGAAAAATTAAAAGTCTATGTAGAACAATGATTGTTTACTTTAAACGCAAGGGATATTCTTTTGAAGTGAATATTGTGCTAAGTGTTAAGCCAAAACCAAAATTATATGAATGGAAAGAAAGTAAAGGCTTTGAGTCCCCAATGGATTTTTTAAATTCCTGTGGAAAGTTTGATGGACTGTCTTTCTTCTTATAAATAAACTATTGTGGTTTTAAGACATGTGTTGCGTCTTGGTTTATTTAATTCTGAATAGCAGAAAGAAAGAGTCACTTGGTGGGTAATACACAATATATTGGCATTCAAAGTAAATACAACAGATCATGTTTAAATTAAAAAAGAGCCTGCCTCAGAATAAAAGCCAAAAGGCAATTAAAAAAAAAAAAAGGCATTGTGGTTGTGAAGAAAATCCAGTCTCTATAAAAATAATTTAACTAAATTATGGCAAGAGAAATGTTCCTACAATGAACTCAACCTAGTAAGTTTGATTTCAATATTATTAAACATTTTCTCTGCTATTTAAGAGGACAAAGTATACACTCCAATTTTAAAAATAATTAAAAGAGAGATGGTTGTTGGATGTGTATTAATTGGAATCTCAACTAATTCATAAATTCTAAATTTTTTCTAATCATTTCACTGACCTGCAATAAAACTGGCTAAGAAATAAGCATAATATATTATTTTTTTTTCTATTTAGAAAAACATATTTTGATTTCTACAGTTACCGAGCCTTTGGCTTTATCTTAATTCTAAATAAATCTTTCTACCAACGATCTTTGGAAATACAGGTATTTGAGAAATGTTTTTCAGTGATTTTAGTTTGACCTCACCTGAACACTGTTATACATAGATAGATAGATACAGATAGAGATACAGATATAATCTTCCTTATCAGATTGGAGATTTTTTTTTTTTAAGATTTTATCTGTCAGAGAGAGAAAGAGCACAAGCAGAGGGAGCAGCAGGTAGAGGGAGAAACATAGGGAGCCTGATGTGGGACTTGATTCCAGGACCCTGGGATCATGACCTGACAGAACGCAGATGCTTAACTGACTGAGCCTCCCAGACATCCCTGGACTGGAGATCTTTAAAACTATAAAACAATCTGTGGAAAGAAGAAAGAAAGAACTTCACATCAAAGAAAATTTTAAAACAAATATATGTATATGTATATATACATATATGTATATGTAACTGATCTCAAGAAAACTGTATTTCTAAATTTATACCAATTTTGAGAACCTAATAAAATTAATACTTTACAAAATATAGAATCCAGACAGCCTCACTGAATACTAGGTGCTGCTCATCTATACATATTTTTACCTTTATGGGGAAAATGGGGTAATCTATTCACTATTGATAATATTCTGGAGAACACTGGGAAGAACGACAGAGATAAAGAGGAGAGAAAAATTATACCCACAAACAGAAACAGAACTAAACCACCATCCAATAATTTTAAGTCTCTTTGGATAAAAAGGTACATTTACATTTAAAACTAATTCATAGCAACCATCCTCACAATCATACTCCGTTTTTTTCTGCCCTTCTCCATTTTATAAATTGCATAAATTAGAAGAAAATTGCCCCCTATTAAAAACTACTCTTTTTTTTTTAATCCTTGTAAGGTTTAAAATCATAGCCTTTCCATATTTTCTAGTGTTGGAAAGTCAACATATCTATGTCTTCATTATGGCAAACTACCTTTTCATGCCATTTTCACAGATTCACTCCAGCAGAATTTCTCAAAAGTGAGCTCCAAAGACCACCTGCATCAGAATCAACGGGACACATTTGGAAAACACAGATTTGGGGGCTTCAGCCCAACCCCACAATTAGAACCTCAGCAGATGGGAAAAGTTCCCTGGATGATTCTTATGGGTATTCCATTTTGAAAATCACTTGTAACAAGCATTCGGAGTCATAAGAATGAGAAATGGTGGGAAACGTATAACAGAACAAGAAAAAGATTACATAAAATAATTCAAAATAGTCAAGAGAGCATAAATCAGGGCTCAAAGATGCAGAACGAGAGTTCAAATAAGAAATAGACAGACAGATGATAAAAACATGCCTAAATAGATGCACATATAGGTATTCTTGACACATTAAGGCCAGTAGTTATTAAGGAAAAAACGCGTTTTCCCAAACTAGGATGCATTCCCTCTTCCAGTGACCTGCTACAGAATATGTCCATTATCTTCATTTTTATTGAGCAATTGCCAGTATCTTGAAAGACACTGTAGAATACAGTCACAAAAAGTGTTAATTTTATTAAGGCAAACTTTCCTATGCTATATGTGATGATTTGGGCACTGAATGCTAAATTTTAGTTTTTAATACAGAGGTTTCCTGGCTACCCCATGATCAGCGATTCAAATATATTACCTCAAGTAAGAAATAGCTAAACATCTCTCAAATAGCTGAACTCCAATAGCTAAATATCTCTCAAATGAACTTATAATGAGATCAACTAAGTAATGAAGAGTCACCATATTACTATGCTAAAGATCCATATAGATTATTAGTAATAAATTCCTAACTTTACCTGTGGACATATTTAGCATGCAATTTAATAACTGCATTCAGATTATCATTACATTTCAAGCTATATTTGAAAATATTTTTTAATCACACAATAAAGATTTAAAGTATTTATTTAAAGATTCAAATAAACATTTTAAACATGTGTTCAAATCCAGTTTTGGATAAACTAGTGAGCTCATCAATGGCTAGGAAACCCACACACAAATTCATGCAAACTGAACCTTTACCATTTAAAGGAGGTAAAAAGTCATTAGGAATTTTAGCAGTTTTGTGTTGACAATGAAGTACCCTAATAATCTCCTTTATATTTTATGCATTAATATAGTTAAACAGCCGTTGGAATTTTTATGAAAACTATTTAAGTTTTTTGACAGGTTGTCTCTACTTGTCTCTGTACAAATATTATCAATAGTTTTGATATAATACCAAATATCTAAGAGCGTGGCTGCAGGGGCAACGGGATCCTGAAGACAAAGGCTCTCGTGTCACAATGGCTGGGTTGGAATCCTGACTCCCTACTTCACTAGCACTTCTCCAGTAACCGTTTGCTATGATCACCACTTTTATCCAATTTTCATTTTCATCATTGTAAGCTTACTTTTCTGATTGTTTGACTTTAAGATAATTTGATATGAAATTATAAAATAAATAGTATAGTAATATACTATACTGTATATAATCACAGTTTAGAATATACTGCTTTTAACTGGTATATACATATGTGTGTACATATATATGTACGTATGTCTATATATATGTGTATGTCTATGTGAGATATATATATATATGTATGTGTCACAATATAAGATTATCTTTGAATAAAAAGGTCTAACTGGTAAATAAACTTTGAAAACCAATATAATATTACTTGCCATAATTAAGAATTCGAAGTGTGCCTAGTCATTTACACATGTTGTCTAGTATGTCTTATAATAATTCTGTAAATTATGTATTATCATTATTTTTATTCCCATTTTACAGATGAGGAAATGAGAGCCCCAAAGAACCTGCCCGGGACCACAAAGTCAGACAAGGGCAGAGCCATGATTAAAAATATTTGGATTCCAATACCTACTGTTTTTTATTAATATGGGTAGGACATTTAAATAACCTGGGTTTAGGAAACTCCCTTTAGATGCAAGTAAGGGGTAAGAAGAGCTGTAAAGGGTGTTAGGGAAAACCAGTGCAAAGAATAGGGACTAAGCTGATGAATGGCTGAGATCTGCATATTCTGGCCAAACTGAAACCTCCACTCCAGATCGCATTCTAAGATGATTTCGCCATGGTATCCATTTCCTTAAATGACTGCTGTCTGCAGCTTCTTAAATCCAAGCAGTAGCCATCCTGGAGAAGAATGCATGAAATGAAACAGCTGCAAGGGTTCAGATGCCCCTGTCAATCTCATTTGTCATTTTCCATCAAAGCCATCTTAGTCCAACAGGCAGTTTTGTGTATTCTTAGTTCAGACCTACTTAGTTGGCTGAATCACTGTGACCTTTCTTTTTATGGAAACTTATTCAAATGGCTTCACTCACCCCATACGTCCCATTCACACTGTTGTTCTACAACCCCTTATTTCAGACATTTCCTTAAGAGAAATGTTTTCTGAATAGTGTTCTACAGAGAAATGTAGTTTTCCCCTTTCATTTAAAAATGAACTATAAAAATGTTTCTCTCTAGCAGTAAGATATTTTCAGGGCTCATCCACAGAGAAGTCTGAATTTCTATGGTTGATGAGTGGTACAAGTTAGAAGTATGTTTTGTTGCTTATGAATATATAGTCAGCTGTAGCACAGGAAGCTTGGATACTCCCTGTACTTGGTTAAGTGTCTTTCTACCATTTCTGATTTAGGTTTTTGGGTTTTTTTGTTTTTGTTTTTTGGGGGATTTTTTTTGTTTTGTTTTTTGTTTTTTTACTGCCTACCACAGGAAGCTAAAATTGTAGCAATTTCCAGGGTCAGATGGGGAGAGAAGTCCTGGATGAAATTCAGACAGAACCACACACTTCCCTTACCCAAACCCCCCAAGATGTGGCCCCTGTAAAAGGTCTTTCATAAAGAGGACCTATCAGTTAAACGTCTCTTTTGTGGGCAGATCTGGCTCCAGCTAAGTCTAAGGTGTATAAAGAGAGTGGAAGTTTTTACAGCAATTGCCCAAAATTGTGTTTTAATTTCCATACACACATTTGGAATCTTGTTATTTTTAGTTTTTGCCATCACTGTTCAAACAAAGCAGCAGGTTAAAACTTTTTTACTCAAATCATATGAAAACCTCATATAACAAAAGTCCAGTGCTATTTTAGACCAAGTAAATACAGACAAGTAGAGCTTAAACCTCCTGTTGTCTTTTGGCTCTGCTTCAGTTTGAACTAAGAGAAGTCTTTCTGGAAAAAAGATGAAAATTTTAATTTTTAAAATGAATCTAAATTTAGGAGATCTTAACAAGCAATAATCCTGTGTACAGTTGTTTTAAAGTCCATAAAGAATAACCTATAAGATATGAGACATTAGGTACCATATTCTTTTTAACTGTTTTCATTTTTAGGACAGTACTTGTGGATGTGTATTCTGACAGTATGTTCTGAGATAATAACCATGGAGACTAATTCAGTCCTTTATTCACATAATCAGCAAACATTTATTAAATGTGTACTATGTGTAGAGCCTTAGGCTGAGCTGGGAAGAAAACAATGTCATCATCCAGACCTGACCCTCAATGAATCGCAGTCTAGAAGGGAGATCAAACCATAAACAAATCATTACAATACAATGTGGAAAGAAGTATTGATGAGTGTGTGTATAAAGTACCATGAGAACATTGAAGAATTAGCAACTTGTCATGCAGGAAGTCAAAGAAAAGCAATCAGGAAACTCTTTACCAAAGAGATGGTATTTTAGCTGAGTTGTCTGAATATAGGGGGTCAAAGTATTCCAGAAGATAAACAGGCAAAGGTTCCAAGAGAATAAAATATATATTACTTTCAGAACACCAGACTAATTTATGTTAGATTTCAGGACGAATTTTAAAAGTAGAAGAAGGCCAAAGTTTCCTGACGACTTCTGAAGAATTTAAGCATTATCTGAAAACAGTAGGAATCTTTGAAAATTTTTAAATTATTAAGTAGATTAGAATAAGAGAGACCTGTTAGCAAGCTAGGGCAGATAGGAAAACAGAAGGACCTTAAGCCAGTAGGAACAGATAACTATCAGGGAGAAAGAATCATAAGGCTTAGGCGCCTGATTTGTTGAGGAGGCTGAGGGACAAAGTGGGTCAGAGATCATTTCAATAACACTTAGGAGGCTTTTAGCTTTGAGTTTTGGAACACCCAGCTAAAAATGGCTGAAGTAATGAGTCTCATACAAGTAAGGCATGAAGAGGTTCAAAGAGCTACAAAAAGATTTCATTGGGGCAGAACTGCTTCTTTAGGATTTCCACCTGCTGAGCTCTGGCCCTCCTGATTGGCAAGGAGATAGCTACCACTTCTCCCAGCTCACACACTTTCTGATTAACACATAGGAAAGAGAGATAGTATCTGCCGCAACCTGAGCTTTGTTATCACTGGACTGACTTCGGTCTTCTGCCCACCCTCAATCCATATTTGTGGCAGTGAGAAAGTCTACTAACTGGCATAAGCCAAGGTTTCTGGAGCAATCACTATGTCCAGGAAGATGGAACTATCCTAATTTAGACTCATCTGGTCCCATCAATGGGGCTGGGAACCAGATCAGTTCCAACTGAATCAAGAGTAGAGAATATATGGGGGACAAACTGCAGGGCCACTACCCTGCTGATCAAAATCATTATTTGTACATACTACAAATGTTAGCAAGTGGTCAAGGCTGATTTCTATAAGCAGCTTCCAGGTTTAAAGAATGAACTGCTTTGTTCCTGCAGAATAACTACAGTAATGGTAACTGGCAGTCTCCTACCTGAGGTAAACAAAGATAGGCATTTAGATTTGTAATTACATCTTCCTTAAAAATATGATATCTTGGAATATCTGCTAAAGAATTCTATAATTTGAATATCTATATCCCCTCTTATGATTCCTAACTACTTAGGAATAAATCAATTAGCAAGCTCCATCTTAAAACAATACCCTAATATATGTTCTTAATAGTTTTCTACTATTTTACATTTTTTATAGATTTACAACTAACTTGCAAAAATCTATTAGAATTATGCTTATCCAGGGTATAAACTAATGAATTTGCCATTAAAAAATACATTTAAAACTCTTACTTAAACCTGAAACATGTGTAGATTTGGTATTATTTAGTACAAGCAAAAATACAGATACTAGCTACCATGTCATTTTTTAAAGATGGTTCCATGCCAGTTTATCAATAAGGTATCATTAAATGAAACTCACTGGTTAGCAAGATTCACACCTATTTGTTAATTTGGTTCTTTGTAAACTGGTATTTAGAGATTCAATAGGGAAAGACACATGGGGTCAGCCACCTGGCTCAAATCCTAGTTTCGTCATTTGCTAAGTATAGGACTGAAGTACGTGAAATGGGTTACTAATAACATCTCTGGATATCAGTACTGTCATCTATAAAACTGACCAGCAATACATGGCACATGAAATGAAAGGAAAGATCAGAGACTCTAATAAGCATAATGTGCCTGGCCTGTGAGGTGGTTGTGATCTCCATTTACTCGTTGACAACTACACAGCAAATTCACATACACCTGAAGCCCAGAACACAAAGTAAAACTTTAGTAAACACCTTTATGTTTTTTTTTTTTTTAAAGATTTTATTTTTATTTATTTGAGAGAGAGAGACAGTGAGAGAGAGCACGAGCGAGGAGGTCAGAGGGAGAAGCAGACTCCCCATGGAGCTGGGAGCCCGATGCGGGACTCGATCCTGGGAATCCAGGATCATGACCTGAGCCGAAGGCAGTCGTCCAACCAACTGAGCCACCCAGGCGTCCCACCTTTATGTTTTATAACATAAAAATAATAAGGCTTTAAAAAGCATCTTATATGGCTAATTAAAGGAATGGAACAATTTTAAAGCTAGATAAACTATTACTCCATTTAACATGCCTAACTCTGGGAAAAGAACCTATTCATTGATTCATTTATTCAAAAACATTCATAGAATACCTAATTTTTGTTAGGTACTGTGCTAGGCTCTGGGATATATAGTAGGGAAGAACAACAAAAAATCTTCTGCCCTCATGGAGCTTACAATCTTTGTATGACTAATGAGCAACTAATCAAATAATTATGTATATTCAGTGTTAAGTATAATGGAGAAGAAGAGAGGGTTAAGCCCTAGAGAATGCCTGAGAAAGGGGTGGAGCTGGCAGGCAGTATTTTAGATCCAATGGTCACAGAAAGCTCCCTGTTGACTCTATATTAATGTCTAGTACCATAGTTCCATGGGTCAGACTTTCTCTTGTTTTCACAGGTAATAAACAGAAACAACAGCTAAGCCCCCTTCAAAATTATTATGAACAGTTTTAAGAAGTTTCTAGCTTGATTTTCAGACTCAGATTAATCTTACTGTTCCCTATGATAAAGAACTATGATTTGGCTTAAGATTAAATTGTACTAGAAATTGGAAACATGGGTCAACTTTTCAAAATACTAAAGGTTTTCAACCAAGTCAAATACCAAAATTCTCACTCAAGTAAATTTTAATATTTCCTCTGCTATTTGATGCAAACCATACATTTTAGGTTTTAAAGGACAGAATATAGTTTTGAAAGGTTATTTATTTTATACTTCAGGATTTAAGAGTACCTGGTTTGTTTTCACTGGATCATTTCAAGTGCATTCTCAATTAGGCAATACAGTTTTTTAAAACAAGCTAGATGCAACCATGAAAATAAGAAGACTACTTCATTTGTTGCATATTGCATTACACTAAAGGTGTACGGATTATAAAAATCACCAAAAATGTTATCGATGTTTAATAAATGTATTGAAGGATAATCAACCTCATCAATAATAATAGCACTGAAATACAGGTGCACATTGATGTTTGTCATTTACCACAATAAAACCTAAAAAAATTATCTCTATTTTAAGGTCCCTTCAAAATATTTTTTGAAGACTTTCATATTAAAATACTGGTTTTCATCAAATTAAGAGCAATACATACATACGCACACATACATACATCTATGTATGTGTGTATAATTGTCATGTTTCCAACTCTCATTGTCTCTAAAAGCTTGTTTGTCCTCACTGCACCAAAAATTATATAGATTTATATGAAGACATCAGAGATGAGTTACACACCACAAAAGTGTTCATTTTCTAGTCTTCCTGATCATCACCAGTCTAGCATCTACCTTGCTAAATTTAACTGCAGAGCATTTGGACTTATGCAAAACTAAAGAGATTTCAATCTCTGGTGCATTTTCAGGATGCCCCCAAATGATACCATTATCTAAACACCAATTTATAAGATAAAACAGCAGCTGGGATAGCTGAGAGAGTATTTGATCCAAGGGCCTCTGTAGCATTTGGTCTTCTTGATCACACCTTTCTTCTTGACCACCCCTTTCCTTGGTTTCCATGATACCAATCTTGCGTGCTTTTATGATTTTTCTTCCCAATTCCCTGAATGCTTCCGTTCTATGTCTTTAACTACCTCCCTTTCCTCATAGCAGACCTTAAGTGTTGCTGTTCTACAAGGTCCTGTAAACACACTGCTCTTTAGTAACCAACAATTACATTTTAAGATCTGTTTTAGGTAAGATAGTATAGATACAACAGAAAGAATGGGAAGTAAGTTTCAGTGTAGACTATGCTGTAGATGAGCTGGTAAAATGGTTCAGCCAAATAGATAATCAAATTCATCCACGATTCTTACTGTACCAGAATCTAACTCCATCTAGCCACCTGAGTGATACAGAGACCATATCAGAAGACCGTACTTGACTACACTGTTAGGACATATTAGGAACATAAACAATAAAATCTAATCATGCGTATCCCTTTTATTCCACAGATTCAGTGAGGTATGACTCCTGTAATATAGAGAGCATTTTTTTCCTCACTTATAAAAACCTCTAGTGTAAGCGATAAGCAACATTCTAGGGGAAAGAACTTGGAGTTTTGGATATAGACACACATGGGCTTCATATACACCCCCTTTTTTCACTAAACAAGTTGGTAAGTGTGTGTTTTTTTAACCTCCTTGAGGATTAACAGGTGTGTAAGAGCCTGTTTCAGTATCTGAAAAAGAGTTGGGTTTTTTTTGTTTGTTTTGTTTTGTTTTGTTTAGATTTCACCCTAAGAGTTTATAGAATCTATATATAATGGCACACAAACATGTGTGGCACAGAATTTCAGTTGCACACTAATCATAAAGCATGATATTTATGTTTAATTAAAAAATGCATGCCTCAATTGATCACTTTCTAAATCTACTTATGTAGAACCCATACCACTGTGTGCCAAATAAAACAAAATATTTAAGTCCTTTAAATTTGAAAAATCAGCCCTGTGATTTTTTTGCCCTATTATTTTTATTATTTTTTAAAAGATTTTATGTATTCATTTGACACAAAGAGAGAGACAGAGAGAGCACAAGCAAGTGGAGAAGCAGGGTGGGGAGAAAGAAGCAGACTCCCTGCCCAACAGAGACACCGACATGGGGCTCGATCCCAAAACTCTGGGATCATGACCTGAGCCGAAGGCAGACACTTAACCATCTGAACCACCCATGTGCCTCTATTTTTTATTTTAAGTTTTCATTTTAATTCCAGTTAGTAAACATACAGTGTTATAACAGTTTCAAGTGTACAATTTGTTAATTCAACACTTCCATACATCAACCCATGCTCATACTAACAAATGTACTCCTTAATCCCCATCACCTATTTAAACCATCCCCCTACCCTTGTGACTTTTAATTACAAACTAAGTTATGGTTTGAACTTCGATGTTATTTCTCTTTGGTAACATTTTCATTTTATAATTCTCAGAAACAAACCATGGATGACTGTTAAATAATTATTTTTAGTTGATAACATCTGAGGGAAGATAATGTATTCTCACTGTTACACACAAATATGCTGTTCTCTCATTAATATTCAGTGATTCCTACAGTTAGTGTATACTAGAAAGAAACCAGAAAGCAGAGCATATTATAACCCATAATAACTTCAAACATATAATAACGTCAGGTAATTATACATACTCTATCTTACCCTCTATTGATTTTCAGGCAAAATAACACAAGAGTAGAGTATTACTGAAAATATAAAGCTTATTGAAGTAAAGCTTCCCTAATGAATTAAAAATGTATAAAATATTATTTTCCTTTTCGTACCTTTTAGCTGAATGAAGCCAAATAAGGAAAAAAATTCAGAATTTGGCCCAAGGAAATGTCCCAACCAACAAAAGAACCAAACAGAATCTCTATTTACATATTCAGCAAGTATTTATTGAGAGTTATATATTATATACAATTCTAGGCACTTGAAAGAAGTGAGGGTGGGCATACACACTTTTGAGGAACTACAGACAATAAAGAGTAACAGTAAATAAATCATATGGAAAAAAGAAAAGTAGAACAGAGTAAGTGGGATCTAAAAACCAAGGGTGGATAGCAATTTTTAAAAAACCACAAATTCCAGAAAACACCTGGTACCACTTCTCCCCATTCTTATTATTTGTTTGTTTTTAAGAAAATTGTGCTGAGCCAAGCAAAACAGCACTGTACTATATACCTTAAGTAATATTATAAAAAGTCTAAATACCTAACCAGTTTTACTGACGCAAAAATTTGTATTGGGAAAAATAACACTTATACCCATATAAACAATTTGGGAATGTAGCTTGTTTTGTTTTTGTTTTTTTTAAAGAAAAGTCTTTCCTCCTCCTCAATCCAGACAAAAAACCACACCAGAAATTAGAGCAAAACATCCTGATTAGATTAGCACCAACTTCACTGGTGGCCAGCAAATGACTCCCTAACAGGGTGGGGCAAGAAAAGAAAGTTACTCCTTTTTAGGGGCTGACTGCTTGCAACAAACAGGCTCTATCCTGGCAGTAGCCTGAAGCAACCCACCCTTTATAGGAACCATGACTGATGCAAGTTTATTGTTTCCCTTGTTGGAATCCCAAAGGACACAATGTTTATTGT
Source organism: Mustela erminea (assembly GCF_009829155.1). Taxonomy (NCBI): domain Eukaryota; kingdom Metazoa; phylum Chordata; class Mammalia; order Carnivora; family Mustelidae; genus Mustela; species Mustela erminea. The sequence goes on from NC_045616.1 coordinate 51,853,152, forward strand.
TCATTTCCTCCACACAGAGTCTGTCTATCCAGCCTAAGTAATACAGGGTCCAAACCTGGGTTTGGCAACCTCTAGCCTCCAGGCTAAATCCCATAAAGATACTATTGGTGAAAACCAGGCCTGTCTTAAAGTTTAAGAATTCTGTTGGCCAAATCTCGTAACAAACACGGTTTAACCAGATGTTGGGAGTTAGTCCCAGAACTAACCAGAAATCCAATCCTTCTCTAGACTAGAGAAAAAAAATACAACCACAACTCTCCTACTCCTTCTGATGTCCCTGAAGGTCCTGCCCTCGACATGTTGGCACTCTATCAAGAATTCTGTACTGGAGATCCTTACAAGTTGGTAGTATGATGGCCAAGGACAATGACTGTCTTACTTAGATCAGGTGCTCTAGAAGCATGTGGTGACTTAACTTTGATCCCAAGTGGATACCATATAATCTGTGTCCCACTAGAATATGCCATCTCCATGTTTCATAAAATGTTTTGAGGAAAATCAATGGCCATCCACATCACAGCTTCTCCTGCTGTCTTTAAATGCTGAAAAAAGGGTTAAAAATTTCAACTGCACACCATCCACACAGGTTATATACAACCTCTAATTACTCTATGAGCCATAAGTGTCAATGGTAAGAGAATACAGATAAGATCACCCAAGCCTCACTACCTCTAGTAGCTTCACTCTCCTGAACCCTTCTCTGAACCTATCCACATGATGCTAGCATCTTCTAACTTTTACCCAACTCGGGAGTTGGCCTATTCGGACAATGGGGAATGAGAAATTCAGATCACAAGCAAGCTCTACGTTTGTGTCAAGGCTGTAGAACCACTCTGCTGGCCAAGTTGAGGAATGAGTTCCCTAGCATCATCCCATGTGTCTGGCTCCAGGACCCAAAATACCATCACCAACAAGCATGCAGTTGGCAACTGGATCTTTCAGACTTGCTCATAAACACACACCTATATATATACCCACATATCACATTTCCTTGCCCAATGAGGTAAGGATGCCTTTTCTGCCTTGAGTTTCTAGTAATAACTTAAACTATGGTGGGCTAAAATGTCATCCAGCTTATGGCCATATCCACAAGTGCTTTCTTAAGAGGTTTCCTGACACCATGGCTTCCAATTTCAGTATTTTTAAAACCACTTGCACATTAAAACCTCTATACCTCTGGTATTAAAAAGCAAGTGTGCAGATAAAACAGAAACACACTCTGCCCATGAACAAGGAGATTGTTAAGCTTCTTTCAGTATCAAAATGTCATCTGTGCTGGTATATACTTTTTTAATTCTCTGAAAAAAATATTTCTCTTCATTTGTTAAAAATTTAAAGTGAATTGAAAACTCTTTGGGAATGCAACCCCTGTGTGATTGACAGTGACAAGCACACATACCTTGAAAGCTCCACTGTAATGTTTATACTTAATAAAAACAAATACTGTGGCATCTGAGAGTAGCCTAGTCAGCCATGCAGCTTTCTACCTGGCATCTTGTAAATTAATCTGGGTGTTTATGCTGTAGATCATTCATGATGAACATATTGCTATAGCAACATGCATTTCTTCCATTTTTTTCCTGCTAATTACACTAACATCACCATCAGCTTCTAAATCTTTGAATTACTAATGAATGTATGTGAAAAGCAATGTCTTGATAACACTCTTTCAATATGGTCTCATCTACAAAGTAAGAAAGATGCATGTAATTTCATTATTTTTAATTTATTGTTAAAACTTGTCAATAGAAGGCTAGTCTATACTCAAATTGCAAATGTTGAAGGAATTGGAAGGTGTCTTTATAAAACAATATGTAACTCAAGGAGAGAGAACCTGGTGATTCTAGGTAGAATTCTTTACTCTGATGCCCATTATCATGCCATCTCCATCAGTTATATCTATACTAAGCTAGCATTTGACCACAAGGAAGAATTATTTAAACCTATGAACTGCCTAGGCTCTTAAGTTTCTGTAGCTCAAACATCAATACTATAAGCATTCAAATCTATTTAAATGAAGTCTCTATTATTAAGTCTTTCAGTAAAGCATCTAATGAAAGACTACAGATTTTAGTTGACATGTAGTAGACTAGTAAGAAACCTCTGGAAAATGTACATTCACTAACACTGTAAGAATACAGACCCATCCAAGGTAATTCCTCAAACTAACACAACTTGAAAAGTTCTGTTTGATATTCTCTCAGATACACATTAAGTATGCTGGAAAAAACTTCTACTCTTTCAGGCCATCAAAGTTCTATATAGGTCACAAAAACAGATATCCTTAGTCATTTACTGATGAAAATTATTAGTGCTTACTCCAAATATGTCTAGACACAACCAAGTTGTTTAAGCCCAAAAGCTTAGCTTTTTAGTAAAGCTGAAAATTTCTGAGATGACCCAAGAAGGGTGAAAATGGAAGTTTTCACCTACTCAGCACACATACAAATGTCAGGGAAAGGCAAATGAGGAACAGAGTGCTGAGGAAGATAGCTGGATTCCCCTTACTAAATGAACTACTTCAGTAAAACTTGAGGATCATTTGGTGCATGTTTCAGCCAGACTCTCTCCATATAATTTCTTCTTCTAGATTTTTCTATCCATTTGAAATTAACTAGAAGTGAAATGATGACTACCCAAAGGAAAGGAAGGTATTGATCCACTGGGGCTTTAATATGGTACCCAATATCTTAATTTCAGACAAGATGGAGTCCATTCAGGGTGGTATGGCCATAAACCCCAATATCCTAATTTCAAATTTGCCTTTCCTAAACTTGAGAATTTTGATGTATTATTGCATATATTTTCTTGTGAGAACTATGAATATGTGAAACTAATTTCATGTATTTTAATGTTCATATGCAGGAATGAGAAGAAAACACTTGTCCTGCAGCAGTAGAACAATAAATTAACCATAAAGGGATGAATCATAAACATCATCCGAGTAAATCATCAAAACATTCACTTGTTGAGATAAATATTATCATTTCTCTTACCATGTATTCTAGCATCACTGAATTAAACCCTAAAAATTCTGAAATGATGGGCTTATTCTTCTTCAACAAGACTTTTTTCTACCTGCACTCAATTGGGGCCTGTGATTTCTCCTTCTTCACACAAAGAGTAGAGAGGAGAACCCAGAAAAGATTCCCATCATGGGTTCCAAACATTCAAAAACTGATACTTTGGGGACACAGAGTTCAGTAGAAACTACTGAAGTTAGGGAGGGGATGGCGAGGCGAGGCTATTTTTCTCTGCAGAAGAATGGAGCATTCAGAATCAGTCTGTTGCTGATAGGATTACTGAGCATCCATCGTGGACCACACACAGCCCTCAAGATCTCTTCTGCCAACACATGAAGAAGCTGGTGTACGAATGGATTTGATGGAAGGTTTTTAAGGGCAAATAGTTCAAAATAGCAGGCTATTATTTCTATTACTTAACAACTCTAAAATCATGATGTATATCTAAATAATTTATCAAGGGAATGGTTAGAAGAATGAGTATTGCTCAGCTCTTCTATTGGTCTTGGCAGAAAAAAATACGTGGCTCTACTACTGGGATAGGACTCATAAGACAAATCTGACTTTTTTTTTTTTTAATTTGTTTATTTGACAGAGAGAGACACAGTGAGAGAGGGAACGAGCAGGGAGAGTGGGAGAAGGAGAAGCAGGCTTCCCACAGAGCAGAGAGCCCAACGCGGGGCTCAATCCCAGGACCCTGGGATCATGACCCGAGCCGAAGGCAGACGCCTAACGACTGAGCCATCCAGGTGCCCCCAAATCTGACTTTTTAAAATGTGGTGGGGGGAAAAAATGTAGCTGTTTGTATAAATACAGGGAAACATATAGGAGAATATTTAACAATAGTAGTTACGAGGCAGTGAGGTTAAGAAAGGAACAAATTTTTAAATTTTCTTCATAAGTCCTTTGTTTTTTTTAAAGATTTTATTTACTTATTTATTTGACAGAGAGAAATCACAAGTAGATGGAGAGGCAGGCAGAGAGAGAGAGAGGGAAGCAGACTCCCTGCTGAGCAGAGAGCCTGATGCGGTACTCGATCCCAGGACTCTGGGATCACGACCTGAGCCGAAGGCAGCAGCTTAACCCACTAAGCCACCCAGACGCCCTCATAAGTCCTTTTTATTTAACCTCTTAAAACATAAATTCCTCTTTTAATTAAAAAAAAATAATGCACTCTCTCTCTTTCTTTTTTTTAAAGTTTTTTTTTTTTTTTTTAAATTTAACAGAGAGCAAGAGAGAGCACAAGCAAGGGGAGCAGCAGGCAGAGGGAGAGGGAGAAGCAGGCTCCCCACTGAGCAGGCAGCCCACATGGGACTCCATCCCAGGACCCTGGGATCATGACCTGAGCCAAAGGCAGACACTTAACCATCTGAGCCACCCAGGCGCCCTCTCTCTGTCTCTCTCCCTCTCAAATAAATAAATAAAAACCTTTAAAAATAATAATAATGCAAATACCCTTTTTTTTCCCAAATATACTTTTAAAAAGAATTCTTCTACCTGAATAGAATGAACAATTTCCTCTTTTACTTCTCAGATCAGGAAATTTCCATTTAGGAGAAGAATCCACGCCTGAAACTTTTTATGAAAGGAAAATCAGTATAAAGCTTTACAGAGGAAGAATTTTTTTTTTTTTTTTTTAGGAAATTTGTAAAAAGAAAATTGCTTCCTAGCTGAGACCATGAATGGCAAGTTGCAGCTGAGAGTGAATTTTTAATACTTGGTTAAAAGTCCTTGATAATAGAGGTTTATTATACAAGCATTAACAAATCCTTAATTATACCAGTGTTTGCAATAAGTCCAACTGCATTATCCCAGTGGTTTAGCACCTTATGTATATATTATATCTATCTGATTCAATTAGACTTCCAACATAATCAATACAGAAAAGACTAAAACAATTAGCTCCTTTTCACACTCTCAAAGTTGATCAGAGAGTAGCCTAGAAATAAATATTCTCCATAATTTGGATTGTATGAGCTGCCAGTACCCAGGAGGTTTCCAACATGGTCCTTACAATAGTCATTGTGTAATTTAAGTTCATTCATACTCATTGTGGGCTTCAGGGGTAGAATCTAATCCAAAGTGCTCTTTTAAGAATACAAAATGAGAAAATACATTTCCAACTTTTTGAGGCAACAAGAACTATTATATTAGAAAATGATTAAAAATATCTCTGTGCTCTCTCCAGAAAAGGAGAAACTAGACTTGCCAGTTACCTTATTTCTTTACTGAATCCAACTATGACTTGACTGAACTGAGTTTTTTTATTGTTTTTGGCCAAAAAGCCACATGCCTCAAATCTGCCTTTATGATAAGAGCAAATATAATAATTCAAATACTTAAATATGAATAAAACCTCATTAAATTTCTATACCAAAAACCATAGTCCCTTTTTCATATAAATGCAAAAACCCAAGGATGCCTTATTTAGAGACCACCTGAAATATACGCTACAAAATGTGATTTGAATTCACATCAGAGAAAGCTCAGAACAACTTTTGTCAACATCTTCTTTGCATTAACTGTGTATCAGTTAAGGAAACAGAGCTGTTCCATGCCAGCATAGTAAACTGTGATTTGGGTCCCTACTGCAGAGTACAAGGCGCACCCCCGGAGGAATCAGAAATGCCAACTACGCCAACAGACAGATGTGTGGCCTCAAGCAAAGTGCTTCACCCAAAAGAGACGCTGTTTCCTCATCGATCAAGTGCAGATAGCAATGCTTCCCTTACTTATCTCAAAAAATTACAAAAAAGCAAAAATAGGATAAAATTAGTAGCATCCTCACCTTTCCTCTTCATCTTTCCTATTCAGAATGATTTAGTAGAATTTACTATGTGTCATTATATTTTATCCTTACTTATTTATCTCTACCAATATATAATACATTCTTCTAATACGGGTACTGTGCCATTTTTATTATTTCCAATTACTGTAGGGCCATGATACATATTGGTAGAATAAAAAATTGCTTATAAAAATTAAAGCACTACATAAGTGCAGGATGTTTGATATGTTTTTGCATTCAGACAGGAGTCAGTCTAAAGATGAAAATCCTTCTATGAGGTAACCATTTTACTCTGATGGTCACTGTGCCCTGAACCAATGGGATCCGTGTTTCTCTCTGAATTCAACCAGACCAAGGCCATGATCTACTAAGCCCTGGCTTTTTCATGAACAAGTTCGTTGCAAAACAACAGGCCTTTATAATTTGAATTTCCCATCTCACATGGAATAAAGTACACTTCATGGGAGAAGTTAAAAGAAATACCAATAATACAAATAAAATTGAATATTAAGCTGCAGACTTTCTAAATAAGGTCCCTAAATACATCCATAAAATTACTGCATTTGAAGAATAGTTTGCACAAACATGGGCTCTTTATTTTCAAATAAACAAACGGGAAAAATCCGAATTTCCAAGAAGAACTGTGACCAACATTAGAAAACCAGCACTCTTCATGTCTAGAAAGAAATCTACTTCAAAGACAACATGGCTGGGTGCCTGGGTGGCTCAGTGGGTTAAGCCGCTACCTTCGGCTCAGGTCATGATCTCAGGGTCCTGGGATCGAGTCCCGCATCGGGCTCTCTGCTCAGCAGGGAGCCTGCTTCCCTCTCTCTCTCTCTCTGCCTGCCTCTCTGTCTACTTGTGATCGCTGTCAAATAAATAAATAAAATCTTAAAAAAAAAAAAAAGACAACATGGCTCCTTATATTCTAACATCACTTAATATTAATAATGATTTCACTGCTTCTTCTTTTGGAATGATAAATTTTTTTTTTTTTTTAGCTGAGTAGAAATTCCAAATGCTATTGACCAAGACCTATCAGTCTCAAATCATTTTAACAGTATATAAGAGAATATCATGGAAACAGAAGACCAACATGACCAAATAAAAAGTCAATGGATGTGGATAAAATTATTCTATTTTAGTAATAAAGAAAATTCCCTTAGCAAAACTGAAATTCTTTAGATAAAAAAGAGGATTTAGTAAAATCATAATTTTCATGCCATCAATGCCTGGTACCTAGTAAGTAGCCAACAAACATCAAACAAATTATTAAAAATCAGTATCGTAATGGAGAAACATGTTAAAAGAAAATACAAGGCTTTGTCCCAATTCCACTCTTAATCTTTAATAAAAAGTCCTAATTTAGCATTTCAAATTGTTCATTTTCCTTTTTTTTCTTTTTTGTGTGATCTATTATTTGTCATATTTCATCAGGACTTCTTCGTTGCATCATTTTGCAAGTGTGAAATTGAAGAAAGAATTCAAGTGACTTGAATAGGATCAAATAGTAAACTGATGACAGAGTTGCCAATGTACTAGAATTCAGTGTCAGAATCTTCATTACCACCTAACACCACTGTGTTGTTCTATTCACTCCTCCTTATTAATTTTCATCCCACTTGAAAAATACATAAATACAGTAGGAAGATTTTTAAAGCTGATATACTAATTTTGATGGGAGAAAACATATATTTCAATTATAGTCTATGGAATCCTATTGCTTCTCCATTAAAAGGTCAATTTTTAAAAGAAAACTTTTAGATTTAATGTTGAAAATATGGGAAATTGGAATGTAGAGAATAAAATATCATCTTATAAAAGCTGTTTGTCTTGAAGTTCCCCAAATCCACCCAAGATTAATTCAGTCACTGGCATTTCTTGCTACTTTAGACAAAAGTCAAGAGAATAGAGAAAAGCAACTGCTAAGTGTATCAGATGAGAAAGAAAGAAAAGACATAGCTTAACTAATTCACAAAAATATCCAAAATCTAAGTATTAGTGTCCTAAATTTTTGCCACCAAGGATTTCCACCTTTAAATATTCTCCACCAAGGAATCTATGTTTTGAAAAATCTGCTTTATGGCACAAATTACACTTAAGTTTTTAATATATGTGAGTTAAGTCTTATAGAACTGAGTTGACATAATTCTATGCAAAAGCAAAAATCCTAATCATACTCTATAACCTTACTGAGGGTAAATATATGCTTCCCCGTAGATGCACTGAAGCAATGAAATAGCTTACCCTGAACCTCTAAGGATTCATACTGTGAACTATTATGGTTGAGAATTCAGTTTCTCCTCCATACCTCAATGTTTGTAACTCCCTCCTATTTTAATTCCTCATGACACAAAGAGTCATTGATGAATTCATCCATTACCCTCTTTTTGGTACTCAGCTACTAGGAAGTCCTGCTCATCTACCTCCACAAAATAATCTCTGATTTTTCCATTTCTTTTTCCTTTCCCACCTTTCCTGTTCAAGGCACCATCATCTTTTTCATGGGCCACTGTAATAGCTGCCAACTAGGGCTCCCTGCCTTCATGTTCCTCTTTGTAAAATTCATTCTTCATACAGAACTTTAAGTTTCCTTTCTTTAATTTTATTAACATATAATGTATTATTTGTTTCAGGGGTACAGGTCTATGATTCATCAGTCTTACGCAATTCACAGCACTCACCATAGCACATACCCTCCCCAATGTCCATAACCCAGCCACCCTATCCTTACCCTCTCACCACTACCCCCCAGTAACCCTCTGTTTGTTTCCTGAGATTGAGTCTCTTGTGGTTTGTCTCCCTCCTTGGTCCCATCGTGTTACATTTTTTTCCTTCCCTTCCCCACCACGACCCCCCGCCCTGCCTCTCAAATTCCTCATATCAGACAGATCATATGATAATTGTTTAAGTTTCCTTTTTAATGTGTCAATCATATCATGTTACTCACCTACTTAAAGTTCTTCAGTGATTTCTCATTGCATTTAAAATAAAACCCAGAATCCTTATTATAACCTGTAAGATGTTATAATGTTCTGCCCTATTCCTTCTTTTCCAACATTACTCTAAAACTGCTCCTTCCCTAGACACAGGTCATCAGCCTCACTAGACTTCTTTACTCTCCTCAAACAGGTCAAATGCATTCCTCGCATATGATGTCACCTTCACCTGAATTCCCTTGTCTCTGATCTTTCCACAGCTGGGTCCTCCTCACCATTCAGATCTTACAACAAACGGCACCTATTCACAAAGGGCTTCCCTGATGCCTCAGTTTGTCCTAATTCTTTTGACACATCTTCTACCAGATTGCATTATTCAATTTTTTATTAGCACTTTTATCACTACCTGAAATCATCATACTCATTTATATGCTTACTTGTCAATATCTCCCCATTAGGGTACAAGTGCTGTGACAGTGGGGACTGGCACACAGTAGCCATTCAATAAATAGCTGTTGGACAGAATGGATTGGTATAAACCAATTTTTTTAACTGAACCTATGTGGAATATGTCTGATCTTCTCTACTAAATGTGTTATTCATTATGAATGTTCACTTCTGATCTCTTTTTCCTGCACATGGTAGATAATTAATCAATTGTTTGAGTGAATGAATTTAAAAAATCCATAAATCATTTTAGTTCCATCAGACACTTCTGTGCTAGACACCGTGTTACACTCCGGGCTATTATGAGGAGCAGAATTTCTTAAGTAGAGGACCAACAAGGAAAATAAGAATCAATCCTTGCCTTCTGCCTACAGAAATGCATGGAAACAAACTATAACCTAAAATCGGGTGAAATAAATACAACTGAAGCACAAGAATTAAGGTTAGGGAATGCAGCTGATTGTGAATATGAGCTAGAGCCCAAGGCATGTGTAGGGATACACTGAAAAGAAAACTGAAGGTGGAGAAGATTGAGTGGCATCTTAATTTTGCAGAAATAAAAAATTCTTAAAGTAGAGGAATGAATGATAAATTAGCTCTCCACTTACATGTAATTTCCTCCAAGAGGTTTTCTTCTTCCTTCAAGGTACTGACCAGGGGACCCCACAGCACCCTTTAATTCCCAATCAGAGAATCTATTCCACTGAATTGATATTGCCAGGTTACCAGTTTGATCTCTTCTTTGCCACACAGGCAATTCTGTGAATATCTTGCTCACCGTTTTCTCACCAGATTCTGGCAAATTACTTAAAGCATGGGGAGGCCTCAATAAATGGTTTTAGAAATGAAGAAGCAAGAGGGAAGGAGAGAAGAAAGAAGGAAAGGAGAAAGGGAGAGAGGGTGTGACAGGAATGCAAGACAATCTCCTTTCTACTCTGCACCACCCGTCCCCACCCAGCAGTGGGGTGAGCATCTACACTGCGGCCCACCATTTAAAAATCTGGATGTGGTTCATCAAGTGAATGTAGTTGGCAGAATAAACTATTAGCAGCACATCAAATACATCATATTCATAGTAACAAAAAATAAAGCCAGTTCCAACAGTTGTATTTATAGGTTATATCTTTTGCAGGCTTTAATTGAAGAAACATTTTAAACATTTATCCAGATTTTAAAACCATGTATTAGTCATTTATTTAATATATTCTCATACATGTGTTCAATATTTAGGCAATTTACTATTTTTATCTTAATTAAGACTTGTCTTTTTTAACTTGCAGCAAGCTAAATCACATGTATTGTCCTAGTCAGAAGTCTAAACTCAACTCCATTTGTTTGGCTGGGTGGGTCCTTACCATAAAAGCCATTCTGTAGTGAGGGCATTTGAAAATATAAATTGATATGGATAATTTGAAATTATCCATATATTTAATACTTGAAACATAAGCAGGAAGTGGTATGAGAGGGTTTCAGTTCTATGTACTGTGCATGTATTTCAGTCTTCTATTTTGCATTGAGACAAGGTCACTCTGAAAAACTGAATTGAATCTATACATGAAATAACCTTCCTTGTCCTTCTTCAACAAGGAAACTGTCCTGACCTTTAATTTTGCCATTTGCTTTGGAACAACATATACTGCACAGATGAAATTACTCCTTAGACAACACAAGAATGGGCAACTGCCGCTTTAAACCCAGACCAGACCAACAAAAGGCTTCCTATTCAACAATTCATTGCCTTCATTAATAACAGTCTCTTTAGTTATAAAATTGACCTTTTAGGTGACAACAATGAACAAATGACTTCAATACATAAAAACAATCTTATTTTTGACATTAACATATTTACTTTTAAGTGATACTCACTTTTAATTTGTAGTAATGTGAACCACATTTAACATATGTCCACCAATTTAATGTATTTGTGACACAAAAGTTACCATTAGCCACTTAAGAATTTCTGAAACAAAAGTAGGATATTCCCTGCCCTCACAATCAAAATATCATTTCCAAAAGGGTCTCAGAATATATCCAGATATGCCAAAGTATGTCTAGGCTAATTCAATTTTTAGATCCTGAAAATACGGCCAGAGTCTTCCAGGACCTATACTATACTTTCTGCTTCTTGAAAAAATAAGTTAATCTTCAGAATAGTTGTTTATGAACTTAGTTTCTTTGCCTTAGTTTATTGGGAAGGAAGGCAGCAGTATGGGAAACAGCACAGAATTTTGAATTAGAACTTCTGTCTTTGAGTCCTGGGTCCATCCTTTACCACCTGTAGTCTTAAGAAACTAATTTCTTTTCTCTGAGGGTTTTGGAACCCAGTTTCTTTGTCAGCACACAAGGATTAAGAACATAAATACTGGTAGGGTGCCTGGATGGCTCAGTTGGTTAAGCGACTGCCTTTAGCTCAGGTCATGATCCTAGAGTCCTGGGATCAAGTCCCACATTGGGGTCTCTGCTTGCCAGGGAGTCTGCTTCTCCTGCTCTGCTCTTTCTCTCTCTCTCGCTCTCATTTTCTCTCTCAAATAAATAAAATCTTAAAACAAAAATGTATATACTGTAAGAACTTAACTGACTGCAGTGAAAATATTATCTAAGGAGCAATATGTAGAGTACTATTAAAAATGTTCATTATTAAATTTCCGTAATCTTTATACTTCATTCTTTACTAAGGGAAACATTTTAAACCTTCCAGACTCAAAAAAGGTAACAGGTTCTGACCAGCTTTCTAATTTGGTGTTAGGTTATCTGCATGGAGTTGGATGCTCCTCGATCTAAACTAAGTCATATTGCACAGACTCCTCATATTGAGTATTTTCCTTGACATTGACAAATTCCTGGTTGCCAAAGTATATAGAAGATGAATGTACCTGGGCAAAATAAGAACAGAAAGAAAGCACCTTACTTTGAGGAGTGCCTGATAGCCCCTCAATATAATGGTTGAATGAACCTTCTCTATGGATAAAATGAAGGTCTTTTTGGTCAAGGCTTTCATGGGAAGATAATCTATCAGTCAACTTCCCCCATTTTAGTTTTTAATCCAATTTCCTTGACAGTGTCCTAATAAATAAGGAAGTTTGTGCATTAATGTCCCTGCAGTCTTATACCAAGCCAGACTTCATGATACATTCAGCTATGATGGGCCAAATTTTCCTCTAAAAAGTCTACTTTTCTATATATTGGCTTCAATAATTTTGCTAACGAGTTCAAACATGAGTAATCTTTTATATATCTTTATTCTCCTTCTTTATAACAACATGGAAAAAAATCATGTTTGTGAGATAAATCTTTGAGCATATTTTTTCCAAGCAGATTTTGGAATTCTCCTAAAATAAAACATGAAGAGCCATGGAATATGATTGGGATAGCTAGCAGACCAGAATTGGCACTAGTGAATGCCAGCTAATACAATTTTTATGGAGCAAATATATTCTTTTGCTGTTTTTGAAAATGAATTGCAGAAACTGAAATATAATTCCTTTTTAGGCAATTTTTGTAACTCTAAGGGATTAAAAAAAAAAAAAGAAAAGAAAAAGAAAAACAATTAAAAAAAAAAAAAGTGGAACAAAAGATAGAGCTGTTCCACATCCGGGACACTCGTACCTTGCTATCAGTTTCAGGGTCTGCTGCTCTGCTTTTACTGACCATGTGCTGCTTATTTGGTCTGGTGTCTGAGTGCTGCCTTTTTCCTGTTTTAAAATGAAGTCAGCTGCCCTGCCATCGTGGTGTCTCTCCCACCACCAGTCTCTGCCTTACACGGCTCTGTCTTATTATGGGTCTAGCAATTGCGTGGATTTCTTTCTCAGAAATTGTTAAAAAGGAATAGAGGTTTAGCAGACTGTGGCAATGGGAAAACAGCCTGAAAATTACAGGGGCAGAAGTTGAACAACACTGTATGTTGTTTTTATGAAAATACAAATTGCTGAGAACAATTTGTTAAATGCAGATATATCTTAAATAGAGAAGTCCTAACATTGTAATCTTAAATTTTGGCAGTTATGCATAGGTCAATATTACTTTAACATTTAATTATATTAATGGTAAGTGATTTCCATATTCATTAGATTCCATATGTAGTCTGAAAGACCTGTACATATGGAAAAATGGAAATAACTCATCCTAGCTGCTGGCAAGAAATAGACACTGTTTTGTTATGTTGCTGTTGTTGCCGTCGTCCATGTCGGTGGTGATAGTGAGGTAATTTTTGTTTTTGTTTGTTCATTACTGGAAAACTGAATTCCAAACATACTCTCTTCTTTATAGATTGAAATGACTTCCTAGTTATCTTTCCAGATGCATACCTCCATAAACATACAATTGATACTTCAAAATTAACTAAATATAGGAAAGTTGTTACAAAAGCAAAACCTACTCAGAAGAGGAATTAGAATTCTTTATAAATTTCTTTGGTAAATAAGCTACAGAAACAATGTGATCATCAATTATTTGACATATACTTTATATTTCATGTGGTTCCCATATCAACAGCAACAATTCTATAAAGAAAATATAGTTTCAGACATCATTCGTCCTCAAAAAATATTTGTTCTAGTGAATGGATACAAGGTTGTATGAATGAATGACTCCCAGCAAAGAAACTAAAGCTCAAAGAAATTAAGTGAATCACCAGAAATGGCACACTAATAAAATTTAAGATCCTGGCCTTGAACATACATATTTTGATGCTAGTTTCATTGTGCTTTTGAGTGTCCTATTATTCTCTTTCCAAAAATTGACACTGACTTTCATCTACTCTTCTGCTACAGATCTAAGCCATTCCAGGCAAGTAAAGTCCAAGGCAATTTTCAAATGTATCAACCATATGTAGCCATTAATTCTTAGCATTAGCTCTTTGATCTGTGGACAAATCTGGACTGTGGGAGACATACTGGGGAAGAGATGCATAGAAAACTGTGCAGTCAAATCAGAGTCAGGAGAGAAGAAAACAGGGAGCACTTACTGAATTAAGTGCAGAATGAAAGAAAAATACTGTACTCGCTTTTAACTCATACCAGGGATTCCACTAAAAGCAATTTTTCCCCACGAAGAGCAGAACAGAGCTGCACATTTCCTGGACCCAGAATTCTCAGCCAGAAAGACATTATCAGTTAGGGTGACTAGAAACTAACTGGTTTCAAAGTGCATCCAATTCTTATTAAATATTACAAACCTAAGTTTTTAATGAAGGAACTTAAGCAAAAGTTAGATCAATTCAAGCTTCTCCCTATTACAAAACCACTTTTCACACACATCTCTGTTGCTTGTCAAGCCTTAAAAGATCTTAAAAGACCAAGTGGAATAACCATTGAGACTCTGTGAAATGCTTAGGATCCAAAGCTTATCTGGATTTGTCTACGGGAAATTTGAAGATTTGAAAATACTCTTCTAGACAGATGGGTCTAACCTGCTGAAACATTTTGTACATACTTCCAAAGACCTGTCAGAAGAATAAGTAGGCATTCACTAGAGCCACCAATTTCCCAAAGGGTGAGGAAATGGGAAAGAAGCAACATTTAAATGAATTCAGTTGCTCTGGACAATTAACCCAATGGACCAAGAGGGATTGTTCTTGTATAATCTTTTTGCCAGTGTTTGGCTGCAACCTAAGAGTGAAGCGAACATGAGCAAGTAGGAAATATTACACTGTATAGGAGTTCCAAGTATATTAATTCCATCTTTCCCAATGTTCCTTAGGTATGTTCAGAGAGTGATGGCATTTTTTTCCTAGTCAAATGAAGAAAGGTTTTTCTTAGACAAGAAATTCCATCATTTCTGAACTTTTACAACTGTGTGCTCTACCTATCATTTTCATATGCTTCCTTAACCAGCAAATGATGTGGTAAAATTGTGGGTAGTGGCAGCATGAAGAACAGAACCATTTTAATTTTTCCCATCTGGCATATTAGCATTAATAAAAGATGTTTAAAAAGAGAAGCCTTGAAAGGCTTTCACCTCTTGATTTAACAAGATAATAAGGAAAGCTTGCAATCTGCCACTAAATATAACTGATAAGAATAAGAGTGAGTATAATGTGATGATCACCAAGATTAACCTTTGAGACAATTTTTAAAACCCTGCTGATTATGATACAATCATGTTAAGACCAGCCCTGAAACTGTTGTTGTTACTTTCTAGAACAAAAACAACAGGAAAAGTTCCATTTCATGGTAAAATAGACTACACACATTAATAGAACCAAAATTGGGAAGATACCTACAGCTGCCTTATCTGTCAAACTGACCATAGTGGATCTCCCACTCTATGGAGTTAGTTGCCCTAGTATTACTACTGAATCATTACATTACTGGTTTAGATTAAGGACAGGATATCACTGACTGTACATTTCCATCTTTATCTGTTTCACTTAGTTTTGTTGTTTTTATGCCACCATTCTTCTGGATTACATCTCATTAATAATTTTCCTACTTACCCTGAGTTTTTGATGGGACAAGGGGAAAGATTTTACTTACCCTGGCAGTTTCTCAATTAAAATGGGATTTAGGGATCTTATTCTTCTTAATTGAAATGGACAATTAATTGAAATGAAAAACCTGAGTGGTTTGTCCAAGGTTTCATATCTTTGTTGGTTGATCTTTTTGACCATAACTAAAGTTCAGAAGAACACTACAGCTGACAACTACATCGAGTAATAAGATTGAAGAGCTCACCAAGGAGTGTAACACAAATGTAATTTCAATTTACTTCTTTAGGTTATCCTTGACTGCGTATCAAATGAGGTATTTTAGATAGTTATCATAACGGATAAGAAGCCAGGCTGGGGATAAAAGTTTCCTTACAAATATGCTTGTTTATACCAAAACAGATATATAATAGGGTCAGCTACTCTTAATAACAAAAAACACCTAGAAATATAAGGACAGACCTCGTTACATAAGCAATACCCATGTTAATCCCTACCTTAAGTAAAGGCAGAGAACTGCCTTTACTTACTTAAGTAAGTAAGTAACCCACTTACTTAACATGGGTATTGAGTTTTTTTTACTCAAGGCGAAATTTGGTAGTGTGCTACTTAAAACTGAATAATAGATGTTCCTAAGATATCCTTACTGCACATTTTAAGTACCTGCAGGGCAGGAAATTATTTATGTAAAGAACTGATAACCACATAGGGAATGTATGAAGACTTGCTAGTTTCACTTTTGCACATATGGTATTCAATCCTCAAGGCCACCTTTGTATTACAAAGCCAAAACACACTATAGCAATCAAAATGGATATATACATGTCCTATAAACAGCTCTTGTTTAATTTCTCAATTCTCTTATCTTGTTTAATTTCTCAATTGAAAGCAACTGTGTATATTTAAAACTCCAACGCAAAAAGCAGTGCAGACTGAGAGACAATAATGAGAATTCTGTGCACAGAATGAGGGCTGAATGTGGTCCATAGGAGAAATGATAAACCCATGGTAACCATGGCAGATTTTTATTTTTAGACAGTCTCAATTAATCAAAATCGTTTGGCTAGAATTTTTTTTAGAGTGAAGAATTCACTCTAAAAAAAATTCTACTCAATATTCAGGGCCATAAGAATATGTAGTATTCTTAAGTCAATGAAAATTAGGGGAAAAAATGTCTTCATTCATTTTCTTCGTATGGAGAAAGCATGGTATTTGGACCTTTCATAGTATCTAGTAAGAATCATAATGTCTCAAATGCTATATCCTATACTGTTTTTAGTAACACCAACAGTAAGTATATTTCATTTTTGTTTCATTAAAAAATCTAAAAAATCATTAAAGGTTAAGTTTCACAGATATACAAAATAGATAACATGTACTAACAATGAGTATTATATTTTAGATGAAAAGATACACATGTATCACAAAATTATTTTTCCTCTCAATTTTTTATTAATAAAGACTGTTAAATTTGCAAAGTTGTACATCATTACCACTTTCATTAAAAAGAAAAATAACTGTATTTCTTTTGAAGGCACAGAATTAAAATGGGATAAAAGGCAATTGGTTAATTTTCCTAAAGCTAAAGGATATGAATAAACACTTTTCAATATTTCAAAGACTTTTTAAAAATACTAATGAATAAAAAGTTTTTTAAATATTACCCTTGTGTCTACCTTTTGCAAAGTAAAGAATAATTGATTGAATGTTTTCCAACCAAAAGGAGTAAAAAAGTCTCCAGTGAGCAATTATTCTCTAGGGATCTGTCATGATGGCAAGTTTTTCTGGAAAATTTGGAATTCCCTTGATGGTGAATTTTCCAGGAGTTATACATAACTTTAAGATAATTTCTATAATGTGAATAAATCATAAAGGTAAATTCTTTAACAAAACCACTGAACATGTATGTTTATCACACTGCTTGAATGGCTTTGATTTTGTTGAGAAGAAGCTGGCCTGATAAATTCAAGGTTTCCACTTCTATTTCTCCAGCCAAAGGGTATGGATAAATCACTAACAACTCATCACTGATACTGGAAAAGTAATACAGAGCTCATTCCATGTTAATTCCACATTGGTAGTATCAACTCCGTGCACGGAAAATGATATAAATAAATCCCTTTATATCAAACACATTTCTAAATTTTAATTAACAAAACATTAGCCATACAAAAATAGAAAGCCAACATAAGTTATCTTGTAATTAAAAAAACAATGTATATAGATTTGTGTCAGATTTTGGTTTTTAAAAACCATTCTCAAAAAAAAAAAAAAAGGAACAAGGTGTTCTTGGGAGAAATGGCTGATTCGATAGCTGGGGCAAGGAAAATAAAAGATAATTCTAGCACACCTTGTAGTACTATTGTAAAATACAAAGGACTGGAAGGTGTGTCTAAAGGACACGGGAGCCAACCGGAAAGGGACCCCAAAGGCCAAAGCTGGAACAATCTGATCAAAAAAATAAATGATGGAGCACAGGATTATAGCCCAAAGTATAAGATAAATACTCATAAATTTATTGATGAGAACAAGAGACAAATCCTTTAAAAAAGGATTCTAAATATATGTAAATTCTTTCCTCCAGGAGAGGAGAGTTTAATTCCCTTCCTCTTGGGTATGGCTTAGAATTAGTGATCACTTATAATGAAAAGAGTATGGAACAGGAAAACGAGAAGCCTTACATTGGAGAAACTTGGCAAATACTACAGTAATAAGCAATGAAGATTAACATCATCAGTGATGTCATGTGGGTTTAATGCACCCTTTGATTTGATATGAGAAGGGTACTTCACCTCTGTAATATTCTTTAGAAAACATAACTTCAGTGTAGTCATGATAAAAGTACATCAGGCAAATCTAGACTGTAGACATTCAATACAATACCCGGCCAATAGTCCTCAAGACTCTCAAAGTCATGACAATAAAGAAAATTTGAGAAATTATCACAGATCAAAGGAGACTGGGAAAATGTGGTAACTAGATGCAATGTGTTATTCTTAATTAGATCCTGGAATAGTAATAGAAAACTTAGTGAAATATGAGTGGCATGGAGTTTAATTAACAGATTTCATTTTGAGAAATGTATCATGGTAATACAAAATAGTAGCAATAAGGAAAACCAGGTGAAGGTTATATAAGAGCTCTTTCCAACTTTTCTATAAATCTAAAATTATCCCCAAATAAAAAGTTCATTAAAAAGTAATTTTCTGAGTGGGACAGGGCGTATAGAAATATCTGTACTTTTAGTTTTGCTGTGAACCTTAAACTGCTCTTAAAAAAAATAGAGTCTTAGGGTGCTTGGGTGGCTCAGTTGGTTAAGCAACTGCCTTCATTCAGCTCAGGTCATGATCCTGGGGTCCTGGGTTCAAGTCACACATCAGGTTCCCCTGCTCTGCAGGGAGCCTGCTTCTCCTTCTCCCTCTGCCTGCCACTCTCCCTGCTTGGGCTCGTGCTCTCTCTGTGTTAAATAAATAAATAAAATCTTTAAAAAAGAAAAATAGAGTCTTAATAAAAACAAGTATTATTCACTTGTAGAAAAAGAAGCAGTTGTCATAAGTAAAGAGCTCAGAAATGGTGTCAGAACTATTCAATGAGGAAAGGACATCGTTTCAACAACAAATGATGTTGCAAATCTGGCAATCCACAAGCAAAATAATGAAGATGGACAACAGACCTTACATTATATATAATAATTAATTCAAAATGGATCAAAGACCCAAATATAAGAGGTAAAACCATAAAACTCTTAAAAGAAATATGGAGGGAAAGCTGTATGCCATTGGATTTTGGCACAGATTTCTTGAATATTGCACCAAAATCCCAAGCAACAAAAGAAAAATTGATAAATTGGACTTAATTAAAATGTGTTTTTGCATCAAAGGCCCTAAAAACAGAGTGAAAACAA
Source organism: Mustela erminea (assembly GCF_009829155.1). Lineage (NCBI taxonomy): Eukaryota > Metazoa > Chordata > Mammalia > Carnivora > Mustelidae > Mustela > Mustela erminea. The sequence continues at coordinate 51,872,677 of NC_045616.1, forward strand.
GGCCCACAGAAAATATTTGTGAATCATATATCTGATAAGGGATTGAGAGCCAGAATATATAAAAAACTCTTACAACTCAAGAACAAAAACTTATAATTATTTTTAACCAACTGAGCCATCCAGGTGTCCCTATAATTATTTTTAAAAAGAGAAAGCACTTGAACAGATATTTGTCCAAAAAAGACACAAAATGGCCAATAGGCATACCAAAAGATGCTCAGTATCACTAATCATTAGGGAAATGTCAATCAAAAGCTATAATGAGATACCACTTCACAATCATTAGTATGGCAATTATCAAAAAATAATAACAAATAGAAAATAACAAAGCATTACTGAGAATATGGATAAACACAATACTTTCAGCCTTAACAGGGAAGGCAATTCTGAGACCAATAAGATACCACGTGGATGACATTTCAACCTTGAAGACATTGTGCCAAGTGAAATGAACCAGATACAGTAAGACAAATACTGTATGATTCTATTCATATGAGGTCAAATATACAGAGACCGAAAGTAGAATGATGGGTGCTAGGGACCAGGATAAAGGAGGAATAGGGAAACTGTGTTTAATGGATGCAATATTTTAGTGAAGAATATCATAAAATTTTGGAAATGGATGGCAGTGATGATTGTACAACAATATGAACATATTTAATGCCACAAAAGCACTCACTTCTGGAAATGGTTAAAGAGTAAATTTTGTTATGTGTATTTTAACACAATTTTTAAAATTAAGGTAATTGTCATAATAACATGTCCAGTTTTTCTTTTCAACTGTTTGATGTATACATATTGCTGTGAATGCTTCCTGAGACAGAAATCAGATTGTAGAATATAACAAATGGAAACTGGAAACTAGATTATAAAACCAGTTCTGATTATAAAGTTAGAAAGTGCCCAAACCAGGTAAAGATAAATCATTTAAACATGAGAGAGACTCAACAAAAAGCAATTTGAGCTTTTTAGGTAATTCACTTTAGGAGAAATCTCTAGAGATTACTTTTTTAAGATTTTATTTATTTGGGGGTGCCTGGGTGGCTCAGTGGGTTAAGCCTCTGCATTCAGCTTAAGTCATGATCTCAGTGTCCTGGGATCAAGCCCCGCATCGGGCTCTCTGCTCAGAAGGGAGCCTGCCTCCCCCTCTCTCTGCCTGCCTCTCTGCCTACTTGTGATCTCTCTCTCTGTGTAAAATAAAGAAACAAAATCTTTAAAAAAAAAAAAAAAGATCTTATTTATTTGAGAGAGAGAGAAGAGCAGAGGGAGAGGGACAAGAAGACAATGTGCTGGGCGCCTGGGTGGCTCAGTGGGTTAAGCCGCTGCCTTCGGCTCAGGTCATGATCTCAGGGTCCTGGGATCGAGTCCCACATCGGGCTCTCTGCTCAGCAGGAGCCTGCTTCCTCCTCTCTCTCTCTGCCTGCCTCTCTGCCTACTCGTGATCTCTCTTTGTCAAATAAATAAATAAAATCTTTAAAAAAAAAAAAAAAAAAAAAAAAAAAAAGAAGACAATGTGCTGAAGGCAGAGTGTGACACAGCACTCGATCTCATGACCCAGAGATAATGACCTGAGTTGAAATCAAGAGTCAGATGCTAACTGAAATGAGCCCCCTAGGTGCTCCTCTAGATATTATTAATCACTAATACACCATCAACCATTTTTTAAAACAATAGTGTTTCACATACTAGTTTTCTTGACACTAGTAAAAATAATAAAAATTAAAAATAGAGATAATTGAAAAGTACTCTTTTATACAAGTAAAAAAAACTATCAAACATTTCCTCTTTGTTGAGATATAGGCCTAAAGCATAGTATTTTAATAAGTGAAATAATAAAATGGCTTGATTAAAACATCTGGAAAATACCACAATAATTTTTACTTTTTATTATTGTCTAAAAATATTTTCTTGGGGCTCCTGAGTGGCTCAGTCGTTAAGCGTCTGCCTTTGGCTCAGGTCATGATCCTGGGGTCCTGGTATCGAGCCCCACATGGGGCTCCCTGCTCAGCCAGAAGTCTGCTTCCCCTTCTCCCACTCCCCCTGCTTGTGCCTCACTTTCTCTCTCTCTCTTTCTCTCCCCCACCCCGTGTCAAATAAATAAATAAAATCTTTAAAAGAAAAAAAAAATTTCTTCTGTTGATATATTTTTCCCCATTACAACTTCTCTCTTCCCATTGCTATCCTTTTCAGTGTTTGTCTAGTCAAGACAGTCAATTAAGAAGAGAAAAAGAGATTTGTGTCTGTAGAATTTTCAATGGTATGTCTTTACAATATAGAATTTGAAAGAAAAGTTATTCACTCCTTATTTAATACACACTTATTAAAACTCTATCATGAAGAAGTGTGTTCTTGGGACTGTGCTCTAGTCAAATATTTTCTTTCCGGTCTTATTTTGCCACACAGTGTAAGTCCTCTTTACTATTATTAGTCTTGCCTTTTTTTTCTCTTTTCCGACCACAAAGCTCTTTTTTCAAAGCTTTACAAAATTCCTTCTGATGTATCATTTCTTCATAATGAATCTGAATCCTACATGCCAGCGCCCAGCATACAACAGGTGCTTCATAAACATGTGCTAAATGGATCTACTGAATGAATAAAGAAATAAATCTTGATGATACGTCCACTCCATCAATACATGGAATGCTAGTTGCACCACCCTGGGTTATAAAAACCTTAAACATAACCAAATAACACTTATAAATATTTTGAGGGCAGTTAACTTCAAAGTTCAACTGAAAACAAAGTCAGATTTATACAAAAATCTGCTCTCACATGTTTTTCAAACTCATTAGATGGCTAGTTACTTCTTTTTTAAAACCAAAAAGCAATTACAATACTTGAAATATGCTGTCTGTGTTTGATTACAGTATCGATCAATGCTGAAAGCATTCAATGTTCAACAACATTGTTGAAATTTCACAGAAGTCTAGCAATAGGAAAATAAGAAGTATGCATCTGGTTAATTCTCGGAGTCATATATTTACAATTAAAATTTGACCAAGCTTTAAGGACTTAATTCATCATGTAATTATGAAACTCACACCAAAAATGCATGGTTAAAGGAACAAAACTTAACGATGACAAATCCTGTGCATCAAAGCCTACTTTTACTTAAATTTCTCTTTTTTAAAAAGGCTTACCCTTAAATCAGAGACATAATCTCTTAAAACACACCATATGTCTTTTCTTTTGTAGCACATGTTTAGAAGCAGCCTTAATTAGAGTCAATGTATTGTTTAGATTCTTTACCGCCACTTCCCTTATTTAAGTCCTATAGCAGTTAGCCCTTTACCTTTGTGCAGGTTGAATATCAAATTAATGAAGAGAAGGCTCTGGAGAGTCCAGAAAACCTAAGTGGCTGCAGTAGGGCATTCACTAGTATCAACACCATGTATTTACCATTCTTTTAAGGAAACAACATAAAAGATCTTATTTTGTTCATAATGTCAAACACTTATAAGGTAAAAATGTTCCTCTAATTTAGTGAATATAAGGGAACTTATTAATTGTCAAGTGAGATGCAGTAAGTCATAAAAAATTCTGGACTTGTGATCTTGCTTCTTCTTTTGGTCCACTGAGCCAAGAGTATATGGCTGCATAATTACAGAATCCCAGGAAATATCTAGAGCTGAGTGTCGTGCATGGAACTGTAAAGCTCATTTTGGTCTGAAGAACTGAATGTCTGGTCAAGTTCACTCAGGAGAATTTAGTCTCATTTGATTATTTTAAAAGCACTACAAAATACTAAATCATTTTATTTAACATCTGACTTGATACCCCCTCATTCCTTTTTTCATCCTCAAATTTCCAACTCAATGTTTTTTGGGTTGTTTGTTTGTTTGAGTTTTTACCGAAATTCAAGTTAGTTAACATATAGCGTAATGCAAGTTTCAAGAGTAAAATTTAGTGATTCATCACTTACATACAACATCAGTGCGTATCACAAGAAGTGTCCTCCTTAAGTCCCATCATCCATTTACCCCATCTGCCCAACCACTTCCCCTCCAGCAACCTCAGTTTTTTCTTTATAGTTAAAAGTCTGCTTTATGGTTTGCATCTGTTTTTTTGCCTTATGTTCATCTGTTTTGTTTCTTAAATTCTACATGAGTGAAATCATAATATTTATCTTTCACTGAGTTATTTCACTTAGCATGATACACTCTATCTCTATCCCCATTATTGCAAATGGCAAGATTTCATTCCTTTTTATGCCCAAGTAATATTTCATTATATATAGATACATACACACGCACATACCACAACTTCTTTATCCATTCATCAGTTGGTGGACATTGAGCTGTACTGATCAATGTTGTTATGTATGTTACTGGTACAAAACAGACACATAGATCAATGCAACGGAATAGAAAACCCAGAAATGGACTCACCACTATATGGTCAACTAATCTTTGACAAAACAGAAAAGAATAGCCAATGGAAAAAAGACAGTCTCTTCAACAAATGGCATTGGGAAAACCAGATAGCAACATGCAAAAGAATGAAACTGGACCACTTTCTTAGACTATACACAAAAACAAATTCAAAATGGATGAAAGACCTTAATGTGAGATAGGAAACCATCAAAATCCTAGAGGAGAACAAAGGAAGGAATATCTTTGACATTGGCCATAGCAACTTCATAGATACGTCTCCAGAGGCCAGGGAAACAAAAGCAAAAGTAAACTACTGAGACTTCATCAAGATAAAAGTCAAAGTGCAGCAAAGGAATGAACCTAAATGGTATTATGCTAAGTGAAATAGTCAGACAGAGAAAAATAAATACCACATGATTTCACTTATATGTGAAATCTGAAAAACAAAACAAATGAACAATTAAACAACAGAAAATGAAACTAAACACACAGAACAAACTATCGTTGCCAGAAGACAAGGAGGGTGAGGGACCAGCGAAATAGATAAAGAAGACGAACAGGTACAAACTTCCAGTTATAAAATAAGTAAGTCACGGGGATGAAAAGTACAGCATATCAAATACAGTCAACAATATTTTAATAATTTTGAATGGTGACAGAAGGTAACCACACTCACCATGGTGAGCATAATGTGTAGAATTGTCAAATCCCTATGTTGCACATCCGAAACTAATATAATCTTATATATCAACAAGACTTCAATTAAAAATTTTTTAAATAAAATAAAATGAAGTGATTATCTTGCTGTAGAAGAATTTAGCTAGCCTGTCTTCTTATAGGGCTTTTTGGGTTTTTTTCTTTGTTTGTTTTTATCCTAAGGCTTTAATTCCAGCTATACTTGAGCTTTGGTCAACCTGTCCCTTCTTTGACCTTTATAGACAATCCTATACATGAACTTTTCATCTAAACTGTCCAGTTATGACATCAGTTCTCCAAAAACCCACCCCTGTCAACTATCCATCCTAGGGAGACAAATTTAAAAAAATAAAATAATCACAACATACAATATTATTTTCATTGTTTCTTCTTAGAACATAATTAGATAGCAAAAATCATTTGGGGATAATATTTGCTCATAAAACCATCAGTAAGGATCTGCTTTTAGCAAATGACTCTCCCAGGTTCTACTGGAGAAACTAAAACACATGAACTCTGTCCTCAAGGATAACTGAAATATAAATCAATCATTAATATAAGAAAAAAAACTTCTGCGTCACAGTAAAAGGAATGGGCTTTCACAGGTTAAGATTTATCAAAAATATTTAATTAACCACTTTCATCCTTATTTTAATTCTTTAAACTCCAAAAATCATCCTTACTTCTTCACTTCCTCACCAGAACCTTCTCATTTCTTACCACTTTGTCCTCATAGCCTCCTTAAAAACCTCAACCCTTCTCCACTTCTACAAAGATCTGCTTTATCATCCTTAAAATTACACACACATGGCAGATTGGTGGCATTACATTTGCACTCTCCAGTCTGAGGTGTTTTAGCATCCTAATTCAATAACTTTACATGTTGCTAATCAAATCTCCTTCCAGCTGCTAAAGTAGCTATTCAAAACCATCATCAGGCCCCCCATATCAATGGCCCTTCGCTCCTCCCTTCAACTTGGCTGCCTCCATCGAAGCCAAGAAATTAGAGGCTGTTAAATCTCCCTTTACTCAGTATCTCCCTTCTCTTCAGTCCCTCCCACCTCAAACACAAATTTGTAAATTTATCTACACTGGTACTTCTCTCCTTCCTCTCTTCCCCCTTCTTCCTCCCTCTCACACCCTCCCTCCCTTCCTTCCTTTTCCTCAGATCTAGGATTGGTTCCTTATAAATTAAAATATTGCATAGCCCCTCAGCATTGCCCCATATATTCTTGCTGTCCCCTGATCAGCTCTTACTTACAGCCCTTAGGGCAGTTCTTGTAAACATTTACCCATAGCCTTACCTTTTAGCCACTATTACTCCTTTTACCTCAGTTAATACCTTCAGTAACTTAGACTTCAGTGAAAAAATGACAGCCATCTGAAATGAAGTTCAGTTTCCTCCAACTGCCCCCGCCCCCCTCCACTGCCACATACATACACACATACACTTACCTATTTTGGCACCTTTCTTTTACTAAAATTTTCCGGTCTCAGAGGGAAAAATTTGGTTCCTTCCTGTCTCCTACAGTAGTAACCAAGTTTCCTCCTACCTTATAAAGAATCATCTTTTTCCTGTATGCTCAAACTCTCTCTCTCTCTCCTAGCTTCTCTCCCCCCACCTCAAATTATTTCACATAAGCCATTTTCTGCCCCACACCCCTGCAAAAACAAAAACAACCAAAAAAACAAAAAAAAAAGACCCCCACCTTGATCCTAAATCTTTTCATACTACTATTGCATATCCCTTCTCATTTACATGACAAAATTTCTGCAACAGATTTTTGGACCTCTTGCCTTTATTCCCTCAGTCTATTATCCTTTGACTTTTGTCCCAAAGGACACCCCCGAATACAGGAAATATTAGCAATAACTTCCTATCTGCAGAATCATCAGCTAACTCTTCTTCCTCCCAAATTTTCTCCACCTTAACATTATTAGACACTTCTTCGAATCTTCTAAATTTCTGACTCTATTTTCCTTCTACTTTTTTGCTACTTCTCATGTGCCTGCCTCCTCAATGCTGGAATTCTCAAGATTTGATCTTATTCTTACTCTATACACTGTCTGAGGGGTAAGGTTCTTACATAGATGTTTCAGAAGTCCTTTGATACAGCTTCTTTGACTCTGTGGTTTAAATGTCATGGATATTTTTAATAACTCCTCAAAAACAATTATTAAATGTTAGCTTTTCAAAAATTATCAATTCTAATCCTCTTGCATACTAAATGGATACAGCAAAATGACTTCATCAAAGTATTCCATGAATGAAAATGGAAACATCAAATTAATCAAGTTCAAAATGTTTTCCTCACACCCTTGGTAATCTAATCCTTCTAAATGTCTTTTCTGATGATGATTTATAATCTATCCCCAGACTTCATTTGTCTTTGACCCCTAGGCTTATATTTGTAATAGTTTATTGGACATGTCTACTGGTTCCTTTAAATCAACGAATCTGGAACTGAATTCATTTTATTCTCTTTCCAGGATGACTTCTCCTCTCTTGGTTAACACCACCAAGATAAGCCCAGCCGCCCCAATTAGAAACTCAAAAGCCATCTCTGATTTCTCTCTCTTCTCTCCCACATTCAAAAACTTCTTACCTCTAGTCAGCTGTGATTTCCTTAAAAATCTGTCAAATATGTCGCACCTTTCTATCCTCAGGGTAATTCAAAGCACTCATCATCATTGGATACAAAAAGCTTTTAACGGGTTCTTAATATGATTTGAGCATCCTTCAATCCATATTCCATGCCACAGACTTCTTTCCAAAACCAAGCCTGATTGTGTTATTTCTCTGCTTAAAACTGTGAACAGTTTCTTAGTGGCTATAAGAATACGTTCTGCTTGTCTTTTCAGAGTTATCATTGCCACTCCCTCATATCCATCCTGAAATCTAACCATAGCAAATGAAGTACAATTCTTTTAACAAGTGCATTCTTAATGGCTCCCTGTTTTTGCAGATGCCTTTATTTCTTCCTGCCCGTGTCTATCTAATGAATGCCTAATTAGTCAGTATTCCCACTGCACCTTAAATACACTTCCAGGAGTACATGGTTCATATACTACTGCAATCATTCTTTTAAGTGTTTTCCTTTTCTTCTCCTAGAGTTCTTTAAGACATAGTATTCTATTTGTCTTTAGATATCAAGGGCATAATGGAATGTGGGCATTTGCTACCAAGAAAATTTGTGAAGAAATAGAGGCAATCACTATGTATATTTGAATAGCATAAAATTTTCTGATTACATTCCTTCAAAAAAACAGCAAGTTCTACAGAGAAGAGAAATGAATGTACATGTGTGACTGAATCTGAATCAAGAGCAAAGCCTGTGAGGGTGCTAGTTCTTGGCAATGCAAGAAACAAGTTCTTTCCATCATATTCTCACTTCATTACTCTATTTAGTTAGAATTAATCTCAACTTTTTTCTTAATATTTCAGCTTCAAAGTAAATTACTGGAAATTCAACTTCCTCTTCAAGGCTGTCTTTTAAAAGCCCACTGACTTATGATAAGCACTGGGTGTTGTATGTAAGCGCTAAATCACGAGTTTGTACACCTGAAACTAATATTACACTGGGGAAAAAAAAAAAGTCTATTGACTGCTTGCAAACAGTACTGTCAGAAGGGTGGGGGGGGATGTAGGCAAAGGAACAATCTAGTTTTTTAAAAATAATCATGACAAAAGAGTTTTCAGTGTGATTATTAACTTACCCAACATGGGTAGTTCACTAATCTGGGATTTTTAAAAGTTATAAAGAATAAATCTCCCTCTAGTAAGATTTTGTAAGCATTTAATTTTTCAGTACTGCAAAATAGACTTCATCAACTGTTTTTCCCCCATAAGGTTCTACTTTAAGACCTCCATATGCTCAGCTTTAATAATCTGCTTCCACAACCAGGAACCATTCCAAATATGAGTTATGGAAATATTGTGCTTCTTATTAAAAACAACATGAAAAGAAATATCTGAAACCCAGGTATCAATCTGTAAAACACATAGTGGCAGATCCATGTGAAAGGTCTGTATGAAGAATTACTGCTTAAAATCACTTTTACTGAGGCAGTTTAACTCGTTTCACTAGAAGTGAAAATTGCTATGACAAATATGTCACTATGGAGGTCAAATGGTAATTTGCACATGCTAAACAGCTCAGCAGGAAATTACATGTGATCCTCAAAATCACCAGCATTCCCACCAGAAATCGTTTTATAAGACATGGAGGTCACATGGATTGTGTTAGGGATAAAACTCTTTCAAACACATGTTCTACCCTCCCCCTTGGGAGGAAGGAATTGAAAGGTATGGAGAGAGGTATGATCAAGGTGTTTGAAGTTAGAGAAATGTAATTTAGCATAGTTATGGAAAAGGGAAGTAGAGAAAAGTATCAATATGAGACCAATAAAAAATATCTGCTTAACTTCCATGAATCTTTCGATACCATTTTATCAGTTAGTATTCGTAAAATGCAATTATGCTTATGTATTTTGTTATCAAGAACAAATATTATATGAAAAAGGAAAATATTACTGAAGATAATTTAATGTTCCCTCAAAAGTAGTTGTTGTAATATTTCAGCAGATCTACTTCATCTGAGTATACCTCCTAAAACAAATAAGATTTAAGTTAGTAGTCTGGTGCCCTGGGGGTCTGAATGAGTGTGCAACAGAAAGGGAGTGACATTTAGCAGTATCCTGTACTCTTATATTTACATGTTGAAGAATGCTGTTTCCCCCAATGATCCTAGGTAAACACAAGATTTTGAACACTGCAATAAAATTGCCTTTAAGTATTATATGGTTATTTTATTCCAATGGTAAAGCCCTATGAGAAAAACCTCTCAGGGCAAAGAGTCCAGGAAAGAAATAATACTTTATTTTTGAACCTCCGCCCCCCTCCCCCAAAAATGGTCTACTACTATCTCTTCTTAAAAGGCTTTTACTTGTTGTATCTTTCCTCCAGTCCTGTATAAAGCTTCCTACATCTACACATATACTAATTATTTTTCATTGAGCACTTACTTCGTCCCAGGGACTATGCCACAGCGGTGGCCAAGATATACTGTCCCTATTCTCAAGGAGCCTTTGATTTAATGAGAAGTACAAAGATGTTAAGTACCAAAAGAGGAGAACTATAAGTTACTATGGGAGCATAACACATAACTGTCTAGTCTAATTTGAATGCGATCAAGAAGAAATCCTGGTGAAAGAGACACCTAAGCTCAGATATAAAGAGCATGCAGGTAGAAGTGGGGACAGCAAAATACCCCAGTCCAAGAAAATGCAGTATAAAATGGCCTAAAAGTGATATGAAACCCAGTTCAATCATGAAAAGTAAATATGTTTAATACAACTAAAGCACAGAACTCATGGAAAAACCTCTAATTAGGTTGGATTGAATGAGATCATGTAGGACCCTCATGAGCCATAGTCTATTACCTTGTATAATAGGAAACTTCTGGAAGTTTTCCAGCAGGAGTTGGGAATCAGCTTTGTATTTAAAATTCCACTCTGAGGCGCTTGGATGGCTCAGTCAGTTAAGTGTCTCTTATTTCAGTTTAGGTCATGATCTCAGGTTCTTGGATCGAGCCCCTCATAGGGCTCCAGGCTGGGCATGGGGTCTACTTAAGATTCTCTCTCTCTCCTTCTCCCTTCACCCCTCCCCTCAAAATACATACATACATACATACATACATACATACATACATTCCTCACTGTAGTATAGGTAAGGGATTATCAAGTCTGGAGGCTGCGAGGCTGTTAGGAGATTGTTTTAATAATCCAGGTGAGACATGATCGTGGTATGGATGAGAACATGGCAGTGGACCAACATGTGCATGAGAACCAATGCACAGAAGGAAACTGGTTACAAAGGACTGGATTTAATGGAGGGATAGAGATCAGAGATGCTGGTTTGAGATCCATAAAGAACATAGATGCTGTAGAAACTATAGCATAAATGAGCATATCTAGTGAGAAAAGTAAAGGACCAATGATGGAGACCAAAAAAAACCCAAATTTAATGGGTAGGTAAAAGGTCCCACAAAAGAGATAAAAAAGAAATAATGGAATAGCGAGAAGAATACGAGGTTTCTAAAGCCAAGCAAAAGGAATGGCTCAAAAGAGTTTATGTTCTATAGTACATAATGTTCCTAAAAACTCAAGTCAAGTATACATTAAGAAATATCTCTTGGATTTAATAATGAAGACACAGATGGTAAACTTGGCAAGGAAAATTCAGCAGAGACCTAAAACCAGAAGTCAAGTTATTTAGGTTCAGGTATAAGCAGAGGTAAGATATAAAGGCAGGTGAGTGTACGGCTCATTCTAACCATGAAACGTGGAAGAGATATATGTCAACTGGAAGGGCTCTGAGAGAGAAAAGGTTTGTACAGAGGTTTTTGTTTTTGTTTTTTAATATGAGAAATATTTGAACTGTGAAAACTGATCAATAAGGAGAGACCAAAGTAAAAAGAAATATGGCTACCTAAGAAGAGGATAAAAATGCTCCAGCCTGTGAGCAATGGCATTAATCAGAGCAGAAGGAACCTCTGTCATGGTTGAAAGTTGGTGGACAGAGTTTCTTTATGATGCTTCACATTTTTTCTTTGAAGTTAGAGACAAGATTATCTGCTGAGAGTGAGAGAAGAGAAGGGAAGATCAGAGGTTCAAGGAACACGAAGAAGTGTTGAAAGCACCACTGTGAATGCAATAGAGGGAGCCAACTAATGACGTGTCACTGGGCCCTGTTGAGGGACATTGATTTCAGAGGTCATGAATATATAGTGGCATCTACAAGTTTAATTTTCACAAGCTGCAGAACAGCAATGATCTAGGATTGGCCCAATTATATTTATCCAGCATTGCAAATCTTCAGAAATGTTATGATAGAAGGACAAGAGGGCAAGACAGTTAAGGATACTCACGGTACATCTAAGTCAGGCTGGGAAAGATGTGAAGAACAAAGTGGACTTGTCCAGAGGGATCAGAAGTTCTCACATTTCCCAGGAACTGTGTGGTAGAAAAATGTAAATGGAAGAAAAGGGGACATAAAATTCAAACATTACAGAGTGAGATGGTTGAATTTGATGCCCTAAAGAGGTCTGAGGTTACAAGATCTGATGTGCAGTAATGGAATAGGATAGCTGAAACGGCTTATAGATAAACATCATACTGGCACTGAAGACAAGAAATTGAAAGCCTAGGTTGTTAGAAGGTAAGTCATCCAAGTGGATACTGAATTCTCCTGGAAAGACAGCAGGATTTGAGACTCAAAGGAGTCACTGTTGAAATCTCCACTGAAAGGAGGGCAAAATCCTGAAAGATGTTTTTAATAATTCCATAGTTTTACAGATAAAGACCTGAAATTCCACCTGAATAACATATTATGTTCTTTAAGATGCTTACTTTCTACTTGATGATGATAATGTTGAAGAATGCTATATATGAGGAGCACAAGCTTAATCAAATCATGATATTCACAATTTCTACTGGTCATCCTCGAGAGGGTGGTCCTCTACACACTTCATCCAATAAGCAATTTGTCAGGGAATGATCAGCAAACAGAGAAGTGAATCTTATACCTACTGAAACTATCCCATTGTTGATAGAAACACTTAGATAATATGGTTAAACTATCTTTTACCCATTTAAACAGAGAAAGAGTCAACTGACTTAGCCTCTAATGTCTTAGGGCTATCACTTGTATATCAGTTACTCAAATACATATAAACTCATATTTTCTTGAGGCACCGTTTCCCAAACATTGCTAAAGAAGGCCTGTATTATCTGTTAAGTATGGACTCCTGGGTCCTAGCCCAAACATACTGAATCAGAATCTCCAAGAGAAGAACTAGAGCCTTAATATGCCTCCCCCATAATTATTATTACCAGGGATATTTGAGAAACAGTAAATAGCCTTAGGGGTCAGCTTTTGAAGATTCCACATTAAATAGATCCAGTTGCAAGTCTTTCTAATTAGGAGCTTTTCTGCCATGTTCCTTATTGCCAACTATCACTTCTTTTTGCTACTGATCTTCCTGTCCCAAGCAGTCTTTCTCTTCCAATCCCAACTTATATCAATTACTGCAACAGAGAAAGTGAGATAACCAAGTTTATTGGAATTCCCTGTGCAACATGAATATGTAGGCTTTGGGTGATGATCAAGGACCATATCCACTAGTAAACTACACACATTTTTAATATAAAGATTTTGGAGTATCTATTCAGGTTTTACTCATTTCTAGATTTTCTTGTCAATTGTCCATATAATTATACGATAACTTATCCTAATATAAACAGTAGTTTAGAGCTGGACAATGCAGCCAGGTTTGGCTTGGTTTGGTTTCAGGATTTTACCAAATGATTTATTTCCCATCTAGGTATCTGGCATAACATGGATTACTGCTTACATTCCATTTTTTAAATGATAGGGATAAATTGTCCTTAAGGCTCGATTTATTTGACAAAAAGAAAAAAGGTCAAATAATTTATTTACATACACAAATTTCTCAAAGAGAAAGCCATTAAATATGGTGTCCTAATCTAATTGTGGGATTTCACAATTGGAATAATTCTTTTCTATTTGGGTATCTCTTCTGAGTATCTTAATCTGGATGACCTGGTGAAAACAGAAGAAAAAGGAATATAGAGCACTAGGAAAGAACCCATTTCACAGGCTGTAAAAACTGAGACTTCAGGTTCTTTGGAGAAAGACATACATTCAACAGTCGGAGAATTAGTGAGCACTTCCTGGTGGTGTAAAACTACTGTAAATTTGTAGTGACCCTGGAGAAAAGTGAAGCTGTTCCTTACTTGTTTTAAGTCTTGGTTTTGCCTGGTCTGAAAACTGTGGACTCCATGTTTTCAGCCACACTCTATGTTCCCTTAAAGACTTGTTTAAAGATCGCTTGTCAGCCCTTTTGCTTAAAAAGAGAGACTGAAGAGTCTTCTTGAACTGTAATTAAAGTCTCAAAGTAGTTGGCTTTCTCAAAATGCTGAGCCTCACCCTCCTCCAAGTTGTTTGTGTTAGCTTAACAGGGCCACTGCAACCTGTCCCCCTCTTCCTTGCTGTGCTATTGAAACACAGTAAGAAGACCCTTTGAGCCAACCATCTGCTCTACAATTAAACTAGCAAGCATTTTCTTTTCAATAATTTATTGTGGGCGTCTTTTTATTTCCAAGTAACTGTTGGTAAAAATTCATGAATTAATTGGGAAAATGAACTGAACAAAGGCAAAATTTCACTTGCAAGAAGGAAAACTTAGGGAAGCAAGGTATGACAAGACCACACAGCATTCTTGACCATGACAGTTGGCCCCATATTTTCCTAAACCTTATAATTTAGCCACTTTCCAATGAGAGTCTAAGAACAATTGCAACAGTTGTGGCTATAAGCAAGCATGATGCAAGATTTACTAATAAATTGGACTGCTTTATAATTACCCGTGAAATAACAACACTTGACCCTGATTTATTTTGTGGGCTGCCTTTTTCTCTCCAAGCATGTTGAAGTTAATTTTTTTTTTCCCTAAAACCAGATGTTTTAACATTTCAAAGAAGATGGATGGAATGCAAACTCAAGACCAAAACTGTTTTAGGTTTGCATTTGTTACTATTGTTATTAAAGAAAGGGCCAGGGCTCTATGCAAACTGGAAACAAGCCAAAATTCTAATTTAGATGACAGTGGCCATCTTGAAATTTTCTAAACATACAAACAGCTTTGTTTCCATTTTCTGCAAGCACAGAAGCAAGCAATATGAAAACTAAATCAGACAATAAAAGAATCATTCTTCTTTGACGTTCAGTGTGATATAACAGTCCATTTTCTTCATTTAAGCCTATTAAGTGTCCTATTGCTTAGAATATGAAATTAAAGATGTTAAGGTTGACTTAACAGTAAAACCAACTAACCAACAATAATTTTTACAAATATTTTGACAGACAATTTTGTCTCTGGTCTGTGATTGGCTCCTTTGACAAAATTAGGGACCTGGGAGTAGAGAAGTTCCCAAGACCCTTCTCCAAAATGAGAAAGGCAGAGGGCTCCTGTTCTGTTCTCTTGATTGTATCCAGCTGGTTTCAGAAAAGCCGCCACTCAGTCCACTCTAGGGCCAGAGCTCCTAGGTAGTGGTTCCAAATGGATAAGAACACCGAGAGGGAGGTAAGAGATAAGATAGAAATGCATGAACCATGCTGATAACTGCAGTGACAATAAGGAAGGCTGACAGCGTGACACGTAGAAATGCAAGTCCATTCTAAGCCAGAGCAGAATGAGCCCTTTCCTAAATAACGATTACTTAGGTAATCTCTCTTCACTAGATTAGATCATTGCATTAGTGCTTCATTTCACTTTATTTATTTTAAATAGATGCCTTTTGCTAACTAACCAAGGTAAGTACTTAGGAGAAGTGGATTGACAGGACTTTTCTGATAGCATGTGCACAGCATCAGGTTATAATCACTGGTTTCTAGCTGGCAAAGAACCCCTCGAGGCAC
The DNA here is from genome assembly GCF_009829155.1 of Mustela erminea. Classification (NCBI taxonomy): domain Eukaryota; kingdom Metazoa; phylum Chordata; class Mammalia; order Carnivora; family Mustelidae; genus Mustela; species Mustela erminea. The sequence continues at coordinate 51,888,247 of NC_045616.1, forward strand.
CAAGGATTTAGCGCAATATAGCTGCCTGGAGAAATGAAGGCAAGTCTCCTCAAACAATGCCATACTTTCCTGTTGCTATAGAATCATTGTTTGCCAAATCACCTTGAGAGAAATGGCCTTCAGAGGGGGTTGGTGATGATTATTTTATACAAAATGGAACGCTTAAGTAGAAAAGATTTGGTTATGGTATGCCACCTTTCTTAGGTAAGGCATGTCATTGGGCGTCATAAATCAGTAATATATTGCTCTTGTATGTCCTGGGGAGACAAATACAATGGCTGGTATACACACCCAGCAACAACTAATGTAGTCTTTAACTGCAAGGAAGCAGACTATTAACTAGAAAGTGAGGTTTGTTTTGTTAAATCTACTGGTGTCTGGAACAGAGAGTGTCACTACAGAGTAGGAGTCCTTCCTTCAGTCGTTCAGCAAATATCTGGGCGCCTACAATATGCCAGACATATTACCATAGTAAGGAGAAACAGAGTTCCTAGCCTCATGAAATCACAGGATATTGGTAAGTGCCACAAAAGAAAGCCAAAGGGTGCTAAAAAGAGAGTACGATGGGGGACTTAGGCAGGAGGAAGCTGGGCAGAGGAGGCGGCACAGGAGGCCTTCCAAGTAGAGGACACAGCCTGCACACCAGTCCTACAGTTGGAGACAGCTCAGGCAGGAGGAAGAACAGAAAGGAAGACTGAGTGGGTGGAGGGTAAAGAGCAGGGAGGGTGCGCTGGGAAAGGAGTGAAGAGAGCGGGGAAGGGGCCAGATCCTCTCAGCCTTGTGAGTTCTATGAAGGAAGAAACCCCCAAGAGCAACAGGAAGCCACTGACATGTTTTAACTGTAATCAGAAAATCCCAGGAAATAGGACACAGTGTTGCTGCCCTTGTCTACAATTCATACCCACCAAGCCCCTGTCTTTTATAGGGAATCATGGCATCATATACATTTTTCAGATACTCTTTTCTCTTGTTCAAGTTATAGTCTCGATTAAATAAATTCAACAGAGGGCCTACACGGCCTAAAGCAAAGCTCATTTTGCCTTCTGTTCAGTATATTAAGAAAGGATCTAAACAAGATTCTTTTAAATGCCAAATACAGTGAATTTTTAAATATCTTTATGACAATAATCGAAGAAAACAACAGGGGCATTTTGTGGGGGTCCCTGCATGATCATTCTATAATTTCTTAAGCCATTTCTAAATTGTGGACAGAGGCTAATGCTTTCCTCTCATATGCTGATGGCAAAAGCAAATATTTACAAGGTAGGCTGTCCAAGAAAGAAATAGAATCCACATATAATCTGTTTTTATTGCACTGTCTGCTGCTCAATTTTATAAGCAGCTGCTGGCCAAATGTAACTCGAACCCAAACCCAAAATGTTGCGCCTTTTTGTTGAAGGGAACAGAATATTTTACTTAAATATGTCAAAAAAAACTGTTGAGAGTCATTAAGGGCTTTGGGTTGGGCGGTTTGTTTTTTTGGCAATTTGGAATCTCATTTTGAAACAGCCTACAAAACCATGTAGCAAAATAAGAATTATATTGTTATAAAAGCCCCGTACAAGCCTAACTCAGAGATATTAGAGTATGCACTTCCAATCACGAGTAGGTGGCACAAACATGAATACTACTGAGAAATAATGAGATGTGTGTACATATGAACCTCCTGTGTATCTTTCTGAAAACATAGCCCCAAGAGAAAATGACATAAAACAACTTGCAATTAAACTTTATTTGATGCCAGATGAGAAACAAATGTTTCAGAAACTGTAATTTTTAATATAATAATTTTTCCTTTGCATGTGCAGACCAGCAGCTCCTTATAACACACCAGCTCTTAGCTAACATGTATTTCTAAAGTAACTAATAGAGGCTGAAATTTTAATTGCATTTCCCCTTAATTTGTATATTTACTTTGTAAGATTTTTTTGGAGAAATGAATTATTTCAGCTTCACTTCAGAGGTCATGGGACATATACACCATTATGAAAACAAATGCTTTATACACATCTCATAATTTTAAAAAAGTAGCAGATTTCTCCATCTATTTTATGCAAATAGCTAATAAATTTCTCCAACATTAAGGACTGGTTTCTTTTGGATTTTTATACAAGACAGCAGTTGTTCCCAAAAGTTTCAACTACTGGAACTTCATTTTAGTGGCAAAAATTTTCAAGCAGCTCTGCCCACAAGATAAGAGACTTTTATATTACACTACCTACTGATTAAAAGAAAGTTCAATATAAGAAAACTATAATTAATCCAGTAACAGTTTAATAAAACGTATGTTTGTAACCACAAAAGTTTATGGATACATTTGAAAAATAGCACTATAACCACAATCAGATATACTAGTTATTTGTTCTAAAGGTAATGACTGGCTCATATGTGAGCCCCTGCAGTCTCTATTATAATTTTCTGAAAAACCCCAATGCTGGATAAATCTAATCATATATATATATGTATTCTATAATAATATTATCAATATGTATATTTGTACATATATAAATGAATAACAATATAGTGATCTATATAAACTCCATTAAAATAACCCAAAAAGTTTAAAGCTTGTGAGTCTTTTTAAAATGACATTTCACATAGAAAATCTTGGAGTAAAAGAGATGAGAAGCTGGAAAGTTTCTGCAATACATCACTTGACAGGAAGTTAAGTTATCAGAATGAAGTCTTATGGGTAACAATCGCATAACCATACATGGTGTATGTCCTAGTTACCATATAGATACGAAAGGTCCATTAAGGTTCCTTATCAGCTGTATATTGGTGTAATTTAGAGAGTTTGATAACATGAACCTGAACTGCAAAAGTCTCCAAACAATGCCCTGTTATCAGACATCTAACTTTTGAGTTTAAACAGTTACAATAAGTAGACTTTCTCCTGTCCCTACCAGAGGACATTGTCTTCCTGAGCTATTCAGCTGAAGCTTTTCATTTCATTCTTTTTTTTTTTTTTTTTTTAAAGCAAAACACCCAAAAGATGTATCAGGCTCCTAGAATTAAAACAATACAGATGGCTCAGTTGGTTAAGCGACTGCCTTCAGCTCAGGTCATGATCCTGGAATCCCGGGATCAAGTCCCGCATCGTGCTCCCAGCAATTTGGGGAGTTTGTTTCTCCCTCTGACCTTTTTCCCTTTCATGCTCTCTCTCACTCTCTCTCTCAAATAAATAAAATCTTAAAAAAAAAAAAAAAAAGATTAAAACAATACAGTGCAGGGGCCCCTGGATGGCTCAGTCAGTCTGCTAAACAGGCCAGCTCTCAATTTCAGCTCTAGTCAGGATCTCAGAGTCCTGGGATCAAGCCCCGTTTGGGACTTCCTGCTCAGCAAGGATTCTCTCTTCCTCTGCCCCTCCCCCAACTCTTGTGCGTGCATTCTCTCTCTCTCTCTCTCTCTCTGAAATAAATAAATCTTTTTAAAAAAGGAAAAAAAAAAAACAGGGGCACCTGGGTGGCTCAGTTGGTTAAACAGCTGTCTTCAGCTAAGGTCATGATCTCAGGGTCCTGGGATTGAACCCCATATCAGGCTCCCTATTCCTTCTCCCTCAGCTGCTCTCTCACTTACACTCTCTCTCAAATAAATGAACAAAATAAAAAAATAAAAATAAAAAAATACAGTGCAGTATTATTAGTCAACAACTAAACACAGTCTACATATAGCTTGTTTCAATACACAGCAATTATGTAATATAATGAGCAGAGTCTCTACGGTAATCTCCCAGGTTTTCAACTTAATCACTTACATCACTTACCCCTTTTACAATGATTTTCACAAATGGTCACATTTTCATGTGTTTATTTTCCACCACCAAGATGCCTTTAGACCATGCTGAATAAAATATCGCATGATTTTCCAACTTCTTTCCTACTAGAGCTGAAAACAAACCATCTGGTTGCTTACTAGGTGGCTGGGGACCAGGGTTAGCTTCCTAGAAGCTGTGCTCTACACCAAATCAGAAGAGGAGAGATGGCCAAAAGCCATATGGGAAAGGTAAGTTTTAAAAAATAATTTTAAAAGGCCAGAAAAAGAGTTCAAAGGTTTTTTTTAAACAATGACATTAGAGACCAAAAGTAAGGCACTTAGAAAGTTCAGTTTGATCAGAAACTAAATACTGGACTTGGAGGCCACAGAATGAGTTGAGGAAAGTAAAGGTACCTAGAATGTAATTTATATTAGTATCTATTCTTACGAACCAGCAGGACTTTTGCCTAGGTGGGCTTCCCAGGCTTAAAGAGCCAGGAACAGATGACTAAACTTACAGGCTAATTTTGCCTCTAAAGCAATGGTTGCTACTAGCTTGAACTCAAATCACTAATTCTACTTACATATTCTAATCTTGGAAAATCCATCCAGTCAACCTCTATCCTGCTATTAAATTCATTATCAATTTATATAAATATTAACTTCTTTTTTCTAGACTGTACCACCCTAGCTGGAATCTAAAGGAGACTCACTATTGCTACAAAGAAACTAGACTCTCCTCTACAGCTCTCTGGAATACTTAATGTGAAATTTGTGTTCTTTAGCCTCAGTGAAGAGCAAGAAAATCATCACAACATCATCTCCACTGCCCCCTCTCCTGTTGTCATCATATCACCCAAATGTTAAGTGGACCTCTTATAAAGGTGTCCTTATGGTTCAAGAAAGAGGAGCAGAGACCCTCCTTGTGGTCTCATGGCCCCAAAGGCTGGACTCAGTGCAAAATCCCCAATAACTACACCTCTTTCATTGCCACCGTTCATCCCTAGGATGGCTTTCAAAAGTAACCCTTGACAAAGACAGCACCAGTGAGTGGGCCTTCAGGAAACACTATCAACTTCTCATGTCTATTCCCAAAGATCTATCTGACTCTGGTTCTATAGCATCCTTGAATCCTTCTTTAACTGACTGGATAATGGACAACTTTATATTGCTCTATACAACCACTACAAGCAACATTTACCAAACTCTGTTCCTTAGGGCTCACTCTCTCTCCCTCTCTTTCACTCTAGCTCTAGCTCTAGCGCTCTCTCTCTCTCTCTCTCTCTCTCTCACACACACACACACACATATGGCCAACAGCATTGCTGCTTCTGTATTTAATTTTATACATGAATTTACTATATGGGATTACTGAAAAAAATGTATAAAGAACTATATCTGTCATACTAATTCTCTGGTTTTAAGAAATACATACCAGGACATCCAGAAGTTAAAAAGAAAGACTTTTAATATATACATCAATGCAGCCTACCACTTAACCCTGAGGTTGATGTGTATTGCTGATTTGATGATCAATGATATACATTAGCATTTTACAGTTGAAAAATATTGTATGGTTTTATTAAATATTTGTTGTATATTAAAAATTTACACTTCATGATCCCATATAATTGAATGGGAGAGTATTAAATGAATGATCCATATAATTGAAAGAATATTAAAAAAAAAGTAATACAGGTTTCAAATTGTGTCTTAAAAGCACAAGTAAACAAGTGGAAAATCAGAATATTTCAAAATAAAGATCATGTAATCTCAATTTTTTCTTGCTTTGGACAAATAATTAGTGATTCCTGGAAGACTTAATCTAAAATTACCAAAATATCACAAAATATGCAATTCCAATTCTTTCTCTTTTGCTATACAGTATGTATATAAAAGAAGATTTTCATATGATGTAGCAACAGCAAATGAATATGCTACAAAGGATTATCTAATGTATTAACATAAAATGTAAATTTTTGTATTTTACTTAATCTTCAAATGGTTGGGTTTCTTATTACTAATAAAATAAAATAAATTATCTGAATTTTGTGGTACTACAAAGTTAAGACATACATATGAATAAGTTTTGGTCATTTTTTGAAGCTTCTAAATCAGATATGAAATGATTTTTCAGGTCCTCTTTCATCAAGGTATGTAATATATCTTAGGACATCCTATTGGAGTTCTAGTAATATATTATAATTTAAACTGTTCAGCATTCCTGCCCCAAAAGATTGCTCAGAGTCATGACCCCATCAAAAGCACTTAATCCTCTACAGGGTAACAGTTCTGCCAACAAGGTGAACTTGGCCAAATCCTTTATTGCCACATTAGGGAAGCAAACACTCTTCCCCTTCCCCAAGTCAGGGGTCAAGTCCTGTCTTGCCTTGACTATGGGTAAAATCTCACACTCTATGTTGACGTTCTGCTAGAATATGTCTGAGTGGAGCCTATTATGCTTCAACATATAGTCTGAAATCCAGAATTTCAGATATTTGTGAAAAGCCTGCTCATATTTCACTTCATTTCTGGAAATAAAAATCCTAGGGACACACTCAGAGTGTTAGAGTTCCCCTAATGAAGATCTCTAAATACATGCCTTCTGTAGGTGTTTCCTAGAATAACGTTTCTTTGGACATATCTTTTTTTTACTGCTTAAAATAAAATATTTTCTTTGCAAAGAATAGTCTTATTCCAGCTTTTTCAGCTTTCTTTTTTATTTTCCCTTTTAGTACTTAATGACTTAATGTCACCATAGTGGGGAAATGTATGTGTGCACGTGTGTGTGCATGTTCTAATTCCTTTCTATAAAGTTGACTTTATAACTTTGGTTGGAGCATCTTGCTTTCCTGTAAAACTCTATGATCAGTAAATTAATTGCTATGCTGCCTGTGGCATTTGTTCTGGCCTTCTTTTCTTTCTTCTCCTTTCCCCCTTTCCTAGGCCTACATGATTATGATTCTATCTTGTCTTCCCTGAACTGATTGTGGTTAGAGATTTAGATCCAGAACATATACAAAAGAATTTTCCATCAATAGACTTCACATGCACATTTCTCCTTTATCTAAAACATTATTCTCTTTAGTCTCTATAATATACAAGGTATTACCTAGAGAAGGATTTTCCTCAATTTATCCAAAGCTTTGTTCAGTTATCAGACCACTGTCCACACTTCACAAAATGAATAGCAAATGGCCCCCATTCATTTTGAACTGATAACTTGAACTAAAAGTCATTGACTTCAATGCTAAATGGCATGGAAAATTCCCACACTCCACCACCAAACCCTGACCTGAGAGATTTGTTCTAATGTTCACAGGAAGCCATAAATTGTAAAATACATTCTACTCTGTTGACTCATAATTTGTAATGGAATAATATACGGTTTACAGAGCCCTATTCTCCCCCAAAGCATCTTAAGGACACATTAGGCATCTAAATCCTTAACAAGGAAAATGCCTGACACAAAAGGCAGAGTGCCAGTAGGTATTAGTAGTTATAAGTAGGTCGTTATTGGTAGGTATAGGTATTTACATTACTCAAGAGAATGAGAGACTGGGAAAATAGAAAGACAGTTGATTTAGAAATTGGAGAAGTTGATAAACTACAGTGTAATTGTAATAATTCACCTGCATTTTTTTTTTTTTACAACTGTCTTTCAAATGTATATCAGAGTAAATTTCCCCAAGAAAGCATGCTACATCAGAATATCTTTGAGATGTTATCCTGGCTGAAGAAAACAAAAGAGAGTATACATCTCTGAAGAAAGTTTGCTACTTATACACATAAGAAACTAGTCACCATTACCCATCCAATTCCCTTGTTAAAAATCTTGGGATCTTCTTCTAGCTCTGCTCTCAACCTTAACCTGTAAGTGATGGTTAACTATCTTTGTGTCTATCACCATAATTTCACTCTTAACTTTTCTTTCCAACTTCTCTCCATTTGGTCTGGCAAATAGCCTCATGATCTTTCCTAACTTCCTAACAGAACTCCCTGTTAGCAGTCTCCACCCACCTTCTACATGGCCTACAGGAGTGATTCTCCTGAAACAAAATTCTGACCATGTCACCCAAAAGTGAAAATTTCTCTGATGGGGATGCCTAGATGGCTCAGTTGGTTAAGCATCTGCCTTTGGCTCAGATCATGATCCCAGGGTCCTGGGATGGAGTTCTACACTGGACTCCATGCTCAGCAGGGAGCCTGCTTCTTCCTCTCCCTCTGCCTGATGCTCCTCCCTGCTTGTGTGCTCACTCACTTGCTCCCTCTCTCTGACAAATAAATAAACAAAATCTTTTATAAATAAATAAATAAATAAAATTCTCTGATGGTTTCCAATTTCCTATAAAGCCCACTGAATCTCCTCAGAAATGAAGAATATCACCCTTAGCAATCCAGCCTTTTTATATCTTTTCAGATTCATACCTAGCCAGACTCCTCTTCTATCATACTTCATTCACCTCGCCCCTTTCCTTCCCCTTCTGGAGATGTACAACGCATTCTTCTACTTTAACCATTGTCTGAAACTTACCTACCTCTCTCAAACTGCTTTATTTGTTCCATTATTTCTTTGTTCATTTGCCTACTATATTTATTGAATTGCATATAAGTTTATTCCTTCTCAAGAAGAAGAGTCTTTTAAAGTCATAACCTCTGTCTAAATGATCTTTTGATTATATTGCTTATGAGTCTCTTGGTATATATAGTACATGTTCAATAAAAAATTTATGGAATTATTGTGGCTTTGTACATAAGAAAATTACTCTTAGAAATTCTCACCCTCTAGTTTCCAAAATCTATAAAGAACTTATCAAACTCGACACCAAAAAAACACAAATAATCCCTTTAAGAAATGGATAGAAGACATGAATAGATACTTTTCCAAAGAAGACATCTAGATGGTTAACAGACACATGAAAAAAAATGCTCAACATCACTCATTATCAGGGAAATACAAATCAAAACCACAAGGAGATACCACCTAATGCCTATCAAAATGACTAAAATTAACAACTCAGGAAACAAAAGATGTTGGCGAGGATGCAAAGAAAAGGGAACCATTTTGCTCTGTTGGTAGGATGTAAACTGCTGCAGACACTCTGGAAAAAAGTATGGAGGTTCCTCAAAAAGTTAAAAATAGAACTACCCTATAACCCAGCAATTGCACTCTTAGGTATTTATCTAAAGGATCCAAAAATGTTGATTCAAGTGCTAATTCACAAGCACCCCAACATTTATAGCAGCACCATCAATAATAGCCAAATTATGGGAAAAGCCCAAGTGTCCACTGACTGATGAATGGATAAGGAAGAGGTGGTGTGTGTGTGTGTATGTGTGTGTGTAGACATATATATATATATAATGTAATATTACTTGGCAATCAAAAGAATGAAATCTTGCCATATGCAACAACATGCATGGAACCAGAGGGTATTATGCTAAGCAAAATAAGTCAGAGAAAGACAAATATCATATAATTTCACTCATATGTGAAATTTGAGGGAAAAAAAACAGATGAACAGAGGGGAAGGGAAGGAAAAATAAAATAAGATAAAAATAGAGAGAGAGGCAAACCATAAGAGGGTTGTAACTATAGGGAATAAAGGTTTGTTGGAGTGGAGGTGGGTGGGGGGATGGGTTAAATGGTTGATGAACATTAAGGAGGTCACTTGATGGAATGAGTACTGTGTGTTATATGTAAGTGATGAATCAATAAATTCTACTCCTGAAAACCATACTACACTATATGTTAACTAACTTGAATTTAAAAAAAAAAAAAAAAATCCCACCCTCTTCATCTCTCTTTCCTCAGTGGTCTCTCCACCTTTCATAGAACATGATTCTTGAAGTATAGTCCCACCACCATCACACCCTAACTTCCACCATTGCTGAGTTGACTATTATCCTCAAGGTCCTGAATATTCCCCCAGTTTCCTTATTTTGCCCTGAGATCCCATTCTCTATAAAGATACAAACTGCACATTAATCAAGTATTTTGCCACCTCACATTGAAATTTAAAAGATCCATCTAGGGGCACCTGGGTGGCTCAGTGGGTTAAAGCCTTTGCCTTTGGCTCAGGTCATGATCCCAGAGTCCTGGGATCAAGCCCCATACCAGGGTCTCTGCTCAGTAGGGAGCCTGCTTCCCCCCCGCCCCCCGCCTGCCTCTCTGCCTACTTGTGATCTCTGTCTGTCAAATAAATAAATAAAATCTTTTAAAAAATAAAACATAAATAAATAAATAAATAAAAGGTCCATCTAAATAAAGAAGAAATAGATGGGGCACCTGGGTGGCTCAGTGGGTTAAAACCTTTGCCTTCGGCTCAGGTCATGATCTCAGGGTCCTGGGATCAAGCCCTGCACTGGGCTCTCTGCTCAGTAGAGAGCCTGCTTCCCTTCCTCTCTCTGTCTGCCTGCCTCTCTGCCTACTTGTGATCTCTGTAAAATAAATAAAATCTTTTAAATAAATAAATAAATAAGAAATAGAACCTTTTTCTCTGCATTAGTATTGATCTATAAGCTAAGGAATGGTCATTTGTAGATAAGCACCTATCCACAAAGAACATCCATTATAGAATCACCCAAGGGTAAAGGAAATGTCCAGATGCTTTTAAAAAGAGCTATTTGGCAAGCTTTTAATTACAATAAGCCAATTAAATAAACAATAACCATTAGAATACACTCATGTAGTAATCCAGTCTTGGGTTGATTTTGTTTTGATGACTTATACAGTTGGAGAAGCAGCTAAAGTGGCTTTGACTTTGACAACTTTACTTATTTCAAGTATCACAAGTCATAATCAATTAATCAAAAACCTATCAGTTTTAGATTTTTTGAATTTTCTCTTCATATTCCAATCAGCTTGTCTATAAAGAGACCATTTTCACTCATAGCCTCTAATACTTACATAGATAATTAAAATACCATGCAATTCATTACATTTGAGGTATTAAGTCCACTGTGTGTTTTTTAACAGCAGCACCACATTGAGTTCAGTTGTCTTTTTTTAAAGATCTTATATATTTATCTGTCAGAGAGAGAGAGAGAGAGAGAGAGCACGTGCACAAGCAGGGGGGAGCAGCAGGCAGAGGGAGAAGCAGACTCTCTGCTGAGCAAGGAGCCCGATACGGGACTCGATCCCAGGACACTGATACAATGACCTGAGACGAAGGCAGCCGCTTAACGGAATAAGCCACCCAGGCATCCCTGAATTCTTTTGTCTTAAAGAAGACCAACACCCTCTTCTGCCAGATAGTTCTGTTTTCAGCCCAGCAAGACCTTTCTTCAATGATGAACAGAAATATTAATCACCATGATCTCTTGTTTTAACTCATTTACCTACGTAAGAGATTTGTCAGATACTCTATAATCCAGTGTATTCCAGAGTTCCAGAATCATCTGCAATTTATTTCCTTTTATGTAAGATAATATCTACTCAATGTAGTTAGGATCACAGTTTGGATTCTTTCATTTCTCTTTTCCATAACTTTAAACTAGGCATACTGCGGTCTTTACTATATATCTCAGTTTCACTCACACTAAACCACTTTTCAAGTTTTAGAAAATGTCCCCCTTTTGAACATAGAGCTAAAATGTCTTTAAATGCAAATACTTGAAGAAATGATTGGAGAACTTAGCTTGAAGTCTCCATTTTCTCCGAAGCTTGAAGCACTTTGTACCTCACAAACTCTGAAACGTAGTCATTCAAGTGGCCACAACTGGCTAGCTTCCAGGGTCTATGGATGATCCTGCGTCCTCCACCCCTGCCCCCAATGCTGACTGTGGTAAAGACAACCACCAGATGCTACCCACCTCCAGGCCCCACACCCTATACCACGCTACAGTTAAAACTATGATCAGCAAACTAAAATTACCATGGGCTATTCTTTCTTTTTATTTTTTTCTTTTGAGTCATATAAAACTGGGCAAGTCTGTGAATGCAGAAGAAAGAAATTTTCCCTTGTTTTTTCCTGGTTGTTGTACACTATAGCTCTTTGCAATTCTTCTTCCTTTACTATGGTGAGACCAAAACTGAGATTGATTTGCTGATATGCTGTCTCTCTTCTAAATGCTGTACTAAGTTTTGAAATTATACATAACAATCATAAGTATAGTAAAGTTCTTTGGTTTTCTTAGATCCAGGGTTATTTCTTAATAGCTCTCATTTTATACACCTATAAAGACTTAGGATTTCTTCTTAGATCCTAAAATACTTTAGCATAAGTTGTAATTGTCCTATCAGTGTGCTTTTTCCTTCACATATTATGGAATTAAGTTAAATGCCATGATTAAATTGTTTTATAAAATAAAACTTACAAATGAATTTGTAATTGGAGATAATCCAAAATAAAACATGAAATAAAAATCAATAGAAAATGTTTTGGTAAACCTTTTCTATTCATTAAGCAACATAAATATTTCATAAATTTCATAGATTAGACATGTAACTAACAACTTTATAGCAAATTTCTGTTTCAAAAAGTTGAATAATGGTATTATAATATTTTGCTATGAAGAACAGTTTTTTTAGGAGAGGTAGCTTATTTCTTCATATATGTAAACAAATAAGTACATATGCAGTAAAAATACTGTGTAATTAGCCAAGATGAAAATATTTTACAAGAGCGCTTCCCTACAACAATAACACACAGCTGTACCCAGATGTGGCCTAAGGCAAATTATTTCTTCTCTTTCATTGAAATTTTGTTTTTCCAATAGTTTATGTCATACATAGGAAAATTTTCTAGGAAAGAAAAAAAGTTTCTGAATAACAACTACAATTCCTTATTCTTCACACCCACTCTATAGATAATCAATAAAAATGAATAACATATTTTGGTCCAAACTGTTCAGAAAAGTTTGGGTTTAAAAACATTTGCCTCGGGGCACCTGGGTGGCTCAGTGGGTTAAAGCCTCTGCCTTCGGCTCAGGTCATGATTCCAAGGTCCTGGGATGGAGCCCCATATCGGGCTCTCTGCTCAGCGGGGAGCCTGCTTCCTCCTCTCTCTCTGCCTACTTGTGATCTCTGTCTGTCAAATAAATAAAATCTTAAAAAAAAAAAAATTTGCCTCTTGGGGCATGTGGGTGGCTCAGTCATTAAGTGTACGACTCTTGATTTCAGCTCAGGTGATGATCTCGGATTGAACCCTGTGTTGGACTCTGCACTCAGCACAGTCTGCTTGGGATTCTCTCTCTTCCTCCCTCTGCCCCCTCCCTGTTCAAGCTCTATATCTCTCTCTAAAATAAATAAATAAAATTGTTTTTAAAAATTGCCCTTTTTAGGGATTCCTGGGTGGCTCAGTCAAACTTCTACCTTTGGCTCAGGTCATGATCCCAGGATTCTGGGATCACGTCCCACATCAGGCTCTCTACTGAGCAGGGAATCTGCTGCTCCTTCTCCCTCTATCTGCTGCTCTGCCTACTTGTGCTCTCTCTCACTCTGTGAAATAAATAAATAAAATCTGAAAAAAAAAAAAAGTAGCTATGTACATACTGATCAATTTAAAATTGTTAGTTCAATGTCTTTTCAGAGACAAATGTCACATTGAAAGTTTTATCGGAAGGGAAAAAAAGACAAACCATGAAGACTTCTGAAAACCTAACAGACATTGTTTGTGTGACTAAGTCATGTTGCTCAGGTACAAATAATTCAGGAAAACTATAGTATTTTGTGATTCTTCCTTTATAGCTTTCTTTGGAGAATCATTTGAAAGGAAATATACAGATTTTTAAAATAAACACTTGAATAATTCATTTGGGAAAACAAATTATTCTTCATGATCAGGTCAAAAAAGTGATAATGAAGAGTTGAAATAGTGAAATCTTAATGATTCACTGTAGAGCTCACATGTGTGCTTTGAGATCTTCTTTCCTAAGGTTCTCAAATGTCCCCCTAGAAGTTCCAAACAATTTCAACACAGTGATGGAGCTGTAACAGTTGAGCCCCTAAGGCCAAGTCTGTCACTCAAGGCCAATATGTTAGGAAACCAAACTCAAAAGATCTTGCTCTCTTAAAGTATGTTTTAAATCTGACAATAATCCTCATCCCCTAGGTTCCTTTTTCTTACTAGTCATCAAGAAGACCAGCTCTTTCCATCACTATAGTTGCTGATCAGATTTATTTTGTTAATTTTGAGAAAAGTCCCTGCTTGTGTTCTAGTATTTTTCCTATTTCAGCTTTGTGTGCCAGTGTTTGGGTTTCGCACAGGAAAAAAAACCCATAAATAATTTCTTATGTTACCCCCATAATATCAATAAAAGTCTGAGATAATTAAAAGCCAGAGATAATCCTCAAATATGAATTTCTATCTTTTCAAATCAAACGTTTTCCAAAAAACTAAATATCAACAAAATGAAGCAGTTTGTGGTTTATTTATCCATCGAATCGTATTTCTGTCAAATCTCCAGAAAACAGTAGTTGAGGATTGCTATCTCAGTAAAAGCAATTAGTACTGTTTACTGATCAATCTTTTATAAAACAATTTTTTCTTATGTCCAATATTCCATATTGTTAAATTTAAAGGTATTTTATTATAGCAGAAGGACTTTCTCTCCTCTTAACCATATCTTAACAACAGTACAAAGGACCAATTTAATCTTCTTGCAAATTCTGAAAGAACGCATACCATCCGGCCATATGAGCTGAACTAAAACCTAACTGTGGTGCAATTGTGAAAAAGTTATAAAGGTTATCTAATAAGACAAGGAAATTTGAATATTGCTGAAGCAAATATATCTTCCAATATCAACTGTATGATACAAATTGAAATATTTATAAGTAAAACCATACCACGGTATGCATTGCATTGGTATTAATGTTTTTTTAAAATACTCTGAAATTTTAAAATACAAAATTAGAACTATCCATTATCATATAATAACTAAATATTACTTCAAAAATTATATTTAAAATTATAGGCTTATGAAATTTAAAAATGTCACTCTCATGAGCCATTGGTATAATTGCATATATCTCTTATGATGCTCAAGAAAAATTAATTGCTTTCATTGCCAATCCATATTATAATATTAGGTATTTTTCTATACATACAAATCTAAGATTTTTATTGAGAAAATCTGATAACACAGGAAATGACCATAAAAACAAATTTAGACCTTCTTGGAAAAAGACAGTATGTATAAATTAAGAGCCAGACCCTTCTTATAAAGGAAAGCGACAAGACAAATAATAAACTAGCAAAAAGTAGTTGCATTGGAAAGACTCTACTATCTCTCATCTCATCTACTTTATCTCCAACAAATATAACATAACTATTCTAAACTAACCTCTGGACTTGTGTACAGCATATATATTTATCAAGTACTTCCTTCTTTTTGAGCATTGACTAAAGCTGTCTAAAGATATATTACTTAGAGATTTTCA
This sequence comes from Mustela erminea, assembly GCF_009829155.1. Classification (NCBI taxonomy): domain Eukaryota; kingdom Metazoa; phylum Chordata; class Mammalia; order Carnivora; family Mustelidae; genus Mustela; species Mustela erminea. Next base: position 51,903,389 of record NC_045616.1, read on the forward strand.
AATCTAAGTAAAGATAGGGGCAAACTGACATTTAATAACAGAATCACTTTCTGTGCACATGCATTTTTCTAGGCTATAAACAATGCAGATATATGAATTATTTGGCAGTCTCCAAACATTAACCATTAATGTTCATCCCTATTGCTTTCATTTTGAAATCACTGCAATCAAAAAGCGCAATCTCTTCTATTTTGATGATTCTTGTTTTAGTGTTAAACCTGTCAATATAGAATTTTTAACATGTAAAATGCTCTCTTGTCAGAAAACAATTATATGTTTTAGATAATAAGTGTCCATTTAAAGAATTATTTTAAAGGAGGCATGATAAAAAAAAATTTTTGATTTATTGGTATAAGGTATTCCACACTGAAAGCAACAAATGAACAGAACTCTGTTTCTCCAACAATACGAACATACAAGAGCCATTAACACTAAAGCGAGCTGTGTGCTCGGCCTTGAGAATTCAATAGGTCTTGCCTACTAATGTTTCCTTTTAATGCTTTAATACTTTCCTTTCAGTGTCATTCATATCCAGATGACCAAACTATCTTGGTACAAAGACTCGTTCATTTGCAATCTGGTCTGATATTAAATTGTTCCAAGATAGCCTACCTTTTAATATTTGGTATATATTTTTAACAAGGTGCTTGTAGTTACATAGGAAGAACATAGTAAGACACTGAGTTCTTAGGAATGAAGACCTAGGAGTCCCTTGACACAATACTTTTAAATTAGATATACCAGAATAAATAAATTTGTATCAAAATATAAAATAAGAGCAAACAAAAATCTTAATCAGCGAACACATTTCATTTAAGAAATTTGTGATTCATCATACTCGTTTACAGTAATGCTTCTTCCTAGGCACAGGAAAAGAAAGTATACTTTCTATTCAGAAATTGAATTTTATAAAAGAGCAATGTAAATGAACACCTTTCTACTCTACATTATAGATTGCATATTTAATTACTTAATGTATAAATAATTTAAGCTTGAAATGGACTTGAACTTTTCATTTCCTAGAATTTCGAGATATATGGCCAAGGGAAGTTTGACCCTTGAGTTAATCTATTTTTCTACAAATCCATCTACCAGAACTAGTTCAGACCTAGAAAGGGTCAGGTACGTGAGTTAAAGGCCTACCTCTGATTAGAGATTCTTAATTAAAGGACTCTCTAACAGGTATAAATTCCTTCAATTTTCTCCAAGCTTGGAATAATTTCAACCAAGATTTCAAAGCAGAATACTAAGTATATCTTCAAGAAAGTGGCGGTTATGGCAGTGAATAGCCACAAATGCTTTCATTTACTTCCTGCTACAACTTCTATAAGACATTAGGATCTAGTTACTATTTACAGATCCTTGCCAACTTTCAACGTGTGACTCTAGTAGTCATTGTACTGCTCAGACACATGCTCATTTTGCAAGAAAAAAACATTCTAAATATTTTTAAGATATGACATACAACTTAAGTTTTGCCCAAATTGCAGAACAAAATGGGCTAAAGTGTTGCTTAGGCAGAAATGACAAATAAGTTACATTTCTCCAACTTCCTTCCCACAGTCCTTCTTGATAGGAGAAGTCAGAAAGAAGAGGGTTGAACAAACATTTAGCTGGGCTGAGAGTGACAACTGGTTTGCTTAATGCTCTTAACATCCTGACTCAGTGGAGGTGATGCATTGGGTTCAGAGTGACTTGATAATTCACCAGAATATACCTGCTTTGAGAGAAGAAATGCAACCTTTTCTAAGACTTTTCAACATTTTCTTTATAAGGCAGAACACTTCTAAACTTTGGGCAAATTTTTGTACTTGTCAGATTTCCTCTTTTTCTACTCTCAAAAATCAGTTAAACAGACCATAGTCAATGAGGTGGCCTGCAGGGACCACATCTATAAAATCTGGTAGCAAAATATACTAGATAAAAGCACGGACTCTGTATCAGATTGCCTCAGTTAGAACTTCAGTTCCAGTAGTAACCCTATAAAAGCTACACAATCTTCAGTTTCTTCATCTGTAAATTGGGAATAATACAAGTCTGGGGATGATTAAATGGGTCAGTACCAGAAACAGATCCTGGCATACAGAATCACCACACAAATGGTTTTCTATTGTCAGCATCAAACTGTTTTCTCAGAAGCTAAATTATGCAATAGATACAGGGGTATCTCACAGATTATTACATAATCTGGCTGGTCAACTGCAATACAACATTCTTGAAATCAACCTAAATAATTTTTTCTATTTTAAATACTTTTTTATAAGCAAATATCTAAATCATAAGCAAATATTTAAAAGGACAAGCAATGTTAATGCCTTAAATAGTATATTAACATTGAAAACCTTTCTGAAGCTTTGGATCACAGATGTCATGGTTATTTTATTTATTTTTTACCTGGTATTATTTAACATTTTTGTGAAGAAAATTTCAATAGCTTTTAGAAGTCAAAGAAATTGGGAATAATTTTTTAAAAAACACACAGTAAAAACAAGAACAAGAAAACCATTTCTACTTGTCATTAGAAATAATTTAGATCAACAACTATTCCTGATATAAAGGTCTGATTTTCTGTATGTATGTGTATGTGTGTGTGTGTGTGTGTGTGTGTGATGCATATGCATCAGTAAAATTCACAACTTGCTTTAGGACAGCTTAAAGTAGAGAGTTCTTTGAAATTTGACTTTGACATTTGTTGAAACTGTCAGTTCTTCAGCAGTCTATAAGAGTTTCTTCAAAGATGTCACTTTAGGAAGACACTAACTCTAAAACACATGATGAAGACCAGCTGGGTGAAAGACGGGGCAATCACATATATCCTGCTGAGGGATACTCAGTAAGAACTGCCCCCAATCATCCTTCTAAATTCCCTAAAAGTCATGATTTAAATATTCTCTTTTGTGGGGCCATTTTTAATTTTCTTGTGTTCTCTTTTATAAGATATGCAAATTAATTACAGTCGTTTCCAACTCTGACTCAAATGAGTTTCAAAACTGAAACAGAACATGGTGTGGGAAAGGCACTACTGAAAAGAATCCTTTGCTCAAAAACATTTTCTGGACTAGTCAACTTCAGAAGGAAAATGGTGGTAGTGACAGGAGATATGCAGTGTACATCTATGCCTTTGGAAGAATTCTCATGCCCCTTCTTTTTTTGTCCTTTTTCCTTAAAAAAAAAAAAAAGGGCAACAGGAAATTTTATCTACCTTCCACTATTATGTAGACAATTTATAGTTTTACTACTAACTGAAAGAACAAGAGAAAAAGTTGGCAGGCTTTGTTCTAGACTTTTTAAAGTATTTTTAAGTTGTTTTTTTAAATTAGTATTATTTTTGTATCTTTCCTGTCCATTCACGCAACTTAATTAAAAACCACTAATAATCAAGAAATCACCAGGTTCATTTCAACTTTAAATGTGCAAAGTAATGCATATCTTATAAAAACCCATGGTACTGCTTACACAAACACTTATATGAACACAATTCTTCAAAACTGCACATGAAAAATCACCTGACCAAGAACACTGGCAAGAGTCCGTGTTATTGTCCTTAGAACTGCTCCACCCTAGTGTGCATAGTATATGGACGTTTACATAAATTTGAATATATAAGTCTTAACATGCCCCAGTGTTAAAATTTCCCCAATGGAATTTTAGCTTAAGATAAATATCTGAATTCTTTCTTATCAACAGTGTCAAGTAGTGTCATATATTAATTTATCTATTAATGAAATGAGCCATAGAACCTCTGCTCTTTGAACGAGAATACTTTCCTTGTCACTGTAATTATATATAACCTTTTTAGACACTATCTAACAAATCGCTGATGAAGAGTACTAAGAAACCTAATGGCCTGAAAGAGTTCATAAGGTCCTCAGTATCTAACTTAAAACTAGAAAGTGTTAAGTTACTCTAGAAACATTCTGGACCTGGAGGCTTTATTTTCAAGATGAAACTTGAGGCAGTATACCATATCAGCTTTTCAAAAACAGTGAAGTGTTTAGAAATGTACATCAGAGTTGTGGCAGAGATGAATACTGAGAATCCAATAATCTATGATCCCGTGGGTGGGCAGCCAGCTACCTGGTGGCAGGTTGATTACGCTGGACTGCTTCCACCACGGAATGCATAGCCTTGTGTTCTTATTAGAAAGGACCCTTACTGTGGATACAAATTTGCCTTCTCTGCACACAACACTTCTGTGAAAACTGCCACTATTGGACTTGTACAATGCCTTATCTATGGTCACACTATGCCACACAGCATTGCTTCTGATCAAGGAACTTCCTTCACATAGCAAATCAATTGTGGCAGTGGGCCCAGCCTCATGGAGTTCACTGGTTTTACCACGTTCTCCACCATCTTAAAGCAGCTGGCTTGATAGAACAGTGGAATGGCCTCTGAAGACTCAGTTACATTGTCGACTAGCAGTAATACATTGCAAGTCTGGAACAAGGTTCTTCTGGAGGCTATATATGTTCTGAATCTGCATCTCCCACAGCTGATGCAGTTTCTCCCACAGCCACAGATCCAAGAATCAAAGGGTGGAAATGTGAGTGACATCATTCACTATTACCCCTAGTGACTCATTAGAAAATTTTTTTCTTCCTGACCCCAAAAACTTAAGCTCTGCTGGCCCAGTTCTTAGTTCTAAAAGAGGGAATCCTTCCACCAAGAGACACAACAATGATTCTATTGAACTGGAAGTATCTGCCCCTCAGATACCTTGGACTCCTTATGAATGAATCAACAGGCAAAAAAAGGGCACTAATGTACTGGCTAGGATGATTGATACTGACTGCCAAGGGAAAACTGAACTGCTACTCCACACTCATGATAAGGAAGAGCATGTCTGGAGTACAAGAGATTTTTCTAGGGCATCTCTTACTATTATCATGTCTTGTGGTTAACATCAGTGTAAAACTACAACCCAAATCAGGCAGGACTACTAATGGCCCAGACCCTGCAAGAATGAAGGTCTACGTCACCTCACCAGATAAAGTACCATGACCTGATGAGAGGCTTCCTGAAGGCAAAGGGAATACGGAATGAGTAATGGAAGAAGATAGTTAAAAGACCAGTTTTGGGATGCCTGGCTGGCTCAGTTGGTAAAGCTTGTGACTCTCGATCTTGGGGTCATGTGTTCAAGCCCCACATTAGGAGTAGCATTTACTTAAAAAACAAAAACACACAAAAAAGTGTGATTAAAAAATAAATAACAGCTACAACCACATGACCAAAATGACGACTATAATTATAATGAGCATTTCCTCCTTATTTTGTTATATGTTTGTACGTGTGTGTATAATGTAACATAAGATATATTGATTTTATACCATGGTTATTAAATTACAGGGTATCAAGGAGAATGGTAAACACCATTCATGAACTTTGCATCCTCTTCTGGGGGAAGATTAGGTGCATTTTAGGTTGTACACAGGAGAGTTGTATCATGTTAGGCAGGAGTATGACTTTATCATCTTTAATTGGAGATTAAGTATCATTTTAGGAGATGTACATGATTGGCAAGCTGACAAGGGCTGTACATGTGATGACTACATGTACATGTTAACGTGGCTGGGTCATGAGGTACCTAGATATTTGGTCAAACATCAATCTGTTTCTGTAAGGGTGTTTTTAGATGCAATCAGCATTTAAACTGGTAGACTTTGAATAAAGCAGATTGTCCTTCAGGATGTGGGTGGGCCTCACCTGATCAGCTGAAGGTCTGAATAGAACAAAAGACCATCAAGAGAGAATCTCCCAACAAACTACTTGAGACTATCTCTAAAATCAGCCATTCTGATTCTACATTAAATGACCTTCAGACTCAAAATGGAACACAGCCTGCCCTGGGTCTCCAGCCTGTTAGCCCACTCTACACAGATTTTGGACTTGCCAGCCTCCATAACTGTCTGAGCCAGATTCTTATAATAAATATCTTTGTATATACATGCACACATCCTAATAATTCTGCTTTTCTGGACAGTCCTGACTGATACAGGGGGAAAATTAACTTTTTGTCATGACCAAGTTGAATATAACTTCCTTGGTCATCCTCCTAATTCTTGTGTTATTCAACCTGTCTCTGTATCTGTTTCTCTCTCCTGCTACTGTTATCCTTTTTTTTACTTTACTTATTTATTTTTAATATTTTATTTATTTATACATGAGAGACAGAAAAAGAGAGAGAGAGAGAGGCAGAGGCAGAGGGAGAAGCAGGCTCCCGGTGGAGCAGAGAGTCAGAAATGGGACTCAATCCCTGGACCCTGGGATTATGACCTGAGCTGAAGGAGACGCTTAACTGACTGAGCCACCCAGACGCCCTTGCCATCCTCCTATTCCCTAAATTTATTGTGTTAACCAAAGAACCCTTTCCTTGGCAAACTCTCTTCCTTGACAATTTCATCTAATATTAATTTGAACTAATATTTAAATTAATTGTCAAATATATACTTCCAGCCTGACTTCCCTCTGAAGTTACAGATCCTCATTTGCAAATACTTAATAGTAGTCTCCATATGGTTCATCAGATACGTTCCAAAAGTAAACCACTTTTTTCTTTTAAAAGCTACACCTATTTTTCTTATTCTGTTAATGTCCTATTTTCCTTATTCTTTTAATAACATAACTTTCCCCCCTAGTGATCCTCAGCGCAAGATCTCATTTATTTTTCACTTTCTCTCTTTTTTATACACAACTAGTTGGTGAATCCTGGCACATTTTCTTCTGCAGTACTGTGGCATCTGTTCTCTGTACTCCATCATCCTTTTTCACCTGCCATTCACACCTTGGTTCAAGCCGGAGGTAAGTCTGCCTCACTGGATTTCTTCAAGAACCTTCTAACAGGTTTACTTTCTTCTAAGCGTTTCCCTTTCATCCATTTTCCCTATGATCCTGACATTATTTTCCCAAAGAAATGATCCAAAAATCTTCAGAGGCAAAGAAACAAGTGACAGGGAGCTCAGGAAAAACACTTTCCCCCCAAACAGACTCCCATCCCTGTTTCTATTTGGAGATACTGGCCACATCATAAAGCCAACCCACACTGAGATAGCTGTGTTGTCAATGCAGTACAAAAGCAGTACACCACACACAAAGGATACAGGATGGTGTAAAACGTTCAGGGTGTAAGGCAGAGTTTAAAAAAAAAAAAAAAAAAAGCCAGGTTCAAGATAATGGCAAGGGCTCAAGAGCCTGAAAGAGAGAAATAGGAAATGACAGTGGACTCAGAGGATATCTAAGTGGAGGGTAAAGGATGAGCAATCAACCTCAGAAACAGGGCTACTCCAACCAATTCATAGTCTTTCTCTGTCTCCCCCTCCCTCTTCATCCTTTGCAAATCCAAGGTAAAGGAGAGTCCTTGCTGAAGGCATTTACAATTGCCCATTTATGTTATAGTTATTCTTATACCTCATACCCTCCTACTTTTCTCTAAGTTCCTTGACAATAAATTCTACCAGAGTCATTTTGGTATGTCTCCCCTACAACAGCAGTTGTCTTATACACAGTGAACACAATAAATGTTTGCTAAAATAACGCATTTCAGTTAAGCTTTTTAAGTTTTTTAAATCTACAGTTAATATAAATATTTTTCATGACCTGGCACATCAGCAGTAAATACAACTTTAACAAATAAAGTTATTCTTCTTTTCTCTTTCCTGTCACAGCTTTCAAAGAACCCAATCAGATATGGCAATAGATCTGTTATCCACTATCTATGAAATCCTAATAAGGATAGAGACATTTTTGAAGAAGAAGAATGGTAACAGTTATACATATATTGTCTTTATGATGTGCCAGACACCGATCTTTATATACATTAACTCACTTTTTACAACACATCTATGATTCCAGTACAAAAAAAGAAACTGAGGTACCGAGAGCTTAAAGGACGTGCCCAAATTCACACAGTTAGTAAGCAGAAGAATCAGGATTCAAGTCCAGGCAGTCAGGACCAAGAGTCCAAGATCTTATGCCACTCAACAAAACAGAACTCTTATCATATTCCCATCACCACTCAGAAAAAGGCCCAAATGGAAGGGATGATCCCTGGTTTGAAGGGCACATCATCTTCCAGCTCACTCCAGAGAGTAACCCTTGAACCCCTTCTCAAGGGTGAATGCAAAGCACTCTAGAGCCCAGAGCCCATGAGGGATCAAGGACTCCACTGGGTATTTTTTAAATGGCAATTGTGCAATGAAAATTCTAGTAATGTATCTCCAGTGTCATTGTATAAGGCTTTTGGTACAGGGAGATATAGAAAATGACGTGTTTTAAGGGTGTTGCCTTTGTAGTAGCCTCAAAACCAAATTTTCTAAAAGGTAAAGTAGAATATATGTGAAGACTAGAATCACGAATACCCTTACTGCACACACCCTGCTGTGAGTTACTCTTTGAACAGAATTGCTGCTTAGACTTCAAACCACCACTGTGACCTCAAGAGGTTAGCAGAAAAGAGAAATTCTTTGGTTCAGAAACCATAACATGGGTATAATGCCATTTAAAGGCACAAGATTCAGAACTCAATGTGGCTTTTTGGAAAAAGTCAGTCAATCCTCTTGTGAAAAAGAGGAAAACTCAATGAAGTATAATGCTTTTAAATTCCAGATTAACATACAGACCTAAAAGCAGTAATATATTATTTCCCATAAAAATAGATGCTATGTTCTTAAACATCAAGTAAATCATATTTGTGAACTGATCATATCCATACTGGTATATTTAAATTTTAACAATCTTTTCATTGTAAAATGGCAGTTATCTGTTAGTGCTCTGAAGAAAGAAATAGTGAAATATAGGCTACATGAAATGTGTTGAGCCCATGGAGAGTATATGACATAGCAACTGGGGAAAAAAAAAAATCCAAAAGCCTGGCCAGGTAGCCCCAGTCTAAAGCACTAGATTTAAACCACATATCTGTAGATTTGACTGATCATTTGATTGATCCGTATGAGCTTATGACTGAATTAGGAGGAAGAAAAAATCAAATACTTCTCAAGTTTTCATTACAGGAAGATTCCTAACTCGCTTCTCACAGATTCACTGGGTCATATTTTTATTATGATCTCCAAGCTTCCCCCCTCTAAATTCAGTAATTTTTGTCTTTAAGCATCTAACCAAGAAGGGATTTTCTCTTTGTTCCAGGATACCAGAAAATAGCTAATAATTACTATTATTGTTGTTGTTATAAAAATAAGGAAACAAAAGGGGAGAGAATGGAAGGAAAATAGTTTTAATTTGTATGATTTCTTATAAAATATATCAAGTTACATTATCGCCTTCTCCTCTCAGATGAACTTATCAAAATAACACCTTGCTAGTTTTCTCTAGTGTCATTCTAACTATACTCACTTATACTAATACAAACATTTTGTTATTAGACTGTTTGGTATATAATGACTAAATCTCTAATACTCATAATAAATACTTGCTCAATACAACAGATGATCTTAGATCTCCTTTAATAGACTGATTAACATAAGAGTACTGGTAGGAAAAGAAAAAAAAATTCTAGTCACTTTTGATGGAAAAACTATTACTATAAGACTTACATGATGTTCACAGCCTCAAGTGAGTGATTTTATCATTCTAAGCTGTTTAAAATAATCAGCCTCATAAAACTTTAATGACCACTACTTTCTCTCTGTATTTATAGAGAAGCCTCCTCATTCATTTACAAAGAGACAGACTAAATTCTCAAATACTTGCATTATTCAATTCTTACATGGCATGAGCTTTCTCTGTTCCAAGTCTCAAATGTATCCAAATTAGTTTTAACCCCATAATACAAACTGCATGATCTGTAGACTTTTCTATACAAATTTCAGATTGTCTATTGAGAGGATTTAAATATTGTTGATTTTTAATCTAATTTAATTAACTCACTATACTGAGTACACTGCAATATAGCTTCACTAGTATTCCTTAGGCAAAGAGATTACTATATAATTTATTGGGATGTTGCCAAGAGCATATAACTAATATATCATCTATAATAAGCAAAGTGGAAAAGCATATTCCCTCTGCACAGGTGGATGATAGTATTTGTGCCAAATAATATAGCATTCCTCTCCCTACTTGGTATTTTAAACATGCATTTTGTTGTCAGGCTCCCTGCCAATAGGCTGCATGGGTTGCAATGGAGTCTAGCTGATAATTCAAAAGGTGAGTTAATTAAGGGTTGCAGTTCGGAATGTTATCAAGCTGCTGCTTAGACATCTATCTGCTTTCCATACAGGTGTGAAATATTGACAGCAAATTTTAGAAGTGTGGTGACATTTTTACCTCTCACTTACTTGATTAGATTTTTATATGGCTCATACTTCAAGGGGACTATGAACCATATCCTTTTGTTCAAGTAGGTATCTATCATGAGAAAGTACTTAGGGTGTTCAAAAGAAATACAGTATTAAATATATATATATATTTTAAAGATTTTATTTATTTATTTGACAAAGAGAGAGAGATCACAAGTAGGCAGAGAGGCAGGCGGGGGGGGGGGGGAAGCAGGCTCCCCGCTGAGCAGAGAGCCCGACGCAGGGCTCCATCCCAGGACCCTGAGATCATGACCTGAGCCAAAGGCAGAGGCTTAACCCACTGAGCCACCCAGGTGCCCCCAGTATTAAATATATTAACTAAATATTCTTGAGACCGCATACATTCTTCCTTTATAGCACAAAGGTTGATTTTTAAGAGTATCAGTCAAAATTAACCATTTGTACTACCATATCTTTCATTCAAAGGTTCTAAAACTATGATGACCCAGAAGACAGATCACAATGAAGCTCTGTTAGTTTATAATATTGTATTTATAGATGATAATATTTCCTAGACTGATAATAGGCCACAAGAGAGAAATGATTTCAACTTCTAAGGCTATGCTTTCTTTAATCTCATATCAGGAGAAGACAAGACTATAAAAAGACCCAAATCTTGATATGCATCTGGGAATTTACCTGGATGAGAATTAGGTAAAGAAATTTAGCCACAACATAAAAAGATTTAGCTACAACAAGACGTAACATTCTATAACATAGGTTTTACCATCTTAGCAACTCCTAGAAGTTCAGTTTTTTAAACGAGTTTATTATGATTAATGAGCTTTAAATACTTAGTATCTAAATATCCTTTTAGAGTTGCCCTATTTTTTCCTAAAATACTAGGAAATAGGCATGATCAGGAGATAGAGAAATTAATTGTAAAAACGATTTCTATATAACTGATGTTTCCCTTTTTCATTTCTCCCAATCAAAATCAGACACCAACTTCCATCATATGTCCCAGTGTTGTTCCTTTATTTCTTGATTTCCCCTAAATAAAAGGTAATTAAGTCTTATATTTATGGAATTCTAGAAAACCCTTTACATATGACCGTTAATTATGTTTTCATATTTAGTTATGTTACTATGATAAAGATGATGATAATCATGATGATAGAAATGAAAATATTTAAGGATAGAATTGTTTTTTAAATTGTTAAACCTAAAAAAAAAAAAACCTTATTTTTTCTTAAGATTTTTTTTTTTTATATATAGAGAGACAGTAAGCGAAGGAACAGAAGCAGGGCGAGTGGGAGAGGAAGAAGCAGGCTCCCCACTTAGCAGGGAGCCCGGTACGGGACTCGATCCCAGGACCCTGGGATCATGACCTTAGACAAAGGCAGACACTTAACAACTGAGCAACCCAGATGCCCAAAAATCACCTAATTTGGGTCCTTTTATGTATTTGTAGAAAGTAAGTATCTTGAACTGGTTCCACTGAAAACTGAACCTCAGAGAAGGATGTGAGAACATGCAGTTTAACTGGAAAGCCAGCCCAGGAAGCAACAGTGAGGGAGTGAGGAGAGGGGCAGGGAAGTACAAATGCAAACAGAAGAGGTTCTTACTGTTTGTGCATCTCTCAGGGCTAATTCTGTTGGGACTTCTGAGGAGTTTGCAAAATGCCTTCTAATGCTGTCCACCTGAAGGAGCTACCAGTTCCTCTTTTTTTTTCATTGTTCAGGGTTTGTCCCCTGAGAGCAATAAATATCCCACACTTAAATAACCCACACTTCTCAGCAGTGCTCATTTCAGGTAAGGTCATAACTCGGAGAAACTCCAGAGGATAAAAGCTGAAAGATACACATCACATGCTTGAGATGGGACACCACCAGTTGAATAGAAGTCTGGGCTCAAAAGAACCATGCAACGCAACTGGGACTGCAAGTGTAGGTGACTAATGTCGGCTAGCGTAGGAATGAAGTTGGTTTTCAAACAAGTACTTCCTATAAGCTCTGTTGTTAAATTTTTTTAATTCAGTCTCAATCAAAAAGTAATTAAGCAATGATATGCTTTAGTCTATTTCTGTAGGAAAGGAGGGGATTAGCTAAGATTTCTTGGCCCCGAGCACAGACTGGTACTTTTTATTATCATAAAAACTCCGTCTTCTTTGCTAAGGTAGCCTAAATCAGCTCCAGCGAAAAATGATAATAGACCTTAAAATCATCAAAATATACATGGCAAGAAGAAATGAGGGGAAAAAAAGTCTAAGGCAATTTGGAAATTGTGGTAAATGAGATTACTGATTGGCAAATATTCATCACTTCTTTCTCCAAACCTATCATAGACTGAATCATACTTCCCAGATGATCAATACTTCTACGTAACGGCTCTGTCACTGGCTTTAGCCAATGGGACACTGCCAGCTATGATGCAAGCAGAAGCCTGGTAAACATTTGTACACTGAAGCATATCCTTTTTTGAACTCTACCCCATGAAAGGCAGGCAACACATAGACACTCTACCATAAAGAAACTTGGGCTAAACTACTAAATGACAAACCCTAGAGGAAACCATCTTAGATTTGACTGTCACTGACTGAGCTCTCTTCTTAAAGCAGATGTTTAAATAACTCAGATATACTACATAAAGCAAAAGAATTACCCATAAAATCGTGAAAAATAACAAGCATTGTTGTTTAAGCTACTTAAGGCAAGTAGTTTGTTTTGGAAATGATACAGAAATTGATGCTGGAAAGAGAATTGTACACAACAAACCTAAAATTTATGGCATTGACCTTAGGGATGAGAAATGAGTTGAGAACTGAAAGGTGGCAAATTGACTATTAGTAGAGCTGAAAAAGAAGGAAGAAAGTGCAGTTGAAGGTTAGAGAAAGGGGAAATTTTTTTAAAAAGATTTTTTATTTTTAAGTAATCTCTATATCCAACTCAGGGCTTGAACTTATAACCACGAGATCAAGAGTCACATGTTCTTCTGACTGACCCAGCCTGGTGCCCGAAGGGGAACCTTTTATTAGTGGAAAAGTAAATGAGCCTGTTGCCTGTGATAACTTTAAAGATAGAAAATTTACTGGAGGAACTTACGGATATCTCTTTGTACAGCATGTTGAACGTGTCAGTTGATTCCTTTTACCCTCTTAGGATAAGGTATTGCAAGAGAAAGATGATCTAAAGATAGAATTGGTCAATTTCCAAGCAAAATTTAGAGAGGATATTTCAAACCCAGCGTTTCATATGCGGAAAATGAAACTCCTTACTTTCAGTCTTCCCAGGCCACAAAAAAAGAAGGCAGGGGAGGGGAAGGGAGAGAAGGGGATGGGAGAGGAGGGGAGGGAAAAGAAAAGAGAAAAAGGGAAAGGGAAAGGGAAAAAGAGAAAAGAAAAAAAAAACTCAAGTGAAAAATGAGCTCAAAGCAGAGGTAAAATCCAGAGTGCTACCAAAAACGAGATCAAATCAAAGATGAAGGTATAATAGGCTTTGTTAAGACTTAAAAGATTTATCTGTCCTGTCAGCTGCATAAAATGACTTAAATTTTCAGGGCATTGTGCCACAGCAGGCAGCCTCAAATAGAGAGGGACTGGTTTGGAAGAGATTTATGAATGTGGTTTTCATCTAATGGAGTAAATTATAATTTGATATATAGAAAACCCATAAGTTGTTTAAAGGAGTTGAATCAACTGAAGACAGAAACAGTTCAAATTAAAAGATGTCCCCAACTCTGCAGGCTGAAACAGACTGGGAAGCTTACTTAGCTGCAAACATACACCATTTCTTCTGGGGAAAAAAAAGGATGAATCAGAGAACAAAGTCAAGCACTGAGAGGGCTGAAGCTTAGGGTCATGAGTGTGTAGCCATAAGCAACAGATTGGAGAAGCACTGGATTTTTCCAAGAAGCATTGGATCCTACGTCAAGGAAAAGTCCCTGAACCCAGAACACAGGGAATGGAGGACATGTGCCCAGAAAGAGTACAGGATTGTTATGGACAACGACTACCAGGTGCCTTCAACTTCTCCCCTTTTCAAATAGGAGCCTCTACTTCATTTCCTCTGTTCCTGTTTCACCATTATGTATCTATTGGGTGTGTATGGCACAGATAGCTTGGGATCTTAGTTTACAAGGCTTTGCTACCCAAGAAGCCATGTCTGGGTACACATGAAAAGGAATACAATTGCTCAAATGGTGCAGTTGATGTGGTGTTGGAGAAAATGGTTTGGATTAGGATCCTGTCTTTTTACTCTCGAGTAAGGAAATGAAGTTCTATGTGCCATGATTTTCTCAGCTGTCAAAAGTAAAATGTTGAACGGGTGATTCTTGAAGCTGCTTCCTCTTCTAAGGTTTTATGACTTTGTAACTCTAAGTTCTAAGACATATAGTTGTCTGATTACTTGATTTGTATCACACATTGTCATGTTATTTGTCAATGCTCTGGCCTAATCCTAGAATGTAGCCATGATTTTTTTTAAGCCTTGATTTTTTTTTTTAACTGTAAATATCTGATGTTCATTTAAAATAAATCTACAAATTAAGTGTAATTTTTCTTAGAAATTTTGAACATGAGAAAAATGTACATCAGTGCTACATAATTATGTACCATTTATTTTTTGCACTGTTTAAGCAAGCTACAGATATTCAATTGCCATTGAAATATTTTTGTAAACCATGCAACCTTTTACACAAAAGATAATTATGAAATAGCTAACATTCATTTGACCACAACCAATAAATAATTTATGAACTGGGTGTTTGAAATTATGCAAATATTCTAAATACTTTTTGTTGCCTGTACATCTGAGTAAGTATGATTCAGAAGAAAGTGTGCAATGGATTAATAGATTCAACATTGAAGAGATTTGCATTTCTACAGAGTTCTTTTCTTTGCTGGCTCCTACTATCTTTAGTATCATGGCTCAGAAAACAAGCTTGACAATACTGTCTCTAAATGTATTTGAATATCCTGGCATCCCTATTCATCAGCCTCTTTGATGCTTTAAATGTCTTTTGCTTTCTTTCCAGAACTCTTTATGAAGGCAGAGAGATATGCTTTTAGTAGAGTATCCAACTATCTTATAATACACACTAAATGGAGGAGAAAATGGGCATCTTTAAATATTTGATATATCTGTGATGGCCCACAGCAGAGTTCTGTTAGAGTAACTTGCCGAGCAGGCTCATTATTCTGAATACTCCACACATCAGGTGCCACACGCATCACAGCAATGACCAGGAACTGCCAACTTCATAAACTCCCTTTGCAAATGGAAAGTTTCTTGACACCAATAAATTGTGGGATAAAACCTACTGGCAGTAGTATGCATGGTGCCTTATGGTATGGACTAACATTGAGTGAAGGAAATGTTTCGGACTCCGGATTATAATCAAGTAAAAGAAACTTACCACCTTCACAGTGTATCACCCAAAAATATTTCTTAGAGAATTCCTAAGAAGTCTGGAGGTCATTTATTTTCATTTCTTTCCACACCCAGGAGTGGGGAGTGGGTGGCATTTCTGTTCATAAACATATTTAGAAGTCTTCAGTTTTATGAGTCCCGTCAATGTTACTATACTAAGGAAGGGTACAAAATTTGTGTTGCTAGTTAATATACTATTGTTTCATCTCACAGCTTTCTTCACCCAGGCGCACCTTAGTCTCTGACCAAATTCCATCAGACAAGGTACTAAATACATGTATTGATAGATGGGTACCTTCCATTGTTTGGTACGTTCAATGAGTATGTGAGCATAAAGACGAGGGAACCGTACTGCACCAACAGCTATGGAAGGGTATAGACACTTGAGTACTGTTTCTCTTAAAAAGCCTTTTTCCTGTAATGTCAGATTGCTTAAGAGCTATCTAGCATTTTGCATCCCCCCAAAAAAATTCCCATCATTTGAGTTCATATCCTCACTAATACTGACGCTTATTTTCTCTGAAAGAAGCCATTTCACTAAATGCTACTCAGTATTTCGCTTTCACCAAAGTTCCTAAAGCAGCCATTAGGTTTAACTGTTAATCTAAACAAGCTTTTCTTCAGTAATTCTGCTCTGTTTGCCTTACACACATCCTCACATATCTTCCTCTCCATCCAGCCAACATTTACCTCCTTTTTAAAAGTGTTTACTTTGGTGCTTTTCTACACTGAAAACCCAAACCCCCAAACCGACAACTGGAACAAAGAACTCACTCTTCCTTAATGCCACCATATGAATAAAACTTGCTTATTTTCTTTTTATTCAGATGTGCTATGTCTTTTGTCCTGCAGTTGCACAGCACAGAATTGCCCACCTACCCTACTCTCCCAGAAAGAGAAGGTGGCAATGTTTTCTTAAGTTATCCATAAATAGTGAAGCAATAGAACACATCAAAAGCTACACACCCTGGGGATTGCTTACTCTGTTCTACATAGAATTCAGCTGAGTTAACTTTAAAACATTCCTTTTCATTTAAGTACTCCCTTAAAACAGCATAAAGGATGGAGCACTATATAAGCTGCTTACAATTTCTACTGCACATTTTATCAGGAAAGCTATCTATCCCAGATTTCTTCTCTTCAGAAAAATTTTAATGATCTGAGGTCACACCTCTTAAAAAGAATGAGGTCTAGTTTTACATAAGAAGGTCCAACTTGTAGGGTTTTATTTTCTTTTTATGCTCAGACCTCACAAACCGAGGACCACAGTCTTCAAATAGCATTCCTTGTTAAAATTGAACTCAGAAAAGAAGGTTATTCTACCTCAGAATTTTAAATAAAGCTTCTACAACAAAGTTCAGTGTTCCAGCTTTAAATAAATCTGAATTAAAGCAGCACTCCAGCACTAAAGTGTTTAAATCAGGTTGCTAATCCCCTTACTCTTGACACATGTCTGGTGCTTTGGGGGAGAGCAGTATAGACCTAGGATTGCTTCTTACAGGGGGGACCTCAGAACAACTGCACCACAATCACCTGCAGTGTTTACTGGAAACAGAATCCTGGGCCTCTCTCTCTTTGACTGAATGAGAACCTCTGCTGATGGGACCCGAACCTGCATGCCTGAAACATTCCCCAGGTGATTCTCAAGCACACTCAAGCTTAAGAACCACTGTGAGGACCCATCACTGCTGCCGAAGAGACCCAGTGCACACCAACTCTTAACCTGCTGAATTCTTCAATTTCAGGAGAATTAGCGCTGTCAAGTTGAACCTCACGACCACCACACTGAGGCCAGAATTATGTTAGGAAGATTAAGGTCTTTCCGGATATTCAGAACTTTTGTCTCCCTGCTGTCAGCAACTAAGGAAGCTGGCAAACGCTGGTCTCTCACAGTAACATTTAGTGCCGGTCAACACACCGTATGGGCTAACATCTGAGCCCAGAAATAGGAAAGGAGAGTATAAATAGATTTGAATTGGGGTTGGACAAGGATTTGGCAGGCAAAAAATGACTGTGTGTTGATGGGGTGGGAAAGGATAGCTGCCAATTCAGGGATCCGTGGTCGAGGAGCTTCCTGACCCCCATCCACCCCAGAAGTTCCTGTGAGCTCTCCGGACTGCTAGCCCTTGGCTATAATTAGGGGGGGTGCTGCTTTCCCTGGCTGCTTCCATATGCATGTTAGTTGTGTTTGGCATTCAGCAGCAGTATTTGAAGAGTGTCTGGCCCCCACCAGCATTTAGTTGAGCCAGTCAGTGGAAAAAATGACAATGATATCTGGCATAGAATTCAGGTGTTAAAATACCTTTATTAAAATAGAGGAAATAGCACCTATTAGGAAGTGACCCCGAGCTACCAAATTTTATTAGACTGTGAGGAGGTGTTTTTCCCTCCTTTAAAGCATACTGTAAATTCCCTTATGTCTTTCATGGTATTTAACTGCAGAAATGGGTGCATTCAGTAATTTCAGATTTTCAATGCTATATTTATTGCAACTCACTTTGTGTAGTATCAGGGAATACCGAGCTGGGACTTGGCTCATTTCGACAAAACTTTTTGTACATATTTAGCTAAAAAAGAAAATTTGATGGGGTAGGAGAGAGAGTCAACACTATTGGCAGTTTCCCATTAGCAGTGCAGGAGGTAAAAGTCAAAAATAAAGCCTGTGGGGTAAGTCTGAACATGGCATCCAAGCTTAAAAGAAATGCCATTTCTCTTTTTCATCCTGAGGTGGGAGAAGAGGCTTGACTGAAATGAGTGAAACCTCACTCCATAATATTCGTCTGAAGCCAGCCTGCCAGCCCTGATGTCAGTGGTGAGTATGCTGATATGCTGAGCTGTGGATGAAGCGGGCCATGTCTGCCCTCCGCGACTCTACAAAACCGCTTGAAAGTCAGCACGAGGTGCCGCCTCTCCCCTCTCTCAATGAAAAGCATACTTCTTGATTAAAAATGCATGTTTCTACTTCATGCCAAAACAAGAGAGTATTATTTTCAGGATGATCATAGAAACCAAGTTAAATGTGTTTCTTATTTCAAGAGATAAAAAAGCATCGCAACTTGGTGAAGAAACGTTTCAGTGCTGGATGTTAGTTTAATGTAGCACTACTATGCACGTAATTTGTTTTGAAACTCGGTGATATATGAAAATCTTCAGCATTTTTGACAGAATGAGATTACACATCCATCCCCCTCTACGCTTTAAAGAAAGAAAAACCTTGACTTAGCCTGCCAATGTTATAGATAATATCTGCGTGTGTCTGCATTGTAATACCCCTCTTGTTATTTCCACTTTCAGAGATAGGAATTCCTGAGATAATTTCATTCATAAAAGGTTCCCACCGGAGTCAGATGGATGGTCAGGAAAAGATATTGAAGATAATTTGTAGCCCTGTTGGACAACTTCTCGAGTCAGTTTGATTCTTGCTTACCAGTCAGGAGACTCGGGACAGTTTGACTGTGGATGGGAGACTGAGTATGTAAGGGATTCAAGCACCTCCTCTCCCAGAGGATAAACTGTGTCACAGGCAGTCAGGCTCAAAGGGAGTGTCTACGTATACACAGAGGCTCCCTCCTGGCTTGAGAATAAAAAGACCACTGTCTGCCCCTAGAAACTGAGTCACCAGAGCACATGGACCCACACCTTGCCTTGTCCAACATGAAGCAGAAGTTATAGGTGAATGAGAGATGCGGTGGGCAAAAGAGAGGGAGACATGAAAAGGGACTAAAAAATACATAAAGAAGATTTATTGAACACAAGAGAATGGGGCAACTCCTACATTTTGGCTACCTGCTTACTCTAGGAACATTATTAACAATGATTATCAAGTTGATATTCTTGACCTTAAGAATCTTTTTCAAAGTAAATTCATGTAAAAACAAAATGTGACCATATTCCTTTGAATGTTTTCTCTTCAATAAAACTTAATCATCTTAACCAATTCACATAAGTAGAAGCTTACTCATCTGTCATTCTACAAACCAGAAATCTCTCCCAGCAGATATTTTTTTTGTTTTTACTAGTTTGGTTGACCTAGACCCAAGAGGTACCTCTTAAAGCATTAACATTTAACTTTGTTTAATTTAGGTTTAGCATTAAAATACATGTCATAGCAAAAAACTCTCTTGAAAGTTATTAATCCATGAATAATATTCAGAATAAATATTTATTAGAATACTTGATTAGACAGCATAATGCACAGCACAACCATTCCAGGTAATATATTTTTCTATGATAATGTACTAAAAAGACAGATGGTAGGGAATATCAGAATGTATAGCAAGAATAGCTAAATTGGGGATGCCCGGGTGGCTCAGTAGGTTAAAAATATGCCTTTGACTCAGGTCATGATCCCAGGGTCTTGGGATCAAGCCCCACATCAGGCTCCTTGATCAGCGGGGAGCCTGCTTTTCCCTCCCTCTGCCTGCCACAACCCCTGCTTGTGCTTGCTCTCTCTCTCTGACAAATAAAATCTTTAAAAGAAAAAAAAAAAAAAGAATAGCTAAATTGTAAAATAATGTGGAGCCAGTAATATGTAAAACCTTATAGATATGGAATTATTTATTTAATTAATTTAGTATCTATTATATGCCTTGTAACATATCAAATATTAAAGGGTATCCAAGCAACAAATGACATTCATTGCTTCTTTCCTCGAGAAATTGATAACGTAGATCCGATATTCACACGAAGGACCAGAGAAAAGCACTATGGAATATACACTTAAGAGAATGAAACATAACACCTAAGCAATATAAACAATGATACCAGCAGATAGATACCCTGATCAAGGAAGAAGGGGGAAAAACAGTTGTTTCATTACTTCAAAACTAGCGGCATTCTTGTTTTCAAACCTTCAATACCTATTAATCCTGGGAACTCACAAATGATATCTAAACGTATGCCTGTCATGTCAATATGTTCTGAACCTTTGAGCAGCTCACTTTTAGTTCAATTTCAGTGCAAAACTATAAGGCTTATGGCATTATACATAAATGGTCTTTAAAATTTCACATCCTGAAAAATCATAGATATAAAAACCTCACATTTCTACCTCCAAAAACAGCCAACCTATTTCTCCGATTGAGTACCCTGGGCATGGAAAATTGCTAGACTATTGGTTTGGAGTATTTCTGGGACTGGTGCTGTGCTACCACTACTACTACCCAGGCATAATTGGCACTGCTAGTTCTTTAGTTATTGTTACAGCTGCTAGGGGTCTTTTAATAGGTTATTTAGAAAAAAGAAAAGAGGACAATTGACCCTGGGTGGTTCTCAAATGGTGCTATTATTGGTTTGTTTTCATAGATTGGCAGTACCCTACAACAGGCAATGTTCGAGAAATAAAATTACAGTTGTATTAACAGCTTCAAATTAGGGGTATTTTTTCAAATCATTGTGTGGGGTTTTAGTGGTGCAAGAATGAGTGGTTTTAATTGGGCCTTCTTCCTTAGATGGCTTGAGAAAAACTCTCCAGCCCAACAACAGAAGGAAGGGGGAACCAGGACAAGAGCCACAAGGACAAGAGCCACATTATCACTTTATGAAATGGCTGGTCAGGATCTGACAAAATATTTTTATAATTGATTCAAAGAATGAAAATGCTAGGAACTGGTCCTTTGCAGTAGAACACATTATGAAGTTGACAGATCCCATTTGGGGGGAAAAAATCTTCAGAAGCTGTATTGCCCCAGGTTCCTGCATAATAAAATGATCTTCTGAAAAGTTGACTAGCATATTTTGGCTGTGAGCACCAGAAAATACCACAAACAAAATATTTGTATAGCTTATAAAACACTCAAGCTGAATATTAAAAGCATCTGTTTCCAAGGAATATAATTATAAAGTACTTGAAGTGAATCAGGAGGCAGGATTCACAAAACATTAAACATGTCGTAAACAAGCCATTTGACTCATCCAGATACTATGGATAATAGATGGACTGCTGATTTACAAAGGAATACCTTCATTGAAGATTCTGACTCAGAAAGCATGACAGCAAGGGTCAAATGGTTTCCTGATGTCATTGTGGGATGAATAATTCTGGGCTATTTACTGAAGCATTTTAGAATTCTTCCCCCCCACCTTTTTTTTTTAAAGAAACATGTGGACAAAGATAGCCTTAATATTTTGTCTTGTGAGAAACATGTAATCTGGCCAATTTGTGTAGTCAAGACCACTCTGACAAAGTATGTGTTGATAGTGAACATAAGAATGAATTATACACCCGTGAACTGTGGGCATGCTTTATCTATAAAAAGGCATCAATTGTCACTCAGAAGTGTAAAATTTAAATGTGCTAATACGCAAACTCTTGTTTTTATGTGGTCCTATCAAGAACAAGAAGCTTCACCGTGGACATTACGAAGTCAAATGTAATTCATAATGGTACTGCTGTTTTGTAAAAAGACAGCAGACAGAATCTACTTTCTAAGATTAAATTGAAACTTCCTTCCCCAAATGTTAAGCTAAAATTACGGGCAAAATTCTTTTCTCACATTTGCATCATGGGACTTAAGCCTGTTATTCTTTCCTCCTACAAGACAGGCTCCTGGGAGTCCTGCATACTTATCAGGAGCAAAATATTGGATTTGACATCTGCAATATACATCTTTGTTGAATGTTGTCCCAAATCAAAATAAAAGCCTGTTTTATATTGTTCTCCTGAGGTCTTTGGAAAGAGTTTGTCTTTTTGCAGTCTCAAAAATGATATGAATTTTCAGAAAGATAGTCTCTGAAAGCATCAATCCTATAGGAACATGTCAATTAAGATCACTTTACCCCATGTCTACATGCATAAACTTTGTACTACTTAGAGGAAAAGACAGCAGAAGGAGGAGAAAGAAGGTGGGAGAATGATGCAGAATAAAACATTGTGAAAAGAAGAGGTCGCCAGGTGTAAAAACCGGGTGTTTCTAAAAGCCATGGGATTCTGAGGTCAGCACATCCTGATGTGTTCATCGGAAAGTTCACAGGGAGCGGTTGCTAAAATGGTAAGAGTCTGAAACAAGTGTTGAAGTTTTATGTCCTCTTTTGTAAAACTCTCACTCTCCTTTTTTGTGCATTTAATGGGCTTTATTTGACTGCTGATTGGAGTATTCGACCCTGACAGTTCTCTTCACAGACTGAATGTGAAGCCTGAGAACCTTTAGCCAGTCACACAAGACCAGCCTGGGGACCCAATGACATCTTTGAACTGTGGCTCTTTCCTCGAGCTTGATTAGAGATTTTATCCTGACTGCCGAAGGGAATGGGAACCTTTAATGAGAAATGGTGTTTTGTGCAGGAGCCATGGATACAGGAAGGAGAGGGACTCTACAAATTAGAGGCTAGCTTGGCTGAAAAATTGGGTTGAAAAATCACTTTAAAGAATTGCACCATTATAAATCACCATATAATTAGGCTTGCAATATATAAAAGGAGAATATAGCATATGGAGGACAATCTTTGTAGATATTGTTAATATGAATCTTAAATGCCACCATAAATGTTTTGCTACCTCAAATTCATAGTGTTATATGAGTTTGAATCAATGAAAATTCTACCATTTGGAAAGAGAAAATATATATTACCACATCTCTTGGTATTTGATGCTCTTTTCACTACAAGAACACTTTTTTGGTTTTGGTATGCAAGAATTCTAGAAATAATGTATTTCCATCAGGTGCTATTTTATTGTACTATTTTCTTGATGTTATTAATTTATAGAATAAGTGAAAATGATTTTTTTTAAAGTACAAATGCTTTCTGTAAATCACTGCCCTCTAAACTCTGGTAGGTATCTTATTAAATATGAATTTACCTTGTTTAGGTGGTATTTTCCCCCTGGGAAACAGTAAGCTTATAATTAAAAATCTGAACTAGAGA
This sequence comes from Mustela erminea, assembly GCF_009829155.1. NCBI lineage: Eukaryota > Metazoa > Chordata > Mammalia > Carnivora > Mustelidae > Mustela > Mustela erminea. The sequence goes on from NC_045616.1 coordinate 51,926,934, forward strand.
TCCAAAAAGCCAACTAATATCATAAATATTACTTTAAAAATTAATAAACTATTGATTAAAAATTAATAAGTTATTAAATTCAACCCAAATTTTTCAGTAAAGGAAATCCATTAAATTATTCCACAGGTCTCTATCAAGTTGTCTCTGTGTCTCTTGGATACAATTAGATGAATTATCTGTATACATTGTAACATTTAAGTCACAGTCACAATCTCCAAAGCCCGCATCAAACTACTCAGGGGAAAGAAGCATTCCTGGGTTCTAAAGCTTTCTTTTAATGGCTGCTAATATATAAGATGAATTTAGAACTACCTTATTTTTATCTCCGTCAGGATTTCAGTGCTTTGATCCATTCAGGAAAACAAAGTTCAAAGTTTTATATAAGCTCAGGCATAGATTATACGGCCTGCAACATGACAAACCCTGCAGGAATCTGTCAGGAGACAGCATGGCTCTTTCTCACCTGGGCCATTATTCTAGCAAATTGATTATCCCACCACTGCATGGAAGGCAAATTTGAACTGTGATCTCTATCAGTGCCCTAGTTTTTCTCTTTTCTCTTTCCAGTGTTTTAGCCATTCAATGTAAAGCACTACTGAGACCCTCTGCCCTTTACCTTTCTTATAAGTTGTTCTCTCTTTGTTCAGAAAGCACAGATATGCTCCAAAATACTAGATGTTTACAGTAGTTACTCATGCAAGCTGTGTATTTTTAAGACAAGGAAACTATTGTTTTAAAAAGATCTCTATTTTAATACAATCCACCTCCGGTGCTAGAAAAATATTTGTTTTAAATATTTTAACAGTTACCAGTCGAACTAAAAAGTAAGGTTCAGAAATTAAAGATATAAGCTTGATAGCATTTTGAAAAAACATAATTAATTTTAACTTTTTATTATAGTCCAATGTGGGAGTCCCACACAATCATAATTCAACAGTTCACAACATTTTATATGCCCGATCCCATTCACTTTAACTGTTCAAAGCACTAAGCTCGGAATTCTTGAGGGTGTTTGCTTGTCACCCAACATATGAGCCATCTCATCCTGCTTTGTGTGGTATGGAAACTTCATCAGTCTTACATCAACTTTTTTTTATAAAAAGGAAGCAAAAAAAAAAAAAAAAACAACAACCACCAGCTAAATGATTTCTATGCATATATGTGTGTATACATACTTACAAATATACATATTCATCTAAAGAACTGCTCTATGTTTTAAAGCATTTTTTAGTCAGTTGCTAAAGGAGAGAGGTCAATTTCTATGCTCCTTCTTTTGCTTTTAAAAACATTGAAACTTTGTTATTACAACACAGTATAAAAGATTTTCTTTTTTAAAAAAAAGTCAGAGAAAGACTTTTCCCATCAGAGTCTCCATTTCAGAAAATATACTTATCCCAATTATGGTAACCTTGTTTTTCTTTGTTTGCTTATTAGTTTTTGGACCTGAGGTACACAGAATGGGATTAAGCATAATAGTTCATAAAGCACTATCACCATTTATTTATGCATGGCCCTTCTAAATTTTGTTACTTATTGCAATTTCTTATATAATAAAATCAATGGACTCGCTCTTCAAGCCAAGAAATGAAATACTAGCAATATTTACATCTGTTGGGATGCTCCTCTTTCTCCCTTGCCCCACTGAAATCACGCTGACCCTGAATTGTGTCATGCTCATCCCGTAGCTTTATCACACACGTGTGTTTGCCAGAACAGTACACAGTTCACTTTTACTTAACTTCAGACTTTGTAAACAGACTCACCCTGTCTGAATCTTTGGAGACATGTTTTTCACTTAAGATTATCTTCTTAACAAATTTTTGCATGCTACGGTGTGTAGTTGTACACCAATTCATACTTCCTGCTGTATAATATCCTATTATGTGACTACATGATATATTTTATTTATTCTTCCACTGATGGTTATTTGGAGGTCTGGGGGTTTTTTTTCTTTTAATTTTTTTGCTTTTACGACACTTCATTATAAAAATTCAAGCATGTGTAGAAGTCAAATACCTGGGTCATAAAATACTAAATCTTACAAGATAAGGCCAACGTATTTTCTAATTTCTTGACACCTAGTTTTAAAAATTATTTTTATAGTACGGTGCCTAGGTGGCTCAGTCAGTTAAGCCCCTGTCTTCGGCTGAGGCCATGACGTCAGGGTCCTGGGATCAAGCCCTGGCATCAGACTCCCTGCTTGGTGGTGAGTCTGCTTCTCCCTCTGCCTCTGACTCTCCCCAGCATCTCCCCACTCCCTACCCCCACTCCTGCTCTCTCTCTTACTCTGCTCTCTCTCAAATAAATAAATATAATCTTAAAAAAAGATTTTCAATGTCAAAAAACTGACCATGAATTTAAGTTTTCTAAGAGATGTTTAGGACCAACTTAAGGAACAAGTAAGAAAGACAATTTAGGGGTAATTTATGTCTAAAAAATAATGGCTCAATGTGATAAAGAGTATCTATGGGAAAATTACAGCTGACATCATATTTAACAGTGAAACACTGGATGTTTTCCCCTGAAGATTCAGAACAAGGCAAAAATGTCCACTCACAACTTCCAGACTAGAGAGCATATCCTGTAATAAGATGAAATGGTTGGGATGAGGATGTAGGGGAGTGAAAATAGGAGAGGAAGGAGTAAGACTATCACTACTTACAGATGACATGAATATTTACATAGATAATGCTAAATAATCAACAGGGGGGAAAAGTACTGGAACTAACAAGTGAATTTAACAAGTCTCAAAATGAATGAATATATATATATGTATATATATTACATTTCTACATAATAGCAGCAAACAATTGGAAAATTAGTAACAAAACAGTTCCATCTGCAATAGAATAAAGTACCTAGAATTTAATTTCACCATAAGATGTACAAAATCTGCATCCTGAAAACTATAAAACATTGCTAAGAAATTAAGGAAGACATAAAGAAGATGTAATATATCAATGGGATAGAAGATTCAATATTTGAATGTGCAATTTTCCCAGAATTATAAATTTAACCCTATCCCAATCATAACCCCAGAAGGCTTCTTATTAAAATCAAATTCATGTAAATTTATATATCTATGCAAAAATACAAATGTCTACAAATGCCAAAACAACTTAAAAGTGAAGAATGAAACTGGAGGATTACATCACTTGGTTCTAATACCCACTCTAAAGCTATAGTAATAAAATGGTAGAGTATTGGCATAAGGATGTACAAATAAATTAATGAAGCAGAAGAGAGTCCTAAAGTAAACACAATTTTATAAAGATTTTTCAAAGTTAGCAAAGCAATCCAATGGGGGAAAGGAAAATTTTTGTAACTAATCATGCTAGAATTTGATATGCATATGGGAAAAAAAATGAACCTCAACTCTTACCTCACACCATATATAAAGTTATTTTGAAATGGATCATAGGTTTAAATGAAAATGCTGAAATTACAGAGTTTTTAAAGAAAACATAAGAGAATATCTTTGAAACTTAAGTGTAGAAGATTTCTTAGAAGGGACACAAAAAGCAACAATCATAAAAGACAAATTTATAAATCAGGCTTCATCAAAATTAAAAACATCTGCTCATCAAAAGAAAAAAATTTAGAAATTGAATAAGCAACCACAAGCTAGAAGAAAATATTCACAAAAAATATATATCTGACAAAGGGTTTGTAACCAGAATATACAAGGGCTCCCTACAATAACTCAATAATTAAAAAACAAACAACCCAAGTTTACCATGTAGGCCAAAGACTTGAACAAACATTTCAAAAAGACTGATATATGCATGACCAATATACACACGAAAACACATCATCAAGGAGATGCAAATTAAAACTACACTTACAGTCTATGGCCATACCACCCTGAACGCGCCCAATCTCGTCTGATCTCGGAAAACTACACTTACAGCCATTCTTAGAGTGGCTAAAATTAATAAGACTGACCATGTCAAACACTGATGTGGAGGTGAAGAAAAGGGCACTATACACTGCTGTAACACAGGTAAAACAGTATAATATCACTTTGGAAAATTTTTTGACAGATTCTTATAAAACTAAACAAATATCTCGTCTTTGGTCCAGCAAATTCTACTCTTAGGGTTTTATCTGAGAGCAATGAAAACATAGGTCAACAAAAATACCTGAAAAATTTTAGCCAAAACTAGAAACTAACTCAACTGTGTAACAGAAGAATAAATAGTATAATACAATGGAACACAAACTCAGCAATAAAAACAAATGAATTACTGATAACCACAACAGCATCAATGAATCTCACAGATATCATACTGAGAGAAAAAAAGCCAATCACAAAACAGCACAAATTGTACAATCCCATTTATATACAAAAATGAATTGGGGAGACAATTCCTCATTGCTGGAGGTAATCAAGAATAATCAAGGTGATCATGATAGGGACACCATGAGCTAAGTTAGTCTAAATGACCCCAATGGATCTTTCCAACATCGATCTTCTACAATTATGTTCATTTGAAAGAACTTCAGTTTCATAAACCTTAAGACTTAGACAATAGTAGACGAATGTACATAATTGACCAGGCAGTAATTATTCCTGCCATGTCGACAAATAACTGAAACATGTTTTTGAAAAATCTGCAGGATGCTGTTTTACAAGAAAAGGCAAACAGCCAAGGATTAAAGTGTGTTGACTAATAAACAATAATGCCTTATAAATTATAATAGTAATGTTAACACGTTCATTAGTTAGGTCAATCAAATCCTAATATGGACAAAGAAAAAGGAATGTAATCCTGCCTAGCACCTGCCCAGGAGAACAAATTTTTCTGGCTTTGTAAAAGACAAGTGGAGTTTCAAATCTCAACTCTGCATGCAATCTCTTGTGACATGTTCTTCTGGTTAAAAATGAATAAAACCTAGCCTCAGGCAGGTGTGTCTGTTTCTAACTATGGACAGGTATTTGGAAATGGGAGGTATGTTTTCATAACATTTTTACATAGTTAAGAATATCCTTTGCTTCTACACCCAGACTCAACAAGTGGCAATTTCTTAATGGTTAGTTACAACGTGGAACCTTAATAAGAGTTATCAATGAACTTATTCCACTCTGTTTTGTTAAAATTAATTGATCTATGTTGCAATTTGAATGGCTCTGTTAACCATAAAAAATTTTGTAACATGATACACTGGTCATTTTGAAAATCTTGGTCCAGTGAGTTATTAATATCTCCAAATACTGACACACTTCATTATACAACATCTAAAAAATGTCATCTCTATACAGGCACTACTATGTTCCAAATGACAGGATTAGAAGAGCTACATGGCAGCAAAGTTTCTGTCACTCTAAGTGAACTTCCAGGGTATTTAAGTAACCTGGCCTTGAAGAAGATAGTACTGAAAAAGATAAAGAAGCAAGTCTGAAGAACTGCTTGATACCAATTATTATCACTGCTGAGGACATCAGAAAAGTCTAAGTATTAAGAAACTTCCAAGTTCATGGTAGTGAGTGCAAATTTTCCAAAACTCTAATTTTTACTTGAAATCTCATATTTTGTCATTGACCATAAATGTTGTTATTGATTGACATTTATTAGAAAATAACTGCCAAAAACCCAAAATAATCATAATTGTGTTTTTCACTCATTCTTTCAAAGACCAGTGGTGTTCCATTAACTTGCAACTCAAAGCACAAATAGTTTCCTAAAGACAATCATGATACTTAAAGAATATGGCAGAAATGCTTCATGTGTACCTATTTTGTCACACAAAACATCATAAACATATGTACTCAAGGGTGGAGATAATAATAAAATTAGTAATTTAAGATGCTTCATCAAGAGCATTATTAAAGAGATATCGATCTATTTTTCTTGCAAGTATGCAGAAGTATCTATATACAGTATCTACAATTTGGTGCCCCTGCCTTTCTGCTAAGATTTCAGCAGTTTTCTCACTATTGCATCAATGCAAATGCTTCATAATGTTGACTATGAAAAAGGCAGTGACATCTTACTATTATTATGAAAACAGCTTTAAGTTTGCTGTCTGCCTGAAAGAGTCAAAGAGATTCTCTGGGAGCCAGAACACTTTCGGAATTATGGGGGGTGAAGTGGTGTTGAAATTTAATTAACTAAATATCATTCAGCATATTGAAGGAACTATTATTTTAAAAAGCTATTACTATGTATCCACTGTCTGAAGAAGACCACAAACTGCCCACCCAATCTCACCCTACTTTGTTGTAAAAACTAATACTACAATTTTCCATATTCAAAATCAAGTAGAAACAAAACAGATTTTCATAACATATACATATATGTATATACTTAATTGTATATATATGTAAGTATATACCTATGTAGATACACACACACACACACACACACACAAAAAAAAAACAGAGAGCTTGAAATTTGTCATCATGGTTTTGAATAATGTAAAATATAATCTGGTCTTGAACACAGCACTTTAATTCATTTTTCTATCTAGTAAGATGGAGATGCAGCTGTAGTAACTAAAACCAGTTAAGACCTGGTTTTTTACTGCTCAAAAGGTCAGACAGCCTAACCACCCCAAACCCTGTGGCCTTACTACCAAACATACTACTGTTGTCATACCTAACAGTGCTATAGCCTATTAATCAGGGAAGAAGGAACTATGATATTTACCTCTTCAATCTCTTAAGTGCATCATTTTATAGGACAAGATGTTAAAAGAGAGGGAAATTTGCCAAGAAGTTTTAAAATGACAGTAATTAGCTAGAGACATCACTCCTCCCCCAAGACTAAAAAAAACCAGCATTCCTGGGATATTACATTGGGGGGGGGGGAGTGCCCTTTAAAAACACTGTATAACATAACTCTGAACTTTCTAGCTTTCATCTGCCAGCCCACATAATAACATTCCTTCCCACACATGTCCACATTAGGTCAAATATCGATTTTGGAGCTGGATGAATAAAATAAAGTATTTGTGAAAGAGCAAAATATCAGTCACATCCAGCCAGCCAGATACTATCAAATATCAAGGAGCCAACATTTAGATTCTTTAATGTTCAGACTGTCAGTAATAGGACCCCTATGAATTTAAACCCAGACTCTTCTCATACGTTCCTTTTATATCTGAGGAAATTTAAAAAAAAACAAAAAAACAAAAAAAACACTGATATTATTATCTTCATTTTCCTTTGAGGTCACTGGTTTTCTTCCCTCCTCCTTCCTTTCTTAAACAAAAATTTTTTGAGTACCTACAATTTTTTGAGTGCCAGATACTGAATACTGCATTATCTCAGAAAATAGCATTCTGCCTCAATATGTTTGGCTTTTTTAATCTATAGAAGTGATTACAGAATCTTTGAGAACTAATGCAAAAGAAACTGTACCTAGAATACACAATTATCTAAGACAGTAATAGCTTATTCCCTGTAATTAGGAGTTCCCCCCACCCAGTCTCTGCTATCTTCTATTGTATCCCAACTTCTGTGCTGATGATTGCATGCTGGGTTTTTTTTTTTTTAATATCTCCTGTAATGCATATTATTTTGGGTGTGGATAATTTCCTGGCTTTGACTTTTACTCCCTTCCACTCATTTAGCAACACTGACTATTCACTTTGTAAACAGCCTACTCTTTCTTGCTTTGCTGTTTTTATTGCTGTCACTGAAATTTAGACTTCTTTATCTTCTTCCATATTTATGAACTCGATGGAAGTCAGGGATGACAGTTAATCATGACATTTAAGTAAAATCTTGGGCTCTGAAGTCATACTACCTAAATTTTGAATTCCAACTCAGTCATGTCTTGGCTTTGGGACCATAAGAAAATCACCTAACCTCTAGAAGCCTCTGTTTCTCAACCACAAAATGGGGCTAATGATAGTAACTTCTTCAGTGATTGCTTTGACACTAAATGAGATAATGCACACAAAGCTCTTATCATACTACTACAGGGGCGCATAGTGGGAAAACAACAAATATTGGTCCAATAAAATTAACATGGTGAACAGATTAGATTCTCCCTAAATTCACATACTATCTTAATTGCTACACTTATTTAGTACATGTTCCATTTTCATTGAGGATGTTGCCTTGTACAAGGAATTAAAAGTAACTGTCACTTGTCCTTGGAATTTGAATACTCATTTGAAAGTTAAATAGCCATATTAAACAGTATATGACTAAAATGCAGTAAGAGTGACCCAAATGGAAAGTACCATGGTATTTCAAAGAAGGGAGATATCACTATGGTCTGCATGGTCAAGAAGACTTCACCGAAGAGAAATAAAAGGGGTGAACTTAGTAAATAAGGTAAAAATCAGTGGAACCTTCATGGTCCTGCAGGCAAAAGAAAAAAATGACAGAAGCAGGAGAGTGCATGGCCTTTACCAGAATATTCTTTGACCCGATTTGCTTACTCCTCCTTTATGGGAGATCAGGTTGGAAAAGTACATCGAGGCACAATAGTAGAGAATTTGGGATGTCTGACTAGAACATCCAAACGTATTATAGAATAGCAGTCACATTAATACATTGATTTAATCAGTAAATACATACGGAATGACTATGAGAAGTGCTAAGTGCTAGAGATGGTGCAGTGGAAAACAAATCCCTGTCTTCATGGATGGAATTTATATTCCATCCTCACACCTAAATGCCTACAGAGGTGCAGCAGGTAACAGAAGTAAGCCAAAGAGTTAGGGTAAGTCATGGCATGCTTTGAAGTTGAATTCTGTGTCAACTTCAGTGGGCCACAGGGTGCCCAGATATTTGGTCAAACATTATTCTGTGTGTGTTTGTGGGGTGTTACTGAAAGAGATTAACATGTGAATCGACTGAGTAAGGCAGACTGTCCTTCCTAAAGTGAGGGAGCTTCACCCAATCAGATGAAGGCCTGAATAGACCAAAAAGACTGAGGAATGGAACTGCTGTGTGACTGCCTTGGAACTGGGTCATTGGGTTTTTCCTGCATTAGGATTCAAACTGAAATATCAGCTTTCCAGGGTCTTCAGCCTGCTGACTGCAGATCTTAGGACTTACCAGCCTCCTTAATCATATAAGCCAGTTCCTTATAATAAATCTCTTTATACACACACATATACACCCACACTTAACAGCGAGAAACAGAACCAGTGGGATGTGTATATATATACATACATACATACATATATACATATACACCCACACACCCTATTAGTTCTGTTTCTCTGGAGAATCCTGACTAATACAGGTGGGGATGAGGGAAAACTCTAAAGTGCCTGCCTGGGTGCCTGGGTGGCTCAGTTGGTTGGGCGTCTGCTTTCAGCTCAGGTCATGCTCTCAGGGCCCAGGGATCGAGCCCCGCATCAGGCTCCCCGCTGAGCCGGAAGTCAGCTTGTCCCTCTCCCTCTGCCCTGCTTGTTTTCACTCTCTCTCAAATAAATAAAATATTAAAAAAATAAAATAAAGTGCATGCCTTACTCTAGCTGCTGGCTTCATGTGAGAATGGGACCTACTCTGCTAGACCATTATTTATCAAGAAAAGCCAGAAACCTGGAGATTTTTTACTATCTCAATTTTAAAGTACTGACAACAAAGTTTAAAGAAAAAAAAAAAAAGTACATCTCATCAGCTAAGCAAAAGCTATCTAAAAGTTATATGCATCCCAAGGACCCAACTCCTTACTTCAGCTTTAGAAAATTAAGAAGCAATAGAGGTTTTCTGAGCAGGATCATTCTTATGTCAGTACATGTTAAGAATTAGAAGACAAGTATACTAAGGACTCAGAGACTAGTTAAAAGGTCCTTGTTAGGGACGCCTGGGTAGCTCAGTGGGTTAAGCCTCTGCCTTCGGCTCAAATCATGATCCCAGGGTCCTGGGATCAAGCCCTTCATCGGGCTCTCTGCTCATTGGGGAGCCTGCTTCCCCCGCTCTCTCTCTGCCTGCCTCTTTGCCTACTTGTGATCTCTCTTTCTCTCTGTCAAATAAATGAATAAAATCTTAAAAAAAAAAAAAAAGTCCTTGTTATAACCAAAGTTCAAATGACGAGAGGTCTGGTATAATGTTATCATATTGAGACGAGAAAAAAAGGAACACTTGAAGAAGTGGTGCTAACAGACAGAGATGAGGAATGAAACTTGTCATTCTAAGAAAATGTTGATAATTAGGCCAATGGCAGAAGTATTCCTTCTCTGACCACGATAGCTACTTTTAAGTTTCTGATTTAATTTCCTTGACAAAAAAAAAAAAAAAAAAAAAAAAGGAAGCTCACTCTGCTATGTACTTTCTTGTTAAACCAACACTAGTAAATTTATTAGGTATACTTCAAAACTCCATCGGCCTGAGAAGTTGACAATTCACTCATGGAACAGCTTTCCCCAAGGATTCAGAAATCTAGACTTCCTTCTCTTGAAGATATACTACATCAGAGGGCCTCTGAGTCCTTCCTTTGCTCTGGGTCAGTAGAAGGTAAGGAGCCTACAGAATTGATCTGGGAGTTCTGATGGGCCTAGTCTGGTAGAAAACCACATCACACTTCATCAAGTAGAACTTAGTCACAAGGCCTGACCCAACTGTAAGAGGTGAAGAAGTAATTTGATGGACAACTAGTGAGGGTGTCCTACTAAAGGAATAGGTATTTATTCTTTTTTTTTTTTTTTAAAGATTATGAGAGAGCTCACAAGTAGACAGAGAGAGGGGGGTGGGAAGCAGGCTCCCTGCTGAGCAGAGAGCCTGATGTGGGGCTTGATCGCGGGACCCTGGGATCATGACCTGAGCGGAAAGCAGAGGCTTCAATCCACTGAGCCACCCAGGTGCCCGGTATTTATTCTCTTTGAGCCTATTTTCTCAACTATAAAATGAAAGGTTTGGATATGGTACTTTCTGAGATCCTCCCAGTTTATTAAGTTTTGTGTTGTTGTTGTTATTTGAGTGGTTTCTTAACCAGTAGTGGAAGAAAGCAGAGCAGAAGCCAGAATATTTCTACCCTTTATTTATTATAGGATACATGCAGAATAATGTCCTGTGCCTTCTTAAGACACCTTATAACATTATTCTAACTGATGAAAAGCAATGTTCAAATGATGTATTTCATGGCATCTTATTAGCAATCACTATAACACTGATCACAAAGGATTTACATCACATATTTCCTTCCTGTATTTCTAGATAACCACAGATCTTTCTGTAGTAATGACAAAGAGTATATACAAAAGGATAATGTACTTCCTTAGACTTTTACTTAATTAACACTGAATGGAATTATGCTTAGAATAAATAAAAGATGAACAGCTCTTCTTTTCATTCTTATTCTCTCTTTTCCTAACAAAAATAATTTATAATTTCAACTTTTCCTGCTGCTTTTCCAAAATCCTAGTTTTAAACCCAATCAAAAGATGCTAACATATTCCAAAGTGAGAGAATGCTTTGGATTCTGTACTACTCCTGTCTTCTTCATCTTTAAGAGATTTTAAGTCTTTTCTTTCCCAAGCTGCCAGTTACACTGAATTGTTCTGAAATGTGAATGAATTTTTTTTGTGTAAATATGAACTTCCATCGACTACAGCAACAATAAGAACTTCACACTTGTCATTTACTAAAACCTGCCTTTTGAGCCCTGTCAGTCATGGGCCTCTACATGTGTGTTTCTTGGTTGGAGCAGTGTTGTTTTATGGCAGCTTCTGTTTAGGAATTCATGTTGCTACTTGGCATTTATGTAGTTCAGCTGTTAGAGAGTCAGAGTAAAAGGAAAGAAAACATGCAGGAGTGAAGATTTCAGGAGCGAAGAAGGAAATAAGAAAGGGCTCTGGGTTATGAAATAACAATGCCAGCCATGTGGCAGCAGTAAACCACAGGCACACCCCCCTGGTTTAGGACAGACAGGGTAGCAGAGCAGACACAGCTCACATCCATCCTGTTGATCTGGGTGGCCGAGTGCTATTATAAAGGGCAAGTGTTGCATGAAATATTAGCAGTTACATTCAACTTTCCAGCTTTTTCATTCCTTTACAACACTGAGCTTGATTACAAGTGCCACTGAGTTTAGATGTGCTTAACACGAGACAAAGAGACTCTGGAAAAGACAGGCATGCAAATGAAATACTAAATACCAAAGTATTCTTTGGTCCCTAACCAGAGTTGACAGAACTGTGCAAGATTCATAATGTGGGCTCAGATATGCCCAGAAGATCAGATATTTATCCAACATTTATCTGCATAAAACCATATCCCTTGGGGGCTCTTGCTTTTTAATGGGAAGATAATAGGAGTAGGCTTTCTCTGGGGTTCTCAGACACTTTGAGCTTATTAGTCTTAAGTCACTAGGAACCTTGCATCTAGAGATTTGAGGTTCAGGGAACAAACTTTTTTAGAATACGTAAACAAAAAACAATGTAAATTAAATTTCACCCCTTTTCCATGTAACTCCCGAAAAGGTAATATAGGTTCTCAATCTGGTTTAATGGACATCTTCTATTTGTGCTTGCCAAGGAGAAAATATAGTTTTCTATGGGTTCTTCAGAAGATGTAGCTTATAAAAAGAGCTAAATAGAGGTAAAATTAAAAATGTATAGAAGTTAACAAATTTTCTTCAAAAAAAAAAATAATTACTTCCATTCTACAGGTGCTCCACATCTTTAACTAAATAATTTGAGACCTGTGTGTAATGCATTTTTTTTATTTGTTGTGCAGTCCATACCATAACATATCCATGTTTTATTAGTATTTTAATACTGGTATATTAATATTTTCATATTATCTTTGTAGAAAACCTCTCTAAAACAACCAAATGCAAATGACTATGAATAACAAATGATACCATCAGACTTTGAGATATAAGGACAACATATTTATAGCAGATCCCATTCATTTTCAACTTTTCTGGCACATACATATATTTTACCTTCATTTATGCTCACCCATTTTAGTTTAAAAAAAAAAAAACCTTCAATCTAATAACTGAAATGGTATATCCATTACAGCTAAAATTATCCACACACCATATGTGTATTGATAGTGCCCAATAGTAAGAATGCTTTGTATTTGGACACAAGGAATAATTTCTTATACCTAATATCTCTTCACTTAAAATGGGGAAAAAATGACAACTAAGGGTATATACAGCAATTTTCAAGCACTTACGGTTTCCTCCTTTTAGTAATTTGCCAAACCAGAAGAGTAAATTAAATTGCCTTGCTTTTCTCTTCCACACTTAAAAATGTATTTCCACAACTGTTAGAGACTTAGTTATATTAGAACAATAAAGTACTGTGCTCGCTTCGGCAGCACATATACTAAAATTGGAACAATAAAGTACTAAGTGGTTAAATGAGGCATAGAGTCAATCAACTTTGTGTTTCAAAAGCTCAGCAACAGAAGTATTCTTTTTTTTTTTTTTAAGATTTTATTTATTTATTTGACAGACAGAGATCACAAGTAGGCAGAGAGAGAGGAGGAAGCAGGCTTCCTGCTGAGCAGAGAGCCTGATGTGGGGCTCGATCCCAGGACCCTGGGATCATGACCTGAGCCGAAGGCAGAGGTTCCAACCCACTGAGCCACCCAGGTGCCCCCAACAGAAGTATTCTTAAGGTAACAAAATACTAGATGACTTAAAAAAAAAAGTTAATTATCAATTAACACCTCGGTGATTCCAAAAGAGGTATGAGTTAGACATGAGACTAGGACAGGATCTCGAGCACAGTGTTGTGCCAAGCATAGTACAATAGTGGGGATTTACTGAGTTTTCTTTTCCAAAAGGAGCTGACGGTATAGTTCTAATTGACTATTAGAAATAAAGTCTTAAGAGATTTAATACATGAACACTGTAAAAGCGTACAAACTAACATGTACTCATAGCTTACTTTTGAAACTGGCAAGTGCTCCGGCAGCACACCTACTGCGGTAAGAACAATCTTAAAGAGGATGAGTGTGGCCCCTGCACGGAGAACATGTACATTCGTGAAAGGATCTGAGTATATCAGTGAGTGCCAGGGACTAGGGGAAGTGGTGAAAATACTGACTACAAAGGACCACAGTGGAACTTTCGGGAGGGTAACAAAAATGTTCTGTATCATGATTGTAGTAGCGGTGATATGACTGTGTTCATTTGTCAAAATTCATCAAATTGCAGTCTTACAGCTGGTGATTTTATTGTGTGTGAGTTATATCTCAACAAAGCTAAAAAAAGAATTCTGACTCTTTCACCCCATGCACTAATTTGGATAATACAATTTCATGAAAAGCACAGGGACTTTTCCCCTCTATCCTTCTTTGCTTAAGGAATTCAGGCATGGCAGAACAAGCAGATCTTTTAACAATTTATCAAACTCTTCCAATCAAGTACAAATTCACCATATTTAGATATTGAAATAAGTCATTATTTCAATGGGGTATCTAATAGCTGCTTATCATTAAACTAAAAGAAATAATGAGGAAACATGGAAAGTACTTTTTTTTCTTTTTTAAGATTTTATTTTTAAGTATTCTCTACACCCAGTGTGGGTCTTGAACATAAAACCCCAAGATCAAGCGTTGCAAGCTCCACAGACTGAGCCAGCCAGGCACCCCTGACTAGAAAGCAGAATGATCAAGCACTAGTCATGTGCTGTTCTCAAAAAAAAAAAAAAAAAAAAAAAGAGAGAGAGATTTTAAGGACAAAGTCTTTCTTCAAGATAAAGATTATTCACCTTTTGATCACACCAAGATCTAATTTCCTTCTCTAATCATTCAAGTTAAAACTCTGAAACAAATATATACGCACATTATGCACATAAAATGAGTATGTGTTTTTCTGTCTCCAATACATGCGTTGAGGACAACAGAAGGTTGTTTGATGAAATCAAGAATGTGGAAAGAGTTACTTTTGTCTTTTCTCCATCCAGACTTTTTTTTTTTTTTTTTTGGCAGACCAGTCTGAAGAGGTGGGAAAAAATGAAGCTTGAAGAAAAGAAAATTGAAGCTAAAAACAACAGAGAAGATTGATTAACCCCATGTTATCAGGTTAAGTGTCAACAGCAAGGAGCTACTGGGCTTCTGCTGTGTTTTCCTCTAAACTTTCAGCCTTACATCCGTCAAACTTCAAGATAACTATCCATCATGGAGTCAAAGTGGCGAACAACTGTGTGGTCCTTTGATAAAAGACAGTGTCACAATTTGTCTCCTTCTCTTCCCACAGATCGCCTCTAACGGGGTAAAGCCAGGCCACAACAGCTGCAAAAAGCCCAATGACATTCTTCAGTATAAAAGAAATTCTCGGAAAATACGTACAGCAGGAATCTAAACAACCTTCAAAAAGTATCTAAGCTCAATGATTATTTACTTGTTCTATGACAATTATGTTTGTTCTTCCTAGACACTAATGTTGATAAACCACTTTTTAAGTATAATTAAATGGCAGGATTGTGATACACTTAAAAAATGTGATGATCTTAACAATCCCCTGAGAGCTACAATGCAGCATCTATATAACTAAGCAACATTTAAAAACTGTAGATGGACTATATTAGCATTTATGCAATGCCTATAAAGAGGTAATTCATACATTTAGATGTACAACAGAATATCATCTATGCCATTCAAAAATGGAGAGCCCCATCCTCTCTGGGGGAAAAAAAAAAAATCAGCCTAAATAACAAAGAATGCTTAGTAGTATAGAAAATGACTACATCATAATATTAGGAGAAAGAAAGCAAACTTTTAAAATATGAGTTATGATTACAATTATGTTCCTAAATATTCATGGGAAAAAAGTGTTTGAAGGTTTATGAAACATACCAATTGGTGTACTAGAGTAGTGAGGATATGGACAATAATTTTTTTCTGCTGTGTTACTCCTTCTTGACATTTTTTTCTCTACACACTTGAAAACTAACCAGGTTTACAATAAGACTCCCTTACCTAACATTCCACATCTGCAAATATTGGTTTTTAAAAAATCACCAGCTCTGAATCATCACCAGCAAAGAAGAGGTCATCTCAAGCTGACCTGTAACTATCCTATTATGGGCCAACAGATCTCAGCTTCTTGAGTAGGAATAGCTCTATTCAAGGACAGTGAGAAAAAAGTAATCCTAGGTAACTGTTCTGACACTTCGTCTTGCCACTCTGTCTTTCCAGTGGAATGCAATTAAGTGGAAATGAGGGAAGAGAATTAAAGATTTATGTAATCAGTTCAGAATCTCATGGAACACCCTGATGACCAAGCAAAGGAGTTATTCTGCTCCATCCTGAGCACATTTCTCCCCTTAAATTATAATATAAATTATTTTGCCTTCACATCTGCTCTTGGAGTTCATTTTAGACTGATTTTATGTGCATAAAAATATTTAAGAGGGAAACACTGAGTTTCCCTAGGCTTCATGCCACCTTCTGAGAAGATAGCCCCTTAGCCCATATATGTCCCCCAACATTCTCCAGCAGTCAGGGTATCTGAGGTACATTCTTTATTGTCTCAAAGGCATTTTAGTGTATTAGGTTTTTACCAAAATGCAGATATCTCTTAAGGAAGTATAATTAGCTAATATCATTTTCAGTTAACATTTTTCTTGGGAATGGAAAAGGATATGGGGAAAGAAAAAAAAAAACAAAAAAACCTATGAGAATGAGATAGCAGCTATGAAAAGGAACTGCCAAAACGGAGAGAAGTTTATTGAAGGGGAAGGGAGGAACAAAGCAAATGAAATCTGCTGCATTCACCATTTGATCCTGGGCCAATCCTGTTGATCCTTGTTGAGTAAAAAATGTGAACTTTAGAAATGGAACAATTTGGATTCAAATCCTATCTCTACTGCTTAGTAATTGTGAGGACACAGACCAGTTACCTAACCTGTCTCAATAGTGTGTTTTTCCTTACCGGCCAATAAGGAAAGTAACATATACTTCATGAAAATATTTTAAGTAATAAATGAAATAATTATGCATTTAACCATGTATAATCAGAACTTCACATATGTTCATTACTATTCCCTTTATTTTCCTTTCCTTCTCATTTTCTTCTGCCAATTAGGGATACAATATACTCCCTAAATCCACATTTGCAGTGAGTTTTGAAGCCCTACTAAAGATAGTTAACTAACATAAGGGTCTTCACGGCAGTCAAGACCAGATATCCAAAGGCCATGCTGGCTCCTAAGGATTCTACTTTCTGTCTCAAAGAGAAGATCCAGGTCTGTTTTCTAGCTCTTTCAGTAAACGGCATAGAAACTCCACTTGTGTACATCTTGGATGAAGAATTCAAACTGCCTGTTCCATACTAATCTGTTACAGAACGTAATGAGCTTCCCAGATGTGGGCTGTTTGAGAGAGGAGCCACATGCAGAGATCAGTAGAGAGGAGACTCTCATCACGAGCCCCCAGATGAGGCCTCTAAAATTCAGAGGGCATCGCAAAAAGCTTTGAGAAGCCTGGCTATGAGTGTGTAGTGCCCACTAACTGTCCCAAATCTAAAACTTTACTGAACCTGAAAAACTGACAAAAGATGTTGGTTCTTAATTAGCAACACATATACCCTGCAAACTGAGGAAAAAAAAACAGTTCTAATTGTAGTGTCTTTGGTTTGTCACATACAAGCTGTTTGGAAACCCCAAATTCCAAAGCATTATGAAAAAAATCTTCTAAGGGTATAGAGTTAAGACATAACTAGAGTACAAGCCAGTTGGGTTTATTTTGTAATTTTTTTAAATTTTTTTTATTTTTAGGATCTATGGGTTAGAACTAAAAACAGCTCTAAACAACAATCTGTGGCATATTAATTGCTTTGTACCTGATCTTCTCATGAAGTCAGCAGGAGTTTTGCCACTGAAGAACTATGAGAAAGATGGTTTCTGCTAGAACCAAAAATTGCCACCAGCTATTCCAGTTTGATGGAAAAATAAAGTCCATATTATGTGTAATAATAATCCATAAGCATGCTCTAACACAGTTAGCATGCAAGCATTATTCCTGAGTGCTTTCAAATAAAAACAAATGTGACTCAACCTTTATACATGGATAATGATGAAATCTGGGTCTATTAGACTAGAAATAGAATGAAATTCCGAACATAAAAAACGAGGGATACTTTGCATGTCCTTTTTCTTTGCTTTACATTTCAAAAGCAAAAAAGGAAAAAAAAATTATTTTTACTGAAGCTTTTCCATCCATGAGGAACCACTTCACACACACCCTAATACATGAACGTATCTTCTGAAGTGCTAAGCATGTGATATACATGATAAAGCATTGCTATTCCCAGAAATATGGCTCTAAAATAGTCATATGTGACTATTCAATGAAGAGAGTGTTTAGGATAGCCCAATTTGAGAAAGCTGTGTTACAAGATCAGATTCTATTTTTAGGCTGGATTTTTCTAGACAGATGTTGAAAACCCATAAAGAGGATTTTAAAAGTGTTATTACTGGTAAGTTATTGCACCCTTAATGTGGTCCGTACTGTGGCAATAGAAGCTTCAGGAAAACATCTTTTCTTTCTGTCTCTTTCTCTCTTTAAACTTTATTTATAGCCTTGCAAAAGACTAGCATTCACATAACCCGCCTTTGCAGGCGTGCCAGAAGATTAATGATATCGCAGTGTTCTTGAGAACAAAAATGTGTCTACCACTGTGTTGAATAATCTCTCCTTTCACACATTAAAAGTGAGATGAGGCCTACTTTAGAAAGCAAGGACAATGTGTCGCAAAGAGTTAGTTGGCTTAAAGACATACCCGTATTGCTATCCTGAATCACAAATTGTTTTCATGCATGTTATCTCGAGAATAAGAAAGCTTTTATCACCCACCCTTTTTTTTAATTTACATAGAGCCTCAAAATCTGACTTTTTCCAGCATTTTTTACAATCTGTTGCTTGTAAGAATTGAGAATTTAGAGAAAATTGTTCATTGTGACCTCTTTTATGTCTACTCTACTGAAATTGAGCTAACAAGAGCGAAAACAATTTAAAGATTTAAATATGATAGATGTAGTCATTTATGTTAAAGTTACTTTTGCTTAGCTTATAGTAATAATAACTCAATTTTTATTAGAACTTTTTCTGATGCCGTGCACCATGCTAAGTGTTCAATATATGTTATCTAATTTAATCCTTGTGAAAATCAAGAGATAGTTACTACTATTATCACCCCTGATGGGGGGACAATTTATGTTTAGAGAGACACAGGACTCACCCTAAACCACTCCTCCAATAAATGACAGGACCACAATTCAAATCCAGGTTTGGGGAACTTCAGTGTCATGCTCTTAATCACTATGATACACTGTCTCTTGGGCAATATTCGTTTAACTAAACTTTTATTCAACCAGGTAATACTTAGAGACTGCTTATAATGAATTTTCAGAAAATTCATCACTGGTATTTAGATATATGCTATATACCAGTCACTGCCACTAGCCTTTGGCATCATAAAAGTGAGTAAAACAAAATTCTTTCTCCCCAAATGTAAATGGGGCCAAGAGAGCCAACTTACTAATAATCACTCAGAGTTTTCTAAATCCACCTAACCTCATATAAAACATTAAAATGCACTCACATTTCACATTTAATATAATCACATAACTACATATGAGTTGTGTTACATTTGCTTGAGATTATTTTTATGGGCATTTTAATAGTCATTAATTTTTCAGGACTTATAGCCAATATATGTTTTCTCCCGAGTCCCAGACATTTTTACCCAGGTTCTCTGTGTATAGTACCTTGGCCCTACTGGGAAAGGCAGAAAAGCAAACTAGGAAAGTGACACAACGTGGTAGGAAAATAATACAGGTATGTGCAAAGAATTATGGGAGCCAAAAGGTATCACTTCACAAATTAAAACTCTGAAGGAAAATCTTGGGGTATGAGTAGGAGTTCATCAGGTAACAAAACCCTCATTTACAAAGCTATCAAGCTACAAAAAATATGATATATCCAAGAAATGCCAAGTAATACTATATGAATTAAGAACAGTACTAAGCAGCATGACACAGGATAGAGATGGAGACTTACAATTCAATGTATTTTCATTGTACATTTTCTTTCATTGGAAAGAAATTTTAATATACATTAAACTGAAAATTCTGTTTCTTTACTATACTGAACTCAGCAGCTTCGTATCCTCTAAACATAATATAAATTACAATTTTTTTTTTTGCTGATACTATTTTATTGCCAATTTCCTAAGGGAACAACACTATTTATTAAGAATATTGATTCATCAGTATTTATAAATCTGGGCTACTATACTATATATATGTACATTCATGCTATTTATAGTTTATATGATATATACAGTATAAATATTCATCATGTATGTATACCATGTACCATAAATATAGTATAGATAAAGAATAGTAAGTACAGTGGTGCAAGGGTTATTCACATGGTTTAGCGTCTGCCTTTAGTTCATGTCATGATCCCAGGATCTTGGGATCAAGCCCCACACTGAATTCCCTGCTCAGTGGGGAATCTGCTTCTCCTTTTGCATCTGTCTCTTCCCTGCCTTATGCATGCTCTCTCTCAAGTAAATGAATAGTAAATACAGAGTGTGTGTGTGTGTGTGTGTGTGTGTGTGTGTGTGTGTGTGTGTATACACATATATATGTATACATATCAGGGATTATGTATAAGCTTTATGTCCACAACCTTAAAATTTCTTTCTTAAATTATGGAATATATCTAACAGAACTGACCAATCCTTTATTTCCCATTAAAATTTTTAGGTGAAAAACCTGACCCCCCCTCAAAAAAAAAAAGTCTTTGAGGGTGAAACCATCTGTGCAAGTGAGGAAAATCTTAGTTTGTAAACTTTTTTTTTAAGTAGTTCTCTTGAAAATATTATGTTAAAAATAGGTGTTTTAATAATTTAGTTCAGTAGAAGGGGAAGATAAAAGAAATAGCTCAGTAAAGGAGTCACTGAATTGAGTATCTTTTAAAATGCTATAGTAAAGATGCTATTATATATTTGTTGATAGTTAGAAATGGGGGGAGGGTTCTGAGAACAAGACCAACTAAAATAATACGCCAACCAAACAGAATACTACTACTACAAATTCAAAGCTGTCATGTGAGAACTCTTAGTCTAAATGAAAATGAAAGATTATGGAATCGGGAAGTTATCAAATAAATGAGTTTTTACCTTGTGAAGTAGCAGGAAAAAGGGTGAATAACCATTTTAAAACATAGACTGAAAAAAATTAGGACACAAAATGCAAAAGAAACAATATGAAAAAAAGTCAGAGAACTGAGAAAAATTCTCCCCTTAAACTACGATGTGAAGGCTTTAGACCTATGCTTACTAAAATAAATTGGCTGAATAAAATACAACATGTATAACTATTACCTGACAAGACTTGGATTGCTTCCCAATGCCTAGACATTTATCCTGAGACTGACCCCATATTAAATTATGTTATAATGGCATCAAATGGGGCATCATCCCAAGATCACAAAATTCTGGGCCTTAAAATCTTACTCTTAGATTACTCTTTGTTTATTTACACTGATGTTCTAATAAAATTCTTTATTTTCTCTTTTTTTAAAAAGCCAAATTATGAGCTTTGACCCATTTCTTACTAATCTTGTTTGAAAGTCACAGCTTATTATACATACACATATATTTTTATCCTTTACATTCTAAATGCCCAACATTAAGCTACATGTTAAGGATATAACCTTGAAAAATATGGACATGAGGGGCGCCTGAGTGGCACAGTCGATTAATCATCCAACTATTGGTTTCAGCTCAGGTTGTGATCTCAGGATCATGGGATTGAGCCCCATGTTGGGCTCTGATCTCGGAGTAGTTTAATTGGGACTCTCTCTCCTACCCCTCACCTCTGTTCTCTCTCTCTCACTCTCTCAAATAAATAATTGTCTTTAAAAAAAAAAAAAAGAAAAATATGGACATGATCCTGTTGAAATTTAAATCCAATAGGGGCAGAGAGGTAAACAAACAATTGCAAAACAATATAATACACGTTATAATAATAATAATAAAAGTAAAGGGGTTATGAGAAATGTCAAGAGAAATTATTTGGAAGAATCAATGTTTTGCTTCCTAGAAGAAATAAGATCTAAAGTATAATTATCAACAGAGACAGAGAAGGGTGGGGAAATTGGGGAAAAACCCAATTTCTGCTATTTCAGGCAGGAGAAACAGCATGTACAAAATGCCAGAGGTAGGAAGGCATGGATTCTACTGAGGTGTGAAAACTGGAGATAAGCAAAGGCTTGTTCACACACAGCCTTATACAGCATGTCAAGGAAACTGAGTATTTAAGCTGAAGTAGGTAGTTAGTTAGGTTTGTTCTGTAAAATCATCCACTATCTTGGATATAGAGAATTGAAGACAAGACTAGAGGTAGGGAGAGCAATGGTAACAGTGTTGGCGTAGGTCAGGCAAGAGGCAAATTAGAGGACAGGTAGCTGAGATAAAGATTAAGGAAATATTTAAGATGAAAAATATGTAAGACCTAATATCATATGTGGTGAGCAGAGGGAAGAATGAAAGAAACAAACATAACCCTCAAGTTTAATGAGCAGCTGGGTAAAGGATGGTACCATTTAATGGGTTGGGGGGGCACCTGAGACAAGGAAGATGACAAGTCCAATTTTCAACATGTTGAGTGTGAAGTTCATGAGGGATGCCTAGTAGGCTGGTGGATATAAAAGTCTGATGCTCACTACTGACGTCTAGGCTAGAAACAGAAATTTGGAAGTAATCAGATTATAGGTTCTGTAATAACTCAAATCCTAAAACCAAGAAAGATTAGCCAAGGGAAATGGATAGACCAAGAAGAACTAAGTGACAAAGGTCGAGCCCTGACAAAGCCTAACATTTAGGGAATGAGGAAAAAAAGGAGCACTCAAAAAGGACTATAGAATTGATTGCAGAGAAAACTTGATGGAAACAAGAAGAGTGAGAAAAGAAAGAGGAAGTGCTTAAAAGTGTCCAATATGGTTGAGAAATCAAGCAAGGAAAAAAAAAAAAAAGAGAGAGAGCGAGAAGTCAAGCAAGGCAAGGATTTAAGAGGTGTCTATTCTCCTTGCAGAGATTGTTTGGTGACAAAGAAGATAGACTCTTAGTATATATAAAAATACATATGTAGGTATATACATACATATACACATGTGTATGTCTTTACACACGCTCATTCAATTATCATAATAACATCATCTAGTAGGTACTGCTAGTATGCTTTTATCAAGATGAGAAAATGGAGACACAAAGAAGAGACAATTTTTCCAAGGTTACACAGCCAGGAAGTAGTAGAGCCAGAAATTGAAATTGGTTGAGGACTTGAGTGGGAGGTGAAGGAATATAGATTGGGAGTGCAGATAACTCCTTCTAGCAATATCACTGATTTTCAAAGATAGTTTTGTCTGGGCAGATTGTCTCTGCTTATCAGGTTCAAACTATGTGGTGAATACTACCCAAATTGCAGACTGACTTTTGAGATAACAAATGGCTTGTGGAGAAATGCTTTTAAAAATCCAATGTGTTCAAATGGCAGTGATAACAACATGAAAAAAAATTTTTTTCCAATGTACCATCTCCATGAGTTTCGAAAACAGTACACTATCGTTGCTTCTTAAACCTAAAACAAGTGAAACCCTGCCTGGAGCTACTCCAAAAATCATTCCAACACAGTTTTTCCAATGGATCCATCAAAATAACTGGAATCTTGAACAATGAGTTTTAATTGTTAGTAGGTCTTTATGAAGTACCTATTACCTGTATGCATTGTCTGTTTAGAGTGTTGTCCTTCCAGAAACATCTTTAGGAAGCCAGGACCCATTTGGTCAACTTATGCCACCATAGGAAATTAGTTAAATGATAAATTGTCACAAAGTTGAAATTTCTTAATATGGGTGAAATACCACTGATTCGTGTGGAAGAGAAGAAATTCCTCCATAATTTTCTTTTCATTTCCAAATATTTGGGGAATATTGCATAGCCACATTCATCATCTGCTAGCATCTTATTATAAACCATTGTCGGATGAGAAACCACATTAAAGTATTTGCTATTCACAGGATTTACTACTCTACTATAAGTAAGTTTTAACATGGTATGACTGAGAGCATAATTATAATTAGAAAATCTCTTTTTAAACCAGATTTAGAAACAGAGTGATCGTTGGAGTTTAAAAAAAAAAAAAAGATATTTAAGTAAAATTATTTAAATTATGAGAGGCCAGAAGTTTTTGGAAAGTTTAGGAAATCATCATTCAATTACAATATTCAAAATTTGGTAGTCTGTTTTCTGTTTCTTCATTTAAAAAAAAAAAATCATATCCGGAAAAGAAAACCAATAGTGTGTATGGTTGCCTCAAGATTTTTCTTTGGCCAAACTGCTTATTTTCCATAACGGAATTTCCCAGTGATAGTTTCATGAACTTTATTGCCAGGTTGACTAGCCAAAGACACTCAATTGTCCCCCCTCCAAACGAAGACTTGAAGTAATGCTGAACACAACGAACATGAAATTGGGAAAGACATTAATTTGGTTTTAACCACGAAAGGCATAATACTACTTAGACTAGCCAAGATTTTGGAACAAAATAAGTTTGTTTCCAATATTCTAATATGTTACATTGGCCATGTCAAAATGAGGTTACATTGTCCCTAGGACAACCCTGAGATTCCTGAGGCACTCCTCCAAACCTCACTGTTCTACTAAACATGAAGTCTATCCTGCCACCTCGGAAAGAGATTATAGTGCCCTCCTCCACTGACAAGAGACATTTTAGCAGTTGTAGCCCTGTGCTTGGCTGCAGGCCTTATTTTAGCATTAGACACTGGATTTTCAAAGGTTATCTTTCCTAAATTAAAGGAAGAGTGAAACTGATGATGTGAGGGCTCCCCTATGCTGACTGTAGTCTGCTTACATAAAAGATTCTGTAAGTTTCCCAATAAGAAACCATACCTTCCAGGTGATAAATGGGTCAAATTCACAGAATATTAAAAGTGTGGGAGGCAGGCTAGGAGAAAAGAAGGCTTTCCTGCTTTCTATTTCCAGAGTGTAGTTTAACTGGGATACTCACAAGATTTGGTCTAAAGAAAGAAGGAAAGCCATGAAGTAATAGAAAAGTGCTAACATAATAACTAGGAAACACCTCTGTGATATCTTTCTTTTTATTTTTCTACTACTAAGTGTTTTTTGTACTTTCTTCTTTATTTTTAGCCTCTTCTCCACTCCTTTCTATTTGTCCTAACCTGTTCCCTCATAATGTGAAGTACACATAACTGTCACTGTGGTTATGTGATCCAGTGCGAGCTGTACATAAATCCTTTGATTCAGACAATTACCATTAGATTCAAACACAATTACCCAGTAGATATCTGCCTTATATGAACTCCCACTACCTACAGCACAGAAAATTCACTCTTCCTTTATTCCAAGGGTTATTACTAGGACCAGATAAAAATAACCTCCCACACCATTTTCATTCTAGAATCAGGAACCCTCACTGAACATACTTGTTTCCATTCTATTCCCAATTCTCTTTCTCTTCTGGCTGATAAAAAACTGAAGTCCTGGGTCTCAGGCCAAGTTACAAGGAGTATAAAAGAACACAAAAAAGAAGAGAATTGAAAAAACAAGTTTCCATGTTAGTCTTGATAAAAGAGGAATTGCTATCTAGCTTTCTTGCCTCCTAGTCTCATCTCCCTCTTATGTTAGTGAAGGAGCAATCTCCTTTTTGCTTTCTCAGTAATAACCATCAATCTTACCTATCAGAACCTTTCTGCAATATCCTAAATTAGCTTTAGTTTTTGTAATAAAAGTTGGCATGAAGTCTCTTTTTTTTTTTCTTCCAGAAACGGTATATGCAACTAGAAACCAGGTATCCTCAAGTCTACATTCCTCACTCAGTAATGACAATTAATAATCCACTTTGGCTCAAAAAAGCTAAATGTTCTATCATCAATATCTTCTTCCATTTTCTAAACAGAGACTCTTGAAGACACTTAGTGAGCACACTAAGACTACAGAATCAGCTGATGCTAATGCCTTCATAATGGTTCATTACCTATTTCCCTTTTCTTCTAGCTTACTTTGTCAATTTATTTAAAGCACCTGTTTTTTCAACCAACTACATTATATTGTTGGTTACAGCAGCAAGACCAATGTCAGAGACAGGTAGATTCAGGGTGGCTTAATTCTGTATCCTGACTGATATGACTTTCATTCTTTGTTATTTTGTCAGAAGCATCTCAAAACCCAGAAAGAAGCTATAGAGACCAATCTATCCCTCTGTCTTCATACTGTTAAAAGATTACTTTTCATATTTGAGGCACTTGAGGTCCAAAGAGGTTAAGGGACTTTATGGATGTTCCTCTGTTAACAGTAAAAGGCAACAAATAGTCCATACCTCCACACACTGTTATGGATAATACTGTATGCTATTTACTGCGTCCATGAAAAACAAAGTAAAATAGTCTATTTTATGCGGTCTGTAAGTTTGTAATCTTGAAAAAAATCCATCATCTACACATAACACCCAAACCACTATATTCCAGTGAATCAATCTATCAGCTGTGTGAACTGGAATGAAGGAACAACTTCTCTAAACATCAAACTCCATTTTCATAAAATGAAGAAAATAATAATTATTCTCTTAGAGTTTTTTGAGAACTAAATAAGTTAATACAGAGAAAGCTCCTAAACCGTGCCTAGCATGTATTAGGCATTCAATAAACAGTAGCTATTAGTCGTCATCAAATCCTGGTGGTTTAGATATTAAAATAATTTCCCTTACAGTTTGAATGAGATGTATTTAGGAAAAATAAAGGACTGCTTTAAACTACAGGTAGTAAACATGGAATATTAACCCAAGAAACCATAGAGGCTAGATACATAAGCAGCTACCTAAAGGGGTTTTATAAACATGGCATTAACACTTGACAAAAAAGAAAAGAGATTGATGTGAGGTTCCCTGCTTCAGGTTGACAATACACTTGATCTTAGCCAAAAGGCCGAGAAGCGATCAGGTTGACAATAAAAGATGAAAAGTTTGTTCTCGGGGCGCCTGGGTGGTTCAGTGGGTTAAAGCCTCTGCTTTCGGCTCAGATCATGAGTCGGGGAACCTGGGATCGAGCCCCGCATCAGCATTTAAAAGACCCGAGGGAGGCCTGTTGTAGCATTTGCGGCTGGAATGAGGGAGCCTGCTTCCTCCTCTCTCTCTGCCTGCCTCTCTGCCTACTTGTGATCTCTGTCTCTGTCAAATAAATAAGTAAAATCTTAAAAAAAAAGTAAAGAAAGAAAAAGAAAACTTCGCTCTCTTACCAATGTGCTTTGCAGTTATTATCAGATTAAGCATAACATGGCCCCATTAGGTAGCAAGGCAGCTTCTCTCACACTGATTGAAGGCAGCCTATCCAAAATCCCTGACTTCGTCAAAACACAGGTAGGAATGGTCAAAGCTGAGAGGTGGAGACGCCTGTGGTGCAGGAGGGGCAAAATACAGCGGGTCCTGGCATGTGCAGTTACGGACGTTTTAAGACATTGCTTATGGGGAACAGAGAACGGTAGGAACAAAATCCCTCTGCTACACTAGTCGTTTACCCAGGGGCTCAGGGGAGGCCTCTCAGCCTGGTGCCGCACCCACCTGCCTGCGGCAGGAGCACTGCCATCCCTGGGTAGCCGCTTCTCTTACCTTTCTAATGCAGGGTGTCTGGGTCTCTGTGGTGCAGGAGGTGCTTCAGCCTCACCCCCAACTTCTGGGATTCTCGCAGTGGGGCCTAGTTCATAAATAGTTGTTGCTTGTTCTTCTTGGGAGGAGGCGTGAAGTCAGGGACCCTCTGGCGCCATCTTGGTGACGTCACCCTCCCTCATTCCAGCCGCAAATGCTACAACGGGCCTCCCTCAGGTCTTTTAAATGCCGACTTCACTGGCATTTAAAAGCGCCACACCGGCTACTCATTTTGCTTTGGAACCATTCTAGCTATCCAATTGTGACTGTCCAGGACATGCCAATCTTACTCTTTTAAACCCCAAAAGAATAAGCCCCATCCAAGGACAAAGTTTTTAGCTATCTTGGTAAACGAGATTCCTTTTCCTAGTGGAATTGGGTTATTTCTACGTTCTACTAACACCAGGACTGAATTATAACAATGATTAGCCGGAATTTACAAGACTGCTTCTTTACAATGACACCATTAGCATTGTAGATCAACATTCCTTTAAGAATGAAGATTAAGGGGTGCCTGGGTGGTTCAGGTGGTTAAGTGTCTGCCTTGGGCTCAGGCTCAGGTCTTGATCCAGGAGTCCTGGGATTGAGCCCAGCATCAGGCTCCCTGGTCAGCAGGGAGTCGGCTTCGCCCTCACCTCCCTCTGCTTGTGCTCTCTCTCTCTCTCTCTTTCTTTCAAGTAAATGAATAAAATCTTTTAAAAAAAAATTAATATTCAGATTGGTTTTTAATTTTGTTTGAACTCCTTCACTCTTTGCTGGTTAAGTGTACTGGGCAGAGTGGTGAACCAATGAGTCCTGGAAAGGCTAATGCCATCATTCAGTGTTCTAATAACCATTTTTTTCCTCATATCAGCTCTTCTGCATGTAGAAGAACAATTCATACACTTGCTAAAGCTAGAAAAGTGAAGCATCCAGAGATACCGCTTTCCAATAAAGTAATAATGCTCCATTAGCTGTTTTGCTGTTACATGTTTTACCACAGATGTCTCTTCTTTAAGCTGCCTTCCCATATGTGGCCCTGTGATAAATTTTATCAGTGGTCAGCGGGACAGGGCTGCAGGCTGGGCAGTAGCACAGTGGCTTTTTATCTAGCTTAGTTCCCCCTGCCATGCCCCCCACCCAAAGCAGCATTTTCTTGGCGTAATTTATGTTGTGGCATTTCTGTCAGTAGATGTGGTGTCAGCAATTTGTGTTCCTAATGGAAGTTTACATGGAAATGAGATACTTAGCCACAGAATAACATTAAAGATGGGATAAAACTAATAAAAATTGTAATGCAGAGGTGTTGGTGCCTGCTCATATATTTTTTAAAATTCTGAAACAAGGATTGTCTTTTGCCAGAAAAGTTTGTTTTCCAAGTCTAAAATACTGGCATATAAGTGGTATGTATAGAGTGCACCCATTCACAGTTAAAGCTAAAATTGTGTCAGCACATATATTAG
Organism: Mustela erminea; assembly: GCF_009829155.1. Lineage (NCBI taxonomy): Eukaryota > Metazoa > Chordata > Mammalia > Carnivora > Mustelidae > Mustela > Mustela erminea. The sequence goes on from NC_045616.1 coordinate 51,955,994, forward strand.
AAGCTTCTACATTCCAGAGGCCTTATAGTACTGTCATAATATTTTAAAATAGGTTTTCACACTAAAAAAATAAAATAAAGTTTAAAAAAATACAATAAAAGTTCTCTTTCTTTCTAAATTTAAAATTTTAGAAACCTGCAGGTTTAACCAAAATCTGTGTTGTTGGTACCTTGGGAAAAATATCCACATATGATGTATATTTTTGTAAAGTTAAAAAACAGCCTTTTGCAAGTTTTATTGGAGAAATCATTTCACTGATTGAATAATCTTTGTCCCCATACAGTTTACCATAATAAGATTTTCAACTATTCCATGGCAGGATATTGAGAGCATTTAGAAATAGTCGTGTGTTGCATTAGAAATGAAATAGAAGCATTGTTTAGACTCCTTAGCCAAAGGCCCCTGAGATAGCCCAAACTCTAGAGTTATTTAGACTGTCAGCTTCTCTAGCTTAAAAAAGGCTTTTACACAAATATAAAATCCTTATTCATTCTGAGTTGCTACAGACAACAGAAGCAGAGGTAGTGCTATTTCATGTATCTACCACCTCTGCTACTAGCACCTTCTTTTCCTCACAAACAACATGTTTCCCAAGAAGCAAAGAAGGAACATGGATATCAGGAATCCTCGAGACGGAGTTAACCATGTTATCATAGGGAGCTTCCCGCTATTGAATCAGCAACAAGCAGATTTTATCACTTACATTTTCATGTGTTTTAAAGTATTGTAAAAATAATGGGTTTAAAGTATTTTTAAAATATCTTAATGACATTTTCCCCTTAACTTAATTTCATGGTTGACCCATCCATCATATGGAGTCTATCTTTAAGTATTCAGTACTATTCTGAGCTGAATGTGAAATGATAGTTCTTTTATGCACAAAGATGTTCAGAAGGGGAGATTTGCTTCTGAGACTGATGCCTGCTTTTCTGAAACAATTTTCCTCCAGTCAAACTGGCAAGAAAGACCTGAACTCCATTAGTTGAAAATTTTCACCCTTTTGAAGTGATTTAAGGACCTGTCCTTAGTCATTTTGATTAAAGATGAATGTTTTGAAATTCAGTCCCTATATCCAAGGTGTATCTACCAGAGTCCTGCTAGAATTTTGAATAGACAGCAGAGCAGCATACATACACATACCAAAATGCCAATATATGTATTCAGTTTTGTAAATACACCTTTAAAAATACTTCGCCATATTTAGCCACTCCTAAATATGTATTTACACAAGTCTACACACTGTAAGTGTTTACCTGGGAGACAGGAAAGGTCTCTCTGGTAAATAATATGGGTTTTATAGCCTTTCATGAAGGAATTTTTTGTTTGCTATGTAAAAAAATCAGCTCCTCTCAGTTATAATTTAATAAAATTTTTCTTTCCCTGTAAATTTACTGCGTAGCTCTCGAGGTAAAGCCCTGCAATGTTAAAAAAAAAAAAAAAAAAAAAGACAACAGTGGTGTTATCTTTGGGTACAGAGTGGCTTTGATTCATTTTGCTAAAAACTACAGAGGGTAGAAAGCATGAATATGATTTCTGAAAACCAAACAAATAAAAATAACCTGTCAGATATATTTTTGAGCTAAGGCTATTGAGTAATCACCTATTTTTTCAGGTGAAAAAGAAATCAAAATCTTTAGGAAGATCAAAATGATTTAAACTACTTTGCCCTGAATTTTCTAGATCATTGATTTAATTTTATACTTTATATTACATGAGTGGGTATAGGTGAAACGTTTTCAACTGATAAGCAAAATTGTGTTAAAGCCAATAGATGAACAAATTCTTAGAGAAAAGCAGCATTGCCCAGTACACCAGTCCAAGGACAGGAAATGTTCAATGCATGCTTTTAGCTTGCAAATACATGGCCTTGAGCAATTGAGTTGATCTTACTTACGCTTTTGAATTTGTAAATTAGGTTGTGATCTACCTAGAGCTAAAGAATGATGGATCTGTATTCATATATTAAGTACTGAATATTAATAGAGGAAAAAATATGTTTTTAAAGAAGACACGTTTTCCTTTTTTTAATTGAAAGATACAAAGTGAGATAGAACATGATGCTTGGAATTAAAGAGATGCCCTGTTATTTGATAGATTCTCACAATTTATTCAGCCTCACCTTCCCCATCTTTACTCTCCCCTTAGAATCTTAAGGCTTTTGAAATCACCTAACATTAAGCAAGTGGCCCCTGACTTTCATGAGCCACTTTAGGGTCCCAGAAATGGACATGGCTTAATTTGGAGTCCTTTAAAGTTTTGGGGGAGGTTCTTCCAGAAGGGACCTCTATCCTAACCAGCTCACTTCCTCCTGGAAGATAAATGTGCAGGATTTCCAGCAGCTTGTCTCTGGAACCACTGAAGATTTTCCTGTCATCAGTGGACTTAGAGACCTACAAGAGAAGAAAAAAAGAGAGAGGGCCCCTTACATGAATTCTAAAGACACTTAATAAATTACAGCTTTATGGTTAAAGGACTCCTCTTCTCTTTCTTTGTTCTGGGTCTTTCAAGAATTTTCTCTTTCAGAATTTTTCTGTGCATGGGTGCTTGTGCACAGAATATATACGAGTTTGATTTGCACTGAGAAGGTGGGAAATATGGCCATTTTTGGAAAGTCCAGATATGGAAATATTGCAGGCTTTTTTCAGGATAGAAACATATCAATTTTTTTAATGGGCCCAATTATTTCACCCTCACATAAAATGCCCATTGAAATTTGTCAATACAACACAGGTGCTTCTATGCCTTCCTATCCTATCTCATTTCTAAACACAGCTTCGAGGAGATCAAGTTTACACACACACACACAAGCAGATGAGAAAATGTTTACATCTCATATGCAGATGTCTTAAAACACTTTACTTTTAAGACTTTTTCTTCCACTATTCTTAAATTGTTGAAATATGTGCTATCATATAAGATTAAAACAATCCTTTAAAATGAAAATATGATTTGTTTTACCTTTAAATGTACTAGAAATTTAAATACAGTGATACCCTTGATGAACATGGAACAGGGGGTTTTACAAACTAGGTCACTAATTCAAATCTGATTCAGAGAGCACATAATATCCTAGAGCCATCCATTAGGAGTATCTAAACTGAATTCAACAAATAAATATCTGATTATCTTTTTACACAAATTTTATACCTATTCTACCAATTGAAATGGAACATAATATACTACTCGTGTATTCAACTTACACTTTTGAAAACCATTCTGTATCATCTCACATATTCACAAAACAAAGAGAAAATCCATTGTGTGTCAGTAATACCCACACATGTGCACTAAGAGACACAAAATATTCCCCACCTTCTGAGTATGAATCGGCGGGATATTATTCTCTCAGCTTTCACCCTAGATCCTCACATACCTATGGACATGGCAGGTTAGAAGGATGACTCCTGCGTACAGCAAATCCACTCTGGCCATGGTGAATTATGTCCCAGAGTACTGCAAGAACTAACAGAGGAGCAAAATCACTGACCCTTACATTGGAATCACAGCCTGTTAGAAGAAGCACTGCCTTCTGTCTCTTAGTATCTCTTAGACATTAGAGAAAATACAATTTCTGTTCAATTACTTCTGACCTGTCACTCCACGCCTTATCGCCATTAAGACTCAGGCACAAGTTTAGAGAGTCAGAGTACATGACAAATACCTCCTTTGCTAACAATGGCCTCTCCATCTCCTTGCCTATTTTCCTGGAAACCAACATATGCACTTTGACCCTCTTTTCTAAGGATTCCTTTCTGAAGCTATGGCAAGATTTCAGAATTCCTGAGTTTGGACAGAGGCTGAGACCCACATCTCTTGGGATGAAGAGATATTGTGAAGGAGGCTCAGCTAGAATTAAATCACAATACTTTGAGTGGCTGACGAATGTAAAATTCCTAGATGACAGTCCTAATCCAGTCTGCGCTGGTTAAATCAGTCCTGATGCCGTGGTGCTTAGTTCTTAATGCTACCTTGTAAGACTGCACAGTATTCACGGAAGAGAATATGGGGTCAAAAAAGAAATACAACCATATTCTACAGAGTGCAGTTGAAAGCACCGGGACTGCTCAGAAAAAAAAAACAAAAATAGAGGGAATTTGGAATTCCTTTCAATATTTGAATGACTGTAACACAGAAGATGGAGTAGGCTTATTCTGCAGCTTATTCTGGCCGAAGATAAAGAGCTTCCTATGAGTTTGTGCTGTCCCAAGAAAGAATGGACTAGCCTGCCTCAAGAGAACCTAGACAGCATCCAGCACAGGCTCGACAGCCTCCTGGGAGTTGGGCTGGATGACTTTGAAGCCTCTTCCCAATGCTGAAGTTGAGTGAATCTATAAAACTAACCCAGCCAGGAGAGTTCCAAGACAGCCCAGAAAGCAGTTTCAGGATACTGTCACACAAAGTCATCCTAGGCATCCTAGGCATAACCTCATTTTGGCTGCTTCTAAGTCCAGAATTTCTTTCAAGGAGGCTGAATTCCCTGCATTGAGTGTGATTGTAAAAAGGACACGGATTCTCCCATCAAAGAACCCCGGTTTGGAATCCTGGCCCTTCCATTCTAGTAGTTGTATAAATTTGAGGAAGTCAATGAACCCAAGAATCTCAGTCACAAAATTTAGGGTTAATATTCCCATCTCACAGGGTAGTTGTGAGCATATTAAACCATCTGTATGCTACCTGGTGTTTGCAGTAGGTATTAACTGTTGTAGTTATATAAGTAAGAACATGGTATAGATATCAGGCCTGAAAAGCCCACCTCTAGATCTCATGGTAGAGATGGTCATAGTGCAGTAAGCTCTGAATGCAGTGAGATAGGGTGCTGTGTGTCAAGTACCCGCTTCTAAGAAGGTTCCCTTTTCCATCCAGAATACACACATTTATGTTAATCTGGAAAGAAAAAAGATCCTACTGTGGCAATTGTGCTATAAACATATAAAATGTAGTAAATGAAATAATAATCACAGTGATGAACTTTCTCAAAATTTACATGAGATGAATAATGCAAAGGCAGAGGAAATTATTCTCTACTAGCAGCAGAAATCCTCTACATAGCTCCCTCTTAATTTCAAGATGCTTCTAGTAATGCAGTCTTTCTGATTATTGTTGCTCCTTTATCTTCTTAAAATCTAATCACCTAAGGATAGAAGCGTTGGTCACAAAGACAATGAGATTTGCCAGATTTCTTTTCCTTTTTTTTTTTTTTAGATTTATTTATTTCTTTATTTGAGAGAGAGAGGACCAGAGAGTGAGCCTACAGGCACACTAGTGGGGAGTGGGGCAGAGGGAGAGGGACAGAAGTCCTCTTCAAGCGGAGTCCTTCCTGAGCCAGAGTCCAAAGTGCTCAATCCCACAACCCTGAGATCATAACCTGAGCCGAAATAAAGATTCAGATGCTTAAGCAACTGAGCCGCCCAGACACCCCGCCTGATTATTAAAGAGATTCTTTTAGCTTTCATCAGAGGACTCTTAAATTCCCAAACTAAAAGTTGTGATTTTCAACTAAAGGGGTGATTATTTTCATATATAAATAGTCAATGAGTTTAAAAGTGGAATCAAAGATCTCTGATTTGGTCAGTCTTCACAACATGCATGGGGTATTTTTGATATAAATTTATACTTTTACCATCCTTTGATAGACACTCACAACCATTTCTGAGTTCTTTTCAATTCACACTGAATTCGTAGTATTAGCTACAATTCCTACTAAGATGATTCTGTGTGCCCAAGAAGGGATGATTAGATTTGATGGAAACATTTACTCCTGACTTAGGTTGGTAACCTTAAACACACAGCTACGCTAGGCGACCTTTTCAATGGTTGAATTCCTTTAGGCAATCTGGTTACAATACACGACAATGTGGCATCCAAAGATGCTTGGATTTCAACTCGTGAGAGGCTGGCAGTAGGGAGCTCCTGTTCCAGGAACACAGTTCTCTAGCCCCAGCATAAGTGCTCTTGTTCACAGGAGAGAAGACAAATTATCCAAAGCAAAGACTTTGGGACAGCCCCTGGCTTCTTGCCCTACTTTCATGTGGCAGTAATTTCCCTACACAAGAGGCTGAGGGCCTGTCTTTGACACACAGTGTCTGCCTTGCCTCCCACACACAAACCCACAAGAAAGTCTGATCCAGAGAGTATTAAGAAAAAAAGCCCTGACCTGACCACACAGCAATTCTGGGACATGAGCAGTAGCCACCGCCATGCCCGGGCAAGGGTTTCACTGTATCCAACTAAAAGTGAGCACAATAAAATTCCTTTGTCAGAGTCCCAGTGGAGTGTTGGCAATCGAGTGCATATTGTCCCCTCCGTAGGAACGACTATGAACAGCATGAAATCTATGCTTTGGCAGCAAGAGAACTTGGTGCTAGCATTTGTCTAAACTGAAACAAGACAAATGAGTTGGCCTGATACTTACAAGTTATCTTATATGTTAAATCACCTCTAAAAATAAAATAAAAAAAAAAAAGATTCGAAGAAAACTGTAAATCTTACGAAAGGAAAAAGATGGTTAGATAAGCTTTATGCTTGTAAAGAATGATTTTAAAGCATGTTGAGAAGCATGAGTTGAGGAAACAAAGAATTGTGCACACCTCAGTTGTTTCAGTCTGTTTGGAATTCAAGGATGGAGGGGCAGGGTATGATCAGACTCCTGCAATAACTCGGAGAGTATTTATTTGTAATTAGTCAAGAAGTTCTCATACCAGTAAGTTATTACAAATTTAAGTAAATACCAGGTACTGAACTTAGGCACTGAACAAACACAAATACAAATAGATGTTGCCCTCACAAAAATCAATTCACAGACATAAGGCATAAACCCTCTGGATAGCAAAGGATATGCAGTAAAAACTAGAAAAATTTGACTAAAGCCATTAAAAAGAAAACTAAATATTCTAGGGAAATATTCCTATACCTTTTTTCCCTCCAAAATTTCTCAATGTGCTACTAAGCCTTCATTTTCTTTCCCCCTCCAACCTGTTAGATTGCATTATTCATCAGAGTCACTGCCTCCGTTTCCTACAAGGTGTAGATCGTGTTACTTCTCTTTTTCCTAACTGGCTTCCGACTTATTGGCACAAAGAAGACAGGCATAGCCCTAGAAGAGGTTCACGTTCTAAGTAACACAAACACAATGCTTCTTCCCAAAGGAATGTTTCGCGATTTCTTTCGTGGGAGTATCATGTGTCTTAACCCAAATAAGTAAGAAGACATCTTTGCTCATGGTCACCTCTAACCTCGGGGAGCACAGATCCTGGGAGCAGAAGAATAGGGGCAAAGTTTCCACTCTCTAGGTTCCTGATACAATGTGATAAACCAAATCACTTCATTACTTGTCATCTACTTCAGTCTCAAACTGAATCTGGTGTGGAAAGCACAATGCTTATTAGATCAAAAACCTGGCCATGCTTTACAAATACAAGACAAAGATAGAGATGTATGCATGAGCCATGCATAGTGATACTTTAAAATAGAGCACAAAAATGTATAAATCTTTTCCCTAATATGCCCAAGAGTTTAAAAGTAAAATGAAGAATCTGTCAATGAGTCTGAAACCGAACCACTCAAACCAGGCTCAATGTTTATAGATGATGAAGAGCCAAACCAATAATAATATTGTGGCATTGATTCTTTATGGTCTCAGTCACACCCACCTCATCACTTAATATATTTTTTCTTCTAATATGTGTTCAATCCTTTTTGACGGCTTGGCTCAGAGCTTAGATAATGGAGCCAAACCATATCCCTTTGGTCGGTCTCAAGCTTGGCTGGACTTCCAATGACTTCCACATTTTAAGAGCCACTCTCACAAAAAGCTTCATATAATAATAAAGCCACCTGCCTAACAAGTAATAAGAATAAGCATTTCTTGATTAGTTGTACAAGCTAGTCAACATGTTGAGGACTTTACACACAATATGTCATTTAATCCTCACAAGAACCTGCTGATGTAGGCAGCATTAGCTCCATTTTACAGATAGGGCATTGAGGCAGGGAGGTTAGGACTTTCCCAGGGTCACAGCGTTAGCAAATGGTGGGAACTTAATCCTGTCAATTACATTAAAATTGCCACAGGTCCACACAGTGTCATTTAGCTACACTTTGAGGCAGATTTCTGTACTCACTTTTGGAAATGTATAAAGCTTTCCATTGCTGCATCATGTGAAGACTGGCCAGCATTTCTGAAGTGTCAGACTGGGAAATAAATTGCTCAACTTCAGGTGGTACAGAGCTCTAATATTCACAAACACGCAATCAATGACTAACTCCCTACCCTCTGCCACCATCACCTCCACCAACAGCAGAACTGCTACACACAAAAGATTATTTTTTGTGACTTACAGGGTTTTTTGTTTTTTTTTTTTAATTTCTTTTGATGTCATCAATGGAGCATGGTGTCTCCCTGTTTGCAGATACTGGGGGCAGTGTTACACAAAGTGTGAGCTACCTCAGGCCAAACCAGAAATAGCCCTGGTCCTCCCATCTCTGAACTTCAAAGCCAGCCCATTCTCCCGGCCACTGCTGTGGTGACTTCTGCAGTGGTCACGGGTGTACAGCCTGGGTGGTCCCCCATATCCAAGCATTCCCTGTGCCAGGGAGCAACCGCATGCCCTGCTTCTGGGGACGGGAAGGCAAGGGAGGAAAAGACAGAGCTGATAAATACACCCTGGCCTCCCCCAAACTTTCCCTTGGAGAAAGTCAACTATATATGAGCCAAATGTGCTTATACAAGGCAAAGCTTTTCAACAGTACACTACCATCCCACACTGCCTAGAGTTTTTCCTTCCTGACTACCGCATGGCAACATGGGAGGCCACGTGGCACCTCATAGGGGTGTGGGAAGACCATGAAACTAGAAGAGACCCAAGTTCTGATTCTGTCACTCACAAGCTCTGTCACTCATAAGCCTCAATTCTTAGCTCTCTGTGCCCATCGGTATTCTTCATTTAATGTTCCTCTAGGTGCTGGGCACTGGGGCTTATTTGTTTATTCGTTTCCTGAATATAGGAAAAGCATAAAGTATTTCTCCCAAGTTTCCTCAGCCCCTGACTCTGTTAGACAAAATTAGTAATTGACAGTATGAAAGTTTTAGTGTTCAAGAGTATTCAACTGGAAATCAGCTTTTGCATCTTGGAGATAGCAGACAGGAAGTCCCATGGAGGGCCTAGACTCACCTCAGGTATATCTCTTCTCAGGAGATTGTCACCTGCAGGGTAACTTTTCAACAGAAGCAGGAACTGAGCAGTAACACTGTCCCCACTGAATATTTGGAGAAACCTGTTTCTCCAGCCTGTTACGGGGCTTTAATGTGAGGAACATTATCCAGAAGGTCTCGTAGAAACAGGGGAACACTAGCCTATGCAGCTCTGGGAGAAAACTGTCTTCTTTATGAAACTCATAAAGGAACCAGTCCTAGCATTGGGAAGCATACCAAGGTTCCCTGAACTTTAAATAGATAGATAGATAGATAGGTGTCTGGATGTTCAACAACCATGGGCCACAAGGTGGGGAGGAAGAACTGGCTTTTCTTTGAAACTAGAAACTCCATTTGGTATGTGTTCAGTAGACACAAGGAGCAGATCCCATGGTCACAAGTTGTTTTATCTAAATTTTTTGTACTGGTTTCCTTTTGTTGTGAGTTCCAAGCTGCTTTGCCCCCTTCCATCCTTTACAACTATTGAGTCTCTTCTACAGATCTATACAAATAAACAGGCCATTTCCAGACTACCAACCAGTGGCACCACATCCTGTGTTAGAGCTAACGATAAATAAGAGTGAGGCAGGTAGTCCCCCAGACACATCTGGGAAGCATCCTCTTCTCTGAACAGAAGCACACAGCATTCAATTCTAGCCAAAGCTTGTTTGGCCTTGTGGTCTGCTGAGTTGAAATGGTTATGCCATTTTTTCTGTGTGCGAATCTAAAAGATCCTGTTTTTCATCTGACATTTTTACCTTTTTTTAAATGTTGGTATATAAAAAGTAACCCCCGGGGGAAACTTCTACTGACTTTAGCCATGAATCCCAGGTGTATCCTAATTAGCTTTAAAACTTATTAAAAAAAAAAAATAAAACCAACTTCAAGTTGAAGACAGCTAAAGAACTAGCAGCTACTGTTTGGGCTAATTAACTCTTCTGGTAACATCTAGTGACTGGAAACTGTGGTCTCAAAGATTCTGTGATAATGTAGCTACCCAGGATCTTATCTGCACTTTTAACTTCTTTTAAATTAATCAGCTTTATCATGATTAACAACCTGAAATTATTTTTAGCTCTGGTTCTTATTTATTCTCTTCCCCTACTCCAGTAATGTATTCCCCTTTCTCTCAACTAAACCCTCCAATCTCTCCTTAATATATAGAAATTTCATGAGACCAGCATCACTCGCTCTCCTCCCAAATATGTGTAAACATACACTGGGGGTAAGTGTAGGAAATACTCTTTCTTTCACATCCTGCATTTAGCAGTCTCAGAAGCATGGGCCGATTGAGGATGGGCAAACACAAAAGTATGGTTAGAATCCACTCAGAGAACTCTGATTCTGCTCTCTGGAATCTTAAACTGCCCTCTCCATCTTCCCTAATGCCTCAGGGGAATGTGTTTTCACTTGGAGCAGTCTCTTGGCAGCTGATCTGCAGTAAAAGGAAAACCGCACCTGTGGTTATATGACAGCCCAGGGAGGGACTAGTTATAGATCCATTAATCCCAACCATCCTTCTGGACTAGACTGCGACAGTCAGCAAATGGGCCAGGAAAGACTGCAATGAAAACACAATCCTACTGTCACTCTCCCACCACCTTGTAAGGACAGGTGTCCCTTCTGGAAAACTTGGGTTTTAGTCAGCTTACAGTTTACATAGCTTCAGAAGGCTATTCAGAAGACTTAGACAAGAAATAAAAAAATCTCTAATCTTCTATTAAGAAAAGGAATATTGGCCCAGAAATCAAAAGAGCTGGCCCCTAAGCCCTTCTCTGCCATTAATTAGTTCTGCAACTTGGGAGAAAAGTTTCTTCACGTAAACATTATTAAGCCAGAGGATTCTAAAGGCCCCTGTCCAGATATCAGGCAGAGGAATAGACTCAAGGAAACCCAGATTTACATTCCATAGAACTCTAAGAGACTTTTCAAAGACAAACGTTTACCACTCTTTTCTGAAATCACAGAGCTTTTGCATGCCAATGTTAGTTATAAGACCTACATGAAATAAAATGTCATTTTTTCTGATGCATTGATCACCAGTCAGAAGGGTAAATTCAGATACCCTGAAGAAGCAATAAAGGAACTCTAAAAGATGAACAAAAATAAATAAATGTGACTACAACAATACAAACACCAAATGAACATTTTACTCCTATTTTGTGCCAGACTTTGAGCTAGGAATTTCTGCCTGTGTTATCTCAGCTTAGTGTTATAAACAGGCTCAGTCCTCTCATTATGTTCTCCAATTATCACCCCCTCTGCCCTGGCCAGCCTACCATATGCCCACTTCTAGCATAGCAAACACTGTATAAAGCAAGACCTTTATACACAAGCACACCCAGGGAGTCCCCATCCTATGGGCTTCCAGAGCCGTCTCCTCAACACATCACTTCCTGAAGGAAGAAAAGAGTACCCTATTTGTCAAAAAGAAAAGAATTCTCAGTGTCTGCCTTTTCCTGGTATACTTCCTTCAAGTCTCTGGGAGTATTTTATCTACACAAGGAGGGTCACTCTAATGTCTAGATCAATATCTGCAAAAGCTTTTAAGCTGTAATAACCATGATCTTCAGCACTCAAAATATTCTGACAAGACCCCCTCCATGTCAAGTGAAGTGGGTAAACTCTTAGAGATTTTTAGACTCACTCTTTGGCTACCAGTACTCTTAGTAGAAAAGTCCATAATCATTAAGCCAAATGCAAGAGAACGGGCATTCCCAATGATATAGTCTTAATTTTCTTTAAATCCAGCCTGCACAAACTTCATCACTACATTGTTGTTAACTAATGAGTTGAATTTTGGCAGCCCATTAATCTTAATTTTGTAAACATTGATTTTTTTTTTCCGTAGATTTTGAATGGAGCTAAAATTAGCATGGGTTTTTGTTTTGTTTTGTTTTGTTTTGGGGGTCTTTTTTTAGTATAACCTCCTTTTCAACTTCCTGCTACTGGGTATTTTATTGCAACAAACAGCTCTATCCTTGACCAGGGTCTAAAAAGAAGTCAGAAGAGTTCTGGGAATAACGGTCCCACCTCTCATCTCGTTTTACACACTTCCCCTGTCCCTTCTGGGACATGGAGCAGCCATTGACTTCTAAGGAAATTCACTTGAGGCTCAATTAAAACTATGGGGCACTGAGAAGAAGCAGCATGTCCTCACCTTTTCCTCCCCAGTAAGATCTGTTTCCAGGACCAATCCTATACAGGAGGACTTTGAGGGTTTGTGGTACATTTGACAACTGCTGGTTCATCTCAAGTTTCCCTCATAAATGCAAATGCCTAAAGATTAAAATTGAAAGGCTCTCTCCCACCAAATGCAATGTTCATGGCTCCCAACTTTTCCTTAGCTTGCTCTGGCTTCTTAGCCACTGCCATTCAGCAAACAGTTTAGGGAACAGCAGTTTTATTAGTGTTGAAGATGTGTGGTATGAACTACATTCTTTTCAGTTAAACTGAGAAGGTCATTTCATATCAGCCATTTTCTCATTATGCCTTTTCTTTAGCATGTTTTCACTTAAAACAGGCTACCCATCTTTCCTTTTTCCTTTTTTCCTCTGTGATAACCTATTCTAGGTTTGGAGCCCTTGCCCCTTACTTTCCTCAGAACTACAATATTATATTCTCCAAGAGTCTCTCTTCCCTTCTCTATTATACCCCTACAGTCCATTATGATTGCTTCATATTTCTACTGATAAAATACCAATCCAATCTCTGTGCATCATATGATTACTTATAATAAACCAACCACATTTCTTCCTTTGAAGCATCATGATATTATCACTTTCCTTCAATTTTTTATATTATTCACTAAAATTCGAAACTTGTCAATTAGTCTTGGGAGAGGGAGAGCATCTTCCAGGCAGAAGGCTGTACTTGAGGATAAAGTATGAATTTCCCATGGTTAGACAGCAGATAGCCAGGTAGATATCTTAGTGCTGCTACACATCAGCTGTAATTCCTTGGCCATGTTAAGTAAGCTCAGAAACAGAGGCGCAGAGCAGAAAAGAGCATGTTTACCAGACACTTGGGCTCTGAATTTTGCTAAAGCAGAGCAGAAAAATTTCAAGCCTTTATCCACTGGAAGATAGAGTGGGATCAGCTTACATTGACTTCATTGGGCGTGGGCTTTTCACTCTGGATTTCTTGTCGTAGTCCAAGTGTGACAAAGAAGTTTGATCAAAACTATCTCTTAACAATTGACAGCGGTTCATTAGAACTCTGTGTTGAGAATTCTGAGGCCACTGGCTCTAAGAGAAACAGAGCATGATTGATTATTAATGTCTTCCACGAAGGAGAAAAAGGTTGCTTATGTGTTTATGTCTGCCGTCCAGGCAATGTAAACAGTGGAGGTCAAGGAGGGCAATTTCAGCCAAAGAGTGACATGATAAAAGAGATGTTTTGAAGATTAATTTGACAACAGATTATATAGGATGGGCTGCTGAGAGAGAAGAGAAGGCAAAAAAACCCCCAATTTGATCTTTTACCAAAATCAGGACAGCAACCATGCAAATAGAAAAGAAGGAATACATTTAAGAGATTTGAGGAACAAATTGATATACTTAGCATGACTCCTAAAGAGCCTTTAAACTGAGGGCATTTTTAAAATATTTTATTTTATTTTTTCAGTGTTCCAAGATTCATTGTTCATGTACCACACCCAGTGCTTTTTTAATAGATTTCATGTTCCAGAGCAGTTGTGGGTTCTCAGCGATATGGAACAGAGGGTACAGAGATTTCCTGTACACCCCATACCCCCACACTTGCACAGCCTCCCACATTATCAAGAGCCCCAACAGAGTGGCATATTTGATACAACTGATGAACCTGCACTGACTCATTATAATCACCCAAAGTCCATAGCTTATGTTAGGGTTCATTCTTGGAGCTCAACATTCTGTGGGTTTGGACAAATACATAATGACTTATATCTACCATTACAGTATCATACAGAGAAGTTTCAATGCCCTGAAACTCTTCTGTGTTCTCCCTATTCCCTCCCACCAGCCCCTAGCAACCACTGATCTTTTTACTGTCTCCACAGTTTTACCTTTTACAGAATGTCAGAGTTTGAGTCATACAGTATATAGCTTTTCAGAATGCCTTCTTTCACTTAGTAGTATGCCCTTAATTTTCCTCCATTGGAATGAGATTGGCAGCTCATTTCTTTTTAGTGCTGAATAGTATTTTATTGTCTGGATAAACCATAGTTCATTTACCTGCTCAAGGACACCTTCGTGGCTTCCAGCCTCCATGGGCTGGTTTTCGTATGGATGTAAACTTTTAACTTTTGGGGGTACATTACCAAGCAGCACAATTGCTGGATCACATGGTTGGAGTATGCTTAGTTTTGGATGAAACTGACAACTCGTCTTCCAAAGCGATACAACATTTTGCTTTCCCACAACCAACGAATGAGAGTTCTTGTTGCTCCACAACCTCACCAGCATTTGGTGTTGTCAGTGTTCTGGATTTTGGCCATTCTAATAAGTGTGTGTATTCCCATTGTTGTTTTTATTTGCATTTCCTTTTTGACATGTGATCTGGAGCAGAGTTCATGTATTTTGATTCTTTTTTTTTTAAGATTATTTTTTATTTACTTATTTGACAGACAGAGATCACAAATAGGCAGAGAGGCAGGCAGAGAGAGGGGGGAAGCAGGCTCCTTGCTGAGCAGAGAGCCCGATGCAGGACTTGATCCCAGGACCCTGGGATCATGACCTGAACCAGAAGGCAGAGGCCTTAACCCACTGAGCCACCCAGGTGCCCCAAGGTATTTTGATTCTTGAGAAGAATTACTATATTAGCTAGTTCTTAAATTAACAAAGATTGTTCATTTCATTCAACCATTCCTAAGCACTATCACCTAGCAGACAGCAAGATAAGAGGGCATTTGAAATATAGTACAGGTAAATTTTTTTTTAAGATTTTATTTATTTATTTGACAGAGATCACCAGTAGGCAGAGAGGCAGGCAGAGAGAGAGAGAGAGAGGAGGAAGCAGGCTCCCCACTGAGCAGAGAGCCCGATGTGGGGCTCGATCCCAGGACCCTGGGATCATGACCTGAGCCGAAGGCAGAGGCTTTAACCCACTGAGCCACCCAGGTGCCCCTAGTATAGGTAAATTTTGACAAATGACAGGTAAGGAAAATTTTGGATGAGGTGTGTCCCTAAGGTTAGTGAGTATTTCAGTAAATACAGTAAGGCTTTACACTGGTAAAGCAGTGGCCACCTAGAGTGAGTCAACAACCTTGGGTAGAAGTAGAAGATACTCAAAATAAATCTCGCCTTCTTCATAATTTTGACCAGCAGCTCTGGCTCTTCCTTAGTTCATTCACTTTTGTGAATAGGTGACTGCATATATAAAGTACACAATGGCGCTAATGCCAGAAGTAAAGACACAAGACTGACACCAGATCTCATTTCAAAGACAAGTCTCTTGAAAGGTCTCCTGGAGCATAAGGCAGAGGGAAAAAGAAGACATTGATCATAATCACTAACACTGCAAATGTACTTATTTGTTAATTTGCTGAGAGATAACTATGCATGAAGCTCTGAATTAAAAACGATGTCAGAGGGGGCACTTGGGGGGCTCAGTGGGTTAAAGCCTCTGCCTTCCGCTCGGGTCATGATCCCAGGGTTCTGGGATCAAGGCCAGCATCGGGCTCTCTGCTCGGTGGGGAGCCTGCTTCCTCCTCTCTCTCTCTCTGCCTGCCTCTCTGCCTACTTGTGATCTCTGTCAAATAAATAAAATCTTAAAAAAATAAAATAAAATAAAACAAAATAAAAAAATAAAAACGATGTCAGATGAGACAGGGCACATTCAGGATGGTATGACCATAGAGACATACTTCGATTAGCCATTTGCTTTCTTATTTGGCCCACTGCTTGTGCAGTAGAGTGTTTAATATTTACATTAAATATTTAATATTTGCATTGCAGATTTTCCAACTCTGTTTTACTATTGACCCTTAGTTTTATACCACTGTGGTCGGAAATATACTTGGTATGATTTCAGTCTTCTTAAATTTGAAATATTCATTATGTGTCCTTTCATGTGGTTTAACCAGGGGATTCTTCTGTGTGTACTTAAAGGAAGTGTGTCTCCTACTTTTCTTGGATGGAAGGCTTTATATGTATCTTTTAGAACCATGTATGCTTCAAGTATGCTTCAAGTAAAAAATGCTTTGTTGGAAAAAAACATCATTTGAACGGAGGACACTCCTTTAAAATAAAGCATATAGAGGGGAGTAGCGGGAACAGGTGAAATAGGTGAAGGAGATTAAGAATACACTTATGATGAGCACTGAGTAATGATCTATGGAATTGTTGAATCACTATATTGTACACCTGAAACTAATACAACACTGTATGTTCACGACACTGGAATTAAAAATTTAATAAAACATAAAAATGAAAACATTTCAAAATTAGAAGAATGATGTATATCCTCCAGAAATATACATTCTACTTAGGAGAGAAGACACACGTGTGTTAAAATTAAGGAATAGGTTAAGAGATGGCACAGGCCATAGAGGACAAATGGCTCTGCCTTATAATAGTGGTAGTCTTAGGTATGCTACAAAGTGAGTGAATGATTTGGGGAACAGGAATAACCATTCACTGTAAATGCTGAATCACAGAGATTTTCCAAAGCTAGACAAATGCTAGGCAAACGGGAATAACCAATGAGGAAGGGCTCTTTGGAGAGGACTGGCCCTGACTGGGGCTCCCTCCTTCCTGCACAAATGTGTTGATTATTCGAATCCAACTGAGCTGGGGGAAAGATGACTGGAACATTTCCTTAGACAATGGCCCAATTGAAAGGTCACTTCCTGCCACTTTCCATGTCCCTGAGGGGGAATCCCATACTGGCTCCCAGTAAACAGAGATGTCTATGTTGAAAGTCAGGCTTCTAAACAAATCCTGCCTGCCACAGTCATAGGCCTCCACTTTGGGGTTTAGAGATGAATTAAAGATAAGTATTCATGCTTAAATGTCCACTCAAATATAATGAAATCTGTACAGTTTTCCAATCTACAATTATTGCAAAGTAGCTATGTTTTCCTCTACTTTGTTGACTCTATGATTTTTCATATCATCTGAGAAACAGAAATTCTTCACTCCCAAATGAGCAACATTTTGAACTCAACCCTGACCCTAACATGATAAAAATCTGTGCCGTTGAAAAGAAACATAAAGTGTTTTGTTGTTTTGTTCTGTCTCTTCCCCTGAAAGGCATCCAAGGGCAGAATCCTGTTGCCTTTGTTCACAATAAATATGACATAGAAAGAACATGGTATTTTAGACAGAGCTTTCAGAAAAATCCATATAAGGGCAAAAAAGAAACATTTGATGCTGAATTCTTTCCTAATTTAAGACATTTTGAGTCCAGTTTTTATTTGAAAAAAAAAGAAAAAAAGAAAAGGATAAGAATTCCAGGGCAAATGTTCCTGGGATTTCTTGTGTGAGCTGACAGTAGTAATCAGCAGACATTGTCCAAGTCATTGAAGGAATCCCGGATAACCAAAATGTCTCCTCTGTGTGCCTAGCAAGCACCAGCCTGCACAAAGATGTCATCCATTCCCCAGTCTGCATCTTCACCCCTGGAGTCCCGACATCCTTCAAAATATAGCATTGTAAACATGCTGGTGTGTTGTTTTGAAATTGCTCTCAGGTTACTCTTTGGAAACAGTGTATGATCCAATGCAGTGCTTATCAAAGCCGAAGCTCTGTATCAGAATCACCTGGGGTTTTACTAATATGTAGATTCCCGGGTCCATGCCAGAAATTGCTGAATCTGGAATATCTGTGGGAGAGACCCTGGTATCTGTATTGTTAGAGACTCTCCTGTGGTTTGAATCTACAGGGCAAAGAATCCTGAACTTTGAACTCTAGTCTTAGTTCTACTATTAAACATTCATGATACACTTTCTGCCAGTCATTTTAATCTCTACAACTCAATTTTGCAACTGTAACACGGGATTACTGTGAAGTAATAAATGCAGAAGTACTGGTACGAATTTATAAAAAAATTCATATATGTACTTGTGAATCTCTTAGGTAGATGATAAAGTCTTTGACATCCAGGAATCTCTTTATTGTATTTTTCTTAGTGGTAACATCATATTTCTAGCTGGATTTCAGTAAATAGTTGTTCAAAATACATACAGGAAAAGAGTTGGAAGCCTTTGAAGCCTAATGCTTACAGAAAACAATTAGCCCCCAGGAGTCCACCTCAGAGTAGAATTTACTTTGGGTGAATTTACCATTGAGCAGGGTCTTCCTTAAAATTTGCAAGTTAATTGGGGCACTTGGGTGGCTCAGTTGTTAAGTGTCTGCCTTCAGCTCAGGTCATGATTCCAGGGTCCTGGGATCAAGCCCCGCATCAGGCTCCCTGCTCAGCAGGAGGCCTGGTTCTCCCTCTGCCTGCTGCTCCCCCTACTTGTGTGTGTGCTCTCTCTCTCTCTTTAAGAAAAAGAAAAAAACAAAACCTTGCAAGTTAATCATCTATCAGAGTTAATTAAAGTTAATATGGCTGTTGTTTGCTGTCTAACAAAGCTCCTAAGATGGACATGTAAGACCTTCTTGCTAATTTGTTTAATTTTCCGGGAGAAAAAGAACTCAAATAGCTTGGTAAATCCTGTTGACTACCCAACATGGTTCAGAGTAAAAGTACCATTTATGAGGGACATTATTTTACTGTTTTTCATGTCAATACTTTGGACACTACATTATATCCCTATTTTACAAAATGAACAAACTAAATCACAAAGAAGTTAAATGGCTGTCTCTGACAGCCTAAAATGTCTGTCTCCAAAGGAGGAGACAAGGAAAAACTTGTCAAAGGATCCAGCTGATCACTTAGGCCTGGTAGGACATCCTGTGTCAGCTGACATTCGCTGAGGTGTCTCACTCCTGCTCTGTCCTCAGACTGACCAACTCCCTTTTTTTAATTGACATACCTATTACTTTATTTTTTTTTAAAGATTTTATTTATTTGCCAGTGAGAGAGAGAGCGCAAGTGAGTACACACAAGCAGGCAGAGAGGCAGGCAGAGACAGCAAGAGAAGCAGGTTCCCTGCCAAGCAAGGAGCCCGATGCGGGACTCGATCCCATGACCCTGGGATCATGACCTGAGCCGAAGGCAGCGGCTTAACCCACTGAGGCACCCAGGCGTCCCAAATTGACATACCTATTACTTTAAATATGATAAAGTCTCCATTCAGATTTAGGTCTGCTACACTTGTGAAGTCAGTGTTTCCAATAGGCTCGTTTTACATGGTTAAAAAGATGAGCATTTCTTTGTATGAATAGTTACACATTCATGATCGTGACTATTAGAAAAAATACATATAACAAGGATATCAAATCTTAATTTCAATAATAGGATTACAAAGATGAGGTTAAAACATTTTAAATGGTCAACTGATATAAAGTTAATTTAAGAAAAACTCAGGGGGCACCTGGTGGCTCAGTCAGTTAAATGTCTGCCTTCAGCTCAGGTCACGATCTGAGAGTCACAGGACGAAGCAGGAGTCAGGCTCCCTGCTCCGTGGGGAGTCTGATTCTCCCTCTGTTTCTACCCCTCCCCTAGCTCGTGCTTTCTCTCTCTCAAATGAATAAATAAAATCTTTAAAAAAAAAAAAAAGAAAAGAAAATATTACCTAACACCTTAAGTATTGGGCAGATTTGACCATTTT
Source organism: Mustela erminea (assembly GCF_009829155.1). Taxonomy (NCBI): domain Eukaryota; kingdom Metazoa; phylum Chordata; class Mammalia; order Carnivora; family Mustelidae; genus Mustela; species Mustela erminea. Next base: position 51,975,883 of record NC_045616.1, read on the forward strand.
GTGGAAGGAGTAATAAAGACAATTTGGGAAAGACAACTTTAAAATGACTTTACTCACCTCCCTCTTTCTGAGCTCCCTCATTCTGAGTTGCTTTTTTTTAATCTGAAGAAAAAAATACTAATTTCCCTGTTTTTTTCCCCGTTTTTTCCGTTTTTAAGTTTTCCAAGAGCTGCTTCAAAGCAGCCTCTTTTGAACCAATAACATATACGTACTTCATTTGACTTCAAGCTGCTGTTGATAGGACTGCAAATTACACTAAATATAAACATAATCAGGACAGCTCCTTTTATTGACTTTGGCACAGATTAGCCACTGTTCTTGCTATCGCACGTATACTACTGCTAATTAGCAGAACTCCTGTAGGTATTGTTCTCCCCAGTTCACAGGGATGCAAACTGAGATTGTGGAGCTGTAATAATTACCTCCAGCTCCCTTACTACATGGAGGGACCAAAAAATGAACCCAAATCTGTCATGCCCCCCAATTTTTCTTCTTTCCCCTATATATGTTACCTCTCTGTACTAAATTTCCTAAAATTTATTGCTGCCAAAATATTTTAAAATGTCTTACACAGTAAAGTTTCAGTGAGTACATTACAGTAACAGAAAAATTATAGGCTGTATCTATGTGTGCGTGTAGGTGTGTCTTTAAGATAATTCAACTGATTATATTTTTCATGGGTTACCTTTGAGAGGTCTGTCACTTATTACAACTCCTCTTCTAGAAGTCAACATTCCCCTGCTTCCCTTGGAGATGAAAACCTGGCAACTACATTTGTACACGAGATGCCACCTTCTATGTAACTAGGGGTCAACACCTTTCCTAAACCAAAGTCCATCTGATTGATTTTCATTCCTCCAAATCTTTTCTGAGGACCACTTTGCTAAACAAAGGACATGTAAATTTGGGAGTCATGGGCTAGGAGAGGCAGAGAGAAGACTGAAACAGAAGTGCACCTAGAACCAGAGAATCAGGGCTTGAGGAAAGAGAGTGAGAGAGAGAGAGAGCAAGAACTACCATCAGGACTCCTAGCTATGGCCTGTCTTGAGCCCCAGTTATTGTATTTTCTCCCCTTGTGTTATGTGAAGTATCCTTAAAATAAGTTTTAATGTTTTAATTAAGGTAGTCTGACATGGACTGCTGTTATAACTAAAAAGGTGTTAAGTAATACTCGATGGCAGAAAGAAATCTCTCCTTAAAAACACTCTACAGTGAATGATTCTGAACCATTCCGTCTCTTCCAGTCATTTACTGGTAGTGACCATATGACAGATGATTTCAGTTAGTTCTAGAATCCAGTCCATTTGACTGCATTATAATATACACACTTAATATGCAGATAAGTGACTCAGGTTCTTTGCTGGGTTTGATTAAATTGTCCAAATACTTTTTCATCATAAGGTACTCAAATTACTTTCTCCCCTAAAGAGCACAATCATAAAAGATGGACTTTATTTACCAAATAAACTCCTGTTCATCTAATTTAGGTCCCTTTTAGCTGCTGTTTCTACTCATCCTGTCTTAAGCATTCTTACTAGAAATTCCAGAATAATTTTTGACACAGACAAAACTAGAGGTAGATTTAGTAACCAAAACATGCCTATTTAAAAATTGTCTCTTACTTAGTATATGTTAATATGGTGGTTCATACCAGAGGAACAAAATAAAATCATCACAAGAAACGGCGACAAAACACAAGCACTCTGGATAATTCAAACTTAGCCTTCTTGCTGGTTCAAACAATTTGGTTTTGATTTCATACATCACCAAAATGAGACATTAAAGAAGACGCTACACAAAGTACTTTTTTTGTTGTTCATCCACATTTTCCCTTGGGTTTAAGAAAGAAAAAAAAAAAATGGAAACCATAGAAGAATTTTTTTTATTGAATTGATTTTTAAAAATGAGTTTAGCAATTAAAATCAGATTTTTTAAGAAAGAAAAAAATACATCTGAGTAAAGCACTTATACTAAAAGTTTTAGCAGAATATGGATCACATTATTGGTTTTTAAACCACCCCTTAAAAGTGACACTCACTCTGGAATGGAAAAATCCGTAGATCCAATCCAAAGGAGAACAAGATTTTAACTAGTAAAATTAGGAGCTAAATTAAAACTTGACTGTAAATTAATTGCAAATTTCATAATCTTAGGAAAATTCTGACTAAAACACCTTCCTAGCTGAAAGTAATCTTTTTCTCTAAGTGTTTCCTTTCAGCAATTTGCTTCTGGTTTATTACAGAAATTCTTTAGGCTATGCCTCCTGGAGTTTAATCCTCCAGGTAGATTTTTTGGTAGCAAATCTACTGAGTATCCAGCCTCTTGACCGGTTGCTTTTGGCCTGAAAGTTGTTCTTTTCAATGCTTCTGCCCAAAAGAGGAAAGGCAAATCTAGGGATGAAGGAGGTGGCCTTGCTTTGCCAGCTGCCCTACGAGTTGGCACGTGCTAAAATATCAGAATGTTAGGAGAACATAAGGTTATAAATATATGTTTTTAAAGAAAAAAGTCTTATTAGGAGCACATTAATATTATTGTGTGTCATGTTGTACATAACTTTACTTCTACAAAATGAATACCTTGCTTGTTGAAAAACGAGCTAGCAGATGTTGGTTTTGAAATAAAGAATTAACGTTTAAGGCTTAAACTGAATATTCTTATTCAAACCTGAAAACTCAATGTGCATTATTCTTTGAATTTATCAGGCCACTAAGAGTAATTATTAGCCACTACTAATAAACTATATTAGTATATAGCAGAAAAATTGTCCAGGCTAGCCCTACACTGAAGAATAAGAGCTTTCAATGAAGAGTCTATTAGAGACAATATCTCCCTCAATTCCCACAAGGGTTCTTTGACCCCTGGTTAATGCCAGTGAAGTCCTAAGAGCTGTTAAAAAACAAGTAACTTTAAGCCTCCACTTAAACTGTGGAGGGTTTTTTTGTTTTGTTTTTGGTTTTTTTGCTGCTTATAGGATTCTTCCCCTTATTCCTCTCTGCAGAAAGAGGTATTTTTTTTTCTTAGTCTCAGTTTATATGCTGTCCCTTTTATGAAGCTTCTCCCACATCAACTCCTTCCTCTTGCCCAAGCCCCACAGCAGTAGAATTAATAAATTAATCGTGCCCTCTGTGTTACCATAGCACAGCACTTCTGTATTACAGTTAGCTCCGTATGCATGGGTTTATCATTATGGTCCCAGAAACTTTCGAAAGTGGGAACAATATGTAATTCATTCAGTGCTTTGTTTGTAACAGGTACTCTAAAGATGTTCATCAGAAACAAATAAAATCCTTAATAGAAGTGAACTCATGTACTCACTTATTCATATCTCTATTCAACAAGTTATGTTACTTGGGATGTATTTTCTGTCTTATTGCAAAATATTTTCTCAAGAGACCTAGAGGTCATTGGAAATCTTTCAAATGCTTGACATCATGCAGTGGGTAAGGGATAAGAAGATAAAGTAAAAGAGATAAGAAAACAACTACTCCTGCTTAAAAATTTTGTCCTTGGCTATCTCTGATGCTAGACATATAGCAGGTGCTTGATGAAAAGTTGTTGAATGATTGGTTGATTGACTGATTGATTATAGCTGAAGTTCAACTGTTTTCTGTCAGAGCAGGTGATAAAAACACCTGTTAAAATTTTCATCTTCTACAAAGCTTTCTTACGAAGTCAAGTTTCAAGTCCTGACAACTAACTCACACAAGACTGATGTCATTCCTCACTAAGACGTTCAAAATCTCCTGTATGCATATCTTTATATTCTAAATACAGCCATTGATGTTTATGTCGTATTTGTGCCTGCTTTGTGCCCCTTCCTCTGCACGTTGATTTTCTCAAAATGAGAGAAAAGTATTTTATCCCTGCTTCTATAAACCAGAAAGTTTGATTAATTGTTTTTCACCAGGACAAGGACTATTCATATTAACAATGATTATTAGCCAGAGGCAGTGCAGGTTTGGGGGCTCCTTCCGAAGTCTCCTAAAATGACAAAATTGCATTTGGAACCACGTTAGTATCAAGTATGGATGACCATATCCATAAGTTGTTCAGCTTTCAGGGTTGGAAGAGAATTTAAGAATAATATATTTCAAGTTCAATGCAAGGATCCCTTTAAAAAAAAAATCTGGTAAAAAATCTGTGTGGATACAACCAGGGACAGAAATTATTTTCCTCACAGAGCTTCTATTCCATTTCTGAAGAAGTCTAATTCTTAGAATGCACTTCCATTTACTGAGCCAAAATCAGATTCCCTGAACTTCAAACATTGATCCTGGCTCTAGCCTCTAGTGTTTCAAAGATTTAATCTAATCCCTCTTCAAATATTGAAAAGCAGCCATGGTTCCCTCTAGGTATTTTCCAGTACAGCCTATAAACCTGACTAAATCTGTATCATCCAACACACATGTGTCTATTAACCACAAGGACATCATGAGAGATCACTTCAAAGGCACTGCTCATGTACTAATGCCAGTATTTCTTTAACCACCAATTAAATAAGCAAAATGAATTGGTCATGATCGCTGCTAAGAAACTCACATTGGCTCTTAGTGATCACTGCCTACTTTTGGGTTGCGTCTATGCAATCTGCTTAATAATTCATTTGGCAATTGGCACATCTTTGTTTCCAAGATCTTTGTTTTATTCTGTATCAGTCACAGTTCAACTAGAGGAAGGTGGGTCTCTAGGTATTTAAAACAGTGGAAGAGAGTAGTTTTATTTTTATTTTTTAATTTTTTATGTTTTTAAAGATCTTATTTATTTGATAGAGATCAGAAGTTGGCAGAGCAGCAGGCAGAGAGAGAAGGGGAAGCAGGCTTCCCACTGAGCAAAGATCCCGAAGTGGGGCTCGATCCCAGGACCCTGAGATCATGACCTGAGCCGAAGACAGAGACTTAACCTACTGAGCCACCCGGGAGTAGTTTTAATACAGAGAGTTGCTTACACGGATGCAGAAAGTCTGGTGAGGCAATCCAGAGATTGGAAATAGCAGGAAGTCATCAGGTCTTCTAGGCTAGAGAAGAAAAAGCAGGAGCCTGTGATACTAAGGCCAGGGGTTAGGGTCACCTAGAGGAATTTGGAACTGTGACAGAGATGTAGAGCAGGAGTGGCAGCTATAGACAAGACATTACTTGAGACATTTCCAGAAATATCCCCCGAAGGACAGAGAAACAGGGAAAATAACCTGGTTTGCCCCTTTCTCCAGCCTTTACTTTTCCAGTGGATCTCCTGCTGGTTGAAACTAGTAGAGAGTCAGCTGACCCTGAAATCTGGGAAATGCAGCCAATAGAGGTGAGGGGTACAGAGCAAAGCAGGAGAGGAGTAGAAACGGGTGCCTTTCCACAATTCTCCATGGTTGTTTAAAAACACCACAATTACAGAATATCTCAGTACTTCTACTACCTACCTTAATTATAGCACTTATTTCATTACGGTTTGTTTCGGAGGCTTCTCCTCACATAAATGTCTTCCCTAAACCTGAACACCTGTGACATAACTGTGTTGTTCTTCTTGTCATTGCCTTTACTATTATGTTACATACAGAAAACACTAAATTAATACCATTTGTCTGATTCTGGAAAAATCTATTCTTTTCCCCCCAAAAGCTCCTCTTTTATTATCACTTCCTTTGTTTGAGGTCCCATTTCTGCCTAATCATGTTTGCCTAATCATGTTTTTTAGTTTATGGTTAGTGTTAATAAATAATTAACTGGAGTTAAGTAGATCTAGTTTTCTTTCCTAGAGGGTTCACTGGACAATAGCTGCCTTATTGATCATTTTTCTTACAATTCACACTTTTACTGTTGTGAAGAAAAATGCATCATGAAAATATTCAACTAGTATTTAAATGATGTATATCAAAATACCCTCAACATATTTTTATTTTTTTAAGTAATTCACTCTTTATATTTTGGGATTTTACGATAAGAATTTATATGGTATCCAGCACAAATATTGTAACATTTAACAGCCAGATAGCTTTATAAAATCACCAATCAGCTGACTGAGTTTATGAATTTAACTAATCTTTTTCCAACAACGGGCAGGTTTTCACAGTGATTGACAGAATTGAACAGCAATTACATCATTGTGTTGATACAGGATTCATATCCAGCTTTTCCTGACTGTCCAAAATAATCATTTTAATCACAGACTCTAAACTGCTCCTTAAACGGTGATATATAGAGTTGTGCTATCCCATACAGTACACTCTGGCCAAGGAAAGCTATCAAAACCTTAAGATGTGCTTCTTTTGAGTTGGCTAAAACTATAAGCACCGAACACACACCAAATTTCAAAAACCCAGTATGAAGAAAATAATGCAAAAATACCTTATTCGTATTTTATGTTGATTCTGTGTTAAAATGCTTATAGTTTGGAAATATTGGGTTCAATAAAATATTATTAAAATGAATGTCATCTAATAAAAAAAAATCTTAAAAAAAACAAAAAGAGATGCCTAATCAACTGAGCCATCCAGGTGGGGCGCCTGGGTGGCTCAGTGGGTTAAAGCCTCTACCTTGGGCTCAGGTCATGATCCCAGGATACTGGGATTGAGCCCCACATTGGGAAATCTCTGCTCAGCGGGGAGCCTGCTTCCCTTCCTCTCTCTGTCTGCCTCTCTGTCTACTTGTAATCTCTGTCAAATAAATAAATAAATAATCTTAAAAAAATAAAATTAAATTAATGTCATCTGTTTCTTTTCACTTCTTAAGTTTAGTTTCTAGAAAATTTTAAAATATATATGTGGCTAGCACCTGGGGCTTTCTTTGTTTTTCTTTTGGATACTGTTGGTCTAGAGCAAATGAAGAAGTGAGTGTCTGTGGAGACAGGGCATAGCAACTAACAGAGAAGTCATCTCTCCTTTTAATTAGTTTTGTAATAGCAACAGATTCAATGTCAGACATTTAAAAGAGACAATACTATTCTCTTCAGTCAAGCAAAACTCCCACTGTGGTTCCTAAGAGTTCTGCCTGAGTGAACCAAATGAGATTAAGCCCATGATGTTTACTTTGTACTAAAGCATTTTCTCTTTTCCGAAACTTTCTTTTAAGTGTTGGCTATCAGGCTGTAGAAGTGCAGCATAGAGAAAGGATGAAAGAACAATAAAGGAACAATTTGAAAGTGTTGTTTTGAAACATGTAACTAGTGCTGTCAGCTGCTGGTTCTTTCCATTTTGTACATTTACATTTCCTGACTGTAGTTTAAGAACATTTCACTGCATGTTACTATCAATCATCCTTAACCTAGAATTGCACTGTACATTAGTAACAGTTAATTGGCATATTTAAAGTAAATAGCTACTTAGTTTTGTTGTGAAGGTTTTGCATACAAATCTATAACACCACATGCTTTGTTTGTTTCAATAGCAAATATCCCTGTCTGCAACATTGCCACTTATGTCAGTAGCTGAATAGAGATGCAATCACATTGAAATACCCTGCACACGAGACGACAGCCCAAATGACATGCAACGTGTAAGCAGCCGCTCTTTGCCCTTCAAATGATGCCCATACAGAGGGAAGAACACAAAGACATGAAAAGGAAAGGCAATGTGAAGTCTTAGAAGGATGGTCAAGAAAGAAGAAGGAAAAAATAAAACGGAAATTATTATTTTGCCTACATGTTTTTACACACAAGGGAGCTAAGGGAGGTAATTATTTAGCACACATTGTCTTGGCCTCTCCCATCTGTGTAAGGCCGGGTTTACCAGCAAGCACCATACTTCCCAAAGCTCAGGGAGACGTATCATTCTACTCCTCATTCCCTCAGAGTCCATAGCATATGTGCTGCCGAAGCAAGCACTCTCAGAGTCCATAGCAAATGGAATTGTCCCTCTCCCTTGGCAGAAGGTCTAAAATGGGAATGGGTTGGGTATTGGACGATAGAAGATAAAACGAAAAGAACTTCTGTCTAGCTGTGACACTAACACACCTATGAGATAAAAACAAACAATCCATACTGTATTTTGGGTCAATGCCAGAGTCTCCTAGACTTCAGGAGAGCGGTCTAGTCTCCTAGACCTAGAGAGATGAATCTTCACCCAACGCCCAACATTTTCTTTGCTATCTGCACCAAGGAGTCAAAAGAGACTACCTGGTAGTTACGTGTGTTTATAGGTGTGTGTGGGTGGATTGTTTGTTTGTGGGTGTCTGTGGATGCGTATGTGTTGTGAATTAGATGAGTTGCCACCCTTTCCCTTAGCCATAACTCTGTAATAGGATTTCCATTGAAGCAACAATATAAAGAGCTGTCCGTATGGATCACTTTCACAGTCTGTAAAAATCCTATAAACAGACAAAAAGTTTAAAATAAAATTAACGGGGCACGGGGCACGTGGGTAGCTCAGTCATTAAGCGTCTGCCTTCGGCTCAGGTCCTGATCTCAGGATCCTGGGTTCGAGCCTTGCATTGGGGTCCCTGCTCGGCGGGAAGCCTGCTTCCCCCTCTCTCACTCTTCCTGCTTGTGTTCCTCTCTCACTGTTTCTCCTTCTGTCAAGTAAATAAATAAAATCTTAAAACTAATTAATTAATTAAAATCAACAATATCACTGATAATAGTAAAATTATGAATCAGAAATCATAATGATACTATTGTTAGCACTAAAAACATCATTACAACCCTATTAGGAAATTAAAGGGGAAAAAAGAAAAGTTTTATGCAGATATCCTGAAAAGGTATAATCACTACTCATTTTTAATTTTATTACTTTGATGAAATTCAAATCTGACATACCAAAAAAAAAAAAACAAAACTTGGTACCTCATTGATACATCATCATTAAGTAGACTTTGTTACTTTTTTAATGAGCTAACATAGCTCTGGCATTTTTCAAGTGTTTGCAATATGCCAACACATCCTGCAAAGGCAGGAGAGCTCCAAGCACGTGTCCTTCATCCATTTCCATGTATTACATTCTACCTTGAAAGGAAAAAGAAAATTTGCATTGGTGTTATCTCAAACATCAGAAAATGTGAAGAGGAGAACTTCCTTTCCTAAGTACAACTATCAGGAAGAATTTCCCATCTGTTCTAAATTTCTAATACTGAACTCTTCAGTTGAGGTCCACAGTCTTTCCTTGTTCGCTGCATATTTCTAAATAGATGTTTTGCCAGCACCAGCTCACAATTAAAAAGCCAGAATTCCTAGTGTTTCTGAAGTTCTTTATTCAATGAGGCTATCTTATGTGAACCGCTAACAGCACCAACCAGGCCGATACCAGGTTTGGGACTGCACATGTCTTCTTATTACATGGCCCATTCAATTCAGGACTAACACCCCATCCCTTCTCCTAAGTTTGTTTTGCTTTCTGTTCCTTTCACAGCTAGCATTAAAGCTCCTGAGTTATGATTAATGCATAACTAGATTATTGCTATAACCTCATCTTCATAGGTGGATCCATTGTCTCTATTGCAATCCATCTTACATAATATGACAGAATTATGGACTCTAAAGTGAAGCCTCTTAAACAGTCTGAACACAGTTAGTGAACATGGTTTTTATTTCCTCCAACCCATCTCTGAACTAATATTTTGTAAACTAAAATGAACTTCTGGAAAATTGATCACATGCTTGGAGGCCCCAACTATGTCAGATTGCTATAGAAATTTCTAAATGGTGGCTCTCAATTTCTATATCTGTCTCATCGGAGACCTTTATTACACATTTGCTGATCAGAATCAGTATGAAGATCACTCTCTGAGAGCACCAGTGAACTACATTCTATCAAATCACCATTATTTTCTAGGCTTACCATATATATCACTCCACTGCAAGTGCCAAAAGTCAACCTAAAACTCAATTGTCTGTTCAGAAGAGTTGCATCTAGAAAACACCTGAAAAGGTTCTTTCTCTCCCACAAAATATTCTCTGATCATAAAGCCCTTTAGACTCCTGTGCTAGAAAAAAATTGTCAAAGATTTTATGGAAAAGAAGCACCAATACCTTCATCGAACTACAAAAAAGCAGGATACTTGAAAATACTGTGGCCACAAAAGTATTATAGAAAAGCAGAATAAGGACTAAAAAACCAAGCAAAACAAAAATCCCAGCCAAGCTTATTAAAGAAAATTTTAACAATATTTTACAAAAGGGACATAAAAACTGTATCAAAGTTCTCGTCACTAAGATGTCCAAATTCAGTCCCGAAAGGCAATATAGAAAAAAAAAAATTGCTAAATAATTAAGTTCTTCAGTGCACAATCCCTTTACATCTAGCAAGTTTTATAAAAGTCAAACTGTTCTTTTTATGTTATATGAGAAATATATCCTGATGAATTCCTGAAATTTCAGCTTTATTCGCTGATGTCAATATGTTGCAGAGAAGCAAAGAGACATTTTAGTGAGGCGCTCACCTTCCAGCTACGCCTGGCTAGACCATTTGTCTTAAGGACTAAAATTCAGGGATAACAATACCCCCTCATCCACAGGCTCAGAATCATAATAATCTCCTTCTTTCTGGATTCCATTGCTTGAGCCAGATTACTTTTCATACTGTTTCTTCATATACTTTGCAACATGATCACATCGTATTTTTCTTCAAAACTCTGGCAGATTGTTTGGGCTAGAGATAGATGGAGACAAGAGGCACCATCTGGTGTAAGATCTTTATTCCTTGTTAGCACTACAGGAGTTCTGGTATTTTACATGGTTCAAGCAGTAGCAACAAATTTTTAAATGCATAGATTGAAAAGGTGTAAGTTGGTCAAACGGCCCTTGGCACCGTCTGAGCACATCGCTGGTTTCATTGGTGTAGGATTGGGGTTTTTTTGTTGTTTCTGTTGGTTTTTTTTTTCCCCCCATTTCAGACAACCAGTGGCATATGGTTTCATGATTCACAAAGATGGTCCTTGACTATAGATTTGACGATCTCAACACAACTTCCAGGCTTGCCAGAGCTGTGTTACAGCAGAGAGAGCAAATAGCTCATGATATTTCTCCTCTGATGAGTAAGCTCCAAAATCACAGGTTTAAATTTGATCTGGGATTGAAAGAAAAGGAACCATGTCCTCCCATGCCAGTATCCGTGCTTTTTCTTTGTCAGAGGTAAGTGTCTATTTCTGCATCATTGAACCACGGCTTCAGGGAACAAACTCTCGAATAATGCCCAGGTTAATTCTGTTGACTTAGACTGAATATCTACATTTGCTCTTTTCTTTATCTTTCTATTCTTTGGAACTCCAAGCCATTCTTGAAATTTAGCCATAGTTCTAAAAATCTAGCAACCATTTAATAGAATGTTTTTTCACCTTCCACACACAAAGTCAGTGTTTTCTAATGGAATTAGCTAAGAGTTGGGTGCCAGGAGATTTGCTCAGAAGCTAACTCACAGCTACCTTGCGAGGATAAGTGAAAAAATGAACGGGAATAGTGCTTTGGAAACAAACTACAACATCAAAAAAAATGGGGCTTATACAAGTTAGTCTTGACTGCAATTCAAGAATAAAGTTAAAAGAAACCTCACCTGTTGGCTCCTGATTCCAGAAGCCTGCTTGGAGTTACTGCTGTTGGAATGTATTGCCAACAATTTGAAGTATCTTTCTAGAATCACATTAACAGCATCTTAATCTCTGTGAACCGCTCTGCTAGTACCCTGTACAAGTATGGTCCTCATTCTCCTCCCTCCGGCTGGCCATTTCCTTTGATTCTTTTATTAAGCCTAAATTAAACTCTCACTTCTCTTTCATGCTTCCTCTATATGCTTTCTTACCTGAAGACTCACCTTTTTACAGTTTTCTGGATCCATGAATTATGACTTTTTTCTACTGAGCCCTTGGACCACTTATCTCTGCCATCTACCACTCCTTCACTGAAAGCCTCTTTTTTTAATATATATGAAATGGTGCAGATATCAGTGGGGATGATTTGAAATGAAGAAGGAAAAGAAGAAATAACAGAACATAAATAGGGTGCTATGTCGAAGAAAGTGGATGTCAATATGAGAGCAGATGGTGTAGATAAACTCCATATTAATATGGTCAACTTGTTTCATTTGCCACATGGCTGCAATTGTAAACCATACATGTAACTCAGAAGTCTAACAAGCTCTGCAGGTGCTTTTTCATTGATGCTCTTTCAGTCAAGAAGTATGTCTGAATCGATTCTTTTTGTATTTGTCCAACAGGCAGAGTACCTCACAATGTAGAGGTCATTTTTTTAAAGCGAGCGATTTGTAAGCAGTCTCATTTTTATGTTAGCAGCAAACAATTTCCTTCAAAGTTCAGAGGATAGATACCTATATACTCCTGACATGCCTTGGTTTCAGTTCTGTAATAGGACTCTGCTGTGTCTTGGAACACATGTCCCAAAAAGAAAAAGTGAATGTACACCACTCTGTGTTGATAAAGTAGAAGAAAGAAATCTCCGTGTAGCAGTTCATTTCTTCTCTACTCTGTATGTTGGAGATGAAACAGAAGTTGGAGTCCAGGCAATGACCGACTATCACTGGGCCCTAAATTATAACAACTTCCCAAAATGCTGGCTTGGGAGATTAAATCTGAAGCTGGGGACAAATTTAGGATCCAAGGTGCTTATCAACAAATAGATAATTTCAAAAATCTCCCAGGGGACCCCCCGGGGAATATAAAAGAAAGGCCACACTTACCAAGTGGACATTTAGAGCTCTCCATAGTCTGGTAACAACCCATCTTTCTAATGTTTAAACTACTTCCATCTACTAATAACCCTCAGTATCCTGTAGAAAAAAACCTATTCTCTGTTACTTAAAAATATTATACAGTTTCCAGGTTCTACAATTTCGTTGACATGTAGCTCTTTTTGAGACGTCTACCCTCTTATCTCCCAACTTATCTAAACAACATCCTCCCTTTGGATCCATCCTACAGGCTCATGGCATCTATGTTTCCTTTCCAGCTGCTTCAGAACTTGGTGACTCTCTCCTCTGATCTCCTACACAACTGGTTTCCCACCCTACCCATAAAGCTCTTATCACGGGCTATCTTTGATTGCCAGTTAACATTTTTTACATATGTCCTGTCCTCTCTACCAAATTCTGAGCCAGATGCTATGATTAAGCCCAGAGTGTAAATTCCTTGGAGATAATTACTCACTTCTTTGTGCAACCTTTACAAAAAGGCACTCATTGTATTTGTCAGTGGATCATTTTATTGAATTCCTGCATTTTAAATGTAAGTGCATAATCAATGTTAAATGTTCAACTCCAAATTTCTCTAACTGTAGAGACGTTTGCCAAATTGAGTCTGGCTTTATAAAAGCATATTGCTAGGCATTAATGTAAGCCTGAGATAACACCCTAAAATCTAAGTTAGAAAAATACAGATTGAAAGCTTAAGAAATAAAGTAGGGATAAAATTTTAAAATTCCCTTTAAAAATCTGTAGTAAAGACATCTTTTTAAATATAATTGGTTTTTAAAGACATCTTTTCAAAATAATTAATAGTCTGACCATCAACACAGTATTGTAAGACATTTTTTTAAAACAGATCTGTGGGATTGACCTCATCTGGTATTCACAACAAAAATAAAACATGCAAACTAGCTTGTGTTGAAAAGATGCTGAGACAAACCTGGTCAGTATATTCTCAGCTAAGCTCTGAAAGAAACATTCTGAATAACATAGGACAATGGAGCATTCTACAGGGAATTTGGGAAAGTAAATTAAAGAAGGTAACAGTATCTAGAAAAATAAATTTAGTGATGAAGACAAATTTTACACCAGCTGCAATGTGATTATATCTACATAGGACTACCACACAAACTTTTTATACCAAATTAAACATCCCATTCAGCCAAACAGTTGTAAATTCAGTCAAACAACCAAGTGGATTGCCTCTATCCCATTAATTGGCTAGTAGACTGAATTGATTCAATGTTTAGGCCTTAAAAAATTGGCTCCAAAAAAAAAAAAAAAATTGGCTCATAACTTAAAGTGGCCTTAGAATGCAAAGAGTCTATAGCTGTAAAAACCATTTTCTCCGCTTAAAGTAAGTAACGAACACAACGTTGTGCCACAGACCAATCAGCTTTCCACCAAAGATGGGTGTTTCATCAATAGCACAGAGTTGCTGCTAGAAAGGGGCTGGAGTCAGGGAGTCCATTTCCCAGCCCCCTTGCATTTAGGTGAAACCCTTGGCTAGTTCTAATATTGAAGAGAGAGAGAGAGAAAATGGTTAAAAAAAAAAATGTGCCTTCTCCACAATTCTTCTCTCCCTACATGCCCAGGCTCTTAACCATTACATGTTCGCATCATTGCTACACTACAGTCTTTATGGTTGCAAGAGATCTTGTCATAAGCTAAGTGTATTAGTCAGCTCAGGCTACTAGAACAAAATAACAGACTGGGTGACTCAAACAACAGACATTTAGTTATCACAGTTCTGAAGATTGGGATGTCCAATAGCAAAGTACCCCCAGATCTGGCTTTTGGTGAGAGCGGTCTTCCTGGCTTGCAGAAAGCTGCAATCTTGCTATATCTTTACATGGCCAAGTGAGGAAGCTCTGGTGTCTCTTCCTCTTCTCATAAGGATACTAGTGCCATCATGGGAGCTCCATACTTATGACCTTATCTAAACCAAATGATATCCCAAAGGCCCCACCTCCTAATACCATCATATGCGGGAGGTGGGGGGAGGGGCGGGGGCAGGGAGCCGTTAGGGCTTCAGTATATGAATTATAAAGTTGGGGGCAGGCGAGGGACACAAATACTCAGTCCATAACTTTTCTCTTCTCAAATCTGATATATATTAACTTCTATTTGCCTATTCAAAGGTTCAAGACAGTCTTAGAAGAGTCTGATCCTCCAGTGAAAACTGAGACCACTATCCATGCACCATAATTTGGCATTTGATGATAATCAAAAGAATGGTGGTGGTGATAATACAAAGGTGATGATAATAAAAACTAAACGGTTTTTCGTTTGTTTTTAGAAAAGAGTTTTCAAAACAATTTGTTAATATAACTGCTATGTTTAAAGGCTTCTCTTTTCAGTCTTTCAAAAAGGAAAAAAATAATTATTTCGATTAAAACTGAGTTAGGCAGAGTTTAAGCAGTCTATAATTATCAGGGAAAAAAAAAAAAAAGACTGAGCCTGTTGCAGTTTATTCCCCTCAAGGCATTCATTGGGAAGAACCCTGGGGCATCACTGTAGCCTAGTACTAAAGTTACCAATTCAAACCACTGTCCATCCAAGAAAGCCCCCTGCAGAGCCCTTACTATTATTACTCAGTGCAAAGGACTGCATTGTCTTCCTAAACATCTAATTTAGAATTAACTTACATGAGCTCTTATCTGCACCACAGTCTTGTGGAGCCGCCAATATCACCCTGAACCTGGACTAGGTCAAAATATAAAGCTTGGGTCCTGTGAATTGCAAAGAAGTGAGACAAACCCGATGTGTCCAGAAGATCTTAGAAATGAAACATACTTTACCTAATTGTTCTACAATTTCTTTAACTGTTAACTAATGTTAGCATTTATAAGGGAAAACGGCAACTTAAGCAAAAATCCCATTTTTTAGTATATAAAAATGACTTTTCCTTGGTTTGAACTGATTTTCCCCCTGTCCCCCAATTTGAGCTGTTATTTGGGGTTTCCAAATATAATAATGCTTCTGACCATTCTTAATTGCACCTTAATGGGTGTTAAGCACAGGAGTGTGTGCAAACAGACTCAACTTTTCTAGTCTTTGACTGTTCCTTGCCTCTGGCCTCTGTCAGAGAGGCTTGCTAACTACATCTCAGGGGAGCAATCACACAGCTTGACTCTGCCTGTGGCTCTGACTATTGGGACTTCCTGAAGTCACAACCACTTTGGCGTCCAGAACTGGGGCACGGCGTTGTCTACTCTTCATAAAATCCAGAGATTGCAAGTGTGAAACGTGAGAGCTGATTAGGAATGCACCTTAAATGGTATCAAGGGAGCCAGTTAGCAATGCAAAATATCAGATAATATAAACATAACATTCA
The DNA here is from genome assembly GCF_009829155.1 of Mustela erminea. Taxonomy (NCBI): domain Eukaryota; kingdom Metazoa; phylum Chordata; class Mammalia; order Carnivora; family Mustelidae; genus Mustela; species Mustela erminea. The sequence continues at coordinate 51,991,827 of NC_045616.1, forward strand.
CTGCCAGTAGATCCCTTATGTGAGTTCCACAGAAAACAAAATGCAACAGAAAAAAAATTGGAGGTGAGTAATAAATACAAGATTTCTTCAAAGATAATTTTACGTAAAAGTTCAATTTCATGGTGGAAAAAATTCATAATAAAATGATGTGGAATGATGTGCCAGAAAAAAATTGATATGTCTATTTGTCTTTCTGGAACTTGCTTGGTATTAATCATTTCTAATGGATACATCTAGTCCTCTTTATACATACACCATCTTTCTTGTGTATTATTGATTGAGAGAATTTGAAGTTAGAAGATGCAATTATTTTGGCTGTATTTAACCTGTTTCTGTGACTACAATAGAATGATTCCATTTTGCCTCTTTAAAAAGCCAAAGTAATCTTGATTGAGAAATTTCTTTTTTTAATTATCAGTTTTTAAGAAACATAGCATCATGCTTAGCAGAAGGGCCCTTTCTTCCTCAGAATTCTCGTGTTGCTACTCTCTTGTCAGCCTAGGCTTTCAGAGAGAGGAGAAAAAAATCTTCATAAAAGCTTTGGCCTAATTAACAAGAATGAACTAGATTTTATGATGAACAATTTATAGGCAGTTAATAGAGCTCATACACGGTAGCCAGGAGCTAGATAATTTATCATAAAAGGAATTTCAGTTACATTCCTAATCCCCATTCTCTTGATATTGCAACCAACTGCATTTACAATTGCCACTTTTATAAGCTTTGATTTACTGACAAATGTTGCTGCATTTTATAGAGTCATAATGAAACTTATAAATGCAGTAAATACTTGTATCTCTGCCCATATGCTTCAAATACTTTGCCAAACAATTTACTCTTCTACATTGTTATCTCTAGATGAAAACAATTTTTCAAAGATCTCCTAAGGATTCTTCATACTAGCACAAATAATAATAAAAGTAATAGCAAATTGTTTATTAACCATCCTAAATATTTCTTGAAAAGGAACTGATTTACCCCTAAAAGAACAATACAGCTGCTGTAATGAGGTATGAATGATAAGTACTTTTCAAAATTATAAATAAGATGAAATAGCAAATATCCAAACATAATTTTTTAAAAGGCAGAATTTAAAGTAGGTGAGACCCAGGAGATCTGATTGTCTCTTATCACTTGGTGTCTTACCGCTGTTCCTATTTTATTTTATTTTTACTTTTTTAGAATTTTTATTTGACAGAGAGAGAGAGAGTGAGAGAGGTAACACAAGTGGGAGAGGGAGTGGGCAGCGGGAGTGGGAGAGGGAGAAGCTGACTTCCCACCAAGCAGGGAGCCCAATGCAGGGCTCCATCCCAGGACCCTGGGATCATAACCCGAGCCAAAGACAAACACTCAATGACTGAGCCTCCCTGGCGACCCTGCTGATCCTTTTTTTTTTTTTTTTTAGATTTTTTTTTTGTTTGTTTATTTGACAGATGGAGATCACAAGTAGGCAGAGAGGCAGGCAGAGAGACAGAGGGGGAAGCAGGCTTCCTGCTGAGCAGAGAGCCCGATGCGGGGCTTGATCCCAGGACCCTGGGACCATGACCAGAGCCGAAGGCAGAGGCTTTAACCCACTGAGCCACCCAGGTGCCCCTGCTGATCCTATTTTAATGTTATAACAAAATATGGCAGACATTGTGGGGACAGAATTGAAGGACTGTATATATACGCTATCAGCTACATCTCCTCTAACCACCACTCTTTAGAGGAGTTCTTGAATTCTTCAAATTAGGTTAACACTTCTTCCAGAAAGCCTCCCTTGACCATTGGCATATGCTTTCTTACCATCCTATTCTTCCTCTTATCACAAAACAAATACATCTGTCTTGTAACTGCCTGATTAGCATTCACATTCCCCATTGACCATGAACTCTAAGACAGTAAGGACCACCATATTCCCACTCTGGAATCAAAACAATGTCTGAGACATAATGTATTTGTGAATGAGTGATGTCCTTGGTTTCCAAGCCTGTAAATATAAGTGAGAATAAATCATCCTAGTTGTATGATCCAGTAATAAATTTGGTCGCTAAAACTGGCATTGACTTAGTCTGTATTTTAAAGAGTACGACATTCAAAAGCCATGACTTTCTCTACTCCTTTCTCATGACCAGCATTATAAATACTTTTAAACATTATGCTCTATTTAGATCTTTCACATTTTAAAAGGGACATGTTATAAGAAGAAAAAGGTAATAGAGGAAAATAATAAAAATAAGAAATGATGAGAAGAGAAATCCAGAGGAGAAACTCAGAGAAAGACAATGGTTTGACTTGAAACAGATGTGCTAAATGTTACATTAATCATGGTCTCTGGGGACACAAAGAAAGTGCTGCCTGTTTCTTGAAGGAAGAACAGAGCCATGGACCCTTGCAAAGCTGTTTAGACTCTATAACAAATTCCTGACCTAACAGGCTATGAGGTATGAGATTAGGCACCTATAGGCCCCCTCAACAGACCGTCTTTCTAGTGATTCGGGATGTAGTACTACCTGCCAAACAACCAGTTTTTGTACACCTGATCACATTATAGACAGGTGGTCAATTTTATTTTATCATCAACTATTCCCAAATATCAAATATACCTCTTCTTCATCCAGGGTTTCTTATCTCCTATCTAGAGATTATGAAATAGGTTCTATTATTTTTTAAAGTAAGACATTTTTTCTGGGAAGATGATCCTTTTTCCTCTCAGCTTCATCCCATCACCTCAGAGAATTTGAGGCTCAAACAGCTGTCCCAGAAGGCAGCCCCAGCTGCCACATCAGTCGCAAGAAGACAGCATCCCTGGCACCCTCAGAATGGCTAGCAGGAAAATGCAGCTGAAAATCGGCGAGTACCTTGACACCTTTTCCAATTTATTCCCTATCTGTGGAAGTGTGGAGACCCGCTGTTCCTAGCACTGTCTACCAAGGATGCCAGGGCCTGGCCAGCACATGATACCTATGAGAGATGGAACCAAAATCTCTTGCCCTGAGTCAAAATAAAGCCTCAAAATGCTATCTTTCATGATGCCTAATGGCAACTAAAAATAACAGAAGTGGTTAGTTCAGACCCAAGATTCACCTTGGAGATTTTTCCTAATTGTACATACCCCCAAAAGTGTCTTTTTTCCAAATGGAATTGGTCATTGACATGCGGATGTGCTCCTAATAGCAAAATAAAAATATTCCCTGCCCGAAGCATTATAATAAAGTTGTCTTTTTCCATTTCATTGTCTCAGAACATTTAATCAATTGACACGACATCTGGGGCAGGTCAAAAGGAGCCACCTCTATTAATTTATAATTGCAATAGTCATTAACTTATTGATGACATACTCATTACTTTAACTTATTTTTAACAGTTTTAGTTTTAGTTTTTTAAAATGTTTTTAAACTATAAACTCACCTAGGAGTCAGAGATAGAAACCTATGCACTTTCTTAATCCTGTGTTCCCCATTCTGAAAAAAATCCAGCCCCAAGGAAAATTCTGAAGTGGACATATTTTGTCTGCAAAAAAACTGGCCTCCCATTAAGGAGGGTTTCCTATTGTCTACCTAATCTCAGGAGCCTGAGATCATCTACCTACCAAGCTCTCATTTAAATTTTATATTAAATGAAACTTTGAAAGTATATTTAATTTTTCTAAGACAGAACTGGGTACACAGTAAAAGCCCCAAATTTATTAACTCCCTTCATTTTCCAGCTCAGGAAAAGATCCATTACCAGTTATTTCCAAATGTATGAGGACATCAATCAATAATTTCCTTCTACCTGCAGTATTCTCTTCTCTAGTTATAAAAGGAAAGGCTTGTCTCCTTATTTTTTTTTTTAAAGATTTTATTTATTTATTTGACAGAGAGAGAGATCACAAGTAGGCAGAGAGGCAGGCAGAGAGAGGAGGAAGCAGGCTCCCTGCTGAGCAGAGAGCTCAAAGCGGGACTCAATCCCAGGACCCTGAGATCATGACCTGAGCCGAAGGCAGCGGCTTAACCCACTGAGCCACCCAGGTGCCCCGGCTTGTCTCCTTATTAAGGAAGGTGTATGTGTGTCTGGATGAGGGGGAGAAGGAGAAGTGGAATGAAAGAAATACAAATTCTTCCTAGGCTGCTAAATGGCACAAAACAGTTACCTTGCTCTGCCTATGCGTAAAACCCTATTTGCTCCTTTCTCCTCCTCCCCTTCCCTCCCCCACTCCCACCCCCCAGCCTCCACTCCCTGGCAGGGGCCAGCTTCCCCTTCTTTATCTTTCTGAGTTCACAGCAAGACTCTGACGACCCTATCTTAATTCTGGTCTCAAGCTAAGTACTTCACTGACAAGACAAGGCTTGTCCCAGGCAGACAATGGGAAGTAGATAAGTATTAAAAATGCTTAATTCCAAACATGGGAATGAATAAGCTAAACCGCTTTGGTAATAATTCTCCTCAGTATCAAATATGATGAGGAAAAGCATTCCTTAGCACAATGATGTGTACATAACAAGTGGTTGGGTTCATTTACTTAACATGTTTTGCATAAGTTGTGATTAATAGTCTACATTTTTTTCTGATATTGTCTCCATCACATTGTGAATTTTAGCTTTAAACAATGGCTGTGTTTCAAATATTTGAGAACATACCAGACAGGGATCCTCCACCCTATTACCAAAAATACTATAAATACTAGCTAATTTGGGGAATCCACATTCTGTATTTCTTCCCCACCAAGCTTATAAAATGTCTATGCATACATGCATTGATATGCAGATTTTCTTGCTAAACGTAAGTATACTCATATAACCATAGTCACGCTCATATTTGTGCGGGCAAAAAAAAAAATAATAATACGTTAGAACTAGGAGGACATTGCAGGTATAGTTCAGGGCATCTTCGAACAGCACATCTTTCTATGGAATGTGGGCCACTCATCTAAACATCCTAGGATTTTGACATAAACCCTGTCAGATAGAAGATTCCATGCTACCAGATACACTTCTTTTGAAAATGTCATCCAGGGCAGAAATTGATTTTCTGCCTCAAATGCAGGTGTTGCTCTGAGAAACCCCCTATCCTATTAAAAGTGTCCCCCTGTTCCACCTCCATCTAGACATATAATACATGATGGAATTGACATATTTGTAGGAATGCAAAATTCTCACTGATTCATTCATTTGTTCATTCAACAAGTATACACAAATCACTGCTCTAAATGCTAGGGGTACGGCAGGGATCAAGACAGTGAACATCTGGGGCACCTGGGTGGCTCAGTGGGTTAAAGCCTCTCTGCCTTCGGCTCAGGTCATGATCCCAGGGTCCTGGAATCGAGCCCCACATCTGTTCAGCAGGGAGCCTGCTTCCCTTCCTCTCTCTCTGCGTGCCTCTCTGCCTATTTATGATCTCTGTCTGTCCAATAAATAAATAAAATCTTAAAAAAAAAAAAAGACAGCAAACATCCCTGCTCTCTTGGAAACTACTTGCCATGTTCAGATAGTGTATTGTTGTGTAAAAGTATTATAAAACAGGGTAATTTGCTAGAGAAAGACTGTTTTGGATTGGGCAAAGAAAATCTCTCCCAAGGCTATGCTATTTAAGCAAATCATACATAATCATAGATATTAAATAACTTGATAGAAAGGTCACAGGATCTGGACACAGAAGACTCAAGTTCTAATTTTCTAAGAGTCTTTAGGCCAGTTCCTGAAAGCCTTCTCCTTTTAGCATAGAATAGGTACCCCACTGGGAACATTTCTCATTCTCCCTAAAAGGGTTGATATTGGTTCAACTTGATGAGCTTTGTCCATTATGATATTTATATCATAACTAAAACCCACTATATCCACCTTCTTAAATAATAAGACTCTAAATCAATGCTTCTCAACCTTGAATGCACACCAGCTTGGAATCCTAACCGGCCGGCACTGCTTTAGATGCTGAAGTAAATGACGTGAGATGAGTCAGTATGAAGGACTTATAGGTGCCATCCACAAGCAGCCTAGAAAAGGGATCGGGAGTGGGGGTCTTTGAGAATTAGCAAATCCGCAATCTCTGGATGTTCCACTGCCTTACAGAAAACCACCTGATGTAAGTGAAAACCTTTGAAGCAATTCAACATTTTCATAGCTGATTTAACCCAGGTGATTTAGAGAGATATTTATCAGGGGTAGGAAAAAAAAAAATCATGGTCATATGATCAAGGCAGATTCAGACTGGGGGTGATGTATATGTTTGTGGTGTTACCACATTTTTTTTTCAAGTTTTACAACAGAAATCACACTCTTTTGAGGTTAAAAACTGCCCTACTCTCTTCAAAAGATTTTAAATTTCACACCTCCACCCACACATTGAATTAGTAGTTCAAACCAGATGGAGTTTGGTGCTTTAGGTTAGAATGACTGTCTGGCAAAGTTCTCTCCTTGATTGTCCATAACTATCGTTTAGGCCTTAAAGGCACTTTGCTTGATTTCTGGCATTAAACTGCATTTATGCTATATTAGGTCTTACTCTGAGCTACAGAACTTTCCGTACCACAGCCATGTGGAGGGGCTCAAAATAGTTTTTTGACAGGTCATTAGAAAGAACCAAGAGAGAATTCAAAGATGAGTCAGAAGTATTTTAATAAACAAACATATTCACAGACCAGTACCTTTTCTCACGGTGCTAATATCCTCACCAAATGCTCATTTCTTCTTAGTCACCCAAATTTTACCAGTTTTCAAGGCTCAACTCTACTCTCTTTATCTTTCTCCCTTTACCAACCTTCTAGAATTCATAATTCTTATATATACACACTACTGACTTCTAATTGTATAGGATTTAACTGACGTATGGGTAAAAGATAAAAGATACCTCTACAAGATAAAAAAGGACATTTTACGCTACTGTCTCTCAGTAACTTCTCTAATTAGACTAGATTCAGGCAAACAATGGAGACTTGGAAGATGGACAACAAAGGAAACTACTTCAGAGACGTTGCCTAGGGCTACAGTATTAGAGCTTGATCTGAACCATGTTGGGAAAGAAGCAGAAGAATAGACCCAGTAAGCATGCCCCTGGCTAGAAACCAGTAGCTTTGGAGACAGAAGGAGAGACCTCAGAATCTGAAAGCAGAACCAGATTGGAAAGTTAGTTCAGCAATATCTCTATAAAATGGGTTTGCAGAATGCCAAGAGGAATAAACACGATGTGTGGAAAGCAGCTATCCCGTGATGCCTACCATATAGTAGGTACTTGGCAGATAATAATTATGACTGTGATGGCCCAATATTGTTGGGGAAAAAAAGAATTTTACTACGTTTTTGACCGGAAATTCAGGAAGAGATATGATATAAAAATACAGGCAAAAATAAAATCTATGAGAAATATTAACTGGGTCACACTGAATACTTGGATCCAAGTGAAAGTTGGGATTTGTTTGGGAAGACGACTTCTCATCAGTTTCTTTTTTATTTATCCCAGAAATGCATCTTTTTTCTCTTTCCTTCTGGTTGATCATATAAAAGTGTTAATAAAGCTTCCATATTTCAGATACTACAACAATGTAGGACAAAGGAAAAAGCCCGTGATTTAAAATCGGCATATGTGGGTTCTGGTCTCACTGGAAGCAACTGAACAATTATCTTACTCTCTGCACCTTGTCTTGATCCTTTGTAAAATAAGCACTCTTACTTCACAACGTTCTTGGGAAAATTAAGATGAGGTGTAGAACTTACTGAATACCTTGTAGTTGAGATAGGCCAAACTATTCAGCAATCAAATTTAAAAACAAAAACAAAAACACTGAATTGGTACTTATTATTTCCTATACGCAAAGGACCATGAAAGATACAAAATAAATTGGAGCCAGAGGATCCAACCTAGGAGAACTAGTTGCTGGTGGGACTGCAAATCACTTAAAAAGGACACAAAACTAAGCTGGCATAGTGCCAGGTGTGAAAACACAGAACGTTCCATAGGGAGTGATGATGCACAGAGCTTGATCACTAACCTCCCAGACTACCACTCCAAGGCCACCTCAGCAGAGTTCTAACCTACCCCTTGAAACCTCATTTACCAGGTCTTTCTTGGAAACTTGTTTCAGCCACATATGCTATCCCCAAACATGTGCTATACTCTCCCTCTGCTCATTCTCCTTCTTTCCACATCTAACCATGAAGCTACCCAGAATCTTTGCTCTTTAAAACCCTTTCCCATTTATTACCACATATTCTAAAGGTCACTTTTTCCATGAATCTTTCCTAACTCTTTAAACTAATTGTTCCCTTCCACATTTGAACCTCCTATTTCATTTTGTTAGTGCCTCTCTGTAGCAGTTTGTACAATCTACTTACATATCACCTTTCCCCTCTTGGTTTAAAAGACAGAAAACGTAACCTCCTTCACCGTATATCACTCCCCAAAACTTGCTCATCAAAGGTATTTACTATTTTTTTCAATATTTAATTCAATTATAGAATCTGGTTGAGATGCTTATAAACCATGCACCAAACAAAAGCAGTCTTAATCTTGATCGGGACAGAACAATTCTCTTGCTACCTTGTTCATTTATTCCTTAAGTATTTGTTACTGGTGCCTATGTTGTATAAGCCTATGGGATACATGCAAGTAAAGAGCTGATTGCAGAAGCAGGTGATAGGGCTGTGATATAAGACGGACAGTATGGGCAGATCGGTGGGGAGGGGCGCAGATAAATATCCCTTCCTTAACACTCTCCAAAGGACTTCTAATGGCTAAGAAAAGAATTTTTTCAGTAGGTGATCCATGAATCAGAAAGTTGACTTTGACATCAAATCTCTCTCCAAAGAGGGTAGGAACAGAATGATTTAAGCTCATCCAGAGAAGAGATATAGAGCAAAGGCAGAAGAGGCCTCTCCCCGGTCTGCACATTGGACTCACAGTCCTTTGACAGAGGAAAATATTGGGCAGACTGATAAATATTTTCATCTACTTAGTAAGACTTCATGCTATATACAAGCCATTATTTTCACAATTATTTCCTTTTTTTTTTTTTGACTGATTCAGAACAATCGCATTTTGAAATTATAGTACTGAAATACGGCAAACGTCTTACTTTCAGCAGCAATAAACTTATGGCTAAAACATAATGTTTCTTGTATATTCCTTCTCTATTTCTTCTTTTGGATTATAGATTAAGAAAGAGATTTTATGCAGCAGTTGGTGACAAAATATATTTCTTATTAATGTGTAATATTTGCTACATTAATAATTTTATGGCTTTAATTATTGATGCGAACTTAATTGTGCCCCATGTCCCTTTTTCTTGCAGCTCAATAAAAACTATATATTTCTTTAATTAGGCTTCATTTGAAAACTAGAAGACAATGCAGGAATGGTTTCTTGCTAATTCACCTATCTATAGCCAGTAAAGAAATGGAATTAGTGTCTTGAATGTGGTTTAGTGAGAAAAAATATCTAACTGTTCTGAAAGTGTGACTTTCCTTTGCACAGTTAACCTCACCCAGAGGCCAGGGATATATAGCCAACAGAAACCGAACACTGCAATAGGGGATGGTTTTCTCCCTTTCCTGGCTCTGGGGAGAAATTCCATTGATTTTAGTAGAGATAGAAAGGGAAAATTGGGGTCACCTACATGGTTATCATACTGTCTTCCCTCTTTATATGCTCTGCTTTACTAGAAATGTAATTCTGGTCTTTCCTGCTTGATTTCAACATTTTGTTGTGGCATTCTACTTACAATCACGGGGAATGTTCTGGGCTCAAATGTTTCAAAACAACTGCAAGAAAGGCTAGATGGAAGGAAACTAACATTTGCTATGCATCTGGTCCAGGTCACACTAGGAGCTTCCAATCAATTACTTCTTTAATCTCCAGGGGTCACAATAGCAAATATCCAGAAAACCAGAAATGAAGCAAGCAGACTGGGCTTGAGAAATAAGGAGCCCTCTGAGCGCCATCTTTCATTTTCCACTTTTGATAGAGAAATGAGTACAGAAAAAAAAGTTTAAGAATAACATTTGCAACTTTCTGTAAGAATAACAACAGAGCAAGTGCAATGGTGAATTGCAACTGATGCTCCTATCTCAGGGTCAGAGAGGTCACTGGGAGTAAAGGGACTATGGCAAACTAGAAGGAACACATCCCATTCTAAGATTCTCTACTCCGGCTTTATTGTTGCCATTTTGATAGATCTTCTAAGTTTTTAAGTGAAGCTTAAAAGTTTCCTTCTTACATATATTTCTTTTCTACTGTTACATAAAAGATAAACACAAACTTACTAGCCTAAAACAATACAAATTTATGATCTCACAGTTTTCTTGCTCAGAAGTTTAAAATCTGCTTAGCTGGGTCCTGTGCTAAGGATGTCATCGGGCTAAAATCAAGATGTTAGCAGGGCTTATAATCCCATTTTTGCCTCTAGAGTCCTCTTCCAAACTCAGTGGTTGGTGGCTGAACTCATTTCCTTGCAGTTGTACAACCAATAACCCTATTTTCTTGCTAACCTGTTCGCTAAGGACTACTTTTAGCTCTGAACTGTCCCCTACTGCCCCTGCCCCTAGCCATAGATCTTCTCACCACATAGAAGCTTATTTCTTCAAGCCCAGCAAAAGAATCTCTCTAATGCTTCAAATCTCTCTGACCTCTTTTTAAGAGCTCACCTGCGTAGGTCAGGTTCACCAAGGATTATCTTCTCCCTTGATTAAATCAAAGTGAAATGATTAGAGACCTTAACTATACCTGCTAAATCCCTTCTGCCATATAATGTAACATACTCACCAGAGTGATAGCCCATCATATTCACAAGTCTTGTTCCTACTCCAAAGATGGGGGTTAAACACCAGGAGGGGGGAATCTTGGGAGCCATACTGGAAATCTGTCTACTACAGCACCCTCCTCGGGCTTCCCACAGAAGTGTCATACTCTTTTTAAAAACGAGCTGCTGATTAGCCATGAATACTTTAACTTCCTTTTATTTTCTACAACTGCCTTGACCTCTCTGCACTATTTTATCATAGTATCTATTGGTCCAATGCCATCTACATTCAGTGCCTGTCGCTATTTAAAAAACTTCAGTGTCACAGCCTTTTTCCTGCAATTTGATAAGTATAATAAATAGTTGTCACAAATGAAATTTGCACAAAAGCTAACTGTGATGTCAATAACAGGTATAGTTTTTGTAACTGTAATGTAGGTTGATTCTTGAAATCCTAAATTTATTATTAGTACATTCTATTCAGAGGGACTTACTCTCTTGATATACATAGAAAAGTCAAACTTGAAAGCATTTTAGAAAATGACAGACATCTGAAAGTCCCATTTTTATTCCAATGAAAATACCTTTTACCAAGAAGTTAAAATTTCCCACAAATATAAAAGGACTTAAAAAAAAAATAAGGGTAACAAAAAGTGCTATTATTCCCAGTAAGACAACTCATAACCATGTTGATTTAGGAAAATATTCAAGCATTTACTTGGGCAATTGTAAGGTAAACTCAGTTCCCACAATGAAAGGAAAATGTTTCAAGGAGATTTCTGGGGTTTCTTTTTAGCTTACTTGCTACTTTACCTATAAGAATCTTTCACATAATTTTTAAGGGCAAACTATAAGAAATATTTATGTTTAGAGGAGAAATCCATTTATAGGAGTTCAGATTTAATTTTTTAAATAGATAAACACAGTCTTATAAATAAAATCAATGATTTCCCCCAGACACTTCTAGAAAACAAATAAAAATAAACCAGCTCTAGTTGCCTCAGTTGTTGCTTGAACACCAAAGAGCAAAGCACTGGGATTTTAAAGAGTGGTGGTATTATTTTAGACTTTGTAAATCATATAGAGTAATTCATGATTTAGAAAGGAGCAGTTAAAACACACCACCAGCTCATTTCATGCATGGAAGGAAATTCTCCAAACTCTTAAACAAATCTCCAGTCAGTTAAATGACAACAATGTTTAACAGATAAATAGTCAGTACTTCCCCAATTCTTATTGATGAATCTCTCATTCTCAATTTTAAAATTTGTTGTGTCAACTAAATGGCTGTAAGTGGAATGATTTACACATATTATAGTACATAAATTAACTAGATCAGTTCAACTAAATGCCAATATTTTATCCCATCTAATTTTCTTTAAAAAAAAAAAAAGGTTTTATTTATTTATTTGACAGAGAGAGCACAAGCAGGCAGAGCGACAGGCTGAGGGAGAGGGAGGAACAGGGTCCGCAAGGAGAAGGACCCCCAGGCAGGACTCAATCTCAAGACCCAATCTCAGGACCTTGGGATCGTGACCTGAGCCAAAGGCAGACACCCAATGCACTGAACCACCCAAGCGCTCTACCCTACCTAATTTTCAACACAGCATGCTGATAAATATTTATAGAAAAAAAAAAATGGTGTTCCTGTATTTATTATTATTTGCAGCTTGAGAAGACTGATAGGGTTACACAAATGTAATCTTAACTTATAAGTTTAATTTGATAGGCAGTCATTTCTGAGCATTTTTTATTGCACCGAGGGTGAAATTTGTGGTAAGTTCAATGTGGACATTTGATAACAATAATAATTTCAAAAGACTAGAGAGAAGGTGAAATTAGTAATAGAAAAAAAAGAAAGAAAGGAAAACTCATTTTAAAAAGCACTTTCTTCTTTTATCATTTATTAGATTTAAAAATACAAAACAAAGCTAACTTTAGCTCTTGACTTCAGTTCTTCATTCTTCTGAGTGAACAGAAAACCTTTCCCCCGGTATAATTTGAGAAGCACTGAGCACCTTCAGCTGGCCTTGACTTGATCCTGGTGACTAAGACCTCAAGACTTTAGTTTAAAGGCATTGGCAACCACCATTTAAAGGCAGAAGTTATCTGGCAGGGGTAGTGCATAAAGTCATTATCACGTAAGATTAGTTGTGAAAGATAAATTGTGGGCTTCTAATGAGCTCCTAATATAATAGGGGCCAGAACAGTTGGATCTGAAGAGGATAGGAAAAGGAAAAGCCTTTCTCTAAAACATCCCACTCACAATAATCATCCAGTGAATCTGCTGAGTTGAATCAGCTTAGACAGCACCAGACTTTACTTTGGGGACCCTGTCAAAGAATAATGTTTAGCTGAATCCCAGAGGAAACTTTTATGGCCAGGGGAAAGGAAGAGCAGTTAAAGGACAGAGAGTACAAAGGAGAATGAGGAAAGTACCCATATCCATGCCTGAATATTTAAAATTAAATAGGAGTAAAGAAACAGGAGATACTGCGTAACTACTACCCAGAGATGCCCCTCTCCTCCCACAGTACAAAATTTAACCTGTTCCCATTTATCCAATAATTTGTTTTAGAAACCCATGCAGGTTAACTAACATCTGAAATTCAGAAAAAAATTATAGAGGTTTTTCTTGTATCTAGATAGCCTGTAAATATAATTTTCATATCATTTAGGTAAGGCCAAGACACAAAGCTCCTCCAGTGTGTACCTTGAATTCACAGGAAAATTTACCTATGATAGAAAATAAAGCTATTTGTTAGCAATTAGAACACTCACCACCATTTATAATATTAAGCTAATCTTACACTTTTCAAATTTACAATATTACTTTCAAACTATCCAGAGCTTGAATTCAAATCTACAGTATGGTCCTTTTAGTACAATATAGATTCAAAGTCTTTCTCTGGTCATTTTATCCAAGATATAGATTATGAAGTTTAATTTTATACTTACAACATTACCATTTAATTTTCTCCAACAGCATACCGATAAGTTTCTGCTAGTGAATTGGCAAAAATCACAATTTTTCTTAATTTATTTTCTGCCATCCCATAATTTTTCAACCTAGCTCTAAGAGCTCTGGTTTCACTTCTTATAGGAAAGAAGCAGCTTCTTCGAATAATGCAGTAAGATCTAGGGATCTGTAACATGCTAGGGATCTGTAACATGGGAAATTGAATGATTATTTCAGTATTTCCACAAGCAGTTTTCAGAGGGTAGGGTCACACAAGTGTACTTAATCAGAAAAATGTATCACTGAAGTTCAGGATATAAATGCCAAGACACTGCCTACGATGCAGTACTGCTTGTTGGTATCTAGGACATCCAGAGTTCAAAGGGAAGATCCAGTGACTAGAAGGAGCTTCTCAGAAAAGCCATGGAGTTCTGGATAATATTTCAAATATGCTTATTCCCTACTTGAGTGATTAATCATACTTCTGTGATTCAAGATGCCTACTTTTCACAGTTATGGTTTCCAAAATTAGGAAACAACTTTTAATCAAGGTATACTTTTAATATGGTAATTTTGTTTTCTTTTTTGCAAATGTATTATTTAATCAATAGTGAAACTTAAATGATCAGTGGATCATTATACTTGAGAAAATAAGGTATTCCAACAGATAAATACAAGGCCAAACATAAGAAGAGTAAAACTTTATACAAGACCAGTATATGCCCTGATACAGTAAAACTTAAATGAAGAAAAACAGAAAAGGAAAAATTCTGTACCATGGTAGTGATCTTAGCTATTAGGCACTAGTTCTATGTTTAAAAGCATGTGGAATGCTTCTCCAGACTAAATTTAGCACCCTTGTGGGGGAGAGAATTCACTTGTTATTTATAAGTAAGAACACTGTGTGTGTGTGTGTGTGTGTGTGTGTGTGTGTGTGTGTGTGTTGGGGGAGAGGGGTGTTCCAAGTAATTCAAATCACATTAGAGACCTTAAGACTAGATCTACAACATGACAATTAAAGTTTTCATGAAAGATAAGTGATTACATGTGGTTAAAAGTGGTGATAGCAAAATAAATTTCTTTTCACTGAAAAGTTGTAATTTGACCTGTTTTGACACATTAAAGGGAGGCTTCCAACCTAAACCATTTTCTTAACTCTTGGGTCAATCAAGTAATTCTAACTGGGGCTGTAATTGAGCATTCTGGCAATATAAGGAGACTTGAATTTTTTTCTAGAACATCTGGCTCACTTAACAGACAAGAAAAATAAGGTTCAAGAAGAGAGTCATTGGGGGACGCCTGGGTAGCTCAGTCAGTAAAGTGTCTGCCTTCAGATCATGATTCTGGGGTCCTGGGACCAGCTCTGCATTGGGCTCTCTGCTCAGCAGGGAGTCTGTTTCTCTCTCTCTCCCTCTCCCTCTGTGCTCTCACTCTCTTTCTCTCAAATAAATAAATAAATAATTTTAAAAAAGAAGAAGAAGAGAGTCATTGAATTTGCCCAAGGTTGCCTAGGTGATTAGTGACAGAACCATGAGTAGAACCCAGTACTTTCTGTTTTCCAGCAAAATACTTTTCTCAGGGGAGAAGAGACTACCTCCCTCTCCCTGAACATGACAGAATACTGTGGTTCTGGGCAGCTTTGCCAGAACCTGAAAATTAAACCCAAGTCTCAGAGGAGTTTTGAGAAAGCAGAGCCCTAATTCTACCACAGTATTTCAGGTTGTTCTCTGTAATCCTCTGGCCACTGCAAATAGAAACAATGTCTATTTGGTTTTTGTAGCAGACCTGGGAATTCTTGCGTTAAAATACAGTATTTAAGCAGTCAAGGAAGTCTTTAATAAGTTAGAATCATATATCATTTTGAGAATTGGAAGTCTTGTGCAATAAATTTCATGTCATTCTCTAAATTTATAGAGGAGGAAGATAATGTCTGGGAAAGTAAAATGACCTGTCACGTGCTGGTCAGTACAGGGTCAGGACTGGGACACACGTTTGCTAACTCCCTGTCCACTCTTTCTTCATGACAACACATAGCTTCCTCATAAATGATGTCCAGGAAACTGACAGATGCCTACGGGAATTAATCTAAGACAGCTTTCCTCTGACAGATTCCTCCAGCCAACACAAGGATGTGGATGATACTTGTTTCAGGCCTGGCTAACTCTCTATCCTAGCCCTGCACACATTCAACCAAATATGATATATATGCACACATATAACTTGCTTGTAGGTAGACATCAGTTCTGTCTGATAATTTTCTCTCTCCCCTTTGTATCTTTTCCATCTCAACACAATAATACACAAGAGTTCCTACAGAAAAACAAATGACCCCACTTTCTCACTGGGTTTCCCTCTGGGAATAAACCAATGGACAAACTCTGTGGAGCGCCACGGGTGAGAAATTATACCTAGCTGTTTGCAGCCTCGAGCCTGTTGGGACCCAGCATTACCTACCACAGTGAGGCTAGAGCAAAGAGAGAAGAAAAGCTGATGCAGAGGAAGCCTTCAAAAAGGCAGAAACAAGGATATTGGGGTTCACATGAAGAAGATAAAACATAAGGTGGGAGGCTAGAAGGATGACTAAAAGGCTTGGTGAAAATGAGTTCAAGACCTCACAAAGGATTCACAGTTATGCCTTTGTTCAGGCCCTGGTGTGGACTGCCTGATGACTTCAGGAAACTAGACAGTTACCTATATTATATTTCTCAACTGATCCACCGTGGAAGCTATGATGGCTCTCTCCATGGTGCAGCCAGTGGGACAGTTGGTGGTGGCAGGCCATCTCAATTATGGCCACTTCAATTATGTTCTTGCTACTGTTAATACATGTTCAAATTCCGTTTTTAGAAAATTTAACAATGTATTTGTTGAAATACATTGGGATTTCTAGGATTCTAAAATAAAGATGCATATTAATCTTCATTTTAAGAAAAAAATACATTTCAAAAAAAGTCTTCAGGGGCACCTGGGAGGTTCAGTGAGTTAAGCCTCTGCCTTCGGCTCAGGTCATGATCCCAGGGTCCTGGGATCAATTCCCGCATCAGGCTCTCTGCTCAGCAGGGAGCCCGTTTACCCCTCTATCTCTGCCTGCTGCTCTGCCTACTTGTGACCTCTCTCTCTGTGTCAAATAAATAAATAAAATCTTTAAAAAACAAACAAACATGGAGGGGCTGGGAGGTTGGGGGAACCAGGTGGTGGGTATTAGGGAGGGCACGTATTGCATGGAGCACTGGGTGTGGTGCAAAAACAATGAATACTGTTACGCTGAAAAGAAATAAAAAACAAACAAACAAAAGTCTTCTAAGGGTTACAATAAGTTTCCCTCTTAAAATCTTCAGTAACTAATTTTAACAATGGCTTTCATATCTTTCTCAGTTGGGCATTTTGTTTAGCTCAAAAAAAAAAGAAATAACTATGACATTTCTCTTCTAATAATGTCAGGAAGTTTCCGTTGTTGCCCCAAATGAAAATATTTCACTGTAGCCTAATTTCCCTCTGCATTATATAGCATAAGATCAAGAGCCATAAAAAAATCATTACTTCCCTGATGACTTCAATCTATTTTATAAAGGGAAGAAAGTGAAGGATAAAGCTATCTCTCAGCATTTCCAAACCACTTTGCTTTTGGAATTTGGATTTTCAGACAACTGTTGGCTGTTCATTGGTTTGAATAACCCAAGCAAGGTACAAGAAAATCTAACTTCTATGTTAGAACTCACATCTGCTTATGCTAGAATGAAAACCCATCTGAGAATCAATGAAGCACATGGAGAGGGTCTAATTAAATCCCTATGCCATTTCCTTTAAAGCTGTCAAATTGAAATTGTAATCGTGTATTCATTCACCCCCAGTGGTGTGGTGGTAATTTTAGAAGTGGGAATATTTAAGCAATAAGACCCAACAGGGTGTGTTTTGCTAGGATATCAACAAGACTGGATAGTTCCTAGGTAAGCAGCCAATAGTCTGAAAACAAAACCTTTCCTAAAGAGTAGGTGAATCATAAGACCTTTCTATAAGTGTACAACCATGCTAACGACCAAGACAATTTGGGGAATGAAAACTCATAATAGATGTATTTATTAAATTATAGTGTAAAACCATGCTAAACTATTTAATGAAAATAATGCAAAGCATTGACACATTATATCAAAGTGATAATACATTCAACAAATTAAAAATCATATCTCCAAGATTTCTGGATTTTGAAGTCACCATAAAATTCCAAACATTTGTTCTGCCTACAATCCTCTTTCCTCTTATGCCTAATTTTGTTGTTGCCTTAAATGAGTTCCAAGAAAAATTTAGGTGAATAAATATGAGAAGAATATATGCTCTGCAGCTTGTTTTTGGGGTACATTTTTGTCTCATTTTAGAGGACAGCTCAGCTTTAAGGAGAAGTCTCTTTGGAACATAGATCGAAATGTCTAAAAGTTCTTCACATATACTGAAAAGAATATATATATAGCTAAGACCCACAATTACCCAGGATGCTTTCTGCACTATGTTTAAATAACAAATAGCTAAGAGAGGCAACTAAATTAGATAGCTAATTCACTGGTTTCATGTGGATACTGCCTGAGTTAAGAGACTATGGGTGTCTCCAGTCCTCAACATAGTATCTCTATGTTCTTTTTTCTAAGGTATAGGATTTCTTGCTCAATCTAGAGGCAATGACAACAACAAAACACCCAAAAGACAAAAAACAAAAATGAAAAACGAAAAACCAAAACCACAAAACACACAGGAATGAAAGAAAGAAAGAAAGAAAGAAAGAAAGGAAGGAAGAAAGAAAAGAAAAGAAATAGTTCTGTAGATTAAATTGTTAAACTGCTTCCTTGATATACTTTCTGACTGGAAAATTCAGTAAATCGAAGTAAAAAAAAGCTAGTATGACAACATTCTAACAATTCACATATAAAAAACTCCTCCTTTCACTAACCTTCTCTCATTTTATACCCTTCCATCCTCCTCTACATCCAATTTCAAACAGAAACACATCTGTAGGGATGAGTGTCAGCTGCTCTGCAGATAGATATAACCCAGGCGGGAAAGATCATCAGGGTGGAACAACAACAGAGAAAAAAGATAATACGGAGCCTGATTCTGTTTTAGCTCTCCCCACTCCTATGCCAGTCCCCTCTCTACACAAAACCTCTTAGACAGATCCCCTCAGTCAAGTGGACAAACACAACAACCTCAGAGAAAATTAAGGGAGGTTCCATTGTGCTGCATTCTCTATGTCTAGGGTATCTCTCAGGGAAGAATTGTGATAAGCAATATCAACAATAAAAAGGTAAAATAAAACAGAATATCACTTCTGTATAAAAAACTACAGAAGACTGAGTAGAACTAGAGGTCACACGAAGAATGAAATAACTTGATAAAGAGAGGATACTCTTCCCAGCTTCCTCTCCACTTGGCTTAAGCCTATTCAACTTCTGGTGCCTGGGATGGGGAACAGGGTGGGGTGGACACTTTGGAGAATGGAAGTCTACTGCTTTGATCAAATAAACTCACCTTTTCCAATCTGGTTTTCCTAGAATATAAAAATCACTCACATGGTGAGTGTAGAGAATCATCACCGTCATAATGCCAACTCACACATTACATTCTCTACCCTACACTGGCAACATAACTATATAGAGGGGAACAGAGTTCATAGGTTAGTTGAAGAAAGATGAAACTCATAAATGACAAGTAAGAATTCAAAACCACCAGCATACCAGGAGAATCCATAAATCGCAGTAGGGCAGATCCCCAAAATTAGTCAGTGACAGGGAGACCATAGGCAAAGTTATGATAAAATTCCAATATGGAATTCTTATAAAAAGAAGCATAAAACTTGTATGTCTTTGGACTTTTCAAGTGGAGGTCAACATTTGAATTATAGGGAATTGCTCTTTTAGGCTCTTATTTTACCTGAACCAAATTTGTCCAAACTTAAGAAGTACACATTGCTTAAAAAGAGCACATACTCCCACTCTCCAGGATTAGTGATAAATAACCAAAACCTCTGCAGGAAAAAATAAACTATTAAATTACTTATTTTCAATGCTCACTGGACAGCACATCTGAGGGCTCATGTTAATTGAGCATTGACCAATAGACTTCATCAGAGGTGTCAAATACATGACTCCAAATTAGAAGGATTATTTATTTCATAGCTTTATCTCCACAGAAAATTGAACAGTTTAAAATATAAGTATTATCTCTCAAACTAGATTTTTTCCAGTGTTTTTTTGGAAGGGACGCATATAAATGGATTTCAGAAACTATCTTTCACTTACAACATCATTAGATATGCTTTTTCACTTTTGTTGGGTTTTCACTATTAGATATAAACATCACATAAACCTCTACAGTGAAAGAGATGTCTCCACTTAAATAAATGTGTTGATCACTAGCAACTTACATTAAAAGCAAAGAATTCTAATTTTACTATTTTTTAAAAAAGAAGTAATTTTATAGTCTTTAGACAATTACTTCTTTCATATATATTCCAAACAAAAACGAATCATTTTAAGTACTAAGGATTATTAGCACCTTAAAATATAAGTGATTCTGCTACAATGTCAGTAGGTTACTAATGAAAATTATGTAATCGGTCTTTGTCCAGATAAGAGACGTGCACATGTAGAAGACATGCAGGCCTAGGCATTTTAGATTAGATAACACCTGACTTACTTTGAGAGAGAAAAACAGCAAAAACTTGTTAAAATCTCTGCTGTTTTAATTAGAGATGTAGTATCATGAAATACTTAATGCTTTCTTTCCTGCTGCTGGAGAAACACCTGCTCCTCACCCATTATCTGATCTTGTCAGTACCTAAATAGTAAAGATCAAATATTCGCTGTCAAATGGTATTCTGAGTAGTACATCTCAACTAAACTCGACATGGAGAATGATGGCTTTAGAGAGGAATAATGATCCAAATAACCCCAGCAATAATCTTGCTTTGGAAGCAAAATATTTGCAAACTCTCCTATTGAATGTAGTTTTTGTCACACCTGTATAGCCTTGCCAAAGGCATGCTGAGATCTCAATGGTGGGCTAACACGAAAAATGAAGTAAACTGAATTGTGTTGAGCCAAGCCTAAGAAAATTAATTTAGCTGTAGGTCCAACCATCAAAGAACCAAAATGTTATGCCTCAGAGAGCATCACAATCCAGAAGTAATCCTGACTGGTGTGTTTGTACAGGAGTCTACATAGCTGGTATGTTATAAGTGTGCTATAGCTCACACTTTGCAGTAGAGACTGGTAGAGAAATGGCAAAAGCTATCCAACAGGTAAGCATTTGGCCAAGGGGTCTGGGGTTTATGCACAACCCTGTTCCAGCAAATAGAGCTGAAGGACACTGTAAAGTAAGCACAGTCATGAGAAGGCACAATGAGGTCAGGAGATACGGCTGCAGCTTGGTACGCAGTAGACTGCTCAGGCTCTAGCCAGTCCAATTATCAGAAAGAACAACAAGGCTACTGCCAATTTCCACCATGGGCAAAGATGTAGCTTATATTTCCTTGCCTTTAGCTCAAAACTGGGCAGAAATGAGCCTACACATTAAAAGTTTTCAATATCTAAAGTTAAATGAGGCTAGAGAAGGTGTAAATCTACCTTTGTGTGGTCATTTATATATTTTTTCTATCCAACACACACAGAAGTCAATGAACACACACGCACACACACACGCACACCACAGACATGAACACATTTTTGTTAAGATAGTATGAATGATTTTCTTAAGCCTGTATTTTACAAAGGTCCAAATTTATTGCCAACTGCCAAGTCTTTTTAATTTATAACAACTAATAACTCTTATGTAACATTAGGAAAACCACATTAAGTTTACAGTCTTTGACATTCAAACATATTGCTTAAAATGCCCCCAAAATGATGAACTTTACCTAGAGATGAGTTTCAGGCTTATACATCATCACAGATTATGAAAATCAGTGGAAAAATGTACAGTTGTGGAATAAACCTGTTGGAATCTACAGATTTCCAATTCTGGGTTTCTTAATTTTAAGCTCTTTATATTCTGATTTATCAAATGCAAACTTTGAACTTCTCCATTTGAAATATTTCTTAAATTCTAATATAGAAGGATTTATGTATACTCCCCATTGTTTCATTTACTTAGAAAGCAGATTGAAAGAACAATGACACTGGATTTCAGATGTCTGGAGGAAATACTGCACGCATGACATCTGTTTTCCCTGGGGATTTGACACACATTTGCTTTAATGTACTGGTGTGTTCCTCATTACCTTCGAAGCTATATGCTAAAAACAGGAGTATGTTTCAGTTTTCAAGGAAAAGAAAAAAATTATAAATCCCAAAGCCCTTCTCTCTGATGAACAATAAATTAGGGTTAAGCTTTCAAAAAAGAAAAAATGCAAATAATCATGTTTCTAAATGGCCTAACTTTTTAAAGATTATGTGTAAGTCTTCCATAAGCCTTCCATACATGTTAGTTTTCCTTGAAGAATTATCCAGAGCCAGAAAGAACATGTCTTTGAAAATCAACAGCTAACAGAAATAAGATCTGCATCTCTAAATAGCCTGAGTCACCAATTTAAGATGTTTGAGGTATTAATCCTCTGGAAAATTATTTGGCCTCCAGAAGCAGTGAATTGTTAAACATCTTTGGTGGATACCCTGGAGTTTTGATATAAACTGACACATGAAGATCCATGCTGAACACAGAATGCCACTCTTCCACACTATATCAGCAGGCTTGTAACATCTACATCTCTGTATAATTTCCCTTAATAAAAAAATAATAATAATAACATACCCAAAACACCTCCATGAGTCTCCTTCAGTATCTGCTCAATCAATTGGCAAATTGAAGGGTATTTCCCCCTCAGATCACCTAAACTTAAAAAGTTTTTATAAGGTTCGTTCAGAGTGAAGGAACACAACTCAGAATGATAGCATGAAGAATAAAATGTACTCTTGAAGTCGAAGTTCACATATCACATGGGTAGATGAGATAAAATCTTTTTCTTTTCCCACTGTGTCTGTCCTTTGCCTGAGACGACCACATCAAATGATCAGATGTTACTCTGCAGCACGAGAACTGGATGGAACAATGAAATCAAGTGTCTCGCATCATTTCCTAAGTCCAGACAATGATAATAAACATCTCTCGAAGGGTCTAAGCCAGACCCATTAGTGAACATGAGCTGTCTCACATCAGCCGAAAGGAAAACTGTCTCCTGAAATTAAAGAGCAATTGGTATCAACATTTACTTTCTCCTGGCACCATCTTTAGAATCTTGGAAGCAGACCTTTGACTCGTATATGCTGATGCACTTAAATAAAACTAAAAAGACTTTAATATCCCCCACTCAGTGAACTGAAGTGAATCAGAGAATTGATTCAGTGAACTGCATCCATAAACTTGATTAAATACATTTCACAACTTACTTTGGAGAACTGGAATTAATTTTACATTTATTACGGTGGCTTTTCCATTAAAAATAGAGACACCAAGGAAGTCAGATTGAGTTAGGGATAAAGGTTAGAAGGTCCTACTAAAAAGACAAATAAAAAGTGACTTAAATGTCACTATCTCCCTGCCAAAATGTGTAAGAGATATTTTTAGTTTGACATGAAAACTCCATCCTTGTTTGTTGGTGTTGAATTCTGAACATAAATTCTACAGTTTTCAGATAGAGATGCTATGTGTATATTTAACAGCTAAAACACTGACAGGACTGGAAACCAAAATCTTCTGTTTATCCAAAGGTTAGATAGAGTATATTCAGACACAATATGAATGCGGATTACCTACATGGGCTTGCCAACAACAATCTTTAGGATAGAACAGTAATTTAATGCCAACCTTAGCTAAACACCCAGCAGCGTGAGCTGACCAAGTCTAGCTGACTGAGGCAGGTAATCAGTAGCAGATATCTCTGCTAAGATGAGATTTAATAGTTTTTATGGTCTATATCTCTTTTGGTTTGAATTTTTTTGAAACCTCAGAAACAACAAAAATATGAAAGTGAGAATTCTGTATTGATTGAAAGAACAAAACAAATTGATTAACAGATTGGTGGGTGACTGAATATATGGATGGAGAGATGAACTTTCAAAGACTTTCATTTATAATAGAGTTTTTATTGTATTATAGTTATTAGTTATACATTAGTCATTAGAGTTACATTATAATATCTGGTTTGAAATTGTACCCAGTAGGTTGAAGACAGCTGAGGGAGCACCTGGGGAAATTTTTGCTTAAGAGACAATAATGACACAACAATTTGTTTTCTATATATCATAGATATTATCATGGAAGATAAATTGAAGAGATTCCAAGAACGAGGGATGATTTAGGTATTAATTCTTCAGTCAAGAAGTTTACCCTCAGAAGACTCCATTTGTTTACATTTTATACAAAACTCTAGTTCAAACATCTTGGCTGGATATATGTACTTCATCAGAACAAGTAACTAGTTCATGATTAGCTAGATTCTCCATACACCAGGATCATCTCCAGTTATAAATTAAGTACCAGTGGAAGTCAAATCAGCAGAGTATAATTTATTAAGCTACTGCTGTGCTAATGCAACCTCCAAAGGTAACTCATTTACTATCCAGGATTTGATTAGCCCCTAGAAGAACCTGGTTCATTTTATTCAAATAACACTATTTCAAACCATAAATTTCACAAACTGACCCTCAGAGGGAAAAAAATCTGTGATTTTAAGTATATTGGAAATCTGTAAAATTCTAACTCATTCAATTTCCATCCACACTGACACCTTGCTAGTTGTACAGGGAGTTATAAAACATGTAATCCTGTTATTTTTCAAAAGGTAAGTTAGGCAATATCATGGGGAGGCATATTTTGCTCAGGAATCCTTACACCATTATGATACTACCCAATATGTTATGGCGATTGTAATACTTTGTAGACCAGTGGAAAATATATCTAAAAATAACTGTGCCATTTCTGAGCAAAAGCAGAAGTAATTGATGTTTCCTAGAAAAATGATCCCACCTGGCTTTGTAGAAGAGCAGCATGAGCGTTTCAGTGACAGGTAGATCCAGAACAGAGCTTTGTCCTCAATATCATTCTGATTCTCTGAAACCCCAAAGCAAGGTTCATAGAGATTCTTTAGAATGCTCCACTTGAAAGCCAGATTACACTATTTAAGTGGCCTATGGAGTTCTGTATTAAAGGCTCCCTGCTGCTCAGGCATTTTTCCCATTATAATATATTGCTGTGGATTTAACACTGTGGACGTTCTAGCATTTAACTAATATGGCTCAAAAGGTTGTCATCGGGGACGCTTCTAAATTATATCACTGCAAATAAACCTTGCTACAGAAGGAATTGCTTATTTAGCAGAGACATTTTATGGCATATTTGCATAAAAATACTACTTCTGTCTTTCAAGTTCATCTGTAACACTGCTGCTCAGCAGAAGAGCATTAGATGTGTTACGAATACAAGCCACTTCGGCAGCAAGCTAATTTGTAAATGCATATTGCAAACTTTAAGTGCACCACAATGCCCTAACTTATACCCTGCCTAACTCAGAGATGTTTGCATAATAGAAAAAGAGTATAGAAAATACTTATTACTCAGCTCTTCCATTTAGCTTATGGGGAAATTGGTAATCAAACACTATGTTAGTCCCCCGTCATATGTGGCCTACAAAGCAGGTGAATGAAGCAATTCAAGGCAAGGCAGTTTCCAGAGGAGAATGAAAATGTTGGCCACATGGTTAGATTGTTTGAAGAGATGTTTTTTACTCCTCTTCTGACCCCAACCCACAATGAATGCAAAAGCAGACATGAGAACAAAAGGTATTTACCAAGACTTGTCAAGTCTTCTTGATCACAGTTGGGGGCTCATGCTTATTGGTACCACAGAACATGAAAACAGTTTAGAGATTCTGAGAAGCCTGGGTTCAACATTTGTTTTAATGAATGTGCTATGTGCTCCTGGACAAGTTGTTTGACCAAAGACTCAATTCCTTCATATATTTTGAAATGTGTATATAACATACTGACTTTTGTGGTTAAGAGAATTTAACAGCCTTTTCAGTTAGATAAGGCAGGTACCTTTACCTATAGTCTTCAGATAGGAAAATTAAAACTCAATGAATTTAAGAGAATCTGTACAAATGTAAGAATTTGTAAAAAGTCACATACATAGATAATTGTAGAGCTGGGTACAAAATCCAAGATTTTTGGCTCCTGACTTACAGGTATTTCTGTTCCAATATGCAGAATTCTCACTTTTCCTAGACTTTGCTGGGTGTTCTGACCTCACAAATGTATACATAAACTGTTTTCATTTTTAATGCAAACAAATCTTTTATTTATTAAAAAGTGAAGAAAAAACAAAACCTTAAACAGCTAGTCAGGTTGGAACTTCACATTTGTTATTTTGAAAACCTGTCCAAAGGCCTCCTAAACTGGGGCGCTTGGGTGGCTTGGGGGTTTGGGCCTCTGTCTTCAGTTCAGGTCATGATCCCAGGGTCCTGGGATTGAGCCCCACATCAGGCTCCTTCGAGCCTGCTTCCCCTCTCTCTCTCTCTCTGCCAGCCTCTCTGCCTACTTGTGATCTCTGTCAAATAAATAAATAAATAAATAAATAAAAATCTAAAAAAAAAAAGAGTCTCCTAAACTATTCCTACTTTTCACAAATTCTTCCTTTATTTCAACTCTGAACTCAAAAGGTATAAGGCTTTCAGTTCTCTTTGAGATTTTAACAGTGTCCTGTGATAAAGGGAAATACAGGACAAAGGAGGCCATTTGTAAGCATAAGTCATCTATGCATTGAATGTAGACTGGACACTTCTCCGGCTGCCCTAAGCTCACTATAAATTTTTTCTCTCTTGAATTTCAATAATTCAATAATTCAATAATTTCAAGAAATTAGATTATAATATATAATATATAAATATAATTATATATAATTATATAATTATATATAATATAAAATATATTATAATATAATTTAATAATTAATATAATTTAATAATTTAATAATTGAAATTCAATCATTTAATAATTTCATTAATTTCAAAAATTAGATTATAATATGGTCATAACAAAACATATCCCTACAAATTAATATATTTACACATTCAATGAATATTTTACTTTAAAACTCATCCATGTCCCTTGTACAATATACCATACTATATAATTTAAGCATTTATTTCCTTTATTCTCTCATATCTCATTAGAAATAAAATGCAGGAATATGTCACTGTTGTCACCACTATCCTCAATTCCTGGAAAAAGTACCTAAGACATAAACATGTCCTAATTATTTGATAAATGAATGAATGCATTCATCCAAAACATATCTTAAATGGCAATATGAATTCCATCTGATACCAACCCAGCCATTTTTGGATTGCATCATCCTTTCTCACCTACTTAAAGTGAGTTAACCCTGTTTAATGTACAATTTCCCCTTCTTTTTCCTGCACCATCAATGTATTACACTATCAAATTCTTCCCACCCACTTACAGTTATGCATTAATATCTATCAACTTGGAAAAAAAAACCTTGATACCATAGCTCCCTCCAGCTGTATCTCCACTCGTCTGCTCTCTTTACATGAAATCTTTAAAATTTGTCTCTACTTCCTGAAGCCACTTCTTCCCTCTCTATTATTTCTTGACACACATGCCTAAAACTCTAATTGCTTTTGTTAATGTCTCCAGTGATCTCCATGTTGTCAAAGCCAATGGCCAGTATGGTTTTAAAACATTTTCTTCACTTGATTCTTGAGATACCATTTGCCTTTCATTCTCCTCCTCTCCGACTGGTAGGTACTTATCCTTCTAAACTTGAATCATGGGTTATGTCCCAGGGTTGTCTTCAACACTCTGCTTCCATCCACTATTGGCACTTACCATCTAGGTAATCTCATTCAATAGCTTTAGATATCATCTATATGTCAATGGCTCTAATTTTAATCGCTATCACTATCCTCTCTCTTAAACTTCAGTCTCATATATCTAAAGCCTACTTCACATGTTCACTTGAATGCCTGAAAGACATCTTAAATTTAGCATTCTCAAATGCAATCTTGGCTCCTCGTCCACCCCCAAAATCTATACTTCCCCTAGGGTTCATTTCAATAAAGTGCACCTCCATGATTTCAGTTGTTTATGTCAAAAAACTTAGTGTCATCATAGGCTCCTCTTTTTCTCTCACACTCCACATTCAATCCATCAGTAAATCCTACAAGACCTACCTTCAATATATATTCTTAACCAACTACTTCTTAATACTTCTAACACCATAGTTGAAATCACTAACATCTGTCACCTACACTACTGCAATGGGCTTCTGAATGAGTCTCTGTGTTTCTTTTTCTTAAGATTTTATTTATTTACTTATTTGAGAGAGAGAGAAAAAGAGAGAGAGTGGGGAGAGGGGTAGAGGGAAAAAGAGAGAATCCCAGGAAGACTGTGTGTGATGAGTGCAGAGCCCAGTGCAGGGTTCAATCTCAGGACCCAGAGATCATGACCTGAGCCAAAATCAAGAATCAGACACCTAACAAACTGAGCCACCAGACGCCCAAGTCTCTATATTTCTAACCATGCCACTCTTTCAGTCTCTTCTCAATACAGTATTCAATAATATTTACAAAACATAAATCATGTCAAGAGGACCTAGGTGGCTCAGTTGGTTAAGTGTTGCTTTCAGCTCAAGGCATGATCCCAGGATCCTCAGATAGAGCCCCACATCAGGCTCCCTGCTCAGCTGGGAGTCTGCTTCTCCCTCAGCCCTTCCTCCAACTCATGCTCATTCTCTCTCTTTCTCAAATAAATAAACAAAATCTTAAGGGGGAAAAAAAATCATAAAATAGATCATGTCAAAACTCTGTTGACAACAAACAATTTGTTTCTGAAATCACTCAGAATGAGATCCAAAGTCTTAACCACAGCATACAAGACCCAAATCATCTCCTCTGACCTACTACACAAATTCTCTATCATTCTCTAATTCTATTAATTATGATACAGCTAACATTAGACTCCTGAATAGTCCTCAAATATTTCAAGTACCACCCCCCTACCTCATTGCAATCATATTTTCCTTTGCCTAAAAGATGCTCCCTCAAAATGTCTAGCTGGGTTTCTCCATCATGTCCTCAAGTTCTTTACTCAAATTAGATACTAGGTGAGAAGATTTCATTGACCATCCCATACAAAATAATGTCTTATCCCCATAACTCTATATATCCTTATCCTTCCTTCATAACATTCATCACTAACTAACATATATTATTTGTTTATTGACTTTTTCTCTGTTTTAGATCATGAGGTCCAAGAAAGCAGAAACATTAAATATTGTATGTACTGCTGTATACCAGTCTTGGGACAGTTCCTGGTACATAATTGATGCTTAATAAGTATCTATTGAACCAGCTGAATGACTCTCTTAACTATGAAAATATAAGGTAAGGAGAAATCAGAAAAAGTTATACTAGGACCTTCCATGGTCAAATAAAGTAGAAAAACACAGGCTTAAATAAAATTAGCTTCTCTGACTAGAGGGCTTCTGGAAAGGGAAATAAGATAAAGTATAGTATATGCCTAATGTATGAAATTAGGAAAACCTTTATAAGGGAGATTCCATGAGACTATCTACCTTCAGGGGAACACACTGGAGAAATGCTGCCAAATTGAAACTGCGTAGAATAGAATATATTTTGCAAAATAGTTTTATTAATGAATTGATTGTAGACTAGTATTTTGAGCTAGTTAGATATGGCAAAGAATTTTTTTTTTAATTAAAATATTTTGTTTATTTATTTGACAGAGAGAGAGCTAGAAAGAGAGGGAACACAAGCAGGGGGAGTTGAAGAAGGAGAAGCAGGTTCCCTGCTGAGCAAGAAGCCCTATGCGGGGCTGGATCCCAGGACCCTGAGACCATGACCCAAGTAGAAGGCAAACACTTAACGATTGAGCCACCCAGGCAACCTGGCACCAGAATTTGTACAAAATAATTTATCCAGTGAAAAATATTTCCTTTAAAAAAGAGGAAAGAAAAAGAAAAATATTTCATTTTAATTCTATAGGTGTGGAAAAAGTATTTTTAAGCTCCTAAGATGAGAAATTTAGAAAAGAGTGAGCTACTATGTGAGGTGGACTTAAGTTACTCAATTTATAAACTCCTTTATTTCATTTCATAGGAACTCTATAAGATATGTATTGGTATCTCTCCTTTTTATATGAAGGAAACAGAACTTAGGGTGTTTAAGTGACTTACTCAAAAAGTTAATGATAGAACCAGAGTTTGAACCTAAGGCATTCCAGTGCCCCAAATCCCAGAATTTATTCTTCCTCCCTTCCCTTCTTTCTCCCTTCCTTCTTTTACTTCTTTCTCATTCATGATGTTTCTTCAAAATTCAAAATCGACCAAAAATCACCAGCCTCCCCCTACAAAAGTTAGGTTTTTCAATTATGGGAGAAATATTCTATTCTGGAAATCAACAAATTTTGTACAGGTCCCATGAAAAAATGGGTCCCATTTTACATTACAGTGATCCATTATTTTATATGGACCACCCTGCACTTCCTATATGCTCCCCAGGCTCTTTTTATTTCATGGGAGCAAAAATTTATTCTCTTAAAACAAAAGTTTCATTTTAAAAGAAAATTAATTATTATTTAAAGGGTAGTTTAAATGTCATTTCAAATCATACCTTATTTCTGTACATCCAAGGGATTCTGCATAGGATGTAGACTATTTTAAAATGGTCATATTTTTTCCCCCAATCCCTGTTTCCATCAATTGTGTGGTAAGCAGGAAAGCAAAGACTTCATGCAGATGGCCTCAGTTACCACTTGAGACCAGTATTTTTCATTCTCATTTATAACCACACAAGGAGTTATTCAAATTTGGAAGGTATGGCTGATTAAGAACTTATATAAACTCAAACAAATTGCTCAAAAGAAGAAACAAAATTAATCCCTTCTCATGCCTTTACTTTTCTCAGTTACCCTTAAAACTGATTATGATCTTGCTATTTCATGACAAATAGCCCTCTGCCTTGAATACATGTTCTCTCCCCTAAGCTGAGTTCTAAAATATTTACTGCTGTATTAAATTACTGCTGTATTAAATTTTGACTGTACAAGTTTGACTTAATAATACTTACCACCTAGCAAACTGACAAATCTAAATGTTATTAGGATAAATGATGGTGTGACAACTTTGTGGACCCATTCTCTAGAAAATTTCAATTTTCATTTCATCTTACATCAATTCAGATCAATGTTTCTATTTAGAATTTTAAATCCACAAATATTAAATTCATTCATCAGTAATCAGAAAATGTAAATTTAAATAATAGTAAGATACCATTTTATGTAGGGTAATGAAAGTGTTAACTCATGCCAATGTGGTAATCATTTTCCAATATACAAGTATATCAAATCAATACAACACACAGCTTAAACTTTCACAATGGGGGTGCCTGGATGGTTCAGTTGTTAGGCTTCTGTCTTCAGCTCAGGTCATGATCCCAGGGTCCTAGGATGGAGCCCCACATCAGGCTCCCTGCTCAGCAAGAAGCCTGCTTCTCCCTCTCCCACTCCCTTGCCTGCTTATGCTCCCTCTCTCTCTCTGTCAAATAGATTAATAAAAAGTCTTTTTAAAAAATTAAAAAATAAACTTATACAATGTTATATGTCAATTATATCTCAATAAACCGGGGTTGGGGGAGGGAATGACATACCAGGATTCAGTTGTTGTTAAGAGCCCTCTTCTGGTTTACAAGCAGCCAGCATCTAGCTGTGTGCTCACATGATCTCTTTGTTCTCCAGGGAAAAACAAGAGCTCTTTTACCTCTTCCTCTTTCTAAAAGGGCACTAATCCCATAATGAGGACCCCACCCTCATTAATTAATCTAACCTTAACTACCTCCAAAGGCCCCACCTCCCAACATCATCACATTGGAGGTAAGGTCTTCAACATACAATTTGAAAGGAAAGGGGACACAAACATTCAGGCCGTAACATTGGTAAAGGACAACTTTCAAATATATGTCCATAGAGACGTGAACATGCATAACCCCGGTCGTACTACTTGTACTACCAATACAGATTTAACTATATAGAAGTCTTTCTTTAAAAAAATAGTACTGAGTGAAAAAGAAAGGTAAAAAATGATAGATGTATTGATGTAACTAAGGTTAAACACTTCAAAACAAAAAAGCTTAAGTTATTTATGGTACATATAGATACATGAGATAAAAATGAACTAAAAAGATACACACCAGGTTCATAAAAGAATGAGACTGACACTGGTAATTAACGGAGAACAGAGATGACAAAATTTTAACTATTGTCAGTTATAAAAATGGGTATTCTACTAGTCTATGTATTTTTCTGAAATAGTTACATTTTTTTAAATTTTAAAACAAATTATTAGAATCCTACATCCTACCTCCTAACTACAATTGGGTTCAGGAGGTTGGAGTAGTTCATCTTGTCTTCATCATGGTTATGATAAATGGGGCATATATTTGCAGAATAACCACAATTTTTTAACAGGACTGGTAATCATACATTGGATATTCCAATGAAATATTTACCCAATTTTGATGTCAATAAGACATTTGTATATATCGAACTTGTGAAAATGTATATTTTAATATGCTAAGGCCACTAGTTGGCATTAGTAACGTATCACATGATTGAATTAATTGCAATATGGGTAAGAAGTAGTGTAATCACATCCAATACTGAGAAACCTAGGAAAGTTTCTAGTGTTACTGGAATATGGAAAGTATTGTTAGAGACAATGAAGCCATGAATTCTAAACCCAAACTAACAATGAATTTAGCCATTTGGGTTTCAAAACAAGATTGAGATCAGGAATATTTTGCAGAAAACATATGCAGAATAAGGGAGGAAATAGAAAAATATGGATGCATGTGGAGAAATAATGCTCCTCTCTAAAAACTCCAACTAAGCTGGTGGTAAATATATTGAACCTATGTTTCTTTAAGCAACATACTTGGAGGATCTAATGTCAAAAAATTTTAGATTTAGATAATAGTGGCCATTGACAGTTTATTGAGCTTATATGTGTTATATGGTCATTCACTTTTGGAGGGTTGTATGTTCTAAAGATATGTCCTTGCCAAAACTATGACTGCATTGGCTTAGGCCCCATCATTTGTTACCTGCTTAAGGTCTCAATTTACTGCCCTTCTCCAGTTTCTAGCCTCTTTTTAATTGTCCACTCTAACACCGTATCTCTGATATAAAATTCTGATCATGTCAGTCCCTAATTAAAAACTTGCAAAACAAAACCAAAACCTGCAATAAGTTAGTACTTTGGGCTTGGAGAAATTTCCTCTAAGAATAGTTTAATAAAAATAGCAAGATACAGGGGTGGCTCAGGCAGTTAAGGGTCTGCCTCCAGTTCAGGTCATGATCCCACAGTCCTGGGATTAAGTCCTGCATCAGGCTCCCTGCTCAGTGGGGAGTCTGCCTCTCCATCTCCATTAGCCTTTCCCTCAGATCATCCTCTCTCTCTCTCAAGTAAATAAATAAAATCTTTTTTTAAAAAAAGAACACAAGATACAGAAAAATGTGCAAAGTATTCTTTCATAAAGCAAACAATGACCAAAAAAGCTATGTGTGGAAACTGGATGTATGTATCACATACTGTATACTTGAATATGATTATATGATGGTAGAGAAAACAAGGGTTACAAAATAAGTGTTAACATGAGTTGGGGAGGGAAAGATATGGATTAGAGAGTGGGGGAGAGGAGAGAGGAGTTGGAGGGGGACCAAGTTGAAAAAGGAAAAGGAAAAAAACAGTATGTATATGATCACCTTTATATATATTGATATATGCTATATGTATAATTTTTAAAGTTTTTTTTTTTAATTTTAGAGAGAGTGAGAGAGTGAGTGGGAGGAGGGGCAGAGGGAGAGAATCACAAGCAGACTCCCCATGACCTGAGCTGAAACCAAGAGTTGGTCACTCAACCAACTGGGCCACCCAGGCACCCCAATGTGTGCAATATTTTAAAATAAGCATTTAAAAAGCAAAACAATGATTATAACTTGTCATTATCTGCAGGAAGAGCTGAAACTCTGACATATAACAGAGTCTTTCAGTTCTCAAATTCGAATCTCACAATCACACCAAC
Source organism: Mustela erminea (assembly GCF_009829155.1). Classification (NCBI taxonomy): domain Eukaryota; kingdom Metazoa; phylum Chordata; class Mammalia; order Carnivora; family Mustelidae; genus Mustela; species Mustela erminea. Next base: position 52,025,640 of record NC_045616.1, read on the forward strand.
CTCTGTCCCAGTTGCTCCTCTTCTTCAATGTTCCCACACCACACCATCTGAACTCTCCCTGTCTTACAAACCACCATGTATCTGGAATTCCCTCCCTTCCTGTCTCCCTATGGAAACCCTATCATTATTCAAGATCCATTTCAAAGGTCCCATGTGAAGCTTTCCTTAACTTCACATACTCCTCTTCTGTGCTCCCTTAGGGTTTTGTAGATCCTTCTATTGTGATGCTGAATTGTATTGTGATTACTGTTGGACATATTTCATCATGTAAGTCTCCCACTAGATATTTAATTACACGAGTAAAAGAACCATATGTTTAGTCTTTGCACATCCAGCATCTAGGATCATACCAGCATTTAGGAAATGGTAGGCAATTTTTGTTGAATTAACTGATTTCTAAGTGCTTTTATGTCTTTAAAATGATAGTCAACATTGTTAGCTTTCTCTATGCCAAGTTTAAGCATTTAAATCCCCGCAAGCAAATCAGTTTTATTCTGGTTAGTTGTCATGGTTTATATACATCTTATACTTGTCTGCGTAACAGGGTATTGGGGGCAGGGGGAATCCCTTCTATCTAAGTTTTGGGAAGGCCATCCCAAATTAAGACCAAAACAATAGGTGGCATTTCTTCCACATTCCAAATTAAGGTTCTAGATCTCCTATACAAGACTTGAGAGGGGGTGGACTACAACCTCTTAGTGATTCACATCTTCCTCAAGCGTCTCAAAGAATTAAAAATGAGGAAACTAGAAGGGACAAAAGAATTTCTCTGAAGAAAGTTGTTGAAGGCTATAGCAATTTTCCATCTCCCTCACCTATAAGTGAGGATTTGAGAGCACTTCTCGGAGAGGTTGATATTTATTCCTTAAAGTCTGGAGGACAGAGAAGACAAGTATTTTGTCCACCCTTGAGAAATGTCAGGCAAAAGACTCCTTGGAGCTGTCTGCTTGGTGGCAAACCAAAGAGATATGGCTGTACCCAGAGCCAGCTGTATTCCTCACAATAGGGCAGAGTTTCATGTTTCTGGGGACCAAAGATGGGGCCTTTGGATGGGAGCTGGAGATAAGAGGTTCTTTTGAAAGGATTTTTTTGTAGGGATGAAGCACGCTTAGTATAGAAAAGCTGTGAAATCCTAATTGATGCCAAAGTTGAGAAACCGTTAAAGCATTCAAGCCAAGGAGAGGTGATTGCATGATTCTTTTTATTTTTTTTTAAGATCTTATTTATTTATTTGTTTGAGAGAGAGAGAGAGAGCACGCGAACACAAGCAGGCAGAGTGGCAGGCAGAGGCAGAGAGAGAAGCAGGCTCCCTGAAGAGCAAGGAGCCCAATGTGGGACTTGATCCCAGGACCCTCGGATCATGACCTGAGCCGAAGGCAGAGGCTTAACCCACTGAGCCACCCAGGCATCCCTGATTGCATGATTCTTGAGGAAGAACCTCTGAGGAACTCACAGCCTGGAGTGCTCCCCCACCACAAGCCAACACAGAATGCCAGCATACCTGGCCCATGCCTCTCCTCTCCCCACACACCCAACAAGGAAAGGTGAAATTTCAGGGCTGGTCGTTAGGGAGATGCCAGGATATCTCCTCATCTGCAGCAGTCCCCAAATGGGGAAGTTTTTAACTTTACATGAAATTAGAGGTTTACTTTCCTGAAATGGGATTGTTACTATGACTACATGTAACAAGACTACTTCTTTTATCATATAAAAGTGAACGCAAAATCTATGGAACTCACCTAAAATTTCAACCAGAGTTTGGAAAAAGAGTTAATCCTAGGAAGGTTTGAACTTAACATGTTCTAGTTATTCAAACAAACTTGTTGTGCACTGTTATTTTACCCAACAGGAATGGAATGAAAAATATTTATTAATTTGTATCAATTTATTGCCACTGCAGAGGGAAAGAAACCTCAAGTGCATGTTTGGCTCAGAGAGAAATATTGGATCATTATTATTCTAAAGGCTGATGTTAGGGTAAATTGTCAAAGATATACAAAATATCCTCTTAATGTCATGATTAAAACTCACAATGAAATCACCGCAGCAATTCTAACACAAAAAGTTTTATCTTCATAATGAATTCTATTCATACAATAAGATACTCGCCAATTCCAATGGAATAATTAGGACAATACTTTTAGAAATTTTGTTATTTTTTTTTTCTGCCATACTAATTTACTGCATGTCAGGTATGATATTAGGCACTGGAGAAACAAAGCTGAAGAAGACCACATCCTTGTTACTGAGCAGTTCACAGCTAAGAAGAAAGGCAAACACATAGACAAAAAACACCAGCAATGGCACTAATGAAGGCCTTTGTCAGGTCGCTTGAGCGCCACCGGGCTTCCTGCCTCTAGACTCATGTCCTCATGCCCATCTACAGTGATTTCTAAAATAAATCTAATATGATCATGGCACACACCTACATTGAATGCTCTACTAGGTTCTAGTAAGTTTCAATGTTAAATTCAAGTAACTTAATCTGGGACAATCTTTATGATCTGCCTCCTAGCTACTTCTTCATTCTCCTTTTTAAATTCTCCTCTTTTGTTAACCTTATGCTCCAGTGCCTCAAATTCTACCACATTGTTTCATGCCTCTGAGCTTTTAACCATGCTATCCTTTCTCCCTAGAATGCCTTCGCCATCTCATTTGCCTGCAAAACTTCAGCTTATTCTTTGAATCCTTGCTAAGACATTCACTTCTGTGAGTCCACCCCTTTTTTCCTGAACTCATCACATCCTTATTCATATCAATTCCATTTCCTAGCCATACGTCTGTAGTGACACATATGGTATTGGCCTACAAATATTTACTCAGATGCTCCTCTCTACCTCTAAACTATTAAGCACCTGGTAGGGTGACTAGAAATTAGAGTCAACGAGAAAATGAAATAACTGAACCAAAGTTGAATTTGTTTCGGTTGTAGGATAATATTTATTGACCATGATGAGGGGTCATTTCTTGGGACTCAATGGTAAGTTGCTAAAGGCTGTAATAACTGATTCAGAAGAAAATACAGATGAGGCAGATTGGAAGAGAGTCGGCTGAGTTGCCTCTGTGAATCAGGCCCAGGATTTATGAGGTAGAAAATGAGGAGTCCTCAGAGGTTCAGAGGGTTAAGTCCTATAAGGACTTGGGTGTTGGAAGAAACAATTAGCTAACACGACTGAGAAATCAAACAAGAAATCCCTGCAGCGGGGTATGATATTCATTTGAACTTTGTCAACACTTCAGATTCCATCTGTTTTTTCATGTGGTTTCCATGCTCCTCTATCTTTCCCTAAAGGCATACTCATGTTTAGAGAACCTGTAATAAAAAGATTAGATAAACAATAACAATGAATGCTTTCTCCTTATTGGAAATTCACACAATTTATACAAATGTATAAATGTCAGGAAGAATCATTAACCAAATACCACCCCGCCCAGTTACTTGGTATCTTTCTTTTCTCACTTGATTATTTTTTTTTAAAGAACAAAGACTAAAGCCTTGGCACTTCCTCCATAATTTTTATTATTCCTGAATATGACTGAATAGGAAATATTTTAATTAGTTCTTCTATAACGCCACAATCACATCTTCGTTTTTAACATCCATCATTGCTACTAATGGTACCCCATCTTCACCACTACCACTATCATTAAATTGAATCTTCTTAAGACCTGTTTATCTGAGAGATCAACTTAGGTTGATACATCCTCCTTAGTTTTTACAGTTCACATACACCACAAGAAATATAGTCCATCTGGATACAAATTGTGATCTTGGCTTGACGTCTCCCAAGAAACAAACTATTGAACAACCCATTCCAAACTTACTGAGAGACTTAAGCCTAACTGTATAGTTTCTGACCATTCACTCCTTCAACAAACTCTTAGTGAGCTTCTACTGAGAGTAGATTCTACAATACACATTGTAAATATTAATATACAAAGAACGCATATTACCTTCAGGGAGCTCCAATGAATTCACAGACAATGACAAATATCTGAGGTAGGTGCTATGTTGGAAGATGCTACAGATATGAGAGGATGCTCCAAGGATGACTCTCCAGGAGGCATCCCAGAAGAGGTCAAACTTAAGTAAGTTTTGAAGGATGGGTAAGAGTTATGCCAAGGCCCCACAATGGGGAAGGGAAATCCACGCGGCAGGAAACACGGATATTAGAGCCTGAAAACATGAGCCTGGTGGTGTTTATAGAAAACTTCAGGCTTTTGATGTAGCTGCAGTATGGAGGGTGCATGAAGGTATAGAGAGAAATGAAGCTGGACAAGCAGGCAGGCCTTGATGGTCAACAGCCTCTTACACCAGATTTAGATTTTTACCCTGAAGGTCATGAGAAGTCAATTCAGAAATTTTGCCAGGTCAGTGGCTGGATCAGATAAGGTTTGTAGAAAAGTCATTCTGGCCCAAGTGTAAAGGACACAGCAGAAGGAGTTGAGGGGTTATCATATAGGTTCAGATGAGATAGGGAATCTTGAGAAATGAGCCTGCTTGGGAGGGAAGACATCAGGGCCAGTTTGGGGCAAGCTGGGACAGCTGCTAAAAAATCCAGTAGATCATACTTCTTGGTTTCTTTAGTTACATAGTTTATCCTGCTACCCAGCCATAATTTCAGTCTAAACTACATGCCCTCACTGCAAGTAGTAAACCAGCCAGTGCACTGTAAACCTGATGCTAACTCAAGACTTCCCATTTGGTAGTTTGGTAGTAATATACCTGGCTGATGGAGTTTGCACTGTGCTTGAAATATCCACACTGCAAAACCTGCTTTTGGAATTTCAATCATTTTTTATTTAGCCTTGAATCACAGCAGAAAAACTACATCCTAGTTGTCTTGCTTCCTGGGAAGTTTGGTAGGAGACCAAAAAAAAAAAAAAAAAAAAAAAAGTCCGGGAAATCTTTTCCTATGGCTATGTTTATTGGCCGGTGCTCTGCAGGGCATAATAAGGTAAGGGCAGGAGAAGGGGTGGAAAAGAATCTTCTCTTTTGGGCATACCCAGATGTGAAGGAATGCAGTCCCTGGTGTTTTGGGTCGGTCTGCCACATATAGAAAATTAATAGGCAGCTACCCAACTTTGAAAATTGTATCATGAAGTCTTTTGCCATGATTTCTTATGGGAAAATTATTTTTGATAAATGCACTTTTGGATTGCTCATGTTTCTCTAATAATAATTCCATCACATATGTCAAGGAGTTACTATATATGTGTCTGGAAATAAGAAAAAAAAAAAAAAAGATCTAAGCCAGAGATATTCTATTATAATTTAAAAAGAAAAAGTAACAGACATTCTTTTTATCCCATACTCTGACTTTCTGCATGTGAAAAAAGCATTGTCTCTAACTCCATCTTAAGGGTGAATGACCAAAATAAATCAATTTGATGTGAATGCCAAACAGCCTAAATAATGGCTTCTAATAACTAAACAAGCATGCTTGGGTTTTTATTTAATGATTAAAAGCCAACTGTCACAACATTTTCTCATGTCAATTGATGCAAAAGTTTAGTAATTCAGAAACTTTATAAATTCCAATTTCCAAATCAATTTTGGGAAGTTTTAAGTATGATTAACTCTAAAACTTGTGATTCCCTCCCCAAAAGGAAATATTCCATTAGCTCCTGATTCAACAAATTTAAAATGGTAAGATTTTATAAGTCTAAGAGTCAACTCAGAATATTAAAGACTAAATTAATAAAACTATACTAACCACTAGTTCACTAAAAGTTTAAATTTCTAAATATATATTATGCAAAAATTAGTGAATATTTATGATGGCTTCAAGTGGTATACTAGGAAAATGTTCAGTATTGCTTTCTGTTCATAAAACTCCAAAATGTAAATGCATTTTATATCTTCATAAAATCACCTTATATAAAAGGCCAATATGCAGTAACACAAGAAATCAGCATATTTTCTACCCCTTGATAGTAGTGACTGGAAATAGAATTCTTGGGAAAAAAAATTAAATAACATAAAACCAGCTTCTTAGTTAGCAACTTTGGAGTTTCCTGGTCTGTTATGTGGTTGGACTATTGCTGGCTTGTCTGAGCTGGGTTGACCACCCATCTAGCACTCAATCCACATGCCCAGTCTTGTGGGTGTCTTTCTGTTCACATGTTTTTAAAGCCATGTTTGGTTTTTCACTGACCTCCTGTTATGGTGACCTTTAAAGCAAAAATATTACTACTCCCCCCATGTGTGATGTTGTAAATGTGAATTAAGTATTGGGCAGATGGGGAAAAGAAAAAAAGACTAAAAATCCATGTAGGAGGCCAAACAAACTAGGGAAAAAATGCAAAAATTCAAATTGCAAACTTCTGAGAATTTCCCAGGAGCTTCACACCATTTCCACATATTGAAAAGAATGTACTAGGAAGTTTTACAAAACCAAGACTGATAGAAATAAATAGATGAAACAAGGAAATTTAATTCATCTGTTAAAAACACAAAAAGACAATGTTTTAAAAGTACATTTTATGTTCAGTTACAACAGAGCCTAGACGTATGATGTATCCGAGTGGTGCTACATGGCTTCTCAGGGCAACTAAGGTGTGGTTCCCTGCTTTACAAATGACATATGGAATCATAGGAAGAGGCTCAGGAGCCATCTCTTCCCAAGGAGGCTTGAGGAAGAAAATCAAGTGGGATTTCTGATCTACCACCACCATATATTCTTCAGTCCAAACAGTGCTGCTCTTAGCTCTTTACAGGGGCCATCGTTTGAACAAAGTGTTTCAGGGTGTTGTAAGAAAAAGTCCGTACTTACTAATATAGTCTGGAACTCTAAAAGACAAATCTACTGAAAGAAATAGAGTAGCAGATTTTAGAGTAGAATCCCTTTCTCCTAACTACTCCTCCAGGTTTTGTTTCTCTACTTCATGGTACTCAAACGAATTCAGCCAAGAAATATGAAGAGATCATCACAACATAGTATAGTTAAGCAATAGCCTATCTTCCCTCTTAGATATTCTATTCTTTTTGTTGGCTTAGACTTCTAATTGTTTTATTTTGAAACTCTGAGGCAAATTTGTTGGGGGTTTTTTTGGGTTTTGGGTTTTTTTTAATTTACTTTGAGACTTGTAGCTGACATGACTAGTTACTTACTCAATTACATTTACTCTTTATTCCTTACTAACAAAACCAATTTAGTTGGGGGTTCCAACAGCGATCACCTAAAAGCTCTATTTCCCAGTCTCCATCACAGGTAGGTGGCTATATGACTAAGTTCTGCCAATAAAAGGTAATCAAATGTTACTGGGTGGGGCTGCTTGGGTTAGTACACACATTTTTCCTTTCCCTTCACATATTCTTTCTGCCTAACGTGGTCATGTTTGTATAGAACATCCTCTGTTACAACAGCAGAGCAGAAGGATCCTAAGGCATGGGTGACAACATGGAATTAACAACACACAAGCCCTGGAACTTTGGGCGTTCCTCTCAGTTGGTTGCTGTTAATCACAGTCCTACCTATAGTACAAAAATTACAACTCTATACCTTGGACAAAAATATATGGTAAAAATTCTTCAATTTCTCCCACAGCTTAAAAATAGCATAAATAACAGCACCCCAAATGTGTGAAGTTTTCTCAATAGAAATTTATCATTTGTTAGTAGTGACAGAATCTTCTACTCTCACTTTTTAAAAAAGATTTTATTTATTTATTTGACAGCCAGAGAGAGATCACAAGTAGGCAGAGAGGCAGGCAAAGAGAGAGGTGGAAGCAAGTTCCCCACTGAGAAGATAGCCCCATGCAGGGCTCAATCCCAGGACCCTGAGATCATGACCTGAGCTGAAGGCAGACACTTTACCCACTGAGCCACCCAGGCACCGCTTCTACTGTCATTTTTAAAAAGAATCTCAAATTCTGAATATGATAGGGCCACAACATTTGCCTGGTATGCAGAAAAATGCCTTTGTGGACAATTGCTGTGAAAACAAATCTCTGTGCAGTGAAACGGATTTTAATCAGATTCTATGAAGGGAAAAATCTGTACTAGTCTAATATTCTGATTTATAAATTGTGTCTAAAAAGAAATGCAGTTTTATTCTTTTCCCAAAGATAATATCCATTTATTAATAGCAAACATTGTAAGGGTTTGTTCCCTTATCTTAATTAAATATATAAATCACATAGCATAAGAGACCTGAAGAAGTTTTTTATACATTTAAGCTTTTTTCCAGTTTTATTGAGAAATAATTGATCTAGACCACTGTGTAAGTCTAAGGTTTGATTTACATGTATCATGAAATGCTTGCCACAATACGTTCAGCTAATGTCCATCATTTCATACAAATACAATAAAAAGAAAAAAAAAATTCCTTGTGATGATAACTCTTAGGATTTACTCCCTTAACAACTTTTCTGTACATCCTACAGCAGTGTTAGCTATAGTCACCATGTTGTATATTACATGCCTAGTGCTTATTTATGTTTTTAAGTGGAGTTTGTACCTTTTGACCACCTTCTTTCAACTTCCTCTCCCCCCACCCCGCCTCTAACAACAACCACAAATCTGATCTCTTTTTCTATGAGTTTGGTGGGGTTTTTTCTTATTTTTGTTTTTTAGATTCCACATATAAGTGAGATCATAAGGTATTTGTCTTTCTCTGTCTGACTTACTTCACTTAGCATAATGCCTTTAAGGTTCATCCATGTTAAGGATTGCAAATGGCAGGATTTCCTCTTTTTATGACTTAATAATATTCCATTATATATATATGATATATATATACATATGTATATGATATATATATATGCATATATATATCATAATCTGAAGAAATTTTGATGATACACTATCGCATCCTTTCTTTTTCAATGGAAAAGACAAAAACAAAGAAAGGCAAGAGAAGCTAACATGATACTCCTAAATTATTCACTATTCACTGGATTCTTTCTCAAATAAAACAACTTTACTAAGTAATAGAAGAAGAAAGGACTTCTACTTCCTTAAAGAAGGTAAACTTCCTTTACCTTTTATCTTGACCTCACCGCTCCAGGGAGGATGCCCTTCCTTCCCCCACATAACTCCCTCCTTCCTTTAACCTGGCTAACTGCCAATCGGCCTCTAAGACCCAGGCTTGGTCTCATCCAGAAAGCTGTCCCTGACTACCCCACCTCCCACCATGCTCAACTCCTGGCCAGGTGAGGCGTTTCTTCTCTCTGCTGACTGCACACTGTGCCTACCACTGTCACCTCACTTCCTTCAGATCTTAGAGACCCAGGTATCTCTTTTCGTTCCCAAAAGAAAGTGAACTCCCCAAGAACAAGGGCCAAACCTGTATGCTCCCGCATGCAGCATGGAATCTGACAGGATACACTTTCCCTAATACCTTCCTTTTAGAAAAAACATGCCAGTGAACCCTAGTACAAGGACGACAAATGCTGAATCAGTGAAATCTTACTCAGCTCTTTCATGCTTTTGAAACCCTCTCGCCTGTTGACTTCCATCCTGTAGTCAAACAGATGCCCATGAAGTTCAGGGGACGTGGCTCCAAAAGATCAAAAGAAGTGGAAAAGTTATAAACAACCCATTTTAACGTATGGTAGGACAATACAAAATAAATGGTGTTGTCTTGGGGTGGGGCATAAGAATTTAATAATAAGGAGCAAGTGGGGCGGTTAAATAAACAGAACACACTTGATAAAATCACTTGTGCAAGTGTCTGGTTACTCAGATTTGGTTTCCAAGCACACCATGAAAGATACGGCTTTTTAAATTAATAGGTTAATCTAGGCTTAAGAAAGGAAGACACAGTGGAAAAAGCATTGATGCAAAATGCAGCAGGAAATCATCTCTTGGAGGAAGCATATTTCCTAGAACAGAGATAAGGGAAACTAGAATGTTCCAAATGATATTCGTAAGGTAACATATTAAATTTGTTATTTACCACATCAACTATAATTTAGTTGAAGAGATTTCTAAATGAGAGTTTGCTGGTAATTTTCCCCACCTCTTTCTTAATGATGCTTTTTTTCCATTCAACATATTTTAAATGATTCTATAAATAGTTTTTTTATGTTAAAAAATAGTTTTCTCTTTAAAACAGAGTATTAAAAGGGGGTCCTATATAAAATATCCTACAGAGTGAAATATTAGGAAATAATATAACCAAATTATTGATATAGTCATTTTAATTGCTACCTTGTTATCTGTGACCTAGTTTGCTTAGTGGTTTTTATGGAGCCTGATTCTCTGATTTACTGAAGAATGTTAGATTTAGAATGGGTGTTAAGAATATTTTGATCTCTCTTTCAGTTCTATTGGACTGACACGATTTCTGTAAAAACAAATCAGTCCAGTAAAATTCATTTTTAGTATTTTTTCTAGACAGCAAGTTTTTATTAAATTGGACTTAATAAATAGGGAATGCAATTTTTCTATAATTATTATTCTCTATAGAATATGTATATGAAGGCAGACAAGAGAGAAAATTATCTATCATAGTCCCTTGGAAATGTATTGCAATCATCAAACAAAATTAACCTAAAGTCCACTGTTCTCTTTACAGACTAAAAGCAAGCCTAAGAACATTTGCAGCTGGGATTAGGCTGAAGGTCTTACCTTAGTTTTCTACTCCGTATAGCAGATCTTCAGTCTGCAAAGTTTTCTTGAAAACACTCATCTCTGTGAGTCATCCCATGTAATGAAACCACAAAACGGCATTCATTTGTGATTTGCTGATTCCTGATACAAACACTCCATTCCCCGAATATGCAAAGGTCTAGAGAAAAACTGTATAGAATCATGGAATAACGGCAGGTATGTAGAAAAGCTTTCTCATGAGCTACAGTGAGAATAGTAATAATTAATGACAGAAAGAGAGAGAAAAGACAAAAAAAAGAGTGTTGTGAGACCCACACAGGCAGAGGCACCCACACACATACGTGCCCGGTGGCATACCTATGATACAAAGATTCTCAACACAGTGTCCTAGATCAGGCCCCTGGCTCGATGGTCAATTCTTAGAGATGACTGCTTGTCTCTCTAGGAAGCATGAACACTAGGTCTGAGGTATGGACCCATTCCTCAATATTTTGTTTCTCTGTGCCAAGATATCTGTATGGGCACCATGCACGAACCTATTAATGAGATTAGAAGGATAAAGAAGGATAAAGTAAAAAAGTGAGCCAGATCATCAGAGGCTTGTACCAAATACCATAACCAAAGACCATCATAAAAAATAAGCTGTATAAATGGTGACATTGTTTTCATCACTTCTGAGTAACCGGTCTATGAGATGAATGGCTGTTCTAGTTTCTTTCTTCAGCTTGGCAACCAGGAAATCAGTCATCATTGTCATTAAATTCACATCTAGTCTCACTGTGTTTTCTTTCTTACCCTGGTCTTCCCTTTGGCTATGTGATATATTTTTTAATGGATTTAAGTCACTTTTACTTACTTTATTATATTTTGTTTGTGACCCATTTGATTCTTCAGTAAAACTAGAAAGGGAAGAATGAGGAGGAGGCAAGGAGTAAGGGGAGAAAAGAAAAAGAGAGGAGTAAATGTGTGTTCTGGACTATGGAGTTCAGTCAGGCCCATGTTGAAATTCCACTACTTCCCAGTTTTTTTGCTTTGGGCAAATCACCTAACTTAAAATTCAACTTCTTTTAAAATTTAACTTTTTAACTTCTCTGACTTCAAATTCATCTAAAACAGGGCGCCTGGGTGGCTCAGTGGGTTAAGCCTCTGCCTTCGGCTCAGGTCATGATCTCAGGGTCCCGGGATCGAGTCCCGCATCGGGCTCTCTGCTCAGCGGGGAGCCTGCTTCCTCCTCTCACTCTCTGCCTGCCTCTCTGCCTACTTGTAATCTCTCTCTGTCAAATAAATAAATAAATTCTTTAAAAAAAAATTCATCTAAAACAGAGGGATCTTAGTACTTACCTCAATGGAGAAAATACAATAGGAGATCAATATCTAAACCCCTGTGTGGGTGTGTATGTATATACGTGAGTGTAATATAGATGACACTGTGCATATAGATAAATCTCATATATATACAATGAAACACACAAACATATTTATAAATACACACACACACACACATTTTCACAGACACACATACCTACAGCCTCTCCCTCTCCCTTCCCCTGCCCCAGCACAAACAGACACACAAAGCTAATTACGATCTACAGATGATATTGGAAGCAAGTCTAGGAAATAAGCCATTTTACTAAAGCAGAGTTTGTATAATCCTTGTATTAAAGAGAAGCCTAAAAGAAATTCCTCTCTTTGGTTCCCCCACCTGCCCGTCTGCTACAACAGTCATCGCCACGGCACACAGTTCTCACCACTGACCTATTGCAGACAGTTAATCAAGAACAGAGAGAGCAGCTTTCACAGTACAAGTAGGTACTTGTTCTCAACTTTTTAAAGTTCATAATTCAGTCTTACTGTCATTTCTTTCCTCCTGCCGGTACTTTTATGAAAGGTAAAGCTGAACAGAAAGAAAACCAGAGTCATTAACTGTTTGAAACTTTAATGTGCTACCAAACCAGAATTAGATGTGATAATGAAGTTTCCACTGCTGAAAGCAGACTTTGCTAACTGATGTATGTAGTGAGAAGGTGGCCACATAACCAATGAAAATTTAAAAACATGCTCATTTTTTATAATTCTCATTCATTTTTTTGGTGTGTGTTCGTTTAAACTGGCCAAATACCAAATTAGACTTCAGTTAAGATACTTTTTAAAAGGAGATTTAGTAAAGTCCTGCTTGTTTCTTTTTTAAAATATATGCTCTACATTTATAGTATAAAATGTTGATCAAGTAACCTTATATCTAGGGACGTGAAGAACATGTAGATGGGTCAAGATTTATGGTGTAACATTGCTCGACTTTATTCAAACAGCCATGCAATTGGTCAGAAGAGCCATCAAAGTCACCAGAATCCCGGCACAGAGAATGGTTCGCCCTATGAATACTCTAAGACTCTGAATACTCTAAAGCCTAAGACTCCCCAGTCTGGCATTCCAGGTACATCTAAATAAGATTGTGATTTACATTGCTAACAACTTCAATTTCAGTTTTCTGTGCTCAGCGTTGTGAAAATGGATCATGAGTTGTCGCTCAGACACAGCACATTTCTTTTCTACCTATTTGTGTTTGCACATACTGTTCTCTCGTCCTAAACTGCCTCTCCTTGCCCATGCCCCCAGAACCCTGTGTGCTGCTCCGGCTCAGGCATCTCTCACAGATCACCATCTGTTGAAATCAGACCCACTTAAAGTTCACTTAAACTGCCCTTTTCTCAAGAAATTATTCCTTCCTGCCCACCCCAAACTGACCCAATCTCTTCCTCTTATTCATCCAGGATCAATTTGCTTTAACTCTTGTATGTCATTTTTCAAGGGTTTTGGCACAGAAGAGCTCATTTACCGTATGACGAGAGAATCAGTGAATTATAGGTTATATTGCACTCTCATGTACCCCTAACCTTCTACTCCTCTTTAGCCTATAAGCTTCTTAAGGGCAAAGATGGAGTTGGTGGGAGGAGGGTGCTTATTAATCTTTATAACCTTTAAATTACCTAATAGGTTCGTTGACCGTAATGAACACTTGATAAATATTTCTTGAATTGCATGATTAAACTGGGTCGACTGGGCTGGGTTTAGTTAGAAGTGCCTCGGGATTGCCCCTTGATTTATCAGGATCAGCGCTAGTGATGCAAGAGGTAATTTTCTTTGCTGAATCATAACTGAGTTTATATCACACTAAGATTTGGAAGGTACCATTTTTCAAATTAAATATAAAAACAATGACCTTTCTGTTTGTAACATTTTAAGTTCTCCTGGCTCCTTTCAGGCATGGGGGCATTTCTGTAAGGTGTTGACCTAAATTTCTTCTGACCTAATTTCCTTGTTGCAAAAGGAATTCGGTGCAGCCAGCCCCCACTGCGGAAAGGTTTTGTTCTATATCACTGTCACATTTCAATGACAAATGGAATGAACTTTGTTAGTCCTTTTGAGATTTCAGAATAGCTCAGGATATTCCCCTCTAAAATCTAAGAGGATTTCAAGTGATTTGTCCTGCAGGCTACGGAGTGTAAAGGACCTCTCTTTGTCCTGTGCATTCCCCTAAGCAGTCAGCCTTCTCCCCATGGAAGTACCAGTAACTATCCACACATGTTTTTATTGCACAGAGGCTGGAAAGAAGGTTGTGATGAAACGGAGAAGAATGGAAGTGGCAAAAACAGCCCACTGGGCTCTCAAATCAAAACAAAAACAGAGAAGTGTTTCTCAGCATTGATCAACTGTACTCTGGTTCTAGTCCCACACATTCAGAAGAAAAACCAAACTAACCCCTACTCTCACAATAGGGAAAAATAGATACCCTCCTAACGATACAAATAAGCCAAAAACAAACAAACAAAAACCAGAAAAACACCACTTTTTCCCAATACAGAGTGAGCATATGTATATACCTGTGTATATATGTAGTTGAGGAGTAAGCCAGTGGGAGAATAGGATTTGGCTTAGTTCGGTAGCTATATGAGTCAAAAGACAGTAAGAATATAATAAGAAAATTCTTTTCAGTTTTTAAAAGAAAAGAAAAGAAAGTCTTCTATTAAGAATAGCTTCCTGCTAGAAGCATATACTTCCAAGTGGAAGAGCTTCTTCCGGATGCTGTTATTAACCAATGACAGTTATCTGAATCGTGTATTCACACGCAGCTTCCAGGTGAAACAGACTGATTTGAAGATTCAGAATTTTACTAATCATTTAAGTAATATATATAGTACATGTGCCTTAAAATGCTTAAGATTACTGGAATTCTCTCACAGAGATCATAAATTACAACTCGAAAATGATCCATTATTTCCATTTGGTAGCAAGACTCCTGGAAGGCCTTAAGGTGCCACACCCTGCCAGTTGGTGATGTGGTCAGCACAATGTGGAGGAGGTCACAGAGACCAGCTGTCCCAGTAACTTAGCCCAGCCTACGTGGTAACATGAAAGAGAATAAAAGGAGGAAAAAAATCTGACAAACGAAAGCAAGAGAGTCCCTTTCAAAAGAGAAAAGATGTAAGAAAAGCAGTAGAGGATAAAGAAGTACAGGAGGGAGGGAAAAGTTGTTTCTAACAAAAGACCAAGAGGAAAGTAAGTCTGAAGAAGAAAGGGAAATTCAGCCACTCCAAAAAAAAAAAAAAAAAAAAAGGCTGAATATCTTTAAGGAACTCTCTAAAATGAAAAAAAAATCACAATTTTTTTTTCACAAGAGTGAAAGATGCGTCTATAGATGACAGGTTATATATAAAGAAAGCAGCCAATTGAAAGCCTCAGTCAACAAGTATTTGTTACTAAGAACCTTCTGGGCCAGACCCCTTCTGGGTGCTGGTGAGGTCATGGTGACCAAAACAGGCAAACCCACTACCAATACGTTATCTCACCAAGACTGTGTTCTACCCAATGGCCAGAAAAAACCTGATTATTTAAAGTTGCATTTCTTATGTTATGGCCCGGTACACAGTACTAAACCAAGAGCAGAGAGATGAGAGAGAGAAGATGCAAGAAGATAATAAGACAATTTGGTTGGTTTTTGAGCAAAGAGAACTAGTATATTATACAGATCGAACAGAATAGATTCTCTCCTGAGAGCTCTCACCTGAATCCCTAAATAGATGATCTACTAAAGGAAAAAAAGAGGGAAGTCTTTTGTAAAATCAAAGGAAATTATTATTCTGGGAGGTGGTTTTGGCAAAAGAATTTCTTGGCATATTTCTGTGACTTATAAAAGATTTCCTAGTGCAAAGTAAAATTTGAAAAGTTAAATTCCCCACTAGGAAATTATCTCAGCAGATGCCATTACAAAATGGCACAGGACAAGTTGTACATAAAATAAAGACCTTGCCTGAGTCTTTTGAATCTCTTTGATATATTCTCTAAGGACTAGAATGATCTCTAAACCTTGATTTGTGTAGGATGAAGGAAAACTTTTTTTTTTTCAATATTGATTTATTTATTTGAGAGAGAGAAAGAGGGAGAGAGCATGTCGCACACACACGCACAAGCAAGGGGGCGAGGGGGCAGAGGGAGAGGGAGAGAAACATACTCCCTGAGCGCAGAGCCCAATGTGGAGCTCCATCTCAAGGCCCAGGGATCATGACCTGAGCCAAAACCAAGAGTCAGATGCTTAACTGACCAAGCCACCCAGGCGCTCCTGAAGTCAAGCTTCTAATAACCAATTTACTTGGTAACCCAAAAATACACGTCAACTCACACGTAAGCTCTGTGGTGAACTTAAAAGTTGTTTCTTCTACCAAGAACTAGCTTTCCATGATTGTCACTCATGGAATCTGTTCAAGGAGCAAAGGACCTCAGGCTGTTAGGGTTTATTGACCTAGCATGGCATCCTGGCCCCACTGCCCTCTGCTCCTGCTGCCATCCATACACACCTGCCTCTCCAGAGTCTTCTATCAAACACATGGAAAGAACAACTTCTGAAATCCATTTCTAAGTTACCAGGAACAAGGATGACAATTTGAAGGAAAAGCTGGGTCAAATTTAGCTCTTCATAAAATTGGCTGGGCCTGCCTCTGCTCAGGGGAAAGCCTTGCTGAATCTCCACTTTCAGAAGCCACACTAGATTGAACAATCAGACTGTTTGAAAAACCCATCATCCCACAAGGATCTGTGAAGTGTTGAGCGTCTAGAGCACGGGTGTTCTGAATAAAAGGATTTTGCCAGGAGTTTTGAGATCAGAGATCCATGATTAACTCTGACTGCCTGGATCAATAAAGATTGTTTTCCTTTGAAACAGAGCACCTATAAAATTATGTAATTTGAGGTATAGGAAAATCATTGCCGAATAAGCAAAGAGTACTTTGCTGCCCACAGAATCCATTTGGTAATAATTTCAGCATGAAAAGTAAGACCATTATTTTGATAGGACAAATGCACTTGAAAGTCACGAAAGATTATATCGGTTAAAAAATTTTATTTGCATAAAATACGTTTTCAGCACAAACTCACTCAGGTGTAGCACTAGTCACACCAGAAATGCAATTCAGTGTGAGCTGTTTCCTAAAGGAAAAGTACATGTGAGAAATTAGATTATTTTGTCTAGCACAGCTGCTGCTAGTACTGCAAAAGAAGAGATGCAGCTGATGACAAGGTAGAATGGAACTTGGCACCTCCGCTGGCATCCGGCCAAGAACACAGAATGTTTTAGCCGGTCTATGGCATGTGATCCATTTCTTAATTGTTGATAACATATAATTAGGACAATCTAAGCCTAGTTTAATGAATGCAATAAGTTAAACTGCACCGCTTGACTATACTTGGATAGACTTTGTTAGTCTTGGAGCATGGAATTGCAGAGTCACATTTTATAAACAGTACAAAATGGAATCTTCCCTTTACAAACTATCAGCCCAAAATTATGGCCGACATCCTAACCCACAGAATAAATTCTGTGTGCACTGTATAAATGTCAACTGATATTCATGGCCAATGTGTCCAAAATAAATTTTCCCCTTGAAGATTTTAAAGGTAAGATTTATGTGAAGAAATTGGTCACATATTTAAAAATGACAGACTACACGTTCTGCTAATCAGTTATCAGCCTGATTTATTTTGACAGACTTCCTTCTAAGATGATCTGAGCTCAGTCTAGTGTACTACATGTTTTTTTAAAATGCAATGATTTTCTTGAAAATAATGAATTATTAACTTTTTATTAAAATAGACTCATTGCAGTCACCTTTACACATCCCCTATTACTTATGAGGTTTTGTGAAAACATTGTCATTTTAAAGCATAAAGACCTGTACCTACAACATAAATAAATTCAGCTGAATTTTTCTTATCTCTGGTAAAAGACTCATTTTTTTCCTAAGGGGTTAAAAGTCTTACCTAGATATAAAATAACATGAGGAGTGAAAAGTTTTTTTTTTAAATGCATTTTAGCTTTCGATCAAAAAAAAAAATTTTTTTTTAAGGGAAGCTCTGTTTATCCACAGCATGCATGCTTTCTCTGATTGTTTTTTCCCCCCATCTTTAAAGTTGTTCTAATGTTATCAGAATTGATTTTTAGTCTCAGTCATCCCAAAGGAACTGTCTTGAGTGAAGCTCTTATCGGGGAACTGTAATGAAGAATCAGCTTGCAAAGCTGTTACTATGGTGCTCACATATCTGAAGAAATTTTTAGTGGAAATAAAATTCCAAAGCACTAAATTTAGAGGTATTTCATTTCCTAGTAAGAGGTATAAAAATAGTACTACTAGATACAATTTAAATTCCAAGGGGGAGATATTTATTTCTGTACAATCTTCAACTATGTACATTCTAGAAAGCCAGTTTCTTTCCACGGGCCTTGAGACAAATTAAAAATCATGTTAACTAATTCCCTCTTAGGCCACATAAAGGATGATATATTTAAAAAAAAAAAAAGGAGATTTTAGACAACCTGTGGAATGGGAAAAAAGTATCTGCAAACTGTATATGTAATAAGGAGTTAATATCCAAAATATATAAAGAACTCATATAACTCAGAAACAAAAGAACCAAATAACCCAATTTAAAAATGGGGAATGGACTTAAATAGACATTTCTCCAAGAAAGATATAGGAAAGGCCAACAGGCACATGAAAAGATGTTCAATATAACTAGTCATTAGTGAAATGCAAATTAAAACCACAATGAGGTATCACCTCATACCTGTTAGAATGGCCATCATCAAAAAGACAAGAGACGAGAAATGCTGGCGAGGATGTGGAGAAAAGAGAAATTTTGTACATGCTGCTGGATTATAAATTGGTACAGCTACTATGGAAAAGAGCATAGAGGGTCTTCAAAAAATTAATAATAGAACTCTCATATCATCTCACAATTCCACTTCCAGAAATAGGTCCAAAGGAAACAAAAACACTAACTTGAAAAGATACCCGCACCTCTATGTTCACAGCAGCATTATTTACAGTAGCCAAGAAAAGAGTGGATAGAAAAATTGTGATACACACACACACACACACACACACACACACATCAAAATATGTAATGGAATATATATATTATATATATAATGGAATATTATTCAGTCATAAAAGTGATGTTAAAGGCACTATGTTAAATGAAATAAGTCTGACAGAGAAAAACAAATACTGTATAATCTCACTCATATGTCCAATGTAGAAAACAAAAATAAAAAACACCAAGCTCATAGGAAAAAACATCAGATTCGTGGTTACCAGAATTGGAAGGAAGGGAGAAGGGGAATTGGAGGAAGGTGGTCAAAAAGTATAAACTTCCAGTTATGAGATAAATAAGGACTAAGGATGTAACATACAACATGATGACTATAGCTAACACTACTTTATGATATTCAGGAAAGTTTTTAAGAGAGTAAATCCTGAGAGTTCTTATCAAATGAAGAAAAAATTTTTTTCCCTTTTTTCTTTCTTTTCTTTTTACTGTATCTATATGAGCTGACAGATGTTAGCTGAACCTATTGTGGCAATCATTTCACAATATATGTAAATCAAACCATCATTCTGTATGCCTTAAACTTAGACAGTGATGTCTGTCAATTACTTTTCAATAACAATGAAGAAAAAAAGGAGATGTTCATTTTCACATTTCATTAGGGCTGCTTTTAAGATAAAACTTTACAAAGTGAAGGCATAACTATGTGAAAATGTAGAATTTCTCATATATTTAAGAAAAAGGTTTTGACGATGATACATAAGTGTAGTTTTAGATAATAAACTGTATACCAACTCACAGGGTAGGGCTGGGTGGGAAGAGTTAGAGAAATGTCATCAGTTCCCCGGCATGGTTGCTAGAAACCTCAGGTTTAAGACACATCTTCCATGAGAAGCAATAATTACTATGTGTGCACAGGATAACTGGACCCCCTTTTCTAGAAATAAAAAATTAAAATTTCCAAAAATGATGACAAATTACAGTCCTGAAATGAAAGCAGTTATAAGCATCATATGTAAATATGTTTCTTCCTTTGCCCACTATTAAAATATGTATCAAATTCCTCAAGGGCAATTGCAATTCCGGAGTTGCCTTAGTTACTACACGCAAAAGAAGGTATTTTTTTTATCATCTTTAAATTTTTATTTTTAAGATTAAGTCACCAAAAACAGCAGGGGAAAAAAAACCCTATGATAATATTACATGAGTGAGAATATCACATTATACTTCTAAGTTCATAAGAAGAAAAGAGGAACTGGCACCTCTTAAGAAACAAGACCCCGGCAGTTACAGACCCACACTTCTATATGAGTAACAGATATACCTATAATTACTGAAGAGGAGGGAATTAACAAGTACTGCCATAATTCTTCCATCCATTATATGTAATGGATGTATGTATACATATTTGAATAAAAAACTTTTAAACACTAAGGTTAGACAAGTGCAATAAAGAAAAAGTTTCTGGACTTCAGCCGTTCGGAGCATACAAGAGAGGAGAGAAGAAGGGCTCATGTTATAATTGCCTTTTATCTCTTCTTACAAACTGTCCTTCAATGAAGTCATTCAGAAAAGCAATCCACAGTGCCATCATCTAAATTAAAATGCAAACCTCACATTAACACGAATAAATGTGTCCATAATTTCAGAGATTATTTTAGGAAATGTGGTCCATTATATGTGTTTCTTTTATGATGAGTTTGGAAGTTGGGGGAAATTTTGGCTCATAATTGGCATAGAATACCCAAACTAAGAGATATAATGCAGGGCAATAATGGGTAATTTCCACTATTCTTTTACAAATATCTAATTCAATACTTCTAATTATCAGTTTGCACCATGAAGGAAATATTCCTTCGAGTAAAGCAAATGTAGAGTTTCTATTAAAGAATTCACATGATTTTCTAAGTATACTTTTCATGTTACCATAATTTAATTTTTACCTCTATTTGACAAGGCCTGCTACAAATAGTGAAATCTAATGGGGGGAAAAGTATAAAAGAAGTGAGTTTATTTTGCTATCACATAAAACAGAACTCTAAACTGTAGCATTCATAAAATAGAATTCACTAAACCTTTTTTTTCTGATAAAACACTTAGAAAACAATCTCTAAAACTGCCAGTTTTAAAAACAGCCTAAGAACATTACACTGTACAAGTCACCTTTTTGTTAATTCGTTATTTATTGATAAAAGAAGTGTTTGCCTGATTTTTGTCACAGTGGCTGTAATTATATTTTTTTAACAGGCTGTATTCTAAATATAATCTACTAGTTTTTACCCACTTTCAGCTCACAATAAAACCAGCTTTCCACCTTTCTTACTTGCTAGACAAAATGGATTAGAAAGTGATTCTTGTGTTAATTTCACCAGAAACTAGACAGTATAAACTGCATATTCAGCTACACAGATTTCTGGACTTTTGATCTTATCCATGTAACTATACTAGGGATGCTATTCTGCAAATATTAAACCAAGGCATTTCAGGACGTTGCCTAAATCACACGTCTTTGTAGCTTCTCACCTTCAAAGCAGAGCTAGAAAACTTACCTACCTTAGACCAGGAAAGGATAAGAACTTAGTTTGCAAGCAAGTCTTTGTGGAGAGTGCATTGATTTGCTAATTTTTTTAGTTCCTACTTAGCATTTCAAGGACCCCCAGCCTGGAGGACTCAATTTAGAATTTTCATTATGAAGACAGGGTACTTTCCACCTAAGCTCTCCAGGCCACGCTGCTGGCTGCTTTCTGGTAGAAGGCTTACGACAATGAGGAAGGGAAGTCAAGTCTACCTCTTCTGTTTCAGGGGCCCGAGAATGATAGAGTGTGGAAAATCATCTGAGACTGCCTCCCTATTCCCCTTTCTGGCTTCACCCTTAGTTAGGTACAGAAAGCCCAAGGAAAGAACAACTTCCAATTCTCTTATCAACTAGAATGCAGCTTTCCCCGCACCCTGGGGTGGCCCCCCATAGCGACTTCCTGAGAGTTCACCTATTATTTTTGAGGAATGGCTTTCCTAGACTCTGCTTTGTTTCACTGTGGCCTGGGTAGAAACCAGGCTTTTCCACAGCACCTCACCCTAAACCCATAGGGAATTAATGAGGCAACCAAGACAAAAGGTGCCCACATCAGCTAAGTGCCAGCAAGACAGGAGACAAGGGACATGACCCCGAAAGTCAGAGGAACAAGAGGATTCTACACACAAAGATACCAGTTCTTCCCCAGCCATTCCTAGACTGTGAAAGTCTTTTCTTTTTAAAGATTGATTGATTGATTGATTGACTCATTTGAAAGAGTGTGTGAGCGCTCACACATGCATACAGGAGGAAGGGCAAAGGGAAAAGAGAATCCCATGAAGATCCCATGCTTAGCATGGAGCGCCAGGTGAGACTCAATCTCATAACCCTGACATCAAGATCTGTGCCAAAACCAAGGGTCGGATGCTTGACCAGTAGCGCCACCCAGGTGCGTCAAGGCTGTGAACACCTTACCCTTCCACCACACATCCATTCACCAACTAGAAGGGGTGCCTGGGAGTGGACAGAAGGTTAAGAAATTTGGGAGACAAAGCATGGTTTCCTGAAGCAGCAGCATTACCTAAAGGGATAATTTTAATTACTGGAGTGGACCTTATTTTAAACCACAGAGGACCTTAAATTTATAAGAGAACCAGAATAGTTACAGACAACATAACGGAACTACATTTTCCAGGCACATCTAAGTGTGAATGAAGCCAATGTTAAGTAACCAACACAAAGACAAAAGTTTCTATAGTAAAAATAATTCCCTCTCAAACCATACATTCTTTCACACATACACCATCACAGCATGGTATCTGGTGAGGAAAGTGGAGTGGTCTTTTTGACCTGAATTGTCCACACAGAATAACTATGTTAATCTAACTGACCAAATAACCACTTGGGTTTCCTTTTTGGTTTTTCTGTGTATGTATTAGTTAGAATTACCAGTTTAAAGGAAAAAAAAAAACAAAAACAAAAAATATATACCATTCATTTTTAGTTCAATCATCTATTTTAAAAAAAAAGGAATACTAGTAACTGGCATGGTTATTTGGGGGGAATTAATTAAGACAGTTTACATGAAATTAAGGGCTTTCTGTAACTTGGTTAGCACAGTTTCTGGTACCCTAATCTCCATCCCCTCCCCCATGCCATCTTCATACCTTTTCTGAGATCAGTCACATCCAAACCTTCAGCATCAATGACATTCCATTTTCCATTGCCATCATTTCAAAAACCTTTAATCACTAAATTGGCAAGTCTTCTTTGTTCTTCACTTGAAGTAGTTCTTATACTTACCCATTGTCTCCTTTCTCACTGCCAGGGCCTTCAATCCAGATCTCATTTATCTTCTTTGGCACCTGCATCTTCTAACTAAATACCCTTTGAGTCCCTCCTATTTTGCAAACGTTACTCAACTCTAAACTGGTCATTCCTTTCTCCGAGGCCCTCTCTACTTTTCTAGATATGCTCTAGACAAGGCAACTCAGACTCCTACATCATTTTATACTATTTTTCTCTACAGATATAATTAATATTCATATTCATTTTAAACACCATATTCCTAGCACAGCGTCTTGCCCACTTCAAATTGTACATAAACTTTAATTTTTGAATGAATGAGGACTCTGATACCTATGAAACCTTTCAATATAGATCTTTTAAGAGGGAGACCAGTTTTCTTGTTTTACTTAAAACAAAAATAATAATTAATAATAATAATATCTGGCAGGCCCCTGGGTGGCTCAGTGGCTTAAACCTCTGCCTTAGGCTCAGGTCATGATCTCAGGGTCCTGGGATCGAGTCCCACATTGGGCTCTCTGCTCAGTGGAGAGCCTGCTTCCCCCTCTCTCTCTGCCTGCCTCTCTGCCTGCTTGTGATCTCTCTCTTTCAAATAAATAAATAAAATCTTTAAAAAAATAATAATAATACCTGGCATTTGAAGAATGTAGACACCATCAGCATGCTTTTACAAGCATGTCATTTGAACACTGGGTTTTGGGGAGATGAAACAAATTGCCTGCGATCACACATCTAGTAAACAGCCCTGTTGGAGCTTGAACGCAGCTTCACTAGATTCTTTTCACCATCCCAATCAGCTTCAATTGATTGATTAATAAAGTGAGAGTGATTAATTGCAGGCAGCTGGAGCCTGTGTCACTGAGAGTATATTCTTCATTGCCGTTCCATCCAACCCATGTCGAAACATTCTGTTGTCCTTATTGCCTTTATCTGTGTGAACCAGATAGATGTTAGAGGTGATAAATGAAGGATGAGGACAGGGACATGTTGCATGTGTATCATATGTATCTGAAAATTGGGGAGATGACGATTTAAGAATATATTTGCTGAGGGCTTCTGGAAAAGGAGGTTCCTTAATGGCTCCCATGTCTCTCTGCAAGACATGAATGTGAAAACAGGCAGCTCTGGTTTTGCCAGCAACCAGTAGTCATCTCATGACTGTGAAGAAGTCACTGGAAGGCAGAGTGCAGAGACAGAAAAAGATCAGGCTTTCTTGACAAAATGGAGCCACCTTTCAGTTATGAGGCCCTTACTTTTTTTTTTTTAAGATTTTATTTATTTATTTGGCAGAGAGTTACTCAACTCTAAACTGGTCATTCCTTTCTCCGAGGCCCTCTCTACTTTTCTAGATATGCTCTAGACAAGGCAACTCAGACTCCTACATCATTTTGTACTATTTTTCTCTACAGATATAGGGAGAGGGAGAGGTAAAAGCAGACTCCCCGCTGAGCAAGGAGCCCGATGCGGCACTCGATCCCAGGACCCAGGATCATGACCTGAGCCAAAGGCAGACGCTTAACCCACTGAAACACCCAGGTGCCCCTAGGCTCATACATTCTTGTTAAGACAACTTGAATCGAGTTTTTGGCTACTTACAACCAAAACAAAATGATAGGAGCTGATTTTTTTTTTAACAGATTTTATTTATTTATTTGACAGAGAGAGAAATCAGAAGTAGGCAGAGATTCAGGCAGAGAGAGGGGGAAGCAGGCTCCTTACTGAGCAGAGAGTCTGATGCGAGGCTCAATCCCAGGACCCTGAGATCATGACCTGAGCCAAAGGCAGAGGCTTAACACACTGAGCCATCCAGGCGCCCCTGATAGGAACTGATTTATGACAGAAGTAGAAACAAAGAGAGGGCAGTTTATACTTTCATGTTTTCAGACACACATGTAAAAGGCATCACTGTGACACTGCTACTGAATGTGTTAAGGTTTAAAACTGCTTGAGAACTTTCTAGGTCACTTACAAGACGTGGATCCTGAGGTTTAAGCACTGCATTAGGGAAATGGTGGATGACTTTACAAGGGCTGAAGAAGGAAGCAGAACAGCCCCCCTCGTCCTACACAACTCCATATTACTGTCAGTGGATATCCCATCTGGTTTACAGGTGCCAGAAAGAAGCAAACCAAATTCTGGAAAAATTAGACTAGCAGGGAATGTGTAAGTAGAACATCCCCTGAATGGGAAAGGGGATGTTTTCCGCCCACGCCGGGCATTCTGTTTCTATTTTCTGGGCTCTGCCCTATCCCAGGCCCCTCTCCCCACTGAAAGGCCACGGAGAAAATAGACCTCACCAAAGCATGAGACAGAATGACCCACAGTGCAGCTTTGGAAGACAGCCAGTTCCCCAGCATTGATGTGGTCCCACTTAACTCCTCTGGGGTGGACGCATGGAGAGGTTTAGTGACAGTGAGCTATCACAGCAGCTGGCATCCAAGAAACTGAAGTGGAGTCACTGCAAGTAGGGTGGGCAGGAGAAACGCTCCAGAAAACACTGAAGTGTAATTTCAGGCAATGCCGCATTGTTTGGGAATTTGGGAAACCACAGGAGTAAACAGGACAAGCTGGCATGCAGCAGGCAAAAACAAGGCAGGATTTTTTTTTTTTTTTTTTTTTTTTCCCTGACCCAGTAGAGAAACCAGATCAAAGATATGGAGCAGTTGGCATGCAACTCTGGCCCTACAATACTAATTCATTTTGCTACCAACCATTTCTCCTGTGCCTACTCTGTGTCATACTCTCTGATAGACGAGTATGACAACAAGGAAGGCATAACTCCTTCGACTCATACAAACCCGGAGCCACCAAACACAGAACAAAAACGCTACCATTTCATTATTTTTCCATAACAATTTATATTTGATGTGAAGCCCCTATTCAAACAGTAGCAAAAATTAGGACCTCCTCCAGCTCGCTCTCCCTTGGGTTGCCTCTAAGTACTGAGAGACGTGAAAAGTGCCAGGGAGTCTGGAGAACAAGGTGGATATGAGGAACCCAGGTCTCACTGTATCACACCTGCTCACTGGACTCTGTGGGGAAGCCCCCACCACCTCTGTGTGGACCTGGGCCATCCTCCTCATCCCTGGAGCAAGACCTCATCAGTCCCACTCTCTCCCAGCTACTGTCCACACCTTTCTAGTACTTCTCGGCTTCTTCACCACTCCAGGCACTCTCTGGGCTTAGGCACCACCACCAAAGCTCTCTTCTCTTTTCAGCTTGCTTCAGTGAATTCTTATCCAACCCAGGGCTGAGGATGGCACAACAGAACAGAAACGACCCCTTCTTTCAACTCTGTTTTCTAAAGGGGGACCTTAATTTTGAGTTACAAAAAGTTGACTCCTTTATTGTGACTTGTTTTACTTTTTGTCCCTTCTCCTAAAGTAGCCTAAATTCCTGGATGCAGAGGAAGGGTAGGGGGTTATAGGAAGTACTAGGAGGACAAAGGCACTGGTCTGGTGAACATCTCCAAAGATTACCCCCACTGCAATGGAGCTTTGACTCCCTTGCACTTCTCAAAGAATTGAGAAGATGAGACATTTTTCATTGAAGAAACCATGTATGAGCTGGATCTTGAAAACAGGTAAGTATTCATCAAAAGAAGAAAGTAAAAAAGGATCAAAGATGTGAGCAAGACTTTACTTGTATTTTTAGATTACAAAATAATATAGGACTTAAGAACATGCAGGACGGACCTCACCGAAAATGAAGGTTCAGTGCCATTAACAGTATGAAATGTCCACTGCAGACAGAAAATTTGACCATACGCCACTTTATTTGATGTGGTTAAATGTCAATTTGAAATTGACATCTCTTCCCTCACTTAAAAGTTAAGAAACTAAAAGCTTTATTTAAGAAATATATAACTTGGGTAAAGTCCCGAAGCAGACATCAGATAAAAAAATCAGGAATTTTATTTTCCTCCTCTGTGACAAGTACCTGTTTGACTAGAGACTTCCATTAGGATCACTGAGCGATGGAATATAGCATCATGTAGGAAAAGAGATGCCCCCACGACGCTACTTCTGGAATAGAGAATTTTAGATGCCTCTTACATAACTGATTTGATCATCTATATTGTCAGAGAAATACGGAGACACAATAGGCAAGAGCAATTATTTTTAATCACCCATCAACATAAAGTGTCCTACCAGCAATCTGTATCGCAGATTTTATCAACACATGTAACCTTCCTTTGCTTCAGTGAGAGTTGTGTGGGTGTCCATGCACTGGTGAAAAGAATCCCACGAACACACATCGCTCTTCCCCATTTACATTTTCAGTATCCTGAATTTAAGCATGCTCAATGAATCTGACAGGGAGTGCTACTGAAGTCTCAACTCTAAATAAATAGTTTAAAATAAAAAGTTGTATAAATATCGGTCTGTGCCAACGATGCGGTTTGAGAGGGAGTGCTATAAACACAAAGTAAATTAAATGGGATCTACTTTTGTGGGGTAAAAGGCTACTTAGACTGGTTATTATAGGGAAAATACTGTTGTGTGGTGCGACAGCACGTACCCATGTGGCTAACCCACAGCTGGTAGAAGAAACGAATCCCACCCATACCTAGAAGCGGTGCCACAGCCAGACCACAATTCCTATGAGGGATGAACTTAATTTGCTGAAAATGAAGGCCAGGCTCTGTTGCAGCTCATTAGCTGGTTACAGACACACTGCGAGAGAAGAAAGTGGAATTCAGTCGATGTTCCAACTTCTACATGTGCTGTGAATAAAACAGACTATTGTTTTTTTGATAAAGAAGTATTGTTTTGAATGTGCAGAGTGGCTAAGTAAAGCCAGCAGAATTTTTTGGCCAAATATAGTCTCTTGCTCACTCCTAAAAATCCTAGCTTTCAAATTAAGAGCTGAAGTCATTGAAGAAAAAAAAAAAAAGTTTACATTCCTGCAGCCTGCTGCAGCAAAGCCAAACAAATGTTTGGCTTAAAGCTCACTTACATCTCTTTCATGAGCCTTTTCTTTAACATGGAAGTCTGAAAAGTACCATTTCTTTTATCGAGTCATTTAATGCCAAGCATTGTGTGTGTGTGTGCATGTGTGTGTGTGTGAGATGTGTGTGTGAACGTGCGTGTGTGTGTGTGTGTTTAAGTGAGGACACGCACACTCAGCAACAGTACTATAGGGTCAGTGTAGTGGTTTTAAAGCATGGGGTCATATTTGAATTTAAAGAAACCATGGTTTTACAGCTTCTGGCATAATTTAGGTCACAGTCACAAACTGATTTTTTTTTAAGCATCATTAACCACTGAATGGACAAGGAATGTGTTATTTTCAAGGAGTTTCTTTGGTGCCAGTTCAGGCAATAAAAAACTAAGGACAGGGGTCAAACTTGGGAGGGTAATCTAGTATGTAGCTGCCCTCCTGATGCACTTTTTTACCATAAAAAGTCAACATGCTTTTTGGGCTTCGGTCTCCGAGTCCAAGCTGGGTAACACGGAGCAACATCAGTTTGTTGGCGGCAAGCATCTGGATGGCAAATTTTCATACAGTCAGTAGACGGCAGATCTGCAACTCTGCAAAGCCCGCTAAGATTATGCAAACTGCAGAACTGAATATGCAGTGGCCTAATATTTTTTCAGGATCATGGGTTGATTTTCCTTACAATATTCTACATGGATCAGTCCAATTTTTGCTATAATTTAGTTGAGTTTTGTTATAACAATGACCTTCATAGAAAACAAATTCCCAGCTTAAGAGCAGACAATGAAGTGGATTCAATCCAGCCTCTTTGTAACTAATTGGCAACTGGCAATCCATGCCCAGACCCGAAGAAAGGGAAAGGAGAGAGGCTGTGTGTCTCATTCTGATCCCTCTCATCCTAGTTGTCTACCAGCTCCACACGTTGGTGGCATTCTGGTGTTTTCAGGTGTAACTTGGTACTGAAGGTACATTCCCCGAGTACAAACGATGGGTGTGTCAGAGTGGGGAGAGCAGAGACCAAGTATGCCTTCATGATCGAACAATGGCACGCTGAAAGCTGGGGGTCTCCTTAGATGAGTTCTACTTCCCATCTTAGCCTTCAAGAACTAAACAAACACTTTCATTACAGAGGGTAGTTGTCACATGGAAGGAATAAAATGAAGCATTTACCATAAAACATTACTTATAGATTGAATTGTTTTCAATATCAAAGAAACAGATGGGGGGGGGGGCATGTCCAGAGGGTCCACAAACTCTCTCTTTGGATGTTAGTGGCATCAGCCCTAATAGAATTTCACCTGCATAGACTTACCTGCAGAGTTTACATAATCAGTATACTAGTGACTAGATCAGCGTTTAAGGGAGAACTGAAGAAAGGTACAGTTTTCTAGGTATCTCAGGTATCAACGCTTGTGCTTTTGATGAGTGTCCTAAGATATTACAATCTACCAAGGAATGTTTTTGATTTATGTCAAAACCTCTGAGAACTAAGTCCAGAGAGGCTGTAAGTGAAATAAGAAGGTCACCTTTTGAAAAAATGGATGGAGACGGCCTTCAATTCAAAACGCAATACCAACTCATTAATGAGATGGCTCCAGACATGTGTTTTCCAAATAAATATTTGTTGAGTATATAAACATACTAAATGTATTTATTCATTTTGACAATTTTTATTAGTTTCTAAATGTTTTCTAAATGTCCTTGTTTTCATAAAAATGTTTTAGAATACAAATTTAAAATTTTTGTCTCACGTCCTTGTTGTGAGTCTCCACCGTTGTATTACATACGTGTGTGCCCTTTTTGCCCTTAAAGCTGGCTGCTTTCTCCTTCAGTTCCAGATCTTCAGTTAGGACTTTTCTACTGCTATGCCTGTGTCTAATATTATTTCACTTCTTCCTTCCAATCTGTTCTGAGATAGGAAAAGAGATCTAAATTTGTTAATAATTTATGTTAAATAATAATCAATATGACTCTGTTTAAAAACCTACTATATAAATTCCCCAGAAGTTTTGCGACTGCATTTTCTGCCAAAAGCTTAAGTTGCCAAAAGATGAGTAGTCAGGCAAGTAAGGAGTTATTGGGATATGCAAGTCCTGATCACCTCTAGACTACTTCAAAAAGTCAGGGAATACCTACACCAACAGAAATGCGAGTTGACCACCAAATGAGTTTTTTCCTCAGTAAGACTTTACATTAGGGGCTAATTTATATCCTAACTTTCTCCGATCCCGCCTCATATTTGAACACTGGCTTATGGTTTATAAGCAACTTCCACAAAATATATGAGTGCATATATTACCTTCATAACATGAGTATGCTTGGCTTCTTTAGGTGACAAGGAATAGAAACCTTCTCAAGCTACCTTAGGTTAGTATAAAGCATTAGAGGAGAGTAAGGAATATAAAGACCTTTGAAACAAACCAATTGGCCACTGGACATGACTCAGGGATGGGAAGATTGTTCAGAGGACTGTGAACCCACATGATCGGGTTATCACACTTGTACTTTGGCCACAGCAACACATTTCTTCCTTCACAGTGGCTTTACCATTATCCTCACCTATTTTCTTGTTTTTGTAAATTTTTGGTAATATTTAAAAACAAATTAGTAGAACAATTAAAAAACTATTTTCAGTGTTTAAAATATTTTAATTTAATTAAAAATGTATTAAATATTAACTATTTAAAAACTATAAAATATTAAAATTATTTCCAGTACTTTATGAAGGATTAAATGTTGCATACTTTAAACAACCGAACATGAAGATAGTACTTAACATTCATTCACTCTTTCTTTCTCTCACACACACAATTCACTAGTGACAAAAAAAATAATAATACTGAGCCTTTGGGTGTGAAATGTTTCTGGCAAAACACAAATAATTTCATCAGTTCTACCTGAGTTTCCTTAGATGGTTGGTGTTCAATTAAAAATACAGACTTGAGGTGTATGTTTTTTTTCTTGTTCTAGAGAAAGAGGAATCATTTACTTGTTGCAACTCAATCCTTTGAAAGTCGGAGTTCCCTGTCTGCTTATTCTCTTGACTGCAAACTGAGCCTTCTCTTATGGGAGGTGCTTTCACTTAAGAGACAGACCACTTTTCACAGAAGAGAGACCCAAAAAATCTTAACCAGAATAGAAAAATTTGTCAGGGACATAAAAGCCAAAAAGCATTAACACCACAGTCTCTGCAGGGGGACAAGGGAATGTATAGCCATTGCGTTTCCAGCTTCCCGGACCAAGCCTACTTCTGTAAAGCTTGTCTTGGGATCTTGAGAAAAGAAGTAATTCAAAAGGAAGTGTGGTGGAAATTTCCAAAATACAGGGAGTCTGTTTGGATAAAAACAGTGAAGACAGGCTTCTATATTTAATGATGGGGCCTGGGTTCCCTGTCTTCTGTGATCACTGGCTCTGTGTGGTACACTCTGGTGAGTTTATGATGGTGTAATCCTCCAATGAATGAAGCACTCCCTTCCCTTCACTGCTGTTTATTCTTAGCTTATGCACACAAAGAGCAAAGAAAGTTGTCAACAACACGTCCAGTTTATACACTAAGCACTGTTACGAGCCAGATGACTCAAGTGAACCAAGAAGCCCTTGTATCCTGAACATCCTTCATTCATTCATTCACACACACAAATATTTACTCTGCACCTACTATGTGCCAGGTACAACAACAGAAGAGGTTAACTGGGGAAAAGTGAAGGACAGGGACATAGCAGCGGTAGAAAGGGAAGAGGGAAAAAAATAGTTTATATTAACAAAAAGGGAGATTCTTTTCCTGACATCCTCTAAAAATTTGTGTCTCTCAGCCTAACGTATCCATCATATTAATTAAATGTTCATTTCTGATTTGAACCATAAGATTCCAGAGAAGATTCCAAGAACCATAAGATTCATTTCTGATTTGAACCATAAGATTACAGAGAAGCCCCATGTTGATGAGCTCCCTACTATTCTGATCAAAATTCCCACAGTAGTTGAAAGATAAATCTACACTAGCTCTGTAAAATAATTCAAGCCTAATGAAATTCCACATATTTTAAGAGCAGAGAACAATGGAGATAATAAAATAATTTGTTGCTTTCTATGAAAAAATATAAATTTCATAATTATAAATACCACTGACAGGTCCCTTTTACAATAAGTAAATAAGCAGATTAAAGAGGAAAATCTGACAGCACCTAAATTCTAATATTTTTGACATAATTATTTAGGAGAAGAATCAGAAAAGAACAGAAGATACGGGTTTTTTGGTTTGTTTTGGTTTTTTTTTTTAGATGGAGTTTGGAGGAGTTGTAGATCATCTTATGTCTTTAAAAACTGGTAGCTCTGGCCAATGGCAAGCTGTTTTAATATCATTCTGTGAATTGGGACAACAAAAATAGCACTCGTTCAGAAAATGTTTTCAAGTCACGATTTCTAGAAGTCACCCCACCCATCACTATGTCGGAGTATTTTTCTTCAGTCCATTAAAAGCAGGTTTTGCCTTTATGCTGCGTTCAAGGATTCCAAAGGTTCACTCACAATGTCAGACTACAATAAAATTCAGCGTAATGTGAACCACTCTATGATATTGCCTTTCCTTATTGCCTTTCAGTTACACTGTTCTAAATGCAATAAAGGAGAAGTTGTTCTGAATGGGACAGAGAGAGAAATGAGTATCATTCCCTGAGTTGAAAAGTCATAGACTATATAATATGCTAACAGCTTTGAGCTGAATTTCTTATATTGGTGGTTGGTTATACTTGTTTGAACATCTGAGTAACCTGAAAAGCATCTAAGATTGCTTTTTACAAATCGGAGTGGTTTTTATTTAGTATGCATTCCACAATGGTCAATCAAGCAGTGTTCCCCCGGCCCCCAGCTGCAACTATATCAGTACATTTTTCTAGAGAGCAAACCCACAGCACTGTGGTCATAGGAAAAGAGAACTCATGGCCATTTTCTCTGAGGAGCAGCTCCTGTGAAAATGAGGCACTTCTTTTTACACAGTGGCTTGACTCTTAGCAACAGGTCAGAGCTAGGGAAACAAGCATTGCCCAAGATATTCTGGGGGCTGTAAACACAGGAATGCTCTGAGAGGTGCCAGTGGGACCCCAAATGATCCTGAGCCATTGACATACAACTTTGGCACAGTACAGACCTGTCTCTCTGCATTCATTAGCCTGAGGTGAGCTTCTTGACGGGAAGTCAGGAGCAAATGACGAAGCTTAGCTTTCTATGCCTTCCAAGGAGAGCAGAACTGATCTTTGGAGGTGATGTCAGGAGCATTCCAAACATGAAAGTCAGTTTTAAAATACTGAGAGTATATAATGGTTATTTTACATACGGTCATCCATTTATGTGAGAATGAAAAAAAAGGACTTCCAGACAATTCTAGCCTATAAATACCACCAGCCCCAGTCATTATTTTAAGTGTTTCCTTAACCCTCTAAGAAAAAAAGAAGAAAAAGCTTAAAAAAAAACACTCCAAAGTAACATTTCAAGGGTAATTATACTCATATTTTGAAGTAACATATCTTACGAATATGAATGATCCTGTCCAGCTTACATCTTGGGTCGTTCTGTGCAAAATTCCCACTAACAATCCCTTTGCCTTGTACTTAAAATAAACCCATCTATTCCTTCTCCCAGAAAGAAAATAACAAAAATCTCAATGGTCGCAGTGAAATTATCCCCTGTGACAGAGTGAGTCATCTAAACCACTGCAGGCAAAAGCTCACTTCTTTGAAAACTTGTTCTCTGTCTTCCTTCTAGGGAACCTATATTTACTGGCATATGACTGGAAAGCATGAAGCTTTACTTCACTTTATGCACCTGACATGGTCTGAAGGAATTTTGTTGAAAGTTAATGTTTTTGTACAAAAATGTATTTTCTCATTGGCTTTCACCATAGAATTAAAGCAGCAGAACCAAAGAAAAAAGTTTGGACTAAACATTTTTAATTTCTGTTAAGAGTTCAATGTTTGCTTCATTTTTGTGACTTTTTCCCCCCATACATAATTATTAATTCTGCAAAATATCAGAGCCGATTCTATGCACTCATCAGAGAACACTTATGATTAAAAAGTTAAATATCCACAATTTCTGATATCTTTGACAGTATTTAATATTTAAGAAGTCACACTGTGCCAATTTTATAGTTTAAATGCTCACTGCTAAAAAACATTATAAAGATTTTATTGATGAGAATTCATCAGCCTTACCAGTAATTTTACAGAAGATATATCCCTTTAATAACACCTTCTTTTTCTTTTCCATTCTATCCCAATTACTGAATTTTTAAGAGATGCAACTTTCATGGATTCTACTTTGAGGTACCTCAGATCTAACAGGTTGATTTCTTAAAACTATACCCTTTTATTTAAATCAATAAAAAAGCATAACAAATTTGCTACTACATATGACATGCTTTACTTCAATTAAATCAATAAGTTTTATAAAGCCAATCCATTTTTTCCTAGAAATTTTTCAAAATTTCCTCATCTTAAATAGGAATTTCCATTATTTAAAATGTTTATTGGAAGTTGCACAGACATTAGAGAAATTCTGAGTTACTCTAAGAACTCTAATAGTTACTCTAATATAAAAATATATATATATACATATCTATCTACAAATATTCACAGAATTCTTTGAAATTAAAAATCTCCTGACTGCCTAGTTCTAGACAGTGTATTTTCTGACACAGGTTTTCAGAAATACAACAGGAAACATAAGTGAGTCTATAATAAATCCCTCTTAAAGGTGTCAGTGTTTTCTGTTATCTATAAAAACTTAGAAATACAATAAAGAGAAAGGCAAGAAAATCTATGTACAAGCCAATGCTGAGCCAAATATAATTAAGAAATCTTGAACTTATGCCCGTGCCCCCAAAAAACTTTACTAAATGGTTATCTTGGTTGGATCAGCTCCCTCCACCAAGACTGTCCCCAAACTGACAACCTCAGAGATAAGCCACCACCTTGGCACCACTACCCAAATGAGAACAGAGACAAATATCCTGAGAAATTTCCTAGGAAAAAAATATGAAGAAGGAATCATAAGGAGTTAGGGCTGACAGGAACATTAGAGGTCACCTATTTTCAGGGAATTAAATAAAGAAACCATAACATTTTTATAATTTTAAAAATTAATGAATATGTAAGTTCAAATAAAGTACCCTGAGAATACAAGACCTTTAATAAGAAATAGAGATTGCTCCAGCATGATTTAATAAATTAATTATATAACTAGTGTTCAGTGATTTTTTTTCTCAAACTTAGATAAAATAAATAATAGATAATTCAGAGCTTCCAGCTATTATTTTCAGGCCCTCTCTCTCTCTCTCTACCTTTTGTTGTCTCTTCCAGGAGACACCTCTCTATCCTATTTCCTCAGACTTATCTTCACCAAACTGACCAATAATTCCAATTAAACATTAACTATAGCAGTTTAGCATGTTAATCCTGAAATGGGTTTTTCCACTTTAGACCACAAGCTCGCAAGACCCCAAAAAATGAATAGGAGAATTTAAAACAGTTGACAAATAATGAGAATAATGTTTAGTTCACAAAGGGCTTCAAAATTTATCCTCAGGTGGCCATCTAGTCACATAGTTGTGATAATCGTTAGGGTGGAAGTTACTGGATTATAGAGATGATATTTACCACCAAAATGAATGGTAGCGTTTTGTTAGAATTATTCAATTATTAATTGTTCACTTCATAGAAGTGCTAAATAATAAACACAGCTCAGTAAATGGCACCAATCCTTCTCCAAAACATTTTCATGATGCAATTTGTCGAGAACGGGAAAGAAATCGATGGAAAGTGTGCCTTCCTTCACGAATGTACACATCTTACTAATTAAGCCATGTGTTGTAATTTTATCTAAGCAAGCAGGAATGCACATAAAAGTGCCTATATTGTACCATAAGAATTTGATCTAAAACACAAGTGTGGAATAGAATAAGAATAGTAAATTATCACTAAGTGGAAGGTGGTAACAATAGTAGTTCAAAATTCATAGTCAGCAAGGCAACACTACACAAATTAAAGCCCCAGGCATACTCTTCATTTGGGTGGCACAGCACAGAACCACATATCCATGCTGAAGAATTATGTCTGTGGAGGTTTATGACAGCCAGCAAGACAAGCAAAAAAACTCACAAGATGGCATTTTTTAGAGAAGAGTCATTCTTTGGATGGGGAGATTGTCTCCATTGTAATCCATAGCCTAAAGGACAACGCTGTTGTGAAAATTCCATGGTTTCTGTGACAATCTCTGCTACTCTACTGAGCTCCGAAGGTCATTGTCACTCTGTTTCTCTGGAGATTTCCAGTGAGTCAGCTACAAAATCCAGAGTTGCTAATGGTTACGTTCCATAGTCAAGTTTTCCAGAATTAGCATTAGAACAGCATGCCCTGAGACCAGCAGATGCTGTGTTTGGGCAGGACAAGTGTTGGAGGCACCTAAACAGCAGGTACATTGAGAAGCCAGGTAAAGACTGAGCATGTCTGAGATCTCCGTGAGGAACTGGTGGGAGCGACAGAGATTCAGAAGCAGAAGTTTTTATATGGTGTTATGTGGTGGTGGTCGTGGTGTGTGTGTGTGTGTATGCTTTGGTAGTGAAGTATTCAAACATTTAGTTCATACATTGACCCTGTGCTTGAATTTTCATATGTGCTCACCTCTAAAGGCCCACACTAAGGTTTTGGGAAATTGTATAGTGTGTATTTAACAGAACAAAGACAGGGAAAGGATCTCGTGAGAGGGGGAGAAATGGGTTGGTATATGAGAGAATAGAGAAGGAACCACCTAACAAGATTATGCCTAAATTTGAGGTTAGGCTAGATTAGCTAGAATTGTACTGGATCATTCCCCAAACAATTAAGCTTTCTTCATATCCTACTTTTTTAAAAGACTTTATTTATTTATTTGTGTGAGAGAGAGAGAGAATGTGTGCACATGTGCACGCACACGAGGGTTAGCAAGTAGAGGGGGAAGGGGCAAAAAGTGAGGGAGGGGGACAAGCAGACTTGTACTCAGTGCTGAGTCCTGACTCCGAGCTCCATCCCACAATTCTGAGATCAGGACCTGAGCCAAAACCAAGAGCTGACTGTCCAACCCACTGAGCCCCCCAGGAGCCACTCTTCTACTTCTTCTTTTTTTCTTTTCTTTTTTATTTAAGGCTTTCACTGATATTCCAGAATGAGATCATCAGCTAGCATTTCTCATTTCTTTCATTTTCCTGAACTTAGAAGTCCTATAATCCCAAATTTGACTGATTTGCCCTTTCTCATCTGCTAATGGTGGGGAACAAACCAAAGTTTGTTAGAGCAGTAAAATACAAATCAGTAGGTCTATATGAGTAGAAGTATTAAGGGTTCTTCTACCATTACTGACATTGTGGACTTTTTCCCCTTGAATTACTATGCACTTTGGGTTATTTCTTAATTCCTTACTATGGTCTGAATGTTTGAAATACTGTCCAGTTGTTATGTAAACTATTAATTAGTATTTTAGGCTTTACAATTAATTTTCTCTATGAACTCTAGATTTCAATCACAATGAATTTTTTTTTAAGATTTTATTTATTTATTTGACCAAGAGAGAGAGATCACAATTAGGCAGAGAGGCAGGCAGAGAGAAGGGGGGAGGGAAGCAGGCTCCCTGCCAAGCAGCAAGCCTGACATAGGGCTCAATCCCAGGACCCTGAGATCATGACCTGGGCCGGCGGCAGAGGCTTAACCCACTGAGCCACCCAGGTGCCCCTCAACTGCAATGAATACTTTTAAATAAAAATGGTGGGCAGGTGGTTCTGCTATTTCTTTATGAATTGTCATGTATCCAAATTAGTTCTTCCTTATGAAGCGTTATGCTAAAAGCAATGATGCTGGCTCCACAAAATGAACTGCACATGAAAATAAGCACATTATTTAAGGTAAATGAACCTTGTAAGGGCTCTTGAATGTCAATGATTTGCATGGAGAGTGTTTTCATTTGTAGATAGATTTCCCGACTCGTCTGGTATGAGAGATTCTGATGATAGGTGAGCTCTCACCAACAATTAGAGGCTGGGGCGCAGATGTTGTACAAAGCTACATATCTATTAACAAATATTTATATGGCATCTATCATTGGCCAGGTCCTAGGCAAGATCCAAGGACCATGAAAATAAATATGATATCCTTATATCAAAAGGTTCATAGTCTAGCTTGGAAGATAAACATATCTTCAAGCACTATACAATGCAATACAACATGAATAAGTGTGAAAAATAGGGATAAAGCAGAAAGATCTCCTGACTTCTATGGATGGTAAGAGAACATTTCACCATAAAGATGTCATTTGAACTGTACCTTGAAAGAGTGGATACACATTCCAAAGGTGGATAGATCTTCTGTGTCAGAAGACATTCCAGCTATGGTCAAAACACGGTTAATACTTACTAGTTTATAGCTTGTTGTAGCTACAAGGAAGTAGTGTAGACAAGCCTATGAAGTAGATGGAGGATGGAATCTTTCTGTGCCACACTGAGGAACTGGACTTTATCATGTAGGGGACAATAGACCATGGTAGTTTCTTAATCATATTTGATAATCCATCCACAAAACAAACATGCAAGTTAAAATTTTTGTGATGTACTTAGTTATGCTCTATCCTCCCTCTTTACTGGTCTTTGTATATCCCCACTCCCCGGAAATACAGCCCAGGCCTCTCCCTAGGCCTCTTGTGGAGGACTCACGCCCTAGACAGAAATCCTCTCCAGTCCTAGGGCAACCATTTATTTTAAACCTAAATTCAATCCAAACACTGACTGATCTTGCAGCATACCCAAATGACGAAGAATCCAACCTACCAGTAAAATATCCCCAAATGCCGGAAATATTCAGTAAAAGGGATTTAATCTTGCAACCCCAGAAAAACATAATAAAACTTTCATGTAAGTATTTATAACATGATTGATAACATCACTTTTGTCTCATGAAATTCTCAGTATCATGAGAAAGTTCAAAAGCAAATGTGAAACAGTCACATCTTCCTTCATCCAGCAGGAAAATCCAGTCACCTTGCAAATTGGAGTTTTATGGCCTTGAGGAGTGATAGGGTAATGGGAAATGCAATTGTTTGAGCTACTTGCATGATATATTTCTGATAGCTCACAGAAGTCCATGAAGAGCAACTTATCTTCACTTCTCTCCTGTCAGCTATTGTGTGAGGAGGTGGCTCAAAATGTGTACTAAAGAGCGTGATTACAAGTCTTTACTGAGAAAAACGAATTTCTTTTTACCCTGGACACACAAATAATGGTCTTGTTTCCGTCACACTCTCTGCTTTTGTCTATCGATGACAAAAGTATAAATGGATTAAACCAAAGCCTTTGGGAAGATAATGGCAGCCAGAAGATCTGGGTTCTAGACAAATGATGCACTTCTGGAATTGAAAATAAAGTCAAAATTTAAAAAAGAGGCCAAGACCAGAGCTTCTCAAATCTCCTAAATAAGATGTTGCTATCTTATTTACAGTACAAAAGCCGTTATCCAGGTATAAAAAGTCATTATCAATATAAACCTAGTGAAAGTATATGAAATTAAAATTTATGAAAATGAAAATCAGCAGGCAAAAAAAAGGGCATGACCATGTTTTTCCTGCCTGCATGCTGTTCTCTATTGATACATATTTTGCTTCTCTGTATTTACTCCAACTCTTTTTTTTATAAGCCACTCATGTTTTTTTAGTCAGTTGCTTAATCAAAGGATCTAAACACTCTATGGGAAATTTCTCTTTTCTTCTCCCGTGGCTACATAAAAATAAAGGCGCTAGCTGTGACAAATATTTCACACGGATTTCGGCTTCCTAATATATTTATTGACAATGGAAATAAGACAGGCATTAAAGATTATACACTTATATTGGTTTTCACTTTATTTCCATTAGCAACTTTTTGCTAACTTTTCAAATTATGCATTGTTACCTTGACCCATTTTTTAGATGCCTCACTGGATCTGAAAGGCAGTAATTTGGAACTTAAAACTTGAACTTTCGATTGTTATATTTTTAGTACAATCTAACGGTATTCACAGGAAAACGTGGATCTAGATTAGAAAATAAGGAGTTGTTTCAGAAGCCACCAACCTTTTAGTTCAAATCTTTTTATCCTTAATTTTTCCTAAAATAATTTTTTGCTAATATTTTTAGCTAATTACTTGCTCGGGCCACTGGGTTAATTTTACATTATTGGTGGGTTTTCAAATTGTATGCCTTTACTAGGTTCAAGAATGAAAACATATGAAAACGATGTATGTTAACTTAACCTTACACTATAAATGTATGCTTTTTCATTATAATTTACAATACAAAGGTTTCAGACACTCTACACGCTATTCTGATTCTTATAAGAAATTGTTGAGATTCAGGAATCATGAACCATGCCTAAGTTCTTGGAAACTATGTGTCTGCTATGGTGGCTGTTGGCTCCTGTGAATGGAAAAAAGTGCCACAGAGAATTTCAACCAACATGAAGCAACTGTTCCAAAGAATGTGGCTTAAGATTTTCAAAGACAAGTCAGACAGTTAAAGCACGCAGCTGTACTAGAAGGTGACCAAGAATAAGAATAGATGAATCAAATAACAAATGCATTATGAGACAGGTCTGAACTGTCAGGACTAACTTAAGTTCTGGCTTTTTACCTGAGGAGCCTTCATATTTCAAAAACAACTGAATTAAGAGAATGTAAACATACAGAGAACGAATTTCAAAATTGAGCAGTGGCAAACAAAATGGTAAACAAATGTTGTCCAAAATCAAAGTAATAAGAGGTTATCAAGTTACTCTGACAATGGGAAATACCTAAATCCTATATGTTCTTTTGAGGATAGCACACACGACAATTTTAAATCACACTAAAATTCAACTACAAAATTCTCCCAGAATAAATTAGCTTCCCAAAAATCAAACATTTTCAGAGAGCCTCTAAAAAAAAGATAAGTGTGAAATGTAGGCCTTCTGTGGAATCACCAAAACCTCTTAGCTCTTTATTCTTCCTTCTAAAAAGTTTCTCTGCCGAAATATAATTTAGAGAACATGCAGAAAATAAATGTAAGATGGGCCAAAAAAGTATGAAGGCTGAAGCTCCAATGACAATTTAGAGAAAATACATGTTATTAAACTTCAAGCCATTTCTTCTTGGTGAACGCAACTCATTATTTCTCAAGGAAATCAGGCTTGACCAATACCATTGTGAATTACTTGTATAAATTAAATATGCCACTTCTATAGAAAACTTTAGGTCAGCAGCAGATGTTGGTAAATTCCTACAGAAATGCATGCCCAGAGAATGTTTTTTTTTTTTTAAATGGCAGAAATCTGCTAGCTATTCCTGCCTTATCTGCAACAGCTGAGCAATCTTTCAGTGCCACGCGGAGACGGAAAACTTGGCTCAGATATAGCGTGGACAAGCTTGCCTTAATCACATTGCTCTTTTACATGTGCACAAGGACATCAACATTGACAGTACAGAGTAAAGCAGCCATTTGCTGAAAACAACTGTCAACGTTGTCAAGTTTTTGGAACCTCTTATAATGTGATTTGTATGACAAATCTTGTGGCATTTTGTTTGTCAGCAACAGTAGTGAATTTCCATGTATCTGGGAAGGCAGGGAACTGTTCAGAAGTGGATTGGGTTTCTTTACACAGACTGCGTTAAAGGGAAAACAGTTATTAATTTTAAAATGACAGATTTCAAATAGATCTAGAATTTTAAAAGTGGAATTTCATTAAAAATATCGCACAAACGTATTTTCCCCCTTCCGCACAAACCTTGAAAATTTGCAATCATTGCTCGATTTTCCTTTGTTGCACTCCAGGTTTTGAAAACTGTTCCTGTAAAAATATTAATATTTTCTGAGACTGGAATCTGTAGCAGTAATTACTAGGGTGTGTTCTAAGTGACAACAGTAGGTTCAGTCCTTTCCTCAAGAACTAGGTGTGCACTGCCATACGGCTCATGAAATCGGATATAACAAGTTATAACTAACCTGGCACACACCAGTGTTACTCAACAATGTACCTATTAAGAGACTATTATAGAGATCTTACGGTTCATTAGTTTTTCAACATTTCCTTTTTTCCTACTCTGAGCTTGTGTTTTTCATATACCTCTTCCTTAATATGTTTCACTCATTTGTCCTCAGTCAAGGTCCTCCTCTGCTCGTACGGAGTCCGCTTGAACGAGCGGTAGGACAGACTGCATATCCGCCCCTCTGTGTACCTGCCAAAG
Source organism: Mustela erminea (assembly GCF_009829155.1). Lineage (NCBI taxonomy): Eukaryota > Metazoa > Chordata > Mammalia > Carnivora > Mustelidae > Mustela > Mustela erminea. The sequence goes on from NC_045616.1 coordinate 52,068,103, forward strand.
TGTCCTTGGGTATAGGAGACCAGCGTACTCACCCAGCCAAAACAATCTCAGGTTCTTCACATCTACACCAGTTATGGTTCCTTTAGAACAGATATGACAAAATCTAGTGAATCTTTTGTACGCTTGCTCTCATGTGGATCTGCTCAGAGAATTCCAGAAAAGACATTCTCTCCCGGGATGCCTGGGTGGCTCAGTGGGTTAAAGCTTCTGCCTTCGGCTCAGGTCATGATCCCAGGGTCCTGGGATCAAGCCCTGCATCGGGCTTTTTGCTCAGCAGGGAGCCTGCCTCCCCCTCTCTCTCTGCCTGCCTCTCTGCCTGCTTGTGATCTCTGTCTGTCAAATAAATAAATAAAATCTTAAAAAAAAAAAAAAAGCTATTGACATTGGGGAAGATATGTGCTATGGTGAGTGCTATGAAATGTGAAGTGTGTAAACCTAGCAATTCACAGACCTGTACCCCTGGGGCTAATAACACATTATATGTTAATAAAAAATAAAAACATTTTAAAAAAAGACATTCTCTCCCTGTTATGATCCTTTGCCTTTCTCCTCAAAATATGCTGAACGTAATTTGTACAACCACCCTTACAAATAGTAGATACTCAATGATTTTTTTATTGAGTTGATTTCAATTGAAATGATAAATAAAATTAAGACACTTTTATCATTGAAGAATGAATCCTTCAAACTCTGTGATAGCCAGTTCTCCCTCCTGTTTTCCTTCCCTTTATTTTCTGGAAGAATATCAGAGTAGGGGCTTAGAATAGCAATAGAAATATAACTCAAGCTACAAATACAAGCTACATAAGTAATTTTAAATTTTCTAGGAGCCATACTGAAAAGTAGATACAGATTAATTTTAATAATATATTTAACCCAACATGTCCACAAATGTAAAATATTTCTTTTCTGTTGTAGTAAGTTTTTGAAATCTGATATATGTTTTATACGCACGGCACAGCTCCAATAGGACTACGCACATTTCAAGTGCTCAGTAGCCCCATACAGCTGGCTCATGGTTGCCCTCTGGTAGGCAGAGTTCTAGAGACCTCAGTTCAAGCACTGCTTTGTCCAACAGCTTATGTGACTTCAAGTAAGTTCCTTTGCTATTGAGTCTTGTTTTCTCCACCTATTAAAAACACTTTTTAATATCTCCTGCCTTGATTTATCTGCAGGCAGTTTATGACGAACATAGGGAAAAATATATTTAAAGGTAGTCTGAAAACTAGGAAGTTCTCTGCAGTTTTAATTTTTTGTTGCTATTTCCTCTTCCATTCCCCAGAATTCCCTCACTCCCTCACTTTCCCTTTTTTTTTTTTTTTTTTTCAAACTGGCTGCTACTTAAAATCTTATGGGGAAGGCTTGATGTGTTTTATGGTTTAAAAAAGCTACCATCAAATGCTTAAAGTACCAGCCTTTTTCTCTCAATAGCAGTTTGCCTTCATGAAATCCCAAGCTCTGGATAGTATCAATAGCTTGCCTTTTCTCTGATAGCCACTATTTCTAAAAGACACTCACATTCCACAGTTTTGGTCCCCTTCTTCCATCATCTAGTTGGGCTTTGATATTTCTAGACCAGAGCTTTGCCGAACGTCAAAGACAATGTAGAGATAAAAAGGCAAGACCTCTGTTCCTAGATTTATTTTAAACACCCAGCTTATTCTCTACATATAAAAACACTCTATTTATAAAAATTATGTATACGGCTGAACTTTCAATCACTATACTTTCAGCACAACTTAAAGGTGTTCACAGGAAAATGTGAATCTAGATTAGAAAATGCAGAATTTTATGAAAGCAACTAACCCTCTCTAGTTCAAGCCTCTTTTCATCCTTAGGTTTCCCCCAGAAGAATAGTTTAGCTAATATTTTTAGCTAATTACTTGCTCATGGGTAGGAAATGCCTGGGTAAGAAAGCTATTGTTCCATTTCTTTAAATTCTGAAAACCTCCTTTACCATCCCATGATTCCGACTGGCTTTTCTCCTCCAGATCATCTCACATTCATTGCCATCCTCTCCCTCCCTCCCTCTTGCTCTTTCTGTCTCTCAGTCTGTCTCTGTGTCTTTCCCTCCATCGTCCTTTCTCCCTCCTTCCTGCTCCCCGCTTGCCCTCTCAGTCTCCTCACTAAATGTATTTTCCGGACTAAAGCTAAAACTGTCACCACACCCCTTTCCTTTCTCTGGGGCAGCTTGTATTTAGTATCTGGCAGGCTATACGTTAACTGGGGCAAAAGAACTTGGAAATTTTTGTTTACCAACAACCAGTATCCTATATCCTACAAATATGTAATGGAAAATAAACTATAAATGCAACATTCAAAATATATTGATTATAAAAACATCTTATAAATGAATCTAGCAGAATCTAGAAGTATCACTAGCTGCCCAAGTCATCCACTACCCCCAGTAAAATAGAAATCTATCAGAACAGTGATCTAAGTGTTGTGGGGTTTTTTTAATGCTTCTGAATACGATCTTAATCACCATTTCCAGTGATGTGTCTACATACCAGCTGCAGCCCTGCTGATTAGAGCATCAATTCCAATTGATTTTCTAACACATACTTGCAATGCCTATTGTATCTCGTTGCACACTGTACACTATTGGTATTTAGCCAAAGTTAAGGGTGGGGGCGAAGATTTTGTGTACAAAATGCATGGGCCCCAGGGAATTTTGTAATTCTCAGGAGAACAGAAGAATCAGGTATTCAATGTCACACTAAATGGCTTCTTAACCGTTAATGTGTCTGGTGGCCACGGGCTCAAATAATTCTCTTGTCCAGAGCCAGGGTTACTCAGCTGTATAATAACCCCTAAAGTCTCTCCTTCGAAAAGGACTCAGGATTCATGACTTTAATTTTACCACCGATAATATGAAAAGTATACTCCATATAGTACTGAGCAAGCATTCACTCTCAGCTTCCTTCCACTATAATGAAATTCTAATTGTTTCTAAAGTTTAGGAAGGATAAAATGGTTAATCTCCATGATGACAAAAGGAAGCCAGGAAAATAAAGTGACACACTTGAATGAACTGTGAGGAAATAAAGTGCACAACATGCGATAATGCCATGACTCTGTGTTATTGCGCATTTCTGGGCTGAAAAGATATGGTTTGATGGGTAATTTGTCATGCTGTGCAATAGAGAACAACAGTAAAGAGACTTCAGACAGAAGAAAATTACACAAATAGTAGGGTGGAAAGGTATAATTGAAGATGGCAAAAGATTGAAAGAAAGACATTTAAAATTACTGTACTGACCTACTAAATGCACTTGGGCGTGGAATCCTGGCCTCACAAGAGGAGGCATTAAATGACTTGGGGCTGTGACACGACTGCCTAGCAATGCCAATCTCCCGAGCTCTGGGAGAAGAACAGCACAATGCACAGCCCACCGAACAGCCTCGACCTGCTTTCTTTCCCGGAGGAGCCTGAGCGTCTGGTGAACTTAGGAAAAGTTTTCCAAGGAGACACTGTTGTTTTTTTTTTTTTTTTTTTAAATGAGGAGTAGCTTTAATTTCAAATTTGGGGGGCTTAACTCCTTCGTTTTCTGAAGTCAACACATCTCCACTCTGTAACTCTGAAAAGCCAGTGTAGTACTTCTTTTAATGAATTCATGCAAAAAGGATGTTGCTTCTCGAGTCTGGTTGAGTTCCTCAAGGATACAAGAGAGCGGCACACGGTGGGACACACATCCATAAGTGTGAGGAGCAAGAGATGCCAGCATGAGCCCCATCCCTTCCGCAGACTCATTAGTTATGCAGGGCTCAGAGCACGTCCCTTCACCTTGCCAAGCCCAAGCCTCCTTCCCTGAGAAGGAAAGTCATGGACCAGACACTTTCTAAAGACTTCTTCCAGTCCTACAATTCCACTCTAAATAGCAGAACCTCCGAAATGCTTCTCAATCAGGTTATTTTCTTCTCCTTCCCAAGCTCATAAAGCATGGATGTCTCAAACAACCATACCTCGTAATGGCTCGAGTTACACATCCCCTTTGTTCCCTTAAATTAGAGAAATATGCTTTCTACGTTTCATGCAAGATGATTACACAGGAAACAAAAATTAGATCTATTTCTTACATATACTGCTTAATACTCTATTTCAAACATACTGCTTAATCACGACTTACCTTTAAAAAGTTGATTTTTTTTTTAAGATTTTATTTATTTATTTGACAGACAGAGGTCACAAGTAGGCAGAGAAGCAGACAGAGAGAGGAGTAAGCAGGCTTCCTGCTGAGCAGAAAGCCCAATGCGGGGCTCAATCTCAGGACCCTGGGATCATGACCTGAGCTGAAGGCAGAGGCTTTAACCCACTGAGCCACCCAGGCACCCCAAAAAAGCTGATTCTTAATGACAATAAAAACTTATTACAGAAATAACATTTCTTTATCTAAAGGAAAGTGCAATCTTTAATGATGACACTAGATACTAAACTTTAAATGAAGTGGTATCATTTTTGCAATTTTTATTATTACTCTCATGTTTACCTTGCCTCATAATTTCTTCCAGGAAACAGAAATCTTAGGGTGTAAAGCTGTGTGATGCTCAACAAACTACTGAAAGTTTTTCCTTAGAAAGTGTCCTGAATGTATAATAGGTAAGGCTTAAAAATGTATAAAAATTCATAATTCATAATTATGAAATGATGATATCCATGTTTTGAACAGTTTTTTTGACTTGAAGAAAGCTAAATAAGCTCAATAATAAGACCTTAATAAAACCATTCTGCCTACTGAGGGTTGCCAGGGAGGAGAGGGTGGTGAGGTTATGGACATTGGGGATGATACGTGCTATGGTGAGTGCTGTGAAGTGTGTAAACCTGGCGATTCACAGACCTGTACCCCTGGGGCTAATAATAAATTATATATTAATTTTTTTTTACAAGATAATTTTTATTAGTAGTCCTTGGGGATTTTGTATTTTTAAACATTTTGTCTACCAATATATTTTCTCCGGTACTTAGACAAAAGCACAAAACTGCTTTGATTCTGATCAGCAAAGGTAATGAATTTGTTATTTACCTGACCAAATCACTGTTTTTGCATTGGATATTTAAAAACAAGGCATTTATTACTAGCTTTTGAAGCTTTAATGTAGGAGAGATTCCTGATGGGCTTTTACAGATATGGAAAGTAGCTTCCAGGCCCTCTTCTTTTAAGGCTCCTTGGAGATTCACAGGAACTACCAGATTTGAAGACTACACCCTCCAATGAGGACAAAAATTCAGTGACTTCCCCAAAATAATTAATAGTAAATTACAAGTCCTGATAACTCTTAGTTTTTCACTCCACAGTTTTCAAAAGACAAAAAAGGCATTTTTGTATGTAGATAAGCCTTTTAAAATATAAAGACAGACCACAAAGCAGTATGACAGGTTTTTTTCTGTCACTTGTAAACTCCAGACAAGGCAATCCTCAGAACCCTAGAGGTGCTGTGGAAACCTGTTCATCATTTACGATTGGCATAAAATGTGGCCAGGAGTCAAGGGACCGTGGTTCTGGCTCATGGTGTGATCCCGAACAAGTCTCTGAACTTCTGGAGAGTGGAAGCCCCATCACGGGATCAGAGGGGTGACAGGTCATCCTGAAGGTGTCTTCCAGCTCTGTCATTGTGTAATGCGATGAAATCGGACTGATGTGTTCCAAACTCTTTGGACGTCAGAACCTACACTGAACATACAGCACTTTTAAAATTCCTACTTCTCTTCTGAGTCCTGTTCTTAAATTTTTTTTTCATGTTCTTCAGTGCACTGAGGTACATTTTCCTACTGAACAGCCTCTTCACGAATAGCAATTAAAGCGCTTCTCAAGGATGTACTTCTCATAACTTGCTTTTATTGTTTTTCAACTTGCTGCTTTAATTTCTCCAAGATCTCCTCTGCCGTTGTGGACGCTAACAGCTTCACGACTTTTTCACGAGATTTACCGCCCTTATCCAAAACCACGTCACTCTTCCTGAGCTCCAAGACCTTAGAAAGGTACCGACAGAGCTCGGCATTAGCCTCTCCTTCCGACGGAGGGGCTGCTATGGCCACTCTCACCGCTTCCGCTGTCACGTCTGTGACAGCGTTTTGTTTGGACCCGGGTTTGGCATGGATGGCTATGGTGACACAACCTTTAGGATCAACTGCCACAGGACCTAAGGGAGGAAGTGGTCTCTCTGGCTCCTTGCTCTGGCTCTTACCCTTGTTCGTCGCACCGGCTTTCTTGGGCATCTCGGCCCTTAAGGAGAGCCGGGCAGAGGCTTGGAGCCCACGCCTCCACACTAGCGGCCTCAGCCAGCAGCCCAGCCGCAGCATCCCCGCGGGGAAGCTGGGCAGAGACCTAAATTATATATTAATTTTTAAAAAAGAACAAAAAACCATTCTCTCTAGATGACATCCAAAGAATACATTAAATTAAGAGATTTTAAGCTCATAAGGGTATATAAACCTAAACGGTGTTCAGAAAGATGGTGTAAGATGGTCTTATGATGTACTCTGGGAAAACATGTAGACTTGCCTACCATGCTGCCCCAGAAATATCCTGAATATCATAAACAGAATTTTGGACTGGATTTCATCAAGAGACATCGTTATATTTTCTTCTATTCTTCTATTAATTTTCTTCAAGTTAAACATTTCATATTCAGTATTCAGTATGTTTTGTATTTGCAAATTATAATACTGATGATAATAAGCAACAGGTACCATAACAACTCTATCCAGAAACATCTTTTCATTAATTCATTTCAGTATGAGGCTTAATTTAAAACTTCAGTAAAAAATGCATTGTAGTGGATTCTATCAAAATCTTTTCCCAACTCCCAGGGCCTATGATTAATATATTACACATAGCAGAGCAAAGAGAAAGATAATTTCTGACTAATGTCAATAAAATCATGTGTTAATCATTTAACTATAAAGTTCAAAAATCAGGGTGCCTGGGTAGCTCAGTCAGTTAAGGTACTGCCTTCGGCTCTGGTCATGATCGCAGGGTCCTGGGATCAAGCCTGCATCAGGCTCCCTGATCAGTGGGGAGCCGGCTTCTCTCTCTCCCTCTGCCTCTCCGCAGCTCTCTCTCTCTCAAATAAATAAATAAATAATCTTTTATAAAAAAGAAAAGAAATTTCAAAAGTTGAAGAAAAATCAAAACTCACCTATGCTGGAGTATTATACATATGAGGTTAATCTTTTGAAGGATGTAATGAGCAAAGACTCAGTCTTCCAATAAACAAACTTATCCATCCAACAAATAAGAGTATTAATGACTTTTAAGGTCTCATCCTGCTTTGGGATTTTATAGTATATGAAAACACGTAATTATGCTCAAGAAAATTCTATTCAAGATCATGAGAGACAAAAACTCAAAATCCTCAAGACTTCATTTTATTGTCTACCTTTTATGACTATTTATAAGAAGTCTAATCAGGACCATGAAAATTATTATCATTTTGATCAATGTAGGAAGGAACAGGTCTAAATGCTATCATTTAAGAAAATAATAATAAATCCCACATTCATTCATACATTTAATGAGTATTTGTTAACTGTTGATGATGTGCTGGAAGCCAGGAATAAAGGGGCAATTAGACAGACAATGGACCCTGTCCTCACAAGGTCTAGGGAGGAAGAGCAGGCAGCTGAATAAATAACAATGGAGTGGGTGAATGTTAAGATGGCATAAATACAGGAAAGTGTGAGGCCATGCAAGGCTCCATTAAACCTGTGGGAAGATAAGGTGAAGCCGAGACCTGAAGAATGAGTAAATGTAGCTGATTTTGTGCAGTGTAACTTCTTGCTTACGTCTTTGAACCCACTTTTCTCATTCCCTACATGCCCTCCCCACCTCCTCATTCCTTCTCATCCTCTTGGATTTAGTTTGGGTAATCATCTCTTCAAGGAATTCCACTCTGAATCCTCCATCTCTATCAGTCTAGAGGGTCTACCCCCCCCAATGCTTTCACTGAACCCCTACATATCTTCATCCACCAGTCCTCTAAATACCTGTATAATCTTGGTCTCTTGTGCTAATAAAATTCAATAAGAGTTTCTTTGAAGATCCTGAGAACATTCTTTTAGCCCTCCAAAAAGGCTCTGAAATAGCCCCTTTGACTTGATAGCCATCTTGCTACTAGCCACTGATGAAGCTGACCCACAGAGAGAGTAAGGAAAAAGAATGGAAGGGAAACTGAGTCAAAACTACTGGATTACAATGTTCTTGAATTCCACTCTGTCCCTGGACTTTCAGTAGTGTGAACTAACAAATTTCCCCTGTACTAAAGCCATTTGGAATTGGGTTTTCTATTACCTATGCCCAAAAGCAGAGAGACTAATAAAACATTATGGATGGGAATCCTGTCTTTTCCCAACACATTATTTAGACCATAGGAGCTGTTCAATAAATGCTTCCTGAACAAATGAACAAAGTAATTCAAGGAGAATATCTAAAAATGAAATTACTAATTTCATACCTAAATAAAATTGAAAACATATTCTGTTTTAAAATTATATTTAGAACGCCTGCCATTTTTAGAGGTTTCCCTATATTGTAAAGAAAGTACATCTTATGCTCTGCTGTTCTAAGCGTCTCTCCTCAGAGCCTTTCTTCTCACCCCTCTTGCCCCCTTCATGCCCACAAAGCAGATCCTTTTACTCCCTCATTATCCAGTGTCCTCATATTTCTTTACCCTTCCCACTTTCAAACCTTGTTATCCAGAAAGAGCTGGTAAGCTCATTCATACTGATTTCTATGGATCTGATTTAAACAAAGTATTACCATTTCTAGAGATATTTGCAAAATCCAAAGATTTTAATCTCTCCTAATGCAGCTTCAGCTATGAGCAAGCAGGTAAAGGAGGCATTTGTGGAGCCTGAGAGCCAACTCGATGCCCTGAAACAGCAGAAAGAAATGTATGATTTCCATGAACACAAAGGCAACTCTAGACCATTGTCATCAACGGCCAGCCCTACAGAACAACAGGAACCTACTCTTATTCATTTTTTTTTCTTATTCATTTTCTTAAGAGCAAATAAGTCCAGTAACCAGTGAACCATGTGATCAAGTGATATTCATGCTTCTAAGAAGTTCTGGCTGTAGACGTCATCCCTGGAACGGGATTTAACACCATCTGGTCTGTATCCCATTTGTAACTGAGTAACTTTGCAAATAGAAAAAGAATCCATAGTAAAAATTCCCCTACGTCCAAATCCTATTAGCTAAATAAATAATACTTGATTTACTCCATCTACGAACAAACTCAAGATGTTACAGGCTCCAAACTCAGATAAAAACGAAACTCTTAAAAAAAAAAAAAAGGTTGATGTCCCTACATAAGTGTTCCAATCTAGAGCAATTAAAAATTGCTTTGGCAGGATGCCTGGGGGCTCAGTCAGTTAAGTGTCTGCCTTCGGCTCAAGTCATGAGCCCAGGGTCCTGGGTTCCAGCCCCACATCTGGCTCTCAGCTCGGCAGAGAGTCTGCTTCTCCCTCTCCTGTGCTCTCTCTTGCACTCTATCAAATAAATAAGTAAAATCTTTTTAAAAAATTGCTTTGGCTACCTTTTATTTTGCAAATCAGATATTCCAGAACCACCTTTATTTCCAAACATAAAAGCATCCCATTGCACACCTCAACAGAATTGCCTGTATATCCTTAATGTCTTTCCAAGCAATTTTATGCAGTCAGCACCCTATACATTAGGGAAGGAATGGATGTACGCTCTATGGGTTTCTTATAATAGCAATGAACTTTCATAATCAGACCCATTTCTTGATTTTGCTTACTTTTTTATGCAGCTACATTAATACTACGTTGTCAGACAAAGACAAGAATGAACATGAGACTTGAGTTTAAAAAAATAACAACAACAATATAGCCATCCAAGGAACAAGTGCTGAGCTTGTGAAAAAAATAGCTCCCATTTTATTAAATAATAGTGTTCATGCAGGGATGTCTGAAGTACTCTGCAAGGCTAATTAGGACAGATCAATGTACACTTACCTCTCCAGAAGGCTGAAAGGTGTGTAGTGACTATGTGTCATTAAAAATTTACTTGACCATGGGCATCAGATGTGCATGAGAGAATGACCCTGGTGAGCACTCTAAGTTTCCATTTTACTCATGTCATCCTCAATGCATCAAAAATGCTGTAGACACCATTACTATCACCCAGCCTCATAACAGCTGATGTGCTATATATGTTTGAGAGGGTGGTATCAATTAACTATATTATCCATAAAGCCACTTGCAATTACTACCACTTCACAATTTATCATTAACACATTTGGCAGTTTTTTTCAAAGTAACATTTATTTAAAGGTTAATCAAAATTCTTAGAACAGCATTTATTATAATGTGATTTTTGATAATTGACTAAATCAGTGGCTCTTAAGAAAAACACCCTTGTCTCAGTCCTGTTCAGTATACGCCACAGTGCCATTTGGGGAAAAGAAATACATATTAGAATGTTCATTTCAGACCTCGTCATGGAAGATCATATATTAATGTAATCAGGTGGTACATTTACATGCTCATTAGTAATCCATCATTAGTCCAAATGCTCACTATTAGGAATAAATGTACAACGAGTTATTCAGAATACCCAGAAATAGTATTTCTTATTTAAACATTCAGAATAAGCTGACTGAAATAAGTGCACACCTTGAATTTGAACTTTCAAGGCACATCACTAAAGTCAATCAGTTATGTCAGGACACTCTTCTATAATAATCTCAATTATAAAATTCCTGCCCCTCCCTAATGAGGAGGTAGAGTTCCAATATCTGAATCTTTTGAATTCACTATAACTGCAAAAATTCCTGATGAAGTGTGTGTTTAAATTTTATGCTTTAATACATAGCATGCCACTAAAACCACATTAGTTATGCTTTATGCTATTTAATCATATGTCAAAATCTATAAAATCTCTTCTAGCATGCTAAGGTAATTTAACTGCAATTAATCAATCAAGGAAATAAATAAAATGTAATAAATGCCAAATAATGTAACTTCTTTAAAAACAAACCACTATCTACACATTTATTCTAAAAATACTGACTAACCAACACCAACGAAGGAAAAACAGAGTGACAAGTAGGATGGCTGAATCTTTTTCCAATTAATAGCTAGCTTTCTCTAAACTTACAAATGTTTTCAAGAGGTCTCTCTGACTTTCCAGCTAAAATGTGAGCAGCTTGAGTATCAAAGCTTACCATTTTTATCCCATGTCCAACACAATGTCATAATCATAATAGGTGTTTAGTAATTGTTTGCTGAATGAGAGAATGAATGATTCCAAAATCCACAAACTAGGTTCTTTCATCATAACGTGTGAGACCTAAACAGTCATACTTTTCTTCTGGCAAAAATTGTGTATTATACAACAGTAGTGGATGTATGTATTTGTATTTCTTCCTCCAGATAAAAACAATGATGTTCTTTCCAAGGATATATTTAACAGTTTCATAGATACAGATTTGACCCAAGACTAGGAAAGCCAAATTATAAGTCACGAATCCAGTCAGCAAGAATTTATTAAGCACTAACTGCATACCCTACACTATGCTAGTAACTACAAATATACCAAAAGAGTCAAAAGCATGCACCTGCTTTCCAGATCAGAGGAAAAGGCATACATATACATATATATATATATATATATATATATATATATATATATATGTATTTTTTTTTTCATTCAATAAGCATTATTGGCTACATTGTAGTCCACACGAGGCACTAATTGGTGGGGGGGAGGAGAGTCAACAAATCTCAGTTTTCATCAAGGGGATAACAAAGAAATTAACCAGCAACTGTATGTCAAATAGAAAGTCATGAGTATCTCTGAAAAATTACAAACTCATTCTCATTGGAACCCTAGGAGAAAAAGCTGGTGAAATCATAGAAGTTGTAAAGAAGCAGGTGGCATAAAAAGAGATCAAGAAAATTTCCAAGATAATATAAATAAGTGTATTTACTAGTGATTTAAGAATTGAAAATAAGCATCCAAAAGTTTTCAAAGTAAGTTGCTCACTTTCTTGATAATGACTGAAGTTATTTGTTCTTCTCATCAGATTAGTTTCAGGGACATAAAATGCTAACTTCCAGATTCATGGCCACCCAATACAAAAAACATGGACGAATTTTCCTTTCAAGGTCCCTGGTGATAACTGTTGCTGAGAAATCTCAATACTGAAAGTATCACAAGGATATTACAACAAACGAAATTTGCCCCTCTTACTGCTACCCCACCCACCCACATGTGGCTCTTGAGCACTCGAAATGTGACTAATCCAAGGTGAGCTGTGTTACAAGTGTAAAATACAAACTGGACTTCGAGGACTTGGTTTAAAAAGAAAAAAGAATGCAATCAACACAGAAAAAAATTTTATATTGATTACCTATTGAGATAATATTTTTTGAATATCCTGAGTGGAAATATATGTTACTATTTTCATATATGTCTTTTTACTTTTTACTCAGGATACTAGAAAATAATTGGGCAGTACTAGCCTAAAGTCATTTTAAAAAATAACTTTTTAAAGTACTTTATGCTAGAAAGAAAGGATAATGTTCAGCAACATGCAGTGGTGTTTTAATATGATTATCTGATAGAAAAATGTGATATAATGAACTACTCAATTCCTCCCCAAAATACACAGCTAGGAAAACAAGAGCATCTCTCTAGATGAACTGAACCTTTCTGCCACTGATCTAACAGAAAGTGGCATCAGTTTCCATGCCTTCGTTTTTCTCTGATTGGCAGAACACTTGGGCCTAAAGTTTAATTTACTCCATTGCAGGCTTCTTAGGGAGGGCCTAGGTTTTTTGGTTCAGTTTTATCCCACACCCTCTTTATTACTTGCCTTGGTTCTGCCCCTTACTTTAAAGGTCTTATTGTAAGTTACCAAAAAAAAAAACCTTTTTAAAACTAAGAGCTAAATAGCATATAAGAAAGTGAATGAGGGGTGCCTGGGTGGCTTAGTTGGTTAAGGTTTGCCTTAGGCTCAGGTCATGATCTGAGTCCTGGGATGGGCCTGCCCTGCATTGAACTCCCTGCTCAGTGGGGAGTCTGCTTTTCCCTGTCCTCCAGAAGGGGCTCTTTCTGCCCCTCCCTTCCTCTACTCCTGCTTTGTCTCTCACTTTGTCTCTCCCTCAAATAAATAAATAAATAAATAAATCTTTAAAAAAAGAAAGAAAGATAGAAAAGGAAGGACGGAAGGAGAGGAAGGAGGAAATAAATAAATAAATAAATAAATAAAGAGGAAAGAATGTGAATGAACCCCTTCTAGAGCGTGGGGAGACTCACGATGTCAGTGACCCCTCTCCCTGTTACAGATGTGAAGCACAATGCATGTATACCAATAGCAGGCCAGTACTCACATTTGAGATCATAAAACAGAGGTGACCTCATCCATGGCTGTCAACCAAGAGTCAGTGAGATAGACAGGCACAACATTCAAAGAGCACAGTGAGCACTGAAGTCATATATGCAGCTAAAAGTAATATGGTATCATATCAGAGGTAAAAGCAACTATCTGAATACCTAGAAATCAGGCAGAGGTGGTCATTATCAGAGCTGATCATATCCTGCGAGACACCACAGCATGGAGTAAGGACATAAAGACAACACTCAAAGATCCAAGAAGACCTGGCAGAAACCTAGTCCCATAAAGAGACAAAGAGTATAATTTCTGTGAGTATGGGCCCCTGGGACCAAGCTCAGGGTCATGACCTCCCAGATCTTGTGGACCTCACAGATTCAAGTTGAGAATTAGCAGTAATATGGAGTCCAACACTGGTAGCTGAGTCACCAGATGTGCCCACTGAGGACGAAAAAGTCAAAGGCTCTGCAAATGCTTCCTATTGTTGTTGGATTTGGTCCAGGAACCCATGGGCTTGGGAGTACCCATCCATTCAGTTCAACTTGTTCATGCAGATACAAGGCAAGGAAGGGAGATGATGGCAGTGTCTCTCTCCTTATAAAGTGGAGGAATAATATTGGTTCCTACATAACTCTTATTCCAAAATTAATGCTTCAGGTATATTTAAGCTACTTAAAAAAAAACAAAACAAAACAAAAAAAAACTTCCCAAATAGCTTGCCAAATTCATGAAAAATCCACTGCTTCCTGTTAATCCCCATTCCTCTCCAAGAAATGCTTATAATATTATTTAATAGCATTATAGATTTAGACTAACACAGTATGATCTTAAGGTTGTAGGAAAAGCATAGAATATGTGGACTATTATGTAACCTTAAGAGTCCTAGTAATAAATGCATTTTAAGTAAATGAATAAAAATAAGAAATAAGTAAGAACTTTCTCAGATCTACAGAGATAGGACAGGATACAAAAAAGATCACGGTCATACAATAAAATTAGGACCACACAGTCACAGATTGCCAGGAGGCAAGAAATGTTCTAAATCAACTGTGCTATTGATACAGACTTGTACGTTTTCTTAAAAGTGTTAAAGGATTTAACACACAAATAAAAAAAAATTTTTTTTTACAAATAAAAAGTTTTTATTTCAGAAAGTAAATATTAATAAAATGTTAAAATGAAAAGTAGTACACATTTGGCTATAACAACAAAAATAATGAAGTCTCAGGATCTGATCAATGATAAATGACCTGAAAAAAAAAAAATGACCTATTCAATCTAAAATATATTATTTCAGGATGCCTGGGTGGCTCAGTCAGTTAAGCATCTGCCTTTGGCTCAGGTCAGGATCCCAGGGTCATGGGACTAAGCCCACAGTGGGCTCCTTGATCATCAAGGAGTCTGCTTCTCCTTCTACCTCTTCCTGCCACTCCCCCTGCTTGTGCTCCCTCCCTTTCTCTCTCTGTCTCTGTCAAATAAATAAAATATTTTTTAAAAATAAAAATACATAAATAATTTTTATGTCAGCAAAATTAAAAAAAAAATGGACCAAGACTCTACCATTGCATCAGTTTTTTAAAAAGAAGGATGAGTTCAAAAGAACTGTGAATTTCACCAAATAGATGTAGGTAATTTCAAACTGACTGCTATGTTGATAAAGGTAAATGAGGCAAACCAGAGCTGTTTATACATACACCCTGAGATTCTAATTCAGGAAGACTCAGATAGATTAAATACTCCATGAACATCTTCTGCCCAGGGACTATTCCATAACCCACAGTTGCAGACTTAGACCCCCTCCTTAGTCCAAGGGCAGCCCCAAATAGGCCTTCCTGACACGGAGAAGGGGTGTGAATTTCTGCAACAACAACAACAACAAACAAAATGAAAATATTTCCATCTTACATGTGGTAAACCCACCTATTCGTAGTTTTGTGAAACTTATACACAGCCTGGTAAAAATCCTAAGACAACTGAATTGTCACAATGTGACAAGGACATTAATTAATATTGAGTCACTTTCTTAGTGCTTCTTACTAACGACCAACAAAACCAAAATATGTCCCACCAACATATCAGAAATAATGTATTTTCTACTTAGTTCCAAGGGGTAAAAAACTTTTATAACTTCAGAAAACTCAAAATATGTGACAATCTGTCACTGAATTTAAGTTATAGTAACAAGTGACAATGCATGCATAATGGCCACAGCAGCTATGTGTTCATTTTACATACCAAAACTATTTCTCAGTGGTCAGAGTAAAGCTTTGGCTGATGGTGCTGATGGCAGGATTGGGCTTGAGAAGAACCAAAGCTTTGCATAATCCAAAATTATTGGTATTTAAGTCTGGAATGAGTCTTTGAACTTACAGTTGAATGTGTTGTGAGAAATCACACTCCTTTTTACTTTATCCATGCTCATTTTTATAAAATGTCTCCCTTGTACGGTTGGTACATTACTAAGGCCTTAATGAGCAGGGCACATCACCATGGGTGCTGGAGGTCAGGGGGGATCAATCACAAGCAATCCACAATTCCATTACTGCTAACACATGCCCCTCAAACAGGGACCTTACTGGGACCCTTTAGGAGACAAGGAAGTAGTAGAGCCATTGTCTCTTGACTTAGGAATGGGAACAAGGTATTCCTCCACATATATACTCTATTACTTCCCCTTAACTGAGTATTATTACAGTGTATTGTAATTGGTTATTTAGTTCTTTGTATCCTTCATGAAATTGCAAGACTTTTCAGAAAAAAAAAAATTTATTTTGAAATACTTAAAAATTCTCAAGAAAGTGCAAGGAAATGTACTATCAGTGTACCCTTTCCCCAGCCCCTATCTCCACCCCCACTGTTAAGATCTTGCATAATTACAATATTAAAACCAGGTAAGTGATATTGGTATAATGCATAGAGTTTATTCATATTTCAGCTGTTGTAATGTACTTATTTGTGTTTGTGTGTGTGTATAGCTGTATGCAACTTTATCACACATGTAGCTTTGAGTAACCACTATCACAATCAAGACACCTAACTGTACCTTTACAAGACACCCTAGTGCTACCCTTTTATGTCCACACTTACTCTCTCCCTTGCCCTCTCACCCCTGGCAACCATTAATCGGTCCTCCAATGCTATACTTACATTATTTTATGAATGTTGTATAAATGGAAACAAGCAATAAGGTAATCTTTTAAGATAAACTTTTTTCACACAGCAAAATCTCCTTGAGGCTCAGCCAACTTGTTCCCCTATCAAGAGTTCATTCCTCTTTATTGCTGAGTAGAATTCCGTACCATGGATATATCATATTCTGTTTAACCATTGAAGGACATTTCCAGTTAGGGTTATTACTAATAGAGATGTTATGAGCATTCATGTACCAGTTTCAGTGAGGAAATAAACTAAGATTTTTAAGGGGATAAACAGTATTTGATTCATTACTATAACTCCAATACTTTATACAATACACAGTAGGTACTAAAAAATGTTCATTAAAGGAATGATGAATGAATCACAAAATTACCTCTAAATAAAACACAAAATAAGACTCATCTTGTAGGAAAAGCAGAATTAGCTGGGAGGGAAAATGTCATCAAGAGGTCCTGAAAGTTGTTTTGCACACAAAGGAAACCATCAACAAAAGGACAAGGTGACCTAGCCATTGGAGAAAATATTTAAAAATGATGTATCTGATAAGGGGTGATAAGGGGTTAATATTCAAAATCTACAAAGAACTCCTACAATGTAACACCAAAAAATCCCCAAATAATCCAATATAAAAATGGGCAAAGACCGACATAGATATTTTTTCAAAGAAGATATATAAAAGGCCAACAAACACATGAAAAGGTGCTCAGCATCACTTATCATCAGAGAAATGCAAATCATAACCACAATGAGGTATCACCTCATACTTGTCAGAATAGCTAAAATCAAAAACACAAGTAACATCAAGTATTGATGAAGATTTAGAGAAAAAGGAACCCTTGTGAACTGCTGGTAGGAATGCAAGTTGTGCAGCCACTGTGGAAAACAATATGGAGTTATCTCAAAAAATTAAAAACAGAACTACCATACCATGCAGTAATTCCACTACTGGATATCTACCCACAGAAAATAAAAAACACTAATTTAAAAAGATAATATACACCCTTATGTTTACTGCAGCATCATTTTAATAGCCCAATTAGGAAAGCAACCCAAATTATGTCCATTGATAAATGAATGGATAAAGAAGATGAGATATATACATCCAATAAATATTATTCAGCCATGAAAACAAATGAGATCTTGCCATTTTCAACAACATGGGTGGATCTAGAGGGCATAATGCCAAGTAAAACAAGTCAGACAATGACAATTATCATAAAATTTCACTTATATGTGGAATTCAAGAAACAAAACAAAGGGAAAAAAAGAGACCAAAAAAAAAAAAAAGAGCCAAATAGAGAGAACAAACTGGTAGCTTCCAGAGGGGAGGTAGGTAGAGGGTTGGGTGAAATAAATAAAGGTTATTAAGAGTACACTCATGATAAGCACTGAATGATGAATAAAACTGGTAAATCATTATATTGTACTCTTGAAACTAATTCTAACTATATAACTATGTATCAGTCAATCAAAAATTTAAAAAATTATAAAAAAGAGGTCCTGAAAGTTGCACTCATGATTTTAAGTCTACAGTATTCCAAAGGACAGGGACACACACACAAACACACACACTCCTACATCTTTTTTAGTTTGCTTTAAATATTGAGTTTTGCATTAAGATGGTGTTTGGATTAATAAGCTACAGCTGAACTTTTTTTTTTTTTTTGGAACAACTAAGGAGACTTTCTATTCTAGCCAAAATGGACTAAGAGGGTCTATGTGTACCCTCCTTCCTAAAACAGTAACAATAACAATGACAAAAAATATTTAGAAAGTCTTGTTTTTAAGACATGGACATCAGGCAACAAAGAAATCCCTAAGAAATGAGAAGCCAAGGACGTCAATCTTTTGCTTGTCCTGCTTACAGTCTTGAGGGTTTCTTAGCAGAATCACAGGGAGGGTAACTCAAGAGAGGCAAACTCCTTGAGTTGAAGAAGCAGGTCTGAAAGTGTGCAAGGGTAAGATGGTAGCTATCATTCACAGGACAGGGCACCTGGCAAAGGGCTGCTGTAGAGAGAAAGATGTCCTGAGACCTGCAGAGTCCCGCTTGCGAATTTAGCAGAGTACTGATCTGGACAAATGTGTGAGGAAACTTCCCAAGGCTGGGTATTCCTTAACTCTAAGGAATAAATAGATCTAAACAATGATCAATATCTGCTAACATCACAAAAAGAGAGAGAACCAGTAGTCTTGCTCAGCCTCCTCCAAATGCATTTGGTCAAGTTCCTAATCTTAATTACCAATTAGTAGAAAAGATATAGGTCAGAGGAGCTTACTAAACAACTCTACAGGAAGGCATCAGCAAATACAAAGTATAGAGAGCTCTACCACCCAAATAATCCAGTTTCCTTAACAAAGAAAAATAGATGGAGGGGAAACCTCTAGAATAAAAGAGAAGAGAAATAACCAATTGCAATGTATGGGTCTTATTTGTTTTCTGTTTCAAATCGTAAAAAGTAATTGTAAAAACGTAAGAGACAATATGGAAAATCTGAATACTGGTTGTGCATATTTGATAAAAATAATAAGAAAATATTGACTGTTACGTATGGCTCATTTCTTAGGTGTGATTCATTTTTTCAGTTAAAAAACAAGTCCTAGGGGTGCCTGGGTAGCTCAGTGGGTTAAAGCCTCTGCCTTTGGCTCTGGTCATGATCCCAGGGTCCTGGGACCCTAGAACCCCACATTGGGATCTCTGCTCAGCAGGGAGCCTCCTTCCTCTTCTCTCTCTGCCTGCTTCTCTGCCTACTTGTGATCTCTGTCTGTCAAATGAATAAATAAAATCTTTTAAAAAAATAAAAATAAAAAATAAAAAAATAATAAAAATAAAAAACAAGTCCAAAAAAAAAAAATTCCTAATAGTATAAAGATATCTGCTGAATGAAATGAAGTCATGCCTGGAATTGGCTTCCAAATAATTTGGGGTGGGGGTAGGAAGTGGAAATAAGGGATATGTTGAAACAAAATTGTCCATGAGATGACAGTTGTTGAAGGTAGGTTGTAGCTGTATGAAAGTTCGTTATACCATTCTCTCTAGTTTTTAGTATGTTTCAAATTCTCATAATAAAAATTTAGTTAAATACATTAGAAATACATCTATAAATACGTAAGAAATTAAGGCTGTGATTTAGGACTCAGAAGTCACAGGCCATGATAAAAACTATTTCTTAGACGTGGAGATATCAGAGATGATGCTTTATGAGGGCACTGAGGACTGTGATTTGTAGCATCCCCTTAATGGAAGACTATATTTTCTCCACACAGAACACTGGCTTTTTAGCAAGGATAGAACTTCCTTCTGAAAATAGACCTAGCAGTATACAAGTGGTTGACTACCTAACTGAAGACACAAAAAGACATCAAAGGAGACCAAAAACCTAGATCTACAGGTGCAGTTATTATGTCTTCCTGTTCTTTTAAAAGCACATGACTGCTGCCCTTCCAACAGCACCCCTGCTATACAATTCAACCAATTCAATCTTGCCATTCCTACACTTCCTGCTTACTCACTGTCACAACTCCACCTTCCACACACACATTTAACTTTTTTTGGTTTTGAGGTCAGGGAAATGTCCAAATATTTTTTCCCCATTCAAATAATTCATCAGAAATACATTACAACCAGAATCTAGTTGTTCTGCAGTAGGAGGGACACTGTGAGTAGCTTGTCCGAGGTTCTGCCGAAAGAAGTCTCCCCTCTCCTCTTATCTGAGCCCTACCCATTCAAGAGAATATGTACAAAGCCAATAAATGGATCTCCTAAAAAGATGAATGTTACACTTTCCACTTTAAAAAATCCCTCATGGTCTCTAGTTCAGTATCTTATAAATAAGCTATAGCCTATATTTCTTACTCAAGAAATGAGCTGATTTGCTGACTCTAAAAAAAAAGTCGAAGTAAATTTTAATTCTCAGTATATTTTTAGCTAATAATTCTGTCTATAATATTACTGTACTAGTAATATTCTTAAGATATCATAATATATCCTAATGCCCATTTTCACTAAATGCCTAAAAAGGCCATGGGATCATGGCTTTAAAATATGATTTAAAATGTGATATGTGCTTTGGCAGCAAAATTAGCTTTAGGGACTCAAGGCTAGTGAGCATTTTTGTAGGTTGGTTACATTTTGTATTGCAAGATGCATTAGAGAAATTGTAAATGAACTTTTCAAAATATTTATTATCGGGGCACCTGGGTGGCTCAGTGGGTTAAGCCGCTGCCTTCGGCTCAGGTCATGATCTCAGGGTCCTGGGATCGAGTCCCACATCAGGCTCTCTGCTCAGCAGGGAGCCTGCTTCCCTCTCTCTCTCTCTGCCTGCCTCTCTGCCTACTTGTGATCTATCTCTGTCAAATGAATAAATAAAATCTTTAAAATATATATATATTTATTATCATTTTTACAACTTTCACTGGAGTGTCATTGTTTTTAGATGCAGTCTTGTTTATAATGTCCATTTTAAAAGTTGCTACCCCAGGCTTATAAAACAAAATTATAAGGTCTTCCCATCGACAGTATTAAAAGCATTCATCTCTAAGAAAGAGTTATAAAGAAATTCCACTGCAATAATTCAAACATTAAAGAAAATATAAAAATTGTTACTGTATGATAGAATATCAAATAATTAGAAACTGCTTTGTACTTTAATTTCTTTTTTATTATTTTTTATTATGTTTAGTTAGCCACTGTTTTGCAGTACAACATTAGTTTTTAATGTAGTGGTCAATGATTTGTTACATATAACTTCTGATAAAAGCAAAATACCTGCATAACTGCCAATTAGTCACATGTGATCTATGTAAATTTAAATCAATTAAATTTAAATTATATTCAAAATTCAGTTTCTCTGTCATACTAGCCATATTTTAAATGCTCACCCGCCACATGTGTCTACTGGTTACCATACTGGATGGGGCAGATATAGAACAATGTCTACTGTCTCATAAAGTTTGATCAAGTAATGATGGTCTTTGTTAGAGAAATCAACACTGAGGAATGTATATGTGCATATATCAATTTATTTCTGTCATGTCATTTTCCTTTAGTATAAGAGACAGAATTAAACTTATAAAATTTAAATTGCATTTCTGGAAAATCTATATTCTCATGCAAATATTTAAAATTGTGTCACAAACACTGCAGTGTAGATTTTCTTTTTCCTCTGCCACAAGGAGAACAGAATTCAGAAGATCCTATCTGCTCAAGATAGGGAATTATGGCATTAGCCAGTCTTCTTCCCCTTTGATTCACACTTTTGTTCTTTATAAAGACCTGTTCTAACCCTGCTGCTTTCAAGCTTACCCAGCAATGGCCCAACATTTATTCTGTGGCAAGGAATTCCTATTTAGAGAGCTGTACCTCAGGCCTCAAACTCCACACTTGTGAAGTTTGTTAACTGGCATAAGAAAACTCACTTCCTAGTTAGGTCTTCCCACCCGGAGAGGAGGCTCTTACACTCTTCCAAAGTACTAACAGATTCCTTAGTCTAACACAACTTTTCATCTCTCAATTTAGAAAGATGCATTTTGTAACATATGTAAAAAGACAGAAACATAGAAAGGCATAAATAATACTGCATTCTTGTATGGGAAAGTAAAATGCTCCTACAGTGAGATACTGAATAGGAAGGGTCTGTCTAATTCAGCAAAGAAACTGAGTGAGATCATCTCTACCGTTTATGCTTAGCAAGGAACCATGCTGCAAAGGAAAGACAGAAAACAAAGCAACAAAGTAAATGAAAAGCATATGAAAAACTTCTAAACAGGGCTAAACCGGATGCATTTAAGTGCAACTCCTGAAAATCTTGATGAGCAGTAGTATGTCTATATTTAAAAGACTAGATAAACCATATAGTTGATCCAGATAGTAAAAAAGGAAAAAAAGCTATCTACAATTATATGAGTATAGAGTTTGAAGTATTTTCATGAAAAAGTAAACAATAATAAATAATTATTTGGTATCGAAAATAATTTGACCTTAAATGAGAAAAAAATGAGAAAAAAAAATAATAAAGTCCAAGTAAAGGAGTTCTTAATACAATAGTCCAAACATTTGTAAAGTGGATCTTTGTCCAGAATAGTATTGTTTGCAAATAATTTCTACAGTAGATTCAACAGATTCCATGGTTCCAAAAATTAATTAGAACCTTAAAATTAGCTATAGAAATCAGCTACAAGCTAATGAGTTTGGGAGGAAAAAAGAAAGAACACAATATGCCAACTTTTCAACCCTTTCTGCAAACAGACTTTCACATCTTAAAAATTACACTTGCTTTCAAGATTCCTTGCATCCATAACTTCAACTTTTTGCTCACTTGCTTACTCCCTAAGAAAGTCTAAAACCACATAAACTGCTATAAATGTTTACCAACAAAGTATTATTTTCCAATCAATTTTTTCTTAATTTTTAAAGTTGAAAAAGGTTTTATTACAATTAGGTCACTACTCTTGGCATAAGGCCTCTGAAACATTGTTTCTCAGACACTAATGGGTCTTGGAAAAGTTTGAAACTCTCAATTCATTATGACTTTGAGTAGCTGTTTTGTACCGAAGAATGAGAATTGATGGAGAGGTTGGGACTAAACACATAATTTTATGAAATATGATGAAAACATAAGGGTTTTGTTATGACGCACGTAACAATCAAGAACCTGCTTCTTTTTAGCAAGCTCCTAAAAAGTACCTCCCGTATAATTATTAAATAAAAACACTCACTTATTCGGTACTCAGCTAGCTTTTAAACTCTGAATAAGAGAAGTACACAGTGAGAGAGGTACTTACATGGTTTCCTTGGATACTGGATGATGCCATTCAGGTCTATGTTTTTATCTGAAAGTGGTGCCCTGCGGAGAAATGAGGCTTGGTGAGTGGCTGTTTATACATAGTAAGTAAATAGGAACTTTGTTTATTTTACAAAGCATTTTTTATTTTGACCCAGATTTCTTTTTCTCATCATACTCAAACCTTGTAAACAGAAATAATATGGTAGAACAGGTACTTTGCACAACTCTTTCTAATACCACATAGGAGATCATAATTATCAAAGCAGAAGCTCAGAATGCTTTGGTTAAATACTTTACTCCTTGGGCTACTTTATATAACTTAACAACTATATTTATGTCAGACATATCAATGAACACTGCCTGCCTCTCTATTTCCCTTCAGAAGGAGTTGTTCTCAAACTGTCAATAAAGAAATTAATCTAAAAAAATTCACACACATGATAAATGTCCTTACCTTAAAGAGTAAGAGAATTCTAGCTTCACCAGCTCCTAAACATCCAGGGTTTCCACAGACATTAACTGTCATCTTAGATGTAGTAGTGGGGTCCTAGATTCTCAATAGTTTAAGGGCTACGAGCACACAATTTTGACAGTCTCTCAGAACTACAGGCTGTCTAATTTTGGTAGCATGATTAATCCCTCCTATGTGATAAGTTTTAACCTTCTAATATTTCTCTGGATCGAAAAGAACAAATGAGTTACAGCAAAGAATGGCAACTAACTTTAACGCTTAACACAATTTAATAATCTGAAATGAAGTAAGTGTGTGCTATGTTTCCATTAAAAAGTTTCCAGCCACAATTAATTGAACAAAAACTTGTCTTGTTCCAGGATTATTCTTGGAAATGTAATTTTAAAGTCTGCGTGAAATGAGGAAACTTACTTTTTTACCATATGAAAGCAATCTCATTTTTTAGGAATGATTTTTGGATAGGCTTCCAATTTGATATTTTCCATTTGAACTAGCAGCATAGGGGCTTGGCAGGGGGAGGGGAGGGAAGCAATTCTGTGTTCTTTTGCCAGCACTGACAAAGGTCTGGTTGTCAGTGATACCTTTACAGCTAAATTTACCCCAGAGTGACAGGAACAGGTGCACCTCGGCCTGCCAGACACTTGTGCACAGGGATCACGCATCTTACGGCTTGACGATCAAGGGGGGAAAGCCTGGGTCTTCATAGAAAAGGAGAAGAGACAAACGCAGCCCAAACTGGGGGGTTTCTCTTCAAAGCCAGCTGGTCTGGCTTTATTCTACAGGAATTTTTTTACCTGTCAGGGTTTGGACAACAAAGCCCTCAGCAGGTGCTGAAGGGTACAACTTCCTGGAGAAGCAGAAAGGCACTGGTGAGTTTCAATTGCCAAAATATATTTTTTAATCTTTAAAAGTTGATTTTGTTATCTTGGAAGAGGCACTGCTGAGGAACCTACATTCAGAAAGCTGATGAGACCATTGGAATCAGAGCCAACTAACTCAACAGTAGGTTTGCCTGGTGTAGAAAGTAGAGCTGTTACCATTTGACAATTTTTTACATTTAAAAAAAAGAGTTTTATAGGAAAGACTTTATATTTGAATGTTGGTCTCTTTCATTAGTAACTCTAACATCTGAAAGATGAAGAATTAATTACATATATGATATTAGACTATTAAAATAAACACACAAATATCATTTCCTCTCTTTTTATCTAATTCTGTCATAATCTATTCTGAATAAAATGTTTTTTTAATAAATCAAATAAAAATGTGAAATGGTACATGCTCTTTTCAAACATTTCATGTGCTAGCATTTTTTATATGTGCATGTGACAGGAATATGATTAGAAAGAATATAAAATTAGTTTTATTTATAATACATTTTTTAAAACATGTATTGCACAGAATATTTAATAATTAAAAGTAGCAACATTTTCTCATTATCTTACAAAGAGTTTCTTTGGAGAAAAATCTTTGGAATAAACAACCAAGACAGTACTAAAGCATGTTTTTACGTCACTGATTTCCAAAATTAGTACACTTATATATTTGCTATTTTTATTTTGTGAATTCGAAAGTTTAGGCAAAATTTTTTTTTTCAGAGTAGGATTTTAATTAATACAAAACATGGAAAAATAAGACCACATGTCAGGATATATTTTTAAAAAAGTGATTCTATTTCAAGGACTCATTCTTTTAACTATGCTTCACAGCATTTCTCTACAAATTGTTGTATTATACAAATTGAAAACATTTATTTAAGCAAGTAAGGAGTTCAAAGCTAAAGACTATACATAGTAAACATATGAAACCATTTTAACAACCAAATTCCATATTCACAAACAACATGGGCTAATGAATGTAAAAGACACACAGCATACACCGATCAAGAATGCTATAAATTATTAGCCCTAAAATCAATTTTCTGGGCTGTGGGGGGTACAATTGGTACTTAAGAAGAGAAAGGCTCCTACCAATATAAATTACTAATATTATGAGGTAATTGTTTTTTCATGATAATCTCATAAATAATTTTCAAACTACATGCTTCACACATGGCTGTATAGTAGGAAAATAATAAGATCTGACTTTTTTTAATGACTACTACATCTAAAACAATTATTAAATCAATGATGATATGAATAAACCACAAATTTATAAGTATCATACTCTGACTTAATTATTGTTTAAAATTATGAACTATTTGTGGCTTAAAAAATTACCAGAAATGATCTAGACAACAAGAAAACTAATATTTTTAAAACATAATTAAAACCCAAATCTGATTTTCATTATAAATTACTACATATAGAATATCATTCAGAAAATTAAAGTATATTCTACTTTTTTAAATGATATATTATGGTTTCAAACTGCTATTTTTATGTGATATTCTGTCATCTTCATATATTGCTTCTGGTACCTAAGTAACCATGATCCAATATTGCATTTTTTAGATAGCTTCATTAGTCTCTTAAAGAATAATTATGTACTACATGCACTTGATAATTTTGTTATTTATCTAGTCTGTTAAGTACTATATTCCTAAAGAATCAGAGCAGTCATTTTTTAGAAATAAGTACTACAAACCTGAACACACACTCTTAAGTCAACTTTTAAAATTACATTTGTGAATTCTTTATGTGCATTACTATCGGCTATAATTATTATACAGTTTGTCATTAACACTCAATATGAGCCACACAAAAGCTTCTTCCAAACTATTTTTCATCACTCTTGTGAATTATTTATGTGTGACTGAACCTATTAGAGATAATGTTAGGTATAGCCTAAATATTCATAAATAACCAAAATTTGTCATCTTAACCATGGCCTGAATTGTGGGCTTAATCCAAAATTTCATGTTTTTTTCTTGTAATTATGGAGAGAAGCTTTAATTCCTAGTACAACTTGCAGCTACATTTTGTACTTTCCCATAAACCTTCAACTTTGTTTCACAAAAATACCTATGCCAACTCCCTCAATGTATGGAAATGATTTCTTTTAATAAGTCTTAGTCAGAAATTATGATGATGTTGCAATGACTCATATGTGTCCTAAAAGTTTAATTTAAAAACATACTTTTAAATTTTAAGCCTTATTTGCAATGTATCTTCATAGCTTAAGAATGGCTTATTTATAGTGGAGAAAAATTAATTATTCTCCTGTTTCAGAAAAACATTTGAAAAACATTTTGTTTACCCATAGACACATAGAGAAAATTCTGATTCTCCCAGCAACTAATTTCAACAAATTATATTGTGAATACCAATCTATTTAATTTCAGGACAATGAAGCTTCCAGCTAAAATGGTTTACTTGTAAGTAATTAAAGACACAAAAATACTTTGGCAGCTTTAAATGTATCTCCTCATTGACCAGCCACCTGACTGACAGCTGTCAACTGTCTATGGGCCAAATGTAACCCAGTAAAGATAAAAATTACATATTACTCATCCCTGTTGATAATACCTGGTGCCAGTAAGGTCTTCAAGTAGGAATAACTAGACTATAGCTATAAAGAAGTGAAAAGGGAATCATTTCTGCCACCCACAATCCCTCCTTTGTCATTAACTTATTTCTCCTTTCTTTTCCACTTACCCCACTTGTCTTGATACCCGTAGCTCATACTTACAAAGAGTTAATTTCCTTAAAGAAACTTCAGATGTATGTAACAAGTGTGTGACCATGAAAATACTGGGCAGCCAGGTAATGAAGCCCACACATTTCTTTCAATCAAATCTTCTTTTGAGCTCATGGAGTGTTTGAATTGTGGGAAAGAGTCTTTGATGCTTTCAACTACTCATTTTTTAAAAAAATGAAATGGAAGCACAAAAATAAAATTTACCCAAGGTCACCAGCATGACGATGTAGATGTAGACTTGGCTCTGTCTCCCAACTTCACATCCAGTGATTTTTTTTTTTCTGTTAGACTTTAAACATGTGGACAATGAAACTATAAGTAAAAGAGAGCACATGGAAAATTAATGCGAGACATTGCACTGGGGAATTGTTTGCAGTTAATACCTTCTTAGAGAAATACAGTTTTATCAAAGCATATTAAAATGTAGCTTTAAAAAAAAAGAACACAAACATATTAAAATATCTATGGTACAAACTCTTTTTTAGATTCTCTTTACTATTTAACCTGATTTCCAAACTGAAAACATTTATGGTGCTTATGAAACAGCAGAAAGAAAAATTAATCAATGGCAATATAGATGTTTAGAAGATAAATGACAAATTCAGGTTGCAAATTTTTTTGAAATATTAGAAAACAATTAAAAATACAAAATATACCAAAGCATAAGCATACATACATTACCTAAGTACAGAATATACTAAATAGTTCACATAACCAACTCAACAACTAACAAGTGTCTCTGTGTGTGTGTGTGTGTGTGTGTGTGTTAATTACAAAACCCCTGGGGACCCCAGAGACCTCACCAGCAAGTGTTTCCTAACAGCTCAGAAATTCTATGACTCAACAATCCTGTATTAATTTAAGTATCTGGTATTTATTAAAATAATTATTAATTATATTAATATTTTATATTGCTATAATATAATTTGTTGTTAATGCTGCATATCATATTGATTCAATCAAGGTCATGAAAATATATTCAACCTAAATACTTTATTCTTCTCTGACCCTCTAGAAAAGAAATCATTTAGAAGGTAACTACCATGTTCTGAATTTAAAAGGATTTATTTTAACCCTGAGCTTTAGAGCTATATTTGCCTGTGAGAAGTTTGTTTTAAAACCCAAACAAGCAAATGAATTTTTTAAGGAGGGAGACCTTAAACACTAATATAGAATATGGGAGGAAATTGGAGACAGGATTTCCCTGCAAGGAATTCCGGTAGAATAATCTCCAACAGCTCTATGATACCATTTAGCAACTAAATTATACAAGATATCTAAATTTACAAACATATTTGCTTATTCTATTACATTTAGTCAAAATCAACATTATTAATCGGCAAACCACTTAACAATATGCAATAACAGTATGCAAATCGATTGTAAGCAAAATAATCAGTAAATAATATCCATTTCTAGTAATTGTGAAAGACAGGGGTGTCAAGGCAAAATGTGCAAAAAATTCAGTCATCTCCCTGCATCTCAAAGGGGTGTTAGTGAAACTGAATGACTTATTTCTCATCTGCCTTTGAAAGGTTTTTAATGTTTTCTCATTAGAGCTGAAGAGTACTGTCAGAAGAGCAGCAGAGTAGAAGTAGGCAACTATGGGTCATAATCTCTCTTTCACTGCTCAGTAACTTTATGACTGGAAACCAAGTCATGTAATCTCTGGGAGGATACTGAAGGGATGTGACTCTTTGCTGGGCTATGCATAAATCAGAGGAAAGGCCATTCTGGAAAGTGTTTATCCAGTAGAAGGTGTTTCTGTTCCTTCATGTGAGGTCCCAAAAGGATTCTAGATAATGTTGATGGGTTCCGGTCTCCAATGGCCTGCCCTGCCCCCTCCCTACTGCTATAAGAAGCCCACCATATTGGCAGCATTCCAAATAATTAAACTAACACCAGTTTTTAGCCTATGAGATGAGTGTGGAAAACAAAATCACTTTACAATACACTACTGACCAGCTAGCCATATTTTTCCTACTTGGGTACCCTGGTAACAAAACATAAAAGGTCTTATCTTCAAAGTTACTTTGTCACACATAGCTTGGAACTTTTCACTAACTTTATAAGGTGGAGTTGCCGCATACAAAAAACCTACTAGTCATTTAATGTTTTTATTAATATTTTTCAAAAAAAAAATATTCTCCACACTTGCTGCTGTAAGCCAGCTTGAGAACATGTTTGCTCGTGTCAGAAAGATGTTGGAACAAGCAACAGGCTCATCAAAGAACCCCCTAATCTGAAGTGTTAAAAATATCTGGATCCAAGAGAGGTTAATAGTAGCAGCTGGCTACACAGAGAGGTTAAAAGGCTGGGAATATGGATCCCCTTGTCGCCTGGGATGACAATGTTGTGAAGGCCTTATATGATTGATCAGCAACGCAGAGGTAATTATCAAGGTCATAAGGAATATTTGTATTAATTGAAAGTCTTTTTAGGGAAAAGCCACATTTCTCAAGTATTGTGCATGGGACTGGTCTTGGTTGCCAGGAATCTAGGTTCATAAGCTGCTGGCAGCCACAGAAGCATGAATGTGTGCTCCTCTCCGTTGTCACTGATGGTAGATGCCACGGGATCCAAAACCCATTTCACAGGTTTTGCTGAGATACGGGGATCCAGGAGCAGAGTTCACCCAAGAAAAAATAAGGACTGACCCTCAGATCCATAAGGATGAAGAACTGAGTCCCTGTATTGCTTAATCTGTCTTCTAATCACAATGGGCAGAATATATGTGGCATGTCCTTTTTGATTGTTTACAGTACGAGCCAAGACAAGCAATGGAAAGATTCATATCATTCTGACCTCTCATTGTTACTATTTTGAAAGGAGTTCACTGATTTAGAAGTTCCATGAAACTAAGGATTAGTTGAGAGCGTGGGAACGAATAATGTAGCAAATGTAAGGTTAAGGAATTAGAAGTCTTCACAGATCTTATGATCACCCTTACCCTAAGGCAATAGCTTGAAAGCAAAAGATACATAAGAAACACCCAAGAAGCTAGTTTTTAATGAGATTTCTGAGGCTGTTGTTCAGGGGAGCTGAGATGGGGCCTAAGAATCTGAGTGACTCTGAGGCCCTCTGATAAAAACTGTTTTCAGTGCTAGATTCTGTGCTAGATTCCAGTCCTCACTAAAGTTGAGGGACTCCTTCAAGAAGGTTGGTTCTCTTGCTCTGCAATAGCAAGAAAACCAGCACCCAGCGATATCAGGTCCTAGGAGACCAAAGGAAGCCTATGGATATAGCTACAGAAGTTCTGCGTGCATTTTTATTTATTGTCAGATATAATTGCACTTAAATAGTCTGTTTAATTATTTCTATGTAGATTGGCAAAGGGTAAGGTTCACCCAACACTAGAGATAAACCAAAAATCATTCTCAAGTTCTACTTGAGTTTCAGGCACTAAATAAAACAGCTTTAAATATGAACAATGGCTTGAATTGGCTCTTGAGAAAATTCATTAAAAAATAAGAGTGCTGTTTACGAGAAGTATGTATATATACATATGTATGTGTGTATACACACACACACACACACACACACTCAAGTTTTAGAATACTCGATCATCACTGACCCGGGGAGTTTAGAAGGCTATGGTCCAGCAATAATGTAGGAGAAACCACAGGCTTTATTCTCCTGTGCATGAGTTGTTTTGTGGCCATAGGCTACCAAAAGAGAGTCTCACAGCTACAAAAGGATAAGGTGAGAATATGTGAAACAGACTAGATGGATGAACATAAATCCTTTGAAAGCAGATAAACATTGCAAGCACATGCGTTACTCGATGTAAGTTAATCATCATTGTAATCAGAGTGATTATAGTGATTAATAACAAAAAAAATCATAGAAACTCTTCTATGACCATATTATCTATAGCATATATCAATTGTTTAGAAATAACTTCCCTTGGGGCGCCTGGGTAGCTCAGTGGGTTAAAGCCTCTGCCTTCGGCTCAGGTCATGATCTCAGGGTCCTGGGATGGAGCCCCTCATCGGGCTCTCTGCTCAGCAGGGAGCCTGCTTCTCCCCATCTCTCTGCCTGCCTCTCTGCCTACTTGTGATCTCTCTGTCAAATAAATAAATAAAATCTTAAAAAAAAAAAGAAAGAAAGAACTTCCCTTGTTAGCAGTATTTTATTTTGAAGGGATTCAAATAAATAGAAAATTACTACTATCTTATGGTTCTGAAAGAGAAAATGTAACTTTACAAAGCATGAAAGAAGAAATCTAATTGTTAATAACCAGTGGGGTGTGTGTGTGTGTTTATGGTTGTACTGGCTTTATAACTGAAAATAAAAAATTTACAACTGAAGATGAGAAGATGAAGCAGAAAAGATGAAGGAAGAAAGAAGGTAAAGGGGAAGGAAATGGAAAAGACAGGATTCAATCTATTGATAGCTATATCACTATTGCTAAAGGGACCGAAAGGCATAAGAAAATTGTAGAATGTTTCCTACTTTACCCGTCTTTAAGCAGCGTTCAAGATCTTTTACTTAGAATCATATTTCCTCATCTCTGAATTTCTTCAGAATATATTATAAAGTATACTGTATTTGATATGGAGGCTCCATATTTACAGGTTTAATGTCATACAAAGTTGGGAAATATTTGATTCATGGACCCTATCTTTGCACACAGGAAGACGCTTTGTCTGTGATTTCACAGAGGTCATAAAGGGCAGAATGTAGTGTTCCCTCCAACCTCAAACCTCTCCCCAACCTTTCCAAATTCTAACCTTCATCCAGGAAGCAATACCCATCCTTGTCATAGGACTCTTACATCCCTTTAAAGACATTTCTGAAGAAATAATCACTAATTACACCTCTGATGGCTTTTGGAGGCAGAAGGGAGTTCACACAGGGTGAGACCAAGTGACAACATGGTAGCAATGGCACAAGGGACATGCAGCAACTGTGTACCTCCTATGCAAGACGGGAATAGAAAAAGAGACCAGAACAACAGGTACCAAAGTGTTATTATATATTTTTTAAAAGATAGGTAGATAAATTTTCAAGGAGCATCACGATACTTGGCTGATAGAGAGCTCATCTTCCAATCACAACCTCTTCAAAAATAGTAAACTTTCTTCAAGTAAGAGCCAGGCTTTCTACTTACTGGCTAGCACCTAGGGCTAACTTACACATCGGCCAAGCAAGAGGGACCGGAGACATGATGAAAATCTCCTCCCTGAAGCATCTCCCCACCAACAGACCAGGGAATTTATGGAAGTTGTGTAATCATAGATACTCCTTTGGAGGATGAACTCCTTTCAGAAAACTTCTGAAAAGAAGTTCATTTAAAGGAGTAACACATTGATACTGCATCATGAAGTAAACTGTTGGAGTGGTGGGCTCCTCTGATAGAACACAGTCCACGAGAATTCTGGAACATAAAATGAGTGCTGAGGAATGAAAGGACCTTGTGGGTCACATCAGTGAAAGGCTGTGAGGAGACAGAGATACTCAATAAAGAGCTATTATTGATTTTAAAAATTGCTGCTGGGTGAGTGGAGCATGCCAGAGTGAAAGAAGGACAAGCTGAAGGTGAGTCTAGGGAGGCTGGTGATACAAAGACAAGCTTTAGCAACCTTACAATTTTGCCAATACCACACAGATAATATTGATTTTAAAAGACTTAAAAACTCAGATTTAATAAAACCTGCTAATTCTGTATATTTATGTGACAGTTCCTTAAATTTAAGTGTAAGATTATGCAATCAATAAGCAATTTAGAAGATGTCTGATAGAACCAAAAAATAATATCTTGGAGCCTTATTCTGAGCAAATGGATATATAATTACTTTTGTAAGTCTGACAAAATAAAATATGAACACAAAAAAAATGTTTCTCTGAAAAGAATATGGAACACTGACAAGGATAATATAAATTGACAACCCCAGAATGTAAGATTCTTGGTATAATATACATTGGTTTAATCAACATATTATCCTAAATATTTTATATTTATTTCAAATATAAAAAGCTATATATAAAATAAAAACTGCTTTGAAGCATGAAAGCTGATAGAAAAGGAAACAACTTCTAAGATATTGTTAGATAATGAGAAATTGAGGTATTTTCCAGGAGCATGCGGTAGTCCTTAAAAATGAAATAGTATGTTAGTGGACATTTACTGAGCATTCTCTTTTTTTTTTTTTTAAGATTTTATTGATTTATTTGACAGAGATCACAAGTAGGTGGAGAGGCAGGCAGAGAGAGAGAGAGAGGAGGAAGAAGGCTCCCCGCCGAACAGAGAGCCTGATGGGGGGCTCGATCCCAGAACTGTGGGATCATGACCTGAGCCGAAGGCAGAGGCTTTAACCCACTGAGCTACCCAGGCGCCCCTACTGAGCATTTTCTACATGCCAGGAACCAGGTGACTACAGAAGTACAATCTTACATCTTCCTCTCAGGAAAACTGTCATCCTATAGAGGTCCTGAAACGTTTTCTATTTTATAACAAGGGCATTTTGAAAATTAAGGTCAAATGGTTATTAAGTCTGAGCCTGGATTCTAATTCAGCAACTCTGATTTACCCTTCCCTGTCCCTTGTACATTCCTTGCAAAGGTATTTCCCATGACGTTCACATATGATATGTAACTTCTAATCGATGAAACTAACTTTTTAAAACTTTTATGATGTTATTGCCAAAATGTCTACTTAAAGGCTACACTTTCACAGGAGGAATACCCTTGAAATCCCCCTTCTGTATCTGCAATTAGTGTCAATTTATGAGCCAGATATCAAATAATCTGCTGCTTTATAATCACATCATAGTTTCCATCAAGCACCTTGTTCACTACATTTGGTCTGGATTTAGTTTCACCAACAAATTCATCCTTAATGATAATGATTTGTCAACAAACAGTTAAGACTGAATAGCAAATGCCTAAGGAGATTTCTATAGAGACCTGTGCGAAGACATTATTACTGAAATAAGCGAGTAACTTCCTAAGCTGTCTACCGGAAGAGGATGACACATGTTTAGACATGTATTTCTAAAATATTTTCTGGTGGGGGTAAAAAAATATTGATTACATCACCTCCTGATCTCATGATCCCTATAACTGAGCAAAACTTATGAGTCTAAGGACACAATACAGCATCACAGCTAAGAGCATCACTAGAAACAAACTAACCCAGATTCATGTCCTTTGTCTGGCACTAGGGGCTATTAGACCCCAAGTAGGTAATGTCACCTCTCTAAGTTTTAGTTTTTAAAATCTGTAAAATGAAGAGAATTGTAGTTCCTGTCTGAATGGTTGTTGTTTGGATAAAAAGAAAAAAAAGTTTACAAAGCAGATAATATAATTAATTAAAGCAATTAGTACAAGACTAACAGTAAGTGGCCATTAAATATTACACACTTTAAATTTATTTCAACTCTCATTCTAATAAGATAGTATTATTTTTACACATATACTACAAATATCCTTGTATTATAAATATGAATATTATTCACATATAAATATCAAACTACAAATTTAGTAAAAAAAGGAAATCATCTATACAAAATCAGACTTCCTTGGTTTGAATCTTTGACTAAGTGAAGTAGTATATACTGATAAATCAAACCGGTTTTAATGCCTGACAAATTTAAAAGTTTTACTGTATTTTACTTTTAATTCTCACCATATTGCAAAACAATTTAGAGAGACTTCATCCCAAACAATGAAAATCAATTCTCTCTTTTCCTGGTAAATTAGCATATGGATATAATTACGTATCTCCTTGTTTTCAAATTTAGTAAGTATGGGAAACATAAATCTATGCATGATCTTGCCTTCCTGAAAAAATAAAATTTGTATTATTTTCCTTGGTTTATAATTCTAGGTTATATACAAAATATTTAGAAGTAATTTCGTAAGTTCTCAACTATGTAAAACACCATCATTTGGAAAATTACCTAGAGAGATAAAGAAAACAAGGTACATTTTGCAGTGTGGTGGCTTTATTCTCTCCTTTCTAGATTTGTCTTATTTTGGTATTCTTAATGAGGACAGATAGCAGGTATACCAGATATAAATTGTTTGTAAATACTTTCTGAATCCATTTTTCCCTGTAATACATACTTACACAAATTAAAATCAATAGAAATCACATATGTCCCAAGTGGGACTTTATTAAAACCAAAAACACAAAATGTCTATGGCTTCTGTTTTCCAAGAAGCAGCAAACAGTCCCCTAGACATAGTTGTAATGTTGATCATGCATCCAACAGAGAACGTCTGGGTCCCTCTTGAACAGAATGCTCCATTAGGCATTCCATGGGCTCCCCCTTCCTGGCAGGCCTTGGCCCAGCCCCATTGCCATAGATGGCCATCAGACATTTGGAATGACATAAGGAGATAATCTGAGCAGGCTCTGCCCTAAAGAATTCAAGCTAGCAGGAGACTGAAGATATCAATGTCTTCTTGGCTGACAACAGCATTCCAAAGGTCAACCAGGGTGAAAGAGGATGGACTTGGGAGTTTCCAGTGCCTTTTCAACAACCAAGCAGCTAACAAGTATAAAGAAGCACCCCTCAAGACAAAAAAAATAATAAATTAAGACAATAAAAGTCTGGAAGTATACTAGAGATGCCATGTCTGTGAAAGGGAAATAAGACAACCTACATCCATTCAGTCAGGGAATTTTAGGTTTGAAAAGATCACCTCTCTTAAAAATAAAACAGTTCTCATCCTAAACCAATTCCCACCTCTCTTGACAATCTACTTCTCCAACTTTTTCTACAGTGTCAGCCCTTGTATGGATGAATATGGAACTTAATGGTGTAGAAGTAGAAATGTATGGAAATTAACGGTGTAGAAGTAGAAATGTATGTAGTGTAGTATGTAATGGTGTAGAAGCAGAAGAATAAGAATGTCTTTTACTACAGTTTACCAATTTCCCAGACCTGTGCTTTGTTGGGTGGCTCATTTAATCCCCATAACAAAGTTTTAAGAGTAGCACTTTATGTTCCACACTTTACAGATGAGGAAACTTAGGCAAAGGGAGGTTCCATAACATGCACCTGATAGTATCTTCATCGAATTTGGGAAAGTCTATGCTTTACTAACAATTTCCACCTTACACAATACTTTTCCTCCCTGACCTTAAGAGTGTTTATTAGCTCTTACTTTAAAAGGATAATTCCATTTCCTCAGATTTTTTTAAGTATAAATAAGAACAATGTTATCCCAACCAGTCTCTTGAAGAAGACATGATTTCAATCTATGAAACTACCAGTAATACATTTTTAGTTTAGGAGACAGTGTTCCTACACACCTTATTCTTCACTAGAATTTCTACCTAGAAGAATGCTTAGAAGTATTTTCTCTTGTAAAACGGTGCTCCTGTCAAATCTGTCAGATCACCTTTTCTATAGGGCGAATTTGCCTAGTCAGTCTCAGGTAAGGTGCCCTGGTCTGGCACAAAGTATAGTAGATAGACCCTGCCTGGTGACCTTCACTTCTTTCTAAATTCATGGCGTGATTTAGGGGTACATCTGTTAATTTCTCTGGGCCCCATTTGTCTACCCTGTAAAAAATTAGGTGCTTGTGTTAAATGTTCCCCAAGACCTCTATCAGCAAGAAGATGCGGAAATTCTGACTTTAAAACTTTCCACACTAGTGCCAGGAAATGCAAATGCCAAGAGTGTCCTAAAAATTGGCTGGTATCATAAAACAGATTCTTTCTTTCTTTTTCTCTCTTTCTTCTTCTTCTTCTTTTTTTTTTTTAACCGGCATTCATTTAAAACTCTAGAACAGCACATTCCAATAGAACTTTACGCAATGATGGCAATGTTCAACATCTCGCAGTCAAATAAGGTAGCCACTAGCCGCCTGTGGCTATTGAGCACTTGAAATGTGGCCAGTATAACTGGGAACCTGAATTTTGAATTTTATGTAATTCTAATAAGCTTAAACTTCATGAGCCACAGGCGGCTAGCGGCTCCCATACTGGAGGCAGCTTATAGCTTCAAGAGCACAACAATATAAACATTTTACACCTTTGATTTATTCAGCCGAGTACTTTACAATGTCTTTGGAGCATTGATCTTTTCACCACTCTTGGAGCGTTTGGTACAGCTCCACAGTTCAATCAAAGAACAGCCCAGGCATTTGCATTTCGTGATGGCATTTTTTGCGAGAGACCCCAGTATTGTTCTCACGTGCCAGCAAATAAAGGGGAGGGAAAGGGAAAGGAAGTTTTTTGGGGGGGGGGTGTCTTTTCTCCCCCAGTCTCCCATTTGTCGTGTAACTTGGGGCCTTTCCCGAGCCAAGACGCGCACCTATCCACCGAGGCAGCTTAACTAGCAGACGCAGCAGTTGGCTGTTAGTTTTTTTTTTTTTTTTAATAATCGTGTAGACCCTGAGAGATTGGGCTGTAAAATCCAGCTCCGGGACCGCGTCCTTTCCTATTGGTCTGTCAGGTGAAAAACAGGGCTGACTGGCGGCGGGACAGGGGCGGCGGCCGGACCTGCGCCCGCCACTCCTTCTCCCCCAGGCGCGCAAAGCGCTCAGAGCCCCGGCGGCTCCAAGGGCCGCCGGACGCCGACCGCGTGCCAGCGCTTTGTGCACCGTGCGTAGGTGGGTTCACTGGGCGCCTCGCTCGGAACTGCCCCCCTCCCCAGCCCTCTGGGGTCGTCGCCCGCCAGCCTAGGGGAAATATCCCTGAGAGCCCCAAACCAGACGAGCAGGGCAACTCCCCGACACCGCCACCGAGCTTCTCCAGGGCCCACCCACCACCGCTGCGCCCTCCTCCCATTCTCCACAGCCCACCACGCGGCCTCTTCGCCAAACCACCAGCCGCTTTCCCCCGAGCCGTGACATCCCCCTCAAGACGCAACCCGGCACACTCCCCGCCAAGGCAGCCCGCCCCCTTCCGCGCACCCAGGCCCACAGGCCCCTGGAGGGCCCCGAGCCCGCCTCCTCCTCGCCCGTGGCGCACGCACGTGGCGCACTCACCCCCTACTAGCTGCCTCCGAGCTCTAGAAACGCTCCCGGGAGGGAGCCCCCGCCCCCTCGGCTCCGTCCGCTCTGAGGAAAGTGGGTGGGGGGAAGAGAAGACGGGCTGAGAAGGAGTAGGTAGGTCGGTCCGCTCTGAGAAAAGTGGGTGGGGGGAAGTGGCGATGGGCAGAGAAAGGAGTATATAGGTGGAGAGCGGTGTTGGAGGGGACGACCGGCAATAATTGGACGGCGTTGCGGCTGTTGCGCCTCTGTGAACGCCCAGCCAGCGCGGATTCACTTTCCACACAAATCACCGGGAGGGATTGTTGCTGCCTGCAATCAATAACTCAGCAGAGTAAGCTGCTGAAACCACAGGCGTCCCCTGTCTGGGTCTCTTAAGGGGCCGTCCGAACTGAATTCCAGCCCTTGGCTTCCCAGACAAAGAAGTGGGCACCGAAACGCAGGACGGAGATTTTTAACCCCCACCCCCACCCCGATCCCGGGTAGAGATCTTTAAAAATTAAAGGGCACACACGTAGAGAGGTATCTAGGGGGGAAAAAAAAAAAAACACCAAACAGTTAAAAGGGGAAGTGTAACAATCCATTCTTTGACTTGAAGGTTTCTGTGATATTTCGAGAAATGGGATAGAATCAATGTTCCGATGAACATTCAACGATTTTCTAAGTGAAGGTAAAGTCCATTAAATTTAGCCATGCATATGGATACTTTTTAATCAGCCACACATTTGCAAGGAAATTACTGATCTAGCCTTATTTGGGCATACTGATCCAGGAAAAGGAAGAAATGTATCATAATTTGTAGTGGCATTGTTAAAAGCCTTTGCATATCTTTCAGACATTATTCCATGAAGATTGCATTTCTGTAAGGGGAAAAGGCCCTGGGAGATGTGTATTATGATTCCCACTTAACAGACTGTAATACCAAGCAGAGCTGGGAGAAAGGGTATTGACTAGGTCACCAGATACTACCCGCCACTAAGTTTAGACGAACTCACTGTAGGCCTGAGCCTCAAAGACTAAGCTCAGCTAACACCCCTAAAATAAAAGTGGCCAAAACTCATTTCTCCTTGCCTGAAGCAATTTAAAAATAAAAATAAGTCTTAGGAATGTCAACCCAAATATAGAGGCTTTATAAATCTTAATGAGTCTTCACTATGAAAAGTCTTCTTGCTAAAACAAATGGGTAAATGGATATTGACCACCCTGGTCTGATAAGTCTCAGGGTTGGGAGGAATAGACTCATTCTGAAGCCAGGGAAAAGTTCATTTGTATGCTTGAAGTCATAGAAAGCTGGTTTCAAACGGAGATTAGAACACAGGAGCATTTGTCTGTGCTCAGTATAGTTCAACGCTGCTGGCTAGCGTAAGGTATTATTGGTAGGTAATAGAATTCATAAAGGGTACTGAATCCACACCACTAATCCTGAAGTATTTAAAACTGCCCTTTGGGCGCCATACACAATAAGCCCTTTCAGCAACTTCAGTTGAAGCTTCGTTATCCCTACTTGACGAATTTTCTTAGCTTGGGATATGGTAGATTTGACTTTCGCCTTTGTAATTCTTAATCAGATACAAAATTAAAGGTACAAAAAATAAAGATAAATATAGGCTCTTTAGATATGAGATAAAGGATATGATTAAACCTTGGCTTGGAATAACAAATCCTTTGCATATTGCAGATTCTCAATCACAAGTAGTCCATATGGTGTATACTGTGCATAGGCTAAAGCTGTACCTAAAGAATTTTTGAAATTTAGATATTTGGCACTATTTATATTAAAGGCTATAAGTATTTTCACAATTAATGATCATTTTAATTATTTTGTTTTTAACATACATTCATTTGTTTTAAAATCAGAATTAATACTGGTGTTACTTCAGATTAGAAGTTTTAGAAATAAATTTACTTGAATGTACTTTAATATCAGCTTTCTTTTAAAAAAATGTTTTTAACTGTTACCTTGTTGTACTTACACATTTTAAGGTGCCAAAGAAGAGTTGAAAACTGTGAAGTAACTTCTATGAAGAGATGAAGTAAAGAATGGAAGGCAAATGACTGTATGTGTATGTGGTGAGTGCTTAACATTTGTTATATCATTTACCACCAAGCTAATTCATAAAGGTAAAACTGCCAAACTCCTTGTCATTTGGTATCTATAATGTAGACACACAAAAGTAATAAAGCGTGATGGCAACCATTATATGCTTTATATTAAAAGCAATACCATGCCATTTTGCTTAAAGCTCACATATCACCTTGCAGGGCCTACCTTTGCAAGTCTCTTTTACAGTTAATCCATTTCAGGGGAAGTTATGTATGTCATCTCTATTGTAACTATAAAAAGATAACATTTTTAATGCTATTGGAATTTATATCTTCCTACTTTTTATATTTTCTGAACTTCTATATTCGATTATCATGTTTGTGTTGAAAGTATTCTGGCTGAAGAACAAATACTATACAGTTGAATAATCTTGAGGGGTAGATTAATCTATAGGCTCTCTTCATCTTAGGGTGGGTTGCTGTGGCAACCGCCCCAGCTTACTTTAAAATAATTTTTTAAAGCTTACTTCAAGAGCTACACCCAGCGTGGGCCAAGCTTAAAAGCAGGCATACCCAGTGAACAGGGTTTTAGTAGACTGCTGATTTAATGTAGGCAAGTAGTAAAGAGAGGAGGGTGGAGTAAGATGGTAT
Organism: Mustela erminea; assembly: GCF_009829155.1. NCBI lineage: Eukaryota > Metazoa > Chordata > Mammalia > Carnivora > Mustelidae > Mustela > Mustela erminea. Next base: position 52,109,161 of record NC_045616.1, read on the forward strand.
ACAACCTTGAACAGAAATTAGAAATTAGCTTTCCTTAGAGTCAAGTCCTAAGGAGTATGCTCTCTGTAATTTCTGTGGAACTTCAATTAAATACATTGCTAAACAATTCTTTTTGGGGGGGTCAAGTAAATATATATTTACATACATAATAAAGCACTTATGACAATTATTTAATGAAGGAAATATTTGGTGACTGGGGAAAAAAGTTTATTTAAATAGTATGTCAATCCCAGACATCATTTTCTCTTAAGCAGTTTGTCACCTTTTATTTAACATGGTAGGTCCCTAGTGTCCAGCTGGCTTAAAGGGTGTGAGAATTTTCTATTTTCTAGTCATAGAACTGGAATAGATTGGAGAATTCACGTAACTCATTTAATGAACAAGCAAACTGAAGCCCTGAAAAGACACACTCAGTACTTAGGCACAAATCTTGAACCAGAGAATATAGGCCTCCTAATACCTAGTACAAGCTCCTCCCTACACCAGAAAACATAATATAACCAAGTACCATTAGGTGGTAAAGATCAGGATGATTTTGGTAAAAAAAAAAAAAAAAAAAAAAAAAAAATCCAGAGTATTTAAAGAATACAAAGCACATTTTGTATTAACCACTTTGTGAATTACCGATGAATAATTTTAAATCTCGGTGACTTTCTATTGTATATTTCTGCACAACCTCTTCTGTTCTGCTTCAAATATGAAGGCTCATGGGAAGGAAACTAATGCTAATATTAACTTAGGTCACACATAATTAAGAAGCTAAATCTGCTGAGGGGAATATCTTATATTTTAAAAGGCTAACTGTGATACATTTCGGATCCAAATTATTTCCAGGTATCCACAGTGTGGGGTTATACATATTCCTGAATGCTTGTACTCTCATTGATAATTATGAGTTTGTTATTAATGTTTATTATTAAATAATGCGTTAAGATGTTAAAAGGTAAAATAATTTATTTTTGAGGGAAAATCATCTAAAACTGAGGTGTACTGTGGTAAATAGAAATAATCTATAATCCATCAAAAATCATATGATTGAGTCATGTATTGCCTATGTCTATTCACTCATGTAAAATAGGCTTTTACAATTCATTACATTAATTTCAGGCATTATGGCAATAAACTTATATGTTCCTGCAAATGTTTTGCTTTGTCAAGGCATTTGTGAATCTAGAAAAAAATTAATTTCATTTTCCCACCATATATAGACATATCTTAGTATTCAAAATAACTATGCACCTTTAAATTTTTGGATTCTTTTTTTTAGAAGTTGTACCTTAAATGAAAACCTGATACAGACTATCTCCGCCATATTATTAAAATGAATTCATGGTAGTAGCAAACTCACCAGATGAAAAACAAACAGGCAAACAAATATACTGTAGATACTAATCTGCAAGAAATATTATTATTTCAGATGACTTTTGCTTTGTGACAGTTTGCCACGCTTTCCTATAATAAAAGCAAGAGATTCATCTTAGCTGTGCTGATAGTCACAGTGGTGATGAACCAGAAGCCTGAAGATTGTTCAGATCTGGTTGTACTTGCCTGTAAAATCAACCTTCTCCTTTCAAGTGAAGCCTTGGGGCAGACACCTAAATGTTGACCCCACTCTTCTAAGAAAAGCTACTCACATCAAATAGCCCCTACAATGAAGCAGGGAGGCTTTTTGAATCACACTGTCCTCACACATTAAAATAGTCTAGAGGCATGGTGCAGAACTTCACAGGAAATGCAACTAGTCATTGGGTTAAACACATAGTGCTGAAAGGAATTTTTTTAAAGTGAGGAAATATCTTTAATTAGCTAGATATTTCAGTATGCACCTATTGTCTACTCCTGTCCGTTCAACGTTTTTATTTCCTGAATGTATTTTCTCTTCTTCCTTTCACAATATTAAAGATTTTTAATTTGATTCACACAGTTTATATGATCTATAGTTCCACTGGCGTGCAATCTTGTCTTTTCATGGTTTGTGTACTAGTTGATGTATTGTATCTTTGGCTTTACTGGGTGTGGTGTAATTGGCTAGAGAGGGAAGGTGCCTAACCCCTAGAAACCTTTCCTGAATCTTGAATATTAACCTATCTTCCCCCCACCCCCACCCCCTGGTCAGGTCAAGTGTTTACTGGGCTTAAACCTTAACATAAGTATCTTCCTTATCAGTCTCTATTTCTGCTTCCTGTGCAGCTGAAACTCTTCAGGATAAGTGAAGTCATCAGCTATCGGATAGGGTAGCCTAATGCATTTGGGAAGTTGGTTTGGTTTACATGTTAATGCTCTGGATAAAATCCAGTAAGGTGTGGAAGAGATAGAAGTAGGAGGAGGGAGGGGGAAATCTCCGAGGAAGCTGCCGCCTCGGTAAATATTTCTAAACTGATTAGAAAGTTCATGGCCCCGCGATGAAGTCGAGATTTCAGAACTGGTAATTATTTTTATTGCTTTGTACATTACTAACACATAGTTAGTATTTCGGCACGCTTTCTGGCCCTCCAACCTTTCTGGACCGAAAACCGCGTATTGTGGGCATGCAGGAAAAGCGCGCTGGAATCGAGTGCTGCAGGCATCCTGGACGGTGGCTTTTACGCGTGAGTAACAGGAGCGCTCGGACCGGTGGAAGAAAGAAGTGGTTAACGCGTCTCCAAACGGGGGGAAAAGTCGCATGAGCAACTATTAGGGTCGCGCTCCTATTGGTCAGAGGAAAGATCCCGACTTTAGAAGGACTTTCCTGCTGGCTGGCTCACAGAGTCCCCGGGGAGCGAGCGCGCTGCAGCCGGAGATGGTTCTCCGAGCGTTCTCAGCCGCAGCGTGGGGAGAGCAGGGAGCCGCCGCTCGCGATGTTGTCTTCATTTCGCGCAATAAAGAATTGTCATTAGGTTTGCGTATGGCATGTGCCATTACCCCACCGTAAAACTAAAATTAGCAAAATGTCAGGAATGGAAAGATTGATTCACCAAGATGCAATTATCATTTAAAAGTGCTTGATTGAGGTACTGATGTTCAGTGATTTATTCTGCATACCATATACATAATTAAAGTAGTGTAGTGGAGTAATTTATCAATCTAGTTGAGACTGGAGGGGTGAGGAGGGAACTGCTGTATGTTTGTTTTATTAAAATGCTCCGAGGTCTAGTCCCGCCCCCCTTTTGCGAGAGTGAAACTGATGATTTCTCTAGCTCGCGAGGAGAGAGTCAACGGTTTGGGATTGTGAGGGAGAGAGAGAGACGGAGAGGAAAAGGCAGCGCGAGGCGGAGGCAAAGGCAAGGGCAAGGACAAAATAAAGGGAAAAAAGAAGGCAAGAGGCACTTCTTAGGACGTGCCGCTTAGAACCCCAAGCCCGTCTGCTCCGTTTTCCCTGCCACCCCCGCCTCCCCTCTCAATATCCTTCCACCACTGCCCCCGCCCCCCCCCCCGCCTTTTTTACGCGATGTTTCAAAGGCTGCGAGCGGCTCTCCTTTTCCCATTCGTCTTCTGTCACTTCCTTCCTGGACGCAGTTTTCTGGACGAGTCTGGTTACTTTTAATCTGGCCGGCTGCTGAGAGCTACTTTCTCCTCCTCCTCCTCCTCGTCCTCCTCCTCCTCCTCTTCCTCCTTCTTTTCCTCCTCCTCTCCTCCTCCTCCTTCTCCTCCTCCTCCTCTTCCGAGCGGCCTCGGCGCGCGCGGATGCGCGGCCCCGAGCGCGCCTCCCCCGCGCGCGCTCCCTCCGCGCGCGCACACACTTCGTCTCCAGCTCTCTGCTCGTTCTGCTCACAGTCACAGACACTTGAGCACACGCGTACACCCAGACATCTTCAGGCTGCTATTGGATTGACTTTGAAGGTTCTGTGTGGGTCGCCGTGGCTGCATGTTTGAATCAGGTGGAAAAACACTTCAAGGCTGGACGAAGTAAAGATTATTGTTGTGTTTTTTTTCTTTTTTTTTTTTTTCTCTCTCTCTCTCTCTTAAGAAAGGAAAATATCCCAAGGACTAATCTGATCGGGTCTTCCTTCATGTAAGTACCTCTGACATTTCTCGAGGAAATGGAAATAGCCTGGGTATTGTCTCTGAAATCTGCATCAATATATTCCACCGCACTAGGTCTATTCCTGTGCCTTTTTGAAGGCTGAAGTTGAGGTTTGTTGTGCATTCTTTTTTATTTTTTTTCCCCTTAATTCCGTGATTTCCTGCTCTGTTGCTGAAAGTAACTTTTTTAGATAGTCTTATCCGTTTGCCATCAGTTATTGAAATCACTCCTGACTCGTTCTTGCCACACCAGTGTGTTTAAAGTTTCATGAAGTTAGTTCACGTCATTAGCATGTTTGATATGGTGGAGTGTGTGGAGCCTGGTCGATTTTAATATTTCACAGAATGTTCTGTGACCTTGAAGTACATGCCTTAAGATTTAGCCGCTAGTTTACTGTGGAAAGATGCTCCTGTGAGTCCCCCCCAGTGACTCTGATTTGCTTTGGGTTATGCTTCTGAGCCACTAATTCTTGGGATTAGTTTGAGCTAAAGCATGGCTGTCTGTCAGAGTATACCTTTGTGCATCTCCTTCCCTTACCAAAGTGCTGGCTTGATAGAGGGCTTCTCAGTTGGTGTGGGCAAAAAGTAATATCCTGGCCACGGTAGTCTACATTTCACAGTTCGTATTGGGGTTCAGTATATGCATTGCTGTTCAGGTCAAGTCAAATTCATAGCTATTTAAAAAGAAACGAGGTTAAGGCACTTTAATTGCCTTCTCTTTGGACTTTGGGTGAAAGTTACCAAACTCAGTGATAAAGTTTGGCACAAAGGCAGTGTATATATAGACAGAACATATTGTTTATTGTATTATTTAAATGCTAGGCAAGGATTTAAATTTAATACTAATGTTATCTTCTTCCCAGAATATGGCTATTAATTCTTAAAGGAAATTTTATATCTGAAACATTTCCAACTATTCTAGGTCCAGAAGTTACCATTTTTTGGAAAAAGCTCTTTTCATCACAATGTAGGAATGTGTGTCTTTTGTATAAAATACCTTTATATGTAAATGCTGACAGTATAATAGGTAGAATCAGGCTCTCTGCCAGTTCTTTAACTGGTCCTCAGTGGAGAATTGCTTTGACACAAACTGCATTTTACTATTGTGAATCTGATACTAACTCTAATAGTCACTGTCTTGTGAAATGGTTAGTGACTGCATATATTCTCTAAGTGCTATAAAGGGAACTCCAGCCACCTCATTATATCAGTCCAAAAAAGTGACCAGCCTCTTTTTCACTGGCACCTTGCAGTGGAATTGTGGTTGCAGGGTAAAGATGTTTATATAGAGTATAATAACTCCATTCCCTAGAGACTTGGAGGGACATGGAAATGTGACCACCTGTGAACCCCGTTTAACCTCTGTATTGCATACTAAGTTTAGCTTTAAATAGATTAACAATCTCCAATTCTCCAATTTGAAACTGAAACATCTTACTTCACTTTTAATATAATACCAGTTTTGGCTAGTCTTTGAAAATGCTTAGTATGTACCAATCTGACACAAGCAGTATTTTTGTTTTTCCATCAGTTTCAGTTAAATATAATGCAGTTAATAAACCATATTTTGTCTCCCCGTGTATGCATAAAAATTACTAAATTAAAAGAAGTAGTTTAAAGCAAGTAGATTCAGAACATGACAGGTAAAATGAGATATGCCTATCTAATATCCCATCTCAAGAGGAAAAATAATCTCTAAATCAAAAATCTCAATTTATTTGTTGGAAAGTACATTTGGCTATATAGTAGACTACAAAGTCAATTTTAAAAGTTTTCATCAAAGCACACTTTAAATTCAATGTTTAAAATATGATTCCCCAGTCATGTTAAGGAGACAATAGTTGGCAGTTATCTTTTCTTCAAGTTTTACTAAACTTTATAAAAATTTACGGTTATTTGATAATGTAATTCACAAAGCTTTGGAGTATTTGTGACACATTTTCCAGACTTCTTACAAAAAAACAGTATTTTCCTTTACTCATTAATTACGCGATTTACATTCTGACTTCCGTGTATGCATGTCAAAGACAATATTAAAGACCTAACTTTTATTAAATATTAATTGGTTTCTTAGGTTTAAAAAACAATGAGCACCTTCTATTAAAAAGTCAATTTTTTACCTTTCCAGAGCTGTTCATACTTTGAAAGTATACAATCACATATATCATTAACTTTTCAAAATAGAAGCATGTAACATTAAATACATGAAATTTAAATAACAAGGACCTTACTGCACCTTGCCTCTTTTCTTCTTTATAAACATACTCAGTTTTCAGAATTTGAAATGGTTTATTCCTATAGTGAAATGGACTGTTTGTTGATTCAAAATTGGATACTGAAAAGTCATCATGTTTTATATTTTTCAGATTTCTATGTATTTCTTCCTTGGCCCTCACTTTTATACTGAGTCAATAGATTGAATAACAGTACAACTATATCTTTCCAATAAATGATTTACTGTATTAAATTTCTTTTATAAAATGCTAAGCTAAATAACTCCTTGGCATATGTTAACATTATATTTCAAAAGTTTCTTCTGTTTATTGTAGAATGTTTTGTGGTTTTATTTCCCAATGCTGCATGCGGTATATTTTGAGTCTTTGAAATCTCAGAAAGTAACAAAAATGGGGAAATATCTGTGCAATAGCACTTGTGCTACATAATCACCAAAAAAAAAATAGTTATTAAACAGAGAAACCTGGCTTCAGGGACATGATTCAAAACAATATGGGAGAATTTCCTATGCAATTAAGGGTTACAGAATGGACTTTAGAGGGATTATCACTAAAGTTCTACTTTCTTTCAAAAGCACATCCTCAGAGAACACACCAGGCAGATTAATATCTAAAATTTATAAAAATGCACATATTCATTTTATGAATATAGTGATTGCCTGGACACAATGAAAAGATTTAATCACTGATGTTCACTCTGTGTGCTGCATGTGGAAGGATAGGTGATTAAGATCCCCGACCTCAGCACTGTACCTTAATCTCATGGGCGCGTGGACTGCCCTGCACTCAGTAAAGCCTGACTGTTCACCGAGATCTGTCATCTTTAGGAAATCAAACCAGATTACAGAGGCAATTCACAAAACCAGGAGCAACAACAGAGTCTGTGCACCTTACAAAAGGCGGATTACGCAGTTCACATGTTATTTTGATAGGTCAAAGATAAAAGCTGATTGTTGAGGAATGGCAAGACTCTCCAATTTCAAATGATTGCCAGATAAGTATACCACAACCCTGTTGCTTCATCGTTATGAAGAGCCATTCAAACAATAGAAAACTCAGTTTTCAAGTGACAGGCTTTCAGTAGGGAAGTAAGAGAAAACATACCCTTTGTGTGTGTGTGTGTATATGTATACATCTATATATATATGTACATATATATATACCTTCATCGCTTAAATTTTTAAGTTCCATCACTTCTTTATGAACACACATCAAGTTCTGGCTGCTTATGTGAAGCAGCTATCATAAGGTTTAAATGCAGTAGGCATTTTCAGGGGCGTTCTAGAGAGCACAAAACAGAATTTGCCAGAAATAAAACCTACACTCATGGTATTGAATAACTGAGCAGAAAATGCATAGTAGTCAATAGCCATTATGTTATTCTGTTCCCAAATATATTCTTCATAAAAATGTGTAATTACATAGTTATGAATCTATACATTTAAAATATATCTTGATAGGTGTTTATTGGTCAAATTATATGTATTTCATGAATGTGATGTACAGATTATTCTTTACAACAAAATATGATGTTTTGAGAGTTTATTTCAGAGAATCAAGTTTTGGTTTACATAATAACATTTTGAAAACCCCAACTTCTTACACATCCACTCTACAGTAATTTCTTGCTTCTTTAAAAATTGAAGTCCTTTTTTACCCAACTGATGCCTCCTAGTGTTTCACACAATAAAACACTAATGAGTCACCCATAAATGTAAACATTGCATTTTCATTGCCTACATTTTCTGTGATACATAAAATTAATATTTATGTGTTTAATTTTCTGTGCATTATTATAAGATAAGAAATTCTATTGAATGAGATGTTTCATCTGAGTGGATTTGTGGCACACATTGCAGCTTTTCTTTGACCATAACAGTATCTTACTAAGTTTTAATAAGTTTATTACCTTCAGTTCCAGTTTATATATTCACTGTTTATATTCACTTATTCTAAGTGAAAACATAAGCAGAATAGTAGAGCTTCCATTTTGTAGGCCTGGAAACTGTATAGCTGAGTTTGTCGGGGAATGCCTAAAGAACATATTGCAAGGGGACTAACCATCCTATTTAAACATTAAAATATTTTAAAAGATATAAAAATTTGCCAACTTTATGTCTTTATATCTACAGATTTCTATGTGAAATGGAATAAAGAAAAAGAGTTTAGGAAAAATAAAAGTAAAGATAAATGCATAGATTTCCCACAAATATGGAGTCTATCACTTTATTAGAAAATAACAAAAAACGTGCCTGGTGAGGGTATTAGTCTATACAATAGAAGGAAGACTCGTTAGAATGTAACTTCTCATGATCAGCAGGTTGTTTTAATGAGGTAGAAGTTAGTGGATACCAACTTTGGTGTGAGTTTTCTGTCGTTAACATCATGGGCATAGACTTTCGATACTTCTGTCCTGTGACAAAGACAGCTTTCTGCTTGTACGTATTTTAGATGGATACTTTAGTTTCTGAATATTTTTTCTTTAAAATATTTATGAAAGGGAGGAGGCATTCCTCTAATGGGTTTAAAATTCAAAGGATACACTCAAAAACCTGTAAAATTTGTGGGCCTCTTCCTTAGTTGTCCTACAACATACATGTGCACAAAAACAGTGACACATTTCTTCCACTGACACTTACAAGGGGTCTCAGCATCCAAATGTAGATACTAGAGTGAACATAGTTCATTTCTGTTACCTGTGTGTGTATCGTTTAGTTCTCCTGATTCAAAACACATATCATTTTAACAATATTTGACTCTCATTTAAGATTTGCTAATTTGGTCAATAATACAGTGCAATTCTGTGCATGTTGGACACATTTCAAAGAATGTAAGGGGGTGTGTTCCTTTCATTTAAGGAAGCAAACATGGAGAAAGGGGTGGACTTTTCCCACAAGAGCTAGATTTCTTCCCTTGGAGAATTGAAGCAAATATGCAGTGTGTAAGTGAATAACAGCATGAGAAAGAAAATAATTTCTAATAGTCTGATGTAGTTAGTGAGCAAAGAAACTGCTAGTTTTTTTTAAGCAGTTGTTATTGATAACCTTTCTCACACTGAATGTTGAAAAAAGTCTATGAAAGTTTATAGTTTTAATATTAAGTAACTTCTGTAAAGTGCACTGAAATTAATTTTGCTCAAAACAAGAATTTAATAGTAACTATTTCACAGATATATTGAGGCGTAAAAGAAGTAACAGGAGCTAGAAGTACTCATTCCTTACCTCTCTCTTTCAAGAATAAGTAGATAACATCAGTGTTCTTGTGTTAGTTGTTTTTGTCTGTGCACGAAAAATAATTAAAATTCTATAACAAAGAATACTGGTGTAAAAAATATTATAAAAAGATTATCCAATATAGTATTCTCTCTTATATTTGAACATTAACTGCAAAAAGAAAAGTCATGTTACTATTAAGTATGGAAATTATACCCGTTATATAAATTCATATTTTGGTCAGGTGATAGTATCAGTAATATTCATTTGTCATCACCATAATGTATTTTTTGTCCATTGTCATTATATTACCCAAGTTAAATCTGTATATTTATTTTTAAAATATACCCAGTGTAAACAAAGTTCAAAGTACATAGGAAGAGAATCTTTTGAGGACATTATAAAGAAAATTGGTGACATTACAAGCGATAAAAACAGTAAACCTATTACGGGCAGATTTCTGCAGGAATCATTACTCTTTAATAATGCAGATGTTATACAGACTTTATTAATTCTTAATGTTGTAAATTTTAAATGAATGGAGCAATGTTGTTCATCCTGCGAGTGGTTGCGATTCATGTAGAATGACAGTGCAGATCTTCTCGTAATGATTTAAATGAAGTACCTTAAACTTGTTTTTAGAGACTGGAGAAACTGATCTCTGAGGCAGTCCCTGGTAAGAACCTGCTTTTTCCAAAGAGCATCCTGAGCATGGTCTGGTTTTCCTCTTGTTTCTTGTTGTCATAGATAAGATGCACATGAAGAATTCATAAAAATTGTTCTCAGATACTGTGGGTCTCTAGCATATAGGATTTAAAACATGATAGATATGGTCTTTTGATAGAATGAGAAGTGTTTTTTAAAATAGCTATAGCTACCTCTCTTTTTTTTTTTTACACATCTATGATTTTCAGCAAGTTAGAATGATAGCACGAGAATGCATCTTTTTCTGAACCCCGAAGATAGGCAGCTTTGGCTTAGATATGCTTATTTATTTGCAAAATTAAAAAGTAGATTTACTAATGTAAATAAGTGGAGACAGACAGGAAAATTAGTCTACTATTTAATAGAGTAAACATGATTTTCTTTTAACCTCCTAATTAATTGTTGACCATGCATAAGGTGTGCAACCAAGGCTTATTATGGAAGACCAGTATTATTGCTTAATGTAACATGAGGCACTGGGATTTCTTTAAAGTAATTTTGAAGATGTGATTATTTAGCAGAAATATTCACTGGAGCATTTTATTTTTAGAAATCATGGTCACACAAGGAAGCCTTTATAGGACCGACTACCTAATTGCAGTCAAAAATCTCTTTAATGAATGAACACACACACACATACACAGAAGACACACATTTTAAGAAAATAATGGCCTTATATTTTTCAATTATTTTGCCACGTTCTTTATATCTGAACAGAAGGTACATGTCTAAGCAGATGTTTTAAGTTATATCCTTCATGTAGGTGAGTCTGTAAATGTACCATTTAACTTAAATGGCTTTGTGGGAAGGTAGTTTGAGGAGTTTAAAGAGGAAAAAAAAAAAAACCTCCAGTTACTATAGTTTCAGCTCGCTCTTTTTAAAAACAGTAATTACACTCAGGATAAAGAAAGAAAAATAAACTCTTTTAATTCTCTGTAACATCCACAGTTTCTGAAGTAGAGCCCTGGTATATTTTTATTTCTGAATATGCAGGGCAGGTACTGGCAACAGAGCTACAGAATGAAAACTTCCTGGCTGCAGACCAGATACAGTGCACAGTGCCACATCATAAACTTCCCCTCTTCTGTCTCGGAATGATTTCAGCCCGAAGTAATGTCCTTTTTTCCCCTTGCGTAGGCTAAGGAACAGAGGGCCTTCTTCCTGGGCAATCGCTTTGGGAAAGGAAAAGCAGAACGTTTCCCCTCTTTAACTTGAAAATTCTGCCTCTTAAATCACTAAGACATTAACTGCAAAGTGGATTCAGTATGTTTCCTTTCTCTTCCCATATTGCAGTGTAGAATGCATAAAACAATAGGTGTAAGATAGAAAATGAGACCTCTTCCCAACCCCTCCTCCAGCACACACAGGCCCAGTCAGATATCTGTATTTTCTTGTTTTGCAGAGAAAAATATAATGGTTTCTTTTCAATAAGGCCTGTGCATTATATTCCAGATATGTTAGGTCATTTTGTGATGCAAATTAACGTGGGGTGTTTTTTTGTACTTATCTGAGGAAATAGCAATGTTCTACCACAGTATGTGGCACTACAGTAATTTTTATTGATAAACACTCACAGTTTTAATGATTACTAGGTCAAAATACAGAGTACAAAGAGGGAGAATATGGGTTTTAGTTTTCAGATTTGGTTTATGTTCGTTTCAAAAGTACAATGTAAGTAATGTGCTTTTTACATACAAAAATAAATCAACTTTTAAATATTTGCATTAATATTCTTTGCATTTGAAACTTTAGTCTGAAAACTCATACTTCTCCTTGTAAAATAAAAAAAATTGTTATAACTGTCTTTAATTACCAATTACATTTTCAACCGATGCCAATGTGATTTTTAAATATCTTATTAAAAATAATTTTTAGCAGCCATGGTTCTTTTCAGTTAGTAGCAGAATTCTTATTTGTATAAAGTAGACAGATTATGGCCAGAACACCTCTCTAAAACTAGCTTCCTCTTGTAGAAATGTATGAAGTCTTAAGTAGAAAATGGTACTATGTAATAAAATATTTGTTCCAACTTTATTTTTAAACTAAATTGATTTAATAGTATACAAATAGTACATAAATGTTAGTTTAGTCATTAACCCACACAACCAATTATTAATTGCCTGTATAAAAGTAACCAAGTCAGACAGTTATATGTAATTTAATTTTATTTCTCTTTAAAATAGATAAGAGATCATTTAAATTAATTTTAGATACCTAGCAGCTATTTTTCTGTGTCTGCAAATGTTTCCTAAAAAAAGTATCAAGAAATTATCTTAAAATGTAAAAGGTAGCTCATAAGAGCATGATCACAATGACCTATTCTTGCCAAAGGTGTTATGAGCAAAGGCCCTACACCTGGCACACTTTAAAGGCTCCTTAGCAAGAAGAAAATATGTTAAACTTTTTTTTTTTTTTTTTGCATGTGATAATATATACTTAGGAGTTGGTAATTTTCTGACATTCATTGTTTACAAAATTAGACACTCTATTTAAAAATCCAGTTTCTACTTTTAAAACTATTTCATTTAGGATATGGTATGAGACTTCTTTATCTTCTTGGGAATTATACTGAACTGTAGGGTAATTTGAATCACCACCACTCAATAAATATTGTTAGACATATTGTAAAGTTCAATTGTTTGATATGTGTACTGAATAAAAGATTTTAAATAGAAAATGGATTGTTTTGCCATTTAAATTATAAAACTGTACCTGATTAAAATATGAATCTTTTGGAGATTTCCATAGTAGGTAAATCTCTGGGCAAAAAAATTTAAAATTTTAAACTGACAACCAGTAACTTACCAAGTACTTTTTTAAGGAGACTGATTTCTATTTACATATGAGGAGTTTCGTTGAGTTTTGGGTGGCCTTGTAGTAAGGGTTCTATGGTTGAGAAAGGAGGTCTTTTCACCCTTCTTCAACCATTCATATGTTAAAAACATATAAATCCAGTCCTAATTCCATTAGGATTATTTTTCTTAACTAAGTGAAGACTAACAACTTGCTTATCTAAAAAAAAGTTTGTCCATTTAATCATTTCTAGTATTTATCCGAAGATGTCTCAGAGTCTTGTATAGGTTATATAGGTTAAAGGGGGGAAAATGATGACTTTTTTCTTTCACATTTCAGTTTTTCTCCCTTTACATAAACCAAAAAGAAATTTCTATGATGACATTAATAGATTTGTAAAGGACCGGGTAAGCTGCTCAGTCCCGTTGCTTATTTTCCTATGGACCTTTGGTTGAAATGAATGGTCATTGTCTTTTTTAGGACTGTTAGATCTTTCTTGAGTTAGTGTGAGCTCTATGTAATTTTTTTTTCCTACTCCCATTTTATAGCTTCAAAACTTAAAGAATTCTTGACTTCATCCTTTTTTTCCCCCCTCAATTTTTTTTGGGGGGGGGGAGGATTCTCTCCTGAGTTCTCTTCTTGCTTCAAAACATTTGGTATTGTGATAAAGCAAGTATACTTTCAACTGGATTTGACTACACATGAGATTGTAGAATGTCTCCTTAAACTTGAGAGATTGATGTGGTTCATCAAGCTCAATGCTATGTCATGTCTAAACACTGATCTTGAAACAGCAAAGGCTACATGATGACACCTTTGTAAGAAACTGCCGACAGCTTTAGAGTCAGTGGATGGTATATCTATAGCAAAGATGCACAGTGTTATAAAGTCTCAGGAGGTGTTACAGTTATCGGACTCGTTGAACCAAATTACGGCTTTCATAATGTTTGTGAAGTGTTGGGCCGAACTCCAAGATGTGAGTGTGTGTGTGTGTGTGTAAAGGGCGGGGCAGGGGAGGTTTAAGTGGAGGAGAGCAGAGAGAGTAAGAGACAGAAAGATAGAGATGAATGAAAGAGAAAGAGAAAATTGGGTCTCTTGATTCTCAAACATAAAAAGTTTGAAGACCCAGTGCCATATTAATATCATTTGTTTAATTACACACATATACACATATGTGCTCCTTAAGAAGAAGGTCCTAAAGTGATAGAGAGTAATGGTTAAGAGTAAGAACCAAAGTGGGTTCAAAATCCAGCCTCCCATTTATTGGTTAATGGATTTAGGAAGGTTATTTATCCACCAGAAAGCCTCAGTTTCAGCATCTGTAAAATGGGGATGATAATACTACCCACCTTTTAGAGTTGTTAGAATGAAACAGGATGATACATTTAAAAGCACAATGTAAGTGGTCAGTAATTAGCAAATTATCATAGCACTATGCTATGTTTTAATCATTTTATCTTCCTTCCAATTATGACCACTTAGAAATGCTTGACGGGATAATTATTTTGAACTTTTTTTCTGATAATACTTTCATAACATTAAAATCAGGTCACTTTGAAGACAAGTCTAATTCTGATGCTTTTGGGTCAATGTTAATGGCTACTAAGAACAATATAGTTTTTTCTCCAAGAAACTCAAAACCTTTCACAGATCAGATGTTGTTAAATATCATATTATTTTTAGAACCGGAAATGGGACCCAAGAAACATAACATTTCATCTATGAGTTTTAAAGGTCATTTATTGAAAGTTCTGAATTCCAGATAGATCATGGCTTAGTTTTGATAAAAACTCAGTTTGGATAATGAGTTTGATGTACATAGAGTTATTAGGTGGTTTTAACTGTAAAGACCGCCTCACCAAGAATTCTAAAGGTTTTTGTTTTTTGGGGGTTTTTTTTGTCATGGGTTTTTTGTGGTTTTTACATTAGTATTATCCACTTTTGAGGGCTACATTAGTATTCTTTATTTTTTTATTATCTAATTTTTTATTACCCAGTTTTGATTGCATGTGGAGACAGAATTAATTAATGAAGAATAAGGATCATTTTACTCAACTTTCTGTTCCTTCACAGTCACTCTTGCCTATAATAGGTATTCTAGAGACAATCACTGAATAAATTAATGACCTGTATTTATTTGTAAAGATAAAATATATTTTTAATCGAATAGTTAAAAATAAGTAAATGACATTCCTATCATGCTTTCTTGTTCCAAATTTAAGAGATTATTTATTTTAATTATAGTTTATCAACTTTGAGAGGATGAACAAATGAACTTGAGTATTTTTCTACATGTGAGAAGAAATATAAAGTAGTACAGAAAATGCAGATTTTACCGAGAATTACACGTTCTAATAACAAAAGTAAACAAATTTGGGTTGGATGTGGATGAAATGGGACTATTTCTGGTCTCAGCGTCTGTTTACCACTTCTTTGCTCAGCTTTTATATTCACTTAATTTCTGGAAGAAATTCATATTTTGGATGACAGGTAATGTCGACAAGGCTTGCCCAGTTTAGACAGCCTGTGGAGTATTAACCACTTAGAATTATTCTCACACTCAAATAATGCCCCTCTAGTGTGCACCTTGCATTTCAGCTTTCTTTTCTAGTCCTGTTTTAATGTAGGGCTAAAGAGTGCTCAGTGCAAGGAATACTTGCAGAGTGGACTTCCCTATGGTAAAACAGCATGGACAGCTCCCAACTCTGCAATCAAGGATGCCTCTAAAAGCTTTAATTTAAAAATAATAATAATAATAATAAGTCTGCATGAAGATGATGGAGCCCTCTAAGGCACATGGGCTTAGAGAATTATTCCCATCTGCAACCCCCTCCCCCTGCTTAGTAGCCCTTTCCAGGGTTATGATTACTGGAAAATGGCTGTTAATCACCAGATTTTTTTTTTTTGACTGCAGCTGCTTCAGTCAGACTACTAATCTATTAAACAACTTCGTCTCCAGTTTAAAATTTGCATTGTATACTGTATAGAATAAATTTTCATTGTAATCAGAACATCCAAGAGAACTTCCTGATATGATTTATAGAAGCACATTTGTTTTTATGGATGGACCTCTAGTGCCATTGAGCCAACTGTTTAAACAATACTGTGGTTGATCAGCATAGAATAAAATATTGTAGCACTAGTGAGTGTAAGCAGCATTTACAATAGTCACATTTGCAGAAATTCGGATTGTGGCATCTCTAGCACTTGGCAGTGTAATACCCACATAATTCAAAACTTAACCTAGATATTTAAAATTTGACTTCAACCTGAAAGGGTTTTTAGAAGTTTAACATTCTTGTACCAGACTGTGGTAGAGTGGTTTGGCCTCTTTTCTACCCTAATGCTTATTACATTTGCCATAATTTGAAGAAATAATCTAAAACCTGAGTCAATATTTGCTGTTAAAAAAGGACAAAACAGCTCTAACTTACAAAGGACCCTTTAAAAACACATTCTTATATGTAAAATTGACAAGCTACAAGAGGTGGTTGGATGAAGTTCATCATGTTGGAAAGAATGTTTCAATTAAAGTTGAGCACTTTCTCTTCCAGGTCTTTTTTTCTCCGTTTTTTATTTGCTGTGCCAAGGTATCCATGTGCGTTTTTCCACTGTCATCTGGCTCATTCCCAGCAGATGCACACAATCTGTTCTGCTGTCACTAACAGGGTTCGGTTTATGAAAAGAATGTGTCAGAACATGCCACTATAGTCACTTTTACAGGTTTTTTTTAAGAGTAACTGAGAATATATGCATTGCCCTAGTTTTATTGTACTCAGCCTTTAAGAGATTTCTAAGAAACTTTTATAATAGTCATAGACCAAAAGCATTCTTCTAAACATATTTTTGACCAAATATTTACTTTTTATTGAAAATAAAATGGTTAGAATTCATAAACCTCTTTAATGATGAACGGAATGTATTCTATTTAAATTTAAGGGTAAACTTCTATAGAAATGTTTAAAATAAAACAAAGATTTTTACAAAAAAACAGATTTCCAATTATCAAATTTACTTCATAGTCATTACATACATACCTTATACTAAAAACAAACCTGCTTTTCTACTCTAATCAAGATTTATTTCAAGAATATTGTGATACACTGTTTAGCGTCATAAATACCAATTATTTGACTTGAAAGATAATACTGGTTTCCTTAAGTGTTTGACATTGTTAAATTAGACCAAAAGCAGTTAAACTATTGAATTATTCTTATTCTGTATAGAGACACATTAAACTGTATAATCTCAAAATACTGTGACATTTTTCTCTTGAAGATATTCACATCATTCTAAATAGGTAGGTGAATATTTCTGAACTTAATTTTTATTTATTAGGTGTCTCTATTCCTATCCACCATTTTAAATAAAAATTCAGTTGTTGTCTTCATAGAAAACAATTTCTCTAGTTTTATACAAATAAAAAAATCCAAGCAGTGGAAACCTGCATTCATTTCTGAAATAAATGAGTTAGCACAATTTGAACTTTTAGGTATATATGTGTTGTAAGTATCTACTACATATATATATATATATATATATGTATATACATATATATATATAATCACATGCGGATAGATAATGGACACATTTACTTTTTGTATACAGATCATGCTATTTATATATCTCCCAGAACTGAAGATTTAAAAATGAACCTAAGTGCCAATTTTAGATTTTTTAAACAATTTTTGATATGAAGAGCAGTTCAGAGTTCAGGAGAATTAAATATTTTTTAATCAAAGTTATAATTCACTTGAGCTAAAAATGAAAATACAGAAGCTACATTAACAAGTGATCACTTATACAAATTAAGCATTAATTATACATATTTATATAGGAAAATTAGTTCTTAGATTTCTGCATAAAGAGAATTTATGAAAAATATTTTAAAGCATAATTTGTGTCAAAATTTTCTGATTACGAAACGGATACATTGTCACATGGACAATGCAAGCAATATAAATTAAGAAGCTTTTTTGCAAACACTTTGCACATTTAGCAAGAAAATAATTTACTTAGAACTCATTGGTTCTGTTGTCACATCATCTTGATTAATTGCTAAATAAATTTTCTGTCTAGAGTTGTATTAAATGATTGTTGTAGGAAGTTTCCATAATACCTAAAGAAAGAGTAATCCTGGTTCATTATATTTCAAATATAGCAATGTAATCTTATCTATCTTATGTTGATTTTGTAATGTTTTCAAGATATGAACAGGGCACATATATTTAAGACGAGTGATAAAGAACAGTTCTGGAGTTCATGTTTTCCTGGCAGCATTTTAATTTATCCATGACTTTTTTATGTCAGATAACTTTACTTTTTGCCTAGTCTTGGTACTTGAATTATTTTGGTTTTGGTAATCCTGAATGTTTGCCATTGGGATAAAAACGCTACTGTACACCAGAAATCACGGGTGGTTAACTAAAAGAATGTTTGGTCAATTCCCATGGGTTGTCAGAGCCTCTTCTCTTCCCAGAGCCATCAGTAAGTGGGGCTGGGAAGAATTGCTGTTGCATATTACAAGATGGTAGATTTGGCCTCGCTAACTAACTTGCCAGTATTAGGACAGAAGTCAGGGATTAGAGAACAACCAGAATCTTTTCTTTTGCTACAATTTGATTATACATACGATCATTTGGAGACAAAACTCCATGAGCAAACTTAATTATATGTATTCTGAATGACTAATCCTTAAAGTCCTCTATCGCTCAAAGTGTAAATACAATCCTAAATTTCATTGGGAATGAAAAAGGCTTGCTCCTTTTAATGAGATTCACAGAACTAAAGAACATTTAGAATATGGTTTGCCCTGTGAAATACTTTTAAATACCAGATCTTCTGAAAAGGTAGGCTCTTTTACTTAATATGCCTCATAAAGAAATAATCTGGGGGCACCTGGCTGGCTTAGTCTGTAGAGCATGTGACCCTTGTTCTCGGGGTTGTGGGTTCAAGCCCCACATTAGGTATAGAGATTTGTTAAAAATAAAATCTTAAAAAGAAAAAGAATCTGATTTTTTCCCTAATTTTATATTTAAAAATTAAGGGAAATGTGGTTTTGAAAATCAAATTTTTCCTGGTTCTCTAGGAAGTGAACTGTAGGGCCAGTTTATCTCAAAAACTTTTTTTTTTGTTGTTTCTATTCTTTTTTTAATTCAAAAAAATTTTTTTTTAATTTTGCCAGTTGCCTCAATTTCTGACATGGGTGCCACCCTCTTTTGTGGTTGGGAGATAATTCTTTCTTTGCATTTGCTTAGTCATAGGTCTTTTGGGGGTAAAGACAGATTATTTTTGTGAAGTTGTCCCCAAAATATGTATTATTCATAGACTAAGAAACCCTTCAAAGAGTCTCTCTGCACGGGTAATGATAGGTTGGACTACAGTGACCAGAAGGCTCTCCAGTCAGCTTTCTTTGGGGAATTTAAAGACAGTTGTATCCTTTTTCCATCTGCATCAACATATGTTGACCAGTTGGTTTTCAATTCATGCTGGCTTGGTGGTTGGAAGTAAGACTGATCTTCTATAAATATATTGATACTTTCAGCTGTGACTTAGGAATTCCGCTTTTACCCAGCATCACCACTAAAGGTATCATTAATAATTCTAATAACTTTTATATGTGTAAAAGGCATCTATTATTAATTTGGAAGTAATCTAATTACAACTATTTTTAGGTAGTGATGATCACAGCTAACATGTTCTTAGAGTTTTATTGTGTATTTGGGCATGTTCTAAGGCCTTGAGGCGTTATATACATTAACTCATTTATGAGATAGGCACCGTTGCTATCCTCATTTTGTAGATGGAGAAACTGAGGCAAACAAAACAAACAAAAACCAAAAATCTAAGCCATTTACCTCAAGTTATCCACTTTGTTAATGGCAGAGCTAGAGCTTCACCCAGATAATCAGCCTCCAAAGTCCACTCTTTTATCCAGTAAGCCAAAATCTCACATACATGATCTCAGCAATTAGGTAAGAAAAAAAAAAAAAGACCTAACTATAGATACTTAATTTTGCATGGCATCTTGGGGAAAAGTATTCAGGAATCCCAGATTGAAATGTTCATAAACTACATTTATGAGATATGTTGGTACTGTATTAAAGAAGCAAATTAATTCTTTGTCTATGATACATATATTGTTAACCTGGAAGGAAAAAAATGTAGCTTGTCAATTATTTGATAGATCTTTTTTTCACAAACAATGTTTTATTCTTATTGGTGAAAATCTGATTTTTTCCAGTGAAATGTGAGCATCTAGTTTTATGTTACCCACCTCCAGTTTGCTTCTCAGTTTTTGAGCTGTTTTGATTTTTAATCTTTACTTGCAGGAATCATATTAGTGCAGATAGGTATTTTGGAGAATTTGAATTAGAGCATACCTTTTAACTTATTTGTAGTTGAAACAGAAAACAAACAATACTTTAAAACCAGATAGAGATATGAAATAAATACTGACACATTAGAACAACTTCTATTCTATTTGAAAACTAAAAAATGTTATACCAAGTTTATTTATCCAATGCATGGCTTTGAGTTTTGGCTAAATATTTCTGTGTTCAGTAAAATACATTCTGAAAAATGTAAAGGGATCAGTTTTAGAATTTTTGTTGTGAGGAATAATACTAATTTCCTTTTCTCTAATAAGCAGTTTTCTTATTTTTTCAAAGAAATATTACCATGCTCTTGACTAGATATGAGGATAAAGAGGTCAGAGGTCAAACTGGACTCAGATTCACCAAATGTATACACTTTAGACTTCAAAATTAATAGCTTCCATATCTTTTCAGACATCGTTTCCTTGCCAAATTTCCAATGTATTTTAGTAACTGCATTTGGTACCGCTTTATTTCACTGTTGAAGAGAATCAAATGCTATTTGGATTACAGTACAAACACCAGAATAACCTGTGTTTTCTGTATTTTAAAATGCTTTTATTAGAAATATGACTTGAAGATTTGGGAATTAGATGGGTGATTTGGAATTAATTGGTTACAGTGATAAATAACCTTCCTGTCATTATTGTGCCCACTGAAAGGGAAAGGTTTGTGTGTTTTATGCAATGTTAAGTGCCACTGGTAGTGCTCAGTATTCATCCCTCTCTTAGTAATGAAACCACTGAGCTAGTTATGCCTACTTCCTAATGTTATTTTGACTACAGTTATTTGAATTCCCTCCTAGAAACTTTGAACTGTAAAGCACACTCTTAAGACTTAATGAAACAACGTATTTATATTTAGTATCCATTTGAGTTCGAAATATACAGGAAACAAGTATTCACTATAAAGGCCCGGATTACCCAAACCTGAGGAGGAAGTCTTAGCTGTTGGATAATTCTATAAAAGATAATTACATAAGGTTATTAGCAATATTTCCGGAAGAAGATTGTGATATAATTGATATTGCATTTCAAAGGCCTTTTAAAAATTTTTGATCAAACAAGGATTAAAATCAGCTAACAATTTCTTACAAACAGAAGCCATTCAAAAACTGAGTTGAAATTGATCTTGCGTATATGTTAAGTGACAGAGTCCTCGGTATAAAACATTGGGTGTCCTTTATACAGTTAATTTAGTGCAGGGATTCTCAATCCTGGCTGATGAGCATTTGGGGAGATTTTTTTTTTGCAAATACGTATACCTGGGTCCCATCTCCAGGTCTGGATTATCTTGGTGTGCTGTGTGGTCATTGCTGTTTTTCAAAGCTGCCTGGGTGATTTCGATGTGAGGCGTGAGTAAGAGACACTATTGAGAAGAAGATAAATGTGAATTTTGAACTTAGTCATAAAACTCCATGCATGCCAGAAGTTAAAGAAACAAATAAGCATATAACTCTGTCCATAAAATGTCTGCTGCTCTTTTCAACATTTCCCCTTGAACATCAACTACAAATTAATTAATTAATCTGCCTGTACATTCAGCAAGTGTGTCATGGGAGGTGGCTTGCGAGGTGTTAGGGATACAAAAGGGAAAGATGGAGTCTCGGCCTTTGAGGAACTCAGTCTGATGAGGGAGATGAACATGTGAAGTTGCCATTATGAGTGTAATGTGATAAATGCTACAATGCCGGTATGTGGAAGGGATGTTTCAGAGATAAAATGTTCAGCTTTTTTTTGAGAGATGACTTCTTGGTCAGGCCAGTATTCAGTAGAAGAAAAGGACACCTAAGGTGAGTTTCAAATGAGGAGTCAAATCCTGAAAATACCCTGGAAAAGGGAATTTTTAAAATTCTCTCCCCTCTGAAAACATAACAATGTTATGAATTTTTTGTATGACCTACCATATTCTTTTTGCCTCCCCATTTGGAGAAGGTGCCCAGGCCTTGTCCAGGAATTTAGGTTCTGTTTCTATTGAGGACAGCTGATGAAAGCTATGAGGATGGTAGTGGGAAGAACCTAGCTAATCCCCATTCCATTCTCTGGCATGACAGAAAACCTCACGGTTATGGATCTTGAGGTAACTTGGAGGACTTGCTCCTGCTCCACTCCCACTCGTGCCCTATTTCCTAGACACAGCTGAAAGGAAGGATGGTCTGATCCAGGCCCTCCCCTGCAATTCACTGTTTTGACAAGGGATGGAACTAAGTCATGAATGAGGGAGAAGAGCATCAGCCATGAGGTACCATCACACAGATACTTTATACAGTGAAGATTCAACATTTATCTTTTACTTAAATTGATTTAAAGAAAACTTCAAGTGATATTTATCTTTTTTTCCTTATTCTAAAAAAGCAAGAACAGATAAATAAAAGTACTTCAGGGATGCCTTACCCCTAGGAAAAAAAAACCTTAGGTACTTCATTTTTTCTTAAGTTTTTTTTTTATTTATTCATGAAGGGCAGGGAGAGAGAGGCAGAGGCAGGGGGAGAAGCAGGCTCCCCGCTGAGCAGAGAGCCCGATGCAGGACTCCATCCCAGGACCTCAGGATCATGACCTGAGCCTGAGGCAGAGGCTTCAACCCTGAGCCACCCAGGCATCCAAGCTTTAGGTATTTTTGAAGTGCTCTATTGAAGGGATTGTAATAAAAGAGAACAAACCTTTAAGACGTAGCAAACCACGGTCTTAGAAGAATCCAGGAGATGGGACTTAGTTTTTCTGTGTTGCCAAACAACATATAACACACACATGCGTGCGCACACACACACACACACTCACACCAGTTTCTCTGTGTATGTCAGAAGGCAGAAAAGGGAAGATTGACAAGAAAATAAATACACTGGTTCCACAAGTTACATTAGAAGAATGTTGCATCATTTCACAAGAAGCCTTACTGTAAAATGAGCCACATGCAATTTTATGTAAGGAAGTTTAGATGGTGGTCTTGGTTATATAATGGAATAAAATTCCAAATCTATAAACAAACTTCTCATTGCAGCTGCTAGACCGCATTACCTCCACAAACCAGATTCTTCACGAAAATAAGCCCAATTTCATATTGGGAGGAAGGAGGGGGGAACAGAGCTGCACGGCTTGATTGTATCATTTCCCGGTGACTAGGGTAGAGAATTAAATTAGTTATGAAAATTGAGACCTTTGATCTAAGGGGTTGACTTTCTGAAAGTCATAAAATGTACGGAGTTTGATCTCAAATAGATAATACATTAACATCACACATACAATTAGAAAATTATCACCTTGAGTAAATTAAGTATACAGCATTGAATTCAATTAGCGTGTTATTAGAGATTTACAAGTCAGTAAATATCATAAGGTGAGATTAATTTTTTTTAATGCAATTGGAAATCCTCCAAAGTTTCAGTAGGATCTAGGTGAAAACAAGTGATTGGAAGCCCGTGAAAGTCTCCCAACGCTGGTTTTGCAGGAACGGGGCATGTTTCTCAAAACTATTTTATCTCAGAAAGTCAGAGTTTTCTATGATTGCAACTCTTGAGAGTCACTGAGGTTATCCAGATGAGTTTTTCTCTCGCATCATGAAATAGTTGAGAAGCTCTTTCATGGGAATCAGCTCATAAAGAGATAAAACTAGTAAATTTCAAGAACATGCTACATTCAAATAAGATAATGCTACAACGTAGCTGTATTGTGGTGTTACATTTCTAGGAACATTTAATACAGTGGATTTCAGATCTGCCTTTACATTTGACTTCTTGGAGAGCTTTTTAAAAAAAAATTTTGGATAACGAGCTTCAGTGATTATGATTTCATTGGTCTGGGATGGGTCTAGGTATCAGGACTTTTTAAAAAATAACTGAAGTGATTCAAATGTGCAGAGTTGAAGAATACTGTTAACATTCAAAAATCTTTAGAACTTTGAATTATCTTTGAACACAAAGTTAAGTAGATACAGAATATTAGCATTATTTTCCCTCTTAACCATAAAATTGAAAAGAAAATAAATAAAATTAATTTCTTAAATTACAACAGGAACATTATTTCTTCCATAGAATCTTCCCTTTCCCAGTTTATGAGACCAGCTGTATCATTCCAGTTTCTAAATTATTGGCATTTCTAAAGATGAAATAACAGGGGAAGTGATGAACTTTATAAATAGACTGTCTAAACTATTTGGCATGAGGGGTCAAGATGTAGGCGAAGCTGGAAAAAGACATGTGTAAATTAGCCAGAGGCCAGAAGTTGTTGAATTCCCTAAATTTCCTTAAGAAAGGGAAGAATAAGAATACCTTTAATAACATATTTTTTTTTCCAATGTGTAGTCAGTAAAACCCAGAGGAGGAAAAAATTTACCTTTTGAGTCAAAATTAGGTCATGCCAACCACAGCATATTGGAAGCTCTACTTAAAATGTAGTCTTGCAGGATTGCTGTGGATCCTCTTAATATCACGCACGTGGTAAGGCTGACACTTCCAGATCAGGACTGCAGTGCTCTGCTCAGTCTGTCCACCCCATTCAGGCCGCCATTGGTATACAGACATAATCTAAGATTGTGTCTGAAAGTTATGCTCTGGAATATGGCATTTTTTTAAGATGGAAAAGTTTATACTTTCTAAACAACAACAACAACAAAACACAGTTTATTTTGTTTTATGATTCTAGAGAGGGGAAATGTTCGAGGAAACAGGAAATGGACCTATCTAGCATAGTGGCCAGCAGGCATGGCTTCCTGGTAATGAGGAGAAGGTTACTTGAGAACTACCTTACCATTAAAAGAAGAAAGAAAAAACCCTACAAAGTAATAGTTTCATTCATTTAGTCACCTGTTCACATTAGAAGTGGCAGGGTTGTTCTTTTTCCAGCCTTGAGGGATGTGGAAGAAAATTAGAAGGTACTCCATTCACTTCATTGGCACTTATCATTATTAGAATGTTGAATCTACTGTAAAATGCAGTATATTTCCATTACATAGAAGAAACTGCTGCTTTTTTTCTTACTTGCAGAGCATAGCATTTCACTGGTGTTTCTGTTCATTATTTGAATGTTGAACTGGCCATAAAAATATAACTTATTTCCATCACATAAAGGAAATTTTTACTCTTCCCTCCTTGGAGAAAGTATTTAATGAAAAGATAAGACCTATAAGATTTTTTAAAATTTTATTGTAGAATGCACTCGAGAACTTCATTCAGTTGTGTAAGGAAAGTATTGTCCCTTGTAGTATCCAACATATTTGTTCTGTTCTCAAAGAAAAAAAAATGAACTATATCTCTTGTTGAACACTACTAAATTTATTCCCATCCAAAAAAAATCCTCAAATTTTTAGACTTCTTCCTAAATACCATTTCTGGCTGAGGCCTTCATAGCCATGAGTTTTATACCAATGCCATATCGGCAAAAAAAGTTTTTCTTTTCCAGCACTTTGCGATATCTACAAGTAATTATATCAGCCTAGTGAAGAAACAGTAGAGACATAATATTCTGTCTTCTCTGAATTGAACTGGGATATTATGCAAGAGAGTGAAAAAACAAATGTTTTCTTCTGTAGAATATTGCATATAGTTCCTATAGAATATAGGAACTCTCGTATGTTAAATGACATTCTCCTTGATATTTCTTGTATGCTAGTTCTACATTTTCTGATAAAACAGGAAATAAAAGGCTCAATTGTTATAGCATGGGGATTCTGGAAATAATTCACAGAGGAGAAAACTCTTGAGCTGAATCTTAAAGGAAGAGCTTCAGTATGTCATTGCTTGTCGCTACATATCTTGTCTTTTGAGTAGACTGTAGCATAGCACTATGCACCCAATAATACAGTCACATCCACAGCCTATGACTAATTTGTGTACCCAAAATCTGCTTTAATACTGGAAAATCTAGATTTTATTTTTCATGGAAACATTTTTAAATGGTTATTAGCTTCTCACATGAGCCCACAAAAATGCCCTGTGCAGTTGCAATAAAATTTTTAAAAATAGTAAGAAGTCATATAGGTGTTGTAATACAGATAACTAAATTATACTGTTCAACTGTCCTTAACCAGTAATGCTTTGCCAAAGCACTCTTTAAAAAAAAAAAAAGAGAGAGAGAGATTTTATTTATTTATTTGACAGACAGATATCACAAATAGGCAGAGAGGCAGGCAGAGAGAGAGGAAAGGAAGCAGGCTCCCTGCTGAGCACAGAGCCAGATGCGGGGTGGGGGGGTGGGGCGGCAGGCAGGACCCTGGGATCATGACCTGAGCCAAAGGCAGAGGCTTCAGCCCACTGAGCCACCCAGGCGCCCTGAGCCAAAGCACTCTTGATGAGGAGCAGGAATTTCTGTGGAAATAATGCAAACAATTTCTAAGTTTTAAAATGTAGTCTGCTAGGGCACCTGGGTGGCTCAGTCCTTAAGGGCACAGACTCAGATCATCATCCCAGGGTCCTGGGGATGGAACCCATATCTGGCTTCCTGCTCAACCAGGAGCCTGCTTCTCCCTCTCCCTGTACCCCTCCCTGCTGCTCAAGCAGTCTCTCGCTATCCCTCAAATAAATAAATAAATAATAAAGTCTGCCATGTACAGACCTCAGAATCATATGCAGTGTTCCTTCAAAGTGCAGAGTTCCCACCGCCACTTTCTTGAGAAAATATTTCAACGTGGTGTTTAAACGATTAACGTGTTTATTGGCGTTTGAAGATTACTGCATAAAGAATGCAGTATTCTTAGTTTATAATTTCTTTTTAAAATAGCTTTTTCTGGGGCGCCTGGGTGGCTCAGTGGGTTAAAGCCTCTGCCTTCGGCTTGGGTCATGGTCCTGGGGTCCTGGGATCAAGCCCCACATCGGGCTCTCTGCTTGGCGGGGAGCCTGCTTCCTCCTCTCTCTCCACCTGCCTCTCTGCCTACTTGTGATCTCTCTCTCTGTCAAATAAATAAATAAAAATCTTTAAAAAAAATAGCTTTTCCTGTTCCTTAATGCAGGTATATAATAAATATCACTCTAAACTTTGATTAGTTAAGGCCAGTTACCATGTGGAACATACTAGAATTCCCCAAGGATAACTGAGCAAGAGCTAAAGAAGAGGACACAACGGGATAAATAAGGATATGCCGGGGTGCCTGGGTGGCTCAGTCCTTTGAGCAGTTGAGCATCTGCCTTTGGCTCAGGTCATGATCCCAGGGTCCTGGGATTGAGCCCTGCATCCAGCTCCCTGCTCCGTGGGAAACTGCTTCTCCCTCTGCCACTCCCTCTGCTTGTGCGCTCGCTCTCTCTCTCTCAAATAAATAAATAAAATCTTTATTTAAAACAAAATAAAACAAAACAAAGCAAGGATGTGCGTATAGATGAGAGTGCTTGAGAAGAATTTGACTAAACAAGGCTTAGGACTCCGGCATTTGAGTCCGGACTCCTTATCTTTGCTGCTGCCCTATGCTGCCTGCTATCACTCCTAATAAACTCTTACTGGGCTGCCTCTTCCAGGGATGCCTCAGGCTGACTTTGAGTTTTATTGCCCACATGCCCAAAATCTGGACTCTGCCAGGGCCATGGCTAATACATAGTTATTAAACGAATGAGCAAATGAATTCTGCCACTCTTTTCCTTCTGAATTATAATCTCTGTGGAGTCTTGTTCATTGTAGGGTCCCTTGATATGAGTGGGAAAGTTCCTTCAACATATTGAGGTAGATACTACATATGAATTGACTTGAATTAAGAAAAAAAATGGTAAAGAACTTAAATTTAGAATCTCTTTGAAGCTCTGGTCTTAAGGTGCTTTGCATACTGAGGGAAGTGGAGATATATGCATTGGGTTTATTTGAATTAGACATTCACAAAATGGATTTCATGATCAGGAAATGTCTATGTTTGTTGAGATTGAGTTCATAGAAAGAGAACACTTTGCTGAATAGTTTTATGAGTCTAAAAACAATACTTAATGAATTTAACGGAAAGAGTTTTGGTGGTACTTAACTTTCTTGTTTTTAAAAATCCTCCTTTGAGATTTTCCTCTGCGCTATCTAGACTTGGGCCATAATCTGTGCACATGTTCAGCTACTTTACAGGAAATGTGAAAGAAGGGAATGAAAATTCATACAACATGAAGTGCATTATTTTATTCACTACCTTTTAAGCTACCTATCAGCTCAATTATTTTATTCTTCCATCTTAGAAAAAGAGTCTGTGAAGAGTTATGGGAAAAAAAATCCAACATTATTAAAAGGAAATGTGTCCTCTTATTACTATAGGTAGTACTGTCCTTAAAATGTTAATGATGTGGGGCGCCTGGGTGGCTCAGTGGGTTAAGCTGCTGCCTTCGGCTCAGGTCATGATCTCAGGGTCCTGGGATCGAGTCCCACGTCGGGCTCTCTGCTCAGCTGGGAGCCTGCTTCCCTCTCTCTCTCTCTCTGCCAGCCTCTCTACCTACCTGTGATCTCTCTCTGTCAAATAAATAAATAAAATCTTTAAAAAAAAATGTTAATGATGCTTTTTAAAAAATGAAGTGATTTGTTTTGAGAATTAAAAGTATGCTCAGATTATTTAACAAAATAAACTTGAATATAGACTGTAGTTTTAAATGTTTCTCTACATATTCTGTAAAGCATTCATTAAGACACTTTCAAATTCCAAAATTTTAATAATGGTGATTTAAAAATAAAATAGAAATCCTTTATAAATACAAGCTCCTTTATAAATTTGTGTCTGTCCTTTAGGTTTCTTCACTTTCCAGGGTGCTCGCACCCTGCCGCTCACCTCCCTTTTTGCACATAGAGCCACTTTGGAGAGTAAACCACACGTAAACATTTCTAGAATGGGTCATTTCATTTACATACGTACTAAAATTAGAATGTGTTCTCAGAAACAGAAAAGTGAAACTCTAAAGACTCAGCTGAAGACAATTAGGGTTCATTGTAGTCCTTCTTTCTTATCAAAATACAAAAAATGTCAACTTCTGTGTCTTTAGCAATCATGGCCTCAAAGGTTTGAGGAAATGAGGTACATAGAATGCATCATAAAATGGAAATACTAAGGAGCGCCTGGGTAGCTCAGTGGGTTGAGCCGCTGCCTTCGGCTCGGGTCATGATCTCGGGGTCCTGGGATCGAGTCCCATGTCGAGCTCTCTGCTCAGCGGGGAGCCTGCTTCTCTCTCTCTCTGCCTGCCTCTCTGTCTACTTGTGATCTCTCTGTCAAATAAATAAATAAATAAATCTTTAAAAAAAAAAAAATGGAAATACTAGGGGTGCCTGTGTGGCTCAGTGGGTTAAAGCCTCTGCTTTGGAGCTCATGATCCCAGGGTTCTGGGATCGAGCCCTGCATCGGGCTCTCTGCTCAGTAGGGAGCCTGCTTCCTCCTCCTCCTCTCTCTCTCTCTCTCTGCCTGCCTCTCTGCCTACTTGTGATCTCTGCCTGCCAAATAAATAAAATCTTAAAAAAAAAAAAAAAAAGAAATACTATACAAATGTAACTGATTCTTAACCTGCATTAGACTATAAACTCTTTGAGCTTGGGGATTACAGCATACTCCTATATACCTTTGTTTTCTCTTTTGTCTCAATGAGTCTATTAACGCATAATAGATGTCCTATAAATGTTCATCAGATTAAATTGGAACAGCTGAAAGAAGGGTAATAATTGTCCCTAACTAAAATGAAAGATATCTAGGAAAAACATTTCATAAAATACTTCCACCAACGAGACCTTTCCCATTGAGGTTATCTTACCCACATCTGACTTTTGGAGGTATGTACCTAGTTATAGTATTTATTAATATCTGTCTTATGTTAGAGCTGATATTTAAAGTATCTTTCCCAGTTTAGTAAGATTTAAATTCTTTGGAAGGCAGGGATTAGGTTTTATTGGCCTTTGTATTCAGGATATAGTCCCTAATGGATTTAAAATCTCTCAATTAACAAATTACTTTTTGCACTAGATTTGCTATACCACCTGACCGGCCAAACAATGTGGGTCATTACTAAAGATCTTCCCTTTGGGTAGGCATTCAGTTCCTGTTGTGAGGTGCTATTGCCCAGTATTCTATGACCCCGTGGTAATAATATCTATTTATTATAAGCTAATACACATTTACAGTTGGGAAAACCGAAGTTTAGAAGTCACACAGATTAAACCTTTGGTTTCTGATTAGAAAACATTGTTCTTATTTATAGCTACAAAAAGCTGTGATCAGTGACTTTATTTCATTTCTTTTGCAGGTAATATGTAAATAATGATTTTATATCTTTCTTAAATTGTAGTATTATAGTTCTATCTCAGATTTTCCCCCTAATGTAAAATTATGAATTTTTGTCATTCTTTTGTATGTCATGAGTGGAAGTCATGAGCTAATACTGTTGTAACTGATAAAACAGTGTTGAAAGACACATTTAGGATTCATTAAAAGACCTAGGGTATCTTTTCGGCCCTGTTTGGAGTTTAAGTTTTATTTAATTCATTCATGTTTAAGTTGGATTTTTTGTGTGATAAGCATCTTACTAGGTTGATCTTTTATTTATTCCTTTAAATATATGAAGAAAAAGTACATTGGAAGACTTTCTAACTTTTAAAAAACCGTTAACATCTAACATCTAACATCTAACAAAACTAACTGAACATCTAACAAAAGCTAACTCAAGTCTTTTACCTATTCCACTAGTTAGCATCAGTATGTGATAGGAATAAGAAAAATAATATGATAGTCTAATCATGACTTTTTACTATTCACTAGCCAATCTCTATGATATAGTTGTTTCAATAATATGATCTAAAATGATAGTCCTTTATATTTTGCATAAATTTCATTTATGGCAGTTTCTGATTATCTGTATCCTTTTAAGTATAATGATTTATTACTGTTTTTAATTTATTGAATATCTAGGCATTATATATCAAACAGAACATTTCTTCTTAGTGGTCCTTTAGGTATTGGCTACCAAGTGTTCTCAGATGTCTGATAATTGACTCTTTCTCAAGGGTGTACCAATCCAGCCTAGAAGACCTCATTATCTGTTAGGTACCCACCTCAGCTAGAGCTACATTTTCATACGACATTCTTAAGAGCCACGTATGTAACATTTTAATTGTCACTTGGATGGGGCACCTGGGTGGCTCAGTCGTTATGCCTCTGCCTTCAGCTCAGATCATGATCTTGGGGTCCTGGAATCAAGCCCCGTATCAAACCCCACATCGGGCTCCCTGCTCAGTGGGACACCTGCTTCTCCCTCACCCACTCCCCCTGCTTGTGTTCCCCCTCTCACTGTCTCTCTCTCTGTCAATAAATAAAATATCTTTTAAAAATTGTCACCTGGAAAATATAATAGTTGTGATAAAAATCCTTGTTAAAAGTTTTGCTTATTGTATGATATATTATTTCAAATGAGGATTAATACAACCAGAAGGCAGTGCTTCAGTAAATTGAATGTTATCTTGAATATTCTTCTGTAGGAATCGACTATAATTCTGATGAACTTCTGTCATTTTATTTCATGTGCTTCCTCAATTCAACTTTCATCTCTTCTGCTGGTACTTCTATTTATTTATTTTTACCACTGGTACTTTTAGATACATATTCTTCTTTATGTTTATTAGTAGAAATAGAAATAGCCTTAAAATTAACTTTTTCAGGGGCGCCTTGGTGGCTCAGTTATTAAGCTTCTGCCTTCCATTCAGGTCACGATCCCAGGATCCTGGGATTGAGCCCCGCATCGGGCTCCCTGCTCTGCAAGAAGCCTGCTTCTCCATCTCCCAATCTCCCCACTTGTGTTCCCTCTCTCATTATGTCTTTCTCTGTCAAATAAATAAATAAAATCCTTTTTTTTTAAATTAGGTTTTTCAGTTTTATATTCTTAGAATACGTAATAAAAGGGTATGGTTTTTTTGTTGTTGTTGTTTTAAAGATTTTATTTATTTATTTATTTGACAGACAGAGATCACAAGTAGGCAGAGAGTCAGGCAGAGAGAGAGACGGGAGGAAGCAGGCTCCCTGCAGAGGAGAGAGCCCAATGTAGGGCTCCATCCCAGCACCCTGGGATCATAACCCGAGCCGAAGGCAGAGGCTTTAACCCACTAAGCCACCCAGGCACCCCAAGGGTATGGTTATTTTAATATAAATTTTCCCCTTTGCTGGTGGATGTTGAACACACACTTCAATATACAATTCCAAAATTTTTAAAAAGATTTTTATTTATTTATTTGACAAAGAGAGACATAGCAAGAGAGGGAATACAAGCAGGGAGAGTGGGAGAGGGAGAAGCAGGCTTCCCACCAAGCAGGGAGCCCAATACGGGGCTCAATCCCAGGACCCTGGAATCATGACCTGAGCTGAAGGCAGATGCCCAATGACTGAGCCACCCATACACCCCACAAAATGGTTTTAATTGTGTTATCATGCCTGAGGAGATACGAGTAACCTTTCATTTGCTATCATAGTAATAATGAATGTAGAGAATTCTGAATGAAGTACTTCCATATACAGTCACTTTTAGTCATTTAAAATTTCCATTTGTCATTATGGAAATGTAACTACAATGATAGTTTGCTTGTTTATTTTGCATCTAAAACACTTATGGAGTGAGTCTGTATACATTGGTTACATTATAAAGCTTCAAATAATAATCATTCCTGTGCATTTTTAGTACAATTAAAATGGTAATATCTTTTTGAGATGGCAAAAATACATTTTATAATTTCAAGAACCTAGGGTAAGTATTATGGTCTATTTACTTAACTATAAATGTATAAATTATTTTAATTTAATAAGATAGAATAGTATACATTACTAAATACTGAATTTTTACAATCAAAATATGAAATAATTAACATTGCTGGTTTATAGAATGTTAGCATGTAGAAGCTAAAAGTTAATAGAAGAGTTAGCCAAATCTCAGCCAAAAGGTGTTCACCTAAATCTATATCCAATACTGCTTAAGACAGGTTGACAGATATCAAAATACGTGAATGTTACTGGAAGACAAAACGCAAAGTCCTGTCATTATTCTAATAATGAGACAAAGCAAGGTTCTTCATTTAAAAATATATGTATTCTTCATTTAAAAATTCATTATATGGGAGTTTTTAATGATATGTGGGTCACATACATACACACACAAATATACACATATAAACATACAAATATCCATCCATACAAATATATATATACACAAATATATACATATATAAACATATATTGTGTATGTGTGTTAAGTGTATGTCAAATAGATCACCAAAGTCAGAGTGAGCACAAGAGGTCTGGAAGTTTTATTTGCTACTCCGTGTTAGAATGTAGGGTGGCCTAGACATCCTGGTGCTACTGAAGAACAGTGGCCTTGTAAGGCCTGTGGTGCTTCTGTATTCCTCCGTTCTCTCATCTGATTCGGCAGTTACTGTTCATTTGTTGTGTTCTTAAAGCAATCAAAGTAGCCAACATTTTTTATTAAAACGCTGGTATTTTTTTTTTTCTAGTATGACGTGAAAGGCAGACGTTGGAGTCAGATGCATAGGTTTCAATCCCAAAGCCATAGGCAAGAAAAGACTTCTTTGCCTAAATTTTCCTATATGTAAAATGTATGTAATAATGCTACAATAAGACTACAACAGTACCTGACACAGAACAAGATTAACAAGGATTAACGATCATTAGCCTTTTTAAACATTTACAACCAAGAAATTTTGTATTGAAAGGTTTCTGGTTTTTGCTTTTAGGGGAGAATATCTAGGAAATAGATTTTATAATCACCTATGTTACCCTCGAGTTAAAGTCATTAAAGGTGACTTCACTATTGGATTGTATCTTTTCAAAGTTTAAAAAAATTCTCATGGAATTTTAGTTGTTTCGATTCATATTTTTAAATTAAAAATAGAACTAGGGAATACCAGATTTACCAAATTCTGGAATTTTCTGACTTTTGAAAACATTGATTAACATTAGATAATTTCCTGCAGGAATTTGCAGATTCATCTCCCTGAAACATCAGAGAAAACTGAACCTTAATAGTGGTCAATCATTAATCCCATTGTTATAAAGTTAAGCATTTAGACAAAAGTCAAGTAAATAAACGTGATAAAACTTTATTGTAGATTTTTAAATTAAGCTTTAGACAGCTTTTGCACTACCCTTTTGCACTACTGACACTTATTTTCAGTGTATTTTATCATGTGTGTATAACCTTTTTTTTTTTCCTAAACAAACAAGTCTCACAATTCTTATACAATAAATGAGAGGTTTCCCATAGAATTCAGTAGAATAGCTAAAAATCATGTGGGGCTGGCTCTGAGAGACGTGAATCTTAAGATTTAGGCAGTTGGAGCATGTGAATGTATGAATGCCTTTTATTTTCAAATTAGAAGCAAGTAAACTAAAGGTATTTAAAGTGCTTAGAACAATGATTCTTTTAAGAAAAACTTCGCCAAACTGAAGAATTTTTTTTCCATTTGAGGAATCAGAATGCACTCACATGGCCCACCTAGAATTCTAAATGACCAGCCCACTGACATAGGGAATCCTTTAAACTCTTTCACAGAGAAAGAACAGTAGTCAACAGAATTTTTATCCTTAGGTATGTCAGTTTTTCACCAAAGTCTGAACTTTATTTTTTCTCATCATTTTACCTCAGCCATCAGTGTAGGGGATGAATTCATGGCCTTTTTTTTTTTTTTTTCTTTTTTGAATGGCATTACCTAAGTGACCACTACTTAAAAGCAGGGAATAAGAAGTTACACTGCTTATGTTTTTAAAATGTGTCTCAGTTTATCTACCTTATCAGGACTAAAATAACTACAATAAGAATTAAATAATAAAGGTATTTATCGTATTGCCTATTATTATTACTAGGTAGAAAGATGTAAATGTGTGTAACTTTTTTGAATGAGATGGTTTTCATCCACATAAGACTACCCAGTTTTCTACAAAGTAAGAGATACTGCGTAACTGGGAAATTTTATTCATTCAATCACACTTCTAGAAGTAGGTTTATTGTTTTCTTTTTTCTTTTTTTTTTTTTTAAAGATTTTATTTATTTATTTGACAGAGAGAAATCACAAGTAGTCGGAAAAGCAGGCAGAGAGAGAAAAAGAGGGAAGCAGGCTCCCCACTGAGCAGAGAGCCCAATGCGGGACTCGATCCCAGGACCCTGAGATCATGACCTGAGCCGAAGGCAGCAGCTTAACCCACTGAGCCACCCAGGCGCCCCGGTTTATTGTTTTTTACTAAACTTTTTGGCCACTATAGCTTTGGATTTGCAAATACACATCATTAGTAAGTTTTTAACTCATGCAGATTCTGTCACTTTCTGCTATTTGCTTTTGGGGAACATTTTTTAAATAGGAAATTATTCTATATAATCTTTGTAGAAGTTTTAATAATAAGATTATAAGTCACAACTCAGGTATTATATGTGAATTTTAGTTGCTTCACCCCGCAAATTTTAAGTTTGCAGAATAAATTTATTTACATTCTGTGTATTGCCAATTTTTACTCATGTACCTTATAAAAGCAATATATTTGAATCTAATTTTTCAAATTTAGGTAATAGTTGTTTATATTGTTCAACTTCAAATTTGAGAAGCTCCCTTATGATGCATTTGTGATCTAAGTCACTACCAAAAATTGTGTGAGTATAAATGAGATAAACTAGAAATAGTGATTTTGTTGTGTTGTGTAGATTTTATTTGACAGGCAGCACAGCAGGGCAAGTTGCAGGCAGAGGGAGAGGGAGAAGTAAGCTTTCCACTGAGCGTGGAGCTGGATGTGGGGCTCAGTCCCAGAACCTTGAGATCATGACCAGAGCCAAAGACAGCCATTTAACTGACTGAACCACCCAGGCACCCCTAGAAATAGTGATCTTAAGTGAAATCTAGATTGGTGTCTGTTCTAGTCTCCTAACTAATTATGCATCTAAGCAGTATGTTAAAATTCTATCTAGAGGTCCTGGAATTATTCCCTCTCTCCTTTTTTTTAACGTCATTGTTTAAAGATGAGCTACTAAATGAAAAAAAAAAAGTGGTAATAGAGGAAGTTGGCATGGAGAATTGTAGCTGTATTCAGCTCTTTTTATCTTTTTCTAAATATAGTTATGAAATACTGTTCAGGTCAGCTGATGTAAGCAGTGGAGTGCTTCTTCATGTCTTCTTTCTTTCCCAATTATTTCAATAATGTTTTGATGAATTAAAGTATATAAGTGAAACAAAGAAATCAGCACCAAGTTCTGAAATCAAATCAAGAACTGAAATTGCTAATTCCTCAGATATTTTTAATATATTGCTAATCTCAAGACCAGGACTAAATTGGTATTCCAGGACTAAAGTGGTAAATTTTTAATAGAGATGTCTCTCATGAGCAAGTCTTATTTTAACATACTAGAATATCATTTATTCTTTGAGGATGTGATTTATTCTATTTAAATATAAGCCCTGTAAAGGAGATGTGTTAATCTATTTTTACTCTAAGTACATAAATATGTCTGCTACACTCTAGTCAGTAGATGTATTCAGAAGCCAATATGCCTACACTCTCACATTTCTTCTGTAAATGATGAATAATATTGATAAATGAAAATTACAAATCTGCAATAGAGCTTAACTATTGAATACTAAATCATTCTGTTACTAACTCTGTGTTCCAATGACATTTTCTAGATTAAAAAAATGTCATTCCTACATTTAAAAAATATTTTGTGCCTTTACAGCAATGTAAGCAAATGTGCATTTGAAAGAAAATTCACAATGTAGCCACAAATAATTCCCTATAACACTCAAAGTGCCATTTTCAAAACTGGTTCAATTTTCAGAATAGAATATTTAAAAAATAACCTCTTTCCTGCCAGACTTTACATTCCACATGTTTGGTACAATTAAAATGAAGAGTGGTGGACTGGAACTCTTCCGTCTATATTTTGGAAAAACATATTCACTCACCTCAGTTTGTCAGTGTGCATTAAGAGGTAGGTCATTATGCAGCAGAAAAAGAAGAAGAAGGCAGCTCTAACTCATGTGGCTGACATATACTGAACATGGCCATTAATACAACTTGGCAGTGACCTTGGCAGCATTACAGGTAATCTCCTTGCAGGGATAAACTATTTGAATGATAGTATAAGCACAAAGAGAGTTATCTTTGGAATTCTACCACTTAATTTTCTTATATCCTAACAAAAATATTTTTTAACTCATCCCTTGGTGATTTTCT
The DNA here is from genome assembly GCF_009829155.1 of Mustela erminea. Classification (NCBI taxonomy): domain Eukaryota; kingdom Metazoa; phylum Chordata; class Mammalia; order Carnivora; family Mustelidae; genus Mustela; species Mustela erminea. The sequence goes on from NC_045616.1 coordinate 52,146,613, forward strand.
TTTTACGACAGTTTACTCACAGACATTGTCGCTGTCATTTTTCTGTCATTATGAGGACTGCTGTATATTTGGTAGCACTTTCATAAAGGGTTGAAGTTGATTCTATTTTTTATTATAGGTATAAATCTGTAGTCAAATTTTATTGGATCACTCATAATTGAAGTTCTGAAAAGTAGAAAGCATATGTAAAGAAGATAACAGGTTGAAAACTCAACATTAAAGAAAATTCTGTATTATATATGTCATAAAAACTCAGCACAATTACTATTATTACTATTTAGGATTTATTTAGATCATTTAAGATAAAACACATCTGTTTATCACATCTTCTGAGATTTTGCAGTAGAAAATTCAAGTGCATCATTTCTTACTTCCTACATGAGATGAGTTTGTCACACAAGAAGGGAATTGATGTGCATAGAAAATTCAGGTAAATGACTAGAAATAGACCAAGACAAATAGTTAAGTTGTTATGTTATTAAAACATTCTACTGCCTAGCTTAATCTCATATGTAGTCATAATGTGTACTGAATGCCCCTGATAAGGAAGTTTCATGTAATGGAGACTGGACTTAATTAATTAATTAATTAATTTTTGATTTGTCAGAGAGAGAGAGCACAAGCAGGGAGAGTGGCAGGCAGAGGGAGAAGCAGACTTCCTTTTGAACAAGGACTCTGATGCAGGACTCAAGGCGGGACTTGATCCCAGGACCCCAGAATCATGACCTGAGCCGAAGGCAGACACTTAACCAATTGGGGCATCCCTGAGATTGGGCTTATTTAAAAGCCTCTAAGAAGGTCATAATTTCTTATACTTGCTTCTATGTCATATTTCAATACAGGAAATTAACAATGACTTTAAAGGTAGAGCATTTTTTCCATAATGCGGTTCCATTTTTAAAAACTATTCCTTCCTGAATTGTTTCTGGGTTTTTTTTTTTTTTTTTTTGGCAATTTAAACCAGCTGTTGATAAGAGCATTTATGGAAGCCATTGACATTTCAATTCAGTGTTTTTTATTTATAATGTTCATTCTAGTTTAAACTTTTACAAGCAATCCGAATTAGTTAATTTCTGGAATTAAACAAATTCACCGGTCATTGACATTTTTGAGTATCGCAAGTATATAGAGTATTAAATCTGCTTCCAATTAATGGGTCATTTTAAGTGCACAAAGTGAATTATTTTCATATATAGAACCTTAGGAACCATTTGATAAGAAGGACACAGAAATTTATGGGGTAAGGCAGGTTCAGTAAATTAGAGCATACTGCACTTTTCATTAATTCACCTATAAATTTAATCTTTACCAGCACCTATTTCCAGTTCATTGTCAGGTTGATCTATATAATGAGAATTCCTTATTATGTTTACATTACTAAGGCATACGCCAAATGGAAAATAAGAGGTATCTTTTCTTTGACTATAAATTGTAAGTATAAAAGGCTGCTAGTAGCCTGTAACACTATTTAAATTGTCCTTGAAATAACTTTAAATACAAGCACATTAAGAAATACAATTTAGGGGTACCTGGCTGGCTCAGTGGGTTAAAGCCTCTGCCTTTGGCTCAGGTCATGATCCCGGGGTCCTGGGATCAAGCCCCACATCAGGCTTTCTGCTCAGTGGGGAGCCTGCTTCCCTTCTCTCTCTCTCTGCCTGCCTCTCTGCCTACTTGTGATCTCTATCAAATAAATAAAAATCTTTTTAAAAAATACAATTTAAGTCAGAGAAAAATTTAGTATTTTTGATGCATTATGTTTCAACTACAAATAGCAATATATTTTAAGTCCAATTTTCAAGATAAAGTAGAAAAGCCAAACAGAAACAAAATGAAACACTCTTCTCTAATCCAGTAAGAACCAAAGGTTGAAATGTATTTTTAGATAAAAGCTCAGATCCTCAATGCATTGAATTAGACATATTCCCTGTCAAGTAATTTAGGACTTTCACATAGAACTTGAAAATTTAATGATGAAAATAGTTCCTTAAAATTTTATAATGCCTCCTAAGAGTGCGACAGCTTAACAGAGGAAGAAGAACCTGGAATCTGGCATTATGCTCCCTTGTCTCAAAACCTAGTTTTGCTACTTACTTGCTGTAAAAAGCTGGGGAATTTTCATGTTTTCTCTCCCTTGATTTTTTCCTGAACTGAAATGTAATAGGACACATGATTACAAACTTATCCAAGTGAGAATTCCTACTGAAATAATAGAAATAATGTTCCTGGGACATGTTCATTCAATGTTAACATTCTCGCTAAGATGACTAAAAATTGTTTCAGAGATGTTAAATATCAAACATAAATTAAGACTCTTGCCAGAATTCCAAATTTTATTCTAGAAATCTTTTTTTCCCATGTTGCCAGTCAAATAGAATCTCCCACCATGATAATTTTATGGATTAAAGAAAATCATAGATACTAGTTTCAGTAGTTCATAAAATCTCTCTTTAGACATAGAAGAAACATGTATGTTACCTAGTTAATGTGTCTTACTTGGTAGTGGAGAAAGTGAGTCTTAGAAAAAATTGAATGAGACACAAAACTTGAATTTCAGAACTATTAAATTATTTAAATGTGATTGTGTAGCACACATTGTCTACCTAAAAATTGGTATCATTTTTTTTATAATGTCTCAGTAGAATTTTAAACTTCAATTCTAACAATCCATTGGTATACCACTGATGATTTCAAATAGAATTTAAATGACATGCATAGTATTTTAAGTGATAGAATATGTCTATGTTTCAGTGCTTAAGCTTCAAATAACTTTTGGGGGAAAGCAAATAACTAATGGAACAAAAACCCAAATAGGAAATGCTTTTCATGCCATGATTAAAAAAACAAAACAAAAGTTTAACACACACACACACACACACACACACACACACACACCAAGACAACACAAAGCCCTGCATCTAAAAGGAAATGAGATAGGAAAACATTAACAAGGCATTACCCTGTGGGATGACACCCATCCCTAATTTCAAGACTTCTAGAAGACGAAAGTTGCTTCTCTTCAAAAGCCACTGAGATCCTAACCAAGAATATCACCTTTAAAAAATATTATTTAGATGTCTGGGTGGTTCAGTTGTTAAGCATCTGCCTTCAGCTCAGGACATGAGCCCAGGGTCCGGGGATCAAGGCCCACATCAGGCTCCCTGCTATGTGGGAAGCCTGTTTCTCCCTCTCCCACTCCCCCTACTTGTGTTACCTCTCTCTGTGTGTCTCTTTCTATCAAAAAAAAAAAAAAAAAAAAAAAAAATATATATATATATATATATATATAAAATTATTTAAGCTCTCATAAATACATGGAAAATTTACATAGAAGCTGGCATGTTGGCATATATCTAGCCACACACCAAAGCTGTTTTCTTTCTTATCTCACTATTTTCTCCTCCTGAGAAATTTTTTTCAGTGTATTAATGAAAACTAAATTTGTAACAAATAAATCATCACCATATCTCCCACTTCCTTATTTACTATAATTTTGATGGGTGATGCTATATTCATAAATTCTCAGTGAAGGATTTTTCTCACTGCGTGTCTTTAAATTTTTCCATATGGTTGATTTTTGTAATTGCACTGTTTTTAATCTGTTATCTTTTATTACACCATAGGGTATCATTGATCACTTGCTCTCATCCTCATATAATAGAAACATCTAAATATTGCAGTCACAGACTACCCAGACATAGAGTCAGGAAACAGAAAAGTGAGTTGGCATTCTTGATTTACTAGAATTTTTTCTCTTTCAGTAAAACTAAGACAATTTTACTCATTAATTAGTTTATATTTTTTATCAAACCTGGTGATTAACCAAAGATTCATAATTTCTTAGGATCAAATCACTGGCAGGAATTAAAGATCCAAAGAATTCTTCAGTAGAAAAAGATGACTGTTAATGGAGCATTTTTCAAAGGAGTTGGAAATATTTTTAAAGTATTCTTAGAAAATGTAAAATGTAGGATGGAAGATTGTGCAAATGATCAAATACCACTTCACCTGGTATTTAAAAAACATTTAAAAAAAGAGGGGAGTATCCGGTTGGCAAAAGAAAGACCCAAAGGAATGGAAATTTAAAAGCATTATAAGAAAAGAAGAAATTAAAAACAGTATGGAAGTGGAAGTTCTAAGAAATAGTGATGGCTTAAAATTTGATAAAGAGAATAGAAATTAAGGTATGGTATTTACAAATTCATTCAGTTCACCCATGAATAAGAACAACAACAAAGGATAAAATAAAGTGTAGCCTGTTTATTCATGTAGAGGTGAAAGTAAATATAGATAATGCCAGGAATATTGTAAATTCCACAAGGGTGTGATTTTTTAATGTTTTATTTTTATTTTTTTTAAAGATTTTATTCATTTATTTGACACAAAGAGGGAGATTACAAGTAGGCAGAGAGGCAGGCAGGGAGAGAGGGAAGCAGGCTCCCCACTGAGCAGAGAGCTCGACATGGGACTCGATCCCAGGACCCCGAGATCATGACCCGAGCCGAAGGCAGAGGCTTTAACCCACTGAGCCACCCAGGCGTCCCTATGTGTTTTATTTTTATTCTTTGATTTATCCCTTAAAATACTGCCTAAAACACAGTACATACTAATGCACTAAAAAATAATAATAATAAAACCTGAAAACCTTTAGAAAGAAGGAATGAATGAAATGTTTCTTTGCTTTATCTTTTATAGTTATTAAGCAACAAAATGAACTCATGCTCTCATGTCCACATGCATAGAAGTGTCACATATGTATCTATGACCTGTGGAATCAAATGATACTAAGAAACGAAGAAATATGGAATTCCTTGGCAGGTCTTACTAAAGCTAAGATAATTTTAGTAGTAGAAATTCTTTTAACATAATGCCATTGCAGGGCTATGAGGGTACTATTCCTAAGAACTTCTAGATAAAAACTGGAAGGTAACTATGAATGATAATTTTTTTAAAAGAAAGCAAAGGATGGCCCAGGGAACCACTGTTAGTAACTAACTTGCAGAGTTAAAATACAGAAGAAAAAAATCACAATGAGTTGTTAAACATTTTGTATACATTCTGTAATACCCTGGGTATGAGTATGAACCAACACAGCATCATTAAAAACTGGTCCTAGGAGGATATTTTAAGCTATAGTATACAGTGTGAAGGAGAAGAAATAGGCATAATCTCAGCTTCCAAGGCTTTTGGTTTTTGTCCTGTACAACATACTCATTTGTAAAATGGAAAAATATCCTCTAAACCACACAGATTTAAAGATCCTCTAAACCTTCACAGTAAGTGAAGGAATAGTGAAATAATTTATCCACTAAATTTAAAAACTTTAATGAGTCCTATGTAAAGTGTGTGAAGTCTGGCCCTTGAAAGATAGGATCTGAAGCCAGCCTGATCTTGGTAAAAATTAGTTAACTACAGAAGTGGCAAGCATGGGGCGCCTGGGTGTCTCAGTCGTTAGGCGGCTGCCTTGGGCCCAGGTCGTGATCCCAGGGTGCTGGGATCGAGCCCCACTTCAGGCTCCGTGCTCAGTGGGAGGCCTGCTTCTCCCTCTCCAACTCCCCCTGCTTGTGTTCTCTTTAAAAAAAAAAAAAAAAAATGAAGTGGCAAGCAATTATGAAGCTTAAGGAAATACAAAAAATACAAAAAAACCTCTACGTACAAAATAGAGAAGAGAAAAAAAATCTGGCAAGGGAAAATAATGCAAAATGGCCATACATGAAAAGGTAAGCTTTGGCTTCAAAATTTAGGTAGTTTGTATATAATTAAAAATATGTACTTGATGGGAATATACAACAAGAGCTTATTTTGAGTACTATGTGTATTTTTGGACTGTAGAGTTAAAGGCGGATATGACTTGAAGAGCTGCAAATATGGGGGGAAAACAGAAAGTAAAACAAGGGCAGGATAACAAAAACAGGTATAATTCAATATACAATCTTGAAGTGTCTGAAATGAGAACATGATGATCAAATGTTGTTCTCTGTACAGTGGGTAGAACAAGAGGAGTGGGCATAAAGTATTCTGTGAGGGATTAGCTATAAGTCAGAACTTCCTGAGTGAGAGTTGTGAAATATCAAAATAGGTTACTGAGGAAGGTTATGTTGCTCCTTTTCCGGAAGGCCTTAAAAATAGTAGAGGTGGAATCCTTGTGAAATAATTTGGGGATGGTATTATCTAAAGGAAGAGAAAATGTATGACCTTGCATGGCCTCTGCCAGTTTTAATGTCTGACATTTCTACTCTTACCTTAGTTGAATGGAAATATAGATACCTATTTCAATTCCTCTACCCCAAATGGATCATTTTGCTCTTTTTTAACATGGCAAAATTTAGATAAATTTTAAAGTGGATCTCCTAAAGATCTAGTTTAAGAAAGTGATATTTCCAAGCTCAACCTGAAATTCTGCTTAATAAGTTTAGAGAAACATTTATTAAATAGTTATCCTTTTTTCTAAGGATCTGAATAGAAATTGTGCTATATTCATCATTGTTTCCTAATTCATAAAATATATGAACTAACCATTTTTATGTGATTTTGATTGTTGGAATCATCTGTAAAGTGACTAAATAGTGATTTGGTATGTTAACTACTTACTTGATGACAGTGTTATACTTTTCTAGCATGTAAAAATGATGTCACCTCTGTACTTCTCAGAACTCTTTTATTACCAGAGTCACCCAAAGGCATGAGAGACTCTGATATAAAAAATATTCCAGACATCTCTTCACTGTGAAAGGCAATATTTGCCAACAGGTCCTTTCTTACTGAATTAGAATTTTCAGAGATTTCCTGTTTACCAAACGCCCTGTTCAAGTGCATGGGCTATAGAAACAGTCATGTTGAGCTTTCATTTTGCACAGTCAACAGCCCAGCATCTTAAATTGAATTCAGGCTTGAATATAATGGGTCATTGTCAGTCATGGAGTTTTTGAATGGCTCTGACCCAGTGTGCTCATCAGCTGGTACAATAACATATATAAATACTTAAATGAATATATGTGTACCTATATTTGTACCACAGGGCTCTCCCTACAAAAGTAGGAGGACAGTCTGATACATGCTGAAAATGTACAAACTATTACTTCCTCACACTATGTAGGCCTCTGACGACAGAGCAAGGCTATGTGATACACTGTGGAAAAACTGATGTGAACTTCTGTAATACACCAAAGTGTGTGATTTTTCTTCAACAATTATAAATATATTGCCAATTATGTCAACTGTTTTTATACAATTAATAGTATATTTTATTAGGTGTGTGTCTTATAAAGCTGATATACATAAAATTACTTCTAAAGTAATATATTTAAAGAGTGTGAATTGCATAGTTACAGCCAGAGGTCTCAAACACAAAGCATTCTAAAGAAGTGGGTAAATGTATAAAATTCTGAAGTGGAAACTGCACTGCATAGAGAAGAATATTGTAGTAGACCATAATCTGAAGAAATGAAGGAGAAGCATAAAGAGATGGAAGAACCAGAGGAGCAGCAGAAAAGAGAATAGGGGTTAATGACCAAGGTAATGTCAGAATGAATTGGATCTGGGTTTGAGACTTACCCAAGGTACTGTAAAGGAGAGCAAGATGACGATGAGTGCCTTAAGCCTGAAGACAAGATATCTGTAATACTTGTCTTAATCATGAATGAAGTTGATTCTCCTGACCCATCCTCAGGAAGACACCCGTCTTCATGTTTTTGCCCAGGACTCATGATGTAGATAAGCTTATTCATAGGCATTCACCTGGTTTCCCTTGTGAGCAGCCATATTCATTTGTAGAAAAGGAGAGGGGGAACCTACTGATGCAGATGATATGCTAATAACAACTAACTCACTCAAGTGTCATTCTTTTCCCCTACTTGGCACAGGGAGTTATTTTTTGCCATCAAGAATAAGAAAATGTTTAAAAAAAAAAAAGAATAAGAAAATGTTAGGTGAATTAAAGAACACTGACTTTTTAAATAAAGATTTTATTTATTTTTTAGAGAGAGAGAGAAAGAGAGAGATATTAAGAGAGAGCATGAGCAAGAAGGAGAGAGAGAAGCAGGCTCCCTGATGAGCAGGGAGCCTGAGGCGGGGCTCAATCCAAGAACCCTAGGATCATGACCTGAACCAAAGGCAGATGCCTAACCAACTGAGCCACCCAGGCACCCCAAAAGAACACTTATTTTTTTTTTTTAAGATCTTATTTATTTATTTGACAGACAGAGATCACAAGGAGGCAGAGAGGCAGGCAGAGAGAGAGGAGGAAGCAGGCTCCCTGTTGAGCAGAGAGCCGGGCTGAGGACACTGAGATCTCGACCTGAGTTGAAGGCAGAGGCTTTAATCCACTGAGCCACCCAGGCGCCCCAAGAACACTTATTTTAAAAGTACTCTTAGATTCCTCTAAAATGCTCTGAACATCCCATTTTCTGCATAGAATTTTAACTTGAAAGCACTCTTGTGAATAGTACCTTGCTGCATTAGCAGAGTATGTGGTTCAAGTACGAGTCTGGGACCAGATTTATATAGTCTATAATTACTTACAGCCTAACAGGAGTTGTGTGACCCTGGGCAAGTAACTTAACCTCTCTGTCTTCCAGCTTTTTTTATTTTGTAAAATAGAAATTATTAAAATAGCCTTCCTCATAGGCTACTGTGAGGATTGGAGTTAGTATTTGCAAAGCTTTTGGTGCTAAAGGAAGTATTTTATAATTCAGTTATTTATTAAATTTCTAAATACGATTAGTGACTCAAAGTGCATAATGTAACCTTAGTCTTAATTGTTTATATTGCTTGAGGTGAACCAACTTTTTAAAGCCAAAAATATGGAAAAAACAATTCTATTTACCCAGGCAATTTAACATCTTTGTCAGTTTATTTTTTCTCTAGAACTATATCCTTTGGAGAAGCATTTTGACGTCATTTTGTCTTACACCTTCACCAAATTTCTGTGAATTGTCTTACACCTAATTCACCAAATTAGGGACTTAAAAAGGGTCTTTAGAAATTGAACCTCGTTCCCTTTATGTATCTGAGGAAAATGAGACTGAAAGCCGTTGACTGGCCCAAAGACAAGCAGCTCGTGGGTAGTCGAACCCCTCCAAGAATATGATTACAAATAGAGCTTTCTTTAACTATACTCTACCACTTCTTGGTGCTTTGGAAATATATTGCACTAATTGCTCAATATTTTATTAGAATTTTTTAATTTAAAAGAACAGTTTTCTGCACTTTATATCATATTTGTTATTTGTAAAACTAAAAGAATAGTTTTCCATCGTTTTATCAATTATTCAATAATCCTTTTTTGTTCTCCTTGAGCCAGGCACTGAGCAGAATGTTGGTTCAGCACCGTAGTGTGTTCTGCAGTCAGAGGGAAGATCCCTTTCTATAAAGCTAGCATTTCCCAAAACATATTCTGGATATACAGATTCTGTCATCTAGCACACTGAAGAATATGAAAAGTCCTGCACCAAAGAAACTTCTCTCTTCATTTTTTTTAATTTCCTGACCTTTTTTTTTTTCTTTTTTTTTTTTAAGAATAGTTTGTTATAATCCTTAGAACTACTGACCTTTGGAATCCATACTGGGGTTTCTGAGGAGAGTCGTGGGATTGCTTCCACTGATGGGTGCTTTCTTTTAGATCCTAGCTTTTAGAGACTCAGGATTAAAAAGCCTCATTTCAGTAAACTTCTGATCTGTGATAGCATGGTCTGTTTTACAGGGGAAGTACTGTAATCCTTTCCATGTATTAGTATCTGCCAAGGATGACTTGAGCTATCCTTGAAAATAGCCTGGGACAGAATGTGTAGACATGCTGAGATAAGGAGCCTCCTGCCAGGCCTCCAGCATAGGAAGCGACTTAGCTTACCCCAGGCCCACGACCGGCCCTCTGCAGCACACTTACCCTGCCCGGGTGTATGGAGGAAACATTCTGTTCATCTGAGAACACCTCTATTCCTAGCTCTTTGACAGTTTCACTTTCCATATCCCCTCAGTTTTAAACATGTGGAAAAAGAGATAAAGGAAGGTGATGAAATGAAAAAATGAAGTGGGGAAGTCTATGGAGAGAGAGAAGAAACTCAAATTTACATGCCTGCTTTGCATGCGATTATGGCTGGCTTTTGGAGGGGGAGGTGAGTGTTCTCCAAAGGTCATTTTATAAGATAGGAAGGAAGATGAGTATGCAGTGTGAAATATTGGTTAACATTGAGAATAGAATCAAACACTATGCTGATTAAACCATTTTGATTAAAATAAAAACTTTTCAAATTTCTGATTCTTTTTTGAGGCATTAGATCAACTATAAATGAAAATAGATCAACATTAATTTAGGCTTCATGGTAAATTGTACAACTTACCCTATTTTAAAACTTAAAAATATGTTCACCAAGTAGGAAATACAAAGAAATTAGTGCAGTAAAGGATCAAATTTATGCTGCTACCCCTCCCCACCCAGAAATCACAGGGGAGCGAGAACTGAAAGTGTATACCCATTATTTCTTAAATAAAGTTTAGTTGCATAGGAAATTTTGACCCCTCTCCTTACTTAAAATACTGGTTTTTCATTAGGCATTACTATTTATAATTAAAAGTGTCTATTGCCTTTTGCTTTAAATTCTGATTTATTAACAGTCACAATCCTTAAATTTTGTATTTTTCCTCTTAAAAATGCTTTAATTTAAAAAATACTAGATGATTCAATTTGTCTGTTCATTCCAAGTTGGAAATTAATCTGTTTGGCTTGAGGCTACGTAGCTTACTCTCATTAGATGGGTATGTCCAAAGATATGTGAACATTTCCCATACAGTGAGACACTGGGATTTTCAAATATCGCTGAGATCTTAATCAAAACTGTGCTGATTGCTTGGGAGTTGGGTCCTGTGAGAGAGGAAATAAATCAACCTACCCCCGTGACTCAGGTACATTAGTAATGTTGTAAGATTGTTTATTTCTAAAAGAAAGAAGGTATAATATAAAATATGTAAATCTATATTTCACATTTGAAAAAGTTTTACATTGTATTTGTCAGATTGTTCATAGTGCTATGTATATTTAACACTGGAAAAGGAATTTTTATGCCCAAGAACTATTTCAGTCAGTGGACATTGATTTAATGAAGTGTCCATGTTTCAAGGGAAGACACACCTTTGGATTCAATTCCTATCAGTTTAGAAACTTTTTGCATTATACTCTATTATCCGTGCTTCAAAGTATTTATAATTTCTATGAACTTACACAATACTGAAGTGAATAAGTTTACACAATTAATTTATGAAATTGAATTGTCCCCATTTGAATTTCTATAAACAGGGTGCTGGTTTTTATTTGAGCCTCACAGACTTCTCCAAGAATAGAAGTGTTATTATTCCCATTCTGTAGATAAAGAAATTGAGGTTTGGGAAACGCTGGATTAGCCATTTGCAGCAACCGTGACAGGCAGAGTATTCATGGAATATTCAGACTGGAGTCGTCATCTTCCAAATACTGCCTGGCTCCATCCGTGTTTTAGATTTGTCCTCGGATGTCATCTTCTCAGCTGTCATCTTCCGTGACAGCACTGCCCACTTCTGCCCTTTCCTGCTCCGGCACCTCCTTGCCTGTTCTCCTGTGGCATTTTGTTTCTAGCCCTTCTAGATCTATAATCATCATATTAGCATGCTTGTTTATTGCCTCTCTCTCCCTTCAAAATGCAGGTTTCGGGAACACCAAGACCTACTTTGTTTTGTTCACAGTGGTGTCCCAGGTACCTAGCATCATGCTTGACACCTTTATGTCTCTGTAACTCAAGATCAGACTTTTTCATTGTTATCTCTGTAAGATTAAGCATCATGAACTTGGCTCACAGTCTCCGATGACATCAGTGTCGCCAAGATTTGATCTGCACACATGGTCCAAGTTGAAATTTAATTTAGATCTCTGACGAGGATGCACCACGTACATACAGTTGCGTGTCGTTCATCTGCTCCAGAGCCATAGCAGGTAGGACGCGATCGTGCTAGGAGATCTGTACTGCATACGTCTGCCAGCGTTTCATTTCTCACTTTTAACCGACAGCATTCCTGACCAGCAACCCTGAGAAAAGTCCTGAAGCGTTAAAACTGTGCGTTACACAGCACTAGTGTGTTTTACAGCAAGCAGGGCTGTAGTGCAGACTCCTCTTGTCCTGGAGTTTTGCACAGATAAAGGGAGGATATAGTTTTGAGAGGATTGCTCTAACTACAAAGTGCATCCTGAAGGCCATTTAGCTCACAATGAAGGTCTGTGTTTTAAAATAGCACTATAACAAAGTAACTACAGAGTTTTTGGCAAGGGCTTCAACTATTTATAGAACTAAGTAAGGCATAGTAAATAATACCACAGTGCCCAGTTCTCCCTTGCCATAACCCCAAACTTACGAGAAGCACTGTAATTATATTTTTCTACTTTAAAAAAAAATCATAGTAGCCATTATCAGTTTAACCATACGGAAGCTCAGGCTGAGATTTCTTTTTTAAATGCATAGTTTTGATTTTCAGCAGCTGCGCTGGGTCTTTAATCATATATTATCTTTATGAAGCCTTTTTCTAACATATGTTAATTGGCTGTTTTCTGTGACAAATTATGAGCTCTTACTTTGATGAGGTTCAATTGCAATCATGTTGAAGTCGAGTACGTAGAGTTTCCACCCCTGCTGGCTTCTCAAACCACTACAAACATCTGCACGTCACTGCAGTGCTGAGTAATGGCAGGATTTGGGCTGGCTGATTTCACTACAGATTTTTTTTTTTTCCACAGGATATTTTCAGCTTCTTTGTACTAAATCTGTTGCAGGGTTTGCCCTTTTTAGCAGAAGCATGCTCTAAAATTAACATCAAACCTTATTGGCGATTACTATAATACAGTGAGAAATATTTCATAATACAACACCCTAGCATCTGTTTTGCTTTGCTGAAATTTTAGTGTAGTTTTTAGTGTAGTTATCATACATTTTAAAAAATCAATCAGTTGTTAGGTTGTTAGTGGTTTCTAAATAATCAGCATTTTATAAAAAATATTTTGAATTCTTCTGCAGAGAAGAACGGGTGTTTATTGAGTGGATGACTATCTATTTAGCTGTCGTAAAGAAAAGGCACGTACCACTTTTTCTAGGTATTTCCAAATGTCAGTATGTGAAAGATTCTATTATATTTTCTTTTTTCTTTGTAGTTACATCTGTTGGTTAAGGAATGAAAAGAATTACATGTTCCATCAAGGTTAATGTCCAATAAGGGGCATAGCATCCATTTCAGTTTGCTATCCTAATGTCAGTTTTTAATATATGATTAGGATGAACAGATATGTTCTAATCCATCTGCTCTGAGAACTGTGACAGATAGCCTGCATGGATACCAACAGATGATCAGTGAGAGCTATAATTAGAATAGATGTAAAAATACAGCACATTTGTTTATATTCTCAGAAAAGTAGTCAGGATAATTGATTAAGGCCTTCAGAAACTGTGTCAAACTCCAGTCATACTGAGATGAATTTAATTGTGTTTCTGGCCTGACATCGAAGGTAAAGGACTCTGCGAGTGCGGTTCTCCAAAGCCAAACCTAGGGGTCATATTTCCATACAGGTATTAGAGTTTAGAATAAGATGAGCCAGATGTGAACAGGAGCTACTCCTCCTCATGAGGCTGTTTTTAATCAGCCGTTTCCCTGGAGTAGCACACAATCAATGAGCTCTAAATCCTGAGGCTACCTGCATTCAGAGGAAGGCCTGCGAACATCATTACAGAACTTACAATTGAGTATATGTGAAAAAATTAGAGCAGAAATTAAGGGTAAGAAAGGTTAACTTCAGAAGTCTTACTTTGGTACTGCTCTTTTAGAAGGTCTCAGAGATAATTTAAATGTTAAAAAAAAGTATTAAACCCTACTAAATGCAGATACTAAATCCACTAAAAGATCACTGTAAATAAGCCAAATGGAAAGTTATTATTGATTTATGTTAGCCAGAAGTGTTTGAATATATGTATTATTTTGAGAAGGTAGATAGGTCAATTTCAGCATGAGTAAGTAAATCTAAGGTGGGTTGTGGGTTGTTTTGGGTTCTTCATCAATAGTACTACAGCTAGAGAGCATGGCTTTAGGAACCCTGTGTGACACTTCAGTGTGACTGCAAAGTCAGCGGATGCACTGTGTCTTGAGCGAGTGTACACAAGGAAATTTAGTTCCACTTGATAAGACACATACTTAATTGGCTTTAAGAAAATAAACCAAGGTAAAGAATGATGTGCAAATGAAGCAGAGGACTTGGCACTTGACTGTATGGAAGCCCGTGAGCCATGTGGCTTAATTGGGGCCAGTTGGGATCATTTAATGATTGCTGTCAGAAGATCAGATTTAATTCTCCTTATAAGAAGACCACAGTGGGATAGAGTTAAACAAATTGTCATCAGAGGTTTCAGATGAACAAAGCCTTAATTAGGTTGATTAGGATGCTGTAAAAGAGATGAAGAGAATAGAAAAATTGATGAATCACTGGTTTCCATGTTGAGCCACATGTAACAGCAATATCAAATATCTATATTTTGAGAGACATTATTACAGCATTTTGAATATTATGTATATCAGATGGAAGGCTCTGAAGTTCAACTAGAGACAAAAGTAAATGACATGCAGTGTAAACAGTGGGTGATTTATGACACATATTCTTCTTAATGTATAACAAAAACATTGGCAGGAGGACAGTGGTATGTCTTTCCATTTAAAGCCCATCTTTAAATATTAAATAAAGAGGGAAAATAAATAACAACAGAAGCAAATTATTTTCAAGGACTTGATATTCAGTTGTTTAATGTATTATTTGAATACAGAAGAAAAACAAAGCCTTGACTTAGAATGTCCTTTTGACCATTCATATCACAATCTTAGTAATACTGTGATTACTTACCAGTGATAATACTCATGACTACTCATGTGTCTTAAAACATATTCTTACTGTTTTATCATCGCATTATGAAAGACCAAAATGTGGTCTTTCCATTTGCTGCAGCTTCACAGGAAAATGTTCTCTCTGCACACACCCATACACACACACACACACCAATGTATCAGTTAGGCTAAAAACTGTGCCCAGTGCATACAAGTTTTTGAGAAAGAGATTTATAGAATATTTCCATTTTAATCATGAAATATGATACATGAAGGCTTGAGAAAACAATGAACATAAAATTTTTTTCTGACATGATTATGAGATGTCTGGGAATTCAGATTTTGTTGTAATAAGATGGTGATATGGAACAGCAGCATCTCCCCTTTCAAGCCTGGCTTGATTTGAGGGCTGACAATTCTGTTTCGCTGATACTGGTGTTGTATAGTGCTTTACTTGCTTTGTTCAATAACAACAACAACAAAAAATCCAGCTGCATACTCTTTACAGAGAGGTTACAGCTGGGGAACAGAACACAATCTGTGATGCTGACTGGTAGCTCTGATCTGTGATGAGACAGTGCCTATTTTACCTTTGTGGTAAGCTCTGCCACATCACAAAGTGGCCTTGGAAAGAAAACGTGGTGGCTGTACTGTTGTGAAAAATCGGGAAAACAAAGGTATGGTAGAACCCCGGATTAATTACTTAATATGATGAGGAAAGACAAAAAAACTGCGGTGTGGTTCAATAACACAAGGCTCTGGACATATTTAGACCATTTGGAGTTTATTTTGGCATGGGGAATGGAGAATGCTGTTTAAGCTGCCTTGTGAAAAAAAATGTCCAAGACAAAATATACCATGGAAAACCATGACAGGGAAGCTGTGCTTCCCCCGTGTTTAGTAAATTGTTTATAATGCAACACAGTTGTTTAAAGGTGGGTGCCTCCTAATTTCCAGAACTGTGTAAATAAAATGATTTATGTCAGTGATAATAGCAGGTTAAGCCCACTTATTAAATTAATTGCAGAGGTTTTCAAAACGAGTTCCTTTTTAGCCTTATTATATTTCTGACATACATTTCATCTCCTTTTGTCCTTGGGGAAAGATATTAAAGTAGGACTAGAAGCATTAATGTAGAGTTTTCAGCAGCCATGGTCATTGGGAAAATTGATATATTTCCCTAGTTATTTCTACTTTTGCAGCCTGAAGCTCTTCCATGACTGATACTTAAGAGAAACTTCTTAATTTTTATAACACTGTAAATTTTTCCTTCATGTAATGATTATTGTTAACGAATAAATGAAGCATTACCTGTTAGAACTTGCTCATCATTAGCTTTGCAAAGGCTTCATGGTATATCTAAGGACAATGATTCACTTGGTAGCCTCATGGTATAATATGGTTTTTATTTTCTGTCTCAAAACTGAAGCAGTCTTACAAGTAGTAGGTCTTGTTCCCAGTACTGCTATGGACCCACTTCACATATAATACCACCTTGAATGACCATAGCCATCCCCTGCACACCAGGAAGTTTGTTCCTGGCGTTCCTGGATGGCTCACTCAGTTAAGTATTCTATTCTTGATTTCTGCTTGGGTCTTGGTCTCAGGGTCATGGGATCAAGCCCCATGTTGGGCTCCATGCTCAACAGGAAGTCTGCTTGAGATTCTTTTCCTCTTCTTCTGTCCCTCCCCCAATCATGCTTGCTCGCTCGCGCTCTCTCTCTCAAATAAATAAATAAATAAATCTTAAAAAAAGAAAAGTCTGGGGGTGCCTGGGCGGCTCAGTTGGTTAAGCATCTGCCTTCAGCTCAGGTCATGATCCCAGGGTCCTGGGATCAAGCCCTGCACCGGGCAGAGAGCCTGCTTCTCCCTTCCCCGCCTCACCCTACTATGCGCTTGCTCTCTCTCTCTCTCTCTCTCTGTTAAATAAATAGATAAAATCTTTTTTAAAAAAAGTTTGTTCCCAGCTCATTGTAGGCAACAACAAGCTGAAGTTCAGACCTGAGCTTCCTAACTCGAAAATTCTTTCTACTTCCACTCCTCAGTATAAATTACTCTTCTTCCATATATGAGATGTATATAAATATGACAAAAGATTAAGTGAGGTTATGGGCCTGCTTTTATATGTAAGAAAATGTTCTCAGGAGTAGTCATTAAAAATAACAACTGAAGAAAATACACACCTGAGAGATGAAAATCTTAAAATCATTAATCAACTAAGTTATAAGCTCCTACTATAGGCCTGGCAGTGGGTTAGATACTGGAAATACGAAAGTGGGAATATGAAAGCAAGACAAAACGGAGTTGGCTCACAGATGTTGAAGAAGACAGGCAATTTCAATTATGACAAGTGCTGCAAAGGAAGACATGGTGCCATGAGTCCTCATGGGGGATTTGTTGCAGCCATGAAAAGATGGAGTGCTCCTGAGGAGGTGAAATTAGAGCTGAGATGGAAAGGAAAAGAAGTTAAGGAGACACAGAGGGGAAGGAGGAGCAGGCTGAGGGGATTGCAAATGCAAAGGTCCTGTGGTAGGAAGGAGCATGACATGTATGAGGAACAGACAAATGGCATTATTATTTGTGTGTGATACTGTGTTACAGAGACTTGAAGATAACTTAAAAGTCCATCATATTGACACTAAATTGAAGTAAATTGAGAAAATAATTTTGTGTTTGGCATGATGGTACTTATCCAGTGGTAAATAATGGTTGTTTTTTTATTATCTTTAGGAGGGTAAGTTTTGGCTCTGTATCTAAAACGAACTCAGCTTGCATTCATAGCTAAGGTAATATAACATGTTATATAGAATATCATAAACTTAAACGGAAGTAGAAGAATGACTTTCAGGACCAAGGAAATATTTCCCAATTTGTAAGACATCACGTAGTTGAGTAACAATAGGAATAATAATAATTATATCTTTTGAAGTTCAAAATACCTCTTAAGCAAAAAAAAAAAGTAAAAGTTCTACTTGTTCCTTTCAACCAAAATATAATTACATGTCTCATATGTCTTTCAAATATGTCGTGAGGTAGAAAGTTAAATGTATCTAGATGTACCAGAATGAGCCGAGTTTTCCACTTAAAATAATATTGAATCATTTAATTATCTGAATTAGTAATACCAAGCTTGCAGCTTAAGATCATTTTTGTACCTTCCTCAGAATCCAGTTTGTATTTATTTAACAGTATAATTTCCTATGTGATATAGTATGCTTGGTTTTGAGCCTTGAGTTTTTTTAAAACATTATATGAAGATGCTAGTGTTGTCAAAATGTGAATCAGTGAAAAAGTTATTTGCTAATATGAGTAAAAGAATACCAGAAATCTTTCTTTGCAAATTGACATCACATATTTTAATGTTTTATCATCATTCATGGGCTGTTTTTATTTAAGCAACTGCATTGTGCTTATCGTAGCAAAATACATGCTTTGCGAAGATAAGTTTAGCAGAAGAGAATTAATTTCTTCCCACATCTTTTAATGTGGCATGGCAGTCTCACTCTATGATCAAAACACATAACTGAAGGTTGTGTTTAATTTCTAAATCAAAGTGTTGTGGGAAGATGATTGAAATCTGAAGATGACTCAGATCCACTTGATATGTGGTTTTCTTCCTACAGAAACCTTATGGTAGACTGCCATTTCCATGTTAGAAGGAACCTAATAGTGATGAGATTGAAATAAATAGTTTCACTATATACTGAAAGTTTTTGTTCATTTCTTTAGTTCTTACTCTGAATTTTTTAAAAGAACTTGGAGACCTTCAATAACATAGGCATCTATTCTCCCCACCCACTGTATCTTTTTTTAAACTATGGGTACAAAGATGTAACCAATGTGTCTTACAAACACTGATATATTTTGGGGGAACAGTTTTTGTAATTCCTTTTTTTTTTTTAACTAAAAATATAATTTATCAAATTGCCTCTTTGCCTGTATAGAATTCTTCCTTTGCCTCAAAGGGTAAATTAAGATTATATGGCTGCATTAGCTATGTCAGATGATTTCTGTGAGGCATGACAAAGGTAATTATGATATATCCCCTACTTCACCAAAGGGAACTTGTTTGTCTTATTTTTATTTCTTAAAGAAATCTTAACAAAATATTAACCTAGAACTGAAATGGATTTTTCTTAGGTGTTTTAAAAATAGAAATAAAAAACTGAGTCCCCATGTCTGGATTTCTGTCATTGTCCCTTATCTGAACCTCTCGAAGGCCTCTCTGTGTATGGTGTGCAGCACAGCACACTCAGACAGTTCTGCTCAGAGAAGGAAGTGAAGAGTTTTGGTTCCCATTTTACACTTCTGGAACAGTTTAGGGAAGGAAGCACCTTTACACCTTTTATTGTTCGTGGTTGCTGACATCATATCCTTCCCTGACCAGTCTGTGCGTGTTTCCTGCCATTCTGTCAAGATTCTTCTGTGTTACGGGGAGGGATTTGTGGGAGGGAGGGAGGGAGGGAGAGAAAGGAAGGGAGCAAGAAAGAGTGAGGCAGGGAAGGGGGGAGGAGGTATGTGTCACTCAAGGGAACTTGTTTGTAAAGAGAGAGCTGGGGTAGGAGAAGGATCTTGAGCATCTGTCCACAAGAAATTCTTCTCAACTTGGGTCTCAAAACCACTTTGCCTTCATCTGTCTGCATAGCCAAACTCAAAGTGAACAGAAGCCTGCCATAATGAAGTTCCCCTTTTTAGTAAGCAGCCTGATTTTATTTTTCTTAAATTTAGGTTGACAAAAAGAAAAAAAAAATGCAGAAGACTGTAACTCTATAGAGTGTAACTGTGGTAGAGCATTTCTTTTTCTTTTTTTAATTACTGATTGTTTCTGTGTAGCTCTGTCATTTTCCAAGAATGCTGCTTTCATGTGGAAAGAAGTAGCGGCAAGGCTGCTGGAATTATTTTAAGCTTATGGTTGATTGTACATAATGAAAGTTCTCAGCATAACTTGAAATTCTACTACATGTAGTTTACCTATTCTTTTCTTCATGTGCATACAAAACAATTTTTAAAACTACTGAAGTTTTTTAATCTCCTTTTCAGCTTTTCTAGGCCTCCTACAAATTAATACTTGAAACTGACCTTACAATATAATTTTGGCATAAAAATCAGCTTAGAGAAGTAGTTACACCAAGAAAACAACTACTGAGCTATTATTGACCTTCCTAACTCTTTGAGTTTTTACTGACAGCCTTGAAATGTGGTGATCCATAATCAAATGTTCTAAGGCACGTTTCATGACATATTTCACTTCATGAAAAAAATCGCATCATCACCGCGTAGTAGTCTGCATATGTACATAATAATATCAAGTTTTGCATTTTAAAAATGCTCAGAAGGCAGCACTTCAAGAAATATTCATTTTTATGGAAAACAAGAAAATATTTTAATTTTACTGAAATTTAAACTTGTTTCTCTTTACATTAGCTTGCATATTTCAAGAAGGAAAATACATCGAATGGTATTTTCACCGACTATATTATATATATATATTTGATATACGCATACAAATTTTTTCAGGCAAAATATTTCCCATCCTTTTTTCTTTAAGAATTTAAAAAAAAAATCCTTGCTCTGCTCTTTTTAAAAAGTGTTTCTTCTTTCAAAGTTGTGAAATACGGGGTGGTGAGGTGTAGGAACTCTTCTAAGTTTGGCTCATGAGTTCTCTCTCTGCCTTTCTGAAGAGACTTTTCTCGAGGGATGCTTCTCTGCTTGTTTGGTTATTTGTATTTTGAAACCAGGATCTGTCGAAGTTCTTGTCTTCCCCGCCCTGTCACCACACTCTAATCTGTTCACCCTGACCTTCCACCTTAAAGTGAATAAGCGCTTAGGCAGGCATAGTCCTGTAAGCCGATAGTGCCACTGGCCTCAGCCAAATGAAAAGAAAGGAAATTGTCCCATATGCGTTTGTGGATTCATGGGTTGGCTTTTTTGTGATAGAGGAAGCCTGTCTGTCTCTGTGGGGTCTTGCACATGCATGGGAAATGCCATTCTAACGGGCCGCTTGCTTCTAAGGTAAGACTTTAGGAAACACAGGAAAGTTGCCCAGTTGAGTGATATTTAAGATGGTTTCTAAAAATAAATAGATGGACAGTGTGTGGCAACGGTGAATATATAATGCAACTGTGCTTTGTGAAGGCTTCATATTTTAATGTGATTTTAATGTCTTATTATAGCTAATTTTTTCATGTGTATTTGTCAAATGTGTGTTACTTATATAACTCTTTAAAACTTTTGAACTACTTCCAACATTCAAAATTGCCGCTGGGGTAGTAATTTTTGATGAGCACTGTGTGGTCATGATGTTACTCAACATATATAGTATTCCCAAGGGCACAACTAAGCTGCAGTTT
Source organism: Mustela erminea (assembly GCF_009829155.1). Taxonomy (NCBI): domain Eukaryota; kingdom Metazoa; phylum Chordata; class Mammalia; order Carnivora; family Mustelidae; genus Mustela; species Mustela erminea. The sequence goes on from NC_045616.1 coordinate 52,167,837, forward strand.
CATAGAAAGGCATTGGGCAAAAGAGAATGGATGGTCTTAGTATTTAAGCAGCGCTTAATCCACCAGAACTAATTATATCATAATAGCTTCTGCAATTAGATAATCACAGAAAATTTTAATTTAAAGAAATTTACTCAAGGTGATAAAGAATTTAGAAATTAAATTAAAGAAATCAAAAGACAGCAGATGATCAGACCAAGTGTGTAACAGCTTTCCTGTTCCAGTAACTTTGAATTAGAGCCAAATAATCTATTAAATAGCCAGGACATTGGCTTAGCATTACATAATACATGTGGGAATTTCTCAGGTCCCTCATCAGACACCAGCTAAACAGGGAAATTCTGAGCAATGTATAAAGTAGTTGCATTCTTTGACATAAAACTGGATAGAATAATTGAAGCAGTTGCTTGCAAATCTAGAATCCAATGTGGAATGCTTTCTTGTTAACTTCCACATTTCACGGCAATTCATTTTCATTATGTTCAAGTGTTTTCAGATATAATTTAAAACAAAGTAAAATATATACTTTTAATACTCGGGTTCTCTGGGTTTATTTTATATTATTGATGATCATTTCTTTAGTTTTAATTCATGACCTAAAGGTATCTAGTATATAATACTGGGCTTCTGTAATTTTGTATGTTACTCCCCAAAGATATATGATATGTCTTTTTAAAATATTTAAATTTAGAGAACTGATGACTTATTATAAAAAGTGTAGTTATAAAAAAAAAGTATCATTATAAATGGAGTAATACTCTAATTTTTTGCACCATTTCTTTTCTGTGAATGATTATCTTTTTTGATGCTTATATTCAAGATATAGCTTAAGGGCTTTCAAGAGGAAAAGGAGATCTCACTGCTGATAGCTGCTTATTATGTAAGATTAAATATCCCATATTATTTTTACAGTGTTCTCATAGCAGTGACTTTTTAAAAATAAGATTAAAGGATTTAGATTTAAATTAGTTGACATTTACATATATCAAATAGCACTTTCATAATAGTCCATCCTATTTGCATAACGAGGGGACGTTATCACCTCTGCTGTCAAAACACGAGATTGTTTTCCCTTCAGAAATGAATTAGCTGCCCTACTTAGCATACACAGGTACATAAAGGTTCATTAACTCTCTGATTTAGGTAATTTTTCATAATGGAAGGGTGAAAATAGTCACCTAATTTCATTAAAAAATATTAAGGAACTCATTGCAAAAGATACATTTCAGGTGTTAGGCTTTGAAGTATAGTTTTTGTCATTTAAATGACTTGTTAAATTACTTATGAGATTATTTTAATTATAAAAACAAACCGTTCCTTTTTGATATCCTCCTACATGGGATAGACCATGTGCTTTTAGTACTTATTTTCATTCATTTGATTGGCTTACTTTCATATAGTTCCTTTTTAAATTAGACTATGATTGCTCTTATGAAAACGCCTTTCTGTTAAAGTGGTATTTAATTCTTCTCTTTCTTCCAGCAGGAACGAATGCAGGAATTTGGGAACTGAGCAGTGCAAGTGCTGAAGAAGGAGATTTGTTTGGAGGAAACAGGAAAGAGAAAGAAAAGGAAGGAAAAAATACATAATTTCAGGGACGAGAGAGAGAAGAAAAACGGGGACTATGGGGAGAAAAAAGATTCAGATTACGAGGATTATGGATGAACGTAACAGACAGGTGAGTGGGGTAAACTTTTTCCTGTACCATCATTTACATAGACTATTTATTACATTTTCTCCAGGTATTTTAAAGATACTGAAAACATTTGAACTTAGAAACATCCATTAAGAGAAGTTTCAGTGAATTAAATGTGGCCAGTTTAAATGCTAATATTCTAACATGTGTAAAGGGGGAAAAAAATCACCTTGTCTGTTAGACAAATAGTTTACATATTAATGATTGTTCACTTTTTATTTCAACATAAATTTTAAATGGGAATTGTATTTCTGTAATACGAATACCTTAATGATTAAGAGTTAATAAGCATAACATTGCTACACTGCATGCATCATCAAACAAAGATATTCTTAAATGCATAGGAATGAGGCCTTTTGTGGTCATCCATTTAAAGGTTTAGAATATAGGCTTATAAAAACGGCTTTCATTGTATTCACAGTAAAAGAGACTTTGAAATGTATCCACAATATTTAGTATTGCACTGACAACAATAAACACTCTCACAAAATATTAGTAACTTAAAACATATATATATAATATATATAAGTATATTTATATAAATATATAATAATACACATATAGGCAAAAAACTATTAGTTAATTCATGCCATTATCTTTAAACCATGAATTTGATAAACAAAGAGGCAAATGATGTTACAGTTTTTTTCTACAACTCCATTGATAATGCTGTATGATCCCATTAATCTATCCTAAAGAATTTATATATCCAAATGCTCTCTATTCAGCAAAGACATGTATATCATAAATATCTATGATTTGACTATTTTTCTTCACTCTTGGGGAGAGTGCATTTAGTTATGTGATATAAGGAGAGTTGGGTGGTTGGTATGCATTCTGATGTTAAATTACAAATAATGGGAGAAATTATGGTAAAGCCAGATTCCAGCCATTACAAATGGATAATGGAACCTGGAAAACAGGCATTCCTTGACCATGGAGAGAAGAATGTTTTACCTGTTGACCATTTACTCTGGGGAAAGCTAAGAGGATAACTTCCAATATGTCCTCACCAGACAATACCCCAAATAAAGACAGTCTAGCTCTCCAGTTGTCCCTTTCTGTCTTATTGGAACTGCAAGTGAGACTAGAACTAATTCATGGTTTAAGTTTTTTTAATATTTTTTCCAGTTTTATTGAGAAGTAACTGACATACATCACTGTATAATTTTAACACATACACTGTGTTGGTTTGATTTATATATATTTTTGTGAAATGATTACCACAATAGGTTCAGCTAACATCCTTCATCTCATATAGATACAATAAAAAGAAAATAAAGAAGAAAAAGGAAAAAAAATTCTCCTTGTGATAAGGACTCCTAGGATTTACTCTTTTAGTAACATTCCTTTATATCATACAGTGGTATTAACTATAGTCGCCGTGTTGTACATTATTACATCCTTAGTACTTACTCATCTTGTAACTGGAAGTTTGTACCTTTTGACCACCTTTATCTGTTTCTCCTTCCTCCCATACTCCTCTTCTGATAATTGCAAATCTGATCTCTTTTGGTGAGTTTGTTTTTTAGATTCTACATATAAATGAGATCATACAGTCTTTTCTTTCTTTGTCTGACTTACCTCACTTAGCATAATGCCTTCAAGATTCATACATGTTGTTGCAACTGGTAGGATTTCCTCTTTTTTTATGGCTGAATAATATTCCTGTGTGTGTGTGTGTGTGTGTGCGCGCGCGTGTAACCACTTCTTTATTTGTTCATCCATTGATGGACACTTAGTTGTTACCTGTGTAAATTATAATGAATAGAAGTTGTTCATTATGCCATCAAAGCCAGTATGTCATTAAGAGATAAAGAAACTTTTTAGATTTAAATTTTTGTAAATTTAAATTATTGTATTTAAGGTATATATGACTTGAACTATTTTTGGCTGAAAACTGAGCTAAAGGATAAATAAAGGTTTATGATGGATTTCTTCATTGTTTTCCTACATGTTTATTGCTATGGGTCAAGCCAAAAATAGCAATTCTGTCAATATAAAACCACAGTATTTTTTAGCTGGCTTACAACTTGAAATTAAGATTGAAATATTGAACACCATGTACCATTGACTCTTTAGACTGTTATTTGGACTAAAATCCATTTGGAGTATAGTCAGAAATTATATGAATTTGTACCTACATTTCATTAATAATGCCAGGTAATTTTTAGTTTCATGAAATTCATTGTATCTTCCTTTTGCTTACAAAGAGAGAAGAAAATTTTTGTAGGTTGAATTCATGGAGTTTTCATTATGCTTTATAAAGGAACATAAAATTCACACAAGATGCAAGAATTTTAGCACATTCTTTTGAACTAACAATTGAACGTCTTTTCTTAATTTAAATGTGGCTGTGTCTACAGTTGCTGTTACTCTCATCCATGTCAGAAGTCTTAAGTTTTAGAAGAAAAATTGTTTAAATCCAGTTCAGTTATGATTTTTTAATCCTGATGATGAATTTCTTGATTTTATTCTATAGAAATATAGGATCTATGTAGTCTTCTCCACATTGTAGGTTCAGCAGGCCCTTCACTCATACTCTTAAATCAAATTGGTAAAATTGAAAACTGCCATGTTTTAGTGTGTATTTTGTGATGATTTTAGGTGGCTATTGACAGTCTCCAACATCCATCTTACTTATACATGTTTGTTATGTGTACCACTCACCTACTACAAGAGCAGTCATGAGAGCCTGAAAGATGTAGGTCACTTCTATAATCAACACTACCAAATCTGCAGTAACAAATCATCCCAAGTGTGGAGGCACCCCTGGCCCTGGGCTTCCTTTAAACTATGTGTTCACGTGTTGAAAAGAAAAATGGTAACTGTTTTGCTCTTTTTGAAGCTTCCCCCACTGCAGACTCCCTAATAGAACCTCACACAATGGTTCACTGTCATCTTTTCTTAAGAAGTAGTAAAAACCTGCTCTGCTTTTGCAGGTGTTTATTTAGCTATACAGAAAACAGGATGTGTTTTTACAGAATAAGAAAGAGAGACATAAAAGTGTGAAATGAAATATTATAAAGCTGATGTGTAAGTTGAATATCATTAAGAATTAACATTGCTATAAAACAGAGCAGCTAACTATTTAAATTGAATTTTATCCTTCCTCTGCCTTTCATAATGGAAGTAGGGAGAACAACTAAAATTCAGAAACTCCAGGTGTATACATATAATAGTTTAAGAGAAGGAAAAAAATTAACAGCTCTTTTTTTTTCAAAATTTGTCCAGAGTTTCTGAGTTTATGAAAACTACTTATTTCTCAATTTCTCACTTAAACTGGATGGATCTCTTAAGCCAGTATGTAAAAATAAATAAAATCATAAATTTTTAATTAATCTTAAAGAAATTTTCAGTCAGCTTAATAAAAACAACATGCACCAAGAATTACATATGTATTCTTTCATTTCATTCTTATTAACCCCATTTATAGTTGAATATCTCATTTATTTATTAAATCAACAAATAGTATTAGATTGCAGCGTGCCTGACATTAAATATTCAGGGTAAACCAGACAAATCTTATACAGTTTGTCATCTGCCACAGAAGTCAACAAACTTCTCCTATAAAGGGCCAGAAAGCAATATTTTTGACCTTGTGAGCCAATCTGAATAAAACTTTACTGACAAAAATGGAACAAGCTGTACTGGGCCAGATTTTGTGGATCCCCGGCTTAGTGGAATGACACAGAAATGAAATGTGCAAATATATAATACAAATGTTGTAAATAACGTGCTACGAGTGAAATTATCAAAGTGCTATCAAATTATGACAAGAGCTGCTTTATTTAGATTGGGGATTAGATGAAAGGTCTCTCTGAGGAAATGCTGAAAGATGGGAATGAAGACATGAGTCAGAGTTAGGCAGGTGACAACATTCCAGATGGAACAATATTTGCAGAGCTCCTTAAGAACGGAAAGAGCTTGCTAAGGAGCCAAGGGAAAGCTCGTGGAACTTGAGTCTGATGTGTATGACTTTAGAGAGATGAGAGAAAAGATTAGATGCTAGGCAGGGCTCAGATCAGGCAAAGCTTTGAAGTCAGATAGTAATAGGAGGTGGTAGCCAAGATTTGGAGCCCACATCTTTCAGATTAAAAAAGTAAAACAAAACATGCTTTTCTCAATTATGTCATGCTGCATCCTGTGTAATATAATGGCTAAGAGCATGGTTTTGTGTCTTTGCTTTTCCCAATTACGTCATATTGCATCCAGTATAACATAATGGTGAAGAGGATGGTTTTTAGACACACACAAACCTAGTTCTGCTCCCAGTTCTGCCACCTACTAGCTGTATTAACCTCCAGCGAGTGCCTTAACCCCTTTGAGCCTTATCAGTTCCCTCATCAGTAGAGTGAGGGTTAAAAAATTGTACCCAGCTCCTCAGGTCACTGGGATAATCAAATTAGGGGATAAATGTAAAGCATCTAACATACAATAAATGCCCAATAAATGTATCTATTAGCTGTTCCTATTAAGATTCAGGCTCTTTAAACCATTAGCTGTTAAAAGTTAATGTGACTTCCATCAAAACAGCTCCTGCGCTGTGTCACACACTAGAGTCATACCTGAACCTTCATTTCAAGAAGGTTTTACCTTTAAAAGCTATCAGGGAGCTGGAAGGAAAAGTGGAACAGAGCAGAGCAGGAACACAAAGGAGGCTTTGGAAGCTCACAGGGAGTGAGAGAATCCTTTCGGAGCAGGAGCAGCTGATGGCAGAGGATGGCTCCTGGACCAGAAGGAGAATCACAAACATTTGTAGAGCAGGGCTTGTGACAAGGATGGAAAGCAGTAGCTTTCGAAGCTCTATGCTTGTGGGACTTTTCAAATGTATGCTACTGACGAAGTTATTTTGAACTACTTACCACCGTTTTTATCACTTCAGCTTCCAGCTTATTCTAACACTACAATTTCAATGTCTCCATCTGCGTTCTTTGTTTCTACCCCCCTGAAGTACCTTCAGCAATCAGGCAATAATATTACCCTCCTTCATATGGTCCCGGTAAATACGCCCCTGAAAAAGCCAGATTTTTTTAATGACTTTTGTCTTTGTATGACTCTTTTTACAAACAGAATAGACTTAGAAATCTGTGATGTCAGTTGTATCAAGAATAAAGTAATATAAAAATTAGGCTTGCTTAACCTAAACATGTTTATACATGTATGGTTCTATTTTAAATTTTCAGCTTCTCCACTTTGAAAGGATAAGAGAGGTGAATGCAAATGCATTTGTGTGACTTGTTATAAAAAGGCATTTAAATGTTTGAATAATTATAAGGGAAAAAATATTTGCCAAATAACTCAAGGTCTAATATAAGAAGTTAAGGGAAAAAGATTTTTAAATGTCTTAAGCTCTCTTCTATCAGTTCTGGCACACTAATGGTTTTTGCCAGCAAACAAAATTTCATGTAATTATCAGTGCAATAACTGGAGCACAAATGAAAGACAATTAGCAGCATTCTCCTGTTAATAGAACAAGAGAATCCCCTTATGACTAAAAAGAATTCAGAGATCGTAGCTGTTAAATTTTCTCACTTTTTCTCTTTTCTTATGTCCCTATGTCAGTTTCTCTGTACAACTTATAAATTGCCTTAAATGGGCTCAAGAAAAAAATCCTGGAGAAATATGTTCAGTGTAGATACAACATATGAACAGTTTCTACAAATGGATGTTTTTAAACTAAATCTGATATTTTTTAAAGTAAACTGAATAAAAGATTTACTTATTTCCTCAAATGACTCTGTTTTAAAAAGAAACGAATGTTACTCCTTACTTCTCCTGTTTTCCACTATTTTAGGCAGTTCTTAGAATTTAAGCTGAAATTTCAGGGGGAATTTTTACTGTAGTGTTCCTTCAAGGTGATATCCAGAATACCAGTAAATAAAAGGCTAATTATAGTTCTAAACTTGAGAGTAACAACCTACTAACCTACTCGTTAAATGTAAGGAACAAGATAATTTAGAAAGACAAATAAATTGCTTCAAGAAGTAACTTTGTGATGAATCCTGAACCAAGAGTCAAAGAACAGAGTAATCTAGACATATACATTTTCTTTTATCATTTGCACAAACAGAATTTCCAGAATCATTAGTTGTTTGTATGCATACCAAGTAAGTATGTATTATTAGAGAGGCAATTATACTTAAGATACTATCAGAGAGTTATCCATGTTTCTCAATGAATGTCTGGAACCTTGTTTTAAATTAGGTGAATAAAAAGTTCAAAAAAATCACCAAAGTGTTGATTTAAATCTAAAATAAAATCCACAAATACTTCATAATGATGATTATTAGTGTCATTTCTTAACAGCTAACTGCCTCCCCTAAACTTGGTTTTAATATATAAAATCAGGGTGTATCATAGTAACATATTAGCACATAGTAGTACCTTTCAGAATTGAATTATAGGGTCTATTGATGCATCCTGTGGATGCCTACTTAAAGGTTCCCCATGCACATAAGTTAGATCATTCTTTCATTTATCTTAAAATCACCAAAGGGAAGGGGTGCCTGGGTGACTCAGTGGGTTAAAGCCTCTGCCTTCCGCTCAGGACATGATCCCAGAGTCCTGGGATGAAGCCCTGCATTGGGCTCTCTTCTCAGCAGGGAGCCTGCTTCCCCCTCTCTCTCTGCCTACTTGTGATCTGTCTGTCAAATAAATAAATAAAATCTTTAAAAAAAAAATCAAAGGAAAAAGTTTTGTTCAGAGAGCTGGAATTACTAGTGATTGAAGAGACTGAGAAAGGAAACCAAAAGGAAAAAAAATACACTTTTGAGAGTTTCCAAATCAAAGAAAGCAGTAGCTAGAGTGCTCAGATGTACATTTAACAGCTGTGACATCAGGTCATTCGTTTCTATTCTATTCCTAGCAATTTAAAAACAATTCACAAATGGTCTCCCTTCTATATGGTTGAATCTTAGAGATAGCACACCACACCCTTACTATGCATCCCGTACATGTGGAATAGTTTATATTTGTATTGAATAGATAGATCTATTCCTTTACTACCAGAGAAGTACTGTCTTAGATGCTCTCAAACTCATTCATTGACTTTCCTTTGATAAGGAATCTAAGAGAGGCCAAAAGTTGCACAAGGCAAAAGGTAATAGTTTCCTCCATGTACTTGAGGGCTTCAAGATGTTTTGTTGTTTCAGTTCTGATTTGAGTATCTCATACCATTTCCATTTAAAACCATGATTTAGAAAAATCCTGATGCTTGTATTTATTGTATCTCAATGGTTTTAAGTAGAAAGTTGGGATTGAATGGACCTTCCACCTCTGCAAATGCTCGCACACCCCATTCTGTCTGTGACAAGTCACCTTTTGCTTTGCAAATGCACAAACGCTGTGACATTGTATTACTGAGAAACCAACCCTAAAAATATTAACATTATAAATAGACCACATAAACCAAGAGGTTTTTCCAAACTGTAGATTAAAGAACATGTTGCTAATTTTTTTCAAAAACTGTGTCCTTTGCCGTCTAGACCTCCTCTAACATTGTAATTTATTCGTTCAAAATGAGCTCCTTTAAAAATTATTATTATAATAGTATTTTTAAAGTTTACATCCTCACAGACTCTAATTGAAGAAGGTATGGCAATGCCCCCTCCTCACTCCAGAATGATAGCTTTGGTTGAAAAAGAAAAATAACATAATTAATTTGAAGTAAATGAAATTCCATAATATGGAATAGGTATACTTGCATTTCTTTTGAAATAAGTTGAACCACTAATAAGAATAAGAGAACCACTGTAAATGTTTGGAATTTTGACTTTTAATTTTAAGTTGGAACAGTTTAGCTTAAGAAATCACTAACATTTAAATAACATTTCAACAAACGCAACTGTTTGGAAACTACAACGGAGACAGCCTCCTGCCTTCTGTCTTGCGAGGATTGATTTGGAAGGCCCTGAGGGAGAAAATATTGGAGTTAGGAGGTAAAACTGAAGCCATCGTGGAAAGGAAGAAGTTACACTCTTCCTGTTATGACAGGAAACGTAGACAAATGTGCTTCCTGAGCATTTGCTCAGCAGGGAATGAAGTAGTCTTTGACCTTTACCTTAGGTACATTTTGGCTTTGTTAAACTAGTAAACATGTTTTTGCCCCCAAAATATTAGTCTGGTTTATTTGATTCTTCTCAGATTCAAATGATACATTTTAGGTATATGAGGTATAAAGAAACAGAGGTATTTATTTTGTGACTGCATCCACAGATCGAATTTAAATAAATCAGCCTTTTAACGAACCAAGGAGACCTGAATGGCTCATATAAAAAATTAAAAACATACTGCATTATAGCCCCCTCTTTTTAAAACCCAGAATACTCTTAGGCTTAAAAATGGGCTACAATGAAATCTTTTAAATCCTGGTAAGTTTAATAATTGTAGACCATCTTTCTTCCTTTTCCTCCTACGGACAGATATATCAGAAATCAGCTACTATAAGTTTTAAAATGCAAACCCTGTGAGTTTGTGAGTAAACACTCAGGTTTATTCATATGCATTCAATTACTTAACTTTAATATAACTCATTGTTCAATATTTTTGCCCAAGAAGTGTACAGTGCACAAAATTTAAGAGTTTTATTTGGGGGGTAAGAGGTTGACTTAGGTGAGGGGTTGGTAGAGTTCTGAATTCCACACACTACATTCGCTATTTTAATCTTTTTATTCTGTTCAGAGTTTTAGGAACTACTGCTTGAAACCCCTTTGGAAATCCTGCTACATTGCAGTGAAACACGGCTCAATTTGCTTGAGGCTAACGAGGACAATAGTCCTCTTTGCAGCAGAACACACTGCTGTCTCATCCTCGCAAGTTATGCTGGAGGGTTACAAGCACATGGTAGCAGTCTGCTTAAAAGAGTCCCTCACTGCTCTTTAAAGAGCCTTTCATTTACGATGGTAGGCCCCGTCATTGTATAAAGGAGCGCTTGTCTAGAACACAAGTCTGCAGTGGCATTGCTTCCTCCCACCGAGAGTAATCATCAAGCCTAAAGCTCGCAAGCCTTTCTAATGACAGACTGAATTAAACAAAATAAAATTGAAGAGGAATAGTTTAGAACAGTTGTACCATTACTTACTGTCAGGAACAAGCCAGGGGAAGAAAAAGAGCATTTAAGAGGGCATTTCCCTTTTTTTCAATTAGAGATTGTCGCTGCAGACTCTTGACTCCATCCCTAACCCATTAAACACATAGGAAGACTGTATGGCTGTGGATTAGAGACTGCATTGTATCTATGAACTGTCCGTCTTGTCCTTCATTAGTCACTCTGTTTCCTTAACCAGGAGGAAACTGAGAGATTATCTATGCTGGGGGTAAGGAGGAATGGATCTAAAATATTTTCATAGGATGAGGGTTATATTTATCATGACTCTAGTTGGACAAAAAAAGAGAGAGAGAGAGAAAACCTCAAAACTTTGAAAGTAGAATTCCTTGGATACATTTGTCCCAAATACATTGTAAAACAAAGAAACTAATAATTACTTTATGAGTTAAAGAAATGAGTAAAAAGTTCTCCATTCATTGAGCAGTTCAATTAGGATTCTGTTGACCGTATTCTGAGTGATGGAAAGAAGTGTTAGGGACCCATAGATTAAAAAATGGTTGCTTCCCTCAGTAATGCGTTGCAAGTTGTTTTTTGAGTTAGGACTCGGTTATTCTTGTAGATGTGAGAAGCTGCTCTTTCCAAAGGTCTTTTCTTTCATTTATTTGGAACTTTCCTGTAAGGTGCAAGTACTCCCACAGTTACTATGGCAGGAAAGTTCTCCTAAGGTAACTTTATGAACAAAGCCGAGATTGGGGGTGAACGGAGCAGACACACATGTGGTGTGGAGGCTCATTATTAAATGTCCTTTCTGTTACACAGTAGTCAAACTAATCTCCCTGCCCCGTAGGAAATGGTACAGGACTTGTCCTCTGTTTTTAGAACTTGATATTTACATTACCTGTGTGTAAGTCGGAGTCCCACCTTTTTTTATTCCGCCTGTAAACAGACCTGTATTTTTTACCAACCAAAATGTTTCTCATTTTGTGAAATTTAAATAAACATTCGTAAATATAGAACTACTGCATGCCCACTAGTGTATACATGTGGTTCCCGCTGGCTTTAGTGGGAATGACTGGAGGTCTTGAGGGCAGAATTGGCTACAGTGTCCACACAAAAAGAGCTTTGATTTATTGTCAGAATGTAGAAGCCAACTTCTTCTCAATTTTTGTATTGTTAATATTTTTTACGTTAACCTAGAGAGCTATCGTTACCTTAATTAATAAGTTATGCACTACTTTGCTTGTACTCATCAGAACTGCTGACAATTCTTAATGTATGTATGCTGCTCAGCCAACGGTTGATGGGATCCATGCTGTGCTGAATGTCAGCCCCTGAAATGCCTAGTTATCTAAAAGAAGGAACACTGACTAATGGAATGGAGAATGAATTTTGTGTGAAGAGGGTTCTATTTCTAATTCATCCAGGAACTAGCTTTGTGACCTTGGATATGGCAATTCATGTCTTTGTGTACAGTGTCATCTAAGAAATGGGATGATGAACTGTACCATATCCTAACTTGAAAGAGACACTGTCAAATGTAGTGAGATAACTTATTATAAGGTCTTTGAACTTATTAGAAAAAAGTCACCAGATAAAGTCAACACTTATCTAAAAGCAATTATAAGAAACAAATCCACACACAAATTTTAATTTCTCTACTATTCAGTTTTACCAAATGCGTGTTTTCCCAGTAAATTACTATGACAAAAAAGGAAAATAACAATATGAAATTTTGCTGTCTCAGCGGCAAATTTTCTATTAACATAGTTAGATCATGCATAGAAAGTTATTTTTAGTCATTCATTTTGGATTGCAAAAAATGTGTAATTCCTCCACCCATCTATCCATGCATTCATTCATCAAATATTTAGCCAAGTATTGTCCTGGGACCTCAGAGTACAAGATTGGAAAAGAGATGTTCTGGGCTGTCAAGGGAAGTTCAAGGTCTAGCTGAGAGAGAAACTCTAGTCTAGAAATAATAATGGTTAACACAAGTTGTCAGGTTCTAGGACAGCAATCTTTTACAGTATGTGACAAGAAATAACTGAGCCCAGTGCATCAGAGAAAAAAATACTATCTGCCTTGTATAGTGTTTCAGTCAACAAGTCACTTACACTTTTATTACAGCCTTAGATTAACTCCCAAGACTCTGTAAGATGCTTCGTATAACCTTCATTTTACAGGGGAGGAAACCGGGATTCAGAGAAGTTAGACAATTTACCCAAGAGCACACAGCTCGTAAGTGGCAGATCCTAGACTTGATTTTTAATTCCCATGTTTTTGTTTCTATGCCACACTGCTTCTTTAAAAACATTTTAATAAGATGAATTATATCTACCGTTACTTTTCTATGCATTTTCAGCACTGCCCAGAATTTAATATTATAACTCAAATTCTTTACAGTCTTTGTAGCTTAACTAGCTACAAAAAGTGACAGTGTTTTATTTCTTGGAATATAGAAATCAGAGGTGATTATGATGCCGTACTTCTGAGACTGAGTAACCAAAACTTAAGGCATCCTATAGAATGAAACTGCAAAAATAGATTCTCGTTTTGAGCCATATTACCATTCACTCAGATCTTCCCCTTGATCTAGAAGCCTGTGCTACCTAGGCATTGAATCTGAACATCTAAAATCTGAAATAAATATGTTAAAGGTTACTCTAGTCCAGCTTCCTGTTAATTCAGGAACACCTACACCTTCCTCGATAAACAGCTGTACTTGAACATGTTCAGGAATGAACTGCTTCCTACTTTATGAGCCTAGATCCACTCTTTGGCAATTCTCCTCACTAGATTTTCCCCTGTTTTCAGCCTCTTCAAAAGATTTTCGGCAGGGGCGCCTGGATGGCTCAGTTGGTTGAGCATCGGGCTCTTGGTTTCTCCTTCTGAGTTGTGGGATCCAGCCCCCTGTGGCAGGCTCCAGGCTCAGCCATGAATCTGCTGTTAAGATTCTCTTCCTCTGCTCCCCCCGCCCCCCCCCCCGCCCCAGCACACACATACACATACTTGCGTGCACACTCGCTCTCTCAAATAAATAAATAAATCTTTAAAAAAATAAAAGATTTTCAGCAGTGCTTTCTAGTTCTGGTCTGTAGAATAAAACGGAGTAACTCATCTGCCTCTTCGCGTACCACAAGTCTTCAGATCTTGGAAAGTGTTCAGCATATCACTTTTAACCATATTTTTCTGTATTAAACATTCCAGATTGCCTCAGTAATTTCTTTTTTTTTTTTAAGATTTTATTTATTTATTTGACAGACAAAGATCACAAGTAGGCAGAGAGGCAGGCAGAGAGAGAGAGGAGGAAGCAGGCTCCCCGCTGAGCAGAAAGCCCTATGTGGGGCTCCATCCCAGGACCCCGATATCATGACTTGAGCAAGGCAGAGACTTTAACCCACTGAGCCACCCAGGTGTCCCTCCCTCAGTGATTTCTAATGCAAAATGTTTTTAGATCCTACATCAACCTGTTTGCTATCCAATAGACACTGATTTTGTCAGTATCATCTTAAAATGCAATGCTCAGAACTAAATACTGTGCCTAAGATTAATTAGTACTAACAAAAGATCATTAGAATTATTAATTTCCACTATAACTTTAGATCTTTGTCCCCAAATCAGCCACCACATTAATTTTCTTCCAACCCAAACCTGTAGAATTGTATTTTTTAAATATAAACGGAGACTCTAAAATTACCTGTATCATCATGCTATTTGTGACCAGCTTTCTAGTCCGTAGCAAGAGTTACAGATAGAGACTCTACCAAATTTATGTTAATACACTGGTCTGATAAGCATCTTCATTTAAACCAGTGATAGAAATGTCCGAGACAGAAGAGTTACTGAACTCTATGGCCCTTTACTAGAGACTTTCCCCTTAAACTTAACACTGATCAATCAATTCATATTTAAATCCTCTAAATTACTACTAGCCAGTCTCAATTCTGTAATATTGAGATGAGGATTTTATCAAATACTTTGCCGAATACATGTTCTTTGACAATCTGAACTGGAAGGTTCAATAAATTCTTGCTCAAAGAATGCAGTCATTTTGAACTCTTAGATCCTGCCCCTTTATCTCTGTATCTTGTGACTATAAAATTAAATTTTTATCTTCACACTTTATCATCCTTCATGATGAGTCATCTAGGCAAGAAATAAAGCCCACTTTTCTCGGAACTTTTTGAAATGTCTTTTTTCTTGAAATCTAGAGCATATGTACATATATATTTCTCTCCATTCTTTAGCTACTTTATTACAGATTCCAAAATGGTATAGTCACTCTCTCTCAAGATTCATGTTACTAACATGTAAACTTTTAATTAAAACAAATACATATATCCAAAGTCTCTTATTTTTGAGAGATTAAATGATCAAAAAGGTTAAAAAAGTACATTTAGCAGAAAATTATATTGTGCCATTAAGACTATTTTTTTAAAAGATTTTATTTATTTGACACACAGAGAGATCAGTAGGCAGAGAGAGTGCGGGAAACAGGCTCCCTGCTGAGCAGAGAGCCTGATGTGGGACTCAATCCCAGGACCCTGAGATCATGACCTGAGCCAAAGTCAGAGGTTTAACCCACTGAGCTACCCAGGTGCCCCAAGACTATTTTTTCTCTTGGTAGCAAATTTTTGTTGAAACCCTATGTGACTCAAGTTTTCTAAAAAGTCAACATAGGGACGCCTGTGTGGCTCAGTTGGTTAAGCCACTGCTTTCGGCTCAGGTCATGATCCTAGGGTCCTGGGATTGAGTCCCACATCAGGCTCCTTGCTCAGCGGAGAGCCTGCTTCTCTCTCTGCCTCTGCCTGCCACTCTGCCTGCTTGTGTTCTTTCTTTCTCTGACAAATAACATAAATAAAATCTTTTTTTAAAAAGTCAGCATAATTGAAAATTGGTTTCTCCCTCTAAAGCCTTAAGTACTCAGACCTTGAAACAGCTAATTTAAAAGTAAGCAAACAAAACAACAAAATCCCTACAGAAGATACTGCTGAATAATAGTTAAAAAATCTAAATGAGCTTAATCTTTACAAAAGTTATTTTAGTTCAAAAGTTATAAAATCAAGGTTATCTTAATTTCTACAAAAAAAAGGCGAAGTTCTTTGACTTCATGCCACCATTTTTTAGAACCTCATCTTTTTCATCAAATTTGGCCACAAACCAAATATTCAGACTTTAAAATAGACTATTTCCATTCCATAATTCACTGTTTCAGCAAATGTTCATTGAGTGTCCACTGGTCAGTCTGGGTGAAGCCACAGATGGGGTCTTTGGGGAACTTGAAAGCCAATAGGAGAGGCAGACTCATAAACAACCAACTCTATAATATTAGAAAAAGTCTCATAGTAAAGGTTTGTAAAAAGTTTTAGAGAATGACAGTGAGGGAGGAATGAGTTTTTTTCCAAATATAACAATGAAAGCTTCGTAGAAGAAATTGGCATTTAAACTAATTTAAGCCTTGCTGCTTGATTGGGAGTCTGCCAGCAACCAGATGGAAAGGGGGTGGGACGTAATACCACAATCAGCTTTCACTGAGTACAGGATAAGAAGTAACCAATATGGTAGGTTTCATTTCATATTCATCTTGATTCAGTTAACATCTACTGTTATTTTTCTTGTTCAGTCTAGAGAAAAGGTTGGTCAGAAAACAAAAACTGAATTCACCTCCAACTCTAGATAAAAGTACAATTTCAGATCATAACACATGACTGAAAATATAACACTATTAACTAAGTAATAAACTTTGCTTCAAATAAAGCAACTTGCTTTTAGCCTTAATGAATTAAATGACTATTTTGTTCTCCAGCCATGAGGAGGAGACATGAACAAGGGAGATATATATGTAATAGAAGCCCCAGCACCTAGCACAAATGTCTGACAGGGAGAATGGTCAATAAATAGTGCTTCTCATTTGGCATATAGAAAATGCTCAATAAAAACCGCTCGAGTTATATTTGTTTCTATGAACAGATTTACCAAATTTTTTATAACTCAGTTGTATGGAGGTATATTTAATAATGTGCCTTTCTCAATTTCAAATTCTGATTCCAATTCCTGATTCATACCTAGTAAGTTCTAAAGTAATTATAAATGTAAGATACCTAATGTAAAATGTATAAATGTGTGATGCCTGTCCTTATGCTAGGAGTTAAAACTTGAAGTTACTCTAAAACTCAATACTGAAACCTCTTACTGCAACATCATCATTATATTTGGGTCTGATTCAAGAAGTAAAGGAAAGAAAATTAAAACCGTCAGTGTTTGCTTTCCGTGCATATATTACATATTAAGTCTCTTTAATTCTGAAAACTAATGTCGAATTACAGTGTCCACTAAACAATACTGGCTTTATTCTCTTGTCAGTGCACCATGATTGATGTAAGCACTGGAAAAGAGCATCTCTTTGCCTACTACTATGAAAAGAGTTTTCCGTCTCACCTAAGGTTAAAAATAATGTTATTTTAATAGAAATGGACTTGTTCCCATTACAAATTATTGTCAAGTTATAAAAAATTTAATCATTACAATACATTATTATATTTAAGTATAAAAGCTCTGAGCTGCAATCTTTGTCATTGAGTGGCATATTTTAAACGAAGAGTAATATCCCAGGTCTCTTTAGAAAGCTTAATGCTTAAAAACAGTTTTATCTAACCATGCACAATGAGAAAAAAGCATTCTAAAATACATTTTGAGTATGCTATGAGGAATATGAACATAATACAGCATTAAATTTAGAGCAATTAAGAGTAGATTTTGAAGATATTTTCTTAAATGCTTTAATACAGTCAGCACCATTTCAGTTTGCAGTTTTAATGAGAAGGAGCTATATGTGCTGACTTTTTTGACAGGTATTATTAAATAAGTATGCATTATCCAGAAGCCTATTTGGTTACACAAAAGTTGAGGAGTAACTAAAAGTAAACACAAATAGTAGCTTTAATGATATTTCTGTGCTGAAATGTACTTTGATGGTGAGTGTTGTAACGTACTAAATTCTGAGGTTGAGTACAACAGAAACCATACTGTATTGAGACATTCCACCTACAGTTTGTGGTCATGAAAGTCTGATTAAAAGTGGTTTTAGATATATGAAAGTATTTTGGGCCAGTGCCTTCTCTATTGAATCTACTCTTACACTGTTTCACTAAATAAAATACCAATGTGCAAATACATCTGGGTAACTAAATTGCTTCTAAAATAAATATTAAAAGACATTTTATATAAATCTATGTAATTATTATGATTCTTTATCTATTCCAAAGAGGTAGTCTTAACTCATTATTAATACCAATCATAACTCATCTGAATAAACTAGAATAAAAAAGCTTCTAAAGTAGTGTGATAATCAGATATGAAAATAAAACACTAGGTATATTTAGTAGAAGTACCTTAGAAAGACAATCAATAATCATAAAACAAAAAGTGGGACATTGGCAATTATTACAAAGAAAAATTGTCCAAAGTTGAAATGTAAATAATGTATCTGAGTGGAGATTGACTAGCTGATGTGGGCTGATAAATACCGTATTTTCCAAAGAATGATCAGAGGGGATTCCAGATTTCTGCTTTCTCTTTGTATTAGGAATAATGAGATCCTCAAATAGCCTTAATCAGTAGACTCTTCATAGCCACCAACATAGACATATTTTGTAAGTCCTTTTTCTGTACATCAGCCAAGTGAGGGATGGGAACTAGGTTTATTGAGCTTCAGTGTTAAGCGGTATGCTCACTACCGTACACTGATGTTATTTTGTGCAGTCTTCACAGCAACACTAAGAATAGGCGTCCTCTCTATTTTAGATGAAAAATCAAACTCAGAAAAATCCAACTAAAGAACTTAAATGAATTTCTCACGACTAGCACATAACAGGTTCAGCATTCAAATCTGGGATCCTTTTAACCAGGCCCCATGTTCTCCCCTTTTTACCATCCTGCCTTTAATGCAAATGTGATAAAGCAATATAATCATTATTGAGCATAGATTTATCTTTTTAAAAGTCTACTGAAGATTTGATTTTTTAAAATGTCATGGGAAAAGCTTTCACATAATTTTATTTATTTTTTTAAAGGTTTTATTTATTTATTCGACAGAGATCACAAGTAGGCAGAGAGGCAGGCGGCGAGGCAGGGGGGTGTGGGGGAAGCAGGCTCCCCGCTGAGCAGAGAGCCCGATGTGGGGCTCGATCCCAGGACCCTGGGATGACCTGAGCCGAAGGCAGAGGCTTTAACCCACTGAGCCACCCAGGCGCCCCATAATTTTAGATAATATAGATCAATTTGATACTTCTAGAAACTTCACTTAATAGTTCTCCCTATTTCATTTTTATACTACAGATCATTAACTTGTGCCCATATGTGTCTGCTGGTCCAAGCACTGGGCATACACTGTGAGCAAAATAAAAATGGCATAAGATCTCGTGAAACATGCACTGTAGAGGAAGAGACAGACATCAAATGATCACACACAAAAATATACAAATTATGAAATGTGAGAAGTGCTATTAGGGAAAAATAAAGGATGATAGATAAAACAGTATTAACAAAGTGTGGAGGATTGAGGAGACCAAAAGATCAGGGTTTTCTGTCTGTTCACCCACAGTTCCTGTCAATACGTTTATATTTAGGTTTGTGGGTGGGATGGGGTAGGATTCAAAGTTCACTCTGAGGTCTCTAGTTTGGGTAACTGAGTTTATTGTGAGATGGCCAAGCCAGGAGGGGGAGCAGCTTCAAGGATGATGATGAGTTTAAGCTGTGGAGGTTTAAGAGATTCCTAGGACATTCAGATAGATGTAGGACTGGAGGACATCCTTTGGGTGTCTCAAGACAAAAAAAAAAAAAAATTGAGGAGTGGGAATCTAGATTTGGGGATTACACACAAATACGTATTAGATAAAATAGGGCTGGCCTCTGCAAGATGGGTTAGATTTGAAGGTGAGAAAAAAAAATTTAAGTTGTCCATTTAAAAATCAACAAAGGAGGGGCGCCTGGGTGGCTCAGTGGGATAAAGCCTCTGCCTTCAGCTCAGGTCATGATCCCAGGGTCCTGGGATTGAGCCCCGCATCGGGCTCTCTGCTCAGCAGGGAGCCTGCTTCCCCCTCTCTCTCTGCCTGCCTCTCTGCCTACTTGTGATCTCTGTCTGTCAAATAAATAAATAAAATCTTTAAAAATAAATAAATACATAATAAAAAATAAAAATCAACTAAATTAAGTTAGTCAGCATTTCCCAGAGTATATGACTCAAAGAACCTAGCTTTGAAAACTGATAGTAAATGCTCCTCTAAATAAATAAATAAGCAAAGAAACAAACATTCTTTCAGGAAATGGTTTGGCAGGTTAAACAAAATTTAAAAATTTTTCCAGCCTTTAATATATCAATGTGCCTCATTTCCCACATGTATTAAGCTACTGAAGTTTTGTCCTGAAGAGTATTTTATAGAAATGATATTCCAGAGAACACCTGCTGGAAAATGCTGGGCCATTTAAAAGCTTACAGTTAACAATGTCCATGGTTTTTGGTGGACAAACTAGAGTGTAATCAAGAAAGGAATGAAATTGGGAATAGTGAAATTTTTATTTGCATTTGGTATCCTTGCCAGATAGGAAGTATTCAAAGTCAGAGCTGTTGTAGACAGCTCATCAGGAGAAAGGCATTGTCAAGAGTGAATTTTAAAGATTGGAGATGAATTGAGGAAGGAATGATTTCAGACAGGGAGATCATCTAGGACAGGAAACTGATAAGGACGGGAATGATAAAGCCGCCTGGGAAGTAGACAAGAAAGTGTGAACCTGAGAAACATTTCAAGGGAAGGAATTATGGGACTTGGTAATAGATTAGATTAAAAGAAAAAAAAGGAAAAGATAATAATACATTTTCAGGCCTGAGAAGGGAGGAAAGATACACAAAAGATTGAAAACAGAACCCTAACGGTATTTTGACAAAAGTACTTCCCAACTTTCTGCTGCATTTCTAGAAAACATAATACAGCACTGTCTGAAAGCAGTCTTATCCCTTCGAATGTTTTCAGTTAAACAAAACAAATTCTTAAAAGTTTTGGACACACACACCAAGAATTTCTGAACACGCATCGAAAATGGTATGCATGTCCAGTCTTCACATGGTCAAAAAATGAGCTCCAAACTTATAATTGGGAAAGATGTTAACCATGCTGAAATTAATTTTCTCAAATCTTAAATTGCTCCAGAAAACATGAATAGTTCTCTGGTCACCTTCATTAA
Organism: Mustela erminea; assembly: GCF_009829155.1. NCBI lineage: Eukaryota > Metazoa > Chordata > Mammalia > Carnivora > Mustelidae > Mustela > Mustela erminea. The sequence goes on from NC_045616.1 coordinate 52,188,821, forward strand.
AATGCCCTACATTAAATCTGGCATTTACAGTTTCACATTCAGCAACAAGCTGGAAATCACACTTTTCAAATTCTAAGCAGAAATTAGTTTTAGATTTATTTGCTTTCTTTCCAAATGTGTTAGTGCCCAAGGGCTCTGACAACGACACACTTTGTTTCACAAAGGAAAAAAAATAGTACTGTTAAAAAGAAAAAAAAAAAAAAAGACTTTTTCTTTTCCTTTAAAAAAAAAAACACCAAAACTGCCTGGTTTTTTTTTCCAGGTGACATTTACAAAGAGGAAATTTGGGTTGATGAAGAAGGCTTACGAGCTGAGCGTGCTCTGTGACTGTGAGATCGCGCTGATCATCTTCAACAGCACCAACAAGCTGTTCCAGTACGCGAGCACCGACATGGACAAGGTGTTGCTCAAGTACACGGAGTACAATGAGCCGCATGAGAGCCGGACAAACTCAGACATCGTGGAGGTGAGAGCGCATGCGTGGTTGGCGAACCCCACCCTCATCCCCACCCCCAGCTGAGTGGTGTGATGGTTGGACCTCCCCCTTCCACGCACACACGTGCACGCACACATACCGGTTCCTTTTCCTAAGATGTTCCTGTTCCCCACGGATGTCCCCCGGTTATCACTCCAACATTACCCCACCCTTTCTATTCCTGCAAAATGCAAGTTAGAGCTATATGGTGATAAGGACAATGTAGATACCTGGTCCTTGCTAGAAAACAGGCACCACTGTCAACGTATTGACCTCATCCTCCACACAGCCGTATCAGGAATAAGACTTGGGAATTGTGGCCAACACAGGGCTTTACTGACTTTTGGTGATTTCTTTTAGGTATAGACTAGTGTCACAGCATAGTCAAAGAAAAAAAATATTTAAAAATGAACTCACCCAGCCTTATACTTCAATTTCTCACTTTGTCTCTTCTAATTCATTCTTCCTAATGCATTCTTACTGAAAGGGTAAAGACAATTATTCTGCTAGAAATGTTTTCCCCCCAATTATATCATTTAGTGTAGCATTGTTAATATACGCAGAATCAGAAATCTGATGAAAATGAATTTCTAAATGTTAGCTTGGTGTTTTATGAAAGTTAGATTTAAAACGTTTTATTGTGCCAGAAATAAATAAGCATCACATTAAAACACAAAAATGTTTTTGATTCATTAGCATAAGTAGCATTGCCATACAGTTTTAAACACTTCCTGCACATATCCTATTTAAATATTATTGCCTTATAATACCCTTCATAAACAGTGAATACTGAATCAAAAAATACATTCAGTGAGGACTGTCCCTATCTGTCTGTCTCCTTCACTTGTCTATCTCCTCATGATTAGTGATGGTGATTATGATTGCTTTCCCAGAGTTAAAAGAAAACTAATAAATTTTTCAAAAGTATGTTTTCAGGGTCAGTTTACCAGAGTATAGGTTATTTTTGTCATTACTTTTAGACTGTTTCATATTATGAAAATAATTTAGCACTAATTTGACCAGTCTTATAATTGCCTAAGACTGATTCTCATGTCTTTGCCTTTATTTGGAAGTTTTTTAAAAGTATTGAGCTGGGGCACCTGGGTGGCTCAGTCGGTTAAGCATTCGACTCTCAGGTCTTGATCTCAAACCCCACTTTGCACTCCACACAGGGTATAGAGCCTACTTAAAAAATAAACAATATAAAACGATAAAAGTATTGAACTGATCGCCTTTTTTTTTTTTTGCCTAACAAAGCCAAGCAAATAATTTCAGAAAACGAAAGTGAATAAACTTAATGTGGTATATGTATAAAATACTTGCAGATTTGCATTACTGAATGTCACTTTAGTTTTTCATTGACATGATTTTAATTGTGTGCCTTGATGTTGAAATTTAAGGCCATTTATAAAACTTACCTGAAAACTTTCCTGAAAAAAATTTTGGAAAAAATTTTATCCACGTATACCTATAACTGTGAAAATTCATAAACAAACACGAATATGAACAGAACTGGTCAACGTCAAATCTCATAGGTGCTTCTGTGTGTGTGTTCGTGTATGTGAGTTTGTGTGCCTGTGCACTCACACACATTTAACGTAAGTTCCAAACACAAAACAACTCAATACTCAAGACTCCATCTCATTACCAAAACCATTACAATGATACTTCAGGGTATCAGAGTTGAGCTAGAATTTGTCATTAGACCTAAACTGCTCCAGTCCTTAACATGATGTAAAATGCAGTAGAACCATAGTAAAGTATTTGAAAAATGTGCTTTTAAACTTCGCTTTCTTAAAGAAGCTTAAAAATCTAGAAAATTCATTTTTCTGAGAGCTTTAGTCAGGAATATACTGTGTGATTTAACAGAGAACTTCACATTCTCAGGACTTTCATAATCTTGGACAGATGGGTATCTGAGCCAGACTTCTTTAAAGGCCATGAGAAGAGCACTGGGTTACAAGTCAGAGGGCTTGCATTTGAAACCTTGTCTTGTACACTCTTACTGTGTGACAAGTTAGCTACTTCTCTGGGCTGAAGTGTCCTCATCTTAAAAATGAAGGCATTGAGTTCGAAAGTCCTTTGCAACACAATTCTTTAAAAAGCAATACTTTTAAAAGAGAGTAAAGCAGCAGCTCTATTATCTTGCGTTTAATTCACTAAAGCTCTGAATCTCTCAAAAAGATAGTCTGGGGGTCCTGGACCAAACCTAGGGATGGCTTGATTCTTTGGATGAACAGAACATGTTATAAATCGGTCCTGCTCAACTACCTGAATCACACATTCTTCATCTATTTCGCTTTTCCATTTTAGTAATAATAGAGATAAATGAGGAAGAATTAAGAGGGCTCCCTAAGCCTAATAAAATTTACATCACCCCCACGTAGAGTATTTTTCTAAGTGCAGCTCATTGAAATCGCTATTCTTGAAATACTTGGCGGAGAAGACGGCATCTGGATGGAAAACTGCATTTATAAGTTTCCCAAGTAATTCTTTCATACACTAAGTTTGAAAACTTCTGCAGCCCTGAGACATAATTTGTGTTGGGGGTGTCTGACTGATTCAGTCAGTTAAGCATCCGACTCTTGATCTCAACTCAGGTCATGATTTCATGGTTGTAAGATCAAGCCCTGCATCAGGCTTTATGCTGGGTGTGAAGCCTGCTTGATTCTCTCTCCCTCTCCCACTGCCCCTCCCCTCCTTAAAAAAAAAAAAAAAAAAGATGTAAATTGTTTTGGAGGCTAAGAAACTGGGATACATCAGGGATTTGAGGAATCCATCCTTAGAATGAACCTAACACAAAGTTGAGAGTGAAGGTAGTTTACTACTCCCGGGTAAAATTTTAAATCCTATTTATTTTAATTTAATGGAATACATCTAACTGCGTAAGTTTAATGAGGAGCATAATATGTTTCATGAAGGGTCATTAGTTTTATATTTCCCATTTGGACCATTATCCCTCTCCCTTAACCTTTCAAAAACAGTTTACTCACAAGAAAAAAAGATTGGCACAGAGAGAGAAATAATATGATTCCCAGCATTTAGACCAAAATACAAATTTCTGGGCCATACTAGAGTAGTGTTACAGGGTCATAGGAAATTGTGCAGTGCGTGGGTGTTGAAAAAGATTCCTTCTTTTAGCAAAAAAGCTCTGCGTAATTATCATGTCTTTGCTTGATAATTAGCACTACTGTTACAATGGCACAAAGACAAAGACTTAATAGACAGACTGAGATAGGTTTTTTTATTATTATATTATAATGCAGCTTGAATATCTGTTTAGATACAATATATAAATATGCCAGATTTAGTAAATGTGTTAAATTTTTAATCCATTGCTTTAAAAAAACAAAAACAGTTACTGTATTAAAAGCGCTTTCTTTGAAGAAAGTCCATTTTATTTTACTATATGACAAGTAGACTGGATATTTACTCAAAATGCTGGCTTATAAGGCTGTTGAAATTAAGTAGGGATTCTGATGATATTAAGGGAACTCTCCCCTTCGTCTCTTCCAACTGTCTTAGCTCCACTCCTGGTTCCCTTCTGCCATTCTACCATACAGTTGATGTTAGGCTCTATTCCTGGAAGATGTGGTGTTGAGCAATTCAAGATGACCTGAAGAATGCAAGGCCCACAGAACACGCTTTCGGGCCATCCTTCTCTTAACAATGATTTAGCAAGTGTCAGCTTATAGTCAGCACTGTACAAGGGATTCTGAAACAGCAGAAGACAGGCATTCTTGTTAAGGTTATAGAACGTATATAAAAAGCAGCTCAGGAACAGTTGGAGGGCTAAGGAGCCCTCATTAATGTAATACAGGCAACTCAAAGGAAGATATAAGCTAAACAATTGATCAAAAGTCATTCAAACAAGTCATTGATCCCCAGATCATTGCAGGTGGTCCTTGGAGTGGCAGAAGTCCCAGACAGGTTACCTCCATATCAAACACATTTTCTAACCAAAAACCCCTAAGAGAGTGCCACTTAGCACCTGGCCAGGAGGGAGGATGTCACCCTTCAGTGATTCAGTGATTCTGTTTTCATCCAGTCTGGGCCAGTAGTCAATGACTAAGCGTGGAAGGGGAATAAAACACAGGGCCCTCTGTTGCTCCCTAGGAAATCAAAAAAGATGGATATAACCTGGGGAGGGTATGTGCTTTGGTGAGTGCTGATTCACAGACCTGTACCCCTGGGGATAAAAATACATGTTTATAAAAAATAAAAAATTAAAAAAAAAAAAGAAAAAAGAAATAAAGGATATCTGCAAAAAACTAAAAAAAAAAAAAAAAAAAAAAAAAAAGATGGACATAACCCCTGCAAAAGAAATCTTGGATTTACAGTTGTTTCAGCAAAGGATTACTTTTTTTTTTTTTTAAATGCACAAATTAGCAAGAAGAGTGTGTGTGTGTGTGTGTGTGTGTGGAGGGTGTGTGTGTGTGTGTGTGTGTGTGTAAGAGAGAAAGGGAGAAAGGAAGATAGGAGAGAAAGAGATGATATTTACATGAAATTTTATTTTCCATCATCTGAATCTTGTTTGGATTTAAAGAATTCTAAGAACAGTCGTTCCACCAAAATGTTTCCTTGCATGGTAATAATTAAGGCCTGAATTAGAACTGGAAATAGCTTATAAATTTTATTGTTTCACAATGCTCCTGGAGGTTATCAGTAAGCTAACAACTTTTGCGTAGCTTGGTGAAAATTGAGAGCTATAATTTTTGTTGAAAACCAAATGCAACAAATAGTGGAAATGGACTTTTTTATAAGCCATGTATTATCAAATTTGGAAATATATGTAAAATAAGAAAATCTGTTTATTTCACTTGAGCTTTCATTGTATCTAAACTAACTGAGTAGGTTCCAATTTTCCACTCTATATTACAAAATATGGATATATAAGGGACGCCTAAGGGGCTCAGTCAGTTGAGCTTCTGACTCCTGTTCTCAGCTCGGGTCTTGATCTCAGGGTTATAAGTTGGGGCCTGCTTAAAAAAAAATATGATGGGGGAGATAAAATTATTTGTATGCGTGCTTTATAGATGTATATTACATATCAGTACTTTTTTTTTTTTTTGCAATGAAGTAACATGGCTCTTTCCATGGGCTTCTTTTTTTTTTTCTTCATTTCAAGTATTTATTTAAATTCCAGTTCGTTAACATATAGTGTAATATTAGTTTCAGGAGTAGAATTTAGTGATTTGTCACTTACATACCACATCCGGTGCTCCTCATAACAGGTGCTCTTCTTGATATGCATCATGGGTACTTAAGTGTAAAAGTGCATTCATTTATTTGTCTGGTTATTTGTTTTATTTTTATTTCCTTATGCATTCAATGAACAAAGATTGGTTGAATTCCTGCCATGTAGTATGTGCCTTGGAATGCCTAGAGATACAAACATAAACAAGGCCCTCAAGGACTCTTGGTCCTTAAGATTGCGCACAAGGCCATGCATGTTCTGGTCCCCTGTTTTTATCTTCTTCTCCAGCCTCCCTCTTTTCTATTTCCCTCCCCCTACCACCGCCATCCTATATTTGAACCACCAAAACATGTTTATTTTCCTCAGCTTCTCCAAACCTGATTTGTTTTGTCTTTAACACTCCTTCCTTCAAGGAAGGTCCCAATTTATACTTTTGGAAAGCCATCCTTGAACTGTACTATTTACCTCGTGGTAGCCTTTTTTTCTGTATTAGAGTTAGAACTATGTTTCCTCCATCAAAGCACCATATTATGGGGCACCTGCATGGCTCAAGGGGTTAAGCCTCTGCCTTCGGCTTAGGTCAGATCTAAGGGTCCTGGGATCAAGCCCCACATCTGGCTCTCTGCTCAGCAAGGAGCCTGCTTCCCCCCTCTCTCTCTGCCTGCCTCTCTGCCTACTTGTGATATCTCTCTGTCTGTCAAATAAATAAATAAAATCTTAAAAAAAAAAAAAAGGCACCATATTATCTGGTTCCTGTTCCACAGTAGATTTTAAACTCCTGAAGGGAAGGGACTGTGTACATTTTGTTTACCATTTTATCACTAGAACTTCATGTGAGGCCTAGAGACTATCAGGCCCTCAGAATATATTTGTAGAATAAATAAACAGGGGGAGACAGTTTAATAAAACAGTTAATAACAGTGTATGTCCAAGTGATTATCATATAGCATAATATTACAAACCTAAAATGTGAAAAATGCTTTTATAGCTCCAATGAAACTTCATTAAAATTTGGCAAATTTTACCAAAGCACAATCCAGAAACTAAATCCAGATCTATGCTAATACAGTGACCACTAGCCATATATGACAATAAACATTTAAATGAATTGAAACTAGATAAGATGTCCAGTCCAGTTCCCCACTCGCGCTAGCCACATTTCAAGGTCTCAGTAACTCATGCAACTAGTGACTGCCAGATAAGACAGGGAAGATATAACATGCATTGATTGTCACAGAAAGTTCCATGCAACAGGGCTGGTCTAGATTGAAATGTGAAAAGAGAGGCATTTTAAACTAATTGCGTTCTCAAGTTAACACCAAGATTAGTTCTTCAATATAAAATTTGAGGAGTGCATTTTAGAAGTAAAGAGCTGTGTCACCATGAGATTTTAGAATCCCGAGCATGAATGTTCATTATGAGAGACACCAATTTGGGGCTAAACACTCAGTGTAAAACTAAAAACATATTTTACCCCTAAACCAATAACCACAGAGTCAATCGGTAGACTTACTACCTGGTCAGAAAGCACTTGCAAATTGTCCAGCCTGACAGGGAGCTAGGCAATGTGTGCTGTTTTTTTAAATGTGAAGCTTGTGAACGGAAAGGGGGTAGACCTTTCTTGTTACTATTTTAAATTTACTTGAGGCAACATGAACCAGTATTTAACTTTATAATTAGTAATTTCATTTCTTCAGAAAAGCAGGTTTTTTCTTTATGAAGGAACTTAGAGAAATAATATTCTTAAAGTCCATTAAAAATTTTTTCTTAGGGTACTATAAAATATAATTAAAATAGTTCTTACTGCAGGTAACTCAGTAGCTCTATCCTGTCCTCTGTTAAACCAAGTATATAATTGCTTTTCAATAGATAGCAGTGAAAAAATGAAGAAAGGATTAGTATATTCCATAAAGGATTTAAACCTTTGGTGTCGAGGCTTCCAAGAAAAAGGGGAAAAAATGATTTTGTGAAAACAATGTTTTGCAAATTTCTACTAAGTTGTAATGTTCATTTTTGTTTATATCTCTTTAGAAGACTTTTACTAGTACCTATAAATCACATTTATCTTTATTCCCCAAAGTCTAAGAGAAGAAATGGGCCTAAAAGTATCTTCACATTTGTCATGACGACCAAGTGGATTTTTATATATCAAATTTGATATGTAAAAATGTGTTTCTTTTTAAAACAAGATTTTAACTTAATTTACATGTGTTTTGTGAACATGAAAAGCTGCTTCACATCTCATTTATTAAGACCATCATTGCTGAACAAATAAAGTGCATGTTAGATTACTCGAGTTATATGCACAAGGCAATAAAACTGAATTTCCTCTCCTCTGTTATTGCACAGCTCTAATGGTGTATGGGCATTGGTACTAACAGCCGGCAGAAAAGTATTTAATAGTAGAAAATACAGTAGGTTTCAAAATACAGCCCTTTTCTCACTAATGTAACCTCTTTGTCATTACTAATCACCAGCACTTTATCATCAGAATTTCACATGATCATTCTTGAACTGGAACAAACCAAAGTTCTCGTGTTTTGGAGCCCCCCCCCCATGCCACCCAGTATCTGAAAGTGAAAGGGGAAAAATATTTAGCCTGGATTTTTTTTTTTTAATTTAAAGATTTTATTTATTTATTTGACAGACAGAGATCACAAGTAGGCAGAGAGGGAGAGGAGGAAGCAGGTTTCCAACTGAGCAGAGAGCCATATGCAGGGCTCCATCCCACGAACCTGGGATCATGACCTGAGCCGAAGGCAGAGGCTTTAACCCACTGAGCCACCCAGGCACCCCAAGCCTGGATCTTTATAGTCAATTTTTAGTGATATGTACAGATTTCATGGCATGTGGAATTTGATGTTGGACAACATATTTGAATCATAATTGGTTATCACCTCAGTAAAGGTAGCATTGTTTGGCCTTAAAAGTATCAAATCAGCTTTCAAAGAACAGAACATCCTTACTTCCTCAGGACTGGCTACTGAATATATCACTGTGGAATACTCAAAAGTGAAGTTTTAGGAACAATTCCAGAGTCCTGCCTACAGTCGGAATACAAGATGATAAGTCTTTTAATCAAATAATATTTATAATTTCAGTTACCTCACTGAGTTTTTTAAAAGATTTTATTTATTTATTTGACAGAGATCACAAGTAGGCAGAGAGGCAGGCAGAGAGAGAGAGGGAAACAGGATCCCTGCTGAGCAGAGAGCCCGACACGGGGCTTGATCATAGGATCCTGGGATCATGACCTGAGCTGAAGGCAGAGGCTTTAACCCACTGAGCCACCCAGGTGCCCCCTCACTGAATTTTTTAAACTTTATTATTCTAAGTCTGTCTCGCTTCCCTGAAAGACATAATGATGTTTTATTTATCGCTGTTAACTCCAACAGCCATCTCAATGAATGGCACATTGTAGACATTCAATAAATATTATACACACACACACACACATATATTTGTGTATATATACATATGCATATATACATATATATTTATAAAAGAACTTACTGGTGATCATTATAGTATAAATAAAATTAAACTTTACCAAGTTTTCCTTGTTGAAGTCAAATATGTTCTAATAAAAATAAAGGTGAGAATCTTTCAAGTGAACCTGGGATGAATAAAGTTGTTGTTGTGTAAGAAAAAAATAGGCACAGTAGACCACATAGAAATACTACCTGTAGTAATGGTGGAAAGAAAAAGATCAATCTACATTGATTCCTGAGGAAGAGAGAAGCAACCTGTTGGTTGGCCAGGATCTGACAAGAGGGATCAGTGGGTCTCAAATGAATAGCTTCTGGTCCAGTCTGAATCACTGGGACTCTTGCTTAAAGGCTGATTCGGACTCACTGGTATGCGGCAGGGCCAAAGATCTGTTTTTTTGACCAATTCCCAGGTGATGCTGTTGCTGATTCTGCTAGTTGTGGACTAAACTTTGAGCAACAAAGATCAAGACTTTCCTTTCCAAACATCTGTTTTCTCCAGCATGGAATCTGAAAGTACATTTTTTTTTTTAAAGATTTTATTTATTTATTTGACAGAGAGAAATCACAAGTAGACGGAGAGGCAGGCAGAGAGAGAGAGGGAAGCAGGCTCCCTGCCGAGCAAAGAGCCCGATGCGGGACTCGATCCCAGGACCCTGAGATCATGACCTGAGCCGAAGGCAGCGGCTTAACCCACTGAGCCACCCAGGCGCCCCTGAAAGTACATTTTTAAACATTTCTTTTTTGTAGCTTTACTGAGATCTAGAATCGTATCATATAGTAGCTTTTTTTTAAGTGATATTTGGTGAAACTAATTCTTGAAAGCAAGGGCGTTAGGTTTTCGGAAGTATTATGTGAAAGGCCTGTCACTACTCAGTTGAGTCACACTTTGTGTGTGAACACTGCATCTCCTGGCCTGGTCCCGGCCCTTGTGAGTGCCTGTCAGTTGGTAGTGGCTGGAACACGTGTTGAGGAAGATTCTGATTCTGAAAGCAGACCGCGGGTGGGCATGTGTGATATGATTGGTTTGCATGTGTGCTATGGGTGCAGAGAAAGTGGCTGCCATGCTTTCCTCCTTATTCTCACAGCCAAATAATTCATAGAACGTTCTAGGAAAAGACTTTAGACTTGATCACTAAAAGGACTGTAATTAGGCAAGTGCTGCAAATGTGTACAACAGATTGGGTGGATAGATTATATTATTGGAAATCCATCTCATTTTACTAATAGCTATTTTGCATATTATCCAGTCATGTCTCCACGGCATTTACTATAGTCTCTGTTACCCTGAAATTTAGCCACCCGATGGAAGTTTCTTTATAAGGCCAAAAAAATTTCCTGTCAATTATTTCTAAAGGTCATAGAGTTAATGACTAGCTGGGAGGTTAATTAGATTCTGAAAGCCTCTTCATATCAATTAAATCTCTTATCTTTATGTTTTAGTAAATAAACTCAGTAACTATTTAGAGCTACTGTTTTAGGATAAGAAATACTGTAAACAGTAAACTGTACAATGGGTATTTGGGGTTTTTTCTCACATCTGAGAAACCGTGATTACGAAATAAACTGATACATGAATTGGTGATGGTATCTTTTATTCTAGAATTTCTGAATTAGAGAAAAACTTATTTTTCGAAGTTGCATGCAAATGACTCTAGAGTCATAAAAAATGCCATCAGTGTAACCTCAATAAAACCATTTTGGAGAGGAAAAAGTAAGGTCAGAATTACCCTGAGAATGAGCTACCAACAAAAAACCAACTCTACTCTCTGTTGTTGCAGAAACAGAACTCCTTTCAGAGTTACTACACACATCTGTAAATAAGTGATATATTTAGTGCCTATGGCCTGACAATTACAAACCCAATCATTTCTGTCACGTGAATTCTTTTTGGATAGTATAACCAGATTTCAGAATGAAATGATATAGATCTGCATTCATCAATAAGGTAGCCACTAGCAACATGTGGCTACTTAAATGTAAGTTAATTGAAATGAAATAAAATTTAAAAGTTCAGCTCCAGGGCGCCTGGGTGGCTCAGTCGGTTAAGCACCTGCCTTCAGCTCAGGTCATGATCCCAAGGCCCTGGGATTGAGCCTCGCATCCAGCTCCCTACTCTGCAGGAAGCCTGCTTCTTCCTCTCCCACTTTCCCTGCCAGATCTCCTCTCTCGATGTCTCTTTCTCTCTGTCAAATAAATAAATAAAATCTTTGAAAAAATAAAACTAAAGTTCAGCTTCTAGGTGCCCCTGGGTGGCGCAGTCAGTTGAGTGTCTGACTCGTGGTTTCTGCTCAAGTCATGATCTCCGGTGGTGAGATCAAGCCTTGCATTGGGCTCCAAGCTCAGCAAGGAGTCTGCTTGAGATTCTTTTTCCCTCCCTAGCCTTCCCCCATACTTCTCCCCCATCTAGTGTGAGCACTCTCACTCTCTAAAATAAATTAATTAAAATTTTTTTTAAATAAATAAATAAATAAAAGTTCGGCTCCTAGTCTCACTAGCCACATTGCAAGTACTTGATTGCCACATGTGATCAGGGGATCCCATACTGGTCAGGACAGGTATAGAAATATTCATCACCTTCCCCTGGGCAGCACTGCTGTCAAGGATGGAATTGACAAATCCAGTGCTCTTGTTCATGACATGATTGCATGACGGCTGATGGATACACCTAAAAAAGGGCCTGTCCCCTGGAGAGGATGCGTGCAGCCATTTTGTCTTTTGTTCCTCAGCAGACATTTACTCCATGCCAGTTGTGTGTCAGGGTCTGGGTCAGGATACAGAAACCCAGTCAGGAAAGCTGAGCCACTCAGTCAGTGTTTATTCCCAGGAGAATATTTGTTAAGATAAATGTGATTTTTGTGGAGTGAGGTGAGAGGGAACACCAAGGCTGGGATTGACCTAAGGGATAAGAGACAATGGAGGAAGGGACAGTAAAGAAGATTCTCAAGGAAAGAGAAACAAGCTAGGTCAATTCTGGACTTGCACTTGAGGAAAGAAAGAGCACACAGGCACACGGCTTCTTCTGATTTTTCCTCAATGGAACTGTGAGAATTTTATCTTCATCTGGGCTTCATGCCTGGGGTCTCCTTAAAATGTGGTGGTTCTGAATGAATACCATGGTTGGGGGTAGGGGGAAGAAAGCTGCAGAGTGATTTTCCTGAAGAATGTTGTTGGAACAATGTCGTGAGAGTTCACATTTTAAATTTTACATTTAAGAATTAGAACTTCAAAAGCCCCACAGATTTCGAGAGAAATTAAGTTCTAGTTACAGCAACATCACACACTAGTTCTCTAACCTGGGGCAAGTTATTTAACCATCTTGACTTCAGGTTCCTGCTCTGAGTCAGTATTGTCGACCCTGACCCAGACTTCCTCACATGCTGCTGTGATGATTACAGGCTATAAAAGATGTCAGAGTCCATTGTAAACTGTTGTTACATAAGGTGTTTTTATTTTCAACATCAAGGGGAAAGTTTAGGTGATAAAAACTTGTTTAACCAAAGGAGAGAGAAGCAGCAAGTTCTTAATCTGAGAATAAATGTCTAACATTTTATATTAATAAGTATGTAAGTATACCATTCTTTTTTTTTTAAGATTTTATTTATTTATTTGACAGACAGAGATCACAAGTAGGCAGAGAGGCAGGCAGAGAGACAGAAGCAGGCTCCCTGCTGAGCAGAGCCCCATGTGGGGCTCCATCCCAGGACCCTGTGATCATGGCCTGAGCCGAAGGCAGAGGCTTTTACCCACTGAGCCACCCAGTGCCCTAAGTATACCATTCTTATCTAAATAATGGTATTTTGTATAAATTGTTTTCTATAAATTTACAGAACAAAGGCCTGTGAATTTTCTTTTCCCCAAATATTTGTGAAATATTCTCTATGTGCAAGGTGAGTGGGAAATATGGTAGTGGTAATGATGTGCCCAGCACCCTCCAGGGCCAGTTGTCCAATGTGGGGAAAACGTACTCAGGATTTGTTCTTTCATTCAGCAGATATTGATGAACATGAAGACCATGTTCCAAACATTGTGCTAATTATTGGTGATGCCTCTGTGACAATCCTCCCAGCAGTCTGAACCAAAGCACATAGAGTGCAGTGTGGTATCTGAGGCCAGAAAGTAATTGCAACTGCGAGTACTTGAAGACATCTCATAGTGGTTATAGGTGAAACTATGACTTTGACTGTTAAGTAGATAAGCTGATAAGCTAAATCAATCTGCAAAGTCATTCATTCCCAATTAAAATAAAAGCGAGACTAATAAAGGTAATAGTGTATAGACACACACACACACACACACACACACCCTTATACTTGTACATGTATACTGTGTAGCAGCTTATATTTTGGTTTCTGGTTGGCATTGAATTTTTTAATATATGGCTTCTCTGTAAACATGTGGTTATAATTTTAGAGAAAATCTATAGAATACAAATGTTAGGAAAATGCAGTGAATATAATTGCCTTTAAGTTTGATAAAAGGTTCTCTGGTGCTAAGAATGGAAACCTTAAGATTACATCCCACATCCTTGGTTTAACTTTACAGATGAGGTTTTTCCCCCCTCTCTGTGAATTCTAAAACATGATACATCTGGCTGAGAGGCTGGAAAATTGTTACATGCCTGTGTAACATTCTTATAACCTAATCGTTCTACAACTTTTCTCGCAGTTTAATCATTGGAGAATGTTCTTTGTTTTTGTAGTCACTGTTTCACATAGTAACAGCTTGTTGTATTTTGGTCTGTTTGCCAGAGGGTAGGTTTATTTTTAAAACCCTGAACTCTGAATTTTTCTTTATTTTTCCAAGATTGAAAGCAGCTGAAATGCCTGGAGTTACAGGTTGAAGGCTGCTTTACAATATGTGAAGAGAAGCTTCTTTCCCTCCTCCCTTTGTGTGTGTGTGTGTGTGTGTGTGTGTGTGTGTGTGTGTGTGTGTGTTTAAATTTTTTCCTAACAAATGTCTTCTAACTGGTAGTTGTCTAAAAATAGAAAACTGCCTAACTAAAAATAGCCTGGCTCTCAGTCGTGCCAAGGAAAATGGAGAGGAATAGGCGTGGAATAGAAGGCTGAGTAATCCAGTTCTATTCATTCAGAGAAACCTTTGAGAATGCGGGCGATGATAAAGTGCCCTCAAAAAACCACAGGCCTGACTCTCTCTTCAGACTTGGAGGTGCCAATAAACATTTTAGCCCCAGGATACATTTTTTTTTCTCATAGGTTGTAAACATTTTCTGAAAGACAAGGCTTTGTTTCACAGAACCTGACAAGCTGCCATAACTGACTTTCTTAAGGTCTTAAAAATTCATAATTGTTAGATATATTTTTAAAAAGCATCTTAAATGAAAGTATTGTAAAATAATGTACATCATGTAATAATTAGGAGAAAACTGTTACAATAAAAATTGCTTACTGCTTGCAATTAAACTCAAAACTTTAAAGTTTCACAGAAAGTTATTCCTGTGACTCATGTAGCTAAAGAAAACAGCTGACTTGGTTTAACTCCCTTAGATACAGGAATTTTCTTAAGCGTATATCCTCTTAAGAGACCAATATTTAGTTTCTTTCTTGCAATTAGAATTTTCACCCAAGCAGATTTTTTTCTTTTGTTTTTTTAATCAGAGTAGAAACTACCTTCAAAAGTAAAATTTCAAAAGTAGGATGGCTAGGAATTTAGAAAAATGGAATTTTAAGTAAGTCATTTTTTAAAAAGTACATAGACCACTTTTGTAATGGTAACTTTTTTTTTTTTTTTTTTTTTTGCTTAAGTAATCTGAATAATCAGGTCAAACATAGCAACAGGGTGTGGAAATGTCAGCACAGTTCATGGGGTTATACAGGCCTGAGCATT
This sequence comes from Mustela erminea, assembly GCF_009829155.1. Lineage (NCBI taxonomy): Eukaryota > Metazoa > Chordata > Mammalia > Carnivora > Mustelidae > Mustela > Mustela erminea. Next base: position 52,203,828 of record NC_045616.1, read on the forward strand.
GTTATGTTCAGTTCCTGTAATGATGCTAGTGATAAGACTCTTGAGACAAAGGACGATAATTGATGGAAAGAGCCTTAAATCATTGCTAGAAGAATCAAGGTCCTTGTATCTGTGTACATCGACTCTTCTGGTCTCCTTCCGTCTTATAAAGCATTTTGTCGTCTTGTATGGTGGCCCCCTACTGCTCTTTGTAATAGATGCAGACCACAAGTGATTCCTTCATGCAGCATACAGGGTGTAATTGTGTCTGTGTGGTGTATTAGTAATTACCAAGCTGAATTCCCATATTGTATCTTTACTGCAGGCATGGAAAAATAGGACATACAACCCTGCATAGACATTTTCAACCTAGATAGTGAACCACTTAGAGCTACATTCCAGGGACAAAGCCTTTTATTTGCACACATTTTAAACAAAATTTCCATTGTTGAGTCATTGGTGCTATGCAGGATAAATTCAGTTTTGCAAATAACTACCTCTGATATATTCATTTCTGACTCTTCAGCAAAACTTGTGTAATATGGAAAATATTTGCTATTTTTGATTGCTAAAAAGTCATTTAATACTGCTAGATATAATAGCGATATGATATGATATGATATGCTAGACTATCATGTAGAGAGAATAGTGCATGGATCACTACATATAACAGATTGTATAGCATTCATAAACATTAAATAATATGATTGTTTTAGCAGTATTTTAATGTTAAATGGTGATATTTTCATATATAATTTATTGATTTTTGGCTCAGCATTGTTAAACTTCAGAAAAAGCTGACAATGAATTTTCGTTACAGTAAACAGATATAAATTAATAATTAATTCCTTTGCTATAAAATTTGCATCCATCCTTTATGCATTATGTAGCCAATATTGATTTGACTGCCTCCTAATCATTGGGGATTTGAAATGTTTACAGTATTATTTATCAATAATAGAAGCCAAAATAATGCAAGCAGATTGGTTTAAACAAGAGAAAGTATGTTTGTTTTATGCATTAAATGCTTATAAGGACAGCTAAAAACTATTAAACTCAGTAACCAAGAAATTAATTTGGCCATTTCATTAGCAACAGCAAATGACATTAGATTTATTTTGTGAATTATTGAAGCATGCAAGAGTTTGATTCCATTTTTACCTTCGAATTTAAAAGTAACCTGCCAATATGTATATTTTAGAAATTTACTTCCAGTTTTATCTGTGGGTATTTTTATTCTAGCAATAATTACTAGGTTCCTAGGATGTAGAGAAGTTCATAATGACGTAAGAGAGATGGAAGTTTGTAAGATACAGTAAGTGACATCACAAAACAATCTAGCTGAGATAGAAAATACACATGCGAATCAACAGGACAAAACAACATGAGAAGTGCTGTAAGATATTTGGGGGAAACAGAATAGCAGTGAGAGCATCAGCCTGGATCTAGACTGCATGAGTTTTTATCCACTCTCCCCTCCTGACTGGTTGTATTTTCCCAGACAAGTTATTTAGGCTGTCTGTTTCTTACGTCCTTTGTAAATAGGGTTAATAATAGCACCTGAGAAGTAAATTATTGAACATTTATAAAATGCTTGGAATAGGGTATGGCCCATAGTCAGGTTCTTGGTGATGACTCTGATGATGACAATGATACCCTGATACTTGAAATCAAGTAATAGCCTCTAGGAAGTGGAATTTTAAAAGTCAGGAGAGGGGCAGCGGGGTAGCGCAGCTGGTTGAGCTCTGACTTTCAGTTTCTGCTCAGGTCATGATCTCACCGTGGTGGAATGGAGCCCCATGTTGGGCTGTGTGGTGAGCAGGGAGTCTGCCTCAGATTCTCATCTCCTCCCCATCTGCTCCTTCTCCTTTTCTCTCTGTCTCTCAAATAAAAATTTTTTAAAAAGTCAGAAGAGGTGAGTGATGAGTATTTTTAGTCTCAAACAAACGAAGATCAGAGAGATGGCTATAAATTGAAGAGGATGTGGGTAAATCTTTCAAAAGACCAATTATGGGGCACCTGGGTGGCTCAGTAATTTAAGCGTCTGCCTTCAGCTCAGGTCATGGTCTCAGGGTCCTGGGATCGAGCCCCGCTGAGCAGGGAGCCTGCTTCTTCTCTCTCTCCCTCTGTAATCTCCTTCACTCTCACTCTCTCTCAAATAAATAAATAAAATCTAAGAAAATAAATAAGTAAAGACCAATTATGCAAAGATCACAAGAAGAAATGTTCAAGGCCATGAAAAGCTTGAAAGGAATAGAATGTTCACACACAGCAGCAGTTATAACTAAGACAGCAAGGTAAATGGAGAAGAGGGGGACAGACAAATCAGATGCTCTAAATGTTTGATGGGGAATTAGATGCAGTACAATAGGTATAAGAAAGATACTGGGTGGCTTCAAGCAGTAGAATAGCATAATGGCAATCAATGCTTAAGGAAAATTCTACTGGAAAATTAAGAATAAGTATCTCTAAATGGGAGCAATTTAGTTCTAAAAAATGGAAACACCAAGTTATTTTGTTATAGTAACATGTATGTGTGTGCATACTAAAAATCCTGAAGCTTTTCATTATATTTACGTATTTTAAACCATTTACACCATTCTATAAATACCTATGATAATAATCATAATATAAAACCAGTTGTTTTGAAATATGCATACAATTTCAGTGTGCTGATAATATGCACATGCATTTCTCTGGCTAAGGACTATTTGTCATATATGTTAAAAGACCAAATTATGGACATCTCAGGAGGTATGTTTAAACTATATAATTTGCTTTACATTAAATTGAAGAAGAAATCAAAATCTATAAATTCAGAAGTTTCCAATGGGTATGTGCCTTTTCAGTAACTAGTAAATGGTCAGGATTCTGGATACAATACTTCCAAATATAAAAACTCAACTCTCACACGTTCAGGTTGATAATCTAAAAGCCCAGGCTTTTCAGGGCGCCTGGGTGGCTCAGTGGGTTAAGCCTCTGCCTTCGGCTCAGGTCATGATCTCAGGGTCCTGGGATCGAGCCCCGCATCGGGCTCTCTGCTCAGCAGGAAGCCTGCTTCCTCCTCTCTCTCTCTTCTCTGCCTACTCGTAATCTCTCTCTCTCTCTCTGTCAAATAAATAAATAAAATATTTAAATAAATAAATAAATAAATAAATAAATAAATAAAATAAAATAAAAGCCCAGGCTTTTCATCACAAGACAGTGTGTTATAGGAAAAGGGACAAACAGGTTTTAGCTTTTGACAAACCTGGTTTCTACAACTTTCACAAATTCTGTGCTTTGGAGCAGATTTCTAAACCTCCACCAGATCTCTGCTTTCTAAGCAGTAAAGTAGTGATGATAGATCTCACTTTTGGTCTTTTCGTAAGAATCAATGTACACCATGTACATCTATATCCATTATCACATGTTGGACACATGATGCTCATAAACATGTTCTTTCCTTTCCTGCTTCTCCTTCCTACAAGTGTAAATTTGGCAAAATTTTTAACATTTTACTTTCACACACACACACATACACATCTTGGATATCGAAATCTTCAGAGTATTTTCTGATTATATTCAAACAAAACATCACATTTTATAAACTGTTACATTATGTGTAACTATTTCTTGCATAATGAGGTTATGAGATTCTTTAGAGATAAGATTCGGTATACAGAATTTAGAACTAAGGAAAAGGTAGAGAAAAGCAAAAACTTGGATTTTATTAAGTCAGAACAGAATTGATTAAAAAAAAAACTAGGCAGAACTCTGTCAGAGGGGCTTGCCCAGGTTCTGTTGGTGAACTCTGGTATATAGTTAGGATATAATTTATTCCCGGGTGTTCCCCCCTCGAACTACTATGTACCCAGGGAAGAGCACAGTTAGACAATGAAAGGGAGGGTAGGGAGAAAGAGGGAGGGAAGGAGGAGGAGGAGGAGGAGGAGGTTGATTAAGATTTTAAGGCAATGAAAGTAATTAGCAAAGCTAAGACAAGTATTCCTACACTGCCAGTTTCTTCTCTGATGCAAAAACAAATAATTGATTTTTATTAAAATACTAGCCAGCCAACAGTGTCTAGTGTGATGATATTGTTAACAATAAAATATATCTATCTTACATTGCTTCTAACTTGTGTCTTTGCCCTAGCTCCCTCGGCATTTTGATGGCAGTAAGGATACATGCTCTTGGAAGTGAGCCAAGCACACACTAACACATTATACATTTGGCTTGGTTCCAAGTGAACAGGTGTTTTAAATATTCCAGTCACATACCCACAATGTATATTGCTACTGGGGAAAGGATATCATTTCTGAACCACTGATGTTTGTTTGATTCTGTTCTGCACCACACCTATTTTATACTCTGAAGATTTAGCAAAGATGAACTGTGGTTTGAGGAAGGATGACCATCAGAGCCCTACTTTTACTGATAGGAGGTACAGCAAATTTTTAGTTCTGAACTCTGCACCTGATGTCTGGCTATGGAGATCAAAGTATTTGCTGCTCAACATTAGAAAAAAGGGAAACTCAGAGCATTCCACAACTGAGTTCATACAAGTATGAGAGATTGTATTTATATTAGAGAAAAATTTAATAAATTTTTTTTCTATTAGAAGCTGTCATTCAGTTTGCAGACATACCACAATGAAACAACCTAACCTTTCTGGGGTCTAAATTACGAAATCGAAATATTTCCTTCTGGAGGGAAAAAAGGTAAAAATAGCGATAGAGAACTATATCGATCCAGAAATAATTCTGAAGATCCTTTCAAAATTCTTAGCCTCATGCTTGTGTGGGCACACACACAAACACACACACTTGCTCACTCACACACATACACACAGAATGTACACGTTACACATGTAGTTAATGTGAGACTGGCAATTTTCAGCAGATGAACTCACATATATAACTTCCATCTCACTGTGCACAGGTTCCTGTGTCAGACCAACAGACTCATTGATTTCTATCTGTCCCTTTGGCTTCAGCAATAAAGTAACGCAAGAAGGTGGAGGCGGAAGTTGGGGGCAGGGGGCTTCTAACTTCTCCCAGCCACCTGCCTTAACTTCATACTTCATCTCAGTATAGATTGGATTCCTCTGGCCATTAGTCAATAGTGTGCATTACCTCATGGAAACAGCCTCTGAACTCTGGTTTGCTTCCTCTTTTAATGGTACCGTTTCCCCTCATCTTTTAACCGTGGTCTTTAAAAAGAAGTGGGATTCTATTCAGAATGATGGTGATGGCTGTTTGGGGCATTTTAAAACTATTAGCTGGTTAATGTGTGGTTAATATTATTTATTCAACAGAAAATTGACTTTAAAGCCATGTAAAAAACCAAGTGTCATAATTGTAAACTTCTTTTAAATGTTATACAACTTTAATTTCAATTTTCAAAAAACTCAGTTTCCCATCTAAGAGATTCATGCATTGGCCAGGCTGGGGAAGCCTCCAGAGAAAACAGGGCAGCTCAGCCACTGCGGAAGCCGCGTCGCTGACTGTGGGTGGCATTTCTCTGCTGAGTCAGGTTTGTGCCAGGCCTTCCCTCAGCTTTTACTAACAGTGTGGATTTTCTGACAAGATGCAAAAACCCAAGTCTTGCGGTTCTTGAAGCTCTCCTGCAGTTTTTCCCTTTTCCTTGGGACTTTGGGAAATTTTCACTTAAGAAGATCCCATCTTGCTATGTCTTCTTCGTAACTGTTGAAAAAAACTGGGAACTTTTACAGTCATTTCCTTCACTTTTTCTCCCTTCTGGGCTACAAAGTGACACAGTATTATCCGTATCATTTTGAAAACCAAAGAAAGGGAAGAGCTTCTGTACCCACCTTTTAAAAGGAGAATTTTTATAGCTCATACACGATTTCTTCATGATCCCATAGTATTGGCCAGAGGGAAACAGTAGTCCCTCCATAGAAGCATGTATTTCTTCTCTTTTCCCCTACCTACCCCCACAAGCCCAGCAAAAATGTTACCAGCTTTGGCATCCCTTATCTATACAAGCAAATTGAAGGGAAGAGCTGGGCGGTTAGCTTGGGCACCAAAATAAATATGACAAACATTTCCTCTTACTAACAGAGACTTAAAGTATTTGCTAGTATTATTTCAATAATTGGGACAAACCTACACTTCATTTTACCCAGGCAGATACAGCCTAAATGCTATGGCAAAGGACCTCCTTCCTGGTCCTAAAAATGTAGGACTGGAAAAAATTAAACCGCCTTTCTTTGCCTTAGGTTTTCAACAACCTACACTTTATTTTAACTAGGTAGCTGCAACGTACATATTATGGAAGGGGCCTTCCCCTCTCTTCAGTGGCTATTGCAATAGCACAACAGAAAAAACATTTTAGATAAAATTATTCATCAGAAAGTGGATCCTGGGCACTGGGGTGGCTCAGTCCTTAAGCATCTGCTTTCGGCTCAGGTCATGATCCCAGGGTCCTTTGATCAAGCCCCACATCCCGGCTCCCTGCTCTACAGGGAGCCTGCTTCTCCCTCTCCTACTCCCTCCCCCTGCTTGTGTTTCTTCCCTCCCGGCTCTCTCTCTGTCAAATAAATAAATGAATGAATAAATATGAATAAATAAATAAATGAAATCTTAAAAAAAAGTGAATCCTATTACAAATATATCCCTTTATGAGAAAAATAAGATTTGTCAACATTTCACCAATTTCATCTGAGAACAGAGTATTCAAAGAAAACACTGGCATAATTTAGGCTATCTTTGTAATCGGATGATTTGCAGAGGCAGAATAGGGGAATAACTGACAAACGAAACCCAGGAGGCTCGTATATGAGTTCATTAACTCGGTTCTACCGCTGACTAACTTTGTGGACTTTAGCAAGTGCTTGTACCACCTTGCACCTACTTTTCTTCATCTGTGGCGGTCATGGGGAAGAGTAGTTACGAGGGTTTAAAAAGAGATCCATGCAAAGCTGCAGACTCAGTCCCTGGCACATAGGAAATGCTCCATTAATGGGAGGTGTTACTTGTTGAGAAACAGATTCAGTTAAGGGGAAAATTAATATTTTGATAGTGTGGGAAGACTGGTTTAATTTCCTTTTCATGCCATAGAAGGGGAAATGTTGTTTTTGTAATTACCTAATGAATAATATGGAAGAAATTATTGCGCAAATGAAAAATCTAAGTTCACCACTGAACTAACAAAATCCCTGGGAATTCATAAGGTATGGAAATTGAAATACCAAACTTAAAAATCAGGTTGCAGTACTTTCCTGTGATAACGCCTGACATTATTAAAGCCTACATGACTACAAAAGCAGGTAATGCCACGGGGATGAGGGGCCAAAGCCGCAGAGACTCCCCAGAGAAGGCTGTCCCAGGCCAAAGGACAGAGCGGTCTGTGGGGCTGGCAGATGCCGCTTGGCCCACTGAGTTAGACAACAGGTGTCCAGCCGCTGCCAGGAGTGGATATTGGGATGAGCAAGATTGCCGATGGCCTGTGGTAAAGCTTTATGTTAGATCATAAAGTGCTGAGTGCAGGCATGAAGAGAGGCCAGCTTACCTGCTGGGGGGTCAGTTGATGTGCTCACTGGATTATTTTTTCCCTCTGTCCTTCATCAGACCCTCAGCTTCCCTCTCTCATTCTCATTCTCTTCCTCCCCATATCCATTCATCTATATCTATCCGTCATCTATCATCGTTTTATCCTTCCTCTCTCTCCTCCTTGTCCTTACTTTTAGTAAGCATGTACTCTCCATAGCTTTGTTTTAATTTCCTAGTGCTCTCTCTAGCTTTTATAGCATCATATGAAATCCAAAGTGACTGAATGCAAAACCTAAGAATGTTACTTATCTGTATAATCTATGAAGGCATGGGAAATGCGATTTTGTGAACGAGTTGCTCTAAGATTTGGGGACCATGGATTCATATATGGATAACACTCATCGCATAAGGAAAATAACTTGAAATGAGTTTGATTTTAATTATTGGTTAAATTAATTCAGAAACATAAATTTAGAAACATTTAAACCTACATATAAAATAATGAGGAAGATTAGCCTGTGTAGGCTTTCATCAGCATTTGGTATTGATAATACTAGCCTTTTCAAAACATTTTTTATGAATTACATTTTCTTTCAAAGTATTTCATCTAGGAAGAACGATCCCTATTTGCTATGATGGACTGCATATTAGGTATTTTCAGAATCTTTTTTTTTTAAAGATTTTATTTATTTATTTGACAGAGAGAGATCACAAGTAGGCAGAGAGGCAGGCAGAGAGAGAGAGGAGGAAGCAGGCTCCCTGTTGAGCAGAGAGCCTGATGCAGGGCTCCATCCCAGGACCCTGGGATCATGACCTGAGCTGAAGGCAGAGGCTTTAACCCACTGAGCCACCCAGGCGCCCCCTGAATCTTTTTTGTAGATAATTTTTGTCCTGTTTATTTTTAATGACCATACTCAATTCATTATTGCCTATGCTAATGAAAAAGGACCCTTTATTCTTTTTAATTCTAGCATAGTTACCACACAGTGTTAGGACACCTGGGTGGGTCGGTCTTTAAGTGTCTGCCTCTGGCTCAAGTCATGATCCCGGGGTCCTGGGATTGAACCCCCCACCTCATCCAGCTCCATGCTCTTTGAGAAGCCTGATTCTCCCTCTTCTACTCCCCCAGTTTGTATTCCCTCTCTCACTATCTCTCTCTCTCTGTCAAATAAATAAAATCTTCCAAAAAAAAAAAAATCCAGTGTTATATTAGTTTCAGTTAGTTTCAGTATATTAGTACAATATAGTGACTCAACAATTCTATACATTACTCAGTGTTCATCATGGTAAGTGAACTCTTTTTATTTTAATATAAGCGTACTCTTAATCCCCATCACCTGTTTTACCTACTCCCCCCACTCACCTCCCCTCTGGTAACTATCAATTTGTTCTTTATAGTTAAGAGTGTTTTTTGGTTTGTTTCTTTTTTTTCCTTGTTTATTGTTTTGTTTCTCAAATTCCACATGTGAGTGACAAGGATTTATCCTTCTTTGACTTATTTCACTTAACATTATATACTCTGTATCCATCCGTGTTGTTGCAAATGGCAACAACATTTATTTATGGCTGAGAAATATTCTATCATATACATATAGAGACCACGTCTTCTTTATCCTTTCATCTATCAGTGGACATGAGCTACTTCCATAATTTGGCTATTGTAATCAATGCTGTAGTAAACATAGGGGTACCTGTATCTTTTCAAATTAATGTTTTTGTTTTCTTTGTATAGATACCCAGTGGTGGAATTCCTGAAACATATGGTAGTTCTATTTTTAACTTTTTGAGGAACCTCCATACTGTTTTACACATTGGCTGCACTGGTTTGCATTCCCACCAGTAGTGCATAGGGATTCCTTTTTCCCCATATCCTTGCCAGCACTTATTGTTACTTGTGTTTTTTATTTTAGTCATTCTGACAGGTGTGAGATGATATCCGATTGTGGCTTTAATTTGCATTTTCCTGGCAATGAGTGATGTTAAGCATCTTTCCAAGTGTCTGTGGACATTCTCTATGTCTTCTTTGGAGCAAAGTCTGTTTTCGTCTTCAGTGAGAACAGGCCCTTTATATCAATATTATAAAATAGTAGAACCTCCATTGTGAGTTAGGAGACAGCAACCCGTAATAACAAGTAAGTCAGGAAACCTGAGGGCAAGTCCCTGTGACAAGTCAAGGAAAGGGTCCTACTGCTAAAATGCTACTGGTACTTTTAATATTTGTCCTATAGGTGCTCTGGTTATGTTTCTGGTACCGGCTGGAAATAACTACATTGCTAGGAAAGCAAATAGTGGCTCTGTGATTAATGAACCCCAAATTCCCATTAATTTATGAAATTCTGAGGGTCTTTGCTCTCCTTGGTCCGAGGCATAGGTCAAAGGCATGGCTCCTGCCCCAGGGGGCTCAGTCATGTGGAAACAGGCAGGCACACACACAGTCACCCTACAGAGAGCACAGCTGTGTTAAGATCACAAGAAGGGCTAGTCTAACTGCAGACAGTGACTGGACTAGTGTCCATGTGCTCTGTAAATACAGCAAACGTCCCAAATGGAGAACTGAAACTGAGCAACTACCTAAGGAATTTGAAGCCCTTTTATTTTTAAGCACCTTTTATTTACCTGATGCTCCTTGATTATTAAAATGTAGAGTTGTGGGGCCCCTGGGTATCTCAGTGGGTTAACCCTCTCTCTGCCCAGGGTCCTGGGATGGAGCCCTGTATCAGGCTCTCTGCTTAGCAGGAAGCCTGCTTCCCCCTCTCTCTCTCTCTCTGCCTCCCTCTCTGCCTGCTTGTGATTTCTGTCTGTCAAATAAATAAATAAAATCTTAAAAAAAAAAAAAAAAAAGGTAGAGTTGTAACAGACTTTCTTCCACAGGACACCTACCCAATACAACTGAGCATAAAATTCACAACTTACTAACAATTCACATGTAAGATTTGTGGTAATAACATACAAGTAATATGTAAGGTAATATTACATACAGGTAATATGTAATATGTATCACATGTAAGATTTGTGGTAATAACATACATATCGTCTATTTATGTAGACGATAAATAAATCGGATCCTGTCCTTCACTGAAAGTAATTTTTAATGTGGGGGAAGAGATAAAACGTATCACCAATATAAACTTACTTGCAGAAAAGAAAGCAAAGGGCATTGTAAGTGTTCTGCTGTGCATTTTGGAGATGTGGTGTAAAGGACTTTCTCATTGCCTGTTCTGAGTGTGGATAGACATATGTTCCCTGAACAACGGACCACATCCGATGAACCTAACATCCAGTACAACAGACTCTACTCTAGGACAACCCTCCGAACCTAGTAGAAGTCTTTCTTTCCCAGATATTCACTTCCAGCCAGGATTGCTGGCCTGGCTTCCTGTTCATACACTAGGTCTGATAGAGCCCTGTAGTGTTCTTCCATCTACTGGTCTAACTGGCCCAGCCCCTCGTCAGGGACCATCTCACCCATTATACCTTGGGCACTCTTTATTAAACAGAAAGTTTTCCAATGTATCAGCCAACGAAATATTAATTAATTAATATTAATACTGCATTAACCCGAACTTGAGGGATTTTACATTAAAAGAGACAAGTACTAAGGCTAGAGACCTGGGTTGCTAGTCATTGGCAGACCTACCAAACATTACTCGTGTTGAAAAAAGAGAGAAGGGCGCCTGGGTGGCTCAGTGGGTTAAGCTGCTGCCTTCAGCTCAGGTCATGATCTCAGGGTCCTGGGATCAAGTCCTGCATCGGGCTCTCTGCTCGGCAGGGAGCCTGCTTCCTCCTCTCTCTCTCTGCCTGCCTCTCTGCCTACTTGTGATCTCTCTCTGTCAAATAAATAAATAAAATCTTTAAAAAAAAAAAAAAAAGAAAAAGAAAAAAGAGAGAAAAGGTTCGGTGATAAAGAAAAAGGAAAGCTTGGATCCCCACTAACTTTGGCTTACGATTTCTGAGACTCCTTATTATATATCATCAGGCTTTCCTTGGCTGTCCAGAAGAGCCAACAAGTTTGTTGCAATGTTCTACTGTCAGATACCGCACTAGTTGCTAAGGATGGGAAGCTTTCAAGAGATAGGTCTAGTCTAAAGGGATCTTATAATCTAGAAAATGAGACAAAAGCAATAATACAGAGAGCAACATTATGAAATAAATGTTCATTACAAAGTTCCGGAGAAGCACAAAAGAGAGACCTTCATTCTCTTACCTCTCCAGCTCACAGGATTCTTTCTTTTTGTAATTTAAATTTGTTTGTGAAGCTGGCAGAAGGTGGGGCTAGAGAGAATGGGTCGTAGGGGCAGAAGCAGTGTGTACTCTGAGCACAAATCTAGCAAATGCCCCCTGGGTGTTTTCAGCTTCCACCGTGATTCCGTCTTAAATAAGAACCGCTGTCACTGCAGCCTTGGATTCCATTATTCTTTTATTAGCAACAGCAGTATCTGTTGGGTATCATCGGTGCGGCGGGCACATTCAAGTTCCTATAGGTAACAGAGGTGAAAAAGACAGTTTCTGCTCTTGTGGAGGTTGATGCTAATGCAGCCACAGTAGCTGTGGTGTACGTATTGCTCTCACACAATCCCAGCGATGATGCTCTGACGCCCTGATACCTCAGGTTGCCATGTCAGAGGAATATGGGTATTGAACAGCGTGCGCTAATACAGTTGTCAATACCACTCAATCGGATGGTTCGGGCTCAGACTCGGGCAAAATGCTCAGAATTAGCCCAGAGGCTAGTTTTCACAGGGCGTACTCACAGGGTATACCAGCCTGAAGGCAAAGAAGAGGCCCTCTCCTGTCATTGGTGTCCAGTCACTATCAAATAAGCAAAATTACGTAGAGCAAATAACAAAGAGAGGGTTTCCCCATCCATCCAAAGGCCAGAAGAGAAGGGATACTAGGGTCAAGGCGGCCACCAGAGCTCTTTCCTTCTCTGCAGCCTGGAAGAGGCCCAGGGTAGCAGAGAGGTCTTAGGAAAGGAAGCAGTTTAACCTTCATCTGGGTGTCCCTGGCTGTCTCAGAGAGGAGGATTTGGGTGGCTCAAGTACAATTCTCAGGTATGCTCAAAATTGTCATGGTATGAGTCACTCAATCGTGAACCTCGCATCTTATTTTGTTCCCTTACTGGAGGCTCTGTGTACACCCTCCTTTTCAGATAAACTAGTGATAAACCATAGATCCCAACTAACAGATTCTTCAAATGACATCAAAGGTGATGCCTTTGTTTCTGAAGGAAAACCTAAAAAATAGAGAAGAGAATGTGCAAAAGCATCCCCTTGCATTATTTTTTCAACATGTTTGTGTCCTTCTGGTGGTAAGTGAGAGCAGGGATAGTCCCAGAAGACTCGGGAGCTGGAAGGAAACGGCCCCGCACATACAGGTCTCTGGGCAATTGTAAACACACAAAAAACCAACCATTCATAGCCTGTGTAAAATAGTCTGTATCACCTTCTCTGAGTCCATTCGTGCAGGGATGTTCTGTTGTCACAACCACAAAGTGATCCTAGAGCTTGCTTTAACTTACCAGAACTTGTGTTCATTGAATTTGCTTACTTAATCTTATTAAAACAAATAAATAATGCTGTCATCTTAGGAGACCACCCAGCTCATTTCAGTGAGTCTCTCGGTGTTAGAAAGTATGACTGTCAAATTTGTTTGCTTATTCATTGATCCAGGGAAGGGTTAATGAGAACTGAGAACCTTTACTGAGCCCACGTGTATTAATCTGGCCCCATGGTGAGAACCAGAGATACCCAGTCCTTACAGAGCTCACTGTCTAGTGGTAAAGCAGACATGTGAGAAGATGAAATTGGAATAAAATATACCACCTGTTATTAAACACACAAAAAGAGTCACAGATAGAGAAGGGAATCCTGAAGTGCCCAGAAGAGCATGGAAAGAGCTTCACGGAGCAAGTGTTGGCATTGGGTAAGAGGTAACCTGGGATGACTAAGGTTTGTGTAACGGAGAGCAGGGCAAACACAGTCTTCTAGACAGGAATGAATGACACATACCAAAACAGCATCGGTGCAGGACCTACCCGACTTGGGAAATGGCAGGAATCTCCCCCCTGATGAAACCCAGAGTGCTGGGGGAGATGGGAGGCAGCGAGGCTGGGGAAAGAAAATTAGTGGTTGTGGCCACCTGGAGCCACCCGCGTTTATATGGAGAACGGTGATAAAATTAGATTTGCGTGGTAATGAGACCCTGCTGAAAGTGGGAAGGATGACCGGCTGGAAGGTGAGATCAGAAGACAAACAGATTAAGTGTGGGGGACGAATTAAAAAAAAATAGTAAGAGAGTCCAGAGATGGCGGAGTCAAGGGTGACTTCTGGGTTTCCGGCTTGAACCGCTAGGGTATGATGCGATGTTAGCTAGGAAAGGAAAGACGGGAGGGGAATGGATAAGGGGATAGGTTACAGTCAAGAAAAGAAATGAGAAGAGATCCAGGGAATCCAGTCGAAATGAGGAAGCGTGGTGACTGAGAATGATAGTGCTGAGCTGATGATAAATAGAGGTGGTGAATATGGTGGGAATATATTCCCGCTTCATGACTGACCGGGCACTGACCCAACTTCAGTAAAAAGGCATTTACAACTAGATAAGAGCCCACGCGGAAACAAAAATAATGATTTAACCTATCCTTTCCATCTACATCTTCTTTTGTTAAAATAAGGCTTTCGTGGTTTTAAAAAGATGCTTCAGTGTGTTATTTTTAAGAATGAGTGCTCCCGATAAGCTGCCTTTTTCGGTCCCTGTAACCTATTTGCAAGTAAAATGCTATAGTGGAAAAAGGTTAGTAGGTGAAGTTACATTTATATTGTAGACTCAAAAATCCTGCTTCGTGATCTTTGTTAATTTACTCCTCTCCTCTCTTTCTCAACCTTTGTTTAATTTATTAGTTCTGTCCTATCTTTTCCTTCCTTATATAAGAAGTCACTAACATCATTCATCCTTCAAACCCACTTCCAGCTTGGTCATTCATATTCCAGCTTTTTATTTTTCATCTCATCTTTTATTTTTTTTTTAGCTTGCTTTATAGAGATTATCAGGACTAACTGCATATTTTAGCATGCATTTCGATCATTATGTATTAAATGTTCCCTGCTTAGTATTTTACTTCAGATCTCTCCTGGATTCAGAATGTCAGGGAGCGTTTTCATGGCTAAGTGTGCCAAACTTTCCCATCTCAGTCCTGTTCCCGGCCAGCCTCATGATGCATGCTCTGTCCAGGTTCCAGAAGAGGTGTGGTGGAAGAATTCTTAACAAAAACATCAACCCACTGACCTATCCTGAGGCAGCCTGAATCATCTGATTGGCCTTAGAATCACCCTGATTTTCCATGAATCCTCCAGGCTAAGGTTGGCCCGGAATAAGACCAATGTCAAAGCCCAGGAGAATAGTGGAACAGTAGACCAGCATCCAAAAATGGGGAAAAAAGATGAACTTTGACCAAGAATTTTAAAACATGCTTATTTCAGATTTATAATATCTGACTCACATCCACAAAAGTTTCCCCATGTGCTTGACTACAAGGTTTCTGTTTTTCATTTTCTACCTTTATACAGTCTGCCTAAAATACCACTCCCTTTTTCCTTCTTCCGCGCTAAATCCTGTGCCCTCTTTCCTGCTGTTCACATCATGGCTGAGATTATATGATCATGGCTTTTTGACCTTAAAGATTTCATGAATGCCTCATTACTTCTGACAATCCCTTTCTAGACCAGTACCCCAATTTTTAAGTATTCAATGATATAAATCTCCTGAGTTTTAACCAGTTTCATACTGCATTGTTTTCTAACTTTAAAATGATACATTCAAAAATGGTCAATTTGTAATAGTTACCTAAAAAGAACAAAATAATAACTGAGTTTTAACAGCATGTAAAACAATAACATTCAACGGTGAAAAATTACAGTTACAAAAATACTAAGACTCTTCTATCTCCCTCTAGCATCTCAGCATTCTTTCCTGTTGTGCTTGTCCATCCATTAAATCTCTCATTAATGCTGTAGATGTTTCTTAAGCTTCTGCCATGTGCCAGACCCTGGGCTAAGTCCTGGTCATACATGATGGTTAGTAAACAATCCCTCACCTCCAGGAGTTCACTCATGGGAAAAAACATACAAACAGAAATTCTTAATCCTATCTCTGGGAATGCATCTTTGTATCCAAAGGACCACAGACAACACCTGACGCAAAGTAAGTAGCCCTTAGTAAATGTATATCAAGAGGTCTGGACCCCACTACCATTTCTGCCTCCAACCAGCCAGATAGCTTTGTTCCAGTATTGAAACCTCAGCATAAACTAACTTAAAGTAAAAAAATGTGTTTTCTGTTCATTCAGCAAGCATGTATTGAGCACTTTGCAAGTGTGTTGGCTCTGTCCTATATTGAAATTGCAAAAGTGAATGAAGGAAAGTGCTTTGTTACTTGCCTCATGAGCTGACAAGGGAGACACATAAGTAATAATGGGTGATAAACACTCTAATAGAAAAAAATGTATACAATAAATGAGTACATGAAGAGGGAGAAATCAATTCCACCCTAGTGATCAGAGAAATGTACAAAGAGGAGATGATGTATTAGCTCTGCCTTGAAGGAGGACTGTCCCAAGTCCAGGAAAGAGATATTGGTGGGCTCATTCAGGAGCCCAGCTTGAGCAAAGACACGAGGTATGGAAGGCCAGTTGTGGATGCACTGTTATTCCTCCCCTCTGGAAGACATGAGGAAGAACCAGATGATCCTTGGTGGTCTAGTCCAGGATTAGAATACCTATAATTTTGGGAACGATCACCATCTGAATGTTGATATGAAATAATTCCCACTAAAAGTCATGGGTGGGTGTTTCTTTATGTTCTATACATAAAAAGTCTTCAAATCTTTAACTGATGTCTTTAATTTCCATTATTTAAAGATGAAAAATTGTTCAGTGAAAAAAATGTCAAGTTCAATATTAAGATTATCTTTTGAGAAAAGGAATAAAATGAAACAATGAGAATCCCCAGCTCTTCCCAGCCTTTCCTCTGTAGGACTTAATATCTGGTTAGAATAAGCATTAATAACCTGGAGGAATACAGTGTTAAGGTTTATATTTTCTATTTTCATTAAAATTTTCACCACAAATGAATAATTTGGGGTAAAATTTAATTTTTTATAGTCTGTACTAGATATGATTTGCTTGTCTAATTAAAAATCTACCTACCGATTGTAGTAAATTTGCAGTATTTTAATTGTCTTTTCATTTCTGTATTAAGAACAAAGGAGAACTATGGAACAGGAAAGATAGTGCAGACGATCCTTACAGTTTTGGTAATTAAAACCTATGGAGAAATTTCTTGGCACCTGATCTTCCCCCAGCCTAAGTAATCTGTGCTAGAAATCACACACACACACACACACACACACACACACACACACAAACTGCATACAATATTATAGGCCATTTCAGGGGTTTTTCATTTCACTTTGCATTGCCTGATTTTCTAAAACCTGACTGCACCAAACAGTATCCGTGTATAATAGGTTTTCGGTAATTGTTTGCTGACTATATTTTAAGTGAAAGAAGTCGTTCCCTAGGGCAGCCACTTCCCAGCCTGGAGGGACCAAAACAGTAGCTGGGTAGAAGCACACAACCTTGGGAGGATGTTTACGAAATACTCTCAGAAACTTCACTTACAGACAGTATCCCTTTCAATGGCATCTTCTTTTCCTGTGTGGATTTACTGCTTTCTAAAGATTATTCAGCTTGTTGGGAGTAGACGTTTATTTTCATAAAGCTGTGAAAGACAAGCACAAAAAATGATTTAGTATTAAAGAGAAGGAAACTACCTTTTCTAAGTTGAGACCTTTTTTTTCCCTTGGCTTTTGTGCGAACATGACATTCATGAAACTAATAGAGATAATTCTTCCATGTGTTCCTGACACATCAGCCCTCTGAAGCAAGGGTAACGTAGCTGTGCAAGAAAGATTGATTATTTGGAGTTAAAGAAAAACTAATGGGTGTTTATGGGTTTTTTGCAAAAAAATAAAATTGAAGCTGCTGCTGTACCGTGGGTAGGTACAGAAAAAGAAATGATGAGAATATTCTTTTTTTTCTTAAGATTTTATTTATTTATTTGACAGAGAGAGAACATGAGCGCACAAGCATGGGAAGCAGCAGGCAGAGGCAGAGGGAGAAGCAGGCTTCCCACTGAGTGGGGAGTCTGATGCAGGGCTTGAACCCAGGACCCTGAGATCATGACCTGAGCCAAAAGCAGAGGTCTGAGCCATGCAGAGCACCCTGAAAATAGATATTCTTGAGGACTAAGACTGCCGACTTGGAAAGAGGTTGAATGTTGGAAGCTTTAATCTGTGATCGTGGTTCTCTAAAAGAAGCTTAATTTTATGTAAATAGCAGTAACATAAAATATGTAGCTTCATTTAATTGAAAAAAGGCCAATAATTTAGTTATTTCTTTTTTTACTAACAAGAAATAATTAAGAAAGGGAAACCAGTTTTAACTATTGTATACAGAAGGGATTTTGTAGATGATAACATAATGCCTAGGACAAAAAATGAGAGCTCCATGTGGCATTCTTTTTCATTTATATTCCTTTCAGTAACGAAATAGAATCTGTTCCCTACATCTATTTCATTAGAATTTTTGAAGCACCTGTCACCTATCATCGTCAGTTTATATGTATTTCAAGTTTTCCTGATGAACAAATGTAGTAATGCAGGGTCCATATGTCCACATGTCTGGGAGGGGAGAGTCCACGTGGTTTTTGGATTACCTGTCTGGACTCCCTTTTCCATTTATTGTTTGGAGTATGTCACCTTCTGTCAATCTAATTACTTCTCTAAGAAACGGCTGCGCTCAGCTCACTGCACGACAATCGCTGCCTTGTGAAAACATCCCAGAAGCCTGTGCCGTCAATTGATCTACCCCCAAAGTGTCACTCTCACATTGAAAGTTGAATTCGGTATACAGACTCACTCAAGATTTACAGAGTTCTCTGAGGGAAGAGTTTCTTTAGATACGGAGCAGGAGAAGCTGGTTTCAGTAGATCTCTTGCCTCCTCTTGACATATAGAATCAATCTTTTCACAACACAGTCAGCTGAGAGACACTTACAATATATGCAGCCAGGACTTCCAGCCCCTGCAAAAAAAAATAATGATTTAAGTGCTTGCATTCCCTGACCAGCAACATTCGTAAAACATCAGAGAAGCTTGCAAAGGCCAGGGGCAGAGATTTTTATTTTTTTTCTAGAAAAAGGCCTGAAGCAATAATACTTATATATCAGCTTACAGTCCCTTTTTTTTTTTTAAGGATTTTCTTTATTTATTTGATAGAGGTCACAAGTAGGCAGAGAGGCAGGCAGAGAGAGAGAGGGAGAAGCAGACTCACTGCTGAGCAGAAAGCCCGAAGTGGGGCTCGATCCCAGGACCCTGTGGTCATGATCTGAGCCAAAGGCAGAGGCTTTAACCTGCTGAGCCACCCAGGCGCCCCCTAACAGTCCCTTTAATTTATACTGTTTATCGTTATGATAAAGACAGACTTGGCTGATCTAACAGTAATTCCTTTGTCATCCTTAAAGAACTGTAGATTTTTAATATAATAAAGATAAGAGTTCCACATGCACACGATAGTATACAAGTTTATGCCATCACATCCATCTTCAGGGCCTTATATTTCTACCATAATCATCTGTTCTTGGCAAAAATGTGTTCTACAAGCTTTCAGCTGAGGATAATATTTTTGAACAATTTTTTCAATGTTCTAGTTATGTGATTATAGGAATTTGCAACTCACTATTAATTTGCCCTTGGGTTTTGTATTCATATATCTCAAAATGCCCCCCTTTTTAAAGTAATACAGTTCAACTTGAAATAAAACTATACGTTTCAGTGTGAGAGATATTTCATTACTTAAATACTGGTGATTTCATTGGAAGATAATGTAGTCAGATACAAGAAGAATTTATAAGGAGAAAATGAGCCACTGTTTCCCGCCCCCCTCACTGCTGTTTCCTTTGTGACTTCATGCCATTTGCTTTGTTTGCTTAACAGTTTATATAATTCTTTAGGTACAAAATGAGCTCTCGGTTTAATGATTTTTTAATCCAAAAACTGGTAATTGCTTTATTGACTTATAAGCATTCCCACTCTAAAATCTGACCACTAGAAATAACAACATTTTAGCCATATTTTCATACTTAAAGCTTTCTCAGCCCAACTCTTAAATTTTTCTACCTTAATTTATTTCAGCATTCACCCTGCTGCTGTAGTTGTATGTGAGTGAGAGTAATCTATTCCTCATCCCTCCCTGTACAAGTGTGGGAAAGCCTGGGCAGGGGAAGGTGGCCCATATTGCCCCCGGCAAGAGGCCAGACATGTGGACCTTCTTGCTTGCCCACGCTGGTTTGAGACTTGGCATAAAGTTTCCCTAAAATGTTCATGGAAGACTTGTGAGAGATAATGAGTTAACATTTGTGGAGATCTTTCAATAAACTGTAATTGATGTTTGAATTTTTATAAACCAAACACAGTATCTACCCTCGAAAGCTTCCTAAGAATATTTAGCACACATGTAGGTGCCAGATGGATTGTAATGACAGTTGATAGGCCTCTCCTAGCCCTTGCGTTCTGTTGTCAAAAATCTGCACATCAAAACAACTATAATTTTTACAATATGATTAATTGGCTAAAAGATCTGGGTGCACATTGAAAAATCTACTGTCTAGATTAGACTATAAATTAACGTTATATAAGATAAGACTTTAAATTAAGGGTTTATGTAAGAATATTCCTATCATGCCTTGTAGAAATATAGGCAGGTAAATTTTGAAAATCATCGATAATATTTTCTTGATCTGACATCTTTCTCTACATAAGTGAATTTTTATGAAAAATATGTGGATTATGATGCAAGACACTCAGGAATTATTCTCAAGGATATGTGGAGATCAAAGCAGAAACACATCATAATACAGCAAATAGTTATCACTTGGAAGAATAATCTCACGGTTGAGATAATGTTAACAAAACAGCCTAAAACAGAAAATTAAGTTAGTGAATAAAATTATTATTGTAAAGTATTGTAACATTCTTTGTAGTATTATTTTAAGAACCCCCCCCCCAGTTACTTATTCTGGGTAAAAATGATGGCATAGATCCATGGTAGGGGGACAGGTGGCCCCACCAATTATAAATTCCCCAAGATTGTAAATGTATATATTATCCTCTTGTGTCAAAATATTCATTTTTAATATTCAAACATTATACCACATAATAAGCTGTAACCATATGTTTATTTGTTATATTATACCACTATAACATTAATAAATATTTACAGAGCTGCCGTGTATCATAGATGTATTAGAAGTGGTAGCTCTCTTAGTTTGATTTTAAGTGAAAATCTTCCATGCCTCAGAAACTAATTTTAAATGTTACATTTGTTACACATCGATAAGAGCCAAGGAGTTTAAATTGTTAAGACTGACACCCCCTTTCTAACTCATGTTGTTTTATTTATTTTCCCCAATTGCATGAATTAAAGATGGAGTGTTATCTCAGCTTTTGCTTTATTTGTACGTGAATTCTGTCTTTAATAAAGATGAGCTCTGCTGAGCTTTCCATTAATGAGAGACACATAGGTACCCAGCCCTTTAGAAACAACGGTGGTAGTACCAAGAAAAATCAGAAATGTTGCTAGTCTCTTAATAATTGACATGGCAAGCCGTGTGATTAATCAGAAGTTTTATGATATCTGAAAGATAACGTTAACTCTGTAAATCAGATGGTGTACGATTAATTTGACAACCATCCGTTAAAGGGGAGAAAAAGAAAAAAAAGGGGGAAAGTAAAACTCAGTACTCCTGACTCATACTTTTTCTGTTACATTGTTACACTCGTGTTTATACTTCTGTGACAACTGAGACTAGACCAGTCCTATGTTCAGGAGACAGGAGGTTCAGGAAAAGGCACTGACTTTTCACTTTCATGTGTCAGCAGACAGTCTCAGGGTGATCCTACTCAGCTGGAACCAGAAGGAACTTTTGCTACTTGGGTAGTTATTGACGTGGTTGCCTATTTTCAGTGTTCTCTGGCTTCCTTGCTCAGCTTACAGAAAGTTAAGCTCAGCCATTTTGACTTTTCCTTCAGCCTGTGTTTAGGCAGATAGCTTCTTGGTATTATCAGTCTCGATACGGATTTTCCCAAGTACAGACTTCTAACCAGACTGGACAAAGGCGATTCTCATTATGATCACAGTGTCTGGACGTTGTTAATGGGTGCTTTGCAAGAATATCACCTGGGTTCTCTTACAGCCTTTTGCTGTCACGCACACATCCAAAGGGGTGCCAGGACACCAGGAGCACCAAGCATTATGTTAAACTCAAACTAGAGATCCGTTTCCATTTCTGCTTTTGTCGCAGTCGCGAATTCCGAAATCATTGTGTAACGCCCTGACTTCTAACTTTCCTGTGGGAAGATGGTGTTGCAATTTGCCACCTTACTTGTATTCCTCTATAAGTGTCTGTCGTTAGATATTTGAAGCACATAAGACTTTCGTACCATGAAATTTCAGCCCTTGTTCCGTCTTTGTTCATTGATTGAATTTCGTTGTAAAGGGAATATTGCCCTTTTATTTTTCTGTACCTAGTAATGGGTATGCTATTGAAATCACTCCCGGGGGGGTTTCCTCTGTGGTTTCTTTACCCTAATGTTAAAAAAAAGCGTATGTAATAACAACCTGAAATACTGGACAGCTTGAACTTCTCTAACACCCCTGAATGTCTCTTACAGCCTCTGTCTAGGTTTGAACTTTCCAAATTATGTATTTCAGACGTTGAGAAAGAAGGGCCTTAATGGCTGTGACAGCCCAGATCCCGATGCAGACGATTCAGTAGGTCACAGCCCTGAGTCTGAGGACAAGTACAGGAAAATTAACGAAGATATTGATCTAATGATCAGCAGGCAAAGATTGTGTGTAAGTACTCGGAACACCCTTCATTTTTTTTACTCTTGATATTTCTCTGAACCTGGCAGGCCTTGAACAAGAAAGAAAACAAAGGCTGTGAAAGCCCCGATCCCGACTCCTCTTATGCACTCACCCCACGCACTGAAGAAAAATACAAAAAAATTAATGAAGAATTTGATAATATGATCAAGAGTCATAAAATTCCTGTAAGTACCGAAGGTAGATGGCTGGTCCGCTGATAACCTGCTGCAGTAACATCCCTTAACCCTTTCAGTGATGACTTTCTCTACGAAGCCCTAGAAAGTCAAACCGATAAAATAGCCATCTCATCCCACTGGTAGTGCGTTTAGAAAGCAAACCCTAAGGGGTGCTGAACTTAGGTCATCTAAGAGTTGCCCTCAAGAAGTTCATCCGGAGGCAGAAGGTATACAGGCAGAAGAGACACACCCTGAATTTACAGGGTGTCTTTAACACGCTTCACAAAGCACCTGCGCTGGTAAAAGGCTGGACTCTCCTGAACGAGCCGGAAGATTTACTGTAGCATATACACATATCCGTCCTGAGCCCAGGTACATGAGTAGAACCACAGTTCTCCCACGATCATCATCCAAAGGGAAGCTTGTTTCTGAATAAAGCTTCTGCCCTCTCCCTACACATGACATCCAACAGCAGCACTGAAGGGTTAAAGCTAATGCTCGCTGCAGGGAAACAGACTGCATGAAAACCTAATGGTAAGATTTCAACGTATCTGTGTGCTGGGGTGATTTGAAAGCTTTATCAGAAGATTCGCTTTGCCTACACCAACGTTTCCCATGCTTTAACATTTGGCTAAGTTTTTGTCTTAACCAAGTCAAAGGATGTCTAACAATCAATCATATGCCTTGCCAGATATTTAAGAGAAATAACTCCGCATGTATTATTTTGTTTGCCCACATAGAGAGGGGAAAAGTACATACCTTTTTTTATACTCTGTCATCAGTCAAGTGATGTTAATTTTGTGACATCGAGTGATGCAACTCAGAGGTTCACGTGCTTTCTGAATAATGTTAGAGTCTGAAACCCTCATTGTGTACCAGCTCCTCAGGAGGTAATTAATTCCTTTCTCAAAAAAGAACATTTTTCATAAGTTAGCAAAACACCCTCAACTCAAGTGAAAATATGCCTCAGCAAATTACAAGCGCAGATATTTGGGGACGAGAGCTCTAGGCCACGTCCACATTTGCACTCACAGGATAAATTAATGCCCTACACGTAGGAAGTGCACAACCAACTTGTGTTGAATTAAATCGAACACTTTAAAACTCATTTATATAAAAAAATAAAATAAAACTCATTAATAAAATGTATGAATATTAAACTTTCTATCCTCATAAATATGTCTGCTTCTTTTGTTAAATGAAATAATGTCAGCAATAGAGCTTTTGTGGAATCAGAATTACTAATACCCAGTATTCGTGTATGAGCCACTTAGCTAAGTGGCTCGAATTCTTAAAGGTTTCATAAAACCAAGTGTTACCTACAACACATCCACAGTGGGCACTTGATCAAAAATAAAACATTTCCTATCAGACACAGCGATGCATACATCATTATGCATACGGAATTCTTAAACAATAAAATGCCCATTGAGATTTTATCCTGCCCAGAAGAAGGAAACCCTTGCCCAAAGAAACCTCTCCTTTGGGCCAATTTTTAATTCTTATGGGCTGAATTTCACTTACTATAGAATACACTGGTTTAGAGCTGCTAGGCATAAATGTTTGTGAAGATGAGACTGTAGGTGTCTCAAACGGAAGGAATCCCCTGTCCAGTTAAGGAAGGGCAGTATATGCAATACTGCAGATCACGCTCCATGGCCGTGATCCTAAATGCGTGTGAAGCTTTAACCCCCGGAGGCTCTGGGAGAATGCCTGTATTTGCACACTGGATCTTTTCCCCATGCTTTAGGAGAAGGAGGTGTGATGCATAACCTGGACTCCCTTACAGTATTTCATCCTGTCCTACAAAGAGTTCAAAATCAGGATACATGATTCCTTAAGAGGTGCAGTGGTGTGTGGCGGTGGATGAAAAACCACATGAGAGTTTATAGGACGGGCTGTGAGAAGGACTACACAGCTCCTAGCTGTGCCTCTGAGTCTTCGTCTCTGTAGTAAGTGCTTCAGGCTCCACCATGAAAAGCCCAGTTTTCGCACATCGCTTTCAGTTGCTGGAAGTAAATTTTGTTGAAAGTTTCCACAGCTGCTAAAACATTTGCAGCAGGGCAAGGACACTCTGCCCTTTGTATGTAGAGAGTGTCTCCACCTCTTTAAAAACATTACAAGACTGTTTTTCTAATTCAGAGACCCAGTTTGAAGAGTTTCCCTTTTAAAATAGAAAATTTAATATTGCAATCACCTGTTACAATTTAATTTATGCCCATATTCCTCAATTACATGAAATAATTCACGGATGATTTGGAATCTTGTTGACCAGCATTTCCTCATGTGGGGTTTGCCACGGTTCATGCTGGGCCTCACAGCAAGAAAAAAACAGTTCCATTTGAGGAACCAGGAATTAGGAAATGGGCTGAGGGAAGGAGGCGTGGTTGCAAGACCAGTTGAAAGTGAACGGGAAGGGAGGAAGTGGAAATGTGTTTTCTTCAAATAACAGCCTGTGAGGAGAGAGAAATACTGCTGTACATAGAATTAAGGAAAGAGTTAAAAGGAAAAGCTCTGGAGATTATTTATCTACTGAGGAGGAATGCTTGCAGGAAAGAAAAGATCAAAGGCACTGGTGAAATGGGGCCACAATGGTGAGCTACTCAAAGAAGGGAAGGAGGTGGGGGCCAGAGCAGGACAGAGTTGTAGGTAGACCCATGACCTAGTTAAGACGGTAGAAGTTACCTATGTGACCACCTAGTGATTTCTGTGTTTCCTATTGAACTTAGCTTCTATAGGTATTAAGGTGAGGGAGTAGGTGCTGGAGAGAAGACCAAGAATGATGAAGGTGTAGACCTTGTGAGAAATTGGGGATGGGAAAGGAAAGAGCGAGTACAGGCCAGGGTTGTCAGACAACCTTGAGGAAATTCGGATATCAGCAACTGGAGTCGTGTGATTTCTTTTCTCAGTCGGTTCTTAGCAGCCTGGTGATGGTTGATTGAAAGGGAGTATCATTAGTGGCCCAAAAAGGGGATTCAGTTCAGTCATTCACATTAAATGAAAGAGGGCCTATTAACTTAAAAATATTTTATTAAAAATATTTTATTTAACTTTTTATTGGACTTTTCCTTGTGGTAAGTTTAGGAAAATAGTGGGTTTTGGGTAAGAGTTCAGATACTTTCCTGACCACGATGACTCACTTCAGTAACCATGATCAGTTCGTTCAAGGGTAGACACTAAAAGCTTTTTAGCTCTTTTGCTTGTGTATGGGAAAGAAGGGCTGGCATTGCGGGCATGTGACCTGTGCAGTTACACAGGGCCCTGCTCTTGTAGGCTTGGCCATCGCCATCTTGAAATTCTTCATAATTTTTTTTAAGGTTTTCTTTATTTATTTGACAGAGAGCGAGGTAGTAAGAGCAGGAACACAAGCAGGGGTAGTGAGAGAGGGAGAAGCAGGTCTTCCGAGAGGCAGGGAGCCGGATGAGGGGGCTCGATCCCAGGACCCTGGGATCATGACCTGAGCCGAAGGTAGACACTTAATGACTGAGCCACCCAGGCGCCCCTCTTCATAATTTTTTAACAGGGGCCACACATTTTCATTTTAGCCTGGGCCCTGAAAATTACATAGTAGTCCTGCCTACAGCATTTTATTCAGTCACCCCAAATTCCCTCTTCCTACCTGTCTTGAATGTTCTAAAATTTGGAGCCCGGCCCTGAGATATATGCAAGTCGGGAGCTCTTAACTACTCTCTGGCTTCCAATTTTTAGACAAAAATATTTTAAAAAGATGCTTTTAAGTTCCCTAATTTTTAAAAATCAAGAAGAAAACAAACAATGCTAAATTCCTCTAAACATTTATGCACTTTTGTAGCCTTTGCATTCCCTAAAATGTTTAGAGCTGGTTAATCTCTTTATGTTTGCAAACAGCTCATATCTCAGATCAGGTCAAGGGACATTAAATGACTTGCCCGTTTAAATGGCAATTTATTGCACAACAGGATTGCAACTGAGATTTCTGATATAAAGCCTGTTCTTTCTGAGTCTCTGAGCTACCTCCTCAGTTGGTCATTTTTAAACTTATAATTCGACTTTAAAATTATTTAGCCAGTTCCTAATACAGATAAAGAAACAAAACAAAAGATAGAATGCAAAAGATATTAGCATATTTTATAAATGCGATTTTTTAAATTTTTTTTAAGATTTTATTTATTTATTTGACAGACAGATCACAAGTAGGCAGGGAGACAAGCAGAGAGAGAGGAGGAAGCAGGCTCCCTGCCAAGCGGAGAGCCTGATGTGGGGCTTGATCCCAGGACCCTGGGATCACGACCTGAGCCGAAGGCAGAGGCTTTAACCCACTGAGCCACCCAGGCGCACCTAAATGTGATTTTTTAAATATGCTTTGGTATCAGAGTTATATCTAATTGCTATTTAACCAATCACAAGAGAATTTCATACTTACCAAATTGTTTACAGCCCAGAATGCTGGAAACTGAATAATTATTTGGGATGATGGTCAGAGGAAGAGAGGAGTAGAGAGATTTTCACTGAACCAGTTATTAGGGTGGTCCAGATTTTATGAAATAATTATTGATAATTTTTCTTACTTTAGATGTACATGCAGTCAGAGGAAATGGGCTTTGCTGTCTACTGAGACACAGTCAACACTCCATAGAATATTCAGGGGAGAAATAGTTTTATAGCAGATCCTTAAGTATTCAGTCATAGTTAAACATTTATAAGTAGTAATAATGAGTACAGATAAAAAACACTTGTAGCTAAAAGATAGCTTTAAAATACCAAACCTGAGTAAATACGGAAGAAAGGGGTCTTGAAGGCTTATTTTTTCCCCGAGACCTCAGTCACACCCTGGCAGTTAGGAGCACAGAGCTCCCTCTAACATGGTTCCTCAGCTACATGTCATGAGAACCCTTTTAGTTCATTATTTTCATGATTCACAATAATAAGCTGCTAACATGAAGCCCATACTCACATCACAGTATGATTTCTGACTGCAGTATTTTATTTCTGTCCAAAAACTTATACTGTGTTACACAGTGATTTAATGGAAAAAGCAACAGACTCAGTCACTTACTAGTTGGATGACCTTGGGGCACTTAATCTCACAGATTTAAAAAGGAAAGGATTATATCCATAGTGAAGGGATGTTGAAAGGGTTGGCTCACATAATGTATGTGAATTAAATAGTGTGGCGCCTGCTCAGTAAATAATATACAGTAAATTGTAAGCTTGTATTTTCATATTAGTACAGTGTCTTCCTAAAACTTCTTTGATGAAAAATATTCAATTCATATGATAAAAATTAGATGAAGTGCTGCATTTCCTGACAACAAAAGAGCTCTAGCAGCTTGATGAAAGGGAACATTATTTGGCCAACATCATAAGTGATGTTACAAAGGAAAGAAAAGCAAGAGAAAGAGATCAGGAGAAGGATGGAGATAGGACAAACTGCACAATTAAATAAGGTAGACAGGGTGGGCTTCCTTGAGAAGGCCAGATTTTGAGCAGAAAATTGAAGGAAGTGCTGGAGTTAGCCATGGAAATGAGGCGAGAATGAGCGAGTGAGGAAGAGGACAGTAGGAAATCAGATCATGAAGCCTCGTGAAAGCTGGGATTTATGAGGCCTTATGGAACATTGGAAGAAGTTGGGCTTTTCTCTAAGCAAGGTCGAAGCTTCTCACAGGGTTTGGAATAGAGGGGTGTCATCATCTGATCTGTGCTTTTATTTTTTTTTTATTTTTTTTTTTTAAAGATTTTATTTATTTATTTGACAGAGAGAGATCACAGGTAGGAAGAGAGGCAGGCAGAGAGAGAGAGGAGGAAGCAGGCTCCCTGCTGAGCAGAGAGCCCGATGCGGGACTCGATCCCAGGACCCTGAGATCATGACCTGAGCCGAAGGCAGCGGCTTAACCCACTGAGCCACCCAGGCGCCCCATGATCTGTGCTTTTAAAGGATCAGTTTGATTGCTAGATTGAAAATAAAAAGGAAGGCAAGGCTAGAAGTAGGCAACTTGTAGGAGGTGACTGCAGTTATCAAGGCAAGAGGTGATGGTGCTGGAATCAGAGTGGTGGCCATTCGAATGAGAGGTGTTTGGAGAGTGGATATATATGGAAGTTAAGCCAATAGGATTTCTGGGTAGACTAGGTGTGGGAAACAGTGAAGATTCTTCAGGGGGAACTCCCAAGGATTTTATTCTATGCCATTGAAAGCATTGTCATCAGTTGGAGATGAAGAAAGCTATGAGTGGAGCTAGATTGGAGCTGATTTTGGAGATGTCTATTAGACATTCAAGTAGAAATATTGAGATTGCTGTTGGATATGCAAGGCTGAATAAGGAGAGAGATCGGAGCCACAGATAAAGAGCCATGCCACTCTTAAATTCAAAGATCAGGGAGAAATGAGAACCTGCAACAAAAGCTGAAAAGGAGCAGCCATCGAGGTAGGAGGGAGTCCAGAGTTTTGAAAGGAAAAAAGTTTTATCAAGAAGGAGTGACAGCTGTGTCCAAGTTAAGGATTGAGGAGCTCCCATTGGATTTCTCACCCTGAAGGTTAATAGGGACCATGACAAGAGGATTTTCAGTGAATGGTTGGAGGAACACTTTTTAATGGAATGAGTTGAAAGAAAACAGCATGCCATATTTAAAACCAAAATTACAAAACAGAATTGCCATTGGTGATACGATTTTCCAAGATGGTGAACAATTTTTAATGAAGTTCCTTACATAAGAAAGTAGAATATTCCCTCAATGCACACAGTAATTGCACTTCTGGAAATTTCAGTATATAGTAAAATCCATGTTTCAATGTATGAAAATACCTTGTGTTTGTAGAACAGAGTTAGTTCTGATTCACATCATTATCAATGGGTTTTTTCACACAGATGAATTGTCCAGTGGTGGCTTTTCAAAATTGAATAGGACAAGAGATGATTCTTTGTTGTGTTGAACTGTCCCACATATGACGGCATATAGAACACCTGCCTACCTACCCAGAAAATACCAGCCACACCCCCAATTATTGTGATACCCCAAAACTGTACCACAGATTTCCAAAGTGTTCCCTAGGGAGGGAGTTCACCCTTGTAGAGTACCACTATTCTAGATCTAAAGAGTCACTATAATGGCTTTGGGGAGAAACATGGTCATTGAAGGGAGTTTAGTAGAAGAACTGTTGGTAGATAGGTTAGAGTTCAGTGAAACCCAAAGGAATGGTGAAGTATATTACAGCTTGCAACCTGGAAGCTGTTACCAGCTTTTAACCAGGCCTAAAGGAGTAAGAGGACACAAAAGATACCAGCGGCACAGCAAGATCTGAGAATATAGAAGACATGACACCAAATGAGGCATGACCTTCATGAGCAGAATACAGCCTCTGCCAACCTGTGGCTCCCCAGGGAGGATGCTATAGTAGCCAAATACCCTGACTTCTCTCCTACTCTCTGTACTTCTGCCGGTGCCTCCCCTGGCCCAGCTGAAGCCAGAGGGCAGGAGGAGCCAGGTGGATACAGCCTGGAGACTCAGCCTGCCAGGCCCAGAGCAATGAAGAGGTTGGAGAGCGGATCTGGAGGGGCAAATAGAACCTCCCACAGTTGTTTACCTTTGTTTTCTTAGGTATTCTAAGTAATTCTTATTTGGTCTTTTACTACAATGCAATATTTCATTCAGTCTACAGACATTTATTTTACAACATAAACTAATACTTTTTGTTGTTTAAAAGACTCTGAAAATTTGAGCCTCTGGAAATTCATTCTTTGACGTCTTATCCAACATTTATGTTTCATTGTATCATGATGTTGATCCAAAGTTATTGTTTGTTACTCTGCTTAAAATAGATAAAGTCTTAATAAAGACTGACTGTTTTAATAAAGCACTTTAGCATTTTTATCTTGCTGTAAAACAGTGAGGAATCAAAGACATTTGTAAAAGAGTTATGAAATATTTGCTTCTGTACGTATCAATATGTCCAGATCATGGAAGAAAAGAAAATAGGAAAAATAAAGAGTAAGAAAACATAAGCCTGAATAGAGAGTAATATTGAAATCACCACCAGGATAAAGAGCTTTTGCAGAGCATGACACAGGATACAGGCTAGTCAATCAACGAGGAAAGGAAAGTTGATGTTAAGATCACTGAAGGAAAAAAAAAAAAAGATAAAAATAAAAATGAAAACCTTTGAGTCACATGCACATAGGCATTTAAACTTACACACTGGCTTATCTGAAATCCTGAGGGAATGTTCTATGTAAACCCTGTCTCTAACAGATCTATTAGATACACACACACACACACACACACACATATGTATCCATTTTATAGTAAGAATGCTGTATGCTCTGACACCATAAGTCCTCTGGCAATATGTGCAAGCAGTATTTTCATTTATAATGTTAAAACATTTTTTTAAAAGGGGGGAGTTGTAAGTATGATTGGTTAGTACAAGCAGGGAAATAAGCATGATTTTGCTTAAATTGCTAAAATAATACCAAAATATCAATAATTGGGACCTAATTACTCTAATGAGGTACCCGCACGACTTCATTTCACTAAATATTTGCCAGCTTTCTCCTTTGAGATAGAAATCTTGTTGTTTGTCAGTGTCCATGTATCCCCCAAAATGTAAAGTGTAACCTATATTCTGAACTATCATTTTAAAATATGAACTATTGAATGATACATGCTCTGTTGAATTCTGTTTCTTGAAATGCCTATTATCTTTAGCATTACTCTCAAAAGACAGACTTTTAAAAATAATAATTAAAGTACAGGTGCTATTCACATGCTTGGAGATGATTTTATATCATTAAACTTCTGCATAAATATGCTTCAATAAGCAATTAAACTGAAGACTCTGGTTTGCATTTTAATCCTCCTCTTTCTCTGTGAAGTCATCACAATCATGTACCTTTGATCTTGCAGTCATTTCTGGCACCAGATTCAGACATCACAAATGAACAATTATTACTTAATAGAATGGAATTCGAAGACAATGGAGTCTAATGAAATGGGGCTTTGTTTTAAACAAAAGTGAAACGTTTTCTAATAGTTGCGAAGGAAGAGTTCTAAGCACATTAAAGAAATCAATTTATGATCTGAACATCTTGAGAGCTCTCCTTAATGGTCTTCTAGACACCAAGCAGCTTGGAATTTGAAATTTTTCTTGGAAAACTAAAGGCTGTCTGTACATGAGGACTTCTGTTTCTTTTCTTCCTTTTACCCACGTTTTTCTCTGCTCCTACAGGCTGTTCCACCTCCCAACTTTGAGATGCCAGTCTCCATCCCAGTGTCCAGCCACAATAGTTTGGTATACAGCAACCCCGTCAGCTCACTGGGAAACCCCAACCTTTTGCCACTGGCCCACCCTTCTCTGCAGAGAAACAGTATGTCTCCTGGTGTAACACATCGACCTCCAAGTGCAGGTAACACAGGTATGTATGTCCTCATATGCATGCAATGTTAACAAATCGGGAAGGAGCCACTCTTGGCACAAAGGGTATTTTATCACCAAGATGTAGACTTTTCCAGTTTTCCATTTGTTATGTTTCCTCGTTGCTTAAGATCCACCTTCTTGGGGCACCTGGGTGGCTCAGTGGGTTAAGCCACTGCCTTCGGCTCAGGTCATGATCTCAGGGTCCTGGGATCGAGTCCCACATCAGGCTCTCTGCTCAGCAGGAAGCCTGCTTCCCTCTCTCTCTCTCTGCCTGCCTCTCCATCTACTTGTGATTTCTCTCTGTCAAATAAATACATAAAATCTTAAAAAAAAAAATCCACCTTCTTTTTGGTCTTCAACCCCATCAGCCTGATTTTGAAATCTCCCATAATCTGCTATTTTTCCATTTAGACTCCCACCTACCTCTCATGTGGCTATATTTCAACTATATTTCTCAAACAGCCTAACAAAAAGTCAAACATCCTTGGAGAAAGAAAGTCTTCATTTTTTTGCTACTACTCTCCTCCTGCCTAAGATGCCATTTCCCATCTTCCTCTTAGCCAGATTATCACCTTTTCCATAAAATCTTCCCCTGTGTCCTCTGATAGCATTTGTGCCATTTAGTTATTTCTTAGTGTGGTTGGTTTTTATTTATTTATACAGAAACTTATACCACAGAGGACTGAAAGCAGAAAAGAAATGTAATAAAATAGTGTAACTTAAGAAGTGTGAAATAAAAACAAAACTTAGAAATGAAATTAAGAGGACATCATAAGAACATATATACCTGCCACAAATTAGTCTCAGTATTTCTAAGAAATCCCCACTGTTGTACAATGTGCGGTGTCCCAGAGAAAAGAAATTATTGCTCAGGAAAAGTTCAACCATTCTTCATACTCAGATCAAGCAAAATACAGTATATGATGTGCTATGTTGAATTTGTGTCTATTTCCCCACTGGATTTAAAGAATCTTGGAGGGAAGACAGTCCTCCTGGATTGCCAACTTCACAGTTGGAACTAAATAAATGTATACTGACTATAACCAAACAACCCCCTTATATCTCCAAAAGAAGCACCAAAAATAATTATATTTCTAAATCATAGATAGCAAAGCATTGTATATTACATTTTACTTTTTTAAAAAGCACTCCATAGGAAATTTTTAGTATGTCTTAGGCACACATAACTATATTAAAGGCAATTTAATTTATTCACAAAATAATTTTTCCTTGAGAATACTTCAATATCTGCCTTGTAATTAAAACTAAACATGTGGGGTGCCTTGGTGGCTCAGTCATTAAGCATTTGCCTTCAGCTCAGGTCATGATCCTAGTGTCCTGGGATTGAGCCCTGCATCAGGCTCCCTGCTCAATGGGAAGCCTGCTTTTCCCTTTCCCAATTCTCCCTACTTGTGTTTCCTCTTTCACTGTGTCTCTCTCTGTCAAATAAATAAAATCTTAAAAAAACAAAACTAAACTAAACCTTATTCCTATTTAGTACAGAAACTTCATATAGAAAATATAATCAAAATCAACCAAATGATAAAATCTTGATAAATCTTGAGTCCGAGAGATGTGTATAAAGGATGCCATTATGCCATTCTCTCTGCTTTTGAATATGACTGAAATTTTTCATAAGAATTTTCAATACCATATGTTATTCCTTTCAGATCACATTCAAACACAGTTGAATTCCCTGCATGATAAATTCATGCTTGTTTATTTTTAAAAAATTTCATCCTTTATCTCCAAAATATTATTTGATTGGAAATAACAAACATTTCTTTAAAAGTAATGAACAGGGGCACCTGGGTGGCTCAGTCATTAGGCATCTGCCTTTGGCTCAGGTCATGATCCCAGGGTCCTGGGATCCAGCCCCGCATCAGGCTCCCTGCTTGGCGGGAGGCCTGCTTCTCCCTCTCCCTCTGCTTGTGTTCCCTCTCTCGCTGTGTCTCTCTCTGTCAAATAAATAAATATTAAAAATAAAATAAAATAAAAGTAATGAACATATTCTTCAAACTCCAAAACCAGAACCAACTAAGAATTATAGACTGTCACTTAGGATCAGTTAGAAAATAATCCAGCCGAGGGACATCTGGATGGCTCAGTCGGTTAAGCATCTGACTCTTGAGTTCAGCTCAGGTCACAGGCTAAGGTTTGTGAGATAGAGGCCCACCTTGGGCTCTGCACTGGGTGTGGGCCTGCTTGAGACTCTCTCTCTCCCTTTCCTTCTGTCCCCTACCTTCCTCTCTAAAGAAAAAGAAAGAAGGGGAAGGAGGAAAGAAGAAAGGTAGAAAGGAAGGAACGAACAAAGGGAGGGAGGGAGGGAAAAAAAAAGAATCCAGCTGATATTCTATTCTTTTGGCTAAATCATATTCCTTAAAACTAACAGTAATTATTATACCGAGTATCTTAGTGAACTCTCCCAGCTGTCATATTTTAACATTGCCAAATTTAAGTTAGCAGAGAAGAAGCATACCTTTCTAAATTTGTAGCAAATGAAATCTTCTCTGTTGTGTCAGTAAGGAAAATTCAGGTAGTCAGTGAGGTCATTCGCTGTGAGTAGACTCATGAAATGACCAAAGTTCTGGACAATTAGCATTTTACAAAATTAATTATATAAAAATACATTTACAAAGAATTAAACATCAAGTGTAAGTTTACTTCAACACACAGTCAACCTTACTCCTTTTTTTTTCCACTTTCTATAAAACATCCAAAAATGAAAATTCAGAGACCATTTAAACCCTGGATTTTTTAAATGTAACCTTTCTTAGAACGGA
This sequence comes from Mustela erminea, assembly GCF_009829155.1. Classification (NCBI taxonomy): domain Eukaryota; kingdom Metazoa; phylum Chordata; class Mammalia; order Carnivora; family Mustelidae; genus Mustela; species Mustela erminea. Next base: position 52,238,626 of record NC_045616.1, read on the forward strand.
AGATTCTGCAAAATGTCAGTGATTGAATGTAGGCTTAATGTTTGAGCTCAGCATGTCATAATAAAACAAATGTCAGCCATCCAACTTAGGTAATATTTTACAAATTCAGGACCCTTGGGAGAGCCAGAATACTGGGATTGCTAAAGGTAAAGTGTGTTGTTCTGTGGACCTGTGGCCTTTCCTTCTTCTGATCTTTCTCTTTAATCCGTAGGTGGTCTGATGGGTGGAGACCTCACATCCGGTGCAGGCACCAGTGCAGGTGAGCGGGGATTTCTGGGCCACAGCATGGATCATTGTTCAGGGTTTCTTTGCTGGGCGATTTGCAGGAAGTAAGTCTTTTGAACCAAGTAGGGAGATGTGTGAGCTGTATGGAAAATGGCCCCCAGAACTTCTCAAACATTTTTATGAAGCAGGAATGGATGGATTAGTAACTTAGAAGAAAACTATTAACTAGAACTTCTCTTAATCAGACTTCAGCTAGTCCACATAACCAGAAGTGAAGGCTCTGATCAAACCCATTTAATCCTAGACACAATCTCTGGATACAAAAGTACCTTTAGCAAGACTTGCCTATTGAGTTCTCTGTGAATCATTTCACAGTAAATGTGAATCTCTCTCCACCCAAAGAAGTACCAAACTCCTGGTAGAATGCATGTTGAAAAGGAGAGGGTATTCCTCTGAAATGAATCATACCTTACGTGTTAACTAATTGAATTTTAATTAAAAATAAATAATAAGTAAGTAAATAAGTAAGAAAATAGTAAATAAGTTAAAAGGTGGCAGGGAGGGGCACCTGGGTGGCTCAGCAGGTTAGCATCTGCCTTTGGTGCAGGTCCTGATTCTCGGGTTTGGGGATCGAGCTCCGCATCGAACCCTGCATTGGGTGCTTCTCCCTCTGCCGCTGACCCTCCCTTAAAGATTTAAAAAATCTTTAAAAATTTTTTAAATTAAAAAAAATAAAAAGGAGGGAGTGAGAGTATAACCATTCAACAATATTGTTAATAAAATAAAACCAATTTTGACATTAAAATTAGCTCTTAAAGAATATGAATATGGTGTACTCCCAAAAAGCCATTTAAATATATTTTAAGTCTTGGGGCACCTGGGTGGCTCAGTGGGTTAAGCCTCTGCCTTTGGCTCAGGTCGTGATCTCAGGGTCCTGGGATCGAGCCCCGCATCGGGCTCTCTGCTCGGCGGGGAGCCTGCTTCCTCCTCCCCCTCTACTCACCTCTCTGCTACTTGTGATCTCTCTCTCTCTCTCTCTCTCTCTGTCTGTCAAACAAATAAATAAAATCTTTAAATATATATATATATATATGTATGTATATATGCATATAAACTCTTAAGGATTTCTTCCACTACATCCAATCATGTTATAGGCACACTTCCCCAGGGTTCCATATTAATTCATATTATTGTGATTATTGAGATATTGATGTCATTTTCAGAGCAGACGTAAGACAGCACAGTAGTTTTTAATGCAAACCACAGTTCACTATTGGCTTAACAAGTAACCATGGTAATTCCTGCCGCTGGAACATGATACACATTTAAAATAGTAGGAGACAGGCCTGAATGACACAAGGTTATGTTTGAAATGTCAAAAAAAAAAAATTCAAGCTTATTAAAATATCCATGGACAACTAATTAAAATATTTTGCCAAGGTCAAATATAATAGTCTGCTAATTATAAGAAAGAAGATAAAATCAGCATACAAAAACATTTTTATAAATATATCCATTTGGGGGAAATGTTTCTCCTTTTGATACTGGCTCTTCACTAATTCAGTGAGTCATAAAGAAAAAGAATTTGGACTACACAGTGAATTAACAAACACTATCAATGGTACTAGCTTCCTATTTTATCAACCTTTTAAAAATTAGGTAAAGTCAAATTAATGAGTAAACTCAATATACTATTTTTCTGGACATTGAAACAAAGTGCTCATTTTTTCCCTCGAAACATACTCTGAGGCTTGCAGCCTGAAAATTACAAAACCAGATCAAAGCCAGACCAGTGTTGCTCAGATTCAAGTCTCTGCCATAACTACGGTTAGAGAGAATGGTAGGGACTGAGAACTGGATTGTCACAAAGACCAAGAAAAAGATAACTTTAAAAAATGGTTTTGATGTTATGATATTTTATCCAGTATCTCAGTGCTTTTATAGGAACAGCTGGTAGTGGTGAAAAAAGTTATCATATGTAGTAAAAAAAAAAAAAAAAATGGGGGGGGATGGGTTACTCAGCCCTAATGGAAATAGACTCTTGTTTCTGCTTAATAGCTAGAATGCTTTAGGATTCTCTGTTGAAAATAAGAAGTGTTTGGTTGTTCAGTTATGCTGTCATTGTCAATTCTCTGACAGCCCGCTAAGTTTAATGGCCCTCCAGGGACAGAGAAGACGGTCTTGTAAGTGTAAAAGTTAGCCACATATCCGGCTATAGCGTCATTGAACTAAAAAAATCTTACAAGCTTAGCAAATGTATCTTCCTGCATCAAGACCTCTACCACAGACATAAGAACCTTCTACTTCAGGGATGCCTGGGTGGCTCATTGGGTTGAGCCTCTGCCTTCATCTTGGGTCATGATCTCAGTATCCAGGGATCGAGCCCCACATCAGGCTCTCTGCTCAATGGGGAGCCTGCTTCCCCCTTTCTCTCTGCCTGCCTCTCTGCCTACTTGTGATCTCTCTCTCTGTCAAATAAATAAATAAAATCTTAAAAAAAAAAAAACCTTCTATTTCAAAAATAGAAGGAAACAAAAAGAAAGACACTCAGTTGGTCCACCTTGATGATAATAAACATTATATCCAGAGGAATATATCTCGTAGCCATGAACATATAACTTTTCCAGTGTCTATATATTTGTGAGAGAGTTAGTTCCTTACTTTTTAAAAATAGAAGAGGAAGCCCTTTCTAACTCTGGCTCCACAGAACACCTGTTGCAGATGCCACTTAGTAGAAGCAAGCTTCGCTGTCAGGTCCTGCTGCAGGCTCAGCCGTCTTCCCCTTCTTTCTCAAACCCGCCAGTATCATGTGTCAAAGCTGAATATATCTATGCTGATGTCAGAGAATCACATAACACCAGGGGAAGCGAGGCCAGCCAGAATGTCTCTGCATTTTCAGAAAAGAAAACTAAGGCAAAATGGCCAAAAGATAGCTTCCAAATTTCGAATATTGTCATTGAAATTCAACGTCTCTGATCAAGTTAGAAAGTCTGTGGCCATGTACACACAATTAAATACTTTTCGATCTTTGTATTTTTTTCAAAATCAGATCCTCTCAATAGTAAAAAGAAAAAAAGGGGGGGCGGGTACAACCATGCAGAAAGGAAGTGAATTTAACAATTAGTGTGTACTTATAAATACCAAGAGACCAAAGAGATAAGGATTCTCTTTTTCAGTTCAGCTCAGTGATATAGTAAAGCAACTTTCCCATCCAGCCTTGAACTATATAGTTCTCCCTAATCCCATCATCCAGTGGATCATCAAGTCTTACCAACTCTGCCTCCAAGGTACTTCTTAAATCCACTCCTTTCTCTCCATTCCCATCCCATTGCCCTGGTTCCGGTTCCTAGCAACGCTCCAGGACTGTTTCCAGAGCCCCCTGATTTGTCTCCCTGCTTCACATTGCGTTCCCCTCCAGTCTCCCCATGACTGATTAGCCTTTCTCAAAGGCCTACACTAATTGTAGGTCATCCTTCATGTGCCTTAAGTCCAGACATGGCTTCCCATCTCTCTCAGAATTACCCAGGAGCCTCTTATCTCTGGCCCAGCCTTCCTCTCTACTCTTAAACCTTCTTTTCTCCTGCTGCCAGCAAGAACCCTGCACTCTAATAACACAAACATTTAAATTGCCCTTACTATGTGCTTTACAAAAAGGAACTCATTTATTCTCATAATGGTTCTTTAAAGTAGATATGCATATTATACCCTTTCCATAGACGGGGAAACTGAGACAGAGAGAGGTTAATTGCCCAACGTGGAACCCAGGCGGTCTGGCTCCAACATTCATGCTCTTAACCTCTTCATTGCGCTGCCACTTTGCAAACAGTATTGAGGCCACTTGCCTTTACATATGCATTCCTAGTGCTCCTTTCCCTCAGCTTCTTCCTGCTCCTGAGCCCTCCTTGTCATCCCTCAGAATTCAGTACAGCCATTCAGGGGGAATTATGCATCTCTTCTTTTTTCGCCCATGGAAGCCTGCTCCCACATCACTTATCTCATTGCATTGTTATTGCATTGTCTGGGCACACATCTTTCTCCTGGACACTCAGCCCTCTAGGGGCGGACTGTGTCTTTCTTACAGGTTATATTCCCAGCTCAAGACATAAGAGAGAGTACATGGCAGATACTCAGTTTATGTTTGTTAGCTGAATAAAGGAAAAATTAATCTACTCGTCATGAATTTTTAATAATGTTGATGTGAGAAAAGAAAGAATACTTCAAAGAAATAATGTAATTTTAAATATAAAAAATAGACCCTCGATTTATAATTCACAAAAATAATATATTCTTTTGATAGTCGTACAAAGAATAGTAAATTATCCGGTTAAATGACTGAGAAACATTGGCCAATAAAGCTTTACTAACTTTTCCAACATACTTAATTAAAATCCTGAAGAACTGATACACAGCAGTAAATGAAATGTGGGTTGATACATCAGACCATCACAAACCACCTCTTAAAACAATAAATCTCTTATCACTTAAATTGAAGCGGTTTCAAAGATGAAGGCAAAAAGTAACAAAAAAATAACAGGATGAGGTTGTACTCTTGATTTAAGGGACGTATACAGCAAGTCATTATAAGACATTAGCAGTGGTGACATTTCTAAGTTTCAGTTCACAGTTATTCATCCAGTGCTTAGTCCCTTCCTCTCAACAGCCAAAATCGAAAGTCCCCGCTTTTTAAATTACATTTTGTCATAGCTGTGTAATTAAAGCTTTTAACATGCTAATCTTAGTGGTTATTGATAATTGAAGATCAATTTCAAGTGGATTTTTGTAATCATTAGACTTAATAGAAATAAAAGGTAGGCCCTCTCTTTTTCAGCTCCACTTGATGATAAAGTATAGCATCTTTCCCATCCAGTCTCGGAGCTATGCCTTGTTTTGGATTTTTCACTATCCTATTAGAACTCTTTGTTTTCACGTTGATAACGTAGCTGCTTTTTTATGGAGTACGAAGTGCCAGTATGCTCAAGGATTCGTGACTGAGACAAAGAAGAGAAAGAAAGGGAAGGATGGAGAGGCGAAGAAAGGAAAACATTTTAGGAATCTCTTTGAAAATTTAAGAGAATTTTACAATCTACATAGCTATGTGACAATAAGGCAAAGGAGATTTATGTATATTGGTTAATAATTTTAATTGGCATTTATTGTAAATTAGGTATAATTTTATAAAAAAGAAACTAACAGCTGTTTCCTTATTTTGATTGTTAATTGTTTACTATTTTATGCGTTTGGTTGTCAAGCTTTGTCACTTCTGGAATGCTTAATTTATATCAGCTAAATACATGGAAACTTGGTGGCAGCGTACTGCTGCGGGTAAATCACTGAGCAGTGACTTAAAGAAGGAGCGCTAGCTTCCAGGCTCTGAAAGGACTCCATCTAGCACGACCTTGGGCTGTGACTTTGAACCTTTGAACTCAGTACTCACATTGCGGATAAGATACAGGCTTTCCGTGCAACGTTTCGTGATTATATAATCATAGAACTTCACTTACATGACTTTTTTTTTATAATTCATTTAGTACTGGAAAAGAAAAATTTAGCATATTATAAAATAGAACTGAGGAGAGGAAAAGGATATACAATATTAAATTATTCTGTACCAGTGCCATTGTTTTGCAAGTATTTGTTTTTGAGGATACTTATCAAAAGTTTCTTGGCTGACTTTCTTATCAGCCAGAAAGACTTCTCTGCAGTTCTCATTCACTGATTTAAAGTATCAGTAAAGTAGTTAAAAATTCCATCTAAAAGGATTGGCTTTAACAAGTTTACATTTTTGTTACCTAACAATATACAGATTCAGACAGTGTAATATTCAAGAAAGAGAGATGGATATGGCTTAGTTGCTCTGAGACAAGAAAACTATTTTTGTTAGCATAAAATACAACTTGCTACTGCTTTTTTAAATACTGTTAAGCAGCATGTGGAAAAGAATCCAAATTAATAGTCGGATTCTTGTTTTGGTGAAAGTATTATTCTGTTAGTTTGAATTATTCTAAATAAAAATTTTGAATTCATTTGCAGTTTTACCTTGAGAGTTCACCCAAAACATAGAGATCCATCAGTATTGCTTTATTATTATCCATGAAATTAAGTAACAGTGATATTTTTAACCCAAACCAAAGTTATTATCTAGATTTATTAAAGGAAAAAAAAAAAACTTAGTCCTCTTAGTTGGATGATCTACAGCATATGATAATTAGCCATTGCCAAAAAAAAAAAAAAAATCAGTGTCTGCTTTCCATACACAAGAGCCTGGAAAATTATAAATACCTTGTGATGCCATTTCCTAGGGGTCAACATTGAAGTAGGAGAGGCAGGTCAAAGAGAAGGTAAATGAAGAATGTTACAGGCTAGGTCAAGGTATAATAAAATCTGTTTTGACCCCTGTAGTTTAACTTAATTCTTAAGGAGTTTGATTTCCACAGGGGAAAACAAAATCTCAAATTACAGCTCCCTCAGGAGTGTTTGAGCAGACTTTAGAGTGCCTTGTGTATTTCTGACCTCACAATTTATATCTTTTGTATCCCCATCTTCCTATTACAGTCAGTAAAGCAATGTGAGAATTTGTCTCTTTGCTCATATCCCATGGACTTAACTTGAGAGTGTGACCAACAAAACTGTGGTTGTTTTAATGTTAATACAAGCAGTTTAATATTTTCTCCTAAAATATTAGTTTTACTCAGCACTTTCTTTATTTCTCTTCGCAGTTCTTTTTCCTCATACACAAGTGGTTTCTCTTCTTGCTTCTAGCATCACCGTAAGATTTTATTTGGAGAGAATACAGAAAGAACAGGTCTTTTCAAAATCATTACTGATATGAAATTGTGCATCAATAGACAGTAGATGCTGAAGAAGGGATGTGGTTAAAAAAGCCCCTCTTTTGGAAATAAAACTTTTTACCTACCAGGGACTTTTTGGGGCTTCAAGGCTGTTGGCCAAGAGTATAATTTGCTGTTTTTAGACAAACATTTGCCAGTCACTTAAATTTTACAGTTGGACTTGCATGGTGTGTTCACTCAAATCTCAGTCCAAAGAGTACTAAAGTCATGATGACGTCTCATATTTGAAAGAGTAAATAAAATATATCCCTTTAGTTTATCTTCAACTAAAGGAAACTATATTGTACCAAAATCTGGAGAAACAATTTTAATTTATAATCTATGGCTGTGACCATGGGATGCTTTAATATTCACCGGGTTTACTTATTATTGTTCCATTTTAATCGCTTTAACTGAATTTAATATTTACGTGTTAGCTGTTTTGCTAAACACTATGCCCTCCTTTCACAATTTCTTGACCTTACACTCCATGTACAACCTCCAGTTATGGTAAAGAACTGATTAGTGTGGGGGAGAAAACAGCCTGCTGTATTAATATAGGTTATTATTAATGTAGTAATAATAGCAAATCTAAATCTATGGTCAATTTACATAAACATGATTACATTAATTTACATGACAATCATGAAAAAAGGAACTTTCAGTTTAACACTAAGCAACTTGGAGATAGCTAGAAAATCATGGTGCAAAATTTTTGCACAAGCAGTAATTTGGAGAAATAATCCAGAGGCAGATATTTAGAAAAATAAAATAACCAGTGAAAACACATGACATATAAGTTATTCTAGGGATGACATTATTGCCCTTGGAAAGGCCGTGAATTCCCATTTTTAGGATTGTTGTGAAAATTAAATGAGTAATGATAGAAGGCAGCACCTTGCACAGTTTCTTTCACCAGAGTAAGTGCTTATTAATAAATGTTCGCATTGTCAGTATTATAATTATCTATATTCTTGATTTCCTAAGGAAAAAATGAAGCTTAATGCCCTCCTAGTAATATTTATTAAAGGTGTAATAAGCAAGTAGAGCACTAGTAGGCTTCACAGAGATGTCTGCTGCGGCCCCTACCCTCAAGGGTGGGGATAAATAGAGTATAGGAATCAACCCGAGGCAGAGCAGAAGTGCGATGCAGTACAGTGCAACACATTTCACTTTGAACATTATCATCTTCTGATGTGTTTGCAGCAGTTGTGTAAATGTTAAAACCACAAGTAATTATTCCTTCTCTTCTGTCACGTTCTCTCTAATTTGTACTGTCTCAATATTTTTGTTTATAAAAATGACTGAGAGAATGAACGATTGTGTCAATAATGAAGACACCCCCTCATTTTTAGCAAAGAGACAGCCCCAAAATCTCAAGAAGTGAACAATTAAGTGAGTCATAAATCTATCATTCATTGTTAAGTGGAATTTTTTTTTAAGATAGCAAGGTTCAGTATCATTTTTATGGTGCAATTAAAAACTATCCCTTCAGTAAATCAGTACTCAAAGTAGAATGATATTTTGAGTGCCTTTGTGCATTGAAAACATCAGGTTGTCAAATTCCTCCTTATTTGCAAATGGAGCTTTTATTCAAAGAAATACAAGGATGCATTCTAAATCTGAAACATCTGGCTTTTGTAATAAAGTAGTAGAAGCAGCTTGTGTTTTGGATTCAAATCAAAACTGTCCCACTTACTGACAAGTCACAGAAGCTCCCTGAACCTCAGTTTCCTTATCTGTCAAAAATTAGGATGATAATGCCTGACCCACATGACTGCTAGGACAAATGAAAGACTCGTTTGCCAAAACAAACCTACTTTGTGACACAGACTCTCAATCTTTGAAAAAACAAGTCAGTAATAAGTAAAATGTCTTTTCTTAACTGCCTCACAATCCAGAGCCTATTGTATACGCTGAATGTTCAACGTTCAGGGTCTAGTTGGCAGATAGACTGTTAATTTCACAAAAGATATAAAACAAAACAGGTCCAAGAAATATCAAGGACAAGTTGGGTAGATATGAACTCCGTGAAGGTCTGATTCAGCATCAGGGTGACATGGTCAAGTAGAAGAGGCAAGCTCTTTGTAGAATGTCTACTGCCCTCTAACTGGTACAGCCAAGAATAGTCTTGGCTTTTGTGTATTCCTGGAGTATTTTTCTAAGAATACACCACAAAAGACACTGAGGTTTCACAGGAGTTTCTTCATAGTCTAACATTATATATTATTGTATTATTTCCCTAAGAAACCCTCAGATAGAGTGGAGACTTGATTTTATGTTTAAGAATCTGTAATCAGGAGTCTTTACCAGAATAAGAACCAGAAAATCTGCTCTGCCTCTATTCCACAGTAGGCATATTAAAGTTTTCATCATTCCCAGATTTCTGACCTCCACATGTTTTGTGGTTGCCTTTTGCCTTAGAGCCATCCCATGAAAAAGATCTCCTTTTCCCTCAAAAGAAAAAAAAAAAAGATCATGATTCACAATAGCTAAATAACATAGTTTCTGCACTTTTAACAAGGTTGAGACATTCAAGCCTCAGTGAATATAACTGAATTCTAGAAGGTCATAGTATTTTTCTACTAAAAACTATTTAAAGTGCATTGCTTCCAGTAGGGTAGGAGGAACAAGTTTACTATATACAATTTTAAAGTGATTTCAAATGACTGTGAAAAGATGTATGTTTGAGATACAAAACAGTGTCCTAATACTGGAAACTAACTTATCGTAAACTAACTCAGATATAAAATTAACTGACGGTAGTGGGCATTATTATGTATGTGACACCTCTAGTTTAACGAGAAAGTATGCTATAAATGTTTTCAAATTGTTCCAATGAAAGAAATAAAAAACCTAAGTTGGTTAAACCTTTTGCCAAAGTAAAAACAGAAAATCAATATATCAGAGGTTCAACTGGGTGCTCTCCTGTGGCAGTTTGCCCCAAATTCCAAAAAATAAGATACCATTAACAAATTACAAAACAAAATCAGTTTATACACCTATGTATTAGAAATTATTCTCCAGGTAACAACTAATAACAGATACTCTAAAACACTGAGCATTTCACCATCGTGTTAAGTGGCTCTGATGGAAGCTGTTCTCTTAAATTGACAATAGGTAGGTAAACATCTTTACCCTCCATTACAGGAGAGGCTATCGACTAAAATATTACAGAATCTACTTTTAAGAGCATATTTAATCATCCACTCGAAATAGCACACTGAAAGTTAAACAGTTGCTCTGGCATTTAGTGTTGCTGAACCCAATATTTCCTATTTGTAAATATTTATCTATCCCAGAGACCAGAAATACGGTTTAGAACATCACCATTCTGTGCCTCTTTGTCTAAGTTCAGCCTTTTCTCAACCAGAAATGCCGTTTCTGCCGGCCACGCTGACTGTGTTCCTGAAGAAACCCCATCACCTCTGGCTTAGGATGGCCCTTTGGGTCTCTCACATCCCTGGTCTCACCCTCTACTCCTTTCCTCTCTTCCTTCACATTCCTATAATTTTAGAATGAGATTTGACACAGGGGGTTTTCAGAATTCCGGAGTGTGCCAGTTCTCAGGGAGCAGGTCAACTGCCGTCCTTCAGAGCATGGCATCTGGACACGCTGCTGGGTTCAAATCATGGCTCCATCCTCTGAGATCTGTTTGACATTGAGCAAGATGCTGGACCTCTCTGTTGTTAAGCTTTTCATTATGTAACACAGGGATCCTATTCGTACCTGACAAGGGTCTCAATGCAAGGATTCAAGGTGCTTTATATCCATGTATAATAGCCAACAATTCTATAGCGGTCACTAAGGGCCTGGTACTATTCAAGGTCCTCAAAATGTATGCTTGATGTTGTGGGTTCTACTGATAAATAGTACTCTAGAAAGTGTTTGATATTGTTAATATTATTGCATGGTCATGTTGGGGAAGGCTGTCTCAGACAAGTATATGAGAGGCTCTGATTCAGATTGCATTTATGCTTCTCTCCCACCGATGAAATGATGGCTTAGGGTTAAGAAAGCTACGGCTCAGTGTGGTTGGAGGAACTCTAATGGAGACCTCAAGACCAGAACTTGGATTTATCTACTTAATCCTCCTTTGACCATCACTCCTTCACTCCTTCTACCTTCTAGGTCTTCCTGTCTCTGCCGCCTCCTTCCTCAGGTGGTCTGTGGCAGATGCATCCTAACTAGCTTTTCTATAGCAGTCTAACCTCTGATCTACCACTTCCATGGACACCCTTTTCCTAAAGCACAGTTAAGGATGTCACTTACCACTCACAAACTCTAACTTTGCTTAATTTCTAGTGTAGGAAGTTGAATAAACGTTTAGCGTAAAGACTAGGGTGTAACGTTAACATGATCTGAGAGGTCTGTGTTAGTCAAACTTGCTTCTCCAGCTTCTGAAAACTGCATACTCTAAAACCACTGGTATTCCATTCTCATGGGAATACTCGTCCTTCCCCAATACAGTCATGACTCTGAGATCTTTCATGTATCCCCTGTCTCTGGGAAGTCTCTCTCTCTGGACCACCTAGTAAAATCCTGCTCGTTCTTACTTACCACCCTTCTGGCATTCTTTTTCTTGGGATATCACACAGCCCGACTCTTGGTGGAATGTTCCATATGAGTAAATTATGGTTGAGATGTATAGAGAAAACCTGTGGCAGGAAGCGTAAACACTCGTCAGTAAAGAAGAAAAGAGGCTGTGCCTCAGAGTTTTCTTTTTCATCAGGGAAAATTCCTACTTTATTTGATTCTACCACTTGCAGTTAGCTAAGGTAATGTGCTGTGAAATGATTAACAGGTGCAACAAGTGAAAAAGAAGCTTCAATTAACTCTCTCTAAACAAATTTAGTAGTTGGGCACTTGCGTGATTTCCTGACTTTAATATCATATGGTTGATGAGCAGTTTGTCTCAATGGTGTACTTGGTCATCAGTGTGTAATCATTATCTAAAATAAGAAATGTTCTCAAGTAGCGCGTAGAAGAGAGACCCTCGATATTTGAAATTAGCAAGTAACATATTACACTTTCAGTTTTCATCTCACGTTCCCTCAGTAACTTAACTTTTGGTGCCATTCCTGAGTAGTAATTCCTAATTTTTCCAGCATAGTCTGTATATCCATTTTGCAAGCATCTGAAACATTTAAAGAGCTAGTCCTCTGCATGTATCACTGCTTCGAATTGCAACGAGATAGAAGGGACTGTGTGTTCAAGGTGGGATGAGTTGTCTGAAAAGTTGTCTGAACTCTCATGAAAGAGTTGAGGTGTTCACTGATTCTTAAAAATGAATTTGAGGGGCACCTAGGTGGCTCAGTGTGTTAAGCCTCTGCCTTTGGCTCAGGTCATGATCTCAGGGTCCTGGGATCGAGCCCCACATGGGGCTCTCTGCTCAGCAGGGCGCCTGCTTCCCCCTCCCTCTCTGCCTGCCTCTCTGCTACTTGTGATCTCTCTCTCTCTCCTCTCTCTCTCTGTCAAATAAATAAAATCTTCTAAAAAAAAGAATTTGAATTAAACAGGAGAGCAGGGTGCTTGGATGGCTCTTCAGTTAAGTGTCTGCCTTTGGCTCAGGTGATGATCCCGGGATCCTGGGATCAAGCCCCACATTGGGTTCCCTGCTCAGCAGGGAGTCTGCTTCTCCCCCTCCCTCTCCCCCTCTCACCACCCCCCGCCCCTGCTCTCTCTCTCTCTCTCAAATAAATAAAATATTTTAAAAAAACAAAAACAAGAAGAGAGCAAACACTGCTAAAGCAAAGACACAGGCGTATCCAGAGGGCTGTGAGCTTGGCTGTAGATATTGTAGATATTGGGAATTAGGTGAAACAGAGGGGGGTCAGACTATGCGCAGTTCTGAGAGCCAAGCAGGGCACTAACCCAACAGTGTTAAGTATGGTCTGAAAAAGTAACATAACAGAAACAGCCCTTTAGAAAAAATACTAGAGAAATTCTTGAGACTGTACATTAGATTTATTGTCACACACGTGCACAGAAGTCTGCATACAGCTTTAAGGAGCTCACGGTTTTCGTGAAGCCAGTCGTACGGTCTGGTGAAGAACCCTACCACTGGAGACCAGGGACCCTGATAAAAGACCAAGTCGAATGGCGATGAAAGCCTTCCTTAGGATGGTGGCAGCGGGGATGGAGGGAGGCATTTCTGAAGAAAAAGAGATTTGGTATCTGATTGGACAGGGAGCTGGAAGAGGAAGCGGGGATAGTCAAAGAGAACAATTCAGGAGACTGAAGAAAAAATGTTGCCCGTGAAAAAAATTAGCTGTGGTTCATAAAGACTAGTATCTGTCTTGTGCTTATTAGTTTTGTATGCTTGTATTTATAATGGAAGTCCTAGGGGGAAGGTGAAGAGATTCATGTCTAAACATCCAAGTAAGAGGAAGTTTTAGAACTTTGGGCTCAGAGAGAGCTAGCTACATGCTCAATTGCGCTCTGTGAGACAAGGCAAAATGTCCTTCTCACAACATCTTAAGCCAGGAATATGTTCTTTGAATTTACAACTTCTTAAAATAGGAGTCAATAAAAAAAAAAAAAAAAAAGGCAGCAAGTGTTTTCAAGTTAACTGGGGAGAAAAAAAATTTTTTTCTCCTAACACCACATTTCAAGTTTTGTATATTTACACTAGTTTTAATATGAATGTTTAGAAACTTGTAACCAATCCAGGTCGATTCTGTTATCCTTCCTACAAATTATATTGTGAATGCTTAAATTGTTTTATTTTATGTGAAACAATATTTTTAATCAAATCAAACTATAAAACAAACTGACTCTAAAGTCGGTCTGTTCTTCATTTCTTATAATCTATAATCAGGAAATCCATTCACTCATGCTTTATAATTTTTGTGCTTTTAAGTGGTCAGAGGACTGTGACATCTGCATAAAGTCACATCTGAATTGATCATGGTCCAGGCAGAGGGTAACTTTAAAACACAGCATGAAGAAAGGTTGAATATGTATATTAGAAGGTTATTGAGAGCTGGCATTTCCCACCCCCTGACCCCTGACTTTGAATGAGACCATTCTCTTGGGTGAATTTATCTTAAGGTAGGACAACAGCCTCAACGCAGGCCACAGCGTTCTAAGTGAGGAGGAGGCCCGCGGTTTCAAAGCCAGTTTAAATGCAGGCTCTTCTTAGCAGTAAACCACACGCATGTATTCATCATTGATTTTCAAATGATAGGTTTCTATATCACTGGTTTAGGATCCACAGTCTTGCATTCCTGAATCTATATTATGCCAAAAGAATAACAACTTGGTGGCTGGAAACAGAAATGGTTATTATACGGCTCCAAAATGCTAGCTGGCACAATATGCTAAAAACAGCAGAAATTCACCGGTAAAAGGCAGAATTTATTTGTTCTTAAAAATAACTTTATGCTCTAAAAATATGAATTTAAGAAGTGTCATCGTGGTTCAAAATATTTTATGTTCAATATGGAAACACCTTAAAATATGTGACTAATCTTCTAAAATGGCATAATTTCCAAATAACAGGAAATATTCCAAGAGAAAAAGAGAATGCTTTCAAATCCTTTTTTTTTTTTAGTTTTGAGACATTTATTGGATGAAAAACTATAATGTATGTTTACTGTTTTTTTTTTTTCCTGCTGCCCTAGATCATTGTTTAAAAATGTGGGCAGAAAGATGTAGGTTTTGTTGGAATTTCTCAGAGAGTTTACTGTAGAAATTTTTTTTTTTAATTTTCAAAAAAACCCCTTTTCTCAGAGCATCCGTGAAGCATTTCCATTTTCACACACTGGCCCAGTGCTTGTCATATCACAGGACAACACATTTCACAAAGCGGTTTTACTTCCTTTTAGCAAAATAACTCCTCCATGCAAACCAGTATTGGCATCTACCAAGCAAGAGTTTTAGTTTCCTCTGATCTATTCAAGCTTCACTGCACTGCTTAACTGACTCTTTCCCCCCTTCTTTTGAAATTACCCACCTAATTTTCCATTTAATTGTTTATTTAAACCAGATCTCACGCAGGCTTAGGAGATAAGTGACATATGTATTGAGTGTATCAGACTGAACTTCAGCTGACAGGAAAGTATAGGGCAAATTTTGTCTTGGTTTTCTCAGCCTCTTTCTATCCAGTAGAATCTATTAATTAAAACAAGAGCCTTAACATATTCACAAGAATGATTCAGTTAAGACACATTAAATATAAATTTATTTTTTCAAGCATTTTTCTAAGTAAGCAAATCCTTTGTACCTCTCCTAGTGATACTCGGTAAATGTATTTGTTTCACATAGCAAATTTTGCCACCAAAAACTGTCCAAATTAACTGGAAAAGAAAATTTTGGCTTTTGACATATTTAGCCAGCTGTAGAGAATTTAGTGACTTTCAGTGAAGTTTTATTATAGAAGAGTAATTTATATTCAAATTCAGCCAACATTTCCTAAGAAACTACTGTGTCCTTGACACATGTTTTGGGGGTGAGGGGGTTCGTTTATTTTTATTTTTCTCCCAGTAACTTAGAGAATTTTACGGATGACCCAATTGACAGATTTAATCTTGTAGTTATTTGTTATATAGTCAGCCTGTTTATTCATGCATAAAATGAGACAGGTAAATGAATGGGATATGAAGAACAAATGTGCTCTACACAGTTTGCCTCAAATGTATTTTAATTCAAAAGATGTTTCCATAAATATTTCCTGAAATATACCTGTGCTTTGCCTTCCCACTCCCTCCTCATCTTTAGCTCAGGCCATCACCATAGTTTCCAGACTGCTTCATACTCCCAGACCTTCCAAATTACAGGATATCCCAATGCCAGTATATCTCTCTGTCCCCTTAGAGGCCTGTGTACGGCCTCTGCTCTGTGACCCTCTTGGGTTTGCATTTCTACCATTTAAATCCAAGATGTATCAGCCTGGAAGTCAAGTTCTCCATGTCCTTCTAAGGTCTTCGACTCTCCTCTCTTTTCATGAGTTCCCTACTAGCCAGTTTGCTCACAGTGTCCCTGATTGTGCTCTGTAAATTCCCACCTCAGCCCTTTCCCCGAGCCCAATCATAAGCTCAGCATGTCTTACTATCTCTTCTCTTTTTTCAAGGCCCACATCAACTCCTGACTCTTAGGTGAATCTTCACTGGATAATCTCTTCCCTCCTAGGAGCTCACTAACACTTAGTCTGGATGGCACCTCTCTGTAGGCACCTGCCCCGAGGCCGCATTGTCCTGGTTTGGACATTTCACATGTGTGTATTGGATTACCACAAAGGAATTGCAGGGCGTTTGAGGACTGGGGCCAAGTCCTTGCCTCCCCACAGGGTAGCACACAGTATCATTCGTCCTGGGGTAATAGACACTTGTGTTTTAAGATAATGATAATGATGACTGACCATAACAGTGAGGTTTGACTGTCTCCTTTAGAGAACTTCAGAAAACAACTGTCTAGTTTTCCAGCAAGGATTGTCAAATTGGAGAGCAGGTCTCTATTCCTCTGCAGTGAGAGGCAGCAGAAAAAAACCAACAGATGATGTTCTGCCTCAGCTATGGTTGTACCAACTCCCTCCATAGCTCTTCCTGTCATGGAGCAATGTATTTTGCATTATGAGAAATGGCATCCTTCAGATAGCCGGTTCTGTTAGTGGCGGGTTAAACATCAGCTACCTATCTACAGGAACCCTTTCAATGTCCATATTAGATGACTCTTCTTGTGCCGTGGTGAATCGGCACCACAGTGGAGGCAACATGCCTTCATTTCAGCTCTTAAGAAGGAGTCCTGCTTTTGAAGGAGAACAAGACTTCAGGGTCATAGGCTGAACTTGGGAGGAGGGCAGACCAGAGGAAAACCATAAGGAGAAACCACTCCAAGGAAAGGGGAACTCAGCAGCAAACTGTGGAAGAGGCTACCTCTCCTGCAGCTCCTAGAAATTATAGTCTTACTGGTATGCCCTTTCTTCACTTGAGGACACACAGACACACAAAATAAAACCCAAACCATTGAACTGAAAGAGTGAGTCACGCCAGTCAGACCTTTGCCAAGCTAGTCAGTTGAAGTGCAGAACCGATTCTGTGCTTTTCTTAGGCCCTGAACAACCAGTCTGACTTTCTTCCTGAATTTTTTTTTTCATAGAATAAAAGTATATGTCGATTTCTGAGCGAGTTGGTATATATTAGCTCTTCTCGTTAAAACATCTTTCGTCTTCCTTCAGAGAATATTTAAAAACTAACTGACTGGGTTAGTCTTCACATGGAGGCTGTTAGTCATCCTACAGACTTTGTTGTATGTCTTACCCTGTTAAGCTTTGATTTTTAATCTCTCATAGTGTCTTCTCTAGAAACGTACTTGAATCTAGATTTCTTCCTGAATACTTTCATTGTTTTGTGTTAACAGGGAACGGATATGGCAATCCCCGAAACTCACCAGGTCTGCTGGTCTCACCTGGTAACTTGAACAAGAATATGCAAGCAAAATCTCCTCCTCCCATGAACTTAGGGATGAATAACCGTAAACCAGATCTCCGAGTTCTTATTCCACCAGGCAGCAAGAATACGATGCCATCAGTGGTAATGCGAGACTACGTTTTAAATAAATGTTGATCATGTTTTGTATATGTTTTGCTGTTTTTGTATCTTTCTAACATTTTTGAATTACTTAGGGGCTCCCAGAAAATTAATCTACTGATGCTATTGCTAGAGCCCTGTTTGTATTTAGCCATTATTTCTGGTAACTGGTTCACATTTCCCTTTTCCATGTTAAAAAAAAAAAAAAAAAATCAAAAACAAAAACAAAAAAACCAACATCCAATAAACTCCCCTATAAAACTCGTGTTCTGGGACCAAAAAAAAAAGCATTTCCTTTTTTTAAGACCTGCAATTTATAATTAGAAAAAAATCATGACTTACTACTCTGCTTATGGTGCATACAGTTTGACCAACGGTAGAATCAAACTCACAAAATAGGGAATTTCATAACAGATTTTTATAATACTGAACTAGTTATGTCCTCAAGGTGCTGACAACCAAAAATCTTTTCCATAATTTCTAAATGAATGTTCTCATGTTAGTAGCTGGCCATTCTTTTCTTAGGTATATTGCAACGATTACTATAGCACATGCCTGTACAATGCCTCAGTTCATCTTTCCATATATGCCCTTCATGCAAATAACTACCTCCGAAAAGCAAATAGTTTTAAAATCCTAGGCATTCTGAGAACAAAGGTTGTATTTTACATTAAAAAAAAAAGTTGGCCCTGTAAGAAAAAATAAATAAAAAAATAATTAAGAAGTATAAATAATATCCCTGGACTCTCTCATTTTCCTTTCTCCTGGGTCTGCAGGGCTAAGACGAAGATAATAACTGTGGGACCAAATTCAATAACAAAGAGACTTACATCAGTGTTCTCCAAATTAGCTTTGCTTAAGAGCGAGAACATTTAAAACCAAGATTCAGTAGACAAATTTAGATCATTCTGCAAACACATTTCTTTTTTTTCATTCTGTGCTCTGTGGCAAGCTTCAGGGTAAAACAGTCCTGCAAGCTGATTAGTTTATTATGGCACAGTGCAGATTAATTTTGAATATCAACCAAAAAAAAAAAAATCACATAATATGCAACATTCCCTTCGGAAAGACTGGGTCTAATAAATAAAACCTCCCACAGGGCCATAGCCAAGCGGTGTGGGCCATGCATGGCAGCCTGTCTCTATCCGCAGATTTATTCTAAGTTCCTTAAAACTGATGTTCTCCCAGGGATAGGGATCCTGTGAGTGGTCCTACAACCAGCCTCTCACCAGCAGCCAGGTGCAGCACCCCCCCACCTCCTCCAGCAAGTGGGGTTTCAAAATATAATCTTTTTTCTTTTTTTTTTCAAAACGTGGTGCTGAAATAATGAAGGTTGAGACACTGACCTGTGCAGAAAACTGGATAGATTGTCTTCACATTGGAGACAAACAGCTCATTAAGGGAAACAAAGAATGTCTTTGTAAGGAGTTATCTGTAGAGTCTAGGTTTTAAAATTGTTTAAACTGTTGTGTCTATCAGAAGATGCTTTGCCTTTTGTTGAAAAGATTTTGCCCAATTATAAATATTTACAGACACTAATTAATAAAACTCCTTCCCCATGCTCTCAGTCTGAGGATGTCGACCTGCTTTTGGTAAGTAGTAAGAGTACTTCCCTTAAATGGCACCTGCAAGGAGAAACCCAAGGTGACTTTTAGGTGGAGTGGCTCTAGTAAAATGGGAAGATTTCAGAAGTTACCATAGTGTGTCCAAATGAATCATATTTAAATGCCATTAATTTCAGGTATCACACACCTGAGAAGAATGTCAGGTTATTTATTTTTCTGTCTCAACCTTTGCAAGAGAAGACCATGTTTTCAGTTTATTTTAGGACTTGATTTATTGTAAAATTCTAACAAAAATAATTTCCTTATTTAAACCATGAAGATACTTATTTTTCTAAGAATTCAAACTGTCATGATTTTTAAATGTATGTGAATCTTTAATCTGCTTGCTGTAAGGAGTTAAATATACATGTTAGGGGCTTTGCCATTTAGTTCTGAGGGAAGTTTAGAAGAATCTGAAAAAAGTGGTCAGAGCACCACCTGCTGGTCAGAATGTAGCATGAAATTCTGCCCATCTGCTCTGCTGTGTATAGAACTGAGCATAAAAACCACCATGGTTGATTTTAATTTTTTTTTTAATTTGCATTTGAATAAAAACTGAAACAATGGAGTACAGTATACATATTTCATCAGTTTTCAACATAGTCTGTTTTTACCCATAATAAAGCTTATGGTACTTGTTACTAGTTCAGTTGCCTAGGAGATACTGATGTAATGGGTTACTATGGCAACAGCTGGTCTCTTGAAGGATTGTAAATGATAGGGTTGGCAGAGTTCATAGAGACACATGTTAAATGATTAATTTCATGAGACTTGTACCAAGTTATTTCTTTATACACAAAATTAATACTGAAATCTAATATTTTTAACTTAAAAAAATTCTATCAATAATGTCTCTTTATTTACTTTAAAAGAATCAAAGGATAAATAACTCCCAGTCTGCTCAGTCATTGGCTACCCCAGTGGTTTCCGTAGCAACTCCTACTTTACCAGGACAAGGGATGGGAGGATATCCATCAGCCATTTCAACAACATATGGTACCGGTGAGTAGCTTTACCATGTTCAAATAGTGCATTAAATACTTTTTGTTAAAAAGCAAGATTAAAAAAAAAAGATGTCACTCTTTAGTCTATTAGGAAACTTCATTTAGTACCTGTGGCATCCACAGACTATACCATTACCTATATGTTACTAAGACAAAGTGAATATCCATATTTTTTCTTTCTTAAGTGACTGAAAGTTTTATTGACCTGACCTGAATTCAATATAAAAGACCAATTTCAAGGAAAATGAGCCATTATTTCTTGGATATAATAGAAAGCTCACTTTCTCAGGATTGTTTAAAAAACATTTCTAGATCATCAAAGATGTATATACTGTAATGCCAGATTGTAGTTCTAGTAAACTAAAATTGCAAGCTGTGCTACTTTAAAGCTTTTGTGGAATATTTATTTTTTGGTAAACGAGACATCTCTTTTAAATTGAAATTGCTCCCGATGCTTTATCTCCTTCTACCCCGAGAGTAAGAGAGTTTATAATAATCATTACATGATACTAATAAGAGTATTTTTGAATTGGAAATGTGTATTTACCATTTGATAATTTTCAAATTAAGTGTTTTCCCTCATTGTTTTATTTATTGGTCTAGAGTACTCTCTGAGTAGTGCAGACCTGTCATCTCTGTCTGGGTTTAACACCGCCAGCGCTCTCCATCTTGGGTCAGTAACTGGCTGGCAACAGCAACACCTACATAACATGCCGCCATCCGCCCTCAGTCAGCTGGGGTAAGCAATGTTATTTCTATTATAAAACACTTTGAGAATGTGTTCTTGGATGACAACAGCAGTCTCTAGATACTGTGCTCTAGTGTCCCATTGAAGGATGTAAAATTCTACTTTATCAGAATGGGAAAGTAATTATCAGATCAGTATCTTTTAAGTCGGTTAGATATGCCTTTCCTTGTTTTTTGAGAGAAGGGGAGCTCTGTGATAATGAGATACATTACTTCCCTATTGTTTTAGGCTATATTGGTTTTCACTTTGATCAATGAAAAACTTTCATTTAGTTGACTTTTCATATAGCTCACGTGGGACATAAGAAGATACTTATAAGTTCTTTAAATTTTAGATATATTTGTGAACCCTTATCACTCAGCATACACCATCTAATTTATGCTAACCTTAACCTAGTACTACAGGATCTCCTATACCATCGATTTCATATATGTATAGTGTACTCACCATATGGCTATATATTTATAGATATTGCACAAATATAAATATATGTGTATATGCACATACACTAATTACCTAAATTTGGGTATAAAAATAATTTCTGTTGTTTTCTGAAATCAGAATATGTGTATTTCTGCCCCCTTGTGGTAATTTTGAGAAATGTCTTTATCATAGAAATGACTCCTGTCATTTATGTATGGAAATGTTCTAACCTTTAAAAAGCCCTGAATTCATAATTCACACTCCTTGTAAAACAGATAGTTTTTTTAAGCTTAAAACGTGAATCAAAGATCTGACTTTAAGTTTAACTAATAACTCCATCACTGCAGTTAATCTTCACAAGAAAATACTAGGAAGATATAAAATATTGAAAGATAAGAGCTTATATTTTAGAAACACTCTATATGCCTACCTCGTTTTTACTTTTCTGCCGAGCCATGTGGTTAGAATGGTTAGCTAGCTCTGCGCTAAAGAAATAATGAGAATAAAACACTGATTAGAATAAAAATCTCTGACATCACAACTTCATCTCATATCCTCCCTGCCCTCCTAGCTTTCTTGTGGAATTGATTTCACATAGATGAGTGCTCTAGTAATAGAGTTTCCCCCATTCACTATTTGCTTATGTGCATCCTGCTCACTGATCATTACTGTTGAAAATCTAATCTTCCATGTAAACAATAAAATAAATTTACATGATATTATTGCTGTGCTTTCTTAAAAGATTGTTAACTATTTAGATATATTAAATACTGATCAGCAACAGAGTTTCTCCTTTTAGGACATTTAAATTTTCTCAGAATTGTTAACTATGCAAGTAGACATTTACTGCAATAACTTTTTGAGATAATTATGACTGAGTACACGATACCATCCAGGCAGTCTTGAAGTACATACATGCGGTGTCGCACCGCTGGGGCTAAGCAGTGAATCCACTGTACGTGCTTCTTGGCAAGGATCAAGGCAGCTGTTCACATGTCATGTTTCACAAAATTCATCCATTAGAGGACTGGATTTCCTTAGAAATTATCGATGTCAAAAGCCATATTATTTTATCTGAATGTGGCTTTCTTTTGTTTTTTTGAAACACCCGACAATTTGCATTTTACATATTAATGTATGTATTTTAACTATACTGTAATCTTAAAAGTCACTTCTATTACATGGGAAGAATCTAATTTTCTGCTTCCCTTAATAAAAGCTTCAGTAAATGAGAAGGGAGAGAACTGGCCTACAGAGGAACCAAATTACCACAGCCAGGGATGAAGCATTTTGTTTAGTTCCGGTTTCTTTCAACAACGGTTTTCATGGTGCAGTATTTGACTCTGAACTTGGTCTATGAGTTTTTATTGCACTTTTAATCACTTCCCTTATCCCTCAAATAGATAGGATACCCCTTCCACACCTTCTGGTTTTGGCCAGCCTCCTTCCTTCCTTCCTTTCTTCCTTCCTCTCTCTCTCTCTCACACACACACACACAAACACACACACTCACACACACACACACACAGGGTAGCTTTTGCAAAAAAAAAAAAGGTTCCTTCAGAGGGACTAGCCCTTGTTCACACAATTAAATGTTAAACTATTTTTGAAAATCCCAAGTTGTAAAATTTATGTAAAATAAATTATATGAGGTTTCTTAATTCCCTACAGTGTGAATTAATTCAAAAAAATCAGTATTTTTTTTAGGCTACAGTTTCCTCATGTTCTTATGTGAGGGGTTCACGTTCCTCTGTAGAGATATAGTGTTCAGAGTAGAGTAAAATATATTTCAGCTCTTCCAAAGCATGTATTCCCAGCAGCCCACGATGGTCACCATAGTTCTTTCCCAAAATTAAGAGGATAAAAGAGCCCTTCATGTTTTGTTGATGGAAATACCTTCAATTCTTAAAAGCAGTACTTTTAACTCTCTATAGTATTTGATTTTATCTAACCAAGTCAGATAAATGGCATTCATTGATTTGTTGCAGGAAGCAGAAATGACAGGCAGAAGGAACTTGCCATCAGGGGTTAGTGACAGTCCTTTGGATACGAATATTTGAGCAAATGACCCTCAAATTTTTAAGCGTTTTTCTCATAGCGCCTTAAAAAAGGGCAGCCTGTTTTCTGGAAGCATTTCTATACACCATCTTTGTTGATGTGGGTGTTTAAAGACAACTTTTAAAAGGTTAAGTTAAATATAGTTTGATAGTCTAATTTCCAGGCGGAGGCAGTAAGAAATTTGAATAAAACTATCCAGTCATGTTTCATTTCTGAGCAATTATGGGGAAGGGTAGGTGTTTTCCCAGTTGGAAGGCATCTGTAGTACATGAAAACTTGCAGCAGGAGTGGAGATGGGCAACTTGCATATCTGGCTTCTGTCTCCCCACCCACCTCTTTCTCACCCACACACATGGAGTATTTCACAATTCTCTGGGTCTATAAAAATTTTGCTCTCAAGAACAAGCAGACCAACATGCTTATATCTGAATCTAGCATGTATACAGCTAAGGGATTTTTAATGCTTTTTTTCTTTCCAAGATAATAATTTGAT
The DNA here is from genome assembly GCF_009829155.1 of Mustela erminea. Taxonomy (NCBI): domain Eukaryota; kingdom Metazoa; phylum Chordata; class Mammalia; order Carnivora; family Mustelidae; genus Mustela; species Mustela erminea. The sequence continues at coordinate 52,262,537 of NC_045616.1, forward strand.
AACAGAGACTAGCCAATAACACTTCATTCTGTTTGGAATCCTCCACCACAGTAGAATGAAGCTGAGTCTCAGTCATCACGTACATCTCAGGACTGCGTTTAGCGTCCCCAGAACTACTCAAAATGCTTCATATGTGCTTTCAGTGTCACAGGAAATGCCACTAGAAAGGAAACCGAGGGGCTCGCTTATTTGTTTACAGGAAGGGATAAGCAAGCAGTGAGTGTTGTTATCTCCCATGGGGAAGAGAAGCCGCAAAACCAGTACAAGCCAGTTCACAATGGAAGATACCGTAAATACGTAGATAATGCAGTTTCTAAAAGCTGCATTAAGGGAAACAGCATTTTGATTACACTATTTTTTGCATCAATTAATCCATCCAGATCAACTGCTTCTACTTGTCCATCTCACCAAAGTTTTTTACTAATTGTCCACGTCTCCCTGCCTGTGAAAAAGCAATCTAAATGTCAAAGGGCAGTCAAAGTATTGGTTGAGACGCCACTTTGTTTACAGGCTCCTAATTGACGTTCGTTATTAAAGAGTTGTGTGATTCATAGTAGAAGCATTTAATTAAATTTTAGTGAAACAGCCTTTCTTATCGAGAGCCAGGAAAATTCTTTCTTCCAGAAATCAAAAGATGATTTCCTCTGACATCAAAATGAATCATTAAGTAACTTTGAACCCAGATAAAACAGTCCACCATCATGGATCCTTTTGATATACAGGTGTTCCCTCCCCCCACAGCCCTGGCTTAATATCTTCTTGATTTAAAGATTATTTAATTAAACTCTTAGAAAATTAATAAACCGATGCAGTGTCAAGTAAAAATTATAAGTAAATAATGACAAGTATAAACAGGCGATTGAAAAATCATACCACTGAATGTGGTAACTCGATATAAAGGCTAGGACTGTTTTGATCCTATAACATAAAAGCTGGAGAAAGAAAGGCTTATTAGGGAAACAAATAATTCTCCTTTAGGTCATTCTAGGCATTAGCTCATCTATTAAGAGAAGGAAAGTAATTCTTTGCCAGTAGGTGGTGCTTTTGTATAAAACATCACTCAAAGATAAACTCATTTTGACTAATTTTATATCTCTATGCATCTTGAGCCTGAATTGCATCTCCCAAAAAGCCAACCCCAAGTTATTCCACTTTTTCCTCTGAAATATATCCCCATTTTCTCACTGCTCGTAATGACTTTTTAATGCCACCTAATTCTCTCCATTTGAAAGTAACATAATCACGTCCCTGGGTAGGTAGGCTCACTTTCCTTTGTCTAGAATGGGTGTATCTGTATGGATTATTCTTCACCGTGACTACTAAGGGAGATATCTGTGCTCTCTTGACAACGTGGGCAAGTAACGCTGACTGTAGCCACGGATGTCAGTGCGATCAGAATGCAGGAGCAGGACAAGCATCTTAAAATTGATGTCGGCAGTGTTCTCCCAGTTTATCCTGATCAAAGTCATTGCGATTGCCAGCTGACACCCAAGGGCTTAATGCTTTTCCCTCCAGAGTGCCAAGTGTCCGAATTCTTCCTCATTTGGGAAGAAGGGAAAGTTATACTCTCCTGGAATAAATGAGGATTAAGGCTTATAAACACAATAAAAGCACACTAGATCCTTCTTTACAAAAGCTTTTCCTTAGACAAATCCACATTTCTCAGCTCATACCAATTATAACTACAGGCTGAGCGATATCCTACTACACACGGCGGCAGGGAGAGGATGGCAGTGATGAAGTTGAGGTTCTTGTGGAAAATAGACGCTCCTTGCGTCCCACGTAACAGAAAGGATGAAGAAGGGCCAGCCCTTGAGCAATGTTAGTGGGGTAGGAAGTCTAAGTGTTTTTAAACCAACACTCAATTTTTGGCCAATAATCTTCAGCCTCCTTCCCCATCTTTCGCCCCCTCCAGTCTTTCGCCAGATACAGTTAAGTGTAGCATTTTAGGGGATTTATTCACTCGAAATTTGAACTCTCATTCCTCGCTCTGAAGACTGTACATCTTCATGTGTTCGCACTTATTACGTGGAGGGAACCATTTATATCCGTCACAGGCTTTTTGCAGTAATTTCCACACACAGGCGTTACTCAGTCAGAGACGTCTCATTCAAAAGCTACATGTTGTATCTTAAATCTTAGGTTAGATTTCGGAACTAGTCTAGGGAGAAATTCCACGGACACAGAAAATGCTTTTTTCTAGCGTGTCATGTTAAGCCTCTCTGAGGCAGTAACCTGCATGTGTAGGGAGCCTGTCAGAGACTCGAGGTATGATTCACGAGGCCTGGCCCCGTTAAATACTGTAATTACTCCCAGGCATTCTCAGTGGCTCTGAGCAGGCGCTGCCCCTCACCCCCACCCCAGTGCTTCCGAGCACGCTCTGCTCCCTCTGGGCATGCTCCGGTGTCTGTGCGAGTCTTGAAGCTGATGTTTGATGTGATTGTGAGTTCCTGGGGGCTCCAGGCCTCCTCCGTCTGTAACTGGGTTTCCTTTCCTCCTACAGAGCTTGCACTAGCACTCATTTATCTCAGAGTTCAAATCTCTCCCTGCCTTCTACTCAAAGCCTCAACATCAAGTCAGAACCTGTTTCTCCTCCTAGAGACCGTACCACCACCCCTTCGAGATACCCACAACACACGCGCCACGAGGCGGGGAGATCTCCTGTTGACAGCTTGAGCAGCTGTAGCAGTTCGTACGACGGGAGCGACCGAGAGGATCACCGGAATGAATTCCACTCCCCCATTGGACTCACCAGACCTTCGCCGGACGAAAGGGAAAGTCCCTCAGTCAAGCGCATGCGACTCTCTGAAGGATGGGCAACATGATCAGATTATTACTTAATAGTTTTTTTTTTTTCTTGCAGTGTGTGTGTGTGCTATACCTTAATGGGGAAGGGGGGTCGATATGCATTATATGTGCTGTGTGTGGAAAAAAAAAAAAAAGTCAGGTACTCTGTTTTGTAAAAGTACTTTTAAATTGCCTCAGTGATACAGTATAAAGATAAACAGAAATGCTGAGATAAGCTTAGCACTTGAGTTGTACAACAGAACACTTGTACAAAATAGATTTTAAGGCTAACTTCTTTTCACTGTTGTGCTCCTTTGCAAAATGTATGTTACAATAGATAGTGTCATGTTGCAGGTTCAACGTTATTTACATGTAAATAGACAAAAGGAAACATTTGCCAAAAGCGGCAGATCTTTACTGAAAGAGAGAGCAGCTGTTATGCAACATATAGAAAAATGTATAGATGTTTTGGACAGACCCGGCAAAGGGTGGCCATTGGTAAATGTTAGGAACGCACCAGGTCACCTAACATCCCGAGAACGCGCTCACAAACCTGCACGCATATCATTGGCGTATGGCACTCATTAAAAAGGATCAACGACCATTAAAAGAGGACCATACCTATTTAAAAAAAAAAAAAATGTGGAGTTTGAGGGCTAACGTATTTAATTAAATAAATAAATCTGGGTCTGCATCTCTTATTAAATAAAAATATAAAAATATGTACATTACATTTTGCTTATTTTCATATAAAAGGTAAGACAGAGTTTGCAAAGCATTTGTGGCTTTTTGTAGTTTACTTAAGCCAAAATGTGTTTTTTTCCCCCTTGATAGCTTCGCTAATATTTTAAACAGTCCTGTAAAAAACCAAAAAGGACTTTTTGTATAGAAAGCACTACCCTAAGCCATGAGGAACTCCATGCTTTGCTAACCAAGATAACTGTTTTCTCTTTGTAGAAGTTTTGTTTTTGAAATGTGTATTTCTAATTATATAAAATATTAAGAATCTTTTAAAAAATCTGTGAAATTAACATGCTTGTGTATAGCTTTCTAATATATATAATATTATGGTAATAGCAGAAGTTTTGTTATCTTAATAGCGGGAGGGGGGTATATTTGTGCAGTTGCACACTTGAGTAACTATTTTCTTTCTGTTTTCTTTTACTCTGCATACGTTTTATAAGTTCAAGGTCAGCTGTCAAAAGGATAACCTGTGGGATTAGAACATATCACATTGCAACACCCTAAATTGTTTTTAATACATTAGCAATCTACTGGGTCAACTGACATCCATTGTATATACTAATGAGTTTCTTTCATGCTATTTTTTTGTTTTTGTTTTTGCATTATTATCAAATGCAGGGCCCCTTTCCGATCTCACCATTTCACCATGCATCTTGGAATTCAGTAAGTGCGTACCCTAACTTGCCCGGATCCTAAATTATCTGGTTGGTTTTTCAGCCTAGAATCTGAGACACTTTTTAGAAACATGCCCGGAATAGAGAAGCTGTGTTGGGGCACATGTCCTGCAAATATGGCCCTAGAAACCAGTGATATGGCGTTTACTCAACGCACAAGTCATAAATTCCCACAGAAGAAAAATGTGAAAGACTGGGTGCTAGACAAGAAGGAAGCAGGTAAAGGGATAGTTGCTTCGTCATCCATTTTTAATTATTTTAACTGACCCTCAACAATCTTGTCAGCAATATAGGACTGTTGAACAATCCCGGTGTGTCAGGACCCCCAAATGTCACTTCTGCATAAAGCATGTATGTCATCTATTTTTTCTTCAATAAAGAGATTTAATAGCCATTTCAAGAAATCCCATTAAAGAACCTCTCTATGTCCCTTTTTTTTTTAATTTTTCAAAAAATAGCGATGACTCTTGTCTAATATTTGTCTATAAGGGATTAATTTTCAGACCCTTTAAAAAGTGAGTGCCATAAAAAAAAGTTGATATATATTGTTTTAAAAGAGATTTCAATCTAGGAATGATTTTCCTTCTCTTGGAATGTGAAGATCTGTCGATTCATCTCCACTCATGTGCATTGACATACACAGCAACAAAGATACAGACAGTAAGATCGACACTGCTATAGCACGTCTAGGACATTTCTTATCCATCCTTTTCTTTCACTTGCATAGTTGCTATGTGTTTCTCACTGTAAAAGGCTGCCGCTGGGTGGCAAAAGCCAAGAGACCTTACTGACTAAGCTGTATTTTCTTAACTTGATCTGAAATCCACAATTAGACCACATCGCACCTTTGGTCATATCCATATAGGATGCTAGCCTGCCTTGTACGAATGTTTTCTATATTAAAAACAAAAGAAAAAAACATCTTTCAACCTTTCCATATATCCCACTCCTTAAGATATTCATGGAACATGAAAGAAAATCATTTATTTAGAGGAAAAACAAAGAATCATCCTTGAAAACACACACACAATCACACACACACACTTATTCACACGTGGCGGGGGGAATCTAAGAAAATCATTTTCCTCACCGTAGACTTGATTCCATCCTTAGAACCATCCTTATAACTTGATGTGTATAAAATATGCAAACATGTCACAAATGTTCTTTGTCATTTCAAAACACTTTATCAATATCAACAGAAATTTACCAGTGGGTGGGAAAGGGTCATTATGTGAAACTATGAAGAAATAGCCATATTAATTTTTTACCTGCAATTTGCCTCAGCAACAAAGGAAAAGTGAATTTATAATGCTGAAGATAAAGTAATCTAAAGTACCAGCAGAAGCCTTGGCTATTTATAGCAGTTCTGACAATAGTTTTATAAGAACATGAAAAGAACAGAATCACTTGAAAACGGATGCCAGTCATCTCTTGTTCCCACTACCGAATTCATATAAAGTGGTGGCAAGATAGCGAAGGGATAATCTGAGAGTTTTTTAAAGATGATTTAACGAGGAAAAGCACAATTTTGATTGTGATGAGTCACTTTCTGTAAACAATCACTGTCTCTCTTTACCCTTCTACCTTATCTGTAACTTACCATTTATTGTATTTGCAAAGCTAGTATGGTTTTGGGTTTTTATCACAGTAAATCCTTTGTATTCAGGAGTTTAGGGCAGAGCCCTGAGGGTATATGATTTTACATAACCCATCCTAGAGTAACATTTTAGGCAACATTCTTCATTGCAAGTAAAAGAATCCTAAGTAGCATTTTACACAGCTACAAATATTGTTATAGCTAATCCTATTTTGAAAGATTTTTGGTAATATTAAGCTTAAATACTGGTAACACTGATGCAATATAGGGAAGCTGCACAACCTGTATATTGTATGCATTGGTGAGGGGAAGGCTGGTCATTTCAATCTTTTTTAAAATTGTGTTTTTTAGTAAAATGGCTTATTTTTTTCCCAAAGGTGGAATTTAGCATTTTGTAATGATGAATATGAAAATACCTATCATCCTCGGATCATTTTAAGGTTGACTAAAGTGAGAAAAGGAAAGAATTCCAATACACTTTTTAAAAGAATGTCTGCCCTCTCACACTTTTGATGTATTTGTTTTTCTTAACATACCCATCTTTTAATTTAGAGCTAGTGGTTTTTTTTTTTTTTTGCCCCCTTTTTGCTTTTGTTCATTTTTCCAGAGGGTAAATGCTTTGTAATTTCTTTCTTTAAAAAAAAAAAAAAAAAAAAATTGTCTTTTTTTTTTTTTTTTTTTTTTAAAGAAGCAGCCACTTGAACCCTCAGTAAAGGCTGTTAACTGAGCATGGCAGACTTCATCTGTTCCCATTTGTGCCATCTGCTGTGATGTCGTCACTTACATGGCGTTAATTTCCTGCCACTACAGATCTTTTGAAGATTGACGGAATACTGGTGTCTGTTAGAATGCTTCGGACTACAGATGTAATTAAAGGCTTTTCTTAATATGTTTTAACCAAAGATGTGGAGCAATCCAAGCCACATATCTTCTACATTCAATTTGTCCATTTTGGTTATTTTCATAATCGGGTATTGCATTTTGCCTTCCCTAGTCATACCTCAAATTGATTCATACCTCAGTTTAATTCAGAGAGGTCAGCTAAGTGACGGATTCCGTTGTGGTTTGAACGCAGTACTAGTGTTCTCTCGCAGACCTGGGTCGCTGTAGGCATAGGACTTGGATTGCTTCAGATGGTTTGCTGTATCATTTTTCTTCCTTTTCTTTTTCTGGGGACTTGTTTCCATTACATGACAGTAATTAAAATAGCTTGTAAATGAGGGCATACAAGCATTTGCAACAAATATTCAAATAGAGGCTCACAGCGGCATAAGCTGGACTTTGTCGCCACTAGATGACAAGATGTTATAACTAAGTTAAACCACATCTGTGTATCTCAAGGGACTTCATTCAGCTGTCTGTAGTGAATAAAAGTGGGGAATTTTCAAAAGTTTCTCCTGCTGGAAATAAGGTATAATTTGTATTTTGCAGACAATTCAGTAAAGTTACTGGCTTTCTTAGTGATGCAGTGTCTGTGGTGCATTTTTTTAATTAATGTTTTGCTGTTTAAATATTTTCCACTTAATAGTGTTGGTTAAAAGCAGCTTCTCCCACAAGTGCAAGTGAGCATTTTGAATTTCCAGCTCAAAATACATTTACAAAAGGGGGATATTTGTGTTTGGAGGGAAGAAAGGTATAAACTTGATTTCTTTTCTTGGGATGCTACATGTACTCAGCCAGTGTAGCAGTTCAAGGTTCTTATCAAGTGGTTCAACTTCTTTATCAAAGTAGTTCCGTGAAGACCTTGGGTAACTTGCTTGAACACAGAGAATTTTCCCAAAGTCATTCTGAAAAGCACTACCATACAATAAGTTATTTTTTAGTGATGTGTACAAAGTATTTTCAGATTTATTTTTTCTTCATCAAAATAATTTATTTAACCAAAACAAAAACAAAAACAAACCCAAAAACCGAACCAAACACATGGGCTTTTATCCAAATACTAGAAAAAATGAGTAAATGCATATGTTTTAAGAAACTAAAAAATATATGTATTACCAAATCCAATGATAATGTCCAAAGGGAATGTCCTTAAAAGGAGCACCATGAGGACTAATTTAGGAGCTGAAGAGGAAAACATGAAGGCACTGGCCAGCCACCTGGAGAACTTGAACTAGTGCACGAGGTGATTCCTGCTTTGAGGGAAAAAGGAAGCATTGCATGTGGCTTCCAGATAGCAGTGCTCATCTCTCTGTTCTTTTTATTCATTGTTAGCAAACACTTATTAAGCACTTATTATGTGTAGTTCACATTACTGAATACTGATGCTACAGGGATGCATCAAGATGTAGCCCTTCTCTTAAGAAACTTATAAACTAGTAGGAGATTAAAGGACTAATAGGAAGTAGAAATGGTTCTCGGAGACTTCTGCAAAGTGCTAGGAGAAAGCCGCTAAAGAGATCTTTGAAGCAGAGCAGAACGTGGACAGTTCCTAATCTGCCCAGCAGAGACAGCCTTGGACTTGTCTTTGGAGGGTATAGGGGAGGATGGAGAAAGGCCCAGGTGGATGACGGCAGGACTGATTAGTGGGCATGTGACCTCTGCAGTCACATGCGCGGCCCCACACTTAGTTTCACTCTCTACTGTTACCATCTTGATAATTTCATCTTTGAGTTTATTTTGAAAGTGAAGTCTGATTGGGTGTGAGCAGAGGAGATACACAGAAAAAAGTAGAAAGCTTTGATTCTGGTAACTTTAAAGCCCTCTTTTTCCTGCTTTGTTGAAAAAGGGACATTTTCATTTCATACTGAGCCCCTCCTCTTATGACTAGTCCTGGATGAGGGCATTCTACAAGGAGGAACTAATAGGTATCAAGGTACAGGGATGGGAAAACAAGAGAAAAATGTGCAGGAATGGTGTTCCAACCTGTTTAGATAAGGCAGAGCCATGTACAGGTGTTGGAGAAGATCATCAAGAGGACGTAACTGCTAGCTGACCTGCAAGCTGGACCCGGACAGCTGAAGCCTCCTCACCCCTCCCCCTGTCTGTACATGGTACACTCCTCCCCGCACCCCCCCCCCCGACCGTTCCCACAGGGGGAGCCATTTTCAAGGATGCAACCTTGAGAAAGCAATGTATTATTGCGACCAGCCGAATGGTTTCCAGGACTGAACTCGGTTAAGGCCTCTAAAAAAACTTATAAGACTGGCAGGCTGGTGTGGAGATTTACTAGTCTTGTAGCCACTAAAGACCAGGCTCATCTGTAAGTTCCCTTGCTTCCTAAGCCTGCCATCTCCCAATCTGGAGTCACCTGCCTCTTTCTTCGGTCTCTTCTTGCCTCCATGTACAGGAGCCAGTTTCAGATTTCACCCAGGAAGCTCCCAAGGTTTCAAACCAACAGCCAGAGGCACAAAAAGAGACAAGCCTGGAAGAGTTGGCTGGGATCTGATTATATCATTGCAAGTTAAGAACTCTGGGGTTTAAGCAATTAAGTGAAAGATTTAGAAGAGATGGAACTGTCAAAATTCAGCAAATGATGAGATTATTGGCAGGAGTGATGATAGAATTGTTAAAAGTTTACAGCTTTAAGCTTAAATGATTAGGATCACAGTAATGTCCAGATAGGAAATGGAGAAGAGCTTATTCTATGTGAGGAAGGTAGCTAAGTCACTTCTCAACATGATGGGCTTGAATTGTATATTTAAGTAGAATATGAGAATGTTGTAAATGTAGACTTGAACTGAGGATACCAGTTAATGCTAAAGGTAAAGCTTTGGGTGTTATTAACAGGGAGGTGATCGTGAACACCACAACCATGAAATGAACTTGTCAAGGAGAAGGTCAAGGGTGAGGGAAGAAGTAGGCTTAGAAGGGAATGTGAAAGAGGGGAGGCCTACAGGGAAGAAAGGACCTGTGAAGAAATCAAGGATCATTCAGACAGAAGGAAAAACCAAAGTGTGTTGTCAAGGCCAGAAGAGGCAGAAGAGGTTTCAAGGTTAAAAAAAAAAAAAAAAAAAAAGCAACAGTGTCAGATGTTTTATAGGGGTCACAAGGGAGGAAAATGGAGAAAGGGATTTTGGCCTTGGGTATTATCTGAGAATCATTTCAATAAAGTGGTGTGGGAGAGAGAGGTTGCTAGCAGAGGTGAAATTTCAGGCAGCAAGTGTGAAAAAATCTTTCACAATGTTGGTAATTAAAAGACAAGAGCGGGCGTGAGAGGCCAGCAGAGTCAAGGAGAAAGGGGAAGGTTGTGAAAAGGCCAGGTGGTACCCGAGCCTGGTTATGGGGCGGGGGAGACCTAAGGGAGCAGAACACAGACGTGAACCGTCCTAACCAAAAGCTAGAGGACTACATGGGGTGCCCCCAGGCCCCATTCCTATGTGGTTCTTTCATTTCAGAGATGTTTGAAAGGCTCGATTAAATACAGTTATTGAATCTGATAAAGGAAAATTGTTCTCACAGAGTATGTGAGCTTTCATTTTGTGAATCAAGTACTTTTGGCATTCTGTGTGCGTGTTCCTACGGCATCTTTGCTGCGCATACCCTCACAGATCAACTTCGAAGCAAGATTCAGTGATGAAAGAAGAAAGCCAAGCTGGCTTTCCTGTGGTTATTTCCCTTGAACTCCCACGCTTCTTGCTTCCTGAGAGCAAATGTCTCTATCAGCAAAAATACAGTTCTTCTTTTCACCTCTCCTCTCCCAGGCAGAGGTTACACTTAGGAAAACACAAAGGAGATATTCATGGTTTCTGGCCCTAGAGTAGCTCCTGGTTTTAGCGGTAGCCTCGTCTGACCACTAGCTCCATCACACCCAGTCTTGATAGGCTCAGAATTGAGGAAGAATCTCCAGCTCTGAAATTCTCAACCCCAGCAGCCAACTTCTATTCTAGGCCAAATGGCAATGACAATCACCTCTTAAATCTGGTAACGCGTGCAAGAACCAGGCAGAAAGGGTGGAAACATGAACAACCAGTGGGGCAAGTCCACATTGAGCAGAAAGTAGTTAAGAAACCCTTGACCCAACACTCTACCACCAGAACTGCTGGGTCTGTGTCTTTTCCCTTGCCCTGCCCTCCCTTCCTTGAAGAGAGCACTGACAGCGGGGGGGGGGGGGGAAGGTCACAGTGACCCCAGGCAACTTGAGAAAACAGAAGCTGAAGCTGGTGTGGGAGGGAAGTATTGAGTTCATTTCTGCCATGGGCTTGACCTACAAGATCTACCTGCTCAGAGACCCTCAGTGCAAATTTTCCCGAGGTCATCCAGTCTCCTGATGGAGAATCAGACCAGCTTTATCCATCCCAAGCTAAGAAGCATTTGTCGAGTTACCTAAGTCTTGATTTTCTCACCTATCACTATACTCACAGGGTTGCTCGGAAGCCCAATTAAGATGTTTATAGTTGCTAACCACTGAAAAGATCAGAATCCCTACTCCCCGACAAGTTACTCAAAATAAACATGACTCTGCTCTCTAAAGTAATGGTAAAGGAAGGTAACAAAGTTCTGACTTTTCCTGTGATGACTGCAACAGGCTTTTCTATTTCTTAGCAACATCACGTTCTTTCCCAAAAGGCGATGTGGTATGCTCCTACTTTGCTGATGCCCAAAGAACATGATCTACTTACAAAGAAAGCCGTGCTCTCAGTATGCATCCTAAATATTCCCACTAGCAATGCTAAATATATCAACACAGAGAAACTTTCCAGAAGTAGTTTTTGTAAGAGACCAAGTCCTCGAGCATTTATTCCATAAATATTCAAAACGGTATATGCTTGCTTCTCTTTACAAACAAGAACCCTGTTTGAATGTGCAAACCTGTTTGTATTTAAAAGTTTATATGTGCAATAACTATGATTAAAATATCAAGAAGGTGTCCATTCATAAAGGAATGTTTAAACTGTTCGTGGTATATCAACACAATGAAATACTATGCAGCAGTTTAAAAGAAACAAAATGAAACACTCTCTAGGTACTGACACAGACATTTTCTGGAAAATATTATTAGATAAAACAATAATAATGGAACTATGTATATAATATGCTATCTTTCAGGTAAAAATGTAGGCAAAAACAATGAATGTTCTTATAATTTCATAAAGAAACACCGGAAACATATACAAAGAAACCAATCAAGTTTCCAAGATAATGAGGAATTGGGGAGGGGCAGTGAACAGGACCAGAGCAAGACTTGACCGAACATACTTATTAATATTATTTTTATTCTTGAACTATATAAATATGCTTACTTACTCAAAAGAAGAAAGTTTTAGTTTAGAAAAAAAGCTTTCCAAACAGATATAAATGCCAAGAGAACAGATTTTTAGAAATCTCTCCTTTAGCTAAAAAGGCCTGTGGGAAATGGCCATGCACAAAGCAAATTTCAGTACTGGTGAGCTTGCCTTTAGGATTCTGCAACTGTCGTCTTCAGCTAGAGGACAGGAACAAAACCTTCAGATGAGGACTTTGCTTCTATTGACCACAGTAAGCAAGTAAGCAAAAAGCCTTACTAAAGCAAGCAGTTTCCCATAGTGAAACCACAAATATCCTCTTCTAACAATACTCGGATTTTCTCTGTCATTTTCTGAGTCATTGCCTACCTTTATTTTAATTCATTCCATAATATTTAATTTACTCTGCCTAATCAAACTCTGTATATCCTACTGAGCCATCTAATTTTCACAATAAAAAATCTAGACACCTAGGCTAGATTTCTGTCGAACTGACAGCTGCCTTGTTCATTGTCATTGTAAGCTGCTCACACACGTAAACAACCCAGCTGTAGTACTAGGATGCAGAAAACATGCTATCCTAACCAACTTCGGTGTCCATAACAACGAGCTGAAATAGCATGGAGAGTATATCATTTTGGGGGTAGTTTCTAATTCGTCAGCTAAATTTCCAAGTAAAATGTGGAAAGGTCAAAACAATACAACTTTTGGGGCACCTGGGTGGCTCAGTGGGTTAAAGCCTCTGCCTTCGGCTCGGGTCATGATCCCAGGGTCCTGGGATCAAGCCCCGCATCCGGCTCTCTGCTCAGCAGGGAACCTGCTTCCTCCTCTCTCCCTGCCTGCCTCTCTGCCTACTTGTGATCTCTGTCAAATGAAATAAATAAAATCTTTAAAAAAACAAAAACAAACAAACAAAAAAAAAACAATACAACTTTTCCACAATTCCCTACCTTCTTGTTCTCTGCATTTACTAACCTGGTTTACATTCTTTGCATGCACAAAATTCTACCATTAAAACAGGTTAAAGAAATGGCTCAGCCAAGTCAAAAAACATGTTCTCTATTTCAGAGTTCTACTGACAATAAAGGATAACACTTCCTGCTACCTCTCCTCCTAAACTCTCAGTGAGTGATGTCCTAACTCTGAGTCCTCTGAGTTCAATTATTAAGAAAGGATTCAGAAAAAATGGTTTACTTTTTCCACACAGTGCATCATCTCCAGGATTCTCTTTAAAGATACTGACAACCATGTGAGAACATATACAACAGCCTTTGAAAGTTCACCTACCTTAATAAAACCCAGTTTTCTTCCTGCCTTTAACAACGTGTTTTATGAAACCTAGGAATAGAAGAGAAAGTTACTGTGAAATACAGAACCAAGAAATAGGAAACAGATTACACTGAATGTCTGCATATAGAAAATTACATATGGCTAGTTAGATAAACAAGAATATAAGCAACAGGGGTGCCCGGGTGGCTCAGTGGGTTAAAGCCTCTGCCTTCAGGTCGGGTCATGATCCCAGGGTCCTGGGACCGAGCCCCACATCGGGCTCTCTGCTCAGTGGGGAGCCTGCTTCCCCTCTCTCTCTGCCTGCCTCTCTGCCTACTTGTGATCTCTGTCTGTCAAATAAATAAATAAAATCTTTCTAAATTTTTTTAAAAAAAGAATATAAGCAACATTGGTGTTCATCGTATTCATAGTTATCAAAACCTTACTCCTTAAAATGTGTGCAAGGATTATGTCGAGCACAGAAGAGAGCGTGTTGTGTAATTTTATTTGTACTGCAGCCTGAGAATAGAAAGAACTCATCTACATCCACAGAAATCAGAACAGTGGTAGACTGTGCAAGGTGGAAATTGACTGGAAGGGGCACAACAAAATTTCTGGGGTGATAGAAATGTTCTTTATCTTGATTGGGGTACTTTGTCAAAATGCATCTAATGGCATACATAAGATCTGTATAGGAAAAAAAAAAAGATGTGCACTCTATTTGGTAAATTTTATCTCACCTTTTAAAAAGTTTTTATGTGGGGGCCCCTGGGTGGCTCAGTGTGTTAAGCATCTGCCTTCGGCTCGGGTCATGATCCGAGGGTCCTGGGATGGAGCCTTGTGTCAGGCTCTCTGCTCAGCAAGGAGTCTGCTGCTTCTCCTTCTCCCTCTGCCCTTCCCCTTTGCTCAGGGTCTCTCTCTTCTCACAACAAATAAAGGGGGGGAAATGGGTGGGTTTTTTGTTTTGTTGTTGTTGTTGTTGTTGTTGTTGTTGTTTTGGACAAAGAAAGGGAAACCACAGGCAAGGGGAGCAGCGGGCAGAGGGAGAAGCAGACTCTTCAATAAGCAGGGATACTGATGTGAGACCAGATCCCAGGACTCTGGGATCATGACCTAAGCCAAAGGCAGCTGCTTAACCGACTGAGCCACCCAGGCGCCCCACAAAAAATATTATTTGTGGGGCGCCTGGGTGGCTTAGTGCGTTAAGCGTCTGCCTTCGGCTCAGGTCGTGATCTCAGGGTCCTGCGATCGAGCCCGGAGTTGGGCTCTCTGCCTAGCGGGGAGCCTGCTTCCCCCTCTCTCTCTGCCTGCCTCTCTGCTTACTTGTGATCTCTCTCTCTGTCAAAATAAATAAGTAAAGTCTTAAAAAATATATACATATTTTTAAAAAGCATTAAGATATCCTCATATGAAAAGAAATCTTAAATTCAGAATATTATGTAAGAATGGATTGTAAGAGACTTCACTCCACAGTGCTTCCTGTCCAGGTCTAGTGGGGCCTACTTCTCCGCAAATAATCCGCATGCTTCCATCAAGCCTCAATTCAAATCAAGATGAGAGGCTGAAAATTATTTATTCTCTTAAGTGCCTTGAGCATACCCTCCACAATGGTCATTCACAAAGATTCACAATATTTGTGGGTAAAGGAAGGTAAGCTTTAGTTCAGTCTGAGGTAGATTAGTATGATTACATTGTAACTGATGAGGTAGGTAATGTAACAACACACATCAAATAAATGGACTAGTTCAAAGACAAAGGCATTATGTATTCCAGAATATTAAACGACTTAGTATTTTGCTACGGAGAGTCTTATACCATATTCTTACCAAATCTTGTTCAATATAACGTTAAACCTCAGAAAAGAGTATAAGAAAGCTAGAATGTTTATCTTCTGTCTCTAGACTGTCCAAAAAGAGAATTCATTTGTTTTTCCCCCGGGGAAACTATTTGAAGCTGCAATACATGTAGAACCAAAAGTGATAGTCAATGCAACCAGTAATATTAAACCACTTCCCCATAAAATTTATCATCCATCTTCCCATCCCTTGAGGGTTAAATAGAGGTCAGCACAAATGAAAAGAAAGGGCCCAGGTGCATTGTGAGGTGCACTTAACGAAATTAAGTGCTAGACTTATCTACTTAAGTACTCTGAAGCTATAGTGAAAACGACACTGCATTCTTCTCTTATTTATTAAAAAAATAATAATCCTTGGGGCCCCTGGCTGGCTCCATTGTTGGAGAATGTGACTTTTGATCTCACAGTTGTTAAGTTCGAGCCCCATGTTGGGTGTAGAGATTACCCAAAAGTAAAATCTTAAATATATATATATATATATTTTTTAAAGATCCTAAAAATTAAACATTTAAAACATTAAATATTTATCATAAAGGGCGCCTGGGTGGTTCAGTCATTAAGTGTCTGTCTTCAGCTCAGATCATGATCCCAAGGTCCTGGGATCGAGCTCCCTGCTCAGTGGGCAGCCTGCTTCTCCCTCTCCCACTCCCCCTGCTTGCGTTCACCCTCTCGCTGTCTCTCTCTCTGTCAAATAATAAATAAAATCTTAAAATCAAATGAACATTAAAAAATTTTTTTTCGTAAGGTACTAAGGCCTATTTTTTTTAATGCATTTAACCAAACTCAGATGTACAACGGATCAACATGCAGTATTTACACACACACAACTGCACACATCCACACACATGAAGAATTAGTTTAAAGAGCTCAGGGACATGAATCAGATTGATACAATAAAGTAACAGAAAAGAGGCCTTGATTTTGTCAACATGGATATCTGTCTCAGAATATAAACTCTAGGAGAACAAACTATTTCCCATCCCCTTTTGTCCAGCACCACCGCAAGGACTGTGCACCCCCAAGCAGCCTGTCCAAGGTGGAGGACAAGCAGAAGGAGCCGAAGAAACTCTCATTCTGCAAAGCAGATATTTGGACGGAAGTGATAGGGTCGCTGGCTCACTACTCCATTTTTCCTGGGTAACATCAGAATGATTCCTGAATTATTTCTCGGTGCTCCTCCGTCCTGAAAGAGGGGACGTGAAAGTGCATGTGGAAAAAAGGGGTACAGGCAAGGCTCCCACAGACACACAAAACCACCAACACTCTTTCTGTTTTTATAAACTGTCATACAGATTAAAATAGTCTCCAGTCTTGGTCTTGTGCTGTTTTTATTACATAATAAATATTATTTATTATAATAAATACATAATAAATACTATCTTGGGAAAATGATGTAATTTATTATGTGTGAAGAAGTGTCTTAAATCTTTTTTGCCTCATTTACAGTATTGTGGACATTGGTAAAGCAGTAGCATGATATGTTCAAAAGATTATAAACTTTGGAGAAAACAAATCTGAGTTTGAATTGCCTCCCTGGCCAACCATGAGCTATAAAAAAATGACTTAAAATCTTTGAGCTGGTTTTCTCATTTGTAAATGGAAATAATAATATCTATATTTAGAGATGTCAGGATTTGAAAATTCCTTACACATATAACTGTATATTCATATGCACATATATTTATAGTTTTTATATATAGTTATATGTGTATATATTGTATTTGTGCGTATATAAATATATGTGTATGTGCATATATGCTACACATGTGTATTTGAGTATATATATATATATATATGTATATATACAGATCAATCAGGCGCTCAGTACTTACTGGATTCTTTTAATGCACTATGAGTTATACATATTCACAGCACCTTTGTAAAAAATAAATATATTTCCAAATGAGCTGAAAGTTTCTGGAAAGCAAGTGGACATAGTAAATGCATGTTTTCCTTATCTGGAACCAGCCGCTAGGAGTAACGAACTAGATATTAAAGCATCCTGACTGGGGCGCCTGGGTGGCTCAGTGGGTTAAAGCCTCTGCCTTCGGCTCGGGTAATGATCCCAGGGTTCTGGGATCCAGTCCTGCATCGGGCTCTCTGCTCGGCGGGAACCCTGCTTCCCGCTCTCTCTGCCTACTTGTGATCTCTGTCTGTCAAATAAATAAAATCTTTTAAAAAAAAAATAAATAAAAATAAAGCATCCTGACTGTAAATTAATTATGTCTTTTTAAAATTAAGATCACTCAACAATACGTCAAAGTCCACGGTATTCAATGAATATTCCATGTACCTAACCACTCGCAAACATTCGGCTTGTACAGCCTTTGCAAAAATCAACCCAAAAGGATTTCGGACTCTATCAGGTTCAACTCCCCACACATTCATCAGGCAGGTTGGTCGCTGACAGCAGCTGCCCACAGGAAGGGTTCATCTTCCTTTGGCTGACTCCTGGGAAGTGATCAGAAAAATTGGAGAGGGTATCGATACTATTTTGAAATTTAGAGTTCCACCCTGACCATCACTGGGTCTGATACTTCTTTCTTTCCCTGACAGCAGCCACAGGATGATCTAACTGGTACATGCCCCACATGGCAACTTAGCCAAAATGGGGTTTTATCTGTTTTGTTCATGGTGACATCCTAAGCTGCTACACAGGTACCTGACATAGAATCAACTGTCGACAAATATTTATTGAATTAGGAAATGAATGATAATAGTAACACAAAGTATTCTGTAACTTTTTAGTTCCTTAAATTAGTTTAAGATACTTAATATGCTTAAGATACTTAATATGATTAATATACTTAACATTTAAATGGAGTTTGTTCATTTTGACTCCCACTACCATGCCTTGTAAGAATGATTCTTGATTCCCTCTACTGATGGACAGTTAGTTTGCATGGACCAGCATGGAAGGATCTTAAGAACATAATTTTTGGGGGAAAAGCGTATTTCTGAATATACAAATATGTAATGAAAGATTTTCATAATGAATAGAAGAAATAACATACTAACTTCTGGATAGTGATTTCTTCTGGAAAGAAAGACGAAAAGGGATTAGTGGATGGAGGTACAGCTAATTTACAATTTTGTATTTTTTTAAAAGATTTCTTTATTAATTGAGAGAGAGAGAGAGTGTGTGTATGTGTGAGAGAGAGAGAGAGAGAGAGAGAACAGGGGGAGAGGGAATGGAAGAGGAAGAAGATGACTCCCCGCTGAGCAGGGAGCCCAGTGTGGGACTTGATCCCAGGACCCTAGATCATGACCTGAGGTGAAATCAAGAGTCAGGTGCTTAACCAACTTAGCCACCCAGGTGCCCCTGTATTTCTATTCTTTAAAAGAGAGAGAGAAGAGAGATTATGCAAAAATTTTTCAAATGTGGATGGTGGTTACAAGGATTTTTGTTATTTTGTTTGCATTTTTCTGTACATTTGAAATATCTTATACTCAAAACTAAAAAGTAAACTTTAAGTAGGTGTTAGGGACACCAGGCTGGCTCAGCAGGTAGAGCAGGGGACTTTTGATATCGGGTTCATGAGTTCCAGTCCCAAGTTGGGCATAGAACTTACTTTAAAAAAAAAAATAAACAAATAATAAAAAGATGATATTTTCTGGCTTTAACCAACTCCTTAAAACATAAGAACTTAAGCTCAACCAAAGAAGAGTATACTAACGTAATTTATACTCAAAATGAATGATTTCCGATAGAATAGTTTTTATTTTTAGTTGCATAGAAATAAAATATAATTAAGTTAAAATTTTGGGGAGAAATGCCATCGCATTTTCTCATTATATTTATAGTCTCGTATTCTTTTTTTAAAGATTTTATTTACTTATTTGAGAGAGAGAACACAAGGGGGGCGGGGGGCGGCAGCAAGGGGCAGAGGAAGAGGGAGAAGCAGGCTTCCCCACTGAACAGGGAGCCTGACTTGGGCTCCATCCCAGGACACTGAGATCATGACCTGAGCTGAAGGGTGACACTTAACCAACTGAGCCACCCAGGAACCCCTATAGTCTTGAATTTTTATAAATACATCATCTTAGTATAATTTCTTATAATTTGAGTGGCTAGTAATGTCCCATTCTTAGTTAGTTTATGCAGGATTTCCAAATAAACTTAATTACACATAAGTATTTAAGGGCTATATATTTTTGTGAGATCTGATTTCTCCTCTCATTATGAATAATTCCATAGAAACATATTTCTCCTTACTAACACTTTACTCATGACCTGAATTATTTAGGTATGAGGGATTGTATTTCACTTACAAAACCAGTCTCCTGGGGTTTTTTTTTTTTTGGTTTTTTTTTTTAGATTTTATTTTCAAGTAACCTCCATATCCAATGTGGAGCCCCAAGATCAAGATTTACATGCTCTACTGACTAGGAGAGACAGGCACTGCCCAGTTTTCTGTATATTGTACCTTGTTTTATACAAGCCCCTCTGGAGACATGACTTGTCTGAAAGAATTCTAGCTAATTTAATAATATAAGTCTGCTATACCAACAAGAACTTACATTTATAATCAGAAAGAAGTCAGAGCTCTTTAAGTTGACTAAAAAAAAATTAATCAAAGCAAGTTAGAATCTTCAGTAGTCTTAAAAGACCAGGTACAGTCTAGATAGCTTATAATTTTGTACTCTTACTCCAAAGAAATGTGAAGATTAAATAAGAATAAGAGGAAGAAACAATGATACATCATCATGGGTTCATTTGCATTTTCCCCCACAGATCAGCATCCTGCAATGGTGAACAACAAGGATTTTTGAATAGTGGGCTGGTGCGTTTCTTATTCTTCCATTACAAAATACATATATTCAGGAAATAGGGCCATGGTAATGAAGAGTTTGATGTAACTTCTACAGATCCTCAGGTAACTGTAGGTCAATTCATTTAGACTTTGACCATGTATTTTTTCTTTATGGAGGAAGTGGTGACTGAGCAAGGAAGGATGGTCTTTCGGTCATTTATAGCCAAAGGACATGACTGAGAGATGGCTGCGATGCTCTCTGTGTTTTTCCCTTCACTAAGCAAATAGTTATTAAATACAGAGTGCAGAACCCTGGTATTTTAGGTGCTTTGGAAAATAAAATAGTCTTTCTAAAGTATAAACCCTGTTGTCAAAGTATTTTGAAACTAGAATGTCCTAAAGGGTTAGAAATCTCATCAGGTGCTGTGGCAAAGAGCCAAGCCAACCAGTCCCTAATGGACAGGAATCCAACCGGAGATTTTGGCTGGTGCACCGCTGTCCTCTGCCAGCTGAACCAAGTGGTTTGTGTGGTGGCAGGAGTGGTAACACGTGGGTTGTAATATAAGCAAGATAATCAATGTGGATCTCTAGATGAAGATAAAATATATTATACCACTAAGTGAAGCAAGCAAGGAAACACAAAAACTACAAACACAAAAACTACAAACCCCAAGCTGTTTAGCGTACAAAATACTACAAGCTCTTTTCTTTTGCATCGATTAAACAAAGAAGCTTTTCCAAAAACAAAGGCCTCTGATTTAGGAAAACGTACCTGCCGTATATTGTTATTGTTTCTTACGTTAGGTTTTGTATTTATGTACCATTTCTAATAAGTTAGTTCCAGGGTTTTTTTGTTTTGTTTTGTTTTTGTTTTTGTTTTTGTTTTTTCGGGCTTTTGTTTTTTTCTCAATTCAGCAGGCCAGAATGGAATTGTAAATTGTGATGGTGAGGGGCACCTGGGTGGCTCAGTGGGTTAAAGCCTCTGCCTTCTGCTCAGGTCATGATCCCAGCCCCGCATCAGGGTCTCAGCTCAGCAGGGAGCCTGTTTCCCTTCCTCTCCCTCTGCCTGTCTCTCTGCCTACTTGCGATCTTTGTCAAATAAATAAATAAAATCTTTAAAAAAATTTATAAATTGTGATGGTGGTGATTTAGGGGTCTGCGAAACACTGCATTCCTGGGATGACGTGTTTTTCTGCTGTGTTTACTTTATGTAGAAAAAAACTAATGGTGCCAAGTGGAGGCAGAGAAGTTATTCTAAGCCCGCTTTGTGAATCCCTTTGGGCACACCTCATGTACATTCGTTCCTCTCGTTCAGTTCAGGCTGGGTGAACAGCAGGAGCCTCCTTTTCTTCTTCAGAAATGTCAAAAGGGGGAGGGGCAGGCTGGATATTGTGACACTGTTTTACAATGATGTAATATTGAGTCCCTAGGCTTCACGTTTCTGGAAGCTCCATAACAATGTGGAATGTTATGCTGTGTTTGCCTCTGCCTGGATCTCGGAAGTCTGCGTGTGTGTGCACACACATTGTGTGGTGACACAGATCACTGTTTGGATAGGTCTTGAAGTTAAAACCCTCACTTTACATTCTCAATATCACTAACCTTGCAGCTACTTCTCTTCCTTGCGGAAGGAAATTGTATTTTATGCAAAGACACCCTCAAGACCATGTACGAGACTGCCGTTACAGCTTCCTACCAAAATGACAAGACTCAACAGTAAGTTGAAATACAGGATTTGTGCACTAAAAAAATGCAGCAGGCAAGAGCCTGGTGTGACTCGCCTCAAGGTAGCCGAAACTGGACAGTATTTTTTTCTTTTTTCCTTAGTGTAGGAAGCCAATTGGAGATGTCTATTTGTAGTGGGGAATTACAGCATTGATCCCGGGACAGAGTAATGAATAACATAACTGATTAGGGCACAAAATGTCTTTTAGTAAAACTCACTAAGCCCTTCACTAAACCTCCCTTTCCTCCAAATCTGTAATAGGCAACGCTTCATGGGGGAGCTTGGGCAAAATATTTGTCCTAAACACTTGTCACCAGCCAGGCACAAAGCCCTTGGGGGCAGTGATGTCATGGTGTTGAAGCCACCCAGCACTTTCTCTTGGAGATCTGTCCTGATGCCTTAGGAACTGCTGTGCTTTAGGCCATTCTTACCCAACTTCTGGGTGGTATATACATGTGTATCCATTTCCCTCTAATGCTGCAAGAAGCAAATTCATGCCACCATAATAATAAAACTATTATTACTGTTATAATCACCGCTGACACTATATAAGTGCTTATTTTATGCCAGACGCTAAGTGCTTTACATGTGTGAACTCACTGAAGCCTCAGTGAGGACTCTGAGATAGGCCCAATCGGTGAACATCTTCTGCAGGTACGAAACAAGGAAGTACAGGGAGGCTAGGTAAATCGCAACAAAGTGCCCCAGCTGGTAAACCCGAAAGCCAGAATGTGACTGAGATGGTCTGAGTCTGTCACCCTTAAGCTGTAAAAGCTGAGAATCCTTTCTGGGGTGACTGCCCCTCCCCTTATCGAAGTATAATGAGGTTCATTCTAAAGGTAAGCATTTTAGCTATTACAGTAGATCAGGGTGGAGTTTTATAAGCCCGAAGAATTATAAGCAGCTCTCCATGGTTCCCCTCATGAGTCAGACAGGGACCCGTGCTGCCATGAACTAGCTAATTTCAAGAGCTCTTTCTGAAGTTCGTTTGAAAATTGAATCAAGGACATTTGAAATAAATGTTACAAACTTTGCAAGTAGTTTAATCCCAGAACCCATATAATTGTAATAAAAGAGAAACAGGAAAATATCCAAGATGCTTTACAGGATTTGAAGGGGAAATCCGTATGGCAAACGTACTGATTCCAGGCAAGTGTTTAGGCAAAGCCTGTGTCAGTTTCGGTCTTTGTGACAAGGCATGGACAACTAGTAAAAGTAGTTAAAGTGTCAAATATGGTGCACAATGAAAATCAAAAAGGGGAAAATGTGAGAGTCAATGTTTGGACAATTTATATAAAAAAATATGGGTACAATATGGCAGAAGGTGAAAGAAGGTGGCCTCCCCTACAAACGCAATATGCTCAATGAAAGAATGTTTTATTTGGGCATGTCAACAGTCAGCCGGATCTGAAAACCCAACCATCAAGTGCCAGATGAGGAGTGCAAAAATGCCAAGAAACATATCAAGAGGTAAAGAGAGCCAATAAAAAAAACTTCCATCTTGTGGCAGTTTTATGAAAGGGATTTACATAGAAATCAAGGGCTAATAATGAGAGCACACAAATTACTGTGGAAAATGATGATTAGTGATAATAATTGTTCGAGAAAACATGTGTGTCACCTGCCTCTAAATGGTAATTTACGTTTGACTGATGAATAATTCAAGTTCCTAGGCTTAAGACAGGCCCTGCTGTTGTCACTAACTAGTTTTCTAGTCGGGCCAAGGGGACAGGGCTGCAACTAAATAGCCCCCCCCCCAGAATTACCTATCCCTCACAAACAATTTTTTCAATTGCCCCCGACTGCCCCGTCCCACCTGCTGAGGCCCAAACGTCTTTCTTTCTCTCCCTCTCCAGCCCCCGCCCACTCTGCTTTGTTCATCTTGCTGGTCTTCAAAGTCTGAATCAAACAAAGAGCTTGTAACCCCCAAGTTTCCAGACACTTAAAAGGTTTTGTGTATATCACATGTAAGCCTTTTGAAGGAAACATACAAAGGAATAATCTGTTTGGTCTTCTCAGAAAGAAGTTTTCGTTCTGTTTCTCTGCAAACTCATGTTCTGAAAAATAAAATGTATCAGGCGTGCTGTTACAGACACTATTTTAAGACTGACAAAGACATTAATGGAACAGAGAAGTTACTATCACCAATCTTCCCAAATGAGAGGTGTCAGGATATCATCCTGATAGGAAGAGAGCTATTATTTAAAGAAAAGGGGAGGGGCACCTGGGTGGCTCAGTGGGTTAAAGCCTCTGCTTTCAGCTCAGGTCATGATCTCAGGGTCCTAAGATTGAGGCCCCCCCTCCTCCCGCATCGGGCTCTCTGCTCACCGGGGAGCCTGCTTTCTGCTCTCTCTCTACCTGCCTCTCTGCCTACTTGTGATCTTTGTCTGTCAAATAAATAAACAAAATCTTTAAAAAAAAAAAAAAAAAGAAAGAAAGAAAGAAAGAAAAAGAAAAGGGGAATAGGCCTGCTATCATCTTAATCGTCTTAATCTTTGAGTGCCCACCCCCACCCCCAAAATTCCTACCTCGAAACCTAATCCTCAATGTGATGGGATTTGGAGGTGGGCCTTTAGGAGGTAAAGAGGTCATAAGGCAGAACTCTCATGAAGGAAGTTAGCACCATATGAAAGAGATTTTATGAAAGAGACCCCAGAGACATCTTTTGCCTCTTCTGCCTTATAGCAATAAGGCCACCTTATTTATGAGACTTTGTTATATCAACCTAAAGCGACTAAGACAGGGCTCAAAGTTATCATTTTAAATATATTTGGGTGGTATTTCCAAATCTCTTATTTTCCTCAGTGAAGGGTCTCTGTGATATTTTAATTGCATGTTCACAAATTAATTTAGTAAAAATTAGCTATTAATTCTCCATAATATATCTTTGCTCAAGGTATAGAAACATCTAAACAACATTTCTCTTTCTTTGTCTGTTTTTGCAGTGGGTTTGTTTCAACAGAAGCAACTTTTTTTCCCCCAATGATTCACTTATTCATTTGGGGGTTATGGAGGGGCAGAGGGGGAGAGAGAATCTCAAGCAGATGCCACACTGAGCATGGAGCCTAACGGGGGCTTGATCCCACGACCCTAAGATATGACCTGAGCCGAAATCAAGAGTCGGTCACTCAACCAACTGAGCTACCCAGGGTCCCCTAGCAGAAGCAACTTTTTTTTTTCTTTTAAGATTTTATTTATTTGACAGAGGGAGAGAGAGATCACAAGTAGGCAGAGAGGCAGGTAGAGAGAGGGGGAAGCAGGCTCCCTGCTGAGCAGAGAGCCAGATGTGCCAGTTGTGATGCAGGGCTCATCCGAGGACCCTGAGATCATGACCTGAGCCGAAGGCAGAGGCTTAACCCATTGAGCCACCCAGGTCTCCCCAGAAGCAACTTTTTACAACATCTCATACTAAAAATATCCTTGCCCCAAATGTTAAAAGTTTTGAGGAAGGTTTTACTTGGTTTTAGAAATATCCATGCAGTCTTACCTGTTAGAGCTTACAGAAAAACTCCTTTGTTCAATGTTAAGTTCTCAAAGTTTACAAATAAGCAAAGTAAGCAGTAGTATCCTAGGTAGCAAGATTTCAAGGACACTGGCTTTAAAAATAATTCTCTCTCCTTTCCAGTTTAGAAAGTTTGTGATTAGAGAGTTTTTTTTTTAACTTTCTAATTAGATACAATGTAAATATCTCTAGGAGATAGCTAATGTATATCTTTTACACCTTAGTATGAAAGTTTATCAGATACTTTTCTACAAATGATTGAAGAACAGGGAGAGCCAGATACAAAGGGTGCCTGAAGAAGGTGAGAGAATTGAAAGCAAATGGAGAAAAGACTAGATGTCATGCAGTTAGTGTTCCTTGACTTCTCAGTTTTGCCTAAAAAGGATGGTGACTATTACTATGCTGTTCTAACCCATCAGGAAGGAACCATGTCCATTGTCTTTGTATGCAGAGCACCAACCAAAGAGCCATTCTAGGGATATCTACTCAATTAATGGACAAATGAATGCAAGTATTTAATGGATAATATATTCTTGGTATTTTCTATAATCCTTACATGTAATGGCTAGCCTCTAAAAAATTGCTTCTGGAGGCATGGCCTACATAACAAGCATTCTTTCCAAGGAGCTACTCCTCTGTTTTAATTTCTAAACTGGACTCTGCCTTTCCCCCACTCCATTTCAGTTTCTGGTGAGAAAATTCCTTGTGTTTTTCGATAAGCAAAGCAGAACAGGCACTTTTTTGGTAGGTGTTCATGAAAGGTGGATAATGATAGAGACATCAGAAACATGAACCATATTACAGGTAAACATATTTCATAATTACTTACTATTTACTGAGTACCTGTCATGTGATGAGTAAGGGGGGCAAAATCTCTGACCTCTTTGAGTCCGTATCCTAGGAATGGAAAGCAGACCAAAAAAAGTATAAACAAATACAGAACATATTTTTGTTCAGAATGTTACAGGTTCTATTTGAGAAGAGAAGATGGCAGATAAAGACTGGTGGGGTGGTGGATTTGTCCTGGAGATGCTTCCTGAGGAAGCAATGAGAAAGATAGAGCCGTGTTCATTTCTGGGGGCCAGGTTCCAGGGCAGAAACCAGCAACTACAAAGGGCGTGAGGAACATGCTCTAGGGACAGAAAGGTGAACATGGTTTTCGTATAGGAGAAGTCTAGTTTCTAACACAAGCCCCATCATTTAAATCGTCACTGAATGCTCTTTAAAAATTAATGAGTAGGAGTTAGAAATGGATCTTCTAAACCAGTTTCTAAATCCTAATTCTGTCTTTGCCATTTTTCACTCAGCAGTCTTAGATCCCAGAGAGGTATGTTCTTTCCCTGTTGGGCTTTCTTCATATTTACAGTGATGAGTTTAAGCATAAAGACTGGCCAAAATTTAAAGAGTGGGTCTCTGTGGTGTGATTATGCAGCCATGACTTGAAGTTAGAAAAGAAAAAGCAGGCATATTCCCTCCAAACACACTTATTAGAATTTACATCTGAACTAGGGAGCTGATTTGGACATTAACACATTGCTAATCATCAATACATGAGCATGGATTCATTCTACCACGTGATCTAATCATTGCCTTGGAAGACAAAAAGCAGGACTCTCAAAGACTAGAAGAAAGGAGAGCTAAGTTTGGTAGATGAAGGAGAAAAACAGGGAAGCTCAACACGTGAAGACAAAGTTATTTTAGGCTCCTAAATTGTGGTTCTAGAGTATTTTACATGAAAGTACAAACGTTTCCTTACTTCAATACGACGTGGGAGACAACAAGCAGAGGAACATTTTTTCCTAGAGCTAGGACACATTGCATCATCCCTGTGCACAAACGTTATGATTGTGCCCACGTGTGTCTTACTAGACATTGTGCTTTATCCTTAATTTTTAAAATGGCTGCAGTACTGAACACATCACGATGGTAGCTTTGAAAAGTTAATTTTTAATATTATGGTAGCAACTATTTTAATTTAATGTTACCCTAATAGTAAATCCATTGTGACTGTAAAGCAACATCTTAAAAAACAGGGACCATAGGAGACCTTCTTTGGAATTCCACATACTGTCCTAAATACTTGCAATGATGAGGAATGGTATTCAAGTGGGCATATCAGAAGATAATATTTCTTTTTCTCTTTTCAAAAATGCCATTGGAAGGAAAAATAAAGCAGCTCATTTTCTCATGTGTCTCAGAAATCTATTCTAAGGACAACAGGGGTGGGAAGATGCGGAGGAGAAGAAGCGGAGAAGAGGAGGAGGAGGAGAAAAAAAGGATGAAAAAGAGATGGAAAAGGAGAAAAAAAAGGAGGAAGAGGAGGAAAAGAAAAAGAATCCAAATACATTGTAGGAAGTGACTTTATTCAAATAAGTACATAATCACCTGCAAATGAATACTCTGCATGCATATTTTGACACATTTATTTAAAATTTTTAAAATTTCCTTTATCACATGTCATAATGAACAGAGAGTGAATCTCTTCATAGTTTTATCTCATTTGTCTTAAATGAGATATATAAAAATACAGATATATTAAATACCAAAAAATCTCTGAATACAAAGACGTTCTCTATCAGAACTAATAAAATTAAAAGTAACTCTTTTTCCCAAAAAAAGCATGAAATTTTATTGAGCTATCATTTAAGCTCCTCTATGTGTTGCCATTATTACATCAAACTTTGTGGGACTAACTACCTCCTTTATAAACTTTATTCCTGGCACTTGTTTTTCCCTCTCTATATCATTCCAATACATCTTCCACAATTCTAACCTCAAATTCTAAAATTAAACCATCGAGGAAAGTGGCAAAATGTTTGGGTTTCTTGCAAACGTCTGTGGAAATGACCACGAAGAGACCCAGGATGCCAGAATGAACTCTCACAAGGTCTGGCTCTGCCTGTGAAGAGCACTAATGCAGCAGGGTAGGATGCCAGTCTGTTTCTAGCTGTCTTTACTGGAAGGCAAGCCATCTCAGCTATCCACTGCTTCCACTGCTTTTTAGCCACAGCTTTCCCTTTTAATGGACAACCAAGAACCACAGGTTGAAGCGTACTGGGGAGGGCTGGGGAAACATGGCCTCACCTGAAAACCTTGGTGACCTTTCCTAAGAGCTTCTACCTAGGGTCCAGGAGAGGTGCTGGAACTCTGTGTCTGCCACGTGCGAGCTGTGTACCTTTGTGAAAGTCCCGCAGCTGTCTGCACTGCAGTTTTCAAACTGGAAGGACAGGGAAGGAGAGAGAGAAGCAAAGCTATCTTACATGGTTGCTGGGAGACTTCATGAGAGAAAAATATCTAAAACCTTTAGGTCAATCCCCTGTGCTTTAAAATCATGAAATAAATGCTAACTGAATTACTTAACTCATAAGCCAAATACTTTCCAGATCTCCTTTTTAAAAAATCAACAGATAAAAGTTAAGTTAAAAAATACATTTTTTTTCCCCATCAAAAGAAGTAGATGAGCAGGTAAATTCTGTCTTCCTCGTAGTTTTGTGGTTCTTTTAAATTAACCCGAGAGAGAGAGAGAGACATTTCCCATGTTTTGGACGGTGCGAGCGTCCAAGAGATAAAGGGCGGTATGAAGAATCACTTTGAAAAGATAAGACTCCTTAAAGTTCTTCTGAAACAAATGGGGAAACTGAGGCCAGGGGGAGATTATCACTCGGCCACGTCAGCAGCGGCGGGTAGAACACCGATCTTCAGGACCTCGCCTGTGCAGGACACCCGCCCCACCCTCCTCTCGACCCTGGTGCCCGAGCGCGCAGGAGTGTTGATCCTCCGCTCCCCTCCCAAGCTCCGCTGTCCTCGTCTACCCCGAGGCTCAGCCCAAAGCTCAGTCTCCCCCGGCGCGTCTTTGAACCGCGCGGAGGAGTTCCGCTCCGCCCCGAACTCCAGGGATGGACTGAAAAAAGCACGCGGAGGAAATGGAACGGGACCAAGTTGGAGGGTCAGTGCGGCAAGCAGCGCCACGATGGGGGTGAAATGCTTTCTGAGTTTCTGAGGCAGTTCACAGAGGTTCCCAAGGGGCCATCCCCAAAAGCTGAGCGAGGCATTCGGTACCCTCCTGCCTCCTTCAAAAGTTTCAGGACAGGAATCCAAGTTCATGCGGTTTGATTCCCAAGATTTCCCCCAACTGCAAGGAGGACCAGCAAAATAGACTTTTGTTACCGCTCAGATGATCACCCTCGTGGTGGTCGTCGTTAAGGTGGAATGAGACATTGAGGCTAAAATAGGTAGTGAAAAATTCACTGGCAGACATTGGGTCCCACTCCTCAGTCTCCGGGCTGGTCTTCCTCCCTCTTCCCTACTCTTCACCCAAGCGCTAAAATGTTGCAATTTGAGAAAAAAGAAAATAGGAAAAAGACAGGAGAAAAAAAGAGAACGAGGCTTTTCAGGTCCTTAAAAAAATATATATGGAATGGCTTAAATAATTGCAGATTTATTTTCTAAACTGCTTCAAACATAAAATCTATAACTCCAACCCCCCCACCCCCGCCAAAAAAATAGGAATGTAACAGCCGGGATCCGGGAGAAAGATCCAGCACCATCCTTGAGCAAAGCTCCTACGCGGCTGCGGGCTGGGGGCCACCGGTCGCCGACCAAGCCGGGCCCCAGAACTTGCCAGGCCTTGGGAACCCTGAGCTTGCGACACCGACTCCAGGGCCGCAGGTCACCAATTCTCTCGAACTCCAGATTTATTTTTATTTTTTGGCAAATTTTCCAAATAAACTGTTTGGGAAAGGTGATCGGTCCGATTCTCAGAGGAGCGGCCCGAAGACGCCCGGGAATTGGGTAGGAGGGTGTCACCCGGCCTTTGAGTCTTTACACCCCCACAAGCAGCCGCCGTGGAGTGTTGGGGGGGGGCGGGATGTGAGGAGGGAGATGGTGGCCACTCGTTGGCCAAGTTCTCAGAGGTCTAGGGGCCAACTCTTTGAGTTCAGACTTTTCTAAATCTTACTGGGAAAAGGTCCTGAACATGAACAATTTGAGAAGAAGGAGACCTCTTCCTTCCGCCAGGTTGCGGAATATTGTCAACAGGGAAACCGGCCCTGTCGCCGCTACCCTGGTGGAGACGTGCCAGAACTGGGATAGTGGCCTGGGGTGCCAGGGCCTGCCAAGCGCCAAAAGCTCGCTATTTTGACTCTCCAGGACAAATGTGGGGCTCCTCCTCATCGGCGCCCACTTTTAAGTTGCCTGAGGAAGGCTGCTGTGAGCGCCACCAACAAAGGTGAAATTGGGACCCTCGGACCTGAGAGGGGTCCCTGGGGGCCCGATGGGCTCAGGGTTGCCCTTGGTAAGTCCTAGCTTACAGGGTGAAGAAAAGTACTCATTTTGCCTTTGATGGTAGGGCAAAAGGGGTGCTACGTGGTCAAAGGTAAGGATTCAGGCTTCCAAGGACCCCAAACAGGTAGGAGTCCGGTTTGGAAACTGCTCGAACCTAGGCACGGATTCTCTACCTCTGGACCCAGGTGTGCACAGTCGCCCCAAGTGGTGCCAAGAATGATTTGTGCCACTTCCTGGGGGCACGGATTTTAAGGAAAAAGGGCAGGAACGTGAGTCGATCCTTGGTTGGGCGCTACAAGTTTTTTGTTTTGTTTTGTTTTGTTTTTTATTCCTAAATTGATGGGGTTTCCTACTCCTAGCTTACAGGGAGCTCCTTCTGCGGTGGAGGGGAGGTTAAGGAAAATGCCTACCATCGGATGCCCTGTTGCTATGCGGGTCACGTCTGGGCGTTTCAAAATTGAAAATTGTTTTGTTTCCTGGTTATTTACTGATGAGAGCATCTTTAAAACCATTACAACTCGCTTTTACCTATTAATATCTATTATTTTATTATTGCTTTTTTTGTTGTAACTTCTATTTTATATTTGGGACTTAAAACGCTCATACTTCACTTAAGCAGTTCTCAATCCTTCCTCTTTGGTCTGCAGTGAAATACAGCTCTGTGAAACCTTCGGTCCCCATGGGTTCATTTCCAACGCTCATTCCGCGCCCTGCTGGGGTACAGTACCCCCCACCCCACTCCCCCGCAATGCAATCTGACAGCCTTGCTCGGGAGGTAGACACAGCCGCACCCTGTGGCTTGCTTCCGACTCTGGACCGTCCCATTCACAGGGACCAGTTCACTGGGAACCCAACGTCTCTTGTCCGAGAAAGGAGGGGGTGGGAGCTCCCTCTCTCGGCAGAGCCGAGCCCCCCTGGCCCAGAGTCCTCTCGGAAACAGGGCCACAGCCTTGAGAAGGGGGTAGGAGGGCGAGGCCTTCCTCCTTCCGCAGCCTTCTGGCCTCCGCACCTTACTTCCAGGACATTTCCGAACGCGCAAAGCGGAGAGGAGGGAATCCCGCGAAATAACACAGTCCTCCTCCCTCGGCCAGCGCCCAGTTCTGCTCTTCCTTCCGCCACGGTTCAAACTTTATTCTGCCACCAGAGGAGACAGTCCCCCTGCCCCCGCTGTCCTTCTCAGACGTGGCTGTCCCCTGACACAGGCCCCAGTCGCGCGTCCTGCGGTACGTGCCCGCGCACCCCGACTACTGCTCTCCAGGCGCAGATCCTCAGTCCCGGGCCATGTGAAACCATGCCCAAGCCGGTGGTGCTCCCGGTGTGGGAAGAGGAAATGCCTCTGGTTCCCCGTATTCACCCCGCAGCCCTGAACCACAGATCCGGGCACCTGCTAAACAGCCTGGCACAAAGGGAGGAGGCAGGTGACGTGCTGAAGGAGACCTCTGGGGAGGGGGGTCACCTCCACGTTCCTGTTCCAAGCAGCTCCTAATCTGAGCTTCGCCCCACGGCCCTGGTGGGGGGGGATTAGCGTCTGCGGGGAAGGGAGACTAGGAAATGCCCTGAGGGCGGGACCCAGGAGCCAGGGCCCGGGCCGGCACGTTTGGTTCACATGGTTTCTTTCCTCAGTCACTGTCAGACGGCGGAGCTCTGTGCTCCGGACGGCGGGTCGTGGGATTTTATTAGGGCCTCGACAGCTTCCGCGTTCCACTGAGGTGTGCGAAGGAGGAAGAATAAAATGCAGAATTATATTTATTCCTAAAAACGAGCATTTGGTGTTAAATTACTATGGTCCATGTTTTGCTTTTGACCCCCACGATGCTGGGACCATCTTTCCCAAAACTTCTGCACTACTTTAGCTAACTGATTAAATAAACGGAGGTTACACAAAAACAGGGCATTTTATTCTCCTGGCCTTTCTCTTTACTTCTAATATGTGAAAAGGCTCTTTTTGTGTTATCGTAACTACTATTTTGGTGGTGTTTGTCTCCTATTTGCCTGAGGAGTGTGAACTCAAAGGCATCTGGACTGTTCAACACATCATTTGTTCTCTTGCTTTCCTCTTGTTAGCCAAATAAGCGTCTTCCTTAGTTTTTATTCTTTAAAGCAAAAACAGGTCATGGGAGTACGGATGAACTTTGTTTTCTGAAGCACATTCTGATTCCCTCCCCTGACCAGCTAAAGACCCCGGAGCTTCGAAAGCTCTGCTTTCCTTTAGGTTCCGAAGCTAAAGTTCTTGAAGCTCACTTCTCAAAACCCTTTGCACAGGCTCTCCCTCCCTGTCCGAAGAGACCTGTAAACAACGACTTGTGTTTAAAAAACAAAACAAAACAAAAAACCCCAAACCGAAAAACTGGGTTGGTGTTACATTTCAGATACATGGGAAGAGGTAAAGCCCTTCGTCAACATCATTTGCTGAAGGTCCTTTTCCCCTTAAACCGGGGACTCGTGTACCTCCTTGTCGCTGAGCTCAGAGGAGATGCCAGGCATCCGCGCACGCTTAAGTTTTCTCCGCTCCCGAGCCCCGCGTGCAGACTCGCTCGAGCTGCATATCCCCTGGTGTCCACTAGAGGTCACTGGCCCCTCGCAGCTCGCGGCGCGGCCGGCCGCCCCCCGCTCCTTAAGCTCAAATTAGCCGCGCGTTAATTAACACCCGAGTCCATCAAGGCGCGTTCTTCGGTACAGTACTCCGGCAGGGCTTATATAGGCAACCCAAACCCAGCCAAAGCAAACCTCCCCAAACCCAACACTTCCAGCATGTCCAAAATGGGAGACAGGCGCCTGAGTAACCCGGGGCAAGGTATAGTGCCGTCACGCTTTAACTTTTGTTCTGTGGGGCTTGCTAAATTGCTGTGAAGATACGTTCTCTGCTAGCGCAAGTTCGGCGGGGCCCGGCTCTGCGCTCCAGCTTTCGGAGGCTGGGCAGCGCGGGTTCTGGCCCCTTTAGCACACTGGTCCCCCGGGCGGATTTCTCCAACTCGGTAGCCACGGGGGAGAGGGGCCCAGGTCCACACCGTCCTAGGCGCACACGTATATAAAAGAATATTTATTTAGAGTTCGGAGTACGTAAAAATGCCCAGATGGCTTTGAAATGGTTAGAGCAAAGAAACAGGAACGACGCCGTTTCTCATGCCTATGGATGTGATCTGGGGGAAGGGGTGGGGTGGGTGGTTGAGAAGGACATTAGGAAATCAAATCGACCCTCGTGATTTTAACCCGCGAGAAGGGGATGTCTGCCAATGGCCAGGGAAGGTCCTTACCTCTTGCTGAGTGTGCGTGGGTTTTTTTTGTTGGTGGTGGTTTGTTTTGTTTTGTTTTAAAGATACACACAGAGCTTGACGTCTAGCTTTTTTTTTTTTTTTTTTTTTTTTCCTTTCCCAATTAAAGCCCTCAAAATATTTTCCGCTAGGGACTGAGGAGATTGAGTCATGTCTTCAGGGCCTCAACTAAATCCCTAAGAATTGCATGCAACCGAGCCCAGGTTTATTCCAATAGCGCTGTCCAAATGTATGATATTTTTAAACCTCCACGACAAGTTCCTTTGATACGGTGTTCTGGTGGGTGTGGAAGGGTCACCTGAGGAGCTCATAATTCTTTTGGAGAAAAATCTCGGAAATATAAATACGGATTTTGATAGAGGAGTTTACGCGGTCGGAGGTCTTTTGCCTTAGCGTGGGAGTAGAAGGTTTGGGGAGGACTGTGGGTATCCTAGCAGTTTGGAGGGCCGACCTTTTTTCACAGTCATTGGTGCAGACCCCAAAGATCTGGACAGTCAGGTCTTTGGGAGAGCGAGATGCAGTGCATTAGCCACCGTTTATCCAAACTGCTCAGTTACAGGCAAAAAATACCTGACGTGCCCTCATTGTGCATTGGGCTTCTCGTGGGTTGCTGTAATAATGGCCGATTAATAAAGCCACTGGTACGCCCTCAGTGGGAAGGGGCATACCGTCACGCCTCGCTGTGGGTACCTCCAAGGTCAGCATCAATAGCATCCAGAAGGCCCGTTAGTGAGGGCTCCCGGAGGGCCCGCAGCAGGTGAGTAGCCCGCCCTTAATACGGTTCGAGGGGGCGCCCTCAGGAGCCCACTGTAGCCTGGAGCTGCGAGGGACACCCGATGTCCCTTGAGAGGACTCTGGAACCGAGAAACCGCGGCTTTGATTTTTATGTCCGCGAGGTAATGGGGAGTCACCCTTGAAGTCTTCCCTCCGGGACACAGTGCCCACTCTCCCCCCTCCCCGCCGCACACCAAGGCGCCGCCCTCCAGCCCCAAATTCGTTCCTCTTCCCCTTGGCCTTTGGCCCGGCGCTGCCAAGCCAACGTTTCAGGCCCGATCCGCCGCCAGAACCCGATCCAGCTCAGCACCCACACAGGTGTCAGCTTGAGCTGACATTATGTAATGGATTTGGCAGCCGGGGCTCTTACCAAACGGAATTAAGAAGGGTGGGGTTTTCTCTTTTCTTTTCCTTTTTCTTTTGACTACATCTGGTGTCAGGTGGACTTGATCCGTGGCAGCAGGTGTTTTTTTGCAGGAAAAGACCAAGCGGAATGGCGGCCCTGGTCAAAGCATTCCCAGAGAAGGGCCCGAGGCAGGCCTGGGGGCTCTGTGCCCAGCCTCCAGCTCCCCTTCCAGAGCGGCTCACCTGAGGTGGTCCTCCGCAGCCTCCGCGGGGGCTGGCTGAAGTCCCGGCGCGAGGGGCCTGCGGGAGGTTGCCTCTGCTCGCTCTGTTTTCTGGTCAAGCCCCTCTGGTTAAAAACTGTGGGCGTCCAACCTATGACTATTTGCCTTTTATTAGCTTACAGATCCCCCTGTGAGTGAGGCTGAGTGTAAGACAGGGCGGAATATCAGGGGATTCTAAGTAAAATACCCTCGCAGGTGACAGGGAGCCCCGCCTTCATGTCGGTAGTTTCACCTGAAAGCCATTTCGGCGGGAGCAGGTCTCTAAAAACCAAAGCCAGCCAGTTCGGGATTCTTGATAAGGACTCCTGCTCAATAGAATTTTGAAAACATTCTACCAATTTTGGTACGCTGTAGAAGGGGATTGCATATAATGAATGACAGACTCCATTTTGCTAGACAGAAACGAAAGAAAATTTAGGAAAGGTGGCATCTCCCTCTCCAAACCTTCAGTTTACTTGTGAACCCTAAATAGTTGTCTTCAATGAATTTAACGCCAACGGCTGGTTTGAACTATAAAAAAACCTTCAGGAGGGTTTGCCCCTTAAAGAGCCAAATGCTAGATTTGGGGCATTGGACTTCACCGGGAATGATGAAATGGCAAATAATGTTTAAGTGACCAGCTCCAAGGTTAAATCTGAATCTCCGTGTTCGGTACCAAAAGGACTAATTCATATCATTAAAGATGATGTGAAGGTTAAAAGCAAAGGCTGGTAGAGTTATGACAGTAACTGTGAAGACAGTGGCCAGGGGCTGGGTGTCCAAATGGTTATTTACAGGAGTTTTGGGCAAATATCCCAACTCCTTAATTTGGACTCATGAGTTCCAACTGAAAACTCACAAAGACTTGCGTTCCAAGCACACAAATAAAAATCTTTCTCTAGAGTACCTCTCATATACGGAGGTCAAACTGCCAGGTAAAGCTGGCCAATCCTTTACAGTGATATTTACCAGACCCTGGAGGTCCCATGGCCTCTGTGTTAATTGTAGCATAACCTCAGCCATGACTACCTATAAATGAGATTTTTTTTTTAATCTAGTGAAAATAATCAGGGAGAAGAGTAATATCTGTAGGGAAATTTTTAGAACAAAGTTTAACCTGGCTCCATTAAACATGCCATGGTCAAAAATATTTAGTAGTGAATTCTTGCTTTCCTTGGTGCTGCAGAAGCCCCTGATTGTTACCACAAGAGCTGTTAGCAAAATCAGGAAACAGCACCCCCACCCCCACTCTTTTTTTGAAAGGCACAGGAGTTTCTTCAGGAATTGTCTTTGCTGGATCTCATCTGCAAGCTGAAGATCCTGTAGTGATCTGGGAAGGGACCAGCCCTGACACGCAGCCGGCTGTTCCTGGGAGGAACTTGGAGATACAACTATGATCTCATGCCAAAAGGACAAAATGATTTTGCCCAGAATCAGGTTGTGTTTTCAAGTTACCTTTCGGGTCTAACCGCATGGTAGTTAGAAAATTGATAAACATACAGCAAACTCATCAGTGTGGTCACGAGTGAACCAGTTTCCTTTTGGGGTTTTCCTCGAGTCCTCTTAAAGGGTCCCAAACCTTTGAAAGGGGCAGGCCTTACATCGTTGGGCCATCGGTGGCTATTGGGTGTTGAATTCAGGCACTTGGGGGCATTTTGCTAGTAAGTATGATGAAATCTTCAAGGTCGTCAGAAAAGATTTAGTAGGGAAAAAAGAAAAGTAATTTATAAAGTTGACTGCTTAAAATATAAAGAAGAAAACTTTTACACAATGTTAAGCCTTATTTAAGCATAACCAAAATTTCCTCTGTCATCTTCTACCTAACAGATAATCCATTACTTTCTTTTACATTAATTGTTCCGTATCTCAGACCTGTACTTTGTTGAACCCGCTCCCCCCTCCTCCAGAGACCCTAATCCTGAGGCCTCAGGATTAGTAGCAAACAGTGGCTAATAATTTCAAAGAAAGAAGCAAATTCCCTAAAATTGTCTTCAACAAGCAGAGCACTTTAATTATTAAGCAATTGTTAAATAATGCAAAAATGAGTTCTTTCTCCATCATACCATTGTGCTACAGCCTGAACGTTGCCCTTATACAAATACCCACTTCTAAATGCACGGCTGATCCATGGAGAGTGTACTCTCATCCTCAGAAACCAAGCTCCAAACCGTGCCGGTGCGCGACAGCTGGGGTGCTGATGTATGCGGTGTGCGCTGGCAGCATAGCGACCCACTTGAGCAGGCTGGGCTGGGGTCTGAGTACTTCCTACTTCCTCTCCTATCACCGCTCTGCAAAAGAATTTTTAAAACTCAGACTGCACACCGGCTCCTTTTGCTGAGGGGAAATATTTTCATTTGCCTACAAAGAACAGTTTTTCAAGAGCCACTTCGTTTACTCCATTTTCTTTCAAAAGTATGGTGGGAACAAACTAGCAACATTTTATCATCCTTATTCTGGAACAAGATTTGGCAGGTAAATGGGTTCTAAAACACGCCAAATATCGAGCAGTTTAACATTCAGAGATTTTTGTATGCTGCAGATAGATCTATAGCAATAATAATCCCTTAACTAACTATACAAACGCATTGTTCACCCAACCATCCAGCGGTCTCACTGCAGTGGGAGAAGGAGGGTGGTTACCGTGACATCATTGCTATTATTTAAATTAAACTGCTATGGTAGAATATAATTGTTAATAAAAGCCTTCTTTTCCCCGCCCCTCAAGGTTTCCCCTCCCCCTCTGGCATTTTATGAGGCGCCATTCACGATAAATATAAGCAGAATTATGTCGATCCTGGTAGCCTGTTCTGTAACTGTAATGTCGCGTCTACAGGTCAGCAAAGAAATGGTGGAGGATAATTACTTTCTTTAAAGAATACTTTGAGAAAATACACTTTTTTAAATTAGTTTAGGGTGCTGGTGTTCAAACTTTTCTCTTTATAAATGTGTATGTATATACACAGAGAATTCTATAAACACTTGTGCACACCCTCTGTAGTATTCCTGTGTTTGTACATTAAATGCTGCCATGTAATCATTCCATTGGGCGGGCTTAATGCATTTAACAGAACTAATGGGTCGTCTGTGCCGAAAAGCATGCTCCTATTTTTTAATCCCGTCACGTAATAAAACGGTTTTGTACCAGTCTGAGACTTCCACCTTTACCCATTATAGATGCTCTTGTCCCAGAACACCCTTTCAACAACTTTTGGTTCCTGACTATTGCTAAAACGTCCCCCTTCTTTCTATGCAATTTTCCTTTATTTTTAAAGCCTATTTTCGTGTTTAATAATAGTAACAGACAATCCTTGCTGTATGAGAAACTCGGTTGAAATGATCCAGTGAGCTCCCGCTTTGGTCCTTGCTGCTGAATCTCAAATACTGGATATGATCGGACTTGGTCGTGGGCTCCAAGCTGCAGGAGACCGAAGCTACTTTTTCGTGCCGGGATTTCACCTTCTTCCTAGCCTGGAGTGTGTACGCGCGCCACACACACACACACACACACACACACACACACACCCCTCTCCGTAAAACAAGCGGAGGGGGTGCCCCAAATGTGAACAGAGACGCGGGACTGAGGCAGAGCCTGGGCGGTGGGGAAGCAGCCCGTGCGAGCGTCGCCCGCACCAGGGGCTCTGGCTAAGGTGGGCGCCGGAGATCTGGGTGAGGACGCGCGGGGACTGCGCGGGCTTCCAGCTCTTGTCTGAGACGCAGGCGAAGATGGCTAGGTGCCCGGCAAGGAAATCAAAGTTCCGTGGAGCTTGGAATCCCTAGATAGCCACCCCTGTCCGGGCGGAGGCGAGCCCTCCACAGTCCGAGCTTAAACGCGGAGCGGCCTCTGGCGCTCGGTCGGCTTGGGTAGAAGCCTGAGAAGGGGGTCCCGCGGCGCTTTTGTACTGCCCCGCCTTGGCCAGCCGCGATCTGACGCACCGGCTCCCCCGGGACGCTGGGGGCGTCGCACTGCAGCTGGGTGGGGAGCAATTTATTCCTCGCCGCCCCGTCCCAGCCCATCTTCGGTTACTCCACCCGACCCCTCCCATCCCTCCACCTCCTCCTCCTCTTCCTCCTCCTCTACCTAAGCCTTCACTACCTCTGATTCTCCACCTCCTCCTCGTCCTCCCTATTTCTCGCTCCCCTCTCCTCCCTCCCGCCTCCCTTCCCTCTTCCCCCTCCCTTTCTCTTCTGAATAAGCAAGCTTTTGCTTCTAAAAGTCACAAGTAATCCTCGTGTGTGACAGAGAGAGAGAGACACGAGCCTGCCGAGAGGAGCTGCAGGCAGGAGGGGAATCCGGCACAACGGCTGGGAGAGGAAACTTGACGCTTCTGGGCCACCATTTGCCAGGGCCTCGCTCGAGGTAAGTACTCTGGGGACAGCGGAGTTCGATTCCTGGCAGGGTCCAGCCTTCGCCCGTGCCCCAGGCCGGAGAGATGGGTACCATTACCTGGGGCTACTCAAATAATGATGAAAATGGGGGTGGGGTGAGAGCGGGCGGGCGGAGGGTGGGGGCGGCGGGCAGGGTTCCAGCCCGACGGCGGGGGCCAAGAGGATTCTGTGCGCTTCGGAGGCTGAACCCCGGGTTCTTGCCCTGGGGCACCCTGTGCGTCCTACCAGGGTTCCAAGCGACTATGAGAGGCTGCCAGCTACCCGATTTCCCTCTCTGTGCTGCGCGTTCCCACAGCTCCCCTCTTTTACACATTCGCGTGCAAATGAGATCCTGCTCTGCCATGAAGGGACAATCTGCGCCTCGTTCAAATCTCGGAAAGGGAAAGTTTGGCAAGGCGGGGGCTGCGCAGCTCTGCGGTTCCCTGGAACCTAAATTGGGAACCAGAGATTTGCGCAAGACATTGATAGTTTTCTTTCTTTTTTTTTCCCTGTTTAAAAAAAATTACCTTTAACGAAAAATTGTATGTGTTCAAAAGATTATTGGATTACTATGCCTGATCAGGTGCTGATTACCTACCAATAAGCGTTTTAAACACACGCACCTTCTCGTGCGCACACATACAGACACACCAGGGGCTATGTGCGGTCGGGAAGGCCATCATAAGTAACCAAGAATTCAGAGTCGCGAGGGCTGTTAAACGTGTAAAGATTGTGTACGTGTCCTCCATGTGTGCAGAGAGCAGAGGGAGGGGGGCAGAGGGAGCACGCGTTGGCTCGGCGTTTTCTCTGTGCCTGTGTGTTTCGTGTGTTGTCAGCTGGCTTTGGTTTCTAAGCGCTGAACGCTGCCAGGGGCGGGGGCCGGCATCCACCATCCACCTCGGCACCCTAGTGGCGAAACAGGACTCATTTGTTTAGTGCAGAGCGGTGACGACCTAGAAGAGACTAAAGTGTGGTTAGGTCGGCCCCCTGCCATCCATTACACCTGCGGCAGATGGCTCAAGTGGTAGAATGGTTTTGTTTGTGGGGATGAAGGAGGGAGGAGGGGGAGGCTGGAGCCTCGCCCCATTCTAAGGAGGTACCATAAAGAACCAAAGACATGAAAGAAGCCATATTCGTATCATCAAAAGCAATAATGTTACCGCGGTCCATGAGTGAACCTGGGATATGTTACTGACCTTGGCGCCTGACCCCAATTGATGACATGGCAGAATTTTAGGACCAATATAGTTTCAGATGAATTTTTGATGAAGCACCTCCTTCTTCACACACACACACACACAAACACAACACCTGTCTCCCACCAGATGCACACAGGTGTCCTTGGAGCTCTACTCCCTGGAGCCAAACGTCATTGAGCCCCTGCGGATTTCACCGTAGCTGAAAGGGAGGCCACTCCAGAGGCAGGGAGCCTCTCCTTTCTCCCCAAACGATTTTTGCAATCAGCCTGCCAGCTACAACACATAAGCCTCCCCTCCCCAGATAACCAACTAGCTGGGATTTAGCTGGGTTTCTAATGTATCCATCTCTTTTTCACATACAGTGATGTGCCTTTCTGAGCAATGTTCTCATCTGTGCATCCCTTTCTTCCTTCATGCTCCTCAACAAGCAGGAAAGGAAGTGCACACACACACACACACACACACATCCTCCCTAGGCGAGCCCTGAGGAGGGCAGGTGTGACAAAGGAACATAGATACAGTCTAATGATAGCTTAGCCTGTCTTCATTCCTTAATTTTCTAGCTAAGAAAGAGGAGTTAAAAGAGAAATATAAGGAAGACCTAAATAGAATGAAAAGCCTCGTCTCCACCTTTAGTTCACACACACATCACTGTAACAACCATGGATGGATATATATATATATATATATATATATATATATATATATCTCCATATATATAGAATATAGAATTTATATTTATATGTAATATATATTATTATGTAGATATTCATGTTGTGGAATAAGAAACAATTTCGCTGGCCTAATTTTCTGTTCTCGATATAATTAGGGTTTAATATGCTTATGCTTTGATTGTAATTATGTATACAGAGAATTTCCACCATTTTGACACTTAAGTCCTATTTTTCTATTTTCCTTAATGATAAGCCAATGATTTTTAGATTCAATAAAACTGAAGAATATCAAGCAACAATGAGAACTCATTCTAGCTAAGATTTTCAAGTCACAAATAAAGCTGCATTCTAGAAACCTAATTCTTCCCAAGAAAGGGAAACATTTCAACCCCTACATTTTTCATGATGCGTTCAATACCCAGAGCTACCTCTGAAGTGGATTTGGTTGATGGGTGCTTGTCGTGTGCCCAGTGTAATTTAATTTTTCTTGTGATCATTTTCTTTTCCTATGAAGGTTTCCATTTTAGGAGAAGAAAGTTGACTTTGATATGTGCAGTGGGGTGCAGAATTCATTGAGAGAAATACCTTTAGAATATAGTTCTATTTTATTCATTATTAGTAATACAGGTTTGTTCATACATTATACAAACTGCTAAGGGCCTGCTCTGGGATGTGAATTCATATGTTTTCAGAACACATTCAGATACATTTGCAGGATAAAAAATAAGAAGAAAATATTGCAAACAGTTGAAAAGTGACCTTCTTGAGCATTTTAGAGTTTTTCAAATAAAAAAAAGAGATTAAATCTAAATCTCTTCCCATTAGAGGCACTAAGAAATCCCAATCTTATTTAAATAAATCAGAATTAGTAAAACTTTGCAATGGTAGAGAATGCAGACAAAAATCTAGCCCTAACAAGACTTCTTCCCCCTTTTCCTCAAAACACTTTATTATTTTAAAATTTTAAACTTTATTCAACTTCATTTATTTATTTATTTTTAAAGTAGTCTCCACACCCAATATGGGGCTTGAACTTAGGATCCTGAGATCAAGAGTCACAGGTGCTACAACTGAGCCAGCCAGGCACCCCTCAAAACACTTTAGAAACCCTAGTTTCAACAAGTATCTAAAGCTAAGTAAAATAATTTTCAGGATGAACTTGAACTTTCTATGGAAGTTTTTTTTTTTAATTCTGCAATTTTAATGAGCGATATTTTAAATAGAAAAATTCTAGGATGCATATTAGTTCAAATACCCCAGTCTCTCTAGGAAAAGAAATATATATTTTAATACTTAGGTGAGTTAACACCCGAATCACACTAAATCATGTTTCTTAGGCCCAGGTGAGGCTCAGAACCAAAGGCAGGAAACAAGCAGTATCTAAGAGAGAAGTGGCTAAGATACCCCCTTCCTCCACCCTCTGCTGGGACCACCTCCTTTTCATAAGAAAAGACCATTTGCTGGAACAGAAAACATTGATAAGAGAAAGTAAATCTGCAGTACGTGAATTGGCATCTTCCCATCCTCATACTTACTAGGGTTTCCTCAGTCCCCGCCATCCCTTGGCATCCTCTCCCACCCTTTCCCACCAAAGCCAACAATCGAAGCATTTACATTTATTTATGTGTAGCAAGATCTATAAATACCCTTAGGTCTCGAAAATATCTCCACCACCCCAAATTTGCTTTTACTTCCGGCGTAATTAAGAAGATCGTAATTCTTAAAGAAAAACCACCCAATCTCAATCCCCGGGAGCGGTGAGGGTGCTCTCAAGGTGCAAGAGGCTGGCGTGGAGGAAGGCTCGGCAGGTCTGCGTTCCGGGAGCCTGCCACTGACTGTGTGAGTCTGTGTCCTTGACTCGCACATTTCCCCTCTTAAGGGAGGAAAATGAACTCTCCTAGGCTCCTAATTTGCAAAGATACCATCTTTAGTCAGCACTGAAATAGGGGTGGTGGAGAAGAGGCCTGGGTCATGAATCCGAAGAGGTCAGGTTCTCCAGCCTCTGCCTGAGTCTCTCATAAAACCAGGAGACCGTAGTCAACTGCACTGCAGGTCCCTTCGGTATCCAGAAGAAAGAACCTCAGGGGGGTGGAGCCTGTGTGCCCGCCTGAGTGTTCAGTCCCATCCTACAATCCCCTTGAGTCTCTAGAAGCTCAGGCTTTGCCTTCCCGGAGGCAGGCGAGGCCTAGAGGGGCAGGCCGAGCCTTGGGTGCAGATTCTTGTGGCCTCCCAAATCCAACGCTGCCGGGCACCCCCAGCTCAGGGCCGCCCCGACGGCCCCGATGCCGTGCCCACGCGGCCAGTAGGTGTCGCTATTCCCCTGCTGGCCGGAGCCAGGAGTCCCGCGCTGGCCCCCAGCGCCACTCAGCCTTCCGCGCCAGGCAGGTCCACAGACCCACCAGAGCTCCCGAGAGAGGGCCGCTACCCATCTGGGACTGTCCCCTCTCTCACCTGGCCATGACCGTAGCGACAATGGCCGGCCTACGGGAGCGCCTTGGGGGAGAGAAGGAAGAGAGGGGTCTGTTGGGGCGAAAGCGGGGCCCCCGACGGAAGCTGCTCGAAGCCACAAACTCTCCCTCCTTTCTCTTCTCTTCACGTGCCGTGGGCAGCGGCCGGGCACAGGGAGTATCCTGGTAAAATCCCGAGCTGGGGGATTCAACCGAGGCTCCAACCCCGGCTCCACGGTGGCTTTAAAAATGAGGTTGAAATCCCAGCTTCGAGGGAGCTGGCCACACAAAGAGTGGATTGGTTTCAACTTCTTGCCTCCAAACAATTAGGAAAAGAAGGAAACCTGGGCCTGGCCACTTGCGTGAGCTACATACCATCTTGTGCGCACGTCTGCACGCAGAAATGCCGGGTAATCGCGACCGCCCCTCTCCCCTGGCTCAGGAAGGACTCGGTATTTCGATGTGGTTGGCTTCTCCCAAAGCATTGCTTGCCAAATATCATCCCCTTTCGGAAACTTAGCAGTTAGCACGCCTTTGGAATCTGTATTGAAATTGTAGGTATTGAGAATTCTGCGCCCTTCTCTGGCGTCCTGCGGCTCCCAGCCTTCGGCCTCGGTGTGCCGCGTAAGAGATTATTAATCAGAAGCGTTCTTTTTGTGTGTGTCTCAAAAGGAGGTTTGGCTTATGAATACTGAGAGGGATATTTACAATGGGTGCATCCAGTAGGTAACTGGAGATTTTATTATAATTCTGATTGTTTGATACAGGGAAATCACTGTTCTGATTTGAAGATAGGGAGGGGGGACCGCACTGAAAATGCTAAATTCAGAACTTCGAGTTACTGAGTTAGGCTGCAAAACTGGCTTTGTATTTAAACTAACGTTTAAAAGCCAAAATCTTCATTTAAAACATGGGGATATTTTGCAGGAAAAATTTTTTAAACCCCACATTTGATCTATATATTTTGGTAAACACGATCAGTTGGTGAAGAAGAAAAATGTATCAATCAAATATCAAAGGGAATGAAAGAAAAATTCTTACTTAAAATTCAAAATATTTCGAAACACGTCTTGTTCCTGACTCTGGGCCTTGGTCTCACTGTTTTGGGGGACATGGCTGGGCAAATGCCTGAGTGTTCAAGGCAAGCCTTTATTTTTACCTTGAGGTGGCCAACATCATCTTTAAATGTCATGC
Organism: Mustela erminea; assembly: GCF_009829155.1. Classification (NCBI taxonomy): domain Eukaryota; kingdom Metazoa; phylum Chordata; class Mammalia; order Carnivora; family Mustelidae; genus Mustela; species Mustela erminea. The sequence continues at coordinate 52,307,425 of NC_045616.1, forward strand.
CTTTTGTTATGTTTCACAAAATTGGCGACTTTATGTTAAATCCTATATCTGTTATACAATTCTAAATAATTATTTCTGATTGAGACAGCAAATTAATCATTCATTGATGTGGGAGGGGGGAGAAACACGTGTCTAATTGGAGGTTGTGAAGTTCAGTGAGGTGATATTTTTAGCTTGGAAAGTCCAAAATCAGATATTTGGGTATCTCTCCCCCTCCCGTCTTTTCCCCACTGCCTCCCTATTTTACCCTTTTTCACCCAAACCTTTGGGCTCCCCTCTCTGCTCTCTCCCCACTTCCTCAGTCTCTGTCTTCCTTTCCCTTGTGGCGCCACCCCCCCCAACACACACCGCAGTGCCTTTCCTCTTTCCTTTCCCATCTCTTCTCCGCCCCCCCCATTCTGCTCCCCTTCCTCTGTGCGTGTGTGTATCTCTCCCGTTCTCCACCTCTCTCCCCCATTTATTGTCTGATCCTATCAGTCAAGTTAATATAAAAGTAGCAAGTGGGAGGCCCAGAACCTCTCTCCCGCGCACCCAGGACACTTCGGGGAGGTGTCGGTCGCTGCCAGGTTACCGGCTGGAGTGGTGGCCTTTGATGCAGGGCACGCATCTTGTTGAGGAGTTGGGGTCTGCCCAGGGTTGCGGGGCTTATTCAAATGCCGCCCGCTGCTGCTGTGATTCGCAGGGACTCGGCCTCCATATGGTAATGCGGGGCGGAGTGGGGGGAGGCGCAGAGGGTAGAGGAGGGGAGGATGGGGGTGAGGGCGGGGTGGGAGGGGGCTCCGGCACCGCGCGCTCGGCTGCCGGGCTGGGACAGAGCACCCGGACCCGCGGCGGCGGCGGCAGCGGCGCTACCCACCCTCCGCCACAACACCCACTGAACCAGCGAGCCACCGAGCCACCGGCCCCCGGGGTAAGCCACAGCGCGCACACGGCAGTGACGGTGATGGTTGAGATGCTTCAGGTTACTACCATGAGCCAATAAGGGAGATTAGAAACAGAAAAGGAGATTACTGAGAGATCAGAGATAAGAGGTGTACCTCTCTGTGTCCCTTGTCACACAGCGCGCGCGCGCACGCACACACACGTCTGTACACACATGCATGCACAGACATCCGTACATGCACACATTCCTTGCTAGTACCATCTAAATATATGCACCGCCACTCTACGCCCTGAATGGTGGCGGGAGTGTTTGTCCTGATCCCTGCATAAAGACAGGCAGGTATGTTCCAGAGTCTAGGCAGGAACAAACCGCCACGCACGACTGAATTGCAGCCAAACTCGAAGAGACATTTAACCTGCCGAATTGTTTCGCTCAGCCAGGTGCCCCCCAGAAACCGGCAATTCTGCAGCCAGTTGTGAAATCCTGCAACTACTCATAAAATGTGCTGAAAATGTACTTTAGGAAAGGTAATCTTGCTAAGTATGGCAAGGTAAGGGCAAACGTAAAGGATGAGTGTGTTTCCGTTTTTTAATGTTTTACGTGTAGCCATCTGACCACTTTTTATTGGGTGACATATCATATGAGCACTTTGGTGTAGGCTTGGGAAAACTACAGCCAGAGGTAGGGCTGGAAATGCCATAAGAATTAAGGGTGCTAAAAATGGATGCTGGATAGTCCAGCATGAAAGATGGCATACAGCTGTAGGTTTAAAATGGGAGAAAATACATGTGAATATTTATACATGAAAGGCATTGGGGAGGGGTGAATCTTGCCCTGAGTATCTGTGCAGGTAAGTCATTCATAAGAAAACTAATTACCTGTGCATGTACTTGGACTTGTTTAATTGAATAAGCTGCATGTGTGCATACTTGCTGTTCTTTGTGGCTATGCAATTATGGAATCAGTCTTTTAAAAATGATAGCTTTGGGGGAATTTTAAAAGTGGACTTCATACATATATATTTTCCAAAAGCCATTGTGTTGAATAGATGTATTGCCAAAGGGAAATCTGACCCTATAAACAAGATTACCATAGCTTGATATCTAACTCAAGGCCTACACAGTTTAGGGTAAATCAACTGGCTTAATATAGTCAATTGTTTTGTTTATTTGTTTTCATTTCAAAGACAGGAATTAAGGATGCTTTTCAATCGAGATAATGTGCCTGTTTCCAGTCACATAAGGTAAAAATGAAACTCAGTAAATTTTGAGTGCAGCAGTTAAGGTACAACATAGAACATGGTTGAAAATGTCTTCCTTGCAGAAGGCTGTCCGTTGCTGTGTCTACACATTTTAAAATGGATTTTTTTTTTTGCGATAAGAAATGCTATAAGGCAATAGGTAGCAAATGCCGCAACTCTCAGTTAATCAGCACAAAAATTCTTTAGATATCTTTGGAGTCACTTCCCTTTATACATACATTATCTCAAATGCGCTGGCCCGAACTGAGTTTTTGCTAATATGAAGTTAATTAGATAATCAAACTTTGAGCCTTGAGCGATGGACATTACAGCTAACCAAGGGGGTATGTCAGGGGGGGGGGGAAAAAGTGTCTTTTCTTTTATAATCAAACCAAGAGGTTATACAGCTGGCATTACATACATGACAGATGTGCATATTTGGAGCCTTAAATACACAGAAGCAGGGAAGCAACTGTGCATATTATCTAGCAAGAGACAGCAGCAGACACTTGCCAAAAAATACAGACAGAAAGGGACAAGAGAGACAGACATAACAAGATAGCAAAAAAAGGAAGGAGGAAATCAATAAAACGATACAACCTGAACTTTTCGCGAATTAAAAAAATGCAAATATATCTTTACATATGCATCAGTATTAAAAATAATACACGCTGGAACCAACAGGAGCGGGAGCAGGAGGAGGAGGAGGAGGAGGAGGAGGAGGAGAGGTGGAGGAGGAGGAAAGGAGGAGGAGGAGGAGGAGGAGGAGGAAAGAATGGAGGCGCCGCGGAGCCCTGATTATGCATGGGCTGGAGCTGCCTCCTCTAACCTGTTCTTCTCCGAGCCGGGCAGCCGGCGGTCCTCAGCCGCCCACAGAACAGGAGCCGAAACAACCGTTCCCGAAGGCTACAGCGTTTATTTTTCTCTTTTGGGGGTTTTGGCGGTTGTTTCAGGGGCTCGCCAACTGGCCCCTTTAATTAAAAGCTTCAATAAAAGGCGATCGCGCCAGGAATGCACCGGCTCCTCTCCGCGCAGGATTTGCATATTTTTTTAATGCCCTAATTTCCTTGATGTATGTAAATGTAGCCGGACGTAGAGGGAGACAGGGAGCTGACGTCAATGGACGTGACCTCGCAGCTAAACCTTGAACGTGAAGCCGGGATGGGGGAAAACACGGAGCGGCAGCCGGCGGAGCCCGCTAGCGCGGGCGGCGGCAGCGGCAACGGCCAAAACCAGGCCGAAGAGGCCAGGGGGCCCCGTATACCGACCCGGGGGAGGACAAGCCGCCGTCTTCTTTCGCCACCGCCTGGCTTTCAGCCTCGCCAGCCTTCCGGCCGTACACACCAGCTCTTGTCCTGCGCCTCCAGCGCCACCAAATACATGTTCTTTTGCTTCCCCCAGAAAAACAAAACACTCAAAAACAACAAACCAAAATCAACAGAGACCAAACCAAATCAGATCCCCAAATGTTTTAGACCAGTGCTCGGGTAGCTATCAGAGAGACGACTCTGACAATGGAACATGATTGTTTGTTTGTTTGTTTGTTTGGCTTCTCTCTACAAGAAGAGGGGGAGACCGCAGACAACAGCAAATCATTCCTAAAACACGATAAGCTACACGTGTTTCCAGTAGGGAGCGGTAAATCGCCCAGCCGACTGGTGGGAGCTTCTCGGTTTTGGTACCTGTTTACCTGTGCACTCATTAAGCCCGTCGGCTTCATTAACTGCCATGCTATAAACCCGTGTTACAATGTGAGAGGTGTCTCGTGCGTGTGTGTGTGTGTCTGTGTGAGATGGAGATGCTGCGAGCGAGATGAGAGCGAGATCGGTGTTTCTCCAAGGCCACCTCTGGGACTTATTTTCAGGGCCATCTAGGCCAGAGCTCCTGGGCCGGAGTTCGAGTTTCACCCATTTGGGAAGGCGGGGTATGTCTATCAGAGAAGGCTCTCTCTGAATAGCCAGGCCCTTCCTCTTACACCGTGTGGGAGGAGGTCTTTTGAGGTGTGAGCCATTCCTTGGTCGCAGCCCGGGGCGCTGCCTGGCGGATTCAGCCTGGTGTGTTTTTACCTCGGAGCTCAGCAGCCTCAGCGAAGAGGTAGCGACTCCCGGCTACGCGGCAGGGAGGCCTTCAGACTATTCCCCACCCCCGCCCCCCACCCAGCCCCGCGCGCCGGCGTGTGCGTGCCTGCGCACCGGGCGGGAGCCGCTGGCACCTCCCAATGCACAGCCGCCCCCGCTTCTGCTCGCCACCCACTCCTAGGTAGCTAAGAAATGATCCTCGGCCTCTTCTGGGCCGGGGCCATGCGGAGTCCGGGGCGGAGGGCCGAGCCGCGGGTTGCCAAGGAAGGGGGGCCGGAGGCCGCGGTGTTGGCTTCCCAGTCCTGCCCTTAGCCGCCAAGGCTGCGGTTTCTTCGTTCCACCTCGCAACCCTAGCTTTGTTTTCCTGACATGCTCGTGGCCACCGGGCCCCACGCCTGCGAGGGGAGTGTATGCGTGTGCGCGGGGGGCGGGCGCGCGCGCGGGCGGGGGCCCTCCCGCCAAGGACACGCATGGCTGTCTGTCCTCCCGCTGCACTTGGCGGGAAAGCTGGGGGCCGCCGGCGGGACTGAGCGCCCGCGGCTCTCATTACCACCTCCCCGCTCCCCCCGGGCCGCATTTACATACGGGCCACTCGCCTGAATTTTTATAGCCCCCGTTCCGCCCCCGGTCGCACGCGCGCAGGCTCGGCACAAGCGCCCGCGCGCGCAGACACCCGCGCCCAGGTTGCGGCCGGCTGGGAGCGCGAGCAGGCCCAGGGGTGCAAGCCGCCCTCGGCGAGACGGATTCTTGCACCCTCCCTCTTGCGCCTACACCCCTGACAGCCTCCCGGCTCGTGTTCCAGGAAGCCCACTGTCCCTCAAGGCCCCCACCCTTCTCTCCCTGCACACTCCCACCCCCACCCTCCCACATCTCTCTGCCTCTTTGCCTGGAACACACGCACACACACACACACTCACACGCTTTTTCTTACCCCCTCAAATAAAAAACCCTATAGGGCGTCCCTGGTACGTTTTGAATAGCTCTGGAGTTTAAAGAATAAAAATCCTTATAACGTATTGCTTGTCTTTAGCCAAACACATTTGACGACCACAACAAAAAGAGGAGGAGGAGTAAGGAAGGGGACTTGAACCAAAAGACCTTTCTTTTTTTAAAAAAAAGTCTGCAAGTCAAAAGGTCATTCTCCAAGTTTGTAAATAAAATTGCAAAGGGAGTTCTTAAAGGAAAAAAGGAGAGGAGAGGAGGAAGGTAGAAAAGATCCACAAGTTACATAAAATGGTGCATTGGAAAAACAAGACGGGCCTAATCTCTTAAAAAAAAAAAGAAGAAGAAGAAAAAGAAGAACAGGAGAGAGTCTAAAGAAATCAAGAGAAAAAAACTGAAGGAAAAGAGAAAAAGAGGGAAGAGAAAATAAAAGGTAGAAAAGGCAAGAGAAGTTTCCAAAGAAATGTGTTCTTTACATCCTACAATAGGAAAATGTAGCCATTGCCTTCCTTCAGACGAGACATTTCTAATTTGTTCCGTCTGTCAGGAGGGGACTATGAGAGGTTTGGGTGCAAATTCATTATCTCTGGCAACGCAGAACGTAGTGTGGGGACTGAAAAGACCGTGGCAATGGATGAACAATAGGGCTTCAGTTCATCAGTAACAAAAGCAGTGGGGAAATTGGTTGAGTTTCAGAGCACGTCCTCCTCGGCAGAGGGGGCTGGACTAGACCTTGGACAGCCCCCCCAAAAACTTGCCAAGCCTCGCACACACCACTTCACTCTCCACTCCGAGGCTCAGGGAGCAAGTGCCTGGCGTGGGGGGGAAAAGTTGGCTTTTTTCCTCTTTCGTGTTTTGCGCCCTTCTCTCTCTCTCCCCAGAAGGGAAGATCCGTTTAAACTATTTTAGACGCAATCAAGCAAGAATCACCGTGTGGAATTGAGCGGCAGTTTTAAATGTGCTGTGGAGAGGAATGATCTGAATTTTTTTTTTTTTCTTTTTTTGAGACGCCGAAAGGAGCCTGTTTGTGTACTGCGGCCGCTCTGTGACTCTGGATCTTGTCTTCTGGCCGGCGCCTCGATTCCTGCCCAGCTGGATTTGGGGGGCAACACCGCCTGGCGCAGGAGGAGAGCAAGTGAGTATCGTGGCGGCCCGCAGGCGGCAACTCGGTCGGCGGCACCGGGCCAGCAGTGACCGCTGCAAACCCCGCGCCGGCGCTCCTCACCTCGTCCCCGAGCCGGTGACCGCAGAGCCCCGTTGCGGGCCGCTCCGAGGGCCAGTCCGGGGCTTTGCTACAGCTAATTGATTGTTGAGTCTCGGATGCTAAACCTGTTGATCTCTGGAGTCGTCTGAGCCAGAACTGTTAATTATCCAGCGGTTTGACCCCCAGTTGCAGAGAGATGCCAGGAAAATTTAGCGTGGAAAAGGGGGATTTTGTATTTAGTTTTGTGTTGTTGTTTCGCGGCACTTTTTTCTTATAAACGAGAGGCTAAATACAATTGTATTTTGCGTTCCTGGATTCAAGATTTGCATTTTGAATGCTTCTTTTAACCACCTCAAAGTTGCAATCATCTGGCAATGAAGTGACGATCTGACTGGGTTCTGGTGGAAACTTAACGTACATTAGCTAACTAGATGTAGTGGATTTCCACTTCCCTTTTCTCTAGCCTTTTGGATTCTAGGAGGCGAGAGGCCGCTTTACAGGGTTATCCCAAGTTCAGATTCATCAAGATACAGCCATCGCGGTTAGTTATTGGGACTTGGAACATTTCAGCTTCAGATGCTTCTGGTATCTGAGGGGAGCCGGTCTCTGCAGTTTGCTTGGAGCCCAGACCCCGCTGAGGGAGGCAAGATCTTCCTTCCGTGGCCTGGAATTGTCTGAGGGAACACCGGGAGGTGGGAACCCACGCGCTGTATTTGCATTAGTGTCTGCCGCGTTTTCTCTTGCAAATGTACCGGCGCTGCTTGAATGGGGGACTGTCTTGAGGGGTCAGGGCAGCAATGGTATTGATCAGAAGTTAGACCGGAGGCCCTGTCAAGTCACGGCCATGGCCCGGGGCTTTTTTTGGGGCTGTGGCTGCGTTGGGCCCAGAATGGCAGGGTCGGATCCAGTTTCCTCCCTCTCCTGGTGCCCAGCTCTTCCCAGCACCCTCCTTCTCCACCTTGCCACCAGTAATTAGGGCGCTGTCTCGGAAACGGAGCTCCCCATAGTCAGCATAATTGAACCAGCACAGTACTTTCATTTTGCAAAACCAGTAGCCCCACCCCACTACTCCAAAATAACAATAAGCATTTAAAAAATCATAAAAGAAAAGCAACCTATTTTTGAGAGAGTAAGACTTCTTGAATATCGAGTCATGGAGGAATGGGGGAAGGGAATTAAAAAATCCACCACTTTACAGCAATCAGGTTTTACATTATTCATTGATTTACTGAAGGAAATAGCCAATCAGGAGCCATAGATATGAATGCACATCTCACCGTGCTGTGGCCTTACAGTAAACTATTTGCATCTTTCTAATGGATTAGATATTTATCTAGGGATTCCCATTGTTTGAAAGGCCTAGAAATCCAGTTCCTTAAACATTTAGAAAATACGACTTTGTTCCAGTCTTGAAATTCTTACATGGAAGAACTCTCCCTCGTCTTTTGTATGGCAGGTTACAGTGTTCAAATCCCTAATGTTTTTTAAGGGTCCCTCTTCCTTCCAAGCTAAAAATAAAAGAAAAGAAGAAAGAAAAAATTAATTTCCCAAACCCCTCCAGATTCTGCATATTTGCATTCCTATTATCATGCATGTCTCCATTTAAATGCAAATTAGCATATTTAACCCTGTGGGTGCTGAAGCTCAGCATACATTGTACTGGGGCTTTCTGTAATCTCTTGGCATTTTAAAGGATCATGGTAATTGCAATACTTTAAAATGAAGCCAAATCTAAACATGATTATATAGATATATGTATATATTAAAACTGTGATTATTTGTTTTCTTGACTATTTTTCAGATGAGACTACAAAGAAGCATAAAATGAATAGACAATACAACCAACCAAAGGTAATTTAAAATTTTATATTTGGTAAAAATCAAAATGATATACAAAGCCAAAATAGAATATCATTTGCTGGGTGGTAGGCCTCCTGTGTATTGCATCTGTCCCAGTTCATCCAACAGATACGATTCCAGAAAAATCTAAGTTTCCATATGTGCAGGTTTTTTTCCTGTGTGTAGCCTTTGTATACTATATATCAACAATAATGCAAACATAACCTGTAAATGCCTATAAAAATGAATTTCAGGATACAGAAGACATACCAGGACACTTTTACTAGAAAGTAAGCCAGTCAAGTACCTTGCCTGAACTATACAGACTGCTGTAAATTAAATGGCTTTTATGTAGAAAATGGTAGTCTTGACTGTATTAGTGAACTGTGGTTTACTTACATAAGAATCTACAAACTCAGTATTAAAAAAGGATTTAGTGATAGGCCAATTCTTTATACACTCTGCAGTAGTCTGAATAGGACTCAGAGAGGTGTTCTAAATATATATGAGTGGCAAACCTGATTATTTGCATTTATGGAATAGCATAATTCTGATCCAAATATGTGGAAAATCATAACTTTTCACTTCTAACTTAAGCAGAGATTGTTTATTCCCAAGAAAACCAGGATGTTTCAATTCATGTTTCAGCCATCTGGAGACCTATAAAAAGATTAGAAAACAAGCATGACAATCACGTCCTAATCTATGAGCCATTAATGGGAATTTATTAGAGAATGAGCAAGCAAGCCATTTGAATTCAGTATATCCTTCAATATGCAGATTTCAGAAAGGGTATTCTGTATCTCAGAAATGGCTTTCTGAAAAACAAAAATATCTGAAATAAAAACATGTAGGTGTTAATAGTTGCTCATAACAATGTATGGCAGGCATTGGTAGAAATCAGCCCAATTGTTTCAACTGGCTCACATCCTAAGTGATTATATAATAAAGTCCTTGAAATGTATATGATAAACCATGCCATGGACCTTGGCAATATTCAAATAATCAGTGTTTCAGTGTTAAGCCGTGCTGTGTATCTTTTATTTCTCCATACCTTGAAAAGGGTTGGAGGGGTAAAGTGTTAATTGGCTCTATGGCTAGTGAACAGACTGCCCAATTAATCTTTATGTTGGCTATTTTCACTTTTGGGGGCTCTCACAATGAATCTACGGTATATGTGACATGTATGAGGGCCAGTCCTGGAGTCAGGTGATATGACTATGTGGCATTGCTTTAGAAGATACTATTCTATGACAGTATTTTCTGTAGCTTCTAATTGTAGAAGCACTTCAAATGTTCAGTGTCTTGGCTTTCATGATAGTCACTTGGGTTCTAAAAATGCATTTAATTGTTAAATGTGGGAATATAGCCACATTAATATGCGAATTCACACAAATATGGCGTGACACACGTACACAGACATACATGTATCACATCTCTCCACTTTCACCAACCCCCACCCAGATGTATATAAAGCAAAAAAATATTCTAAAAATATCTGGCATTTCTTAGGGTTTAGACTTAAAGAATTGAATTCACCTGATCATATGCTTGCTTTATGTAGTACATGCCAAATCACTAATGATTCTGCTTCTAGGTCTTGGAAAGCAAGGCCAAAATACTCTCAATCTTCCAATGCAGCAAAGCTCATTACGGTTTTACATAATGTCCGAGTAGCATGTGCCTCAGTCATGTGTTCAGTTCTGTCCATTAGTTTATGTTGTGACCTCGTAGTTCAAGAAGGAACAGTAACTCATGGGAGGTGTGGTTTCTCTGAATTAGTTTGTAGTCTGCACGTACATTTTATATGTAACCCAATGCAGCCATTTCTGATCATTCTTCTTATACCAAGATTTGATAAGAAAAGTAGATGAGTCTTTTTTAAATAATCAGAACACAAATGCTCACCCAAAAAAGTGAATAAAAAATCTAAGGGAAAGTTGGCATCTGTGTTTCTAAATTGTATCTTTAATTGGTGTGATATTATTGTATGAACTGTAGATTGGGGGCTTTTCTTAGCAATTTTGGTTCTCTTGTCAGTCTTTTTTATAAGATTTACATATATGTGTTCTGTATGTAACTTGGTAAGCGTATTCACACTCATGTCTTATAAGAATAAATTACTGAATTAATGAAAGAGAATATATTAATTCTGAAGGTGTTTAGTCATTGGGCAAAATAGTCCACCTAAAGAAATGAGAGTATTGTGATAAACTAGTGATGTGTGAAATGAATATGAAGATTTATGCCATTCACGTGTAGCATATATTTTAAAGAATAGCAACAGCACCAAACATGACTCCCAATTTTGGGAAACCATCCATAAAGTTCACCCATGGTGAATATGCAGCTTACGTGGACTGCACCTTAGCTATTCTGTGGAGGGGCAGCTGGGGATTAGAACTTTACGTATCATAGATGCATTAGACATAGATCACCCATTAATGAAGGAGAAGAAGAAAAGAGCTCTTCAAAGTGACATATTTACACTTTGAAAAGTCCTAAGAAAAGGAACAAGGCTAATTAATAAAATAATATCCCCCTCTAGATAGAAGAAAGGTGGGGGTGGGGAAGGGAAAGGTGGGGTAAAGTTATGCTCTTAACACTCAGGTGTTTGGTCGTTTTCATGAGGTAAGGATACTTTTTTCATAATTTCATAAAGAAGACTAGTACGTTTTGTCCTTCTTTATGAAAACTGATTTTTGAAATGATAAACAAAGGCTCAGCGTTTTTATTACAGTAGAGTTGCGTACAACAGTAGAAACTAATGCTGCAGTGTTTACCTGTGCTACCTTCGAAGGCACACACCCCATGCAGAGTCATTTTTTAAAAAATCAGGATGAAGTCGGCCTGCTTAGAGCATTCCGTTTGAACTTACAGAGCAAACCAAATACGCTGCCCTATCGCCATGGCACATAGATACAAAACATGCCTGAGCCGTGAAGCCATTAAAAACACACCACCAGAGCAAATTGTCAATGTAATCACACATCGACTCACTGCGTAATACAGATCTGATTCCCGGCCCCAGAAAGCAAGGCCCTGCTTTAAGCAATAGCAAAGTGCCCTCCATCTGTCTGCCCATGCAATCTGCCAGAAGAGAAATGCAGGCAAAGACGTTCCCCAGATCTGAAATGCTTTTATCTGTCCTTAGAGAGAGATTTCTTCCAGTCTTTGGATATTAGAGCGATCTACACTAGCACCGAGGAGGTAAAAGGCCGCGGGTTGCTTTTCCTGGAGCGGTCGGTAGTGCTAGCGGAAGAGATGTTGATTGAGAAAATAGGGCTTGTTGCAAGGCTGCCGCCGCCGCTGCCGCCGCAGCCGCTGCTCGGGCAGGAGGCGTGGGGCAGTTGGCTGATCACTGATGCATATCAATAACCGTGTACTTGAGATTTCTCATGACATCATCATTACCTTGGTCTCCCGCGGTCTCGAACCTTTGACCTTGCCGGGCTGGTCCACATTTTGGCAGTGAAAGTCCCTCCAATGATGGCCCTTTTCTCCTTCTTTCAGACCGGGGGCAGCAGCACACCAGCAAGACGGCATCTTCTCCTCCCCAGCCTAGAAGCCCTGTGAAATCGAGGATCTTCCCCCTAAAACACACACGCACGAGATATGTGCAATCAAGCTGCCACCGCTTGGTAAAAAGCTCACGGTGCCTAACCCAAAAGGATCAGGAGCAGATCCTTGAATCAGCTGTCACCTCTTCTATAGGATGGGATGTTTTTTTTTCCTTCCTCCTTAACCTGCGCTGGAAATTGCCGTTGGCTTTGTACATCTCTATAGAGGGAGGCTAAAGAGTCTTGCGTGAGAATGAAGCAATTTACAATGCAAATAGAGGCCTGTGGAGGGACGGATGCTGCTGCTCACTCGTAACCGCTTGCTGCACCTTAATAGCTGGTTTTATTTTCTGATATTAATAGATGAATTGTTGGCTAACGCTGCCGGAGATTACTTGCTGAAAGGAAAAAAAAAAAGTTCGGAATAAACTTTGAAAGCAACAGATCTCGTTTGGATGTTTTAGCTGCACACACAAACAGAAACCAGGTCATATTTACATGCAAGAAGGAATCTTATGTACAAGTGTCCTGGAGGACTACTCTTCGGTGCTGCCAGAGAGATCGGGATCTGGAGTCTGGCCAGAGGAAGACAGAGGCGTGTGAGGGAAGCGAGTTGTTATCTTTGGTTATCTAGCTGTATGAGTGTATTGGTCTTCATAAAGCTAGATAACCGAAAGTAAAAACTCCTTCAAGATCGCCGGGGAGCATGTGAGAATGAAAGACTACAGCCAAGAGACAGTAAAAACCAGAAAGGTCAGGAATACTTATTGAATCTAACTTTGTTTTTGTTTTTGCTTTTGTTCTTTTTCCTTATGACTAAAGGTGGGATTAGAGGAAATTAAGTGACACACAGATACCACACTATGAAGGTGCCAGATACTTTGAGAGGGGTTGTTACAAATGCAAAGGAGATTTGTATGGTGCTAATAAGTAAAGATGCATGTGTAGTTTGTCCTACTTTAAGACAAAAGTTTATATGAGGGTGGTTGTTTTATGGTTTTTTTTTTTTTTTCCTTAGAAAGCTGTTGTAGAGATGCCTGGTATCTAGTTTAAAAATGATTTCATAATACATAGACGTAGGCTATTTCCTTCTGAGGTTCCCCACCCCTGAAAAATTTGAAGATTATGCTTGAGGATTGTATGTATTGGGGTTGTATATCAAATTATATTAAACTAGACTTTCAGAAAAGTTTATAATGGAAGGTTAATAATTTGTATCTCTGAGGACATACAGCTAGCAGAGAAAATGCAAAAAAAAAAAAAAAAAAAAGCAAAGGCTGATTTTTATTCTTCTATTCAAAATACAAGGACAGATGCTTCTCTGTTCCAAGAGGGTTTCCTTGAGGAAGCTACTGAAGCAGAAAGACATGATGGAGACGAGATCGCCTCCCCTCTTGTCAAAGTGTTAAAAAAATGTTCTGTCTTACTCTGCGCCTAGCATTGGAAATGAAAGTGACATTTACGCCACAACCCACGTGTGCGCCTCCTCTCTTTTTGTTTAAGGATGATCAGGTCTATCCAGGAAACAGCTCTGGCATCCCAAACTGAAATAATTAGGACGTATATAGACCTGACAAAAATGGAAAGGGGGTGGGGAATCTGAGGGTCTGTCTTGCCTAATTGATTCCGATAAACGGAATGCAGGAGATGTGAACGGCAGGACGCTCCGATTCCCACGCTCGGGGGCAAGTGGTAAAGCGGGCCGGCAGCCTATGACAGACAGCCCTGTTGGGGGGTGGGGGTATGAAAAAAACATCAAGTGCACACACCATACTCATCTCCATCGCCTAAGAAAGTAGAGGCATTTCCCACCCACAGCCATCTGCAGCCTCCCAAATGGTAGCACCAACTGGTCTGTAGCTGCTGCATACTGTCTGTTTCTGTTAATTTTAAAACCGCTGTTTAATTTGGCCATACTTAAGTTCAGCTTTCTTCTTTGGTTAAGATTTTCAGTATTTAAGAAAAGCTAGTGGAAAGCAGCTCACCAAAAGTCTCATTTCTGCCTGCTCTCCACGTCAGATTCTCAGTCTGTACTTTTGGCCTTGTGACCACCTTTTGGCTTTTGTTTTGGGTGGATTATATCTAGACGACACATACTCTATAATGGACATTATCATCACTTCATCAGGCTGTTTACCCCGTAACATGATATATCTAAGATCTTGGCCCAATTATGCTAGTAGACACCCACTTGAAGTAAAACTATAAAATCATCAGCCTACAGAAAGCTAATTACAGTAGTAATATGATAAAAGGTTGTTTTGGTATGGTCCCAGTGGGATGCATTCTATACAGCCATTTTTATTGAATCTAAAAATGACTATACTTAGCAGGAACTTTGGGGCTTTGGAGGTCCCCACTGCAATCTTTTCATAAAAGTTCTTACATTTTCCCACATGTCAAAGCAAACATTTGTATAGGCATTAAACGTAAATACAAACATCGCAGTAAGAAAATGCCTAAAAGGGCCTGTTCTCTTCCATGTGGCCTGGATTACTGACAATCTCAAATTCCAAATACAGAATTTTTCTTCAAAAGCATTACATTTTCCTTTGTAGCTTCAGCACCTTATAAGATTCTTGACTGGAGAACCCTGTAAACCCACTGTTAGTTTCAGTTAGAAACTCTGAGAGACTTTATTAACGTAAATTCTCATTATGGCTGCTGAACACGTGCCAAAGTTTTACTACTGTAGTGACCGTTGAGAAGACCCTTGTTTATTTACATTTGAAGCACTGTTTGTGCAAACAACCTTTCATTGTTAAGTGCCTGTATTCCTTTCATTTACTTCATGTCCAGGGGTGCTATTTACCTAGGACCATTGTCTACTACAATTAACATTTACATTACAAAGTGTGTGGTTTTCTTTCTCAAGGAGGTTCAATTAAGGCAATAAGATGTTTGCTAGGGAAACCTATTGTTTACTGAAAGCACTCAATGGAGTCAAATTACTGAAGCTTTTGCTTACATCTTGGTCTTTTATGTAAATGTGTTAAATATAGCATCTAAGGAAAATAAACAATATTATAATTATGTGTTTGCCATTGTCATATCAAACTTGCTTTGTACCATACTAATGTTACATGACTTATCGATCAATAAAAATACATTTCAATGTTATTATTTTCATTTTATTTTTTGCTGTTCCACTATTCCTGCTGCAACATGTCCCAATTTTTCTTTTTTCTATTGCACATCAAACTTCTGACATTTTGTTTTATTTGTGTGTGTTGAAGAGAGGTATTGTATCTGAGCATGGGTCTGAAGGATGTCCAAGGTAATCTCTACAATGACCTTATAATAAGGTGATATTTCTTTGAAATCTGAAATATTCCAAAGGCATGTACATATAAGTCAAAAGAAGTGTAAATATCAGTTAAGTAGTTCTTTGAAAGCTAGTTTTAACATTGGCAGAAACCGGATCAAGTTTATTTAGCATACCACTGCATTGTAAAACAGTTGGAGTGAAGTTGCAGGTTGCGTGAGTATGCATGTTAACTAGTGGGAACCAAGCGCAGTCTTTGTGAAAGGGGAGCAGCAGATTGCTGTGCAAGGCCAATGTTAAAAAGGCAGCTGAATTTAACACCATCTGGAAGAAAAGATCCCTTCACGACTTTCTCACACCGTCAGACAAAACTAGTGTCTCTTGTTCCGAGCCCTTGTCTATGCAACCATACAATACTGAGTCATTATACTTTTGCTGAGAGAAAATTTGAGAACACAATATGGGTAACCAGTGAATGACCAAGTTTCATTGTGCCCGCTTAAGTCGATTGAAATCTACGTCTAGAGCTATGAATGGTAGTATTGTTTTCCTCACCAGGGCTGTACTAAATGTCAGCACAGTGTAAAGAAAAACTTGAAGTCTGCAAATAACTTACCAGATCTCAATTATAATATTTTCCCACACTAGAACTAATATCATTGCGAGGGGCTACATTGCAGAAAATACAAAAAGAAACGAAAAGAAATAGAGAGTTCATTTAGAAGTTATTTTATCCAGACAAACATTTTAATTTTCTGATGGGAACTTCAGTTCAGGCTGCAGGCTGGGTTGAGAAGCAGAATTCATTACTGGGAAGTTCAAGTTTCAAAAATGCTTCTTGTGCAATTTAAAATAGAATAAAACAAACAACTACTCCCACCTGAAGCCCTCCTTTCTTAGATATAAAGATCTTGACTCTACTTGGGTTTTATTGCTTTAGCTCTGCTTAGAATTATTAGTATGCATCCAACCTAAATTTTGCTTGAAATTTTGGCAGACACTGCTCTTTCAGAGTTTGCCACTATGATTGACATTGCAAAAGAACATCATAGATGTACATTTCCAAAAATATGCAACATTCTGGCAACTCCCTAGTTGGATTCTGGTACTCTCAGGAATACACCTCCCTTTGTGTTACCCTTCCTCTCCATTTTCTAACTTTCCTTTTCTCATGATGTGTGTGAATCAGTTATTATATTTGGATTTAACATTCACGTTATGATTTAACTGTAAACAGTCAGGAAGAGAAAACAAAACAGTTCAAAAAGAGTAAAAGGAGTTGGTTGTATATGTTTTATTGGGATGTCTATTTTAAATATAATTGACTTTGCAATTTTGTTATTGTGTCACCAAGTGTCGCATAGTTCTTAAAATGTAAGTGCAAAACAATGAGTAATTGCTGTTTTGCTGAATAATACATCTGAGTTGCCAACGTCAAAGGTATTATTTTGTGTATTTCTAAACAGGAACATTAACTGCAGGTTTTGACATCTAGAATCTTTTCATGAAATACTTAAAAATTGGCCAATAAAGTGACACCTGTGAAAGAAAATATAAAGATATAACCAACTAATTTTCCTTGTCCTACTTTCTACTAGAAAATTAACAATGAAAAGTCACTCAATAACAGAATTATGAAGGATATAACAAAAAAACAAAGTCATACAGAAAAATCCAAAACAACAACAAAAGTGGAAACTGGGTAGAGGTAAAAAAGATACATAGGAAAACTCCTGCAATATCCTTGCAGGATGTGAGTGGACATATCCACCAGTATCAGCCCCCTAGTGAAGTTACCATTAAAGTGCATACTAATGAGATAAAAGCACTATTTACATTCAAAATGAATTATTTTCTCAAAGTGGCTTTTCTTTAAGTCTTCTTAAACAATACATTTCTACCAGTAGTCTGTTTAGTTTTTAAATTAAAATGATTTTCTCATTTGGAAAAATATGAATTATAATTTGATTCTGTGTAGTCTTTGATGAAAATTAAGAAACTACTTGAATAAGAGATAAGGATAAATATATTTCACGTTCGTAAATGTCCTTCCTATTTGTAGACTACATTTAAATGGTATAAGAGCATTTAGCATTTTGAGAATTTTGAATTTTTAGAGATGGAGAGATAAAGCCAAAGGTTTTACTTTCTAATGTAGCTAGAATATGTATGAAAAAGTGTATAACTGTATATCTAGCCCCCTCCCCCCCCAATGGGTTTATACCTCTGGAAATGCCCTTGTGGCTTAAGAATATTCATACCCCTTTCCCACTCTGTCTTGCTATGACTTAGCTTTTCCCTAATATGTTAGGGTAAGTAAAACACACCTTATATATGATGCTGCATTTGGATGGATGCTGGGGGTGGAGGAGGTGGGCAACAGAGACAAGATGTCCTTTAGAAGTTGATGAGGAAAAAGACATCTATAATACTGTCCCAATTGTTTTAACGTTAGTACTTGGAGACGGCTAAACGGGTTCTACAGTGATGGGGCATGTAAGGTAGTTCTTCAGTGTCTCCAGATTTTAATGGATGGCTTTGTTATCCTGTTTTTGTGTTCGTCGGTTTCTTAGCACAAGTTAAACTAGTACAGAAATCAGCAGAAACCTTCATACTCATCTGCTTAGAGAACCTACCTCACCCCTTTTGGGAATCGTTCGACTTTATAGTGGAATTAATTCTAAAGATGGTGAATGGAAATGGAAAGTATACAGTTATGATTTCTCCCAAAGAATGTCTGCTTGCCCTCAATCAGGGCCGTGAGAGTTAGTGCACTTCCTTAGAAAGGTGATGACCATCTTTGAGGTGGGAGCATGTGGCTTTCCGCTTTACAGCCAACTGCCAGACCACAGGGGGTAGGACTTTAAAAAGTGAAGATAATCGACTTTATTCAGGGAAATATGGAGTTCAGAGCCATATTTGTTCAAAGAGAAGCACATCACTGTGTTTGGTGGTTTGACTGAGGTTTAGCTGAGCTCCCGCACAACGCATTCTTGAGATCTAAAAATAGCCCGGCTTAGCAGTCGCATTGCAAGGTGCTTGGCGTGGGCGGTGCACAGAGGAGACAGCAGGCCCTGTGACTGGCTGCGGAACTGGCTGGGCTAGGCAGTGGCAGCGGCAAAGGCGGCAGGCTTGCCGCCGGGCAGCACGACGCCTCCCGGTGACCGCCAACAGCCAGAGTCCTCCTGCAGCTGTGGCTGCTCGCAGTCCTTTCCTGAAGCGGGCATCTGATTGGTGTTTCCCGGGAGACCGGCTGCCAGAGCTGCCAGAGAGGCTGGAGCTGGTGCGCCGGCGCGCGCGCTCCCGGGGCTGGCGCGCGCCCCTAACTGGCGCGCGGCGGAGCCGCGGGGGGCGCGCTGCGGCCCAGGTAGGCTGCTAG
Source organism: Mustela erminea (assembly GCF_009829155.1). Lineage (NCBI taxonomy): Eukaryota > Metazoa > Chordata > Mammalia > Carnivora > Mustelidae > Mustela > Mustela erminea. The sequence continues at coordinate 52,325,815 of NC_045616.1, forward strand.
GAGGCCTCCTAAGTTCGCGCGAGCTCAAGTTCCCGCGCCCGCCCTCCAAGGTTTGAGAAGCGTAGAGGGGGGGCCGGCAGCCTTCTTCTGCCTGGCATGCTGAGTTGCATCCGCTAGGGCTGCTCTGTTTTGTTTTGTTTTGTTTTGTTTTTCATTTGCTCGCCCATCGGCCCCTCACACTGGTGACCTCGGTCCTGCTTCTGCGTCAGCTCCGGATTGCGGTTGCTTAGGAATCTGAGTTGGGCTGGTGCATGGGGGTGGCGTCGGGGTTTAGTCACGCCAGGACGTCGGTTGGAGCGAGGGATCTAGCTGCGGCCACCTCCTTCGCAGGGCCCCTTCCTCAAGCTAGCAGGCAACTTGTGTTTAAGGGGCTTGCTTTTGCTGATACTGTTTCTCAAGTTCTGTCCAGGAATCTTCCGTGGCTATGATCAATATCACGTGCTCCCCCCGCCCCCCATTTTTTAACCTAGTGAAAAGCTAACGGAAAGAGCACCTCCCCTCTCCCCTTCCTCACCCTCCCCCCCAACAGCCTTCACCCCACACCCTGGGAAGCTCTTAGAGAAGAAAGTTTTCAGAATCAGGACCAGGGTTGGTGACCACACGGCTCTGGGCCTTTCCCTGGATCAACTTCCACTTCTGCCCCAGACCCATTCGGGACTCAGCGCGCATCTTTCCCCTATCAGATTTGTAGGAAATATTAATCTCCCTGTTGGGTGGATACAGTAGAACTTGTTCAGAGATTACTTTAAAAAGAGATCTGGGTCTTAAGCACTTACTAAAGCCAGTTAATAACATCATGCATGGACATTTAAACTTGTTGTAAGTTGCAGAGAGGATTAGTGGGAAGTCACGCTGTGCGCAGCTAATGATACCATCTTAACTCTAACCGGGCTAAATCCACCTCGTCCAGCGCAGGTCCAGCTCTGCGGCCCTCGGGTGAGGTTGGGGAAAAAGGAGGGTCTTGGAGCAGCGCGAGGAGGACGGAAACAGGAGGAGCCACTCTGGTCCTCGCTTCAGGTGATGGTCACTGGTCCTGGGAAGTTGCGGGCGATCTTGCTGCTGGGTGGGCACGAGCACCGGGACGAGGGCACAGGCTTCCTGGTGTACATGTATGCGCCATAGCCCACGGGCTGTGCTTTAGGGACACTAAAGGACACTTACCTACATGTAAAGCAGGTTTGATTTCATTCCCTAAAGGGTGCACCAAGGTCTGTAGCAAGCTCAGGTGAGGTTGTGGGATTCCCACGGTGGTGGCTTTTTGCTACTGGTCGATTTGCATTACAAAGGCCGTTTACATTTAGTTCTCTTACAGAAGTAGTCAAGCTCAGTATTTCACAGGTAAATTTCGAAGCATATTATTAACAACTTCCTGTCATAGGCTTGCTCAACTGGTTTCAAACTGATTACTGTTTTAAGGCAGTTTTCGACTACTTTATGACAGGGCCAATTAGAAATAATCTTGGGAAAATGCTTCGAAAACGCTGCGTTATTAAAACACTCACCTAACAATATTCATTTGGTTCTGTCACTAAGTAGCTGTCTGACGGATACCTTGTGTTCTCAGAGTTTCTTTTAATAGTCACTGGCCCTGGGAAAACAAGCTATCAGGAGAATTTTAACTACAACCTGGGTCTTGGAATTATTTTATTTTATTTTACTTTATTTTTTTAGTTTTGGATTCAAATTTGACAAGGTTAAAATGTTTATATCTTATATAATTGCTAGTGGGAGACTGGAAATAACTATAGATGCTAATCACTATAACAATTGGTGAAAACTTGTAAATGAACCTCTTCGGAAAAGGAATATGTGCAAATAATAATAATTATAATAATAAACACTTTCTCTGAATCAGTCCACAAAAATGATTTATAGAATATTACCCAGAATATCTCTCAAATCTTTGCCTTTTAGGGGAAAAAATATAATCTACATATATAATCATATGCACACATATATAAATATGAGTGAAATGTACTGGATTTGAAGAATTTCAGTAAGTATGATTAAGAAATATTTTCCCTGAGTAAATATTTCAAATGTAATTAATTTATGCATTTATCGACCCTGATCTAATGAAAAAAAACTTACTATAATTTATTTGGAGGTAATGCCTTCATGAGGACAATAATAGATTTAATATCATTGAAATTCAGAATCTATGCACTTACTTCCTGTCAGGACTAGATTTCTTGTGTAGTAATAATAAAAGTGTACTTAGTCCTTATTTTTAATTCAGTGAGCATTATGAGGGTACCTGATACTGTCACATGAATTTAACAGTCTTTGAGAGGAGCTCTAATAATGGATTTTAGGCCTTATTTTTAGAAAGCACATAGTTTGTACATAGAAGCTGCTCAATATGTATCATTTTAATGTATTGAATTATTCTTGAACTATATGATCTATGTACTAAGTTAAGTTAGTAGTGGCTGACAAGAATCTGAAGTTGGGGATGTTGAGCAGTCTGGAATAGTTTGAAAACTATTTAGGAGCTTTAAATATAAAGTTATCACCATGACAAATTCATGAAAAGTGGCTTTGAAAAGACTGGAAGAAAAATAATTTGATAGGTCTTCATCTTTAAGGTCTGTACTACATGCCTCTTGTGTGATTCTGGTAGTGAAAATATCTAGACAGCAAGGAAATAGGGATTAATTGGATGAATTCATATTTGCATTGTTTTATAAACTAATTCATATGACAATTTGTAGGTACTTAGATTAATACAAAAAATAACAAGTTTAGCTGTCCCCAAATAAAGTTAGAATTGCTGGGTAGCTTAGATTTTCACACTTAAGTTTCATGCTCAATTATAGTCTAAAATCTGAGTTTGCAGATATGACATGGGACTCTAGTGATTCAAACATCATAGTACAAATACTGCATATATTTCTGCCAAATTTGTCTCAGATGGACTAGCTACTAAGGAAGAATCCATAGCATGACTGAGCTAACAGAATCTGTGTTACCTTTCCAATAGGTAATACCTCCATTTGCATGCGGTGTTCACTGATAAGAGAGAAGACTTGAATTTCTGTCATTTTTCTGGACACCAGCCTTAAGGTCTATATTGTCAGTTCAAAATAGAACAAACAGTAATTTATGCTAACCAATAATAATAATAATTATTATTATTTTTAAAGATTTTATTTATTTATTTGATAGAGAAGTCACAAGTAGGCAGAGAGGCAGACAGAGGGGGAGGGGGAAGCAGGCTCCCTGCCAAGCAGAAGGCTCAGTGTGGGGCTTGATTCCAGGACCCTGAGACCATGACCTGAGCTGAAGGCAGAGGCTTAACCCACTGCGCCGCCCAGGCGTCCCTAACCAATAATTATTATTAAGACAAAATTATTTTCTTGGCCAATAGAAATAGATATTTGGGGGGTGCCTGGGTGGCTCAGTGGGTTAAGCTCTGCCTTCAGTTCAAGTCATGATCTCAGGGCCTTGGTATGGAGTCCCACATCAGGCTCTCTGCTCAGCAGGGAGCCTGCTTCCCCCCTCTCTCTCTGCCTGCTACTCTGCCTACTTGTGATCTCTCTCTCTCTCTGTGTCAAATAAATAAATAAATAATCTTTAAAAAAATCTTAGAAAATAAATTTGGCTTTATTTAAGTTCAACTTCACTAGATCCATTTTATTAGAGAGTGTCTAATTCAATTTTGATTTTTCAAATTGCTTTTTATACTATGAAGAACACTTCTATATAAAATGTAGTTTGAAAAGAGAAAAATTTTATGCTTTTATCATTTTTAGTGATCAAATACTGCAGTGCTAGATATTAGAATATCATGTGCATCAATACATTATTAACTTAATCTAATGCTCAGAGTCATTACCACATTCATGGGTGTCTTTCTGATATCTCTCCAGTCCACTGGATTTTGAAGTGTGATTATGTAAATTTTCTACTGATAAATAAATGACTATAATTGTACTTGAAATACCACTCAAATTCTTAAGACCATGGCATCTAAATAATATATTATGCATTCCTTAATTATTTATCAAGACTAATTCAAAATAACTGTAGGGTAAAGCATACATTTATTTTTAAATAGCCATCCCCTTCCCCAATTTTTTTCTGCACCAGATTAAAAAATATTCCAGATGGTGAAAATATGGAGAGATGAGAAAAAGGTTGATAAGTAGAGTAAACAACAAGTCTATTCCTCAAGGAAACATCTCTGGTCTGGCCAATAATACTATCACCATGATGCGATTTTTATGGCATGTGATTTTAATACCAGTTCAATAAGGGTATTTTGGTGACAGAGGAAATTATGTTTAAATGTTGAACATTAGTGTAGAAAATTCCTCACCACTCCTTGACAAAAGAAAAAGGGAGAAGTTAGCAGGAAAAAATAATACACCGATGTGTATTTTTTTAGGTTCTTTTATAATCATAGTAGGAAAATTGTAATCTTGAGTTATAAAATTTGAGTAAGGGTTATGCAATCAAATGACACTAAATGTAAAGTATGGCTTTCCTTCATTTAATTATAGCTATAGAAAATCACAATAACTGAATGGTACCTTTTCATTGTTTAACATCGCAAGTGTGTATTCAGAACTCTTGTACTGTGCCTTTAAAAGAAGCATGGGGTGTGTGTGTGTGTGTGTGTGTGCGCGCGTTTTACCTACATAAATTCTAATTGCAGAATCCACTTTAATCACTATGTAGAAATCATCTGAAGCCTCATAAGTTCATGAGCTACACACTTTTCTTTTTTATTCTGCAGACCACACCTTATCTGGTTGCTAATGAAATACAGGAGATTGATTGCAGAAAATCTTCAAGGGAATATTTGCTGTACCACATATAGTAAGCTCCATTTGGTGCATTAGCATTTAGCCATTTTATGCAAATTTAGAGAAAATGACTCATGTATATGATTTAATATGCATCAGCGATAACTCATACCACCCTTATAAGAAAAAAGAAATTAAAAATTCATTAGAAAACTAGACTAGTGTCACTACATGGTTAAAACATTATTAAAGCATATTTCAATGTTTTGCTTACACTAGTGTTCTCATCATGGTGCCACCATTTCATGACAAAGGCCGTAGAGGAGAAAACATTCAACTTAAAATGTCTGCTGGCACACATCGCTGGATTTGTGTGTCACTAAACAATGAGCGAGCATAGCCTTGAATACCAACTATTTAATTAGCACTTTTGGAAACCATGCATAGAAAATAGCTCATTTACATGCATCTGCTTAGCGATTAGTCCCATAAAAAGCTACCATTTTTTTGTTGTTGTTTAATATAGCAAGCATTTTACCATCGGCCATGAAAAAAATCAAAACATATGTTATTATTTTCAAATCCTGAAATTCAGAGATTTAATTAAAACAGGCAAAATCTTCATATTTCTCTTCAAGGTATATTTAAATTATTTAATTTAACCTTAAGTGTACCATAAAAGGCTGGATACAAGTAATAATTAAGAACTTCAAAGGGCAACGGAAACCCTCTAACAGTCCTTGGTTTAATTAAAGGCTATTATTAGAAAGCTCTTGAATATACAGTTACATTTAATGACGAGTGATGGCTAGTAAAAGCTGTGTTTGAAAGTTATGAGTATCTTATTCTAAATACAATTGATAGGCTGTAGAAAGTATTGCTGTCATTTCATTTTGAAAGTAAATGACATATATTTCTTGAAAAATCAAATCGATAACATTAAAAACCTGTTAGTTTAAGATGCTTTGCTTTTCATTAATTCTCTAGTCTACACATACCTGTCATGATCACAGATTAACTGTATGCTTCTTAAAAAACATTTTTCCCAATTTAAATGTCTTTAAGAGGGTATTTTTTTAATACAGTGGTATATTTATGAAGCCTTGTATACAAATGTGCATGGATGCATTAATAATAAAAGTGGACTTTACTAGTGTATTTTGAAATGTAACATTATTTTTTGGAATGTGGGTTGATATTTAATGTAACAGTAATAAATTATTTTTTAGAAGCTTATATTATCTATCACATTTGTGTGAGTAGAGAATTGGCCCCCAAAAAGGTGATTCTAAATACATTTTAGAAAGTGTACAAACCATATAGAAAATAGGAATGGATCATTTATATAAAATTTTGTGTTTATCATGAGTAATTATGCTTATTGTACTATTTTGCTTTGTATATATTTATACAGCGAATTTAGTTGGAATTTGCATAAACCTCAAGACAGATGAGTGAGTAGAGTGTGTGTGTGTGTGTGTGTGTGTGTGTGTATTCTGAAGTGAAATTGAACAAATATTTTGAGTTTATTTAAAACATTTTACTGATTCTGTTTAATTATCTTTAGAAACTGGCTTATAAAGCATTTACAGTAAAAAACTTGCTTACTTTTAAGCATATAAAATTTTGATTTTATGAGAAATCTAGTATTTAAAAAAATGTGATACTATTTCCTTTATTCACTGTGGGCTAGTGAACTAGATCATGAAATGTTTGGTCTAAGAAGGATTGTGTGGATTAAATATGTAGCTATGAATCTCTATCTGTATAGCTTATTTATCTAGTTACATAATCTACCTAGTATAATATATGTATGTATATATACTGTGTAAGGAAAGTGTGTTCCTGACGTGCCTTTTCTGTGGCATATTTTTTAATTTGAAATTTTTTTTACTTCAAATTTTTCTTAATGATTTTATTTATTTATTTGACAGATCGCAAGTAGGCAGAGAAGCAGGCATAGACAGAGAGGGAGAAGCTCAGCTCCCGCTGAGCAGAGAGCCCGATGCAGGGGTCGATCCCAGGACCCTGAGATCATGACCTGAGCTAAAGGCAGAGACTTAACCCACTGCGACCCCCGGGCACGCCATTACTTATTTTATTTTCCTCACAACCAGTATTATTCTTTATTTGCTTTTTATACTCACCCTACTTCCCTCCTGCATAGACACTCTGAATTTAAGGTTTGTAAGCAGAAAACTTATTGGTCTTGTTCACTGCTGAATATTCTGTACCTGGACAGTGTTGGACAAATGGATGCTCAATGACTATTTGTTAATCAAAGAATGAGTACATTTAAATATGAGATTGATCTTTCTAAGATAGCTGTTGGCCTGTGCATCTAAGGAGTTGGTTTAGATAGACTGGTTTTCCCAACGTGGAAGTCCTCTTGAAGCTGCCTAGTTCTGATGAGATTATCCTTCCTGGACAGGGCAAAACCACTGTTTGGTTTTGGGGTTAGTAATGACCGCAAAGAAACCTGTAATCTAGATATCAAAGTTCAGTTGTAGGAGAGTTACATATATATTTGAGATTTTATCTTTGATATAGGGAATATCAAATGGTTCATAGAACAGGACCAAGTTAACTGGACACATGGGAACTAAATTCTAGAGCACAGAATTATTAAAAACATATTCCAAAGAAATATTTTACAAGAAATTTTAATACTTTTATTTTATTTTGATTAAAATATCTAATTCAAAAAAGTGTGCTGTTTGTAAAAAGGTCTGAAATGCTTACAATTTTAATGATAGAAAAATTAGATGTGAGTCAGTCTCCCTGGGACCTGATCTTCTTCTTGACTATGTTAGGACCATTTTTGAAACTTCCATTAGTTTCTTTAGAATACTAGGGAATTATGAATAAAGATATGGTTATGTTACTAAACAGTGCTCCTATGACTTAAAAATTAACCTGAGTGTCTAACCTGCAATCCAATAGTTAGATGGAGAATTTAAATCATTGATTATAATTTCGAGCAGAAATTGGAATATATTTGGTATAATCAGTGAAAATTTGTCTTTTCACATTTTCACACAACATGGGTTCCAAGTAACATGTAATATGTGAAACTTCCATCAATGAAATGTTTATTGGGCTCTTAACCAATAAGGGTCCAAGGTTCTCAGAAAATACCAGTAGTAGATTGTTGAGTTCATAAAGCAACAACTAAACATATTCATAAGACCAGGTAGTTAGAAAAGTGAGTCATCAAAAAAGCCCAGCCCTTTACTATTTATATACTATTAAGAAAGAATGTTCTTTCCCCCTTCCCTACCGCCGCAAAAAGCTTTTTTGGTTTCCATTTGGTCCATGGTTTGGGCAAAGGTTCCAGGGTGGTTAAAGAGCTGCCTAGTCCGGGCGCCTGGGTGGCCCGGTGGGTTAAGCATCTGCCTTTGGCTCAGGACCGAGGCCCCACTTGGGGCTCCCTGCTCAGTGGGGAGCCTGGGGAGCCTGATTCTCCTTCTCCCTCTGCTACTCCCCCTGCTTGTGCTCTCTAGCACTCTCTCTTTCTCTCTCAAATCAAAAGGGTGGGGGGCGGGGGAGCTGCCTAGTGGCTCAGGCAGAAGCCCAGGCATCAGGGGTTTGCCAGAGGGGCCCCTTAAAGGCTGCTGGGCTCTGGAGGTTCCTAGTCATGCTTGAGGGTGAGGCTTTCGAAGACAAACCGGCCCAGCCCAGCCTGCAGGCCAGCCTATTCTCTGAGGTTAAACAGGTGGTCGCCATGTTCTAGATGAGGTTCACCTCCTGACCCAGGAAGTAGTTCTTTAGAAAGTCACAGAGAAAGGCGTCTGCGCAGGTAGAACCGAGGGCCGGCAGGTCCCCAAGGACCTGGTTCGGGTTCTTCTCCAGAACAGCTGCCCCTTCCGTGGTGTGCAGGGTTTTACCGCACTCCTCTTCGGACGGCTTCTGCACTACCGGAAAGAGGACGGAGCAGCAGCAGCAGCCCCCAACACGCTGGTTTTACGTCTTCGGGAGACTCTTGGGCCCTCTCGCTTCTCAGCGGACTGGGCGGAAGTAGCCCATGCCCTCCGGAGCCACATCATCCTGGTCTAGAGAGAAGCCCCGAGAAAGGTAGGTGTGTAGGAGGCGTGCAGACGCATGTTGGCCAGGCGGCTGACGGCAGCCTCCTCCTCTCTGGAATAATTCTGTCCAATCTGGAAGCTGCTGACGGTTGACTGGCAATAAGGAGCAAAGCTTTAAAAAAAATTGTGTTGGTTGATTTTGGGGACAGGGGGTGTCTGAGAAGATGGCTCCCAAAGTTGCTACTGGAAAAGAGGTTAAAGGGTGGCCAGAGGCTGTAGTAAATGGCGTCCAAACACTGTTGAATTACAGTGGATCCACAGGCAGCAGGGAGCACTGCCAAGAAAAAATGTTAGAATTTTGGAGTTTAATCAATTTGCATTTGATTAAGCCCATTAACTCTTTCGTATTATTAAGGTATTATTTTAGTCTGCGAATGCATTTTTGGAAGCTACAGTGGATTTTAGATTGGTGCCAAAAAAGCCACCAAATGATTCCCTGGGAGATAAAACATACTTCGCAAGTCATGTGTCTTGAACATCGTGACTGACTGTGGAATCTGGATCCAGACTCATGTTGTTGACAGACTTCATCATAAAGCAAAGCAGAGAATTCATGTTATGTGTTTTATCTAGGTCATTTTCATGCTTCTAATTTGAAATTAGAAAAGAAGAGCACCTGGATGGCTCAGTCGTTAAGCATCTGCCTTTGCCTCAGGTCATGATCCCAGGGACCTCGGATGGAGCCCCGCATCAGGCTCTCAGCTCAGCGGGCGGAAGCCTGCTTCTCCCTCTTCCATTCCCCCTGCTTGTGTTCTCTCTCTCGCTGTGTCTCTGTCTGTCAAATAAATAAATAAAATCGGGAAAAAAAAAAGTGTAAGAAATGATGCTAACTTTAAGAAACCTAATATCTGGTTGAAGAGACTAGATTAATAAATACGAAAAATTAGTGAATAATGTTAAGACTTGAATTCTGGGATACTCATTAATACTATTATTAGGAATGTACAGTAAAGATGAATCATTATCAATACCAAAAGAAAGATTAGTAAAGAAGGTAATATTTGCAGCTTTGTATTTGAGCTTTGAAAGAGTTACAGAATTAAGACAGAAGGGAAAGCATTGTGGCCCAGAAAACCAAAATGATTTATGATGACCTGAATGCATCAATGAACAAAGCATATTTTTGAGAGTGAGAAAGAAGGGTTTTATACTCAGTAATGGTGAGTAATATTTGTGGATAGGTAGAATAAGGCCAGATTACTTACATTCTTGAAACTTGGCCATTAGAGAGAGAGAGACGATGATGAAACTTACGGTGTTATTGTGGATTTCTTCTTTGATATATTCAACAAATATTTATTGAGCATCTACTATATGCAAAGTACTGTGCTAAGCACTGGGAGAATAGTGGTGAATTAAAACCAATTCTTATCCAACCTCATGAAATTGTATTCTAGCAGAAAGGCTAGACTTTGAACAAGTAGCTATACAATTGACTAATTATGGCTATAATTAGTTCTACAAAGAGCATAAGACAGGTTATCTAGTCTAGAACAGGGGTGTGCTTTTAGGGATATTTGCCTTAAGAAGTGATGTTTGAGTTGAATTAAAGGAGTAGAGAGGACTGAACTAAGGGGAAGGAGGGTAAGCAGAACTTGATAGAGGAGACAATACATGTCAAGGTCAATAGATGGGGGAAGCCTACCATGTTTGAAGAACTGCAAGATCAGTGTGACCAGACTACAGAAATACACAGAAAACAATATAGAATGGTCCAAGATGAGGTTAGAGAGGTAGGAGGACAAGATCTTGCAGACCTTGAAGGGTACTGGGCTTTGAACAAAATGTGGTGAAAAGCTATTGAAATATTTTTAAGCAAGAGAGTGGCATGTTTGGCTTTACATTTTTAAAAGATGATTCTATGTGTACTACGGATTGGAGGAAGGATAGGGAAGGGAAACTTGTAATGAAGCTGAAATAATAGATATGAGATGTTGGTGATTTGGACTAGGGTGGTTGTAGTGAAAATGGAGGGACACGAATTAGGTGTTTATGAGGCAAAACTGATCACATAAACAAAATGAGGAAAGTAAAGTAGTCTTTATTTATTTATTTATTTTTAAAAAAGATTTTATTTATTTGACAGAGAGAGAGAGATCACAAGTAGGCAGAGAGGCAGGCAGAGAGAGGGAGGGAAGCAGGCTCCCCGCTGAGCAGAGAGCCCCATGCGGGGCTTGATCCCAGGACCCTGAGAGGATGACCTGAGCTGAAGGCAGAGGCCCAACCCACTGAGCCACCCACGTGCCTCTTATTTATTTATTTTTAAAGTAGGCTCCCTGTTCATGTGTGGGGCTTGAACTCACAACACTGAGATTAAGAGTGCTCTAATGATTAAGGCAGTGAGGTGCCCCAGACAAAAGTGGTATTTAGAGAAATGTTCACTGTCATCAGTTTTCAGGTGGGCCAGAGTGGGCCTAGTATGGATTTAGGGAAGCCTTGGAGACTGTTGCAGTAATCTGAGAAGGTGATGAGAACTGAAACTGGGAATGGAGAAAAACAGACATATTTAGAAACATTCTAAAAGGGCAACACAGGATTTTTTGACTCAAAAATTTTAACCTTAAATGATTTTAGTGGCCTTAGTGGCTAGAAGAAGGAATTAAGACAAGGAGAAAAGTGTTGAGTTTGTGGTTCGATAATTATGTAGGCAGGTATAGGAGTATGATTCTATTTGGGAAGGCATCAGTAGAAATTTGTGATTGGATTAAAGTTGTAAAATACGTGTGAAGTCTGCTGAAGGCACATTATAGAGAGTAGAGAATAGTAGGCCAAGGTACTGATTCTGACATTGGTAGAAGTAAGCAGGTGTCTCCCATGGGTTAGCTTACACCTGGAAACAGTTGTGCTCAGTAATTCTTTTTTGAAGGCAATTTAGATTTTACTGTTTAGTGTGTGTATCAGTTTAAGAAGAATCCTCCCAAAAATATCTGTAATTTGCCCCATTTAAAAATGTTACATTGAAATAAGGAGAGAAAGAGAGGAGAAACTAGTTGGAAAGTGTTCATATAATTTTAGAAGTAATTGGAATTTAAGTAATGCTTCATAAACATTTAATTAAAAATGATTACCAAGTAATCCAGTACATGCTCAAGTTCATAGACATTTCTTTTAGAAAAAGTGTTAGCTTATTCTTTCATTCTGTAAATATTTATTGAGAGCTTACATGTTTGGTACTGTTCTTGCTCCTACTGATTTTACTTCTGATTATGGAAGCTACATTTCATTTATATTTTAATTTCAATTTTTTAAGCAAAAACTTGAGCTTGAGCTCATGACTCTGAGATTGTCTTGTGCTCTACCAGCTGAGCCAGCCAAGTACCCCTGGAATCTACATTTTAAAGGGATGAGATAGTCAATAAACAAGTAAATAGAAGAAAATAATCAGATACTTATAAGTGCTGTGATAAATAAAATAGGGTAATGGAGCTTACTTTTGTTTGGATGGTCAGCCAAGGCTTACTTGAGGAAGTGGTGTTCAAAATGGCAAATGAAAGCATACTTACGCTAAGTCTATGAAGAGGTGTATATACTTGTCTGGTTGTTTACATAAGATTAATGATCCTATTTAGGTTTAATAGCAACAAAAACTTTGACATAATCTCTTTTGAGATCGAGAAAAAGATTAAGATTGGGACACCTTGGTAGCCCAGTCAGTTAAGCGTCTGACTCTTGGGTCAGGTCATGATCCCATGGGTCATGATTTCACAGGTGTGAGATTGAGCTCCGAGTTGGGCTACAGGCTCAGAGAGTCTGCTTGAAGATTCTTCCCTCTGCCCCTCTCTCTGCTTGCATGCACTCTCTGTCTCAAATAAATAAATAAATCTTTGAAAAAAAAAGAAAAAGGTTAAGATCTTTTTCTATTTCAATGTATTATGAGTTTTTTAACTTACCGAAGTTATCAAGTTCAAGTTTTCCTTTCAAGATATTTCTTAACTGCCTATATCATAGTTTTGAGAAATCTTGTTTTCTAATTATGTGTGCTTAATGTAGTTTTGGGAATCCACACTCTGATTTGAATCTGTTGTTTAACAGTTTCAACCAACTTTTTAAAAATAGGCATGCATACATATACTTTTACAAGTTAAAAGTTCTTGCCATTTTGACAAGTGTAAGGTGACATCTCATTGTGGTTTTGATTTGTGTTTCTCTGACGATTAGTGATGTTGAGCATCTCTTTATGTGTCTGTTGGCCTTCTGGATAACTTTGGAAAAATGTCTATTCAGGTCTCCTGCCTCAAAAAATTAAAAATAGCAAAAAAAGAAATAACGTAATTCCACTACTGGGCATTTGCCCAGAGAAAATGAAAACACTAATTTGAAAAGATACACATCCCCTATTGCAGCATTGTTTATAATAGCCAAGATATGAAAGCAACCCAAAAGTCCATAAATAGATGAGTGAATAAAGGTGATGTGGTATACATATACTGGAATATTATTTGACCATAAAAAAGATGGGAGCTTGCCTTTTGCAACAACATGGATGGAATTTGGAGGTTTTATGCTTAGTGAAATAAGTTAGAGAAAGATAAATATCATATGATGTCATTTATATGTGGAGTCTAACAAACAAAACAAATGAATAAACAAATAAAAACCAGATTTTTAAATGCAAAGCACAAACTGGTGGTTGACAGAGGGGTGGAAGATGGAGGAATGGGTGAAATAGATAAAGGGGATTAAGAGGTACAAATTTCCAGTTATAAAATATCACAGAGATGAAAAGTACAGCATAGGGAATATAGTCAATAATGTTGTAATAATGATGTTCAGAGACAGGTGGCGACTATACTTGTGGGAAGTACTGAGTAATGTAGAGAATTGTTGAATTACTAATTTGTACACTTGAAACTAATAAACTAATATTACATTAATATTACACTGTATGTTCTATTTTTTATTAAATAAATAAAAAGTAAAAGTTACACAGAGACATATGGTAAAAACTGGGCTCCTGTTCCCTGAGTTTCACTAACTAGATGTAATTAGCAGTTTCTTGAGGTTTGGAAACTGTTCTAAAATTAAAATTGAAATTACCTAGCTTATAAGAAAGTTCCTCAGATTATAGTTAGGAACATTTTTCTGCTGTTTCACAACTTTCTCTCAAATGTAATGGCAAATATATGCCAAGATTGGATTTAAACATAAATCATTAAGGGCCTCAATTGTTGAGGGTATCTTTGGTAAAAGCTAGGCTTCAATGAGTACATATTGTTTATTCTTTTTGAATTCGTATTTCAGAGACTTAAAGGAAATTTATGGACAGCCTTCCTCCAAAAGGTATTTATTTATGCCTCAAGGGATCTCATGAACATTGTTGTGAACACAGGGAGTTCACAATTAGGGTTTAATTTGTAAGCAGTCTCCCTCACAACCTCATGTACTTGACCAGCTTTCAAAATGCCAAGGTAGTTAGTGATTCTCTACTGACCTTGAATCAGCTAATCTCTAAACTTTAGCTTAAACCATCATCAGTAATCTTCTTGTCAACTTCCAAACACTTAGGAATCATTGAAAAATTTCAGGACAGGGTCATAGAATCAGATGAAGATGCTGTTTGATGCCTCCCCTCTATCCAGTGGACTCCTGCAACCGCAAGAGAAGCCACAGCAGAGGTCTGATGTCCAGTCGGTCTCTTCTTCCATTAGCAGATTAGTGGTTGATGTGTCTGTTCTACTGACATCTCCTGAATTCTATTTGTCCTTAATAACTTCGTCAGAGTTTAAGTTAGATTCACATATTCTGTGAAGATGTCAGCTTCTCTGTGGTCCTAAAGGTAGCGCTTCGGTTCAGATCCTTCATCTTGGAGTAACTGTGGCTGCCAAAGGCAAATTTCACAGCAGCAGTAGCACAGAGCATTCCCTGGTAGAATGGAGACAGCATTAGGCAGTTAGGTGAATAAATAAATGTCTTTGGTTTTCCCGATCGCATATTATAAAGAAAACTTCGAACATCAGATATATTGTTAACCAGTGCCTAAATTGGGGAACAAACCAAGGATGTAAGCAACCATTTCTTTCTCTCCATTACAATTACTCTGACTCTTCTAGAACTGACAAGGAAAGAGAGGTGAGAAGAAAAGAAACCTTATTGTATTAGACACTGTGCTGGGTGCTTTACATACATTGTCTTATTTAATCTTCAGGAAAACTTTGTAGTTTATATTAGCCTCATTTTTCAGAGCCAGAAACTGAGGCTTGGAAGGTTACTTAAAGCAAGTAAAGAAAGGAAGGGACAAAAGGAGGAATGAATAGCTATATAATCAGGGCCAGGATATTACTTATATTTAAACAAATAAAAACTTATTAGAGAATTTTATTATTTATTTATTTTTTAATAGTTAAGAAAAGCTTCATGTTAGTAAAACTTTAGCACTTTGAATTCATAAATTATCAGGTCGTTTAAGGAAAAAACAGTGCATTTGACAGAAAAAAAAACCTAATATCTTCCAAATGAATTGAATATATATTTCATTTTGCATTCAGTTGCTGTGGTATCTTGTAGGTATAATTTATAAATTACATAAACTTTATACATTTAGAAATTAAATCTATATGATAATTTTAGTACTTTTTTATTTCTTAATAGAAATTACCCATTTTTATGTGTGAAAAATTTTTCCAGCTTTATTGAGTTATAATTGAAAAATAAAAATTGTGTATATTTAATGTGTACAACATGATGATTTAATATACATATATACTGTGAAGTAATTATCACAATCAAGTTAATTAACACATCCATAACCTTACATAGTCACATTTCTCTTTTTTTGCATCTGTGTGGTGAGAACAGTTAAGATTTGCTCTCTTAGCAAACTTCCAGGTATACAATACAGCATTACTAACTATACTCACCATGGTATACATCAGATTCCCAGAGCTTGTTCATCTTAAACTGAAAGTTTCTACCCTTTGACTGACATCCTGATTTTCCTGACCCCAAACCCCTTGAAACCACTGTTCTACTCTTTGTTTCAATGAGTTTGACTTTTTTAGATTCCACATATAAGTGAGATCATATTTCTATTTGTCTTGCTGTGTCTTGCTTATTTCATTTAGCTTAATGCCCTCAGGGTTCATCCATGTTGTCACAATTGATAGGATTTCCTCCTTTTTTTATGCTGAATAATATTCCATTAGATATATATATCACATATTCTATATCCATTTATCTGTCCATAAGGTTGTTTCATACCTTGGTTATTGTTCATATTACTACAGTGAACGTGGGAGTACAGATACCCCTTCAAGATCTCGATTTCATTTCCTTTGGATATATATACCCAGAAGTGGAATTGCTGGACCATATCCTATTTTTTTAATTTTTTTTGAGGAACCTCCATACTGTTTTCCATAGCAGTTGTACCAGTGAACATTCCCGCTAACAGTGCACAAGGATTCCCTTTTCTCCACACCTGTGTCCAAACTGATTTCCTTTATTTTTTTTAAGATTTTATTTATTTATTTATTTGACACACACACACAGAGAGAGAGAGAGAGAGAGAGAACAAGAGAGGGAACACAAGGAAAGGGAATGGGAAAGGGAGAAGCAGGCTTCCCACTGAGCAGGGAGTCTGATGTGGGGCTCCATCCTAGGACCCTGAGATCGTGACCCAAGCAGAAGGCAGATACTTAACAACTGAGTCATCCAGGCACCCCACCTTTGTTTTTGACAATAGCCATCTTATAGGGAGAGGTAATAGCTTATCGTGGTTTTGATTTGCATTTTCCTGATAATTAGTGGTACTGAGTACCTTTCCATGTACCTGTTGGCGGTTTGTATGTCTTCTTTGGAAGAATGTCTATTTAGGATATTTGCCTTTTTAAAAATTGTGCTATTAGGTTTTTTGCTATTGAGTTGTAGGAATTCCTTATATAGTTTGGATATTAGCCCCTTAACAGATATGTGGTTTGCAAATATTTTCTCCTATTGTGTAGGTTACTTTCATTTTGTTGGTTATTACCTTTCCTGTACAGATGCTTTCTGGTTTGATGTAGTCCTTCTTGTTTGTTTTTGTTTCATTGCTTGTGTATGTGTGATATTTTTATTTTTAATTTCATGGAAAGAAAGTGGGCATGAAATTATATTTGTCATATATGGTCTTAAGATTGTATAAACATATTAACTGTAATGTTAAATAAGTGACAGTTTTGTTTTTGCTTTATGTCTAAGTATGTGAGGAGAGGTGGCTTTGATGATCAAAAGAAAGTTGAAATTCACATAACCCACATTTGTCACTCAAGCATTGCTTGAGTCAAATATATACTAAGTTTTTTTTTTTTTTTAACCCCTCTAAGCCTCTGAATTTAAACACACACTTGAATTCATGCTTCTGCATGCTCTGCAGAAGAACTGAGCAGGCTATATTGCTGCAGTTTGACATTGCCTGACTGCATGGAAGGTATCCTGATACTGGACAAAATTGTGAAGTAAGGGACGTTTGTAACTTGGGTTTTAGTAATAGATCCTCTTTGTTCTGAGCCTTTTCTCTTCACAGTTGTTTTTTCTTTCCACACACTTACTCCTCCTTAAAGATGTCCAATGCTTTCTTGTCTTCTCCAATTTTATACTATTAATTTTTGCTCTGGGGATAAGATTGGAAGAAACTAATTCCTGAGATGAAAATGACTGATATGGTTTAATATTTCTTAAAACACAGTGTAGATCAAAAGAATAAAAATTGTTTTGGTTTATAAACATTAATTCGCTGTTCTGTGTGTTTTATAAATTTTAACTTGTTTAATTCTCACAATAACCTATTAGGTAGGTTTTTAATTGTGAAATGTCAGGTGATCCGTAAGGGAGAGCTTGGGAAGCAATTGATCCTTTTATCTTTGAAATCATTTCACGATATGAAATTCTATTTGTGTGGCCTGCCTCGTTTGTTACTCCTATGATAGTAATCATGAACCAAGGCAAATCAAGCACAAAATCTTATGGTCAGTCTTGTTCTCTGTGGGGCAGTGATGATAGAGCCAATGATTAGATTAAATTGGACCTTCATGACAGGAGTTTTATGGGCTCATACTACAAGTAGAAATGTTCACATCTAAGTTTAAAAAGTTTTGCAGAGATTTGCTCATTGAAATTTTACTATTGTAATTGAGATGTAAGTTAATTTTTTGTTATGTGTAATGTTACTGACCTTTTATGTTTATTATTTTAAAATGTTAAGAAGTTTATTTTTTGACCTTTGGAGTGTCTTATTATAATTCCAATTTTAAAATGAATTATCCATAAACAATAATAGCTTTCGGTTTTTAAAAATACATCTTCTGATGAGCACTGCAACTAATGCTGTTCCATGCAACTGATGAATTACTGAACTCTAATGATGTTCTCTATGTTGGCTAATTGAATTTAAATAAAAAAAAAAAACATGTCTTCTTAGAGAAGCCCTTCTTCATAAGAATGAGAATGAATTGTATTTTTTTGCAGTAGTGCTATACAGAGGTATAAATATGTTCTAAGGATATCATAGATTGTTTTTTATTTTAGTTACTTAACACTTTAATGTGTGACAGTATTTAAATGTGAAATACATTGTCATTTTAACTACTGAATGATGATAATCTATTAGGAATCTCTAAAAATCCCTTATAAATATGGGAAAGAATTAAAGGATTATAATTCATACAATATTCATTTTAATTGAATTTTTGCTTAGCTTTTTAGAATATGTGAAAGAATCATCAAGAAACATTTTATGAACAATGAAGGCAACAAAGAGGAAGAAGTAATAACAATAGTAGATTGATTTTAAGAAGTATCAAATTTCAATTTTAATTGCAATCATAGTTTAATTTTTTCAAATCTTACATGTTGAATTAACTGATAGCAAATTTGTCCACTCTGAAACTTATTATTTGTGTAGTAATTCCAGTTGTCATTTGATTTCTTAACTGCTAATTTCTCAAAGCAGTCTTTGGAGAGGGGCACCATGGTGGTGCATTCGAGTCTTGGTTTCAGCTCAGGTCCTGATCTCGGGGTTGTGAGATCCAGCCCTGTACTGGGCTCTGTGCTCAGCATGGAGTCTGCTTAAGATTCTCTCTCCCTCTGCCCTGTCCCCTTCTACTCACAGCCCCCATATCTAAAATCAATCAATCAATCAATCAATCTTTTAAAAAAAAGGAAGTCTTTGAAGAAATAGTACATTTTGATTAAGGTCAACACACACAGGCCTGTAATAGTAATTATCAAACTGTATTACATTAATGGTAGAATTAAGTCAGACCAAAAAAGTAGTGCAACTCAATTTATCATTGCTCATTTAAATGGTTAAGTCATAGTCTATGAAACATTTTGTTGCTACTGTGACATTTATACCCCTTAGGCAACTAAACTTTCCAGGATAAGGTGTACAAGGGATAAGGATACAGTTCCAGGATAAACTAACTGTACACACTGAAAAGAGTTCAGCCTTCCTTATGACCATTAAGTTCAGAAAGTCAGTCATCTGTCTTGAAACCTCATTTTGTGCTCAAGAGATGTAGTTCTAGAACTAGTTTTTGCTGTATTGATGCTTGTGCATTCTCTTTTACAACAGTCCCAGGTTTAGGGTGTATTGTGAGTTAATGAGTATCTATATAGTTATGACCAAGCCTTTTATTTAATGAAAAAGACTACTCTTTAAGCTAATGGTTTGAAAATATGCATACCCTAAAAATTATTCTTAAATTTTAAACATATATAAAATAGCCAATTGTGCTGTTTCTTTTGCAACTTGACTAAGTGTTCATTTGCTGTTGTACAATGAGTAGGAAAAAAGTCAGTAATATTGACAGACTTCCTAATGAGGCCCAAAGAGCCAGAATACATTTAAAATATTGAGAGAGAATCCCATACTAGTTTTTAGACCAAAGAATAAAGGAGGGGTTGGTTGACAAACTACCCAGAAATAGAAACCATGTTAAAGGTGATGTTTTGGCTGTTAGGCTTTCTTCAGGCCATAATATATAAAACTAACATTTTTATATTTCTTCTTTTGCCCAAGGAAGCCCTCAAAGACAGAATGCTGCCTTTAACCTTATTTTATATTCCACAGAGTATTTTAAAGACTAGAAAAATATTGCTTGGGCAAAAATGATTGGGGCTCTGAAAGATCAGAAAAAATCCATCATTTTTTTTTTTAAATAAGCAGACACTGAGAACTTCATCCACGAAGTTATTCCAAATTCAGTGTTCTAGCCAGGGACTTTTGTAGTAAATAAATAAGATTGACCTAGAGTTCACCATATTTTTGGATCTGAGTGTTTCTTTTAGATTGGTTTACTTGAAACTTTACCTACATTTCTATAATAGTTTTATTTATATTTGAATTTTAAGTCAAATATTGAATTCTAAAATGATTTTAATTTAGACTACTGAGTTTTTCAATACAGTTTACTTACTTTTTTGTAACAGTCTGAAAATATTAAGTCATATGAATATATTTCTAGAAATTATTAAAATCACAATATTTTATATTTGTCATTGAATTTTGTTTATGGAATTTTAAAAACAAATTGAACACTTGTAAAAAATTAAAATGACAGAAATCAAAGCATTGGGGCGCCTGGGTGGCTCAACTGTTAAGTGTCTGCCTTCGGCTCAGCTCATGATACCAGGGTCCTGGGATCAAGCCTCTGGTTGGGTTCCCTGCTCAGAGGGAAGCCTTCTTCTCCCTCTCCTACTCCCCCTGCTTGTGTTCCCTCTCTCGCTGTGTCTCTTTGTCATATTAATAAATAAAATCTTAAAAAAAAAGAAATCAAAGCATTAATTCTAAGAAATACTAATAAGTAGGTCTTCATAACTTTGTATTTGTCTATACATGCTCTGAATAAAAATCTTTATCTTGGATAGATATGGCCCAGGTGTATGCATGGATTTTGATATTCAGTGAGGAATTCAGGACAGTGCTCTAAAAACTAGATGGCTGCCAAAATCACCAACTATGTTGGTCATCTTTGAATATCTAAAAAAAGGAAGGAATACCTATTACAGTTTAAGGAAAGGGAATTGCAAAAAAGAGAGGCACTATTCATTACTAAAAGCTAATTCTGAATGACGGGTTTTGCACATATTATCTCATTTATTCCTCACAGCCTCTTAAGAATTAAACAGCTGACCTGTTGTTATACAGCTAGAAAGTATCACATCCAGCACTGGGGTATTTATTCTCAATGCCTGCTTTCTCTACACAACACATAGTTACCTCATAAATATGTAACAGGTAATATTCATTCATTAATTTGATGGGAGCAACAACTTTTTAACCAGTTTGCTATTTAATTCTGTGGAATGTATTAATGTAGATTTCATGCCATATTTTTAAATACAGTTGTAGACTTTTTTAAAATTTAAATTTCTGCTTTAAAGTTTATTTCGGGGTTCATTTTTATAATTTTTCAGTGCTGATATTTCATAACATTGATGAACTTCAATTTGTCATATATTTTACTGGGATAAAATATCTAAATGTAGCCCAAATGACTAAGTAAAATTGTAAGTTCTTATGCAATGAAGAAACCATTCAGAAACTTGGATAGTCTGTTAGAAGTTGCATATTTTGATGATGGTAATTTTAGTCTCTTGTTAATTAACTTTCTTAGTATTTAGTGAAGTTCTTTTGAAACTGCCAAAGAATTCATCATATCTTCATTTAAAAAAATATTTTGTTTATTTATTTATTATTTATTTATTTATAGTGGAGGTAGGGGGAGAGGCAGAGGGAGAAATAGAATCTCCAGCTGACTCCACAATAAGTGCTGAACCCCTATGCAGGGCTTAATCCCATGACCCTGAGTTCATCACCTGAGTGGAGAGCAGGAATTGGACCCTCAACCAGCTGAGCCACCTGGCCACCCCTTGGCATATTTTATATTTCATTCACTAATAATAAACCAAGTCAGTGGATGGATTTAATATCAAGTAAGATTTTCAAATGAATTGTAATGATTTGTGAGACTGGGGGGTCTTGTGTTATTTTTCACTGTCATAGTGTCTAAAGAGTAGTACAAAGTTCATGTCAGGCATGTATGTCTTAGTAGTTTACTCTTTATGTCATCTAAAGGTGATTTACTGATCAAACCTACCAGGGGATAGAAAATGTTTTCTCACTCCTTGGGTTTAAAGCCCTTGATGAAGTTAACTATTTCTACCCAGCCATAGAGCACTCTACTAAGAATGTGTTGTGTATAAAAAAAGTTACCTTAATTTCTGGAGATGATTGCGTAGTGGACATCTTGGAGGATAGATTAGTTAACTTTAAATGTGTCTAAATGATGGGACCAAGGTGGAGAGGCATTTTCATTTTCAGTGATGTTTGATGAACAGATCATTAGGTATGTTTTCAATTCTTTGGGTCAAAGCCAAATGACCAACACAGGGCTGATATTCAGAACTCATCATCTGTCTAGTTTTGCAAATAGTGCAAACAATACTTGGAGTAGTTACAACATTCTATCTTTGTGGTCACAGTCCATGACTAAATGTGCCATATGTTTATTTGTTTTTGCTTAAAACTCTTTTTGCATAAAAATTAAAAATGAACTAAAAATTTTGCTTGGAAATTATAAGTAATTTTTGTAATAAAATCTAACTGGGACATTTTAAAAAATTCAAAAATAAGAGATTGGAATAAGTAGCTTAGAGTCACACTGCCAACGACAATTATAATGAATAGTTTCCTAGTGATAAGTTCTATATATGACAACCTTGACTGATTCAATAGATCCTAAGACTATGTAAGTGATAACTACAAGAGGATCATGAGCCAACTTTGTAAACACCTTTTTAAATGGTTTTTTTACTAATGGCAAGTGTAATTGTACTTGTAGGAAAAAACAAAAATGTATTTGTTAGTATGCACAAATACTTTTTTAATTAGAAGAAAATTATTTCTTTTAAAGATTTTATTTTATTATTTATTTGACAGAGATCACAAGTAAGCAGAGAAGCAGGCAGAGAGAGAGAGAGAGAGAGAGAGAGAGAGAAGGAAGCAGGCTCCCTGCTGAGCAGAGAGCCTGATGCAGGACTCCATCCCAGGACCCTGGGATCATGACCTGAGCCACCCAGGCGCCCCTAGAAGAAAATTATTAAATTGGCACTATTTAAAAATATTTAAGTATTGCTTTTAGGAAATTAGTTTGTCCATGAATGCTTATCTTCAATCATCCCTTTCACTGTGGATAGTTTGATAATTTGGTAAGAGAAGGGAAATATAGCATACTGTGCGTATTAAACCACCTGTCAGATTTATTTCCCAACTATTTGTTTTCCTCCCTAGGAAGGACTTCAGCTCATGATTATTGAACGAATACAAAAGAATCATCTAATAAGTATGGACTTCTAGGATTCTATTAGATTATTATCTGAATTGGTCTTATGATTGAGTCCAGACTGAGTTGCTGATTTTCCAATCCATTGTTCAGTTTTCTTTTCCTGCAAAGATAGTCTGAGCCCTTTATATGTGTATCTTGACATTTTCATTTTATTTTTAAAAGTAGAGAATTCCCCATTTTCTTTATTTAACTAAAAATTCATAATGAATCGGGGCGCCTGGGTGGCTCAGTGGGTTAAGCCGCTGCCTTCGGCTCAGGTCATGATCTCAGAGTCCTGGGATCGAGTCCCGCATCGGGCTCTCTGCTCAGCAGAGAGCCAGCTTCCCTCTCTCTCTCTGGCTGCCTCTCCGTCTACTTGTGATTTCTCTCTGTCAAATTAATAAATAAAATCTTAAAAAAAAAATTCATAATGAAAATTAAAGCCAAATATGGCATGGCTAAAAAAAAGTGCTCATTTTCCAAAAATGAAACAGAAAGGAGCGAAAAGACCCCAGGAGTTTGGTAACTGTCTATAGTACTGAGACATTGTGACAAATATCTGTTCCTCAAGATATGCTCCCAGGCCCCCCGACCCAATCTTCAGTGACTGTGTGAACCTGTGGAGGCCAGGTAGAAGTGGGAATGAGGATATTTTATTTGAAGAGCAAATTAAGTAGGTCTAAACAGTGAAGCAGTGCTCTGAGGAATTGGTGAAGGCTTTTGCATGAAGAAGCAGCAAGGAAAAAATATGAAATGCATAAAAACTCTGCACAGCAGTTTTAGAGCTTTGATAAAATAGAAAATGTCTTTAACCCCTTTGCTGTTCTTGCAAACGCCTGCAATTCAAGAATTTTATTATTCTGGGGCTAACGTAGTTTAAACCTCAATAACTGAATGTTTCCTTTGGGATACCTTCAGGCAAACTATATATTGATTTTCTCCGAATGCACTGTATTTTTCATTAGTACCAAGGTTTGGTGGATATCTAGTCATTTGTTCACCAAATTCCTCTGAAAATTAAAATGGACTATTCCATTTTGGCTGTGGAGTCTTCAGAGCATGGACATTAATTTTTTTTCTGTTGGACACTACCAGGATACACTGTTTTGACATTCATCTTGTCCAGGCCCTATGATACCAAATCACCTTTTAACCTGGTCTACCATTTTGCTCTAAATACCATTCCCTACTTCCCTCTGGGGCTTGATGGCACATTCGATTGACATTGCCAAGATCAAAATATTTTTCTGACTTATTTATTTTTAAACTATAAAGTTGCAGATTTGCCTACATAATGCAAGTAAAGTAAGATCCAGATCATCCTTTTATTCGAATTATCTAGGAAATGTAGTTTTAAAAAGGCATTCATCTTGAAGTGGCTCAGTATTCATTGTTTCTTCTGTTGGTAGAAACTTAGTCTATGAGATAGGTAATACAATGAGATAGTGATTTTGGTGTACCTTCAGTCTTATCCAGTATGAACCACTTCTGTTTTCCTGAGTGAGGGGATCCCCAGACTTTCTTAAAACCTTTCTTAAAGCCTTTCTTAAAGCCTACGCTGCCCAGCAGTTCAGATTTATATATTTGAGGCCATATATTAAAGGAAGCTTACTACTTATTTTGTCTTATACTTCTTGGTACCCAGCACACTTTTGACTCAACTAGCCACCCCCAAATATATATAGTTTGAATAATTGATATGTTTTTTGGGGTATACATTTAAATCATGTAGTTGGCCAGGGAGTGAGAAATCTAAGCCTCCTGAATTCATATATCAACATGGATTTGTGGTTATTATTTAAGTTTCATGATAACCTTCTGAAGTAGGTGCATATTAATGTACCAGTTTTACAAATGAGAAAACTGATAAAATTGTGTACTGTGTTCTAATTATAAATTCCTAATGCTTCTAGAAGAACTGAGGTATATTCTTTGGAAATGTCAAGTATCAGCCATGACAGGAATAATTCAGGGACTCTAGGAAAGGCTCAGTGCAGACATATATTTGCAGTTTCATATTTACTATGATGCATCCTCAATTTTGAATTTCCAATTTCAAAATTTTGGAATTTTGAATGCCTTCTGTGAATAGATCACTGTTCTAGGCATGGAGGATTCAAGGATGAACCTATACAGGAAAGGCCCTTGTTTTTATAGAATTTACATCCAGTCAGGGAGAATGGGAGTCAGCATGAAAAGAAACAAACGAACAAGATAATTTCAGGTAATGGATAATGCTTTGAAGATAGTGAGATAGGGTGATGTACAAAAGAGGGACTAAGGGAGACAGAGTTGGGCTGGGACTGATGAGAGCTGCTTTTAATTGGTTGATCCTTTACTGAGGAAGTGAAATTTGTGTTTAGTTTTCAACGATGTAAAGAAGCTAGCCATTTAGACATCTGGAAGCAGGGAAAACAAGTGAAATGACCCCACTGTGGTAATGAGCTTGATGTGTGCGGGCAATAGGAAGAAGGCAAGTGTGGCCAGAGAATAGGGTGCAAGGTGACAGCATCATTAGTATGAGATGAGGTCCTTTATCCTCACTTAATCAAATTCATAATTTGGCTGTAATGATGTGACTTCAGGATTCAGAATTTAAAACTTTTAGGTCAATCAGTGTTCACCTATAAGATAAGATTTTGGATCAAATATCCTTTTATAAGAATTAATGTGAGAAGGAGATAAAAAATTCAACTTAAAGTTACAGGAAAAAATCCATTTAATGAAGTATTGAGTACTTCTGTGTATCAGACTCTGAGCTAGGTGGAGGTAGGTGTATGAATAAGGCATAATCCTGCCATTAAGGAAGTTCCTGAGAGGTAAAATGCAGGTTAAAACGATTACTTCTCAGTCAGATATATGAAAAATCAATCAAACTCAGAAGTTATCCTTGTATCTGAAACTGCACTTAAGTATCTGCTCAATTGCAATTAGCTCTTTTTGTCTGTTGTCCACTGTGTTTGTTTGAAATCAAATTTAAATTTAAGCAAAGTAAATTGTATATTGTGGGTACTTATTAACTAGTCATTTTTTAGTTTTATTAATAAAACCTGAGAGATTAAATATGTTCTATTTGTATCAATTACTGCATCCGTGCTGTAATTGTAATAGAACGTAAGGTAATAATATAGAATTTTTAATCCATTTCTTTTTTTTAAAAAAGATTTTATTTATTTATTTGATGGGAAATCACAAGTAGACAGAGAGGCAGGCAGAGAGAGAGAGAGAGAGAGATGGAGGGAAGCAGGCTCCCTGCTGAGCAGAGAGCCCAATGCGAGGCTCAATCCCTGGACCCTGAGATCATAACCTGAGCCGAAGGCAGAGGCTTAACCCGCTGAGCCACCCAGGCACCCCTTAATCCGTTTCATAAAACGATTTCCACATATCCTGTCAGTTGCAATGGCATATATTTTGTTTTTAAAATCTGACTGTAATTATTTTAAAATTTCTTCTGAATTTCTAGAACTGATTAGTTTTAGGACAAATGTGGGTTGACACATTAGTAGAGCCCCTTAATTTTTTTCTTCTTTTTATTTAAAAAACAAGTAATAAATTCCTGTGAAAAAGAAAAAAATTACAGAAATTTATAAAAAGTCAATATCTGGATAAACTGCCCCTTCTCCTTTCCAATTCTAAACCACAGAGGGTCACCAGAAATAGTTTGGTATATATCTTGAAGCTTGTTTCCTCCTTCTACCCCTTCCTTCTCCATAGATAGGCGTTGCTTAATTTTCTGTTTATGTGAATAAATCATACTGTGCGTGTTCTGTGACTCATTTAGCAGCCCATTACCAATATATTTTCAAGTTAATATGCACAGATTTTTTTTTTTAAAGATTTTATATATTTACTTGTCAGAGAGAGAGCACAAGCAGGGAGAGAGGCAGACAGAGGGGGAAGCAGGCTTTTCACCAAGCAAAGAGCTGGATACAGGATTTGATACCAGATCCCTGGGATCGTGACCTAAGCCATAGGCAGACGCTTAACTGACTGGGCCACCGAGGCACCCCAAAACACATAGATTTATACCATTCTCTTAGGATGGCAGAGATTTCCATAGAATGAATACCTCATAATGTATTATTATTTTTTGCCTTTTAAGATTGTTTATGTTATAAATAGTCAGCATCCAGACAAGAGTAGAGAATAAAGTAATAATACTAGTAAACACATAGCACACAGCTCCATCATATATTTAGCAAAATGTCTCTTGATGGGAATATGTATTATTGCTAGATCTTGAGTATTAGAAACAATGTTGCAATGAATAGCACATTTGAACACCTAAAATTTATGCAGGTGTACAAACTAGTTATGAAAAGTCAATGCCTAGAAGTGGAATGTTTGGAACAAGGGGCATATGCATTTGAAAATTTGAGAGACTCAGCAGAATTTTCTTACAAAATGGTTGTGCTTACATTACCATTAACCATCAACAATGGATGCAGATGAGGTCCCTTCTTGAACATGGTATACTTACATAATAAGGAATGAAAAACAACAGAATTTTAATGTAAAAGGACAATTTTTAGAAAAATTATATTAAACTTCTAAAGTGATACTATTAAACTCAGAACTACTCACTGTTTTACCTTTATAACTTTATTATCAGTGCCTCAAGTTGATGTCTGCTAGCTCCTAAGTTCAGATTTTTTTTTTTACAGAGATAGAAATATTCTGAAATGAGCAAATAAATTTAGTTCCAAAGGTTTGCTGCCTATAGTTTGCATTTGCATATTTTGTTAGCACCTACTATTGTATCTGCACTCTGTGAAATGTTTTTTTTTTAAGATTTTATTTATTTATTTGACACAAAGAGAGATCACAAGCAGGCAGAGAGGCAGGCAGATAGAGAGGGGGAAGCAGGTACCCTGCCAAGCAGAGAGCCCGATGCGGGACTCGATCCTAGGATCCTGATACCATGACCTAAGCCGAAGGCAGAGGCTTAACCCTCTGAGCCACCCAGGCGCCCCAAGTATTTTTATGTGGTATTACTATGCAATATAGGAGATAGCAAACAGGATTTTTCTTAACTATTATAATTGGAATAATTCCAGTCTAGCCTTTTAACCTCTAGGCACTGGATGAAAAATCTTTCCCTTGGTCATAATTCTTTTTTTTCAGAAATTCCAGCTTCTATTTCATTTCCGTAATCAATAGAAATGTTGAATTTAGTCAAACACACAAATTTGTATTTCAAACTCAGCAAATTAGAATCAAATTTCAACTGATTTTATTTTTTAAAATATTTTATTTATTTATTTGACAGAGAGGCATAGCGAGAGAGGGAACATAAGCAGGGGAGTGGGACAGGGAGAAGCAGGCTTCTCACTGAGCAGGGAGCTCAATGTGGGACTCGGACCCAGGATCCTGGAATCATGACCTGAGCAGAAGGTAGATGCTTAAGGACTGAGCCACCCAGGCACCCCCAAAATTTAAACTGATTAAAATACATTTGCTTACTGAGGAATGCTCTAAAAAATGAGTATGTATCACTCTTGTCATGTTAAGAAACTATATTAAACAAAAATAACTATAAATTTTAAAATTAGGCAGCTTTAAAGTGAAGAGAGCCCTATTTTTAGAGAATTTAAGAGTCAACTCTTCTTTGGTTGTTTTCAAGGAAGATAGAAAGGATAAGGATTTATTAAATGAATTTATCATCTCAAATCCACAAACGTTTATTGAGCTCTGCATATGTGGTACTGTATTAAGTATTGTTGAATTCAATAATAAATGAGACCTATCCCCTGCAATTCAAGGAGCTTACAGTTCAGTCAAAAGATAGACTTTGGTCTCTCTTCTAGGTTGATAACAGTTACATATTTTTCTGCAGTTTTCTAACTAAGATAAAAAGTTATAAAGTTGATTGGATCAATGTTTAGATAAAGACAAACTACTTATGGTTCCTGTCTTACACTTTCTATCCATTGGAAGCCTTCTGTTAGAATCAGGAAGCTTTTTCTTTCAGGGTAACATGAGGTCCAGACTAACACAAATTGTTCACTAATTAATTCTTTTATGGACTTAAGTACTTCTGATTATGAGAAGAGTGTGTTCACTGTGAGAAAAAGCAGAGGCATGGAGATTTTGCATATTCTGGGGAATCATCAGAAGATTGAGTGGATACCTATGAAATTTGGAGCTTATGATTTATAGTTTTTTTGTTGTTAAAACTGGTATAATTATCCTCACCTGCTTGCAGAAACTGTGAGGATTGGTTTAAAAATAAAAACAAAAAATATGTCTCCAAAATTAATGCTCTTTAGATAAATTTGAGTCCTTCAACTACTTCATTGTAAATAGACTCAGTGATATCACAGAGAGTAAACTTTTATGAATTAAACATATTTTATATGCCAATAGCATATAGAAATAATAAGATGAAACAAAGTCCAAAAGTAACTAGAACTTTCTTTAGAAACAGTTTGCCTTTATAGGAACGTCCCCTGAGTGCTCTGCTCATTAATAATGCACATGTAGACATACCACTACAAGCATACTTTTTTCTCAACCTGACCCTAAAATTAAACCATTCAACCATTAGAATTAAAGCATTAAAGGAATAAATATTTTTGTAATCACAATTAAAGAATGGATGAATTCAAGTCAAATTTGTGGTTAATTTCAATGTACTGAAACTAGAACTAAATATTTTAAGGCGTATGTGTCAGAACTTAGTAAAAATTATATTTTCTTTATTAATATGATTTATTTTCATGGTGAACTTGAAGTAGAATGTCCTGTTATCTCTGTGAACTTAAATTAACCTCAAATTAACCTATATTATTATTTTAAATTATTTTTCAGTGCTCATGAAATTACAGAAGGTGTTTTGCTCTTTATTTCTTCCAGGATGCTGAATTACATCCTGATTGTCTGAGGTAGTTCTATGTCTGATAAAAACAAGCATTTTTCCCCCCTGGGTAGGTTATCACAACTCACTAAAGCAGCAGTTCTCCAGTGCTTTACATTAAAATCACCTGGGGGAAATCTTGTTAAGAATGCAGATTACCAGGCCTCTTACCCTAAGATTCTGATTTAGTAGGTCAGGGGTGAAGTTCAGAAGTCTTTTTCTCAGCCACCTATTTCCATTTTGATGCAAGAGGTTGATCCAAGCCATGCATTTTAAGGTTACCGCAAGAGGCCAAAATCTAAAATAGATTTAGTGAATTATTTGCAGTAACACATAAATATTTTCATTACTTTTCACTACTCTAGACTTCATGTAGAAATTCTCCCATCAACCTGTTTGCCCTCAAATTCACAATTAAGCAGTAGATCTGGTCTCTTTCCTTTCCCATGGAAAATACTACTTTTTTCATTTTATAATCCTTTAGTAAAGTTTGTGCAGACACAACTGGTTGTCTTTATGAATAGAGCTAAGGCTTTGCAGATTATGTTTTGCTTCCAAATGTTTTCTCTCTCAATTTTTAATACCTTTGTAAGAAACTGATGAGAAATTAATAACTGTATAATAACTGACAGAATGGTTGGCTGAAATTACTAATCACATCTTCCTTTTTTGAAAATGGTTTTATTTATTTGAGAGAGAGAGAGAGAGCATGAGCAGGGGGGAGGGTAAAGGGAGAGGGAGAAGGAGACTCCCCTGCTGAGCAGGGAGCCCAATGCAGGACTCAGTCAGGACCCTGGGATCATGACCTGAGCCAAAGGCAGATGCTTAATGGACTGAGCCACCCAGGTGCCCTGTTAATCACTTCTTAAAAAATAAGCTTTAAATTTTAGAGTAGTTATGGATTTATGGAAAAATTGTGAAAATAGTACAGAGATTTCCCATAAACCCCACACAATTCCCTCTGTTATTAACATCTTGTGTTAATATGTTGCATTTGCCAAAGTAATGAACCAAAACTGATACCTTAGTATTAACTAATGTCCAACTTTATTCAAATTTCCTAATATCCTTTTTCTGTCTCAGGACCCTATCCAGAATACCACATTAAATTTAGTTATCATGTTTCCTTAGGTTCCCTTTGGCTGTGACAGGTTTTCATACTTTCCTTGTTTTTTTTTTTGTTTTTTTTTTTTAAGATTTTATTTATTTGACAGAGAGAGATCACAGGTAGGCAGAGAGAGAGGGGAAGCAGGCTCCCTGCTGAGCAGAGAGCCCTGTGCGGGACTCGATCCCAGTACCCTGAGATCATGAAGGCAGAGGCTTAACCCACTGAGCCACCCAGGTGCCCTTTCCTTGTTTTGAGGAGGGCCTTAATACCTTTGAGAAGTACTAGTCAGGTATTTTGTAGAATGTTCCTCAATTGTATTGGTCTGATGTTTTTCTCTAAATTAGACTGTAGTTGTGTGTATTGGGAAGGAGGACCACACCGTAAAGTACCCTTTTCATCCCATAATATCAAAATTATGTACTGTCAACACGACCTATCACTGTTGACCTTGATGTTAACTTTGACAAGCTGGCTTGGATTAAAATTAAACCATAGAGCTAATTTTCCCTCCCCCTTTCATAGTGTACCACTTGCAAGAAAGACACTATGTGTGCTTGCACTCCAGACTTAAGGAGTGGAGAATTATTAAATGTTATTTAATTAACTTTAATTAATTAATTAAATTTAAATTTAATTACTTGATTTTAAATTATTAAATCCACCTCTTTGAGGGCAAAGTATCTACATAAGTTATTTGGAGTTTTTCTGCATGGGAAATTTGTCTATTATCCCCCATTTATTTATTCAATAATTTATACTTGGGTGGAGTTATAATTCAATAGTACTTTATTTGGTTGCTCAAATTGTTCCAGCTTTGGCCATTGGGAGCTTTTTAATTTGATTCCTATGTTCCTTTGACATATTCCTATCTGTGTGTGTGTGTGTGTGTGTGTGTGTGTGTGTGTGTGTGTGTTATATTTTCTTACTTTATTTCACTGCAAGATGCTTCAGGCTCATCTTATTTATTTCCTACTTGAGTTCTAGAATCAGCCATTTCTTTAAGGAACTCTGGTTCCTTTTATTGGAAAATTAAGTTCTGGGGACTAGGTGTGCTTGTTGCACCTGGGATGTCTTTGCTTCTAGAACCTCTCAGCTGAAAAAGCAAGAAAATTTATGTGTACATGTTAACCCTTGTATATAAAAGTCTCTATAATATTTCTAAATAAATCCATTTGTATGTATATTAAGTTAAACAAATTTATGCTGACTTTAATGTTAATCCATTAACACATAGATCATTCTAGTTTTTTCTCTGCTTATCTGTATATAATCGCTCACTCCAAAAGTGGAAACCTGGCTACTACCATTTACCATCCTTTTGTTTAATTTTCCAATTCCAGTATACATGTATAGTAGTTTTAATAACTTTATCAACTAGAGCACAGTACTTATGTGCAGTTATAGAATTCACTCATTTCTGAATTTTAGGTCAGCAACTTTTTCCTCCCATCCTCTTCATTGAGGTTGTTTTATACATTTGTGATTTGATTAGATAATTTTGTCACAGTCTGCATTCCTTCTAGATGATTTTTTAACATTTGCATGTATTAAGGTTCATTCTTTGTGCTTCAAAGTTCTGTGGGTTTTGACAAGCGCATACCATATATTTGCCATGTCAGTATCATATAGATAGCATAACCAACCTAAAAAAAAAAAAAAATCTCTTCTTTACTTAATCCTCCTCCCTGGCCCAAAGCCCCTGGTGACCAGCTGATCTATTTATCATCTCAGTAGTTTTGCCTTTTATGTCATATAAATGAAATTATACAGTATATAGCCTTTTCAAACTGGATTTTTTCTCTTAGCAATATGCATTTAAGATTCATTTGTCTTTACATGGCATTAATTACTTTTAATCAAATAAGATACTAGAATATATTTATTTCATTATTTGTGATTTTAATTTGTTGGAATCATATGTTAGCTGTAGGGCAAGGAAAGAACAGTGTGCTGGTAGAGGAGGTGATTCACTCTTGAGGTATGTAAGGAAAAGCTTAGTGAGGAGAATGAGTAACTTGGGTTAGGCCTTTTATTTCAATAGTGTTCATTGTAAAGACAATGTTAAACATACACGCACATGCACACAGTCTCACCACTTTCACACAAAGGGTAGATTTTATTTGTGTATAGATTTTCATATAGATGCATAAATTTTTGAAGCATTGTCAGTAAAATTTTATTTTATTTCATTTTATTTATTTTTAAAGATTTTATTTATTTACTTGAGAGAGAGACAGTGAGAGAGAGCATGAACGAGGAGAAGGTCAGAGAGAGAAGCAGACTCCCCATGGAGCTGGGAGTCCAATGCGGGACTCGATCCCGGGACTCCAGGATCATGACCTGAGCCGAAGGCAGTTGTCCAACCAACTGAGCCACCCAGGCGTCCCTGTCAGCAAAATTTTAATATTTTTTACTTAGTAATACTAGTAAAATACTTTCATGTTCTCATGTACTTTTAACAATTATAATATTAATATTTGTTTTTAAGATTTTATTTATTTGAGAGAGAGAGTGAGCTAGAATGGTGGGGAGGGCTGAGCAGGCAGCCCGTTATGGGGCTGGATCCCAGGACTCCCAGATCATGACCTGAGCTGAAGTCAGACGCTTAACTGACTGAGCCACCAGGTGCCCCAATATTGCTGTTTTATATTTATTTTTATGTGTATAAATTATGTCAAATTTTATTTTTCCTTTATATTTTCGTAAAGCTGGAAAAGTGATTATACATGTCAATTTTGATTAAATATAGAAAAGTATAAAACATGTAATTCTATTAATTGCAAAGGCAACATTTCAGTGTATTTTCAAAAAGTCTTTAAATGGAGCTTTAAATTTTGTACATGTTAATTTTCTTTAACATTACAGTATTCTTCATTATTTAAAATTGTTCTTAAAACAATTCTTGGGCACGCCTGGGTGGCTCCGTCAGTTAAGCATCTGCCTTCAGCTTAGGTAATGATCTTAAGATCTTGGGATTGAGCCCCACATTGGGCTCCCTGCTCCCTGGAGAATCTGTTTCCCCCTCTGTCCTTCCCCTGGCTCATGCTGTCTCTCCCACTCACTATCTCTCTCAAATAAAGTCTTTTTTATTTTGAAAAAAAAATTAAGATTTTAAAAATTTATTTGACTAAGAGGGATAGCAAGAGAGGGAACACAAGCAGAGGGAGCAGGAGAGGGAAAAGCAGGCTTCCCTCTGAGCAGGGAGCCCAACCAGAGGTTTGATCCCAGGACCCTGGGATCATGACCTGAGCAAAAGGCAGATGCTTAACGACTGAGCCATCTAGGCACCCCGATAAATAAAATCTTAAAAAAAAAAAAAAAAAAAAGAACAAAAAACCAGTTCAGGGCACCTGGGTGGCTCAGTCGGTTAAGTGCCTACCGAGTCATGATTCCAGGGTCCTGGGATCCAGCCCTGCATCAGGCTCCCTGCTCAGCGGGAAGCCTGCTTCTCCCTCTCCTGCTCCCTCTTCTTGTGTTCCCTCTCTCCCTGTGTCTCCCTCTGTCAAATAAATAAATAAAACCTTTAAAAAACAACAAAAAAAACCCCAGTTCTTGGCCTTTGGTAAGTGTTTAGTATTAACTATTGTTACATGGTAAATGTCAATGGGCTATGTCTGGATTTTTCATGTGGATAGCCTCAGGTCTAATTCATCCATGAGCTACTTTTTAACCCCACGGGCTTCAAAACCTTCCTAGCTTACTTGATAATATAAGAAATATGTGATGTCATTATTGTAGCATTAGGCATGATTTTAGGTTGATTAAAAAATTAGTTTTAAGTGATTCTCTCAGAGGCGTGGGGTTGGAAGCTAGAAAATGTTTCCAGAAACCAGTCAAAAGAGTGGGGATAGTGTATATGAATGACTTGACATGTCATCAAGTCCAACATTCTCACAGTCTGTAAATTTTCAGCAACCTCAAAAGAATAGTTCACATTATGACTTCACTAATAATTTGAAAAGTTTAGAATTCATTAAATAGGAGATACAACCTTTCAAATATAAATATGAAATTGTATTACACAGAAATTTTTCATTATCCAGAACTCACAATCTTTCCTTTTCTTTCTGATATGTTTATTCTATTGATATAACACAAATTCTTGAGCACCATCGCCAATGTCCAGTAGCATCATAAATCTAAGAAGCCAGTTAGGACCTTAGCAATCACAGAGTGAATAAGAGAGTTATAAGACAGGTGAAAATACTTAAAAGATTCTTCCCAAGGCATCCCCAGTACTCAGAATACCAGAGTAAGGACTAACAAAATTCATTTCATTACTATCAGCAAACACCATTTTTTGTCAACAGAGAAGAATGGCTATCAGTTATATAATACTTGTAAATTATGATAAAAAATAAACTGTATAATTTTAAAAACAAGCGTTGAACAAAGCACACATTTGACAAGTGTGATAACCTCTGATGGAATGAACAAAACTTTAGTATTTAGATTTGTGCCTTTTGGAATATTAGAGTAGGATACAGTCCCAGAGGTCAACTAGCTCAATCCTATTTGTTTTTTGTTTGAAGAGGAAAAAATAGGGCCAGAGACGTTGGCTGACATTCAAGATCACTCAGCTAGTGGTAAAACCTAGACTAGAAGCTGATCATTATGTATCTAGTATAAGCTCAGTGTTTGAGACTGTGAACTATGAAACATGCAAATGTTGATGCTACCTTTCCTGTCCTCAGGGCGACCCAAATCAAGTTTGATCTTTAAAAAAAAAAAAATTATTTATTTATTTGAGAAAGAGAGATATGTGCACATGTGTGAGAGCACACAAGGCAGGGGAGGAGGGGCAGAGCGAGAGGGAGAAAAAGCAGATTCCGGGCTCAGCAGGGTGCCTTGCTCAATCCTAGGACACTGAGATCATGACCTGAGCTGAAGACAGACAATTAACTGACTGAGCCATTCAGGCGCCCCAATTTGATCTTTGCCAGGATAGACATATATGTTCATTGCATGGTGGCAACTCATGCCTTGAGAATCGAGGGAAGGACAGATTTGGGGTAAAACAATCAAAATTATTTGTAGCCTCTTAATGTAAAAAATGTTCTTTATGAAGTCAGTTTTCTCTTAAGTGTATATAGGAACAGAATTGAGTTCTATAACCCTACGAGTGTTGGAATTGGTGGATATACTTGGAATTTTGAGTGTTCAGTAATTTTTTTCCTTTTCTTGTGGATTTTTGGAACATAGTCCACCCCAAACCAGTTTTCCACATTGGAATTTTCAACTTGGCTCTTGCTTGAGAAATACAGTGATTTGTAGATATTGTAATGCTGATTCATTGTCAGTGAATTTTTTTAAAAGTGGGAATATGGGAGGAAAGATCATTTGAAGTTGGCCTCCAGAAAGAGAAGATCTTGAAGAATCTTGAAGGATTTTGAGCAGGAGAGTGATGTGGTCTGACATCTACTTTTTTTATAAAACGATTTATTTATTTGAGAGAGACAGAATCACAAGCAGACTCCCTGCTGAGTACAGAGCTCGGTGTAGGGATAGATCCCATGACTCTGAGATCATGACCTGACCTGAAGTTGAGTGGGATGCTCAATCAACTGAGCCACTCTGGCGCCCCTGTTATATACTTTTAAAAGAACATTATCAATGATATTTTGAAAATACTCTCTTTTTTTTTTCCTGGGGGAGAGATGGCAGACAGTTATGAGGCTGTTGCAATAAGGTAAGCCATGATCCTGGCTTGAAGCAAACTGGTAGCAACTCTAGTGGTGAAAAGTGGTCAGAGATCTGGGTAACAGATCCAGGTAATTAGAGCTGACCCATTTGCTAATGGATTAGCTGAGAGAACTGAGAAAACTACAGGAGCCCAGAATAACTCTAAGATTCTTCCACTGAACAATTGTAACATTGGAGTTGCTATTTGTTGAGACGTGGGGGTTCTGAGAGGAGCAATATGGGTGGGTAGAAGATAAGAAATTTGGCTAAGAGCATGGTTAACTGTCTTTTGCTAGTACTGTGACTTGAGATCTGTTGTACACGGCTCTGTGAAAGGTCAGTAGTCTTAGGGACTTGAAATACAGTAACTTTCTATCAGTTTTGGCCAAAACACCTATCAGAAGATTTTATTTTACTGTTTTTTGTTTATTTATTGAAGATTTAATTGGCATTTTTAAGCAATTCATGAACCAGACAGCATCCTCTCTAGGAAGTAGAAGGGAGCTCCAGAAGATTTTATTTTTTGATCTAGAAAATGTAACAAAGGACTTGGCAAACATTTCTTTATAATATTTAGAATTTACATTCACATCGAGAGATTTATACTTTATGCAAATCTAGGTTATTTATGGGTCAGCTCTAATTACCTGGATCTGTTACCCAGATCTCTGACCATAGATTTCAGCTGTTCTCATTTACCCAGAATGCCAAGAAAAAATTTAAAATGTACAATTGTTAATGGTAAGATAGGATAATAGAATCAGTTAAATGTTAATGGGTTTAATGACATTCATTTTTATTGTATGATTTAAAGCAAATCCCAGATAGCACATCTTTTCACTCATAAATACTTCTGTAAAAATGTTTATGTCTGAAAAATGTTTTATCCACTTATCTAGCCATAGCTTCCAATTCCAGTTCCAATCCCAATATATATATGTTATCACATTCAAGGCCTTATCTGTCTGTGGGTAAGTGAAAGAGATCTTTAAGGCATCTCTTAAGAGTTGCTCTAAACAAAGTGACAGTAATACAGTTAAATAAAAATTCTTCAGTGAGATTTCATTACACATATTAAAATAAAACCTTTCGTTTTCCTCATTCCATCTTGTGTGAAGTGTTTGCTTTTTCTAGTAATGTTTATGTAAACATCTATTATATACCTCTTTGAGAAAGTATAGCTACTGTACATCTATTTGAAATACAGCTCAGCCTATGCTGAAAGTGGCTGAACCGAGGAGTTTCTTGGGAGCTTAAAAATACTTTAATATTCTATTTAAGAGAGCAAGAGATTTTAAATGATCAAAGAGAAGTTCCTAGATCAGTGATTTTTTAAAATATGTAAGTGGAAGTAGATTTTTAGCCATTATACAGCTTTGAGACATTAAGAAATTACCTTAAAATATTTTATATAATAGATCAATATATATTTATCTTTCAACTGCCCCTAATTCAATTGCACATATTATCACACTTATAAACCTATAGTAGACATTTATTTTACCCAAGAATATCCCAAAAGATATTGAAAGGAGGGCATAGATTTCAGCTGTTCTCAGATACTTCAAACTGATCTTTGTGGTACTTCAAGGGTTTATTTTGGAAAGGACATCATAGGCATGCAGGTGTGGAAGTGCCCGTAAGGGTTCATCTAGTTCATCATGTCATCCTAAGGATTATTAAAATTTCCAGATGCAAAACTAGTTATAATGGGTCGGATTTCCAACCTGTGAACTCTGGAGAACTCTTCTGAAGGCAGAATCTCCTTTTCAAAGATATTAAAAATAAGGTTTCTCCTCATTTCACTTTTGCAGAGTCCCCAACCCTTGAAAGAGTTTAGAACTTAAACTTCAAATAATCTTCTCTTTGACAGGGTCTTTTGGTGTTCTTCAAATAATAGTCCTTTGTTTAAAGAAAATCAGACTTAAACTTATGTATTAAGTGATTAAAGTAAAGCTCATTATTATGTTTTCCATGTTACTTCACCTCTGATCTTTGAACTTTGACCTCTACTTTTGATCCATTTCCAAAGTATTAAAATATAACCACTATAAAGAACTATCCTTTATAATAGCACAATCACCAACATGGCCCTTGGCTATTTCTGATTATTCAGGCCTTGTTCTTTAGTTTTGAGACTACCTAGTATTTTTTTGGTTCATTTCATATCAGTGGTTACCCAACTTTATTTTTCAAGGACTTCTTCAACATACATCTTATTACTTCAAACAGTAAAATCATTAAAATATTAACAAATCCTGTTTTTGCATCTATGCTTATAAAAATAAATAAAAAATTTTAAAAAACTATGTTAAGGTAGAGAATAAAAAGTGATTATTTTTAGAATATTCTGGATATTGTTGCTATGTCAGCAGTAACTAATACATAAGTATATAATGAATACATATATGCATATATATGTAAATTACTACAATGGATTAAAAATTAACTGGATTAAAAAATTAATTACATTAAAGTCTCTGAGTTAATGATTTTGTAAAATCCTACTTTATTGGTCATTTTTGGGATCTCAGTCATTACTCTGAAAATTGATCAATAAATGTAAATAATCGAGAAAGAAACATTCTATTTTTTAAATTTCAGAAATTTAAAAATACCACCTATCATTGTCCACCAATGCCTAGCATTCCAGATTCATTTTATATCTGTCACAATTGTAATGGTACCTGGGCTGGGGTTACAGGATTCTATAAGATCAGTTTGGAACATTTAGGGACTTCTTAAGTAATATTCTTCTCAGTGATGTACTTAAATTAAAAATTAGTGGTGCTATTTTTATTTTTTATTATTAAAATATTTAAAATTCAATATAGTTGACATACAATGTTACATTAGTTTCAAGTATACAACAAGTAACTGAACAAGTTTATACATCCTGCTGTGTACATCATCACAAGTGTAGCTACCATCTTCCCAGATACATTGCTACTAGAATATCATTGACTGTATTCCTTATGCTGTGCCTTTTATTCCTGGGACTTTTTCATTCCATAACTGGAAGAGTGGTGCTTCTTTTAAGTGAAACAGTGGAATGATTTTCTTTGAAGGCTATGCATTAGTGGATTAAAAGGGGAGACTCAAATGTGAGAGAGTGAAGATTTCACTGTTTTCTGCCAACCCCCCTGGACCCTCTAAAGTCCTCCCTTTTTAGGGAGAAGCTTCCTAGAACTTGGTATTGTCTTAAAAAATCTCAAGAGCTCTTTAGCTTCTTGTGTGACAATGCATTTTAGCTTAGGTTTGTAACAACGCTAAGACATTAAATCAGTGGCTTTGGGCTCTGTAGTTCCATGGTTCCAGGTAATTGCCCTTTGCCTTTCTACTTTTGAAGCTGTGTGATGTTGATACTTTCTTCCTCAAGATCAAATCCACTTTATGATGACTTTTGATCTAGAACATTTCTGTGCCCTAATCCATTCAACTGCTTTCTTATTGTTAATTCTTCTTATTGTTCTCCTTGCTGGTTTTGAATCCAATCTCAACACAAATTCTATGGCAAACTTCTTCCTGGGTGTAGACCTTCTTCAAGGAGGAAAGACAAATTCTTACTTTTCTCTTATCCTTGACTGTAAACTCATTTACTCTCATTCAACAAGCATATTCACTTAAAATGGTCACTTCTGTAAACTTCCAGATGTAGCTAAAAATGTTCCTGTCTTCAGGAAGTTTTCCTCAAACTCCTCAGCTGGAGTTAATGGTTCCATTCTCGTATATAGTCATGGAACTTGGTTTGTAACTTAGTTGTGGCATTTGCTAAGTGTTCTCTGGTCATTTATTCACTTAATGATGTACATCTTACCAGATGGAGCTTTTCAGCAGCAGAAGCCATGGCTTATGTATCTTTTTCTCTATCACAGTTCCTAACCCTTGGTGAATACTGAGTAAATATTTGTTGAAAGAATAAAAGAATTAATGAATGAATAAATAAATGAATGGTCTTTTGTGCTTTTGTTGTCTTTGCCAATTTCTTGCTTGTGCTTATGGCATTTTTTGTTTGTTTTCCTGGTCACTATCTTTTACATTGAGTAAGTGGAAATATGGTCTTCAATCTAAATAAGTAACCTTAATTCTTAATTTCCTCTTAAATTCAACTTGAATAATACATGCATTGGTAAAGCGCTCTGGGAATTTTGATTTGTATTTGTCTATGGGGGAAAATCCCAGTTGAATTTCTACAAAAGGCAAAAATTAGGGTCAGTCAAGAGAATGATGAAATCATTTGACTTGTCTTATTAGAGCTTGTCATCAACATAGACATTTGATTCCTAATTTACTTGCAGTAGCTTTTCTTCCTTCTTAGTAGACATTGGTAATCAGCAGGAAAGCAGCAATCCTATAAGTAAGTTAAATTTGAAAATTTGTTTTCTGTTGACTTGATAGTAGGGAAGTCTGGAGCCAAATGGTGGTATTTGTGTCTTGGCAACCTAATTACTCTGTCCCTCCAGCACTGCAGCCCGGGCCATGCTTACCTAACCCTCCTCTTTTTCATCCTCCCCTTAAGAGGGTTTGGCCTGGTAGACAGTGTGGATTAGGAGGTCTCAGTTATGAGTCCCAGTTTCCTCATCTTTAAGGAAGGATAATAGAACTAGATGTTTATGAAGCTCAAATATGCAGTGCACACACCAGATTTTTGTGTTCTCACAAATTATATATGTAAATTTTAGGATTGTTTTAAGTTTATTAGAAGCATCACCTGTAGCATAATTTAGCTCTTCTATTTGTGTCTCTGTGACAATTAAGTAATGCAGTAATCTAGTCTTGTTATAATCAAGATATGCTTAGGACATGTTCTTGGGGCATTTGAGTATAGCCATCTGAAGAGGATCTTTCTCCATTGTCCATCCATGAAGATTCATGCTCACAGGTATTGGTTGGAGGGCAGGTGGATGAGACTGACTGTGGTGCAGGGAAGGACTGGCAGTAAGGGCACAGGAAGATTAAACAAG
This sequence comes from Mustela erminea, assembly GCF_009829155.1. Classification (NCBI taxonomy): domain Eukaryota; kingdom Metazoa; phylum Chordata; class Mammalia; order Carnivora; family Mustelidae; genus Mustela; species Mustela erminea. The sequence continues at coordinate 52,367,564 of NC_045616.1, forward strand.
GAGCAGCAGAATATAACTACCCAGAGATGGCACTATGACCAAAAGACCAAGGAAGTAGACAGTTTTTGTTTAAAGAAATTAAGGTATACAGTTCAAAAAGAAAATTTATGTTGTAAGCTGAGCCATTTGAAAGTGTCAACTATCAGATTAGTAAAACATCCCAAATCAAAAGAAGGGTGCTTCTACCTATACCCATTTTTGTTAATAAGTATTTAAAACCAGTACATTTGAAGAAAGATGTGATTATAGGTTACCCCTCAAGACTATTCATGGAAAGCCAAGGGTGAAATCTAGTTTATGAAGTGGTTTGTCTATTAGAGCATATATTGTGCTGTCTTTACTTTTAGGGGAGAAACTATATAATTGAGAAAGATATTAAAGAGGACCATGATGCACATGTGGGGACACATATATACATATACAAAGTACTTGTTAAAGGATATGAAAATCAATGAAATTTTATGGTAATCAAGTTTGTCTTTTTTTGTCTTCCAGGTGATCTTAATTACATATGTACTAGAAATTATAGTATTTCTAATGTTAATATTAAAACAAATACTGAAGAAATAGCTAATTTGGGGAGATTTCAGAATATCATGGAAAAGAGGTTAATTAAACCTCAGTATACTAGACAATTCCAAAGAAGTGAAAAATAGATGATATGAGTGGTCCAAAAGAGAATCCAAAAGTCCAAAAAGAAAAATCTAGGAACACTCATCCTCAGTCTTTGCTATTTTGTCAAGAAACAGTTTCTTGGGGCGCCTGGGTGGCTCAGTGGGTTAAAGCCTCTGCCTTCAGCTCAGGTCATGATTCCAGGGTCCTGGGATTGAGCCCCGCATTGGGCTCTCTGCTTGGCAGGGAGCCTGCTTCCTCTTCTCTCTCTCTGCCTGCCTCTCTGCCTACTTGTGATCTCTGTCAAATAAATAAATAAAATATTAAAAAAAAAAAAAAGAAACAGTTTCTTTATCTATAGAAATGTTTCCCCAGCCGGTCTGTGAGTGCTGTGAGCATTGTTTTCCAATGCATTTATTATAGTTTTACCCTCCTCAAAAATGGGTACTATATAGAGTATGGTTTGTAAATAGTAAATGGAAGTGGAAAAGTAGGAAAAATCACAGAAATAAATTTCCTGCCTCCTAGGAGACGTCTGGGTAAATTTACTTATTCCACTGTTCTTATTCTTTAATTTTATTGCATTGTAGCTCATTGCCTTATTAAATCATTTTGCTTTGAACTTCCACTCTCAAATGATGGTCAATAGTTACCCACCAGTTTATTATTCACTTGAATCCTGAGCATTTTACTTAATATGTAGTAAGTGCTCCATATGGATTTTAAATAATGAATAAATAACAATATTTTATATCTTTGAAGCAATTTCATGCACATTGTGTCAGTTTTTCTTACCTCATTCTCCATGTATGGTTATTATCCCACCTAAAATGATAAAAGTAATTTTGTGTTTTTTATGCTGGTTTGAGATGAGAACACGTCTAAAATCAGTTCAAGTTAAACCAAGGGTTGATTGTGATTTACTCTCAGAGCAGGCAGACCCATCTGTTGGTAGTTACCTTGGCGTCCCTCTCTGTGATAGCACCCCTACCCCCCCCCATGACCTCTATGGTCTCACCTCTTAGTCCCTCTTGCACTTCACTCCATCTCCACTGCTTCCTTGGTTTTTGTAAAACACCCCAGGTTTGCTCTGAATTAGCTCTTTCTCACTAGCTGCTTCTGTCTGGAACATTCTTCTCATAGGTTTCTACTTGTTTAGCTCTCTCATCTCTCATCTTCTCAACAGAACACTCTGATAGACACTACTGCCATGCATTAATATCCAACTCTCCTCTACTACTGGGCAGATCACACTTCCTTTCTCCCTTGAAGTTAGACAGGAGCATTTGACTTGTTCTGGCCAAAGAAATGTGAGCAGAGGTGACATGTGTCACTTCCAAGTGGATGTTTTTAAAAGCTTGTGTATATTCTCCTGTGTACATTCTCTTGTGTACAGTGCTCACTTCCCTGTGTCCTTGCAATTGCAAGCCTTTCAGATGGTGGGGTCTCTATTAGCCTGGATCCCTGAGTGAAGATGACATGGGCAGAATGCCCACCAACCTGTAATGGATATTTTGCATGAGCTAGAAATAAACCTTTGTTGTTTTAAGCTACTGAGATTTGAGAGTTGTTTGCTACTGTAATATAACTAACCAATTGTGAATAATATCCTTAGCTATTACTATTCAGTACTGCAACCTATTCTTCACCGCCTCCTCAGGGCACTCCTTTTCCTTTATTCCACTTCACTTTTCATAACTCTTTATCACTTCCGAAATAGATATTAGATACTTAATTGACATGTCTATTTTTTATTTTCTCTGTGCTCTCAGTCCCCCCTCCCCCTAGAATGTAAGCTCCATGGGGTTAGGGCTCTTAGTCTGTTTTGTTCAATTATATGAGATACGGCATTCAATAAATATTTATTGAATGAATGAATGAATATTAAGCACCACCTGTACTGTTCTGGATGTTGGAGATGCAGAGATAAAACACTTTCCCTTACTTTTCCTGGTCTCATGACTGATACAGACAACATGTGATTATATTAGCAGTGCATTGGGAAAAGCAAAGCTTTTCAAAAGCCACAGCACTGTTGGAAGCATGAGTAGCTACTTTACCCTGCCTAGAGGTGTACATTAGGGAGACCTCCAGACAGGTGATGTTGAGCTGGTATTTGAAGCTAATTAAGGGAGACCCAAAAAGATAAGGGAACAGGGAATTCTAAACAGGGAATAGGATGTATTAAGAAAGACCATGAGAGGGGCACCTGGGTGTCTCATCTCAGACTGGAAAGTCTCTGCTTTCGGCTTAAGTCATGATCCCAGGGTTCTGGGATTGAGCCCCACATCGGGCTCTCTGCTCAGCAGGGATCCCCCTTCCCTTCCTCTCTCTGCCTGCCTCTCTGCCTACTTCTGATCCATCTCTCTGTGTCAAATAAGTAAATAAAATCTTAAAAAAAAAAAAAAAGAAAGAAAGAAAGACCATGAGAAATAGCATGGTTTATTTCAAGAGCTGCAGATAGTTTGGTCTTGCTGAAATTCCATTTATGGAGGATGAAAAGGTCAGAAGGGACCAGTGATGGTTAATTTTATGTGTCAACTTGACTGGGCTGAGGAATGTCTAGATAGTTAGTACACCTTATTTTCTGAGTGTGTCTCTGAAGGTGTTTCCAGATGAGATTAATATTCAAACTGGTGAACTGAATAAAGTAGATACCCTCTCCAGTGTGGATGGACATCATCCAATTCACTGGGAGTCTAAATAGAACAAAAAGATGAAGGAAGGGTAAATAAGATGTCTGTGCTGGAACTGAACTGTTGATCTCCTGTCTTCGGCTTTTGGACTCAGCTGAGAACTTACTCCATTGACCCCTTGATTCTTAGGCTTTTGGACTTGGATTGAATTATACTACCAGCTTTCCTAGTTCTCCAGCTTACAGGCAGCAGATCATGGAATGTCTTGGTCACCATAAACACATAAACCAATTCCGGGGCGCCTGGGTGGCTCAGTGGGTTAAGCTTCTGCCTTCGGCTCAGGTCATGATCCCAGGGTCCTGGGATCAAGCCCCACATCGGGCTCTGCTCGGCAGGGAGCCTGCTTCTGCCTCTCTGCCTACTTGTGATCTCTGTCTGTTAAATAAATAAATAAGTAAAATCTTTTTAAAAAACCCACATAAACCAATTGCTATAATATATCTCTTAATCTCTCTCTCTGTATGTCCTACTTGTTCTTTTTCTCTGGATGATCCTGAGTAATACAAATTTTGGACCAGGAGTGGTGTATGTTGAGATATCCCTTCTTAGGTGAAGGATAAGTGGTTACATCTGGCCCCTCTGAATTTTGGAGGCAACATATTCCTCATTTGAGTGTGTTACACTGGCCCATTTACTGAGTAATCTGAAAACTGCTGGTTTTAAGTAGATCTCCAAACAAGAAAAAACTCTCTAATAGGTTCAGACTGCTGTACAAGCTGCTCTGTGATTTGGGCCATATGATCCAGCAGATTCAATAGTACTTGAAGGGTCAGTGGCAGATAGAGATGCTATTTGGAGTGTTTTACAGGCTTCTGTAAATTAATAACAGTGTAGGTCTTTAGGATTTTTTTGAAGTAAGGCCCTGCCATCCTCTATTAAGTGCTCTCTTTCTGAGAAACAGTTCCTGGCCTGTTACTGAGCTTAGGAGAGACTGAATGTTTGACCACAGGCCACAAAGTTATCATGTAACCTGAGCTGCCCATCATGAATTGGGTGTTATCCTGCCCACCAAGCCAAGCAGTTGAGTATGCACTGCAGCACTCCCATTATCAAAGAAGTGTTTATACATGATGAGGCCCTGAGCAGGCCCTGAAAACATAGGAAGTTACATGAAGAAGTGGCTTAAATGTCCTTCTCCCCGCCCCGTCCCACAACTACACTGCCTTTTCTTTTCCAGTGTGCACCTGTGGTCTCATGGAGAGTTCCTTACAGTCAACCGAAAGAGGAAGAAAAGACCAGGCCTAATTTACAGATGGTTCTGCATGATAAGTAGGCAGCGTCTGAAAGGGGGCAGCTGTAGCACTACAGCCGCCTTTTGAAATATCCCTGAAGGACAGTGGTGAAGAGAAATGCTCTCAGTGGACAGAACTTTAGTATATCTCGTTGCTCACTTTGCTTGGAAGGAGGAATGACCAGGTGTGTGACTATACTGTTGTATTGGCTGGATGGTCAAGGACTTGGAAGAAACTTGATTGGAACAGTGGTGACAAATTTGGGAGAGAGGTATGTGAATAGACTATACAGAAAACATGAAGATACTTGCATGTGAATGCTCACATGCTCACTTCCATGTGAATGCTCACCAACAGGTAACCTTGGTAGAGGAGGATTTTATTTTATTTATTTTAATAAAAATTTTATTTGTTTATTTTTGTGAGGGCGAGAGTGAGCAAGAGAGAGAGAGTGAGCATGAGCAGGGTGGGGAGGGGCAGAGGGAGAAGCAGACTCCCTGCTGAACAGGGAGCCTGATGCAGGGACTCCATCCCAGGACCCTGGGATTGTGACCTGAGCTGAAATATATATGCTGCTGAAGTGAGCAGTTGACCTGAGTTAAGGGAGACACTTAACCGGCTGAACTATGCAGGCGTTCAGTAAAGGAGGATTTTAGTAACTAAAGGAATGGGAAGACCCATTCTGTGGATTCCAGTCATTCTTCTTCCCTAACCACCCCTGTCATCTCTCAAGGGCTTATCAGGCAGATGGTCATGGTGGCAGGAGTGGAGGTTATACATGGCTTCAGCAACATCGACTTTCACTCACCACGGCAAACCTGACTATGGCCACCACTGAGTGCCCAGTGTGTCAGCCACAGAGATCAGCACTGATCCCTCAGTGTGGTACCATTGTCTAGAGTAATCAGTCTGCTACCTGGTGACAAGTTGATTACCTTGGACTGCTTTTTTGTGGAAGGGTTAGCATTTTGTTCTTATTGCGAGAGATACTTCCTCTGGTTGAAGACTTGCCTATTCCAGATATAATGTTTCTGCCAAAACTACCATCTGTGGACTTATAGAATACCTCATCTATCATCATGATATTCTACATAGCATTACTTCAGATCAAGGAACTCCTAGCAGAAGAAGAGCAGCATTGGGCCCATATTGATGAAATTCTCTGGTTCTATCATATTGCTTCCATCCTAAAGCAGTTGGCTTGATAGAATAGCAGAATGACCTTTTGAAGACTCAGTTACAGTGTCAGTTAGGGGTCAGGGCTTTGCGGCACTAGAGCAGGCTTTTTTGGAAGGCTGTAAATACTCTGCAGCTGTGAACCTGTGAAATCAATCATATTACATATTTCCAAAGTATAGTGGTAGGATAGGGTTAAGATATACATTCCCATTCTAAAAGGGAGAAATAGAAAAGAAAGAAGTAGTAACAAATCCAGGGTAATCTTAAACCTCATAGGTCAAACAACATTAAATCTCAAGGCTTGAAAACAATTCTTGTCTCAGTGCTCTGTCTTCTAGACAGACTGGGGTAAAAAGTAGGCTGGCAAGCCTCTGGGTGCTCCCACCCTCGCAGTTTTGCTGAGTGCAGCTCATGATGCAACTTTCCCAGGTTAGAATCATATGCTAGTGTTTTACTGGTCTGGGATAATGGGGGTGACAGGTCCCAAGGCTCTCCTGGGAATTGGCCTAGTGGGGACTCTGGTAGTACTACCCCAGCAATGGCCCTTTGCCAGAGTTGGGTGCTTGGTGGCTCCATTTTTAAGAACTATTTATTTATTTATTTTAGAGAAGAGAGTGAGAGAGAGAGGGACAGACAGAGTGTGAGTACAAGGGGAGAGGGTAGTGAGAGATGGAGTGAGAAATCCAAGCAGACTCTCTGCTGAGCTTGGAGCTTGATGTGGGGCTTGATCTCAAAACCCTGAGCTCAGACTGGAGCCAAAACCAAGAGTCTGATGCTCAACTGATGATGCCACTCCTGTGGGTGGCTCCATTCTTTAAAATCTAGGTGGAGATGGCCATGGCTTGGGCTTTGCTGTACATTCTAGGACCTACTGGAGCTGTACCTGGGGGCTGAGGAATGTGATGCCAGAATATGTGGAACTCATTTCCATCTGAGACCTCATCAAACTGGCTTTTACCGTCCATATTTCTTTTTTTTCTTTTTTTTTTTAAATTTATTATTTATTTATTTGACAGAGAGAAATCACAAGTAGATGGAGAGGCAGGCAGAGAGAGAGAGAGAGGGAAGCAGGCTCCCTGCTGAGCAGAGAGCCCGATGCGGGACTCGATCCCAGGACCCTGAGATCATGACCTGAGCCGAAGGCAGTGGCTTAACCCACTGAGCCACCCAGGCGCCCCCCGTCCATATTTCTAACAACATTCTGTTTATGACCATTTAGATATGCCCTAAGAAGATTGAGGCTGTTCTCAATGTCCTCTTCTTCTCCTAAGACCTTCACCAGATGTGCTTTTAGCAGTTTTTTCACAGCATTGTAGGTTTTTTTCTAGCATGCACTGAAGAACATGTCTCTCTACCTGTTACCCACTTCCAAAACTGCTTTCACATTTTTGGTATTCAATACAGCAGCACCCCATACTTGGTATCAATTTTACGTCTGAGTGCTTTAGACTACTATACAAAGATGTCACAAGCTGGGTAGTTTATATGCAACAGATATTTTTCAGGGTTCTGGAGACTGGGAAGTCAAAGATCATGGCACCAGTAGACATGGTGGTGTATGTCCTGATTTGAGTCCAAAAGTCTGAAAGCCAGGAATGCCAACATCTGAAGGCGGAAGACAGATGTCTTAGCTCAAGCAGAGAGAGCAAATTAGCCCCTCCTCCACCTTTTTGTTCTATTTGGACCCTCCAAATTACTGCACCCACCTACATCCATCTGCTTTACTCAGTTCACCAGTTCAGGTGGTTATCTTTTTCAGAAATGCCTTTACAGATACATCCAGAAATAATGTTTTACTAGCTATGTGGGCATCTCTTACCTTGTCAAGTTAACACATAATATTAACCATCACAAGTCCCCACATTTATATATTGAAGTCCTAATCCCCAAGGAGATGATATTAGAAGGTGGGGCTTTTGGTAAGTAATTAGGTCACAAGGGTCACAAGGGTAGAACACTCATGTTTGGGATTAGTGCCCTTATAAAAGAGCCCCACAGAGTTCTGTACTTGTGGGGACACAAGAAGTGTACGACCTGGAAAAGGCCCCCACGAATCATGCTGAACCCCTGATATCAGACATCCAGGCCCCAGAACTGTGAGCAATGTCTGTTGTTTTTAACGCTCCCTAGTGTGTGGTGTTTTGATATAGCAGCTGAATGGATTAACACAGGGCCAGATCATGAAAGACTCTTAAAGCCATTCTAATGGGTTTGACCTCATAGTGTGTAGGCCACTGAAGGATTATAAGCAGGAGATTGAGACAATCAGATGAATTGTATTTTAGAAATATTACTGTGACTGTAATGTGGAGGTGGACAGAGAAGGTAAAATGCTGATGAAATAGTCCAGGTGAGAGATGGTAACAGTCTGAACTTAGGCGAAAGCAGTGAGAATGCAGAGGAAGTGACAGTGACATACTAACTGTGGGGAAGACTCTAGAAGATTCAAAATGAAAGTTTGCCATTTTATTTTGAACAATTTGTTATTACTATTATAATTTTAGTCACTGAATGATTCTTGATTCTATTTACCAAAGTAGGTAAAACAGGAGGAAGACACATGATTGAGTTGAAGTGACTGTGAAACTCCTGGATGTGAATACCCAGTAAGTCTATCAATGCATAGGCCTGGGTCAGTAGATTGGGGAAATCGTTAACCTTTAAGGGTAGTTAAAGCTATGTATGTAAGATGAGAAAGAGGCTGGAAAGGGAAACCTATAAAATCACATACTGGGATTGGGAAGAGAAAAGATAAAATCTGGTTAGAAAAAAGAGAAGACACAATCCAGGATAAAGAAGGAGAAATGGATCTGTGAAGGCTGAAGAGAAGAGAGAGTGTCAAGGGTTCAACACATCATATTCTATGTGGAAATCATGAGCTGGGGAAGCAGCCAGTGGATTTGACTTGTAGTATTTTGTTAGGGACTGCAGGAAGAGTGAACTTCATTTTACTTACCCAGAGTTAGAGATGTTCTGAAATCCTGATTCAAAGACTGTGACCTGAGATGCTGAGGAATCCAGACATGTTCAGGATCACACAAATAATTAGTAGCAGAATTGAGCTAAAATGCTCTTTGCAGTACTTCTTCTTTGACTTAGGACTAAATTTTTAGATATTTGAAAGGTCCTTGTAAACCGGGCCTAATAGATTTAGTAATTAGACTCATCCATGTTTCCTCTTTTCCTCCCCTGACCATATCCAGTTCGTTGGCAAGTCCTGTTTAGTCTACCTCAAAAGTGGATCTCCATTCTGATCACCTTTCCCCACTTCTACCATTGCAACTCGGTCCAGCCTCCATCAGCTCTTCTCAGTATTACTGCAGGAGCCTCCTGACTTTTCCTGATGCTTCCACTTACGCCTGCTCCATAGTCCATTTTCAACAGAGCAGCTAAAATTGTCTTTAAAAATAAGATCATGCCACTGCGTTGCTTAAAACATGCCAGAAGGTTTCCAATAGCACTGAGCGTGAAACCCAAATTCTTTAAATGCTCAACAAGGCCTCATATACCATAACTGTTGTCTACCTTTTGGACCATGTCACGCTCCACTTTCTGTCCCATTATTGTTCCATATGCCATCCTTTTTTCTGTTCCTTAAACAAGGCAATATGTTCATGCCCCACAGCCTTTACATTTCTGTGGCCTCCCTGATGCTCTTTCCCCAAATTCCCATGTGGCTGCCTCTTTGTCTTCATTTAGGTCTCAGCTCAGATGTCATCTCCTTAGAGTTTTCCTTCTCAGCCTAACTAAAACAACCTCCCTTAACCCCCCTTCCAATTCAGTCTTCACTATCACAAAATCTAAAGCATTTCTTAGCACTTTTTAAAAAAAAAATTCTTTTCAGGGTAACAGAATTCATTGTTTTTGCACCACACCCAGTGTTCCATGCAATGCATGCCCTCCATAATACCCACCACCTGGTTCCCCCAACCTCCCACGCCCCGCCCCTTCAAAACCCTCAGGTTGTTTTTTTGTTTTTGTTTTTGTTCTTTAAAGATTTTATTTATTTATTTGACAGAGAGAAATCACAAGTAGACAGAGAGGCAGGCAGAGACCTCGATCCCAGGACCCCGAGATCATGACCCGAGCCGAAGGCAGCGGCTTAACCCACTGAGCCACCCAGGTGCCCCATCCTTAGGTTGTTTTTCAGAGTCCATAGTCTCTCATGGTTCATCTCCCCCTCTAATTTCCTTCAACTCCCTTCTCTTCTCCATCTCCCCATGTCCTCTGTGTTCTTAGCACTTTTTGAAATGACATTGCCTATTCGTTTTCTCACATCCTCTATCTTTCCCATGAGAACAGGAACTCTGTCTATCTTGTTTACTTTGGTCCCAGAGCCTAGAGCAGTGAATAGAGTATGGGATAATGGCTAACTCTTATGTTTGCCACTTGCCCAGCACTGTTTTTAACACTTTACAAATATTAACTTAGTAAATTTTCACATCAATTCTATAAGGTAGGCACAATTTACAGGTAAGGAAAACAATGCACTGACTTAGGTCATTAAGACTCTTGCCTAAACTGGTGAGTGGAAGTGCTTCTTAGACATCAGTACCATCAGAATCTTCTGAGGGGTTTGTTGCAACCGAAGTTGCTGGGCCCCCACTTCAGCATTTTTGGTTCAGCAGATATGGGATGAGACCTAAGAGTTGTCATTTCTAGTAAGTTCCCAAAGAATGTTGTTGCTGCTGGTTCAGGAACCGCCTTCTGAAAATCAGTGCAGTAGAGTTCACAGAGCATTTCTCACATTATTTATTGTAATATCCATATTCCCATTACCCATGATCATGCCCACTTTTGTAGTTAAGGAAACTGAGGCTCAGAAAAGTTAACTGGACTTCTGATGACCACAGAGGAGGGAGTGAATAGAAAAATTGTTTGGACTCGTTTGGCTCTAAATCAGTGCTCTTGGCATTGCCCTAACAGGCCTCTCTGTGGCACTAAATTTTTTAAAATGTTACTTCAGTAGGAAAATTGTAAAGACTTCATGAATTTGGCAGATAAACAGAGGAACCCCATGGGAACAGAAGGAACTTACATCTTCTACTCTGTTTCAGCTTAATTAATCTGAGTAACCAAGATGCTTTCTACACGAGCTGACTTGGCCAAAATTTATTTTCATTCTAATTTAGACCTGCCATAAATATGATCCAACCACTTTCCCTTTTTGTTTAAAACAGAGACATATGACAGCATTGTAAGTGAGGTTTCTCTGGCTCATTACTGTTAAAGAAGCTTTCTTGCAAAACAAATAAGAGATTCAAGACTATTTACTAAAAATTATAATTTAATGTTCATAATTTAGTTCTTCTATAAATGATACTTGTTCTAAAAAAAAGTTTTTAAAAAATCTTACAATTTTGACTAAATTTCTGAAGTACTTGAATTTTTTTTCTTAGCTCGCAGCCCTACCACACACTAGAGACTAGAAGCTATAAAACTTTGTTTTCCTTGGATTCTTTCAGGCATTAACATTCCGATGCCATATTCTTATGACAAAGACTAATAAGAAGAGAAAATGGCATACCCTGGATCTATTTTAGTGATAAAGATAGGAGTGGGAAATGGTAAAAATCTACCTTGTTCTCATTACTACAGTGCTAAAACTGTCATCAATTATAATCACTCACCACATCCCTAACGTGAGACTTTGTTGGTAACTTCTCTTCAACACAAACTCAGTCTCCTTTAATCCAGTGCATGTGAGAAATATATGTGGAAATATATTGATAGTGCTTACATTGATGGCATTCTCTTCACTTATAAAAGCGTGTGCTGAAAAAGGAGTAATGTCAGCACATAATAACCAGGTTTCTATAAGACAGTTATTTCTGTTTTATTGCCCATCATCTTATAAGCAAAATAGAAAATGTTCCAGGCATTTACCTTGACCTATATTTCATAGTCATAGTTATCTATGCAGAATTTTTCTTTTGTCTTTGCTCAGTGTGCAAAAATGTCAATACATTTCCTCCCTGTCCTTTGCCTTTGGCCTCCTGTTCAGTTTTGTTCAATTTGACTTCACTTGTTTCTTTCTTTTTTGTCTTTAGTCCCCTTCTCTTTTTTCCTCCCTCTGTCCTTTTCTGTTCTCTCTCCTCTTTCAGTGGATAATTATTGGGTCCATGATGTTCTAGATTGAGAAAGGAAGATACTTAGAGTCATGCTGGAGAAGAGAACATATAATATAAACATAAAGAAGTTCCATAGTTCAAGATGACACATTATGTGATGAAACAAGAAAACAGTACAGGAGGTGCAGTAAGCATTCAGTGGGAAGAGAGATCCCTATGGAACTGGTGTTTTTGAGGATGGCTTTATAAAAACACTTCCTTTAATCTATTGCTGGGCAAGAAGTATCCCAAAATGTAGTGACTAAAATAATAACTTGTCTTAATTGTACCATCTGGGCTGGGCCCAGTTGTCTTCTGCTTCACCTGGTATCTTCTGGTATTAGAATTGCAAGATGGCTTCCCACCTTCTGAAGCACCTGGCATCTCATCTAAATGGCCAGAACAAATGGACATCTCTCTCTGTAAGGTCTCCCCAGGAGAGTAGCTGAACTTCTTTGCAAGGTGCCTTAAGGTTCCAACAGAGAGCATTTCAAGAGTAATAACCCCCAATGTGCGAGTACTTCAGTCCTTACTTACTTTCCACCTGTTAATATCCCAGTGCCAAAATCACTGTGGGATGCAGTGAATACTGAGCAACTCATGAACACTTGGTTTATGGGGGCCACCAATTCAAACAAAGCACTTGGAGGGCCGAATATATAGGGGGTGTGAGGAAAGGAGAGAAGTTACATATGGAGAATTTGAGCTTGGATGATTAGAAAAATTGTAGTACCATTCATTAGAAGAGAAGTTATATGGAGAAACCAGTCTATATTTGGAGTGATGAAAATGCTTATTAGGCAGACAGAAAATTTACTGGAACAAAGACATGAGCTGAGAGTTGAAGTTCTAAACTCTGGAGTCATATGCAGAAAAGAGTTAGTTAAAGCTTTGTGACTAGTGAGTTCTGGAAAAGATAGATAAATGAATTTTGAACTATGCTTGTGGTTAGAAGCTGGGAGGAAAAGATCCAGATTAGAAGATAAAGATACTGAATATTCCTTTCATAGTTTGTGTCACTGTTAGCATTTTTGTATTTCTAGCTTAATTTGACTCTCATTTATACACATCTGGGAATATAAGTTAATTGAGAAATCATTTGGCTTTATTTTAGCATGTTTTGATGTGGAGTACCTCTAGTGCTTTAAGTTACTGACTCGAAAACATTTATTTATTTATTTATTTATCTGTTTATTTATTTATTTATTTTAAAGATTTTATTTATTTATTTGACAGAGATCACAAGTAGGCAGAGAGGCAGGCAGAGAGAGGAAGGGAAGCAGGCTCCTTGCTGAGCAGAGAGCCCGATGTGGGGCTCCATCCCAGGACCCTGGGATCATGACCTGAGCTGAAAGCAAAAGCTTTAACCCACTGAGCCACCCAGGTGCCCCGAAAATATGTATCTGTTAATAATGGCTAATATCTTGGAGACTTCCTCATGGTTCTCAAGTCGGTGGAATCATTGTATGAAAACTAAGTTAACGATACAGCTGGACAGAATTAAGCTTTTATTAATTAATTTTACTTTATTAATTAGTTTTATTAATTAAGCTTTATTAATCTTTACACTGTCCTGCTTTTAGAAAGTAACAAAATTATGTAAAGGCTTGGTTTCAATGATGAATTAATTTCCTTCTTATGAAATGGACTTGATATTAAGACTAGATTAATGCAAGTGCAGATTAAAAGTTTGGTGCAGAAATAGTTTCTTGGTATCCACTGACAAAGTAAAGTCAATATTCAGAGGCAGTTAATAGTTTTCTAAGAGCCTGTTGCACATATAAGTGAGAATTGTTGATTGAGGAACTGAGTTCAGAAATTCCCTGAGGCAGTGTCAGGAAGTAAACACCAACATTTTAAAGGGCATTTTAATCAATGGGGTCAGAAGTAAGATATAAATTCCTGATTTCTCTCATGGGCTCCATTGACAAATAGAATTTTTAGCAAGGAAATATTAATATTTTAAATTTTAAATAAATTTCAACTTCCAGTGTATTTTTAACGTGAAAATAACTTTCACTGATTACTTCTTTGATTTTAGCATTTTAAATGACTTTCATTTTAAGAGTATTTGGAGTTAAATATATCAGATAACTGGTAGCATACACATAGTGACTAGACAAATCATTCTAATAATTTTCACGATGCAAAAGTAATGATATATAATATACTAGTAGATTTATTTCCTCATTTTAAGAGGGGCTATAATACATGCAGCTTTAGTTTATTGTAACTTTGAAAATTCTGTCGGATTTTTGTTACATATGAACTAGTGAATAACTAAATATCCTTTAGTCATAGTCTTTCATTCAGTGAACATAGAGTTTAGGCAACTTTCTATGTAGGAATATGAATCATGTAGTAGAAAGATTTTTTGTTAGCTACGTGTATCCCCATAGTGATAGTAGGTATTAAACTGAAGCTGAAAGGAAATTCCTTACTTTCATATGATCTTCAAATAATTTTAAACCAACTAAATTCTTTTCAAGCTTGAATTTCCTGTGTTCCAATAACCCTAGGCTCTTTTTGAATCTTGTTATCATAGAATATGTGATTTTAGAAATGTTTTTATTTAAGTCATAAAATAAAAGGTGCCCCTGCTATAGCATGGATATTGCATGCCTTTGGATTTAACGTGAGCCTGTCTTCTCTCAGCTAACACCATTGTTAGAATGGAGTTCCCACAGAAATACAAAAGCTGAGAACTGTATTTAATATGAAGTCTGTTACTATTTCTACAGTGGAGGAAGCGGCTTGCTCTCTCATAGTGGATTACAAGAGAGTGGGACCTCGTAGAGACAGATTAGTGACAGACTTGCCTAGTGGCCTGTGCCTACACTAAGAAACGAAGTTAGGACAGTTATTTGTAAATTTGATCGATATGGGGGCTCCTGGATGGCTCAGTGGATTAAGCCGCTGCCTTCGGCTCGGGTCATGATCTCAGGGTCCTGGGATCGAGTCCCGCATCGGGCTCTCTGCTCAGTGGGGAGCCTGCTTCCCTCTATCTCCCTCTCTGCCTGCCTCTCCGTCTGCTTGTGATCTCACTCTGTCAGATAAATAAATAAAATCTTAAAAAAAAAATTTGATCGATACGAGTGTGGTTTCTTTTCCCCCCTCGTGTTGAAGACTCGATTCTCCACTTAATGTTAGTTACTGTATCAGTCCAGTGTATTGTAATCTTACTATTTCTTTATAGAAACTTAGAGCAATATTGTATCAGTGCTAATTAATCCATTTTATTAGAATGACCCCAAAGGGTCAGAGGAGGATTATATCTAAACATATTCATTGAGCCACTAATCTGTTCTCTCTTTAATTCATTAAACAAACTTGTTGTCTTCCTAGTGTGTGTTAGGTCCATCCCGAAAACACATCAGCAAGTGGAAAAAAAAAAACAAATTAAATAAATAGGTATGATCTGTGCTTTTATGAAGTTTCAGACAAGAGGAGGAGATAGGCATTAATCACATGGGCATACTAATGAAAGTATAATTACAAAGTATATTCTTTTATGGAAAATAACCCGATACTCAGTATAATAAAACAATTTGTCTGTGGGTGAGGTATGGGTGAAAAAATGGCTCTGCTGGTTTGTGTAGGGTGGAGTATGAGGGAGCTTTCTATTGAGAGAAGACAAAAACATTTACAGTGATCCCAGATAAGAGGAGCTGGAGAAACTGAAAGAAGGCCAGCATTTCAGGTATTCAGATAGTAAAGGAGAGAGAAGCACAAGATGAGTAATGGGCCAAACCACTCAGGAATTTTTAGGCCCTTTATAAACTTTATCTTAATCCTAAAAGCAAATGGAAATCATGGAAATGTTTTGAGAAAGAGAGTGCAATGAGGCTAACTCTAGATCTCATAAAGATATGTCTGAGGGGTGCCTGGGTGGCTCAGTGGGTTAAAGCCTCTGCCTTCAGCTCAGGTCATGATCCCAGGGTCCTGGGATCGAGCCCCACATCGGGCTCTCTGCTCGGTGGGGAGCCTTCTTCCTCCTCTCTCTCTGCCTGCCTCTCTGCCTACTTGTGATCTCTCTCTCTGTCAAATAAATAAATAAAATCTTAAGGAAAAAAAAGATATGTCTAAGACATAACCCTTGGAACATGTGAATGTAACCTTATTTGGAAAAAAGGGCCTTGTAAATGTAATAAAGGATCTTGAGATGAGGTCATGTTGAGATTATTCCAGAGGGCTCTAAATCCAATGACCTGTCCTCGAAAGAAACAAAAGAGAAAAACCCCAAAGGAGAGGGCCACAAGAAGATGAAGCCAGCGATTGGAGTGAGAAACTACAAATCAAGAAATGCTGACAGTCATCAGAAGGAAAGGACGAGGAACAGATTCCCTCCTGGGGCCTATAGAGGAAGCATAGCCTTATGGACATCTTGATTTCAGACTCTGCCTCCAGAATTGTGAGAAAATAAATATTTCTGTTGTTTGAAGCTATCAGATTTGTGGTAATTGGTTATGGCAGCCCTAGGAAATAAATATGGGGGTGGTGATTCTTACTTTGTCATAGATGTAATTATATTTTGGTTGAAAGAACAAGTAGAACTTTTACTTTTTTTTTTTTTTTTTTGCTTAAGAGGTATTTTGAACTTCAAAAGATATAATTATTATTATTCCTACTGTTACTCAACTACGTGATGTCTTACAAATTGGGGAATATTTCCTTGGTCCTGAAAGTCATTCTTCTACTTCCGTTTAAGTTTATGATATTCTATATAACATGTTATATTACTCTAGCTATGAATGCAAGCTGAGTTCGTTTCAGATACAGAGCCAAAACTTACCCTCCTAAAGATAATAAAAAAAAAAAACCATTATTTACCACTGGATAAGTACCATCATGCCAAACACAAAATTATTTTCTCAATTTATTTCAATTTAGTGTCAATATTATGGACTTTCAAGTTATCTTCAAGTCTCTGTAACACACTATCACACACAAATAATAATGCCATTTGTCTGTTCCTCACACATATCATGCTCCTTCCTACCACAGGGCCTTTGCATTTGCAATCCCCTCCGCCTGGAATGCTTCTCCTTCCCCTCTGTGTCTTCTTAACTTCTTCCTTTCCTTTCCATCTCAGCTCTAATTTCACCTCCTCAGGAAGCACTCCATCTTTTCATGGCTGCAACAAATCCCCCATGAGGACTCATGGCACCATGTCTTCCTTTGCAGCACTTGTCATAATTGAAATTGCCTGTCTTCTTCAACATCTGTGAGCCAACTCCGTTTTGTCTTGCTTTCATATTCCCACTTTCGTAATCCCAGTATCTAACCCACTGCCAGGCCTATAGTAGGAGCTAATAACTTAGTTGATTAATGATTTTTAAGATTTTCATCTCTCAGGTGTGTATTTTCTTCAGTTGTTATTTTTAATGACTACTCCTGAGAACATTTTCTTACATATAGAAGCAGGCTCATAACCTCTCTTAATCTTTTGTCATATTTATATACATCTCATATATGGAAGAAGAGTAATTTATACTGAGGAGTGGAAGTAGAAAGAATTTTCGAGTTAGGAAGCTCAGGTCTGAACTTCAGTTTGTTGTTGCCTACAATGAGCTGGGAACAAACTTTTTTAAAAAAGATTTTATCTATTTATTTAACAAAGAGAGAGAGAGAGAGAGTGCACAAGTAGGGTGAGGCGGGAAAGGGAGAAGCAGGCTCCCTGCCTGGTGCTGGGCTCGATCCCAGGACCCTGGGATCATGACCTGAGCCGAAGGCAGAGGCTTTAACCCACTGAGCCACCCAGGTGCCCGATAAATCAGTCTTTTAAAAAAGATTTTTATTTATTTATTTGAGAGAGAGAGATAGTGAGAGAGTGCTCAAGTGGACAAGTGGGGAGGAAGGGCAGAGGGAGGGAGAAGCAGACTCCCTGCTGAGCGCCCCCCCCCCCCAGTGACATGGGGCTCAGTCCCAGGATCCTGAGACCATGACTGAAGCTGAAGGCAGCCACTTTACTGACTGAGCCACCTAGGTGCCCCAATAAATAAATATTTTTAAAATATTATGCTTGAAAAAAATTATTAAAAAATATTATGCTTCTTGTAGGCCTACCTGTCTGTTTTTGCTTTTGTCACTTGTGCTTTTGGCATTATAGCCATGAAATCACTGCCATGATCAATATCCTGAAGCTTTCCCCTGTGTTTTCTTCTAGGATTTTTAGTCTTAGGTCTTACACTTAAGTTTTTAATTCATTTTGAGTTGCTTTTTGTATCTAGTACAAGGAAAGAGCCTAATTTTATTATTATGCATGTAGATGTCCAGTTTTCCCAACAGAGAAATCCAAGAGAATGAAGAAAAGGTGAAGATTTTTAGGATTTTCAAATAGCCTATTTCTGTACCATTCGTATAGGCTTTGAGTAAAGAAAAAAAAATACTGTTTAAAATCACATATTTTGGAAACATCTGTGTGTCATCATACATAATCTGTTAATTTTATAATCTTATTTCAAATCTAGTTTCTTTGTAATTTTGTGTATAAAGGAAAGAAATACCCAATGTATTGACTTCCTAGATGCTCCTTGGATGCTTCTGAAAGCTGCATTTGATGCTTTCCTTTCATAAGGGTTTTACTTAATAAAGTATTACTTACTTAGCAAATGACTAGATACTACCTTAGTGCAGTTGAAGAGATGTGTTACCACATCTCCTGAGAATGACCGTATGTTTCAGTAAAGATCCATTTATTTTAAACTATGTTTGAAACTCACCTAGGTTCATATTTTCTCACATTTTATCTGAGAAATGCACGATGTTTATTTGTAAAATGGGAATGAATTTTAATATTGCACTTCTTACTGCTGTGGGGTTTAGAGTTGACTTCATATCATTAAATGCATGGATGAATTAGCGTATTTATTTGCATGTATGATATATCTGTATTTCAAAGCAAACATTTCAAAGGAGCACCAAAATATGTATGTAAAATTTGTATTTGCCTCCTAGTAATGTTCATAGAGAGGGTATGCACTATATAGATCTGGGTTTATAAGGAAAAATTGGACTGTTTGGAACTCCATTACCCAATTTTCATGGGCATACATGTATATATGCAAATTTGGCGAGTGTTTATGACATAATTTAAAAATCTGACAATAAATAAGTAAGATCAAATTCTACCCACGGGTTACTTAATATTGACCAAAACGTTGACTTTTCTCTTCTGTGTTTACAACACAGCCAAGACACATGGGGCCAAGCATAGTTTGTGAGACAGTTACTCACACACATTTCATTTTATAATGTGGACACTTTACAGTAAATAACCAGAGATCAAGGACATATTGGAAATAGTGCCAGGGGTGCTATGCTATTTTAGTTATCCATAAATGTAAACTTCTTTAATTAAGCACAACATGGTCTCATTTTTTTCATACGTTTTCCTCCTTATTTTAGTTCTTAGTTTTTATTTTATTATAAATAGATTTTAGTCATGATTTAAACATATGAGGGCCTGGTTTTATTTTGATATGTGTGTATCCGATTCACACAAAAGTTAATGGGGGTTATGAATACCTACAGAGAAGAGAATACACCCAGAGCCTCCAAAACAAATTTAGAACAATTTAAAATGCCCTGGAGTAATAAAGAGCTAGTTTAAGGGGTCAGTAAGAGGGTAAATATATGTTTTAAAGATTATTTTTGTGAAAATTCTTGTGGCTTTGAGGCCCAAGGGAGGAATAGATGGGTGTGAACTGCAAAAAAGATAAACTAACAATTATGCCTACGGTAAAAGTGTAAATTACAGTTTACCTTGGCAGAAAGCGTGTGCATGGTAACATTTTTTATGAGAGCTATTTGTATTTCCAAGAGCTGTGTAACAGTTGTTTATCCCTCAGAATGTCCTTTTGAGTTGTGCATTTCCTACCAATCAGCCTTCTGTGACAGTGACATGAGATACATTTATCATTCAGTTTCTAGGATCAAATATTTTAAGTGATCAACTAAGCTACTGTCAGTATGTACCTGTGCAAATGAAAAAATAGAGAATAAATGGGAGTTTAGAACTTTCCTTAGATGATTGAGTGACAGCATTTGGATTGGATTTCATAAGGAATCATGCAGTTATGTTATAGAAGAGACATGGAACACATTTGTTGCCATGTAGCATGCCTGCTTCCCTATCCTTCCACTTCTTGTCTTGTCCATAGTAAGCCTTATTATTAATTCTAAAGGTGCCAGGAAAATACATATTTAGAACCTTAGTTTTGAATGCTATTTAAATGTAGGCAATCCTACCCTTTTTAAAAAAACCATCGAGGAAAAAGAAATCAAAATATTAATTAGATCAGTGAAACCTAATACAAACCTTCATTCCCACCGCCCCTCCCCAAGATAATATAACAAAAATCACCTAATGCCAGTAGCACGATATAACATAGACCACCTGTTTTGAATTGGCATTATGTAGTTTAAAATCCATTGAACTAAAGTCAGAACACCTGAGTTCTAATTTAGTGCTTTTTCAAATCTGGCTGCTCATTAGGAACATCTGGTAAGATGTTAGTACCTACAGATGCTAGGACATCCCTTCCTCTTCCTGAGAGTTGAATTCAGTTAGTGGGTTTGGGGTGAAGATTGGTCATCAGTATTTTTACAAACTCCTCTGTCAGTTCGCTCTTCTACTTTTCATTCTATAGCATTTAACTTTTGCGAATTCCTTTCAAGAACTCAACCCCCCTTAAACGTCTATTTTCACATTTCTAAAATTGAAGCAACACCTACCAAGCCCGTTTGTCTCACACAGTCATGAAGATCAAATGAAGAGATGATTTTAAAACTTAGGAAAACTAGGACATGCTGTACAAACGTGAGACATGATGATGATCAGGTTAGCTTTCTTGTGATTTAAAGAAGTCAATTTGAAGAAACCTTGGGAAAACTTTTTCCTCCCATCTCGTTTCTTTGATTTTGTGCACTGACTCCTTGATAAGACTTCAGTCTATTTTTGCTTAAGTATATACTGTGTACTTGTTTATTCAGCATTAAACATTAGTTTGCTAATTGATTTCTGTCAAGTCAGTGTTAAGAACAGATAGTGAGGGGCGCCTGGGTGGCTCAGTGGGTTAAGCCGCTGCCTTCGGCTCAGGTCATGATCTCAGAGTCCTGGGATCGAGTCCCGCATCAGGCTCTCTGCTCAGCAGAGAGCCTGCTTCCCTCTCTCTCTCTCTCTGGCTGCCTCTCCCTCTACTTGTGATTTCTCTCTGTCAAATTAATAAATAAAAAAAAAATCTTTAAAAAAAAAAAAAGAACAGTGAGAAGTGCTGATTTGTGTGTACGTATGTGCGTGCATGCGCACACGTTTGTCTGCATAGTATCTGGGAAACACTCGATAAAAAGAGTGGATAGTGATAAACATATAAAAAGGCAATTGGCCAAAGCATGTCATAGTTTATTCATTCATCCAAAAAATACTCTTTTGAGGGATAAATATGTGCCAGTACCTCTGCCAAGACATAGAAATAGATGACATTGTCAACGCCCTCAAGGAATTCACAGGCAATTGACAATGACAGACAAGTAAACCAACACTTATAATACAGAGTCATGAATGCTGCAATTGAAGATTTTTCAGCATCCTGAAGAGTCTGTGAAGAGAAGTAAAGGGCATAAGAATGTGGTCAGGTAAGGCATATGAGAAGTTAAGAAGGGTGAATTGAGTCTTGAGGGACACACAGAAGTAAGTTAGGTAAAGGAAGGACATAGGTCCTTCAAGCTGAGGGAAGAGTGCAGGAGGAGAATTGATGGAATGTGGCCCATTCAGGGAAGGATGTGAAGTTGATGTAACAGCATGTAAGAATGCATCTGGGGAATGGACGGGTTTAGTATTTATTCTGAAGGCCGTGGGGATACATTTTATTTTACATCAGGGAATATAGATTAGATTGTTTTCTGGTAAACTCCAGTAACCATGGGAAAGGGAGGGAGATGGACTAGAAGACAGGAGAACAAAAGAGTTCATCATTAATGTAGTCCAGGCAAGAAAAATGATTTGAGACTGAACTTGAGGCAATAGTAGTAAGAAGGAATAATTTAGTAGATCGAGCCATTTAATGGAGTAGAATCAGTAAAATTCAGTTACAGATGAATAATAACACATTAAACATTTTTAAAACGACACCAACTCATGAATGCTAGGATATTCAAATGGGATTGTAGTAGTCCCAATAGTGGCCCCCCAAAGATGTTCGTGTTTCAAATCCCTGTGATCCAACCTGTGAATATTACTCTGTGTTGTAAAAAGGACTTTGCAGATATGATTTAATGATTTTGAAATTACCTAGATCTGCCTGGTGCCATTACAGGCGTCTTTTGAGAGAGCAGCAGAAGGATCAGAATTAGTGGTAGGAGACGTGACAGTGGAAGCAAGAAGTTGGGGTATTGCAAGGAAAGGAGCATGAGTTAAGAAATCTGGGTCACCTGGAGAAGCTGTAAAAGATAAGATCAATTCTCTAAAGCCACCAGAAGGAAAACATTCCTGCCAACACCTTGATTTTAGACTTCTGACATCCACAACTGCAAGAGAATACATTTTTTAAATCTCTAAGTTTGTGGTAATTTGTTACTAATACAGGGACTTTTCCTGCCACAGTGTCAGTGGAGAGCCAAACCGAATAGATACCAGGATACCAAAGTGAGTGTGACAGACTCCCATCCTCTCACATATATTGAGAATTGGAAAAGTTGCCTCTGGGAGGGGATACTTTCTCATCACAGCCTATTGAAGAATGCTTCATAGGATGAAAACTACCTAGGTTTCAGTGTTACCTAGCCATTGTAGACAGGGAGTGGCTAACTGACCACTTAGTTGTGCACTAAGAACGATGGTGTTATATAGGAACTGAAACCTTTGGCTTACTACTGTCGTTCTGTTCAACTTATCCAACAACCACTGATCACTGAATCCAAATAGTCCTGTAATCTTCATGCCTTCTTGCAACTGCTACATGAATGTCACCCTACATTTCTTTTCATTGCACTTGGTTTTACAGTCTCAATTTCTTGGACAATATGTCCTCCCCATTTTGCATTCTTTCTTAATGTTGTTGGAATACTTCTTTAAGTATTTTTCCTTACAAAGGTATCAGAAAACTTTTCTGGGTATTTGTATGCAGGAAAGCATTTTTTTTTTCCTCCCTCCCTCTCTCCATAATTCAGCTGGGTATAAAATTACAGATTCAACATCATTTAACTCCAAAACTTAAAAGATACTGTGTCATTTTCTTCTAGCATCAGTAATGAGATTCCACTTTCCTTTATACTCCTTTTAAACTCCTATTCTTTCACACTGGAGGTTTTCAAGAAATTATCTTAAAATCTAGGTGACAGAAATTTTATGAAGTATGTCTAGTTGAAAGCCTTTTAAAAAAATTATGCTTCTCTGGGGTGCCTTGGTGGCTCAGTGGGTTAAAGCCTCTGCCTTCAGCTCAGGTCATGATTCCAGGGTCCTGGGATCAAGCCCCGCATCGGGCTCTCTGCTCAGCAGGGAGCCTGCTTCCTCCTCTCTCTCTGCCTGCCTCTCTGCCTAATTCTGATCTCTGTCTGCCAAATAAATAAATAAAATCTTTAAAAAAAATTATGCTTCTCATGATGTGGTTCTTTTGGTTTGAAGACTACCCTTCTCCAACTCTGGACATTATATTCTACTTCTTGTTTCCCCTTTTCTTTTAAAAAAAAGTCACTTTCAATTTTGGTTATATTGATATTAAACCTCCTAAGATAATAGCTTTTCTAGAAAATCTCTAAAATCTGTTATCTATAAAATTGGGTTGCATTTTCAACCTTTAATTTTCTATTAAGTTCTTTATTTCAAATACCATATTTTAAATTTCCAATAATTATTCATTTTCCTTCTCATCTTTTCCTAGCTGCATATTTTTGTTTTATGCATGCATTATTATCTCAAATCTCCCTGAGGATAGTAACCACTATTTCTAAATAAAAAAAATTCCCTTTACTAAATCATCTCTTGTTTCAGATTAGTATGCAAAAGGTTCATTAGGGCATATCCTTAGGATCAGCATCTGGGGGAAGAATGAGAAAGATACAGGATTGGGCGGTGTGAGAAATTGAGCTGCAATGCAATCTCTGTGGATCTCTCAGCTGAATTTCAGGGAGTTTTTTTTTTCTTTTTTAAAGATTTATTTATTTATTTTAGAGGGAGAGAGAGAGAACGTGAATGAGGTGCGGGCAGAGGGAGAGGGAGAGAATCTCCAGCATACTCCCAGCTAAGCACGGAGCTCAGAGCCCAGCGCAGGTCTTGATCTCACAATCCTGGGATTGTGACCTGAGCCAAAATCAAGAGTCGAATGCTTAGCTGACTGAGCCACCCAGGAGCCCCCGAGTTTCAGGGAGTTTTGAATCTGGGATAACCCTACAGAATTTCCCCAAGTTGGGATGAGGGAGGCAGGACTTTATGTCTCCATGTTGATAAGTCATGGTATTCAGACTATGATTGTGGGTTGGGGGGCTGTCCTCAGCCAATGCAGTTACCTTCAAGCTTTCTGTTGGCAACTCTGCCAGCAACTAACTGAAGGGGAGTCTGGTTCATCTCAGCATCTACCACATTGTTTTGAAGGCTAGGTTTTTAGGCTCTTCTTGCTCAATTTTTATCTTTCTCTTCCATGCTGTTGTTTTTTCCCTCAAATGTTTGGTGAGCTTAGGTTTTTATTCATGTGTGTGAATGAAAGTCTAGGCTGTTAACATGGCTAACTATATCTGGGTCTACAGTAAGGCTTTTCCTTGAATGAGAGGACTACAGAGCTCTCTGTGTTTAGGGCATGTAGACTGGCAGGACTCACTTTAAAGATGCTCAGGCAGGGCATTATTTGGCAATTCTAAATGCCAGAATGAGGGCAGCCTTATTTTGGGGTGCTATCTCTGCTACATGTCCCAGATAATTATAAAATTTCTTTAGAAATTTTCTGATTTGGGGGTGTCTGAGTGGCTTAGTCAAGTAAGCCTCTGCCTTCAGCTCAGGTCATGATCCCAGGGTCCTGGGATCAAGCCTGGCATCTGGCTTCTTGCTCAGTGGGGAGCCTGCTTCTCCCTCTCTCTTTGCCTGCTGATCCTCCTGCTTGTGCTCACTCTCTCTGTCAAATAAATACATAAAATCTTTTAAAAAATTATCTGATTTTAAGCTTGGGGAATAAATGCTAATCCCATATGCCCTATATCTGGGGTGGGGCAGTTGGAGTGGGGTTTCTGAACAAAGAGGTGTCTGTATTCCAGTATTGCCTAAATTTGTTTTTCACAAGAATCACCAGAGACCCTTATCAAAAAGCCAGAATTCTGAGTTGTATTGCTAGACTCACTGAACCAGAGTCCCCAGAGAGTAGTCTTGAGGTTCTCTAAGTTTATAAGAACTCCATGTAATTTTATGATCAGCCCAGGTTGGTAACAGCACCTGTAGCCTTCAAGCCATCAGCTCCCCATCTCCCCATCAATCTCATCTCCACTTCCATTCTTTGTATCTGCTCCCTTGGAGTCTATCTGTCTATTATGATAGCTTCCACGTGCTTCCTGTCTTACAGCAAGACATTGAGCTCTCTGGTCTTCCTGTTCTTAGGCCTATTATCAATTTATTCCCTTTTGTACTTCTTTACTCTGTCCTCAATGGGTTTTTAATAAAGAGGGAAGGTAAACATGTGAACTCAAAATACCCTCTTAAATCAAACCTCAATAACCATACTTTGGAAAAATCTCTGAGCCAGGCTATTGCTAATGTGCAGTATGACAGATTGGATATGGGGATAAGGGAGATAGAGTGGTCTTGGATAATCCTCAACTGGCTAGTTTTAGTAGTTGGGCAAATTTTTATGTGTTTCACTGAAAAGAAGAATTAGGTGGGAGGGAGGAAATATTTTGCTAGGGAAGATAATGAATTTAGTTTTTTTACACATCCATGTAATATGAAGGCCTAGGGAAGAGATCTGATCTGGAAGCATAATCTGTGAGTGATTGATTCATCCATCAGTTTGCATTGATGCACCCTGTTAATACGCACCTTGCATTAATAATGCACCTTGCATTGATACACTTTCTTAATATATGCCAGGATATGGAAGTGGAAATATCTTCTAGGGAATATAAACAAATAACTTAAAGTGCATGATATGCCATAGAAGTACTAAACTCAGACCTGGGTGATCAAGAAGGAACTGACATCCAATCCAGGCTGAGACGGGACAAATTGTGAGTCTGGCAAAATTGCCTGGGCAGATAAATTATTTTAGAAACAGTGAAGAGCCAGTAGGAAAGCTGAGAGTCAAAAAAGAACACAGTAGGAATTTCTGTATGACTAGTTCTTAGCAGAAGGGAGAACAAGAGAAGAAGCTGGAAAGGCAAAGAAAAGTGAGATGATGCAGGGTTGTATAAAATGGGTACAATGGGAAGTGACTGAAGAGTTTAATTTTTTTTTAAGATTTTATTATTTATTTGTTTGGCAGACAGAGATCACAAGTAGGCAGAGAGGCAGGCAGAGAGAGAGGAGGAAGCAGGCTCCCCACTGAGCAGAGAGCCCGATGCGGGGCTTGATCCCAGGACCCTGGGACCATGAACTGAGCGAAAGGCAGAGGCTTTAACCCACTGAGCCACTCCGTTAGCCCACTGAGCCACCCCGCCACCCCACACTGAAGAGTTTTAAGTAATCATCCTATAAGTGGATCTGGCACCTTGGAAATGAGTGATGTCACCCAGTGGTTCTCTAGCTTTGGTCTGCATCAGAATCAACCAGGTAACTTGTCAAAAATGCACTTAGTATGTGTAGGTTTGCATCAAGCCCTTTATATACATAGCTTCTTTACATATATTATTTCTTGAACCTCACAGTCTTGGAAGTGAGTGGAGTTTTTATTTCCAAGTTCACATTGGTAATAAGTGCCAAAACTGAGGCTTGAACCCAAGCATCCTGGCTGCTCAGTCTCCTCCCCTTATTCCTACACTGTGTTGCCTCAGGATAGAAGCATTTTATATAAAACAGTCCTGTGAGGGGCACCTGGGTGGCTCAGAGGGTAAAGCCTCTGCCTTTGGTCATGATTCCAGGGTCCCGGGATTGGAGCCCTGCACTGGGCTCTCTGCTCAGCAGGGAGCCTGCTTGCCTGCCTCTCTGCCTACTTGTGATCTCTCTCTGTCAAATAAGTAAATAAAATCTTAAAAAAAAAAAAAAAGACCTGTGAATTTCACAGAGGACTTACAGTTGAGGCCTTTGAATTCTTTAGGATTCTGAGATTTACACTGCTAATATAGGAAACCATTTATTTCCTCCCATATCCAGAGCATTTAATTCAGGAGTATGGAAGCAGGCCTAGGAATCTGAATTTTAACAAGGCTAAAAGATGTTTTGTGGCAGATGATTCCCTGACCCTGCTTGAAATAATTTGAGAATAGAGAAGAGGTCTGAGGTTGACCCCTTAGGACAGAAGAATCCGTTAAAGTGACCGAAAAGAAATGTATGGAGAAATAGGAGGTAGAATTAAGAGTATTGTTACAGAATAGGAAAGAATTTGAGGAGGTCGACAGCATTACATGCAAGACGGAAGACAAGCTAGGTAAGGGCTAAAAAGTCCCCTTTGGACACGGTCATCGTTCACTGATAAGGCTGAGACTTTTCCCTCCAAAACTATTGATACTTATGTCAGAAGAGCTTCTGCTTCTGGTTATCCACACTGCATGAAACTAAGCCTAGAGGTAGTTCCATTTTCTCATAACTTTCTGTTTCTCGTAGGAGCAGTTAACAGACTTTGGGAAGGTCATTTCTTTATAGCTTATCTTCATAGGCATTGAATTTCAACCACAGCATACCTATGAGTGGCAGACTCACTTAAATTTCTTACAGATTTGCAGATATGCTCTAGGATTTGACCCTTTAAATATGGAAAGATTATTTGTTTCAATAAAGTGCTGCTCAAGCAGCAGTCTCTTTACATTGAAGATTCTACCACCTATGATAATTGAACCTGAAGAGAAGAATTGAAGTATGGCTTAAGAAAAACTCTGTGTTTGTTTTTAAATGTAGGCAAACAAAATTCTCACAATTGGAGTGTAAGCTGGAGGTGGATAATTCTTTGTTTTGGAATATTTAATGTTTTCAAAACAAAAATAAGCAGACTCTGCTTTGAGGTTATACTGGTTATTCAGGCACTACAGCTAAGTGATTTCTTGGCAATGGGCTAAGATGTATGTGCCTGACTCCTGCTGGTTTTTACTGGGATTGAGTCTCAGCACAGAGTTGTCTAATAATAGTGTTAAAATCTACACTTAACTTACTCTTATTTATAGGGGCGCCTGGGTGGCTCAGTGGGTTAAGCCACTGCCTTTGGCTCAGGTCATGATCTCGGGGTCCTGGGATCGAGTCCCGCATCGGGCTCTCTGCTCAGCGGGGAGCCTGCTTCCTCCTCTCTCTCTGCCTGCCTCTCTGCCTACTTGTGATCTCTCTCTGTCAAGTAAATAAATAAAATCTTAAAAAAAAACCCAAAAAACTTTTATTTATAGATGTCTATACTGCAACTTCCAACAGCTCCAATTTCTTTCTAGTAACACTAAACATTTCTTCTAAACTGAATTCTAAGCCCAAATTAATTTTTCTTTAGTCATTCTTTCATTCTTATTAATGTATTTATCTTAAGTTAGAGGCCCAAATTCTCAGCTTTGGAGATCACTTAGAAATTTTATGATAGCAAAAATTATTATTAAGCACCTACTATGTTTGGCATTGTGTTGTGTTCTTTGTGTATCCTTTAAGCCTTGCAGTTTTGGAAATATAAATACTTCTCTTCCCAAGATCATATAGCTAGTTAGTGTCAAAACTGAGACTTGAACTGAAGGATTCTGGCTGCAAAATCCTTTTTATACTTCTGCACTGTGTTGCCTGCATACAGAAGCACTATGTATTAGACCCTTGAATTTCACTAAAACTATAGAAGGGGCTTTCGAGAATTCTGAGATTGACAGTGCCACCAAAGGAAACCATTTACCGTAAAAACACCAGGTGCTTCTGGAACTCACTTAAGAGCTTGCTGGCCCTCTGTGGACTAGCCTCATCACCCACTATATCCACCATACCTAACATCATTGTTGATTACACATTGTAGACCATTGAGTTACTGGCTCTCATTTATTTATTTATTTATTTGGTAGTTCTTGAGCATCTGATGACTATAACAAGGTCCTTATCTTTATGGAGTCTGTATCTAATGGTGAGGGGAGGCCAGGAATGATAAATCTATAAATATCAAGAATCTAATCTGTTACTTTGTGATTTTCATACACATATGCATGTTGTTGAGGTTGTAGTGTCCATTCAAAGAAAGAGGCATCTTTTAGGGTGAGAGATGAGGTAAGTTTAAGGGGTTGCTAGAGACTAAGTGAATTTTATTTGGAAAGGGCTGAGAGGAACCATCCTAATCAGAGGGAAGTGCCAAGGGAAGATGTTGCTTTTTGGAAGGAAAGAAAGAAATCATGTTAAGGAGGTGTTATGTAATGAATTTTGAGTTATTAAGAAAATAACATCTAGACCACTAAGTTTCTTTGGTTTGCACATTCCTGTCAGATATGAATTAGAATACCCCAACAATCACTAGATATTTCTCTAGTAACCTGAGGTAGAATTTCAAACTTCCAGAGAGAAAGGGACAGTAATAGCAGTCCATTTTAAAGCTGGCTTCCCTCTGTCCTGCCTGTGCTTGTTTTCCAGTATCATTCATGTAAAATGGCCTGTCATTCTTCGGGAGAGTTTGGACGTTCACAGTTGTTTATATCAAATTGTTTATATCAAACTCTGAAGATAAAGAAGGATGAAAACTTTTACTTTTAGGATTACTGCCATTAGAAAAAAGTAAAAAGTGGGTAGGAGGGTGGGTTAAATGAGTGATGGGCATTAAGGAGGGTGCTTGTTCTGATAAGCACCGGGTTTTGTATGTAAATGATGAATCACTAAATTCTACACCTGAAACTAGTGTTTGTTCTGTATGTTAACTAACTGGAATTTATTTATTTATTTAAATAATTTTTTAAAGATTTAATTTATTTATTTGACAGGGAGAGATAGAGATCACAAGTAGACAGAGAAACAGACAGAGGGAGAGGGGGAAGCAGGCTCCCCCCTGAGCAGAGAACCCATGTGGGGCTCAATCCCAGGACTCTGGGATCATGACCTGAGTGGAAGGCAGAGGCATAACCCATTGAGCCACCCAGGCACCCCAACTTACTGCAATTTAAATAAACACTCGAGGAATGCCTAGGTGGCTCAGGAGGTTAACCGGCTGCCTTTGGCTCAGGTCAGGATCCTAAGATCCTGAAATGGAGTCCTGCATCCAGTCTCCTTGCTCAGCGGGGAGTCTGCTTCTCCCTCTGCCTGCCCTCCCCCTGCTTGTGCTCACACTCTTGCTCTGATTAAAAAGTAAAATAAAATTTTAAAAGGATAAAATTCCCTTAAAAAAAAAACTTGAAGATAAAAATAAAAACACAAGTCTTTGTAAAAACAATAAAAAGAAATTCAAAAGTGACTTGTTATCCCATTGCTTTTATTAATCATGGTATGGAGCTTATTGATGGATCTAAATTTAAATTACTCCATGTTTTAGATTTGGGTACGGGTTTTAGCTGACTTTTTAGAGAATTATTATGACACACAAAACTATTTTTAATAATTCTCAGAAAATCTGAATGTAAGACCTTATAATTATTTTTATGATAATACCTACTAAAAATATTAATGGATTAACTATTGTGTTAACAATCACCATCAGCCAACCTACTAGAAATCTTAAAATAATTGTTACCATAACATTTCTTTTTTAAAAATTTAGAACATAATTATCTCTAAGTTATTTTCAAAACAAGTCTATTTCAATTTACTTTGTTCAAATTTATAAATAGAATTATTTTTTAAAAGAAGAAATTTAATTGAGGACATGGTAAGGAAAAAAAATATTTTGAACTTCAGAAGAAGTGATTTTTCTTAGTGTATATAAAAATTCTCATTTATATTTACACTAAAGCTGTGGATAAACAATTAGGATTTGTAATACAGTTTAGAAATCATTTGAAGGAAACAGTAGTTTCTTTTTTACTAGTAGGTAAAAATAAACTTCAGTGTTATGTTCATATCTTAGTTAAAAAGCAATATAATACTGGAATTGATTCTGGGTTTTAATTCTCTTTCCAGTACTTACTAGATATCTATTCCTGGAGAAATCTCTTACTCTAGTAGAGGTGTTTGTTTGTTTGTTTGTTTTGTTTTGTTTTATTAAAATGAGGGTAAGCATAATTATCTCACAAACTTGTCGAGGAGACAGAATGCATGCAGTGTAGATAATGTATATAAACTAAGAAATTCTGCACATATGATATACACAGACACACTCATAACACTTTTTTAAAGATTGGCTAATGATAACTATAGAAGAAATATTTTATGTTTTAAGATAATAAACTCCTTGAGAAGTTTCTACAACTCTCTGATGTAAGGAGGGGGAATATATTTAAATGAAAATGCCTCTCTACTATAGTCAGAACAGAGCATAGCCCATCGAGGAATTATGGTAGACAGCAGAAATGTTTCTTCAGTGGGACATGGGTGCTAGATTTGATCTGTTTAATCTTGAATAACCCTTCGATATTTCATACACTACTGACTTCATAATAACATGTTTGGGTAAACTGATAGAAAGCAATTGTCAAACTTCTCCCCTATGAGGCTACTTACTTATTTAGTTGTTGGACAGTGTTTAGAGTTAGAGATTATTAAAATTATTTATTTATTTATTTTAAAGTGTGTTTATTTTTTTAAAGAATATTTAACTGACTGAGCCACCCAGGTGCCCCAATTTTGTTTTACTTGGAATCCCAACCTCACATGGAGTACCAGGAAGGATCATTGGGTGGGAATGGAGGGAAATCCATAGACAATATCATCATTACTCTTTAGGGGCTTGAAGGAATGCACTTCACCACTTGAAAAAGAAGAAAACATATTTATGGATGAACATGCCAGGGATAACAAGTTGATATAGAAACTGCAGGCCTATATGACAGGCCCAAATATTTTTAAGTCCGATTGTTTGTGCTTGGGTATGGTCTGTAGCGGTCAGTTACAATGTGTCTGAATGGTTGTCTAAAGCATGATTTCAGAATTTCATATCTCACAACTTATCTTGCTTCTTTTCCCTTTCCTATTACCCTTGCCCTATGAATGGGACAAATTATACATTTGTAGGGTGATTTCTAATGTAGCTTATTTATTTTCATACTTATTGCAAGAAATTACACTTACTCTTTCTACAAAATAAAGAAGGAAATCTACTCTGTCAAATCCTACCAAAGGATAGTTTATTGTGTCTAGACTAATTATTATAGTAGGTGCATTAGGCA
Organism: Mustela erminea; assembly: GCF_009829155.1. Classification (NCBI taxonomy): domain Eukaryota; kingdom Metazoa; phylum Chordata; class Mammalia; order Carnivora; family Mustelidae; genus Mustela; species Mustela erminea. The sequence continues at coordinate 52,399,775 of NC_045616.1, forward strand.
GTGCCTCTTCTTTTGTTACACATCATGAAAAAGTTCTATTTGATTCTGTTAAATAACTAAATAATGTGATTGACTCTGACCATACTTTTATTCATTTATTTTATTAAGTTTTAAATTTTAATCCCAGTATAGTTAACTTTCAGGGTCATATTAGTTTCAGGTGTACAGTACAGCGGTTCAGTAATTCTGTATATTGCTCAGTGCTCATCACAATAGGTGTACTCTTTAATCCCTTTCCAACTATTTCACTCATTCCCCCACTCATCTCCCCTCTGTTAACCATCAGTTCTCCATAGTTAAGAGTTCGTTTCTTGGTTTCCCTCTGTTTTTTCTCTTTTATTTATTTGTTTTGTCTCTTAAACTCTACATAGCAGTGAAATCATATGGCATTTGTCTTTCTTTGATTTATTTTACTTAGCATTATGCTCTCTAGCTCCACCCATGTTGTTGCATATGGCAAGATTTCATTCTTTTTTGTGGCTGCATAATATTCCTGTGTGTTTGTGTGTGCGCACGTGTGCGTGCACGCATGTACCACATTTTCTTTCTCTCTTCATCTGTCAGTGGATATTTGGGCTGCTTCCATAATTTGTCTATTGATATAAGGAATGATATAATATGATATAATAACCATCAGGGTGCATGTATCTCTTTGAATTTGTGTTTTTGTATTTTTGGGGTGAATTCCCAGTAGTGCAACTACCAGGTCATAGGGTAGATCTATTTTTAACTTTTTGAGGAACTCCATTCTGTTTTCTGCAGTGGCTGCACCAGTTTGCATTCCTATGAGGAGTGCGTGAGGGTTCCATTTTCTCTACATCCTAACAGTTGTTGTTACTTTTTTATTTTAACCATCGTTGATTTTGTTGATTTTAGCTATTTTGACAGGTGTGAGATGATCTCTCATTGTAGTTTTGATTTGCATTTCCCTGATAATAAGTGAAGTTGAGCATCTTTTCATGTGTCTGTTGGCCATCTCTGTGTCTTCTTTGGAAAAATGTCTGTTCATGTCCTCTGCCTATTTTTTAATTGGATTATTTGTGGGGGCTTTTTGGTGTTAAGTTATATAACTTCTTTATATATTTTGGATAATAACCCTTTATCGTATATGTTGTATAAGTTCTTTATATATTTTGGATAATATTGTTTGCAAATATCTTCTCCCATTCAGTAGGTTGTCTTTTAGTTTTACTGGTTGTTTCCTTTGCTGTGCAGAAGCTTGTCACTTTGATGAGGTCCCAATAGTTTACTTTTGCCTTTGTTTCTCTTATCTCAGGAGACATATCTAGAAAGGTGTTGCTACTGCTGATGTCAGAGAAATCACTGTCTCTTTCAGAGTTGTTATGTCTAACAATACTTTTTTTTTTTTTTAAGATTTTATTTATTTATTTGACAGAGATCACAAGTAGGCAGAGAGAGAGAGGGAAAAACAGGCTTCCTGCTGAGCAGAGAGCCCGATGCGGGACTTGATACCAGGACCCTGGCATCACAACCTGAGCCAAAGGCAGAGGCTTAACCCACTGAGCCACCCAGGCGCCCCTGTCTACCCATACTTTTAAAGTTACAGTTTGTTTACCACAGAACTCCACAAATGCTAGGACTTAATTAGTTCTAATAAACTATTTCTGGTAGAACCTACTGCATCAATCAAGATAACGTGGGAGAGGTCCCAACTTTTAGTCTCTGCTCTCTTTATTTTAAAAATTACTGAGGACTTCAAAAGAGCATTTGTTGAAGTAGATTATATCCACTGATCTTTTTATTTCATATTAGAAATTAAATTAAGAAAACTTAAAAAAGGTAAAATTTTAAAATAACAATAATAAATATATAGCATGTTAATATAAATAGTAAATTTTTATGTAAAATTACTAGATTTCCAAGAACAAAAAAAATTTAGCAAGGACAGTACCATCATTATACATTTTTTTCAAATCTCTATGCACTGGATTCTTACAACAATTTCTGCAGCAGGTGTGTTGCAACATCACACACCATGTAGAACCTTGGAAAACTCTGCTTTGCATTTGTGAGGAAATGAGAGCAAAAGGGGAAATAACATCTTCATGTTATTATGAAAATAATCTTTTCCTTGTGGATCCCCAGAAGCAGCTTCAGGTTTCTCAGGAAACCCCAAATCATTCTCTGAAAACCACTGGGCTAAGTTATACTACAGTAATATACAATCCTCAAATTCTAGTATCTTTTTAAAAAAATATACATTTTTAAATTTATTTGAGAGAGAGAGCATCAGTGGGGTGAGGGACAGAGGGAGAAGCAGACTCCCCTCTGAGCAGCGAGTCCAATGCAGGGCTTGATGCTGGGACTCAGGGATCATGACCTGAGCTGAAGGCACACGCTTAACCTATGAGCTACCCAGGGACCCTCAAATCCTAGTATCTTAACAGGAAAATTTTTTTCTTCTTTTTCATTGTAATATCCTTTCTGGATCAGTTGGACATTTTGCTCTTTGTCTTCGTAGCCTACACTCTGGTACCCATTTTAGCGGGATAGAAACTCTTCAGAACATTGATGGTAACCACGACAAAGGGAGAAGAAAGCACAGCAAAATATGGACTGATTCCTAAATCTTCCCCTGCAGATGATACTTCTTATTTCTGGTCATATGTCATTAGCTAAAGCAATTCCCATACTAGGCTGACTTCATGAAGGCAGGGAAGTATAATCCTCCTACAGGGACAGACAGAGGATATTAGTGAACACTTATACTGTTTACCATACCCACTAATATTTTTAAAGCATATCTAACTCTGTTGTGCCAAGGCATTAGATGCTCATAAACTTTGACCTTAGTCGGACTTTAGTAAGGTAATCTTTTCTTGCCTCCAAATCTGTTCCTTTTCTGTGTTTCAAGAATTTAACAAATTCCTGGCAAGTGTTTAGTATTTAGTAAACATACATCAAATAAATGGACATATACCTGACAAAATACCATTTAGATTTGGGTATGATATTTATGTGCCTAAAATTCTAAGAATGGTATATCCAAATACTGGCTATGTTAATTTTGGATCTGAAAATGGTCTTATTGGTAATCTAGCTCAATCTCATCACTTAATAGGTGGTTTAGTTGAAATGTGAAGAAGTTAAATGACATCATTTCAATCCTAGAAATGGAAATAGAGTTAATTGTATCCAGTGTATATTTTGGAAATGGTTGAGTTTGGGAGTGCTTCTAGATAGTACTAATAAATACCGAAATGATAAAGTCTTACGAATTTCTGCATCAGGGTTTCATATTGTCTAATACCTAATATTTTAAGACTCAACAGAAAAATTAAGGTATTTTCAAAACACTATAGATTAAATAGTTTACTTTCTCTTGAGGTGCCACTAGATTAAGAATTTTTCACCAAATCTCTAGGTTTTTTTTTTTTACAGGCATACACTCATTCTGCATGCTACTGTGTTGACTACTTCCATGTAAAATCCATTTTCTAATACCAGCTATGCTTATAAAAATATCTTGTAGATGATAACAAGGTTATATATAAAAATCACCAAGATATGGGTGATTATTCTAAGTTTTAAGAAGTCCAATCATTTATATTTTATTTTCATTAACTCTAGAACCAAAGTGCCAAACTTAAGTAAGAGTTCAGCTGAATATAAACTTATATACTATACTGTCTTTCCTAATAGTATGGTAAAAATTAATCAGTGATAAAACTAAAGTCTTATATTCATAACATACTTTCTTCCCAAGAAGAATATATTATTCTAGTTAAACTTGGCAGTAGCCCAATAGAGGTAGGTAAGGGACAAATATTCCCTTTTTATAGATGAAAAAAGTCAAGGCACGAACAGATAAAGCGGGAAGCCAGAGGTCACACAGTTATTAACAGAGCCAGGAAAACATGATGATTTTTTTTTCTTCCAAGATGGTGCTCCAGACATGTAGCCACTGTAACCATGATTATACATTTTGATAAATAACTAAAATTAGAAAAGCCCCTTGGTCCCAGTATCTGGAATGAAACCTAAATTGTGCATATAACAATTACCTTTGCAGAAAACACAAAATTGCTTCCATTTCAAAAACATACTCTCCCATATTTTATTTTTTTCCTATTTTCTTTGTATTCAAAAATGTCTGTTGTCTAACTTAAAAAAATGCAAATATAACTGTCATACAAAGTAGCATTTGTGCGTCTAGTACCATTAAAGACCCTCATGTGTGAATGGGTGTTTAATTAGGCTGTATTAGATTAATCCCATGTCTCCATTGGTTCTAACAAATGAAAAGACAGTATACACTGTCATGGGGATAGACATTTAAAGTTCAGTGTAACTTTCATATTTTTCCATGTTGATCGGTCAGCTAGGACTTCCTTTTAATTTGATGAAAATTTGGTTTGTAAATCAGAAAACCTTTTAATTGCAAGAAATGCAAAGCAGGAATCTTTTTTTTTTTTTTAAAGGATTGACATTACCTTTGTTGTTTGATACATTAAAATAAGACCCATAAGGGACAGCTCTAAACAATGAACTTCATGTAAAATAGATAAAAGCTTGCTCCTTGGGCCCATATAGAAATTCAGACAGAGGCTTGGAAAGAACAACTTAATTCTTCTAATAGGATAATATTGCCTAGGTAGCAGTAGAATATTTGTTATAAAAGGTCTTAAATGTCATTTCCTAATGACATTTTGAGGTAATTTTAACCACTTTTAAAATAATTGCACATAGATTATAGTTATTGTATAAGAAAAGACTTGCTTCCAATTTAAACAATGTTGGGAAGTTAAATGTAAATTTAAGTAGTGAAACCCAATTTTTAAATCAAAAATATTTCGGCCGACGTGTAAGTTTTGCTTTGTCACTGTACTGTATTCCGTTCAGTAGAACAAAGACCAGATGCATAATGAGCCAATGTAAATGAAGTCAAATCAGCAAAAGCATAGTGGGGGAGGGGAAGGTATAAAATATGACAGTCAGTATAATGACCAGGGAGTAGAGAATTTAAATGTTTAATGCCTACACATTCAGATTCATTTTTCTGTCATCGCTTTGAATGGGTAGACTGAGGTGCTTGAAAGTCCAGAATGAAAACATCATCCCCTAGACCAAAAGAATTATTAATATTATTTAATAGCACAGATATGATCTGCACTCATAATCATCTTCTTTCTACCACTTTCCCCACCCACCTCAGGAAAAAAAAAAAAAAAGAAACGTGGTTATAATTAGAGATAATTTGAAAATGCTCTAAGTGTTTATTTGGGGCTTTCTCTCTTACCCTCCTACACTCACATGCCAGCTTCCCATCTCCCAGCCATGATGGAAGCTCAGAACACAATAGGAACACAGCAACAATATGAATTGCAAATACATGTATATCTTTCTGCACAACCTATCTTATTGACTCTTAATAAAATGAGTATCTTCTAAAAAATATCCTGAACTGTAAATTGCTTTACTACTGATGACGGGCTTTGGAAAAATACTACACATGCCTTACAATCAACTAGACAGAGTTGTGTTAAACAGAATTGCTTAGCTCTTGTCTGTAAATTACTCCCCTCCCTCTCCAATAAAGGAATGAATCTTGCTTAATAATCTGTGCTGCTTAGCATGTGTTATAACTGTACATGTGAAAATCTTTTTATTTTACATATCTCATACTTTAGGACTATAACAAGCCTTTATCATAATGTTCTCACATTTAACATTTTCCTACATCGAGTGTGAATTTTCAAGAATACTGACATAAAGATCATTTAATGCCGTGTCCCCCACCATCCCGTTTTCTCTCGTGTGCAGTTCCAAACTATGGCTGTCTTGAAGATATTCATAAATTCATTTCGCTGTCTAGGCAGTTTAACATACAGTAATTAAACTGGAGCTATAAACAGCAAAGCATATAGATGGACTTCTCAAATTTCAATACTGCATTAAATAGTCTCTAGAATATTAATCCCTAAATAAACACATTGATAATCTGAAGGTAGAATTGTATTTTGGGGTGGAGATAGGTGAGAAAAGAATTGAACATTATTGTAAAGTAAGTTAAATTTGTGGTTTTAGTGCTAATTAAATTATTCCAAAGAATTTGTGTCTTTACAGCTTAAAAAAGGGAGAAAAAAAAAACCCACGCCACATTTCTTTGGCACTGGTGATGTGTACTAAAAGGCTTCTGTTAAATCAGCTCCACGAATGGGAGGAGATGTGTGTTGAGGGTTGAGGAAACACAGGAACCCAAATACTTGCTTTGTAAATATTTAAGCCTTTTTGCAGGTTAGAATCTAAAGAAGAAATAAAATGCTAGCCTTTTACCTTTGAACCCTTTTGTGAAATATCTTAATGTTGCCAAATGTGAATATAGTGAACTTAATCAGTAAATTTGACTGAGATTTATGAACTTTTTCATTCTAAATGCATTTACATATACACAAGCACATATATGTACATAAATTTATTTTATTACATCCATTTTATACAAACTGAACTTTAAGCAGTTGAAGTACTAAAAAAAGCCAATCAGAATACTCTTCATATATCCTTAAGTCCATAAACCTCTTTAAATTGTCTCTTTTAAAAAACAGCTAAATTATGGAAATGCAGACTGCATTACAGAGTATTTGCCAGTTATATCTTGATTCTTATTTGAAATTCCCACAAGAATATAGGCATGACAGTAATATAAACCATAGAAACAGGCAAAAAAAAGTAGAACACAGGGACTTGTAAATAAATCCATGAATATCAAGAAGCACAGATGCTAAGATTATGCATTTTTACCAGTACAGTTCTGTGCTTGTAAACTATAAGGCCAGACATTTGTAAGATGCAGTGTAGCAGGTCCTGCAGAGGGAGGGAGTAGAAGGAGAGACACTGAGAAAGGTGGGGAGGAGGGAAGAAGGGAGGGAAAGTGAGTGAGAAGCAGAGAGAGAGAGAGATTGAGAAGAAGAGAGTGGGGGGGGTGCACATAGCCAGACACAATAACGCATAATAATGTTAACATTCCTGCATGTCTAATGGCTTAAATATGCTGTGTGCCTCACTCTAGCTCCACACAGCAGCTGATGTCAAAGAATCATTTAATATTTTATCAATAGTCCTTCTTTGAACCCCCCAATTTTTTTCCTATAAAAAGGATTCCAGGGTTTCCAAGCACCAAAAAAAAAAAAAAAAAAAATTAAATCTCTTGAATGGCAAAATTTTAAGACACAACATATTTGTGAATACTTCATGTTCAGCAAGATTCACACCATTTTCCAACGTGTCTTACATTATTTACATCTTAGCAGTGTCAACATGTCTTATTTACCAAGGAAACATAAAGGCAGATTTTTAGCGTCTTTTTTTTCCACATTAGGAATGTATAGCTTTATTTTTTAATGTAAAAGAGACTCATTGATTGAATTATTATTATAATATCAGTTGGAGTTTTAGGGTTTTTTTTATTTCCTGGTGGAAAATATTGTTTTCTTGTTTGATGGATACTATGCCTGTAACAAAGAATGACTGAATTGTCTTAACAAAGAAGATGAAGGCTGTATGTGTTGGTTACAATAGAATAACCACCTTCCAGATCTCTTAAATCCACAATATATGTAGTGTGGGTCCTGAGTGGCTTTTGTTTTCAATGTCTTTTGTAAGCTTTTAGGGTTTTTTCTGCATCAAATGTCAAGTTAATTTACAGGGCGCTATTACTGATATGTTTCCTTGGTTTGTGGTTTTCTGTGAAAGGCAGGCAGCTGAGACCAAGTCTTAGGCTAGGGGGGAGGGGCAGCCGGCGAGCCCATAACACATACACTGTGCCAGGGTCTGTAAATTGGCTGCCTGTATGACAGCGGGCCCAGGGAAACCTCTAGTCTTCATTTGCATGCTGAAGAATATCCAGGATTAAACCGGACTGATTTTCATACAGGATTTAGACCTGACATTTATTATTCGGTTCACAGACCTCTTGAAGGAAAGTTTGTTTTCCACTCATAGATGAAAAATCTTCTAAGATAAATAAAGACTGGCTTAGCAGTAACAGTAAATAAATATCTTTCCTGTATTTCTTATGAATTTATCATATATGATTACCAGACAGATGTTTGCCACCAAATTATTATATTTCCCTCTTTAGCAATTCTAAAGAAAAATATCTATCAGGGCCCAACTGAGTATTTATAAAACATATCTATTTAATTCTAGAAGTTGATTTTTCATAAATAAAATTTAGAGATAGATACTTGGTTTTTAGAACAAATTAAAACAAGATTGGAGTAGTAAAATACTATGAAATGCTTAATTTTACATCTGCTCCATGTGTTTTTATAAGGACAGAGAAGATTTTGGTTATACTGTAAGCATCAATTACATACTTTTATATAAAACATGAAAATTATAAATGACTGCTACACATGAACCCTATCTACCAAATTTATAACATAATTCATTTTCATTGCCTAATAGATCCATAAAATATTCCAGTGTCTTTTAACATTTAAGTATTAATTGTGTGTCCAGACAAACACTTAAAATCCAATACTTTGGCAATATTTTAACTAAAGCTTTAATTTCTAGTATTCAAATAAAACATATTTTGACACAGTACCAACACGAAGAAGCATGGTAGGGTTGCCTTACATTTTCTGGAAGGCATTTTGTATGTGGGCCAGAGTAAAGACTATGTGTAGGGACTAAACAGGCCCAGAAGAAATTTAGGATTCCTCATGTATTAATAAACACAACAGATTTTTCAAATGCATTGAAAGTATACTTTATATACTTAATAAGTGTAAGGTAAAATCATACAAATGTCAGCAATTAAATATATTATTGTTTCTGTCAGTGCATATGGAGAAAACACTGTAAAATCTGCTACATATTTGAATTTTTAATGTGTCAGTGGAACTTTTGAAAACATGTTCTGGCATTTGATTTCTTTATGATTTTAATTTATTCATAAGAAATCTTAAACATGAACAATATAGGATGTATTCGTGGAAAATTTGTGTTTGTTTTAATGTTGCATTTTATTGTAAATAAATGTACATATGAATCACATTTACATCTTCAAATCAGTTTATGATTATACTCAAAAGAAGTATGTATTATTCAAGTTTTAGACTTTTTCAGTGAACTTTTTATAGTGGATATCAGTATCATGTATATAAATCAGATTATTAACCAGACATTTAATAAATGAACAAATGAATCCATCCAGTTTTGTCTTAAATCAATTACCATACATAACATGCTCAATAAGCAGACTCTTTACCAAAAATTAGGTAAAACCAAAAAGTAGAAATTATTGCTGTGAAAAGATTTTGGTCATCTTTCATGTAGCAAAATTTCTCTTTTATGTTTATGTAAATTACAAATGGTAACATAAATATTGTAAAATGTGTCTACATGTGCAAAGTGAAGAGATTCCAGGCACTTACTTGAACAATTCAGACTAACCCCCTCACTTTTGCTTGCAATAGATAATTGAGGCAAAAGTGGTTTTCTCTTGAATTATCTGGATGATTGCATCAATTCTTCACTTTGCTTTAGATGTGTATATAGACATAGCAATTGTGTGTCTTCAGAAAGTGCCACTTTAAAAAACATGCAAATAGAGAACACATTCATGTACAGCCCTGCTATCTCATAGCTTAATACACCACTGAACTTATTTGTTAATCAGATTGGAATCTTAAAAAAGGGAAGGGGTTAAACATATTTTCCCAAGTAATTATTTCTAAAAGCAACATACAGTGATATTTAGATGTAACATACAATTATATATGCATCATGCAAACTAGGTTTCATCAACCTTATCTGGCATACTAATGCCTCAGTATCCTTCATTATTATTTCTATTAGCAGTCTACTTCCACAGTAGGCCCTGCTAATTGTATGGAGAGTATTCACGATGGTGTGTTACAGTAAAGTACTGAGGAACATTTAATTGTGAAAGTTTGACCCTCAACCTGAAAGTATATGCTTGAGAAAAAGGAATTCTGAATTCAGTTGGTTGGAATGGGGAGGGTCATTTTCAATCAAGCCAATTTTTAATGACTTTATTGTTAATACACTTAAAAATTGGGCTGATATAATGACTTGAGCTCACACAGTTATTTCGTCTTTTTTAGTGACTGCATAAGAAATAGATATTAATTGCCCCACCATTTAAAATTCTTGATACAATTCACACTTGCTCACTTTAAACTCAAGATGTCTCTCAATCAAATTGTGGGGCTCTTTATATCTTCAATGTAATTAGTATTATACAGTATTCATGACAAACATAAAGAACAAGGAAAAGGATTCCTACTTGGTAATCACTGTAAATATGAAATTGTCAAGCTAGTCCTAATTAGTCACTGAGATAAAGATAATATGCAAGTCTCTAAGAGGTGCAACAGACTTAGAATAAAATTTAAATATGCCACAATTAGATTATTGTTTCAAATGCCTATACTTAATAAAGTTGGTGGGCCATTATTTGGCAAATAATTCTGTCAGGCAAGCAGTCATAGTTTAAAAGTAATTAAGCAATTCAGCCTCATCTTTAAATAGTACATGCAAATGTCCATGTTTTGTTGGTTTGGAAATGTGTAAGATGCTTGATAAAAAGTATCGCATGAGAGAAAATTCACTATATTATACTTTTTAAACTTCAACAGGTAAAGAATCATTTTTAAACTTGCCTTTAAAAACCATTCTAGTAAAGCATTTGATTGTTTAACATTTTTATTATTCAAGTTCTTACCATCTCACACTACTCCCTAGAGAGGGGCCAAGAAAATATTAAAAATACTATAGAAATATAAAGGATAAGATATTTGTCACTCTCGTTTAAATTGATGTATGCTGCTGTCCTATAAACGTCACATCGGATAACCCTGAAAAATTACCATGAATCTCCATAATTACGCATATTCATGATGCTGTTTTGCATAGTGCTAACAGCAGACTGCATGTGGGGTGGGACACGAAGGGGGGTAGGAGTGATGTGACAGATTAAAATTATTACTAGTATCATGGAAATAGACATAGCAACAGTTTCATTTTGTTAGGTCTTAGAAAACAAAAGCATATCATAAAATTGCCAGTAATTAAATAACTAGAAATTTTCTCCTACATATTTCATCATAAAAAGTTAACAACGATAAGCTGACTAGAATTAGCATTGTTATTTGAAATGTGCTTATATTCATTATAGATTCCAAGGTACACGAGTATGTCAGCTGGAAGGAGAGGGAGGGTGCTTTTTAACTTCTCTTGAGGTAGGATCAAGAAGGTGGGGCGATGGAGAATTTTCAAGCCTTCCGAAGTACGTGGATTTCTTACATGATTCGAAAGCTCTTGATGAGCTGAGTGCAAATCCTGTAGGCACGATTCTGATAAATATGAAGACTGAATCATATTCAGTAAACTGTTAAAAGGCTCTAAGAGAAAAGTTGTCTGGTGTCTATCTCAATAGCTTTTTGTGCTGAGGCAGAGAGCAGAGTTAATCAGGGACTCTAGAAGTAATTATCGACAGAGTTTGGGTAATACAAATGCTTGGGTAAACAGCGATTGTTCTTTCCACAAGATTGCGAGTAGAAACAACAATACTGGTATTGTCCTCCACTTCTCATTAAGGGGACTCGGGAAGGGAGGGCTGCACTGCTAGGCGGATGGGAAACTGACAGGCAAACTGTGCTCGAACGACTCTCTCCTGATCCCACTACCACAGGCTCTGGCTTTTGGCATCAGGAGTGCCAGCTGCATCGGCAGAAGCCAAGCCTGTCATACCATCTTCACATCAAATCTTCAGGGTACAAGAGCTAGAGCATAGTTAGAGCTTAATGAAGAAACAAATACAAAAGGGAAGATTAGGCCTTGTTAACACTTGCATTCATTTGTTCTTGTAGAAACTGCGCTGGATGGGTTGTTTTATAGAACTCATTCTTTTTTTCTCCTAAGCAGAAAAGTTACATTGAGGATGCATTTTCTTTTTAATATTGTAAATACACAGGGAAAAAAGAAATCTTTCAGTTCCCCTGTAACTATCAGCCAGCAAATTGTTTTGTCAAAAATGCCACTTGAAACAGTGATGTCCGTGACAACTGTCAAAATTGGTAAATAAATACTTTTTATTTTTTTATATTAATCATATTGTACTTCTTGCCACATGAAGCATTTCTTTGCATACTTAAGTGGTACCATTGCCTTCTTTTGAAAAATGGGGATGTGGAACTTTATCTATTGTTATCGGATAACAAACAATCTCCTCTTTGGGGTGCAACATTTATGTTTCATGGCACCGCTTTACTTTTATTCTCAAATTAATTGCATTTGAGAAAAAGGAACCATATTTTTGAAGTTCACTATAAACTAGTCAGAAAGTTTGACAGCAGAATGCCACAATTATTTTTTATTGTTGTAAGCAGTCAGTCAGCTGTACAAAGGTGTATTGTGTACAGCTGCAATGTAAAACCTATTTTTGTTTATGCTATCTGTCAACCACTTAATATGGCTAAGGTGCATTCTAAATGATATTATTCTAAAGGAAACAAGAACACTTTCATGGAATAATGTGCTTTCTAGTCTATACCTTATATATAGGGCCTACACAAGAAAGGTTCATAATGTGGCTCTGAAACTTTGGATACATGTTGAAAGTAGATAGGCAATTTGTTGTAGACTCTGAAGAGAGGAGTGTTCAATATCTTTATTGGAACTGAGATAGTTGATTTTTATAAATTCTCAAATATATACATGCAAACTCAGTGAGGAGATGAAAAACAGAAATATGGACAACTAAGTATTCTTTCAGAAGGTAACCTTCTGTAGGCATGTGAAAAGACAATACCCAAACAAAGCAGCCTAATTATTAAGTAACTTATTTTTTATGAGGAGGCATTTAAAATAAAGTATACTATATACTGTTTAAAGTAAAGTATACTGGGGTGCCTGGGTGAGTCAGGTTAAACGTCTGTCTTCAGCTCAGTTCATGATCCCAGGGTCCTGGGATCAAGCCCCGCGTCGGGCTCCCTGCTCGGCGGGATCCTGCTTCTCCTTCTCCCTCAGCCCTCCCTCCTCTCCCCACCACCACTTGTGTTCTTTTTCCCTCTCTCAAATAAATTAATAAAATCTTTAAATCTTTTAATAAAATCTAAATAAATAAAATAAAATATACTTTAAAATCTGATTCATTTTGTATAAATTGAATTAGCCTAATGTAAATTTATACCTATAGTCATATAATGATGACAGAAAAAGATGTTATAAATTAGATTTTGTATTCTATGAATACAGTTTGCCATTTGATATAAAGCAAGACTCTGCCTCTCAGATACTACTGCCAAACTATCCCTTAATTTTTGAGAAATGTTACTTGAATTTACATTGGCCTAATATAAATAAGTCCTTCTTTTTTTCCTTTCTATGTCCTAAAGAAAACCCATGTGTGCAGCATGTTGGGAATGGAGCCCCTTTATTCTTAGTGTCTGGAAATACCACCAAATTAGTGTTATGTGCTGAGTTCCCTGAATTCTTCCTGTTTATTGTTATTATATTTGTATGACATGATGTTGTTTATGGAATATAAAGCATCCAAACAACCATGGGCCTTGAGATGCTCAGAAGTATCTCATAATTCCTACTGCACATACACTTCTCAGTACTCGAACTCATGGATGTCACCATTTTAAGGTGCCTGCATCTTAAAATGTGAGGTCATGTTGTAAGGAGCTGACCTTATCACAAAAACTTCTCAGAGAATTTGTTACCACGAATTCATTGATTAATCATTTAAATGGCACTTGGTACTTGCAAGTGGTGATTCAGACAAAGAGCAGTTAAACACTGAATAATGCTATTTTTATTTGTTAATGTTATTAGCAGTTTCCTCGGTATCTTATAATTAAACATGACAGGTAGATTTGCGTGATGTCTCCAAATGTGTTTAGTTACACAATAGTATTAATATAACTTTTTGTGATAACAAGTAAAATGAGACTACATTTTTCTTTCTGATCAATAGCATTCCTTTTTAGGATTTTATTAATAATTACTTCAGCATTAATGTGACTACACTATTACATTCATTTCTGAAACTGTCCAGCCAATTTTAGATGATGCAATCAATTATGTATCAACAGGACATGCAACTAGAGTATGTACAAAAGAATCTTTACCTCTGGAAATTGTATCATGTTCAGTATGACATTATAAAACACATATGTCTTTATTTGGATTATTTTAAGATAATAGCATGATTTAAAAAGAGTAAAACACTTCATGTTCCCAAAAAGCAAAATATGACAAAAATACTTGTTTATTATGCTATAATCATCACATGTAAATATTACATGTATGTAAATATTTACTGACAAAAATGAATGCAAGTTAGTTTTCTGTTTGAAAAGGTCTGAAGCTGAACTGAAGTTGTAGAGAGTACAACTCTTACTGTTTAGGTGAGACTAAATGGGGTATGGGTATTACTATTACATACATTTAATTGACAGTGGTCTGGCTCCATTTTGGATTATAAAACATTTTTTAAAGAATTTTATATTTTTATAAAGCTTAAGGTTAATTTGTACAGGTTTATAACTGAAGTGAACCAAAATAAAAGAAAAAACTATCCTTTCATTTAGATCAGGAAGTATCCACCATGCATTTAATTCAACTTTGCTTTATAATGAGTTCATTTTATGTGAAACATAAGCTATATAATAAAGAGTCAGCTTTTCTCTTTCTCCTTGAGAACTTTTGTTTGGTAAGAATAGAAAAATCCAAATGCAACTAAAGAAATTAAATGTATAGGAATATTGAATATTTGGGTGCTGGATAAACTTCTCCTGAGTTCTCTTTTTTGAAAGATGTCATCCTGGATCAGAGCTCTAACAAGAATGAACTTGCTCCATTGCTCCCACTCACTCACTCATTCTTTGACCTCTAGCAGTCTGCGACTATCTAGAGGGAAAGGGGGTGTGCATTGGAATGGAATCATAACTGGCCCTAGCAGCAACCCAATTTCTGCTGTAGCATCCCAGCCTCTAGCTTGCTAAAATTAGAGTCACTATCCCACTAGGAATCCCTTCTGGTTTCTACCCCTGTTGCAAAGGGGAAGAGTATGGTTTTTTCCAGGGAGTAACTGACAAGGGGATGGATGGGTATGTAATCAGTTGGCTTAACTGGAATTCATGCTTGTATATACTAGATAAGTGTATCTTCACTCACTTTTTTTGTCTATAGGCATCTGTATTTAGGGACTTAAAAAAGTCTATTTATCCAAAATCTAGTTCGACTAATATTTCCACTCAATTATAGATGCTGCTTGCCTTTGTGTGAATCAAATGGTTATTTTGGCATATAGAAATCTATAAGAGCACTGGTGTTGGAGTGAGTAGATCTGGGTTCAGATTGCTGCTTATCTTCGTTTGGACCCAGTTGCATTGTCTTACTGAACCTCAGAAATTCCTTCCTTACACAGTGACTCTCAAGATTACATAAATATCATCTGACAAAGTAATTAGCACTGTATCTGAAACACAAGAGGTACCCCAGACTAGTGGTTGCATTGAAATCTGAATGTGTAGAGTCCAGGATGAATTCAGAGCTGAGTAGTCCTTTAAGAATGGTTTCTTCATCCCGAGAGGGGCAGGGCGGAGCCGCAGAGCCTCTTTATAGTTGTGGGGGAAGAGAGGCCAGGCCCAGTGTGGGATTGCTGCTTAGTTCTCAGATCAGAGTTCCACATTGAACCAAATAGTGTGAAACTTCTGCATCTTTCTTCCTAGCTTGCAAAAGTTGAAAAACCGAGGGCCTAAAAACAAAAAGAATGAAAGTTGGCACAGGAATCCAGTGTTGCTGTTGTGTTTTTCTTTTTAACATGGAATCTGACATATAATAGTCTCAAGAAACATTTGCCAAATAATTACACAAATAAGTAAAGGTGAATTTTAAATATGCAAACCATAAAACTTGAGAATAAATAATTCCAAGTTCAACCTATCATCATCCTTTTTTATTTCTTTTGAGAATAAAAGGTTCAAGGATCTTTAAGAGAGTGAAGGACACTTTAAAATGATCTTTCTTTATGTTTACATATGTTGAAGGAAAACCTACTTGGCATATATACCTTTATTGAGTGTACCTTAAAGCATAACAATAAATCCATATTAATGCAAATTTCTTATACAACTTTCTTCATCACAGATTCTAGCCATAGTCACCTATGTATTCATGGAATAGTCCATCATGTCTTCATCGTATGAGCACTTACTTTGAATGTTTTCTTAAATAACATAGTTAGATGTTTGCTAAATATATCCTTTAACCATCTCATGAAGGATATATTTTCAGACATCATCATATACATTTGGGTTTCGTCAAGATTGCTATGTATGTAGGCCAACAAAAATGAGCGTCTCAGCTGTAGGCATTGTGTTGACCTGTTAACCTGAATTTCATTTCTGACTACTTTTGTATTTAAACTTAAATTCCATAACCTATATATGCATGGGGGATTAAATCTCATTTGAGAATTATCATCCTACTTTAACATAACTGAAACAGCAAAAATAGGGGTTCATTCCAACCATTAACTTTTTCAAGCTTTGGAGCTTGGCTTCTTGAGAGCTCTTCCATAGAGCAGAGGAAAGAGGCCCCTTCGAGTCTGAGACCAACCAGAGGAGTCTGCAGAGGTGCCGCTTCATAATGAATGGCAGCGTCTGTGGAGTTCCTTTATTCTCTGGCATTCATAAAAATTATACCACATCTATATACATTGGAGTGACATTATAAATACAAAAACTTTCTAAACGCTATTTTCCTAGTGAGTATAATTCATAGAAATCTCAACGATTCAAAATAAAACTGGGCGATGCCAATATCTTTTTTCTGGTATAAAACGTATATTTGGGAAAATTATAAAAATACAGAGGCACATTAAACCAAAAATAAATATATGACGCAGATAATTTTTTATAGCTGCCAACCAGTAGTATCAGCTCACTTACAAGTAGTAATACTAATGTAAGAAAGTGTAAATTGAATGTTCAACTTTGCAAACACATCTATAAACATTAGAAAGGGAATTATCTTTCTTTCCAGGACATGCATACATAAAAGTTAATGCAAGAAAATATTTTTATCTCATTATTTATTTTCCTCATTGCACTTTGATTTTAAGGCCAAAAAGAACCTATCTATATGCTAAATTTTGCACATTTTTATCTAGGGACAGTTGATGATTTTAGATTGTTATTTGAATTTCTGTTTTAAAAGTGTTTATTGGTTATTTTGTGGTAGCTTAATAACCTTTATAATATGGTTTTTCAGTTAAATATTTTAACTGAAATATGAAATCAAGATGATGTATTTACTTTTGTTTCTATAGTATTGTATGACCTGATAAAATAGACATGAAATAATTATCCTACTAAGTAAATAAATTAATAAATAAACTTTATGCACAGTGTTTTTTGGATAATAAGCATCTTCTCATAGTAACATGTTCATTTTAAAGATATTTTCTTATTATATTTTAAAACATATGTGACCTTCTCCTGTTAGGGACTTCCTGAAAAATCTTTGCTAACATTCAGCTTTTTCAAGTGAAAGACAGATATATTTTATAGGGACTTTTTCCCTTCTCTGTACATTGTAAAGGATTCATAAGGACAAATTTAATCAGGCAATTCAGTATTTATAGCGTATAAGCACTTACATAACCACAGAGAAACAAGAGGATAGTTGTGTCTCACTTTCATTTACTTTGAAAAATAGTATATCACATGATTTACTGATGATTAGGATTCACAGATGAGCTAGTAAAGTGAAGTACATGTGTCTAATAACAAATTTGTACTTATTTATATTCATAATTTTGTAGTTAATATTTTTCTTTACATTGTTTTTTGCAAATGTTACATTTTCTGTAGAATGAATTGCAATGAACTTATAGTGGTATAATATTAATAACACCAAAAAATATGTTAGCTGTCCTTCCTACAGCACGTGCATGCCAGTTTCTGATATTACTGTTCTCTGCTGCATACACATGGTTACATGTTTCTCACCAATCAAAATCTCCTCTCTTTTCTACCTCTCTCTTTCTCTGCCCTTATCTCTCTTGCTTTTCTTCCTCTATTTCCTCCAGTCTTTCCCTCTCCCAACCCAGTTCCCTTCCTTCCCTGCCCTCAGTTCTTTACTGCAGAGTACAGTGAACATATTTAGAACATTCAGTTGTGGTTGGGCTTCTAACCTTGCTCAACTCCAGCATTAGCAAAGGGATTCAGTTTCTTGAATTCATTAATAGTGTTTTGCCACAAAAGGCTTTGTAGTTCTCTCCTGAATATTGAGCCTAGCTTAATAACATTCCATTTATGTTAAAGACACATTTAATCTGTAAATGTGACCTTTAGAAGAATTCTCTTGTTTTTCATTAAAGAAACACTGCATTACAAATATTAATTATTCCTTGATGCCATATTTTAATTAACTAATCATGTGCTATTTGCAGCAATAAAGAGTGTGGTAATGTATGTGCAGTAATGCTGTGTAATGCAAGATCGATATCAAAGAATCCATTGCCGCAGAAAAGACATGTTTTGAGTATCTTCTCTGGATGAGTTTGCTTATATGAAACATTTTGTCTAGAATGGTGCTTTGTTTTGCTTTGTTGTTGTTGGGTTTTGTTTTGTTTTATTTTTTGTATTTTTTAAATGCCAATGCAGGTCTGATTAAAATGCTGAACATATCGTTAGCCCCATCACTAATAAGTGAACGTTCACTGATGCATATTAGCAAGGTCTAGCAATGTGGTGAAATTGTCACTTAAGTGCTTGGAATTTGAACACAGAAAATGACAGGCAATGCCGAAGGTCCGGCTCCAGTGCATGTCTTCACTGTAGCTAGAGTCACTGGAATGGTGAAACCAGTTTAGGTTCAAGGTCGCTGCTGACATTCAGCTGTCATGGCTTCATTGTCTGCAGGCCTTCTCTCCATTGACACATTCAAGAGTACTTTATAGCAACCACAAAGAGCCAGTCAATTGATACCATTACACTTCATGCACACACAAACCACAAGCCTGTTCAGGACTGTTGATACAGTCTAACATTTATTCATTAAGGGATCTATTGAAAATGCAACTTGCCCAGCCCCACTCCTAACAACATAGACTTACTTGTTTAGTCCAAACATTTAGCTACGTCTTTTTCAAGTTTTGCACAGCATTCTCTAATTGAGGTAACATTATCTGCATTTTAATGCTACACCATTTATGTCCAATGAAAGATTACCTGAACAACCCTGCCATTACCACACTAGTTTAAATACGGGCAGTCGTATAGAAAAAATATACACAAAAGATGTAAGCAGGGGGAAAGGGAGATATTTATTTGTTCTGGGAGTGCCACGGAAATCCAATTGCTCAGAAATGAAATAAGAGTCTGGAATGAAAGGAGGGAAAACCTAAGCTTGGGTCAGGGAAGAGGCAGTGATTAGCTCCATTGTTAGGAGCTCTTTGAGCTTCGTTGGTTGTAAAGAAAAACCCACTAATGAATCTATTGAAGCTTGCCAGAACTTTGTGCGGAAGACAACTTAAGTTATGGTGCTTATCTAAAAAATGGTAGTAAAGCATGTGGATATATAAAACAGCACATATGTCTCTTTATTAACAGCTTGCCCATAAAAACAAAAAAAAATTGTTTAAAGGTTGTATGATGCACAAACAGCCTATTTAACACATATATGTTTAATTCAATATTTGCAGGTCTTAAAAAAATCACCTCAATGATGAGGAGATGCGAGAAAATAGATACTATTTAATAGTTAAAAGACAAAGAAATAGGCAGAAATATAATGTAGTTAATCTCTTCTTGGTTTTCTACTAATATTTGTAAAGAAAGATGGGCTTAGAAGTCAAGTTAGAATGCTATTTCATGTTTTGCATATTTTAAATATGCAAAGGATTACACTCATTGAGGAGTGTGATCAACTGACATTTAGACTTTGGAAAAAAGGATCACTATGTCCATATACTGCATTTAATAAAAAGTATTTATCATGCGTCCACCATACATGGTATATCTAACATAGAATTGAGTCCATTTCTACAATTCAATATAATGTGAAATTACATATGCCTATTTAATGCTACAGAATACATTGTAGTGTCTCAAATAAGGCTGGTATTAAAATAAGGATTCAATTAAGCAGCAATTTACGGGAAAAAATTATTTTGGCCAGTCACTTGGTCAAGATCATTGCTAGTATCTGGAAAACTTACACTGTATAATAAGTAGAAATAGAACGTATTCTTGTGAAAGTATTGCCCTAAGTTTTCCAAATGTTTTTAAGTGTTGTGTTGGTGAAACAAAGTTCAAACAATGAATGAGAAAATGTCCTTATTCTCCTCACGTCCCACCCCTCACCATCACCCTTATCCTGGTTCCATGACTTTTTTAACAAGAATGAAGTTTGTTACTTGGGAAGCATGATTCTCTGTCTCTGAGAATTTGTTTTATAAATAAATGAATGTTAGGTCAATGAATTCACTCATTTTTACTATGAACACTAAAGCATTATTCCTCCGAAGCATACTATTTTTGGGCAACAGGACTAACCACTAAGCAGAATTCTTTCTCAAAATACCATGTGTCTTTTTTAGTTTGGGCACCTCAGATTTCTATTTAAGCCCCTGGGAGACTTTTTCCAGAGATTATCTTGTAGTTATCAGAAAGTCGTCTCTTTAAACCCATGTCCATATAAGGGAAGATGCCATAATATTGAGCAACCTTTCTTTGGGTCTTTGTTAATTATTCAGTGATCAAACTAGGGTGAGCAAAGTCTAAATACAACCAAGTAAAAATAAGTGATATGTAGGCGCAGCTTTTCTCAAATCCAAACCGTCAGGAATCCATTATGTAATTCTTTGTTACAAAGAAGATCTCCTTTTCTGTAAGATTTTAGGTCAGGAATTTTGACTTACTATTGATCAGTAGAGGAATTTAAGGATGAGAATTACAAGAGTTATGTCAAAAAATTGAAAAGATAAAGGGAAGCAATACTTAAAGTATATCTACTACACAACAGGTGTTGTGTTGGGCACTTAACCTATGTTGTGTAGACTTCACTACAACCTGTGTGTTTGGGGATGATGATGATGATAATGATGATTTTATTATTTTATTTTATGAGTATGAAGAAGATTTTTAAAAAATCTTTTAAAACTTAGCTGAGGCTACAAAGCAAATAAATAAACTCAAGGTCACATTCTCCTGAAGCTTAAACTGCATGAGTACTTACTTCAGCCAAAGCACTTTGGTAAAATCTGGCTGATTTGCTGATGCCAGTTAGGGTGAAAACTGTCTTCTCTCTTTCTGCCTCAGTGTTTTTGGTTTTTTTTTTTTTTTTCCCTCCCAGATCCACTCCCTATAATGAGCTCTTCATTTTGCCTTTCATCCTGTCTTTCCTTTGCTCTAGTGAACACTGAAGATTGATCATCTTCCTTATCAAACACCTTCCATATCAGTTTAATAGAAGCAACTTCACTAACAAGTGGTGATGGTCAGCCTATTCACAACTTTTTCTACTGGATCTTTTTCCTCAAGTAAAATATATCAATAGAAATGTGTCAGTCCAAAATTCTGGGTCTCTGTAAATATTATATAAAATCATTATGATATGTTATAATCATTCAAGCTTTCCTCCAGAACTATCTGTCATTGATTTTTATTAATTTAACAAGTTTTTTTCTAGGAAATTTCTTCTGAGATGAGGAGACAAACTTTTGTAGTAAGTTACAAAATCCAGATGAAGACATGTAGGTTAAGTGTTATAACCTGTACCACAGTACACTACTGCATATTTTGTTCCTGTGTGTGTGTGTGTGTGTGTGTGTAAACTTCCAGGTGTATCTTACCAGTCTAATATCTAACCATCCTCTATTTTCACTACTCTTGTATGAAAGAATTTTTAATATGCTTACAACATATTTCTTCAAGAAAAATACGACTGCTTAAATGCAAAGCTCTTACTAAAATATCTTGGTCATTTGTTTGAGTATTCACTCATTCAAATGGCAAAGAAGTTACTTCATTTGAAAATTATACAGGATATAGTGTTTTTCTCATAGACACATTAACTTTCTCTCATAATGCGTTTTTGTTGTTGTTCTTGTTGTTTGTTCAGGTCTATTTCCACAAACTATCCGAAATGGGACCTTATTACCAAAATGACACCAAATAATATTCAAATTATGGTGGAAGCAGGGCGATGTCCAGGACGCTTGACTCTTATTTTCAAACTTTGCTAAAACCACATATATATTTTTACTTTTAATGTTGTCCTTTGGTCAAGAACATTTTGAAATTATATTAAATTGTATATTAAAATACAGAATTATTTTGGGGAACCTCTCCATGTGTAATTTTAATTTTTACTCTTCTCTGCTAATACACAGTTAGGAAAAATATTATGTAGCATGGTTACTATCAGTATTTCTGCCCTTTTTGGTGAGAAAAAATTTAAGTCTCACAAATAGCTTAAAGAAAAATAATAAACTCCTTTAAGAAAGTGAAATATGCTTTTAAGATATGCTTTCAGTTAATTTCTAATCTCGAAGGAGGCTTATTTGGTGGTTGTACCCTGTAATTAGTGAGATCAGTAATCAAGACAACTGTGATTTATTTTACTAGGAGAGCTCAGAGACTGAAGACATCTGGCCTAGACCCGTCTGCTGATAAAATTCAAAATACACCTAAGTCTGCTTTGTTACATGATTCTCTTCAGAGGGATAGGAGGAGAGGTGATGTTCTCTGCATGAGGACAATTCTGCAGTGTCAGAATCAAATAATATTTGTTTTCTGACAGCAGAACGTTGCATCATATTTCTAAGGACAGTAAGCACTTGGGTGGATTGTCAATGAATACTAAACACTAATTGATCTGATACATCCATATGTACATACACAAATACACATGGTGGCCTGTGATGGTTGAAAAAGTACCTTTTGCTTCCATTGAAAGATCTGTCACTTTTAGGTCAGAGAGGGATTTTGGAGGGGTAATTTCCCACAATAGAAAACTGTCCTGACAATGGTGGCGTTTTAGGGTTGTTTGTTGTTTGGCTTGTTGATGATGCTTAGCCAAGGAGACACTTCCTTTCAGATCCTGTCTCCCAAACCCCAGGGCTCTGTTCTGGGCAGTTCAGCCTAATGGAATTAAGCCTGACACGTTTCAACTCTATTTCTTTATAAAATAAACATAAAACAATGGTTTCGATTTCTAATAAAACTCTGGAAGCATGTGGGACTCCAACTTTCCCTGTTCTTTACACATCTGTAAATAAAGCACATAAAAGGGGAGCACAACAGGATAAATCAACATAAATTTGAAATCCACTGCAGCATATTAAATGGCGCAGTCTCAGTCAAAGACAGGCTGACCCCACGGCTTCGTGCAGTTTGAAGCTAATTGTTTTCGTCAGGATGGGAACGTCTGGAAGTCCATGGCTGTATCCCACCAGTAAGGCTCCAGTAACTGAGCCGGCCCACAGAGAATGGACCCACTTTGTAGCGACACAGCGGGCTCAGACACCACCTATTCTGCTCTCCAAACTGTCATGCATAACAACTTTATTGTGCTAAATTGAACTTGAAAGCAACCAAAGGCTATGAGAAGGAGAGGCTATGAGAAAAGCGTGCTGTCAGCGCTGGCAAAGGCTGACCTGGAAAGTAGGCTCAGAGACAGGGGAATAAAAGACCAGGCCCCATGAACACAGCATATTGTTTCATTTTAAAGTATGATTCCCATACCAGAGAAAGTAGCAAATGTGATGTAAATTTATTTAAATAGATTCGACCGCTTAAAAGTTTGCCAGCCGCTCTTATCCAACTTTCCCAGCTCTCTGATTCGTTACTTACAGTGGGAATATAATGACATATAGTCATCATTGTAACAGCTTCTTTGCAGGGGCACAATGATGATTAATAGCCAGCAGCAAATTTTCACATGGACTCTGAAGCACTATGGCATTAAGCAGCCAAACAGTCCCAAATCCCCCTTTTCTGTTCCGCTGAAAAGTCCCCTCCTTGTACCTTGCAGATAGGAACAAAGCCTATCTTAATTCCAATCAGCTTTTCCTCATTCAAAGGGACCTTCTCTTTTTCATAATTGATTCATGTGCATTTTTTAGTGTTTCACTGAGCTGAAGCCACTTTTCTCCTTTCCTCTGTTCTGCTTCCACACCCGCACCCCTCTTTTTTTGAGGGGGCGCGTAGTGGGAAACATTTCAACAACAACAATAACAACAATAAAAAACGATGTGTTTTTTCTTCCCCAAATATTTGCTAAATGCGTTTCTCAGTTAGTCTTCATTTGTGTTGTACATTTAAAGGGTTTAAGACAAGAATTAACTCCTGGATTTCTTCTTCCTTGGAAGTGGTGTTGGTTATAAAAAAGTAGGAGCTCACTGAAATAACTCTGGTGGGAGCCCCCTGAGGATGCCCTGTTTGGTTAGGGGAGTTTCAGGAGCTCTCATTCCCACGAGAGACTCACAGTTGGAACAAGGACAGAATCCCCTGCTCTGGACTGACTGTTTCTTCCCCCTCTGTGTTGGGAGTCATTAAAAAATGAACAAGTAACCAAAGTGGAAGGCAGCAAATGAAAGCCTCCAAACCTGCTCTGTCCTTACATATCATTTTACCCCATAGTAATCTCACGTTATAATTATTTACAGAAGTTGCTGTTCTACTTGTAGACTTGCTCTCTCCCATCTACACTTTCTACCTCCTGTGATAATGACAAAAATGACATCAGCCAGTGCTGTCTTGGGTGGGGATTTCTACATGTAAACTCAGTTTTGTGTCTATGCCAGTATAATGACCACCAAGGCAGAATGTTAGTAGTTACGTTTTGTGTATTTGCTTACATTTCCTATAATTCTGCCCTCATCTTGATGAAGGGGAGTAGGGTGACCATATGCCCCTGTTGCTCAGGGCACACCTCATCTATGTCTCTTGTTCTCATGTAACTATTAGCTGTACTCTCCTTTACTGTCAATTTGATTCAGGCAGTTTGCAAAACCCATACCTTTTGGCTGTTAAAACTGTCCAGCAAAAAGCCGGTCTCTTACCTAGGTGCCGTGGATTGATTTACCCTATTGCAGTTTAGGGGAAAGAATCTCACTTGAAAACCCTGCTGCCGATGTAGCAGCTCTGACTTTTGTCTCGCCCACTTTTAAGAGGTCAGCTAACCCTATACAGCTTCTTTGATATGTAGCAGAAAGGAGGTCATTTGCTGAAATGAAAGACACATTGCAAACCAGATTTTAAGTGTGACACTCTCCTTTAGCTGGGTCACGGTTCTCAGTGTGAACCAGAGCAACACAGTTCACTGGTCAGATAAAAATACTATGCCATGTTTTTGATAATGACCTTTCTCTTGCTTTGGTGTCTTCAAATGGTTAAATGAAGAATATGTCAAATTGATAGGAGGTATTCTGTTCATCATTCTCACTCTAGTGCTATGTCTTCTCATAAGAAAAGTAACATGTGAAAGTGACATTGTATACCTATACTGTATTTTTCATCCAAAATCAGGAAAGTGTCTTCTAGTCTTTTGGTTGTAGAACCAGTGTCTCTGAGGGTGTTACAAATCCATATGGTAATCTTCCTAAAGGCTGGATTTTGCATTTGGATTTCAGAGTTAACAGAGGGACGTGTAATATCATCTGTGGATAGAGAAATCCCTCCTGACTGGGTCACTGAGGACATTCGTATGTGTTGTTTATTTCTGAAAGTATGTGAAATAAATGGACTCCTGATATGCTGGTTTCGGAATAATTTTAGTAAGAACCTGAAATTTCTCATGTTCCATCAAACCGCAGCCCCTAGTCAAATACCAGAAGGATATGCACATAAGAATTATGACTTTTTAAGTTTTTTTGTTTGTTTTTTGTTTTCACAGAAGCACGGTCCTTCTGTAAAACCATCATCCTTGGCTAGATTTTGCCCTATCCAGTCTTTAAGTGTGTTTTTCTCCCCTTTTAGATTATTCTTTCAGAAATGAAGTGAATGGAGTACATGAATGATGTTTTGTGATGTACTCTTATGTCTTCATTTTCTTATAATTTTACCATTCTGAGAAAGTATAATTAAGACTTTGATAAGAAGCATCAGTTTTGTTTAGATTATGGTATTCAATCTGGCTATGAAATTCCCACATTCATAAAGGACTTTGTGTTTTGCTGGCTAAGACAAAATTTATAAATGCAATTGCCTGTAGGACTCTCAGATAAGTTCCTTCTTCTTCCCTGAGGTTGATAAATTGCTAGGGACACACAGAAGGACACACTCTCCTCATCTTGTGTACTGGTACCATTTGAGGAACTAAAGGTCAGGGTGCCTCTTTAGAACTTTGATTTGAGATTATAATGCTGCCTCTTGCTTTGCTCTCCTTGTTTTAGAAGGTCATATAGCACTTTTCTTAGAGTAGAAAAATCTCTTTATACAAAATATGTAAACTGAGGCCTGTTGTCTTTACACAGACAGAGAAAACTTTTTTCCTACCCAGGCCTGATTCTTCCTGGATGCCTAAAATATTTACTTTATGTGCATACACTATCTTGACTCTAATCCCAAGCCAGCTAAACAAATACATCATATCCAGGGTGATTCTTTCTTTCTTTTTTTAAAAAAAATATTTTTATTAACATATAATATGTTATTTGCCCAGGGGTACAGGGTTGTTAATTGTCAGGCTTACACACTTCACAGCACTCACCGTATCACATACCCTCCCCAATGACCATAACCCAACACCCTCTCTCTCCCTACCCTCCTCCCCCCAGCAACCCTCAGTTTGTTTTGTAAGATTGAGTCCCTTATGGTTTGTCTCCCTCCCGATCCCATCTTGTTTCAGTTTTTCCTTCCCTATCCTGGGGTGATTCTTATTACCTGGTATGTACATTTAGAAATACAAGTTCTCTCTCTCTCTCTTTTTAAGATTTATTTATTCATTTGAGAGAGAGTGAGTGTGCATGCACACAGGGGACAGAGGCAAAGAGAGAGAAACCCAAGCAGACTCAGCACTGAGTGTGGAGCCCAACATGGGGCTCAATCCTGCAACCCTGAGATTATGACCTGAACCAAACAAAGATTCAGATGCTTAACCTATTATACCACCCATGCACCCAAGACATATCAGATCTCTTAATTGATTTCTGTCTTGTTCTTTGATATAATCAAGATTTTCAGTCTCTACTCTGCTTTTCCAAATTTCTCTTTCCTTCTTTCATTTGTTAATAAAACTGGCTTCTTTTCCCATTATCATGGAAAAAAAAGGCTCAGAGAGGGTGAGCATATCCCCATGAGATAAGTCATAGTTGTTCTAAATTTTTCGTCATAATTCTGTTCTTGTTTGCCAGGATTTGGATTAGAGATGGGCATGTGACTCACCACACATATGATAAACAAATTGCTCAAAACCAGTGGTAAGAAAAAAATTCTTAAAACAGGCAGAGAAAAAAAAGGTATTTTACATAGAGGAAAGAAGGTGAGGATGCTAATACTTTTCTCTTTGGAAGCAATGCATGAAAGAAAACAGCGAAGCAACATCTTTTCAGTTTGAAAGACAAAAAAAAAAAAAAACGGGAAGGAAAGAAGGAGGGAAGGTCTGTCAACCTAAAATTCTATACCCAACAAAAATAACTTTAAAAGATAAAGTTTTTCAGAGACACAAAATGACTCACAGACCCACACTACAAGATATGATAAAGAAATTACTTAAGGAAGAAAGAAAGAAGGACCACATGGAAATGAAAAGTACTGGAAATCGCTATTTCATGAAGATTTTATTTTATATTATTTTATTTTCTTTTTTCTTTTTTAAAGATTTTATTTATTTATTTGATAGAGATCACAAGCAGGCAGAGAGGCAGGCAGAGGCAGAGGGAGAAGCAGGCTCCCTGCTGAGCAGAGAGCCCGATGTGGGGCTCGATCCCAGGACCCTGAGATCATGACCCGAGCCGAAGGCAGTGGCTTAACCAACTGAGCCACCCAGGCACCCCTATTTTATATTATTTTAAAGATAATTTAAACCTGGAAACTGACTGATAGATGCTAAAAATTCTATTAGAAAATGTGCAGAAGATATAAATAGACATTCCATGAAGAAGATCTAGAGATGGCAACAGGCACATGAAAAGATGTTAACATCATTAAGGGAAAGGCAAATTAAAACCACAATGAGCACATCTATCAGAATGCCTAAAATTAAAAAAATAGTAATAGCATCAAATGCTGGCAAGGATACAGAGAAACTAGATCATACTTACACTGCTAGTGAGAATGTAAAATAGTACAGTGGCAGTTTTTATTTATTTTTTATTTTTAAAATTTTCTTTTATTATGTTTTTTAAAGATTTTTATTTATTTATTTGACAGACAGAGATCATGAGCAGGCAGAGAGGCAGGCAGAGAGAGAGGGGGGTAAGCAGGCTCCCTGCTGCGCAGAGAGCCCGATGTGGGGCTCCATCCCAGGATCCTGGGATTATGACCTGAGCCGAAGGCAGAGGCTTTAACCCACTGAGCCACCCAGGCGCCCCCAGTGGCAGTTTTAAAAAAGCTAAACTTATCATAGGACCCAGCTATCATACACCTGGGCATTTATCCCAGAATAATGAAAATGTACATCAAAACCTATATACACATGTTCATAACAGCTTTGTTTGTTAAATCCCAGATTGGAAACACCCCAAACATCTATAACATCTGAATGGATAAATGAATTCTGGAATATTCATACAAGGGAATAACTATTGTTATGCACAACATTGTTGTGAACTATTGATATGTGTAACACCGTGAATGAATCTCAAGGTGATTTTGCTGAGGAAAATAAGCCAGACAAAGAGCACATCTTGTAGGGTTCAATGTATATAAAATTCAGAAAATGCAAACTAATCAACACTGACAGAAAGCAGATTACTAGTAGATGCCTGGGACTGGAGGGGAAGAGATGGGGGGGGATTGCTAAGTGATATGAGAAATCTTGTAGTAGTGATGGATAAGTTCATTACATTGGTGGTGGTAATTATTTTATGGGTTTATGCATTTGTCAAAACAAAAATTCACTTCAGTTTATTGCATGTCAGTCATTCTTCATATTAAAATAAAAGCATAACAATAGAGGGAGAGTCTATTCCACTCCCCCTTTGAAACTACCTTAACTAAGTGAATATGGTGGACTTGAAGTTGTGAGGTCTCTAAAATTAGGTAAGGAAAGGCCATGCAGCTTCTCCCTTTATTTTAGGGTGCTCAACCTAAGGTATTTACTGAGCCATCATGTGGGAAATAAGGCTACCCTGATTCCGCTCTGCTGGAGAGACCTCCTGGTGAGACCACACGGAGAGGAAGGACCTGAGACTAGAAACAGATAAAGAGCTCCTCAGGCAGCATCCCTCTGTCAAGCTATCTGAGCTGTAGCCATCATGTGCTGAGAGATCCCAAACTAGAACTATCCAGCCGAATGCTGAAACATAATAAAGGAGTGTTGTTCCTTTTTCTTGTTGTTTTTAAGTAAGCTCTGAGCCCAACATGGGGCTTGAACTCATGACCCTAAGATCAAGAGTCACATGCTCTTCCAACTGAGCCAGCCAGGACCCCCAGGAGTGTTGTCGCTTTACAACATTACATTTCGGGATGATTTGTTACACAGCAATAAATGACTAGAATGCTACCTATTCTATATTTTCCATGTTAACAGTATAATTTCCATTTTCTTTTCAGGAAAGACTGTTTTGTGTTAACAGATGACTAAATGTGTTTTGTGTTTCATTCATTTTTACAACTTTCCATTTAAAGAAAAATTTGCACATAGAAAGAATTATTTGTTATCATGTATGTCCTACTTTTGGTTTAGAAAAAATAGAGAAACCTTATCTACGAATTAGGAGAACCATTGGTTTCAGTCAACACCACTCATATTTAGCTAACATCAGTTAATCAGTCAACAAACTACTGCGTGTTGGATTTTGATGAGAATACAAAAGATATCTAGCTTGCCATGACCGCCAAGCATATATCACCTGGGTGGTGAAATAAAACCTTTTTGTGGTAGGATGTGGTAGAATGTCTTCATGGAAGAGGAAGAATTTGAGCTATAAACGTTGTTATGAAAATCAACATTTGAATGATTTTTTTTTTAGTTACTTCATTTTGTCTCAAAGAAAAATTTATTGTGCATGATTAATCCATTGATATTAAGCATGAGGAAATATAACCTGAGAGCCGTTATTTGCTAGTCAAGCCATTTCCCTCCCACAATTTATTTACTTCCTTCAACTCAGGGTTAAACCTGAATGTATATTTTTCAAACACTTTGTCTGCTTTAATTTGAAATAATCTTAGCAATGGGACAATTGTAATACAGCTAATGGATAAACAGGGGGTGCTGCATAATGGAATCATGTTGAGAGGTGATAGATTTGATAAGTAGCTAATTGTGTTAGATCTAGAGAACAATTTCCAATGTTTTTGCATTCAAAATCTATATAGTGGAATTATATAGTGGAAATATCTTTGGTTTGAGTCTAGTAAGCCGAGTGGTTTAGTGTTGTGCTGGAGCCTACCTGTTGTGACTTGCATGGGCCAAGTGTTATCACCTCTTTCCAACTCCAGCCAGAGTGGAAGTACTTGTACTATAGAAGTGGCAAAAGCTACATGTCAGGCCTCCCTCTACCCTGCCTGCCTTATCCCAGAACGGACTGTTAAAAATTTATCAGCACAACCCTGCTTAAACCTCCAAGTCTTTGGATACAAATCAATTTCAGTAGGTTTCTCAGAGTTGGAACTGGTTTGGAAAGGTGATGAACTATTTGTAGGAGAGGCCAATGCCAAATGAGAGATGGTAAGAAAGAGCTCCTGGGAAGGAAGAGAAGCAGGTAATCAGTATCAAGAAAGTATTTATCACAGATATGTGCGCATATATGTATATGTGTGTACACACACACACACACACACACACACACACACACACTGTGGGACAAAAATGTGACTTCCTGACTTCTACAAGAGAGGGAAGAGGGAAATAATGGCCAATGAGGTAGTGGGAGTTCTCACCACTATTAGTTCCAGAAGCATGATGAGGCAAGCCTGAAGCTTCTGTATGGGAAGGATTATACAAATGAAAGAGAAGTTTGATCCTCAAGACCCCAAAGGCCTGTCTTGGGAGGTTGTAACACCAGGAAATGTACTAGGTAGTTAGATGTGAAGATAGAAGAATAAGTGTTAAATACTGAAGCTAAGAGTTGAAGGATATGGAATAACATTCATTGTAACTAGGTGCTAGTCCATTTTTAATATTTCATTTTGTTTAAAACTTCTTTAAAATATGATGTGCAGAATTTTAGAAACAGGTTTGAACCATGATCAGAGATAAGCATATGTCATAATCACCATATTTGCATGTTTAAAATGTAAAATACAGTGATTCCCTTGTATTGCTCACCAATCCCCTTTTGAGTACACATTTATTTGTTTCAGGGTCCTACTTCAATAAATATATCTGTTGGACTATTAAAATCCATTCATCTCTACACTCTAAACAGGAACCATATCAGAAGATAACAAACCTTTACCCTGAAAGTATAAACAGTGGGGTAACATATGTACAAGAGTGAGTATGTGGTTTGCAAACCTTTGCAAATAGTTTTCCAGGTGACAGGCCTAGTATACAGCATTAGTCTTCCATATCTCTTGCCTATTTCCACGTGGAGCTTCTCTGGGCTATTGCCTCCTGATACGTGTTACTTCCCCACACCTCTGCACTATTTCCTCTTCTCATTGGCATTTATAACTCCCAGGTTTGTATCGTTTATGGGTTTCATTCATGTACCATTTACCTTTTTTTCCAAATAATTAAGCCCAAAATTACATTAGAGCTTGCTCAAGCTGCTTGCCACTTGGATAAATTATACATCATGGTTTCTCCAGTCAATCACCATCTAGCATTTTCAACATTCTGCAAGTCACTTAGCTTTATTAGTTGTATTCTGTGGCAGCCCTCAGGAGAATGAGGCTTACCCTGGGAATCACAATAAGGAAAACATGCAGCAGTTTTGTTTTGTTTTCTTTTAACATTTCAACTTGAATGTTTTTCCAGTATCTTTTTTGTGAAAAAGAATATTACTATCCTCTTATCCTATACTGGTCCATACTATTATTTTAGAAATCAGTAAGATGGAAAATATTTTCACTTATATTTAGCTGAGGCTTAATAGATATAAAGAAATATGGAAATCACTTTCTTATATATTGCATAACATTACATATTATGAACAGTTTAAGTTTTGAAATTCAGACAGAGAGTAGTTCTATTAATTATGTTTAAGTTATTTTTTCCCTTATTTGGAACTTGTCTAACTTTTAGTAAAAATGGAGTATTTGTTCACTACTATATCCGCATTACCTAGAGCATTGTCTGACATGGTAGACACTCTGTAGATATTTACTGAATGAATATTAATAAAATTGACTTAAAATATAATAAATAGATCATCCTTTGATGATAAATGTTGGAATATAAATTTTATGAACCTAGAAGCCTTGTGTTGTATTTTCTGTTGATGTCTACTACTTAGCAAAGTGCCTTGGCATAGTGTGTGCTCAGTGAATGGGTCTCAATATTCCTGTAGATATCACACAAATAATGTGTCTGTTTATCTTAGTGTGAGTGCCCTATAAATTTACATAGTTATCTGAATCACTGTATTGTTTCTCCAAATATTCTAGTATATTCAATATTTAAGGAAAGGTGAGTCACACATGTCCTTGGCTTCAATACTTGACACACCTTCAACTGTGGAGTACCTGTGTTTAAAACCATAACTTCATAAATGCAAAGATTCTTATTACTCTTTTTTAGTTATTGTGTCCTCATTATAAAGCAATACATATTGTAGAAAATGTTTTCTTATTACAGAAAATTTGTAAATAAAATCACTCAAGTTTTTTCCACTCCAAAATAGCCATTAAAGTTTTGGTATCTAACCTTCCGATCATATATGTGATGTACATATTTATAGATATTATTACTATATTACATATAATTTTGATACTTGCTTATTCCCCATTAATTTAGCATGAACATTTTCCAATGTTTTAAATATGGAATTATTTTAATTATCAGAATCATCTTTCCTTGAGTCATTGCATGGTTGATTTCTTCTTATTCTTCATGTC
Organism: Mustela erminea; assembly: GCF_009829155.1. Taxonomy (NCBI): domain Eukaryota; kingdom Metazoa; phylum Chordata; class Mammalia; order Carnivora; family Mustelidae; genus Mustela; species Mustela erminea. The sequence continues at coordinate 52,432,963 of NC_045616.1, forward strand.
TCCCCTTTTTCATCTCCTCCTGAGTGAGGCTTCCTTGATTACCACCCCAAGTGGCTACAACTCCCCACCCCCAGCTTTTTTCTATCATGTGAAGCATGAAATGTATCTTTATTCATTATTGTACTCCTAGTGCCTGCCTGACACTTGGTTAAATATTTTTGAAAAGAAATGAATAAATATATGAAGGAAAGGATAAAGAAAATTCTGTTGATAAGTCCACCATAGTGAGTTAATGCCCCTATTCTTATATATTCGGTTATTTATATCCTTTTTGTTATTATAAATATCACTTTGATGTATTTCTCTGGATAAATTTTTGTGCACATCTGTGATTTTTTTTTCTTAGTTTATGTTCCTAGAAGTAAAATTGCTGGGCTAAAGGTAAGTAAATGTTAAGATTTTAAATAAGTATTACCAGAAACTTTGTGACAACTTACATGCTCATCAACGATATTTCAAATTGCCACTTTATTCAAGTCAGAAATAGATTTTTGTCATTTTAAAACAGTATTATTAGTTGAGAAATTTTATCCTATTTTAAATAAAATTTCTTTTTGACGGTTAGATACATCTAATATTATTTAAGCATGTAATTATTTTCATATGCTTACTGGTCATTGTCATTTCTTCTTTTCTTTTGGTTAATTAAGTTCCTGTGCTTGCCAATTTAATATTTTGGATCTATCTATAAGTTCATTATATACTTAGAATTTGTTTACTTTCTTGATATTCATTTTGTAAATATTTTCCACAGTTCATAGTTTCTCTGTAACTTTTGTTCATTGTTTTAAAATTTCCATGTGACTAAACTTTAACTCATATACAAAAAACGAGAGATAACACATTTATTTACATTCATGTGTGCATCACCCAACTCAACTGGGTACCCAGCAGGTACAACTGGATATAAGGGTCAGAAAGATCTCACTAAGATCGTATTTCTCTTTTCTTGGCTTTTGTCCTCTTTTAGCTATATTCATAGGCAGTTAATCAACCCGTGCCTAATCTTGTTTAACTTCCCTACACTCAATTCCTCTATTTTGCCTCTTCCCAGCTCCTGATTATGTTGAAGAACATCCCTACATTGTATCATTTAATCTGCAAATATTTCAAAGTATATCTCTAAAAAACAGAGACTGGGGGGTGCCTGGGTGGCTCAGTGGGTTAAAGCCTTTGCCTTCGGCTCCAGTCATGATCCCAGGGTCCTGGGATCGAGCCCTGCATCCGGCTCTCTGCTTGGCGGGGAGCCTGCTTCCTCCTCTCTCTCTGCCTGCCTCTCTGCCTGCTTGTGATCTCCGTCTCTCAAATAAATAAATAAAATCTTTAAAAATAATAATAATAAATTTAAAAAAAAACAGAGACTGTCCCTCCATTTTTTATACTTTTTATTGAAATATGGTTGACATATTTTTATTTTTTATTTAAAATTTTTTAAAAATTTATTTATTTTAGAGAGAAAAAGAGAGTGTGTAGGGGTTGGCAGGGGGGTAAGAAGAAGAGAGAGTCTTAAGCAGACTCCATGCTGAGCAAGGAGCCCAGTCCAGGGCTCGATCTCACAACCCTGAAACCAGGGCCCTGAGACCGTGACCTTAGCTGAAACCAAGAGTCAGAGGCTTACCTGATTGCCCCACCCAAGTGCCCCTATATAGTTGACATATTTTCAAAAGACTTTTCCTTTCCCACATAGTCTTAAAACTAAAGTAATAGTTTAATATAAAACAGAAAAATTTTAATTTTTATATAATTTCAATCTTTTTCTTTAAGATTTTTACTTTTGTTATTCTTAAGAAAAAACTTCCCTTACTTTATGATTTATAAAAATTCACGTAGCTTCCTCTAGGATTATAATACATAGTCTTTGTAGAAAGTTTTGAAAATGCAGATGATTTAAAAAGGTGAATCTCGTAATTCATGCATATCATTCTAAACATTACAGTGTAGAATATGTTCTGGAAATATTTTAAAATTTATTTTTTATTTTTTTAAAAGATTTTATTTATTTATTTGACAGAGATCACAAGTAGGCAGAGAGGCAGGCAGGGGTGGGGATGGAGTGGGAGGGGTGGGGAAGCAGACTCCCTGATGAGCAGAGAGCTCCATCCCAGGACCCTGGGATCATGACCTGAACCGAAAGCAGAGGCTTAATCCACTGAGCCACCCAGGCGCCCCTAAAATTTATTTTTATAAAATTAAACCATATTATTTTATAAACTGATAATTTATTATAATTGTCATTCCATGTCAATAAATATTGACTAACATTATTTTGTAAAGATACATAATATTTAATTGTAAGACCATATCATAATTTCTTTTCCCAATGCCTTAATGCTGGATATTTAGATGGCGTAAAATTTTTTCACAATGTAAATCTTGAGTTAAATTAATTAAACAAATATTGAATCCCCTTGGTATGCCAGACACTGCATTTGGCACTGAAGATACAAATGTGATAAAACGTTTGTGTGTTGTGGCAGTTTCCTTTATGGCATAAGGGCTCTTTAAAGTAGTCATGAACATTTTTTCCAAATATTTTTGCACCATTTTTAATTGTTTTCTTTGGATAAATTTCTAAAAATGAAAAATCCTTTTAAAAAAGTAATTTTATAAATACTGTTAAATTCTCCTACAGAATTATTTTGACATTTTACATTTTCACCTGCACTATATTAGTGTTAGTGTTAGGTATCATTGCTGTTTTCAGCCTTTGGTAATCTGATGGGATGAAAAAATGATTTGTCACTGTCATTTTACTAATACTAGATATGAAAGTATTTAATTTATTACTAATGACATCAACTACTTGTTCATATGCTAACTGAACCTTTGTATGTCTTTTTTTGGGAATTACTGTTCATGTTCTTTGCACATTTTTTTCTTATTGAGATGTCTGCCTTCTTATTTTTTATAATTTTGTTTTTTCAGTTTAAACATTTATTACTTCACAATAATGGTTACTTATAAGGTTATACATGTAAAACCACTAAAATCTTTTGGCTAACTAAAGTCTATTTGTAATAACGATACCAATGCAATTTGAAGACTTTTCTAAATTGCCCAACAGTGTCTACGTAAGTATCTTTATACTGGAAGATTTAATTGAAGGCATCAATCCATACATAGACGAAATTCTTTAGAGGTAAATGTAAAACAATTATAGTTTTGTGTTGAAAGAAGAAATGGTGGTTGTAGAGTTGGCAATGGATTATAGATATTCTGGTTTAAAAATGGTAGCATCAGCAATATTGATAAAAAGTCATTGCTGTCTGCCAGCTGTCATATTATACAAAGTGATGTTGAGAACTAAGAGTAATTGTTAATGTGTGTAACAAAAGTCGCCAATGCAATTAGCACCCTTGTGGGCAATCTCAAGAGAAAAGCTCAAGGATTGAATTATTGTGGATATAAAATACATTTTCACCTGTGACACAAATTGGTATAGAAACCTAGACTTCCTTAGACACTCTGTACTTGGTGAGTAGGGAACTGATTTCAATTTCTAGGACCATTAATCTTTTACCTTTTATGGGTAGTAAATTATCTTTAAATTAAAACAAACAAACAGTATAACCTGTCAGACTGTATCTCAGAATAAACACAGGCTGCCAACAACTTGTAATTAGGACCTCTAACCTGATCTACTTAAATGGCTTTGACAAGTAGAAGAACATAAAACCAATTTTCATTTTCAAAGAGGAAAATAACTTTTAATCAAGAATTTGAAAAAAATTACATACTTTCAAAATTTTTTCTACAAATAGTATATCACATGGAATTTGACTACATCTTTGTACATAAGCTGAGTGGTTATCTCTTGTGTTTATGTCACATTTTTGTTGCATTTCTTTTTTTTGTTTGTTTTAGTATCTCATTACCAAGTTAAGAGTAGTGGTTTGAAGGTGGAAGTGCTAACATTTTCAGCATATGTGGGATCAGTAACACCACATTTTAAACTGTATTAATTGCCAGCTTGAATGAGTGATGTCTTGAGAATGTTCTGCCTGTCCCCTACCCAGCATGATCTGGTGGAAAGGGCCTTTAACCTATGGGAAGCCACCAACCACGCAATTGCTAGCCTGAAGGATTGACAGAAATCATTTCAGGTATGGAAAACCTAGTAGATTTAGTATTGTTGTTGTTCTGATAATTTGCATTCGATAGAGGGAGGCCATTTAAATTTTTCCTTTGCTGTTGTTTAAAAACATTAAGGAAATAAACAAAGGCTATAGAAAGGAGTTAGTTAAGATCATTTAGGTAGCATGTGATGGGATGGAAAACCTGCCTTGAGCCTGAGTCACATGATACAAAATTCCAGAATTATTCTGTGGCTGCAGATATAACTGGATATGAGGATCAAAAAGATCTCATTAAGATCCTATTTCTCTTTCCTTAGGTTTTATTCTCTCTTAGCTGTATTCATAAGTGGTGTGTACCCTATTTCCTTTCAGACTCTTAGCCTTTGGCTTAATTCTGATGTCTATTACTGAATCAACATTGTAGTTAGGGAAATTTTTTTTAAAGATTTTTAAAGTTTATTTAGTTGAGGGGGGGATAGAGCACACGTGGGGAGAGGGACAGTGGAGAAGAGGGAGAAGGAGAAGATCTGGAGCAGATTCTGTGCTGAGCCCACAGCCTGACCTAGGGTTCCATCTTACCCCCCTGAGATCATGGCCTGAGCCAAAACCAAGATCTGGACACTGAACCAGCTATGCCACCCAGGTGCCTCTTGGGTAGGGAAATCCTTGGCTGCACCTGGGCTATGGGCCCTAGTCACAGAATCAGAGTGGCAAAACTCCTAGGCCACATGGAACCAGAGGAGAAGAGGGGAAAATATTCCAATAAGAATGTAAGGAATCAATGTTGTAGAGACAAACCACAACACTATAGTCTGGAATGTAGATTTTTCTGTCCTTGGGTTCTTATTCTTTGTATTAAGGGTGCTCCCCAGACAAGTAACCTTGCCATCTGATTAAATTTAGACAAGCTTTTGTGTCACACACCCACAGAGAAGGAGTCAGAGATACAGTTGCAACACTGAAAGATGAGTAAGAGATGCAAACATCTAGAAAGAATTTCATGTATATTGATGATGTTGCCTAGCTCACCTTAATACCCACCAATAAAATTTGTAAAATTTTTCATGCCCAGTAATTTTGGTGAGATACTTCAGTTTTCTGAGAGAGTATGGAACTATCTTGATTGGGCATGAATACTGTTATTTTGCACGACCACCTTCAATCAGTTAGCTAGGAAAACTGCAGATTTGTTTATGTATTGAGGGAGGATTAAATGTGTAAGTGAGAGGGGGTTTTTCATTTTCTAAAGAATACTCAATTATAGGTGTAGGATTACTTTTTAAACCGTTATATAGTTTATAAAAGAAATACCAAAAAGATTGACTCTATCCTCTTTACACTTTAATAGGACACCCTCAAGATTTATCAGTTTCTTACAAAGTAGGGAATGGCATTCTAAAAAATAGATGACCTCTGGCCAAGAAATACTGCAGTCCCACGTGTTACCTGGAATGGCCAAACATCTTTGTACTTATATTTCAGAACTCTTTCAACCCCCTACTTGCTACTAATGATTAAGATTTTTCATTTTCCTGGAACTTTCCAGGATAAAAGTTGCAAGATTTTAGATTCCCAAAACAAAATGTTACTTGTGCAAGAGAAGTCAACTCGGCTTACAGTTGTGCAGTAGAAAATTTAGACTGTTTCTGCTATGATTATTTCTATTCTTAGTGATAATTGAAGAGGAAAAAAAAACACCAAGTAGTTAAGGGAGGATGTTCTTTGAAAACTAATCCTTTAAAAAAAGGAGTTGGGAGTAATATTGAATATAAAATGATTATTCCAGATCACTAAAAATAATTGTTTTGACTATTCATTGCACCAAAGCTGTAACAAAAGTTAAAAATCACACTTCAAACTGATTTTTTCTATCCAGCAGAAATGTGTTACATCCTTTAAAGAGAAACTCAAGGGGCGCCTGGGTGGCTCAGTGTGTTAAAGCCTCTGCCTTCAGCTCAGGTCATGATCCCAGGGTCCTGGGATTGAGCCCCACATCGGGTTCTCTGTTCAACAGGGAGCCTGCTTCCTCCTCTCTCTCTCTGCCTGCCTCTCTGCCTACTTGTGATCTCTCTCTCTCTCTGTCAAATAAATAAATAAAATCTTTAAAAAAAAAAAAAAAAAAGAAAGAAACTCCAGAGAATCTTTGTGGAGACCAGAGAGGTTTTGTAATGCTTCAGATATGTCACACAACTGCAAATGTTACCTTAGTAATTATTTTTTATTTATTTTTAGCAAAATCATGGTAGATGTAGTGAATAATCAGTGCTCTAACCCATCTTTTATTCTTTTCTAGGATAATGTTATGTACTTTTTGGGTTGTCAATAACGTTTATGATAGACTCATTTTAATTACTAATTCTGAGGACTCCATCATGGAATTGGTTAGTGTAGTTTTCCGCAAATTGTTGTCCTGACCAGTGGAAAAGCAAGCACAGATGTAAAAGTATATTTCCCCCTCCTCCTCTTCCCCTTCCTCCTCTTCCCCCTTTTCTACTTTCTTCCCCTCCTCCTTCTCCTTGCTCATGACTCAAGAAATACTTTATGGAATCTTTTCATTTTAAGGACATGGCATAATTTGGGACCTTAAGTGAAGAAGGAAAAAAAAAAAAACTTGGGGAAAAAGATCATGGTGTAGTGAGGGAGAATATAGGTTAGAAGCTAGACAAAGAGGTAGCGATCTCAGCTCGCCACTTTGGTAACTTTGGGTAACAATTCTTTTGGTCATTGGTTTGCTCATCCTGGAGAGCACACTGGTTGTGTCTAATTGAAAGGGTAGCAAGGGAATTAAACATGCTAGGGTATGTGAAGTGCCTAGAGCAATCACTGGTTGGTCATTGCCAATGAATAAATACTAATAAATAAATATTAATTATACTTTTTATCATAACACTTATTTTTATTAAATATTTACTCAGAAACTGAACAAAACTTTGTTTAATCATGCCAAAAGACACTCAATCTAAAATTCATATAAAATATGTAATGTAGTCTAAATATATGATGGTTCATACACTATGTAGACATTTACTTCTTACTCATGTAAGTTAAAAATAGGTTTTCCTCTTGATAGGGTAGGTTACTCAGGGATCCGGACACCTTTCATCTCTTGGACTCCTCCATTCTCAAGATAGGACTTTTGAGGATGTCTTGTTTATTTATATAAACGCAGCATAGCGAAAAAAACATGGAAGAAGGTACTTGAAAGATTACCGTGGGCCTTATCTGGAAGGGCAATCCACCAAACACATTTCACCAGCTAGAACTCCATCAACATGGTTGCATCTAAATGCAAGGCAAGATCAGGAATGGAGTCCAAAAGTCCATGCCCCAAAAAGGTGAGGTGTGTTTAAGGAGCAGTCAACCAGTCTCTGCCACATCACAATGTTAACAATAAAAAGGTTAATATGAACAAAATACAACAGATTATATCACAAATTTGAACACATTGAAATACTATTATAAATGTAAATCTTATAGTAGGTTATATATACAAGTGGGCTGGTAAAAAAGTGAATGTATCTTTAAAATAATTAAATATTAATGGAGTATTTGAGAGGTTTGTAGAAGGGGAGTGCAGATAAGATGTGTAGATTAGATAGGAAGATGCTGCTGCAATCTGGAGAATAGCCTGGGATTATTCAAGAGTTATGATACCCATCTAAAAATGACCCCTAGAGCTGTGTGCCTGGACAAGTGAAAATTCACAGGTTCCACCTCAGTATCATCATGCAGTGTTGGAAATGTTATTGTCTATAGGACTGCTTTTGGTATTTGTCTCAAGCCCCAGGGGGTTAGCATAGAGGTGAGACAAGGCCTAAAAACAGAAATTTCTGGAGGGAAGCCTAAAGAATTTAGACTTGGATTGTTTAGGCAGAACCAATGCAATAGTGTATTGATTTGTAGGTTGAGGGAAGGAACTCAGTTCCCCCTGGACTTCCTCATATTCCCAACACTGGTTAGAACCTACTAAGAAAATTTATTCAACATGAAAATTTTTAAATGATCCCAATTTCCAATTCAGATTGTAATGGAAAGAACAAAGAAATGCGGGTGCCTCGGTGGCTCAGTGGTTTAAGCCTCTGCCTTCAGCTCAGGTCATGATCCCCCAGTCCTGGGATCAAGCCCGGCATCAGGCTCTCTGCTAGGCAGGGAGCCGCTTCCCTTCCTCTCTCTCTGCCTGCCTCTCTGCCTACTTGTGATCTTTGTCTGTCAAATAAATAAATAAAATCTTTAAAAAAAATGAGGAGAGACTAAAACAGTGTTTTTTACAGACTGGAGAGGCAAAGGCTAAGGGGTTATATGGCTGAAGCTCGCGCAGTCATAAAGGATATAAAGTAAATATAGACTGTACATTGAATCCAGAGAAATAGGTGAGAATAGGTGGAAACTCTTAAAGCTGGAACCAGATAGGTTTAAGTCTGATAAAGTTAACACCTGTACACCTTCTTTCCTGATTATTTTGAGAAGGTGCCTAAGTTTCTGGGCATAGTGATGTGTTCCCATTTTCTACCTGTATATGAATGTCTCTGTTTTATGCTCAGAGAACAAATGATAGATTTCTTTGGGAATTTAGGAGCACACCAGCCTGTTGATGTACTTCTCCACACTATGCTCAGTCATTTGGAGAGGCACTGCACACTACATAAAATACTTCCAATAACTGCTGACTTCCAGAGCTAATCCTTTTTAAGTTTCTACTCTGTCCTTCTGATTATGCCTCTCAGTTTGGTGTTCATCTGTCTTTAACACCTAACACTTGCTAACTTCCCTTTTAATAGTGAATAGTTCAGTAAACAACTAAATCTATGATAGACTGGGATAGGTTTGACTAGCCTTAAAGGGAGAACAGGAGTCAACTGAACTCATGTGAGAGAATCTGGGATCCACAAATCAAAGATGTTTCCTATGTTAGTTTACTCAAAAGGTAGTGGTTACATAGAAATTTTATATCATGAAAACCTAAAATACAGGCTTCCAGAAAGGTTAATCTGAATTCACACATGTCAGAAAAATATCAAGAAATCTCCGGGTGTATCCCTAACCTTTTGAGTTTCACATGATAGAAGACCACTATCACATGACATTCCCCTGTATGCTCCTAGAAGAGACAGAATATTGGATGGACCATAGTTCAGACCCACTAGACTAATTCTTGTGCTTTTAAGTAAAATCCTCTGTTTCTTTGAAAAGACCTCTTTTAAATTGCAGATGAAGCTGGTCTGGGGAAAGGTGTCCCTAAAGAGAAAGTAGCGCAAGTGCCCATGTTAGTACTATCTTACTGTGTGCACAGGATAAACCTAATGCAGATTGAACTAATCTAAAGTTCAACATCTGTTTCATTCAAAGTGGAACATTTGAAATTCAATGCAAAGGAGGACTTTCAAGCCTGGCTTTTATTCTGAACAACTAATTGCAGTGGTTAGTTTTCAGTTTTTGAGTCCATAAAGACCCTTAGCTAGTCTCAATAAAAGTCCTATAAAGTAGCATTACAATTTGATGAATGTTTTATAGGTTTCATTCTGTTTTAAAAAAGAAGCATTGTATATAATTTTACAAATTTTTGAATTTAGCAATATTGGATATTAGCAATATTAAATACCATGGTTAAGAGCCTGTATTCTGGAGCTGGGCAGACTTGAGGTACAATTTCACATTTGCTACTTTGTGACTTTGGGCAAGTTATCTAGGCTTTCTAAGTTCTAAATTCTTTTTTCTCCCTCTAAAGTAGGGATATAAATAATAACTGTCACCAAGGTAGTATTAACAAACTAATATTTATCAGTTAAACAAAATAATTTAAGTAAACTCTTTTTTTAAAAAAGATTTTATTTATTTATTTGACAGACAGAGACCACAAGTAGGCAGAAAGGCAGGCAGAAAGATAGAGGGGGAAGCAGGCTCCCTGCCAAGCAGAGAGCCCAGTGCGGGGCTCGATCCCAGGACCCTGGGCTCATGACCTGAGCGAAAGGCAGAGAGGCTTAACCGACTGAGCCACCCAGGCATCTGTATAGTCAGTTAAACTTTGTAAGCAGTGCTCCTAAGGTCATATCCAGAAGATATTATATGTAAATTATAATATGTTATTATTTATATTAATTATTATTAAGATAAAATTAATAGCACAGTAGTATTAATATTATTGATATTTATATTAATTATGACATTTTAACATTAATTTATTTGTATAGTTTCCTTTCTAGGTAAAGAATTGCTGTAGTGTTACCAAAGAACACATTATTTTAATGAAATTTCCAGATAGTATTTAGTTGGGGGAAAAAAATTCAAAAGATGGCATGCTAAACCTTAAAGAAATAGCCAGCTCAGACCCTAAATTGTGTGGAAAAAGTCTGGGTCTATGATTCTATGATTCTGGGATTAGGCAAGCAGCTGATGGCTTGATCAGACTAGGGCTAACCTGAAAACTGCTGACTTCCTGGATGTGAGCCAAAGGTTGCCCTTGGGGTTGAGATAAGCCAGTTAATCTCCTGACTGAAACAACTAGTCTATACTTTGAATTGCTCTTGCCCGGTACTTGTCAGGGATACTGTGGATTGACTACATTCTAATTTTGCCCACTATGTAGTCCTAGAATTGTGAGGGTGTCTTGGGCAAGAGAATGGTATAGTTGCTGTAACTTGACTAATTTAGCTGCCAAGAGAAGGTAAGGTAGAGTGTTGGGTTTACATGATTTTTTTTAGATCAGTTCCCAGTCACTAATGGAGAGAAAACAGCTGTATAATAGGTCTAGCTTGTTTTATTCATGTGTAAGGATGTAATAAGGAATCTGTAAGCTGGTATTAGCTGTGCTTCTGATCCTCTGAGAGGTTCTTCTGGCTGTGAGAATCCTTGAAAGTTGTTGAGAGAGTCATTTGGGACTGCTGTATGCTGATGACTTTGAAATGGAAGATACACACAAAATGAAAAGAAGACTTTCTAAAGAGCCAGAATAAAATAAAGGCAGTCACTGGACATTAAGCAGAAATTTGGCACAAAATTCTACCATTACCTGATATTTTGATATAAGAAATGCTAAAACAGATTGAGCAGTGAAATGGGTATCACACAGGCCTGGAAGTCTTCAAAGCGACCATCTTCAGCCCAGAGGGCATTGAAGGCTCCAACTTTCAGTTAGGTGATACTCCATTTTAATATTTGTACCATATCCATTCAATAATAGACCCTATTTCATTTAAGGTATTTTGGGTTAAAAATATAAATAAAATCAGTCCCTTCCTTTAATAACTTTATATTCCAATAAAGATGGTCACATCAAATAAGAATATCATCAAGAAAAAGTGAACAACCATCATTATAGTTACTTGGAGATTGAGCTGCAGCTGGAATGACTGAAGAATTCAGACCTGTTTATAAATCTGTTTCCCTTCATTTTCTTAACTTATTGTACGTATTCTTCTCAAACTCATCTGTTCCTGTAGCTATTGCTTGTGTTTTGTGGCCCTAAAGTTTTTCTCTTCAGCCTCATTCTCACCCGTCCTCTGCTAGTCAAATGTATAATGAATAAATTTTACAAAAATGTCAATATGATCTTTGTGAAGAACCTAAAGTCTTATTATCTTTTGATGTAATCCATGTGAGTTGGCTTTACCATATTCCACCCAGCACCAACTTGAATTCTTGGAGTTCTCTGAGATTCTTTCATTTCCTTCAACCCCACATCTAACTGGCCTCTAAGTTTAGTTGTTTCTACCTCCCCCTTGACTCATTCTGTGCTACAGGTTAGTTTCTGGGATGCAGATTCTGCTTCAAATCAACATCTGGAAGGAAGGGGAAGGAAGTGGGTTTGGTAGAGGGTAAAGGTAAGGCAGGCACTATAGCCTCAGCCATAAGAATCTTGGGGACTAAAATGACTTCTGAATTGTCCCACCTTTATAGAAATGACAGAGCCTTTATCCTTGAAGATCTTTATGTCCGTTCTACTTGCCTTTCTGTTTATTTTACAACCTCCTTATTTTAGGTTTTCAGAACTTTGAACTTTTCTAGAAATTTTGTAACTGTTCCCCTTCCTCTCTTCTATATAACCTCCCCTTCAGCACAAGACAAATTCTTGTCACTCCACTGATTAAAATCTACCAGTAACTCCTCATCTGCTGCAGGATAAAGTCTTGACTTCGTAGCATGACTTTCAAAGACCTTATGAGTGTAGAGCTTTCTACTTTTTCAGACTCATTACTTTACATCTGCTCCTGGACCAATTCTAGGTGCCAGCAAAATGGAGCTCTCTGCAGTTCCTTAAATGTACCCCATTTACCTTGTGTCTCTGCCATTTTTTTCCAAAAGAAAGCCCTTTTCGTACCTTAGCTGTCTGCTGAATTCATCCTAATCATTCTTCAAAAAGTCAACTCAAGTCAGTTTCTTAAAATGTCTTCCCTAACATTTCTAGTCAAAATCAAGCACTTTAATTTCTTTTTTAAAAAATATTTTATTTATTTATTTGACACAGAGAGAGAGATCACAAGTAGACAGAGCAGCAGGCGGGGGGGTGGGCGGTGGGGGTGGAGCCTGATGCAGGGCTCGATGTGGGACTTGATGTGGGGCTTGATCCCAGGACCCTGAGATCATGACTTGAGCCGAAGGCACAGGCTTAATCCACCGAGCCACCGAGGCACCCCCAAGCACTTTAATTTCTCTAGACTCTCAGAAGCTATAATTATTTGTTTTTCACTTGTCTCAATATCTATGATGTAAAAACTCAAAAGGCCAGTATATTATAGATACATATATTCCATGTGTATTATAGATATATAAATTTTTCTTCTGTCCCCTATCGTTAGCACAATTCCTGGCTCAAAACCGTATGTTTCAGAATGAGAAAGAAAGAAAAAAGGAAGGAAAAGAAAAGACAGGAAGGAAAGAAGGAAGGTGAAAGAAGTCCCTCTCTATAATAACTCTAAATCTTATTCTAATCAACACCACTAATTGCTTCATGAGGCTTTCATGAGTTCTGTGTTGAATTATTTTGTCAACAGAGAAACATTATGATTTGTGAAATTTATTCTTGATATGCTTTGGCTTTTGCATGACTTTGTATCTCCATGAAAAAAATCACAGGTTCATAATTACCAACCACAACAATTTGATCAGTGATAAAATGGACCTGCCTGGTAAGGCATAGGACTGAGAACCTCACACATCCTTAGGATAAGCTCACAAGAGAAGTTCTGGCAGTAGTTATTCAGAGGCATTTAGAAAAGCTGGGCAGTCAACATGAGGCTGACCCACAAATAGGCAAGAAATGTGTGTGTCAGCAGGTGACTAGAATAGGGTGTTGAGAGAGGGAGAGGACAAGGCCTGTTTTATGACTTCTGGTGGCAAAGAGAAGCGATTTAGGGTGATGGAATGAAGGCTTCTTCCCAGAGATCCAGCCATAAGTAGTGGACACTCAGTCATAGCTACTGGCACTCAGAGGTTGTTGATGACCCTTGGAAAGCCTAGTGTGAGGGACTTACCTAAGTACTAGCTTCATAGGTGCCAGGATTGAAGCAGAGAGAACTAAGCATAAAATTGGAGCAACAGATTAGAGACCCAGGATATTACAACAGGGCTGTGTGGCAGAGGTTTCGCTCTGTGGACAAAACAAGAACTCCTTACAGAAAGTAGAAGCAACGTAATGTTGGGACTGGCAAGAGGATTGACTCGATGTGGAGGTACCGATGAAGGCTTTGTTGTCTCCTAAGGTACAGGTCTGGGAGCTATTTGGTGAAGGCTTGAAGCTATAATTTGTGAGAATGACCCTTAGTAGTAGCGGTATAATGGACAATAAATCAAACTTCATTTTAGTCAGGATCCTGGGAACCCATAGTATCAAAAGTTTCTTCCACTAGTAACCATGAATTATCAGGACATACCCAAGGGTCTAGTTAAGGAATTTATTTTGTGACTACATTGAAAACAAATTCCCCAAATAGTCCCATCCTTGACCTGTATACTCCTTACAACATAGAAGAGTGAAGAAACAGTGGAAGAGAATGTTGTAATTCCACTTGGATTAATCTTAGTGAGGACAGCTAGTTGCAAAACAGTTGTCCCCATCATGGTTGGGGGCATGCCCATGCGAAAAGAGCATCTGACTCAAGCAGGACCAAGAGAGTCCTCCCCCAGGATATCTTATGCCTGCATTACCATGCCTTCCCATGGCAAAGCCATGGGAGAAGGGTTGATTATGGTCCACACCATGTCTTCCATAGTGCGCAAACATGTCTGCAGTAAGGATCAATAAAGCTACACCATAAGGAGATGAAAGAAAAGGACCAGTGAAAGGGGAAGCCTGATGTAGTTCCAGTGCATGGTTCCAACTGTCCCCCAGGCCCTGCCCCTCCTGAGGATAGATAAATTTGGATTATTATAAATTGCATTTCAAAGAGCCCTAGCAGATAAGGATGGGTGCAGTGTTCTATTCTCTCAAGATGCTTGCATTCTGAGGTGCAAAGTTGGATCAGAATTAGTTGGCTCAGGGGCTGGAACTTGAATCTCTGTGGCCTTCAGAGACATAGGTGGAATGGAACAGTTCTGGTGGTTTGTCCTTTTGCAGAATGGTGGGGCCCACAGAACTAGAAGTGAGAGCTCATGTGTACTTGCTGTCAGTTGAACATGTCTTTTCTTGAAAAGTAAGGGCAAGAACTGGAGGAAAGTTATGAAAAGAGAAAATATTTTGAGAAAATTTTAAAGCACCTGTTATTTTGTAGTTGTGGGACTTGGGTTTAATTTGAATCCGTAAACTCAGAGGGCATCTGTAGGCATTTAGAAAAAGATGGTTAATTTGCAGCAGATACTAGCTTTTGTGCAAAGGCGGAGAGATGTACTGTAACATATGATGCAGATCACTTTAGAGTAATTGAACCATGGCTTTTGCATGCTTTCGATCCGAAGCTTATCTCTATCTGAAGCCTGTAGAAAGTCTTTTCCCATTTACATAACAGGGCAAGAGATTATTACAACTAAAATTAGATCCACGAATTGCTATGCACAGTGCTTTGTAGCATAATCAAATTATGATAAAATAGCCTTTATTTTTTTATTGCTGTATAATATAGTTAGGTTTTTTAGTAATTTGTTTAGAAGTAAAGGAGCGGAAGTACTATCTTATTATACTAAAGCATCGAGGATTTTTGGCCAAATTGACAACCTTGCTTGATTGTTTTTTAGAGATTCTTATTCGGAGAATGGGAAGGATCCTGATAAGGTCTAATTTGTTTTCCTGTCTTTGCCCCTGCCCCTGCCTTTTTAAAAAATATGGGCCACTGCCCATGAGTTCTTCCTGCTCACCCTTATCACTTAACCTGATAATACCATCCCCAGAATGTGGTTCCTGTTCATTTGATATTACCAGATAAAATCAAAAAGCCTTATGCTTTCCCAGCACTGAAGAGTCTTGAGCTGTTTTCTCCCAGATTCTGAACAGGGACAATCACAAGAACCTTGACATTGGTTAAATTATTCTTGTATAGATATAAATATGGGGGTGGGGGATAGGAAAAACAACCAAATTGTTGAGAAGAGAAATGAGGTGGTAGGGGAGAGGGGAAAGTGGACATGAAGACTGAATAACAGAAAAAAAATGACGGAAGGAAGAGAAGAGGAAACACAAGAATATGGGTATGAGGGAAAAGGAAGATAGACAGCAAAATACAACCCAATGGAATCCTGTAACACGGTGTAAGAGCAGATTTCCATACCATTTCGAGGCACTGAAAGTTTCCTGATGGCTCTATTCAGCAGAACCCCCTCCCCCACCCCATTCTATATTACCGTTAATGCTAAAGGTAGCAGTAGCTGCAGAGGTGGCATTTTCCTCTAATTTAATTTTCAGTTACTGAACTCAGTTACTGACTCTTTACAGCCTGAGGGAAGACGAGCCTTTGTTAAAGCCGTGGCCGTTAACTTTCACTTTTCTTTTCAACCTCATTAGATTTCCCGAGGTTTAGTTCTAGACCTAAAGCACTGCACTGTGGCTAAACTATGTAAAATAACATTTTTGGTGAAAAGCAACACCTGCAAAAATGTCACACAAATTTTAAGTTCCGTTTTATCCAGTGATGTCACCAAATGAAATCCTAGTACAGAAAACGCAAGTAATAGGGTATTAAATTTGTCACAGCCTATGACTGCCTTCATGGCATCCCGTGGTGCAGTGATGAACCAGAAAGCCTTCTTGTCGGGTGGCACCTTTATATGTGTGCTCAGTGGGTAGCACAGCCATGCAGACGTTAGGCTCATTGAGGCAGGATTTGAAAGGAGGCTGCTAATCTCCCTCAGTCCATATTGGGTGTCAGAATTTTGATTGAATCAGTGCAGGATGAGCCATTTCCCATGTAGAGGGATTTGTTACAAAAATGGCATTTTTTTGAATCCTTGTTACAAAAATGGCAGTTTTTGATTCCATGATGAAACTCTGGAATGAGAACTGTGGATGACTGGACAATAATGTAAGTGATCTGGAAAGATCATATGATACTTCTGTGATCTGTCTCTACTTACATGTCTTTCGGAGCAGTGTTTCTCTGCTGGCCCAAAGTGTGGCCCCCAGGTTGGTGCCCTGTCGCAGATGGGAAGGCACAACCAGGAAGGTTTTATTGCCTCAGGACTCACTTTGCCATGCATAGAGTCTCTGTGCCCTGGTCTTTGTGACAAGTTGTTTTCTCTCCTCTTGTGCTATATTCTGTCCTTGATGGAATATAGATGTTCTAAAGCCATGTCAGTGAGACAAGTCCCTCCTTTGAGGAGCATAAATCTAAAGGGATTCATCTTCTGCTCCTGTGCTATGGGGCTGCGTGTGTAACACCACTGACCTTCCTCTCAGCAGAAGTCACTTGGGGTGAACTGCAGGCAAATTCTTGTTCTACATCATGTACGCTTGCTTTACTTGAGATGCCAGCTATGTAAGAATCATTCTAAACAATATTTAATGATATAAAAGTTACTAACAAAAAACTTGGCTTGATAGATGGCTAAAACATTTTCTATTTTATTCTTAATTAGAGAAGTGATGAAATAAAGTGAGATCTGTTTGATAGTAGGAAATGTACCAAATTTCATTTGGGCTTGTGCTAGAGTAGTATTTTATACGCTTTAAAAAAATACACAGTAAGAAATACATTTTATGTCATGACCCATTTTTTTTTTTAAGATTTTATTTATTTATTTGACAGCTAGAGATCACAAGTAGGCAGAGAGGCAGGCAGGGAGAGAGGAGGAGGAAGCAGGCTCCCCACCAAGCAGAAAGCCTGAAATAGGGCTCGATCCCAGGACTCTGGGATCAGGACCTGAGGTGAAGGCAGAGGCTTTAATCCACTGAGCCACCCAGGTGCCCCTGTCATGACCCATTTTATTGGAATGTATACAGTTCTTGCTAAGAAATCATGTGATGTGTTTTGACTGTTTCACATCTGGCCTGTTGTATTTATTTCATTTAAAAATACTAGTTAGAACCCACTACATTTATTTCATTGCCCACCAATGGGTAGTGACTATAAGTAAACAACTTTCCTAGAAGTTTGAGGAAAATAAGCAAAGAGGATAAGAAGAAAGTTTAACTTAATGGAAATTAAGTAGTCAACATGTGGGTATAAATTCTAAACACACAGTAGGTGTTTTGCACTTGTTATTTTTAAGTATTGAATTTAATTGCTGATTATTATTTTTAATGATCTTGATGGTAACTTGTTACACTGACCTCCATATGAGCTTTCAAACCAGTTTATATGTAAACAGCATTAATGCTCTTTATGGCTATTCTCTTATTTAACCTTAAAAATAATACTAGGAGAGAAATTGTTTATCACACAATGCTGAGGATAAGAAGAAATTTACTCCAGGTAATGTTAGAGTTAGTAAACAGTCCAGCAGAATTCTCCCTAAGTGCTGTGACTTCCTTCCTGCACACAGATCCATAGCTGGGAGGGTTATCAGAATGACCTGGGAGGCTCTTTCCATCTATACCTTGTACCCCCCTCTCATACCTGACTTGGGTGCTGCTTGCACTAAAGGAAAAGAAAAGGTGGACGATCTATCTTTAGTATTCTAAATATGAGGTCTATTTAAACCTCATCTCTTTTTATACTTTGTTTATATAAGTTTTCACTAATGACCTAAAAAATATTACAGATTGAAAAGTATGCCGATTAGTCATGAACATTTTAGAAGTTAAATAAAAGCATAATTTATTATTCTTTCTAAAGACAGAAATAAAAAAATGTGAAGGTATTTCTCTTTCTAATAAGCTGTCTATCATGTAAGCAAGGCATTGTATTGAGAAGAAAATGGCCAACAAATGACACGCCTTTTCATTTCCTAGCTCTTTAGTGACCTGGTAGTTGGACTGAAGCTGTCAGGGCACTCACAAAATGAAAGGATGTAAAATATGACACCATATTCCTAAAACAGCATGAGGAAAGGAGTAAAGAATGGACTCAAACGTAAGTGACCATCAACTTAATATAGACTGCTATAAGAAGATGTTCCATACAAACCTAACAGTAACCACAAATCAAAAACCAGTAGCAGATACACAAAAGAATCAAGAGAAATGATTCCAGGTATATTACTAAAGAAAGTCAACTAATTGTGAGAAAACAACCATAAAACAAGTAACAAGATGATAATAAAAACATATCTATCAATAATTACTTTGAATGGAAGTGGACTAACTCCTCTAATCAAAAGACATAGGGTGATAGAATGTATAAAAAACAAGATTGACACATATGCTGCCTACAGGGGACTCATTTCGCATCTAAAGACACACTCAGGTTGAAAGTGAGGGGCTGAAGAAACATTTATCATGCAAATGGGTATGAAAAGAAGGCCAGGGTAGCAATACTTGGATTGGTTGAAATAGACTTTAAAAACAGACTGTAATGAGAGACAAAGAGGGACACTTTATAATCATTAAGGGGAAAATCCAACACGAAAATATAACAATTTTAAGTATTTATGTACCCAAGATGGGAGCACCCAAATACCTAAAACAGTTAATAACAAACCTAAAGAAATAATTACCAGGAATACAATAATAGTAGCAGAATTTAACAACACTTAAAAAAAAGAAATAGAATAGATTAATGAAACCAGGAGCTGGCTCTTTGAAAAAAATCAACAAAATTGATAAACCTTTAGCCAGACTCATCAAAAGAAGAGAGGAATCAAATAAAATTGGAAATGGAAGAGGAGAAATAAAAACCAACACCACAGAAATATAAAGAATTGTAAGTGAATGCTATGAAAAATTAAATGCTAAAAAATTGGACAGCCTGTAAGAAATGGATAAATTCCTAAAAACACATAACCTCCCAAAATTGAATCAGGAAGAAATAGAAAATTTGAACAGACCAGTTGCCACCAATGAAATTAAATCAATAATCCAAAAACTCCCAACAAACAAAAGTCTAGGACCAGATGGCTTCATGGGTGAATTCCACCAAATATTTACTTATTTATTTATTTTTAAAGATTTTTTAAAATTTACTTGACAGAAAGAGAGAGAGCTATCACAAGTAGACAGGCAGAAAGAGAGAGGGGGAAACAGACTCCCTGCTGAGCAGTGATCCAGATGTGGGGCTCAATCCCAGGACCCTGAGATCATGACCTGAGCAGAAGGCAAGGGCTTAACCCATTGAGCCACCCAGGTGCCCCTCTACCAAACATTTAAAGAAAAGTTAATATCGATTCTTCTCAAACTATTCCACAAAATAGAAGAAGGAAAACCTCCAAATTCATTCTATGAGGCCTGCATTACTCTGATACCAAAACCAGATAAAGACACTATGAATAAAAGAGAACTGCAGGCCAGTATCTCTGATGAACATAGCTGCAAAAATCCTCAAAATACTAGCAAACTGAATCCAACAAAACATTTGAAAATAAACAAAAACAAGGACAAAAACAAAACAAAACATTTAACAATCATTCACCATGATCAAGTGGGATTTATTCCTGGGATAAAAGTGTGATTCAATATTTGCAAAGTAATCAGTGCAATACATCACATCAATAAGAGAAAGGATGAAAACCGTATGATCATTTCAATAGACGCAGAAAGTGTTTGACAAAGTACAACATCCATTCATGATTTAAAAAAAAAAAACAACGCTCAACGAAGTGGGTTTAAAGGGAACATACCTCAACATAATAAAGACCATTTATGGAAAACCCACAGCTAACATCTTACACATTGGTGAAAAACAGAGCTCCCCCCCACCCAAGATCAGGAACAGGACAAGAATGTCCACTCACCACTTTTATTCAACATAGTACTGGGAGTCCTAGTCACAGCAATCAGACAAGAAAAAGGAATAGAAGGCATTCAGATTGGTAAGAAAGAAGTAATAACTTTCAATGTCTTTGGATGACATGACATGATATATAGAAAATCCTGAAGGCTCCATCAAAAAACTACTAGAACTAATAAGTGAACTTAGTAAATCACAGGATATAAAATCAATGTACAGAAATCCATTGCATGTCTATTCACAAATAATGAACAACAGAAAGAGAAATTAGGAAAACAATCCCATTTATAATTGCATCAAAAATAATAAAATGACTGGCAATAAACTTATCCAAGGAGATAAAACACCTGTACCCTGAAAACTTTAAGACATTGTTGAAAGACATCAAAGATGACACAAACACGTGGAAAGATATTCCATGCTCA